>NC_080740.1:62432474-64932474 GCF_020826845.1 Diceros bicornis minor
CCTTTGTATTATTTGTTCTGGTATAAGATAGGTAAGCATATAAAATGTGTCTCTATGTACAAAACTCGTCAACTGAGACTTATGGTATTTGCATAGGATTTGTAGATTGCTATCATAAAACTACTTAACACAGTGACAATGATGATATTTTGTCAAATACTCACACTACAATAAAGTTCTAATGTGACAGAATAAATGCTTTGATGTTGTTTTATGACTCAGTATTTACTAAAATCAAGGAAGGTGGTCCATTAATATGCTGCTAGAAATGCCAGGGCAGAAGAACACCAGATGTTCTTAACCTTTGTTCCAGTTGGTACAGAAGGCAACCATTCATTCATTTGACAAGCGTCTATTGAGCATCTTCTGTGTAACAGGGACTGTTCCAGACATTGGGGATATAGAGAGGAACAATATATACTCGGTCTTTGCTCTTTGGGACTTGCATTTTAGTGGGGATAGTTACACAATAAATACATAAATGATGTACAGAATGTGATACGTGCTGTAAAGAAAATTAAATGGAGAAAGGTTAATAGAGAGCAACTGCAGTGGGGGTGTGTTTCCTTTAGCTTGAGTAGTAAGGAGAGCCCGTCTGTTTGTATGAGTTAATTATTCTTGGAAGTGTGCCTGAATTCTCTTGAAGGTTAGGGAGGGGGTCGTCTAAAAACCATCAAAATGAGAGTCATTTACAGAGTTTAGAAAACCTTTGAGTTGCTGGGTTTATTTTATTCCAGGATGTCAATAGTCATCAAAACCAGGAAGATCACTGTGCCTTGCATGCCTGTCCCAAACTCTTTGATTACTTTGGTCCCCTAAAACTCAAACTAAACATCCTCTCTTCTGAGAAACGTCCCTGATCTCCTGAATGCAATTTTATATCCCTTTCTTGTGCTTCCCTAGCACATACCTCCTTAAAATACTGTATTAAAGATGTTTATTTACTGGTCCATCTCACCACCCACTATCCATGCATGAAACCATCAGCCCCTTGAAAGAAAAGACTTGTCTTATTTGAATTTGTATACCCAGTACTTGGCACAGCTACAGATTTCCTTACATGCTCATAATGGGTGATACATGAAACACAAGATATTTAAATATCATTGTTAAGAGTCAGCACTCATTTATTAAGCATTTTTATACTCCACACATATTGTGCATTTTCTCAACTTATCTTTGGCCTATATAAATTTAACCTCAGAAAGGGCGTGCCTTGTCAAACGAGTTTTTTTGATGTCTTCCAAATCACAAACTGGTCACGGAGGCCCTGGAAGTAATATATAAGCACTAAGTGTTCACCTCTGGAGTATAATTAATAAATAGTTAATAAATAATAATTCATAGTTCATAAATAGAAAAATTCCTTTTTGTGCCATTTTTCCACCACTGTCCTTTTTAATCAAGCCAGATAACTCACTCGCTCCCATAACCAATACAACCCCTCATCCCTATCCAAGATATCTCTTCTAAACCTTAGTTCACGTTTGAATTTCCCACTTGAAACGCATCTTGCTTTCCACACTTTCAATCCTTAGAAAAAGTTGTGGAAGGGAGGGAGTGCACTACAATGGGAAGAGCTGGTACTAGGGATCTGGTGGGCAAAGAAAACAACCAGTGGAGAATTAAGTTGAATTTCCAGAGACTGACATCATGCCAGCATTTCCAGTAAATTAGGATCAACTTTAAAGTGGAAATAGTCAATGAAATTTTTTAATATGTTCAGATCAGTGGGCTTCAAAAATCTTTTACATCAAAGTTATTCATGAAGTTTTGGAATTTTGAACATTTTTGTTCAAAGCCCCAGTGCTGTGAAATTTATGTGCAGATCGGAAAAAAAAAGAATCTCTTTGAGGGAATTTGAGGTGAGCTCTGAAGTTTTACATAGATATTCTCATTGTGCTATATCAATTATTAAATATATATATATATTTCACAATAGAGATGTGCTACTTGCTACTTTCTGGGTATTCTATTAGAATAGATAGATAGCAGTGCTATATATTTAGGGCTATACATATTATGAGCTTTTGATAAATGCTGTTTACTGATGGATGGAGTATAGGCTACAGTCCTATGTTGTGAGTGAAGCAGATTGGGGCTGTGAACTATATCTGGCCAAGGCTGGCTCACAATACTAGTTTCACCGCATGATGGCATTTGTCAGGAAATAGGGCTGATTATTTCACACCTTAGTGTCCTGTCTTCCCAGTGTCTTTGAATCTTGCCATGATCACCCTGTTCTTCATGTTATAGGTAAGAGGAATGAGCTATTTTAAATCTATTCGAGAACTATCTCGGTGTCACGCTCTGATTCTCATTGCTAATCAATTGCTAATTCTACTGATTTTACTTACTATATATTCTGTATACTTGTCCCATTTAGCTTGAACCCCACTCTCACTCATTCTGCTCTATTCTAGGCCTTATATCTTTCATTAAATTAGATAAGATGTGCCTGGTACATAATAGGTGCTCAATAAATGGTAGATTTAATACTTTTTTGAATATCTCTTCCTTCTCCCTTCAATCTATTCTGTACATTGTACTCATGTTAATCCTCCTAGAACATCATTCTGATGATGTCACGCCTTTGCTCAAAACCTTCAATGATTCCCAAATGTGTAGAGAATAAAATAAAGATGCCTTATTTAGTATTCAAAGTCATCTTGGCCTGGCCCCAACTTGTGACCTTAAAACCCTTTCTTGATCACAGAGTTTAGGTCCTGCATAGTGTTTAAGAACTTGGACAATGGAATCAAATTCAAATCTTGGCTCCACAACTTATGACCTGTATGGCCTAGTGTATTCAAATTTAAAGTGGGGAAAATAATATTAACTACTTCATTGGGTTATACAATAATGATTGAGATAACAAATATGAAGCTCTCGGCACTGTCTGACATATGTCTTAGCTCTTAGCATGTATCTGACATATAATATGTATTCAGGGTTTTTTTTTTCAGTATTAATTTTTACCAACTATTTTGTACAGAGTGCTATGTACTTTTACGAGGGGAAAATCTGAAAGAAATATCTGAAAGACATATTTTCCCTTCAAAGAGTAATGTATTTTCCATCTATTAGCAGTTAATTTAGTGCCAAAAAGGCAGATGTCTAATGGCCAAAGAGAATTGAGCAGCTTTACCTTAGCTGATAATTATTCTTTCTATAACTTTTCTGTTAGTCACGCTCAATGAATGGACAAAAATAATTCCCTCAAGGAGAGTGATTTCCCTCCGTAATAATAATGTCTGTAGAGTCTCTCAGAGTAATGGCACTATTGGGAGTATCCTATGGATTTCCTCAATGTCCTAGATGAGGACAGCGTGTACAGAGGAGATGGAAGGCTACCTCAGGGAACAACCTTCTACCTCATCTCTCCTCCCCATTCTCTTCTCCCACATTTTTAATGCAGTCTCCCTACCCTCTTCCTGCTCCTGAAGGGGCACTGGAACTGACTGCCATTAATAATATCTCAGTTATTCTTTCTACATTGATAACCACCCACCTGGGAAATGGTACAAGAATGTACATAGAGAGTGAAAACTTTTGAAACTAAGAGATGACCAATGTTCTCAACAAGCATTATAAACATTACTTATTTTGCAATATCTGTCCTTATTTTTTTCTTCCATTCCTTCCATTCTCACCATTTTCTCAAGGAATAGCTTGTGTGCACCCTTGCCCTTATCTCCTTGGACATCAGTCTTTAATTAACATGAGGCCTATCACACTGGGCATCTATCTGTTAATTAAAACTGCAAGGAGAGTCATCCAAGAGTCAAACAATGTCATCCAGGGCTTCTCAGTCAGAAGGGATATTATAAGTAACCTGTCATACTTTGTTCAGCTTTAGAACAATGATTATCAGAAAACTCTGATTTTTAATTTATGACAATTGAGTGTTAAACGTATAAAATAGATATGGTGCTCTGAGAGACTTTATAGCTTATAGTCCCTGGCCAACAAAGCCCTAAGGGATTTCTTATACACAAATCTACTTTCTTGGAATCATGAGACACCCTCTCTCCTGGCCACAGATGGTTGACATCTGAACTAAAGGCAGCCAGTGCACCTACTGACCTAACATGGGCCTCCTTACGTTAGATGGTCAGTAACAAATCTACTCAGATTTTGTTAAAGTCCTTTGAATGTGAGTAGATATTTACTCAAATGATCTTTTATTGAGAATCCACTATGGATTTGCTCACCTTTTTGTTTCTGTATGTCATTTGCCAAATTTGGGAAATTTTCAGCCATTATTTCTTTGAATATTTTTTCAAATCCACCCTCTTTCTCTTCTCTTTCTGGGACTCCAATGACACAAATAGAAAATCTTTTGTTACTCTCCTACAGGTCTCTGAGCCTCTTTTCATAGATTTTCAGTCTATTATCTCTCTACTGTTTTGATTGGATAATTTCTATTGTTCTAACTTGAAATTCATTAATACTTCCCTCTGTCCTCTCCATTCTGCTGTTGAGCTCCTCCAAGAGTTTTTTATTTTGGTTATTTCTAAGTTCTAAAATTTTCATTTCATTCTTTTTTATATTTTCTGCATCTTTTCTGAGACTTTCTATTTTCCCGTTACATTCACGCACGTTCATAACTGCTCATTGAAGCATTCTTTCGTTGGCTGCTTTAAAATCCATGTCACTTAATTCTAACATCTTTGTCATGTCAGTGTTAGCATTTATTTTATTGCATTTGAGATTTTTCTAGTTTTTTGTGATATGAATGATTTTTGATTGAATCCTCCTGGACATTTTGAGCATTATGTTATCTTAATGTAAGGTAGATCTGCTTTAGCAGCCTCCTCTGATAGTATGCAGTGTGCAAAGTAGAGCATCAGCTAGTTGCTGTCAGATAAGGTTGGAAGTCCGGGTTTTCCACTCAGCATCCTTGACACTCATAGTAGAGTCATGTCTCAGTACTGCTGAGTGGCGGGTGGGAGTTCAGACTCTTTATCAGTCTTCTGTTGTGATATCATCATGCCTAGGAGGGTTAAAGATGGCTTGTCACTGTTCCTACATGACCTTCACTGACACTACAAAGGGTGGCCTCGTTATGTGTGTTATATGCCATCCTGCACTAAAAAGAACCAAGAAGGTTTCTTGAAGAAATGGCTGATTCCAGGATTGGGGCAAGATAAACCTGGAATATCTTATTTTATCAAAAAGTAAGAAAGAGACACGTCAAAAGGATATAGGAGCCAACTTGAACGAGCTCCCGATGAACAAATCTTGAATACTTGAAATGTCAAAATAAATAATGAGAGCAATAAATTATAACCCAGTAATTAAAGTAAGGATTACATGATTTTACGCTGAAACAAATAAGTAAGTAAATAAATAAATAAATAAGGAAACCTCTTTCTTATAGTGGAATTACAACTAATACATATAGAAGTTGAAAAATATCAATGTAACCTAAAATTTGTAGGCGTAAGTTTGAAAAGGAACAGGATGTTTATATAGTTTCAAAATATCTCCCACAAATTACTTTTTGATCACAAAGGGGAAAAAATAGTAGCTTTACAGTGAAGAAAGCTGGCAGATACCACCTTAATCAGGTGATCAAGGGTAACATTTTGTATCACCAATATTGAGACAAATCGACACCAAGTGCCCCTGTCATGATGCACTGAGAAGGACACGATGTTTCTTCATTGGCGTTCCTATAAAAAATGCATAGCCTTAATCTGATTATGAAGAAATATTAAACAAATCCAAATTGAGAGATATTCTGCAAAATAACTGGCATGAAATTTTTAAAAGCATGGTTAAAAAAGAAAGAAAACTGAAGTACTGTTTATTTTAAAAGTGACATGACAACTAAATATAATACGTTATCCTGAATTATTTATGACAACTAAATATAATACATTATCCTAAATTGGGTGTTACATATGGAAAAAAATGGTTATAAAGGATGCTATTGCAAGAATTAACAAAATTTTGAATACGGACTATGGATTATTATGGATTGGCAAACTACAGTGTGTGAGCCAAATCCATCCCAGGGCCTGCTTTTGTATGATTTATGAGCTAAGAATGGTTTCTACATGTTAAAGGGTTGTGAAAACAAAAAACCAAGAATACGCAATAGAAACCTGATAAGGCTCTTGAAACCTAAAATATTTGTTATTTGGTGCTTTATGAAAAACAGTTTGCTAACTCCTGGACAAGAATATTAGTAAAAGTCAAGACATTTTATTTAAGCTTCTAGATCCAGCAAGACGTATCACTTGCCTTTTCATTTACATGAGCCAACAAATCCCCTTTGTTTCTTAAGCCACTTGAATTAAGGTTCTGACACTAGTAACCAAAAGGGTCTTGTTTGATATAAACAGCCTGCACTATCACTGCAAGTTACCCTTGCTTTCCTCAGCTCTTTTTAAAGTAATGACAGCCGGCCTTCAACTTGGGAATTTTCCCCTCAATCTGGTTTTTTTCCCCCCAAAGAACAGTTGAAGAAGAAAATTGAAAAACACAGTCAACTGTCTATATACTTTCTAGATTTTTTTGGCTGTTACAAGTCAGGATAATCACTGAATTCTCCAGTTCATTTTCTAGTGTATATCATATTTAACTTGGTGAGGTTCTTCATAGGCCTTATCAAATCTCCAATCACAGCTGGCATAACTGTACAAGTATAGAATTTTCCATTTAATCTGGTACACGTGTCTCTGCAAGTGCCATTATACATTCTGCTGCTCTCAGAAGAAATATTGATGAAATGTGTCCAATGTAATTAAAAATGGATTCATAATAGAAATGCCAATTCAATGAACATAACTAATAACACTGTGAGTTCATATAATTACTTTTTAAATGGTCTATAGATCTAATAGGAAAAAAAAGACTTCACTATCATATTACACTCTTTCATAAATTTATATCCCAGAAAATTTGTAAAGCAATTCTAAAGGGAGGAAGAGAGTTGAAGGGAGAGAAAGAAATGTCAAAATTATTTACAGAAATCAGAACTTTTGCTTCACAGAGTTAGTCCAGAATCCATTATTTGTTGTTCTCCTTTCCACACTTTTCAGCAAACGTGAGTATGTAATGTGTGCTGGGAACTGTGGCAGGTACTGAGGGTATAACAATTAATATGATGCAGCCCTTACCCTTGAGGTAATCAAAAAATGTTAGGGAAAAGGAATAATATCATATAATTGCAATGCTATCTGATAACTGAGATGAAAGTTGTACATATAAACCTCATTACTAGGGCATTAGGAAAAGTCTTCTCTAAAGGCTTAGAAGTTTGATGTGGGTATTGAAGGTGAATAGGAGGTTGCTAGGATAATCTTGATGAGTGAAGAAGGCATGTGCCTATGGGAGAGACATTAAGCAAAATGATTAGAAATCTAAAATAATGGAACATTAAAGAAGTTGTTATAGACATTTAAAAATTCAAGAAGTTTGTATATTCAGGATGGAGTACCAAAAGATAGTAATGGAAAAAAGTTGAACTTTTTAAATAAGTTTCTAGAAGAAATCCTTGGGTTCAGAGGGAGCCACCTTGGACAAATAAATGCAGAATAGAAAGCCAGAAAAAAATGAATGAAAAAGAGAGAAAGTAAGAGAATTAGGGAGAGAGGGAAAGAAGAAGGAAGGAAGGGTGGGAAGGAGAGAGTGAGGGAGGAGTGAAGGAAGGAGCCAGGTGACTGTGGTTTTCCAAAAGTCGCAGATTATTACATACCAGGGTATGGCCACCTGCAGACATACATGACTAAATAAGAGTAAGCTGAGCTGTCTTCTTTGTATTTGTATCTGAGACATGATTTGAGGCTCCAAGGCTTAACCAACCCATCAAAACTTTCCAGAGCTGCTGATTTACCTAAGAGAATGTATGGAACCCTAGAGGAACCTGTAAATGTGTCACATGTGAGGAGCGCAGTCTCCTACTTTCTTTGCTTTTCCACCATTCCCCATTCTGTGGGTAACAGAACCACCATTTCACTTGGAGAATCATGTCTTCCATGTGATTTGGGTGAGCCAACTTGACCCCTAGCTAGATGTTCCATGTGACCAAGGCCTGTAGAATCATAGCCTTGAATCCTTAGGCTTTAGTGGTTAGTTTAAAAAGGTGACTCAATTATAGTTTGGACTGCTGAAAGAGATCTCTTTTTATTTGACTCTGAGTTGTAAAAATACAAACTTGAATCTGCCTGGAGGCACCACCAGTAATGAACCACCTGAAAAAGAAGCCAATAGAAAGAAAGGTAGAACCAGAAGCAGAGTCATCAAGTCCTAATGTTATTGTTTGTGCATCTGGGACTGCCAGTGATAGATTTTCTCAGTTACTGTTTTTCTGGAAATGTCTTTATTTAACCTTCATTTTTGAAGGATACTTTACTGGGTGCTGAATTCCAAGTTAGTAATTTATTTTTATTGTTGTTGTTCATTTATTTTCCTTTAGAAGGTTAAAAATATCATTTCATTATCTTATTGTTTCCATCATTTCTGTTAAATAACAAGCTGTTGCTTTTATTCTTGATGCTTTGAAGCTAATGTCTTTTTTCTCACTCCATTTAAAGTTTCCTTTTTGTTTTGTTTTCTACAGTTGGACTACAGTGTGCCTGGATATGGTTTCATTGTATTTAGCTGCTTAGGATTTGCTGTGCTTCTTGAGGCTGTGGGTTGATTTTTTTTAATAAGTTTTAGAAAATTCTCAGCCATTTGACTTCAAGTGTTTCTTGTATCTCATTCTCTTTCCCTCTGAGACTCCAGTTACACATATGTTAGACCTTTTCCATGTATTTCTCAAGCCTTTGCTTTCTTTATATATTTTTTTGTCTCTTATCTCTCTGTGATTCTATCTGATGTTTTTCCTGACCTACTTTCTGGTTCACTAACAATGTCAGTTATCATATTTTTCAGTTTTAGAATTTTCTTTTAGAGTACAGTTCTCTGATGAAATTCTCCATCTCATCCCCTATTTTCTTGCACATATTAATCATAGTTTTTTAAAGTCCATGCTTGATATCTCAAATATCTGGGCTACCTGTAGGCTTGTTTTTATTACTTTTTTTATCTTAGTCACTTTTCTTGTTATGCTTGGTAATTTTTGATTACATATTTGTAGGAAAATTGTAAAGGTTCTGGAGGATGCAATACTCCTCAAGTAATTTATATACTCTCTCCTTTGGCTGTTAACTAGAGTTGAGTATATACACTTTATACAATCCAGGAGAGATTTTCTTTAAAGATCAGTGTAGAGATCAGTATTTCAGCATTCCCAGGATGTAGGTCTCCAGGATTCCAGCTGAGAGCCTGGAGTTCTTATTATGGCCTGTCCTCCCGGGGTTCCTGAACTCCAATTTTGTTACTCAAAACTGCTGAAAAGTCGGTCTTGTTTTGTACACGCAGAATTCTTGTTCCTAAAAGGCAAAAATGGTATGGTACTCAGTGACTACTTCCTTCTTTAGATGCAGCATGCACTCTCCAGCTCTCTGCAGATTCCACTGCTCCCTATTGTTTTGCACCCAGCTAACTTCATTCACTTTCATCGTCTGTATGGTCCTTGTTTGTACTCATTTGACCTCTATCTCATGAAATCAAGTAGGAGAATAGGATATTCTCTGTTGTTCACACTTAATAGAGGAAAGAAGCTTCAGTGGCAGTAAAATGGATTTGTGCTAGACATAAAGCAAGGCACAGCTTAAGAACTGGCAAATGCTTCAAAGGAAAACACACTGAGTTTTAGGCTTATGTCTCTCCCACCCCTTCTCTCAGGCATCTTGTTTCCTCTTGTAATAACAGCCTTGGCAGCCTCAAACTGCAATTTTTGTCTCCCCAGTTCTGGGAAACTGCCAAAGCACTCATGACTTTTCTACCTGTTTACAGTTGCTGCCTCCTGCTTTTTGGTTTCTCAGCCTCTTATCTTCGCAGAAAATGGCAAATTCTCCCAGCAGAAGTGTGGTATTCGGAAGGTACACCTCACCTCAATGAGCTTCCTTTTCCTGAAATATTGATCTCACAAATCCTGGCTGCATTGGCATTTTTGCTGTGCCTTCAAACAGATTGTGCGTGTGTGTGTTTGGATTTTTAGCTGCTGTTAGGGAGATGTGCTACTCCATCATAGCCTGAAGCAGAAGAATTCTTACCTGGATATTATTTTAGACATCAGTACATTTCACGTGAAAATTCAGATTTTTTCACTTGAAAAATAACAAGCTATGGCAACTGAATCCTTCTTCCTTTCAACTCAGCATGGCTTTTCGAGGACACACAATCTTCACCACTCTAAATTTTTTTTCCCGCTTCTAGTTTCACTCATTTCCATCATCTGTACACCTTTCATAATCATTTGATTTTGCATCTCTTGAAGTGTATTGAGAGAATAGTATGTCCTCTGTTCTTCAAAGCCACAGTAGAGGAAAGGAGTTTCAGCGACAATAAAAGGGATTTTTGTTAGACATGAAGCATTTCTCCATTATGGGTACTTTTCAATAAAGGCAAGGCATTTCTAGAATATACCACAAATAGACTAGATGTTCCATCCAAGTTGTACAGATAAGACTAGGTCAGAGATTTGGAATTACTGAAAATTAGATTAACTAGGTGGACTTGACAACTACAGCTTCATTAGCCTCTGGCTCAATGATTAAGAAATGAAAAAGCGTGTATAATAATCATTTGGGGATTTGGTATGAAATTCCGTTCTTTCAATCATTTATTCTCTAAAAATTTATTGTATATCTACTATATGCTAGTCTAGCATCTAGGCACTCAGTATTTATGGAGAGCTTTAGTTTTAGCGGGATAGTAAAGACAATAAATGCATAAAGAAACAAATAAATAAGATAATTTCAGATAGTGTTAGATATTTGTGGTAGGCAGAATAAAGGCCCCCAAAGACATCCATGTCCTAATGCCTAGGATCTGTAGATATGTTGCTTTACATGGCAAAGGGGATTTTGCAGATATTATTAAGGTTAAGGGCCTTACGATGGGGAGATTATCCTGCATTAACCTAGTGGTCCCAATATAATAATATGAGTCTTTCAAAGCTGAGAAACTTCCCTGTCTGCAGTCAGAGGGAGATATGACTACAGAAGAAGTCAGAGAGATGTAACATTGCATGCTTTAAAAATGAAAGAAAGGGACCATGACCCAAGGATTGTGGATGGCCTCTAGAAACTGGAAGAGGGAAGAAAATGGGTTCTCCCCTAAAGCCTTCAGAAAGAAATACAAACTTGCTTACACCTTTATCTTAACCCAGTAAGACACGTGTTGGACTTCTGACTTACAGAGTTATAATAGGATTCATTTGTGTTGTCTTAAGCCACTATGTTTGTAGTAATTCATTACTGCAGCAATAGAAAACTAATACAATACTATAAAGAAAATAATATTTTAGTGATATGGAAAGTGGTAGTGGGGGGCTGGAGGAGTTACACTAGCTAGGGTGATGATGGAAAACTTTCCAAAGAGGAAACACACTGAGTAAGTCAGAGGACAATATAGGGAAAATTTGTCATTTGAGGACTGGAAAGAATGCCATTGTAACTGGAGTCTAGTGAAAGAGCGAGACGTACGCATTTAGGGTGGTGCAGGTGGGTGTAGAGGACTGTATAGGAGAAGAAGTAGGAGACGCAAGCAGGTGACAGATCGTATAGGGCATTGGAGGTCCCGGAAAAGTGTTTGAATTTTATTCTCATTTTTTTCGGAGGTGATATAATTTTATTTGCATTCTTGGCCCCGTCCCCAGAGAATCTGATTTATTAGGTTCATGGAGCTATCTGAGGATCTCCATTTGTGCAAGCAATGCTACTGATTCCGATGACTTGGCTTTGGGATTGTGCTTGCATTTTTTTTCAGAGGAAGTATTTTTAAGTGACAGCATTAAATAGAAATGAGTGAATGTTCTTATGTCATTGTCCTGAGGATATGCTTATGAAGAGGAGAACTGAGATAACTGTCTATGTAATCCAGGCTCCTCAGCCCTTTCTGTTTTGTATTGATGTGGCCTGAATGTTTTGTGTCCTCCTCTGTCCCTGGTGGCAGCTGTCCTCATACACTATTCTGAATCCCTCAGTGCGTCTCTTCACAAGCCTATCCGGGAACCCCTATCCCCGAGTACATGAAGGGCAACAGAATAGGACAGAAACCAATACCAAGCTAGACCAAAAGCCCAGTTATCCATAGTTTGTGCTTCCTGACTTATAATTCATACTCTTTACTATAATGATCTCTCAAAAATACAGTTCTGATCTTGACATGTCTCAGCTCCAAACCTTCGATGGTTTCCCCTTGCGTGTGGAAGAAAATATGAATTCTAAGAACATTTGGGTAAGAAATTATAGGGTGACCGTGTAATTCATTGTCCAAACTGGGACATTTTGAGAGCAAAAGAAATGCTATGAATAATTATTCTTGGGCAATAGGCTCAAACTCATACTGCTCTGGGCGATTAGGGACACAGGCTCACCCTAACCAGAAAGCTGTGTCCAAACTCACTCTCCATCCCCCTCAGTCACTCTGCTCCAGTCACACTGGCCTCTTTCAGTTCCTTAAAAGTACTAAGCTTTCCCACCTCATGGCCTTTGCACATTCTATACACTTTATCTAAAATAATTTTCACCTAGCCCCTAGTATGGCTCGCTCCTCATCCCTTAGGTCTCAGTTTAAAAATCACCATCTCAGAGAGGCTGCCCCTGACCATCCACTCTTATGACAATCTTCACTCCGTTTTGCTCTATCACAGGATACTGTGATTTATTTAATTTTGATTTATTTTTCTTACAGCAATTACTACAATCATGAACTCTGTCTTCTGTGCATCTGCTAACTCCTCAGTCCACCAGCTCTCCCTGCTGCTCAGTCCACGTGGAGTCCATGGCTTCTGTTGTTACCTTTTAGGGTTCTAGTCACACAATGAGATTTTTTCTTGTCCCAATCCCAAAATCCTAGAGGATGATACTGAATTTCCCAGCTTGCTTCGGGTGACCTGCTCTGGTACAGTCAATTATCATCAGGAAGGTGGGTAGGTCAAGTTAGATAAGCATCCATGCCAAGAGCCCACATTTTTGGATGGGAACAATTAAAGGGGTGTGGATGAAGGCATGCATCTGAACACATCTCCAGATGGTTTCCTTTCCTCCTCATGCTTATGGTTTCCTGGAGTAGGATTCTGGTACTCTGCTCCCATTTCTCCTTTTCTCTTTTAATTTCTGACAACATCTCGGTATACATTACATTCAATTCTTTTGAATGGACCAGTTTGGAATTGCTTTCTCACTGATCTGTCCAGTTTTAGTGAATTGAGTGGTCGTTTTTGGCATCATGTAGATAAAAACTCAGATGGAATCTAATGAATCATTTATTTGATCAAAACATGTGCACCATACCAATATTCTGAACTTAACCCCTGCCATTAGGCCAAGGGGTTTATTCTGACATTAGCTGTTTTTCTTCAGAAATTAGAGGTTTTATTCTTTTTTGGTTGGATGTGTTTATTGTGTCTGCATTGGTTGAGTAAAATCAGATGCATATTATGATTCCACTGATTTAGTAATGCAATGAAACAGTTTTCTCCCCTTTGGCACAAAAAGCTGATTAAACATGCCCCCTCCCGCCGCCCCCGCCCCCCCCCCTCCCCCAGTTAGGAGGCTCGTGTTCTAGATTGAGTCCTGTCACTACCTGATAGGGTGATAGTGGGAAAGTCATTTAGCTGGTCACACTGGCCCTCCCTCTGCTGTGAAATGAAAGAATTGATTAAGATCAATCTATGTTACCTTCCAGTCCTAAATTCTGAGACACTGTGACTGCCTGAGAAGGGATCACATTATCTTCTGACTCCCAATTTGTTTTGGAAAAGCCTATGGATAAAATATTTACTTCTAAGATAATTTCTTCAAAGGAAGTTTGTGGGGGGACAATTTTTATTATATTTTGAAGAATTAAACATCATAAGAGGAGTGACCCAGGTCCTGAAGTCAATGGGTGTTGCAGAGTCAGTTTTCTCTGTAGTAATGAAATCCAATGCCTTCTTGCTGCATTTTGTCTGGACGTAAAGACAGAGGGAAAGTGGCCAAAATGGCTGCTGACCTGATTCTTGTCCAGAAAACTCAATTAGAGGACGGGAGGAGGTGCAGGCTGAAGTAAGAGTCATTATTTTTTACGGCAGATTAATGAGAATGAGGTAGAGAAAGCTTTCTGCTCTGTAAGTGTGGCCCTTATGCTCACATAACATATGGCTCAACACAAAATAAGGGAAATTAGAACGGTCATTGAATGACAAAGGCCAGAAACTGCCAATGATGTAATCTCAAGGAACATGAGGGACGCCCTGACCCACTTCCTTCCCTGCTTGGCATTTCCAGTAATGAGAATGAGGACTCTTTGCCAGTTGCAAAGTGACTCTCCTGTGAACCTCTCCAAGAGGGTTCACAGCATCTGTTCACCACACACTAATGGCGTGAGCAATATTGCGACTGGCACAGTCCCTCCCATGAGGGACATGAGCACACAGTTTTTTCTGAAAGACTTTTGACAGCACTTAGCAATTCACGGACGTCTAATAAATATGTCTTGGTAGAATGATAGTTATTAAGACACCTACTTGCAGCTCAGTTCATGTGTTTCTAGGCTTCCAGATCTTCTGGGTGTACTTTGTGTCATTTTGGTTGGCTTCAGTTTTCAACTATGTCTACTAATGAAAGAGAGTGGTTAATTTAAAACAGTAGATTTTTTAAGAATAATCTTGGCATTAGTAAGAATTTTGATAGAGATTTTAACAAAGATATGCCTGACGTTCTATCAATTCAGACCAAGACTCACTACACACAAAAAAAGAGAAACTGCAAAAACTAGGATGTTTACTGTTTCCCCTGAGAATCTCTGAACTCAGAACTATTCCATCTTTTAAATTCATTGCTGGGAATACAGAGAATCCCACTGTAGAGAGGCAAAGGGCTGGTCTAAAACATGGCTAGCTTGTCTCTATCAGAGTCTTTGTACCATTCTACTCTCATTTAATTCAACACACATTTATTGAGTACTGACTATATATGAAGCATGAAATGTGAAGGGACATAACACTTTTCCCTCAAAGAGCTGACAGTCTAGTGGAGGACACATGCACCCGAAGAAATAATTATAATGCATTGTGACAGTGGCTACACAGAACTTTAGAGCAGAGATGAGGGTGCACAGTAGGGATGTCCAGTAAAGTTACAGAGAAGGTGCAATACCTGAGCTGGCTTTGCAGGCTCATTAACAATCTTTTGGGGAACTACCATACGATCCAGCTATTCCACTGCTGGGTATTTATCCAAAGAACGTGAAAACACCAATGTGTAAAGATACATGCACCCCTCTGTTCATTGCAGCGTTATTCACAATAGCCAAGACATGGAAGCAACCTAAATGCCCATCAAGGGAAGAATGGATGAAGATGTGGTATATATACACAAGGGACTACTACTCAGCCATAAGAAATGATGAAATCCAGCTATTTGTGACAACATGGATGGACATTGAGGGTATTATGCAAAGTGAAATAAGTCAGAGGGAGAAGGTCAAATACCGTATGATCTCACTCATTAAGTAGTAGATAATAACAACAAACAAACACATAGAGACAGAGATTGGATTGGTGGTTACCAGAGGGGAAGGGGGGAAGGAGGGCAAAAGGGATAATTAGGCACATGTGTGTGGTGATGGATTGTAATTAGTAGGTGGGTGATGAACATGAGAATATGATGTAATATATGCAGAAATAGAAGTATAATGATGTACACCTGATATTTATACAATGTTATAAACCAATGTTACCACAATAAACCAAAAAAAAAAATCTTTTGGGCAGATGGGGCGGCGAGTTTCTTGGGGCGGCGAGTTTCTAGCACGAGAGAGTACCGTGAACATTGCCATGGAGGTGTGCAAGTCAGCAGCTGGTTAAAGAACAGAAAATAATCAGATGCGAATTAAAACGAGTGTAGTGTGAGAAGAATGAATAATGAAAATCCCTAAGCAGCTGAGTAAACCTCATGCAAGACAGGAATCCTGTCCTCGAGGAACTTACAGATTAGCTCAGAATGCAAAACATAGGCATATAAGAGAGAGCAAATAACTCAAGGTAACAGACGATAAGACGGTGATTGCATATGAGACATACAAACATGAAATGCTACAGATATTCTGAGGACTGAGAGATTCAGGACCCCAGAGATTCAGAGCTCCCTGGATGGTGTCTGTGGAGGCAAGGAGGAGTGGGAGATAAAGCTGAAAACTAGGATGTGAGACAGGATTTCAAGGAGGTTTTCATAATCTCTCCTGCATTTCATAGGCTTTCAGGTTTTGATCATCTTATTCACATGAGACTGTTTCCCCCCACACACGCAAGCCCAACATTAAAAGTATTGTAAGTTCATTGCAACAAATAAGGAAAAGTAGAAAAACATAAGGAAGAAAAGTGTTCATCTATACCCACCAGAGAAAACAAGTATTAATATTTTTGTATATATATTCCAGATCTTTTACATAAATGTCTACATTCCTTTTTTTTCATACAGCAGTGTTAACTACAGTCATCATGTTGTACATTACATTCCTAGTATTTATCTTATAACTGGAAGTTTGTGCCTTTTGACCAACTTCCTCCAATTCCCCCTATGTATATGTTTCTATAAATAAAATTTTTAAAACAAAAGTAGACCTTTCCTTAGATTTAGTTATAAATAAACTTTTATACTCTGTTTTCTAGTTAAATTTTATGGATATCTTTTCATGTCAATAAATATTTACATCATCATTTATAGTGGCTACACCATATTTCATCTTATCATATTTCATGAACCATGGGTTCTTTAGTCTGCTCTATATGCCTGTCTTTATGCAAATATCACACTGTTTTGATTACTGTAGCTTAGTAATATGTTTCAAAGCCAAGAACTGTGATGCCTCCAGCTTTGTTCCTTCTCAAGATGGTTTTCGCTATTTAGGGACCTTTGTGGTTTCATACGAATTTTAAGATTTTTTTTCCTATTTCTACAAAATTGCCCTTGGGATTTTGATAGGGATTATATGAAATCTGTAGAAAACTTTGAGCAGTACAGACATTTTAACAATATTGTGTCTTCTAATTCATGAATGTGGAATGTCTTTCCGTTTATTTGTGTCTCCTTTAATTTTTTTCATCGATGTTTTGTAGTTTTCATTGTACAAGCCTTTCACCTCTCTGGCTAAGTTTATTCCGAAGTTTTTATTATTTTTGATGCTCCTGTAAATGGGACTGTTTTCTTAATTTCCTTTTTTGGATTGTTTGTTGCTGGTATTGTATAGAAACACAACTGATTTTTGTATGTTCATTTTGTATCCTGTAAAGTTGCTAAATTTGTTTATTAGTTCTAACAGTTTTGTGTGGAATTTTTAGGGCTTTCTACATATAGGATCATGTTATTTGTGAACAGAGATAATTTTACATCTTCCTTTCTAATTTGGATACCTTTTTATTTTCTTGCCTCATTGATCTATCTAGGACTTCCAGCACTATGTTGAATAGAAGTGGTGGGAGTGGGCATTCTTGACTTGTTCTCAACCTTCAAGGAAAAGCTTTCAATTTTTCACTGTTGAGGATGATGTTAGCTGTGGGCTTATTGTTTATAGCCTTTACTAGGTTGAGGTACATTCTTTCTATACCTAGTTTTTTGAGCAATTTTATCGTGAAAGGATTTTGAATTTTGTTAAAGACTTTTTCTGCGTTTATTGAGATGATCATGTGATTTTGTCCTTTATTCTGTTAGTATGGTGTATCTCATTTATTGATTGCATATGTTGAACCATCCTTGCATCTCAGGGATAAATTCACTTGATCATGATGTATTATTCTTTTAATGTGCTGTTGAATTCAATTTGCTAGTATTTTGTTGAGAATTTTTGCATCTATGTTCACCAGGGATATTGACCTGTAATTTTCCTTTATTGTAGTGTCATTGGCTTTGATATCAGGGTGATGCTAGCGTCATACAATGAGTTGAGAAGTGTTCCTTTCTCCTCAATTTTATGGAAGAGTTTGACAAGGATTGGCATTAATCCTTTAAATATTTGGTAGAATTCTCTAGTGAAGCCATCTGGTCCTGGGCTTTTGTTTGTTTGGAGGTTTTTGATTACTGATTCAATCTCCTTATTTCTTATTGTTCTGTTCACATCTTCTATTTCTTCATGATTCAGTCTTGGTAGGTTGTATGTTTCTAGAAGCTTATTCCTTTCTTCTACGTTATCCAATTTTGAGTAATTTTTCATAGTAGTCTCTTATGATCCTTGTTATTTCTATGGCATCAGTTGTAATGTCTCCTCTTTTATTTCTGATTTTATTAATTTGAGTCTTCATTCTTTTTTTCTTAATCTAGCTAAAGATTTGCCAATTTTGTTTATATTTTCAAAAAATTAACTCAGTTTTGTTGATCTTTTTTCTTGTTTTTCTACTCTATTTCATTTATTTCTGTTCTAATCTTTATTATTTCCTGCCTTCTGCTAACTTTAGGCTTAGTTTGTTTTTCTTTTTCTAGTTCCTTGAAGTATAAAGTTAAGTTGTTTTCTGATATCTTTCTTCTTTTTTAATGTAGAAGTTATCACATAAGCTTCCCTTAGTTTTTTTGCTATATCCCTTGAATTTTGGTATGTTGTGTTTCCATTCTCATTTGTCTCAAGATATTTTCTAATTTCCCTTTCGATATCTTCTTTAACCCACTAGTTTTCCAGAGTGTTTTGTTTAATTTCCACATGTTTGTGAATTTTCCAGTTTCCTCCTAGTATTGATATATAGTTTCATTCCAGTGTGGTCAGAAAAGATTTGTAGTATGATTTCAATCTTCTTAAATTTATTAAGACTTATTTTGTGATCTGACATGTGATTTATTCTGTAGAATGTTCTATGTGCGCTTGAGAAGAATGTGTATTTTGCTGCTGTTGGGTGGAATGTTCTGTGTGCCTCTGTTAGGTCCATTTAGTTTCTAGTGTTGTTGAAGTCCTCTGTTTCCTTACTGATTTTCTGTCTGGATGATCTGTTCATTATTGTAAGTGGGATATTGAAGTCTTCTACTGTTATTGTATTGCTGTCTGTTTCTCCATTCAGTTCTGTGTTTGCTTTATATATTTGTGTGCTCTGATTATGGGTATGTATATATAATTGGTATATCTTCTCCATGAATTGACCCTTTTGTCATTATATAATGCCCTTCTTCATCTTTTTTGACAGTTTTTGACTTAAGGTCTATTTTTTCTGGTGTAAGTATGGCCACCCCTGCTATTTTTTGGTTAATATTTGCATGGAACACGTGTTTTCATCCTTTCATGTTCAGCCTATGTGTGTTCTTATGTGTAAAGTGAGACTTATAAACAGCATGTAGTTAGATCTTGTGTTTTTGTCCCTGTTCAGCCACTCTATGTCTTCTGATTGACAAGTTTAGACCATTTACCTGTAAAATAATTACTGACAAGTAAGGACTTACTATTGCCATTTTGTTAATTGCTTTATGTCTTATAGCTTTTTTTTTTTAATTTTTATTTTTTCTTAATTTTTCCCCCCAAGGCCCCAGTAGATAGTTGTACTTCATAGTTGCACATCCTTCTAGTTGCTGTATGTGGGACACGGCCTCAACATGGCTGGAGAAGCAGTGCGTCGGTGCGCGCCCAGGATCCGAACCCAGGCCGCCAGTAGCGGAGCGTGAGCACTTAACTGCTAAGCCACGGGGCTGGCCCATGTCTTACAGCTTTTTTGTCCCTTTTCCTCTCTTGCTATCTCCCTTTGTGTTTAATTGATTTGTTTTTAGTGACATGCTTTGATTCCTTTCTCATTTACTTTTGTGTGTCTTCTATAGGTATTTTCTTTGTGATTACCATGGGGCTCACCTCAAATATCTTATAATAATCTATTTGAGGCTAATAACTTCAATAGCATTCAAAAACTTTACTCTTTTCTTCCCCCTCCTCAATTTATGTTATTGATGTCACAAATTACATCCTTTTATATTGTGTATCCATTAACATATTTTTTGTAATTATAGTTATTTTGTATACTTTTGTCTTTTAACTTCTATGCTATAATTAGAAGTGATTTTCTCGCTGCCATTGCCCCAGCACAATCTTTTGTGTTTGTCTATATATTTTTCTTTATCTGCAAGCTTAATACTTTCATATGATTTTGTGTTGCTTTCTAGCATCCTTTCATTTCAACTTGAAGGACTCCCTTAGCATTTCTTATAAGGCAGGTCTAGCAGTGATGAACTCTTTTAGTTTTGTTTATCTGGGAAAATCTTAATTCTTCTTCATTTTTGAAAGACAGTTTTGCCAGATATAGCATTCTTGTTTGGCAGTTCTTTTCTTTCAGCAATTTTAATGTATCATCCCACTCCCTTCTGGCCTGCAAGTTTTCTGTTGACAAGTCTGTTGATAGTCTTATGGCGGCTCCTATGTGATGAGTCAGTTTCTCTTGCTGCTTTCAAAATTCTCTCTTTGTCTTTGACTTTTGACAATTTGTTTATAGTGTGTCATTGAGTGGATTTCTTTGGGCACATTCTAGCTAGAGTTTTTAGGTTTCTTGAATCTGAATGTCCATTTCCTTCCCCAGATTGGGAAGTTTTTGGTTATTATTTCTTCAAATAAGTTTTTTCTCCTTTCTCTCTCTCTTCTCCTTCTGTGATTCTTATAACGTGTATATTGGTCCTTTTGATGGTGCCCCATAAGTCCCTTAGGCTTTCTCACTGTTTTTCCATTCCCTTTTCCTTTTGCTCCTCTGATGAATAATATAAATGATCTGTCTTTGAGTTTGTTGATTTTCTCTTCTGATTGGTCAAGTCTGTTGTTGAAACACTCTAGTGAATTTTTCAACTAATTATTATATTCTTCAGCTCCAATATTTCTGGGGTTGTTTATCTTTTTAATATTTTCTTTTTGTTGATATTCTCATTTTGTTCATATATCATTTTTCTGAGCTCATTGAAAGTCTTTATGGTGGTCATTTCTTTAGGATTGGTTTCTGGAGATTCGTTTTACTCCTTTGACTTGGCCATTTTTCCTTATTTCTTCATGTGTTTTGTAACATTTTGTTGGCATCCACACTTTTGAAAAAACAGCGACCCCTCCAAATCTTTACAGATTGGCTTTTTACAGGGAAAGACCTTCACCGTTCAGCCTGGCTAGAGATTCTGGAGGTCTCTCAAACCTTTTCTGTGGAGGCATCTTCTGTGGACTTGTGTATGTAAATCCCCATTTTGTGCATACGTAATGGACTTGTGTATGTAAATTAGACAGATTTGTGTTTCTTTTTCCAGAGCTCATAGCCTCTTGTTCTTTCTGGTGTCTGTCTATGGTACTGCAGCTTCCCTGGAGCTGCCGCCCAGCTCTCTTTTGTTCTCAGTAGCCCCATAATTCTTGATTATTCCAAGCCCCATTGGTGCTCCAAAGGCAAGACAGAAACTAGTCAGTCAGGAAGCCCCCTGAGAATCCAGAACATTGGATGCATGCTCCATGCTCCTCTTCCCCCCAGGGAGAGGCCACTGAACTGTGTCATTCTCTGTCTGCTGTACCACAGGTCTTTTGGAGCAGCAGCAAGCTGCCCTGCTCTCTTTTGTTCTCAGAAGCCTCCAGGCAGCTAGAGTGTGTCTGACTCAGCCAACACTCCAAAACAGGTGAGACACAGCCGGTCCTTTGGCCACTCCTCTGAAAAGCTGGAATATTGAACGTATGCTCCAATTCTTTCCCTCCCCAGGGAGAAGCTAGGAATTGGAGGTTTTTCCTAACTCATTCCATTAGGCCAGAGGTAGGGACTATGGAGAATGAGGGCATTCTATTCCAAATCTTCACTTTTATTCTCTGTAGCCCCCAATCTGGTGTCCTTTCCTATCAGTGCTTAGATTCAGACAAGACAGAAGCTAGTCCTTCAGGAAGTCCCCCCAAAAGCCAGAACATTGCATATATGTTTCAGTCTTCTCTTTCTCTCCCCAGCAAGAACACGGGAGCTGGGAGTTTTCTACCAATTATGCCATGTTGTGCTGGTTGGAGGGTCTATGGTGAGTGGGTACCACGAATTTTCCTACTGGCTTTAATGCGGCTGGTTTCACACTCACCTGGGGTGCAGGAGCCTCTTAACTGTTTTCTGGATTTCTCACAAAGGGATTTGGTCTCCGTATTGTTGAATCAATATCTCTGTAGGGGGAAGGAGGGTCTGGGGCTTCCTCTTCCACCATATTGCTGTTGTCAACCTGAGAGTCTTATCTTAAATCCCTGGTGTTGTGGTTTCTTAAGGGCTGGGATTATGTGAGACTTATTTCTATGTCCTATGGCTGCTACATAGTGAGTGCTGATCAAATGTTTGTGAGAAGGATATAAATGTGAATCAAGTAGACATAAAATGGTTGGGCACACATTCTTGGCATCTTTATCTTACTGGATAACGTGAGGCTTGGTTTGACTATGTACTTAAGAGTTACATTTGCTGTTGTTATGCTATTTCTTCCAAGTTTATACATGAATTAAAAAAAAAAAAAAAAAAAAAAAAACATGTTGAACTTTCCAGGCTGATTTAGCAGGAAACTCAATGGGACATATTGTTTAAAATACTCATGTCATTAACTTCCTTTACAGAGCTAGGATCATAGGATTATTTGGCCAGCAACATAGAGATCATCTAGCCAACTCCTCCAAACCTTAATTTTACAATTGAGGAGACCAAGCCCTGGGGATTTTAAGAGTTGTTCAGAAATCTCACTGCTAATTAGAGGGGGAGCTATTAATAGAACTAAGGCCACCTTGAGTATGGCTTTTTCTAACGTACCACAACCATGTCTCAAGTCTGGAATAATTAAGACTTGTGAGAAATACCTCATATTGATTGACTACAAAATGCACTTCAAAGGTAAATTTAGTATTCAGAGATCATTATTTCAGATCTCCAGCTGTTACAGAACAAGTCTGCCTAAAACTCTAGCATTAACAGATGTCTGCTAAACACTTACTACTAATACTTGAAATAGTAACAACAGTGCTGCAATTAGTCTACAAGAACAAAAAAAACACCACACACATACTGTTTTCATCCTCACTTTCTTTTATAGGTATTAATGCATCTGTGTAGCACCTTGAATGAACATTCTGAATGAGAAAATTGAGGAAAAAAGCTTAAAAATAGAGCATGTGCTGGGGATATTAGCTTAAGCTATTTAAAAATCATTACCTAGACAGTACATTTGGGTTAGTCATTTCAGGAAAAATATAGCTGTGAGTGTAAAGAAATAAAACAAAGATGATTCTGAGCGGCTGTTTGTTTACGTGGTAAGATTAGATGACAGCTCTGGTCCTAGGGAAAGAAAATGGCATAAAGATGAAGTGACCGAGGATTTCTAGTTTTTCCCTCTAATATTCCTTCACTCTTCAGCACAGTTCGGGACAAGGTAGTTCATCTCTATTTTGATCAAGGTTAAATATTTACTGACCTACTCAAAAGCCTTAGTTTGTCTATTCATTTATTCATTTCACAAATATTTATTGAAACTCTATCATTTTCTACGTGTACATTAGAAAGGTAAACACATGATCTGGTCCATATGGCCATTTTATTTTAGAACATAAATAAAAATAGCATCAAGTATTCACTATAAGCCAAGTGTTTTGCCTACACAATCTCACTTAAGCTTTAAAAGGAACCTTACAAAGAATGTCCTACTATTATCCCTTTTTTATTGATACGAGAACTAATATACAAAGAAATTATATAATTTATGTAAGGTCAGAAAATTAGTAGTTTGAAGTATAGGAATGAAATCCAAGAGTGTGAATCCAGAGTATGTTCTCTTAAGGGCTGTAAGATATAGCCTTTCATAGGTAGAGCTAGAAAGTGGACAGTGGCTCCTAAAATTGGATCAAGGGAGTTGTCATAAACTCTTTAGAATCCAATGAAATAAAACTGTTGTCTCTTAACCTAGAAAAAAAATATGCTAATGCATATATACATGTATAGATCTTCCTCCACTTATGATGGGGTTATTCCCAATAAACCCATTGTTAGTTGAAAATATTGCTGTCGAAAATGCATTTAATACATCTAACCTGCTGAACATCATTGCTTAGCCTAGCCTACCTTAAATGTGCTCAGAATACTGACATTGGTCTACAGTTGGGCAAAATCATCTAACACAAAGACTATTTTATAATAAATTGTTGATTATCTCAGGTACTTTACTGAATACTCTATTGAAAGCGAAAAACAGAATGGCTGTATGGGTACAGCATGGCTGTTAAGTGAATTGGTTGTTTACCTTAGTGATTGTGGGGATGACTGGGAGCTGCGGCTCACTGCCGCTGCCCAGCACCATGAGAGAATATCCTACAGCGTATCGCTAGCCCAGGAAAAGAGCAAAATTCAAAATTCGAAGTATGGTTTGTACTGAATGCATATCACTTTCACACCATCGTAAAGTCAACAAATTGTTAAGTCGAACCATCATGAGTCGGGGACCATCTGTATTTGCAATATATTTTAGTGTTTTCACAACCTTTTGAATAGCTTTCAAGGACCTTACAAGGGATGAGAAGAGACAAGGTTCTTAGGCCCAAGGTTAAGGCCACCTGAGGAAGAAAGCCATCATTGAGCTCATCATTTCAACTTCTGTATTTGGGTACATTAGGAAACTGAGGCACCACAAGCTTTAACATCTCTTCTAAGGTCACCCAGGAAGACAGTAACTGGTGTTTCCTCTCTCCACCACACTGCCACCCTTCCTACATTTAATTGAATGGAAAACTCCACTCCTAATAGATAGATTAGGACAAGTTTAAATGGATTCAGGTAAATGAATCATCAACAGGAGATCATAAACAAATTAATTTGGAAGTAGAATGAAAAGACATGGGAAAAGAAAAATATTCAATTCTCTTTAAGGACTAAAGAAATAGAATGGGTTTAGGGATGCTAAAATTATTAAGCTCTTTGAAAGAGGGAGCTAAGATATTAAAATTATTTTGATATTAATGTATTCCTATTATTGGATTTTAGACATTGTCAAAAACCCAACAAAGTTTGAAATCAATGTCAATATAAATATTTATAATAATCCTAATTGCTCTAGTTTAACTAATTACAAATTGAGTTTGTAATGGTAATATAACTCAACAGATTCCCACTTTTTCCAATTCTGCCTTGGAGAGGAAGACTATTTCTGTTTCTTAAACTTTGTGCAACCCTGAAAATAATCAACAGATCTGTTGTTTAAAAAGGAACTTAACGAGAATCTCTCTTTTTCTCTAAATTAAATAATCTAAGTCCATTATTTATTGTGACATTTAGGAACTTTTAAAGGCCTTGAAAGGAAATCTGTGAATTCTGACTTTAACACACAGAAAAATCAATTTGATGAATGCAAGATTTGGATTCATTTCATTTTAGGGTGAAAAATACATGTGAAATATGGGCTTGTGAGTTTTATTAATCTTGTTATCCTTGGGGCCCAGATGCTGACACTTCTCCTTTAGGCACTTGAGAAGTTGTAGTGATGGACAATCTATCAGCAAGCCTCAGGCCACAGACCTTTCTAGCAGCCTAGTGGTCTAGTGATCAATATGATATAACCCAGTGAAAGCTCCTGCCGATGTTGTCATGATGTTGTAGCTTGCAAAGAATACAAATCTAGCCAGTCTGATTTGCTGTGATATTTTTGTCCTGAGGTTTGCCTTCCTTGGAGGGTGTCTTTTTCCCCAATGCCTGATAAAATATCTTGTAAAGTTTACACAACATAGCGCAACAAAACAATTCTGATATTGGTGTTGGAATCATTAAAGAATCCCAGCTGTGTGAATGTGGGCACATTACTTTGATCTGTCTGAGTCTCTTTTTGTTTTCTCTCTCTCTCCCTCTAAATCTAAGAATGGAATTTACTGGCATAAAATTATTATAAACATTAAATGTACTAAAAGTACATAAAACTCTGTGCAATGCTTGACACCTAACTGGTGTTTGATAAATGTTATCTATCATCTTATTATTGTTATTATTTATAAGTTTTCAAAAATATTTAAATGCCCTCAGGAGGACAGTTTCAGATGAGATAGATTAAAATAGTGCATAAGGTAGAAAGAGTTCTTGACTTCCAATGAAAAAATTGGGGTTCTTCCTTCAGCACTATAATTGGTTAGTGGGCTGCAGGTTCTCAAACTATGAATTGAAGGAGATATGCTAGATCCACTTATTCAAAAGTATTGGTGGAGCCCTACTCTGCACAAGGCACTGAACTACTCATTATAGATACAGCTGTGAACAAGACAAAGTCCCTGCTCCCATGGAGCTTCCATTCTGGTGGAAGAGACAGGGGAAAATATGTAAAAAAATACATAAATAAGATAATTACATAATAGAAGATGATAGCTACTGTAAATATAAATAGAATAGAAAAATGGGATAGAGTAACTAAGGGCAGGGAATCTACACTAGATATGGTGGTCAGGAAATACCTTTGAGAAGGTAACATTTGAGCCAATGCCTTAATGATGAAAATGGTCTAGCCACGGAAAGATCTGAGGAAAGAGCATGCCAGGCAGAGGGAACGGCGAATGTAGGGGCCTTGAATCAGGAATAAGCTTGCCACACTCAAGAAACATAAAGAAGATCAGAGGGACAGGAATATAGTGAGGGCAGGAGAAATGGTAGAGGATGAAGTTGGAGACATGACAAGGATCTTTCAATGATTCCTAAGCTCTCTTTCTGATTTAATTTTTGAAGTTTCTAAGAATGGACAGTAATACTCATTTTTTCCATGGCTTAGAATGGAACGAGATGGAATATTCACTTATTGATAAGAATCCTGGGCAGAAACTTACAGAAAAGATTTTTAATTCCTTTATGTGCCGTGAAAAACAGAGATGGAAAAATGTATGGCATTTTGGAAACTTATCTTGTTTTTTTCTTTTTTGTATTGTGCTAAATTATAATTATTAAATGACTCACATATTTCCGTTATTATATAGTCTAAGAAAGGGGCTGTGTCCCAGATTTGTTAGAGCCAAAGGGAGGTACAGAACCAGAGTAATTCTAAATTTCCTACAGAACAAAAATGTATTCCTTTCAAACAAATTAAACGTGAAAACACCTCATGAATGTAAGTCTTGTTTCTGCTACTTGGAGTGTTGCTTCTTATATACTAGGAGATTAATCTAGCGATGGCTATAGATAACAGCAGTAACTTGTTAATGAGATATTGATTTCTAAAATTAAAACCTTACTAGTATCATATTTTCAATCTAAATTAATGCTTCATGAAACTAATTAACAGCATAACAACAACTAGAACTTTTAGAGATTGTAATTAATCACAATCACATAGTATTCCTGTACCAATCCATAGGTGCAATGTGATCTTTTAGAAATCAGAGAATTTTTACATACAATTAAAGTAAGCTAGGATGCCATTTTATCTTATGGGGTGCTCATGCTGCGATGTAATTGGATATAGAGTGCAGTATGAAGATGCTGGACTGCATTTGGTAGAGATGAATGTTGACACTCTCCCTACTTTCTCTCTCTCTCTCCCACTTACTTGTCTACTACATGGTCCTTAACACATCACTTCCTCTGTTTAGATAAATAGTTTATTCATTTGAGAAATAGGAAAGTTGGACTAAATGAACTCTAAGATCTCATATTTCTAAAGATGATATTTTGGGAGGATGGCATTCCTTATGAGGAAGGTGATCTCAGACATTCCCACTGTTTCTTTCAACCACCATATGACTATAGCCCCAAATGTATATCTCCTGACATTCAGCCTTTGTATCTAATGATTAACTAGATATTTCAACTTAGATGTGTTGCAGGTGCCTAAACTGCAATATGACTAAAATTGAACTCTTCATCTGCCCCATCAAATTTAGTCCTTTTGAGCTCCCCATTCGAGTAAATGCTCCCAACAGCCACAGTAATTCAAGTCAAAATATTTGGTTGTCGTCCCACAGCTGATTAGTCACTCAGTCTTGTAAATTATAACTCCCAAATATCTCTCTGGGCAGCCCATAGTTCTTCATCTCACTGCCCTAGCGTTAGGCTATGACCTTATCTTCTCTTACTGGGCTAAGAGTCATCTAACTGTTCTTGCTGCCATCCATTATTGCTCTCCTACATTCCTTTCTCTTCACTGCCTCCAAAGCGCTCTCTCTGACGGGCAATACCAATGGTATTACTTCTCAGCTTAAGCTCTTTCTCTATCTTCTCACTATGTCAAAGTCCCAAATATTATGCACATCCTTTAAGGCGCCCACAAGTTGGTCCCAGCCAACTGACTAAGCTTTATGTTTTGCCACTTTCTTCTCTGCTACTGTGATCTATCCAATCTCTCTCTTATCTGAGGCTAGGCATAACATGGTTATTCTTTTGATAAAGTTCTTTTTCCCAAGTTCCTTTTTTTGCCTAGGCTTACTATAACTCAACTTTAAAATTAAATGAATCATATCCAATATTAAACCCTCCAATGTCTTCCCATAGCAATTACAATAAAATATACTCTTTTATTTTATAGAATAAAATCCATACTCCTGGGCCGGCCCCATGGCTTAGCGGTTAAGTGCGCGTGCTCTGCTATTGGCGGCCTGGGTTTGGATCCCTGGCGTGCACCAATGCACCCCTTCTCTGGCCATGCTGAGGCCACGTCCCACATACAGCAACTAGAAGGATGTGCAGCCATGACATACAACTATCTACTAGGGCTTTGGGGAAAAAAAAATCCATACTCCTGTAAGAGTCTACATGATCTGTCCCCAGCTTGGTTCTATGTTGTTGTCTCATAAAATATTCTCCCTTATCTAGAGTTATATACTGTATTGAAAATACCAAGACATTTTTGAGAGTGAAGGAAATGGCAAAGAGTTTATTTCTTTATTTTATTTTTTATTTTTTTTGTGAGGAAGATCAGTCCTGAGCTAACATCCATGCTAATCCTCCTCTTTTTGCTGAGGAAGACCGGCTCTGAGCTAACATCTATTGCCAATCCTCCTCCTTTTGTTTTTTCCACCAAAGCCCTAGTAGATAGTTGTATGTCATAGTTGCACATCCTTCTAGTTGCTGTATGTGGGATGCGGCCTCAGCATGGCCGGAGAAGCGGTGCATCAGTGCGCGCCAGGGATCCAAACCCGGACCTCCAGTAGCGGAGCGTGCACACTTAACAGCTAAGCCATGGGGCCAGCCCTCAAAGTGTTTAAAGCTACGTGATTTTTAAAGTGTTCATTTATTGACCAACAAAATGGGTTCATTATATTTTTGAACTTTTAAAATAGCTCAATTCAAAAAAATTTCAAAAATATTTTGATGGATGAGACACCAGACAACAAGGACGGCCCTTTTACTAGTTCATTGTCTTCTAGTTACACAAGCCTTTCTTATATGAATTCAACTAACTAGTGCCTAATTAGTATCAAGCACCCTTTTAAGCACTTGGGATACATATATGAAAAAGCTAGTACTAAAATTCCCTGCCTTCATGGATTTTAAAGTGGAGAAGAAAATTAATGAGTAAACAAATAAAACCTGATGATGACAAGTACTCTGCAGGGGATAAAGCCAGAGTAGCACTGTCCAATAGAACGTTTTGTAATTATAGAAATATTCTCCTTGCCATCCAATATGGCAGTCTCATGTGGTTATTGAGCATTTGAAACTTGGCTGATGTTACTGAAGAATTAGATTTTTAGTTTTCTTTAATTTTAATTAATTTAAGTTTAAATAGCCATGCATCACTATTGGCTTTCATATTGGGCAGCACAGGGTTTAGACAATACCTTGGAGTATGGGTGGTATTTTAGATAAATTGACCATTGAAGGTCTCTTTGAGGAAGTGATATTTCAACAGCAACTATGAATGAGGCGAAAGAATTATCCTTATAGGGATCTAGTAGTGGGTGGCGTGGGACACAATCCAGGAAAGGAGAACAGCACATTCCCGAGGAGGAAACAGGTTGTTATGTTTTAATAAATGGGTCAACACAGCTGGAATGTGGAGAGCAAGAAGAGAATGTTCCTTGAATGTGTTAATCCAATTCTGGCCCCAGGGTTGCCAAAGCTATTACCTTTGCAGAATTGTTCTTATCCAAGATCTTCACTCGATTGGCTCCTATTGCATCATTTGGTCTCAATTCAAATCCAAATAACCATTCAACTACCAGTCAATCTCTTTATTGGCTTAATAATACTTATCACTATCTGAAACTATTTTGTCTTTTACTTTCTCACTTGTTTATTACTTTTCTCCCCAACTAAATTGTGAGCTTTCTGAGGGGACTTATCTGTCTTGTTCAGTATCATCTGTTAGTTTCTAGGATAGTTTTAGGCATACATTAGGTATTGAAACAATATTTGTTAACTAGTGAATGAAATTTACCACTTATACTTTACATCCTAGGGGAGGTCTTCCCTGATTTCCTGGATGAAAAAATATTTCAATATGTTTCTAAATTAATATATATCCTTATATTATTATAACTTGATTTATATATATAATTTTTGATAACGTGTACCACAATTAAAATTTTAACAGCTTTATTGAGTTGTAATTGATATGCAAAGAACTACTCATATTTAATGTGTATAATTTGATAAGTTTGCCCATATGCAAACACCCAATCAAGGTAATAGGTAATAACCTCCCAGAGTTTCCTTGTATGTCCCTTTGGTGGTGGTGGTGGTGGGTTTTTTTTAATTTATAATTTGTTGTTGTTGTTGTTTTGTAAGGACACTTAACATGAGATTTACCCTCTTAAATTTTGAGGTGCATGATACCATACGGATAACTATAAGCACTGTGATGTAGAACAGATCTCTAGAGCTTATTTATCTAGCGTAACCAGACTTTCTACCCATTGAATAACAACCCCTTATTTTCCCCACCTCCCAGCTCCTGGCAACCACTTTTGTATTCTCTGCTTCTATATTGGACCATTTTAAATATCTCATATAAGTGGGATCATGCAGTATTCGTCCTCTGTGACTGGCTTATTTCACTTAGCATAATGTCCTCCAGGTTCATCCATGTTGCACAAATGACAGGAATTCCTTCTCTTTTAAGACTGAATAATATTCTATTGTATGTCTCTACCACATTTTCTTTACCCATTCTTCTATTGATGGACACTAGGGTTGGTTCCACATCTTGGCTATTGTGTATAGTACTGCAATGAACATGGGAGTGCAGATATCTCTTTGAGATCCCAATTTCAATTCTTTTTGATATGCAGAAGGTGAATTTCTGAATCATATGATAGGTCAATTTTTTTTTTTTGAGGAACCTCCATACTGTTTGCCATAGTGGCAGCACTATTTTACATTTCCACCAACAGTGTACAAGGGTTCCAATTTCTCCACAACCTTGCCAACACTTGTTATCTTCTGTTTTTTAATAATAGCCATCCTAACAGGTGTGAGGTGATGTCTTACTGTGGTTTTGATATAGACACATATGTGATAGAATGAGGAGATGCAATATTCTGTCTATTAGGAGTTTTGGAAGACAACAATGAAAATAATAGGAAATATCAAGATTAAGGAGAGGATGCTGGTTAGCAGAGGAAAACATATCAAATGTATAGAGTAGAACAGTCAAGAATGTGAGACCCATTCCTAACTTCCTTTGCTTCCTGTCAGCTTTCTACTTTCAGCAATGTTTTATTGGACAGTGGTTCCTGTATGGTGGTCTTTGTATGAGGAATTATTCCTTACAATACATCTGTTTTCATGGAGCATCTGAGTAAGCCTCTGATCTTTGCAATGAATCAGGCCTTAGCCAAAAGAAAGATTTGGTTTGCTCAAATGGTTCTGGGAGACAGGAAGAGAAACAGGGCTAGAATTCATGAATGTATTAATTATTTCTCTGCTTTGGAAGTTAATGCTTATTAGCTGACATATTTATTTTCTCTTTAATATTTATAGAGGACATTTAAGGATATCTTTGCTATTTCAATACCATACCACCAGAAGAACTGGCTTCAGAAATAATATTGGCTTTTGTGAGTTTGCGGCCAGTCTAGCTGAATGGGATTTATCCAGCTTCCTCCAGCTTGGCACCATGGTTGCCATCTCTCAGAAAGCACTGGCTGCACCACCCTCCTGCTCTGGCTCCCTCCACTTTGAGCTCTGAGTGTTTCCCACCGAGTTTTAGTTTGTGACTTTCCAAGAGCTGTTTTTCTGCTAATGGCAACCAGTGTTCCTACAGCAACGATTATTAATAGCCCAAACTAATATTTTCCTTTACGTTCCTTAGAAATCTGGAGAAGGCTTTTTTTTTAGGCATACCAAGCACTTTGCAGGTGAAGGCTATTTATTTATTTATTGATTTTTGTCAGTTCTCTTAATCTGGGCAGAAATGATCTCTCAGTATCAGGTAGGAAAACTTAGGCAGGAGAGAAAGAAAGTGAATCACTTAGCATCAAATAGAGCTAGAATCAGGAACTTACTTTCAATCCGGTAGTCTTAAAGCCCCTCCAAAAATCCATACTTTATCTGCATACTGGTTAAATGATGGGGCTCTGAAATTAGATGGCCTCAGTGCAACCCACGCTCTGCCACTGACTGGCTATGTTGACATGGGAGAAATGGCATAGCCCTTTCAGCCTCACTCTCCTCATTTGTGGAATGGGGATAATGAACGTAACTGTCTCACAGAGTTTTTCTGAGGATTAAATGAGATAAAGTATGTAAATCACTTGGCATGGTGCCTAGTACACATTAAGTGCTGAAAAATATTCCCTATTACTGCGGTAGCAGTGCGTAGCATGATAAATGGCTTATTAAGGCTAAGTCAAGTCAAATCAATTAGTAATGTTCAGTAAAGTACCTATTCCCAGTGCTTTGCTATATATTCCAGGAACATGCCAAAGAAATAGAATACAGCCTTCAATTTCATGATGCTAATAAAGCAGTTGGGTGGAAAAGGTTGCCTGTGAAGTTGTTCATTTAACAAATACTTATTGAGTGCCTGCCAGGCTTCTATGATGAAACTAAGATTCCTTCTCTGGTAGAGTTTACATTCCAGCTTGGTGAGACTATCAATAATCAAGCTTAATAAAGAAGTTATTTGTAGAGCATGAGGGAATTAGATTTTAAAAAGAGTAGATTGGTTGAGTGCAATTTGAAATAGGGAAGTCAGGTAGGCATCCACGGGAAGATGGTATTTGACAAAGACTTGAATCCAGTGAAGCAGACAGTCAGGCGATCATAGAACTGGAGGTTCGTTGTGTGGTAGAACAACAAATCTGCTTACTGTGGACCCTGGAATAAGTAAGAGTTCGAAGGAGAATGGGGATAAGACATTCCAGGTGCGAGAGAATGACAGAGTCGAGTCCTTGGTTCATTTACACATTCATTAAACAACTACTTATTGATTATTGAGTACCAGCTAATCGAGAAGGCTTTAAGGAGAGAGAAGTATCCAGAACAAAAGTTGATAATGTGGCTCATGGGCTACCATGTCTTCTTCCCTTTTCTACATTTGTAATGAAAATTGTTATAGATTTTATCAAGCATACACACAGCCTCAGAATCCCTCTCAATATGTCACTCCAGGAAAGCTAACTCAGCATATCATAGCTGACTGATGAGATAAAGTCTATTTGCAAGCTTGGTGCTATGATACTGCAAGACTTCAGTCTCATTTAGGGAAGATCTGCTATCAAATGTCTTCTGACATTCTGGTCCACATTAGGTATTTTTATTCTTATTTCCTTAATATTTATTCCTATTGTATTCCCCAAATCATCTCCCATCAGCCACTTACCAAAGCAATTTTAGACAATGAGATATTTTGTTCACTGCAAATTAGAACCTTGTGCATAAATGTAGTGAGTAACTGCCTACATGATGTGATGAAGAATACCCATATCGAATGATCTGTACCGTGGATTTTTTATCATAATCAACAATTCCGCAATTATAGTTCTGTTTACTTGTGCTGATGCATTTTAACATGATCCAGTGCCCGTGTGCTTTGATATTGTCTCCATCAATACCCCTGATCTTGTGAGATTACGCTTTCTCTCAATATGCTCCAGACCTAGAAGTTCCTTCTGGTTCCTAAAGCAACTATGTTTAGAATACTAGTACCTTATGAGCTGATTTTTTTTTTCTTGTCCACAATGACTTCTTTTATCCCCATTCTATCTAGTTAAAAGGCAAGCAGCTCAACTCCTGTACTGCCTAAGTGGCATGTTAATTTACGAGTGTTCCCACACTTTGTAAATAATTGTTTAGGACAGAAAATGCAGTCCTGTATTATTGATTCAGGAGCTTGGGCTATTTAAATGCAATATAAAAATCAAAAGTGAATCAAAGCCAATTGCTTTGGAAAGAAAAAAAAAAAAAAGAGTGAGTTGCCTCATCATTAGAGAACATTTTGAAGGAATTGAAAAGGCTTTTTTCAGGCTGAGATAAGGTATTTGGTTCAAGAGAAAAAAAAAAAATGTTTACCACCAAAAAGCAAATTTCATTAAATGAACATCAAATCTGTGGGGGAACTGAGTCTCTATTGAAGCTGTCGTCCTACTTCTTGCAAATTGAACAATGGTGCTCTAACTCTGAAAGCAGGTGCGTGCCTTATATTTCCAGTGTCCCACACGGCCTCTTTATGTCGTAATAAACTCTGTGTGGGGTTTGGGGCATGGTAGGGAGCAGTGCCTTGAAAGCATTTTGGAAAAGGCTGCACAATCCCACTTGAATCAAGCTTATATGGCAATGCCACCGGAGACCTAATCATATCCTTGTGGTGGTTGTGGTGCTCCGGTGTTCAGTGCATGGATAACTAGAAATATGAATCCAACTAAAATAATGCACGCACAAATACACACGCAGGTTGAAAGAAAGGGATGGTGGGAGAGGGAAGGATTCTATAAGCAGAACACAAAACAGAGGAGAAATAGTTTGATTTAACAGAAATCTGAAAAACAGAGGGAGTCTGTGATTGGCAAAGCAGGATAGTTAAAGAAGACTAGCTTAAATGGATATCAAAATGTGAGTGTGTATGTATAAGTGAGTATGTGGTTTCCCATATAGGCTTCAACCTACCATGGCTATTTAGGAGGATCTTTGGTTTATGTCACAAGCTCTAGAGGAAAGGCCTCCAGTTCAGGGGAGAGCTCACGTATTTGGAATTAGAAGACTTTGGACCAGCTCTGTTTCTGCTGTCATCAGCTTGTACTATCTTGGGCCATGGTCTTTCTCACTCTGAGACTCAGTCTCACCATTAGTAAAATGAGAGCTTATGGTTTTCACTATCCTCTATAGCTCTAGTATTAGGTCCTAATTCAAAAACGTGCATACACATACACATCTTTATATATGCAGGCACTTAGGGAGGACTTAGTATTCTTGGCAAAAGGTCATTCTAGCATTTTCTCATGTAATTCTCACAACAACCCTTTGGGTGAGGTGCTATTATCATTCTCATTCTACAGGTGAGGAATCAGGCTTGGGCAGGACATGTTACCTTGCTCATTGTTAATCTGTTACCAGGGAGTATAGAGGAATCCTAAACCCAAGACCCTAACATAGCGGCAGTACTTTCAACCACTACATGTTTCTGCCCCTGCAGTATTTTATGCTGTTATGAAGATAATTATTTTTATATGGCCCAAGCCTCTAAAGTATTTTCTGCAGTGCATTGAGGCATACAATTTGATATAGACTGGGCCTATGTAGCTGTGGTGAAACAGATAATATACATATTCAGTACCGCTGGTTTGAATCTCTTAATTAATGAGAAAGGTCAGGAAGTAATGGTCTTGCCATTCTGTAGCGGCAAGAGTTGGAGGAGGGAAGGTCTTTAATGATCAGTGAAGATTGATTTTCAATCATTGAGCCACATCACTAGCAACTGACTCCATCTAGATATACTGCCCATGCCTCTAAACAAGTGTTTTCAAAGAAAATTGCTCCACAAGGTTAATGATGCTTTACATATATGAACCCAAGAATATTTTTTTTTTTTTGCAATTATGTTGGCAACTCAAGAAAATTGTGGGTAAAGACTTAGAGGACGAGCTCTGTGTTTTGAAGACAGTCTCTTCCAACATTGCTAATGAATTCTTCATCCTCAAAAACTTTCATGTCACTTACATCCTGTCACCATCACCACCACCACCATCATCCTCATCCTCACAGCTGGCTCTTTGCATATTCTGTTTAGTGTACTGGATCTGATTTAGAACTGCTATTAGCCTAAATTCAATAAATGGCTATTAAGAACCAATTAAGTGCAGCTTTCTATGAAACATTAAAAGATAAGAAAATGATAAGTTTTACAGAGGTGTTATATTGTGGTGACAGAAACCCAACTTAAGCCCACCTGGCTTAAGCACAAAAAGGAAATAATTGGCTTACACACTTAGGGGAATTTGGGAGTATAGTTGCCTTTAGGCCCTGCTGAATCTGGGAGTCCAAAAACTGTGATCTTGGCTCTGTCTCCCTTTTTTTTTTTAATCATTCAGATCTGCTTCCCTCTGTGCGTATTGGCTTTATTGAGCTTCATTCTCTGGCAATATCTTCCCATGTTTTGGGAAAGAGACCACCCAAAGTCTGTACCAGTCCAGCTCATGATTTAAAGGAGAGAATTTCCTCCAGTGCTTTTGTATATGTCAACTCACCCTTGGGTTAATCTCTTTGCCAGGAGTATGGGGTATTGATTAACTACCAGAGTCATGTGTTTCTTCTTGTGGCTAGAAGTTGATCCAACATCTGTGATTGACAGCATTACTGAGAGTATGGTATAGGGAAGTTTAGTTCTCCAAATGAAAGTTGATTGGCCAGACAAACAGCATATGTCCACTACACATATGCAGTTATTTATGAATAATTTACCTATTCCAACAAAAATGCTTGAAGCACCTAGGAGGAGCTGTGAGGATAAGTAAATTGAAATCACCAAATAAAACAAAGCACAAAAGTATGAAAGAATAGGCTTCTTTGCAGAAAACTAGTGTAATAACAATAGAAACTGGAAAGATGAAACAAAGCTATCCACAGTTTCACCTGTTGAGTCAACTGAATAGAGACTATTAACTATTCAGGGAGAGATATTATCAAATTCATTTCAATCAATCAAGTAGTAAAAAGTTATATTTTCTCTCTTTAGAGTCAACTAACTCACTCTCTTACTTTAACGCTCCCTCTTTCCCCCTCAGTCTCAATTTTTTTTTTCAAACATATGTGAATATTTGCATGAAAATACCTATTATAGATAAAAACTAGTTTGAGGTCTTGTATAAACCATAAGGAAGCACAAAACCCAATAAGTATGTGTTAGGATCACGGTTATGATTGCAATATTATCACAACTTTGCTGGTCTAATATTAGCCAACCAGTTACTGCAGAACTAATTTCCTCCTAGATGATGAGGAGGGTAGCTGTAGTTCAAGGTGATGAAAATCTGAATGCTTGTGAGATCTGGAAAACCAAGTGAGCGAAAATAGTTCTGGGTTCAGTCAGTCTCACTTAAAAATTAGCTTTAAAAGCCCTATTAGTTAAACAAGTTGCCATTGTTAATGCTATTATGTTCTTCTCAGAAATGCTGTTGCTCCTAATTTGAATCAAGTTCTTCCTTTAGGCCTAATTAAGCAGATGAATGACATTTCTGAAGACCACAAAGTTAACATGTTCAGTCTACGGCAAAGCCAGGGATGCTGGATATGATGACTTAGAGTTTGCACTTCCAGAAATAACTATTCTCTTTATTCTGGGAAGACATTGATTGGGTAAGAGAAGAAAACTACTTCGTTAATATTTTTATTTATTTTATTATTATTATTATTTTATCATTTACCCTTTTCCTACCAAAAAAATGAAAATAGATTTGTGGAGAGCATTTGTTTGTTACATCACTGGCATCCATTCATTTTTTCCTGCCAAACAGTACTTTGTTTCTCTCTTAAGAAATTTACCCTACTCTTAGCAATACGGTTTGTGAGAGATTGACCCCACTCTAAGCTTCAAGGATGGTCTTGATTGGTTTAAGGCAATCCAAGTGTCCCAGGGCCATTGTGATTAAATCAGGGATGGACACATGACCTAACTAGTGCCAACGAGCTTATAAGAAACTGAGACTTCCAGGAAAATGAAAGCCTTCTTTAGAAGGAACTACAGCAGCGTTCCACTCGCTCCCTAGGCACAATGCCAGACAGGCATCTTTTCACTGTGAGGTGAGATTGTACTTGTGAATGAAGCAGAAGACGCAGGGCCACTAAATGCAAAGTAAGAAAAAAGAGGAAAAGAAAAAGCCGCAATCACAAACCCGGTTCTGGTCACAGTGAGCCCTGAATCATTTTCTCCTGAAGAGGGACTACTCCTGAACTAAGGAGATCCATGAACCAGTAAATTCCCTTTCTTGATGTAGATGGTTTAGACAGACTTAGGCGGTAGAAGAGTCCTAATGTAGTTAAGCCACGAAGGTCTGAAGAAGATAGTGAAAAATTACCCACGACCCACCCACCTAGATATATTAATCATTCCAATATTGATGGGATATTAGGTTGTTTTGGATTTTTCCAGATGGATTAGAGAAAAAGTTAGATAATTATTTCTGTACTCTTGAGATAAAGGAGAACTTTTTAAGTATTTCACCAAAGCTAGAAACTATAACGAAAAAGATCAATTTCACGTCATAAAAGTTTAAACCTTTTACATAGAAAAATAGTAACAAAGTTAAAAGATAAGACAAACTGGAAAAAAGATATGCGGCAGTTATGTTGGATGACGAATTAATGCTACTAATATATACACAACTTCTACAAATTAGTAATTAAAAGTTGAATGACTCAGTAAAAAATGGGCATGAGGAATAAATAGGCAATTCACATAAGAAGAAATACATATATATAACCAAATAATTGCCTCTACTTCTGACTAGCTTTGGGACTTGGAGCAATCGACTTTAGTTCTCTACTTTACAGTCTTGTCATTGGTTAAAACAGGCATAATGACACCTGCTTCACAGCATTTTTATAAACTCAAAACGAAGAAAGATCAAGTAAAATATTTTATGAATATAAGAAATTAGATTTGGGAATTGGCCTCCAACTTTACTCAAATTGTTGTCTCACCTCTCTCATTTTGCTTATGGAGGAAGAAAAACAACAACCAAAAAAGTCCCTGTGATTCAGAAAGTTCAATTGCAACTTTTGATTGTTAGTTATTGATCACATGACAATACCCCATTTAGGGCAATGGATTTGATGACCAAAACAATTGAACTACAACTAAAACAAGTTTAATGTGAAAGTTCTTGAGACATTACCATAAAATACTCATGGCTAAGGCTAGAGAGGAAAATTATTACAATTAGCAAGGGTTTATTCCAGATAAGATAGTGTTTTAAATACTTTGCCAGCATTATCTTATTTAATCTCCACAATGACCCTATAGGAGTATTGCAAAATCTGTTTTTTGGAAAATGAGACTCCCAGAAATTAACTTGCTCAGCTAATAAACAGCAGAGCCAAAATGTGATTTCAGGCCATATTCACACGCTCATACTTCTCCTTCTTTTAACCTTTATGTTATAGTCAGATAGCAATTTTGAATTTTTTAGAAATACTAGAATAATGTGAGAATCATATGCTTAACGTGTTTCTTTTATTTTCTCTATGTATATACCAGTCCCCTAGTCCCAATTGAAGACTGAATGTTGAACAAACATTTGAGTAGCCAGTGAGTGCCAAGCACTGTATTTGATGTTGAGAAGTTTAAAAAATGAGGTTGGGCAGTGTTTCTGCCCACAAGAGCTCATTATTTCTTTTTCTCTCAGCTCATAGCACATGCTGCTTTATTGTTAGGTACTCATTGAATGCATTAATATTTACATTTGCATTATTAATCTTTCTAAAACTCAGGGCTATGAAATTTAACACTCAGGTTCAAATCCTCACTTCACTACTTGCTAATTGTATAACTTTGTGCAAGTTTCCTCCTCATCAAATTGGGACAATAAAAACTATTTGATAGCAGTGATGTGAGAACTATTATTATTATTATTATTATTTTTTTTTTTTTTGAGGAAGATCAGCCCTGAGCTAACATCCATGGCAATCCTCCTCTTTTTGCTGAGGAAGACCGGCCCTGAGCTAACATCTATTACCAATCCTCCTCTTTTTTCTCCCTAAAGCCCCAGTAGATAGTTGTATGTCATAGTTGCACATCCTTCTAGTTGCCGTATGTGGGACGCGGCCTCAGCATGGCCGGAGAAGCAGCGCGTCGTGTGCGCCCGGGATCTGAACCCGGGCCGCCAGTAACGGAGCGCATGCACTTAACCGCTAAGCCACGAGGCCAGCCCCGGTAATGTGAGAATTAATCAAGATGTTTTATATAAAACACTTATCAGAGCACCTGGAACACAGTGAGCACTCACCAAATGATCAATTTTATAACAATTATTTTGGCTGATTTCTGTGTTGGAGTCTGAAAACGCCACATTTGGATGAAAAACCTTAGCCTATTTTGGTTTCATCAAAAGTAACAATGAGTTGAACCAATGTAGCTCTATACAGGAAAAGATAATTTTTAGTTTGAGGACACTGGGAACTTTAAAGAATTTCAGTTTTCATAACATTTCCAAAAAGAAGAGCAACATATTTAGCTGAGACCTTTCATCACAGAATTGGAAATTTTCAGGAATTCTTGCTGGGACTGAAGTGCCCATGGATTTCTTCATCTCAGGGCAAAGTCAGCAGCAGAGAACAGCCACAATTGGAATACTCCTGATTACAGGATTTTAAAGGATTCCTCATGGTTTGTTATATTCCAAATTATATACGTTTTTATTTTAATATCGAGTCCTCTGACAACCCAACTGGTTCCCAGAGGATTCTATCAAGGATAGAACAGCATCACATTGCATCTCTCCCCAAAATGAATTTGCCGTCTGTTGTTATATCAATATGACATTGTGTACCGTAGCATATTTCAAATACACACCCATTTACATAATGCTTAGAAAACCATCTTTCCATGATGCATAAAGCTTTCCATTCATTCCCCTTATTTATTGCTGTTATTGGAGTCTGACACACCTCATATAGAGGAGACAGTGTACAAGTTAAATGGGGCTGTTCAGCAATGAGAATCCTTAGTGTGGGCTTTAGCTCTGTCTGGACAGAAGCAACTAGATGCTCTTTCTACCTGAAAGGACATTAGGAGATCTTTCATTTATTATAATCTGTTTCATCCTGTGCATTTCCTATTTATTTTCACTATTCTGTAAACCCTATAAATCCTTCTGGCAGGATTCACCAGTATTTAAAAATTATTTTGTATTGTTTTTATTGGTGGTAGATTTTTCCCTTTAAATAAGTCTTTTAAGGACTTTGGCTTAGATATCTGTTCTTTCTGTTCCAGGCTGTTTTCCTCCCAGATTGAAGCTGTTCCCAGGTATGTCATTGAGACTCCTGGGAAACAAACTCTGAGACAGAGTTAGGAGTGCAAAAAATTTGTTGGGGAGAAAGACCCGTAAAAGGAGTGGGGAGAGGATAGGATTGGGAACAGAGACCTGTCAGACCACAATGCAGACACTGCAAAGTCTCTAGCAGAGCAGTGGGATTCTTCGGAGTCAAAATCACCCATTAGAAGATTCTTGTGTTGGACAGAAACGGCTTGGCCCTTACGCTAGGGCCTTGCCCAGTCACAGGCTTGGGCCACACATGGCGGAAAAGCTTAGGCAGACCCAAAGGAACTAACAGCGGGAGGCTGTCAGCTAACCAGAGTCCTGGCAGCTGGGCAGCAAGTCCTTTCTTGAAGTGGGATCTGAGGGTGCATCTTTGGGTTTGTCCCTTGGCTGATATCCTACTAGTACAAGGCAATATTTAATTGTTTTCCCTTCAAGTTGGAGGTTTGGAAGACATGAGGAAATATAGCGGAACATATGACTCTCTTCCTTCTCTAAAATACCCTTATAACAGCAAAATCCTGACTGCCTAACTGTGAGCTGTTGGGGAAAAGACTGATTGCCACTGTCAGCCTGCAAGTCTTCTGGAGATACCTTATGGCACAGACAACAGTGCTGAAGTTTCATTTTAGTCTTTAACCCTAAAAGCCAAGTGGAGACAAACGTGGGTACCTCTTATTGTCTCAAATGAGCCAATCACCAAACTAGTTCCATAGTTCATTGAGAATTTACTGCAGAATAATACTCATAACTTGTCAAGGATATTGAAAGTACTACCATTGGTCATGAATTTCAGGAAACCAGTTAGCCATGCTATTAGTTAATCAAGAATCCCTGCTTAAGTGCTGGAATTGAATGCACAGAAAATCTCACACTTATTCAGAGGACAAATGTGCATGTTTCTATGAATGCTTGTACCTTATGATACTTTCCCACAACCCATCTTCTTCTCATCTCAATCCCTTGCTTTAAACAAGGGTTTGTGTTTGGTATAAAGTTGGTTAGGCGCGTGTTTATTACTCAGTGGATCACACCATAGGCCCAGCATTTTCCATCTTCAGGTGGTATTGTGCATCTGCCAGTTACATAGTGTGCCTATAGATGCTGCCTATAATATTCATTAGGTAAGTTGACCTGACTCACTGATGGTTCCTTTACAAAAGGAATATTTTATTGATTAACTATAGACATAATTAGGGATGTCTAAAATCCTGACTTTGAACTAAGGGTAGTTTTAATCATGAAGCCCTTGTCTCCTAGGCCATCCTCTTCTCTTCTCTTTATTGGACAGAAAGACCCTTGGAAAAATATGTACTTCCATAGAAAAGCCCTTTTCCACCCCAGAGACTCATTTTTCATCTGTAAAATGATGGAATTGGACTAAGGGATATTTAATGTCTCATTTAGGTCTGTGCTCATGTGTTTCAGAGGCAATGCCTTTCCTCTCTGAAGACTAATAAGAAATAATGACTGGACTGCTTCTGCTGGACTCATTCCCACTCACGGAAACAGGTGGAATATGGTACCAGGCTCTAGGAGGGAAAGACAGAGCCCTTAAATCCAGAGGCCTCGAGAGAGGTTTAACAATGTAACCTATGAAAAGGAGCCTGGAAGTAATAATAGTTTCTCCTCACTTAGTGCTTACAGTGTGCCCTTAACCATGACGAGCATTTTACTTTTATGACAGCCTTATGAGAATGGTATCACTGGCACCATTTTATAGATGATTCAGAATGAGTCTAACAACAAATAAGCAACATGGCTGTTGTCATCGGGCTTTTAGGAGGCTGAGCAAGATACAGACATGGATTCCACCTGACTCTATCATTCTCAATCACCAGACTCTACTTGCCTGGTCTTTTTATTGGTTCATTCATTTTATGCCTAGGTATCAAGAGCCTGCTCCATACAAGGTTTGATCAAAGAGAGGGTGAATTTTTTGTGGGAGTGGGTCTGTGCTGGAGATCAGGAAGTTCTCTGTGCCCTCTCTTGTTTTGACCATTTTGTATTTGCACTGTGGCTCTTCCCTGATGGTGACACTATGCAATTTCCCTTCTGACAATCCTGAAGCCAGCACCTCATCAAAAGGAGCCCTGGTGTCCGAGGTTGCCAGTGTCTTAGTCACAGCTTTTAATTCTCTAATTCATTTGCTGGAAGGAAGTGTTGGGGATTGCAAACAGGCATGGCGAGAGCATCAGTTTCTTTCCCTGTAACATCCTAAAGACTATGAACTTGCAGAGCAGGGTGAGAGAGTGCTCTTTAAAAGGACACAGCAGGGCGGAAGGTGGTGACTATGTGGGAAAAAAATCATAGGTCACATTTTCCCCCAATTTGTCCCATTATTTTCAAGTCATTATTTCACAAAGCATAGAACTTCCTTGTGCTTATCTCTATCTTTGAATATATCATACAATAACTTGTTTACTTTTTAATCTTTACCAGAAAACTAGCCCCATGTGTACTGTTTACTTTGAGTCATTAGCACCTAATGTGTCCTGGACACAATTTCATTGTATTTATTCAACAAATACTTAATGGGCAATATTATGTGCCAGGCACTGTTTTAGGCATTGGAAATGCAATAGTGAACAAGACAAATTCCTCCCAGCATGAGCTCACGTTCAAGTGAAAAGACAGAGAGTAAATTAGCAGAGAGCCAGGCAAACATGTTTGTATAACGCAGTTTCATGCAGTGACAAAGTGTAAACAGAGAAATAAAGCCAGGTAAGAGGTTATGTATTCTCTTTAGATAGTATGTTCAGAAGGTCCTTTCTAGAAATACAAAAATTACAAAAGAGTCAGCTCTGGGGGTAATAATATTGCACGTAGTAGAAAAAGCAAATAAAGGCTCAAGACAAGGATGAACTTGACCTGTTTGTAGAATATGAAGCTAGTGAAATGGAATAAACAAAAAGAAAATGTTACACGAGAATTCACGGTGGTGAGGTAAGTAGAATTGAGTTTATAGAGAGCCTTGGGTCTATAATAAGAAGTTGGAAAAAATCCTTGCTCAACAATTATTTATTGAATATTGACTATACAGCAGTCACTGTTCTAGGTGCCGGGAGTACAGTTATAAACAAATTAGATGCAATTTCCAGCCCTTGGGGAGCTTACATTAATGGGATAGAGACAAACAATAAGTCAGATAAATTATGTACTCACAAACACACACACATATATATTAAATATTAATTAGTGATAAGTGGTAAAGAGGAAAAAATTGAAGTAGGAATGAATGATATCAAGTTTGGGACAGAGTGAAGGAGGCTTTGAAAAGATGGAGACAAACTGAAGGAAGTTAGAAAGGAAGCCATGTAATTCTTCTTTGGGGAAAGTACCTTCCAGACAGAGGGAATAGAAATGAAATTCACGGATGAGCCAAAAGACCAGTGTTGCTGGGATGACAGGAACCAGAAGGAGAGTAGCGGGAGATGAGGTCATTGACAAAATGGGAGTCAGATTATATAGAGCCCTGCAGGTCATGGTAAAGACTTTGTCTTTTATTCTAAGTAAGATGAAAATCCATCTTCGAGCATAGGACTGCCACAATTTGAATAACATTTCAACAGGTTGCTGGTTTGAAAACAGAATAAAAGGAAGTAAGTGTGGAAGCAGGGAGAACATTCCAACAGAAATGTAATGCAAACCATAAAAGCAAGCCACATATATAATTTTTAATTTTCTAGTATCCACATAAAAAGTCAAAAGAACTAGATGAAATTAATGTTAGTGACATATTTTATTTAACCCAGTGAGATATTTTACATTATTTCCACATTAAGTCCTTGAAATCCAGTGTGTATTTTACACTTGCAGCATATCTTACTTTGGACTAGCTACATTTCAAGTGCTCGATAACCACATGTGGCTACTGGCTACTATACAGGATGTCACAGAAGACTATTGCAGTAATTCAGGTGATTGAAGATGGTAGTGCAATGAAGGGGTCAAATTCTGGATATGTTTTAAAGGTAGAGCCAATAGGGTTTGCTGAAAGAATGAATGGATGAATGGATGAGATAAGGAATTAATTGAAATAAAGGAACTTCTAAAAAGGAAATTAAATCGTAGGCAATTTAGGATATTTAATAAATTTCAAATATATCTCAAAGCCATCTTACACTTAAGCTACTGATACATATTATAATCAGTTGCCCCACACTAGGTTATGGAGGCCTGTTAAGAGCACTTTTCAGATTGCTAAAGTATGTGGGCTTAGGAGCCAGTGAATGACTTTGTCATAGGAAAAGCAAAGTGCGAGTGCAGCAGAGGACCATGAGGTGGTTCTTATGGGGGCTTTCTTCTCTGATTTACAGAAGAACCTCCATAACTACACACCTTCTAAGGTCTTGGGTTAGGAGGTCATATGAGGTAGTATTGATCCTCTTCTGGGATTTTCCAAATAACAATCTGACATAATTGAGCCCCATCTAATCCCAGGAAGGGTTCCTTTTACTAATTCATCCATCCAAAATGGGTACATGTCTGTAATTTATACAAGTGTACAAATTCACACTCCTTTTCACACAAAGGTATGATATATGCTAGGGTAGCCCAGAATTTGGCCTGAATTTTGTTTGAGTTGTCCATCCAGTGTTGAGAACTTTTTAATTTGAATGGTCTTAGTTAGGACATACAATCTTTATCAAGTGTTCCCCAGTCTCCACCATCTACTATGGCATCAGGCCTGGTCATTGGGTATAGTGGGAATATTTTCCCAACACTCCTAGAAAAAGCTATGAGATTTATCCAGATTGGGACAGTCCAGTCCTGAATTGGTAACTGTAGCCACTGGATAAGCCTAGATTATTGGTTCACTACTGAAGCACAAAATTGTGACAGGGTACCGCCAACCATATTAATTCCCAAGTTAAAAACATGACTTACATGGAAAGATAGAATGGATGCCAAAGAGCACAATAAAAAAATTATATATATGTGTGTGTGTGTATATAAATGTACACACACACATATATGCAGGATATCATCATATATATTTGTTAATATATATAATGATAGATTCCATTTATGGAGTGCTGACGCTTTTGCTCTTTAAATCCACACAACCCTATGAAGTAGGTATGACTGTTCTCACTGTACAAATAAGAAACTAAAAATAAACTGAGCCTTAAGAAGTCAAATAACTTTCCCAAGTCCACATAGTTGATGACAGAAATAGCTGGGGTTCTGACTCTGAAGCCTTGTTCTTACCCACTGCACTATGACTGCATTGACACAGTAGTTGGCGTTAGTCAATGTTACCCATAGGTAGAATGGGTCTTTTCTGTACTGTAGGAATTACTTTGAGCTACCAACCAGTGTTCTTCAAACTGCTCTTTAACTTGGCTCTTAAGAATGTGTTAGCATTTAGTGGTTACTTCTTGCCAAACATTCTGAGAGAGCATTCCTTGTGCTTGGTGCCAGTGCTACTAATGGGCTGGCTCTTCCTGCAGGATGCGTCAGAGAGTCAGTTCCCGGTCAAAGACTATCAGTAGATGCTGAGCAGGAAGACAGAAAGAATGTAGCCCTCAAAGAAAATTTGGAAAGGCAGAAATGAAAAGGAAAAAAATAAAAAGCTAAAGAAGTAGTGAGCTAGCTTATCAAAGCAAGAGTAAAGCACTGGGAAAAAAAATCAAACTCCTCTTATCACTCACACAAAGCCAGACATTAAGAAGAAAGGAAAAGAGATGTACCAGTCCAAACCAAATCAATGACTAAAAGTCTGAAAAAAAATGCATGAAGGGAAAGAAAAGCCGAAGATAAAAAGACTCTGTGCTCTGAAAAGACATGAGTGTGCGTGAGTGGCTTCTTGATCTGATAGAACCATACCTTCACTGTTTTGGCAGTCTCCCACTATGTTACATACACGAGTTCCTGAACCATAATTGATTTTGGTCTCAAGAATGAAATCCAAAGCCCTTAGTAAAACGTGTAGAAGCTAAATAGTGAAGGATTTGTGAGGGAGGGTGGGATGGGCAAAATACTCACTGGGTATTGCGGGCTTGTTATTTGAAAAATCAGTGCATCTAAGGGAACAAAAGAACAAAAAATAGAAATGGCAAAAAAAAAATAGTGCATTTATTTGAAAACTATGATGTCTGAAATAAGAGAACATAGTACCAGTCAAGACGTCAGCCATCTCTGGTGCTGTAGAGCGTGCATTCTCAGTGGGAGCAACAGCACTCTTAAGGGGATGAACATCAGTTTGGTGGTGGTAGTGGAGGGGAATCTTACTTCTTCAACGTATAAAGCACAGATGTGCTTAGAATACATAAACAAATACACAGTGATATATCTGTGATATTAAAATGTCATGAGGAACTAGAAAAAGGTGTCTAAAATGTTTCTTTAGTGAGGAATAATGAAAAAAGGTAGAGTTACTCATTTGCAGTGGGGAAAAAGAAAAAGAACACACCGAGAATGGGTTGGCATGTAGAGAAATTGAATCCTGTACATGATGTTAAAACTGTTCTCTGTGCAAATATAGACGATTTCATCTCTGGGTCAGATTATTCCTATTCGCCAAAGACTGTAATTTATCAACCCCAGATCTTATTTCTCTTTTCCTCTCTTAATCTGTCAGGACATTTATAATCCAAATTGTCCAACTGACTCAAAGACACCCCCCTTTATCACATCCGTTCAACAATTATTATTGAGCACGTGCTGTATGCTAGACACTCTTGTCTAGGCAATGGTGAACAGATAGACAAAAATAATCAAATAAATAACTAAGTGAATAAGATGATTACAAATAATAATCATTGCTCTTAGGAAATTCCACAGTTCCAATAGTGACTGGGCATTCATTAGGAGTAAGAGAAGGTTGGCTAATTTAAATGTAGTGGCCAGGAATCCTGCTCTAAACAGGGCACACATGAATAAATTTTATTTCATAGTAAATCTTTTTCTCCTTAAATAGATTAAAATTAGGTCTGAAGGAGAAGGAATGGGCTAGGATTTAAATCATGCTCTGTCATTATTTCGTTCTTTGATTCATTCATTCATTTACCTCAAATTTTCAATTTTATTGAAATCCAAATTTTGTACCAATGCTATGCTAGGCAGTTTGGCATTTATTCATTAATTCATTCAGACGACATGTATTTATTGAATGCCTACTAGGTGCTCTATCCTAGCTGTTTGTAACAATCAGTGAACCAAAGAGAGTTCATGACCAATGGTGGCCAGGGGTGTGGTTTTGATTATATTAAATTGCGATGTTTGTTAGACCTCCAGATGCAGATGGTGAGTCGGTAGTTGGATTTACCAATCTAGAATTTATGAGAGAATTATGGCCAGGAAATCGAAATTTGGGACTCATCAGCAGAGAAATGAAACATAAAGTTACGAGATTAGTTGGGTTCACCAAGGGAGTGAGCATAGCGAAGTGAAAAGGATCAATGACTGAACTCTGGGACACTTCAGTATTATGAAGTTAGGGAGAAGAGAAGGAACCAGCGAATGAATCTATGAAGGAAAGATCAGTAGAATAAGTGGAAAACCAAGGAACTGTGTTGTTCTGGAATCTAAAGGAAGAAAATGAATCAAAGACATTGAATAATCAACTGTGTAAAATGCTGCTACTAAGTCAGGTAAGCCGAGGGCTGAGAATAGACTATAATATTTAGCAACACAGAGATCACTTGTGACCTTGATATAAGCAGTTTCAATAAAGCCTGGTTGGAGTAGTTTTAAGAAAGAATGGGAGGAGAACAATTAGATACAATGAGTATAGACATGTTTTTAGAAGAGTTTTGCAACAGCAGACAGCAAAGAAATGGGCTGGAAGCTGGCAAGGGAAACAAGGTAAAAAGAAGGGTTACTAAGATTGGAGATATAATAGCATGTTTGCATACTGATGAGAATTATGCAGTAGTGAGTAAAAAAATTGATGATGTAAGGAGGGTCAATTTCTGGAGAGTTGTTCTTACATAGGTGAGAGGAAGTGGGATTTAGTGTGCAAGTAGAAGGATTAGCTTTCCAGGGGGTGCACATATTTTGTCTACGGTTATAGTCATGAAAGCAGAGTATGTGGATTCAGATACTGAGAGGTGAGGAGATATGGTGAAGGGCATCTGTGGAAGTTTTCTTATTGCTGCTTCAATTTTCCCAGGATGTAGGACATGCAATGAAAAGCTGAATTCCCATACCACTTATAAGCTACATGATTTCAAATAAACAATTCAATGTGTTTGAGTTTCAGTTTCCTCATCTGTGAAACTGGAATAAAAATATTTATCTCTAAGTGCAGTAATAATGATTAAATGTGACATTATATCGAAAAAATACTAGCCTGGTACCTGCACCAACAAGCGATGTTGGCCAAAAGTGACCTCAGTATAAGCAAAAAATAATTAATATCTTGGGGCCGGCCCGGTGGCGCAAGCGGTTAAGTGCGCGCGCTCCGCTGCGGCGGCCCGGGGTTCGCTGGTTCGGATCCCGGGCGCGCACCGACGCACTGCTTGGTAAGCCATGCTGTGGCGGCGTCCCATATAAAGTGGAGGAAGATGGGCACCGATGTTAGCCCAGGGCTGTCTTCCTCAGCAAAAAAAAGAGGAGGATTGGCGGATGTTAGCTCAGGGCTGATCTCCTCACAAAAAAAAAAATAAAAAAAAAAAAAAAAATAATAATTAATATCTTAAATAGTGTATGTCACCTAGATTTCACTCAGGGGGACTTGCTTTGTTGCAGGGAGGCAGCCAATAACTAAGAATAGCATGAAATGAAGGTGGGATTGGCTTAATCATTAAGAAGTACATTTATAAAAGACTTAGTATATTTGTCATCTGGCCTCTGACCAAGGAGAACTGACTAAAATGTTTTCACCATAATTCTCCACACACCTGTTGGTACCTACTAGCTTGGAGTGACGGTGATCCACTGAACATGGGGAGAAAACAAATGTCAATGTTCAGTCTCCTGTCTCAGGCTAAGTGTTCCCGGCATGTGAGATATCACCCTGATTAAAGTGTCAAATGGCCCCTAATCACATTAAAATGAAATGTGACCAGAGCATACCAAGAAATGGGACATCCCTGTCACCTTTTCTCTTTTCCCCATAATAGCAATATCTATCTGCTATATTCCAGATAATGTGAATGTCTATTCATATTGTGGGGACAACGAGATGACTTGCATTTGACAGATCTCATTATGCTAAAAATCAACTGCTCTAAAATTAACATAGGCTCTTATTAAAAGTGATTATGCAAAGCTTCTCCAGTGCCTGGGATTTTCACCAGGCAAATTCTTTCCTCATATCCTTTCTTACTCCCTTTCCTCTTTATGTATTTTTTTAAAAACTGGGGTCATAATTTAGGGTTCTAGTACAGTTGTAACTAATGTCTGGAAGGCTAAAATGTTTATCCACTACAGATATTTACCAGCACATATCAGATGCCCATGATATTGGAGTTAACATTGAAACCATAGCTCGGGTCTGTGATTCTTTATCAAAAAAACATTTTTTCTTATTTTTGAGCCTATAAAGTTAACTCTGTGAGAGTAGGGAGTTTACACTGTTCAATGGTTCTTTTTCACTCACCCAGAATAATACCTGGTATTATTACATATTAAGTACCCAATAAATATCTTTTGGGTGAATTAATGTTAATTAATATCTCTCTGGTGAAAATAAGCCTGCCATTGAGGACTTTTTGTTAAAAATCTTAGGAAAATAATAGCCCCTTCGATCAGAATTTTTTTCCGGAATCCATTTCCAATGAACATCCCCAAATTAAAATAAATGGCCTAGACTCTGTACAACAAATATCCCTTTCTTCCTCTTGAAATCATAATTTGGCAATAGTTTCCATCATTTTTCAACAGATTGAACTCTGAAGAAGGTAAAGGAGAAAAGGATGAAATGTGTCCAAGACACACCTAAAGCCATGAGTGTGTTTTAAAGTGTTTGTGGACCAGTCAACTGCTTATATATGAACCTTGAATCTTTTACTGCGGAAAATTAAGTTTGTCCCAAGTTGGAATACAGGATGAGTTTGAAATAGTCAAAGTGAGATAAGGAAACAAAATATTATCTAGTGACTTTATTTCGTAGCTTATGTCAAGCAAGACTCTCAGATGATTGCCAGAAGGACAATCAGGTGTATGATTTAGACTAAAGATTATAAAATCAAATGTCTACAGAGAATAGACAGATGAACATGTGCGTGAGTCTGTCAGGGTAGGAAAATAGTTTGAGTTGAAAATGTGGTGAACTGGCACATGCCTTATCTAAAAGCATTCAAATCAATTTCTATCATGAACAATGGGTAAGCCAGAAGTAATCCAAGTAAGACTATGTAAGAAAGTTATTTGCTTAGAGATAGAGAAAAAGAAGGCCACATTCTTGTCCTCTTAATTGTATTTTTTTAAAGTCTTCACTTTTAATAATAGAGAGAATTTAAATAAAAATCTCTTGAGTAGAGAACGTCATTTTTTTTTCCTTGATAGCATGCCATGCCCTAAGAACAGAGTTCCATATCAGGCAGAGAGCATGAGTTTTTAAAAGATAAGAAGTATAGGGGGAATAAAAACTTGTTAGTACTAAGGCACTATTTAGCATAAGTAGGTTTGACAGTGCAAGAAATTGACATTCAGAAAGGGAAATACACATAGCGAAGGTTCGTATTATAGTGATTTGTTCTCTAAAATTCAACTACGTCTGGAGAGGAAATGGGAAGAGAGCAGCGAAATCTTTAATGGCATGACATGGGCAGTAGTATGCAGAACTTACAGAGTCACATGGCAGATTGTAAAAATGATATACACCTCACTTTCCTCCATTTACACACATGTACACTTCAACACTCCCCTCCTGAGACTTTGGTCTGCTAGGTCTGTAGCGGGATCTCTATTTTTAAAACACATCCCAAGGAATTCTAATGCAAGTGGTTTATGGCCTATTATATAGAAGACTTTGTTTGAAGGCATATAGTCTTTTCAGATGCTTAAAATTCATCTGCAACAAAAGAGTTTGGAAGTAAAAAATAAACACCCAAGGTGGAGGGAAGGATAGTTCCCATAGCAATAATGGTGTGCTCAAGAAAGAAAGCTGGAAGAGTGAGAATTTTTCACTGAAATTTTAATAACTAATGGCATTTTAGGAGGAACTACAGCGTGCAAACATCTGGAGAAGGAAGGATTTTGAATTTTTGTATTTATTAAACAAACATATATTTAGTGTTTAATCAGATTGACTATTAAAGGATTTAGAATGTCTGCACTACATGGCATTTGGAAAAATTACAGTCTCAATGCAAGGATGGGAAACAGGGTTCATCTTATGTGCTAACACTGTTTAATTGGTAGTGGTTGCCTGGAGCGCTCTGTTGACAGATTGAGGAAGGCTCCACCTGGGCTCCGAAGTAAAGTGTGCACTAATCAATTAGTGATGTCTGACCTGGAAATGGAGATGAATGTAGTTGCACTAATGACACAGGTTCTCTTTTCCTGAGATAGTCTTATTGTTGTATTTGGAAAATATATCAAGAGGATTTTTTAATGTTTCCCTTCTACCTCTCAAGTGAATGCATAAATTGCACTGGCACCCAGAACAATTCTAGGCATTGCTGATGCTGAATAATTCGTGTATGCTTGAATTGATGTCTCCTATTTAATACTTAATGGCAACCCAACAAACTCTACAATCTCACATCTCCTTGGAGACAGCCATAGTTCCTTATTTCTCTATGTCTTAGCAAATATATGGTTGAGAGTGCTTGTTAAGCAGTAAATATTTACAAGTTAGAGAAGTTAGAATTGTTAAATGGCTAGTTGAACATCATTGAACAGCATGGTAGTTTGGGGAAGGATGGCTGAGGCAGATGTCCCTGTTAGAGACCTGTCATTTAAAACAATCACAAAGTGATGACTGTGAAATGCCAACTGAATGCAGGGAGAAAGAGAGTAAATTTGCACTGTGGTAAGGTAGCTCCTCCTGAGAGTCAGACATTCAAACTAGACCCAAGATTGAGACCTCAAAACAAAGGAAAAGATAGGCTGGCCCTGTGGCGTAGCGGTTAAGTGTACGCGCTCTGCTGTTGGCCACCTGGGTTCAGACCCCGGGCGTGCACTGACGCGCCGTTTGTCAAGCCTTGCTGTGGCGGCATCCCATATAAAGTAGAGGAAGATGGACACGGATGTTAGCTCAGGGCCGATCTTCCTCAGCAAAAGGAGGAGGATTTGCAATGGATGTTAGCTCAGGGCTAGTCTTCCTCACACACACAAAAATAAAAACCAAGGAAAAGAGCCTTGCTGACTTGTGGTATTATTTATCTGCTCCTTTGCCTGACAACAAAAGCCTCAGAGCCTAGGATACCCGAAGTTGCCTCACAGATTTTTGGCCTCTAATTTTCTTCTCAATGCACATTTTAACACTTTGGGTGACTCAGACTTAAAAGTATGTCTGATTTTAAAACACCAGCTCATTGCTTGGGGAAAGCCAGGAAAACATTAGACCAGTGGAAAAAGATATTTTACCCTTAACTAGACTTTAATATTGTATTTTTTAGCTCCAGGGAGGAGATGGTGCCATTCATCCACATGTGCCATCTTACATGCCTATTGACTTGTACTTGGCAATATTGTGATAATTACATGTATATGTCTATATACCTGATTAAATTGTGTCTTACTGAATAACATGTTAAATGGGATTTGGTAATTCTCTCCAGGCTGTAGAAAGTGGTTTAGCTAGTTAAAACTTGATTGCCTTCCCATCGCCCCCCCCCCATCCCATCTCTTTCTCTCATGTGTACATTGTTTCAGGTTAGCAATAAAGTTGAATTACTGAGGAACACCCTGATCGCATTTTCCAAAAGACAGAAAAATAAAACATAATAAGGAAGAAAGTATTTCAAGCAGGAAATGCCTACTGCAGCTCTATTCAGAGCAGCGTCTATGATGGATGGACTCTGCTAGTCCAGCCCAGGATGGGCTAGTTCTGGGCTCAGTTTAGGGTAACGCAAAATTAGGCTACCTAGTATGGTTTTTCTAGATAAAAAGAGCTTCACTTATAGATGTAGGAATAGAAGACTGTGAGAAGTAAACCAGGAGAACCAGGTTTCTGGAGGGACACAGGTTTGTACAGGGATAGTTGTAGTCCATTTCCACCAGATGGTGGCCATGCTCTGAAAGCTTCTCTTGAACTTGAGTCAGTGGTTGAAGACAAGATAGGCCACTTCATGTCCATCAGGAAATGGGTAGTATCTCTTATTGACCAGGGGCCTACGGTCCAAAGACATAGTCCAGGTATTATAGGAATTAGAGAATTTATAAAGATAACTCATTGGAAGCAGAGAAATACAAAGACAAGGAATAAATTTCCAATCTGTAATAGATGCCAAAGAAACCAAACTGCAACTCTGGATGGTCAAAGAATCTGAAACTTTCAATCAAAATATGAGTGGACCAGAGGCAAACCATAAAGAGCTAGGGGCAAAGATTGTAAGTGGATCAATGATGTGATGTGTGGAAAATTGCCTCTGACTAGAGGCCGCTAAATAAAACAGGATTTGGTGTTATTTCCAGGCTGGACCTCGGGGTACCCAAGGGACCAACTGTTGACAGAGGAACTGATTTGGAGAGACGGTGAAAGCAACCATCTTTCTGACTCTGAGAGCTCGTAAGGAGAAGTTGAAGAGTGGTGGAAAGAGGAGTAAATTTAGCTAGTAGACCTGGGTTATATGACACTGGGAAAGGCAGTTAACCTCCAGAGATGTCATCTATTAATTAAAAGTTATAATGCTTGTTCTGTAACCTTCTCATATGGTTTATAAAAATCAAATTGGCAAACATAAGTATATGATAAAATGTTATTCAGGGGCCGGCCCCATGGCTTAGCGGTTGAGTGCGCGCGCTCGGCTACTGGCGGCCCAGGTTCGGATCCCGGGCGCGCACCGACGCACTGCTTCTCCGGCCATGCTGAGGCCGCGTCCCACATACAGCAACTAGAAGGATGTGCAGCTATGACCTACAACTATCTACTGGGGCTTTGGGGGAAAAATAAATAAATAAAAATTAAAAAAAAATGTTATTCAAATTTCCAGTATTATCTTTTGCAATATGGTAATTAAATGCAGGTTGAATTGAAACTTATTTTTAGACACTACATTATTCTTTCTTTTGCTTGGCTATCTCCTCTAATACTTGAGACATTCTATGAGTTTTGGATTTGAGCAATAGCTTACATCTTGCCTTCTTGAACACTTGTAAGATAGCCTTTGCTCTCCTCTTCTCCCACAAATCCATCAAATGTTTGAAAAATATTAGGATTGGAGCAGTCTGCTAGCAATTAGGTCTAATTAATGCATAAATCTAGAACCATAAAGTAATATATATTTGATATAGAAACAAAAGGGATAAAAGCCCCTCTTCTTAGATTTCAAGGCCCATCACAGTTAGCTAAATGGTCTGGATTCCCACTATCCCCACAGATAATCTCACTGACACCCACTAGCTCTGCCTATTCAGAAGGTGAATCCTCAAATTTGACCATGTTTTCAGACTTTTGCCTATTATTTCTCTTTTTTTTCCTTACCTCACAGTGTTGTCATGAAGTTCAAACGAGCAATTTATGTGGGCATGCTTTGTAAGCCAGAAAATGCTATACAAATGTAAAGAAAAAGTTAAATTTAACGTTAGAAGATACAGGTTTAAGATCCATTCCTGCCACATGCTGACTATTTGACTTTAGGGAGATCTCTTTACCTCTATGGATCTCAATTTCTTTGCTGGGAAGATGCAGCTCATAATTTCTGTCCTGCCAACCACACAAATGTGGAAGGTGATTTTTGTCATTATTATTGTATGACTTTTCCTTCCTGTTAGGAGATACCTATTTACTGTGAGTGTTGTGTATTGTTCTGATTGCATTTATTCACCCATTCATTTATTTATTCATTTGAGAAGCATTTATTATTTGAAAATACTAATATAAATAAATGACATGGATTTATTCAAAATCACTTATTAAAATAATTAGTATTATATTATATAAAATGTAATGTTCAGTAAAATAAACTTTATAGTATATTCCTCAAAACATATTTACTTGATAATCTAAAGAAACTTTTCCTACGTTTTAATCCTATCAGATAATTGCATGAGATTTGGCACCAGATAACAGCTCTACAAATTTTAGCATTTGCTTTTAATAGAAACACTCATTCAATTTTTCCCAGTGGATCTTTCATTCTTAAGGACATTTACATAAACATTTCTGGCATTTTATATTTCACTATGGTACCCACTTCATATATAATTACTATTATTAGGATCCTACTATGAATAAATTGTTATTATTTTTTCAAAAGCATTTGAAGTTTCTTTCATTTTCTTTGTCTTCTTCCAAAATAATTTTCATCTTACCCATGATTATTGTGTATAACCTGACTATGATGGTCAAATATAATATCTTACTAATTAATATGTGATGTATTCTTTGTGTGAAGTTCACAGTCTCCTCTGACAGAACTGGTTTATTACCTTTTCTATCTCTAACACCTACAGTCATTTATGATTTTGTGATATATGCAAATTAGCAGAATGATATATTAATTTGGGGGGGAAAAAGCTTAATTCATTGTATAATCAGAATTAATCTTTTGATTCACAGAATCTTATTTAAAAAAAGGTAGATAGACTCATGCCTTTCGTTATTCAAAAATAATTAACACTGAAATGTTTCAGATTAGCTAACATTAAAAATATTTTCATTAAGTAATATATCTTTTCCCTGTATGTGAATATGATATCATCTCATGTATTCCTGATAGAATATCTCAAGTAGCCATAATCTACTTTACCTTTCTTACTTGATTACTCATGGATTTATCATTAGAACTTTGAATATTAAGAAAAGCTACAGCCCCATCTGCTAAAGGATAGAATCTGTTGCCCAAATAAGAGACTATAATAATACATAGTAATAGAGAGCTTACTGATACTGTCTTCTACATCTCTAGTCACTAAGTGGTGATAAATCATCCAAACCCACCCTTATCTGTTCATCCACATACAATATATGATGTAAAGATTTATTCGAGGTAACTGTGATTTATAGAATGGCAATCTAACACACACACGCAAATACAACTGATACTTCCCTTCTTTACTGCTCTGCAGCTAATTTTTTTAATGCATTGAGAAAAGACTTGCCTTTCATCTCCTTTGGGTTTTTTAGTCCAAAGTCATGCCTAATTAATAACTCAAACAAAACAAAACACAACAAAACAAAATCTCCTTCCTCCTCTTTTCAGTAAAACTTGAATTGTTTCGTTTTATGTAGAAACTCAGCAGAATAATTACCTACGTTCATGCTACTTTTAGTACTGTGAAAATCCCAAGTGGCATAGAGAATTGATAGATATCTTTAATACTGAAATCAATTAACCCACAAGTTTTTATTGATTTCAATGGCTCCTAAGTGCTATGTGGGATCACCAAGAAAGACAAGGCATCGTCTCTGACATTTAGCCGTTGGAGAACTAAGACCAGCACATGTGAAACAAATTAGAGATTTTTCCTTGACCATCTTCCTAAGTCTGAAAAATTTTCACCTTAGTTTTTTGTCCATCTTGATCAGTCATGAAAATACATAAATATATAAATTTTGTATCTTTGTTTCTACTTAGGTTATTTATCATCTATCTATCTATATCTATCTATCTATCTATCTATCTATCTATCTATCTATCTATCTAATCTATTTGTCTATCTATCTATCTACAGTGTTGGCTGAACAACCAGGTGGGTTACAGAGATGACCCTTCCATACTCTCACTCTTAGTTATCCCTTAGATTTACATACATCACTTCAGCCATATCAAAATTTGCTCATATTCTGGCCACACACTATGCTCTCTCAGGCTTTTGAACTTTCATATGGTATCTCTAACTAAAATATACTGTCTTTTCAAAGTTTCCTGGAAAATTCCAACTACTTATTCATTAGGTCCCCAAATTTAAACATCCCCTTTCTAGGAGGCATTCTCTGACACTGTCTCCTCAAACCCTTAGGCTGGTGAACCCCAATAATGAATCTTAGTCCACAATTAAGGTATACTATAAATATGCATTTCTTTAAATAACTCAGTTTATTTTCTATTTTTAATCCCCAGTCTGAAGTGGAAGTGAAAATTTAGTTTTAGTCAATTTGACCCTTCCCCCTTTCTTTGAAGAGGTGTTCTTCATCATCATCACCATTGAGCACATCCTTAATCCTCATAACAACCGTGGAGGTAGATATTAGTATTTTCTGTATTTTACAGATGAGAAATATAAATTACAGAGAGTTAAATAGTTTTCATTTGGTTGGGTTGCAAACCCAGACACTCTGAATTTAGAGATGCATGTAATCACTCTGTTATACTGCATATTTCCAAGGCATCAACGTAGCAGTGTAGTGTGTGACTGATATTTAATGTTATCTCTCTACACAGATATGCACTGAATAATCCAGCATGCCATCTGGTCCTGATCAATCATCTTCAGAGGGCACCAAGAGATGTCTCTCACTATTATCTAAAGGTTTGCTTTAGGTTCAGCAGTTCTCTCTATTTTCGTGATCTTCCTGGGCACACAGGAATATGTCTGCTTCAGCATCACAGTGGAGTGAGGAAATCACTGTGAATCTTACATTATGCCTGTCTAGAACCAGTGAAGAGTCATGTCGTCTCTCTTAGATCCAGTTGGGCTCTACCTCGGAAGAGAGGAGCTGCTCCTGGATCCAACATATTTACTTGGGATTTTGTCCTATGAACTAGCTTACAGGGTACCTTTCTCTGGCACTCAGCAATGTCTACTTGCTTATGAATTCCCCTGCACTCTTCTCTTTCCCCACATCTAAGGAATCACTTCTTGTCTGGCAGGAGGAGGGCTTGTTCTTTCTCATGATGCTTTCTTTTGAATCTTTTTTTATGGGCCAAGAGTCCTTTCTGTTCCTCAGGGCCTGGATATATGACACTCAAAGGACAGGAAAATCTGCCTTTTTCTCTGTTTTCTGCAGCAGCATCCTGTCTTTAAGGCAATGAGAACAGACCTGCCCAGCTGCCTGCATGTGAGGAAGGGCAACGTGAGGAAGGGCAACATGCGGAAGGGAACTCCGCCACATCCAAGATATTATGCTCCACTGTGTTGTATTTCTCTGCTATTAGATTCCAAAGCAGCCTGTACCGGCCCTACCACAAGTGTCACGATTTATTTTAGGTAACATGCTGCCTGTCTTCCTTATTGTATTCTAAGCGTGGTTAAGGCAGAGACAGTACCTTTATTTTCACTACTTGGCATGTAGTAAGCTCTTAATAATAATAAGTAAAGAAATAAATCAGCTAAGCAGACCACCATTGAAGCCTTTAGCCTAGCTTAATATAAGATCATTATACGATTTGAAAAAACAAAGTGCCTATTTTGAATTGGATGCACTAATTCAACTTGTAATCATAACCTTGGTCTTTGGCTTTGGTCCCTGTCTTTATTCGAGTCCAGGATGATTTCTTCTCACTCTAAATGATGTCCAATGGAATGGAGTGAGAAGCCCTATACACCAGTGTTGTTGTGAAAACTGCAAAAACTCTTGGCATGAACACTTTGTTCAAACTCCTGGACTAAAAGACTTGCGCAGACTTAACATGGCTTCTAGCAGTCTAAGACCAGTCGCTGGGATAACCCAGCCTCCTTTGGAATTTCTGTCTGGAAAAGCTCAGGGCTGGTAAAAAAAATTTTACTATTTGTTCTTTCTCTCTCTCTTTGAGATGTATATGTATTCCTTACAACTCAGGAGTGTCTTTCTCAAAGACCTGAATGCCATTCCCGTGAAATGTAATCCTCAGAAAAGATATGTCCTCTGTCTGCCAATCTCTGCAGGAGGATAGAATCCTAACTGCCATAATTGCCGGCAAGCTGACCCACTGGCATAATCACATTTACACTGACTAACCCTTTGTAATTTTTCACTTGAGTCCCCATTCGCACCTCCTCCCTACATCTTCATTCTGTCTTTAAAATGCCCAGTCACCTCTGTGCAAATCAAATCAAATCAAATTAAGCTCAGCTCTTTCCCTTACTGTCGGTAGTTATTGAATAAAATCTGTTTTCATAGCTTTAACTAATGTCTGGCTTTGTTTATCTCTGACAGTTATCACATCCATACCTATCCGTGATGTAGATGAGTAGATGGTCTTGATTTTCAAGAGGACTACAGAAAAGTTAGAAGAAAAAGTTCACAGAGTGATAGAAGTCAAGCACCAATTTTAAAGGAGAGTTGGGAAACCCACCATGTTGGAAATAATCCTAAAGCTCCTGCCCCATGTGGCCATGTGATGTGTGTGCCCCCTGAAGCACAGAATATATAGATAAATAATTTGCCGAGCAAATGCGAGGATAACTGCTTTTATGTCAACTCCTGATTTCACAGGAATGCCAATAATTGCTAACATATACTGGTTGCTTACTCTGCATATCCCAGGTGCTGTGCTAAAATGCTTTGCATGCATGATCTCACTTAATCCTCCTAAAAACCCTACAGTGTAGGTGCTGTTGTCATCCCCACTTTACAGGAAGGAAACTGGGGAGCAGGAAAGGCAAGTGATTTTCCCAAAGTCACGCAGTTAGTAAGAGACTAAACCAATATTCAAATCAATTGTTTGACCTCAAATCCCATATACTTAATCACCAAGCCTTGCTGGATCCATTATATTACTGAGAAATACACAAGTACACAAATAACAATAATTCAAGGTAGCATATGGTACACATCATAGATATAGGAGGAAAAGACAACACTTGTTTAGAGAAGTTTTCAGTAACATAGTAAGATTAAAGAAGGGGAGTTAACATTGTTTTTATTAGCCTTCTTATAAATCTGGAAAAATTTACCATTTTTCTGGAGAACTTGAGCTTTCAGTTTAGGAATGCACTTAATTACCCCTATGTCCAATCAGTTATTGGTTGACATACTATATACATAATTTTCCCTCCTTTCTTTTCTTTCACCATTGCTTCCCCTGAATTGTTTTCATAGACTTGAGTAAATCTGTGAGCTGACTTTCAGTAAAGTCCACCACTTCATAAGAGAAACACAGGTAGATAATAAAGTAATCTTGAATTGGGTGTTATAGTGATGCAGCCAGCCACGAATGTGGCTTTGGTTGGCTGGATTCATCACTCTGAGTGAGCCCTGAGCACTGGGAATCATTATCTTTATTCTCTCTTGACATTAACTGAAAAAAAATCCAAGTCAGACACTGTCTTTTAATCAGTCAGTGTCAAGAAGTGTTACACTCACTAAACGCTCCTTTGATTACTAGTCTTATTGCAAAAACTCAGGGAGACTTTGTCTCTTATCCACATCTGGTACATTCGAAAAGAGTGATTTTCAAAAGCACTTTTCAAGTCACATGGCCTCCAGACCTGGACAAAGATGTGCCAGGCCCCATTTCCTTACAGACTCAGTGGCTTTTTCTATGGAACTAAATCCATTAACTGGTCCATCCTGCTTCAGAGATCATCAAAAAGTTCAAGTTAGCATCTACCGAAATCAGCATCAGCAAATTGAGGAGGTTTGGGAATTTGAGCTGGATTCCCCATATAAGGAATACATTTGTAAAGGCACTTACAGCCCTGATAATGATGATAGAGTGAGTTGATAGGCTAAGCACTTGCCAAAGCAAAGATGAAGAGACTGTTTGCTGTAAACTCATTTCTGCAATAGTTTTCAAAGTTGACGTAGTGTTACAACTGGAAAGGGCCTTAGGAAATTCTCCAGTCAATAAGGAGGGTGAAGAAAAGCAAAGTGCTTCCATCAGATGCATTCTAGCAGCAGGGCATGAGGAAAGGTACTTCACTTTTCTGAGCCTTAGTTTTCCTATCTACGAAATGACAATGTGTTCTTATCTTTTAATATTACTGTATTAAATTAGATAATATTCAACATTATACCTGGCATATGGTAAATGCTCAAAAAGTTTTAGCTACCTGCTTCAGTATCATCATCTTCCTTGTCACCATCATCTACATCGGGGCTCACCAAACTATAACCAGAAGGTCAAGTCTGGTCCATGACCTGTTTTTGTAAAGAACTTTTATTGAAACACTGTCACACCTAATTGGTAACATATTGTCTATGACTGTTTTTGCCCTACAATAGCAGAGATGAATAGTTGTAGTAGAGACTTTTACAGAAAAAGTCTGCTTACCCTCATCAGTGGTTCTGAAGCCCCCGGGAAATGGTGGAAAGGCCAAGAAGAAAATTCTGGTTTCCACTCCTACCCTTGTCATATATTAGAGTTTTGCATATGGTTTTGTCATAGAAAAATTGAGGAAAGAGAAAGTGAAGGACTAAAAGTGAGCACACTAGACTGGTGATTTTTTTTTTTTTTCCTCTGAAGGGGAAAGACAAGCCCCTTTGAGTGCTGCTATGAAGATTCTTGTATAGCATCTTTTGGTGAGCATACATATGCATTTATATTGAGTGTGTAATTAGCAATAGATTTCTGGGTCAGAAGATAAGGGTTTTGCTACAGAGATTTATGTAGTTATTTATTTTTTTTCTATTTGTCATTTTTCTATATTCTAATTGATTAGTTTGGGGTTGACAGTAGAATTAGGAATGATGTAAACGTGTTTGTTTTGGGGGAAGCTGGGGCTGGTTAATTGTTAGGAACTCTAAGTGGTGGTCAGGATAGTCCATTTACTACTTCTTATCTGTTGGACCTCTAGAACAGTGATATATCTGCCTCGTGAAGACCACTTAATTCATTTTACTTTGGTCCTCCACACGTAGGTCAGCTTCAGTTCTTGTACTTCAACTATTAAAAGGCTGCTGCTCTAGAGAGTTACAGCATCTCTTGAGGAATCATACAATCAGCCAGCATCTTGATATTAATCTCTGAGTTTTTTTCTCCTTATATTAGTAAAGCAAAAGGGAAGAGACTTCAGAGAAACAGAAAAACTTTGTTTGCCCTTCCCCCGTTATAGGACATTATCTCCTCCTCTGTGTGGAGAAATATTTTCATAATTATTTTGCATTTCTGTCTTCTCAGTTGTGTTAGATATTAAAATATTTTTGTTAAGGGCTGGTGCAATCTTAGCCAAAGAGTAGTCTTAGGCCTATGTGGATATGCATATAGACGAGGAAATCGAGAATTTCCATTAGTCTTTTGTACCCAAACATCCAGATAATTTAGGATTTAGGGTTATCAAGTGTCTGGTCCTAGCTTATTTGGAAATCTAAGATGAGACAAGACACTTCGGCAACAATAAGTTTGCACCTTTGTTCCATACATTAAGGTGAAGGAGGCTGAAATGTCAGGGAGTAGGAGAGATTTGTGTAAAATATCGAAGTATTGGCATTTATAAAACTTAGTGAAAATTTTTCTAGCTGTGTAAGGGCTGGGCAAAGATCCTGTCTCACTCCAATTCTGAACATATAGTATACTCAATAAAATCATCTAAGATTTATCCAGTCAAATGTTATTGATAATAACATTTTAAAAAGAGGTGGAAAACACGTAAGCTATCTTGTTTGGTGATGGTAAATGGAGGCCAGACTATCTTCCCTCTCTCCTTTTATTCCATGAAATTTTGAAGCCATGACTACTAAGTCAGTCTTCTTTTAATAAGAGAAAATGATGGAAAAAATCAAATTGTTATCTGATCTCTGCAGTGAGTCAATGTGATTAAAAAAAGAAAAAAGGATTGTACTTGATTGGAAGAGAGGAGACATAACAACTAGATGCAAGGTATGCTTTTGGATTAGACACTAGTATAGACAACAAGTTATAAAAAATATTTGTGGTCAACAGGGAAAAATAGAATGTGCTCTATGTTGTCACAAATGGCTGGATTTCATCGTTTCTTATGGCTGAGTAGTATTCCATTGTGTATATATACCACAGCTTCTTTATCCATTCGTCCCTTGATGGGCACTTAGGTTGCTTCCAAGTCTTGGCTATTGTGAATAATGCTGCAATGAACACAGGGGTGCATGTACCTTTACAAATTGGTGTTTTCAAGTTCTTTGGATAAATACCCAACAGTGGAATAGCTGGATCATATGGTAGTTCTATCCTTGATTTTTTGAGGAATCTCCATACTGTTTTCCATAGTGGCTGCACCAGTTTGCACTCCCACCAGCAGTGTATGAGAGTTCCCTTCTCTCCACATCCTCTCCAACACATGTTGTTTCCTGTCTTGTTAATTATAGCCATTTGTGACAACATGGATGGACATTGAGGGTATAATGCAAAGCGAAATAAGTCAGAGGGAGAAGGTCAAATACCCTATGATTTCCTTCATTAAGTAGTAGATAATAACAACAATAAACAAACACATAGGGACAGAGATTGGATTGGTGGTTACCAGAGGGGAAGGGGGGAGGGAGGAGGGTGAAAGGGATAATTCGGTACATGTGTGTGGTGATGGGTTGTAATTAGTATTTTGGTGGTTAACATGATGTAATCTATGCAGAAATAGAAGCACAATGATGTACACCTGAAATTTTTACAATGTTATAAACCAATGTTACTGCAATAAACAAAAAATTAAAAAATAAATAAATAAATAAATAAATAAATAAATAAATAAATAAAAGAATGTGCTCTAGATATCAAAGAGATAAAATTTTATTAAAATGGAAAAGATGAAATGAATTGATGATAAAGGAGATTGGAAAACAGTATGCAATATGACCTCACTTAAGTAAGAAAAAAAAATTATGTGTACATGAGCATGCTCACATAAAGAAAATCCAGAAAGATAAGAGCTGAAGATATTATCAGCAAGTGACCTTGGGCATGTGGAAAGGTAAAGTTTTATTATTATTTTTATTGTTCTTTAACACTTTTGTTTGTCTTTATTTTCAACATTTCTACAGTGTACAAGTTTTGATTGTGTTAATAAAAAGAATTAAGTATAATCAAATACATAAGTAAATATTTAAGACATTCAGCACCACAAACTATCTGATAGCTGATTAATGCAAATGGCTAATCTAATAACAACAGTATCAGTTAAAAACATTAATTAACATTGATTAAGTGTGCCAAGCACTGTGATAAGTTTTGTACAAACATTGGTTCTCATTAAATTGGTTCTCATTAAAGTCTCATCAGTTGGTTCTCATTAAAACCCTATGAAGTAGGTATTGTTATTATTTACATTTTGTAGATGAGGAAATTGAAGATCAAAGAGAATTACCAACTTGCCTAGGGACACAGCCAGTAAGTGATGGGAGGTGAGATTTAAACCAGGATCTGTCTGAATGCAAATAATTGTCACTTTATCATATGCATTGCCTCCTATCATCGTATTATCAACATCATCATCTCATTGGCAGTTCCAATGGTAATTTCTCTATTCTACTAGCTATAGAGATTATTCCACGAATTACCAAATAGCGTCTGTTACACATTACAAAACTGCTAGGTCCTCGAAAATACAAATTTGGAAAGTTGGAACAAAAATTTAATAAGAAGTGGTTGACCTCTACATTCAAAGAGCTCGTAATCTAGTGAGATTTTTATGACTGTAGAGAAAGAATTTGAATTCATTTATTTTTAAAAAAATCAATTTTAGTCCAGAGAAAAAATAGAAATAAATTGAAAACATCTTTCTATAGTGTATGAATACCCTAATAAAGGTAAAAAAATTAACATCTTTTTATATAGATGTTTATGTAAATGCTGATAGATACTTATTGAAGAATGGATGTGTAGATAGAAACTTATTAATGTTTCCAGTAGATAAGAAAAAGTATGAACAGAATCTTAATTAAATACCTTCATAAATATGCATTAAATATGCTTAAGAAGATTTCAGATATTCCTTTCTGGTTGAAAAGAATCATCCAGGAAACATGTTTTGCAGAAGCACATATATTTCATGTGTGTGCCTAATTTCATTTTAAAGTTCACTGGAATTTATGTTGCAATTAAACTAAATTGAACAATGTAAAAGTATACAGAAAAATCAGCAGATGTAAAAAGCTAAAGAAAAGAATTATTCATGTTATTTTTTTTTTGCTCTAAAATGTCAGGTTTTTCCAGTAATATAAGGAGAATTTACTAATGTGATTGAAATTTTGGTGTAAGAGCAATCCAGAAATAACAGGGAAAAAAAGTATTTCAAGAGTTTGCAGAACTATTCAAGAGATGGGCTACCTTGACTGGAGGTTTTAGGCAGGCAAAGAATATTTTGGAAATTCGTGGACCTATTTTGAGCCACTGGGACTTGGGATCCAGGGACATTTATTGATTCCACTGAGACAGGGAGAAAAAGACACAAAGGTTTTCACTTATTAAATGATATTACTACTTTAATCTCTTCCCACTGTCGCTTTAAAGACAAAGCTACTTCTAACTAAAATGAAAAATATAGTTTTAAACGTTTTCCATTAGATTGCTTGGTAGTTGTACTGTGAATTGACTGCTTGTAGTGATTTTCTGAGAGGATAAGGAAGAATTCCAACAAAGAAAACAGCTCACTGTCTCTTCAGAATTTTGTTCATTCAATAAAGGAAAGGTAGTTGGAAAAATTTAGATGCCAGAGATTTTCTTTAAACAAACCAAACTTTTGTCTTCATGTTGGACAGAAATACCCTTTCCCACTCAGTCCCTCCCAGACTGACTCAATTCACCAAAGAAGTTTGTAATACTGTTGTGATAAAACAGTAGGCATTTTAGAGTTACAGTTATCTTAAAGCAGGTCTGTGTCCCAGGAGTCAGCAGTGGAGATAGTTAATCTACTCATTTCTCATATGTAGATAACACTCCAGAAGCTAATCCTGTCCTCAGCTCTCACCCATAAGGAAGAAGATATTAGAATATCTCCACTATATGTGGATTCTGCCTTCTAGGCTATATAAAACTAAAAAAAATTTTTAAGGCATTCCCTATTTTATATAAAATCATTTTTACAGTAAAGCAAAAGACATAATCCTGCTCTTTTGCTCCTAAAGATTCCCAGAAATAGTCCTCTGCCACCAAGATGGTCAGTCCCTGCATTTTATGAACAAATGCAGTGCTCTGATTTGTATTACATCACGGATATTTTCTGTGATAAAACATGAACAGTGAGGAGAACATAAGAGTGCAGACTCGGGAGTCAGATTCTCCGGGTTCAGCATCTGGCTCCATCCATTTACCTATTGTGGGATCTTGGGCAAGTTCCTTAATCTCTCTTTTAGTATCCTCACATACAAAATTGGGATAACAATAGTATATATTTGAATTGAATGAGTTTAAAAGCACATAGAATAGTCAATGACACATACCCTGTTTAAAACGTTAGATATTATTTTCAATGTGATTCATGTACATTGATACATAGTATTCTAACAAGTAAATACACTATCATTGACTTTGCCATTCATTATCCCTATTTGATGGATTTTTTTTGTAATTGATTTAGTCCAATATAATTTATTAGCTATATTAGCCCTATAGTGTGTCAGAATTACCCAGGAAAAAATACTCAAATTACAAAATGTTCATAGTTTTTAGATTTTTTTCCCAGTTATATATAAAAATCCTTGGTTATTTTCAAAAACACAAACAGAAATAAGTAATAAAAGTAGCCATCTAGACAGTCTATCTGAAAAATATTCTTCTTGCCCAAAATAAACAAATAGTACCTTGATGATAAAATATTACCATGATGACAATAAATAATCAAGATAATATTTTCAGTGAGTCACTTTAAGCTTATGGAATGATATAAACTCCAATTACAGAAAGTCAAATTTTCTCTTTGTTGAAGGCAGAGAACTTTCCTAAAATATGACCCTTACAAAAAGCATTGATTTAGACATATGGGTATGTGGATTAACTTGACATATTTGGGACATGGATATATGAACATCTGTTCTACAGGCATATCACTTTAGTAAATTATTATGAGAAGTTAATTTATGGGAAAAGCCATAGATTTAGTAATTTGTCTATATTTTAAAAATTTGTTAGCTTCCCATCTTCATATTTTAGAAAAGGCTTGCATGTTTTCTCAGGACATGCCAAATACAGCAGACTTATAAGAAGTAAGTCTAAATAGAGTTTTTGAGCTAAGATACTCTGAGCCGTTGAAAAGACATGTTTTGTCTGTAACTCAGTTATATACAGAGGGAATATGAAGTGGAGGACTAGGCAATTTTCAATAAGTTTGATAAATGTAGATGTCAAATAATATCAGGTTTTCTTTAACTGGAAGCTTTGTCTGTGAATTATTAAAACCATTCCCTTCAGTGTTTGAATCCCTTTGCCTTTTCTGGCCCAGTCTATATGAATTTCATTAAATGGATTGGCAGAGACACAGCCAGGTCCCACCAGCCATATTAATTGGACAGTAATCAGTACCAACAAACACACTGACCTGCACCAGATATTTCAAATGGGTAATGCGCTAGTGTTCTAACCTAGAATAAAAGTAATAAGAGCCAGAGACAATAGAGAATGTTCTCCTCTCTTACATTTGCTATAAAAGAGAAAGTGTGAGAAAATATTTTTAAAAACCACAGTCATCAGAGGCAGCCATGATATTTAAGAGGCGTATAGGACACGTCCCTAAATAGAATCTGAGACTTTCAGGTAATGATTTTTCCCCCTCAAAGAAAGAGTTGGTACTAACAGATTGTGCCTATTATTCTTAAGCTATATATGACAGGTCCCTGTGTCTCATCCAAAAGATAGACTATTTTTCTGTCCAATGGAGGAGAACGTATACTATACGGAAATGCTAGAAGCCTCTTTTGTGGGAAATTATACTTTCTTACCCTTTCTGCTTTGTGGGCATTCATCTATATATGGGAAAAATGTAACCCTTGTATACTGAAAAATATTGAAAGAAAGCAGGGAATACATACAACAAAGGACCAACAAATTCTGCCCTAGGGTAAGTAAGACAAAGGGTAAAAACATTGCTCCACTCTCCTTGAACATCAGTCAGTTTAAGGAGTTTGGCTAGTGCCTGTGCTAAATACCCTTAATTGGCCATCCCTACTTACCATGTCCGGAGCTCAGAACTGTTCATATGGTTAAAAATTCCCTCCTTCAAACAGATGACTAAGAGTGATTCTGTTATCTTGTTATTGCCTGGTCCGAATTTAATAAGTCCTTGTAAAAAAGTATTTTCTAATCTGGAGCCTTTGGAAGAATTATAATTAGGTTTTACTTTTAGACTGTGAATGGGAAATGGCTATGTAACACAGCAAACCTGTTCGTTTATCATCTAAAATATGTGAAATCAATGCCTACGCTCACTGCCAAAGTTACATTATGTATTGCTGAGGCTGACTCAGACTGAGGAACTTAAACCAAGCTCACCCAAAGGTAAATTAAAAGAAGGGAATAGAATTAGTTGCTAAGAGACTTTTGGGTCATCTGTAGCAGCCACTCCCTTGTGTTCAGCTGGAATAAATCCAAATCCTATTACATACCAAGCAGCTCACACATAAATTGGAAACCCAGACAGATGAGGGAGGGGATGCCTTTAATTCCTGAGAAGTGGGTGCTAACAACTCATAATGGTGGGATGCTTAATGACGAATTCTGAAGATTTCTCCAATCACTAGTTCCAATTAGCCAGAGTTCTCTGAACACAAGCAACAGAATAGGAGTCAGCACTATATAAGAAAAGTGTTTTTTGGCACAAAAAGAGACATGTAGATCAATGGAACAGAATGGAGAGCCCAGAAATAAACCCACACATTTATGGTCAATTAATTTACAACAAAGGAGCCACGAAAATGTAATGGAGAAAGGACAGTCTCTTCAATAAGTGGTGTTGGGAAAACTGGACAGCCACATGCAAAAGAATGAAATTGGACTATTATCTTATACCATACACAAAAATAAACTCAAAATGTATTAAAGATTTGAATGTAAGACCTAAAACCATAAAACTTGTAGAAGAAAACATAGGTGGTAAGCTCTGACAAAGGTCTTGGTGATAATTTTTTGAATCTGACACTGAAAGTAAAAGCAACAAAAGCAAAAATAAACAAGTGGGACTATCTCAAACTAAAAACCTTCTGCACAGCAAAGGAAACCATCAACAAAACAAAATGGCAACTTACTGAATGGGAAAATATATTTGCAAATCATATATCTGATAAGTGGTTAATACCCAAAATATATAAATAATTCATATACTGCAATAGCGAAAAACCAAACAATCCAATTAAAAAATGGGCAGGAAAAAAAAAGGAGGAGGATTGGCAATAGACGTAAGCTCAGAGCTGGTCTTCCTCAGCAAAGAGAGGAGGATTAGCATGGATGTTAGCTCAGGACTGATCTTTCTCACCAAAAAAAAAAAAAAATTGGGGAGAAGATCTGAAAAGACATTTTTCCAAAGAAGACCTACTGATGGCCAAAAAGTACATGAAAAGATGCTCTACATCACTAATCATCAGGGAAATGCAAATCAAAACCATAATGAGGTATCACCTCATACTTGTTAGAATGACTATTATCAAAAAGACAAGAAATAACAAGGATGTGGAGAAAAGGGAACCTTTTTTCACTGTTCATGGGAATGTAAATTGGTGCAGCCACTATGGAAAACAGTATGGAGGTTCCTCAAAAAATTAAAAATAGAACTACCACATGATCCAGCAATTCTACCTCTGGGTGTTTATCCGAAAATGAAAACACTAACTTGAAAAGATATATGCACCCCTATGTTCATTGCAGCATTATTCACAATAGCTAAGATATGGAAACAACCTAAGTGCCCATCAATGGATGAATGGATGAAAGTAGTGTATATATATAGAATGGAATATTATTCAGCCATAAAAAAGAATGAAATCTTGCCATTTGCAACAACATGGATGGACCTCAAGGGCATTATGCTAAGTAAAATGTCAGACAGAGAAAGACAAATACAGTATGATCTCTCTTAAAATGTGGACTCTAAAACAAACAAAAAACAAGATCATGGATACAAAGAACAGATTGGCAGTTGCCAGAGGCAGGTGGTGGGGAGTGGGAGACATGAGTGAAGGGGGTCAAAAGGTAAAAAACAAAACAAAACAACATCTGTTAAATGAATGAATATTTTGGCTAAACTGCAGTCTGCATTATCTCTTACAAAAAACAAGAATACAGAATTGAAAAAAAGTGTTTTTTGTTTAAATCAACACAAACTTATTGTAAAGATTTAGTGTACCTTAAGAAGAAACAAAAAAATTAAAGAATGACACTCAAAGAACAAAAGAATAGGATAGTTATGTCACGTTTGAGGACTTATGCTATAGGCATTAATGGACTATTTTGTTAGGACATCAATGTTGCCATGAGTTAGCTGTGATGGTTTTCTGTACTTACATCACTTCATCTAGGTTTCAAGGTCTTGGGAGATAGAGAATCCAACTAAGCTCACTTGGGTGAGACGCCAATCACTTATCCAGGGTTGGGAGATTATCTTCTTTGGTAATCCCATTAAAATTGCAGTCAACAATTTTGAATTGATTCAAAAGGGCATTGGGGTACTGCTACTGGAACAATTCTAATGGGTAATGGAAAAAAAGGCAATAAATATCCATAACACCAACTGTCTGTTCAATGTATCCTCAAATTAACCAATATATCTATAAGGGATACTAAGGCCACCATATATTTTGTTTACTCCAACTATCTTGCAAGTATTTTATATATATGAAATACTTATATACGCTGATGGCCCAAGGTTATCTACCAGACACCTCAAACTTGGCAAGACTCAACTCCAAACTCTGTCTCTCATGCCATTCTTCTCATTCTAGTACTTATGAGGCTTAGTTTTGGTCTGCGTTAGTACATGTCTAGAGTAGACCTTACTCTAAGGTATGGTCTCAAGTCCTAGTGTATGGTCTGTTTGGTATGTCAGCTAAATAGTTTCGGTATTAACAAAGTCATTTCACTCTGGTTGGTCCAGAACTGCAATAACTTCTAGCATTATTTTATCTCTTTCATCTCCATTCTGCCCTTACCCCGTAGCAGTTACTCCCTGGTAAGCCTCAAAAAGTCTGGTCCTGTACATACACAGCCCAGCCTTCAGCCAAATAATTTCCTAGAAAACTCTCCTCCCAAACTTCTAGATTCTTTCCCCTGTGCAACTCTCTCCTAAGTGCCCTGCCCCACTTTTCAGACATTTCAGCAGCCTGGAACTCTGCTCTCTGCCCTGTCAGCTCAGTGGGCCCGCCATGTTCTGCTTGCACTTCACCTCCCTCTGCAACATTCAGGAAGTTGTCCCTAGACAGAAAGCAGGAACAAAAGAGGAACTTTCCTTATGAGTTTCTCTTCTCTCAGAGATTGCCGTCATGTGGTACTGTGGTCCAATGCCTGAAAACAGTTACCTCAAATATTTTGACCAGTTTTAGATATTTACAGCCAAAGGCCTGGTCCTGTACCAGTTATTATATCATGGCCAGAAGTAGAAGTCCATGAAAATATTCAGTGAAACTATAAGTCCTGAAACATAAATATACTCTGTACATTTTTGTAAGAATTTAGAAAAATATTTTTAAAAACATACTTTTGGAGCCCATATATTGATGAAATTACATGCAAAGGTAATAAAGGTGAAAAACACAGGATTTAGGATACTGATTAGCTCAGATAAGAAAGGCAGGGTTTCAATACTCCTGGCGTAGGACTTACAGGTTGATGTAAGTTATTGCCAGTATTCTATCTTTTGTGTTGGATAATAGTTTCATAGGTGCTTACTATATTATCAAAATAAAGAGCTTAGAAAAATAAATTTAAAAGGGCCTTGTATTGATCAGTGATGAGATTGTTTCACAAACAAAGCAGTATGATTTCTCCAATTCTCTCCTTGTGAGGCCAAATTTCTTTAATTGCTTATAAACTGGACCATAGGGATTGTCCATTTTTTTTGGCAACAAATTGGAAAATAATGCCAATAATTAACACATAGAAACTCCTTTGTGGGAAGCTATATGGCCTTTCTGAGGGACACTGAGATGCTCCCTCACTAAGAAGAAACTCTTGTATTCTTCTATGAACTGAACCCTGCAAAATACAACCTTATGTGACTTAAAATATTTTCAGCTATGCTCAACATTCAGACGCTAAATTTTATAACTGTTTAAGACAGGGACACTATTTATAATAGCCCCAAATTAGAAACAACCCATCTTCCCATAAACATTGAAGTGGATAAATAGTATGTAATATGTTTATACAATGGAATACTTACAGCAATTAAAAAATGAACTACTATTAAATGAAACATCATAAATAAATCCTACCAACAACATATTGAGCAAAGAAGTCAAACACAAAAGAACACATACTATATGGTTCCACTATGGTCAAACTAGTCTATAGCATTAGAAGTCAAGATAATAGTTACTTTTAAGGGAGTTGGTGGGTAGTGGATAGGAAGGAGGATGAGGGAAGCTTTCGGATCCTTATAACATTTTATGTTTTCATTTGGATGGTGGTTGAATGGACGGTTCACTTTGTGATAATTCAACTGTCTGTAAACTTATGTTTATTGTACTTTGGTATATACATTATATTTTTAAGACCAAGTTTATTTGTTTTAATATTTAAGTAGTATTCAGAAATTAAGCACACTGTTTTCTTAACTGGTAAGGTCCTTTTCCTTAATTTGTTACAGAAGTCTAAGCAACAGGATTCTGTCTATCTTAGAAGGAATGGACAAAAATAATTTCGTTTACCACTAAGCTCCATGGACATGATCTGCTCACTATTTTTTTAGTGTGAAGTGTGCCTTTTCATTTTTTTTAAACCCAAGATGATTCAATAATGACATTCAAATTCAATTTCCTTTTCTAGTTTGGGATACTCAGAAACAGGCTATCTTCATCTTCTAGCAGCAATACTAACAAGTGGCAATAGTAAAGTTACCAACTGCAAAAAAATTTCAAGATATAAAGACACCTCACATTTTCTTCCCATACCCTTGTTGTCTTGTTTAAATTACCGTGTGGCAATACAATGGTGCAACTCTTGCAATATCTTGCCCTCCAAGTAACCACTCATCGAGACCGCCTTAAGCAAGTGGAGGAAGCACTGCCCTGTGACAAATATCAAAGGCCTTACCTGCTGAGGAAGGACTTTCCATGGGCCCCTGATATACTTGGCCAGTTGGAGACGTGCTCTCTGGCTCTGCGCTCTCTTCCTATTGAGTCAACTTGTCTTGACAAAAATAAATGAGCACGAACTTTTCTCACGCTCCAAAGTGATTTATCACAGAACAGAAACTTCAGTTTGACAAATCTTTAGCCATCACTCAAGGTGTCTGCTTTCTCTGTAGATGACATTCCATTATACAAAAATCACATGTACAAAAACAATATTGTCAGAAAGCGTATTGAAGTCAAATCATGACTTTCTTTAATTATTTGACCTCTAATAGAAAAGAAAGCACCTTGTTAGTGTGTGGTTTGGTGTCTTATTGAATAAAGAGAGAATGTTCTTAGGACAGATTTAAGGCAAGACACATTTACTCATAAATATGAGATTTGGAAACAGTAATAGTGAACACTGCTGCAGCATCTACTACACTTTACATATTGCATCATTCTTTTTTTTTTTTTTTAATTTTTTGTTTATTGCAGTAACATTGGTTTATAACATTGTAAAAATTTCAGGTGTACATCATTGTACTTCTATTTCTGCATAGATTACATCATGTTCACCACCAAAATACTAATTACAACCCATCACCACACACATGTACCGAATTATCCCTTTCACTCTCCTCCCTCCTCCCTTCCCCTCTGTTAACCACCAATCCAATCTCTGTCCCTATGTGTTTGTTTATTGTTGTTATTATCTACTACTTAATGAAGGAAATCATACGGTATTTGACCTTCTCCCTCTGACTTATTTCACTTTGCATTATACCCTCAATGTCCATCCATGTTGTCACAAATGGCTGGATTTCATCGTTTCTTATGGCTGAGTAGTATTCCATTGTGTATATATACCACAGCTTCTTTATCCATTCGTCCCTTCCCTTGATGCGCACTTAGGTTGCTTCCAAGTCTTGGCTATTGTGAATAACGCTGCAATGAACACAGGGATGCATGTACCTTTGCAAATTGGTGTTTTCAAGTTCTTTGGATAAATACCCAACAGTGGAATAGCTGGATCATACGGTAGTTCTATCCTTGATTTTTTGAGGAATCTCCTTACTGTTTTCCATAGTGGCTGGACCAGTTTGCACTCCCACCAGCAGTGTATGAGAGTTCCCTTCTCTCCACATCCTCTCCAACACATGTTGTTTCCTGTCTTGTTAATTATAGCCATTCTGACGGGTGTGAGGTGATATCTCATTGTAGTTTTGATTTCCATTTCCCTGATAGTTAGTGATTTTGAACATCTTTTCATGTGTCTGTTGGCCATCTGTATACCTTCTTTGGAGAAATGTCTGTTCAGGTCTTTTGCCCATTTTTTAATTGGGTTGTTAGTTTTTTTGTTGGTGAGATGCATGAGTTCTTTATATATTTTGGAGATTAAGCCCTTATCAGATGTATGGTTTGCAAATATCTTCTCCCAATTGTTAGGTTGTCTTTTCGTTTTGTTGATGGTTTCCTTTGCTGTGCAGAAGCTTTTTAGTTTGATGTAGTCCCATTTGTTTATTTTTTCTATTGTTTCTCTTGCCCGGTCAGATGTGGTGTTTGAAAAGATGTTGCTAAGACCGATGTCGAAGAACGTACTGCCTATGTTTTCTTCTAGAAGTTTCACAGTTTCAGGTCTTACATTCAAGTCTTTAATCCATTTGGAGTTAATTTTTGTGTATGGTGTAAGGTAAGGGTCTACTTTCATTTTTTTGCATATGGCTATCCAGTTTTCCCAACACCATTTGTTGAAGAGACTTTCTTTTCCCCATTGTATGTTCTTGGCTCTTTTGTCAAAGATTAGCTGTCCATAGACGTGTGGGTTTATTTCTGGACTTTCGATTCTATTCCATTGATCTGTGTGTCTGTTTTTGTGCCAGTACCATGCTGTTTTGGTTACTACAGCTTTGTAGTATATTTTGAAATCAGGGAGTGTGATACCTCCAGCTTTGTTCTTTTTTCTCAGGATTCCTTTAGCTATTCGGGGTCTTTTGTTGTTCCATATAAATTTTAGGATTCTTTGTTCTATTTCTGTGAAAAATGTTGTTGGAACTTTGATAGGGATTGCATTGAATCTATAGATGGCTTTAGGAAGTATGGACATCTTAACTATGTTAATTCTTCCAATCCAAGAGCACGGAATATCTTTCCATTTCTTTGTGTCTTCTTCAATTTCTTTCAGAAATGTTTTATAATTTTCGGTGTACAGATCTTTCACCTCTTTGGTTAAGTTTATTCCTAGGTATTTTATTCCTTTTGTTGCAATTGTAAATGGGATGATATTCTTAATTTCTCTTTCTGCTACTTCGTTGTTAGTGTACAGAAATGCAACTGATTTTTGTATGTTGATTTTGTATCCTGCAACTTTACCATATTCATACAAGAGACACACTTCAGACCTAAAGACACTCACAAACTGAAAGTGAAGGGATGGAAAAAGATACTCCACGCAAATGGCAATGAAAAGAAAGCTGGGGTAGCAGTACTCATATCAGACAAAATAGACTTTAAAACAAAAACTGTAAAAAGAGACAAAGAAGGGCATTACATAATGATCAAGGGAACAATCCAACAAGAGGATGTAACACTTGTAAATATCTACGCACCCAATGTAGGTGCACCTAAATATATAAAACCATTATTAACAGACATAAAAACAGAACTAGACAGTAACACAATAATAGTAGGGGACTTTAACACTCCACTTACACCAACGGATAGATCATCCAAACAGAAGATCAATAAGTAAACATTGGCCTTAAATGACACACTAGAACAGATGGACCTAGTAGATATATACAGAGCATTCCATCCAGAAACCAAAGAATACATGTTCTTCTCAAATGCACATGGAACATTCTCCAGGATTGATCACATATTAGGCCACAAAACAAGTCTCCATAAATTTAAGAAGATTGAAATAATACCAAGCATCTTTTCTGACCACAACGGTATGAAACTAGAAATCAACTATAGGAAGAAAATCAGAAAAGCCACAAATACATGGAGATTAAACAAAATGCTACTGAACAACAACTGGGTTAACGAAGAAATCAAAGAGGAAATCAAAAAATACCTGGAGACAAATGAAAATGAAAATACGACATGCCAGAATTTATGGGATACAGCAAAAGCAGTTCTAAGAGGGAAGTTTATAGCGATACAGGCCTATCTCAACAAACAAGAAAAATCTCAAATAAACAATCTAACAATGCACCTAAAGGAACTGGAAAAAGAAGAACAAACAAAGCCCCAAATCAGTAGAAGAAGGGAAATAATAAAAATCAGAGCAGAAATAAATGAAATAGAGACCAAGAAAACAATAGAAAAAATTAATAAAACCAAGAGCTGGTTCTTTGAAAAGATCAACAAAATTGACAAACCTTTAGCTAGACTCACCAAGAAAAAAAGAGAGAAGGCACAAATAAGTAAAATCAGAAATGAAAGAGGAGAGGTTACAACAGACACCTCAGAGATACAAAAGGTTATAAGAGAATACTATGAAAAGCTATATGCCAACCAATTCGACAATCTGGAAGAAATGGATAAATTCTTAGAATCATATGATGGTGCTCAGGGCAAGCTGCCCCAGGAAGCACCACTCTGGTATGCGGATTATTTCGAGCTGAAGACAATAAGGACTCAGAGAGCTCAGAAAAAATATTTGAGTTTCCCCTCCCAAACTGCCTAAAGAATTTAAAACCAAAAAATCTGTTTTAGGAAGGGGTTATTATCATGACTGCTATAAAAGATAATTTAGGATAGAGGTTACAATAGAAAAGGCACCAACAAGCCCATCTTATCGGGAGTCCTGTCTCTCTGGCCACATTCTTTGGATGGCCCTGCGAGGAGTTGTCAGACAATCATTTACAAGGGAAGTCTCCATTTGTAAAGGTATCTCCCTCTCTGTATTGAGAAAAAGGGGGGGTGAGCTCATTTCTAGTAACTTATCAATGTGGAAGATGAGGCCTTGGGGCTGTATAATAAACCTTACTCTTGTTTACTGTGCTTTAGTGGTAATCTCCTGTAACTGACTCCCCCCACCCCCAAAATCCTCCTTTGTCATTGGCTGAAAATGATATTTAAGACGAGAATTTCTGCTATTGTGTTGAGAAACGCAGTGTCCCTGCTTTCTCCCATGTATACATGTTATTAAACTTGGTATTATTTTCTCCTGCTAACCTGTCTTGTTGATTATTTGGCCAGCCAGAAGAACCTTAAGGAAAAGGGCAGAGAGAGATTCTCCCTCTTCCCCCTACACATACAACCTTCCAAAACTGGATCAAGAAGAAGTAGAGAATTTGAATAGACAAATCACCAGTAAGGAGATCGAAACAGTAATCAAAAACCTCCCCAAAAATAAAAGTCCAGGACCAGACGGCTTCCCTGGTGAATTCTACCAAACATTCAAAGAAGACTTAATACCTATCCTTCTCAAACTCTTCCAAAAAATTGAGGAGGGGGGGAAGCTCCCTAACTCATTCTACGAAGTTGACATTACCCTGATACCAAAACCGGACAAGGACAACACAAAAAAAGAAAATTACAGGCCAATATCACTGATGAACATCGATGCGAAAATCCTCAACAAAATACTAGCAAATCGCATACAACAATACGTTAAAACGATTATACACCATGATCAAGTGGGATTTATTCCAGGTATGCAGGGATGGTTTAACATTCGCAAATCAATCAACGTAATACACCACATTAATAAAATGAAGAACAAAAATCACATGATCATCTCAATAGATGCAGAGAAAGCATTTGACAAGATACAGCATCCATTTATGATAAAAACTCTGAATAAAATGAGTATAGAAGGAAAGTACCTCAACATAATAAAGACCATATATGAGAAACCCACAGCTAATATCATCCTCAATGGTGAAAATCTGAAAGCTATCCCTCTAAGAACAGGAACCAGACAAGGATGCTCACTGTCACCACTCCTATTTAACATAGTACTGAAAGTCCTAGCCAGAGCAATCAGGCAAGAGAAAGAAATAAAAGGGATCCAAATTGGAAAGGAAGAAGTGAAACTGTCACTATTTGCAGATGACATGATTTTATATATAGAAAACCCTAAAGAATCCACCAGAAAACTTTTAGAAGTAATAAACGAATATGGTAAAGTTGCATCATTCTGAACATCATCAGCAAAAAAGACACACTACAAGTATTATGTGACTAAGGGGGTTAATATGTGAATTAAGACACATAAATATGGAAAGGTCTAGGGGAGTCAAGACATGAAAGACTACATCTGGAGGACTGGAGAAATGTTCATTACATAGCCCAAAGCACTGGATTTGGGGAACACAGTCACCAATCATGAATAAATCTGCATAGCATGGTGACCACAAAGTGGAGCTTGTAAAGAGATCTGGAAGCCTGACACTTCTGACTGCCACAGCCTTCCAGAGAATGCTAGCTTCTGCTTCTCTTTGCCTTCCAAAGAACACATGAATTCCTCTCATTGGAAAATTCTAAACTGCGACTGCATGGCAAAAGGGATTCTGGAAAACATACTTGCTAGTCTTAAAGGGGTTCATGGTGATGGTGCCGCATTGACAGCTACCATTCTGACACAGTGTCCTGTGTCAACTCAGCATCTATATCCATCCTCTTTTACTCATATTTAGGCTCCAATAAAAATAATATCCTGCTTCTGCTTAATATAGTGCCACTATTCCATATACAACTGTATGTATTCAATACAAAATTGAAGACATGAGTCTCTCCCTAAACGAGGAGACACAGGTTTCACGGACTCAATCTATCTCTGGTGACACTCATTCCTCTCCCACCTCAGTTCCACTCCTGCTGTGATATTCTGTTACTTAGATACTGAGATATGGGGTGAAACATTATTGAAACACTTGCATTAGATGGTATGGGATTGAGAGAGAAGAAAGAGAAAAAGAATTCGTAAATATATGCTACTATAGTCTGAATGTTTGTATCCCCCCCCCAGATTCATATATTGAAATCCTAATGCCCAATGTGGTGGTATTAGGAGGTGGAACCTTTAGGAAGTGATTAGGTCATGAGGGTGGGGCCCTCATGAATGGGATTAGTGACTTTATAAAAGAGGCTCCAGAGAAATCCTTTGCCTTTTGACCATGTGAGGACATAGTGAAAAGGTGTCTTCTGTGAGCCAGAAAACAGGCCCTCACCAGCCGCCACACTGAATCTACCATGTTGGTGCCATGATCTGGACTTCCAGCCTCCAGAACCGTGAGAAATAAATTTCTGTTGTTTATAAGTCACCCAGTCTATGCTGTTTTGTTATAGCAGCCTGAATGGACTAAGACAGATGCAAATATGTTAATATCAAAGCAAAATGAATATTTACAAAACTATGATTGTCCTTGTTCCTGAACTGGTCATGTGGTTCATGTTTATAACTTCTTTCTGCCACTTCCCATTCCATGTTTCTTTCACCATCAGTAAGGACCTCAGCATGTTGGGTTGGCCCAAACTTTTGAGAATTCAAACCACTAAACCAGTAGAGACCAAAGTTGCAGAGACACTAAGGAAAAAAAACTGCTAATACTTCATTCTGTTTAATAATAAGATTGTATCAGTTTTCTATTGCTACACAAAATATTACTACAACCTCAGTGTTTAAAACAGCATACATTTATCATCTCACACTTTCCAGAGATTAGGAGCCAGGCACGGCTTAGCTGGATCCTCTGTGCAGGATCTCACAAGGCTGAAATCAACGTATCAGCAGGACTGTATTCTCATCTGGAGGCTCAAATAAGGAAGAATCTGCTTCCAAGCCCCTTCAGGTTGTTGGCAGATTTCATTTCCTTCAGGCTATAGAATTCCTAGTAGCTTGCGTCTTCAAAGTCAGCAACACATGAGAGAGAGAGAGAGAAACTGCTGCTTCCATGCTTCTAGTCTTAACTGCAGGGAAGGCCTAGGCCCTTTTTTTAAGGGCTCAATTACTTCAGTCAGACAACCCAGAGTAATCTCTCTTTTTATCAACTCAAAGTTGACTGATTAGGAACCTTAATTACATCTGAAAAATCCTTTCACCTTTGTTATATAACGTAATACAATCATGAGGACATTGCCTTTGCCAAATTATATTAGTTGGAAGCAGATGAAGGTGCTGCTCACACTTATGGGGAGTGGATGACACAAAGGCATGGATGTTAGGAGGTAGAAACCACGGGAATCAGCCTAGGGTGATTAGTAGGGTATTAGTCAGAGTTCTCCAAAGAAACCGAACCAATAGCATTCACTCATTTGTTTATTTATTACAAGGAATTGGCTCACACAAGATTTTGGAGGCTGGCAAGTTCAAAATCTGCAGTGTGGTGGACCAGCATGCTGGAGATCCAGGAAAGCTGATGGTGCAATTCCAGTCTAGATGCTGGAAGTCTGAAGATCCAGGAGAGCAGATGGTGCAAATGAAGTCTGAAGGCAGTCTGCTGGAGAATTCCCTCTTGCTTGGGGAAGCTGGTCTTTTCATTCTATTCAGGCTTTCAACTGATTGAACGAGGCGCACCTACATTATGGAGGGCAATCTACTTTACCCAAAGTTCACTGATTTAAATTTTATTCTCATCCAAAAATGGTCTCCAAGTTGGTACATACAATTAACCATCACAGGTATGCCCATTACTCCTAAGAAAATCTTACGTGGGGCCGGCCCTGTGGCTTAGCAGGTAAGTGCGTGCGCTCTGCCCTGGCTGCCCGGGGTTCCCAGGTTCAGATCCCGGGCGTGCACTGACGCACCGCTTGTCAAGCCATGCTGTGGCGATGTCCCATATAAAGCAGAGGAAGATGGTCATGGATGTTAGCCCAGGGCCAATCTTCCTCAGCAAAAAGAGGAGGATTGGCATCAGATGTTAGTTCAGGGCTGATCTTCCTCACAAAGCAAAAAAAGAAAATCTTATGAGACAAATACTATTTTATCCCTTCTTTACAAGTGAGGAACTAAGATACAGAGAAATTAAATAATTTGACAAAGGCCACTTTATGAGTAAAAAATGGAGCCAGGATTTGAATTCAGATATTCTGACTCCAGAGCCTGTGTTACATACTACACTGTTTTGACAGAAATATGATGCCCAGGGCTGGCCCAGTGGCATAGTGGTTAAGTTCGCACGCTCTGCTTCAGCAGCCTGGGGTACACGGGTTCAGATCCTGGACGTGGACCAAAGCACTGCTTGTCAAGCAATGCTATGCCAGCATCCCATATAAAGTAGAGGAAGATGGGCATGAATGTTATGCCAGGGCCAATCTTCTTCAGCAAAAAGAGGAGGATTGCGACGGATGTTAGCTCGGGGTTAATCTTCCTCACAAAAAGAAAAAAAAGGAATATAATGCCCACCTGGAACAACCCCTTCCTACTTGTTTAAAAGGGATGTACTCTCAGGCAGTAACAAAAGAAAAGTGAAAGAAGGTAATAGACACAACATAGAAATTGAGAATAACAGTTAAAGATAGATGTGTGACACCAAATTCTTGCTGATTTTTCTGAGAGAATGTGAAGGGCACTGAGGTGTATTGAGCATCTTCTCCATGCCAGGCATCGTGAAGGCTTTTTATCTATATGTCCACATGTTAATCCTCTTGAACACCTAGTAGGACAGCAATGATTATTCATAATCTGCTCAGGAGGAAAAAGTGACTTGTGAAAAGTCATTCCATTGGGAAGTGGCCAAGCCAGAGCTCAAAGTCAGGCTGGCCTCTCCCCAGGGCCTTAGAGAGAGCCATTCATGACATTTCCTTGATCAACAGCTCATTTACACACACTCTAGTATACATGGAAGGTAATAACTTGTGGGTAAATAAGCACAATGCAGATAAAGACATTGAATGATGGTGTAGTTAATTTTTACACGTATTTCATCCAAAATATTTTCTATCCTCTCTATAATTTTGGTCACTCATGATATGTCTATTTGCAAATACTATGAGTTTGCTTTTGTTGTTAAAATTTGGTTTCAAATATATACTTAGCAAGTAACTGTCTTGCAAGAGGCTGGGTGTTAGACTTAAGCCTTTAAAAGTATCTGCCTATCTAAGACACAACTAAGTATGTTATTTTAATTTAGAGGATATTTTTGACAAAAACAATAAAACTCTTAAATCATAAATCAAGGAGTACTTCCAGTGGAAACAGTCACATAAACACTCAATTAAAATCTAATTTATCAATCAAAAACAATTTTAATATTTGCTTTTATTTATTAAGTTATCGATGGTATAGCAAATTACATTATTTTGTAGAGAAGTCAGGTGAGATTCTTTCTGGACTCAGTTTGGTCTTTATGACTTTTCAGAGTTTCATGGTCAGTTTCCCACAGGCAGGATCCGTGTGTCAAAGGGAACTAGTTTGCAGGAGGCCTCATATCACAGTCATGGCCTCCAAAGCTGGCCCTGGAACTTGCCTCTGTAGTGAAACCCCCAGGACACAGGAGCGTTGAAATGTTTCCTATTGTCCTGAATGTGCTGCTACAAATCAGAACAGTCTTTATTTCATTTAAACAGAATTGTGATGTATTTAATTCAGTGATTTTGAAATAAAAAATTAAAATAGGGTGAATATTGATGGCACTTTTGCCATCAACTTACTTTGTATTTCAGGACTCCTACATTTGTCTGTGTGAGTACAGCAGGCAGGTTGGGTTGCCCAACCCAACATCCATTTGCAAACCTATTTCTCTTGTCCGTCTGCAACACAGAACTAGGAAAGCTAAAAAGTCACCCTCCCAGCCCACCTGGGAGGCCACGTGATGTGGTTTTGTCAAGGGCACACAGGCGGATGCCTTGTAGGAGTGCAGGGATGGCCTTTGAGAAAAAGTCCACTTTTCTGATTATAGAGACAGGCATCGCTTGCAAGACCTCTTTGGGCCCTTCCTCTCTTTTCTTCCTGAATTGAATGTAAGTGTGAATCCTGGATCTCTAGCAGCTATTCTGAGGCCATGAGAATAAAAGAGCAACATGCTAAGCAGTGGAGTAAGAAGAAAGCACTTTGTTCTTTGTGGGTATTATTGGGCCACAGACCCAAAGCCAGGAGCTGCCCATCTTCAGGCCTCTTATCATATGAGAAAAACTATATCACTATTTATTTAAGTCACTTCCAGTTGGAACTCTGTTACTCATAACCGAAAACATTAAAGGAATGCTTTCAGTTATATGCTTTAAGTAACAATAATGATAATAATATTAACACTAATAAAAATAAATTAATGTATAAGGTGCTTGCTTACTATATGACAGACGAGGCTCTAAGTGCTTGGCTTATTAACTTATTTAATCCTCTTAACCCTTGTTGGCGCCATCGAGCCAATGCTGACCCTTAGTGGCCCTGTGTAAGCTGAGCTGAACCCTGCCTGGTCTTTCTGCATCATCCTCTCATCCTTCAGCGCTGTCAGACAATGTTCTGCTGCTATTCGTAGGGTTTTCATAACCAATTTTTTTGCAAGTGGGTGGCCAGGTCCTTCTTCCTAGTCTATCTTAGTCTGGAAGCTCTGCTGAAACCTGTCCACCGTGGGGGACCCAGTACCGGTGGCATAGCTTTCAGCATCACAGCAACATGCAGCCGCCATGGTGTGACAACCGACAAGTGGCAGACCAGTGGTGTGGTTCTCTGACCGGAAACAAACCTGGGCCGCTGTGGTGAGAGCACTGAATATTAACCACTAGACCACCAGGGTGCGCTCTCTTAACCCTACGGAACAGTTATTAGTTATCATGATGCCCAATGCCCATTTTACATCTGAGAATACAGAGGTTAAGTATGCTCAAGGTTGCATGGTTAGCATTTGGCGATGAAATATGCTTACCTCAAGCAAAGGTGCCAGAATACGAGGCAAAGAGCTAGAATGAGGGTTTTTCACCTTATTATGAGAGATTCACTCATTCTCCCAGTGTACATAGGGTCATGGTGTCAACACGACAGATCAGTCAAGAACATGGGCTGCAAAGTCAGACAGATCTTGGTTTAAATCTAAGCTCTGTCGCTTATTAGATGTCTGATCTTCGGTAATATAGTAAATATCTCTAAGTCTGAGTATCCATAGGCTGAGTGTGTAACTTCTTATTTAGGACAGAGAAAATATAAAAATATCCTGTAGCAGCCACCAATGTGTTTCTGTGCCAAAGTAGCTCCTCATCATTAACCTCGTTCTCATCATATTCATCATGCCTAACCTCTTTTTTTGTGTGTGTGAGGAAGATTAGCCCTGAGCTAACATTTGTTGCCAATCCTCCTCTTTTTGCTGAGGAAGATTGGCCCTGGGCTAACATCCGTGCCCATCTTCCTCTACTTTATACAGGATGCTGCCTCAGGATGGCTTGATAAGCGGTGCATCGGTCACTCCTCAGGATCCGAACTCATGAACCCCAGGCTGCCAAAGCAGAGCATGTGAACTTAACCACTACGCCACTGGGCCGGCCCCATGCCTAACCTCTTGTGAGCAATTACTATGAGTCAGGTGCAGGGCTGCACATTTTATATGTAGAGTGTCATTTGATCCTCATATCTCCCCTAAGAAGTGGGCACTAGTATTTTTCCCTCTTGCACATGTGGAAAATTGCAATCACATGGCTATTAAGCAGTATAGCCAGGGTTCATATCCAAGTGTGTCTGATTCCAAAATTCGTGTTTTTAATCACTATGCCTTTCTGTCCTCAGGAGGCACTAGAAACATAAATAACAACCAGACAAAGTTTCTATTTCCTGAGGAGCATCTATAGAGGGAGGCCAATAAGGAAACAGTATTTTTTCAACACTGTAATAGGACAATGCAGGATTAAAAGTACTACCATTTTGATGTGTAATTTGTGCCCTGATCTCACATTTTGCCAAAAGGATATTGTAAAATTAAAATTGCATATCTTGTGTGTGTGTGTGTGTGTGTGACACAGAAAGAGCTGTTTCTTCTGTTGTTGCTTCTCACAGTATACTGCTCTATGGTTTTCCTAGATCACTTTGTCACAGACTACTCTGTGCTACTTTTTGTAAAAGAGTAGAATGAAGGGGGACAGGCAGCCTGGTGTGGGGAGCAAGGGAGTAAAGTCCTTCTCTCCAATTTGGTCCCTCCCTACCCTTTGAGTTCAAGAATCACACTAATTGTGTCCTTGAAGGAAACAAAGAAAGAACTGAATCTATTAATATTAAAGCTTTTACTAGGGACATATGCTACCCTTTCTAGAAACTCCAGAATGAGTATTGTTTAAGTGATTTAAATTCCCTAAAAGATCATTCTACTGTGTCGCTTCAAGACTAATGAGCTGAATATGAACAGTAGGGCAATGGAAAGAGGAAAAAATACGTTTGAAGTCTTTTTCCTGGATTTCAGTCCCAGTTCCTTCAGCTGAAAAGTGACAATTGTCATCTATACCTTACTATGCCATCCTAACTTAGATCGTGATGTTTTCACATATTTTGACTGTGCAATTCAGTCATAGAATAGCAGGTTCTGCTTGCAAAATTTAACAATTGCTTTAAAAATCACTTGGCAACTTGGAACATTTTAGACAAATGAAAGTGAACATTATGCCCCGGCAAAATATTAATAGGAGGCTGTGGAACAATCAGTCTTTGCACAGCAATTTGGGAACATATGGTGATACATTCAAACGAAAGGCCACATTCAAGGTTGAAACAGCCCTTGTGCAGTGGAGCCAGGCAGTAACTTATGGCATTGATTACATAAATGCACCTCCAGACTTCTTTTCTGGATCACTGTTTTGTAGGTCCACATTGGATAGGTAATAAAGAAAACTGGGTATGTGCTTAAGATTTACAAGGCACTCATCCATCTCTTGGTCATTTATTTCCTTCTTTTGTCAATTCCTTTTTTATGATCTTATCCTATAAGAGGTAACATGTCATGACTTAATTGCCCACCCTAAGTATGAGAGTTGGAAACAACCTTCTTTGTCATCAACCCAATTCACTCATTTCTAAAGGAAGAATAACATAGATTTGAGGTCATTATATTCTTCTAATGTTGCAAATAATAGTTGTTTCTGTGTAGGCCTTTAAAATTATTATTTAAGAAAAAAAAAATTGTCCTGGAACCGTATCGCTTTATAAACACATGCCCCATATTTGAATCATAAAGCAAGACCTAAAGAAGTCCACCAGCAAAGATAGAACTGAACATCTACCCCTGTGCCAAGGACTGTTAAAATTAGCTATAAAATATAAATTTTAATCATAAGAATCTCACAGCTAATTAGTCAGAAATCTTTTTTCTGTTATCTTCTTTGGTTGTCGGAAACTTTCCAAAATAATCTAGTTTACTCTCAACTTTAATAGGTGGAATACGCTGAAAATTTCTTTGTTCTTGGACCTTGCACTGACTTACATTTATTATTCATATTTTATCATTTATTTTTTCATAAATTCAACAAATATTTACTGAGCATCGACTGTGTTTCAGGCATTGTAATAGAGACAAGAGCCGAAATAGCGAATGAGTTAGGTATGGCTGCTACTCTCACGTAGCTTATAGGTCTAGTGAGTAACTTAGAATATACTGAGGGCTATGTTAGTGAGGCTATAGGATGCCATGGGAGCCTGTGGGAGAGGCATCAAATCCAAATTTGGATGGTCAGGGAAGGGCTTCTGAGAGATGTTTAATATGAGACCAGAATTAGTTATGCAGAACAAGAAGTGTGAAAGAATGTTCTTGACAAAGAGAACAATGAGACTCTCATGAGGTGAAGGCAAAAGAGAGAGAGAGAGCATCATGGCTTCCAAGTACTGAAATGCATTTAGTTTAAATGGATTGTTGATTTCCAGGTGGGCATGGGAGTTGAGATGGCTAGAGAGGTAGCCTGAGGCCAGAGCATGTAAGGCCTTATAAACCACGTAAAGAAGTTTAGACATTATCCTAAAATAAGATAAAACCCTCTGAAGGATTTTAAACAGAAGAGTGACAGAATTCAGTTTGTGTTTATCATTTCTGCTGTAGGTATACAAGGGTGAGGATTTGAGAGGAAATATGGACATATCACAGAATATACCCAAGGATGTTGATTACTTAATTAAAAATTAATCTCTATCTGGTTTTTTTAATGACTTGCTTCTTTCCCCTTTCCTCACCTCAGTCCAAAACTAGAGTGTCATATTAATTTAAGAAAGAGAAGACTTATTCTTTGTCATTTTAGAATGAAAAACAATAGCCAAGTTAGAGGAAGAAAGAGTTCACCTTAATCTTGATAATTAATGATGAAATGATTATAACTGTTTGAGAATGGAATAGACAATCTGGAGAAGTAAGTCCCCATTCCTGGAAATATATTTGCAGAGGTAAGATGCAGAGGTAAGGGATGTTAGAGAAGAGATCACTATATTGCCAGAAGGTTGGACTAAATGACCCCCAGAGTTTCTTCTGCTTTTTAGCTTATTTTAAGGTTCTCCTTGCTTGAATCGCGGTTAACCAAGAATCTAATATAATTTTAGATTGCTGCAGTGTCTTAAATTATTGAATCATTCCTACTCTTCCTTTCTAGGCATAGAGGGTAAGCTTTTTTAGATGTTAAGACTTTCTGTATTTCTTATTATAGGATATGCAATGCAATGAGTTAGGAAATGAATCATTTGTGTGCCGCCCTGAATTTTTATAGACCCTGACGCCTGGAACAAGGATTATTTTCTTGGCTGCAGGTAGTTACATCTTTCGAAATTGCTGCTCCATTTTGAAAACATCTTGGAGAAATAAAACGAGCAACATTACTCGAAGACATAATCCAGGACATAACATTTCCAAAGGCCTTTTTGTACACATTTGGGCACAGTAATGCTTATGCAATTAACCACATTTACAATCAAGACACTCTCCTCCTCTCTTCTCTCACTCCTGCAAATGCATTCACGTATGAATAAATGAACGAATGTATTCGAGACTCATGGTTGATGTAACAGACAATTTTGGAGGATTTCCACGAGGTAAAAGGAAGATATAGGGAACTAAAGCTGAACAGTCTCTGAATTGTCAGTGGTATTTGAGACTTTAGTCTTATTTTAATTCTGTGCCTTTTCCGTAGTTTCAAATTCACTGTGCATACCAGAGGTGCTTCTTCCCGTAAATCAGGCTCAAGGTAAAGTGAGTTAGAGTAACTTCACTTCTGTCTATATCATGCTGCATAATTTTATTTTAAAAGGTCCTTACATCCTCAAGATGTATTTACCGTATTTTGCTATGACCTACTTCCTTTTGGGTTTGAGGGCAATAAACACAGAGGTTAGTAACCTACAGAGGTAAAGATTTTAGGATCAAACACACAAGTGCTTGTTCCCCATGTAACTCATTCTAATGTTGAAACTTGGGATGAGTTAACTCGCATATGATGCTCAGAGGACCAAATAATTCTATTACACTTTTTATTCTAGAAAAAGTTTTTGATTTTGAAGTGATATTTTGTATGTAGGGAGTATGGTCTGTTTTGGTTGTTAGGAAATATCTGGGAGGATGACCATATGAGACAAATTATAATTAAAAATGTGTAAATAATAATTGCAGAGATTACCATCATCACTCGCTGATATTCTGCACTAAGGATACTACTAGGGAATCCTATAAAGACAATTGGATTTTCTCAGTTCCTTGGAATTTATGTGGAGGTTTCTCACCTAGGCCTTATATAGATTAAAAAATTGAGTTAGATAAAACTATATAGATAAAAAGTGAATTTATCATTACTCTTCTATCCTCTCTACTCTATCTCTTGTTCCAAAAGAGGGAGATGGAATCCCATAAACATATTGTTTGTGATGGCAATTTTCTGAATGGTCCAGCTGAGATTATGGGAAATGTGTAGAGGGAGGTTTTTACTGACTATTCTTAAGAAGGCATACTACAAAGCACTCTTTTAAACCCAATGAAGGAAAAAAAATTGCATTGACTTATGGATGGAAGTTTCCTTGATCTTACCTAACAAAATCCTGTTTTATTCAGAATTTCATATACCCCTTACATACATCCCATGTGACCCAAGGGAATTTGAATTCACGATCTAAGATCTAGCGTTGACTTGTTTAGTCTTAGGGCAACGATCTCCCTTGACAATGATTGACCAGTAATGGGAACTCACACCACTGAATTATAAGGAAAGGGTTTCAGGGGATTCATATTAAAGTCTTCCTTGTTTTTCTGGGAGACCATTCAGGAATGGCTTTCTCTTGTATTGGTATGGGTAGGTTGGGTTGTAAGTGGGTTACAATAACAAAGGTTTATATACTTTTCACATTAATTCCCATCACAAGTGTGATGGCAGTTCTCCTCTGCACTATCCTCTCCCCAGGACATGGCCTGGCAGAGCTGCCACTAACCAGAACATTGCTGGTCACAGTAGCAGAGGAAAATGGCCTTTAGAACGCACTCCCAGAAGTGACTTACATCACTTCCATTCACATTTCACTAGTAAAAGTGTGTCAAATGGCCCTATCAAACTTTAAGGAGCAGGATATGCAAATGTACTTGTGCCAGGGAAGAAAGCAGAGATATTTGTTGGCCAATACTAATGAATACCATATTTTTCCTCTGGGCTTCATCGTTCATCTTGCTAATGGGCAGAGTAGGACACTGTCACACAGAAGAGGGCATTGCCAAGAGACTAGCAGAAAAACTAATCCAGAGACCATAGATTAAGTCAGTCTTGAAGCCCATCCTACCTTTAGATTTCTAGTCTTTTGAACTAATCAGTTTACAGGTTTTAAGACAGTCTCAGTTTAGTTTTCTGTAATTTGCAGCCAAAATTACCTAACTGATGTATATTTATTATCAAATGCTCTTTGAGTCAATATCATCTGCCACGTCCCATTCTAAGGAGAGGAGACTCAGCAGTTTATTATTCAGGCCAAGTTCCCCCTTTGGGGTCTTACATTCCAGTGAGATTTATGTTGGAAACTCTAGGTAGTAAAAAGTAAACTGAAGCTCTGCACACATGTAGTGTAACACTCAGTTGTGCTTCAGCAGACCATTTTTTTCCTTTATATCATATATGAAATCCCTAGGAATAAGCAAAGAAGAACTTGCTATATCTCATTGCAGAAATTGCACAGAAAGGCAGATGCCTGCTATTTATTTCCTGGCTTTGGACTCTAGCGTGATTGGCAATTGGACATTGGGGACCTGGCTTTCTCATCAAATTCTACTATTTTTGAATGTCACAGAGAAGCAACAAAGTTTTAGTGGGAGCTTGTGCAATATTATAAGCTTTATCTAGGGTATATTTTTGATCCATTCTGAATTATATCTTACAACAGTAAAGGCCAAATAAAACCCATATTTGAGGTTATTGTTTGCTTTCTTTTTTTTAAGGAAATAGAAATTCAACCCTGTGAGTTTTGGAGGGAGTAGGGAGAGACTTAGTCAGGAATTGGTCCCGAGTGGAGAACCAGTGAATCCCTTGTGTTTTCCAGGGTCTGCGATGCCGGTCTCTATAGACTCTTCCTCTGCTTGATGTGATTTATGAGTACCGCCCTGCCCTCAACTTTCCCTGAGGATATCAGCGTGCTCAGAAACAGGAATTACTAACCCACCTATACATCAAGTCCCTGACTAGTCCTGGACTTATCAGAGATGTGACCCACTAATTCTCTTTATCTGTTTTACCCATTTTGAGTTGAGTTTTTCTGCCATTGGAAACTAAAACATTCCTAACAGTGACTTCTAAAATCACCTCACCATTGTACATGTATTATACTTTAAGAAACATTGCTTTGATACAAAGGCATAACTTGATTAATGCTATGTTTAGACCCTGCAGTAGGCTACCGAACCCACCACTAATAATGAAGTTCTCTTCGCCAACCTCTTTAATACCTGCTTGTCCATCTAGACTCACATCATTCACGTCACTCACTCCTTCACTAAGTCTTCTCTAACTCCAACCCATCAAATAAAAAAGGGCTTGTGCCTCTCCTAACACCCATATAATTGCCCAATACTTTATTTTATCATAGCCAATTTTACACTTTGAGTCATTTTCCTATTCACATATCTCAGTCCCCAAAACATGGGGAGCTTCTTGAGGGTGTAGAATATGTGTATTTTGATTGATTTGTACAATATTGGTCTAGATGGAATTTAAAGTGATTTGTAAATGTGAACATATGAAAGAAATAGAAGTCCAAATGGTAATAACATGTAAAAGGAGAAGGAAAGAGGAAAACATAAAATATTGCCAGAAATGAGGTTTAATACTAAGAATGCCAAATGGGTTTTATCTCTTATTTCAACTGTCATAGATCAATAGTAGTAGCCTGAAGAGTGTGTTGAGAAGGATTCTGAGTCCACATTACATGAGCAATAGTGCTGTGTCTGATTAGTGGTATCTGCAATGGGGCCAGAAAGGAGGATTTATAACACATAATTTTCTATTCATAATTTATATATTTGCTTATGGGTAAATGAAAAATTTGGATCTAAGCTTGTGGCAAAAGAAGGAAAAAGACTTACACAAATTGCAGGGCCCACAATATATAAAGTATACATATTGTTTAGGGGGAAGCACTTTTTGTTTTTTTTTTTTGCTGGGGAAGATTCGCCCTGAGCTAACACCTGTTGCCAGTCTTCCTCTATTTCGTATGTGTGTCCCCGCCACAGTATGGCCACTGATCAGTGGTGTAGGTCCGTGCCTGGGAACAGAACCCAGGCTGCAGAAGCGTAGCACACTGAACTTAGCCCCTAGGCCCCTGGGGCTGTCCCCACGTATTTTCTGGATAGTCAGTGAGATGGAATCTTTCCTGATGATCATCGTAAAATGGAAATTTAGGTGTAATGAACATCGTATCTGACAACATTCTAAAAGGGGATACAATGACATGATTTATATTGTTATTTCTTTCAGTGACTCTAAATACAGGTAAGGGGAATTATATCTAGTACAATTCATCAAAAATACCTTGGTATGACAGTATGATGATTAGCCTAGGTATGCTCTTCTCCATCCATCTGAGTAGATTCAAAACATAGATGGAAGAATTGACAAACTGGATGTACTTCAAGCAGCCATGGAAATTTTTTCTCCCAGATAATCTTTTCTTTTTTCTTTTTTTTTTTTTTTTGCTGAGGATTCGTCCTGAGTTAACATCTGTTGCCAATATTCCTCTATTTTTTGTACGTGAACTGCCTCCACAGCATAGCCTCTGACAAGTGGTGTTGGTCCGTGCCCAGGAACTGAAGCCAGGCCATGGAAGCAGAGCGTGCTGAACTTAACCCCTAGGCCACCAGGGCTGGCCTTCACAGATAACCTTTTGATGCATAGGCTTAATATTTTGACACTACAAGCTTGGTCTTATATTTAGTGACAAGAGAACAAGTGCCTAAAGTTTGGGTATTCTATGTGGCCAGATAATTGTGGTATACACACACACACACACACACACACACACACACACACACAGTCTCTAGCATCTATTGAGCACTTACTCTATACCATAAACTCTACTCAGCTTTTTACGTACATTGTATCTCATTTAATTTTTATAAGGAAAAAACATCTCAATGAGTGGTTCTTGTTTGTTTGTTTGTTTTCAAAAGAGAAATTTGATGGTTGATAAGATTAAGGAATTTATACTGAGTCTCTTGTAGTGAGGGGGATGAGGAGAACTACAAAGTCAAACAGTTTGAGTCCCGGGTCCATAACCTTAGCATGAATGATTCCACCATAAATAAGTTTTGGCAGGATGTTGAACTGAAGATACGATTACCACTATCTTGAGAAATATTAGTTGCTTAATAAGTTGGAGTTATTTTAAAAGACAGTCATCCCAGCTCCAATGGAGGATGAGTGTCTTTTCTGTTTCATCTCTATATTACCAGTACTCAGCACAAGGAAGCACTCAAAAATAGTGCTGGAATTAATTAATTCATGAGTGAGTCAGTGAGTGAATGAAGCAGTTTAAGATAATTTTCTGAGGCCCACTCTTGCTCAGATCGATACATTTTCCTGCATAGTTTTCAGGCATATCAAATTAGTTCCGTATCATTTCTACTCAAATTTCAAGAGATTTTCCCACAGAGGTGATATATTTGCTTCCATTAGTTTCAAAACCATTGTCTAAACATGCTTATATTTAGTTTCAAATACTTCAGGTAAGTAAATATACCTCCTCCATCAGATTATAAGGGGATTAGTTAAGGGCAGAGGAAGTTTCATACAAGGGGTACTATCAGGTACAAATATTAGGTATCTGATTTTTCTCTTCACTTAACACTGAGGCACACACCCAGAATCAGGGGTTTTTTTTTTTACCTAGTTGACTGATGCAGGCAATTCAGCATGATTTAAAATGAGTCCATTTTTATCTGATCACTAGGCTTCTAACCAGAGAATCTAGTAAAGATTCTAGAAACAGGAAAATTATATTTTATTTCAAATAGGCGAATTGGTGAGAAATTATTTACGTATAGTTGAACTCAATCAAAAGTTTCACAATTGATGAAGAAAAATTGATTAAAGTGAGGTTAGGGGACCGCCCTTGATCTGTGAGGATGACATTGTGACTAGCAGCCATTTGTCCCAGCTCTATCCCTTTGAATATCTTCATCATCTTCAGAGACAAAATCCTAGTTTTCCCTACTGTAGATTGACCCAGGGTGATAGTTTTTATTTTCTCATGTTTGGCTTGAATTTCCATTTGATGTTTGCCTCTTTGATAGTCATTTCCCCTTTCCCTCTTCTTAGCAATACTCCATATTTCCCAGCCATGCAGATGAGTGGAGTTGATCTCACTCACAGTTCTGTGATTTGGTCCCAATTTTCTTAAGTCAGTCAACATATGTTATTTTCCTGGCCACAGCTGTGGACTCAGACACGGGCAAAAGACCCAAAATAGGTCAGTAAGAGTCAATGAGACTCAATTAAAGGTGTTTAGCTAAGCTATGGGAAAGTAGATTGTTTCTTTCCCAGGTGGACATGGATGAGGGAGTGTGGGTACTGCTGATATGCTGACAGCATCTTAAGATTTTGTGGAAAGAGCCTTATTAAGTAAGGAGCCAATTTTGAGAAACTGTTGCTGAGAAGTGGTGGCCGGGGGGTATGGGGGGGAGAGAGACAGAGAGAGAGAGTTAACTTGAGAAAGTAGGAAGTCTTGCTAAGAAAAGGAGATTAAGAAAGAAAATGAGTCTGTGGTCACATCACCTGAGTCCTTGGTAAAGCCACATTGAAGTTATTTTAACTCAGAATCATCAGTAACTTATGCCAGTTGCATGTATGTGCTTGTGTATGCTGTGTGTGTCTTGTCTTGAAATTTTAAGCCCAAAACCCTACTTAAAGGGAGTTTACGGGTTTTATTTTAAACTCATATTTTGTATCAGAAAAAAAGTCAATATCGGAGATAAAGCTTTAATCCAGTTTATACTTTAATACAAAACTGAAATAACTATTTCTTTATTTTGAACTGTATCTTCATAATGCTGCTATCTGTTGCCTTTTTTTCCAACAAATCATTCAAAGCCTTATTAATATTCATTTGTATCTCAAAAATAGAATTTCAGAGTGTTTGAAGAGTCAACTGTATTAAATTTTCCCCAAAATGTTCTACCAAGTAAAGTGATAAAAATGAGGCTTTTAAAGGTCTCATTCTCTCTCTTCTGTGACCCCTTTAGAAAGATACTCATAAAGGATAAAATGGAAATGTATGTACAAATCCACAAGTTCGTCCAATTTGAAACGAATTGAAAGGGCTTAGGAAAGGACATGTGAGTGAGACGCAGGACAGTTGGCAACCGCGGCCAGTGTTCACTCAGGACTTTGCAATCATTTGGGCTTCATCTGCACTTGAAAAAGAAATTATATAGATTAATTTAATTTATTAAATATACTCCTATCTCAATATCACAAATTTTTCCTTAAATGGCAAAAACAAAGCTTGTCAAAAAACAAAATAAAAATAAATAAACAGGGACTGGCCCCATGGTATGGTGGCTGAGTTCTGCACATTCTGCTTCCATGGCGTGTGTTCGCGGGTGCAAATCCCAGGCGTGGACCCACACCACTCATCATCCATGCTGTGGCAGCGACCCACACATAAAGTAGAAGAAGACTGGCATAGATGTTGGCTCAGGGCTAATCTTCATCAGCAAAAAAATAAATAAATAAATAAATAAGTAAAGCCCATGGCCCAATGGAGTTCATTATTTGTGCATTTTGTACACAAGCCAGCTGTGCAAAATGGGCACATCTGGAAATGTGGAAACTAAAATAGTCACCAGTGGTAAATTATACATATGGATCCCATGTTTGACCCATGAAGAGGAAGCAACATGAATAAAACTAATCCGTTTTTTTTTTAAAGGCAATATCTGCTGGCGCTTAGAAACACCCATTTTGGAGACAGATGAAGCAGACCTTGAATCCTGGCTCCTGTTTTTTGCATCTGTGTGACCTCTCCAGTCATTTGCCATCTGTAAATTGGAAATAAAAATGGTATTTCTCACATAGGTTTGCTGTGAGGATTAAAAGAGACAATTCATTCAAAGTGTTTAACTGTGTCACACACTGAACTAAGAAGTGGAAGCATATCTTGGTGACTGTGAACTAGTAGGTTCAAAATCATTGTTACCACAAAACAAAAACAAAAGAAAAACAAGAAGCAAGGGGCACAGGGAACTCTGGAAAGTGTGGATATGTCTATGACCTTGATTGTGGTGATCGTTTCACAGGCGTTTGCGTAAGTCCAAACTCATCAAGTTGTACACATTAAATATGTGTGTGTGCAGTTCTTCGTATATCAATGATACCTCAATAAGCTGTTAAAAAAAGGGGTAAAGAGAGTCAAAAGACAGCTTTGAAAGGAAAGTAAATGTGAGCAGGGAATTCCATACATTTACTAATTCAGTATAAATTTATTAATACCATGGGCTCTAGAGTAATCTCCCTGGATTTGAATCTCAATTCTCCCACCAAATTCTCTTTTATCATAAAATTTCTCCAACATACAAAGAATGTATAAAATGTATTATATATGTATGTGTGTGTATATATATATATATATGAATATTAATAAAATGAGCACTTGTGATCCATCAACAAGGTTAAGAATTAGAGCACACCAGGATATAATCTTTCTCTGTGTCCCTCTCTAATCATATGGCTCCCTTTCCCCCTCAGAGGTAATAAATAGCCTGAATTTTGTACATTTCCTTGCTTTCCTTTATAGATTTCCCTCTGATATATAGTGATTATATATTAGTACACCTAATCACTATATAATTCATTTTTTCTTTTTTTGAACTTTATATAATGGTGCATGTAGTTTAAAAATTTGTTAAAGCTTTGTTTTTGAGTTTTATTCTTGTAGATCTACGACTGAAGTTATTCTTCATTCATTTTTGCTGCTGTATAATATTTCTTTATGTTAATAAAACCATATTTTATCTATTGTACTGCTGATAGACATTGCATTTTCCTGGTTTTTGGCTATTATAAGCAATTATGAACAATTCTGCTATTACTATTCATGCACATGTCTCCAGGTCATATGGGCAAGAGTTTCTCTAAAGTATACTTAGTGGTAGATTTACAAAGTCAAATTTACTACTTAATGACAAAACTGTTGCCAAAGGTACAACAAATGACTTTCCCCACTTGCAGTGTATGAGAATCTTAATTTCTCTAGCCTCACCAACACCTGCTATTACTTGATTTGAATTTTTTTTTTTTGGTGGGATGGGTGACGTGGGGGGCAATTAGATGAGTGTGAAATAATAACACACTGAATTTTTTATCAGCTTTATAGAGGTATAATTGACATTTAAAAACTGTATATATTAAGGTATACAACTTGATGATTTGATACACATACATTATGAAATGATTATCACAATTAAGGTAATTAATGTATCCATTATCATACATAGTCTTTCTTTTCCTTCCTTTCTTCCTTCTTTCCTTTCTTCTTTTTTTCTTTTTTTCTTTCGTGTGTGTATGAGAACACTTAAGATCTACCCTCTTAGCAAATTTCAATTATACAATACAATATCGTAAACTATAGTCATATTGTTGTTCATTAGATCTCCAGAACTTATTCATCTTTCATAACTGAAACTTTGTAACCCTTGACCAACATCTCCGCATTTCGCTCTCCCCCCAGCCCTTGGTGTCCACCATTCTGCTCACTGCTTCTATGAGTTTGATTATTTTGGATTCCACATATAAGTGAAATCATGTAGTATTTGTCTTTCTGTATCTGGCTTATTTTACTTAGTGTAATGCCTTCCAGATTCACCATATTGTTGCAAATGGCAGGACTTCCTCATTTCTCTTGGCTGAATAATATTCCATTGTGTGTGTGTGTCCATATATATATAAACAGAGAGGCAAAAAATGAGGCTGAAGGGAAGACCCAGGGGCAGGAGATCCTCTATATGTCATCTAATGTGAACTTTGCTTACACTGACATTTGATCCAGTGGAAAGAGTCTTCTTTTGGTGTCACTCAAGAGACACAATTATGTGTTTAATCAAGGATGAGCACAATTGGGCTTTCTCTAGTAAGGGACTCTCTTTTAAGACCCTTTCGGACATTATAGGCCATAACAACAGGGTTACAAAGGCCCAGGCATCCATGCCTTTTTTGGGATCTCTGACTATTGAAGGGATAACACACTTACGCATTGAGAAGCAGCAGCCCGCCGCTCCATGGCTAACAGCACCTGGGATTTGGTAGGCATAAAGAAAGGTACAGGATGCTTTTGATTATGACTCTTGTTTGAGATCCTTTTGGGAAGGCAAAACATGTTTTATTTCTTGGCCAAACAAGACAATTAAAACATTAAAAATAAAAGGCTCCTCAAACGCTGGCATGTCCAACTGCAACGCCTACAACTGAAGAACAGGTTCTTCCCTGCCACCTGTGCCCATGAGAAACAGAGAAAGGAAAAAATCAGAACAGTGCAGTTGAGATCAGCTACTTTGTCAGTGGGGCATTTTAAACAGCATTGTAATATTAAAGTTGTATTTTTTCTTTCTTAGATTCCTAGCAACATATGCTGGCACCCTAGTCTTATAGGCAACTTTGAGATGAACATTCAACAATATTGGGTACAAATACAAACTTTAGTATATTCAGACTAATCTCCATGCCTCCACTTCCTCCCATTTGTAGCCTGCAGAAGATATAGGCAGAGGGGATATAGTGGAGACTAGCATCATTTACAGCCATTCAGTTAGGGTTAGGCTGGTATCAAAGAGCCCCTGGCCTGTTTCTCTCTGCTAGTTACCTTTGAGTGACTATGATCTGGTTTCAACTCTACTTGACAACCTGCCTCATGTCCAGAATCCTCCCGGGGTGGAATAGCTTAGTGTGTATATTTTCACCTTGGGCTGTATTCTACTTCGATTGACTCGTTCTGCTCACACTACTCAACTGGAAACTCTTGAGCTTCACACTTTAAAAGGCATAGGGCACGGGCCTTCATTTTGTTTGCTACTAAGCACCTTGATGAATGGATTGCTCTGTAATGTGGTGAAAAGACCACCTATTTTGTAATCAAAGAAATATGGAGAAAACTATTAAGCTCTGGAGTGTCAGTTTACTCGTTTGCAAATGGAAATGATAACGAGAACTGTACCACGGAGCCATTAGGAAGACTGAACTTACATGAAGTATTTTGTATAATGTCTGCCCTATAATAAATGCCCAAAGCGACTTTGAAAAGTAAATTCAAATTGAAAGCCAGATATTGCCAAAAGCTTAGGGTATGGGGGAACCGTGACTGAACTGTATGGAATTGATGTTTTAAAGGACATAATCGGTTAGCAGAATGTGTGTATCTGAACAGAATTTTAGCTTGCAGTCTAGTGTATCCAATTGTTCAGAATAGATTAAATATCACGCTGATTGCTGATGCTTCAATTCTGTGCCAGATTTTTGGAATAGTGTTTATGTCAACATAGGTCTAGCATAACACTTATAAAACTACACATGAAACTATTTTCTATTTTGGGAGGTGTGAGAGATTTTCTTGGCCATTTTAAATGGAAGAGGTTGGTCTGATCAACAATTTGGTAAAGTAATGCTACAGAAAAATCATTGGATTGACTTTTTTTTTCAAACTGGTATTTTTCTCTGAATAAACACAGTCACAATGTTTTTTTTTTAATATTTTTTTTAATAATTTTTATTTATTTATTTATTTATTTTCCCTCCAAAGCCCCAGCAGATAGTTGTATGTCATAGCTGCACATCCTTCTAGTTGCTGTATGTGGGAGATGGCCTCAGCGTGGCTGGAGAAGCGGTGTGTCGGTGTGCGCCCGGGATCCGAACCCGGGCCGCCAGCAGCGGAGCGCGCGCACCCAACCTCTAAGCCACGGGGCCAGCCCAGTCACAGTGTTTTGTTTTGTTGTTGTTGCTTCTTCTTTCCCTCTTTTCCTTTTTCCCCAGAGAGGCCACCTTTCTCTAAGATAGGTTCTGCTACTGTCTGCACTGTTTCTTTACATCTCTCTCCATTTGTGCTGGAGCTAATTGAATAGGGGTATTGACTTGCCCCTGGTGGGTTGGCAGAGGGATGCTCTGACCATTTTTGGCTTAAGAAATCCATTTGAGGCGGGGGAATCTTCATAGTCAGCTCAATCTTCCGAGGCTGAAAAAGAACACTGTATATTGCTAACACTTTGAAAATCACCTACAAAGGGAGCCCACTGCTAAATTTTCTGACTTACATGAAAATGACCCCATCATGTCCCATGACTGTCAATGATAAACTCCAAAGAAGACGTCATCCTGAATGTGTGTGAGATGCTGCTTGGAGGAGTTTGCTCTTGGATGTGTTTCTGGAGTAGAAGTTTATTTTCAGGCTGTTTTCAGAATTTGGGCATGTTTTTTTTTATACTTGCACCAGGCCCATCATCAAAGACTCGATCACAACCAACCTGTGAATACAACCACGTCGTTCCTAAGCAACCTCACGGATAAAAGAAGCAACGATATTTTCCTGTGATTGTGGGGGCGAAATTTGATAAAGAAACAGATGGCACTTTGTAGCTTCCAGGAATTTTCAATAAACAAGCCAATATTGAAAGAGGTTTGCAAAAAAAAAAAATCAAATAATACTTTAGTAGTATATATTTTTTTGAAATTGTTTACACACTTCGAGTGCTGAATAGTATCAACGTCAAAGCTTCAAAGCTCAGAATTTAATAATTCTGGATACAGACTCTATGGCATGCAAGGCTCGTTATGAACATTAGCCTTCCTTTGCATTGATACATCACCTTCCCCAAGTTGGAGGCCTGAACACCACATTGATTCCGTAACAGGTGGCAAAACTCCTACTACCCAGTGAGTCAAGAGTGGAGCACATTTGAAGTGAATTATTGTGGAGGCTGTCTCCCCTTGCAAGAGGTATTTTTCAGGGGACACGAGTATTTTCAAATGGGAGTACATTAAATGTAAGTATTTTGAGTTTTCAGAAGACATGGAGTAAGTAAATACAGTAGAGTCTCATCATGCAAGCATTTAACATATATTAAACTGTAAGCACTCAGGCTTCTGTCTCATGGTATGAAAATATTATAAAATGATACTTTTACTTATACATCTTATTATACTTTATGTGTTACTCTATATACACGTGATTCTGTAGGGTTGAATATAGTTAACCCTTTACATGTATTTATGGAGAATTTTTAGGAATTTACAGATAAAATTGATCCCAGGTGACTTTTGCCTGTGCACTGAATTTAGAACCCAAACACTGTTGTATAAGGTTTTCCGACTTTACATTGCTGACTGTCATCTACAAACACTTGCCTTTATGTGGTTCTCATTGGTCCAGGCTCTGCTTTCTCCGGTCCTCTCTTCCTGGCTCAGACTCCCTCCCCCTTGAGTCTCTGCTTCTTCCGTCTCTTCCTCCGCGGTCTCTGACAACTTCAGCTATTCGAACTTTCTCCTCAGCTTATCCTCCCACGTGTAAATATTTCTTGTATTATTTGCTTTTGGTGTTTGTCCTTATTGTTTCTATGCTTTTCAGCCTCCTTGCTCCTTTCTCTCTCATTCCTTCTTCTTCTTTTCCAAGCTGTGATGAGGAGCAAATTCTAACATACCCTCATGGAGGCTACTCTGGCTACAGTTATCCCCTAGTCCTGAAGACATTGGCTTCTTTCCATGGGGCCAGGGTATCTGGCCACCACAGCAGTTTCCATTCTCTGATGCTGATACTGTCAGGAAGCTGTGGAAGCTCTTGTGGGACACCTGTTCCAATCACCACAGGCCCACCTTCTACGCTAAAGAAGAAATGGGGCTCTCTTAGATACGAAGCTAGTCTTCATTCATCATGCTGGCCACAACAATATTTTAGAGTAGTATTTAAGATTGGGGCTTTGGAGAACTGCCTTGGTTCAATTTCCAGTTCTACTATATGTAAACTATATTATCTGAGTGAATTAAGTTGCTTAAATGCTGTAAGTTTCCTAATCTGAAATAGCACTTGATTTAAGGTTATTGTGAAGGTTTAAAGAAGTCAATACATGTAAATTGCTTAGCGAACTTCCTGCCATGTAGTAAGAACTCCCCAAAAGTTAGCTATTATAACATATAGATTAACAGTGATGTTATTCTGTCATTCAATAATCCTTCCAACAACCCTTTATCAATGCTTTCTAAATGCCATACCCTATGCCAATTGCTGGGGAAATAGGACAAATTAGACAAAGCACCTGCCATCAAGAGCCATAGAGTTGAGACGTAGAGACAAATAGGCAAACAAATAAAGCAAAAATGTCAATAAGGTATCTGCTCCCCTCCTCCGGCACTTGGCTTGCCTGGCTTTCCCTAGGGATACAGTTTCAGGGGATGATTGCGGACTGACCAGGAAATCAGAAGATGACACCCCAGAGGGGAAGGTACAGAGAGTGGTGTCATTGTGACTTGAGCCTTTAAAGTTCTGGGATGTTTACTCAAGTGTTGGAGGTCAGCAGAGAGGTATGCTCCACTCCCTGGCCTCAGCTATGAGGTTCATCAGGGAATGAGCAGCTCCTTCTGAGAAGTTCTCAGGAGACACCACGTAAACAGCATCCTTGGTGGAAAACCAGGGTGTGGTTATGGCAGGAAGTAGAAGGAAAGTTCCATGAACAGATATGAATGAAGAGGAGTTTTTATTTTTACCACGTGCCTGGGATTTCGGAGAGTCCCAAATAAAAAGTTACAGAGAAGGGAGCCGTGGGAGATTGAGTGAGAAGAAAGAAAGCACTGCCAAATCTGGATATGAGAACATCGGGTTGCAAAGATGGCTGACAATGCTTATAATTTTGAAAGCGACCAGGGCAAACAGAGATGTAATGTGTGTAGGATTAATTGCCTATAAATTTTCACCCAGAGCTTTCTGCTTCTGCTTTTTAAGTCTCATATTGTAATACTACTTCATGAATGCAATGTATTTTCTAAACTGTATATGAGAGTGAAACTGTTGAGGTCAAGTCCAAGTCTTTCAGACAAAAGAGCAAATTCTCTCAGCTGCTCATAAGGCCAAAGAAATTTTTGTACAACTTACCCATGCAAGAGCAAAGAACAGATTTTTATATTATTAAAGGAAACACTTTGAAACTTAAAAAAGATGTGCTTACTGATTCACACAGTGGTATTAGAACATTGACAAATGCTCAGGCTGTCTATGCTGTCCTTAATTAAAATGGCTTATTTTCCACCATGATCTCAACATTTAACTCATTTCAAAACACTTCCTGGAAACTGGTAATTTTATTTTAGCAGGTAAATCTTTAGTTCTATTATATTACTATCTGATAACGTATGTGCCCTTAAAGCCACTTCAAATGCAAAGAACTCTTCCATTGGCAGCTGTTCCTATAAAATGAACCAAATGATATTATACTAATAGTTTGTCAGCTCACCATTGTTTATTTTAGAACCTTGTGAATGGTGGAGTACCAGGAAGAGTATGCTTATTGATCATGGAATCCTAACAAATCAGATAAATGTAATTGTCAGGAGCAATCAAAATAGTCAAGCCTTAGAATTATTGTTCAACTATTGCCAGAGACATCAGGCTATGGCAACAATGGGAAACAAGGGGCAACTTTTTCAGTTCACAGATGGAGCTGTTGAAAAATCTGAGAATGGAAACTATCATTTGTTCAATAAATACATCTCAACTCATGCTCTTTGAAAAAAATCCTTAAAGCCAAAATGCCAGGCAGGTTTGGTCACCCCAGACAATAGGTATAGGAAGTCATTCAAATGCTATTTGTTATACCTTTTTATCACATTTCTATTTCTGAGATGAATCAAAGTGTAAAGTGGATTTAAATAAGTGAAGTTACTTCTTGGGATAGTTGCCCTAGGCAAATGGTAGACCCTGGTTAAGGTAGATGCAATTTAAAGTATTTAAATGTAGATAATCACCAGTAAAACACACAATATACTCATTTGGACATTATTTATTAAAAACTGTAGCTGAGTGCCAAAGGCACAGCCACTTGATATTGGATTATTTAATAAAAGTGTTCTTGGTAGTGGTGGTTGGAGTGAGGGAAAGCAAGGTTATAATGTCTCCAGAGTCTGATCTCCTTCAACATTGGCACATTCAGAAATTAGACTTTATTAATTCATCAAAAAGTGATCAGGTTCTGGGGAAATACATTAAACTCACAAGGTAATGATTTATTGACTAAAAAAATTATGCCGAGAGCTGTTTATCTAGCGAGGTTAATATTATTATTGATTTGCATAGGAGACTGCCTTCTGGTGTACTCTGAAGAACAAATGAAGATTGGGACGTGAGTTGGTGTGCTTCATATTAAAAGAAAAACCTTAATTTTTAAAATCAAGTTGAAGTATCCTAAAATACTTTCCTTTTCTATTCTCATGCTATGTCTGACAAGATAACCTGGTACCAGCTATTAGAACAAGAGCACCAACACCTAAATAGAGTGAAGAACAGGGTTTCTGCTTCTGCCTATAAGGAGCTTAGAACTTGTCACTTGGTCCTCACAGCAATAAAAAGCTGAACAAACTGAAAAAAACAACAACTCTTCTTGAATCCATAAGAAAGAGGAGGGCACAGGGCAAACTGCTGCCCCCAAGATTGGAGAGACAGACAGGTAAATACAAGGGGTCATGGCTTATCAAGAGGAGAGACTCATGAGCAGAAACCATCGTAGGAACTACTTCATCCAACATGAGCAGAATGCACATGTTGCTCAAGCTCACACCAATCAACTAGATATAATGAACATCCGTAGACTACTTCATCCAACAGCAGCAGAATACACATTTTGCTCAAGCTCGCATGGAACATTCACCAAGATAGACTACATTCTGGGCCATAAAACACACCTTAATAAATTTAAAAGAATGGAAGTCATACAACATCTGCTCTCGTACCACGATGAAATAACGCTAGAAATCAATAACAGAAAAATAACTGGAAAAATCACGAAATAGGTGGAGATTAAAGAACACACTTCTAAACAACACATGGATCAAAGAAGAAATCTCAAGAGAAACTTTAAAATATTTTGAACTAAATGAAAATGAAAACACAACTTATGAAAATTTGCAGTATGCAGTGAAAGCTGTGCTTAAAGGGAAACTTACGTCATTGAATACATATATTAGGAAAGAAGAAAGGTCTCAAATCAATAATCTAAGTTTCCAATTAAGGAAACTAGAGAAAGAAGAGCAAATTAAATCCAAAGAAATCATAAAAAAAGAAATAATAAGAATTAGAGCATAAATCAATGAAATTGAAAACAGAAAATCAATAAAAACCAAAGCTGGTTCTTTGCAAAGATCAATGAAGTCAATAAGCCTCTAGCCAGGCTAACTAAGAAAAAAGAGAGAGGACACAAATTAGTAATATCGGAAATGAAAGATGGGACATCCTACAGATCCCAGGAATATTAAAAGGATAATGAAAGAATACAAATACCACGAATCTGATACCTAGATTATATGGACCAATTCCCTGAAAGAAACAATCTGCCAACACACACACAGGAAGACATAAATGATCTGAATAAGCCTATATCTATTAAAGAAATTGAGTCTAAAATTAATCACCTTCCAAAACAGAAAGCACCAAGATCAGATGGGTTCACTGGTGAATTCTACCAAACACTCAAGAAAGAAATTATACCAATTCTCTACTATCTCTTTCAGAGGATAGAAGCAGAGGAAAAACTGCCTAGCTCATTCTTTGGGTGCCAGCATTACCCTAACACCAAAATCAGACAAAGACATTCCAAGAAAACTATAGACCATCATCTCTCATCAACACAGATGTAAAAATTCTCAGCAAAATGTCAGCAAATCAAATGTAAGAATGTATAAAAAGAACTATACATAATGACCAAGTGGAATTTATCCTAGGTATGCAAGGCTGGCTCAACATTTGAAAATTAGTTAATGTAATCCGTCACACCAACAGACTAAAAAAGAAAAATCACAAGATTATATCAATAGATGCAGAAAAACCATGTGACAAAATCCAATGCTCATTCATGATAAACTCTCTCAGCAAACTAGGAATAAAGGATAAATTTCTCAACTTGATAAGGACTATCTACAAAACACTTATGGCTGATATCATACTTGATGATGAGAAAATCAAAACTTTCCCTCTAAGATCAAGTACAAGGCAAGGATGTCCCTTCCCAACTTTGTAATGGAAGCTCTTGTTAATGCAATAAGGCAAGAAAAGGAAATAAAAGGTACACAGATTGGGAAAGAAAACATAAAACTATCTTTGTTGCAGATGACATGATCATGTATGTAGAAAATCCAAATGAATTGACAAAAAACTTCTGGAACTAACAAATGACTATAACAAGGTGCAAGATACAATGTTAATATACAAAAGTCAATTGCTTCTCTCTATATATACCAACAATAAAAAAGAAAAACTCAAAATTAAAAACACAATATCATTTATCCCAAATATGTATCCCAAAATATGAAATCCATAGGTATAAATCTAACAAAATATGTACAAGATCTATATGAGAAAAACTATAAAACTGTGATAAATGAAATCAAATAAGAACTAAATAAATGGAGAGATATTCCATGTTCATAGGAACACTCAGTATTTTCAAGATGTCAGTTCTTTCTAACGGGTCTATAGATTCAGTGTAATCCCAATCAAAAGCCCAGCAATAAACAGGTTCTAAAGTTTAACAAAGTTTATTGTAAACCTAAAACTACTCTAAAAATATGATTTCTTTAAAATCATAAAAAAGAGTGAAGAAAACTCCTGGTATGTTGTTCTTCCAGATCTTTTGTGGTAACACAGTCTTGATATGTCATAATTATATCACCTTCTTTGTCATAAAAATCCTACCCTATTTTCTCAGGTGAGATATAAAAGATACCCTCATCTCCAGTAGCCAAGTGAGTTTGGCTAGTGCTAGGATAAACAAAGTTTTACTTAGGAGCTTCTCGGAGCCTTGGTCATGATAGTGCTGTGTAAATCTCTAAGATGAGAAATTTAAAACATTTAAGTTCCTCTATGTATTTTATTTATTTATTTATTTATTTATTTATTTATTTATTTATTTATTTGTTTGTTTGTTTATTTATTGTGAGGAGGATCGGCCCTGAGCTAACATCTGCCAATCCTCCTCTTTTTGCTGAGGAAGATCGGCCCTGGGCTAACATCCACGCCCATCTTCTTCCACTTTACATGGGACGCCACCACAGCATGGCTTGACGAGTGGTACATTGGTGCGTGCCCGGCATGCGAATTGGGGAACCCCGGGCCGCCGAAGCAGAGAGCGCGCACTTAAGCACTTGCACCACCAGGCCGGCCCCCCTCTATGTATTTTAAAATGCAAGCCTTTCTACTTTTTAGCTCTTATTTTTGTTTTCTTCCTCCCAAAATTGTTTTGGAAAGAATACTCCTCTTCAGAACAGACATGGAGAAATTTAATCCTAGATTCCTGACAGTAATTAAAAACTTTGCTAAGAGTTATGCTTCTGTGGTTCACTAAGCTTACTTTTTTAACGTTGATTTTAATTAGCTCTTATTTCAAATGTTAATATTGTTCTTTGATCACTTACCAATGGAGGTGACATTTGAGCTTAAAATGGAGTTTTCTTATCTTGTCCATAATATGTTGAGAGTCACTCTGGAGCCTCATGTACAGTGACTGCCAGTTGGTGCAAAGAGTCAAGGAGCATAGCCCCTTTTTAAAAATTTTTTGAAATAATTATAGAATCATAGGAAGGTGAAAGAAATGTGCAGGGAGATCTTGCATAGCCTTCATTCAGTTTTCCCCAGTGGTGACATGCTGCATAACTATAGTATAATATCAAAACCAGGAAAGTGATATTGATGCAATCCACATACTTTATTCAGATTTCACCAGTTTTGCATGCATTTATTTTTCTGTGTGTGTGTGTGTGTGTAGTTCTCTTCTGCCTTGGTTTGTTTTAAGAATTTGAACTTGTAAAGTTCTGATAAGACAGTACTGGGACAAATGTGTGGAACTTAATGTACCCAGGACATATTTTTTTTTCTAGTGTAATTTCAGAAATGCTCAGAAGACCCTACATTTCCCCTAAATAACTTCCTCAGACTGCTTTCTGATGCCTGATACGCTTCTAGTTACTGGATAAAGCATATTGCAACAAAGAGGTAATAATAGTTTTTTATATATCTAGCTAACAAATATTTTTTTAGGTTCTATCATAGGCCAGACATTGTTCTAGGTGCTAGAGAAATTACAGTGAACCAAACTCTGAGTCCTTGCTCTCATGAATTTTTTACCTTAGTAGGAGAATATCAGAAAATAAAAAACCAAGTATAAAATCCACCAGGTGGCAATAAGTTCTCTGAAGAGAACTAAAAAAGTGGGGTTAGGTGGCAATGGGGGCTGGTGTATACAAAGTGGTTAGACAAGGCCTCTCCCTTAAGGTGGCATTTAGGGTGTGGCTTGAAAGGAAACAGTGAAGGGCAGTGTTAAAAGTATTCCAGGCAGAGGGAACAGCAAGTACAAAAGCCCTACATCAGGAGCATGCTTGGTATGTTTTCGGAACAGCAAGGAGGCCAATGAGACTGGAGTATAGTGAGAAAGGGGGACTGTCATTGGATTTGAAGTCAGAGGAGTGGCAGGGGCCAGATTACGTGGGGTTTTATAAACCATAATAAGTTGGGGTTTTACTCTGAGTGATCTGAGAAGTCATTGAGTGGATTTAAGCAAGGAAGTTATGCAATTTAACTCGTATATTAAAATTATCACATTGCTTTCCCTGTGAAGAATTGGCTAGAGGGGACAAAGGTGAAAACAGAAGACCTATTAAAAGAATCTTAGTAATTATGCAAAGGAAAGTTGATGGAGGCCTGTATAATAGTTATACCAGTGGAAGTGGAGAAGAATAGTCAGATTCTGGATATATTTCAGAAGAGGAATCAACAGATTTGCCTATGGAATGTTCGTGGAAAGTGTGATAGAGAGGAGTCAAGGGTGAATGCAAAGTTTTTGGCCGGAGAAATTAAAAAGTGAAATTTCCATATTGAGTTGAAGAAGATTGTGAAGATTATTAACACAGGAAAAAAGGGTGGGGAAGTCAATAGCTCAGTGTTAAGTCTGAGATGGCTATTAGGGGCCTTAGCAGCTGAGCATACAAATCTGGAGTTCAGGGGAAAGGTCTGGGCGTCAACAACACAGAGCTGACATTTAGGGCATTGAACTAGATGGGAATAGCCAGGGAGAGGGTTTAGACAGAGATGAGCATTTATTATGAACCAAACGATGTTCTAAATTCTTTGTGTTTGGTTGCTCATTTAATCCTCACAAAAACCCTGTAAATTAGGAGCGATTGTTTCTCATTTTATAGCTGTGAAAACTGAAATGTAGAGAACTTACGTAACTTGCCCAAAGTAACACAGCCAAGATTGACTCCACAGATATTTTGGCTATAAAAGGCTTACTTCTAACCACTGTACTTTATTGACCAAGCTTGAATTCAAACCCCAGAAGAGATAAGGCACTGACTTAAATGGCTGGTAGGAGCTATTTTAAGGATGATAAGCTTTGCCAGGGCAAGAGAATAGAAGACTTTATTTATCTCCTGAGAAGAAAACCCTACAATACGCAATCATGATCCTCTCGTCGTTGTTAGCCACCCTCAGTGAAGCAGAGCAGAGGTTACAGGGGCTGCCCCCATGCTCCTTGCTCAACAGTGGCTGCTCTTTGTAGTGGTGCCCCTTTGTGCCAACTTTTCATACAGAAGATAGTCTTGCATTGGAACCTATTAAGGGGACTCAGACCATATCACTTACAAGACTAATCCTCTGACCTCAGTTTCCCATTTTGACTGAGATGGGTTCATTCATTCCTTAGACACATTTCTGGTGTGCCTATTATGAGACAAGTATTGGAGTTAGAACGATGAATAAAATAGAAAAATGAGCTTTCCTTCTAGCAGAAAGTAAAAGATTCCGGACAAGTACACAGACAAATAGAATAATTATAAATTATGACAAATTCTATAAAGTAAAGAATGAAGCAATGAAAGCAGACAATAACAGAGAGATCTAGTCAGAGTGGATAAGAAAGTTCTATCAAAAGAGGAGGTATTTGAGCCAATACCTGAGGGACGAGCAGAAAACATCCATGAAAAAAGTAGGGGAAGGACATTCCATACAATGAGGTCAGCACGAGGTCAGAGGCTTTAAGATTTCAGCAACTTTGGTATTCTAGAATAGCTAGGTCAATGTGTTTGGAAGGGATTAATGAAAGGTGGGTTGTGACTTGTTTTTTACAGTAGAGGATAAGAATATGAAAGGAACTAATCTAAAATGACTTGGATATTGCTTTGCTTCTATAATTCCATTTAGCCAAAAAAGATTACTGCTAATTCAACAAATCCAATATGTTTATGACAGAGCAAAACATATTAGTTTTGAAGAGGCCACCAAGACCCTGACTGTGTGTGGTCACTTGAAGTTAATATTTATTCAGTCTAATTGTTTTGGGAAATGTTCTTCTGACAATCTCAATAACTAGTTGCTGCATAATAAGATGAATTTAGCCTGTAGTTATTGGCCCGGATGAGCAGACTATAGCTAATCTTCCATTCCTCACCACACAAAAAAAACTCAGGGCTTGGCATTTCTATATTGCTTTGGCTAAGTCCTTTCTAATCATGTGCAATAATAATTTCTATTAATCACTTTCCGAGATATGTAAGGACCCCCAAGGAATTTTCCCATGTAAAAAGGAACAAATTCAGGTATATTCATCCTAAAATGTTCATATGCATAGGCATTTGTGTCAGTCTTAACTCTTTCTGTCATAAGAGGTGGGAATCCAGTTCAAACTAAAGCATGCTTTTTTCATTTGTTTGCCTTTTTACTGGTTTACATGGCCAAACTAGGGAAAGGGGAAGAAGAGAAAAGGTCTTGCATAGGATGGATCCAAGAGCTTGAACACCATCAAGTTCCTTTCTTACTCTCTGTCTGCATGTAGACTTGATTCTTTCTGCTTCATTTGTCCCACATTGATTTCTTTAATTAATCCCATAAAAATTTAGTGAGTACCTACATGTGTGTGAGACGTGTTAATCTCTGGGCGTACAGTAGCACACAAGTCAGATCAGCTCTGCATGTAAGTGTTCAGACCTCCATACTCTGCATGCCCTTTTATACAGAGTAAAGACAGAATTTAAATTAAAAATAAATTCATACATGATCTAATTTGAAATAGTAATACATTCTCTAAAAAGAATCAATGCAGGATAAAGTAACGGCCTGTCTCTGGGGGGAAGAGAGTGGTTCACTTTTTAAATCAAATGGTCAGGGGAGGCTTCTCTGAAGAGGTGATATTTGAGTTGAAACCTGGGAGATTAAATAGAAGCCGTCATTCAGAGCTCTGGGGCAAGGAAATTCCAGGAAGAAGGCTCAGCAAATATAAAGATTCTAAAATGAAAATGATCTTAGAGTGTGTAAATGGTGGAGACAAGGTTGATACGAATGGAGCAAAGAGATCTATGGGGAAAGCAGGTAGATGAATAGCCAGAGACTTGTTATCTAAGGCCTCATAGTCCATGGTAAGGGCTATAGCTTTTATTTTAGCTTTAGCAGGAAGTCATTGGAGATTTTAAGCAGACACTGAAAGAATCAGATTTAACCTTTAAAAGTAACTTCCTAGTGGAGAATAGGCTGCAAGAGGTCAAGAGTGGAAGCAGAGAAACCAGCTGGAAGGTGGACACTCCAGGCCTGGTGAGAAGGTATGGTGGTGGACTAAGGTGAAAGCTGTAAAGGTGGCAAGAAATTACTCAATTCAGGACATGTTTTGAAACTCGAGTTAAAAGGACTTGCTGATGGATTGGATGTGGGAGCTCAGAGAGAAATAAACAATGCAATTCATAAGATCTTTCCCTGAGCAGGTGGATGGTTAGAAGGGTGATGGTTAGTTGTGCCATTTACTGAGATGGGGAAAAAATGAGGGAGGGGCAGGTTTTAGGAATGTGGTTGGGAGAAATCAAGAATCCAATTTTGGATGTGTTAAGTTCAAGATATCCATCAACCATAAAGGGAGAGATGACGAGTGGACTATAGCCATCAGAGTCTAATGTTCAATGAAGGAGTCTCCACTGGAGATAGAGATTTGTGAGCATCAACGTTATAATAAAACCTCATAACAAGGAACGTGGCTGGGAGCAATTCTTAACTCACATCCCTTTAGCTCAGAAAATTAGTGAGGAAAGAGAGCTTCTCATTCCAGTTTCCCTTAGAAGAATCCTAAGCAGGGACTCTCATTGGCCTGGCTTGAATCATTTTCCCTTTATTTAGCTGAGATGGTTAAGAGAAGATGGAGTAGCAAAGACATAGCAGCTGTCTCTATACTCTAGTGCAGAATGTGAAAAAAACCTAGAAGGTAAAGTATGCTTTGCCTCATCCTTTATTTGCTATTGCCGTTTTTTTGTCCTGCATTGTGTGTGTGTGTGTGTGTGTGTGTGTGTATGTTGTTACTGTATTAGTCACGATTCTCTGGAGAAACAGAACCAATGGCACATATATATATGTATTCTCACTAGCATATATTCTCTCTCTGTGCTATATATAGAGAGAGAATATATAGTTATATTTTAATACAATTAAAATATATCTTCTCTCTATATTTTCTATATCTATATTCTACATAAAGAATATATATATATTCTATATCAATATAGATATAACTACATATATACAGCTATACATATTCTATATTATATGTCTATATATAGTCTGTATATATAGCTATAATATATATCTCTCTCTGTATACATCTATATTATATATATTATATATCTCTGTATATTAGTTATAGATATGTATAGCTATATAATATCTCTCTACATCTAATATCTCTCTCTATATATTATATATATGTGTATGTATACATATATACAGAGAGAGGAGAAAGAAAGAGAGAGAGAGAGATTTATTATGAGGAATTGGCTTACATGATTATGGAGCCTAGGTCCTATGATCTCCAGCCATCTGCAAGCTGGAGACCCAGGAAAACAAGTGATATAGTCCTAGTCCAAGTCTGAAGGCCTGAGAACCAGGAGAGCCCCTCATGTAAATCCCAGTCTAAGGACAGGAGAAGATCTCTGTCCCAGGTCAAGCAGGCAGGCAGGAAGACAAAGGGGTGAGTTATTCCTTCCTGAACCTTTTGTCCTATTCAGGCCCTCAGTGGATTGAATGATGCCCATTCACACTGGGGAGGGCAATCCCCTTTACTGAGCTCACTGATTCAAATGCTAATCTCATCTGGAAACACCTTCACAGACACCTCTAGGATTGATGTTTAATCTGAGCACCCTATGGCCAGTCAAGTTGACACTTAAAATTAACCATCAATTACTACTGCCTAATTTTTTAAACTTATTATTCTGCTCCTCAGAAATTCAGCTTATGCCACAGGACAATAAATCCATGCAGCTGACCAATTCCACAATGAGGATGAAAAATACAGTGTTGGCATACTGGATCCAGAAGCAAGAATAAAAGTATTACAGCTGAATGTTCTCAGAGAGTTGATACCATTATCTTTCATTTTTCATAAAACAATTATCTATGAGTGCCAGGCCTTGTGCTAGGCCCTGAGGAGACATAGCTGAATTGCAAATTTTGTCTGATTTAAAATTTCTTTCTTATAACTGGTTTTAATGACATAGTTATAATATAGTCAAAACAATAATTTTAAGTGTAAGATATCAAAGAAAGTGACTGAAAATAAAATGTTTTACTCTCTCTTTTTTTTTGGCTGAAGAAGGATTTTCAGAGCTGAATAATCTCCTCTGTTCTCTCCTCTTTTCCTATATAGCCACGGGCAAGGAACTCCCGATAAAGCATTTCTGTTCCCACGACAGGTTGTAACTTCCTCTGGCACGGCGTAGAACTTCATTTCACATGTGCCAGGCAACACTATTTTCCAAAGCTCAAACTAATTATATGAGATTTATCTATGTGGAAACACAGGGATTAAGCAAGCAGGAAAAACAAGGAAAATTTATTTAGTGGCTGTGTTTAACAAAGGATAATAAAAACAAGGGTTATACAAAATCTTTCCTGAAGTAAATACCTACCCAGTGAAGGCAATCTTGAGCATTCTGTTGGTGCTTTTATCCTGGATCAACAAAAACTGCTACCAATAAAACAGGAATACAAAACAGACATCTTTGCCTTTAAGCCAGTACTGGAACCTCCATTAGCCTTATCTCTTTGACATAATGATTACCAAGCTTCCTCGTTCTTCTTTTTGGGTTATTCCATAGTAAAACTGTTACTAAAATACCTTATCATTGTGGTATGCTAATTTTTCATGGAAAGCATCTTACTTTAAAAAATATTTTTAACTTGCAAATAATTACTTGTAATTAATTGTTTTCTCTGTAAGCTTTAGTTTTATTTGTCTTGCTTCCCCTCCCCCAAAGCCAGCCCAGAATTAGTTGTTTTCCTCTTATTGCATAATTGCACATTACATCCTGCTCCAATTTTCATATTACACAATTACTTTATCTGGGAGGAAAAAGAGACTCCAGTGTTTTATTTCCTTTAATATAGAGTTTTAATTTCCTCAATTTGCAATCTTAATATTTATCTTTTTCTTCGTAGGCTTATTTGTAATATTTATTATCTGTGATGACCCTAATCTTTCAAACATGAGAAGAGAATCTTGCCAGTGCCACATCATAGTCATCTATTATTTATTTAGATGACAGGCCTTCTGTAATAAATCAGGATAAAAAATGTCTGTTATTTGTTTGGGTTAAGGCAAATTTAACATGTTTTCAGAATTTAATTAGCACCAACCTCTTCATCTTTATTTACCATTCTTCTCCCAGAACAGCGAATACTTCAAAGTAGACATATTCTTTCTTCTTTGAAAGGTAACTCCACTGGTGGAAATCAGTGCCATCCGAAGTGGATCCCGGTGTTCTGTGGTCTACTTGAGAGTTAGGGTTAAATCAGAGTATACAGACCCCAGAGTAGTTTCCATCCCTTGTAAGGCTCTGAATTGCCTTAGAAGTTATGGTGCAGTAGAAATACTATTGTGTGTTTGGGGTCTGAAGACCTGGGGTAGGTTGGTGGCCCCAAGATTGAGGTGTGTAGCCTTTCCAAGTCACTTAACCTCTCTTTGGTTTCTTATAACTCTCCTCAGTAGCCTTTCCTTCTTACAGTTTCCTCATCTGTAAAATATAAAGAAAACTATATCTAAGAGGGTAGATTGCTAAGACTAAACAAGATAAAAAAGAAAGAATGGGAAGAGAAGACTACAATAAGAAGCAAGAATGCAGAAAGAAAAACTTTCTGTTTTTCTCTGCTTCCCATGCCTAGAAAAAAAAAAAAAAGAAGCAAGAATGCAAAATATACTTTTATGTCACTGTAATATGGAAATTGAATAAACAAATGCTCAGTGAAATCTTTCAGTGTTGAAAATTGAGACTACCAACAGTGCTGAATTCACAATCTCTGTACAGACAGATGTTTGGGGAATGGAATGACTGGAAGGAGAATGGGACATGGTCTTGAGTTGCATTTGTATTATAAACAGTTTCTACTTACATTATAAAGTTTGTGGAAGGCATAACTCTAAGCACCTCCAGACCCACTCTCCACTTTCTTCCGCCTTGCCTTCCACTTTCGAGGCAGAGGCTGGTCTGTGTAGATGGCATCAACGAGCTCCTTTGCGTTCTAGCTTCCTATCGGGTTTGACAATAGTAAGCACTGGCAGTGTATTGGAGGGAGGGAGAAGAGTGAAACTGGGGTATTCTTTCCCTAGATCCCTTCTTACAGAGCCCCTCTAGCTTGGCTCATCTCTTGGCCAAAGTAACCACTCCAGAGAGGCACCCTTGCCACTCAACTCTTCCTCTGTCTCTGTGTTCTATTACACTTCCTCTTCTTCCCCCTTCAGGACTAGGGGTGGTTATTGTCCCCAGATGTTGCTAGCCCTGAGACACTGCACTATCATTGTGGTTTCCTTATAGCCTGTCAATACTGCATTAGATTCATCAAATCACCCTCTTATCTTTGAGGGGGAAGGGTTTGCTTTTGTTTTTGCTTCCTGGACAGGGAGAATAAATGAAGGTAATTGGAGAGGGTAGTTTAATGTCACAAACTAGCTTCAGAGATAGTTCAGATGTTTTTCTGTTCTCTAGACTTTCACTTTTGGGAGGAAAAACAGATATACAAAAAAATATTTTCAAAAGATGATGAAACACTCCAAATTTGGGGTTGCACAGAGAACTTAGCAGCCCATACCTCCCCAGCATAAGCAGTGGCAGTGACAGTGATGATTTTTGTGTGCCACCTTGGGTCAGTCTCCTGCTTCTGTCACCCGCACTACTGCCACAACCTCCCATTTACTCTCTCAGCTGCCCATCTGGTAAAAACCGCTCTTCTGCTTACATCATGCAGTGATGTTTCTCTTTGGCCTTGGGATAAAATACTGTCTCCTTAGCATGATAAATATGGTGTTCTCCTACATTTGGCTCTCGCTTACTGCCTGGGTCTCACCTTGAACCCCACCTGTATCTGTCAATTCAGCAACACTACAAGGCTAGTGATTTCCCAGGAATGCTTTCTGTTGATGATTATATGTGTGTCTTTGCTGCTGCTATTTCCTCTGCCTGGAACTGAACTCCAGCCTGTCTGATGAATTTTTCCTCATCACCTAAACATAGCTCCAAAAACATCTACTTCAGGAAGACTTTTCTGAAAATTCCTTCCACCATCCTCCTATCGCACCTAACACAAATGTCCCTCTACTATGATCCATAACATCCAGTGTAATTATTATTCTTTACATCTGACACATTGTATGTATTCATCCCTTTAGGTCTGTCTTAAATTGCAAGTCAATGAGTGTAAGCACCAGCCTGACACATCAAGGCATCCTCAAGACCTAGATAATAAATCATTCTTTAATTGAATCAATTGATTAATTGAATTATCTAATGGACCACTTATTATAGATAAATTAACTGATTGATAAATTGAATTAACTAATTGAATTACTTGCTTTTAACCCTCTAATCTCACCAAATACAAATCACTCAACCTGAGCATGGGAGAAAATGTCAGGCACCACAATGGAAAGCACTGCCCTACGGCTCTATTGCGAAGCAGGCAGTTTCCCCTTTCAATGTTCTTTCAGTCCATACTCAGCCTCTCCTTCCCTTGTTGTGGAAATCCTGGCCCAGACACATGATATTCCATTGTGCCTGGGCCCAGAGCCAGGCTCCCTGGGTTCACATCCCGGCCCCAACATCTACTAGCTCTGTGACATTGGTAGGCTACCGAACCTCTGTCTGTTTCAGAATCGATTAATTTGAAATTATGTTAGGATCTACCTTGTAAGTTTGTTTTGAGGACAGTGGTGTGTAAACTGGTAGTTTAACAATTTAAAACCCATGTGGAAATAAATAATATAGGATTCCTAACTCATATTATATCCATAAATGAATTCTATGAGAATTGAAGACCTAAGTATGAAAATCAAACTTTAGCATTTTCAGAAAAAAAAAAAATGTAGGAAACAATCTTTATGACCTCTGGACAGGAAATGACTTTAAAATAGACACAGTAAGCACAAACCATAAAGATTTACAAATTTGAGTATTATCATCAAAAAAAATATTTTTAAGAAGCAAAATAAAGTCCAAAAACTCGAAGATATTAACAGTACAAATAATTGACAAAAGATCAACATCCAAAATGAAAACAACCCCAACATATTGATAAGAAAAACATGATAGCCTGATTACAAGAATAACAAATGTAAGGCCAGAAACGTAGAGGAAGAAAAAACTTGAATCCCCAGTAAACATGAGAAAATATACTCTAGCTCACTAGTAATAGGTGAACTGGCATTTAAATAGTTAAATTCTGATATACACCTATCACATTTGCAAAATGTCAAAGTTCGGTAATGTCAATTGTTGAAGAGTGTGTGGCGTAAGAGAAACCATTACACATTAGTGTACTTACTTTGGAGAACAATTTGGTAATATCTACTAAAGTTGAAGAAGTGAAACATTTGGCAATAACTAGTATGGTTGAAAATATTTATTGCCCACATAGCATTTCAATTCCTAGGTATATGTTTTGGAGAAAGTCCTGCACATCTCCATACGGGCATTGTGTAATATATAGACAATATATAGAGAAACATTATGTGTAGTAGCAGGGAAAAAAAAGCCTCAACAGGGAAAAAATGGTTAAACAAACAGTGATATTTTCTTAAAATTGAATAGCAAAGTAAGTGTGATGTTTTATTAAAATTGAATAACATACAATAGTGAAATTGAAAGACGTGGAATTACATACTCAAAATGGATGCATATCAATGGTATACATTTGAGTGAAAAAAGTTTTCTGAAGAATACATAAAGTACAATGTTATATATGGAAGTTAAAATATGCTAAACGTTGCTTAATATTGTTTGAGATAAACACTTACAGTAAACGTATTAAAAATGATGGAACTATTAAGCATTGAATTCTGAATATTAGTTACTTGTGACAAGGGGGTGAAGAAAGGGAGTGCATTCATGGAGTTTTCACAAATCTTAATTCTGTTAATATGTTCTTTCTTGAGGTGGATGGTTTTTTAAAATTATTCTTAATATTTTTCTACACATTTAACACTATCTTATAATTAAAAATAGGTGTAATAACTTCTTAAGGATTTTATTGAGAATTAAATGGACCGTGCATGTCAAACAATTAGCACAGTGTTAAACACGGCAGAATCGATGTTCAAAAAGATTCAGTTCTCTTCTGTTTCTTGTTTATCTTATGAGTAGGAATCACTTTCTTCTGCATTTTTTTCTCTCTATTTTGATATGTGGAGAATCTGGGGGTAAATGTATGGGCTCTAACTTATAGCCTGGATTCAAGATTTGATGTCAGTCAAACCTGATCTGTCGTCTAGGGTCAATTGCTTAATCTCTTTGAACTTTGATTTTTCTCCATCTGAACAATAAGAAGAGAAATTGTGTTTTTATTGCAAATTTAATTTTTTTAGTGAGGTATAATTGACATATAACAACATATTTGGTTTTATGTTAATTTAATCCAGATAAAATTTTTAGTGTAGACTCTGGCCCGAAATAAAAATTCATTAATCTGTTATTGTTATCAACCAGCAAAAATCACATTGCTAGTTAATGACATAGTTAAGTCTACTAAGATTAAGAGTTATCACGTATGGGTGTTCAGTGTGTGTCATGCACTGTGCCAAATTACATTTTTAATATGTTAAATCACTTAATACTCACAATTTAGGTGTTAGATACTATCGTTATCCAATTTACAGATACAGAAATGGAAGCCTAGGGCCTAAGTGAGCCCGGAGATAAGGTAGAAGCATCTCTATACAAAGCTGGTTGGCTCCAAAGCCCAGTATTTTAATCGTTAAGTTCTTCAGTCTGCTAGTTTTATGCTCTTTTTGGATGCCATCCTGCTGCCTTACAAATATATGGTAATGGTGGGAAAATGAAATGTTGGCTCTATTCACTGACCAATGGAGTCATTGTCTTGCGACAAAAGTGATGCGTTTATTTTTTTCCTTCTTCCCACGGGTTAATGTGCATTTTGTCCCAAATCAGTACTACGTTGAGAAATGATTACTAATGTAGTTTTTGTCTACTGGAGTTTGAGTCAACCAGTTAGTTGCAACACTGCTTTTACATAGAGGTCTGTTTTCAACAAAAATCTGATAGAAGTCCATTCAAAAAGTGTAAGTTATTTGGAAAATTAAATCTGTTGCGCTTAATCTAACTGGAAATTTATTTGGACTTAACTGTGTTTGCTTTTTTATAAAATACTGTTTGGAATTTGTATAAATAGTTCAGTGGGGAAAAAAATCAATTAAACCAGTTGTTTGGCATTGTGTCAGTAAATGACCAGCTGATTTTTTTAACTTTCAGTCAGAGTTTGTTCCGTATAGACTATATTTTTATTCTATGAAAAGGGCATGTTGCACAGTTTGAAAAACAGAAAAAAATTTGCAGAAGATGTGTGTGTTTGTGTGTTGAGAGGAAGGTATATGATGACTGCATTCATCCAAAATTGCTACAGTCGGCATTTCCAATGTCTTATTTCATCAGAGTTTATAGAGACACTTGAAGTCTCTGTCTAGAAGGTGAGCAGACTATCAATCTCTCCATCGCCCCAAATCACATAAGTCCTATACCAGGAAAAGCAAAACCATTCTCTATTTGGTTGCTTAGATCTGCTTTGAAATTCTGTAGACCAGAGTTAAATAATGCCATGAATATTAATAGAAAGAGACCATATGTCTTATTAATCTCTTTCTTTTCATTTTCAAGGTGCAAAGGACTAGTATTCAGACCACAGTAACTGTGAGTTTAGGGCAAGATGACTAGTTATGTCCAAATTATTACCAGTCTTTATGTGTAATGTGAAGTCTACTAGGATTCACCAGAGTGGTATTTTTTCCCTTGGGTGTTCAAAGATATGTCATGTGACTTAACATTCTCTTGATTTTTTTTTTCACCTTAGACTGAAACACATCAAGTTGCTCTAGTCATCAATACCTATTTCATAGTAGCAGTCATTCTCCAATGATGCATGCCAATGGCATGAGTGCAGCTCTGCCAGCGCATAAATCCCTGCTCCATCCCTGCACCATGTGGAGGTTTAAACATTTCATGATATGATACATTGCCATGCATCTTACTTATCTTCTTATATTTATACTGTCATAGTCTCTGAATAATATGTTTTTATTCTATCCACAGATATAAATCTTTGAGAATATGTATTTTTAATGATGTTCTTCTTTAGAAACATTTTGGTTATACAAAATGGTCTTACTGAATTTATGAACTAAGAGCCCAATAGATTGTTGGTTATGTAGAATTTATGAGCTCTTTTCTGAACTTTAATTTGAATGAAGCTGACTACACAAGTCTCATCAATTTTGAAAGTCCCATTACTGGCTTTCTTATGAACAAATCTTAACAACTTTGTTGTTGTTGTTGTTTGTTGTTGTTGTGCTTAATAATGAGAGTTTTACCAGAGAGGCACCACATGAATCATTTATTCAACAGCCCATATGTTCCAGACTATTGGCTGAGCAATGAAGACACAGCAACAAACAAGACAAAGTCCTTGCAATTGTGGAGCTTACATATTTGTGGTGAAAGGAGACATCTAACAAGTAATGACATTTATTTTCGCTCAGCTGCCTTAAATGAAGCAGTGAGCCCATTGCTTTGCAAACAGCAAAAGTTGTACTGCCTTTAATGATGTGAATATGGAGTTTCCTCTCAGTGTATCCAAAGACAGATGGTAAGTTCCACATTTTCACACCTGGTTAGTAGCATGCTGCAGTCCTAATTCAGAAGGGCTGGACTGTTTGTTGTCTATGGTCCTAAATGCATCCAATAGCTATGGAATAGATGGGAACATTGTTATTTATTTGACTGCTGGGAAAATTTTTAAAACTTTCTATTGTTTCTCTTGCCTGGTCAGACATGGTGCTTGAAAATATGTTGCTAAGACCGATGTCGAAAAGCGTACTGCCTATGTTTTCTTCTAGAAGTTTCATAGTTTCAGGTCTTCCATTCAAGTCCTTAATCCATTTGGCATTATGCAAAGTGGAATAAGTCAGAGGGAGAAGGTCAAATACTGTATGATTTCCTTCATTAAGTAGTAGATAATAACAACAATAAACAAACACATAGAGACAGAGATTGGATTGGCAGTTACCAGAGGGGAAGGGGGGAGGGAGGAGGGCGAAAGGGATAATTTGGCACATGTGTGTGGTGATGGGTTGTAATTAGTATTTGGGTAGTGAACATGATGTAATCTATGCAGAAATAGAAGTATAATGATGTACACCTGAAATTTATACAATGTTATAAACCAATGTTACGGCAATAAACAAAACAAAAAAAAACTTTCTGAATAATTAACTGTTAACTGGATGCCAAAAACATAAATGCAAACATGGCACAGTCACGGCCCTCAAAAAGTTCACAGTCTGGGTATGAAAACTGCCCTAGATCATTATGTATTAATTTTTCAAACAATTGCTTCAATTCTGACCTAAGTATATGCTACTCAGGTAGCTCAAATGATGGGATAAAACTAGTTATTGATTATGGACAAGGACCTTACTGATTAATTTTCTTCATCTAACATTTTTGCTACAAGTGCATTTTTGCTACAAGTGATAAAGGGATAAATAGATAAATGTTTTAATGATGGTCAAGCTTACTTTCTTAATAGGTCAAGTGCAGTGGTATTGGATACCTATCCAACTTCAGGACTTTATGGGTGGGTAAGCTGTAATTTCACAGTGATGTAAATTTTGCTTACTGCTGTGGAACCAGGTATAAAATATATTAGGAATCTGAACTCTAATATGATTTTAAAGAGAAACTTTATAAATCTAACTTTTACGTTGTCATTTTCACTGCAGTCATTATTTTATATATGGCACATAAAAATAGTTATTAAGATAGTCAAAACTTGTGTAACAAACACACAAAATGATATAAGACAGGTAGTAATGTAGAAATAAGGAACACTTATGCAGGCCTTGGATGAAATTTTCACATCGGAGGATAGTTCCAAAAGTCTCTCGGTCACAAAAGCTTGGCATGAGCTTTGAAATATTAATAGGGACAATTAATTATAAGATTTCTTTAAAAGGAAGCATGTTACAGGACAGAGCTTAATTTCTTGAATATTTATAGACTTCTGATAGAAGATGAATATTGATGAAATATTCAAGTAAAAATTGATGAATGACAAAGTTGAGACATGCTTCCCTTACGTTAGCACAATATTAGCAATGCGTGAATAGCTTGTTCAACGGGAGACTGTACTTTTAATGTAGGAAATGGAAAGGATATCGCTATTCATTGTGTTGGTTTTTATTGTATGACAAAAAGCATCCTAGAAAATATTAATACTCTTTATTGCAACACTCACACAGTGGAAACATCAGGACCACAATTCCACAAACCCCATGATTGTTGTCCTTATAATTACTTACCTAAATGGACAAAAACGAGTTTGAGCATCTGTACTAGAAAAGATGTGCATTATGCCTTTCTATTTCTTTATGGGAAAATGAGAAAACTGGAGCAGCATATTTCTCGTCCTTTCTGTCCTCTTTTCCAGAGGAGATATAACCCTTTCCCTTTTCCTTTCATGCTTCAAGCGTGAATTCCTCCAAATCATTGGATTGGAAGAAAAGACAATTTAAGCCAATAGTGTTGCCTCTGAGATATATTTGGTGGGCTTTTATTCCCCAGATTCTTTATCCATGCCCCCCCAACCAAAATCACTAGCGTCGTGCTCATAAAAACTTCACGTACGAGGAATATCACTATATTAACAATATAGATTTTGTTTTATTATATAGATCAGAAACCATCAAAATGCTCAATGTTGATTTTCAACTAAATAGATGATGTGATTTAAAACATATGGCATCATATATTTGTAAAACTTCTCAATTTACTTTTCCCCGTTTTTAAAAAATTTCTTTTTAATTTGTGTGTGTGTGTGTGTGTGTGTGTGTGTGTGAGGCAGACTGGCCCTGAGCTAACATCTGTTGTCAATCCTCCTCTTTTCACTGAGGAAGATTGGCCCTGAGCTAACATCTTTGCCCATCTTCCTTCATTTTTTGTACGTGGGACGCCGCCACAGCACGGCTTGATGAGCGGTGTATCGGTCCACATCTGGGAATCGAACATGCGAACCCTGGGCCGCCGAAGCAGAGTGTGCGAACTTAACCACTATGCCAGCGGGCCGGCCTCTTTTTTACTTTTATATAATGATAGTTTTTAATTTCTTAGCATCTTAAATACCATTTTAATGGTATTTAATTAATATAAATAATTAATATTAATAATTAATATTAATAATTAATATATTAACTAATAATATAATAATATTTAATTTAAAATATTCTATTATATAAACATATCGTAATTTATCTAACCAATATCCTATTTCAGGGCATTTAGATTTTTTCCAATGCTTTGTTACCATAAATTATCCTGCCATGAAACAAAGTACATGGTTAAGTGTACATTTTTATTCCTTCTCTGATTCCTTTTTTTCCTCTGATATCATAGAAATATCAAACTCTACACTGTGGAAGGATAATATGCCCAGGTCTCTGTATAATAGAATTAAAACTTAGATGTCTTTTCACGTCTATCCAAGTTCAGCTACATTTATTCTTCTAACAGGAAAATTTATTCTTGCATCCATTCATTTATTCAAAAAAATGATCCGATGCTTGTTGTTACCACACTTTTTTAGACACTTGAGATATATCAGTGAAGAAAAACATATAAAAGTTCTTGCTGTCACAGAGGTCTTTTCTTTTCAGAGACCCTGGCCTTATAGAGTTTCCTGATTGGTAAACATGACGTGTGACCTCAGAGCACACCCTAGGCCATACTATGCATTTGTGTCAGGAGATGGTATAATTCTGTTGCATTATGTTGTGTTGGATAGCAGGCACCAAAGAGATCTTCTTTGGCAGGTCACCAAAACCTTGGGGAGGGAGAATAGCAGTTTATAGGCTCTGCATACTCCATAGCCAAGATTGTAACTAAATATAGTCCCCATATTCTATTTGCAAGATATCAGTGGGAATTTGCCTTCAAATGTAAGAATTTGGGCTTTTGCCCTGGAATGGTCACGTAATACAAATTTAGAATATAGAGACAATGGAAAACATTCATCTATAAAGGAGAATCCTATTTTTTAGTGCTAGATCCTAACTATAAAATCAGTATTTTTGCACTTGTTTTCTTAATTTTTTTATGATCCTAAACATGCAAAATAATTTTAATGATTAAGCAATGTTTTGCAAATATTCTCTTTTCGATTCATTGGATGCTATTCTAAATCCTAGCTGACATAATATTTACGTCATGGAGGCAATACAAATAAAAATCAGAAACCTATTGTTTCAGAAATGGCAATGTGTTAGTTATAATAGAGAGTGAATATAACCTATAGGTATTTATTATCTAGTACCTAAGTACTAGATAGCCTGGAAGATACATAGAAATATTAGCTCCTGCCCTAAAAAAAAATTCAGTGAATTGGCAAGATATAATATAATGAAATAAGGATTACATAAAAATATAAAGATAGATAATTATCTGAGTTTCCAAAAATAATTAAAGATATGTCATAAGGGGGCCGGCCCGTGGCTTTGTGGTTAAGTGCACATGCTCCGCTACTTGTGGCCTGGGTTCAGATCCCAGGCGCGCACCGATGCACTGCTTCTCCGGCCGTGCTGAGACCACGTCCCACATACAGCAACTAGAAGGATGTGCAACTATGACATACTATCTACTGGGGCTTCGGGGGGAAAAAAAAATGGAGGAGGATTGGCAATAGATGTTAGCTCAGAGCCGGTCTTCCTCAGCAGAAAGAGGAGGATTATCATGGATGTTAGCTCAGGGCTGATCTTCCTCACAAAAATAAATAAATAAATAAAAATATATGTCATAAGGAAGTATATCTCACTACAGTAAGTGGTTTATGCAGAGTATTCACCAATGGTTTTTCAGTTGCTAGGGAGATAAATCATATTCAAATTGGCTTACAGGCCAAGGAAATCCAGAGATGCATCCACCTTCAAGTATGGATGGACCTGGAGGCTCAACCAATGTCTTCAGGGAACTGTGTCTCTCCATTTTTTGGCTCTGTATTCCCTCATTTTTTATTCAACGTCATGCAAGCTCTTTCCACATGGAGGTAAATACCTACCAGTAGCTTCCGGTTTACATTCCACCACATTCAGAGTAATAATTAGCAACTGCAGGAGAAAGATAGCTCTCCTTTCCCAATAGTTCTAGCAAAAGTCCTGAGATTGCACTCATTGCTCCATCTTGGGTGATATATTTAACCTTGACCCAATTAAGATGACTGACTCATCAAGTTTGGATCAAAGGCCAATCATTCTAACTAAAGGATTTATCACCCTCATGTGAACCACAGTTGGATGTTGAGGGAGGGGTGTCCCCTGTGGAACAAATTACTCTTAACACAAGAAAAAGGGAATGGATATTGAGCAGGGAAATACAGAAGCCTACTACCGTATATTATCTCATTTAATCCTTGCAACCACCCTCTAGGCTAGGAATTATTTTCTCCTCGTAGAGATAAAGAAACTGAAGGTCAAAGATGGTAACTAATTTTCAGAAAGCCATAACACCAATAGGTGGTGAATATGAGATTCAATTTCTGTCTAACTTCATACCCCAAGCCTTAATTGCTATACAACATTGCTTCCATTATGTTTAGTTTTACTTATTTTTTAAATAGATCTTATTTTTTAGCTCAATATTAGGTTCACAGCAAAATTGAGCAAAAGATACAGAGATTTTGTATACACCTCTTGCTCCCATATACACACAACTTCTCCCATTATCAACATCCTTCAATAGACTGGTACATTTGTTATGATTGATGAACCTACACTGACACATTATTATCACTCAAAGTCCATAGTTTACGTTAGGGTTCATTCATGGTGTTGTGCATTCTATGCGTTTTGACAAATGTATAATGACATATATCCACCATTATAGCATCATACAGAGTAGTTTCACTGTCCTAAAAATCTTCTGTGCTCCACCTATTCATCTCTCCCTCCTTCCAACCCTTGGCAACCACTGATATTTTTACTGTCTCCGTAGTTTTATCTTCTCCAGAATGTTGTAAACAGTCATGCGTCACATAATGATGGTTCAGATGGACCACATGTACAACAATGGTCCCATAAGATTAGTACCACATAGCCTAGATGTGTAGCAGGCTATACCATCTAGGTTTGTGTAAGTACACTCTATGATGTTAATACAACGAAGAAATCGCATAAGGATGCATTTCTCAGAATGTATTCTCATTGTTAAGCCACACATAACTGTAGTTGGTATCAAACAGCATGTAGCTTTTTCAGATTGCCTTTTTCACTTAGTAATATGCATCAAAGTTTCCTCCACATCTTTTCATGGCTTGATAGCTCATTTCTTTTTAACACTGAATAATGTTCCATTGTTTGGATGTACCACAGTTTATTTATCCATTCACCTACTGAAGGACATCTTGGTTACTTCCAAGTTTTTACAATTATAAATAAAGCTGCCATAAACATCCATGTGCAGGTTTTTGTATAGACATAAGTTTTTGACTCCTTTGGGTAAATACCAAGGAGTGTGACTGACAGATCACGTGGTAAGAGTATGTTTAGTTTTGTAAGAAACCACCAAACTGTCTTCCAAAGTGGCTGTACCATTTTGCATTCCCACCAGCGATGAACGGGAGTTCCTGTGCCTCCATGTCTTTGTCAGCATTTTGTGCTGCTAGTGTTTGGGATTTTGACCATTTTAATATGTGTGTAGTGGTATCTCATTGCTGTTATACTTTTTACATCAGTAACTGGTAAACAGATGGGCAACCAAATGTTCCAGATCTCCTCTTCAGCCTCAACTTTTCTGCAAAGGTTCAGGTCAGAGCACCTTTCCCCTATATTCCTTTTTTTCTATTAACTTTGTATTGCTTTAGGGATTTTCAGATTCTACTTAGAATTTTGATGTTCTGAAGTAAAACCCAAGGCAATAGCCATGCAATATCAAGCAGCTTATTTTTTTATTTTTGTTCTCAAAGAGAGCTCTTTGACTGTGAATGTCCTGAGCACAGAAGTTTTGCTTTGTTTGACTCTGCATCCCTCATGGCTAGGACAGTGCCTGGTGTATGATAGGCATTCCTCAATATGCTTGGGAAAAATGAAATTAAAACATTTCTGATTCCATGAGGGTAAATGTTATAATGCATTTCAAACTTGTGCACATCACACACAGATAGACCAGATATATGTCTCAGATCTGCCTTTTGTTTCAATATATCCTTGGTCAAGTGGATAAAACTCTTTTGGGCCTTAATTCTCTTATCTATAAAAGGGAGATAATAGTATCTACTTTTGAGGATTATTTCAGAGAAATTGAGATGATGTGTGCAGAGTCAAATCAGGGTTTCTGGCACATAGGATGCATGCAATCAATGCCAAGTATTATTAGTATAAATTATTCTATGGCCTATGGAATAGTGTTAGAAAAAATATTTATATATATTTCACAAAAACTTCAATGGAATTGGTTATTTAGCATTGCAGATTCATATGCATGCAACACACACCCAAGACTCACCTGTGTATGTGTTTTAATGCTGAAGTCAGCCAAATTACCCCACAATTCAGTCAATCTATATCTATAATACAAATTGATTTGATAAGAATAAAATGCTAAGTGTATTTTGTGAATAAATCCTGTCTGCCAGTTCCCCTAAAAAACAATCTACTTAACTAAAAGACTTTATATTTTATAACCCATTGTTTTGTATAGACCACTCATAATTCTCACTGTTACATTAAGAAAAGTGGCTTTTGTTTCACAAATCAGCTTTCACCATTACTATTAACTTCTTCCTTCTCAAAAATATTTCTCCAACATGTATTAACATAAGATTATTTTAAATGTTGCTGAGTTACTATGGCAAATAATTTTTTTTTTTTTTTTTGCTGAGGAAGATTCACCCTGAGCTAATATCTGTTGCCAATCTTCCTCTTTTTTTTGCTAGAGGAAGATTAGCCCTGAGCTAACATCTGTGTCAGTCTTCCTCTATTTTGTACGTGGGTTGCCACCACAGCATGGCTGACGAGCGGCGTAAGTCCGTGCCTGGGATCTGAACCTGCGAACCCGGGCCACTGAAGCAGAGTTCACCAAACTTAACCACTATGCCATCGGGCCGGCTAGGTATGGTAAATAATGTTATTCAACTATTTTATTCAACTATATGTTAGTTGAGAAATTTCCAATTGCAAGTGATTGAAACTGGCTTAAGGGAGAGACAAAGAGAGATTTACTGGTTTATGTAATTGAAAAGTTCAGGCCTTTTAGGCTAGGCTAGATCAAAGGATACAATCAATGCCGTCTCTCAATCTCTCGGTTTTGTTTCTCTATTGGCTTATTCTCAGGCAAGCTTTCCCTTTGGGATGGTAAAATGAGTAGTATCATCTCCAGGTTTGTATTCTACCAGCTCAGTAACTCCAGTGGAAAATGAGCTTCACTTAAAGTTCCAGAAGAAGTCCTGGGATTGAACGCTGTTGGCCTGCTTTGATCGCATGCCCTCCCCAGAGCTAGTCACAGGGCTGGGGTAGGAACGATGCTCTGATAGGCCACACTTGGATCATTTTTCTCTTTTAGGAATAGGAGATAAAGTCAACCCGAATTGAACCGCATAGACCCAGAGTGGAGAAGGGGTGGCCCCCAAAATGACAACGTTAAGAAAACTGAATGGAATTTGGATTGGCAAAATATGTAGGATGGCTATTCTACACATTCTTAAATTTTTCTCTCTACCTTTATGGAAAAAGAAAAATTAAGATAGTGTTTTGATATTATAATGGCAAGAAGATTAGGAATCATTATCATTTCTGATATAATCCAAAACCAGATCCTTATATTATACTTCTTTTTCCTTTACCCTAGAACCTAGGAAGGAACTTAAAGCAAGAATCTTATATTCAAAATTCAAATTCAAATACTATTGTAAAGTAATTTGAAGGAAAAAATTCAAACTTTTACGACTTGTAAAAAATACCCTTAGATAATAAATACATAGCAATTTACTACAGATAATCAATCATCATTTCTGAGTCTTTTGAAAAAGGATCAGATTGGTGACATTCCCCTCTGAGATTAATATGACCTCTTCCTGACATCAAGTCGACCAAACTCCCCAAAAACCATGCTGTTCTACAACAGATGACAGGAGGTCACAAGCCAGAGACATTAAAACAGATTTATTTAATGTGTAACATGGAGAAGGCGGGAAATGACAAACGGCAGGAAGGTTTTTATGTCCTGTTCACCTGAAAAGAATGTAGCCTGTGATAGATTTCCTTCCTTTTCACTGAGAGGCAAGAGACTTTGAAGCTATTGTCAGGCCACAGACTACCCAGGGAGCTCAGCTCTGGCCCGAAACTCTGCTGTGTAACATGAACACACGGGCAGTGGGGTGACTTGAGATCACAGAATCCAGATATTAATAAATGATAAGAGATAAAGGTAGATCAAGGCTGCTCACAGAGCTGGAGTTCAACTGATTTAACCAGGCAGAGGAGGAATGTATTTTTAGTTTCAGAGCTAATTCATATATCTCTTAACAACAGCTATAGTGTCAAGACACGGCTGGGAATCAAAGTGGCTTCTAATACAAAGGGCAGCATGAATAACCAACTGACCAGGATTACACAGAAAAGAAACTGTCATGATAGAAGAGACATAAAGAAGGTCTGTACCAATTTCCATGTGTTGGAAAAGAGAGATGTCTCCCTTTTCCAAACTTCTAAGAATTAATACCTAAACTTAGTTTTTTCTAAGTTGAATCTCAGAAAAGAAATGCATCTTTCATAATCATGGTCTTTAGGACATTATCATAACACTGTCTCTTCACGTTTGAAAATACAAGAGGTATGCAAATATGCAATTATTTTCAAAATTTTAATGCAACAGAAACTAATTTTCAAATAAAATATGACCAGAATTCCTGTATATGGATCAAAGAACAGTTCTTTGAGTGAAGATATCACTGGATTTAGAGCCAGAAGATTTGGATTTGAATCCAGACTGTGGCTCTTGATAGCTAAGTAAGTTGGGACAGCCCACGTGTCTTTCTCAATATCCATTTCCTCTGTAGAACAAGCGGCAATCTTAGTGTACCCACCTACTGCAAGGTAGGTACACTGAAAAACAAATAAGGTAATACATGTGACAGCATCTAAAAAATTGTCTGATATAGAATAAAAAGAAGTTATTGTTACTGGGAATTGTCTTAATAATCTGTCCATGTTCAATGAATGAAGGTAAACAAACATCGCTTACTTTTAAGACTATCTTCTTATAAATCATATAAGAGAGGAAAGATCCAAAATTAATTAAAATATTAAATGGCCCCATTGATTTCTTGGAAAAACTGATTTTGATTATGGGGAAAGAAAATCATCAAGTGTCTGGTTGGAAGCAAGTAAGTGATAAAGAGATAGGCCAATTAGATAAGAGAAAATACTGAATCTTTTCATGATAAGAATCCAAAAGAGATCCATTTTAATTATTAACCAGAATATTTGGACCATATGACAACAAATACACAGATATTTGAAACATGCTTCCATGTGGCCGGGTTTTTAAATTTTCTTTCAGATGTTTAGGGTCTTACAGAAAGAAAACATATGTGTATTTGAGTGTGTGTGAGTGTGTGTGTGTAGATAGATAGACATTATAAACTGTGTTGGTATTGTAAAGAAAAACATAACAATATGCTTGAAAATCCTAAATACAATTGTGTGCTGCATAATGACATTTCAGTCAACGACGGACCACGTATACCACTGGGGTCCCATAAGATTAGTACCATACGATCTAGGTGTATAGGAGGCTATACCACCTAGGTTTGTGTAAGTACATGCTATGATGTTCCCATAACAACAAAATCGGCTAACAACACATTTCTCCGAATGTATCCCCAACTGTATATATTCTAGTTTAAAGGCACACAAAGATTAACCAGGACTTTTTCAGTTGCAAAAGACAAAAGCCCAACTCAAACTTCTTTATGCAAAAAGGGATAAAAGGTGGGGAGGTGGGGGAATGGATGGACATTATAACAGGGAAATCAAGGCGGTAGTTCTGGCTTTAGACAATGTATGATATGGAGGTTCAAATGATGCCACCAGTCTCCCCTTCACTCCCTTCTCTACTTCCTCCTAAATTATTCTATTCTTTAGATCTTTCCTCACCATTGCATAGATATTGTAAGCTGCTTAAGATTTATATTCCCAAGGACTCTTTCTTTCTCAGTGGCTACAGCAATTATTTTAAAAGGAACACTGATTGGTCCTGCTTGGAGCACTTATTCTTTTTTGCTAACTGTTCTGGATTGGGTGCCCACCCCTGTGTCTGGGAAGTAGGACCCTGGATTGATAGACTTGTCAATAGCACACGGAATGGAGGAGGGGTGATTCTTAAAAGGAAGGGACATAGGCCATTAAAAAAATAATAATAAGAGCACTAGACATCCACTATGGGTTTTTTTAACCAGTTTATAACACATATATTTTTTATAGGCATAAATACTGAGAGAGAAAACAACTCTTCATTGATAGTATTGGTAAATTTGCATTCCTTAATCAGGTTGGCTGCTCTTTTTCATTTAATAAGTATTTTATTGAGGTCATATTGGGTTATAGCCTTGTGTACATTTAAGGTGTACCTTATTATATTTCAGTTTCTTTATAGACTGCATTGTGTTTACCACCAACAGACTAGTTTTTATCTGTAACCGTACATATGGGCCCATTTATCCCTTTCACCCTTCCCCACACCATTCCCCTCTGGTAACTACTAATCTTTTCTCCTTAGCTATGTGTTTGTTCATCTTCCACATAGAGTGAGATCATACAGTATTTGCCTTTCTCTAACTTAACTTCACTTAGCATAATACCCTCAAGGTCCTTCCATGCCACTCTTGAACTGTAATATTTCAGTTGGGATGTCAGAGTATGCTGACAGCAGCCCATAAACTGATGAGATGTGGGCTTCTGCTGGGATTTGTAACAAGGTCAAAGCTGAAACAAACTTATGGTTTTGAAGTTGGGGAATTCAAACAATCCCTTTGACCCAGAAAGGGATTCATGGAGAGAACTGAAGTATCGACTCCTTTTGCATTGTGTAGCAGAGCTCTGACCCTAACCTGAATAGCAGGACTCACACACCAAGAATGCTGAGTGGCTCACCCCATGATATACAGAGCCCGTGGTGAGAGATCAGCACAGCCTGAAGTAGCTTAAAATAGACTTTAAGCAAACAAACATGCGTCTGAGTCTTAATAGCAATATCCTCTTGGAAGAGTTGAATGCAGATGGAGACTATGAAAAATCAGGGTCAAGATTCTTTGATATCAAGAAACAAAAACTGAGGGGGGTGGAGGATGGGCACAAGGGGTGAAGGGATGCGTTTATATGGTGACTGACAAACAATAATGTACAACAAAAATTTCACAATAAACAAAATTTTTAAAAAAATGAAGCAAAAACTGATTCCAGATATCTTAATCAAAAAGTCAACTTATTAGAAACCTATGGTGCAGTCATACAAATGAAGGATATCTGAGGAAAAATTTAAACCCAGGTAGCTCCAGGGATTCAGGTAGCAGGAAGGAATGAACCATTTCATGAGGAAACTGCTGCTGGGGTGACCCACCTCTGACCAGTGTTTTTGTTCTTGAGTCTCTGTATGCCAAGAAGTGGAACAGGCTGATTCTGAAGACTGTCTGCTCTCACAGCAGACAGATCTGGGTTTGAATTCCATGTCACCGCTTAACTACTGGCTCCTCAGCCTTGGAATATTTAGTTCAATTGTAAGGTGGGGATAATAATAGCATCTAGTTTATTGGGTTGCTGTGGGACACCTAACGGGCTTAGATAGATGCCAATACACACTCAAATGTATTAAGTATTATTATTATTATATGTAAAATTTGAAGTCCTAGAAGGTAAAGTCCAAGTGGTCAAGTGTGGCATCTTGAGTAACAAAACTGTCAAGACCACACTGAAGGAGGAGATATAATTTCCCAAAAGAGTATTAGAGTACATTAGCAGAAGAAGGGGTAATGGAAGCTGGAAGGCAAAGCACAATGAAACGTCCCCTAGAGTTACCAACCCAGGGAATTTACAATTCCATTTGACTTCCTCATGTGTTTTATCAGATGTGGGCTGCATAAGGGCAGTGATTGTTTTCATAAAGGAGATACTGAAAGTTTGGTGACCTGATGGCGAGAGTATATTGATATGGAAAAGGTCATCCTGGTATTCACATGTACAAAAGTACCGATTTGCACAAATCTGCTCTGATGCATGTAAGAAAAGCAAATGGTATTTGTAGGGTGGTACAAGAGAGCTTTCGTTAACTCATTCAAACTCCATTATATCTGTCAAAGATGGAGCCTTGTTCAGCCCTGGTCTCCAGTCCCACCCAACACTGAAAAAGCCAAAATACACTCTGGGCTAAATTGATTTGTGTCTGAACTTTACCTGTTCATTGCTGATGTCTTGACTTTTTTGACAAGTTATTCAATGAAAAATAAATATACAGTTGATTCTTCAGGGCTTATGAAGTTTATAAACGCTTATTTAATTTTTTGGCAGTTATGAGCAATAAATAAAGGAGCACTCTGAAGTACTCTTTGTATAAAATTTGCTTTTGGTTTTGCTTACACAAAATCCCTAGGAACCAGGAATTTAAATCTGTTTCTCTACCTAAATTTTTTTTCTTTTATTACTGAGCACATTCATTTAGACTTTTAGTCTAGGGCTGTTCTGGACTGTTAGGTTGCTACTTTGATTTATCTTAGTTTTCATTTCACAGTGGAAGGAAAAATGAGCCACTAAGTTCTTGGCTTTGGACAAAAGACCTCCCATGATGCTATGAATGACACACCTTTCCAAACAGACTTGAGAAAGAACATTTAGCAGGTTAGGTTTTAGCTGTATTCTACATTGGGCAGCACACTTTTAAGATATTGTGGAGCTATGAATTTTTGGAGAATAGAGTAAGGAGAAAGAGTTGTTCTTGTCCTCTTTTCCATTCTGTATAAACCAAGAAAACGTCTGAATCAGTGTCATGCATTGCTCTAAGGATTTGGCATGCCATATCTCATTTAATCATGCACTCATTCATTTGACAGTAATTTTTGGGGATCTGTTCTGTCAGGTGCTTTTCTAAAGGCTAGAGAACAGTAATACACAAAAAGGACAAATATTCCTGCCCTCATAGAGCTTACTGAAGGGCAGGGATAATAATAAGAGAAGTAAGTAAAATACGACATTCATTAAATAGTGATAAGATTTTAGTAGAAAAACAAGGCAGAGAAGTGGAATATGAACTGTTGGGGTAGGGAGGTTGATATTTTAGAAGGATAGCTAAGGAAGGCTTCTCAGATAAGGTGTTTTTTGAGTAAAAACCTGAAAGAAGAGAGAAGGACGCCATGTAGATAATTTATGGAAGAGTGTGCAGGGCAGAGGAAATGTCAAGTACAGAGGCCCTGCAGTGGCTGCAGACTAAGTACATGGGGACAGCTGGGGAGCCAGTGGGCCTGGGGTGGGTGATTGAATGCAAGAGTAGTGGGGGATGAAGTCAGAGAGGCAAGGTGGAGCTAAGTGGAGCGACTAGCCTTTATAGGTGATAATAAGGCATTTAACTTTTTTTTTTTGTGAGGAAGATCAGCCCTGAGCTAACGTCTGATGCCAATCCTCCTCTTTTTTCTGAGGAAGACTGGCCCTGAGCTAACATCCGTGCCCATCTTCCTCTACTTTACATGGGACTCCACCACAGCATGGCTTGACAAGCAGTGCGTTGGTGCGTGCCTGGGATCCGAACTGGTAAACCCCGGGCCACTGCAGCAGAGTGCGCGCACTTACTAGCTTGCACCACCAGGCCGGCCCCAAGGCATTTCACTTTTACTATGAGTAAGATAAGATTCCACTGGAGAGTTTCCAAGGGAGGATTGACATAATTGAAGTTATGTTTTATCAAAGTCACTCAGGCTCCTCTGTTTAGAATAGACAGATAGAGTAGAAGAGCAGAAACAAGAATAATAGTTAGATGGATATTGCAATAATCCAGATGAAAGATGATCATGGACTGAACCAGCATGCAGGTGACAGTGGTGATGAAAGTGGCTGAATTCTGAATATGTTTTGGAGGTGGAGCAGACAAGATTTGCTGATTGACTAAGAGGTTAATAAAAAAGATTGGGGACATCAACGTATTTCCATCTTCTTTCTCAAAATGGGAACTCTTGCCTAATAATATCTCTATCTACCTGTTGATCAATGTATCTATCATCTATCTATAACTATTATCTATCTACATATATCTCTTCATCCATCCATATCTATCTATCTATCTATCTATCTATCTATCTATCTATCTATCTATCTATCTATCTACCTATCTATCCATTCATCATTTCTTTTGTTGATACAGCTAGGGATTGGATAAGGGGGAAGGCAAGATATTTATTGTTGGTATCTAGTGGTAAATAGGCAATACTCACTAGAAGGAAAATTCAGAAGGGGAGTTGAATGTCAAGGAGGAGGAAACAGCATCAAAGATAGCTAGAAAGGGGACGTCAGCATCATGGCGGAGTGAGCTTCCCCCATTAAACTCTTCCCCTCTAAGACACAACAAAAAGGATATTCATATTCCAACAGAAGCTATTCACACAACACAGGGGACATCTGAGGCACCTAGGCAGCTGTAAACCTGAAGACTGAGGTGCTGGAATCTCCAGAGTAAGTGGAAGGAGGCTCCAGCTGACTCGGCACCAGCAACTTCGGCCCACGCACTCCAGTTCCAGCTTCTTTGGCCCAGCAGTGCTCCAATTCCTCCTTCTTCAGCCCAGCAAACTCCAGTTCCAGCCTCTTCAGCCCAGCGCACTCCAGTTTGAGCTTCTTTGGCCCAGAAGCACTTCAGCTAAGCTGCTTCAACCCACCTGCACCCGAGCCCCAGCTGCTTTGGCCTAGCTGTGCTCCAGCTCCAGCTGTTTGGACACTTCCCCCAAGCAGCCTCCACTCAGCCACACCACAAATCAGCCAGAGTGCCCACAGATTGAGGCGGGCCACAATACACAGCCCTTGACCACCACCTAGCAGCAGCCAGAGGAAACTGCGACCATATATTTTCACTAAGAGGAAAAGTAAGCCAACACTGACAGGCACCATGCAAAAATAAATTAAATCTCCAGACCAAAAGGAAAATGACAAGCACCCAGAAGCCAATCAGGAAAGCACAGAAATGTATAACCTTAAGGACAAAGAATTCAAAATAGCCATCATAAAAAAGCTTGATGAAATACAAGAAAACACAGACAGACAATACAGTGAAATCAGGAGTTTCTTCACAAAAGAGATTGAAACTATAAAAACAAAACAATCAGAAATCTTAGAGATGAAAAACACAATAGAGGAGATAAAGTCAAATCTGGAAGCCTTAAGCACCAGAGCTGACAATATGGAGGAAAGAATTAGCAATATTGAGGACAGCAATGCAGAAATGTTCCAGATGGGGGAGGAAAGAGAACTAAGACTAAAAAGAAATGAAGAAACTCTCCGAGAAATATCCAACTCAATTAGGAAATCCAACATAAGGATTATAGGTATTCCATAGGGAGAAGAGAGGGAAAAAGGAGCAGAGAACTTGTTCAAAGAAATAGTATCTGAGAACTTCCCAAACATGGGGAAGGAACTGGAAATACCAGTGAATGAAATCAATAGATCTCCTAAATATATCAACACGAAAAGAGCCTCTCCAAGGCATATAGTAGCAAAGCTGGCAAAAGTCAACGACAAAGAAAAAATATTAAGGGCAGTTAGACAAAAAAAAAATAATATACAAAGGATTTCCTATCAGGCTCTCAGCCAATTTCTCGACAGAAACTTTACAGGCTAGGAGAGAGTGGAACAATATATTCAAAATTCTGAAGGACAAAAACTTTCAGCCAAGAATACTCTATCCAGCAAAAATATCCTTCAGATACGATGGGGAAATAATAACTATCCCAGATAAACAAAAGCTAAAGGAGTTCATTGCCACAAGATGCCCACTACAAGAGGTGCTCAAGAAGGCCCTCATCCCTGAGGAAAAAAAGAGAAAGGGGATTCAAATTTTTGAACGAGGAGGAAAATATGTCGACAAAACCAAAAAAGTTGCAGTCCTCTATCAAAATAGATTAGCAAACACTTAATTATAAAACCAAAGATCAAGGGAAGGTAAGCACCAAGCATAAATATAACCTCATCATGTTAAACATGAACTCACAACACAAGAAGGAATAAGATGTGACAACAATAACTTAGAAAGGGGAGAGGAAAGGGATCGAATTGACTTAGTCTAAGGGAATAAGAGGGCGTCAAAAAATGGACTATCACATCCACAAGATTTTTTATACAAACCACACAATAACCACTAACCAAATAATCAGAACAGAATCACACATGATAAAGAAAGAGAAAACTAAGAGAACCCCCAGACATAACAACCAAACTGCCTTGGTAGTCTGAAACACATGGGAAGAGAAACAAAAGAAATGCAAAAGAACTAGAAAAAAGAGTGATAAAATAACAACAACAAGCCCCCATATATCAATAATTACCCTAAATGTAAATGGACTGAACTCTCCAATCAAAAGACATAGAGTGGTGGGATGGATTAAAAAACAATACCCAACAATATGCTGCCTCCAGGAAACACATCTCAGCTCATTGCATCTCAGAGTGAAAGGATGGAAGACAGCACTCCAAGTTAATGGTGAACTAAAGAAAGCAGGGGTTGCCATACTTATATCAGACAAAGTTGACTTCAAGAAAACAGGTAATGAGAGACAAAGAGGGGCAATATATAATGATAAAAGGCAGACTCCACCAAGAAGACATATCACTTTTAAATACATATACACCCAATAGAGGAGCACCAAGGTACATAAAGCAACTATTAACAAACCTAAAAGGAGATATTAACAGCAACACAATAATAGTAGGGGATCTTAACACCCCACTCTGATCAATGGACAGATCATCCAGACAGAAAATAAATAAGCAAATAATGGACCTAAATGAAAAACTAGATGGGATGGACTTAATAGACATATACAGAGCACTCCATCCAAACACAGCAGATTACACATTCTTCTCAAGTGTGCATGGAACATTCTCAAGTTAGACCATATGTTGGGAAACAAGGCATGCTTACATAAATTTAAGAAGATTGAAATCATAACAAGCATCTTTTCAGACCATAATGCCATGAAGTTAGAAATCAACTACAAGGAAAAAACCAGAAAAGTGTCAAAGCTGTGGAGACTCAACAACATGCTAGTAAACCACCAATGGATCATTGATCAAATTAAAGGAGAAATCAAAGCATACCTGGAGACAAATGAAAATGAAATTACACCCTACCAACACATATGGGATGCAGCAAAAGTGGTCCTGAGAGGGAAACTCATAGCAATACAGGCCCACCTTAACAAACAAGAAAAAGCCAAAATAAGCAACCTCAAGCTACGCCTAACAGAATTAGGAAAAGAAGAACAAACGAAGCCTAAAGTCAGCAGAAGGAGGGAAATAATAAAAATCAGAGCAGAAATAAATGAAATTGAAATTAAAAAAAAACAGTAGAAAGGATCAATGAAACAAAGAGCTGGCTCTTTGAGAAGATAAACAAAATTGACAAACTCTTAGCGAAACTCACGAAGAAAAAAGAGAAAAGGCTCAAATAACTAAAATTGGAAATGAAAAAGGAGAAATTACAACAGATACCACAGAAATACAAAAGATTATAAGAGAATACTATGAAAAAGTGTATGCCAACAAATTGGATAATCTAGAAGAAATGGATAAATTCCTAGACTCATACAACCTCCCAAACCTGAATCAAGAAGAAATAGAGAACCTGAATAGACCAATCACAAGTAAAGAGATTGAAACAGTAATCAAAACCTCCCCAAAAATAAAAGTCCAGGACCAGATGGCTTCTCTGGAGAATTTTACCAAACATTCAAAGAAGACTTAATACCTATCCTTCTCAAACTATTCCAAAAAATAGAGGAAGATTGAACACTTCCTAACACATTCTACGAGGCCAACATCACCCTGATACCAAAGGCAGGCAAAGACAATACTAAGAAGGAAAACTACAGAGCAATATCCCTGATGAACATAGATCCAAAAATCCTCAACAAAATATTGCCAAATCGAATACAGCAATACATTAAAAAGATCAGACACCATGATCAAGTGGGATTTATACCAGGGACATAGGGATGGTTCAACATCCGCAAATCAATCAATGTTATACACCACATTAACAAAATGAGGAATAAAAACCATATGATCATCTCACTAGATGCAGAGAAGGCTTTTGACAAGATCCAACATCCATTTATGATAAAAACTCTCAACAAGATGGGTATAGAAGGAAAGTACCTTAACATAATAAAGGCCATATACGACAAACCCACAGCCAACATCGTACTCAATGGGGAAAAACTGAAAGCCTTCCCTCTGAAAACAGGGACAAGACAAGGGTGCCCACTCTCGCCACTCTTATTAAACACAGTACTGGAGGTTCTGGCCAGAGCAATTAGGCAAGAAAAAGGAATAAACGGAATCCAAATAGGCAACGAAAAAGTGAAACTCTCGCTATTTTCAGATGACATGATCTTATATGTAGAAAACCCTAAAGAATCCATTGGAAAACTATTAGAAATAATCAACAACTACAGCCAAGTGGCAGGGTACAAAATCAACTTACAGAAATCAGTTTCATTTCTATACACCAACAATGAACTAACAGAAAGAGAACTCAAGAAGACAATCCCATTTACAATTGCAACAAAAAGAATAAAATATCTAGGAGTAAATTTAACCAAGGAAGTGAAAGACCTATACAATGAAGACTAGAAGACATTATTGAGTGAAATCAATGATCACATAAAGAAATGGAAAAATTTCCATGCACTTGGATTGGCAGAATAAACATGGTTAAAATGTCCATACTACCTAAAGCAATCTACAGATTCAATGCAATCCCAAACAGAATTCCAAGGACATTCTTCACAGAAATAGAACAAAGAATACTAGCATTCATATGGGGCAAGAAAAGACCCCGTATAGCTAAAGCAATCCTGAAAAAGAAGAACAAGGCTGGAGGCATCACAATCCCTGACTTTAAAACATACTACAAAGTGATTGTAATTAAAACGCATGATACTGGTACAAAAACAGACACACAGATCAATAGAACAGTATTGAAAGTCCAGAAATAAAACCTCATATCTACGGGCAGCTAATCATTGACAAAGGCACTAAGGACATACAGTGGAGAAAGGAAAGTCTCTTCAATAAATGGTGCTGGGAAAACTGGACAGCCACTTGCAAAACAATGAAAGTAGACCACCTTCTTTTGCCGTACACAAAAATTAACTCAAAATGGATCAAAGACCTGAAGGTGAGACCTGAAACTATAAAACTCCTGGAGGAAAATATAGGTAGTACACTACTCGCCATCAGCCATAAAGGAATCTTCTTGAATGCTATGTCTACTCAGACAAGGGAAACAAAAGAAAAAATAAACAAGTGGGACTTCATCAGATTAAAGAGCTTCTAGAAGACAAATGAAACCAGGATCAAAATGAATAGGGAACCCATCAGCTGGGAAAAAATAATTGCTAACCGTATATCTGACAAGGGATTAATCTCCATAATATATAAAGAACTTACACAACTGAATAACAAAAAAACAAACAACCCAATCAAAAAATGGGCAGAGGAAATGAACAGACACTTCTCCAAAGAAGACATACCAATGGCCAATAGACACATGAAAAGATGCTCAACATCACTAGTCATCAGGGAAATGCAAATCAAAACCACGAGGATATCACCTTACACCCGTTAGAATGGCTATAATGACCAAGAGAAAAAGCAACAAATGCTGGAGAGGCTGTGGATAAATGGGAACCCTAATCCACTGCTGGTGGGAATGCAAAGTGGTGCAGCCTCTATGAAAAACAGTATGGAGATTCCTCAAAAAATTAAAAATAGAAATACCTTATGATCCAGCTATCCCACTACTGGGTATCTACCCAACGAACCTGAAATCAACAATCCAAAGAGGCTTATGCACCACTATGTTCATCGCAGCATTATTCACCATAGCCAAGACATGGAAGCAACCCCAGTGTCCCTCGACTGATGACTTGATAAAGAAGATGTGTTATATATATACCACGGAATACTACTCAGCCATAAAGAAAGACAAAATCGTCCCATTTGCGACAACATGGATAATCAGGAGGGTATTATGTTAAGTGAAATAAGCCAGAAAGAGAAAGACAAACACCACATGATTTCACTCATATGTGGAAGATAAACCAACACATGGACAGATAGAAGTGTTTGATGGTTACCAGGGTCTAGGGGGTTGGGGGGAGGGCATAAGGGGTGGAGGGATGCACTTATATGGTGACTGATAAGCTATAATGTACAACAAAAAATTCACAATAAAAAAAAAGGAATCAAAGTAAATTAATATGGCGAAAAAAAAGATAGCTAGAAATGAAAAGGAGTTAATACATCTGAGAAAAAATAAGGAGGTTAATCTGACTTGGTTAGGAAAGAGAGAGAAAAATAGAGGGAGGACAAAAAATGAAAGGCACAACCGTGGAGTGGCTTGCTTTCTTTTGACACAAAAGTAAGGACAGCCAAGGACATAAAAATAATCTAACCACATAGAGTTAAAGGTTTAAAAGCCCTGTCAAAACTGTCTCTTGGTAATGCCAGTATAATGAGAAAAACTGGTACAAGGAAAATCAATAATAATGACAGTTCTAGCCATATGATGGGTTACGTCTACGGAAGAGTTTGGGAAAAGATTGGGCCTTAGATAATAAATTAATTCATAAAGATTGCAATTTATGTACAAAATGTATAAAATATTTAAACTTCCGTGATTAAGACAGCCCCTAGATTCTGCTGCTCTGTTCCTTATTTTGATAGATAACATCAAGTCGTCAAGTCGACGTAGGTAGAAGATCGTGTGTTTGTATATCCACATTGTCTTACCTGCTCTACTCCTGGCATTACTGCTGGGAAGGAACCACGGACTGAGAAAATAAGAGCACTCATTGTCACCATGCCTTGTGTATATTCTACTGGGATGAGATGAGCCAGGCATCCCACCCTTAGATTGCATCACCCAGGAGAGTTGGACTCACCCAAGCAATGCATTAGAACAGGGAGACAACAGTGTTTATGGGGTGATGCACTAAATATTTCTGCGTGAACCAGAATTAAAGCATATCATCAGAGATTGTGTAGGGCAATATATGAACATCTAATCAACAAACAAAATAATGCTAATTAATCTCTCCTATTATTGAAAGGCAAATGATGCCTATGGTGTGCCTGGTTTAATATTCATTCAGTATACATAAGGTTAAAATGGTTGTTCTGCTAGACTAACAAAATAATATACATCACATACCTTTCATATCTTCAAGTGAGCCAGAAAAGTTACATACAACGGAGGCCAAGCAGATGATGGAAATGGGTGAAGCAATAGAGGGTGGGGAGGACTGGAGACGTGTGTCTAGTTGAAAGAGACAACGACTGAGTTTTAGACAATTGTCTCCAAGCAGGAACATAACCCAAAGATGCTAGATGTTCTGATTCTTTCCTAAGTTTTCAATGTGAGATCATTAAAAAAATAATAGTCCTTATCAGACTAACCAAAACACACCTATGGGCTACCAGTTTGACACAAGTGTCTAAAGTTTAAAACTAAAAAAGGTAATATAGGGTAATGATTAGGAACCCAAACTTTTCACATAACCTAGTTTAAATCTCCTCTCCATGCCTATTAACTGAGTGATCTTGGGAAGTTACTAAAACTCTCTGAGCCTCAAGTACCTCAATTGTGAAAAGAATACAATATTTAACTTTTAACATTGTTGTGAAAATTGAGATAGATGTAAAGTGACAGTGAGGATGATAGTGATGATTAATAAAAGTAACTCCCAAACATCTTGTACCTCTGATTCCTAGAGTTCTATCACATGTCAACCCTATTACACTAAGTGTTTTAGTCTTTTTAAAAAAATCAGGTGGCGCAAGTGGTTAAGCGTGTGCTCTCCGCTTTGGCGGCCTGGGGTTCACAGGTTCGGATCCCGGGTGTGCACCAACACACCATTTGTCAAGCCATGCTGTGGCGGCTTCCCATATAAAGTAGAGGAAGACGGGCATGCATGTTAGCTCAAGGCCAATCTTCCCCAGAAAAAAAGAGGAGGATTGGCATTGGATGTTAGCTCAGAGCTGATCTTCCTCACACACACACAAAAAGGTACTACTGAACATTATTCCATGAAAAGCATTGTATAAAATCCTTTTATATGCATTTTATATGTGTAATTTAATCCTCCTAAATCTATAAGTAGGTACTATTATTATAGCACCATTTCACAAGTGAGGAAACTGAGGCAAGACTAAGCCATTTGCACAGGGTCACAAGGTAAATGGAGGAACTGGAGTTCAAACCAGGTCTGCGTGTCTGCAAAACAGAAGTCCTAACCACAACCTTGTACATAACACGTCCGTATATTTCAGTCTGTATCGAGCGTAAACAAGAAGGAGAAGTGTGAAATTAGACAATTCACAAATGAAAGAAGGAGGAAGGACACGTGAAAGTAGCAGGCAGTAGCTACCAAAGTTAAGGAACTTTCTGAACTTGCTATTAGGTACTTCTGGCATGCACAGTACAAAAGTGAGTTAGTGATTTTCAATATCCAAACTGAAAGTATTAACTTCCTTTTCATGGCATATTTTTTTAATCTTTGTAGAAACTTATCTTTGCACATATCAGAAAACTCAAGAATTTTTTTCTACAAAGAAATCACTCTATAGCCAGCTGATCCAGCTGAAATATTTAGCAAACAAGGGAATACTTACATGAACTAAAACCACAGGTCAGAGCATCCTTGTGTAGGTGGAGGAGAGCAAAGCAACTGAAGAAGAAGCAATCAAATGGAACATACTATAAGATTGTGTGCACTGTATCTGGTTGCACGTAGCATTGTGGTGTGCAGAGATTAGAGAGTTAATCTCACGGAGCCCTGAATTCCTTGAAGAACTTGGCAGGATTAGGTTTAGCTGTGGGTGTAAGTTAATTCACCAGAACAGTGAACAGAACTTGGAGACAGCGACAGTCACTGAAAAGAGATTTTGATGGATGTGTCAGCCCTGGGTGCATGGAGCTCAGGGGTGCCCATGCTCCTCAGAAACAGAGTCGGGCCAGAAACGGAGCACGGTGCAGGCACCACGTGGGTGTTCTTTGAGGAGAATATTTATTAGGGGTGGAGAAAGAACCGGAACTTGAAAAGCTGAAGGGAGAGTTTAAGAAAAATGTTTGTGTTTTTTCCTGTAGCTCCGGGAGGAGGAGGATACGACACACTGGTGTTTTCCTGTTGTAGAAGCTAATTCCTGTTCCAAGAGTGGCCACCACATTGATGGGACTTGCGAAGAGCCAAGAGGACTTCCTATCCCCATCCTCTTCTTGAACTTGTTATGATGCCTAATCCTTTTACTATTCTTCTATTATTACTATTTGTTAATATTTAGCAAGAATTACTAATGTGGCAAATGCTGTTCTCAGGACCTTATATTCTTTATTTCAAATTTTTACAGAAGGCGCATGAGGTACATGTGATTACCTACAAATTTAGGTGAGAAAATGGAGAGTCAGAAAGGTTGTGATTTGCTCAGGGCACCCAACCAACAAGTGGCAAACCTCAGAGTCAAGTCCAGAATGGTCTGGCTTCAAAGCTCATGTTCTTTCCTCTCCGTTTTTGCTGTGCTTAATTTTCTTAAGACAAGAGAAATGTCTCCTTGAAATCTGTGTCATTACCAGAGACAGCATGCGTTATAGAAAGACCAGACTGGGCTGGGAGGTAGGCGATGGGGGTAGGCAAATCTTTCCTCATTTAGCTCTTCCCTTATTTAGCTGTGGAACTTTGGGTCTCAATTTTCTCCTCTATAAAAGCAGAAACTTAAAGTAAGTAACTTCCTAATGTATCCCACCTCTGACTTCTATGTCTCCTATCCTCTCTATAGTTTACAAGGGTTAATAGACGGTGGGAGACGCCAAGTTGCAAAAATAAGAGGATATATTAATTAAAAGAAATTTATTCTTTATTATTATTTAATATTAAAGATGCTAAAGAGCATTCTAGGCATAGTAAAATATTGTCTCTTTTTATCCCATAAATTTCCTGTGCAGTAAATATTTTAGCCTCATATTACCAATAAGGAAACTGAGTCATAGAGAGGTTACCTTTCCCCGAGGTCAAATTGGATATATCTGGAGCTCAAGTCTTGGTCTTTCTGATTCCAACCAAATGATAGTTTTCAGTGACTACCTTTAGGTATAATCAGTGATGATTCTTTCAACCAATTGTTTTATTCTGGCAAAAGTACAAAATATGTACTGATGAGTGTCCTCAATAATGGGAAAAAGCACATCGTTTTCAGAGCTTCAAGAACAAATCCAAATAAGAGAAAACTCCGTATGGAATAAAAGTTCACGGCCTTTTCATCAGATTTGTAATTATTTTGATTTTGTTGATCCCATTTTGGGGAACCAGAGAAGCAAAATGATGGCCACTCATTGGGAAATCAATAGTTTCACAGCATGGTTAGTAAGTTGCTGTAAAATTAGCTCATAATCAACCAGACCACAGTCAGTTTGATTGGTAAAGTGACAGCCAAAACTTGATTATGGCCTTCTCTCTGTGGCAAAATAAGTGGAGAGTCAGGCTGTAGATTCAGTGTTGGAGGCTTTTCACAGCATCTGGTTGGACCAACTGCTTATTACTAGTTATTCCTAAATTATTACTTATCTTAATCTCTCTACAGTCTCAAATTGTTCTTCAATGGTGTTTGATAAATTTGATGGCAGAGACTATATTAACTCATGAACCAGCTCATTCCATTTTTGGATAGACAATTCTGATGAAAGTGGAGTTTTCCTGAAATTGAACTGAAACCTGTGTTTTCGTATTAACCTCTCATGGAGACCATATGGAATCTTTCCTGCATCTTTCCTTCTTCAGAGATGAGTTACAATTTTTCAGTGATTTTTTAAAAATTATCTTTAAAATTGAAGATATGCTTTGTTATAATTTCCTAGATTACTGTGGATTCCTATTATTCCTTTTAGACCCAGGACCTACACAAATATAAATTAGGAAAATGGTTAAACTTCCTCAGCTAAAATATGTTTGTGCTTTTACTCTCAGCCAGGCATTCCAAACACATTCCAGAAATTTTCTCATATAATATTGACAACAACCTCGTGATTTATCATTATTATTTGCTTTCTACAGGCAAATAAACTCAGATCTGGAGAGATTAACTAGCCCAAGTCAGATAGCTAATAATTTGATGCTATGGCATCCAAATCCAAGTGCATAGGATCCCATAATGTGGGCATTACTCACTGCACTGTTCTGCTTCCTCCTAGGCCGTCAGCCTCTCAAAGGCAGGGTCTATGTGTATTGATCACAGTGTCCCAATGGTTAATAAAGTATCTGCTATATCATTGGCACAATTGTCTTTTTAATTAAATTGGACTATAAATTTAAAAAAATATTTATTTTAATCCTATCCTACACCAAAAATGTTTGCCAGTGAATACAATTTAACCCTTCAGTATTACCAATGTTCAGTTTATAGATCTTTCTATTACTGCTTTAATCTCCCTTTGCCTTTTTTGTTTCCTGTGGAATATTTTGGGATACTTTGGAATTTTTGGAAAACACATTTATTTTGGAATAAATAAATATTTTGCAATACTTGGAATATTTTTGCAGACCTCAGATCAAGGTCATAGATTCTTTTCACTTGTCATCTTCATATTTTTGTTCTTGCTTAGTCCCTTTCTGGAATTGGAATATATTGCAGTTATGACCTAAGAAAGGAAATAAATTTACGCAGGAATTTCCCTAAAAGGATTTTAAGCATTGGCATTTTTCAGCTAGAATCATTGTCATTTCACCAAAAGGCGTCATAAGGTGATGAAAAAATTGTTATTATCAAAAATAAGTTCATTAAAATGGAAAACAAAAATCCATAGTCTCAAGGTAGGCCAAGTAAAGAGGGATTACCTATTTTGTTAAAGAATAATTTTGTGCTATATAGGTATTTTAAGAATTCTGATTGTGTTTTCTGCTTTTTAAGGTAGATTATTTTTTTAACCATGTGGTTTCCCTAACCAGCATGCATGGGATATAACGGTAGGCAAGTCCATTTGGAGTAACCACAATCTGATCGCTTATTAATCCTTCTGAGCCATGGACATAAATTCCTTTGTACTAATATTAATGATGCTTATTAGAAACCATTATAGCATTTTTTCTTTTAATTAAGGCAAGTATTACTCAATAAATTTTGTTTTCATTCATTCATCAAATTGTTAATCAATTCCTACACTGTATCAGGCAGCCTTCCAGGTTTTAAAGACACCATAAAGGAAGAACTTTGTCCTTAAGAAGGCTGCAGCTTAGGTGTGAAGAAACACATTACAATACAAAATGACAGTTGCTATAATATACTTATAGGATGGATGAGAACATAAGGAAGATGTCCATAAGTTTGGACAAGCTAAAAGAAGGCTTTACAGACTCGAAGTTTAAGTTAAGACATGAAGGTTAAGAAAACACAATCAATTGCTTAGAGGCATAAAGGAGCCCAGGGTCTTTGAAGATCAATGAAAGAATTTGGTAATATTGGAATGTAAGAAAAAGCAATGAAGTTAGAAAACTGGACAGGGGCTGAATCATGGATGACCTGAACATCTTTCAAAGGGATTTATATTTAATCCAGCAAGCAATAGGAAATAGCCGTAGAATTTTGAGCAGAGGAATGACATAATTAGATGGGAGTGCTCAATGCCACATTTATTTCAGAGGAATGACAACTGTGCTATTGACAATAAATCAATGCTAGCTCACTCCAGTGATTTGTGGGGCTTACTGTCCAGTTTTCCCTGGATCCATGTCTTATATGCTGTAACCAGCACTAGACTGATGAAAAGTCTTATCTAGAAGCAAGCATGACTGTCATTGTAGCTGTTAACAATATTGTAGGTGTTATTTTTTGACTTTCCATGAGCACATTCTACTTACATTGTCATACAATATGATTCAATTAGATTTTCCCTGAGCCTCAATTCTCAGCTAATGCCTGCACATGGAATCACAGATGCCTACATATCATATATGTGAGCAGACTGCTGACATTTGAAGATAAATAGAGAAGTAGACAGCTAATCTCATCTCGTCCTGCCCAGAATCCTGATTACAGTTTGCTTTAAAGATGACTATCGTTAATGCCTGAGGAAGATATTGCAGATGTGAAGCACCATTAATAAGTTAAGGTAGTATAGCACCCCACATGTCAAAAGAACACAGTGGATAAATTTGAGAATGTCATGACATATGTATAGTTTTATTGATACCCATGAACTTGAAGTCCCAGTTTCAAGCTGAGACACAGAGGTCATTTTCCAAATGTTCTTTTTAAAAAACTTTTTATTTTGAAATCATTTTAGACTCATAAGAAGTTGAAAAAATAGTACAGAAGGTTACCATGAACATTTCCTCCAGGTTTCTTTAATGATAACATCTTCCATAATTATAATACTTTATCAAAACCAGAAAACTGGCTTTGGCACAACACTATTAACTGAGCTGCAGATCTTATTCAGATTTCTTTAGGATTTCAATCACCAAAATTCACCCACATTTTTTCAGTTCTTCAAGTGCTTCCTGATCCTTTCTGCTTTAAACGCTTACACATGCTGTTCCATCTGCCTTGGGCACTTCTTCCTGTTTCAACAACTCAACTTCCACACACATCGAATGCATTTTCTACTTTAGCTATCTGCTTCCTCTTTCAACCAGCTCGTGTATCGTTTCCTAAAGGAAGCTTTCCTAGAGGCCCCCCAAGTAGGGTATATCTGTCTCTTATGTATCTTCATAGCCCTCTGTCCTTCTCCTTCTTGTCATTTATTATAATTTAAAACAAATAACTCTCTAATTAGGTTCATGGCAATACACAAGGATGGCGATGGTTAATTTTGTGTGTCAACTCGACTGGGCTAAGTGATGCCCAGATAGCTAGTAAAACATTATTTTTTTGTTTTTCTGAGGATATCTCCAGAGGACATTAGCATTTGAATCAGTAAACTGAGTAAAGAAAGTCATCCTCACCAATGTGGGTAGGCATTATTCAATCCATAGAAAGCCCCAGTAGCACAAAAATATTGGAGGAAGGGTGAATTTGCTTTCTCTGCTTGAACTGAGACATGCATCTTCTTCTGCCCTTAGACATTGGTGCTCCTGGTTCTCAGTTCTTTGGACTTGGACTTACACCATCAGTTACCCTGGGCCTTAGGCTTCAGACCCGGACTGAATTACACCATGGTTCCTGGTTCTTCAGTTTGCAGATGGCAGATCATGGGACTTCTCAGCCTCCATAATCATGGAAGCCAATCCCTGTAATACATCTTTTCTTATATATAACTATATATATCCTATTGGTTCTGTTTTTCCAGAGAACTCTGACTAATACATAGATGGACAAATTAACTATGTGTTATTTTAGGGTTTTTTCAGTTTATCATGAAAGAATGAGATGTATTGTTCCCTTTCTTTCCAAGTAAAGTAGGCAGGGCCTCCCTCCCTTGAAACTTTCTGGTTTCAAGTCAGTGCTCCCTTGAAAATCCATCAATGACATTGGGACACAACTGGATAAGCTATAGAGGTTGATGCATAGTGTTTACTGTCTTTAGTAAAGGAAATCTTTCATCAGTTTTTTTGACCTGGGAACCCCTTTAATACGGAGGAATTTCTCTTTATTCAACATTCAGAATTTCTGTAGCATTACCGGAGAACAAGGAATAAATGTATATGGAAGGATATTTGTTCTCATTCAATTTTGATGATGAGGTAAAGAGAAGGCAAGTGAATGAAATTAGTAAATGCATCATTCATTCTTGTATTCCCCCATCCAAGTGAATTCAACAAATCCTGTTACAGCAAAAGTTTTGGTTTAGGTGCTCCAAGGAATATATGAATAAAGTTAAACTCATGGCCAAATAGAACTTATAACACAGAAGGAATGTGAAAAATTATGTGGGTTGTTGGGGAGGAGGTGGGTAGACTAGAGAACAATAGGAATTTAAAAGTACACATTAAGGGGGCCGGCCCAGTGGCGTCATGGTTGAGTTCGCGTGCTCCACTTCAGCGGCCCAGGGTTCACGGGTTCGGACCCCGAGAGTAGACCTATGCACCGCTTATCAAGCCATGCTGTGGCAGGAGTCCCACATATAAAGTACGGGAAGATAGGCATGGATGTTAGCCCAGAGTTAATCTGCCTCAGCAAAAAAGAGGAGGAATGGCAACAGATGTTAGCTCAGGGCTAACCTTCCTCACCAAAAATAAAAAAAGGAAAGTACACATTAAAAGTTCTCATCATAAGAAAAAAAATTTGTAACGATGTATGGTGACGCACGTTAACTAGACTTATTGTGGTGATCGTTTCACAATATATACACACGTTGAATCATTATGTTTTACACCTGAAACTAATATATTGTTATATGTCAATTATACCTCAATAAAAACAAAAACAAACAAAAAAATAGCAAGCTCATGGATACAGAGAACAGATTGGTGGTTGCTAGATGTGTGGGGAGGGATTGTGGGGGGTGAAATGGGTGAAGGAAGTTAAAAGGTACATACTTCCAATTATAAGGTAAATAAATCACAGGGATGTAATGTACAGCATGGTGACTATAGTTAATAATACTGTACTGTATATTCCAAAGTTTCTGAGAGAGTGGATCTTAAAAGTTTTTAGCATGAGAAAAAAAATTTATAACTATGTATGATGATGGATGTTAACTAGGCTTATTATGCTAATCATTTCACAATATATATAAGTATTGAATAATTACGTTGTACACCTGAAACTAATATAACATTACATGTCAATTATGTCTAAATTTTTAAAAATGAGAAAAAAAGGGGGCAAAAATTATGTCTGGGAGTCAGACATACCTTTTTTCCTATCTTGGCTCTGCCTATGTGACTTTAAACCAAACCCTCTAAGCTTCATTTTCCTCTTTTGCAGAATGGATTTAATAATATAATGTAAATATTGGGTCGTGAGGATCCAATGAGATCATAAATATAAAGCTATCTTTATGGTGCCGGGCACATAGTAAGCACTTAATGTTATCTCTTGTTATTATTTCTTCCAAATATCATTTCTATCAAACGTTTTCTACAAACAGCCTTACACCACCAATCAATGACTATTTCAATTTTCACTAAAACACTCTTAGTTGTTTCAACAAAAATACAAAATTTTGATCTCATACAATGGCAAACAAAAACAACAGAGCTTTATTGAGGGGTGATGCTGGGCAATTGTCCAGGCTATTGCCCCGGCTAAGTCATTCAATTTCTTACATCAGCTCAAAGCGAGTGTGATTTAAACTCATACCACAACAATATGACAAATTATACAAATTACAGACTCTTCAGGGTCGCTTATAAAGAGTTGAGACTGGAAATGTTAAATTCACAAGGATGCCGAGGATCTGCTTGTATATAAATACGTATAACTCAAGACAGCAAGTGATAAATGCCAGTCAAGAGAACTGACCATGTGCTGCAGGAAGTTAGAGGAGGGAAAGACTGCATTTTAAGAAGCGATTCAAGGCTGTAGCAAGAATGTCCTTCTCACAAAGCGCATATTTATCTGTTATCATTTGATACCTGAACTCAGTTATAATGGAACTGGTTTGAGTCCTTGGAATTGTATGAAATGGAAACTGGGCATGTAAGGGGTGGTTGTCTGTTAGTTTCTCATGGCCCAACAGAAAATGGGAACCTTCTCTAAAAAGCTCCTTTGAATAGCAGACAGTCATCACTGATTACTGGCAAAACAATAACGATTAAGAGTTACCATGTGCTGGATACTCTCCATCACAGAGTGTGGTATCCCCAGACTTTTGGATTATACAAACCAGTACAACTAAAAATAAATTAATTAATGAGTCTCCCACAAAAAGTGTCACTAACATTTTAACTTTATCACATAAATGTGTAATTTTTTTAAGCTACAATTACTACTGCCGCCATTTTTTTTTTTTTTTTTTTGTGAGGAGATCAGCCCTGAGCTAACATCCGCCAATCCTCCTCTTTTTTTCGCTGAGGAAGACGGCCCTGGGCTAACGTCGGTGCCTATCTTCCTCCACTTTATATGGGACGCCGCCACAGCATGGCTTACCAAGCAGTGCGTCGGTGCGCGCCCGGGATCCGAACCAGCGAACCCCGGGCCGCCGCAGCGGAGCGCGCGCACTTAACCGCTTGCGCCACCGGGCCGGCCCCTGCCGCCATTTTTTTAAAAGTATATTTTGAAGTCAGATCAAGCAGGAAGAACATAATCTATGTAAATAAAATTAAGTTGTTCTTTATATGTCTCTTAATGCATTTCACCTAAGTAATCATATGAATTTTCAGAATATTTAGAGTGCACATCTAGGACAATCTGATTTAAAGTATAGGCTGACAAAAACAGACACACAGATCAATGGAATAGAATCGAAAGCCCAGAAATAAACCCACACATCTATGGACAGCTAATCTTTGACAAAGGAGCCAAGAACATACAATGGAGAAAAGAAAGTCTCTTCAACAAATGGTGTTGGGAAAACTGGATAGCCATATGCAAAAAAATGAAAGTAGACCCTTACCTTACACCATACACAAAAATTAACTCCAAATGGATTAAAGACTTGAATGTAAGACCTGAAACTGTGAAACTTCTAGAAGAAAACATAGGCAGTACGCTCTTCGACGTCGGTCTTAGGAACATCTTTTCAAACACCACATCTGACCGGGCAAGAGAAACAATAGAAAAAATAAACAAATGGGACTACATCAAACTAAAAAGCTTCTGCACAGCAAAGGAAACCATCAACAAAACGAAAAGACAACCTAACAATTGGGAGAAGATATTTGCAAACCATACTTCTGATAAGGGCTTAATCTCCAAAATATATAAAGAACTCATGCATCTCACCAACAAAAAAACTACCAACCCAATTAAAAAATGGACAAAAGACCTAAACAGACATTTCTCCAAAGAAGATATACAGATGGCCAACAGGCACATGAAAAGATGTTCAAAATCACTAACTATCAGGGAAATGCAAATCAAAACTACAATGAGATATCACCTCACACCCGTCAGAATGGCTATAATTAACAAGACAGGAAACAATATGTGTTGGAGAGGATGTGGAGAGGAAGGGAACTCTCATACACTGCTGGTGGGAGTGCAAACTGGTCCAGCCACTATGGAAAACAGTATGGAGATTCCTCAAAAAATCAAGGATAGAACTACCATATGATCCAGCTATTCCACTGTTGGGTATTTATCCAAAGCACTTGAAAACACCAATTTGCAAAGGTACATGCATCCCTGTGTTCATTGCAGCGTTATTCACAATAGCCAAGACTTGGAAGCAACCTAAGTGCGCATCAAGGGAAGGGACGAATGGATAAAGAAGATGTGGTATATATACACAATGGAATACTACTCAGCCATAAGAAACGATGAAATCCAGCCATTTGTGACAACATGGATGGACATTGAGGGTATAATGCAAAGTGAAATAAGTCAGAGGGAGAAGGTCAAATACCGTATGATTTCCTTCATTAAGTAGTAGATAATAACAACAATAAACAAACACATAGGGACAGAGATTGGATTGGTGGTTACCAGTGGGGAAGGGGGGAGGGAGGAGGGTGAAAGGGATAATTCGGTACATGTGTGTGGTGGTGGGTTGTAATTAGTATTTTGGTGGTGAACATGATGTAATCTATGCAGAAATAGAAGTACAATGACGTACACCTGAAATTTTTACAGTGTCATAAACCAATGTTACTGCAATAAACAAAAAATTAAAAAAGAAAAGAAAATTATAATCTTGGTTTAGGAAAAAGGTAGAAATTTGATGTTGAGACCAGATAGACTTAGCTGGGCAGAGCACCGCTACCTGACAGCTTAGGAAAAAATGCACCCTCAGTTTGAAATCTTCTTTTATACTCTGTATGACAGTAGAATTAAGATACCGAAGGTCAATTTGCCATGATGGAACAACTTCTGATGTTGAATCAAGAATACTTAGGGTTTGAGTCCTGATCTGTCACTAGTTTTGTGACTTTGCACAAGTCACTTAGGGTCTCTGATCTTCCTCTCTCTAAGGCCATGGTGTGCTGGATGGAGCCTGCACTTAAGACAGAGCTGATTGTGAGCATTTTCTCCAACTTCGCATTTGGTGACCTTATGGTTGTGGTAGCTTGAAATTGGTTGTGGTGGGAGTTTATACACCATGGAAAGTGACACATGCTACGATTCAGAGTATTTTTGTTGTTGTCCTTGCTGTTTTCAGAGAGGCTGTATGAGCACACTGCTGTCTGTAATCCAAAAATCAAAATGACTTAATAAATATGAAATCACTTTGTTAATTAATAACCTTACTCAACCGAAGACATTACATGTAACTTTATCTCTGAATACCTCTTTGACAACTGAAACTTAAAAGCTATAGATTTCTAAAGAGAACAAATTTTAGAGTTCACAACTGTCAATCATTCATTTTTGGCTAATTCTGGAAATATTTCAAGTATTTTCATAGAGTAGGTATTTTTATACATGTTTCTTTTTACATTGAAATGGAAAAAACTGGGTTCTTTTGTTCAGTGTATTTCTTGAAATTTCACCTAATTTTTCTGGTTTGGGCGTGGAAAACTAATTAGAATACTAAACCTGATGCTAAGAAAGATCACATAGTGCCTTCCAAAATTTGATGCCAATGCATTTTAGATTTTTCACTCCAGTTAATTATGGACTATGTAATGTCATACTTCTCTAATCCCAAAATCTTTGAGTCATAGTCCCAACTACATTTTGACTTTGACCACTCTAGATATATTAATGGAAAACCAAGTGACAGCTCCAGTCAGAAATACTGAATTCTTTCTGATATAGTCAAAAGAACATTGAATTCAGTCAGGACAGGTGGGTTCTAGTCCTTGCTATAGCCTTAATAGGAGAGTGGGGAGGAAAAGTAGCCATGATGGGAGTTTTATTTCCACTTCAAACAGAGTCCTGTCTCTAGCAATATTATATAAAATATTTTCCTCCTCTTCTCTTCCTATCCCCGCTCCAAACCCGTCCAGTGGCATGCCACTTCTCAGGATTCTAGAACACACTTTGTATGAGCTGAGTGGTAGAAGTGCTCTACTTATATAGACAGAATTAATAAAATGATTGACAAACACGTAAGGACATCAGAAAATAAATTTGTGAAAGATCTTTACAGCGAAAAGGTAAAAGCCACTATGAAATCAGTTGATTTGACAGCCGAGTCACCATACTGATTTTATTGATCGATTTGAGAATAATAAAATTGCTTCCAGAAAAAATAAAAAATAAAAAAAAATATAGGCTGAGCGTCATACATGAAACTCATGTTGGGAACCTTGGGGAGTCCCTCAAAGCAGTAGACACCCTTCTCCAGAGCAGATGAAGCCGAGCCTAAAGGAGACACCTTCCTCATGGCTGACAGGGAGACACAGGCAATACATATTGAGATTGTCACAGGCCTCTGTTACAAACAGAGGAAACAGCACTGATTTCAAATGGAAGCCCCAGATTGAAGCCAGAAGGGCAGATGTTCTAAATTACAGGATTTGTTTACAATCCTGCTTCTTTTCAGGATATGTAGCCTGCTCCAAGTTGAGTTGTAGTGGCATTTTATTTATTTAATGGTGGTTAATGATTTTCTCAAGCAAGGCAACGGCTGCTCTCACAATAAAGAATAGTCTTTATTAAGGGACCAAATTTAGATTATGAAAATCCTGCTACTTTGACTTTATTTTTCTCACTATGTTGAGGACCCATGAAAAGCTTCTGAAACACTTGGCACTGGTTCTTGGAGGGAACTGGGCAACCAGTGAGCTTTCCAGAACTACAGATGTCTGGAACCCAATCCTCAAAGAGTCTGATTCAAATAGTCGTGAAAGGTGTCTGTGCTTCAGGATTTTTTAAATGTTCTCCTAATGAATCCACAAGGCAACTAGGGTTGAGAACCATGGGTCGACAACCAGTGGGACGTTTTTCCCCTCTGTCATAGTTTTCCTTTAGAAACTGTTCACTGCTCAAAGCTATATCCTACCTCAGTGCACACGGATGCTTCCTTTCACAAGTAGCAAGGGTACTTAGTGCCAGACCGTCTTAGGCTTGAAGGATGTAGTATAAAATGAGTTCAGCAAAGTCCCTTTCCTGTTTGGCTGACTGTTTATGGAGACAAGAGAGAACTCTGTATGGGGCAGTGGGAGATACACTTCCTACACAGTACACGATGTAGGCTCATTGTTATCCAAAGGGTTAAAATATGTCCCAAATGACTAATGGCCATTCTTCCTTCAAAACTGACAGCTGTAAAAGATTTAAAAGGCAGCCAAGGCAAAATGTTTGCAGTAATTTAGAGCTCCCCATCTGAAAACAGAGCATCAATGGCTGCAGTGTGAATTTGCTGAAAGAATAACACACACACAAAAAATTCAACATCTGCCCTGTTTTTCAGAAGCCATAAAATGGAAACATCATTACCAGAAAATGTGATGGAGCTTGGCAAGTAAAGAGAGTGTAAAAAAATCTGAAAGGGAGAAAATAGGATAGGAAACAAATCAGTAAATTCTGATTCATGATGATGATGATGGTGGTGCTGATACTAAAATAGCAATAAAGCCACCGTTCATCGAATTCCTATTATATACCAGGTATTTATTTTTACTCATTCAAAAATTATTTGTAAGTACCTAATATGTGTGAAGCAATGTTCTTGGATGTAGGAATGCAGTGGAGAACAAAGAAAAGCAAAGTACTTGACTTCATGAAGCTTGTATTTCAATGGGAGAAATTCTTAATTATATCCAATCCTTATGACGGAGCTTCAAAGTAGGAATTTGTTACCCCAATTTTATAGGAATTAAAACTCAAGAGGGTTAATTAACAACTCTCATGAATACTCATCATCTTGGTATGCCAGGACACGTCAGAGGAGTTATTACCAGCAATGTTAACCAAATATTATGTCTTGCTATTGTAAATGTAAAAGAGTGGACAGCTGCTTCTTCATATTTGAGATACCATTTTCTTGAGCACCAAAGACCTAGATTCAAATTTTCTCTTGGCCATTAATCCACGTTGTGATCTTCAGCAGGTACTTTCCTTCTCTTAGTTCTGGTTTTACAACTCTGAAGTGAGGCAGTTGGGCTAGATCAGTAGTTCTCAGTGTGGACCTCAGAGAGGCAACCTCAGCACCACCCGGGACTTGTTTGAAATGCAGATTATCACAGAGCACCCCGTATCTACTGAATCAGAAACGCTGGTGGGCCCAGCAATTTGTGTTTTAACAGGCCCTCCAGGTAATTCTGATATGCACTAAACTTTGAGCACCATTAGACTAGATGGTCGAATATAATGATTAAGAGTTTAAGAGTCAAACAGACATGGATTTGATCCAAGCTTCACAATTCACTAGCTCCATGAGTATTGGGAAGTCACTGAACAACTCTGAGACTCAATTTCCTGAACCATCAAATGGGATCAATAACAGTATCTTTCCTATTAGTCTGTTATGAATGAGATAGTACATGTGAAGTACACAGCAAATGCTTAGCATTTAAGTGGTTATTTATCATCATCATCACTTTCACGGTCTAAAACATTTTCACACTGACGTTCTAAGATTCTGTCCTATTTGAAGATGACATCAAGAATGCTGACCAGTCAAAAACAATGCCCAGGTGATAAAAAAAAAGAGTTCCCTTTCTAACAAGCTAAATGCAGACTAAAACTGGCAGATTGCAGCAGCAAATGGTTTTGCTGCAAGAGGCAGTAAGCATCATCACAAACAGATGTTGCATTTTGCATCCAGAGCACCAGCAAGCCATGTCCCTCTGTATCAGATCAGCCTGCCCTAATCATGAGATGTGTTGGCTTACAAGTTTGCTGTCTAGTTGAACAGAGCCTTGGATGTAAATCCAAACATGTGTTAGGCTGGTGATGATAAATGAATTGAACAAAAGGAGGAAGAAAATCATTCCAAACAGCAGATAGAAGCTCAGGAATGGTGCCATTTGAAACGTGTGGATGTGGCATCCCTTTTTCTCCCACTACCTTTCCTTTGCATCCCCTCCAATCTGCGGGCAACAGATCCGAAAGAAAACTCCAGGTTCCTCATAAAACGCGTTAAACCACTTGAAAACAGGAAGAAATAGAGATGAATGGTGACCTGCCAACTGTGAGTAATTGAAAGGTGGGTTTAATGTGGAATAAATCCACCTGCTCCCAATAAAGTAGTCAAGTTGATGTTTAAGTCCAGAAAAAGTAAATTCTCTGAAGTATTTTATTTTCTGAGCAAGCCTAATTACAGTGGCTCTGTACAGCCAAAAATTTTAGAGATGATATGCTGCAGTAGTTAAGATCTCAGTCCGTAGAGTCAGGCAGCCAAGGATTGAATCTCGACTCTGCCATTTACAAGCTGGATGATCTTGGACAAGTTTCTTAATATTTCTGAGCCTCATTTTTCTTGTAAGTAAAATTGAGATAATAATAGTGTCTACCACAGAAGGTGGCTCTGAGGATAAAAGGGAATATAGTGCTTAGCATAACGTCTGACATAGTAAGTGTTCAGTAAGTTATAATTATGATTAAAAAAAACAATCCTGAATTACTATGAGCATGTTGTAAGACATGAGAAGGTTGTTTTAAGGCAATTGTAGCAGGTCCTCTCTTTAAAATCTGCCACCCAGTGAATTTCATCTATCCTGTCCCTAAGTTTTGATGAAAAGCAGCTGTATCTTATGGGTTGCAAGTGAAACTGTTTCAAGTCAAAATGTGAATTTACTAGTTCAGAAGACTAAGAAGTTCTGAGGTAGATTCAGGCAAGGCTGGCTTCAGCACTCAGTATCTTCAGGACTTGGATTCTGCCACATTAGCTTTAATCTCAGCCCCCGAGAAGCAGCAAGATGTCTGCAGTACCTCCACTACCTTAAGATTCTCACTGCATCAGGAGACAAACCGTTCTTTCAGTCGCTCTGGTAGTCCTGTGATTTTTCTCTGATTGGACTTGCTTTGAACCAGTCATGGCACACAGCAGTAATTAGGTGTGCTCATTGGCTTGGACTTAAATCACGTGATCACTCCGGAGGTGGGTGCAGTTCTGCCCTGAACCATGGACTGAGAGTGAGGGAGGGATGAATGCCCACTAGAAAAGTCTGTGCTGTTGCTGTGGAGGCAAACAATATGTAGACAATCCACCTGTTTCTTTTTCCTCTTTTTTTTTTCTTTCTACTTAATCCTTTTCTTATGTCTGCATGTGTAGCCCCTGACCTCAAGGGGTTACTGAACAACAAATCAATTTTTCATAAAATGTGGCTAGTGGACATGTCAGAATTTCCAATAATGCCTGTTGAAACAGACCTGAACCTCTCTCCAGCACAGAATCCCTAAGTATTAGGTACAGTCGTCTGTATTTTTAACAAGTTCTCCACGTGATTCTTAGAAATACTAAAGTTTGAGAACCACTGAAACAGATAATGATTAAGTCAAGATAATTTCTCCTGTAATAAACCACTGATTTAATATATTACATTTCACTTTCATTTCCTTATGCCTGTCTGTAAAATAGAGACAATAATATATGACCTCAGCTGTCTCAAAGAGCTCTCTGAGGACCAATAATCCCATTTTAATGTAAAATCTTTTCTGGTTCCTTAGAAGTAGTGGTAAAATAAGTTTTATTAATTCGGATGCTAGTGGTAATAGAGTGATCTCTTAAATAGAGAAGTAATATATATTATATGGGTTATTTTTTTTAAATGATAATATTCCATAAGTTGATAAAACCACTCTGTGTCTGAATTTACTAATTTGTAGAGAGGGGAAAAACCTCTATCAGGTTTTAATGAGAATTAAAATAGTTAACTCATGTAATGTCCTTAGGAATTTGGCCCATAGTAATAGATCAAATGATAGTTACTCCTACTAGTCACTTACTATATATTTTCTCACTTAATCCTCCTAAACCCTGATAGATAGTTATTATTGCACCTGTTTTGCAAATGAGACACTCAAGGTTCAAAGTCATTAATTCACTTGCTCAAGGTCACAGAGCTAGTAGGGTAATTGTGTCAAAATATAATTGAAATCCACAAGTATTCAGTGGGTACCTTTTACACACTGTCCACTGATAATTCATGATTTCTGAGTGATTTATGGGTATTGTAATTTAAGTATGTGACAGGGCCAGTTACTAGAGCATTCCAGTTAGAATGATGACCTTAAGAATTTATTACATATGAGCATGTAATGCTAGCATTATTTCTCCACTCTCCATACTACCAGATTAAGAAAACAATACTGAAACTTCTGATATATAATCTTGACAGGATGTAAATGAGAATTATTTTATTAAAGATTTAGATCTATAGGTTAGGGAGTGAAAGTTCCCTAAATTACTCCTAAGGACTAATTTACACAACAGGAGAATTAAGCTCAATATGTTGTTTATTTTTTGCAGGGCAGTTTGTTTATTCTCAGTTTTATTTTTTGTCAAGATGTATTTGTGGACTATTTCCATTTTTCTTCAAACCAAAATTACTGGCATGGATATATCTTAAAATCCAAGAAATTTAAGTACTTGACAAGCTTGAGATAACATCACTCTTCGTGGTAGGTTTTTTTTTCACACTGCTCCACATTTTGACCCTGTGTTTTCAAATAATTGTCGATTCCGTCTCACCTATCTTCTCTCAACTTTATCCATGCCCATCTCCTCACGGTCCTCTACACAAGTTCACTTCAAGTATAAATTTGCTCATGCTGTTTCTCCTTTCTGGAATGTTCTTTTTGCCTTCTCCATACACATCCTACCCCATCTCTCATGGCTCCACTCAAGTCTGATCTCCTATAGAATACTTTAACTATTCCACTCTAAAGTGGTCATTCTCCTTTCTATTAACTTCCACTTTTAGATGTTTATAACATCTAAAACATCTTGTGGTTCTCCTAAGCAATTTCTTGGAATTTAGCTGGCAGACACTGTGGATTGGGTAAACGAACTAGCTGTTTCTTTTGAATCACATGCTAGGAAGCTTATAACAAATCTCTGGGCCACCCAAAGCAAAGGTAAAGACTTCATTTATCTAAGCCTCATTTCTGGATCCATTTCACATCCAAATGTTTCCCTTTCTACACACACCCACACAACTTTTCTTTATCACACAGTTCTAATCTATGTTTCATTTTTGTATTCTGTGAATTTTAATAAACCTCTTTAAGTATTTTTTGTAGGGTGGGTGCAAATTTGAATACAAATGAATATAAGATATATCTGTCAGAAGTCTTTGTGTTGCAAGTAACAAAATATAACCCACTTTACAATGGCTTAACCAACAAAAAAATTTGTTGACTGATGTATAAAAAAATCTAGAGGCTTTGGCTGGAGCTTGATCCAAAAGTTCAAATTGTACCACCCAAAGCCTGGCTGTTGTGTAAGTCACTCTTCTCTGCCTTCTGCAGTATAAGCTTTATTCTCAGACCTCACAAAAATGGCTCCTTGAGGTTCCGGTCTCTCTCTCCTCATGGTAGCAAAACAGAAACACGCTTCCAAAGCACCCAAACCATTAAAATCACAGGAAGAAAGAAGGTTTCTTATAATTGCTTCTTTAAGATAGAGAAGATACTTTTCTCTCCAGAAATAAATGTCTCTTATCTCATTGGTTCAAGTCAAGTCATATGTCTTTCCTTGAGCAAATCATTTAGCTGCAAGAGTTAGGGAAGTTTTACAACCATTGATTTAAACAAATCTGGTTTAAAAGGGGGGAAGAGTGATTTTACAAAGAAAATTTGGAGTACTTTTAGGAAGTTAGAGTTAGACGCCTAGGGGCCCAAAACTTAACAGTCATTCTCTATGTAAGGTGTTTTGTACATAATTGTTAAAAATCATCTCTAGGTGTTAGCAATCTCTCTGCAAGGAGATAGTATGCTCTTTGAGTGAAGAATTGGTCTAGGGCTTTCTGGGTAGGTTTCACAGTAGGCAGCAGATACTAGGCTCCCAGCCGGTTCCCATCCTACCTGCTCGTGGCTATTGCTGTAATTTATGTGGTAGTTTGCTTGTACAGCTGGACTGTACAGCACAACTCACCACCACAAAAAGAGAGCTAGAGGAATTAGTCTCCGGGATTAATTGTTGGGGGGGTACAGGATTAATATACAAGGGACATTTGGGTACTTATTGGCTGAGATCAGATAATCCATGCCTTGAGAGCTGGGATGGAAGATAAACAATGCTCTCCTTGTACTTTCATAATTGCACTATAATATTTCCTATGTCCACATATACTTGGGACCATACAATCAGGGATGGGATGTAGAAAAATTAAAATGGAAACTGCATTAGGTCTTTATGCTCTCCTAATAACAATATCCTACACACCATGAGTAACAGATAATGTTGCCAGATTTAGCAAATACAAATACAGCACACCCAGTTAAGTGTGAATTTCAGATAAAGAACAAATAATGTTTTAATCTAAGTATAGCCCATGCAGTATTTGCAGTAACGATACTATAGAAGGGTCGAGTCAAGCAGTTTAGGCAAGGCTGTCACTGAGTTTTTATACATCTGAGTTGTACTATGCCTAACAGCTTTCATAATATTTCAGTCTTTGTGGGAATCAAATTTGGGATGGAATCCTGTTTCCATCGCTTACTAGCCATGTTGCCTTATGTAAATTCTCTACATTCTTTGAGCTATAGCTTTATTATAAATAGAGAAAATAATAGCTCCTACCCCACGGAGTGATTTTGAGGATTAAGTGCTATACAGTATATAAAAGTTTAATTTAAGGCCTGGCATATAGTAAGCTCTCAATAAATAATAGGTATAAAGAGCGAAGATAAGTATTTGCAGCTATTTGTAGAAGTCTTAAATTCTGTGTCATAATTCACTTCCCTTTCTCAGTGCAATGTGGGAACAAAAAAATATCAATGCTTAATGAGGAAACTTTTGACTAGTACTGAGTTATTCATTCTACAATTATTTACTCAGGGCTCACTTAGTACACAGCAAGCATGTGTGCTGTGACAGGGGTAAATGTTGTGTGTGATGCTGATGATAGGGGTTAAAAATGTGCCCCCTGCCTCTGCTCTCAAGTGGCTTTGATTCATATGGAATACATAACAATGGAAGAAATATATGAAAAGACAGCCTATGTCTGTAAAATTTAAAGATTTCAGTCAGAGAGTGAGTTCATATAAACCTCCACAGACAATCTGTCTCCAAATAAAACAAAAACTTCTGAGAGACCATTTTATCTTCAGTGTTTTTCACAGTCTATGGTATATATTAGGTACTCAATAAATGTTCACTAAAGTAGAGGGAATATTAGAAGAGATTTTTTTTCTCTCTCGGGGGGGGGGGTGGATTTTGTAGCTTCCGAAGGAAGTAGAAATCTATAGAATTGGGATCCATCTGCTATTAATAGGGTGACCATATAATTTTTCATCCACACTGGGACACTTTTAGAACAGTGAAGGAGGATGCTAATAATAATTAGGCACAACGGGCTATACAGAGGCTTTCACAGGCAAACAAGGACATCCGTTCCCTCTATCTACAACCATCACCTGGCAGCCAGTGGCCCAAAGGTGTGAAGGGTTCCAGGTATAAACATATACTCTCCTTTTGAAAAAAATCAACAATTTTGATTTGAGCAGAGAATGAGGGGTCACAGGCAGAGTTTTCACCATGGTCTGAGCTGTGTCTACCGTGCTTGGAATTAGCATTTAATTGTTTTAATTTTTTTCTTTTGACAGTCACTAAAACTTCTTCAAGGAATGCACGGGGGCTGTATCATATAATCTTAGACCATAAGTTCTGGAAACAGCCTAGAGATCATATAGTCTCATTTATTTATTGTTCTTAATAATACAATAGGCCAGAGGGAGGCAGCTGGGAGGGAGTGAAAAGAATATTGGACTTCATCAAAAGACTGTGCTCCGTGTTTGTCAATTATACCTCAATAAAGCTGGAAAAAAGGAAGAAGACTGCATTCAAATCCTCATTCTCTGATCCAGATGCCAAACTATGGCCCAAGAGACAAATCCAGCCCAACACATATTTTGTAAATAAAATCTTTTGGGAACACCTCCATTCATTTATGTATTACATGTGGCTGCTTTCTGGCTACAAGGGCAGAGTTGAGTAGTTGGGACAGAACGTATATCCTACAAAGCCTAAAATATCTACTATCTGACCCTTTACAGTAAAAATTTGTAAACCCCTGCCCTAATCTAGTCATAGTGGCTGGTCTCTTCCACCTCTTTTTCTTCTAACTCCTCCTCCTCCTCCCCTTCCTCCTCTTAGCTACTGGCCATTGAACGCTGCACACCAAACAGTGGACTGAGTGCGCCACATGCCTGATTTTCCTAACTGTCACAGACACCTGAAAGGAGAGTACTGGAAGGCAGTATGCACAGTGGTTAGAGTGCAGACTGGAGCAGCTGATTGTGTGTTTTGCAACCCAAGACCATCACTAACCAGCTCCAAGAACTTTATCTAGTTGTTTAAACTGTCCACATCATCACTGATTTTCATCTCAAACATCCCCAGGAAGTAGGTCCTCTAATTAGCCTACACTTCACAGCTGAGAAAATTGAGGTTTACAGAGGTTAAGTTTCACAGTCAGCATTGGAATTCTAGGTAGTCTGGCTTCAGAGCATAAGCTCTTCAACAACATGATACTGTCAATCTGAAGCTAAAATGACACACTAGACATTAAATGCCATTTGAAAAAATATCAAACACGATGCCAATATCAGGAACTCACTGTGATCATTCCTACATAATTATTTTTCTACACTATAAATCAGGGATGTCCCACGTCTGGGGATTGATTCCAAACCAGAGATCTTGGGTCATTGTTCATTGTTGCTTGATATAAAGTATTGATGACAATAATGACAATTAGAGTGACTTGCTTCCAGATTATACTCTTCTTCTTGTCAACCAAATTTGGTTATATAATTTTCAAGTTGGTTTGCCATCTGCATCTTTATTGCTCTACCGTGAGCCCCTTCCTTGCCTGACTTGGATTTATTTCATTGAATATAAAAAAATAATCTTACTTACATTGCTTTAAATTGCATCTTCGCCCGAGTCTTCGCACAGCGTTTGGATAACACTAATTGGAGCAATTATTTATAATTGTTGGATGGATGTGGAGAAGCCACTGAATGTGTTTACCTATTGGAGAATATTTATGCCATTCACTTTCCCTTAGACCACAATTTGTGAATATATGTTTCTGGGTTTTAATGATACCCTCTTTTTACTAAATAAATCATAGTATTTGGGGCAGGAAACTGTAGTTTACACTGGAAGCAAGTCATTTGACACTTTGATCAATCACTTTCCCCCTGGGTGACTAAGAGTAGCTTTCCTTAATTGCAATATGCTAGCACACCTGAGGTGGAGGCTACATATTGCTTGCCTTCTGCCAGCAGTCATCACTGAAATTAAACATGGAAAAGGAACATACCGTGAGTAATCACTTCATTTATCCACTTGCTAAAACAAGATGTTTCTGGAGGCCAATCTTCTATTTCTTTCAGAACAAAAACCCCCACCATTTCTATAGGAAAACAAACTTGCTGGGCATATGTAAACAATCAACAAATTGAATAAATTTTATACTTTTCAACTCATCATTTTGGGTCAAGTAGCCACAATTCAAAGTTGAATCACCATTATACCAATCACTTCATTAAGCAGAGAAGAATGCAGAGTATATCTAAACAAACTCATTTTTAATTGGACTTTAGACTTGCATGTCTTAGTATTCAGCAAAAGATATAATGCTATTCCTATGCAGATTTATGGAGCTCTGTCCCTGTGCAGCTTTCTCCTCCTTGGAGCCTCAGATGCTGCAATTTTACCTTTCTGAAAATTTGCCTTGATTCAGCAAGACATCCCTGCTCTGCTAAGATTCCCCTGCCTCCACAAGGGTCAGGACAGTGCTTCCAAGCAGAAATCTGAGCCAAAGGGCCTCCCTTTGTGTGCTTACCTTCTTTCAGAAAATTCCTGTTGTATAATTTTTTAGAATGGTTACTTCATATATGTTGCCCAGTTTTCTAGTTGTTTATGGTGGGAGAATTCAAAAAAAACCTTCAAGATTAATATCCCTCATAAACACAGATGCAGAAATACTTAGCAAGATATTAGCAAATCAAGTTCATCAGTATGTGCAAAACATATTACACTGTGACCAAGAGAAATTATCCTGAGAATGCAAAGTTGCTTTAACATACAAAAGCCAATCAATGTAATGGACCATATTAAGGGAATAATAGACAAAAAAGGCTTTTGATTAAAATTTAATACTCTTTCACTATTAGAAAAATCTCAGCTGTTAGGAATAGAAAGAACTTCCTCAACCTGATAAAGGGCAACTCAAAAAAAAAATCTTTAATATTACTTAATGGTGAAAGCAAGCAAGGGTACAAACACTCACTACTTCTATCTGAACTTTATTGGATATCCCAGCCAAAACAGTAAGGCAAGGGGAAAATTATTTATATATTTTTATATATATATATATATATATATATACACACACAGACAAATATATATTTATACATATACATAAAATTTTACATTAATATAATGTAGACATATATATTGATATTGATATTATGAACCTGGCTTATTCTAGAGCTGGTGGTGTAGGATTGACTCACTTAAAGATGGTCAGTGAAGTTGAAGGAGAAAATGTAGAGGGAAACAAAATGAATAATTCCTATAGTTGCAGAATTTGCCCAAAGTAGAAAACTAGAAGTAATTCTTGCCTCTTTCCCTTGTGTCAACTATACAACTAATTACAACAGCAAGATCCTGACAATACCAATTTAAAACATTTCCTAATTTTTCAACTTTCCTCCATCTCTACTGCAATCTCCCCAGTTGGAATTTCTATCTTCTTTTGCTTGAGAATTGTAACAACAGTCTTCAGTATTATGCCATTTCCGGGTTCATCCTCACCCTAATCCATCGCTAGATAATTCAGCCTGATCACTCTTTCTAAAAAGCATGTATGTTCATATTATTCTATTTTTAAACCCTTTAATAGTTTCCACTTCCCTTTAAATAAAGACCAAACACCCTACATAACTTTTAGAGCTTGTCAGAACTTGGTCTCATCCTCACATTCAACCCATATCTCTTTCCACTTTCCTGTAGGCACGTTACCCTCTATTTACTCTAGCTTCTTTAAGTTCCTTGATAGTGCCATGCACTCTACAGAATGCTCTCCTTCAAATCCCGCCATCCAGTTTACTTTCCAAATTTATCCTAGTCATTGAAGTATCAACTCAATGTCACTTCCTCGGGACATCATCCCTAACTCTCAAGTATGGGGCAGGCTCCCCTATTCTGTGTTCCTATAACTCTCTGCAGAACCCCTTCTGAAGGTGCTTAAACACCAAGATTGATTGTTTCATTGCTATTTTCTCCATTCACCTCCTGTGAAGACAGGTATTGTCCTTCTTGGTCAGCACCATAATTGGCACAGAGAATATACTAGTTAAGTAAATGTTAAATATTAAGTAAATGAACAGGAAGAGAAGTCAGTGAAAGACAGTTTGGGAAATGAACCTGAATCAGCAAAGTCAGAGAAGTCACACTTCACAAAATTTGCACTTGTAAAATTCTTTGAAAATATATAAATTATTTTTCCATGCTTCTTTTTTTGATTTGTAGAGCATTTTCATTCTATAAAGTGGCTACTATCCCCAATGTCCAAATTTTGGCAATAGTTTCCTACCACAAATTATGGCCAGATGTGGCTAACCTCAGATTAGGAACATCTTTTGATTCTAGATTCACGTGTTTTAGTCAGAGTAAGTAACACTAGCTCCTGTAACAAACAACTCAAAAGTATTTTATGCAATACAAATGATAAAGGGGGCTTTACACCATAAAAGTTTATTTCCTATTAATATTACAGCATCCAGTATGGGTGAAGGAGGTTGGGGAGGACTCTGCTCCATACAGTCTTCGGAGATATATACTCTTTCCATGCTGTGCATCTTTCAATCTTCAGCAAATGGCTTCAAGAATTTGACACCATATAGGTGTCATCCATTTGGTAGGGTGAGGGAAAAGGGAGGGAAGAGATCAAAGGGAAAGTAATTGATTATAGCTGCTTGGACCAAACAGTGAAGTATCTCTTCCACTTACATTCTGTTGATGAGAACTAGTCATATGATCCCTATATGCAAGGTAGGCTGGGAAATGAGGATTAGCTGTGTGCTCAGGAAGAGAAAATGGGTTTTATGAGCATCTACTCAGTCTCTGCCAAAACTTATATGTTAATTAATTAGCTCATTTATTTATTGATACATGTGTATTTTTTTTTAGCACTTACTAAAACTGGGAACTCTTCTAAAACACAGAGAAACAATAGTGAATAAAATGTAATCTCAAACTTTGTGAAGTTTATATTCCAATCAGGGCATACAGTTTAAAATAAAATTTTCTGTAGAGAAAAGAAAAGCAGTATACAAAGAGGGTTATTTATATAGGATAGCCAAGGAAAACACCTCTGGTCAGATGATATTTCACAGAGAGCAGAAGGAAGTAAAGGAGCAAGCCATGTGGATATTGGGAGGCAAGCATCCCGGCAGAGAACAGCAACTGCAAAGGCCCCACAGTGCTTGATGTGTTTGAAGATCAGCACAGTGGCTACTCTGGCTGGAGCAGAGTGAAAGAGAGAGAAGGTGATAGAAGAGGAGGTCAGCAAAGTAGTGGGTTAGCAGTTCAGGGAGGGTGTTGTAGGCCATTACGAGAACTGAGCTGGGAAGATGTTGGAGGAGTAAAATGATCTGACGTTTTCATAGTGTCACTCAGAGGAGAATAGTAAGGCAGCTGTAGAACAGCCTAGTAGTTCTTTGAACTGTTGTAGATTATAATGTCTCATCTATTTTACTTTTTTAAAAAATTGAGGTATAATTTACATGAAGTATATGGAGTGTTTGGAGGAGTGTTCTGTGGTTCTGGACAAGCTCATACAGTCATGTAACCACCATTACAATTATGATATAAAGCAGAATTCCCTTATACTGCCCCTTGTAGTTAACCCCTCCCCCACCCCCATGCCCCAGAACCACTGATCTATTTTCTGTCTCTATAACGTTGTCCTTCCCAGAATGTCATATAAATGGAATCATAGAGTACATAGACTTTTGAGTATGACTTCTTTCATTTAACATTATGCATTTAAGATTCATCCTTGTTGTGTGTTTATTCCTTTTTATTGCTGAGTAGTATGCTATTGAATGGATGTATCACAGTTTCTTTATTCATTCACCAGAATTTGTGCTTTTTCCTGTGTTTAGCGGTCATGCATAAAGCCTCTAAAAACATTAGTTTTTTTGTGTGTGTATAAATGTAATTTTTCATTTGTCTTGGCTAAATATTAAGAATGGGATACTTTACTTTTAAAAATCCAATGCAGTTAAGCATTAAACTACAGAGGAAAGTCATTCATTAATTAATTGCATACATATGAAGGCCACACCATGCAAAAATTCTTAAAGCTACACAATGAACACACCAGACAAGGTCCCTTTCTGTGTGTACTGTGGAGACATGCATATGCCTATTATATTCAAGGCACTGCTCCAGGCACTAGAAATAAAACAAAGGACAAAGTAGAATTACCTCTTTCTATTATAGAAGCAAATTAATAATCAAGAAAATATCAAGCCCTGGTGAGTACAAAAAAAATAAAATAAAATGGGTGTTGTGAAAGAGGGTCACTCTAGAGGCAGTGATGAGAGGAGATTTCTCTGAGAAAGCCATGTTGAGGCCGATGCTAGAAAGATAAGGAAGAATCATCAATCCTAAGATCTGGAACAAGGGCATTTAGGGCAGTGGAACAGTTAGGACAAAGGCCTTAGTGTGAGAACTGCCAATGAGTGTTCAGTGAGATGAAGTAATTAAGTTATTGAGCAACTACATGCCAGTCAATATGCCAATTTATGAACCTATGCTCCAACCTACAGATTATTCATTTGAATAGAATATCTGAATTCCTAGGTAACTGTTAACTTGTAAAATATGGAGTAAGGATTAGACCTTATAAGGAAGAATATCCATGTATGAATCTAAGTATCAAGTCTATCATATCATGATGATCACCACTGCTCTCCTAAGCTAGAAATAAATTAAAGATGAACGAGTAAGTAGGAGTGAGCTCACTACATGGCTGTCTGCACATACAGTGGGTGTAATTTAATAGTGATACCTCAGTGCCTTTCAAAATGGCATCTCACTTACTCTACAAAAAAATGGAATAGATAGCAAGCCAGAGGTCTCAGGCAGTATGTCAAGATACTTTATAGAACAAAAGAAAGCTATAAAACAAAGCAAACCAACAACCAAAAATTCGTTGACAGCTAAAAGAGATGGGGTTCTTCGAGCTGCATTTTCTCTGGTTCTATGAATCAGTGTCCTTCCTTCTCAAATGTATATTCTTTCTGAGATACTAAAGCCTCATGGAGAGATGCATGGCATTTTCCTTTCAGCACCACTTTGTACAGTCTTCATGATCTTTCGTTATGTCTAATTTGTGCTTTACATAGATGTGGCAATTGTGGGTATAACTTTGCAATAGTACATTAGAAAACTCCAGGCAGAATGAGAACTTACCTTTGGATCAACCACATTATCTAAGTGCTTGGAAACATAGGTGACCACAGCTCAAAATACTAATCTAAACATTGTCATGTATTTTCTGCTGTCTTCGCTAGAATATGATCAGAATGCAAATTCTGTTTGATACATAGTGATACTTCAGAGTTGGAACCAACCCAAAAACAGGGTGATCAAATAAATATGGGAGTAGGACTTAGGCCAAGGAATATGTTCAAATTTATGGATGTTGGTAGGGCTTAGAGGTTGTTATATATATACCTTGGGGATGGGGAGATTTACTGCAATTGAGAGGTGGGGTTTTAGACTACTAACAGGGATTATAATAGCATGCTTAATGTTATGAATTGTTAAATGTGTAAATGGATGATGTGGAAATGGATGAGGTAAAATGAGGTAGATTGAATGTACCTGTATGTTTAAGCTTGTTACCTCTCAAAACACCAGTGGAAAAAAAAGACAGTGAAAAAAAGTAGAGGTATGTGTACAAAGAAAAAGAAAGTGACAGAGTAGAAGACCCTAGATGAGAGATGTTAACGGCATACAAAGGAAGGAAATGGATGGAAAGATGGCAATAGACTAGCAAAGCAAATGAAGCTGAAATCTACCTGCTTAAAGTGAAGCAGCCAACTTGCCACAAGCCAGTGTCAGCCTCAGAACCTCGGAAAGCTTCAGGATTTGGAGCTGTTGTGTAATTCTGGAGGAGATGGAGAGAGGTGAGGCTGAAGTGAGAGGATTGTTTGAAAAACTATGTAAGATGTAGTTACCCCACTACCCCCACCCTGCGCTAGAGCTCCTCTACCATGCCGCACATTCATGTGACCACTCGTGCTCAGCCTCAGAAGCTGAGAGGTTCACTCTTTGGGAAAATTGAACCAGAGACCCTCTAGACTGGTACCAGACTGTATGACTACAACTTGCTGTTACATTTATTTGTATATATTTATTTGTTCCATGGCTGCTGATTATAATGCTAAATAGATGAACCAAACATATTTCTTTCAGTGTATGGTTATGAATACAAATATCCTAAAGTTTGAAATATTTGTTTATAATTTATTACTAGGGGCAAGTTTTCCCTGAAGTAACTATTAGAGATCTTCTCCCTTTTCACAGCTTTCCTCAACATAAGCACTTACCTCTTGGAGTTGTCATGAGTTATTAAATGAGAAAATGTGAACAAGCCTAGGTAAAGTACACAGTAAATGTCTGTGTACACAGACATAAAGTACACAGTACTTGTCTCCATTCTTCTTTCTTTCAAATTTTTTTCTTTCTCCCCTATAATGGACATCTTTTTTTTTATGCACTCAATATCCATTCCTCCGTTTTTATAGTATTAGAACCTTAATTTTCCTATTGGTAACTCTCTACTTAATTGCTAATTCCCATGGCTTGGAAAGAGCTGACCTCACTATGCTACCTCCAAGAGGTGGAGATGAGACCTAAATTTAGCTAATCCACCCCCACGGCCATGGTAAATGCCTATTGACCTATGCATAGCACAAGCCAAACTGATCAGAACCAATACACACAGTTTACAGGAACTTTTGAGGAAGAAAAGCCCCTTCCACAGGGCTTGCTAGGCAATGAGAGGTAAGCCTGGAGCCATTGGCAACCAACATGACTGGGGTGCTTGCCTGGTAGTGAAGCCAACACAGAGGACCTCAGAGCTGGGAGATGAAGCTTGACTGAGTTCAGACAATGGCAGGGAACACCTCGATTCAGCTACGCCTGAACTTTGTAGTTATGTTAGCCAATAAATCTCACCCATATTTTTCCTAAGTCAGGTTGAATTCAGTGTTTGGCATTTTCAAATATAAGCATATGACCCAGTCATATTCTTGTATCTATCCCATCATTTCAAGATGTGCTTGTCTATTAAATCTCTCTCCTCAATATTTCTTTGCACAATTTTCACTATCACCCCTTTTTTTAACTGAACTCTATATTTCATTCAGAAGTTATTTATCACTTAAAAATTTTCCATTTCCATAGAACTACACAATGTTTGATGCAATTAATAAGGATAAGGAAAATGACTCTTTTTTTGACAAATCTTAGTTGTGTGATTTGGGAAAAATTCTCAATTATTCATGAATCCACTCTAATTAGATTTTTTTTCTTTGATCATTATAATGAAAATTCTCTTGTCAAAGTCACTGATGTCATTCACATTGCTGTATTCAATGCTCAATCCCCGGTCCTCATCTACTTCACTTACCAGCAACATTTGACAAATCTGATCACTCTCCTCCTCTTTGAAAGATTTTTTTCACTTGGCATCCACGACTCCACAATCACCTAGTTTTCCTCCTGCCTCACTGGCTGCTCCATGTCAGTTTCTTTTGCTGGTAACTCCTCATCTTCTGGCGCTAAATGTTGGAGGGCTTAGTTCTTCAACAACTTTCCCATCTTCATTTACTCCCTTGGTGCTCTTTGCCAGTCGCATGGCTGTCAGTGCATCTGTAAAGCTGGCCACACCCACTTCATTATCTTCTTTGAACTCATGCTTGCATAGCCTGCTGCCTAATTGACATCTCCTTTTGAATGTCTAAAAGATTTCTTTTTGTGTGTGTGTGAGGAGATCAGCCCTGTGCTACCATCTGCCAATCCTCCTTTTTTTTTTGCTGAGGAAGACTGGCCCTGGGCTAACATCCACGCTCATCTTCCTCTACTTTATATGGGACGCCGCCACAGCACGGCTTGCCAAGCAGTGTGTTGGTGCGCGCCCGGGATCCAAACCGGCGAACCCCGGGCCGCCGCAGCAGAGCGTGCACTTAACCGCTTGCGCCACCGGGCCGGCTCCTCTAAAAGATTTCTCAAGCTTAACTTGTTCGAAACTGACCTCCTGCTTGTCCCAGCAAACCTGCATCACTCAAATCTTCCCCATTTCAGATAATACCAACTCTTGCAGTTACTAGGCAAAATAGTTAGTCATCCCACACTCCTCTCTCTCTCCCATGAGCACATTCCTGCCTCAGGGTCCTTGTACTTAACTGTTCCCTCGGCCTGGAATGCCATATCCTCAGATATCTCCATGCCTGACTTGTTTACATTGTTGAAGTCTTTGTTCAAACGTCAACTTTTTAATATGGTCTTCTTTGGTGATTATGTTTAAAATGTGCAGTCTCTGCAGCAGTACAAATTTGAATCATGGCCCTGCCACTCTTAGCTAACCCTCACCAGTAAGTTATTTAACATATCTTGGGCTCATGTTCTCCTTCTTTAACATAAAGCTAGTAATTCTATTCATCCTATGGGGTTTTGTGAGGACTAAATGGGTTAACACATGTATAGTGTTTAGAATGTTACTTATTATTATCATTATTATTATTATCCACTTAAAGTTAACAGGAAAATAATGTTATTATAAAAGGAAACGCAGTTTCTAGCAACATATACCCCAAAGGGTATGAGCAGAGGGATAGGCATTTTTATGTAAAGCAAAAATTCTTCACAAACCATGAGACCACCACACACGTTAGCTCTGCCTGTAGGTAAATTTCTGATCAATAGGTTGCCTGTGATTTTTTTCTGATTTCTGAGCTAGGAGAGTTTCTATAGGAAAGGGATACAATCAAAATTATCTTAGGATATGATGTGCTGCAAAGGTGACAACAGGTTCCTTTTCATCTTCCAGAAATAGATGCTATAATTAAGGAAACTTCTGACATAAAAGTGAGCTACTCAAGATGCCTAAGTTATTTATTTAAGGTATAATTTTCTGTTTCCCCAAGGCCACATGCTATACTGCTTCTACCAATATAGAAGCTGTGTCTTTAAGACTCCAAAGCAATCATGTAAAAAAGAAACAACACCACTAGATTTTATTTCAGATTCAAGCAATGTTTTAAACAATTTCTCTTCACAAAATTGATTAACCTTGTTTATATTCCCTTTTATTTTAATTTTGGGCATTATAGAAACAAAAGAGGGGAAGGAAGGGGCAAACTTCAAAATAATTCTTAATTTCTATTTTCTTTATTTTTGAAAATAATGTAAACTGCTAATACACACATACACACACACACACACTCACATACAGTCACATACATTTTGGAAAACTGTATGGAAACTTCACCATGGATGAAAACTGAATTGTGTGGTCATATTGTTTTTATTATTTATTGTCTATGTAAAAGGGATTAGGGACAATTTTGATGAAAAATGGAATTCACACCAGAGCAGAAGCCAATTTTGTGGTTTTAATATTGAACAAGATAGGAAAAGGGAGCCATGTGGGAATAGCAGGGAACAGCTCCAATTGCAAACCTGGATCATTTATAACATCCATCTATTTGACACGATTTTGTGTATTATATTTAGGTTGTATATATGGCATGATGCTGAGGAGAAATTAGTGGTTTCTCTAACTTCTTTCCAAACCAGGTAGACCATGTCATGCTACTGAATTAGTTGTTTACCAAGATCTCCCCCACGCACAAATTCCAAAACCATTTACCTCCTTAGAACTATCAGAGAATCACATCCTCTGTCTGCTGAATAGCATCATCCAGAGGAAAATAGAAACTCTAATTTATTTAATGGCTTTAATTTTTTATTTAAAATATAGAAGAAAAATTTCCTAAATAAGAAGAAAATAGCACTTCCCAAAAGCTTATTTGTACACAATGTTTTATTTTAACCTTCTTCGTCCCTTAGTATTTATTTCAATTCTGTGAAATATGTAGGTTTTGCTATCTCCATCTGGAGATGAAGAAACAGAGGCATAAGTGATTAAATGGTGATTAATTCTTCAAGTCAACCCATGATGTATGTGCTGTTGTCTCTCAGTTTTTGTCCTTGTGCAAATTTTAATTTAAAAATTCTATCTGAGGGGGCTTGAACTGCTTTATATAGTTCCTAACTCACATACCTGGCCTTGGTTAATGCTTTTGGTTGTAGTGAGTTTTGATGCCTAGTTTTAATTCATTTAGTTGTTTAACAAACACCATTTGAACATCAGCTTTGCACAAGGCACTGTGCTCAGCAGAGAAAGGGAAACTGAGGGGGCTTCTTTGTAAAGCAATAGTACAAAAGCCCACATTAGCTGTTCTCCTTTTGGTGATTTTACAATGTGTGTGCTCGTGCATGTGTGCATACGTGTATGATCCAATAGGGAGACCTCATTTGATCCAGGCTAGATTTAAATCCTTTATAATAGTAAGCTGTGATCGTGGGTTCTACGGACCTAGAAGGCAGGTTACACATCATAAATTCATTCACTTAACACATATTTATTACCTACTAGGTGCCAGACAGAGTTCCAGACACAGAGACTTCAGCAGCAAAGAAACAGATAAAATGTCTTGCTTTGTGGAACTTGCATCACAGCTCACATTAGCTTCTGCTCTAAATAGCTCTAACAGGTAAATTCTGACCTAGAGTTTACACATGTAGGAGCCATAGATAAACATTCACAAACCAAGAAGGTGAATAAAGCTCGGCCTCTTTTACTCCAGTTTATGAACCCAAAATGAAGTTAAAGAGCAAAGTATTCAGGCAGAGGGTTTAATAGCTTCAAAAGAAATGGAAAAAAGTAATAAAGATCTCAACTAGAACTTAATAAATTAGTTATACCTGAGTATTCACGTTTAAAACATTTTCTCTTCTGTCTTAAACATCAATTAATACGGTATTGTAATGGATCTATTTTCACCGTCCAATTTTTTGTTTTACCTCCAGAATTCCTCAAATATTTTGTAAAAGAGATGGTAGCAGCTGGATTTGTAAATGTTAATGTTGCTCCCTCATTAGTAACATTTTAACTCCTTTCACTAAACTCACGAACTGGGGTTTGTTTAAGCAGTGAAATGTGGAAGACCATCACACCCATATGTGCTGAAACCTTGCCATATGTGCAGAAGGGAACTAGGTGATGTTCGAGCATGATGTTATTTAGTCATCATGACAGCCCTATTAGATGGATTCTATTTTTAAATTCTATTTTAAAAATAATAAAGAATAATTAGGTAACACTCTCAAATTCTAACCGATTGTAAATGGAAAAGCCAGACCCAACCTCACGTCTTTCTAAAATTAGCAGAGATCAGCATGTACTGAGCACTTAGGATGTGCTCGGCACAGAGGTAAGATGCTTTCTACGAATTGACTTATTTAGTTATCACTATGATGGCTTAAGAAAACTAACATAACTCTCCCAGGTTTATATCCTTAGAACCTGAAACTCAAAGACATTAGTTAGTGTTCCCAATCTCAGAGATCTTATAAGGAGTAGTGGGGATTTGAACTCAGGTAGTCAGATGCTCAAGTCCCTGCTTTCAAACGTTGATATGCTGACCCCAGTAGCTACTGAGAGATATATCTGGGCCTAGAACTAAACAACATATGGTCCCAGAACAGCTATAAATATTGGTATTACAAATTGAGAGCAGTTTTGTTTGTTTAATACGGAATAGCACCCATGAGATAGGAAAGGAGGAGAACCAAATTTGTGGGGAGCAGATCATGAAGTCAAGTTGAGACACGCTGAATGGGAAGTAGCTGTGTGATACCCAGAGCTAATGTTGGATAGGACGTTGGACAGGTGGAATGTAACCCAGAGGAGGGGACTGTGCTGGAGACATCCATGTGAGAAATGCCCTTAGAAATGAAGACAAGCACAGAAGCGGTACCACCTAGCGAAAGGTAGAGAGTAATTAAATAAGAGCATTCAGGAGCAAGCTTTAAAGATGGCCCACGTTTAAAGCCATGGGAGAGAAGGCTGAACCAGCAGTGTCTCTGGGTCCTGTCATGGAAATTGATTCCCCATGATGAGTAAAAGAGGAAGGAAAGAAAGAAGGAAGGAAGGAAGGAAGGAAGAAAAGGAGGGAGGGAGGGAAGGAAGAGTTGGCTAAACATGTCCCACCTAGTTCTGACATTTACTTTCTCGATAACATTTTCACCTTATATTAATTCAGCCCAATAGTCATTTAAAACAATTCAGAGAAAAAGGTGGGATATGTGAAACTATCTTTTCACATTTATAGACCTGGAAATAGATTTTTCCTTTAAAGTCTTGGGTAAGTGACTTAACTTCTTCAAATCTTGACTTTTCTCACTTTTAGAAAAATTAGAGCAGAAAACAGAACTCTCATATAATACTCCAGGATCTTCTCCACTGCCCTATAAATATCAAGTGTTTTGGAAATGTTGAATTATAAATGAGTTATTTTGATGTTCATGGTAAAATAACATGTTTATTATGCCTTTTTTTATGTTTGTGATAGTACTGCTAATTCTCTGTAAACTGAAGAAGAGTTGAAGAGTTCAGTTATTAATAAAATTTTATTTGTCAAATAGTTTTTCTTTCTTCAGTATAGAATGAGGAGAAGGCAAGAGGTACTAGAAAGAAGAACAAACCAGAATTCTAACACCAGCTGTCCAATTAATCAACTGAGTGACCTCAGACTTTTATGGCTAGGCAGCCCTGGAAAATTAATTACAGAGAGCACATGAGCAGATTATATTTATTAAGCACTTATTACGTGCCAGGCCCTGTGAATCCTGTCCTCCACATATTCTATTATTTCAATCTCACAGCATCCCTGCAACATTGGATTTATTATTTCCACTTTAAAGATAAGACAACTGAGGCTCAGAGAATTGAAGTTATCTTCCTGAAATGAGAGCTAATAAATGGTAGCGATGGAGTTGTGATCCGGCACATTTGTATCTAAAGCATATACTATTTCTAAGGAATCACTCAAAAAGAAGTGGCATGTATAAAAATGCTTTGTAAGCTGCCAAAAGCTATACAAATACAGGTTTGTGAAGACAATATATTAGTTATTTTAACCAAAGCCTATAAAATTGATGTTATCTTTACCACCCTACTACAATGCTATAATGGAAGTGTAATAGGGTGCTAGAGTAAAATTAACTGTGGACACTAGCTTAGCAAACAGATCCTTTTTTTAGATTCTGGGTACATCTTTTACCATAACCCACTGAGACCCTTCCTTCCTTGTCAACTAATAAGCTTTTGATGAGACCATTTTAGATCAATCTAGAGATGTACTACAAATTTTAATTTGCTCTATTTATTTAATGAAAGTTATTGATAGTAATCGTCATTTTCTTGCAAGTGTAAAAAAAAAAAGGTTTCCATTTAATTAAAATTAATGACCTTCACACTGACAAAGATTTTTGAGTTCAAAGAATGGGATTTAACACAGTGCAAAAGGGGACCCTGGCACAAATGTAATAAATTAGAAGCCCTTTTTGGCATATATGATGACAATTTCCTATGCAAGTTTCAATTCTCTCATCCCTAAAAGCAATGAGGAGAAATTGCACTTTGCTAACAGAATTTGGGACTCTTTGTGGCAAGTGACACTGTTTTGGTTTTGGTCTCCTGTCTCATTTATGCCTAAATATTATATTTTACTTAATTTGAAATTTTTCCCCTAATATGAATGGGTAAAAGAGGAGGGGAAATGGAATTTAAATACCACAAAAGCCACCCTTAATATTGCATCATTTTGTGCACAGTCAAGCTTTGGATATTAATGGGAAAATTAAATTAAAGGTTTTAACATAGAACCAGAAGATTAGGCAAGTGCATGCCCATTGAGTATATTCCTCCTGTAAAGCCTCTGTAGTATCCTTTAAGCTGTATACATAATTTATTAGAAAAGAAAGAGTAAAGTCCCCTCCACGCTAAACTGCAGAAATTACTTTTCCTTAAAGTCAATGGACATAGGAAGTTTTTTTTAAAAAAACAGCTGAGATTCAAGGACAAATCCACTTAAGCCACTTTTTTAATCCAAAGTCAAATTTCACTTAACAGATGTCGTGAAAATTAAAAGGCAAAGACATGAGAGCAGTCACTGTTTCTTCCTAAAACAACAGGTTGTGAGGTTTGGTAGACTGCAACTCAGTCCACGGTCCTTGTTCAGGTCCAATACAGCTATTTTATTTATAAAGAAATACTCTTCCTGGAAATGGGAGACTAGGGAAAATATCCACAGTATGAAGTCGTAGACCATATTCCCTAAGAACTCTATTCAATTGGCCATTAGGTGATTAGAAAATTAGAAAAAATGTTGAGTTGTCACTGGAAGGCAGGGAGATGGTTAGAAATGGTCTATTGAAAAAGCATTATACCTGTTAAATGATGACCTACTGCTTTAAGTGGACTGTCTGTGGAAATCACCTGGGATGAGTGGATGATTTATTGCTCCAGAGGGAAGAAAGAGGAAAAAGGGCAGTTTCTGTGCTCACTTATCTGTCAGTAACAGCATTTGAGAGTCATTCTCGTGGAACCGGTGTGTCAGTTGACCAGGGCAGTGAAAGATGGATTAGCCAAAATCTGACTGTGTTTATTCACAAGTGAAAGGAAAGGAAGGGAGGGGCTGAAGGCAGCAAGTTTTATTTAAAAGAATTTGTTTTTAAAAGAACCTCTGAGGTAATGCCTCCTCAGGGGCCGTGCAGAGAGTAATCAAATGCCGAAGCTGCCAACATGTAGGGAGCTCTGCAATGGGGCCTGACAAGTCGACAACAGGCTCCAGACTTGTTTTGATCTTCCAAGACTCATGGGGCTTTGCAGCTGTTCCTTCTCAAAACCACTCGGACAGGAAGAGAATAATTAATTTACCCTGAGCACACAAGGCAGGTTCAGAAAGCAACAGCAGAAAGGCCAAAGGCGGAGCTCATGGGTTGGTAGATCCTCCCACTCTGCCCCAGTAGCCCCTTTCAGAGCTGTGCCGTCAGATGGCCAGAAGACAAGTAGAAAAATCCAAGTGATGCTGAGTGTGCTTCGTGAAAAGAACGCACTCCATTGCTATTAAAGCATTAGTTCATATTCACATGGTTCTTAATCCAGCCTTTTCCTAGAGGACAGAATAAGGAATGTGTAATCATTTCATTGAAAAACTAACCATTTACTTAATATCTACTAAGTGTCAGCATTGTTCTAAGCATTGAGCACACAGCAATAAACAAATACATGAAGTCTTTGCCTTTGATTAGCTTAGTTTAGTGTGATACACAAGGCATAGAACAATTAGATCTACACATATATAAATAAACCAAAAGTATAAGGTGCTCTGATTGATTATAGCAGGGATACTTGATCTAGCTGAGGAAGGGTCATTTTAACTGAGATCAATAAATAAGGAAGATTTAACAAGGTATAGAATGTAGGGAATAGTCCAAGAAATACGAGAAGCCTAAGGAATGGAAAAGCCTACTGGGCTCTAGAACCAAGAGAAGCAGAGGCTACACAAGAGCAAGAAGCTAAAAGGAAAGGTGAGAAGACGTTAGCGTGGCTTATGGGAGCTAATGATGAAGCATAGTGCAGAAAGGGAGTCACCTGGGGAGGAATCAATATGAAAAAGTCTCCTTTTCAAATCTCCCTTTTCTGTGACATGTGAACAGCGGAGAGGACACATACTGCTAGAGTTAGCAGGCCAGCAAAGACAGAGACCACATCTGTGTGATGCCAAAGGAGCTCAGAGTTAAAAAAAGAATGGTTTTGCTGATTCTCCATGGGGAGTTTTTAGCTTGTATGGCAGTTCCATTTCTTTGTGCCCTGAGTTGACCTTAAGGTGTCGCAGTTAAAAAATCAGTAGAAGCATTTATCATCTATGTGTCTTTATCTTGGACCTACCTATCCTGAATATCTTGAGTGAGTCTCACAGTTGACTGGTTTAGAGCCTTGGGACAAGTGATCCCTCTGATACACAAATCAGATGGAAGTTATGGTTTGTTGTGATAACTTAAGGTGATACCTTCTCACCAGGGCATAGCAGAGACCATCAGGGCAACCAGTAAGCAAGATTTTTGGAGTTTCCCAGTAGCTCACCGGAGATGCTGTTGGTATTCTTCCTGTCTAAGATGAAGTCCTGCCACGGCAAAGAAAGCTCTAAGAGGGACTTACCAAATCTCTTATACACACAGTCACACATCCCTCAAATTCAAGTATGATTACCTTATTTTTAAACTTACCTTTTGTGTGATATTATCTAGATCTAACATTTGGGTTCTTGGTAAAATTTCTTACAGTGCCACAAGCACATTTTTGACGTGTTATTGAGCATTGCACAAGCTCAGTTACATTGTAACAGACTGCAGAGAGGTGCAATCAGTTCTCTACAAGACCCCAGAAGGACTAAATATGGTAGACCAGGCTGGGGCCTACCATGGTCACTTCTCCTGGCAAAAAACAGAAAAACGTACTCAACCAGTTTTTGAAAAGTATTTATTGACTCCCCTAACTGAAAAACCTGCAAGCTGGTTTAGGTGTTGCTTGATTCTGAACTCAAACTTGACCACCGTATCTCAACCACGTTTCTTCCAATATGGCTTTCTCCTTTTGGTAGGAAAACTGAAAACTGGAGCAGTTTCAAACCTCCTATCATCCTTCCACCAAGCCCTGAAGAATATAGAGAAGGTTCCCTTTCGTAACCCCTACATGCTAAAGAAGAAATTTTATTTTCCCAGAATTTTCAATGTTTCTTTTTAAATAATTATTATTTTTCAGCTTTATTGAGATACATTTGAAACATAACATTGTATAAGTTTAAGACATGCAATGTTTTGATTTGATATACAGTTATGCATGACTTAACGACAGGGATACATTCTGAGAAATGCGTCCTTAGGTGATATCTTTGTTGTGGGAACATCATGGCATGTGCTTACACAAATCTAGATGGTATAGTCCACTATATCATCTGGTACTCATAGTACTAATCTTATGAGACTACCATTGTATATGGGGTCCATGGACCGAAATGTTGTTACGCAGCACATTACAGTTTATGTATGTAAACATATATAGTGAAATAATTACCATGCTAAGGTTAGCTAACATGTTTATCATCTTACATGGTTACCTTTTGTGTGTCTGTGTGTGTTGAGAACTTTTAAGATCTACTCTTAGCAACTTCCAAATATACAAAACAATGCTATTAACTATAGTCACCATGCTTTGTGTTAAATCCCCAGAACTTACTCATCTTATAACCGAAGTTTGTACTCTTGACCACCATTTCCCACCCCCCACCCCCTCACCTCCCACGCTGGCCACCACCAATCTACTCTCTATTTCTATGAGCTCACTTTTTAAAGATGTCACATATAAGTGAGATCACGCAGTGTTTGTCTTTCTCTGTCTGACTTATTTCACTTAGCGTAATGCCCTCCAGGCTTATCTATGTTGTCACAAATAGCAGGAATTCCTTCTTTTTTATGGCTGAATAATATTCCATTGTGTATATATACCACATCTTCTTTATCCATTCATCTGTCAATGCACACTGAGGTTGTTTCCATGTCTTGCTGTTGTAAACAATGCTGCAATAAACATGAGGGTGCAGATATCTCTTTAAGACAGTGATTTCATTTCTTTCGGACATATACTTAGAAGTGGGATTGCCACATCATATGGTAGCTCTATTTTGAATTTTTTGAGGAACTTGAATACTGTTTTCCATAATGGCTGTACCAATGTACGTTCCCCCAACACTGCACAAGGGTTTCCTTTCCTTCACATCTTCACCAATGCTTGTGTCTTGTCTTTTTGATAATAGCCATTCTAACAAGTGTGAGGTGAGATCTCATTGCGGTTTTGATTTGCATGTCCTAGATGATTAGTGATGTTGGGCACCTTTTCATTTACCTATTGGCCATCTGTATATCTTCTTTGGAAAAATGTCTATTCAGAACCTTTACCCATTTTTTAATCAGATTACTTTATTCTTTGCTATTGTGTTGTGTATGAGCTCCTTATATATTGTATATTAACCCCGTATCAAATACATGGTTTGCAAATATTTTCTCTTATTTTGTAAGTTGCCTTTTCATTTTGTTGACTGCTTCCTTGCTATGCAGAAGCTTTTTAGTTTTATGTGGTCCCACTTTATTTTTGCTTTTGTTGCTTGTGCTTTTGGTGTCATATCCAAAAAATCATTGCTAAGATCTATGTCAAGGAGATTTTTCTCTATGTTTTCTTCTAGGAGTTAGTGTTTCTTTGGTCATCATTTGTTTTGAGGGTGTTTCATACTCATCCATTAAACAATTACTGAGACCAGGGGAATGCCATGGGATAATTGCCTTAAGGAAGGTATCAATCCCATTCAACTCCTGTGGCTAAGAATAGGAAAAGAGTGGGCTACTAAAAAAACTGGTGCTGGCAGGGAAGGGAGAATAAATGCTGGAGAAGCAACCAAAAATTGTCTGCTCCACTTCTCCTCAAAGTTGCTTTTTTATGAGTTTGCTGAGAACAAATGTAACCATTTTAACTCTTTGTCAGAGAGAGAGATTAGACTTGATTTTTTTTTTTTAATTCTAAATGTAGCAGAGATGCTGTATGAAGTAAAAATCATTCTACTGCTTTCTAGTCTGGAATTTGGGCTCCTTCAAATGTTCTCCCTCCTCTCTCCCTGCTGCATGGTCTTTCCTGTGATGGATAGGTGACCTCCAGAATGCAGCCAAGAAGGGAAATCAGAAGTTAGATCTCCACTAGCAGGATGGCATATTCATCTACCTCCTAACCCTGGTCAGGACTCCGTAAGTCCCTTTGTATGACCCAGGCTAGCTAGGGACCCCCACTTAATATGGCCCCTGGCCTTTTTATCCCTTGGACAGTCTAGATAGGTAATTAAGTCAGAGATTGGCTGGAGTGAGGTGGGGAATGCTTCCCGGCCGTGGTGAGTGACACCAGCAAACCTGAGAATATATAGGGAGAGGAGAGATGACATTAAAGATCAGTACTTTCTAAGGCAATATTTACCTTATTTGTTTTCTTCTCTGAGACACCTCTTCTCTTAGAGATATTCTTAAATACTATGAACCAGACTTTTCTCTGGTTATAAAATCCAGTAATTAAAGCAAAGGGAAATGTGGATATCTAGAGCTTCCATAATTTGTCCCAATCTTTACTTCTACTAATTCCTGACACAATACCTACTTGCGTTCCCCAAAGATGTCCTACTATATTCTGAATCTATGTCTTTGTGCAGACATTTACCCCTCCATAACTACTATTTTTAACTATCTAATTCTAACTAGTTCTTCAAGGATAAAATCAATTTCTCCTTCCTCCTAGAATCCTATTAGTAACAATGAATCTCTCATTATAGACTAGACAATGTATTACAGAATGATTTAAAGTTCAGACTCTGAAATCAGATTGACTATGGTGCTCATCTTTCTTACCAGTCTACAAGCTCGCACCCTTGGCGAGTCACTCAATGTTCCTGAGCTTCAACTTTTTCATCCATAAATGGAAATAATGATACACTCATCACCAAAGGGCTGCTGTAAGGGTTTAAAGAAATTTATGCAGAGTCTAGCCTATGGTAAATGCTCAGAATATGTTAGCTATTGTGATAGTCAACTTTATATATTCAACTGCATCAAGCATAGGACCAGAACAATAAACACGTGCTGGAGTGTACAGAACCAAGTAAGGGACCCTGCAGCTCTATAGATATTTGAAATAGAATGCAAGGAAAGCATCAAGAAGCAACTAAGCCACTGCATTGAAATAACCTGCTTTAAAGAAGCTATGTCCCTAGAGAAACCTCCATATACACGACTACTCATGATGAGTGTGGCGTTTACCTCTTGCTGCTCCCGTGAATGGCTCCCTCTCTTCCTCTGCAGTTGGTTCTTTGAGTTCTTATAAAATCTCTAGGTGTTTGCTTTTCCTATAGTAGTTTGCTAACTTTCTTTGCCTAAAGCCCATTCTTTTGTTCGTTTCCCATCGATTTGACAGAATAATCCATAGGACTTTGTGGCTCAACCGTGATATCTTTTAAAAAATTTTTAATTTTGTTTTGTCATTGCTTATTAGAAGAATGAAGCAATGGTAGTGTGGATTGCACAGCGTTTATTCTCTAATTACTAGAAAGAAAATAGCTAGGAACAAACAAAATTTCCTTGGAATCATGCTGCTGCCATGCAGAATCCACACTGGCTGCCTGCCCACGTGCTTACTGTTCTTGGGAATAAGATGCTTAATCAGCCCTATCCTGTTCAGCCAGTCACCAACTTTACAAAACGGTATGTAATTCTAAAGCCAAAAAAAAGACAGAGAGAGAGAGAAATCCAACCAACTTCTATTTCCACATTTTTTCTACTTTTGAAGCTTATTTTATTTGGACTTCAGTTGCACCAGTTTTCATTTTTAATTGCTTTGTTGAAGACAGTCAATTTTTTTCATGGCCCAGCTGATAAATCTTCACAGTAGGTTGGATTTTGCAAAGTTGTCAATGGCTAATTTATTTTACATTTATTTTTCTGCCAAGGTTGAAGGGACATATCTGACTCTGTATTTGGCATGAACTTTTAGCACCTTTTCAACTGCAATATTTATTTTCTTCGATGGTGTTGACTCCATCAGAAAGCTCATGAATCACATAAGCTAGACAGCATTTGGCAGTAGATTCTATCTTCCTGTTATGTAGTGTGTGCAGAGGTGCACCTTCCTGGCCCTGTTTCAGAACTAAGGAGCTTCTCCCAGCTGCTGAGAATATTAGTGGCTCACAGCACTTAGCAGAGTCCCTCTCTGGGTAATGCTCTCAGCCGAAGGGTTTCTTCAAAGCTCAAGGTCAAGCCCCCTCTCTAGGATCTGGACACACCCTACCCTGATCAATACAGGGTTATGAAAGCTAAGCCCCTTGCCTCAAAGGGAACCACTTGGAAGGGCCAACCCATTTCTGTGAGATTAACCAAGGGCTTTCTTGAGGGTAAATCATAGGTACGTCATCTTTCTTCCCTTTTTCCATGTCTTCCTCAAAATGTGTTGATCTTGAGAACACTCCTCAAAGAACTTCTGTTTTAGTATAGGTTTTATTATTATTTAAGTATGGTAAGGTCAACAATCAGGAGATGATTGCTGCTGAAAAGATAGGTTGTTACTCACAGATCTCAAGATGAGGGGGCACACCACACCATGAGGGGCAACATAGGGAAGTACTGGGGTTAGTCAGGAGGCAGAGGAAGAGGGAGGAACTATGATTTCCAGGGGAAGAAACAAATAAGGCAGGGTAAACAGGCTTAGGATTGGCTAGTTTGCAATAATTTCACTGGACTCTGGGGCATAGAGCCTTCCCTTAGTTGTCTGGTACATGGCTCTAGGGTGATTAGGAAAGGTGGTTGAGAGTGTAGATTCTGGATTTTTTGATTTGCATTTAAAAAGCACATTTGTGGGCAAGTTGTTTACTATCTCTAGGAATTGAGCAGTGACTCCAGGGTCAGCAAGGCCTCAGATGACAAAGAATCAGAATACAGAAAATAAAAGAGGTGGTTAATACAACTTCCTACATAGAAATCTTCATCTCAGAGCCTGTCTCTCTGGGCACCCGACTTGGGATGCCTTCCATCTCGATACCCACAATGCATAGTGTTTTAGGCTCATAGTCCTCCAAATGTGCTGGTAAATGTTTAACAACCGGTTTTTCAAAAGAAAAAAGCTCTGATCTGTAGCATTTGTCAATTTCCATGGTATAATGCTCCCATTATGGCTGATTCTAAGCTATTAACGTGACGTCACTAAAAGTGGAGTGGGGAAGAGATGCGCACTATGAATTCTGGGGAATTTGTGAGCTGGCTCCAGCATACTACTGGCTCCTCCTTAGAGAGAATAAGGCATTTTTATAAAGCATATTTGTCAACTAGAGCACAATAAAATGCTACATAACTAGAACTTAATCAATGAGTCTGCCCTACTAATCCCTTTCCCGACATGTTCCCACCTGATTTTCTCCAGGCTTCCACAGGATGGGAAGTGGAATCACATGGGCAATAATAATCCAGACTCCAATCATCTTGTCCATGCTTCCTCAGGACATCTAAGACGTTGCATAGTTTCCTTAAGTATTTCTAGAAATTCTATGTGGTGACCTAGACCTGCTCAAGAACTAGTTGGTTCCTGGAGGACAATGTCAGCAAGATGGCAGAATAAAAAGCCTTGGACTCTCCTTCTACCTACAAACACTGTGATTCAACAACAATTCACAAAAAAATTCCCTTTGTGAGAAATCTTGAAGCTAGTTGAGAGGCTTCTGCCGGTTGGACAAGTGTGAAACCAGACACGTTGAAGCCGGTAGGGAAATTCAAGATGCTCTTTTTCCAGAATCCCAAACTCTGGCATAGTGCTATACCACCAGGAGGAAACTCCCCAGCTCCCAGCTTCTCACTGGGGAAGGAAAGAGTTGGACCACATGTCCAATGCTCCAGTTTTTCCAGGAGCTCCTCAGAGGATTAGCTTGTGTTTTACCAGTTGTTTAGTGCTTATGGGACCTGGCATACTCTAGCTGCCTGGGGAAAAACAAAGATGGTGGTTTGGGCTGGCAATATCCATAGCCCCACCTCCTGGTTCAGCACAGAGTGAGGACATGAAAAACCTCAGCTCCCAGCTTCTCCCTGGGGAAGGTAAGAGTTGAACCACGTGGCAAATGCCTCAACTTTTCCGGGGGCTGCTGAAAGGACTGGCTTCTGTCTTGTCTGTCTCAGAGTGCTAACAGAACTCAGCATATTCTAGCCATGCAACTATTTACCGCAGCCCCTCCCCTGGCTCAGCACAGAGCAAACAGGTGAAAAGCCCCATCTCCCAGCTTCTCCCTGGGGAGGAAAAGAGTTGGACAGAGCATCCAGGGATCCAACTTTTCAGGGGGGCTGCCTGAGGAACTGGCTTCAGTCTCACTTGTCTCAGAACACTGATGGGATCTGGCATACTCTAAATGCCCGGGGGCCGTTAAGAATAAAGAGGTGTCAAAAATAAATTAATTAATTAAAAAAAGAATAAAGACGGGGCCAACCCAATGGCATAAAGGTTGAGTTTGCGTGCTCCGCTTCTGTGGCCCGGGGTTCGCAGGTTCAGATCCTGGGTGCGGATTTACTCACCGCTTGCCAAGCCATGCTGTGGCGGCGTCCCATATAAAGAAGAGGAAGATGGGCACGGACGTTAGCCCAGGGCCGATCTTCCTCAGCAAAAAGAGGATTGACATCACACGTTAGCTCGGGGCTAATCTTCCTCACAAAAAATAAATAAATAAATAATAATAATAATAAAGAGTTGTCAGCAGGGCCATACTTCTCCTAAAACATGTAAGAGAATTCATCCTTGCCTCTTCTTACCTTCTGGTGGTTTTCTGGCAATCTTTGATGTTCCTCGGCTTGTGGATGCATCACTCTAATCCTCTCTATTAACATGGTGTTTTCCATGTGCCTTCACATTGTCTTCACTCTGTCCTTATCTGTCTCTGTGTCCAAATTTCTCCTTTTCATGAGGACATCAGTCATATTGGATTAGGGCCCACTCTAATAACTTCATTTTAACTTGATTACCTCTATAAAGACCTTATTTCCAATCAGATCGCATTCTGAGTTACTAGGGGGGTAAGATTTCAACATATCTATGTTGGGGGAACAAAATTTAACCTATAAAAATTACTGTAAAATTAATTATGCTCAATATTTGTAACAAACTATAAATATGAAAGAACTTAAACCAATGCACATTGTAATCAAAATGCTTGAAACCAGTGAAGAAAGAAAATCTTAACATCAGCCAATGCAAATAGACACATTACAAACAGAGGAACAAAGATAGATTCTTTCATATTTCTTGTACTTGGGGTTTGTTGAGCTTCTTGAATCCGTAGGCTTGTAGTTTTCATCAGTTTTGTCAAATTTTCAACCATTTTTTAAAAAATATACATTTCTTTTTCCCTTTGTCTCTTTTCCTTTGGGGAAAATAATCCTAAATGTTTATATATTAAGCCACATGAAATTGTCCCACAGGTCACTGATATTTTTATTTTTTCCAATGTTTTTTTTCTCTGTTTTATTTGGAATAATTTCCATTGCTATATCTTCAAGTTCACTAATCTTTTTTTTACACTTTAAAATCCAATTTAATTTTTTAATTGAAAAATATAACAGAATCAAAACATTTAAAATAAGTATACTTACTAACCATTCCAATAATTAATTTAAGTCGTATCAAATATGAAATGTAATGCATATGAATATGAAAAATATATTTATATATATAAATATAGAATAGAATATAAAAATAAATTCAGAATTGTAATTACTTTAAAATGTACTCCTTTCACTTTTGTCAAATTTTACATTTATGTGTATGTTCTGCAGTGGAAGCAGAAATGCTCTCTAAAAAACATTATCTCCTTAAACTCTTGAGGTGCATATTAGAGCCACAGGCAATGTCTGACATGTAAAATTGCAGTTACAAGCCTTTCAGATTTGGCATTTCACTGGTACAGTGCAATGACCAAAATATATAATCAGTGTAATGCCTAGACATTCCAATAAGAACCATTATTTTCTTTAATGTAGAATGATTAATATGTATTCAGTAAGGGGCAGTGAAGTTAGTAATTCTATAGTGTATGTCCTGACATAATTTTCAAATTATACAATAATACAAACTTTGCAAAGGCCATATTTTATTTGCTGATTAATGCATAAAAGGCAATGTAATTTATTTTCAAGTATTACCTTAAACGTCTGTGCTCAAAAGAATCATGAAAAGTTGGAAAGACTGTTAAATCACTGAAACTTTAAATATATCTTACACAATCTTGTTTGTATAAAAATACAAGTTAAATATACACATAAAGCAATCAGGATAATTTTATGCAAATCTGTTTGATGTAATCTTCAGTTATATATAAAAGTTTTTCAGTTCTGGTCTTTGTGAAAAGATCAATACCAGATTGAATTACTATTTATTGGCAAAAGACCCTAAAAAGCTTATGTTAGCATTAATCTTTTACATGGTTAGATGCATTTCCTAGTTTGAGATCACTTAAACATTGCAAAAAAAAGAAAAAAAAAATGAAAGGGGAATATGTCCATAAACCAACAAATAATTTGGTTATAATGTATCATAAAACACAAAGAAACCCCACATAACTGTACAATAATCATTCTGTACTACATACACACAGTGGTCAGTACGTGCGTGCATGTACACACACACATCCAGTCATAAAACAAAGCCTAATGCCCTGCTGCTTCTATTTCCATATTAACCTTTGCATTTTTTCTTACTTCTCCAAATGAATAGCTCTTTGTCATCTTCCCATTCTTGAAGATACTATGGAGATCATGATCATTTTCTTCAAAGTGTCCTTTTCTTTTCTCAAATGCAATAAAATTCTCTGCCGGTGTCCTACGTACATAAAGATAATCAGCCCTTTCTGGGCCTTTTGTTGGGATCATCAACTGAAGACATTAATCCCAAAGCCATTAGTTAAAACATAACTGCACTGGAAGGGAAAATTCAAGAGATGTCTTGTTAACTTCTGGAGCAAAGCTCCACCAGAATCAAAGGAAACATTTTCAATACTCCGTTTTTGGTATTTTGCTTCACATCTTCCACAATCTCTTGTAAGGTATTACTACACCATCTGCTTGACCAATTCTAAGATAAGATGGCAGCAACTTGTAGCCCTTTGAGTTCTCAGTAACAGGGAACTTCTTACCTAAAATACCCCAAATCTTTAATACAGCGTTAAGAGGATTTCAAGAACCAGATCTGATTATTAGTGGTGCTTCTGTGCAGTTTGATACTATTAAATGTCTTAGAACTTTGCTTTCTATTTTCTCACACACATTATAAATGCTATAGCTATTCCTGACCACAGATACAGGCACTGATAAAAACTGTGTTACTCTATGTTTGAAAGCATCTTTTTCGTAACCTTTCCCTCATGCTGTTATGGTACTGTGTTCTGCCTTTAGAACAGAATAGCCTGGAACAGAATATTTTGTTCCATAGTATTTTTTAATTAAAGCAGTTCCTGCCACTATATCTGTTCCTTTGAAGTTAATCAAATGAGCAGATGCTTCTATGCCAGCTGCCTCTTGAAAAGAGACTTCTCTGTAACCAAAATCATGTAACTTGTATACCAGACCATCTAGGTTATGGGAAGTTTCCAACAAATATTTGGCCAGTGTTTTCTTCTGCTCTCTAGAATTTGTGGCCACTGCACTTGGATACCAAGACTGAACAAGATTAGTCTCAAGCCAATTTGTAAATTAGTAACATTCTGAATATGTGTTTTCTCCTGTGAAGAGAGCACTTCCTCTAGGAATGACAGAGTCCTCAGGAACAGCTTTTACTTCTATTGGAAGATGTCCATCATATCTCTCAAGAATGTAGTTCTATTCCTTTTCATTAAAGACATTATCTTGGAAAGATCACTTTTATAAGATAATCTTTTATTCTGCAATGTCTATTCTACTGTTCATCCTACTGGTGAATTTTTTATTTAAGACATTGTAATTTTCATCTCTATAAGTTTGATTTGGGTCTCTCGTATATCTCCCATGCCTCTACTTAACATACTTGATCTTTCTTCCAGAGTGTTGAATATATTGGAGCATCTGGAGTGCTGGCAATGTTCTATTTCTTAACCTGAGTGGTGGCTACCTGGTGTTTGCTTTACATTATTTGATAAATTTTACATTTATGTTTTGTGCACTTTTCTGCATAAGTATTATATTTCAAAATGAAAAGTTAGATGATTCAAGTGATCATATTAGCTCCATATTCAAAATACCTAAAATCCAACCACTTCTCACCAACTCCACCACTACTGCCCTGATCCAAGCCTCCTTTATTCAGTAACTTGTTAATTGCAAAACCCATCCCGCTGGACTTCCTTCTTCTGCCCTTACCCCTCCCATAGTCTACTTTCAGCTCACCTCTAACGTCACTCTCTTAAAATACAAGTTCGATCATGTCATTCCTCCTCTCAAATCCCAATGGCTTCCCATCTCACTCAGAGTCAAAGTCAAAGACCTTTTGTGGCTTACAAAGCCTTACATGATGTGGCATCCTCTTGTGTCTCTTGTTGCTCCTTTCTTAAAACTTGTTCCGTCTGTGTTAGCCACACTAGCCTCCCTTGTATTCTTCTAACTTACTGGGCAGTCACCTTCTTCAGACATTGCACTCACAATTTTCTCTGCCTAGAACACTCATCCCACTGATATCCCCATGGCACACTCCCTTATCTCCATCAAATCTATATTCAGATTTTATCTTCTTGGTAAGACTTTCCTGACTTTCTTATTTAAATCAATCTCCTTTTACTGGCATTCCCTTATTCTCTTCTCTATTCATTCATTTTTTTGCATTGCACTTATCACCATCTATCATACTGTAAATTTTGTATTCATTTGTTCTTTGCCTCTCTTCCTCAAACTAAACATAACCTCTGTGAGAAAAATGATTTTTATCACTTTTTTAAAAAATTCATTGCTTGAACCTTGAGTGCTTGTATTATTGTCTGGCATGAAGTATGTACTCAATAAATATTTATTGAATAAATTCTCTTAAATCATTATTCTTCACTTTCAGGTAATTTCTCCTCCTTGGAATTAAAAAAAAAAACCTCCATTGTTTATTTCAGTGGCTTGTACATAATGTATAATTAACAGATGTTTGTTGAATGAATGACTTCATGCCTAGCTAGTGGCAATGTAGTCCTGTTATCCTAATGGTTACAGATGGGAAGTAGGAGTAGGCACTCTGAGGTACTATTCTTGGCTTTTTCTCTGATTGCATTCAACATACATGAATATTCATTAGCTGTTTATTTTGGGATCTAAATATCAAACACTTATTTAGTAAACATGTTGGTATGGAAAGCACTGGACGAGCCACTGCAGATTAAAATAAAGACCACATTTTTTTCCAGGCTCCCAAAATATGCCTGCAAAATGAAATGTGTCCCTGCATTCTGTGGTGTGCTGCTAAACGTGCATTTGCATATGCAGATGCCAGATTCTGCCCACAGATCAGTTAATTGCAAATACAAAGCAGCCACTGAGGACACATTTACTTCTCTTGTAAAGGCCAGGACAGTCGTGTGGGCCACAAGTGAAAAGCATGCTGTTGATTTGCAAGAATAGTTTTGGAGACTGAGTTTTGGAAATGATAACCTCTTAGCTGAAATAGATTAGAGAGCTGTTGCTGTCAGTTGTAAAGGCCCCTGCTTTCTCAAATGGTAAATATCACTTGTTTTCCATGAAAATATGCTGCTGGTCAGAGAAAACTACCTCTGTGCCTCAACCCTGGCACATTTGGAATGGCGGCACTCACTCACCCATTTTTATTTATACCTGAAAGAGTGTTGACGGCCAGGGAAGAAGCCAAACGCTCTTGCTCCCAGGTCACAGTCTTGCCTGGCTGTGGTGCTGGCCGTCCTTGACTCAACTCCAGAGAGTGAAGGTCTCTCCAAAATACAGAGGCCAGCCCTGCAAACAGGACTTGTATGTAGACTGATCAATGCAGAGCGTAACAGAACTAATATTTTCCGTATTTTGAAGGTTTATTGAAAATATTTGCAACATGTTAGAGTAGGCATCTGACCTAACATTATCACTTTACAGATGGGATAATGCAGGCCCAGAAAGATGAGGTGACTGTTCCAAAGTCACAGAACTAGTTTCTAGCAGGGTGGGATTAAAACCCAGGTCACCTGCCTTCTGACACCATGGTCTTTCCATCGTATTATTCTTGCAGTCATGGGCCTCCCAGGTCACCACACTGGCTCTCAAATATTCACATTTTTAAAAAGTCACCCAAGGAGCAAGTTAAAAATGTAGATCTTTGTGACCTGCCTCCCAGAGACTCTAATGTGGAAAGTCAGTGATGGAGTCTAGGAATTGTGTTTTAGCATGTATCCCAGGTAAATCCGATGTAGGTGGCATCAGTCTACAACTTGAGAAATTTTAGTACCTGGCAGGGTGTCCTTAAGGAGGATGTATAGCATATAGATTAGCCTCACTGCTGTGGAGCCAACCTGTGCCTACAATCTCGGCTTTGCCGCTTACTAACCATGTGCATTTGAATGAGTTCATTATTCAGCCTCTCTGAGTCTCAATTATCTTACCAGTAAAATGGGAACTCACTGGGCTGTTGTGAAAATTATATAGATATAATTGTGAATGTGTGTGTTTGTGTGTGTACTGAGCACAGTGTTTCTGGTGCATAGTAAGTGCTTAATAAATGTTCATTATTGTTGTTATTGATAAAGTGCTTATCATATACCTTGTACTTTTAAATATTCCTTAAGTGGTGATATTATTGATATTTTGAGATACAAAGTCACTTTCGAATTTTTCATATATATGTGTGTGTATATAGACACATATGTATTTATATATGCATATATATGTATATATATATAACATTTAATATACTATATATAAAAATATAATATAAATAAATTTTTCCTTTGGTTGTACCCCAGTCTCCTTATTGTTTCTCTCCCAGTCCCACCAGATCTACAAAAGAAAGTTCCTGTCTGAGAGAGCAGGTATGATATCAATGAGATTGTTCATCCGTTCTTTAAAACGTTATTTTTCTCTTTTCTTCCAATGGGCCTTAACTAAAATGGCCAAATGAACTCAATAAGCCTGGTAAGAACTCATATTTCTGATTAAGAGGAAATATGTCTAAGTAATTTAGACATTTCGGTATGTTCATTCCCACCCAGGCTAGAGGTCTTTTGGTCCAGTGAGCTTGTCAAGTGCAGTGAAAATATACTCAACCTTGGTTGTCATTCATATGTATAAGCTTACAGGATGCTGAAAAAGTCTACCAAGAGGTAAAATAAACAAGGGCCTCAAATCATCCAAAATGGTGACTTGAGTGCTACTTTATCATCAATTGTCTAAAATAACTTGATTGCAAAGAGTCTGCGATAGATGGTGGAAATAACTCAAGTGTGAAGTGACAGCTCTACAAAGAAAAATGGAGATGGATGTCAGAGAATTATGAGTGATTTGGTGGCTATCTGAGTGCTTTATGTAGCACAGATCACCTAGGAATCAGACACTGTGATTGACTTTAAGTTGTTGTCATTAAAAAGTGGCAATCAGGGGCTGGTCCGGTGACATCGTGGTTAAGTTTGTGCACTCCACTTCAGCGGCCTGGGGTTCATGGGTTCAGGTCCCACACATGGACCTGCATACCACTCATCAAGCCATGCTGTGGTGGAGTCTTACATATAAAGTAAAGGAAGATTGGCACACATGTTAGCTCAGGGACAATCTTCCTCAAGCAAAAGGAGGAAGATTGGCAACAGATGTTAGCTCAGGGCCAATCTCCGTCACCAAAAAACAGAAAAAAATACTGGCTATCAGTTAGCTTGGCTACAGTGATGCATTTTATTGTTGAAAATGGCCTTAAACACCCCATTCTAGTTGGTGGTGACAGCAGTAGTGATTCCAGTGTTAGTAGTGCTGTGGAAGGGTCTCTATTTTTTTCTTCTAAAACTCTAGATAGATGGCATAGCACATTGAATGAAAGTAGGACCTTGGAGTTGAGAAGGACCAAGGTTTGAATCCAGTTTGGTACTTCCTAGCTATGTGAAGTTGCACAAGTTGTTTGGAGTCTTCAAATTTCAATTTTCTCATCTATAAAACAAGAATAAATCACTGACATTAAAGAGTTGCTGTGAGAATTAAATTATATAATTAAATTAACTTATATAAATATACATACAAATAATTGAATATTTAATTTAATTATATAAAGTACCTGAATCATAGAAAATGATCAATAAATGCGTCCTCCTTCATAGTAGTATTAGTGGTAATTAAAGTATTAGAAGAAGTAGGATTATGGGTTTTTTTAATGATGCAGCCTAATTCTTCTTTAATTTGCTATCTAAACCTAATATTTAGATTGTTTGAATGATATCCTACTCAAAAATGAATTTTCCCAATGGAAATGAATAAATGGTGAAAATTTCTAAGAGAAGGAAGAGGTTCAGAATAGTCCAGCTTATTTTAAACACATGAAGACCAACAGAATTAACATGCCAGAGTTTATGCAATATGAATGTATCTCAGATCTGTATTTATTATTACACATTTAGGGCAACAGGAGGTGGGGTCTCCATCTGAATTTGCTTAAAAACAATGCTTTTTTAAACCATTGTTAAAATTGTCGAATACCAAGACCTTGAGCAGAGTTCTTAGATTACTAAATTGCTATCAATTTCTCCCTAGATTGGTAAAATATAAAAAGTCAGATGTTCCCATGGGCAGATTGAGCCTTCATGAGTGCACTTCACCTTCCTCTCAGGTGCCCTACTGTCCTATTATTCACCCTCCTTTGGACTCATCCCACTTTGCTCACTGGAAGGAGCTAATGAGCTTATTTAAATTTAGGTGTGACTGATATAGCTTTGTAAATCCTTTTCCCAAGGAAATATTTTTGTAGGATTGAAGAGGAATAAATGTATAGTTTTAAGATGTCAAACATTAGCAAGTAGATGTGGTGCAAAGAAATAGGTATCTTTTTGGATAAGGTAATCATATTTTAAAATTATTTGTTTGCTATATCTATGTAAAAGTAACATTTTCTGAAGAAAATTTGGAATATAGAAAAATGTCACAAAAATGAAAACATGTCACCTGTATATTTAACATTCAGACTTAAGTGGTTAAGAATTTAGTGCATACAATTTCAAACCTTTTTTTTATGAATAGCCATTTTCACACCCATGCACAAAAGTGGTCTTCCATATACTTATTTGTAAACCGCCCTTATATATTGACGATTTCCATTTCATTATATTTCTACATCATAATTTTAACAGTTGCAAGTTAATATATCATATAGATGGACCTCACCATTTTTAACCCATGTTCTGTGGTTGGAAAGGTAATTGTTCCTAAGTTTGGGCTTTTATTAGCTAAATAGAGATTAATATTCTTCTCGATTAAACTTTTCAGAGTTTCGTGATGAATTTCTTAGTTAAAGTTCTAGAAGTAAAATTGCTGGGTCAAATGGTATGCAAATATCTAAGATACAGTGACATATTATCAAAGTAGAAGAGAGTTATTATCAAAGCTAAAGAGAATGATCACTTCCTCCACTCTCACTATCACTGAACATCATTATTAAAAACAATGAAATGGACATACAGACTCACAGCATGTATTTCACCCGATTGTATGATCAATCCATCCAATGATGAGGTATCATTGCTTCCACTGTTAGAAGCCTATTCTAGTTCTCTCTTTTGTGCCCAGCTCTGCCCATCTCAAAGCTAGAGTTAGCAGCTGTGAACATCTGCAAGTTTAATAAGGGCTCTTCTCCTGGTGTGGTGAAGTAAGCAAGCTTACATTTTCTCTCCATACTAAGACATAATTTAACAGTTTCCAAGGGGCAACACAATGGCACAACCCCAGTGGGTTTCCTTTAACAGGGAAACAGCACATGTAAGTGTCTTTCTATTTTAACAGAGACAATAAACACAAATAATGTTGTGATGCTGCTAGAAATGGAATGATTCAAAGATAGGACCTGTACCAAATGTCAGCATGTATGAAAAAATCCAATCACCATTACAATCAGATAAGGCCTCTTTCTCCCTGTGGGCAGTAGGTTGTTTTCAAAGATACCTTTTCTTTTCTTAAAGCTATGAAAAGCAAAATCAATTCTTGCTTTATTTTTATCTAAAATACTTATGAAAACATTTTTACCCTTCTGTAATCTGAAGTGGAAAAACCAAACTGCAATTGCTTTTGTTTTTTTTTAATGAAAACACATGATTAACAGTTGCCCAAAGTTGCACTGTAATTTGGAGATATGTGGTTTGTTTCAGAGGCCTCAATTTTTTTCTTTTTTGGTGAGGAAGATTGTCCCTGAGCTAACATCTATGCCAATCTTCCTCTATTTTATATGTGGGATGCTGCCACAGCATGGCTTGATGAGTGGTGTGTAGGTCCGCGCCCAGGATCCCAACCCGCGAACCCCAGGCCGCTGAAGCAGAGTGCACGAACTTAACCACTATGCCACTGGGCCGGCTCCCAGAGGCCTCAATTTTTTAAAGAAATGATCCAGTAGAAGTAATTGGATGTGAACTCTGGCATCATTTCCTTATGCAATAATAGCAAAATAAGAGAAAAATCAAAGAAATGTTGTCGTTGCTCAGCTCTCCATTCTAGGCCTTTGTCTCTTCCTACTGTCTACTCTCTTTCTTAGCAATCTCAGCCACACACAAAGCTCCAATCACCATCTATTTGCTAAAGACTCTCAAACTCAGAACTCACTTTTTGAGCTCCCTGTTTACCCAACTGCCTTCTTGAATTCTCAACTTCCCCAATGCCCACAAAACATGAGAAGTCTGAAATCCATAAGCTTCTCGCTCAAGATGGGTCTTTTCCTAGCTTCCCTAACTGAATGAAGGCAAAAAGAAATAGCCACGGTCATCTCTGACCTTCCCCATCAACAAGTTTTACCCTTTTCTTCTATATCTGTCGCAAATGTATCTATTTCTATATCCCTGGTCCTTTTCTGGGTTCAGCTAGCCTTCTCTCCTCCCATACAAGCCTCCTACTTACAAGCCATTGCGCTTTGTCTCCCTGAGTCCAGGTCTTCCTCCCTCACCCTCCTCCACAGCCCTTTCCAACATTTTCTCCCAAGAACAGTGGGAGTAGTCTTTTTACACCTCAAATATGATCATGTCACCTCCAAATTAAAATCATTTAGGGGATTCTTTTAGGGGATTCTTATTAACGTATGATACTAAAGGTTGTCTTTAACAAGGCCTGTAAGGGGATGGGCTTTTCTGTCTGCTTTTCCAAAGTTATTTTTTGTTACTCTCTTCTCTCATTCCCTGTGCTAAAACCACACTCCCCTTCTTTTGGTTTCTGAATTGCATCATCATGTCACCTGACAGAGGCCTTTGCACTTGCTGCCCGCACATCACCATACCCCCCAACCTGGGACATGTAGCTACTCCTCGTCACTCTTCATCTCACCCCAAGCATCACTTCCCTATGGAAACTTTCTCTGACTCATCAGCCTTGGAAAGATTTCTCTGGTCACTACTCTCATAGAATTGCATTTCTTTCCTTCATATTACTTGGCTCAATGTTGTAATTATACACCTATTATTTGGAATTGTTTGATTAATGTCTGGCTGCTAAGCTCTACGAGAATGGGGACTATATTAGTTTACTAGGGATGCTGTGATGAGGTACCACAAAATGAGTGGCCTAAACAACAGAAATTCATTGTCTCACTGTTCTGGAGACTAGTAGTCTGAAATCAAGGTGTTGGCAGAGTTGGTTCCTTCTGAGGACTATGAGGAAAGGATCTGTTCCAGGCCTTTCTTCTTGGCTTGTAGTTGGCTGTCTCCTCCTTCTGTCTCTTCACATCATCTTCCCTCTGTGCATATCTGTCTCTGTGTCCAAATTTCTCCCTTTTGTAAGGACACCAATCATATTGGATTAAGGCTCACCCTGATGATCTCATCTTAATTAATTACATAGACAACGACTCTATTTCCAAATAAGGTCACATTCTGCTGTAATGGGGATTAGGATTTCAACCTTTAAATTTTGGGGGAAATAACTTCACCGACAACAGGGACCATGTTTGTTTTGTCCACCAGTGTGTCTCCAGTGCTAAGCATTGTCAGAGCCATAAATAAATAAACAGACGAAGGATGCTTCTTAGGATTCATGTAGCCAAAATTACCAGAAGGAGGAACTAGTTCCTTAACATGGCAGTATTATTCCTGTATTATTTCTTCTCTTCCACTTTAACCATAAATTTTTCCTTTTTTAAAAAAAAGAGTAGAAATACATTAAAAAAAGAATGTTTTAGTACAACAGCATGTAACTGAGCCCATTTCCTGAATTCAATGATGTGACTGCAACAGAGAGGCTATGTCTTTGTGGGAACTCAATAAATTTTTATGGAAGAGAAACAGGGAGGGGCAGTGGCAGAGACAGGGAAGGAACACTAATCCCAGTGGCTGTAAGTCTTTGAAAACACAACATGGAACACAGAGAGTAGGCCTGCTGCCCTCCATGCCTGAGACACCAAATGTGACTTACCACATTTTCCACAGAAAGCTGCAGTAGCATCTTCCATCCCAATGCTCTTCTGCAGGGCGGTTTTGTCACTCCCCCACAGAGACAGAGTCTGTCCCTCCACATCTTTGAATCTGGGCAGGCCCTGTGACTGCTTTGAACAATAGAACATAGCCTAAGTGACACTGTGCCAGTTTTGAGTGTAGCCTCAATGGGCTGAAACATTTTCCATTCTTTTCTCTTGGAAGTCAAGCACCATGTGAGTGTGACTATCCTAAGACCACCATGCTGTCAGAAGACCAAGCCATGTGGAGAGGCCCATGGAAAGTGAAAGACCATGTGGAGAGAAGGAAAGAGGACAAAGAACACTGAGACTCCAGACCTGTGAGTGAAGAAGCCATCTTGGATTCCAGACTTCTTGAACCTTCAGATGGCTCCAGCCTCAGCTGCTCTCTGACTGTGATCACACGAGACTGTTCATGAGAACTGCCCAGCTGAACTTAGTCAACTTCAGGACTGTGAGAGATGATAATAAATTGTTGTTTTGAGGCACTCAGTTTTAGGGTGGTTGGTTATGCAGCAGTAACTAACCAGAACCACCCAGTAAATGTTCTATAAATGCCTAGCATATAGCAGGTACCAAATGTCTTCTGGCTGAATGGATAAATTTATCTCAAGGGTCCAAAGGGAATGAACATAAAGAAAACAGAGAAATGGATCTATGTGCAAGATGTGAAAAGCCTCCTATTATAAGTTTCCTTCAGAACGCTTTTCTTTGAAAAGCCTCCTCCACTGGAAGGCTTTCAAGACGCTAACAGAGCTGACCTTAAATGTGTCTTCCCACTGTCAGGTCAGGCAACCAGCTCAGACCTCAGGAACCACGGAGGCTTTGGCGAGGGAGTTCCTGCTACTGAAGACTAGAGGTGTGAAATAATTCCTTGGTTGGCGGCTGAAAGCTGAGAATTTTATTCCTAGAAAGTGTTAAGATTTAGAGAGAAGGCATTTAGCCACTTCAATTCCGTGGCTCATCAAAGTGCTACCCTCTTCATTTCCCTACCCCTACCCAAAACCAAACTCCAGTCTGGATCATTTGACTAAATATAATGTTTTTACATAACTGATCTGAGTGGTGAACAATCTGTAGTTGGAGACTGACTACTGGCAAATGAATCAACTTCTAGTTTCCTTAATAGTCACTTGTTTAAAAAGGTAGAGTTATAAGGAGAGAGAGTTATTTCTTTATCAATCAGCTTTGCATCAGATTAAAAGAGCTTTATGTGTGCATCAAAGCAAACTCTTGCTTGCAGAAACAAACAAACCTCAGATCTTCTAAGAAAATTTTTTTTCATATCTAAATGTACAGTTGTCCATTATAGGAAAAATCTTTATGTTAAAACTCTCAAAAATATAATTCTGAATACTCACATATATACAGACATGCATACATCCACATTTCTGTTGTACATCCATACCTTTATCCGTACACTGTACACACACACACACACACACGCGTCTTCTCAGAGGTTAGATCTCAACTTTTCCAGCAACACTCACATCATCCAATTTAATCTCTTTTATTTCTTTTAAAATTAAACCAATGAGCCTATTGGCATTCAAGAGCCACATAATTTATGCTATTTCCACATTGGGTAGTTTTCAAAGAATACACCACACTTATATTTACAGGATTATCTCCTGAGAAGTATAGAATAGTTTATAAATTCCCACACATGCATTTTACTTCTTAAAAACTGTTAGACTGAGCATAAGCTAGAAAACTTAAACAATATTCCTTTAGAATCAAAGTCTCATCATCAGCCAGATTATTTTATTACTGTTGTTTGAATTTTAGAAATCATCAATGTGGAAATGGCTAACAGGAAAATATTTAGAATTGTTGTTTTTCTTCAGTAAAAAACCTATAACCCTGTGATACTTTCTGGACCAGTGGAGCACTGAGGCCCAGGAGGAGTTCTGTCATACCACATGTGAGCGATTTAAAAACAACAACAACAACAAAACTAAGCTTATTTAAAAGAAATGATGAGTGTTAGTGGACAAAGGAATGGAGCCTTCATAAGCAGGTATTCTGCAAACTAGCCATATGCATCTTTTTATGGCTGAATGAATACATTTCTAACTAAGCCATTTAAAAAATTTCTTAAACCAGTTTCTATTTTAACTCATCATCCTTGGGATACAGTCAATTAAATGACCAAAGAAAAGCTACAAAGAGACCAGTAAAGTCTGACTTTGAATCTAAATTAACCAGTCAATGTAGTCTCCGCTTACACAAGGAATGCTAAATTGGTAACAAAGATACTAAATATTTCAGAGAGAAAAAACAAATGCAAATAATCACAGGAGCTTAAAATTCTGATGTAAAGCATTATGTGATACTGAATTTCTCATTTTTCTCTCTGCTGACAGCATTCAGAAGAATAGCCAGGAACGTGGTTCAGAGAGGAAATATGCAGGGGTTTTTTTTTTTGGACCACTCTGTGTTTGTTCATATGGAGAAGATGTTCTCTTTACTATAAGCAATATATTGGCAAAAATATTAATAGAATGCAACTACCACTTCAACATTTGACGACTTTTAGAGACTCTGTGTCTCATGGTGCCAAATTTTAGAAGGACTCTGTCTTCGTACTTCACAAATATGGTGATTCTGAATTCTAAGAAGTATGAGGAGGAACTGAGAGGACCTACTACAGAAATTTCAGACATTAAAACCCACCAATCTGGGAGAGCCTTTTTCTAAGGTTATAGGTTGATACTCATCCACATTTCCTTACATTCCAGAGCTGTGCAAACTAACCTAGGATGCACCACTCATTCTGAGTGACCTTATGCCTAAGTAGGTTCCTTTTAAACTTGACGTTGTCTACATAAATAATCTATCTTGGAAATGGCAGTCAAGGAGAAGACTCATGACCAAGCTCCTGAAAATCAGATCTCTTCTTTAGAGGCTCCCAACCAGTTACAGAAAAGGAAGAAGACTCCAAGAGGCCTTTCTCAAGGACTGTTGTGTTCTCTCCCAAAGAGAGTGAAAGTCAAAGGGTAGTCTGGCCTGAGAGTGTGACAGTGGGTCCAGCACATCACCCCAGGCCTCTGGTAGGAGGATGAGATACTTTACATAAAAATGGCGCTCTGCAGCTTCATCATTTTCATAAAGAAAACAGATGTTAAGGCTGCAGACCTGAACAAACAGGAATTCTCATCCCATCTCTATTAAGCGCTCTGCTCATTCTGACTGGTGACTCTACTAAATTTATAGAAAAGAAATACAAGAAATTTATGACCTTGAATTCTGGAAAATCGTTCTTGGTTTTGCACTTGCTAACTTCACTATTGACATCATTTAATAGGTTAGTAGAGATGAGGCCATGAGCTTTGACATTAAAGAGAATAAGGTTTAATCTCAGTTGTGCCCTATTTGTAAAATATGGATAATAACATTTCCCCTAAAGTAATGTGCTTCAGATGGAATGTGAGAATATTCAGAGCGCTTAGCACATATGAATAGTTTAACAAACTACTACAATCATTCATTTTCATTGGCATTATCATTATTGTAGGACTTATAATGTTCTTCTAATCTATGGTGTCAACAACACCAAATTACATTGAAAATATAGAACAATTTCAGTAGGAATTGAGATTATTCAAAAATAATCTAAAAACAACATTTTCCCCAAAATAGAAAAAGTCTATATTGTTTTCTAATTATAAGGTTAATACACGCTCATGGTGAAATTTAAAATGACAAAAAGTTAATATGGTAGAAAGTAAATGTCTCTCATAATTTTTTACCTCCAAGATTTGGGTTTGTTCTTTCAGATTTACTTAAATGTATACTTACACATATATGTATAAGTATGTAAATATATATATTTTTAGTCTTCTTCAACTGATTTAATTTGGCTCAACAATATGACCTAGAGAATTTTATATTTTATTACACAGAGAGAATTCATTATTAAGTTCTATGTAGTCTTCCATTACTTTGATAAAGTATAATTTTGTACTTTATAATGCTTGATATTAAGATTGTTTTGAATTTATAGCAATCACAAATTTCGATAAAATAGATAAAAATCTCATGCTAGAGAATGGTTGTCAATTTTTCTAATCTTTTATCAGAATTAATAAAAGACTTTTATCTGGGTTGATATCATAATTCTTTTTATATTAATAATGAGCAAGATAGCATTTTAAACATCTTAAAGCCCCTTAAATGCTAGTACATATTTTAAAGGCCAGAGTGTCCTTTGCCCACATCACAGTGAAAGTTTAAGCACATATTTGCAGGATCTATCTTGAAAGAAAGAAATGTGTCAAAATGAGATAAACGAAGATATTTCAATGACATTTACCATCAGATGAAGTAGACATTTCAGTGGATGTAGGAAAAATGGAGGCACCCAAGGCATATATTTTGGAGATTTAAGGCAAAAAGTGACTCTAGCGAATCTTCATGATAATCACAGGGAGAGTATGGTATGAGAGGGTTGCAAGTAAAAATGAATTCCATTTGATAAATGGTTTTGTTTTCTTTTAATTCTCACAAATAGTGAAATACATTTCAGAATGCATGAGAATCTTCCAAAATAGACAAATTATTAGAAACCAAATATAGATAAATATTGTGCCAGTTTTCTTTTTAAAAAATTGATTTCAAAAACTACAAACCAACAAACCTGATTCTGATCACACAGAAAAAGTCACAAGTAGCTTATTTACTACTAGGCTGAGTGAACAGAAAAGAAAGTGGTGCCCACTAGGCACCTATGGGGAGCCACTATGAACAAATCTTATTAACAGTCTAATTTTTAAGTTATTTTTCTAAACTTGCAGATGATATGAATTTCATCAACGTAGTTTATCAGAAAAATCAGCAAAAAAATTTGACAAAGTCATTCTTGCTCTGGCTGTGGGTAAGATGATGCATGAATTACCAGATTTTTAACTCCTTTAGAAGAATGACTGTAAGGCCATCCCTTAATGGTTTTCTTTATAAAGTTTCCATCAGTTATTTGGATGAAACCAAAGATGAACTCTATGTTTTTCAGATGACTCAACACTAAGGAGGACAAACAGATACAGAATCAAAATCTTTTCAGAGTGATGTGAAACATTAATGGAAATTCTAAAAATCATAAGCTTAAAATCTCACAGAGTTTTGTCTTATGGCCAGCCTTACTTTGCTTCCACCATGTAGATGCATTCAATGAAGAACACAGTTCCTCTCCAGAGAATAGCACAAAATTTGAAATAACTGGACCACAGTTTTAAACCCATCAAAAATAAACTGTTCAACCTTGGGCAGCTCAATTAATAGTTATCTTCGAAAAAAGATTAAATTCTCACTGAAACTGTTGATATAAAATAAGATACTGTCTGCTCTTCTTCACTTTTATTCTCCCTCATTCCTATTATAAAGTATTTATTAAGAGCCAACTTTGTGGCAAGTGCTAAGCTAGATGCTATAGGAATGTGTTTAAAGATAAATTTAATATATCCAGTCATCAAAAAGTTTATAATTACATAATTGTGGCCATGTGGTGTAGTGTACAGAGTAAGGACTTAAGAATAAAAAATATTCCAACTCAAATTTCCGCTTTTCCATTACTGAGGCCTTTTTGTGCAAGTTATTGAAACTTTGTGAGCCCCCTTTCCATCATCTTTGAAATGGAGACATTGTTGTTTATTGCATAGAGATATTATGAGAATTAAATATGATAATATCTGAAATCATTAATAGTAAATATTTAATAAAGGGCAATTATTTACACAAGAGATTTGGATTTAAATATTTGTAATAAAAAGGATAGAACAATGAACATTACAAGAAAGGTTTAGTTGAATTGCTGTTGGAGCTGAGTGACTATTTTTAATTCCTTAATCTCTGTTCTTATCTTTTTTATTTGTAACTTTATATAATGGAGACTTTCAAACATATACATAAATAGACAAACAGTACAATAAACCCTTATGTACCCATTACACGCCTTCAACAATTATCAACATGTTTTGCTCATAACTAATTCTTCTTGCTTTTCTTAGTTTGCTTATATTATCATTATTTTCTCTTCCAAATATTGTTGTGCTCTTAATTCCTTCTCTGACCTCAAAACTACTCAGGAGAGGCAGAATAGCAAAATGATTAAACACGTACACACACACGTAGTAATGGGACTTCTTGGCTTAAATCCTATGTATATAAGTTACTAGCTGAGTAACCAGGCACATCTTATATTATCCCTCTCTTGTCATAAGCTTATTCACCTGGAAAATGCTCATAGTAACAGTATCTACTTAATAAAGATTTTGAGAGGATTAAATAAGTTGATTAAGACAAAAATCTCAGCACGCTGAAAGTATGTAGTAAATATTCAGTAAAGGTTAACTATTACTATTCTAACGTCCAGGTTATTTGAATTGATTTGTCTATGCTGGTATTATTTGTAGCTTTATGGCATTTATTATGGAGAATGTGGACTGTAACATTACTTTTCTTGATTTATTGATGGAAATTATGCTTTTGGAATAATACAAGACAATGTTTTGCAGATATTCGATAGGTCCCTAAAAGAGGGTTTATTCTCAGTTTGTAGGATAGAGAAATTCAATATATAGCTATAAATTGACCTAATTAATTGCTTTATTTCTCTATTTTCAAATTTATTTATGGCCTGTTTGATCTTTTAAAAATTGAAGGGCCTTTTCAAGTCTGCTCCTAAGATCATACTTCGTATACCTCTTGACACCTGCTTTCTTTTTCACATACCCAACTAAAGTACCTCAAGGGTGAAGACAGGTCACATTCTTGTATGCTCCATTCTTATTCTGACTGGCACTAGGTAACTGTCTCAGGGATTTGCCAAGGCCATTCCATTCATCTATAGGCTCGCTTCCCACTCTCCTACTCCTGGCTAATGGCTACTCATCCTTAAAGTCTTAAATTCCCTGACTCCCTCATAGATTAGGTCTTGGTTTTATGTGTTCCTCGTAGCGTTCTGTGCTTTTCCTTCCTATCACTTATTATACAGTTGCAATTTTACGGTTATTTGTTTGCTTACTTGGTTGAAGTCTAGCTACCTCCAAACTGTAAGCTCATGAATGACAGGACATTGTCTGTGCTGTTCACCCCTCTGTGCTAAGCGCTTTGCACAGAGTCTGGCCACAGAAGTTGAGTACCCTGGCTTTGAAGCTGAGTAGCAGAGACAGAATTCTCAGTTTAAATATTAGTTTTGCCTCATACTTGGGCAAGGCACTTAGCTTTTCTGGCATTAGTTTCCTTATCTATAAAATGGGGATGGTTAATAATATCTACCTTATAGGATCATTATGAGGGTTAAAAGAGATCGTTTATGAAACAAAGTGTTGGCAGCTATGTGCCGAGCATGTAGCTAGGTACTGGGAATGTGACAGTAAACAAGACAGATAAGATCCTTACTCTCATAAATTTATAATCCAAGGGGGGAATAAATGGAGGGGAAAAAGAAACAAATACCTGAGATAAGTTAAGAAGTGATAAGTGAAATTAAAAGGAAAAGAAAAAGAGGAGGAGGAGGAGGAGGAAGAAAAAAGGTGAATGTGTGAAGAGTAAGTGGGTTTAGATGTGCAGAAAATGTACATTGAGTGTTCAAGGGTGGCTTCTCTGCAGATCTAACATTTAAGCTGAGATTTGAATGGCAAAAAGGAAGTAGCCTTGTGAATAACTGAGGGAAAAACATTCTAGTCAGAGGGTTCAGTAAGCCTCTGCCACAGAAATGAGCTTTGGGTGCCTGTGGACAGCAAGAAAGCCAGTGTAGCTAGAGTACAATAAATAAGAGGGAAATTATAGGCAATTTTATATTGTAGGCAATAAAGGGGGAGAGAAAGAGAGGCTAGCCAGAAGGTACTTAAAATCCTGACTGACACATAGTAAGCACTGAATAAATGTTAGTTGCTAGTGTTGCCATGGTTGTGGTTTTAGTTATTAGAAATAATAAATAACTTTTGAATGAGTAGATCAATGTTTGAATAGAAATGAATATGATTACTCTCATGGAGGATGAAAAAATTGGGGCATAAGAAGATTGAGGGACTTACCAAGGTCCATTCACCATTTGCCTACTGCAAACATGTAGTTGGGATTTGGTGTAAAAAGATAAACCTGCTTTTGCTTTGAGGCAACCACAATGAATTGTAATGCAATAAAAGGAGCCACATGCTTTGGAAGAAGTACAGCTAAAACACTGCGTATGTAGATTGGATACAGAACATGTTGTTTGTCAATGGAATTGACTGTAAACTCTTGCAGTGGAAATTTGTTGGTGTAGGCTGATTAGTATAGTTTCCATTTCTTCTTTGTTGGGCAACATACCCTGCTTTTCTCCTGGAGGAATCCTCTTCCTCAGTTTTAGTACTTGTGACTTTAGTGGGATAGCCTCTGACTCAGATCTGGCTGTTTCAAATGTTTGTATGACTTATTGCAAGTTCAAAGAAGATCATATGATCCAAATTTGTTTAATCATAGGCCAATTCTGGACCTTTGGATGAAATTACTTGAAGGAAGTACTGTTTTCCCACTGGGTATGATATAACTCTAAAGTTGGCAACTACTTTGTGGCCTCAAGGGCAGCTCCAGCTTAAAAATGGAAGCAGGAAAGAAGAATTCAGGGCCTAAAGAGAGACAACTACCACTGAAGACATTGTTGAGCACCTAGATCCCGCTTCACCTAAATACTCCCAAACTTTTCAATTATTGATACAACAAAATTACTTTTTTTTAGTGAGGAGATCAGCCCTGTGCTAACATCTGCCAATCCTCTTCTTCTTCTTCTTTTTTTTTTTTGCTGAGGAAGACTGGCCCTGGGCTAACATCCGTGCCCATCTTTCTCCACTTTATATGGGACGCCGCCACAGCATGGCTTGCCAAACAGTGCGTCGGTGCGTGCCTGGGATCCGAACCGGCGAACTCTGGGCTGCCGCAGCAGAGCACACACACTTAACTGCTTGCGCCACCGGCCGGCCCCAAAAATTACTTTCATCTTTAAGCTTGTTTGAGGTAGCTCTTCTGTCACCTGCAAAAGAACAAGTCTTGAGTGGAAGAGAGTTTTTAAAAGATGGATGATATTTGCACAGGCAAACAAAGATTAGGGAAAATGCAAAATATACCTAAATAATACTAAATGCTGAGCAAATGTAAGGTAGCTTTTTATATTTATATAAATATAATAAATTTATATAAGTTTATTAAATAGATAAATATAAATTTATATATAAATATTTTATATATATATTTATATATATATTATATTTCAGATTCATCTTTAAATATATATTTTTGGAGTTTATGTTTTTTCTTAACACAAGAGATATGTGTGGGCCGCTGTCCTCTCTATGTTAACTAAACTCTTCTATCCTTTTCCCTTAAGCACTTTTCCTTGATACATCTCTCAGCTTCCCCCTAATCATTTGAAAACTGCAAAAGAGGTCATGTCAAAGCAAAAATTGCACCGAAGTTAAACAGGCAAGTGAGGTTTTATTCGCGGTAATTGCAATAGGAGAGATGGGCTACAACTGAGTCTAAAATCAACTCTGCTGTAACAAAGGACAGGAGAATTTTTAAGAGCTGGGATGGGATAGGGAGGTGGCGATCATAAGCCATCTTTGTTTGCTAATCAGCCTTACCAAAAGGAAAATTAAACTCTTGTATCTTGTGTCTTCATGACAGGAGGTAGTTTTACAACTTGGAGAAAAGGACACACCAAATTTAGGCTCCTGCCTTACCAGGGAAACTAAGAGATAGGGGAGTTATCTCCATTAAAGTTTGCGTTTCAAAGGCTCCCAGATCCTTGAGAAAGACATTCCCATGTGGCAGGAGTTGTTTAAAAAGATTTGTATCTCGAAGAAACAGAGGAAGAATTTATAATTACAAGTTTTCTAAAGAAAACTCTTTAAGAAAAAGGAGATCAATGCCTAGAGTCAAGAAACAGCCTAAGCTTAGTGGAGCTGAGGGGACGTTAAGGCCGTCTTGGTCAAGCAATATGAGATGCACTGAATGTTTCCCCCAAGCAGTGTCTCTGTGTGCTCAGCTAAAGCAACCACATAAATGGCTCTAGCATCTATTTGGATTTGCTCAGTTGTACAGCTGTGGAAACTAGACCCAGTTCTCTGGGAACATAAATTCAGCCCCACTGTGGCTGAGACTCTCTTTCAAGATTAGACCAGTGACAAAGACAACTTGTCCTCCATGGAGGAAAATTCCCAAACGATCCCCACGTGTAACATTGAGCAAATAGCAATCTTGCATGGTTGTTGCAAAAATAAGAAACTGTATATATAAAACACCAAACACAATAACTGACACCTAGTAGATACTGATAAATAAATGGCAAGCAATAGGATATATTAGACCACATGAGGAAGCCATTTGGGGTAAAACTAATTCAGCCTGAGTTTGTTTTTCCAACAGGGCCTGTCGCCTTTAAACATGCATTGTGTATCTGCTTTGCCATGTACCAAAGAGAAGAGTAAATGCCCTTAGGGTAAGGATGCAACTTCCCCCACATTATCATTTCCTTAAGGATAAGCATTTCGCCCTCTGCTAGGATTTGATTGCTGCACTCATCCTGTGACCACCCAGCTTGAGACCACAGACCTGACACCAGCCATGCCCATCGAGACAGCAGACCTGCTGCCCACTGTGTCTATCAATAGCTCTTCTGGCAGGGCAATCTGGCAGGGTGATCTTGTGGCTATTGTAAAAGGGACATTGCATATGTGATACCTGCACTTTGACGGTATATAACCATTCTGTACACCGCACTTCTTTGGTGCCCCCCCTTCCTTGGGGAAGGAAGGCCTCGGGCTATGATCCTCAAAAGTTGGCTCATAATAAACTCACCCCAATTTTGATTTATAGATTGATTATGGATTATTTACGTTGACAATACTCAAAAAAGTTATACTTATTAATTAGTATTAGTCACTTTAAAAAAGTACATTTTGAATTAAAGAATATAAAGGATCTGAATGATTATTGAAACAGAAGTTGTGTATGCAAAGCATTTAGGCTGAATTTTGCCTACAGCCACATTTTGTTTGATCTGCGTGGTGATTTGCTTATTGTATTCATTTGTTTTCGTAGATTTAGATTAGTTTACTATATTTTTAAATTGGAAGATTCCACAGACCAATCTAAATTGAGCTATTCCCTTATTGATGGATATTTAGGTTGTTTCCAAATTTTTGTTAATATAGACAGTGTTTGAATATGCCTTCTGTTAAAGACCAATGAGTGTCTCTAGGGTAGACTCTGGGATATGAAGCTGTTAGATCATAGGGGATAGCCATTTAACATTTTAACATATGTGACCAAATTGCCCTCCAAAGTACTTGAACTAATCTACATTCTCACCAGCACATGTGACAGTACCTCTATCCTCCCAGCTTCTCTTATGCTTTAGAGAGTTTTCTCCAATTTAATAGATTAAAGAAGTATTTTGTTATTTTGTTTTGTACTTTTTTTTGTCTGTGTGTGTGAGGAAGATCAGCCCTGAGCTAACATCCATGCCAATCCTCCTCTTTTTGCTGAAGAGGACCAGCCCTGAGCTAACATCTATTGCCAATCCTCCTCCTTTTTCCCCCTTTTCTCCACAAAGCCCCAGTAAAAGGTTGTACGTCATAGTTGCACATCCTTCTAGTTGCTGTACGTGGGACGCTGCCTCAGCATGGCCGGACAAACAGTGCGTTGGTTAGCGTCCAGGATCTGAACCCCAGCCCTCCAGTAGTGGAGTGTGCGCACTTAACCGCTAAGCCACCAGCTCGCCCCTGTTTTGTACTTTCTTGAATAGTTGTGAGGTACACCTCTTTTCTTATGCTTTTTGGTGTTTTGTGTCTCCTTTTCTGAGAGATCCCTGATGTTATTCTTTGACAACCTTTCTATGAAAGAGGAGAAGACTCCACATTTTTGAAATGCTCTCCTCCTCTGAAATATTCCCCTTCCTCCTACCTAGATCCTTCCCACTGTGGTCTTCATTAATGATTCACATCATTGTTTTAATCAGTTCCTTCCCTAGATCCACAAGGTGGAATTTGTTTCATCCTTAACACATTTATCAGATGACTTTCATCAATGTCAGGTGATGACCTGGCAGCACAAGAATGCCAAAGAAGGAGTTACTGAATTTGGGGGGCTAGAAACAGAATGGGAGAGACGGAAGGTGCATAGGAAACAACCTTTGCTATCCTTTTTTTAGGAGAATAATTCTGATGCATGGTAAATATTTGTTCATTGAATGAACATGGTACAGCTTTGGATAACGGATTATTACAAATGTAATCAGTTCACATTCTTGTATGCCTTTAATCAAATTTGCCCTTATGACAATGAGCTGATTCCAGAGGCCTGCTTGCTCTCATTATGTTAATCCTCTAGGAGAGTGTGTATTTGATGTAGCACTTCAAAGTGTTTTTGTAAGCCTTTTCCTTGGTCACCCTTAATACCTTCACTGATGAAATGGGCGGGGGCAGGGGAGTGGCTTTACTTGCTTGCTTTTAGTTTGTTAGTTTGTTTTCTCCTCCGTTCCTGAGCCAAGTCAGTTATTTTCCTTTACCCATTTTGCACTTTCCTATTTAAAGAGAAGAGAGGAAAAAAATAGAATATTAGGTTGTCAGCAAACACTCCATGTTAAATAATTGAATAACAAGCACTATTATCCCAAAATACCTCCAAAAAAGATGTGCAGCAGATAAGGAGGAAAATAAAAATCTTTGCCTTCTACAGGACAAACTGGATGACAGCCTGAAACTTCACATTCATGACAATGTGCAAAACAATATATCTACATTCATGCTTCATATGTGCTTATGAACATCATTGTTTTAATCAGTTCCTTCCCTAGATCCACAAGGTGGAATTTGTTTCATCCTTACAGTTGGCTGGTGCAAAATAGATCATTATTTCTGAGATGCCTTAACCAACTGCATTAAACTAGTAGGCCTGAAGAATGCATGTGAGCATAGCATGGACTTCTCTGTCTCCCAGCCTTCATCCCAGGATTTGATCTTTTTCATTATTTATTCAATTGGAACCTAAATCAACTTACAAAATGAAGAGAAAGAAACAACCTATGCTTGAGTCGGTAGCCCTGGTTTAAGTGAAAATTTTGTATACAGTTATTATAAAAGTGGGTTATTAAAGTCCTTTAATAACCGGCCCTCTTTTAAATAACTTTCTGCCACTTCTCCTGGGAAAGCATGTCAGTTTAAAGACTTGCCTATTAGGAAAACCTTGCTGCTATTCAACCTAACTCAACAATTTCTCTTTTTCTCTAATTGCTCCTTCTCTCTCTTGGGCTCCTTGGAGACCGACAATGCAAGCACCACTCTTGATTGCCCTGTTGGCTTTCAGTTTCCAGCACTCAGTCTGCACATCTTCATTTGAAGAGTCACCCAGTCACCTCTTGAAATAGACCACTTTCCTTTCCTCATGAGATGTCTTGAAATATATCAAACTCTTTGCCCTAACGTCTTTAGAATTACAGGATGATAGAGCAGGAAAGCCCTTAAAGCCTTCCAGAATTCCCCTTCTCTACTTGCAAATGAGAAAAATTTAATCCAGGTATGTTAAATGACGTATCCAGGCATGTGAATAGCTGATGATAGACAAAGATCAGGAGCTCAAGCCTGAAATCCTGGGATGGAACAAAAAATGCCAGTGTTCAGGCAAGTAATACAAATAAGTGAAGTGGGCTGGTGTATTACAGTCGAGTGTGTGTGTTTGGGGGTGAAGAGCTGTGATGATCTGGAGAGGTGTGCCCTGTGTAAAGGGGGCAGCTATTAGTTAAAATCACCATTACTAAATATTCTGAGCCTTCGAGAAACATCCCACTTCTGGATTTTTGTGTGAAATACCCTGGTTTTAAAAATATTTTCAACAAATTAAGATTATCTTAAAATTCTCTACAGACAAACTAAAGCCTAATTGAATCCTGCCTGCAGGGCAATAGTTTATAAATAGTACTATAGAATCTCTCGGACTTTCTCCTATATTTGCAGAATGATGTTAAGAACTGGAAGTGTCCTGATAATTATAAAATCCACCTATCTTGGGTTATGGATGTGGAAGCTAAAGAAAAAGGGAAGAATATAATAGCTTGACTCCTTGGCCATCCACACCCATGTCACAACCTCATAGAGACAAAGTAGACTTCCCTCCCTCTTCAATCTAGGCTTGGTTTGTGTTTTGCTTTGGCCACTTGTTTGGTGGACAGACATGACAGCAGGACTTGAAATGAGCTTGCATGGTTGAGCTTGCCCTTTTTCATTCCTGCCTTTGGCCGTGGGTAGGATGTGTCTCAGGTAGCTCTGGCCCAAGGAGGATGAGCGACATGTGGAGTAGACTTGGACTTAACAATAGCTTAGAGTCAGCCGAGAGCAGCTGAACCCCAGCCTACCTGCATATGCAGGAACTTAAGAAATAAATGCCTGTTATTTTAATCCACTGAAAGTATGTGGTTCTTTATCACACAGCAATAGCTAACCAATAAAGAGAGATTCTCTCAAGATTACACAGTAAGTAGATGGCAGAATCAGAATTAAAAGTCAGGCCTCCAGACCCCTGGTCCAGTGTATTTTCTACCCTATTGTTCTCTTAAATCCTGGTAATCTTCAATCTGTCACTTTCTCCTTATTTTATACAGTCTGCCTATCTGTCACATTAAGCCAGCAAAATGGGCCCGATCTTTAAGTTTTCTTTGCAAGATTTTCTTGCAGGAATGATATCAGTCTCTGTGTATACCTACCAGAGCTTTGAAGGCAGCTCTGAGATTTCCACAAAGATAAATGAAAATAACCTAGCTTGATTTGCTGTTAGACAATTAGGATTTGCACAACCAGAATTTGAATTTACATAAAAATTAAACCAATCTCTATGCAATATGGAGTAGTTTAGAATTACCACTAATTTAATTGAGCTTGCTTAAATGGCTTGTAATCGGTATGATTGTTGCCAATTGCTTGTGTCTTCAGCAAGGTAATCAGAATCTGCTCTACAATTTCTACCTTCACATTAATTAAACTGTAAAACAAATTCCCTTCTTTTGAGAAAGTTTTATGGCTTGGATTTTACCTTATTTACAGTTAAGCTGTTATTGCATTCTAATCTACTTGTCCAGAAAAAATTCAAATAGTTTATTTTTTTTCTTTAACTCTTCATTTTTCCCAGTAATGGAGTCTATGAAAATTATTCCCTCTTTCAGGCTACCGATAATAATAATAATACCAACCTCCTAGGGTTGTGGTCAGATATAAACAGTTACGCATACACTTGCATTCATACATACACACATGAATTTATGACAGTGCCAGATACACAGTAAAACTCACTATTCACACTTTTTCAATTCTTTTTGTTACTATAATCTGCTATTAGGCTTACCACTCTGTCTATATATATTTCTTGAAAGTATTCTGCTAAGAATTAATTAAGATGAGCTTGGGTACCTGGTAGTGGAATAAATTTCCTACTGTCAACCATCACCCTACCCTCAAAACCATGTGAACTTGAAAAGTTCTCTGGCTGTGATTCTAAGTGACATCCATGGCCCACTATGTAAGCGATGACACCTACCTATCTGGGGTGATTTGAGTGATGAAAAAGGATCATGAGAATTAGAGAATTCTCTTTTGAAGAATTTGAAAAAAACAAAACAAAACAAAAAAACCTCCCCTGAGAGGGCTTAATATCGCTCAAGACAGTGCTTCTCAAACTTTCATGTGTGTACAAATTCCCCGATGATCTCGTGAAAGTGCAGATTCTGATTTGGCCAGTCTAGGAGAGTGCCTGAGACTCTTCTTTTCTAACAAGCTCCCAATGATGCAAATGCTCCTGGTTCATGGACCACACTTTGAGGCAATAGTTTTCAAACTTTAATGTACATAGAAATCACCAAGGCACTTGTTAAATACAGATTTCCTGGGCTCTCCTCAGAATTTTGACACAGTAGATCCAGGAATTTGCATGTTTCACGAGTCCCTCAGCTCCCTAGAACACAATTTGAGAAGCAGTCTCTAGACTTTGAATCTGTGAAAGGGAAGATGCTCCCAGGAGTGTCAATGTCCCAACCTTGCTATTCAGAGGAACAGTGTTTACAGATAGCTAATACACTGTGCTAAATTAAAAAAAAAACAAAAAACGAGAGGGATTGTGGTTCCATGTAGAACACTAAGTCACCAATGTGAAAATATCTCTGCTACAGGGCCTTTCAGAGCCTGGTGTAAGAAAATGAAATAGATTTTCTTTCAGGGCAGTGAGCTGTCTGTCACGGAAAGTGTTCTAGCTAACACTGTAAACTTTCTAAAGGATGTTGTAGAGAACATTTCTGTTGTACACGGTGTTTAAATTAATAATTTAAAAGATCTTTTCCAATGTTGGGATCCTGTGTTTTCATCTTAGTGTAAAATCAGGTTATGCTAAAGGGAGGGAAAAGAGACAACATGAACGTACTGGGCTCCTCTTGGGTAAGCAACTTTTTAAGTAATCATTTCAATTCTATCTTGTGTAAAGATTCAGCAAAATCGTTCATCTACCTATCTAGTAGTATTCACACACTCATTCTTACCTTCCCACTTGTCAACACAGGTGAACTCCCCCTGTTCCTTTCTAAAGCCAATCCCTTCACTGTGTACTAGACTCCAGCCCTCTCACCTACTCAAGGACACGACTCTAGAAATTCTCCTCTTTTGTTCCTACATTATTGTTTCCATTAGCTTTTAAACACGTTGTTATTTCTATCATCCTAAAAAAAAAAAAATTATCTTTGTCTCTCTTTGCTTCAGAACATTCCTAAAGAGTCATCTATACTACCTCTGTCTCCAACGTCTCTCCTCAATTTTTCCCTAAACTCACTCTAATTGTACGTTTATCCCCACCTTTCAATTGAAACTACTCTTGTCAAGGTCAACAGAAGTCTACACATTGCTAACTACAATGGGCAATCATGTTCTCATCTTATTTATCAGGAGCATTTGATATATTTGATCATTCCCAACTTCTTGATACATTTTCTTCTTTTGCTTTTCAGGACACTACACTCTCTTGATTTACTTCTTATTCTCTTGGTCACTTCGTTTCAGTTCCTTGGCGAATTTCTCTCCTTTTCCTAATCATTTTAATGTTGAGTGTCCAGGATCAATCTTTCCCTTCTTCTTCTCTATTCCTTTTCTTTCCCTTCCCTTCTCTTTCCTTTCTTTCCCTTTACTTCTCGTTTAGATACACTCTCTCCCTTAGTGATTCTTATCCTATCACATGACTTTAAATATTCTTGGTATATTATGATTCAGAATTATACCTCTGGCCCAGACCTTTCTCCTAAACTCCTGATTCATGTATCTAATTACTCATCATCTACATATGGTTGTATAATTAGACACATCAAACTAAATGCATCCCAGACCGAACTCTTGATCATTGCCTTCAAACCTATTCCATCCAAAGCATTCCACATTTCAGTTGACTACAGTTGCTTCAGCCAAAATGCTTGATGAATTTTGGCTCCTTTTTTTCCTCTCATACCCAATATCCAATCCACCAGAAAATCCTGTTGGCTCCACCTTCAGGATATATCCACAAAATGAGTACTTCTCTCACCTAAATTATTTTAATAGCCCCCTAACTGGTCTTCCTTCTTCTAGCCTTGTCTCTCATAGTCTAAATCCAACACAACAGCTAATTATACTGCTAATTTATGCCAGTTTGTGTAACTCCTGTGCTTAAAGACTTCTAATAGCTTCCCATTTTACAGAGTAAAATAAAATGACCTAAAAGTCCTTATGATGGACTGAAAGCCTCTATGATCTCATCCCCACATCATTCTTTTCTGACCTGATCTCACACTACTGTCATTTTTGACTTCTTGCTGTCCTTCAAACATGCCAAGTATGATTCTGGCTTAAGGTTGTTGCACCAGTTATTTCTTCTGTCTGGAACATCCTTGTCCAAAATATCCACAAAACTAACTTCCTCATGTATTTTATGTCTTTACTAAAACTTTGCTTTGTCATCAAAGGCGACCTTGCCTATCCTATTTATTGTCACAAACTCTCCACCATCCCCAGAACTCCTGATCACTCTTAGCATAATATACTTTTTCATGTTTCTATTCCATTTATCACTTTATGCCACTATCTAATTCTCTTATTCACTGTTCTAAATCAGCTTTATTGAGTTATAATTTACATACAATAAAATGCAACCATTTTAAGTGTACATGTTAATGAGTTTAGACAAATTTATACATACTTTCGTGTACCTACCAACTCTAGTAGATATGGAACACTTTCGTGTTTTCCCCCCAAAGTTCTCTTGTGCCCCTTCCCAGACAATCTCATCTCATGTCTCCCACCAAAGTCAATGTTTGATCTGCTCTCTATTACTGTAGTTTGTTTTGTTTTTTCTAGTTTAATATAAATGGAATAATACCATATCTGGTCTTTGTGTCTGGCTTCTTTCATTTACCATAATGTTTATGAGAAGTATCCATGCTGTTTTGTGCATCAATTGTTTATTCATTATGCTATTGAGTAATATTCCATTGTGTGAATATGTAATAGTTTGTTTATACATTCATCTGTCGTTCAACATTTGGATTGTTCTCCGTTTGAAGCTGTTATGAATAAAACTACTATCAACATTTTTGTACAAGTCTTTATGTAGAAATATGTTCGCATTTCTCTTGTGTAATTACCAAGTGTTGGAATGCTGGTTCATATGATAAGTATATATTCATCTTTGTAAGAAACTCCCAAATTGTTTTCCAAAGTGATTGGACCACTTTACATTTCTACCAGCAATGCATGAGAGTTCCAGTTGCTCTATATCTCCACCTTCACTCAATGTTATCACTATCATTCAGCTACCCTCGTGGTGTGCAGTGGTATCTCATTGTGTTTTTAATTTGCATTCCCTTTCTAACCAATGATGTTGAGCATCTGTCCAGGTGCTTAGTGGGCATTCATATATGTTCTATTATGGAGTGTCTGTGCAAATCCTTTCTCCATCTTTTAAACTGGGTTGTTCGTCTCATTGAGATGTAAGAGCTATGTATAAATTCTGTATGCCTGTCTTCTGTCAGATATATGTAATGTCAATATTTTCTCCTAGGAAAGAGGTGAGGAGAATAACCCAGGCTGGGATAGAATTAGGGAGCATAGGCTGATTGTCTTAGACTTAAAGACATTTGATCTTAAATCTTTTCCTTGAGTGTTGAGTTTTAAAATCCAATATTTTATTTCCTTGGCAGAAAGCCTTTATTTCTTTGTTAGTTTTCAGCCACTTTGATTCCTCCACTCAACAAGCCAATTCATAATTGCATCAGAGCAGAGCTCCACCTCCTTCAAGTCCTAACCCCCTGCCCTTACAAAGGCTCTTCATCACAGAATGCGTTATCTCAGAGATGAGGAAGGTGTCTCCTCTGGGGCTAGAATATCGTTCTTCTTTTACTTTCACAAGATTGCAAAATATGGAAGAATTCTTCAAGAAACCGAATCCATTTCATAAAAATGGCTCCCACATAACCTTCCTTTCAGAGCATCTGGCAATGTCGGCACCATATGAAGGCTCCAGGTCACTGACGGTGCCCCACTGTGACATGATTCTCAGCCAAGTAAATGTGGATATAGACAGTGCTCAAACCATGCTGAGATTGTTTCCATAATAGAGTAGCACAGCAGATTTGCTCTCTAAGTTGAATTTCTTTAGTTGGATTGAGTTGCCATAGTGAAAAAGGAAAGGAAAGATACAAGTCAAAGGTTAATGAGAATATGGTACCTGCTAATTATGATAATGTTAATAGTAATAAATGCAGGGCACATGCCAGCTCTGTATTACAGTATGTTTAAAACTAAAGACTGTGCTAAATATTTAGTAGATACATATCTGATATTTGCTGAATGTCATCAAACTAAATCTTCACTAGGCACCAGTCACTGTAAGGTCTTTACAGATGTTGTCCCACTTAGCCCTTACCAACTCCCTCCCACAACGCTTACCCCCCCAAAAAACATGCAGTAAGTGATGTTATTTCAGTTTTACAAATAATAAAGCTAAAGTTCAGAAAGGTCAAGTTAGGTCAAGAAAGGTCCTTGCCCTAGTTCACACAGCTGTAGAGCTAAAATCAAAACCTAGACTTTCTAATGCTTAACCATTATGCAAAACTACCCAAAAAGTGAAAATAAAGCTCTTTTTTTTTTTACTGTACTTAATGTAGGAATTCTGCACACTTACATTTACACACACTCCTAATCCCTTTAAGTTCTGTTCTGCATGAAACTTGTAAAGACCTCACTTTCTGAGTTTCCTTGTGTATAGCCCAATTCAACAAGGGGTAAAAGCATATTGTGAGTCATGAATCAGTCAAAAATATTTATTAAGTATCTATTTTACTGTTTTCTGTTAGAAGGGATGTATATACATACACGTAGAGAAAAATTAAGGTCTGTTATACCAAGGATGACTTATTTATCCTTACATCCTTAGGGTCTGGCTTCTTTCTTGGCACAATGTAATGCTCCAAAATTTATAGCTACTATAATTTTATTATTGTGTTATTTATTTTGTAGCAGGTTATTAGTAAATAATGATAATTCAACATCATTACATATGCATGTTTGTGTGCATGAATGTGTGTATTTGCACAGGCACAAAATAGTTAAAAATCTAACCTCCAGAAACTTACGTTATAGTTGGGGAAGAAGATAATAAACAAAGTAAATAAGTAGATCATATAGCATGTTATAAAGTAATAAATTACATGGGTAAAAATAAAAGTAGTGAAAATATACAGGGAAGAATGAAGAGGAGGGTTCCATTTTAAACTAAGAGGTCAGAGAAGACCTCACCAAGAAGGTGACATTTAAACAAAGATTTAAAAGAGATGAAAGAGGAAGTTATATGAATTTTATTGGAAAAGTACATTCCAGACAGAAGAAACAGCTAATGTGAAATCTCTAAGGTGAACCTAGAATTCAAAGAAGAGGTCCCTCTGGTGATAAGTATTTGGAATTGTCAGCATATAAATGGTACTTAACACCAAAGGATGGAATGAGGTTGACTAAATAAGAAGTGAGATGGAGAAGAGAAGTCCAAGGATGGCCAGGGGGGTTTTCCAGTCTTAAGAGGGCAGGTAGAGACAATAGCAGGAGTGGCAACCAAAATAGGAGGAAAACCAGGTGAAAATGGTGCCTGGAACCCAAAGAACAAAGTGTTTCAAGGAGGAAGCCATGATGTAAAATAGTTATTCTGTCCACAATCTTCCCCTACCAACCCATTTTCTATAATATAGCCAGAATGATCTTGCTAAGCAAAAGTCTGATCATATTATGTTCTTCCTTAAAATATGCTGTGACTCCACATTGCCTACAAAATAAAGTTCAGCCTTCCTAACATGGCTTATAAGGAGCTTCATGAGCTGAATTCCAGTTACTTCTCCAAGCTTATCTCTCACTACACTCTTCATTAATTAATTCATTCAGCAAACTTATTAAACACCTCTTATATTATAAGCACTCTTCTAGATACTGGGCAGAGAATAATGTAGAAGACACACAAGATCCCTGCCCTCATGAAACGGACCTTATATTGGGTGTGGGGGAAACAGATAATAAGTAAATAGATGAGTAAATGAGGTGGGTGCTAAGCTCCTTGAGAGCAGGAATATGATCTGTTGTGTTCCCTGCTCTATCCTAACAACAAGAATAGAACTTTAAACATAGAAGGTGCTGAGTTGATATTTGTTGAATGAATGACTGAATAAAAGTAATTTCAGATGGCAAAATGTACTATAAAGAAATTTGACAGGGAAATTCATGGTGACTGAGAGCAGACTACTTGGACAATGTGATCATAGGAGGCCCAAGACATCCCATTCTGATTTCCAGCCAGTTGGAGCTTCTTTAAGTTTGTCAAAGATAACATGTTCTGTATGGTCCATGGTCCATGAGCTTTTGAATATCCTATATATATATATATTTTTTTTTTTGGCTAAAGAATGCTCTTTCTCCCTTAGCTCTAACATCTGGTCTTTCCTAGTAATTCTGACCTTTCATTTGAGTAGTAAACTTAGATTTCAACTCCTCTGAAAAGACTTCCTGCACCCATCCACTCCTTAAACAAGGTTAGGTGCTCCTCGTAATTGCTTGGAGCATTCCGTGCTTAGCCTTAAGGTAGCTCTTATCTTGCCATATTTTCACTAATATCCATACGTAAAAGGAAATAGTAGAGAAGAGAGGAACCTGCTATGATTAATTATGGCAAGCTTTTGGAGGTGCTGCTTTTCCATGGCCTCTGACAGCATAAAAAAATAGATGCAGGTTAGTCAGTGTTGGGCAACCCTATTCCTTTCACAATACTTTGTGAATTGGAGAATTGTTTTTTTCCCCGTAATTGCCTATCACAAGCACCTAACTTATCTATTTCCTTGCTATTCTGTTCACTTATTTATGCATTTATTTATACCTAGTCTTGTTCCAAATCATCTAGCACATGGAACAAGCATAAATACCCATCAGTGCCTGTCAAAACAGAACTGCAACCTTGGCACATTTAGAATTAATATTTTGATTTTAGAGAAGAAAAGCCTTTATCAATCTTCTCTCTGGATGGTTTCTAAACTATTATGGCTCATGGGACTTTTTTGTTTGTTTGTTTTGTTTTTGTTTGTTTGGGGTTTTGTTTTTGTAAATCTGATGAAATACATATTTTCCTGAAAAATACATATTTTCCCCTTTATACACATAAGATTTTGTATGCAATCTCTAGGGATTTACAAATCCCTGAAACTGTTTATATTTACGATCCCCTGTTAGATCTCAACCTTTAAGTATGAAAGACAAGGAAACTTGGTCTTGCAAATCAGGGTCTTTTAAGAAGGAACAGATTTTTGGAGTGAAAGGTCATGCCATCATTCTGGTTTATGAAAAGAGATAGACACTCAGCCCCTACCTGGACGGTAGAAGCAGTGAGGTATACATGTGCAATCTTAGCCTATCCTCACGCCCTCCAATGCAGGAAAAGATAAAGTAAGTTTCCTGCAGAAGAAGAGAAGGGATTCCATCCATCAAGCAGTTGGGAAAACAGGTAAGGTGAGGCGGGCTGAAACTGGGAATCCAGCCTCCAGGACCCTCTCAAAATTCAGCCAGTAAAGATAAGTTCATTTGACTGCTGACCCACTTGTTATATCACATCACCAGAATTCATTCAGGCATATCACGAAATAATAGAGTGTGAGTTTAAAATAGTCTGAAATATATGAGAACCTGACACTACATTTACTAATGGAGATGATTTATGGTGTCACATTTAGCAATGTTTTGGTTCTGACAGCACCCGTTTATATTCATCTTCTTAGCATAAGAAGATCAGAGAGCAGATATATAACCAAAACCTCAAGTATTCTGAACCTTTGCATTTGTCTTTGGTGGGGATTTTTAAAGTGGCTGGCATCTGAGAAGCATGAGGGGAAGAAAGGTACTTTTCATTAAAATTTTTGGCAAATAATTGCATTATTGGAGTATGATCTGTTAGGGTCAGCACTTTGTACCCAATTACCAGTGAACGTAATGGATGGTTCCTCTGACTTGTCATTTCTGCTCTGCAGGCACTTAAGATAGTCCTCTGTAACTTTTCCAGTTAAAGTGAATTTATTGCTGGAAAAAATATCTTTGGAATTGGATGCTCTCTCCAACTGAAGAACACAGTAAACATGCCCACTGGAAATTGGCTTTTCCCAAACTGCTTGTTTGTGAAGAAAGAGGGTTCATCCAGGCAGAAGAGGCCCTTAAAAAAAAAGAAAGAAGAAAAGCTTAATCAGCCTAATTTTAATCTTGCACCTGATTAGTGACAAAATGACTGGATTGAATTTGAGATTTGTTAATTTCAGATGTGTTTCTGCTACTGTCTTTCTGAATTCCTTGTGGAAAGTCATTTAAACCTCTCAAGCTTTCTTGTTTCAGTTCAAATGCCCACTCTGTCTCTTATTAGGGCAGACAAGTCACTCTAAGCCTCAATTCTATTGTCTATAAGAAGGGAATAACACCTCTCTCAAAATGCTATGTGAGCTTAAATGAATCATGCATTAAAACACTTAGATCTGAGTTTGGCACAAAGCAGGCACTCAGCTAATTATTGTTATTACTGTTGTCTCAAAGAAATGAATATACAGAGAAGCAGATGAGTTGATCAAAGAAGAAATAAGTTGAAATAATCCTCAGCTTTACAGATTGATGTCCTGAAAGGTTGGTTTTGGAACAAATTTCAATGTAAAAATAACATTTCACCTTGACTTGATTTTTTCAGATGAAGAAATGTTGCCATGAAAAACTATTTGGTTTAAACTTCAATATTTTCTTTAGGATAAATTATTCTCCTTTGTTGTTTTCTTTTTTAAACATATAATGTCAAGTGTTTGCTTTAATTAAATTAAATTGGAGGAGTGAAGCAATAAGTATCAAAATTTTAGTGCTGGACTAGAAAAAGCTCTGATTAGTGTGGCAGTCAGACTAATACACCCCACCCCCAAAAGTGTCCATGTCCTAATCTCTGGAAACTGTGACTGCGCAAAGTTACATGGCAAAGAGGAATTAAGGATGCATATGGATTTAAGATTGCTAATCAGTTGATAAGAAAATTTTCCTGGATTATCTAGGTGGGTTCTATGTAATCACAGTGTCCTTAAAAGTAAAGAAAGGAAACAGAAGTGAAGGTCAGAGTAGTGTGATGTGAAAAGACTAGACTCGCCATTGCTGGCTTTGAAGATGGAAGAAGAGAGCCACAAACCCAAAGAACGCAGAATGCCTCTAGAATCTGGGAAAGGACAGGAAACAAATTTCCCCTTAGAGCCTCCAGAAAGGAACACAGCCCTGGGGCACCTTGATTTTAGTCCAGTGAGACTTGTGTTAGACTTCTGACCTATAGAAATATACAAAAATAAATTTGTGTTGTGTAAGCCACTAAGTTTTTGGGAACGTGTTGTACCAGTAAAAAGAAGCGAATACAATTAACGATAATAATTATGTCTTACTTGTATAAAACATATTTGCATATGACTTATTTGTATAAGTTGAAAAACATGTTTTCACATATTTTTGAATACTGGGAGATATTTGGTCATCTTGACATCAATAGATACAGCAGTGGTCCAAAGCAGTGAGGAGGCTATTGCAATAACCCAGGCACCAGATGAGGGTGGCTTGAACCTGGGTGTTATAGGCTGAATGTTTATGTCCCCTTAAAATCCCTATCTTGGAATCCTAACTCCCAATGTGAGTGTTAGAAGATGGGGCCTCTGAGAGGTGATTAGGTCATGAGGGTAGACCCCTCATGAATGGGATTAGTGCTCTTATAAAAGAGAACCCACCGAGCTCCCTAGCCCCTTCTGCCATGTAAGGATGTAATGAGAATTGTGCAACCTGGAAAAGGCCTTTACCTGACCATACTGGCACCCTGATCTCAGAATTCTAGCTTCCAGAATTGTGAGGAATAAATTCCTATTATTTATATAATACCCAATCTGCAGTATTTTGTTATAGCCGTTCAAATGGACTAAGACACTGGGTCGGTGAAAATAATAGGAATTGATCAGATTCTAGATATAGTTTGTAGTTAAAGCCATCAGTTTTTGCTGGCAGATGGAATGTGGGCATGAGAAAAAGAAGGATCAAATATGACTGCAATATTTTGGATCTGATCATTAACTGAGTGACTGTGGATGGAGCAGATTTGGAAAGTAGGAGAGAATTAAAAGTTTAATTTTAGACCTATTAGGTTTGAAATACCTAATAGGCACGTAATAGAGAAGTCAAGTGGGCAGTCGGATATACAAGTCTGGAGTTCTAAGTCTGGAATGATATAAACTTGAGAATTTTGAACCTGCCAATGGTGTTTAAAGTCAGGAAACTGGATGATAGCACCTAGGGATTGAGTATGCAGAACAAAAAGATTCAAGATTTGAGCCCTGAGTTTTGTGAGATGAGGAGAAACAGCCAAGCAGACTCAGAAAGTTTGCTGAAAGAGATGAAAGAATAAGCAGGAGACTCTGTGATCTCTGAAGCCAGGTGAAGATATTCTTATATGCTGCTTATGTTGTTGTTACTTGCCATCAAGTGGGTGCTGACTACTGGTGACCCTATGAATGAGTGACGTCCACAATGCTCTTTGCTCAACAGCCCTACTTAGCTTCTGTAGACTCATGCCTAAGGCTTCCTTTATGGAGTCAATCCATCCCATATTTGGTCTTTCTCTTTTCCTGCTGCCTTCTGCTATTACCAGCATTATTGTCTTTTCCAAAGATTCCTGCCTTCTCATGATGTGCCCAAAGTAGGACAGCCTCAGTTTTGTCATTTTTGCCTCCAGTGATAGTTCAGGCTTAATTTGCTCTAGGACCCACTTGTTCATCTTTCTGGCAGTCTCCACGGTACCTGCAGAGCTCTCCTCCCACACTATATTTCAAATGAATCCATTTTTTCCTGTCAGCCTTTTTCACTGTCCAACTTTTTCACCTGTACATAGTAATTGGGATACGAGGGTGTGGAAAATCTCCACCTCTGTCTCTAATGAACTTCCTTACACTTGATGATCTTTCCTCATTCTTTCATTGCTGCCCTTCCAAGTCTCAGTCTTTTCTTGATGTCTTGGCTGCAGCCTCCATTTAAATTGATGACTGAACCAAGGTAAACAAAATCTTTAACAATTTCAGTATCCTCATTGTCTATGTTAGGGTTGTGTAGTTCTTCTGTAGTCATGATTTTTGTCTTCTTGATGTTCAAACACAGTCCTGCTTTGGCACTTTCCTCTTTCACTTTTGTCAGAAGTTGTTTCAAGTCATTGCTGCTTTCTGCTGGTAAGATGGGGTGTAGGGCCTCACTTGCCCAGCAATAGCCTGCATGCCCTATAATAACCATGTGTCCTCCTGGCCTCCTTCAAGGCGTGACGCCAACCATCTTGTATTTCAATGATCCAGGGCCTCGCCAACCCAGATCTGCTTTTCTCAAAGAACATCACTTCTTGAAGGAACACAGAGCCCTTCCGCGTGAGCTACTGGTCCTTGGAACGCTGCTCATTCAAGGACAGTCCCTTTTGGCAAGCACAAAGCCTTTGTTCCCCTGCCTATTTAAGCAAGCCCCTCTCTGTCCACGGTAGCGGTGCGCAACTCTGTCCAGCCAGCCGTCGTAGACTCCCTGTATATAAGTCCCCAATAAACGCTTATGCTTCCTACGCCATCTCTGGGTCCTTTCTTCAGTCTCTCCAGCACCTTCCCATCACAGCTTGCACAGCTGGGCTTGCGGTCAGACATGGTGTTATCTGCATATCTTAGATTGTTGATATTTCTTCCACCAATTTTCACTCTTCCTTCATCTGAGTCTAGCTCCATTTATCTTATGATATGTTCTGCATATGTATTAAACAGATAGGGAGACAAAATGCACCCTTGTCTGACACCTTTGCCTATAGGAAACCATTCTGTCTCTTCATATTCTGTCCTGACTAGTGGCTTCTTGTCTACAGTACAGGTTACACATCAGGACAATCAAGTGCTGAGGCATGCCCATTTCTTTCAGAGCAGCCCACAGCTTTTCTCTTTTTCTTTTCTTTTTTTTTATTGCGGTAACATTGGTTTATAATACTATATAAATTTCAAGTGTACATCATTATATTTTGATTTCTGCATAGATTACATCATGCTTACCACCCAAAGACTAATTACAATCCATCACCACACACATGTGCCTAATCATCCCTTTCATACACCTCCCTCCTCCCTTCCCCTCTGGTAACCATCAATCCAATCTCTGTCTCTATGTGATTGTTTGTCGTTGTTTTTATCTTCTACTTATGAATGAGATCATGTAGTATTTGACTTTCTCCCTCTGACTCATTTCACTTAGCATAATAACCTCAAGGTCCATCCATGTTGTCACAAATGGCTGGATTTCATCGTTTCTTATGGCTGAGTAGTGTTCCATGTGTATATATACCACACCTTCTTTATCCATTCATCCCTTCATGGGCACCTACCTTGCTTCCAAGTCTTGGCTCTTGTGAATAATGCTGCAATGAACATAGGGGTGCATGGATCTTTATACATTCATGTTTCCATGTTCTTTGGATAAATACCCAGCAGTGGAATGGCTGGATCGTATGGTAGTTCTATTCTTAATTTTTTGAGGAATCTCCATACTGTTTTCCATAGTGACTGCACCAGTTTGCACTCCCACCAGCAGTGTATGAGAGTTCCCTTCTCTCCACATCCTCTCCAACACTTGTTGTTTCCTGTCTTGTTAATTATGGCCATTCTGACGGAACTAAGGTGATGTCTCATTGTAGTTTTGATTTGCCTTTCCCTGGTAGTTAATGATGTTGAACATCTTTTCATGTGCCTGTTAGCCATCTGTATGTCTTCCTTGGAGAAATGTCTAAGGAAGACATTTGCTCATTTTTTAATTGGGTCATTAGTTTTTTTGTTGTTGAGATGCATGAGTTCTTTATATATTTTGGAGATTAAGCCCTTATCCGATGTATGGTTTGCAAATATCTTCTCCCAATTGTTAGGTTGTCATTTCGTTTTGTTGATGGTTTCCTTTGCTGTGCAGAAGCCTTTTAGTTTGATGTAGCCCCAGTGGTTTATTTTTTCTATTATTTCCCTTGCCTGGTCAGACCTGGTACTTGAAAATATGTTGCTAAGACTGACATCGAAGAACATACTGCCTATGTTTTCTTCTAGAAGTTTCATGTCTTACATGCAAGTTTTTAATCCATTTTGAGTTAATTTTTGTGTATGGTATAAGATAATGGTCTACTTTCATTCTTTTGCATGTGGCTGTCCAGTTTTCCCAAGACCTTTTATTAAAGAGACTTTCCTTTCTCCATTGTATGTTCTTGGCTCCTTTATCAAAAATTAGCTGTCCATAGATGTGTGGGTTTATTTCTGGGCTCTCAGTTCTGTTCTGTTGATCTGTGTGTCTGTTTCTGTGCCAGTACCATGCTGTTTTGGTTACTATAGCTTTGTAGTATATTTTGAAATCAGAGAGTGTGATACCTCCAGCTTTTTTCTTGTTTCTTGGGATTCCTTTGGCTATTCAGGGTCTTTTGTTGTTCCATATAAATTTTAGGATTCTTTGTTCTATTTCTGTGAAAAGTGTTGTTGGGACTTTGATAGGGATTGCATTGAATCTATAGATTGCTTTAGGAAGTATGGACATTTTAACTATGTTAATTCTTCCAATCCAAGAGCATGGACTATCTTTCCATTTCTTTGTGTCTTCTTCAATTTCTTTCAACAATGTTTTATAATTTTCAGTGTACAGATCTTTCACCTCTTTCATTAAGTTTATTCATAGGTAGTTTTTTCTTTTTGTTGTAATTGTAAATGGGATTATGTCCTTAATTTCTCTTTCTGCTACTTCGTTTTTAGTGTATAGAAATGCAACTGATTTCTGTATGTTGATTTTGTATCCTGCAACTTTACTGTATTCATTTATTATTTCTAAAATTTTTGGGTGGATTCTTTAGGGTTTTCTATATATAAAATCATGTCGTCTGCAAATAGTGACAGTTTCACTTCTTCTTTTCCAATTTGGATCCTTTTTGTTTCTTTTTCTTGCCTGATTGCTCTGGCTAGGACTTCCAGTACTATGTTAAATAGGAGTGGTGAAAGTGGGCATCCTTGTCTGGTTCCTGTTCTTAGAGGGGTAGCTTTCAGTTATTCACCACTAAGAATGATATTAGCTGTAACCCACAGCTTTTCATGATCCTTGCAGTCAAAGGCTTTACTATGATCTATAAAACGTAGACCAACCTTCTGAAATTCTGAAATTCTTTGGAGCACTCTAGTAGCCAATGTATAAGCACAATTAGATCTTGTGTTCCTCCCCCTTTTCAAAATCCCCTTGGACCTCAGGCATCTCTTGCTGCATCTAAAGGAAAAGGCTTTGTTGCTTCAGCTTAAACATCACTTTACTTGCATGAGAAATTAGAGCAACGGTCCTATAGTTACTGCACTCTTTGGCATCTCCTTTCTTGGGGTTTCCAGTCTGTAGGCCATTGTTTTGTTTTCCATATTTGTTGGCATATTCTTGTTAGCATTTTGACAGACTCAGTCTCTGTAGCTTGAAATAATTCTGTCAATATCCCATCTACCCCTGGTGACTTATTTCTTTCTGGTACTTTCAGGGCAGCTTTCACTTCACTTTCAAGGATTAAGGGTTCTTCCTCATAGGAATCTTCTTCAAATGCATCCGTCATTCTTTTATCTCTTCTGTATAGATCTTCAGTGTACTGTTTCCACTTTCCCTTTATTTTCTCCTGATCAGATAGTGTTCTTCCTGTTAGTCTTTCAGCATTCCTAACCTATGTTTAAATTTCCCTTTGATTTCCTGAATCTTCTGGAAGAGACCGCTTGTTCTTCCTTTTCTGTTGTTTTCTTTTATCTCTTTGCACTGGCCGTTATAGTAGTTTTCTTTATCTCCACATGATAGACACTGAAAAACTGCATTCAAGATTCTAAGCCTACTTTGACACCTTTTACTTTTGCTTCTCACCCATCTGTAACAATTTTTAGTGTTTCTTCTGTCATCTATCTCAATTTCTCTTTTCTTTTTACTTCAGGCACGGTCTTTTTATCTTCATGCTTAATAATATTTCTGGTTTCAATCCATAGTTCTTCTGGTCCTCAGTCTATTAAGTTTAACAATGCAAATCTGGTTTTTATGTGGACTTTAAATTCTTTGGGAATGTTGTTTATGTTATATTTAGCCCTATGATTCTTTCGGGGCCCTTCTTCAGCTTTACTCTGATATTTGATATTAGCAGTTTATGGTCAGGACCACAATCTGCTCCTGGTCTTGTTCTCCATCCCCTACTTCTGGTTACATGGTCTATTTGATTTCTATATTGGCCATCTGGTGATGTACATGTATATAAAAGTCAAGTGATATGAGTAATACTTGCAGACTCAAAGTATAATCTTTCTATATCTGTGTTTCTTACCCAAGCCGCAATTAACATTTTGGACCAGATAATTTTTTGTTGTGGGGGTTTGTCCTGCATGTTGTAGGATGTTTAGCAACATCCCTGGTCACTATGCACTAGATGCCAGTAGCATATCCCCAGTTGTGACAACCAAATTGTCTCTAGACATTACCAAATTTACTTTTGGAGACAGACTTGGCCCCAATTGAGAACCACTCTTCTACACATATTCTAACTTATATTATTCTCACTTATCTCCTGCCAAGTTGAAAACATAGCAGGCTAGCAGAAGAAAATCCTTGGTATTAAGACAGAGTTGGTCCTCTCTCAGGAAGGTTGGGAATCATCAACAGAAATCCAGCCGCCTTTACTCTAGACAGAAAGGCAGACCATTCATTTCATGGCTGAACTGCCTTTCAATGACAGCTTGATTAACATAATTTTCTACCAGGGCATCTTTGAAGCACTTCTCACAGAAACTAACTTTACAACCTTCAGGGTAAAATGGAAATCCTCCAGCTTGATTTTGTCAGGCAATTGTCTAGACTCCAAAATGCCTAATTAACTTTGTTTTCTTGATGTCTCTGTGCCCAGAGGACCAGGAACAGAAGCAATTCTGCACACTAAGGAAATAATTTTCTAGTCAGATACTTATGGCTGTTACTGTGGTGCCAATGACGACTGGGGTAGGAAAAACTGAGGACACTGAAGCTCTTAAGGATCTTTGCCAACTTGTTTCTAATAAGGATAAAATGTAAAATGAAAAGAGAAGCAGATATATAAACAAGGAGAGAGGTACCACAAAGCTAAAAATCAAGGAAAAATTCTCTTTCATAGAAGACAATGATGATGATGATGATGATGATGATGACAATTATGCTTCATATACTCAACAACTGCTCACTGAATATCTCCTTGAGTGATTTTGTCCCTAGTGCTTGAGAATATAGTAGTAAATAAAATAGAAAAATAAATTCCACCCTCATGATGCTTTCATTCTAGTGGGAAAGACAAAACAAGGTAAGTTATTTCCTTAGTCTGTTTGAGCTGCTGTAACAGAATACCATAGACTGCGTGGCTCATAAACAACAGAAATTTATTTCTCAGTCTGGAGGATGGGAAGTCCAAAATCAAGGTACTGGCAGATTCAATGTCTGATGAGAGGCCTCTTCTTGGTTCATAGATGGCTGTCTTCTCACTGTGTCCTCACATGGCAAAAGGGGTGAGGGAGCTCTCTGCGGCCTCTAATATAAGGGCACTAATCCCATTTATGAAGGCTCCACTCTCTGACCTAAGCACCTCCCAAAGGCCTCACCTCCTAATACCATCATATCCGGCATTATGTTTCAACATACAAGTTTCAGGGTGACACAAATATTCAGCCCATAGCAATTAAAGAATGATAATGCTAAAAATCAATCAGGGAAGGAAGATATGAAATATTGAAGGAGTTGATATATTAGTGTGTGTTACCAATAAAGGAGCTGAGCAGTCTAGGCATGGGGAAGCTCACATGGTAGCATGCGTGGTACATTGGAGGAGCAGCAGGAAAAGCAATGTAGTGCAAGAAAAAATGGACAAAAGGCAATAGAACATGAGGTAAGGTCAGAAAGTTAATGGGAGGCCAGATAATATAAGGCTTGTAGTTCTCGGTATTTCATAATAAGAACGTTGGCTTTTATGCTGAGTGAAATGAAAAGCCAATAGAAGGTGATGAGCAGAGGAGTGACTTGATTATATTTATATTTTAACAAGATGATCTTATAGCTGTGTTGAGAATAGATGCCCAGGGAAAGGCAGGAGCGAGGAGACTAGTTGGGACTATTCCAATAATCCAAGAGATGTGGCTTGAATCAGACTGATGGCAGTGGGGATGGTATGAAGTGGTCAAATTCCATATAGATCTGAAGGTAGGATAAATAGGCTTTGTTGCAGGAATATATGTAGGGTTTGGATGAAAGAGAGGAGTCAAGGGGGACTTCAAGTTTTGGGGCCTGAAATACTGCAAAATGGAGTTGCTGTATACTGAATGGGGAATTTTTCAATATGTGCTTTTGGAGAGAAGGTGAAAAATCAGGCTGTGTTTTGGACGTGTAAAGAAAGGGAAGATTTCAAGTAAGCAGTAGGATATAGGGGTCTGAAGTTCAGTGGGGGGGTCTGAGCTGGGGATAAGATTGGTGAATCATCAACATGTAATGAAGATGAGAAATAATTGGATTTCCCTTCTTCACCTCTTGACTTTTTTAGGTGGGCTCAAGCTACACCATGCCAGGCACGTGCCACAATAGCTAATAACCTGGGCCAAATCCAGAATATGAAACATATTATGGGACCAAAAAAACGCAGTTTCTCCAACAAATCAATGGCATTAGAAAAGGGAAAGGTGGGTATGATAAAATTAAAAAGACTTAAGAGACATGACAATCAAATGCAATATATGGGAGTTGTTTAGAACCCAAATCAAGCAAACCAATGACGAAAAAAGGCATTTTTGAGAACACTTATGGGATTTTGGAAATGGACTGGATATATGATGACTTATGTAATTATTATATATTTGGTTATAATTAGTGTATTATATATATATATGTGTATATCTACATACTTATATGTGTGTGTGTGTGTATAGCATATTTGGTTAACTAAAAATTTACAGATGAAATGAGGCGGTGCCTGATCTTCGCTTTAAAATACTTCAGCAAAAAGAGTGAGGAACAGGGGAATCAAGATTGGCAAATGTTGATAAATATTGAAGATGAACACTCAGTACATCAGAGATCATTATGCTATTCCTTCTAATTCAGTGTATTTTTTGGGAATTTCCACAATAATAAAAACTTTGCTAGAATGTACTCTCCATCTGAACAGGTATCTTAACTTGTTTTGTTTATGGATGTATATCAAGCAAGCAGTAGAACGACTGTGACGTGGCAGATGCTTAATAAATATTTATAAATGGCAAAAGAAGTGAAAGTACTATTTAGAGGAACAAAAGCTTACTGACTGCCAACCACTTTGCATGTCATCTCACTTAATCTGCAAAATGGCCAGGAATAGCTGTATACTCTACATTATCCAGGTGACAAAATTTTGACTTACGCAGGTGATTTTACCGCACACACATCGAGAGATTGATGGAGCAAGCCTGTATGATTCTAACACCTAAGTTCGCTACACTGTTGCCTCTTCTACAATTCTGATATTATATTGCTCCTATTTGCCAACACAATGTGGAAAAAGCCTTCTTAGGAGAAATGCTTAGTGGTCTGGCTGATTCTAAAGAAATGCTTTATAATCACCATACAACATCATTTCCTACAAATTACTCGTGTATTCATTAACCCTTATTGAGCCTCTCCTGCATTTCATGCAATTACATATGTAAGGTAAAAATGAATAAGATACACCTTTAGCTTTTATGGGCCACCTTCTAAAGTACACTGCAATTTACCCATTAACCTGAGAGTACCAAAAACAGCAAAAGGATTGTTCCACTATCTTTAGCCTTGTTGCGATATCCTAAAGCAGATCCTTGTTCAGACACATTTTCTCTTTATACATAATGCATTAAATCAGCAATTGATCCATGTGGAGCAGAGAAGGGACACTGAAGCCAAAAGTCTCCACAGTGGGAGGCCCTGCAAGCTGGAATGCCAATTCAACTACGGATCAAGATTCTTGGACAGGACTGGCTACGTGATTGGCAGGACCTGATGCAAAATGTAAAATGTGGAGGCCCTTGTTCAAAAAGCAAGAAAAAGTGCTGTTAGAAGTACTAAAATATAAAACTTTTACCTGTTGTTGGCAGTCTCTTTCTCAACTTATCATGGTGTTTTTTATTTACTATTCAATGTCGTTCTAAGTAAAGGAAAATTAAACTTTTAAATGGTTAGCATGAATTTCACTATTAACCTTTATATTGTGGAATGCCAGTTTTAAATACAAACGTCAGAGAATTTAACTCACATCTGAAATCACAGAAATTACACCACTCATATTACCCTGAATGGTGCCTCTAGCAGGCAGAAGAGACAGACATAGGCGAGACTCAGGAAGGTTGGAAGAAGGTAGAGAATTCCTTTCCACTCAGGCGTGTGGTGGGCCCACAGGAGTGCTCTCTAGGGACAGGGACTCATGGAGTGAATACAGATCCCTACAAGTATCCGGGGGGCCCGCTCCCTACAGAGGGGCACATGAGGCTTGCGCGGGCCTGAAGTCTTGTTGGTTTCCTCCTCCTGCAAGCCATCAGACTGACATGTGGTACCCCAGTGAGGGCCAGGGTCTAGGGAGTTGAGCCAGGCATCTCCCCTTCCCGCAGACCTATTGCCCCAAAACACGGGGGAAGAGTGACTCCCAGGGTATTGCAACCTCCGTGCCAGGAGTGCTCGTTACCTGGATCATGGATGGGAGAGAGGCTTGGTCTTCACAGTGGTGTGACCTCTGGCCAGCCACCCACCAGCTGTGCCATGATTCTGCTAGCTCAGGCTGGCGACTGCTGCCACCTTGCCCCTCCCTGAGACACTGAGGGCTGTGTTCATCTGGTGATTACTTCCTTGTGGCAGCACCCAGGTCCCTGCCAGGGAAGGAGATTGCCAGTGGATGGAGGGGTTGGAGGTACCAGCGGGTACAAGAAGAGGCAGTGAGGAACCCCTTCTGAGGAAGTGCTAGGAGGGAAGACAGTGTGAGCTGAGGCTCTAAGCTTTGGGGCATTGTCCCATTCAACTTACAAAACAAAAAATCAAAGACAAATTATTAAGAATTTCAGGACAGTGACTGCAAAGCATTAAGCCCCAAGCGTAGCCCCTTCTGAACCTGGGGCCTGGTGTAACTGTACAGGTCTCAGCCCACGAAGCAGGCCCTGATCCCATGTTCTCGTCCCTGTTCCACCACTTCTGGCTTTCTGAGCCTGGGCTACATCTCACAATTCTAGATCTCAGTTTCCCCATTTGTCACATGGAAATCAAGCCTATCACCAACCCAGGCCCTGTACTCCTCAAGGGCCAAGTGGATTTAACAGTCAAATTAACCGACAGCATTGAAGGAGGAATTTGTCTGCCAATTTAAAACTTCTAACCATCACTGGACCACACAGTGTCTAGAGCCTTGTGAATTAATATTGAAAAGCAAATCCTGTAATTATCAATAATATATCACCTCAGGGTTTTAATAGTGCTGAAGGTGTTAATTTGTTAAATATGAATATTTAAAATGTCAGAGTTTCGTAATTTTATTTTAGGATTTCCTAAGCATCTATTATCCTCCAAGAGGATCTGAAAGGAGGAATTCACATTCACGTGGGAAATGTTCAAAGCCGGCTTTTATGAGAACCTATGTGTGTCAGTACAGCTGTGTGTATCACTTCCAAGCGCATTTTCTCACCTACTCTTCACATAGCTGTTTCAAATACTGTGGTCCTGTTCTCTCTATCTCCAAGTTAGAGTTGCCAGATTTAGCACCATATGGGATATATTTATACTAAATATATACTTTACACTTATACCAAGACAGTTATTTGTTGTTTACCTGAAATTCAAACTTAATTGGGTATCCTGTATTTTATCTGGAAATGCTACTCCAAGTACAGCACTCACTGCACTTCTCAGACAAGAGGGAAGGCATTCTTCTTTCCAGCGATTCATCCTTTGCATACAAGTTTATTGCCCATTTGTATAAAGATGTGTGGATGTGTGTGTATGTGTACACAGAGAGAATAAGAAGAATAAAGCGTAACATCTCAGAATGTTTTATGTACAACTCATGCTGCACAGGAGTATCAGAACACTTCGTTTTATTGAAATGACTTCATTTTTTCCAAACGATTGCATAGTTTCTACCGCTAACATCAATTGTGTATCAAAAATATCACCAAAATTGCTAGAATGAAAAGTAATTTTCTGTATTGCTTCTGCTAACATCATTGTAAGCTAAGGTAGTGTAACCAGCGGGGTTGCTCAACAACCTTCAATTCAGTTATATTATTTGTTCTTGGAATCTCTATGGAGACATGACTGTGTGCAAGATATAAGAGGGAATAAATAAATGAAGAAAATTGTCCTTATTCCAGAAATGGACATTTGACACCTCAAGGAGCTTACCGTCTAACAAAGCTACTATGTGAAAAGGGCCGTAGGACCACAGACCCTCTCAAAGATGAAGAGGCCTGGGTCATTTTACTTATTTAAGTAACCTGGTATGTTAAAAAATGAAGAAATCCCAAAATAGAGTTTCAAAAACTATAATATATTGTTAAGTTTTACATTTAACATTTTAACTCTGAAAATTATAACAGTGTCATTGTACAATTCTCCACTCAAAAATTCGGGATTTCTATACAGATTTTTGTGTGAATACAAATTTTCATTTGGGGGGATAAATACTTGAGGGTGCAAATTCTGGGCCATGTGTAACTGTGACTTTAGTTTTGTAAGAAATTGCCAGCAGATGTATTATTCTGCATTCCCACCAGCAGTGTATGAGTGACCCATACATTTTCTGCATCCTCAGTAGCATTTGGGTTTTAACTATTTTTAATTTCAGCCATTCTGATAGCACCACAAAGATCTCTCCTTCTCCCCTTTGTAGCCACAGCAACTTACCTCTACCTCCCCCCCCGCACTTGGCAACTACTAAGCTGTTCTCCATTTCCATAATTTTGTCATTTCAAGAAATTTACGTGAATGGAATAAAATAGTTCGTGACTTTTGTGATTGGCTTTTTCCTCAGTACATTCTACTGAGATCCATCCAAGTTGTTGCATGTATCAATAGCTTGTTCCTTTCTATTGAGCAGTATTCTATTCCTGAGTATTACAACTGTGGATGTACCACATTTTGTTCAACCATTAACCAATTGAGGGGCTTCTGGGTTGTTTCCAGTTTGGGAGTATTATGAATAGACTTTCTATGGTGGAAGTATTTTGTATCTTGACTGTGGTGGTCACACAAATCTCCAGATGTGATAATATTGTATAGAACTAAATACATATGTATACATGTTCCCCCCTACACACAAACGAGTGTAGTAAAATTCATGAAATCTGAATAAGGTCCAGGTATTGTACCAATTCAATTTGCTAGTTGTGATATTATAGCATTGTTACATAAAATGTTACCATTGGGATTAATTGAATGAAGGGTACGTGGGATATATGTGTATTATTTCTTTCAGCTGTATGTGACATCTGCAATAATTTCAAAATAAAAATGTTAAACATAAATCCAAAAAAAAAAAAATTCGGGATTAATTTTTAAAATATTAATTCATAATTTATTATAGATTCAGTGGTCCTATAATGTAACCGACACTCATCCAAACGTAGTATCTGAAATTCTCAACTTTAAGCCTGCTGTGAACATATTAAACAGATTCCTAGTCCCTCCAAGCACTTTCGTAAGCCCCATATTCTCTTGGGGCATGGGGAGAGCATGATCTGGATCATCAGAGAATTAGAGCAAAATGACTGGGGAGTTCGAACGAAAGGGAGATGGCCTCCCAATGAGCCTGTTCATCCCTGGACCCTGCTGTGCTATTTCTGATGGCTTCTGATTAAGCATCCTAAAATAGCATTATCAACTGTGGCATAATAAACTTCCCACAATCATTCTTAAAAATAAACAGACAACAACCATTTTTTAAAAAACGTTCATATATTTTTATGTCTGGCTAGTTCGATTAATAACAAAAGTAAAATAATTATCAATATTTATTAAGCCACTACTATGTTCCAGGGTGCAATGTTAAGTTCTTTTTTTATAGTATCCTGTTTGATCTTTGCAAAAATTCCTTGAGGCTGGTTAATGAATGAATCTTATGACATCAAGAGTCATAGGTTTACTCCTAATGAGAATTGGTCATTTTGTTTTCGTTTGATTAAATATGTTTAGGCAAAAGATGGAAACTTTTTGCTTTAGTCACTGAAAGCTTAGTTTCAGTAGCTTAGAACTAAGCTACTGATCATCGTTCATAAGATACACTCACAAGAATGACACTGGGTTTTTGTTATTGTTGTTGCTGTTTGTTTTGTAAGGTTGGAGAAACCAGCTAATTATGTGCTTAGTAAGCCAGTTCACCATCCCTGTTGTGTCAACGCTCCAAAAGTCTCTTATTTATACAGGGTGCTTACATAAGTCTCTTGTAGAATCTGATGTACGTTATAAAACAGAAAGTGCAAATGTAAGATCATATTTGTCCTCGTTGAATACTTTTCCTTAGTGACTTATCTCACAGACCGTCAGATCCCAGAGTGCTACAGATCCTACAGACTGTCAGATCCCCACCCAGTACTGTGCTACAGAAGCATTATTTCAGGCAGACATGGAAGAGGTGATCAGGTCTACTTTCCCCAATTCAACTCTCACTCATAGGACAGAAGATTTATTCCAGCACAGCAGGCTGAGAATGACGGGGCCCTGATTGCTCCTGTCCTAACTTGCTTGTAGGTTGAAGGTTCCATGACAAGAGGTACAAGCTGAGATGTTCAAGGGCTCCCATCACCCACAGTGTCCAGTAGAGCAGGGAATGTCGCTTCAGGAAAGCAAGTCCCTGTCCCCAGCTCTGATGTAGGGGTACAGTGTTTCTTCCCAGGGAAAGAATCAGACCATAAGAAAGAAAAGCTCCTCAGTTCTACCTGAGAGGTCTGATTTTACTTGGAATGGATTGTTGAAAACATCATGACTAAACATGTTGTCAAGAAACATGTAATTTGGCAGATTGTAATTAAGAGGAGGTTGTTGGCTCTATGATGCAGGCAAAACAGCAGAGCATCCAGGAAGTTTAACAGAGAGAACCAGGGAAAGACAAAACTAAGAAGGGCCCTCGGGATCAGAGCCAACTTTAGGGGTCAGGGGGGCTGTCCTAGAAGCATGATGCTGCTATCACACAGGAGCGTTAAGAGCAGGGTGTGGGCAGAACTGAGAGCTGCACGCATCACAACAAAGGGCAAACTTCACTGTCAGGAGGGTCTTAGACCTCTGACCAAACACTGACTGGACAATAAGCTACTCTGACCCAGGGGCAACTTCTAGAAAGTCAGGCTTACAAATCAAATCACACTCATTCCTGTGAGTCTGGAAGTTTGTGTTCATGTCCAAGGCTGCACTCTCTCAAGAAAGATCAGAGAGGAAATCTTCAAACCAGTAATCCCTGGCTGAACATGGGACAAAACCGTGCAAACTTCACGAACTGTGATAGTAGCCTCTAAGCCACAGACCTCAATGGGAAAGGGTAAGAATCAAGTGTTTAAGAGAGCTTGACTTTTTTGACCAATAAGTGGCTTAAACCAACCCAGAGATAACCCCTAGGTACCTAGACTAAAAGAAAGCAGGGAAAAAGTCTGAGCATGAACACTATAAAGAAAGTGAAAAGACAGCCCTCAGGATGGGAGAAAATCTTTGCAAATGATATCTCATAAGGGATATGAATATCTTCTTATAATTCAATAATAAAAAGACAACAACATCCTGGAGTGACGTCAGCATCATGGCGGAGTGAGATTCCCCCATTGAACTCTCCCCCTCTAAGACACAACAAAAAGGACATTCATATTCCAGTAGAAGCTATTCACACAACACAGGGGACGTCTGAGGCACCCAGGCGGCCTTACACCCCAGGACGGAGGTGCTGGAATCCCCAGAGGAAGTGGAAGGAGGTAAGAGGAGCCCCCTTCCTTCCCCAAGGACTGCGACCCAGAGACTAAGACCATGCGGCTCTCAGAGGAGGGGGAGGGGCGGCTTGCTTCGTGAAAACCGGCGCTCTCCAAGACCCCTCACAGCTCATGGGGATCCCCCTATGGAGGGAGCAGAGCTGTTGCAAGGGTAGTTTCAACAAGCTAGCCCCTCAGGAGAACAGAGAATGACAGTGAGGCAAGAAATCTCTGAGACTGGGGAGGCGGAAGTAAGCGCCCCTCCCCTACCCGGCCCTCCCAACTGGTGCTTCAGCACAACGGTGCTTCAGCTCAGCCTTGTCCCCAGAGGCAGCGGCCCCCATGTGCCTGGGCCCGACCAGCAGCGAGGCGAGACTGTGCCCCCTCACCAGAGGCAGCGGCAGCTCAGGCTCCACCATCCCACAGCCCTAGCTGCTCTGGCTGGACCAAGCCATGGCCTCAGCTTCCCCAGTTTCCCCATGCCACAGCCCCAGCCCCTTTGGCTTGACCGACCCCTCACCCCTAGCTCCAGTGGCTTCAGCTTGCCTGTGCTCAGGCTCCAGCTGACTTGGCACCAGCAACTTTGGCCCACCGCACTCCAGTTCTAGCTTCTTTGGCCCAGCAGCACCCCAGCACCTCCTTCTTCGGCCCAGCGCACTCCAGTTCCAGCTTCTTTGGCCCAGCGGTGCTCCAGCTCTTCCTTCTTTGGCCCAGCACACTCCAGTTCCAGCTTCTTCTGCCCAGTGGTGTTCCAGCCCCTGCTTCTTTGGCCCAGTGGCACTTCAGCTGCAGCTGCTTCAACCCACCCACACCTGATCCCCAGCTGCATCAGCCTAGCTGTGCTCCAGTCTCAGCTGTTCCCACACTCCAGCTCCAGCTGTTCCAATGCTTCCCCCCCAGCAGCCTCCACTTAGCCACGCCTCAGATCAGCCAGGGGCTGATGAGAGTGCATGAGGATTGAGGCGGGCCAGAATACATAGCACTTGACCCCCACCCAGCAGCAGCAAGAGGAAACTGAGACCATATATTTTCACTATGAGGAAAAGTAATCCAACACCGACAGGCACCATGCAAAAATATATTAAATCTCCAGACTAAAAGGAAAATGACAAGCACCCAGAAGTCAACCTGGAAAGCGCAGAAATGTATAACCTTAATGACAGAGAATTCAAAATAGCCATTATAAAAAAGCTTAATGAAATAAAAGAAAACACAAACAGACAATCCAACGAAATCAGGAGTTTCTTCACAAAAGAGATTGAAACTGTAAAAAAAAAAATCAGAAATCTTAGAGATGAAAAACACAATAGAAGAGATAAAGACAAATCTGGAAGCCTTAAGCATCAGAGCTGACAATATAGAGGAGAGAATTAGCAGTATTGAGGACAGCAATGCAGAAATGCTACTGATGGAGAAGGAAAGAGAACTAAGACTGAAAAGAAATGAAGAAACTCTCCAAGAAATATCCAACTCAATTAGGAAATCCAACATAGGGATTATAGGTATTCCAGAGGGAGAAGAGAGGGAAAAAGCAGCAGAGAACTTGTTCAAAGAAATAATATCTGAGAACTTTCCAAACCTGGGGAAGGAACTGGAAATACCAGTGAATGAAATCAATAGATCTCCTAAATATATCAACATGAAAAGACCCTCTCCAACGCATATAGCAGCAACACTGGTAAAAGTCAATGACAAAGAAAAAATATTAAGGGCAGCTAGACCAAAAAAAATAATAACATACAAAGGATTTCCTATTAGGCTTTCAGCTGATTTCTCGACAGAAACTTCACAGGCTAGGAGAAAGTGGAACGATATATTTAAAATTCTGAAGGACAAAAACTTTCAGCCAAGAATACTCTATGCAGCAAAAATATCCTTCAGATATGATGGAGAAATAATAACTTTTCCAGATAAACAAAAGCTAATGGGGTTCATTGCCACAAGACCCCTACTACAAGAAGTACTCAAGAAGGCCCTCATCCCTGAGGAAAAAAAGAGAAAGGGGATTCAAAGTTTTGAACAAGGAGGAAAATAGGTCGACAAAACCAGAAAAATTGCAGTCCTCTATCAAAATAGATTAGCAAACACTTAATTATAAAACCAAAGAACAAGGGAAGGTAAGCATCAAGCGTAAATATAATCTCATCATGTTAAACACGAACTCACAACACAAGAAGGAATAAGATGTGACAACAATAACTTAGAAGGGGAAGAGAAAAGGGATCAAATCGATTTAGTCTAAGGGAATAAGAGGCCACCAAAAAATGGACTATCACATCCACATCCACAAGATTTTTTATTCAAACCTCATGGTAACCACTAACCAAATAATTAGAACAGAATCACACACAATAAAGAAAGAGAAAACTAAGAGAACCCCCATACAGAACTACCAAACTAAATTGGTAATCCAAAACACATGGGACAAGAAACAAAAGAAATGCAAAAGGACCAGAAAAAGAGCAAGAAAATAACAAAAAGCCCCCATATATCAATAATTACCCTCAATGTAAATGGACTGAACTTTCCAATCAAAAGACACAGAGTGGTGGGATGGATTAAAACACAAGATCCAACAATATGCTGCCTCCAGGAAACACATCTCAGCTCTAAAGACAAACACAGGCTGAGAGTGAAAGGATGGAAGACAATACTCCAAGCTAATGGCAAACAAAAGAAAGCAGGTGTTGCCATACTTATATCAGACAAAGTGGACTTCAAGATAAAACAAGCAATGAGAGACAAAGAGGGGCAATATATAATGATAAACGGGACACTCCACCAAGAAGACATATCACTTTTAAATATATATACACTCAATACAGGAGCACCCAGGTACATAAAGCAACTATGAACAAACCTAAAAGGAGATATTAACAACAGCATAATAGTAGTAGGGGACCTTAACACCCCACTCTGATCAATGGACAGATCATCCAGACAGAAAATAAATAAGCAAATAATGGACCAAAATGAAGAACTAGATGAGATGGACTTAATAGACATATACAGAGCACTCCATCCAAACACAGCAGATTACACATTCTTCTCAAAGGTGCATGGAACATTCTCAAGAATAGACCATATGTTGGGAAACAAGGCATGCTTACATAAATTTAAGAAGATTGAAATCATAACAAGCATCTTTTCAGACCATAATGCCATGAAGTTAGAAATCAACTACAAGGAAAAAAACGGGAAAGTGACAAAGCTGTGGAGACTCATCAATATGCTACTAAACAACCAATGGATCATTGATCAAATTAAAGGAGAAATCAAAGCATATCTGGAGACAAATGAAAATGAAAATACACTGTACCAATTCATATGGGATGCAGCAAAAGTGTTCCTGAGAGGGAAACTCATAGCAGTACAGGCCCACCTTAACAAACAAGAAAAAGCCAAAATAAGCAACCTCAAGCTACGCCTAACAGAATTAGGAAAAGAAGAACAAACGAAGCCTAAAGTCAGCAGAAGGAGGCAAACAATAAAAATCAGAGCAGAAATAAATGAAATTGAAATTAAAAAAATAGTAGAAAGGATCAATGAAACAAAGAGTAGGTTCTTTGAGAATATAAACAAAATTGAGAAACCCTTAGCCAGACACATCAAGAAAAAAAGAAAGAAGGCTCAAATAAATAAAATTAGAAATGTAAAAGGAGAAATTACAACAGATACCACAGAAATATAAAAGATTATAAGAGAATACTATGAAAAACTATATGACAACAAATTGGACAATCTAGAAGAAAGGGATAAAATCCTAGACTCATACAACCTCCCAAAACTGAATCAAGAAGAAATAGAGAACCTGAATAGACCAATCACAAGTAAAGAGATTGAAACAGTAATCAAAAACCTCCCCAAAAATAAAAGTCCAGGACCAGATGGCTTCTCTGGAGAATTTTACCAAACATTCAACGAAGACTTAATATCTAACCTTCTAAAACTATTCCAAAAAATAGAGGAAGATGGAACACTTCCTAACACATTCTACGAGGCCAACATCACCCTGAAAGCAAAGCCAAGCAACGACAATACTAAGACGGAAAACTACAGACCAATATCCCTGATGAACATAGATCCAAAAATCCTCAACAAAATATTGCCAAACTGAATACAGCAATACATTAAAAAGATCATACACCATGATCAAGTGCGATTTATACCAGTGACACAGGGATGGTTTAACATCAGCAAATTAAACAATGTGTTACAACATATTAACAAAACAAGGAATAACAACCATGTGATCATCTCAATAGATGCAGAGAAGGCTTTTGACGAGATCCAACATCCGTTTATGATAAAAACTCTCAACAAAATGGGTATAGAAGGAAAGTACCTTAACAAAATAAAGACCATATGTGACAAACCCACAGACAATATCACACTCAATGGGGAAAAACTGAAAGCCATCCCTCTGAAAACAGGGACAAGACAAGGGTGCCCACTCTCGCCACTCTTATTAAACACAGTGCTGCTGGTTCTGCCTAGAGCAATTAGGCAAGAAAAAGGAATAAAAGGAATCTAAAAAGGCAATGAAGAAGTGAAACTCGCGCTGTTTGCAGATGACATGATCTTGTATATAGAAAACCCTAAAGAATCCATTGGAAAACTATTAGAAATAATCAACAACTACAGCCAAGTGGCAGGGTACAAAATCAACTTACAGAAATCAATTGCATTTCTATATACCAACAATGAACTAACAGAAACTAACTCAATGAGACAATCCCGTTTACAATTGCAACAAAAAGAATAAAATATCTAGGAGTAAATTTAACCAAGGAAGTGAAAGCCCTATACAATGCAAACTATAAGACATTACTGAGTGAAATCAGTGATGACATAGAGAAATAGAAAAATATTCCATGCACTTGGATTGGAAGAATAAACATAGTTAAAAAGTCCATACTACCTAAAGCAATCTACAGATTCAACGCAATCCCAATCAGAATCCCAAGGTCTTTCTTCACAGAAATAGAACAAAGAATACTAGCATTCATATGGGGCAAGAAAAGACCCCGTATATTTAAAGGAATCCTGAAAAAGAAGAACAAGGCTGGAGGCATCACAATCCCTGACTTCAAAACATACTACAAATTGATAGTAATTAAAACAGCATGGTACTGGTACAAAAACAGACACACAGATCAATGGAACAGAATTGAAAGGCCCAAAATAAAACCTCATATCTATGGGAAGCTAATCTTTGACAAAGGAGCTAAGGACATACAGTGGAGAAAGGAAAGACTCTTCAATAAATGGTGCTGGGAAAACTGGACAGCCACTTGCAAAAGAATGAAAGTAGACCATCTTCTTTCACCAAACACAAAAATTAACTCAAAATGGATCAAAGACCTGAAGGTGAGACCTGAAACTATAAAACTCCTGGAGGAAAATATAGGTAGTATACCACTCACCATCACCCATAAAGTGATCTTTTGAATTCCATGTCTACTCAGACAAGGGAAACAAAAGAAAAAATAAACAAGTGGGACTTCATCAGATTAAAGAGCTTCTACAAGGCAAATGAAACCAGGATCAAAATGAATAGGGAACCCATCAGCTGGGAAAAAATATTTGCAAACCATATATCTGACAAGGGATTAATGTCCATAATATATAAAGAACTCACACAACTGAATAACAAAAAAGCAAACAACCCAATCAAAAAATGGGCAGAGGAAATGAACAGACACTTCTCCAAAGAAGATATACAGATGGCCAATAGGCACAGGAAAAGATGCTCAACATCACGAGTCATCAGGGAAATGCAAATCAAAACCACACTAAGATATCACCTTACACCCATTAGAATGGCTATAATGACCAAGACAAAAAGCAACAAATGCTGGAGAGGCTGTGGAGAAATGGGAACCCTAATCCACTGCTGGTGGGAATGCAAAGTGGTGCAGCCTCTATGGAAAACAGTACGGAGATTCCTCAAAAAATTAAAAATAGAAATACCTTATGATCCAGCTATCCCACTACTGGGTATCTACCCAACGAACCTGAAATCAACAATCCAAAGAGGCTTATGCACCTTTATGTTCATCGCAGCATTATTCACTATAGCCAAGGGTGGAAGCAACCCAATTGTCCCTTGACTGATGATTGCATAAAGATGTGTTATATATATACCATGGAATACTACTCAGCCATAAAAAAGGCAAAATCGTCCCATTTGCAACAACATGGATGGACCTGGAGGGTGTTATGTTAAGTGAAATAAGCCAGAAAGAGAAAGACAACTTAGTGCATGATTTCACTCATATGTGGAAGATGAACCAACACACGGACAGATAGAACTGTTTGGTGGTTACCAGGGGCTAAGGGGGTGGGGGGAGGGAAGGGGTGGAGGGATACACTTATATCGTGACTGATAGACAATAATGTATGACAAAAATTTCACACAAAAAATAAAGACAACAACATCCTATTCAAAAACAGTCAATGTATTTAATAAACATTTCTTCAAAAAATAAAGGTTATACAATCGGCTGATTAGCAACTAAAAAGATGTTCACTGTTATTGGTCACTAATGAAATGCAAATCAAAACTACAGTGAGATACCACTTCACACCCACTAGCAGGACCATAATCAAAAAATTAGATAAATGTTGGAAAAGATGAGAAAAAATCAGAACTCTCATACTTTGCTGGTAGGAATGTAAAATGCTGCAGTCACTTCGTAAAACAGTCTGGCAGTCCCTCAAAAGATTAAACATAAAGTTACCATATGACACAGCAATTCTATCTCTAATTATATACCCAAGAGAACTGAAAACATACGTCCCCACAAAATCTTGTATAAGAATGTTCATAGCGGTGTTATTCATAATAGCCAAAAGGTGGAAATAACCCAGATGTTCACCAAATAATGAATGGATACATAAAGTGTGGAATTTCCATACAGCGGAATATTTGGCACTATAAAGGAATACTAAAGTAGCCAGTCATGAAGGACCATATAGTGTATGATTCCCTTTGTATGCAATGCCCATAATAGGCAAATATCTGTCTCTATAGAGACGAAAAGTATAATAGTGATTGCCTAGGGATGGAGGTGGGATTTGGGGGAAAATGTGGAGTAACCGCTAATGGGTATGGGGTTTCTTCTTGGACAAATATGTTCTAAAAGCAGATTGTGGTGATGGTTACACAATCCTGTGAACCTACTAAAATCATTGAATTATATACTTTAAATCAGTGAATTGTATAGTGTTTGAATTATGTCTCAATAAAGGTGTTTAATAGGTAAAATAAATAAACTACACTTATGCTGTTAGATCTCAAAATGATGTTGAGCAAAAACAAAAAAGCCAGACATACCAAAAAATACATATAGAATAATTCCTTCAATAGGAAAGAAGAAGAAAAAAATAACAGGCAAAGCTAAGGTATGTCATTAGAAGTCAAGAGAGTGGTTGCTCGTGCAGGTGCAGGGTATTGACTAAACGGGAGTAGGAAAGACACTTCTAGAAGGCTGAAAATATTCTTATTTTTTATCTGGATGCTGGTTACATGAGTCTGTCCCATTTATGAAAATTCATCAGGTGAGACATTTACGATATGTACATTTTATGTTTGCACATTGTACTTGAAAAACATTTTTAAAACTTATGGACTATGATAATTTTAACAAATAGAAGCCAAGTATTACATAATAGTTTCAACTTTCGTAATTTTAATTGAAGAAATATTGTGTCTGTGGTCCAATTTGTTCCATTTCATTCACTGATTTTTAAAATTCTGTCTTTGATTCATGTTTTTTCAAAAAATACTTGTTGAACACATAGGGAGTACGAGTCACTTGTTTAGGTCCTGGAGAAATAGCCATGAACAAGACTTCGCTCACCCTGCCCTCATGGGATTCACAGTCTATTAGGCTAGAAGACAAAAATTATTACAAATGTAATAAATATCACAAAGAAGAGGCGCCAGGCATTATGGGAGTAGATAACAGAAGACCTGCCTTTGTTTGGGAATTCCAGACAGACTTAGCTGAAAAAGTGACTTCCAAGAGTAAGCCACGAGGATCTGTAAGTTTCCTAAGTTAGGAGAGGGAGGAAAGTTTTCCGAGCAGAGGGTAGAACTTGCATCAGGGCCCTGAGGCAGGAAAAATGTTGGCACTTTACAGATAAAGAAAGTCACCTAAACATTGAGTGGGAGAGTGGTTCAAGATAGATCTGGGAGAGAGAATCTAAAAAATGATTTCCAGCCATTTACAGGGAGTAATTGATTCTAGCAAAACAGTCTTTTAAATTTCCTTTCTGTCCCCAATCTTCTATTTCTACAATATATTTGCCATACTGTAACCAGAGTAATCTTCACAAAATAAAAATCTAATGACACAACATCTTACTTAAACCTTTTCATGGCTCCCCATTGTTGGCCTTGACTACTCCATATTCATCTCTCTTCTCACTTCCTCCCTCACTAGCTACATTCTAGAACTGTCTGTACGTCTTCAAATGCACTTTGCTCTCCCTTGCCTCTATGTCTCTGCATATGCTGTGCCTTCTGCCTGGAATGCTGTCCACAATCCCCATTTTCTACTTATTTTTTAGGTTTCAATCTTGATGGCACCTCTTTCATGCAGGCTTCCCTGGTTACTTAAGTCTGTGTTAGGCATCTGTCCTTGTTGATCCCAAAACACTTGGTAAACTATGTCATAATTGCCTGTCTACTTGGCTCTTTCCTCAAAACACGATAAACTCTTTGAGAGCCTGGATCTGTCTGCCATATTCATCACAGTGTCTCCAGCACTTGGCACAATGCTTAGCACGGTTGAGTGCCAATACAATTTTGTTTCATTAATGGATCAATGTTGCAAGGTAGTGTTGATCTTGCCCAGAGGATATTAAAACTGAACTAATGAATATTTGAGCAGATTTTTCTAAGTAAAGCAAGAATGAAAATAAAGCAAATACATGTCATGAATATACCTATGGCAGGCTGAATAATACCCCTCACCCCCAAAATGTCCACATCCTAATCCCTGGAAACTGTGAATATGTTATTTTACACAGCAGAAGGGACTTTGTAGATGTGATTAAATTAATGATATTCATATGGGGAGATGATCCTGGATTATTCAGGTGAGCCCAAGGATATTTATAAGAGAGAAGCAGACAAGTCCAAGTTAAAGAAGGCAATATGATGACAGAGGGGAGTCAGAGAAGGAAATGTGACAATGGACACAAAGGAGAGAGAGACAGAGAGACAGAAGTACAGAGAGACAGAGAACGAGAGACAGAAACAGAGAGAGAGAGACATAGAGATATAAAGAGACAAAGAGAAAGAGAGAGATTGGAAGATGCTATGCTACTGGCTTTGAAAATGGAGGAAGGGGACATAAGCCAAGCAACATAGGAGCCTCTAGAAGCTAGAAAAGGCAAGGTAACAGATTATCCCCTAGAGCCTCCAAACATAAGGAAGCCCTACTGACACCTTGATTTTAGGACTTCTGACTTCTACAATTATAAGATAACAAATTTGTGTCTTTTTAAGCCACTAAATTTGTGATAATTTGTTACAGTAACAATAGGGAACTGATACAGTATACTTCAGCTTTTCTAATATAATAGGTACTTCAGAAAATTGGAGAAGAGGACAAAAAGTGGATATGGATGGATGTAACTCTATTTGTGATCTTGTGTACTTAGAACTGAGTATTCTTTCCCCTGGCTTATTGGAAGTAGTTAAAACAACAAAAAGCAACAATACCTTGCATCAGAGTATATCTTTCTGTAGCAGGACATGTAACTGCAATAATTACATGCCATTTAATACACAAACTTTGGTATACGGTAATTCTTGCTTCTCATAGTGTCAGTGGTATGGGATAAATACTAATTATTACCTAGTTAGTTCAGATGTCCACAAGTGCATCAAAGAGAGTAGTTAGTGGTCAGAATAGCATTAGAAGATAATGGATCCATATTTTTCATTTTGGTTGTATAAACAGTTTTAAAAGAGAAATTTGAATCAGGTTATTCTAGGGAAATCAAGAGGAGGATTGACGGAGTAGTAGTATCATCAGAATGTTTTATGAATTATACTTGAGGTCAACATATGTTTTGCTGGTAAAGTAATTGGATAGTTCAGTGAATTTGGCTGGCATCAGGGTTACATCAAATAGAAAAGAAGATGGAACATAAAATCACTCACTGCCAGATTTATCAAACTCAGCAATATTTTTAATCAATTATTCACTTGGCATCGTTTGACCATTTTCAATAAAAGAAAAATTAAAAGCCTTGATAATTCTGTTTTCTTTCAATTGTGTAGTTGTACAGTCCCAGCATCAATATATAGTATTTTTTCCAGCCACATTCTCCTCTTTTAGATCCATAAGATATTTTTAAAGTCAATGTGTAGCATGCCTGACTAGTTTAATAAAGTATGTTAGATCGCCATTGGAATTTTCTAATAGCTGCTACACTTTTCTTGCTATCAGCTATTCACTAAATGCACCATTAAACCTCATGTTAAATTTCATTATTAAAACACCTAATAATGCGTTTTGTTAAAAGCCAAAATGTGTTGTACTCTTCCCAAAAGTAACCCAGTATCGTTTTCTATAATAATTTTCACTGGATCTTAGCTCTCTACTTTTTATGTTCCATCATAGATTTTATTGGGTTTAATTACAAATCTATATGTATTTGTTAAGAAGTGCTGGTTTGATATTTTCCAGTGACAACTACATTTTATTCAAAGAAAAAAATGTATTAGAATAAAATTGCAAGAGACTAACCCATTGTATAAGATGATTAATTGAATTCCAGATTTATGTGCATTTTTGATGAATGATTTCCCATAGTAAAATGACTTGAATGGTGTATCAGGGCACCATTATTCATTTTAATAGGTTTGCACAAAGTGCATAGCACCTTTATTATAGACCAGCTGTGAAGATGTGGATTTCATTCCACCTTCATCCATTTTTAAGTCTGACAAACTTTGTCCTATGAAGTTGGAGAAAGAGAAAAATTATCCTAAGACTATTAAGTCCTGAGATTGGCTTCACCTACTATATAGGTGGAAAATAATTTTTTGATCCACAATTCTCACAAATCTTTTGCTCTGTCAATATTAGATACCTGTTTGTTAGATCTAGCTAATGATGATTATTGATGGTTGTTGAAAGCTACAATGAGGTGTTTCTCCCTGCTTCACCTAAATTAGAAATAAAGTGACTTTCTTTATCTTAAAGTCATAAAATTATCATATTAGGTTTATGATCCATTTGTAGGAGCAAATTAGCGGAACATTCCTAATAGTTTGAAGAAAAGCTTTTGGAATATTCCAAACTCAGGACTAGAAGTTATTTGGTAAAAGCAAAAAATTAATGAAATACATGTGTAACCTCTTCAAAAAATAAAAGAGATCAGAAATGTTTTATAGTTTTCGGTGTACAGATCTTTCACCTCTTTGGTTAAGTTTATTCCTAGGTATTTTATTATTTTTGTTGCAATTGTAAATGGGATGGTATTCTTAATTTCTCTTTCTGCTACTTGTGTTGGAGAGGATGTGGAGAGAAGGGAACTCTCATACACTGCTGGTGGGAGTGCAAACTGGTGCAGCCACTATGGAAAACAGTATGGAGATTCCTCAAAAAATCAAGGATAGAACTACCATGTGATCCAGCTATTCCACTGTTGGGTATTTATCCAAAGAACTTGAAAACACCAATTTGCAAAGGTACATGCACCCCTGTGTTCATTGCAGCGTTATTCACAATAGCCAAGACTTGGAAGCAACCTAAGTGCGCATCAAGGGAAGGGACGAATGGATAAAGAAGCTGTGGTATATATACACAATGGAATACTACTCAGCCATAAGAAACGATGAAATCCAGGCGTTTGTTACAACATGGATGGACATTGAGGGTATAATGCAAAGTGAAATAAGTCAGAGGGAGAAGGTCAAATACAGTATGATTTCCTTCATTAAGTAGTAGATAATAACAACAATAAACAAACACATGGGGACAGAGATTGGATTGGTGGTTACCAGAGGGGAAGGGGGGAGGGAGGAGGGTGAAAGGGATAATTCGGTACATGTGTGTGGTGATGGGTTGTAATTAGTATTTTGGTGGTGAACATGATGTAGTCCATGCAGAAATAGAAGTACAATGATGTACACCTGAAATTTTTACAATGTTATAAACCAATGTTACTGCAATAAACAAAAAATTTAAATAAATAAATAAAAGAGATCAAAAAGATGATTAGCCAGACATGAGAGAATATAAAGAAATCTTTCATCAATACCCGTATAAGCCCTATCTATAAAAATATTAGTTTGGGACAGATAACTTTATATATATGGCTTTTTATGAAGGTTGTCCTTGTAGTAATTATATTGAATGACAGGGCCATCAGATACTATAACTACAAGATACTTTAAACATTAGGTTCTTCTGACTCCATCCTCCCCAACCAATCTTTTGATTGTTTGACTTCCCATGTAACCTGCCTATAGGGGAAAAATTGTGTTGTTTAAGCATTCTATTCCACTTGTGGAAGTGAGGTTTTGAAAATAATATAATCTACCACATAATCTCTCACCCAATTCTCAGACTTAAGCCAGTTCACAGATTCAAAATCTGTTGAATGAAAGGGAGTCCAAGATCTTTTGAAGGACTCACTATCCCAAATCATTCACCCAGTCTTCTCCAAAGGGACCTGCAGCTATTTCCAAGGGAAAGGAAAGTATGTAAACATTTGAGCAATTATTAGATACAGGCTTTGAGAAGACATTCATTCCCTGGGGAATTAAAACTCCACTGTAGTTCACCAGGAGGAGTCCTATCAAGGTCGATAACAAAGGTTTTTATTAAGTCCATCTCATAGAGGACCAGATGGGTTTAAGAACTAACACAGTGGTTATTTCTCAGTTCTTTGATGCGTAGTAGGAAAAGACATGCTTGATTGTTAGATGAATCCCTACTTTCACTTCATGACCTATGGGGTGAGACCTATTATGGTAGGAAGGACCATTTGGAACTGCCCCCCTCATCCCCCAAAACACACATGCATGTAATTATAAAATAGTAAACCAAAAGCAATACTCATTCCTGGACAAATTGCAGAGATTATTGGCAGTATCAAAGGTGTGAAATATGGAATAGTGGTGTCTACAACATTTAGCTTATCTCTTTGGCCTATGCAGAGACATGTCTTTGAGAATTAGATTGGATTCTCATATATTTAATCAGGTAGTGACTCCAACTTTAGCTGCTGTTCCAAATATTGTCTCTTTATTAGAGCAACTCAACAGAGACTCTAGCATCTGGTTTGCAGCTATTTATCTGGCAAATGTCTTTTTACTTTATACCAATTAGCGAAGTCCACCATGTACAGTTTTCTTCTACCTGACAGAGGGATCAGTTTACTTGACTGTCTTAGCTCAGGCTTAACAATTTTCTGTTTTGCTGTCAAAATCTGGCATGCAGGAATCTTAATCATCTTGCCATCCACATGGCATTATATTGGTCTATAAATGGATGATATAATGCCAATCAGATATATTCAGCAGAAATGATATGATGAGATACATGTGTGCCAGAGAGTAAGAAATAAAAACCTAAAAATATCTAGAGGCCTGTGACCTCACTGAGATTTTTAGGGATCCACTGGATCTACGGCACAGCTAGGTATTCTCTACAACCCGACTTGACTTTCTTTAATAAGAAAAAAGGCACAATACTTGATGGGCCTCTTTAGATTCTAGATTCATATATGCCATATTTCAAAGAGTTTCTTCAGCCCATTTTTGAAATGATCTATAAGATTGGCTGTTTTGAGTGAAGTCCAGAGAAAGAAAAAGGTCTGCAATTGGACCAGGCTGGATTTCAAGCCATTTTTCTATTTGGGCCAATGACCTGACTTATGGTACAGAAGTGCCCATTACTGATGAGGATGCTCCACTGGGCTTCTGGTAAACTCTGATGGGAGAATCACAACATGGATACCCAGAGGTTGGAACAAAACATCATAAAACTAGTTGAGAAATAGTTCCTATTGAGAAATAGTTTCTGCTGGTCATTGGCATTGGTAGAAACAAACGCTTGATCATCAGATAATGCTTGCAACTAATTCTGCATTCTATGCTTCTAATCATTAACTGTGTGTTTACTGGCCATAAATTTGATCATGCATAGAAGACCTATTTCTCATGAAATGGAAGCAGAATGTATGAGGAGAGGCTCAGATAAGTCCTTAAGGTGCAAGTACGTTACATGAGCTGTTGACTCTGACTTTCACAGCATTTGCTCCTACTGCATTGCCACCTCTCCATCAATTCACAGCCAAGGGCTTGTAGAGATTTTCCTTGACCATATTACTGAGGAAGAAAAAATTGGACCCTCATTACTGAGTATATTACATGATATGCTGACATTGGCTAGGAACAGACAGCTGTAACATTAAAACTCCACTCAGGGGTGGCCCTAAAATACAACATGGAAAGGAAACACTCCTAGCAAGCAGAACATAAAGCAGTGCATTTTGCTTAGCACTTTTTCTGGGAAGAGAGATGGCCAGAAATACAGTTGATAATGATACATGAGCAGTGGCTGACTGTTTGAAGAGATGGTTAGGGACTTGGGAGAAACAAGATTGGAACATAGTTTGTAGATAGTCCTTTTGGAATGGGCATAGAATGCGAGAATATTTACATCTCACCTGAATGCTTATCAGAGGCCATTCCCTTCATGAAAGAATCTCAATAATCAGATGTTCAAGATGACCCATTCTGTAAATGCCATATAGACTGATTTCCAACCACTTAGTCCTTGATCAAAGGGTTTATAAATAAAGTGGTCAGGGCTACATGGACAGAGAATTGCCTGAGATTTCCCTCACCAAGACTGATCTGGCTACTGCCAGTGCTGAGGGCCTGACCTGCAAACAACAGAGACCAGTGCTGATTTGTCACCATTTATCTGGTGGCAGGTTGCTCATATATGACCCCTTTCATCATGATTTGTCCTAACTGAAACAAACACGTAGGACGTGAACTTCCCTTCACTGCTCATGATGTGTCTCCCAACATCCCATCTACGGATTTATTAATGCTTTATTCACCATGGTCTTGTACACATGATTGCTTCTGAAAAAGAAACTCACTTTAGAGCAAAAAGAAGTCAGACAATGAGTTCAATCCTTTGTGACTTATTTCTCTATGTACCCCATCATGCAGAAGGGACAGACCTCAAGGAAATGTGGAAAGGCTGAGTTATAGTGCTGACTGGATGACAACACTGAGGAGGGTGGGAAAGCTGACTGCATAAGTTGTGGTATATGCTTTGGACCAGTGACTAGTGTCTGGTGTCTTTTTTCCTATAGCTCCTGGTAGAAATAACAGTAGCTACTCTCACTATTTTGCCTAATGGTCCATTCACAAAACTTTTGCATTTTGTTCCTACATGTTTCTATAACTTTGGGCTCTGTGAGGTCCTGCTTCTCAAAGTAAAGAAAAAAAAAAAAAAAGAAAAAAAAAAAACAAACAAAGAAAATCTATTTTCACCAGGGAATGAAAAATGGTTCCAATGAACCAGAAGTTGAGAGTGCCACCTAGATGTTTTGGATTCTCTATGCCACTGAACCAATAGGCAAAGAATAGGTTGCAATAAAGAAACCCAATTAACAAGGGAAAATAGAGGGGGCTAAGTCTGGATATGTCTGGAACCAGGGGATTATCAAGGTCTACTTCCATGTAGAGTGGTAAATCAGAGAAACCTCTCAGAGGCATGATTTCTAAGGGATGAGACCCTTGAGGAATGAAGTTTGGATCACCCCACATAAAGCAATCATGATCAGCTGAGTTATTGGTGCTGGGCAAAGATAACATGAAATGGGAAGTGAGAAAAGGAAGTTATCATCTATAGTTATTTCTGCTTTCCTGATTGAATCCTTAAGGTTAAAATGTTTCTTTTTATTTGTCTTTTTGACTTAAAATTTCTTAAAATAGGACATTTCCAGAAATGTTTGAATGTGCAATATTGCCATTTATATATCTGTTTTTGAGTCCTTCACTTACTAGCCATGTGAACTGTGGAAATGAGAACAATAATGGTACTACAGTACATCCATGAACTCTGATCTTGTTTTTCTATCTGTAAAAGGAGGTGTTTCAATTAGATTTTGTCAAATTTCTTTTCCACCTTGGAGATTTTACAATATTTGAAGAGTATGAGGACAAAATCCAGTAGAGAAAGGATGAGAGCATTTGCTTTTACCTCTCATTAAATCTTCTTGATGATTTTTTTCCTTAGTTTTGAGACAAACTTTTGGCTGTTATCTGAGTTAGAATTTTCACAGAACTAGAATGCCAATCAACTTCCTGAAACTCTAATTAGGATAAAACTATATGGTTGAACTTGGAGGCTTATACAAAGTGAATGAAATTCAACACCTGTGTTCCAATCAAACAATGTGCCTGAGAAAGAAAAGTAAAGATTGGAGTAACCTAATAAATGCCGTAAAAACAACTGCTTTTCATTTTTGCAACTCTATTAGCAACCAATGCTATAGGCTTCATGGCTTGCAATCTTCTTCAATAATTTTTATTAACAGTGGGTGAGCACGTGAATAAGAATGGCATTAGGCAGAACTGAATGAAGCCAAAGAGCCAGTTCTTGCTAATTTTTACTTAAACCAGAGCCTGGAGCTCCTTAAGTACTGGTTAATTAGTTTGTTGATTGACTTGAGGTTTGGCATATGAAAGTGTAATATGAAGGGAGGCTATAGGCTTTGGAAAGAAATGCATTTGAACCCTTTCTCTGTTTCTCTTTGGCTGTATTATCCTGAAAATATTACAACTCTCCGATGTTCAGTTTCCCTATCTTTAAATAATTTCCACTCTGCAGTGTAAAGATTAATGAGATATTGTCTATAAAGTTATTACCATAGTGCCTGGCATATAACAGCGGTCATCTAATTAAAAAAAAAAAAATCTCCCCCACAGAGATTTCAAGGCGGGCATAAGAATAGAGGAAATAGGGGCCAGCCTGGTGGCGCAATCCGTTAAGTGTGCAGGCTCCGCTGCGGCGGCCTGCGGTTCGTCGGTTCGGATCCGGGGCGCACACCGCCGCACCGCTTGTCAAGCCATGCTGTGGCAGCGTCCCATATAAAGTGGAGGAAGATGGGCATGGATGTTAGCCCAGGGCCATTCTTCCTCTGCAAAAAGAGGAGGATTGGCAGATGTTAGCTCAGGGCCGATCTTCCTCACAAAAAAAAAAAAAGGAATAGAGGAAATAAAGTTGATTTGAAGTAGGAGGAGAGAGTTTGACCTGGACCTAAAGGTGTAAATGTTTTTGGTACCACTAACCAAGAGGTAGAAGTGCAAAATAAAGCCAAGTGATAAGGCAAGATTAAACTTAGTGGAAAAATCTCCCCAAGTGGAAAAAGAGCCAGGCTGGGTAACATCCAGAAGCTCCAAGAGCCCTCGCTTATTAAGAAATGGTATGTTCATCTGCAATTCATCATAGAAAATAAAGGATATTTTGGATGCAATTTTCAGGTTTTGTTCAGATATTTGGCGTCATGTAGAGACTAATCAAGCGCACTATAACCCTATTTAGAAACGAATACATTCCTGGCTAGAGCAACGAATAAATATGAGAAAGAAATGAAGTCAGTCTTTCTCCTTTTTTCTCTCCTTGATCCAGAGGGGATGCCGGGAGATCTAAAATCCTGCCAGTTAATTGGATGTTAGCTAAGCATTGAGTTTGGAAATAACACTCTTCTACAACTATTCACAGAATTATTTTTATTCTCTGATGTCCTAGGTATTCTCCCGCCAGTTAACTGAGCTCAAACAAGTACCCCCCCCATTCCTTTTTATCTCCTCCCAGATTGGAAGGAAGGAGTAGTCTACCAATGTTCAATTATTGACTTAATCCTCAATAAAATCTAATTATTGGGGTTGCACTGTTAATTCAGAGCTTTTGATAATTCATATCAGCTGAAGTTTATTTTTGCTCCCTTGGTGAATAAAGCAGTTTCTAAGTAATTTAATTGTCTAGAGTAAAAAGGAAGAGTTTAATATAATTTAAATCTATCTTTAGCATCTTTACCTACTTAGTAGCATCATTTACACACTAACAATATGAATTACCAATCACAGAGTATCCTATTCTTTCTCCTCTATCAATCTTAGCTTAATTATATGTGTGTTTTCTAGATTGGCTTTCTCCGTTTAGAATTTGTGAAATCTGGAGCTTAAAGAAAAAAAATGTTTATATGTGTTAGCTGTAAGTATATTATATAGCTAAAAAACATTCTTACACATCTCAGCAATGCTTAAGTTCTTTAACTGCATGCTCACATGCACATGACAATCATTATCAGCCATAGCCTAATTATATCATAATCACTGAATCTGAGAAACCTAATTATAGAATCAGAGAAATCAAAGACTAAAGGGAAAAAATTGAAACAGTGCTTCATTTTTGGAAAAAAAAAAAAGTCTAATTTATTATGTATCTGTACAATCCTGTGAGATAAATTGGTTCCACTTTCTCCTGTGGAGAAATTCACACAGGAGGATAGATACAGAACCAGCATTAAACTACTGAGATCTTAGCCACCAGACTTCCCAGGTAACTTCCTGTATTCCTCAATAATCAGTCAACCCATGTGCAATAGTACAGAAGGGATTCATGTCTGGTTTGATTCTGTGGCAGCACCACGGGAACCAGCAGGATGCTGTATATCAATTCAGCAGTAATTTTACAGGCATCTGGGTAAATATTATGGTGTGATCATAGAGTCTCCAAACAGTCATTGATTTATTCAACATATATTCAACCATATGTATTAATTATACCTTTTTTCTGTGGCACCATTCTAAGTACTGGGGAAACAGCGATGATCAAATCAGACTAAGTCCTTTCCCTAGTGGGACTTACATTCTAATTGGGTAAAGAAATTAATTAGCAAAAACATTAAATTGTGTTAAGTGCTACAAAGAAAAATAGAGTCAGAAGATAGAGAATATTTAGCTTGAGAAGCCAGAGAGGACATTTGAGCAAAGAACATGCATTCAATAGGTTGTAAGCCATGGGAAGATCTAGAAAGGGCTTTCCCAGCAGAGGAAACAAAATACAAATATCCTAAAGTGAGAACTAACTTCATATCTTCTCAGAACAACAAGATGTGGTCGGAGAGTGGGCTTGAGCAGGGTATGTACAGAAGGAGCTTGGATTTTAGTCTGAGTCTAATGGGAAGTCACTGTACCGTTTTAAACAGGGAATTGAACATATCAAATTAATTTTTTTTCCATTTTAATTATTAAGGTGTAGTGTGCGTACAGTAAAATTTACCCTTTTGAAAAGTGCACTGTTCTGTTAATTTTGACATACACATCTAATTGTGTAATTATCACCACAATCACGATATGTAACTGTTTCATTACCCAAAAGAATTGCTCCTATCTCTTTGCAGTAACCTCCACCCCTACTAAATCTTTTTACTATCACTATAGTTTTGCCTTTTCAGAATATCATATAAATGTAATCATATAGCATATAGTCTATATGATTATAGTGTATACACTATATATATACACTATAATCATATAGTATATAGCCTGACTTCTTTCATTTAGCATAATGCATTTGTGATTCATCTATGTTGTTGAGTGCATCAGTAGGAAGTTCCTTTTTATTGCTGAATAGTATGCCATTGAATGGATGTAACACAATCTATCTGTTTTCCAATTTTTCCCCCTCTTTTTTACCCCACTTACAAAGTAATCTGCTGTAAACATCCACATACAGGTTTTTGTATGAACATAGGTTTTCATTTCACTTGGGTAAACACCTAGAAGTGGGATTACTAGGTCATGTGATAAGTATATGTATAAATGTAGGAGAAACTGTCAAACTGTTTTCCAAGGTAGCTGCACCATTTTACACTCTCCTTAGCAATGTGTGAGTTCCAGTCTCTTGACAACCTCACTCACACATGGTTTTGTCTTTCTTTGATTGTTGCCTTTCGGATTTGTTTTGAATACATCACTCTGGTTGCTGAATGGAAATTGACTGTATTAGGCAAAAACGGAAGACAAAAAAGCAGTTAGGAGGGCTATTGTGGTAGTTAAGGTGAAAAAAGATAGTGGTTTGAATGAAGATGGTCATGACACAGACAGTAAGAAATCAATTTAAGGATATATTTTGAAGGTAGAGGTGAAAGGACTTTTCTAGGAATTGAACATTATTTGCGAGGGAAGAGGAGGAAACTGGGGCAATGAGATCAATGGGATCCATAGATGAAGAACAGATTTTGAGATGGGATGTCAAGAGTCTCTTTTAGACATGTTATGTTTGAGATGCCTCTTAAACACGCAGGACAAAATGTCAAGTAATTAGATGGCTATACAAATCGAAGCTCAGAGAAGTGATCTGAATGAGACATATGAGTCTGTAACTCAGATGGGTTAAAGATTTACATTTGGGAGTCATCAGGTCTTTGTGATATGTAAAACCTTTGTATGGGGTGAGATTCCCTAGAAAAGGTGTATAAGAGAAGTGAGCCCTGTGTCACCATGATAATTAGAATTCAGGAAGAAAAGGAGGAACCAGCCCGTGACTGGTAGGAAATGGCCAGTGAGATTAGAAATCTACAAGGCAATTTTATAATCCAATTCTTGCTATTGGCCATTGCCAAGTATGTGGATAAAATGTATACAAGTACAGATAGCACAAGATTGTATAGCTCTCAAGAATAATTGTCGGATTTTGGTGCTGGCCTTCATCCTTTGTGCTTCTCAAACACTTGTTGCAGTTACTTTAAATGTGAGTGAAGAGGTGGCTCAGTCCTAGGGTGAGAGCAGCAGGTAAATCTGAACTCCTGTGGACTGAGCTCAACAACTTCTTGGTAGAATGATTAAATGGCAGACCTGAGTGAGGAGATTGACATTGTGAGCACCTGCAAAAAAGATACTTCTTATTCCTCCTCAGTGTTTCCAAGGCACAGAGAACATTGTAAAAATAATGTAAATCGCAAAAATGGAAGCATGTGGAAGATGCCACCTTTGGAGTTAGGCAGGTTGGATTTGAACACCCATCTATCCCATTAGAGTGTCAGTAGAGCACCAGGGTGATGCTTTCACAACACGAGTCAGATCACGTCATTCTGCTGTTCAGAATCCTCCTTTGGCTCTCCACCTCCACAAAATAAAATAAAAAGCCCTTACGAGGTCTGATAATATCCTACCTAATCAGCGCATTCCCATTACCTCTGATGTTATCTTCTACAAGTTTCCCCTTCTATCACTTCCTTTCAGACACCATATGAGTACTAATTATTGAGCACAGTAGGCACATTACCAGCACAGATCCTTTGAAATGCTCTCCCTTCTTCCTGGAATGTTTTTTTCCAAGGTAGCTTCATGGCTCAGGTCCTCCCCTCCTTTAGGTCTTTGCTTCAAGTTACATTCTCAGTGAGTGTCCCTCCCCCAACCTCTATAGGATTGCATCATCCCTCTGCTCACTTTCCTGCCTTATTTTTCTCCATAATCCTTTCCATCAACTGACTTAACAAATATATGTAAACATATATATAACTTAATGTGTTTATTTATATTTATTTGTATACATATTTAAATTTAATGTCTTGCATTTCCCACTAATACATACACTCCCTGGTGAAATGAATTCTGTGTCTTATTTACTGCAATATCTCCGGGAACCAGAACAGAGTTTGGCACATAGTAATCACTCAATAAACATGTATTGGATGAATGAATTAAATAATGTACCTATGTCACTACACACAGTGTCTAGATATTACAAGACTACTACAAATGATTGTGTGGTATTATTACTGTTATCATTATTAATAGGCTTTTTAAAATTAAATTCCTTAAATGTTCATTGGAATCCAATTCTGAGACATCGGTGCATATCTTTTATATCAGTATTTACCAAAAACTGAGTAGTAAGGCTTTTAGCTTGGCTACTCGAAGTCTAGGAAGTCTCAGACCTGGGAGAAGATTGTAAAGCTAGGAGCTGCACCTTCAATGCCACATGAGCTATATTTAGTTGCACCTGCTTCTGAAGGGCATTTCTCTCTGTGCAATAAATGAGCTGGGCTTGCAGAACACATATGTCTTTTGTATAAGCCAGCTAGGAAACCAGCTGTGCTTCTAAGACAGTGAAAACGAATCCCAGAGACAGGTATGTTATGTTGCAGCCTATTGACCACTGAGCTCGGTCTCTTCTGGGCTTTTTCCCCAGCTTCAGCTGTGAAGAGGTCAGTCCTAGCTCTGACATTTGATTTTTCGCTCTCTCCTAGATTGTAATAGCCATCTATGTTAGTTAACAAAAACAAAAGTCTTGTCATAAAAGAAAGAAAATAATGAAAAGTCTAATATATACAGTGAGCCAGGCACTCTGCTAAGGGCTTCTGATTGATTATATCTCCTCACTCTCAAAATCCCACTTTTACAGGTTGATTGTGACCCCAAAAATTCATGCATTGAAGTTCTTGCCTCCAGTGCCTCAGAATGTGACTGTATTTGGAGATAAGGTCGCTAAAGAGGTGATTAATTTAAATTGAGATCTTTAGGGTGGGCCCTAATCTAATATTACTGGTGTCCTTATAAGAAGAAGAAATTTGAAGACACAGAGAGACACTACGGATGTATACACACTGAGGAAAGACCACAAGAGGACATGGAGAAGATGGCCATCCTGCAAGCCAAAGAGAAAGGCCTCAGAAGAAACCAAACCTGCTGACATCTTGATTTGGAACTTCTAGCTTCCAGAACAGTTAGAAAATAAATTTTGGTTGTTTAAACCATTTAGTCTGTAGTACTCTGTTATATCAGCCCTAGCAAACTAACACATCCTCCATGAGGTAAGCACTGTCATTAGCTGCCTTTTGAAGATGAAGAAACTGAGGCCAGAAAGGTAACGTGACTTACTTAAGGATGCCCCGCTCACACAAGGTAAGGCCATGATTGAGAACCAAGGTATCTGACAAGAGCTCATGCTAGGCAGGAAAGGCCATTATTGGCAGCAAGTGCAGCCTTGAAGCAAGAAGAAGAAGCAAAAGAGTGGGTGCAGAAAGCCAGTTTTGACTGGCTGAGATGCTTGTGGTAACACACTGGCAGAGTTTTAGGACAGGTTCAGAAGCAAACGTCCATATTGAATCTGCGTTTTAGATGGTTTCCTTCTACTTTTAGTTATAGTCATCGTCCTTCTAGGAAGACTGTTTTCTTACAAGGACAAAGGGAAAAATACATTAAAGTATGTTTACTTCTGTATTATTTTCCTATTTCTTTTGTAACAAATTACCACAAACTTAGTGGCTTAAAACAACACAAATTTATTATCTTCCAATTCCAGAGGCCAGAAGTCCAAAATGGGTCTCAATGGACTAAAATTAAGGTGTCAGTGGGCTTAGATTCCTTCTGGTGGTTCTAGAGAAGAAACCATCTCCTTTCCTTTTCCAGCTTCTAGAAGCCACCCCATTCCTTGACTTCCAAAGTCAGTAGCATAGCAGCTTCAAATCTCTTTTTATCTCTTCTATCTCCTTCTTCTACTTACATAGACTCTTGTGATTTCATTGGGTCTACCTGGATAACCCAGGATAATCTTTCCATCTCAAGTTCAGCTGATTAGCAATATTAATTCTGCCTGCAACCTTAATTCCCCTTTGCCATGGAACTTAACAGCTTACAGGTTCTGGGGAATAGGACACTCCTACATGTTTGGGAGGGCCATTGTTCTGCTTACTATAGCTCCTATGTAAAGGATCAAGGGAGCTTAGATATCAAAGTCAATATAAGCATAAAAGTCATATGTAGACAGGGTATGTTCTGAAGCTGGTAGAAGGGGAACTGAAGCTGGCTGGGTAGGGTTCCCGGTAGTGTGGGGCAGCAGGTCAGGTTCACAGAACAGGAGGTGCAAGCAGAAGGGAGGAAGATGGTCAGTACCTTGGGAGAGCCCTGTGACTCTGTCTCCCACCACACACTCTGCCTAAAAGTTATATGTTTTGAGTGAGATTAATTTACCTCTATCTCCAGGAATGATAACACCACCAAAAATAAGCCAATTAGTACATGGCATTCCCTTGGCCATGGGAGTGGTTTGGGGGTGGCGAAATGACTAAGATGTTTAAGTCAGAATAGAATCCAGGACTCATGTTCAAAAGTTGGAGAAAAAGAAACAAAAATTGCCATGGACCAAGAAACATGAATCAGGTGGTCTTGGGGGCTGTTGGCAGTCACCTGGTGACAATGAGGCGAGTCAACCTTGGGATGACACTGACTGTAGAAGGGAGAGATTAAAGAGGAAAAAAACGAAACAAGTCCTTAGTGTTATTCTTGAATTGTTAATCATACTCTTCCTGAAATTTACTCTTATTTTATATATTTTTAAAATATGAACAATTCCATTTTCTCTGTTGTTTAAATCAGTTTGAGTTGGGAACTGATGTATGTTCTCATACAAAACATTCAGTAAATACATCATGTGGGAGATGTGGCGATACTGGGAGCATTTAGATTTAAGAATCATTCTTTGAAAATTCAATTTTGCTCAAGTTTAGCTTTGAGGGTTTTTATCACGAGACAGCATGTTACATACACTTGGAAATCACCTCTATGTTCTATTAGTGTTGTAGCTTTTGCCTCTACATAGCCTCATATCTTTGATATTCTAAGCCTAATTAGTAAAAGGAAAATTGGGATCAATAGATTTTAACCTCTCTTCAGAGTATTATACTCCAATTATTCTGTTTACCATGGCTATGTGAATTTTTCAGTTTTTTCTCATTTCTACATTGCTAATTAAGCGCTTTGGTAAAACTGTTTCAACAATTCATTGCTTCTTTCTGTGAAGATTTATTGAATATCTAGTATTTGACTGGTATACCAGGCACTATTTAGTTATTTTGAGTTCAAGGGAAATAAGACAAATAAGATTCCTGCTCCTATGAAACTTACATTCTAGTAATGGTGAAGACACATAAATAAGTAAAAATTTAACTTTAAAATGATAAGTGCTATGAAAAAAATATATGTATTAGTAACCTAGTGCAACAATAAAATGTGCAAAAAAATCAATCCAAAACTCAGTAGCTCACAGCGAATTTATTTTCATTTGGGAGCGATTTGGGGTTCAGCTGATTCAGACGAGGCTCAGATAGGCGGCTTGGCTCCAGTCTATAGGGGCTGGCACAGCCCTACCTGTCTCCAGGTCAGCTGGGATGGATCTGCCCTATAGGTTTCCCATCTTCTTTGAACTAGAGGGCTATCTGAAACATGTTCCTTACAATGCATGCCAGAGGTGCAAGAAAGCAAGAAACACAAGGGAGGTCTGTTAGGTTCTGGGTTTGGAACTGGCAAGCTATCACTTATACCCGTATACCATTGGCCAAAGGAAATTATATGGACAAAGCAGAAGTCAAGGAGCAAAGATATACACTTTGCCCAAAGATGAGGCTATGAAAAGGAAAACGTGCAGGAAGATGAATAACTTGGGCCAATAATTCAATTTATTATGCAGAATTAAATGATGGAAAATGCTGGGAATGAAGAGTGCTACTTTAGGTTGAGGTTTTAGAGTAAGACATCTTTGAGGTGAGATATGAATGATGAAGAAACAGCAGCCATGTGAAGAGGTAACTGGGGAGCACTTCTAACAAAAGGCTATGAGGTGGAATAATTCCAGAGTTGCCAAATAATGAGAAGAAGGTCAGAGTGGTTGAAGCACGGAAAGCAAGAGGAAGAGTGTTATAGTAGACATTAAAGATGTAAGCAGAGGCCAAATCATTGAGAGCTTTGCAGTCTACATATTAATACTGAATTTTATTCAAATTATAATGGAGGCCCAGAGTATTTCAAGCAGAGGAAAATAATGATATGAGTTATATTTTTAGCACATCACATTGGCTGCTTTTTGAAAAATTAGCTGTAGGGGCAAGAGAAGATCAGGGAGGAATGTTAGAGGTTGTTGCAATGTTCTATGGAAGGGACAGTGGTGGTTGAGACTAAGATGGTAGCAGTGGATATAAAGAGAAGTATATTGATAATGCAATGTAGTTGGGAGCCAGAGCCAGCAAGTCTTGTTGGGAGTGGGATTGGAGCTGTTTGTAGGAGTGATGAGAAGTGAAAGGAAAAAAATTCCATTGGAAAGTGATTGCCATTTATTTAAATAAGAAAGGTTGTTTTGCACGTGTGAAATATTATTATAGTTCTAAACAGATAATATTAACATAAATTGTTGTGTTTTGTTTTATTTTTAACTTGAAGTAGATCAAAGAATTCATCTCAGTTCAGATTAGAGTTTGGTCAAGTAGAGGAAATTCCAATGAATTTTTAAATTTTTAATAGGAAAGGTCCTCCTTCAGAAACACTACCTAGATCTCCAGGTAACAAGCAGATACAGTAAACAAATCAAAATTCATTAGTATCAGCTCAGCCATGTACATGGATTTGGGTCTCTTGACCCTGTTTCACTCCGATTGTCAGAAAATGCCTTGGTCATCAATTTATCACAATACATTACAGGTCAGGAATGTTGAGGGGGCAGAACTGCCATATTCTTGAGAGGTTGTACATGAGGGCTGCAAAGGCAGACACTTAACCCATTTTGTAAGAGGCAATTTGGACAAAAGAAGCAACAAAAAGATCAACTGTCTATCAAAATTCTATAAGGGGGCAGCTACACCAGAATAGTATCTGGTTGTTATTAGTACCACCAAGTCATGCCATTCTAATGGGCTAATTCCAGATAAGAGCCCAAATGAGCCCCAGGCAGCAATGAGAAATTAACCATGAAAAGATGCGACAGAGTGTTTGAAAAGCTGTATTTAAAATTTACCCTCTGGCCCAGGGGCTTAATGGTCCATATTAAAAATTAAACACAAGCACATGGATAGGAAAACATGCTTAGAAAACTCTTTTAACGGTAAATAAGAAGCACAGAAATGTTGCCACGGTCAGCAGGAAGTTACTAAACTCCCAATGGCTGCTGGGGACTTGTCATCACTTCCTTGACTCAGATGGTGTCTTTAAACAACAAATGCTAACTATACCTTTCCACTGAAATTTATCAGAGTACTTATCTCAAGAATGTACATTTATAGAGTTGTAAGATTTTGGCGTTCTGCAACTTTATTTTATTTTTTATGTAACAGTTATGCTCATACCTAAATGGCACCAAAATATGAACATATTTAAGTGAAACATCTTAAACACAAAATGTGTTTAGTCCTGACAAGCTCACTGCTCGTGACATTCTAGATTATTTTGAGGGTAGTCATCTTGACTCTTCATATGGATAGTGGCTTTGTCTGGTAGATGTTGTGCGTAACTGAAAATTTGTGGCAATGGAATAATTTGAGGAAAATAAAAATAATGACCAATTTTTAAGTGCCTAGTTGAGCGCAGTTCTGGGTTAAGCACTTTACGTAAATTATCTCATATTATCCTCATAAACTTCCAATTGAGGGGCCGGCCCGGTGGCGCAAGCGGTTAAGTGCGCGCGCTCCGCTGCGGCGGCCCGGGGTTCGCTGGTTCGGATCCCGGGCGCGCACCGACGCACTGCTTGGTAAGCCATGCTGTGGCGGCGTCCCATATAAAGTGGAGGAAGATGGGCACCGATGTTAGCCCAGGGCCGTCTTCCTCAGCAAAAAAAGAGGAGGATTGGCGGATGTTAGCTCAGGGCTGATCTCCTCATTAAAAAAAAAAAAAAAAAAAAAAAAAAAAAACTTCCAATTGAGGGGCTGAAAAGGAATCTTGTAAGAGGAACAGCTCCAACCATCGTGCTCCCCATTCACTCTATAGCAGAATTTCAATCATCCAGAATATTCAAGGAATTCATGGAATTCTAGTAACCTTGGGCTCAAGCTGAAGACACTTTAGATTCAGCTCTCACCATTGATAATTCATATAATTATTGACCTTCTTTCCTATATTTGTAGATTTCTAAGGACATTATAAATATTTCTGCAGTATTTAAATATGTTGTAGTGAATTGAGGTTATCTATAAATGTAGGATGGAAGGGAATAAGACTGACTTGGGCTTCACTTTGACTATTCTCCAGAAGTCCCTTCTCCATGGACTCAGTCTCTTCTTCTGGGCTTTCTGCCCTAGATCTTCTCTTTTCTTCTCTGCCTCCTAAGAATGGAGTAGGTTAATCAGGGAAGTCATATCAGGTCCTTCAGTCAAGTGGATCCTCTGTCAGTCAGTTGGGTGCTGTAACAAATGGTGCCACATTGGTTGCCAGAAAACAGTTTCTTTAGTTAGGGACACTGGCTCACTTACCGCCGTTGGAGGCAGTGTGGACTAAAGTGAAACAAGATGGCAGGGAATCCTTTCAATGTCCAGACCTAGAGACTGAACATCCCTTGGGTTCTAAACAACATCTCGAGGAAAGAGTCTTATCCCTTTGAGTCTTCCCAGGGCACACACTCTAACATCCTGCTACCAGTTAGTATAATTTTTACTGAACTGAAGATTCCCTGAATTAAAAATCTGAAGCTTCAACCAATCCGAAGTTTCTCTTTCTCCTCTCTTGCTACAAGCCCTTCCATGCTTTTAGGAGTCAGTTACTCTCACATCCCTCTTGGTTATACTTCTCTTTGATTAACATAATATTCCAGACTGCATTCTCTAGGCAGGTATCCAAGTTCAGTCAAGACTGATTAGTCCTGTGTATCTTCCAGATTTGTCAGACAAATATTTAAAGCCAGAAAATGAGAAGTTTTATCATTTTTATTGGAAGAGGGAAAAAAACGAGGCCCATAGAGTTATGCAAAGGGGAAAACTCTGCAAAGATAGCAATGCTCTCATGGATGAATGTTTCAGCTTTTATTAGGTTATTCATACTTATCTGGGGACTTCGGAGATCCCAATGCCTTAATCTGGGGTTCTTTCATGGATATATTGCAGGGGAGGAGCGAGGAGGCTGAAAGTGTGGAGCTCTGTGCTCCTGCCCCCTCAACAAACAGCAGATAACTGCAAGTTTTTCTAATCATGAAAATATGGGCTCTATAGGAGTTGCAGGAAAATACGTGTAGATGATGAGGCTTTGTAGGATTTCAAATCCCTTTGCCGCACCTTTTGTGTTTTTAGCTTTGCCAACACATATAAAATGCATATGCTACAGTTGTGAGTTGGGGAGGGCACATTTTCTGGGTACCATATAGGTCACCAGAGGGATACAGATGTTCCCACTACATGCTGAGCACACAAATAAGCATATTTACGTGAATGGACTTGTTTAATCCTCATGTACAGGTGGTCAGGGAAGAATAATAATCTCCACAAGGGAATGAGGAAACTGAGCCTAGGGGAAAGTAGGTGAATTGTTACAGCTGCTAAAGGGATATGGTCTGAATTAGGAGCCAGGTGGGCCTCACTCCAGAACCCAGCCACTTGCCTTACACTTTGCTTTTCTCTAATCATGGCTGCCTTAGGGAATTTCTCCTTTCTCCTACTTTTGATTCAAGTAAAACTCTCTTGATTCAAGAAAAACTTTACGGAATAAAAGAAGGAAGGATAGAGGGAGGGAGGGAAGGAAGAAAGGAAGGAAGGCAGACAGGGAAATAGATTCTGTGGAATGGAAATCCACCACGGTGAACGTGTAGAGCAGGTCTCTGGATTGGTGTGGGTTAGGGGGCAGTTTGGTTCTTATCTAATTCCTCCCTGATGAACCGCTAGGGTACTTCTGGGAAATTCACAAGGAGCTAGTCTGGAAACCAGTAAAGCAGAGTAATCTTGGGGACAAGAACCACATACTACAGACCAGAGGCCTGCCAACTCACGGCATAGAGCAGGTGGAGCCATGAGTTTGCATTAAATGTAGAGGACACAATACCTTTTCATTTCTGTGTTTTCGCAAGGTATTTTGTAGCTACAAAGACTGTCATCTAGAATAGAGGTTGGCAAACTTATAGCCTAATGGCCAAATTGGGCCCATGTCTGTTTTTGTGTGGCCCTCAAACTTAAGAATGGATTTTATATTTTGAAAGGGTGGTAAAAATTAACAAAGAATATGTAATAGAAAACTTATGTGGCCCATAACACCTAAAATCTTTACTATCTGAGCCTTTTCAAGAAAAGTCTGCCAACTCCCGCCCTAGCAGGCTTACCTGTGACTTTTCTGTTTTATCACCACCCAACTCAGCAGTGACTAATGCCTGATGATTCTGCCAGCAGTGCCTCTGCTGCCAAATTTGTCCCCTGGAGGAAAGCAACTCAACACAGTTGTTAGCAGGTTCAATCTATTGTCAAACCAGATTATGTTTCCAAGGTGCTAGGCTTGGCCTCCTCCAGATAGGAGTGTAGGAGCTTACAGAGAGGGCTCTTCCCTAAGGATTTGGTGTTTTCAGGCTGAAAAGATATTCAGAAGATTTACTTCAACCCCCTCATCAAGGAGGTGAGACAACCGAAGCCGGGATGGGAATATTAACTGTCCTGTCACACAGAATACTTGTGGAAAAGCTGGACTAGGATCCAAATTCCCTGGGTTCTATTAAACAAACATTTACTGAGTATCTGTATGTGCCAGAAATTATATAATATGCTGAGCATGAAATAGTGGAAAAAGACAGATGAGGTAGTTGGAAGGTAGGATTGATTTTAAGGGTGAGTCCAGCATTTTAGTTACATCTCCCAGGAAGAAGAGTGTAAGAGATTTATAGGGGATGTGCTTGTGAAAGATAAAAGGGGAGGATTGAATGTTAGTTTTCAGACTAAAATATGTATGTGATACTTGGAAAACAGAAGAAGAAATAAGATCGAGCCAGGATTGCTTCAGACCACAAGCAAATCTGACGAAGTCTCGGCCAGCCCAAAGGAGAGCTCCCTGGTATATACGACCCTTTGGAGGAGTCCCACTTTGAGCAGAAATGACCAGGCCCTGGTAATTCACATATGCAGTCATTGCTGGGGCTATCTGGGAAGAGCAAGTCCTTCACTTAGCAGCTGTGCAGATCCTGAGGGCATTCCAGATCTTTTTAAAAGAATAGCCTAGTGGTGCACTCCATGGGTGCACATTGAATAAACTCATGGAGATCCTGTGGAATCGGGGGAGGGGGAGGCATGCCATGAAAGCCTCACACCTTAGTCTTTTTCTCCCTCCAATGTATCAGAACCAAAATAGTTATTCATTCCTTTGAATATATATGAATACATATTTCTCTTTTCCTGCTAGCCTCTTAAACATTTCCTAGGAAGGGGACATATCAAGTTCTTAATACCTTAAAGTGAATGAGTCAATCATATTAATTTTCTCCATTATAAGAGAAAAACATGTACTGGAGAACCAAAACCTATTTCCTTAGAACCAGATGAAACCTAGAGGATGCTCATCTAAATCTACTCTCTCTTCCATTTTAACAGAAATTGAAAATGAGGCATATATGGATAAGATGTAAGAATATAGAAATAGTAAGCCAGAAAGAAGAAAAAAAAAATCACAGATTTTGCACATTTCCTGAGAACTGTTTGCTCTACTTTCAGTTAGACAGACAGAATTGACAGTCTATCAATTCACTAATTCACCTCCCCTGCTACGCCCTGGGCTAAGCCACCATCACTTCTCTGCTGATTTTCTGCATTAGCCCATCCACACAGCAGCCAGAATGATTCTCTTAAAATCTCAATCTGATCATGACATTTCTTTGCTCTAAAAGTTCTAATAGCTTCCATGTAACTCAGAGCAAAGGTTCAAGTCCTGACAATGGTCTGTAGAGCCCTCCACACTCCTGCCCCATTACATGCCCTTCTTGTCTCCCCACCACTCACTCCGCTCCAGCCACGCTGTGTCTTTGATCCTTTTTCTAAGACGCTAGAAAGCTTTGATATTCCCTCTCTTCAGAAGCCTCTGCATAGCATGTACACTTCGTTTTACTTCTTATTGTGAGATACAGACTTAAGAAGAGTTACAGAAATAGTACAGAGCTCACATATATCCTTCACCCAGCTTCCCTTAACATTAATATCTTACATAACCATGATATAATTATCAAAACTAAGAAATTAATATTGGTATAATACCATAACTGAACTGCAGACTTCATTTGGATGTCACCAGTTTGTTTACTAAGTCCCCGTTTTCTGCTCCAGAATCCAATCCAGGTTACCGGAATGCATTTAGTTGCCATGCCTCTTTAGTCTCCTTCAATCCTTAGTCTTTTCATTTTTAAAAGACCTTGAGAGTTTGAAAGGACTGCCCAGTTGTCCTCCAATTTACATCCTAGATATTTGGTAGGATTTTCACCACTTCGCCTGCTTCAGATCTTAGCTCAGATGAAAATATCTCAGTGAAGTCTTTTCTGATCATTTTATTTAAAAATGTAATTCAGTTTCCTCCCACTCCAGAGGCTTTCTACAATTCTCTGCTGTACTCTTCTCTACTTATAAAAATTGAATATTCTTTATTTCTTAATTACTTATTTATTGTGAGCGTCCTTCCACTACAATGTTGACTCTAGGAAGGCAAAGATTTTTGTATGGTTTGTTCATTGTTGTTTACGTAATTTCTAGAAAATTTCTTAACACATAGAAGATGCTCACTAAGAGTTTTTTGATTGAATTTAGTGAGTGAAATGGATCTTTGTTGTTCTCAGGAATCCAGAAAGCAAAAGGAGATTACTACAAAGTTAGAAATGCTCTATAACATGACATAATTCCAAGGGTATTGGAATTATCCAGCCAAGAGGCTGGACAAAGCTTCTTGAGACATCTCACACATAGTTGTCAATTTTCTTTGTCAATCCAGTCAGAACTAGTATTTAAAATATATTTCTTACTGAGTTGTGAAGTTCCAAATTTATAAGCTTGGATTTTTCTACTTCTTTCTGAAAAAAAATGATAAAATTATGGAAATGAAAACCTCTTAGCCTTTATGACTACTGTAGATTACTCAGCAAAATGGATTTCAGATGTAGAAACATTTCACCCTCAAACAGGGCCTTTCAGAATCACTGCCTGACATTTTCACTCATGCAAGTGAAAATGCCTCTTGATTCATGGAGATTTGAAGCATGTTAAAAACCCAGGCTCTTCTCAGTTATGCCAGGCTTGCTATTCCATCAGCAAATCATGCAAGACTATTTTTTACTCTTCTCCTTTTTCACCTCACTTTCAGTCCTAAAAATAATATTAGAACTTCTACCCAAAGTGGGAAAAGGTGAAAGAAAATAGACAAAACTTGAATCTGGTTATTTTGTTGCCTGTGACCATCTGAGAAGACGTTGACCAGGGGAGGGTCTGTGAGCTAGGAGCCTTGAAAATTACCCATAATTTCACTGCCTAGGGCCAAGAAGAAGAATGAGGCACAGTGAAAAGTGAAAAGATGTTGGATTCTAACATCAGACATTCTGAAAATCATCTAACTTCCTTGAGCCTCAATTTCTTTACCTATAAAATGAAGTATTATCCCAACTTACTCACTAACTCATTTATTCATTTAATAAACATTTATTGAGTCCTTACTATGGCCAATCCCTGGGCATATGTACATGAAAGACACAGTTCCTCTCCTCCAGGATTTCACAGGCAGAGAATACAGGTACTCAGAAAAAAACAAAAATTATATGATAGTATGATAATATTTATAAAATAGGAATCTACAGGGAGTCACAGGAGCACAGAGGTGGGGTATCTGAGGACAACAGGGAGGGCTTTCTGAATAATTGATGTCTGAGATAAGTCTTAAAAGACTAGAAGGATTGACTAAGTGAAGGGAACCAGGGCAGAGAATAGAGGAGTTTGTTAATTGGGGAGAACAACAAAGTAATTTCACAAACATTTATTGGTACATACCACGTGCCAAGTACTGGGCTAAGAGCAGCTGGAAATAGAACAAAAATAAACAGACGATTATTCTCTTCATTAAACTGGCATTCTAGTTGGGGATAGGGACATTAAACAAGTAATTTCAAAATTAATTATTCCACAGCAATTGTGATAAGAGGCATGAAGTAGGAGTAGAGTTTTCTAAAAGTGATTATAAGGAGAAGAGCATGACTGGGCGGTCAGGAATGGATTTTCGGCATTTTATTTAACTTTTGAAGGAATAATAAGTACAAATTAATAAGAAATTAACTTGAATATGGAATTAGAGGACAAAAGGAGGAGAAACATTTCAAGCATGAGAGGGACAAGAGCAGATTTGCTTTTAAACAAGATCACTCTTTTTGCTATGTAGAGAATGAATTGGTGACCAGTTAGAAGATGCCCTGCAATGGTATGGGAGGAGATAACAGTACCTTGAACCAAATGATGCCGGAGGGATTTATGAGGTATATGGAAAGTTGAACGAGAAAGAAGTGTCTTAGACAAATTAGGTAGATGTAACATCGAGATAAGGAGAAGGACTATGTTGAGTTATTGCCAGCACAAAGATTATCAGCTCAGTTGTGAATGTAATGAGAATGAGGCATCTGTGAGACATTCAAATTGAAATTTGAGTAGGAAGTTAGATATGCAGGTCTGGCCTTTGGAAAAGAAGATCCAGAAGGAAATATGAGCTTGAGAGGCATCAAGGTATAGATGATTGGGATTTCTCACAAAGAGATTCTAGAGTGAGAAGAGGACAAAGTGTAGGACCTAGGCTTGAACAATACCAAATTTTAAAGGTTAAGTAGAGGCAGATAATCCCAAGAAGGAGTTAGAAAAAGCATCTTGAAATGTAGGAGGAAAATTATGAAACACTAAGGTACTTTAAGAAAGACGTTGTCGTCACTGGAGACTGAAAAGTATCCACTGGATATAGCTAAGTGAATGTCATTGGTGACCTTTAAGAGAGCCATTCTCATGGTGTGGCTAGGGCAGACGGCATATTGAAATGGACATAAATGAATGTGTTGAAACTGACTAAAAAATAGGGAATGGGGGTAAAAATGGAAGGCTATTGATTGAGATAATGTATATAATAGCCTGTCTATATATTACTATTATTGTATTAACTCACTCTCTTCCTCATTCTCTTTGAACATATGTGATTGTAATTTGTATGTTTGTATGTATATCTGTGTGTGTGTATACATATACGATAGGTAGATAGATAAATACATAGTGGTCAACCAATTTGGACCCTGAATTATAAGTAAACTTAAAATGGCAAACAATGCCACTGCTTTTAGATTTTTCTTTCTTAGAGAAATGGATGCATTGGTTCTATATCTGCACGCTGCACTTCTTGAACGGCATATGAGAGGATTTGCATCAGTGGAAAGCTTAGCAGCCTGGAGAGAAACCTCTTTCTCTCATGTCTCCTCTATTTTTTCTGTATCTGCAATTCGAAAACTGGAAGCTCTTTTCCAGCCAATATTGTGCTGCTTTTGTGCGTAGAATGATAACGGCTTAGACTAGAGGTTGTCAAGGGAATTTGGACAAACCGTAACTCAAGGAACCAAGCTCGTTATGACTTATCCGGAGTAACTGCATCGCGTAGATATTTTGGATGGCCAAGTGAGAGGTTTATTCTCAGACTATGTTATTTTTCAAATTAACCTCAGATATTGTTAAATTAAAGCTCATCAACTTTTAAACTTCTTTTTGTTGTGTAGTTTCTGATCACTTTTTTTTTCATGCCCTTACCCCCTTTTTTTTAAATTGAGGTATAATTTAAATAAAGTAACGTTTACATCTAGAATATACAGATAATTAATTTTGACAAATACATACAACTGTGTAACCCATACCAATACGGAAATTTCCTCCCTTTCCTCAGTCTCTCCCCCGACACAACAAAGCTTCTAATGTCTATCACCATGTGCTAGTTTAGCCTGATCTAGAACTTCATACAAATAAAATTATGGACAATACACACTTTTTTATTTGAGCAAAAGGATGCTCAGCACTATATTTTTGAGAATTTTGTTATTGTGTTTATCAGTAGCTAAATAATTTTCCATTTTATTGATATACCATAATTTTTTTTCCTGCTAACGAACATTTGTTTGGTTTCCAGTCTGTAGTTTTTATCAAGAAAGCTACCATGAACACTCTTATCTTGGTCTATATGTAGTAATATGTTTTTATTTCTCTCAGGTAAATATCTGTCAGTAAAATTGAAGGGTCGTTGGGCAGATGTATATTTAACTTTAAAAGAAAGTAACAGTTTTCCAAAGTAGATGTACCACTTTATACTTCCAGCAGAAAGGATAAGAGCTCTTATGTTCCATACATTTGTCAATATTTTATTTTGTCAGTCTCAGCAATTCTACTGTGTATGAAGTGGTATCTCCTTGCGGTTTTAATTTGCATTTCATGGATGACTAATAATGTTGAATACTTTTTATGTGCTTATTGGTTATTTGTAATATTTCTTTGTAAAGAGTGTATTCAAGACTTTTCTCCAGATTTTATTGAGTTATTTGTATTCATATTACTGGGTTGTTAAAGTTCTTTATATAACCTGGATACCAGTCCATTTTCAGAAATAAATTTTGTAAATATTTTCTCTCAGTATGTAGTTTGCCTATTCATTGTTTTTAATACTGTCTTTGATGAGCAGAAGTCATGGAGACCAGAAGATAATGGAAAACATCGTTAAAGTGGTTAAATAAAAGAACTATCAATACAGAATTCTATATCCAACAAAAATATTCTCCAGGAATGAAAGCAAAAGAAAGATATTCTCAGATGAAGAAAAATTAAGAGAAGTGTTGACAACAGACCTACTGTACAACAAATGCTAAAGTAAGTTCTTCATGCTACAGGGAAAAAACAAAGGAGAAAACTCGATTTCTTACAAATATAGAAACAACAACAGAAATGGCAAATATCTGAGAAGTGAGTAAATATAGAAGATAATTTTTCCTCTAAAGTACTTTAAAATACATATAATCATTTAAAGCAAAAATTATAACGTTGTCTTCTGGAATTTTCAACATATGTCAATGTAATAAATATGACAACTAGGGCATAAATTTCACTGATGAAGCAGACAAAGGAAACTGTATGGATGCAAGATTTATATGTTTTATATGAAATAATGCAATATTAACTCTAAATAGACTGTGAAAGTTTGGATATGTGCATAGCAATCCACAGAGAAATCACTAAGAAAATCACAATTATATATAGACAAAAAGACAATAAATACTACAGAACAACAACAGAACAACAACAACAGAATATACATTCTTCTCAAGTATACACGAAATATTCTATAGGATATATATATATATATATATGTAATTACAAAACACTGATGAAAGAAATTAAAGATCAAAACAAATGGAAAGATAGTTCATGTTCATAGGTAGGAAGATTTAATATTGTTAAGATATCAATACTACCCAAAATGATCTACATTTCCTACCAAAATTCCAACAGCCATTTTTACAAAAATGTAAGAGATGATTTTAAAATTCATAAGAAATTGCAAAGGGCCTCAGATAGCCAAAACCATTTGAAAAAGAGGAACAAAGTTGGAGGACTCACCCTTTTGGATTTTAAAACTTATTACAAAGCAACAGTAATCAAGTATAGCACTGGCATTAGGACAGACACGTAGATCAATAGAATATAATTGAGAGTCCAGAAATAAACCAACACATTTATGGTCAATCAATTTTCAACAAGGATGCCAAGGCAATTCAATAGTAAGCATTTTCATTATAAATAAGTGGTTTTTTAAAAAAGTAAGACCATCCATATTTTCTAATTCTTCTCATGTCAATACTGCAATTTTCTGAGTTACATAGCTGTGTGTATTTATTTGCATTGACAAACTTATTGCCATAAAGTTATTTGTAATATTCCCTTGTTAATTTTTTAATGACTGGAGGATCTAAATGTTGTCCCCTAATCTATTACCGATGTGATTAATTTGTGTTTATTTTTGCTTGATCAGTCTAGCTAAAAGTTTATCAATCTTAATAATCTTTTTAAAGAATCAACTTTATGTTCTCAATCTCTAGTTTTTCAGTTTTCTATTTCATTGGTTCTGCTCTCATTCTTATGTTTTCCTTTCTTCTACTCGTATGTGTTCAATTTTCCCATCTTTTACTATATTTTTAAGAGGCACGCTTCAATCATTAATTTTATGTCTTTCTTTTTTTCTAATAGTAATTCCTGATTTAACTTAAATCTACAAATTTTGATATACTATGCTTTTAGTTTCATTCATTATTTTATCTGATTCTCATATACATACTTTCAGGGAGGTACTGTATCTCCTTCTTTACAGAGAAGGAAATCCAGTGTAAGAGAGTTAAAGAACCAGCCCAAGATCCCTTAACTAGGAATCCATGGACCCAAGAGTTGAATCCAGACCTTTGGATATCAAGCGTCTTTCCACTATGTCAAAGCTGCCCCTCCGCCATGCAGAATCATTTCATCTCTCTCACTGAACCTGCCATTTTGACATTTACTTACATCTTCTTATAGTCATTGCTGAAAGAAAGTGCATAGGCAGTGCAGTCAAGGTATTTGTACCATCTGTTCTGTTTGAATTTGAAACTATAGTGTCTCTAGAGAGAAATCAGAGAGAGGGCTGTGGCTTTCCTTGAACTGTTCTCTTTCAGATGGAGAACTTGTTTCACAAAACTCAAATGTAAGAATATAGACAACACAACTGGTAATGTCACCTAGAGTAACATTAACATCCTAAATCAAAAGCAGAAAAAGGCAAAGGAGATGCTTTTGATCATACAGCATGCACATAGATAAAAAAATGATAAAGCCTTGTCAAAATCTCAGTTTTATACGTCCCTTTGCCTACACACACTCTTTTTAAAAACTCAAATTTATTAATGTCTTCCTGGATCTGTAAGAAGGATTGATTAAACCACATATTTTGACTTCCAAGTACTACTATTAGTGGCTTATCAAAGATTTTTTTTAAGAAATATAGATTGAAATTTTTAGAGATTTTAAAATCTTGGATTAACAGAATCTCAAAACATCAGAGTTAGACAAGCCCACGTAGTCATGTAGTGCTCCCCTTATGCTACAAATGAGGGAATTTTTCTCATGAGTGGAGGAGAGATTTATCCAAAGTAGTGATCTAAGTTGGGCTTCTGATCCCAAATAGTGTTTGTGTGTGTTTGAGTGTGTGTGTGTGTTTTATTTTTTTTTTAATTTTAGATAAATAGAGATTGAAATATTTGTCTTCCAAAATAGAGTTCTAAAAAGTTGGGAACATTCTTGTAGCATCTTCTTGAATCTTTTGCTAAAGGTAATTAATTTATTGGGAATAAAAGAGTAGTAACTTGAAAAGAACTAGTGCTTACAAAGGTGAATAAGATTTGAAGACTTCTAGGCAATACTTGCCCTCCACACTCCAAATATCCGTCTTTCTACCTTCAATTTCCTTCAGGTAAGATTCCTCTTTGCCTTTTTTTTAGTCATCAACTCCCTGATTGAATTGAAAGCAAACTAAATACTGACAAAAAAAGCGATGAGCCAAATTATGGTGCATTTTTTCAGATATTAAAATGATATTGAAGATTAATATATATGTATACTATATGTTTGTGTATATTAACCATATATTAGTACATGAAATTCTACCATGCAGTATGTACACAAACACGTGTGTGTGTGTGTGTGTGTGTATGTGTTTGGTGACATTATGGGTACTTTTATCTTCATCCTTCCGAATATACTATTTTCTAATTTATTGAAAATAAAAATATACTTTTGTATTAGGATATAAAGCTTGTTTTTAATTTAAAAAAACGTGCTTAAATCAGTAGAGAACTCAAGTCAGCAGCAGCTCACAGGCAGGGGATGGTGGGAGAGGGAAGTTTGTCGCAGTCCAAGTGTTGGGCCAGCCACAGCCTGGACTCGAGGGAGGGCACTGGAACCCCCAAACCTTCCGTCAGAAGCCAGATTACCCAGGGATCTTCCATCATGTTCAAACCAGAGGGATTTGAAATCTGAATCTTGCCTCAGCCACACTGTTCCTGGCAGGCTTTGATAACACAATAATGTGCTTGGAAGGCAGCTCTCCCATGTGGGAAAAGTTGTCAAGAAGAATCTATTTACACAGTCACCTGAACATCTTTCCATCTCACTGGAGCCTGCCCCCAAATAGCATTCTCACTCTCTTCAGCTCACAGTGGACTGCTTGCTAAGAGAGGATTGACTTTTTTTTTAACCTAGAGCCAACAGGAAACCCTTGTATTTAAGTCCCTCAAGGTAAACTAAACAGTGCCAGATATTCTTGGAGATGGCCTTAATGTTTTTGGCTTGAAATAGTTTGCAAATTTACTTGAAAAGAGAAAACAGTGAGATACTGCAAGCCCTGGAAGAAGCAGATTAATTTATAATTAATAAAGTAATTCAGGTCAATGAAGTTTGACAAATACTCTTTGAGGGCCTACTATGGGCAAGCACTGCCAGGTTCTGTGGGGACAGTGAAACAGTAATAGATCCTTGTCCCCAAGAGTTCCTAACTCAAATCTCTGCCTGCACTCCATTTCCCTGGGGCTGTGTGCTTACAGGGACGTCATCTGTGGGTATCCAGCTATTCTGGTCAGCATGCTGCTTGTGGCGCCATGAGCAAGTGAAATCATTCCCACATGTGTGATGTCACCACAACTGATTACTACTAACATTTTTCTGTAAAGGATGGAGGGAGATGACTAGGATGATGGCAGGTGGACAGAGACATGGTTATTACTGAGAAAGAGAAGGAGGCATATAATTAAAATTGCTTAGAGAATAAAGTAACTAACAACATTTCACCCAGATCCTTTCAGATCCCCAATTTGTTTCACCTTCAAGCACTAACACACAACTAACATACAACTAACATACAACTCTTAATAGTTTACATCCTAACATTTTTCACCCAAGCCACCTAAAACAGATTTAAACTCAAATTTACTCATCCTTGTTCTGCTACTATTCTTGTTTGTGAGATTTGGGGCAAATTCTTTGTTCTCTCAATGCCTCACTTACCTCATCTTCAAATGTCAAAAATAATATCTGCTTCATAGGTTCTCATTGCAATGACATGAAATAATATTTATAAAAAGCTTTACATAAAACCCACATGGTAAATATTACGCTCATGGCAGAAACTCTTGTAGTTACAATCGGGAAGGAGAAGGTTAAGCATGACAGCCTGAGGAGGTGGGTGAGTGGGCTCTTGCAGGAATTCTCCATAAGCATGGTTTATGGATGGAGAATTGAGAAACTTGGCAGTGCCTCTAGATAACATGGATTTCATATCATCTTGCCAAATTCTCAATTAAGATTTCTAGTTTTAGCCAGTTTTTGCCCTCTTTTAAGCCATAATTTCTGTAAAATGAGGAGAATAACAAGGGTTATAACTTCCTTTTCTTAACTAGTTACTATGTGACAGGCATTGTGCTAGGATCTTGACATTCATTGTTTTACACAATCCTGATAAGAGCCCAGGAAGTCAGATTTATTAGCCCCATGATAAAATGGAGGCTTATTTTATACAGGTTCACACTTGTGCTAGAAGGTAGTGGAGCTGAGAGCAAACGCAGCCTACTTGAATCCAAGTATCTGATCTTAAATACCCTCCATGTTACTACCTTAGAGCCTTATAATAAGGATTAGATGGGGGAAAATACTCAGTGTGGTGCATACACATGTGCTTATTAAGCACTAGTTAGCTTTCCTTGCCTCTGACTCAGCATAGCTTTCAAGCCATCTCCAAGGGTAACCATTTGAACACCTTCTTTCCTTCATGATGGGACCTCAGCCGTCAGACCCTGATGCTCTTGCAATCTCCACACTAGCACACAGCTAAGTCCATTGAGCTGCCTCTGAAGGAGATCAAGAGGTCTCTTGGTGAAAGACAATACCTCAAAGGTACATAATGGAGGTCTGTGCAACCTCAGTTTTCATTCCATCCCTAAATAAAGTCTGACAAAGGAACACCTACTATCACTTTTATCACTTTGGTACCTATAGGGAAAACACACACACACACACAATCACACAACAGAAACACGCCTTACCTTACAATGAAAAATTCATTATCTTCTTTCAGAGAGGTTATTTCCTTGTTTTGTTTTCTTTTCTTTTCTTTAAAGGGCTGAATTGAATCAGTTTTTCCTCTTAGTGGCCCATGGAATGAAAAACTTTGTTGCTTTACATGTTGTATTTTGCTGAAGCAATCAGTTCTCACAGCTGATACATAAGAATTCCAACTCTATAATGGAAACAGCTGCCATTTGTAGACCTCATACTATGTGCCAGGTAATCAAGTAAGTGTTCTATATGACACAACAACCTTATGAGAAAGTTACTAGCATCATCTTATCTTACCAAGGAAGAAAATGCGGCTTAGAGAGATTAAATCACTCCCTAACAGCACACAGCCAATAAGGGGCAGGGTCTGTCTGTCCCTATAGTCTGAGCATTTGTCTATTGCATATATTTCTCTTTTACCTTTTTATTTATCTTGCTGAATCCACAAAAAATAGACATTAAAAACAAGGGCTTTTGTTTATTGAGTGTTTACTGTGTGCTGTGCACTATTCTACATCACTCACAGCGTAATTCCTTTTACTCTAATCATAACCCTATGAATTATGTATATTATTTGTCCCCATTTTGTAGATGAAGCTACTGAGACGTGGAGAAATCACTTGTCCAAGATTAAACAGATGAGTGAGTGATAGATCAAGATTTATATCAAGTCAGTGTAACTGCAAAGCCTGTGCATTTGACCACATAGTCTACCACCTGGAGCATAAATACCTGGAGACTCCTCTGCTCCTCCCGTTTGAATCTACTTAACATAAACACTGTCCTGTGTTTTCCTTTCCCAAAGGCTATATACTGTTTCGACACATTCTGTGTTTCAGTCTTACTAATAAAAAAAGGAGTTTTTCTTCTCTTAGCAGATATACTGTGGAGATAGTTATCTATTTCCAGGAGTTCATTCCACACACACAGAGAGCAAACATCATTTATTTATCTCAGGAGAAATCTAGAAATCCCAGGCCTGACTAGCCTCCAAATACCCCTCAAGTGGAAATTTTGAAAGAAAAACATTTTGCTATTTTTGACTGCCTCTCCACTCCCAGAGTTCTCTGCTTTTCACTCTCAACCGCTCTTGCTCTCGGCGTTGGCCAGCTCTCTGGATTTTGTAGTCTACTGATTCACTGTAACACACAATTGGTCTTCCTCTTGTTTTATTCAGAAAAAGTACGCACTCTCCTGTCTTTCTCTCAACTCTTTTTCCATTTAGTTTTCACATCTGCTAGTTTGCTGGCTCCATAATACATTTCTAATGAGATAGGACATATTTGGAAACGATCAAGAAGCCTAATAAGAGTTCATATAAAAACCATGACTATCTGCCGTCACTTGAGATTCTCCTGGGATTTATGTCCTTAGAATTCCACTGCCCCACACTCCCTGTCATCTGCTTAAGTTCTTCCAACAGCTTTTCCTGAACCTATCACAAGGATCACTAACAGCATTTTGTTTAATTGGGTAATTGATGGATTAGGATGTTTTGTCCCAGTGTTAATGGGATCCTGGGATTCAGTGACAGGAATAATGAATATGGTAGAATCAGAACTTCTTACTTCTATTGTGACTATCTAGTCCTAAGATTTGGCTTTTTTTCCTAAAATTGGAGATAAGGACACTTGTTAGATATGCTTCATGGGGTTATTGGACAATCACCTTCTGTTATGTGTGAGAAAGGATTGTGGAATTCTAAAGGGCTCTACAAACGGATCCTCCTCTGGGCAAACTCTACACTCTTTAGGGGGGGCTAGGATCACTGGGAGCCATAGTCAATAGGCTGTGCCACTGCTAACAATACAAAGCAACTGACAGAAGCCATCACTGAATAAACAGTAGTTACTGAGCTCTTGTTATGTAGCAGCCAATTTACTAGGTGCCAAAACGACAAAGGGGAATAAGACAAAGTAAATCAATCAAAGCATGCCTGTGGAAACTTGTTAATGTGCTGGCCACCATGATAGGTCCTGGGCACATGACTGTGAGAGGCTGTGTATAGTATAGCCTACTGGAAGACAAGCAAACAGGAAATTGAAACATAACGAGGTGGAAAAAATAGAGGATCCTATGGCAGCACATCAAAGGGATATTTGATGCACACTAGTGATATTAGCAAAGGCTTCCCAAAGGAGGTATCACATACAGTGATACCTAAAGAAGGTTGTATTTATTTCCTAGGGTTGTTGTAACAAAGTCCCATAAACTGGGTAATTTAAAACAATAGAAAGGTAATCTCACAATTCAGGAGGCCAAAAATTTGAAATCAAGGTGTCCATAGGGTAGCTTTCTTCTAGAGCCTCTGAGAGAGAAACTGTCCCATGCCTCTCTCCTAGCTTCTGGTGGTTTCAGGCAATCCTTGCTGTTCCTCGGCTTGTAAATGTACCACTCCGATCTCTGACTCCGTCTTCACATTGCCTGCCTTTCTACGTCCCTGTATGTCCTTTTCTGTCTCTTATAAGGTCATTCTCATTGGATTTAGTGTCCATCCTAATCCATTGTAAACTCATTTCAATCCTTATCTTAATTACTTCTGCAAAGACCCTATTTGCGAATATGGTTTGATTTCAAGGTTCCTGGTGGACATGAATCTGGGGAGAGGGCATTATTCAACCCACTACAAAGGAGTAGGAACTATTTTAGAGAATAATTGATGAAAGAGCGTTCTAGGCAAAGACAACAGAATATGCAAAGTTCTAGAATGAAGAAAGAGTATGGCACACTCAAGGAATGTTAAAAAATGTCATTGTGGCTGAAGCGAGGGAGGGCTAAGGGAGAGCTGAGAGAGCTAAAGATGGACAGAAAGTAGGGACTGTAAATTAAGCTGAAGGATTTGGACTTTTTTCTGAGAGTAATGACAGACACTGACATGTTTCAAGTAAAGGATTGACAGGATGCATGCTGTGTTTCAAAGAGATCATCCTGGTCTTGGGCAGAGAATCAAGAGGGAAGAGATTAGAGGACAAGAGTCTGGTTGGGAGGCTGCCGTCGAAGTGAAGGTGAGAGAGAATGGTGGCTTGAGTCATAGGAGTGGCTGTGGAGAGGGAAATAAGCGATATATTTGGGAAAGAAAGAAGAGATTTAGTTAAAAAGGACTTGCAGGACTTTGCAACTTAAAAAAAAAGTAACTATATGAGGTGATGGATGTTAACTAAACTTATTGAGGTAATCATTTTGCAATATATACATCAAATGATATATTGAATCATCATGTTGTGTACCTAAACTTATACAATGCTGTATGTCAATTATACTGGATAAAAAAACTGGAAAAAAAGCAAGAAAAAAGGGAAAAAAAGGATTTGCAGGGTTTAAGGGGAAAGCATGGTGGTACAGATTTTTATATACCTTAATTTTTGAGGGTTGTTTTTCTCCTTATCTTAGTAACTGACTAAATTTCCAGTTGATTACAGTGATTTTTCTCAGAGATACAAGTGTTTATTATAAAAAGTGACAATATTGAGATAATTTCTTTAGATTCCCCTGTGTTAATTAAAGTTTTGTTTCCACGTAACAGTAATTGAATTTTAACTAATGTAAAAAAAAATAATTAAGGGGAATTATTTACTCATATCCTGGGAAGTGGGCTACAGGCTTAGCTAGATCTCATGATTCAAACACCATCATCACAATTTTTTCTTTCTTTCTATCCGTCAATTCCACTTTTCTCAGCCTGGCTTTATTCTTATATAAGCTCTTCCTCTGAGGGTGGGATGGCTGCTGTAGCTTCAACTCACATCAGTTTTGTACTCACAATCTCCCAGAACAGAAAGAGAGTCTCCCCCACGAGCTTTGTTCGATGTCTTGGGGAAAAATCTAATTATTTCAGCTTGGATCTTGGTCCCATCCCTGAACAAATCTCTGCGCTTCAGTAAATGGAATACTCTGTTAGGCCTGGGTCATGTACCAAAATTTCGGAACGAGTAAGCCCATCTGAACTTTACAGACCAAGCAGATTAATATGGAATGAATAAGAGATGGTTCCCCAAAAGAAAAGCTATGAAGCACACAAAAATAATAATAAAAGTAACAGATATTCAACATATATACTGCACTGATTCCAAGCAGTTGTCTTGTCTTAAGGCAGGGTAAATATAATACTCTGAATTCCTAATTTATTCTATCAGCATCTGCTATTGCCTAATTCATCCATCCATCCATCCATCTATCCATCCATTCATTCACTACATGTTTATGAAGCACTCACCACTTGAAAGGAGTTAAGGAATTCAAAGCTGAATCACACGTGACTTTTGTCCTCAACTTACCTATGATCAAAAAGGGAAGACAAATACTGCAAATACATGTTTAAGTAGGAATTAAGCAAGACACAGACACACTAGTTTATCAATATCGATCAATTCATTTTTTGTTCAATGAATGAGTGAGTGAATGAATAAGCCTAATCTGCTTCAATAAAGTATGTATTTAAAAAAAAAGGAAGACAGGTGCTTCATAACTTCTAAGCAAGTCAGAATGATTTCAAAAACTCAGTGGTGGTATAAATAATGAACTACCAAATATTAAACATGGAGTGAATATTCCATTTGGGAATTCAGGACTGATGTTGTGGAAAAAGTGGCATTTCAATGGGGACTTACAGAAGGAAAAAGCTCAATGACTAGAAGATTGTTCCAAGCTGGGGGAACACTAAGAATAAAAGGAAAAGAGACGTGAAATTGCTTGAATAGTTGAAGAAAATGATAGATGACTTGTATGGACCAAATATAGGCTACCTAAAGGTTAGAGAAAGGGATATGACCAGAAAGATGGTTTGGAGACAAATTATGGAGGATCTTGGAATCCAGACAAAAGAATGTCAACTATTTCCCATAGATATTTTGAAGCCATTGCAGTTTGGGGTCAAGAAGTTGAATAATTTGTGAAATAATCTGTGTTTCAAAGATGCCTGAGAGAGGAATAATTGGGATTCATGCGTGCTGTAGTCCCCAAAGTCAATCCAGCTCTTTTGACCTTTCTATTTAGCGTCTATATTTCTGGAAAATTTCTTCCATTTTCTCGGAAGAAAATAGACTTTCACTAGCTGAGCACTTTAGTAGCAGAAATTAGTTTTTAGAACTGTCATCATTCCTAGAGAAGAAGCCAAACCTCCGTGTTCGCATAGCCTACTTTTCTTCGATTTGTTCAACACTAAGTTGTAGCAAGGTCAAGGAATACAGAGTCATAAACACCTTCATGTTTATACCTAATGCCACTGGGGGAAGTCTCCAGAACCTTTTAGCACTCTCAGAGCTTCCGTTAAATGTGAAGTAAAACTGCATTTTATCAGTCAGTTTGTGAATATGTTTGTTCCATTTCCATCTCTGTTAAACATGTCATAATTCCCACTTTCTTTGCCAAGAGAAGAGAGAAATACCAAGGAATTTGTGTTTTGGGGTATAGGGAAGGTATCTTGGAGAGAAAATTGCACCCTGAAAGGAAGGGAGTTGAGAAAATGTTGATCTTCAGATTTTATTTTTTTCTCTTTGGGACGAATTCAAAGACATCAGCATACAGTTGTGAATTGACATACATGGTACAGAAAAGTCACCAGAACCATAAACTCGTGGAGAGTGGCATTTCTCCATCTGCACTGGTGACAACATGATTCATATAACCACACCGCCTCCTCCCTGAAGACACAGACAGCCCCGAAGTGAGATGTGATCCTGTTGCTAGCAAGTGGGATGTGAGTGATAAGCCCTTTGGATGTACGGCATCAGTTCTCACTTTGGAAGGTCTTGCCCACACAGCCACCCCAGCCAATCCCACACATTCTCACCATCAACATGAGGAGGAATTCATAGAGTGTTAACACAAGAAGAAACTTTGTAGACCACCACATTCTTTTCTCATGGAGAAAATAAGATCACTAAGAGATGTCATTCATTGTTGGTCAATATTGATACGAAAGCTACTAATACTGAAGAATATAATCTCTTGTATGTGGACAGCACTTTACAGTTTATGAAGCTTCTTCAGGACTAGTCTCACCTCCAATTCTCACAGCAAGTCAATGAGGTGGTATTTATTATCCCCATCTTATAGATGAGGAAACTAAGGCTCAGTGGAGCTAAAGTAACTCATCTAGGACCAAAGAGCTAGCAAGAGTTAAAAGTTGAGAATTGTGATATTCGGAATATTAGGCCACAATTCTTATTTCTGCATTACATTGCATCTTGAATAATTTCCACCAAATGACCCCTTGTTTGTGTTTTTATGAGAGATTCCAAAGGAGAATTCCAAAAGATTTCCCTGAGCTCCTAGGAAATCAGAAGCATTGAGTCTTCACGGAGTGCAAGAACCTGTACAGGAGTGCACACGATATAGCTGTAAGTACTGTTTCTATCACGGAAGAGTTATAATATAACTGGGGACACTTGTCAAGCACACATTAAATAAACAGAGAGAAATTCAAAGTGAGCCACAATTAAGTGCTTACTGAGTGGTAATAGCAACATTTAATACAGAAATTGAGAGAAGTGAGCAATGAGTGAAGGATGAAAAAATCTGGAAAGGAATACAATTAAGCCTCACAGAAAAATGAAAAGCTAGGACTGCAGTGGCGCATCAACCTAGCACTACCTTTTATGACCTGTGATGTTGGGTAAGCCACTGAAGTCCTCCAATCCTCTATTTCCTCATCTGAAAATGGGGTAAATCCTATATGTTAGCATTATGTTGAAAACCAAATATGATAAAATATCTCAAGGTCTTAGCATAGAGCTTGGCACAGAAATATTTCTATTTTTAATTAATTTATTTAGTAAAGATACGTAATTTAAACTGGCTCAGCTGGAAGGGTAGGACGTTAGGGGATGGTCCATTTGGTGCGTGTGCTGGTTAAGCAGATAATGCAGCTGCACATCTCTGTGCTTTGCTTTGGCATCCTGCTTGGCCACACGTTTGCTTGGGCTGACTGTGGCAGTCTCAGAGGACACTGACAGCGAGGTGTGAAAAGCTCTGGGCTGATTGTCACACCAAGGACATTGATGTTTGTAAACGGTGCTTTTAGAGCTTAAGAAGAGCATTAACTCAAGCCTGGGTTCATAAAGGAAATCAGTGGAGTACTCTGAGGCCAAACATCAATACTTCTGAGGCAGTGATGGCTAGAAACGAGATAATCTGACTGCTCTAAGAAACTCTAATCTGACTGCCAAAATTTTCTTTGGAGATATGAACAAGTCTCTAGGGCAGATTCTTTCTTTTCCTACAAGGAATTGCTTAGAGAGTCCTCTTGGTCATACTACTGTCATTCAAATGTCTATTTGATATTGGTTAATTTGGCCATGAATAGAGATAATAAAATACAGACACTGCAGGCTTGTGATGACGAGTGTTTGGTTTAATAACTTGAATGAATGCCTTACTGAGGGAGAGTGCAACTCCAAAAAAAATTGGCAGAGGTATGGGAAGGGAAGGCTGGAAGTCCAAGATCTAGGTGTCAGCAGGGATGGTTCCTTCTGAGACTTCTCTCCCCTTGGCTTGTAGATGGCTGTCTTCACGTTCACATGGCTTTCTTCCTCTATGTGTATCTGTGTCCAAATTTCATCTTCTTGAAAGAACACCGGTAATATTGGATTACGGCCCACTCTAATGATCTCATTTTAACTTAATCACCTCTTGCCCTATATCCAAATACAGCCTTGTTCTGAGGTCCTGGGAGTTAGGACCCATGAATTTTGGGGGGACATAACTCAGTCCATATCAAGGATCCTAAAAAGCATTGCAGATTCCCTTGATAGGCCAAGAAACAAAAATTTGAGGTTGCAATACTGGTGGAAGAGAAAAAATGAGAGAAATAGGGGAGGGTTTCATCAACATGACAACAATCTGGGCCCATAGTGAGCACCAGCCAAGAAGGAGCTTCCTGTGACAGAGGAGAGATGATCAATTCAGGGGGCAGTGACATCTAATTTTGAGTCAAATTGAATTGACATGACTTTATAATATTTTCAGTTTTAGGTAAAGTTTATTACCTATCACAACTTGATTTTAGCCTCTTGTTAACACTGTCTTGGGAAGGAAGGAAGGGGTTTTAAGGCAACGTTTTAAGGCAAAACAAAGGGAAGAGAGTTAAATGACAAGGAGAAGTAGAGACAAAATTTCCAAAAGTGACAGGAAGAGGAGAGAGAAGCAACAGTTCAGAGCAAGAATAGAGAAATCCAACCAGGACATGTAAGCACAACCTGAAAATATTCAGAAATGCTGGGTTGGATTTTTTTGTATTCATGCACGATGGGGTAAACTTACTTTTTTTAATATGAAGTTTGCCTTCCATATAAAAGATCTTCAGGGAGAAAACATGATTTCTTTTTAACTACATAAAAGAGGGGTGGGACATTTTAAAATACAGAAGTTGATGCATCTGTTAAATACCTTTTTGTTGTTATTGTTATTGCTTTAAACTATGAGATTTTGCATAATGTTTCCAGGTACTAAAAGTACTTTCCCCTAAACTGATACTTTTAAAAGATATTCATTTGGAATAGCTCTGGGTTGCACAAGCAGAGCTCCCCTCTAACTAGTAATGAAGGAGAAATGTGTGTGAGGAAAATCAGAAGGTACTACAGTAAGCCTTGGGTCGAGAAGTATAAAAGGTTTTACAATAAAGATACGACGGAAAAACCAAAATCTGAGGAAGTCATTTCTCTACTCAAAACTTCCATGACTGCCCATTTCATTAGGATGAAATTCAATTTCATCATAGCTACCACTCCTGCTTGATCTGATCTCGCCCATCTCTGCACGACCTCATTGTGTACCACTCTTTCCTTCTTCACCCTGAACCATCTATGCTGGCTTTCATTTTCCCCTTCCAGCATGCCAAGCTTTAGAACCATTGTCTAGGGGTACTTTCTGCCCTTCATTATCTTCTTTCAGATGTTTGCACAGCTTCTCTTTCTTGTCATTCAAATCTCATCTCATAGGCCACCTTCTTAGGCAAGGCTTTTCTGATTACTCTATCTATGGAAGCCATGCCCCCATCATCATTGTCCGTTATTACTTGCTACTTTTTATAACTTATTTATTTATTCATGTATTTTCTGTTTATTGTTCATTAGAATAGAAACTTCTTGGGAGGAGAGACCTTACTTTCTTATTCTCTGCTGTGTCTCCAACACACTTGTTGAATGAATGTCACTTTCATCCATGTTCAGGGACATAGCATTCACACGTGCACAAACCCTTCCACGTAGATTGGAAAGCCAGACATTCAAAACAGTCATCTTTTGCCAAATATTTAATCTCTTCCTTACTAAACTTTTTATCAGAATTGCTTTCCCTTCCTCCCTAAAAAAGCTTTAAAATAAAAATTTACAAATCATAGAATTACTGGGCTTGCAAGAGCAACTAAAGGGTGTAGTCCAATTATCCCACTTGGCGCTTCATTTACCACTACATAACTTCCATGGAGTGGTTTTCTTGTGTCTACATGAACACTTCCAGTAATGGAGGACCACCTTGCCACACACAAGATAGTCCAATTTATCTTCTGACAACTTTCTGTGTTAGAGTAGTTGCATATAGGGAAAAATAAACTTCCTTTTATTCTTTCATTCATTCCCTCACTCACACAGATGTGTAAAGTAAGCATCTTACCATGTGTTAACCACTGTGCTAGCTCTATGAATGAATATAGGAGCTACAACACAGTAGTGAGTAAGAGAAGCACTGTCTTCCTCTGTAGAGTGTTAGGACAGCTGTGAAAACAGATATTGTGTACATAATTACAAGAGAATTACCAGAAAAGAGGTAGATGGTGCCACTAGAGCTGACAACTGAGGGACATAGACTGGACAAGAAGGGAAGAGTTTGTGTGACGTCTACAGAATGAGTAGGGCTTAGACAGGAGTTCTTAGAAGGAGAAGAGCCAATGGAGTTCTTAAGGAAGGAAGCGTGGTTCCAAGAAAAGGGAAAAATATATCCAAAGATTCCAAAATTTTGAAGATGCTGCTGAGACTGCAGCATGAAATCACATGGACACTTGAGTGTCATCTCCATCAAAGAATTCCAGCGTGGCTGAGGCAAAGACTAAGGGGCAAGGAGATGTGGCTGGAGGGAGAGGAAGAACAAGATTACTCAGGATATGTAGGCCATCAAAGACTCAAACTTTATCTAAAGTGGTGTAAAGCTATCAAAGAGTTATAAGCAGGGAAAGACATGAATTAGAGGAAAGCAAAAGTGAAGTAGGGAGATTGGGTATGAGGCTGTGGTAGTAGTCCAGCCAAGAGATGAAAATGGCTTACACTAGAGTGATGGAGAGTTGAGATGGAGAGAAACTGAAAGATTAGAGAGAGATTTGAAAGGCTGAATCCACTTGTTGATGTTGGTTCCCTTTTCTGGATTATATAACATAAATAGCTTCACATTTTTCACCCGACCGCACTTCAGGTCTTTAAAGGATTGCCACTCCTATTGCCTATAGCCCCTATCCCAAGTTGCGCTTATCCAAGCAGCACAGCCATGGTCCTTCCAACCGTCATTCATAGACCATGGTCTGACATTTTCTACCATTCTGGTTACCATAGTCCAGATTTATACTCTGTCAATATCTATCGATGGTGTATCTCATGGTGCCTCCAAGTATACATCTCAACCCTCAAGGGCTAAAAAGGGCAAAAGAATGATTGCTGGGAGAGATGAATCAAGAGGACTAAAAAATAAAAGAAATAATTATCTGGTTCTGAAAGTTTCAAGAACCAACCATATTCCATTAGACCTCGGGTCCTGTTTTGGGAACTGGTATACATTGAACTTTTTGCATAATAAGATATGACACAAAGATTAACCAATAGACTTTAAACCTAAAAACAATTTTAAGAAACTGTGCTTAGTGAAGCAAAAATTATTCCTGTCTTAAAAGATGGGCCTATTTTTCTTGTGATCACAGAAGGGGGTGATTTCTGAGAGCAGGAGCACAGCCAGGTCCATCAAAAATACCAGTCACGAGGACACATTCATTTCTAACCAACATATTCTGTTGACATCTCCTCAGGAGAAGGTACGAGAAACTGACATTAGCTTTAGATCTAAGCTGAGACTGCAGCATGAAATCATATGGACACTCGGGTGTTATCTTCCCCAAAGAGTTTCATTTTATATAAATTGCAGGAAATCTGACACACATATTAAAATTTACTATGGTTGAGTGAGAGTCAGGAAAAAAAGGAAAAAAAAGAGGAGACAAATGTTGCTTCCAGTAATAACATCCATTACTACTTGATAACATGTTTTGTTCTCTTGGGGGCATTTCCTGACATAGATTTTCAAGCCAACCAAAATGTTGCATTTTCAATGGAAATGTAGCAGATGTATTCAGCCATAAAGAATATCTGGCTAAAATAAAAGAAAACCTTGCTCTTTGGTTTTTTGTTTTTTGTTTTTTCTTTCTTACTTGGTGTTTGCATTCATCATCATCAGCTCTATGCAGTCAGTCATCCATCAGCAACATTGGCCTACTTTGAGCTAAAGCCTTAAAAAAACTTGATGCCTGTTAAATGAGAGTTATCTCAGAAGACCTGAGAAAACCCTTCGCTCTGCCTTAGCTCAGTGTTCCCAACTGCACTGCAGGATTGGAAAGCCTGGAACCTGCTACTTTGCTCTGTATGGTCATTTCTAACTTTGTCCTAATGTTCTATGTGTGGATGTTAAAAATAAGAGTTGGGGGGCCGGCCCGGTGACGCAAGTGGTTAAGCGCTCGTGCTCCGCTGCAGTGGCCTGAGGTTCGTCTGTTCAGATCCCGGGCATGTGCTGGCGCACCACTTGTGAAGCCATGCTATGGTGGCGTCCCATATAAAGTAGAAGAAGACGAGCATGGATGTTAGCCCAGGGCCAGTCTTCCTCAGCAAAAAAAAGAGGAGGATTGGCAGATGTTAGCTCAGGGCTGATCTTCCTTGCAAAAATTAAATAAATAAATAAGAGTTGGGAGGATGCCACACTCATACATTACTGGAGGAAATGTAAACTGCTACATCTTACTTGAAAAGTTATCAGAAGCCTTAAAAATACCCAAGTCTGTTTATCCAACAAGATAATTTCTGGAGAAATAGTCTAAGGAAATATCCAGAGACTGAAATTATAAGAATGAAGAGAAATATAATCAGCAACCTAAATACCATCAGGAGAGGAATGATAAATTAAAATAATTATTTATCGTATAGTCATTTAACGGATGTTTGTTATGCACCCCATTAAAAAGATGTTGTTAAGAGGCCAACCTGGTGGCATAGTGGTTAAGTTCGCATGCTCCGCTTTGGCGGCCCTGGGTACGTGGGCCTGGATTTCAGGCCTGGACCTACACACTGCTCATGAAGCCACGATGTGGCGGCTTCCCACATACAAAATAGAGGAAGATGGGCACAGATGTTAGCTCAGAGCCAATCTTCCTCAAGCAAAAAGAGGAAGATTAGCAACAGATCTTAGCTCGGGGCCAATCTTCCTCACGAAAGGGAAAAAAAAATGTTTTTAAAAGCCAATCCTCTGAGTCTTGGGCTTAAATGAAAAAGAGAGGATAAGGAATTAAGCACAGTCATACCCATTTTATATTTTTAAATTATATATGTAAGTATACACACATTTATAACAAAGTGGAAGTCATAGTGACACATGGTAAGCACATAAATTAATTGTCGAAAAAATGCATTTGCAACAAAATCTTAGTTGTACCTATGTTTGGGAGATTGATTTTAGGTAATTATATTTCTTCTTTATACTTCTTTATATTTTCCTACTTATTTATAGTGAGTATTTAATTCTTATCATCAGAAAGCCTCTGCAAGTTGAGTAGAGAGAGTACTATTTAGTATAAGCAAAGTATCACACAGAAATTGAAATAACTTGCTCAAGTTTATGACAGTATTAGCAATCTAGCTAGGGCTGCAATGTGAACATCCTCTTGTCTGTGCCAGCACATTTCCCATTGAACAAAACAGGAATTTCCCAGAATTACTCCCTGAAGACCAACCCTAGGCTCTCCTTTACCATTGTTAAATGAGAGAAGACCCGGTTGCATGCAGGTATAATTCCTAGTGAGTCTCACCTCAGCCTTTCAGACTAAGGTCTTAGTCCTGGACACAGATACAAACCTCAGCTTGTGTTCCTTTGGTTTCGTGCTGCTGAGAACTCTGAGTAGAAGTGTGTCACTGGAAGAGCAAAAGACAGGCCATGTGAAGTATAGCTTTCCAGTGGAAGTATTTCCTGCAAAAAAGCTCACCCATCTCTTGGAGCTCACTGGGGCATTACATTTTAATGTCTGTTAGAGTCATTTGACTTGAAGCTTGGTTTCAGAGACCAATTAGAAGTATAATTTTAAAAAATAATAATAATGATTGTATCAATTTCAAGATCATCATCTGCTAGCCACTGTGTTGACTGCCTCATGTGATTGAAGTCATAGAATCCTTACGAAATCTTTCTGAGATACATACTATAATTATCTCCATTTTTACAGAGGGGGACGCAGGTTTGAGGAAATCATCCTAAAGGCCACCTTCTTGGGTAAGGCTTTTCTGATTATCTAAGGAAGCCATGCTCCCACTCCCATCATCATATGATCATGCAATTTTTCTTTTTTAGCTTGTGGATGTGATGGATTACATTGATTGATTTTCAAATGCTGAACCAGCTTTGCATACCTGGGGTAAATCCCACTTGGTCATGGTGTATAATTGTTTTACACATTGTTGGATTCAATTTGCTAATATCTTTTTGAGGATTTTTACAACTGTGTTCATGAGAGATATTGGTCTGTAGTTTTCTTTTTTGTAATGTCTTTACCTGGTTTTAGTATTAAGGTAATGCTGGCCTCATATAATGAATTAGGAAATATTCCCTTTGCATCTTTCCTCTGAAATATACTATGATCCCACTATATTCAAAAATAGCAGAACAAGGAAATTACTGACACATATTTAGGATGAAAGAGGTAACTGTGATAAGAGAAAGACACATGGTTATTTCAAAGCCACTGATCTTAACCTGGGTGATAGGATCAGGGGTATTTGTTTCATTAATGCTCTTTACACCTGTAAAAATATGTTATATATACTCTTGTATTTATGAAGTATTTTGAAAGAAATAAAAAAAGAAAGAAAGAAAGGAGAGAGGGAGGGAGAAAGAGAGAGAGACAGAAAGGGAGGGAAGGCAGGCCAGCCATGTAGCCAAAGGGAAGAGACTAAACTTGGGGTTCAAATCCTAACTTTGCCACTTACTAGCTTTGAGGTGTTAGGCAGTTTACTTAAACTTTCTGAGCTTAAGCTGCTTCACTCGTACAAGTAAGATAATATCTACTTTAGAGCATTGTTAGAGGATTAAATGAAATGTTTTTGAAGTGTTTGGCAGATAGTACATGCTCAAAAAATGACAGCTATACCTGCAATATGATATAGTCTTTTACCTTTTCATTCATTAACATTTATGGTATGCCTATTATTTACCAGACTATGTCCTAAGCTATACTAATAAATAAAACAGACACAATACTTGCCCTTGTGGAGTTTATGGTCTAGCAGTAAAGAGAGACGTTAAACAATCACAGAGATACATATGAAGAACTAAATTATGATAAGTGATAAGAAAGAATAAAAGGTAAATGAGAGATTTTAGTGTGAAGGTATTATTTAGATTGAGAGAATCAAGGGAAGTCTTCTCTGGAAAAGTGACATTAGAGAGTTCTGGAAGATGCCTTCATATCTCTCTATGTTAAAGGGACTTATCTAGCTAGACTACTTTCATCTTTTAAGTATCAGTTTAAATGACATTACTATAGCTGGGAATTCATTATCTGTTCAATCAAAAATATATATGTTTAATGTTGCCATGTGAATATAAATATCCCTATAAATACTTATGAAATGTTCAGGTTTTTATGCCTTTTTGAAGTTTTTTACACATATGTGATCAATAGTAATAATAATCTCAGCATTAGATACCAACATTTAGAAAAAATATGCTGGGTTTCAGATTCCTATCATTATATTCCTCAAAGCTTATAGATTTTTTTAAAAAAAGGGAAAAGCCAGCAATGGAAATTTAGAAAAGTACATCGAGACAATAGTAATTAAGATTTCAAAAAAATAAATGAACGCAGCATATAAGGCCTTCCTCCATGAATTGCCAATTATGAGCCTTCAGCCCTTGGTTATATAATCTTGACTAGAATTACCTTTGCTTTTGCAGCCAAATCCCTAGAGTCTTGTGTTCTTGGCTGGCACAGACAGAGTAAAGTTATTGCAGGGCGAACCTCCTAAATTCTGAATACAGCTTTTTCCCACTTACTATCCTCACAGGTCTGTAAGGTAACGGGAAAGAAAGAAAAAGGAGGCAGTTTGACTACTGGGTTCATTAAAAAGCAAAAGATAAAGTCAATGTTGCATCTTGAACTTAATCAGATTTAATGGTATTTTTCTTGAGCTTTAGAAAAGAAGTTTCTCTAGATTTAGGTAATAGCATAAGCACAGATGGAAAAATGAAGGCATTTATTTAGAAAATTTTGACCGCCTTACCACAATAACTAACCACACTGGTAAGGAATCTACAGAAGAGGGAAGCGCGCTAAAATCTACTTAATAAAATCTCATATTTGGAACACTGGATTATATATCAAAAGACCAAGGGTACTATCTTGCTTCCCTAGAGAGTCGTACTGTCTTGAGGAGCTGACTTCACACAGCTGCTCTTCTGTTTTCCCATGCTGACGCAATGCAGTGCATGATTATGGGAGATGTGAGAGGAAGTAACAGAAAATACAAAAGTGTGATGTCAGTATTGGGCAAAAGACTTAAAATTAGATAAAAAGCAGCAACATTTGGCCCTTATAATTGCCCTCTGCCCTCCACGAGAAACAAAAACAAAAACAAAGAAAACACTTCCAGGTAAGTGAAAATGACATGCATTTGGGTTCCTTTTTTATATGCACAGAGGCTTGGAATATTAATTCAGGTGCATTCTGAAAGTTTATAGCGTTGAGTTAAAGCACTTCTGTCTCTCTGTGAAGGCGTTAACATTAGCAGTCAATTCTGTCTCCACTTGTGTATACACTGAGGCTGAAATAGATTCTAGGAGAGCACCTCATGTAAATTCCAGATTCTAGAACTCCTCAGATTCTACCATTTCCTTTAATTTCCCAATCATTATCGGCCCCTTAAGAATCACAATTCAAAATGCATTAGCTTCAAGGAAAGAGATGCCTCATGCTACCACTATCACTGACGAGCTTCAAGATCCCACTAGAGGAGAAGTAAAGGTATGTAAGTGTGTGTGTGTGTGTGTGTGTGTGTGTGTATACACCCAAATCTCTACTTGAACTTCAGTTTAGAAAGCAAAACTTCTAAATTCTCGTGAAAAAATAGGCAAGTTTTTAGTAGATGACACATGCATACACACACACACACACATTCAACTTGTAATTTTGTCATTCTGGGAAAGAAAAAGAGCCTTGAGAGCTAACGATGACGATGATGACACCCAACCACCATCAATACTGCCCATTCAACCTGTTACAAGAAAGAATCATCATCATCATCATTCATAGTCAGAACGGAAAATAATTGGCACCTCTTGAAGCTCATACCACAAAGTCAGAGATGCTTTAATTGGGACTTGTAATTGACATATGTGAAATTATATACAGTAGTTTCATGCTACAGAAAGGAATTAGTGAGGTTTCATTGGCACTTAATGAGTACTGCCAATCATAGAAGACAACATATGTTGTATGGTAATACATACAGTTTCTTGTATTCTGTCATCACTAATGTCTTTCATTTGGCACCCTCCCTTCTTGCCTGCTCCACTTGTCGTCTCCCCGAACTCTTGAACCAACTAGGAGCTGGCAAGTTCCTCTGTGGCTGGCCTCTCACTCTCCATCTACAGCTGAAAGAGCTGCAAAGGCCCCAGTCCCACTGTGGCAGTGGGACTCAGAAAGCTACTAGACCCCTGACTTCTCACAGTCAGTTAGATGATTGTGGAAGTAAGATTTAAAAGGTTACTCTCTTGATCTGTATATCCTTTAAAGCTGCAAGTAGAAAAAGGCCTAGAATTTTATTTATTCATTTATTCAATAAATATTTATCATGCATTTACTTGGACTAGGTTCTAGAGATCTAATCTCTGTTCACTCTTCTTCACAAGCATTCATCTAGAGCTAATTATTTGGCATTAAAATCATGCCATTCAAACATTGCTAGTGGTTCTCTCTCTCCCTCTCTCTCTCTCTCTCTCTCTGTCTTTGCACTGTATTTCATGAGTTTTCTGCGTGGATGTCTTCCTTTTTCTCTTTCTCTGCCTAACAAAGTGCAAGCCATTCTTAAAGTCTCAGATTCAGTGTCAAGTCCACGAAGTCTTTTCAGATCACCTGAATGATAAATGATCTTTGTCTGCTCAGATATCCTATTGCTTTTATTATTTGTACCACTCATAATGGACACTATGTATTCCCTTCCCCTTTATTGTGGGCTGGGCCTGGTGACACTTCTAATGAATAAAAATACTGCAAAAGTGATAGGACGTCACTTCTGAGATTAGGTTATAAAAGGCTGTGACTCCCATCTTACTTACACTCTGTCTTTCTCCTTATTGCTCTCTGTCACTTACTCTGGTGGAATCCAGCTGCCATATTTTTAGCTGCCCTATGGAGACGTCCATGTAGAAAGAGATTGAACGCAGCCTCAGACCACAACCAGAGAGGAATTGAATCCTGCCAACAGCCTTGTGAGACAGTTTGGAAGTGGGTAAACCTCATGTGGTAAGATAACTACAGCCCCAACTATCATCTTAATTGTAGCCATACAAGAGACTCTGAGCTAGAGGACCTAACTTATCCATGATTGGATTTCTGACCCACAGAAATTTGGAGATAAATGTTATTTTAAGCTGCTAAATTTTGGAACTTTGTTAACACAGCAATAGATACCTAATACAATCAATTGTAGCTCTGTATCTTACAGTCATTCATTCACCAAATATTTAGCGGGTATCTACTCTTCTTTCCGACAGGTGCTGTGTTAGGCAAGATGAATCAGAGACGAAAAGAGAATGGAGAGGCAGAAAAATGTTACTGTTAAGAAGCAAGGTCCAAATAAAAGTGTGTTATAGTGTCTATGCTTTTATATTACTTACATTATTTATTCAATATTGTTTTTGAAATTCATCCATGGTATAGCTTGTAGCCATGGTTTGTTCATTTAAGTTACTGCACAGTAAGTAGCCAAATAAATATACCACAATTAATTATTACATCCTATTTCTGATGTATACTTTGGTTGGTTCTGGATTTTTTCTATTATCTATTTAGTTTTCTGTTTGGTGTATTTGTTCATATGTTGTTGAGGGAGAGGGGAGTGTAGTTTTTATTTCTTGTACTATCTTTATCTGGTTGTTCTCAGTTCCTAACAACACTTTCCAACTAATTTGAAATACTCAGGAAGCATTAGTTTTTTTTTTCCTACTATCTGAGAGAAACTGTGTAGGATTGAGCTGTGTGTTCATTAAGTGTTGGTTAAACTCATTTGGCCTGATTTTTTCTTTGTGGGAAAATTTTCAAGTACTAATTCAACTTATTTCATGATTATAGGATAATTTACATTTTCTGTTTCTTCTTGAATCAGTTATGGTAAGTTGTATCTTCTAGAATTTAGTCCATTTAATTTAAGTTTTCAAATTCATTGACATGAAATTGTTCAATATATATTATATTTTTATTTTTAATTCCTGCCTTATGTAGTTATATCATGTTTTAATACTTATTTTATTAATCTTTCCAGAGGTTTGTTAATTTTATTAGTTTTGTCAACATAAAAATTATTGCATCAATTGATTTTCTCTATTTTATTTTGCTTTCTTTTTTTGATTTTTCTATCTTTAACATTTTCTTCCTCTTAGTTTCTTTATACTTATTCTGCAGTTTCTTTTTATGTTGAATCCTCGCTATATCCCCTGTTAATTTATTGGCTCTCAGTTCAGAATCACCCTTCTTTTGCCCTATTTTGTGATGCTGGAGCTGGACTCTGCAAATCAAATTTCTCCTTTTCCAGCTGCCTCTATGTTAGACTCTGACAATAACAGGCACGAGAAGGAGACTGCAAGGCTGGAGGCAGGAGAGGGTACTTGCTTCTTGCTGTTTTCCACAGTGGCAGGTGGACTGGTGCATGACTGGTCCCTGTAGCATTCCCAGTCATGGCAGTCAGATCCACGTGCAACTGATTTCTTAAAAAATGTTCTTCTTCACCATGGGAGGATGCTGCTCCCCTGGTCCTGGTGAGTGGTCTCCAGTAACACAACCATGTCAGGTTGTGTGTTTTTGGAAAGCCTGTGCCATCTCTCAGAGGTTTAAATCTCATCATTATAAAGCCTCTCTTCTACATTTCTTCCTTGTTCATTTTTCTGTCAGCACTAAGGGTGGCAGCTGCTTTCTACACTCGCTCTCCCTGTCACGTATTAGAGTACTCTCTTGCCCTTCCAAGGGCTGACCACCTTTTCTCAGTTAACAATTCTTTATATTAAACGTTCCCTCTTCAAATTTCTGGTGTAGTTTCTGTCTTCCAGCTGGACCCTGATTCATTTAATTCATTATCATCCTTTCCTCCTTTTTAAAAATGTGAAAATTTAAGGCAGTAAAATTGCCTCAACCTGTACAAGTACCCATAAGTTGTACCTCATAAATTTGATCTATGGTATTTTATTTATGGCTAAGTTATAAACATTTTTCAGTTTCTATCTTGATTTTCTCTTTGTTGCAGACATGGAACAACCTTTCAAGCCATTTTTTTCTAAATGTATCATTTATTGCTATTGTTTTTCTAATTATGTTAATATGCATTCACAAAACATGATCTGAATGGCACTAATCATGTAAAGTATAGTGATGCTTGCTGGTGGGTCTGTTTGTACTTATTGTTTTATCTCCAGTTATAGGGTTATTTCAGTTATCTCCTGCTGAATAATAAACTGTCCCAAAATTTGGCGGCTAAAATAATAATTTATTTTACCTCTCACAATTTTACATGTTGATTTAGAGCAGAGATTGGAGTCTCATACGTAATGTCAGTGAGATGGGGGCTGGTGCTGGAGATTTCTTCAGGCTTGAGAGAGGCAGACATCCAAGAAAACATTTTCAACCACATTTCTGGCACCTCAGGGAAGAACTTAAATATCTGGGGGCTAGTTAGGCATCTCTCTCTCTCTCCTAGTGTTCATTCCACATGACTAACTTGGGATTCCTCACAGCATGATGGTCCCCAGGTAACTGGACTTCTGACATGGGGGCTGGGTTACCCTAGAACATCCATTTCTATTGACCAAAGTGGAAGCTGCAAGGCTTCTTATAATCTAACCATGGAAAGCACACAGCATCTCGCCTTATTGGTTACACAGGGCGTTCTCATGTTCCATGCGTGTAGGGCTACACATGGTGCAAGCACCAACAGGTACAATTCATTGCAGGGTTGCCTTTGGAGACTGCAAGGATGTTCTCGCATGGCCATTAGGTTAAGTGTGCTCTTCCAATCTTCTCTACCTTACTGTTTTATTTTTGTTCATCTTGATTTCCTCTTTGCCTTAGATATTGTTTATAATTCTTTTCTAAAGGTATTGTTTTTGTTATTGTTTTCTAACTATATTATCTATGCTCATAATGGTCTGAGCTATACCAATATTTCTAAAGTGTGGTGGTACTTGTGTGTTTGATTTACCAATATCTTAGAGAGTTGCTTTGAAGTCTCCTGCTATGGAGATGGGTTTGTTCATTCTACTTAAAATTCTGTCAATATTTGCTTTCTACTTTTTGAAAGTATACTAGACATAAATTATTTAGAATTTTTTAATCTCCCAAATGAATTGAATCTTTTATCATTATGCTTATCTCTCATTATATTATTCATCTTTAGTGATATTTTTTCTCTTAAAGCTATTTTACCTGATATTTACATAAATATACTATCCTAATTTTGGTTATTATTTACTTGCTGTGTTTTTCCATATTTTCCTTTTTTTGTGTGTGAGGAAGATCTGCCCTGAGCTAACATCCATGCTAATCCTCCTCTTTTTGCTAAGGAAGACCAGCTCTGAGCTAACATCTATTGCTAATCCTCCTCCTTTTATTCCCCCAAAGCCCCAGTAGATAGTTGTACGTCATGGTTGCACATCCTTCTAGTTGCTGTATGTGGGACGCGACCTCAGCATGGCCGGAAAAGCAGTGCGTCTGTGCACGCCCGGGATCCCGACCCTGGCCGCCAGTAGCGGAGCGCGTGCACTTAATCGCTAAGCCACGGGGCCGGCCCCATATTTTTCTTTCAACTCTTCTGTGTCCTTAAGTTTTAGATCTGTCTCCTAAAAGAGCATATAGCTTTATTTGCTGTTTTTGTTCAATCCATTCCAACAATTTTTATATCTTAACTGGAGAGATTAGTTAATTTACGTTGTGTTCCATAAATCTATATTTGGATTTATTTTTACCATTTTTTTATATCTTCAAGTTGACCTACATATTCAGGATTTTTCTAAACTGTTTTTTTTACTTCTTTTTTGTTTTCTCTTGCACTAATTGAGTAGTAATTTGGGTTTTTAAAAGAGCTTTATTGAGATATAACTGATACATAAAGAACTGCACATATTTAATTTGCACAGTTTGATGAGTACAGACATATGCAAACACCTGTGATATCATTCCCACAATCAAGGTAATAGACATATCCACACCTCCCAGAGTTTCCTTGTGCCCTTTGGGTTTTCAGTTTGCTTGTTTTTTGTTTGTGGTAAGAATACTTAACATGAGATCTATTCTCTTAACAAATTTTGAAGTGCACAATACCATATTGTTAACTATAGGCAATATATTGTACAGTAAATCTCTAGAACTTATTCATCTAGCGTAACTGAAGAATAATAATTTGGGCATTATTCTTTCTAAGACTATTTCGACTTAACTAACTGAGGCCAAAAATGAATCAGTGCCTTTGCTGTCGTTGTAAACAATATAAAAACTATAACATGTTTTAGTTTTGACCACCACTATCTCAATTTGCATATTTCTTCCCATATTTAAGTTCTATCTTGTTTAATTTATAATCCTTAAACATTTATGTAATCATTGTTTAGATTTCTTTACACGATAACAATATCATAGCTCCCACTCTTTCCTATGTTTCAGACTTTCTGTGATCAGTTTTCTTTCACCCGAAATACATCCTTTAGATATTCTTTTAGTGAGGTAAACACTTGTAATTTTTTTTATCTGAATGCCTTTATTTTGTCCCTGTCATTGAAAGTTATTTTTGTCTCAGCACATCAAAGATGTTAGTCCATTGTCTTCTGACTTCCAATGCATGCTGTTGATAACTCAGCTGTCAGGTTGTCATTCCTTTCTGGGTGATCTCTCTTTGTTCTCTGGCTTCTTTCAAACCATTGTCTTTGTGCTTGTGTTCTACAACTTCATAGAAAGATAGATAGATAGATAGATAGATAGATAGATAGATAGATAGATAGATATGTATATATACACACATATGTATGAATATATATTCATATATATATGAATTTCTTTTTATTTATTTTGTTTGGGTTTTATCATGGCTTTTGTGCACTTACAGTTTGATGCCTTCCAACAATTCTGAAAAATTCTGTCATTATCACTTGGCATATTAACTCTTTCCAGTTTTCTCTATTCTCACCTTTTGAACCCTGATCACTTCCCACTCTATTCTCCACGCCTCCTGAGCCCTCCCCCTTTTTGAATATTTCCCACCTCTTTATCTCTCTGAAATGTATTCTGTGTTTCTTCTGATCTTTGCTTTAGATCACTATTTTTATTTTCAGCATAATCCAATCTGTTTTTTTCACCCTTCATTTATTTATTATTTTAATTATTATATTTTTCATATCTGAAGCTCTGTTTGGTTCTATTTCACATATGCTTGGCTGCTTTATAGTCTCTTTTTCCTTATTCATGATGTCAATCCTTTATGTTGTATTTTGAAACATTAGACAAACTCGTTTTTCTTCTATATTTGATAATTTCACTAATCAAGACTTTTGGGTAGGATTCTACTCTCTGTTGTTTCTTTGGCTCTAACTCATGGTGCCTTGTTTGCTTATATAATATATGATTTTTGACTGTGAGGTCATATTCTTTGGGAAAGCCTCTGAAGGAATTCTTTGAAACCTAGGCTAAAGTTAGATTTCTCCAGAGAATATTGCATTTGATTCTGCTAGTTACCTCGAGTTATTACCTACTTGAAATTTTCTGCTTAAGATGATTTAAGTTATACAGGGTTACAGGAATTGGGGCTCTAAACCTAAGTGAAGGCAGTTGGTTGTTTATTAATTCTCAAGGAAAGTTTCTTTTTCACTTCCAGACAGTGCCAAGGTCACATGAGTCAGGTTTCCATGTTGTCTTCTAGGTAACGGGTTTATTTATCATTCACCCTTACTTTGAAAGAGTAGCCCTCTGGATCTCCAGATTGATATTGGCATATCTTAATATGTTCTCACCTCTATGCTGGCCCTAGTCTTTATTTCCATTCTCTTATGGCTTGCATGGCTATTATAACAAAATCCTAAAGTCAACAAGTTTCATCTCAAGGTGAAATTCATTTCCCTTGGAAATCTTGCATTCGGTAGATCTGTGGGGGCAAAGGGAGGGCTGAGTAAGGGGGAGGGTCCCAGGTCCTTCCACCTGCATTTACACTTTTACATTAGACTTCATTTGGAAAAAAAGTGTTGTCCTGGGGGAAAAAATTTAACGACTGCCCCAGCTATTAGGAGGCACCTAAGATAGTATATGTCGTCTTATTGAACTGAATTGGGTTGAACAATTACTTTTATAATATGTGTTGTGTGGGCTTCCTAGAATATACAATTTGTGAAAATGACCCTCAGGCCTGTTTTGATAATCAGTCTTGGAGTCCCCACTGAATCCTCAATTTGTTGAAATGTCAATTGGCTAATGTTTTTTCTAAACCAATAACATGAAGTGTGGAAATGACTGAAATGTACAAATGAAACATATCAATGTTTTCAAAGTTGATCTGTTTTTGAAATGGTACAAAAGCAGTTTCATCTTGTAGGTGAATGCAGGTTTGGTTTATACCCTGAGGAAAGTATAAGAAGGGTATGCCTTAAACCTCAAGATGAAGAACGTAGAGTCAGTATTACATTGACATTTTTAAAAATTTTCAAGCTGATTTCACGTTCCATAAAGGACAGAATCCTTTGAGAGGAGGAGGTAAAAGGAAGGAGAAATAGACCTAGTGCATGCTGCCTGTCTCCCTAGCTAGGATCCAAGAGTTGCTTTTAAATTTATGAGATCAGAACATCAAAAGATAGTAGCTAAATATATTCATGTAGAGTGGAAATTTTGACATAAATTTAGTGACTTATTTTTCCCCTCAAGAAATGAATGCATGTGTTTTACAAGCTATTTCTCAGGACTTGATTTACATAGAGACTCATTTATTTAGGAAAGGATCAATAAAAAGGATTCCACAGAAGAGTGTCAACTCAGTCAGATGCTCTGGCACTGCACTGGCACTGGTAACCCACCCCCTTTGCTTCTATTAGATCATAACAGAAGACCTCTCAGAGGATCCCCCACTGAAGCGAGGCCACGGTGGGGCATCCAACAGTACCATGGAAGGAGGCTTCCTTTCCACCCTCTGCAGTGCACTTTCTTGAAAGAGTTAGAATCTGTGGGCTGCTAAACTCTTACGAAGCCTGGCACAGAGGTTGGGTTGTCCAACAGAGTCTGTAAAATGTTTACGATGTAGATTTCAGTTGGAAAGTTCCTAACAGTTTCTCATTCGGAAAGTGAATAAATACACAGTGGGTTTTTTTGTAGAGAAATTATTATATAGCAGATAAGTGAACGTATAGAATAACATGTATCACCATGGATAAATCTCAAAAAACATGTTATATGGAAACAACACACAGCCAAAAAAAGCAAGTTGCAAGTAGCTGATACTATTTATGTAAAAATTGTAAAGCACATAATAATAATTTATATTGTTTATTCCTATGTAGTAAAAGGTCAAAAACACGCCTGTGAGTGATTCATACCATCTTGAGGATAATGGTTACCTTTAGGAAGAGAGGGAGGGGAAGGGGAAGGAGTATGGGTTTTCCCTTATTTATAATGTTTTATATCTTATTTTTTAAAAAAGAAAGAGCTGACACAAATATGGCAAATAGCAACATATGTTTTATCTTCGTAGTGATTATATAGATACCTATTTTTTTTTTTTTTGGCTTTTCTATGTGCTAGAGAGGATTTATTACTAAATGTTTAAAAATAAAAATAGAATGTTAAAGATAATCCCTTCTAACAGAGCTTTCTGTGATCCTGGAAATACTCTATGCCTGCTCTAGTCAGATCAGACTCAGCACTCATAGATCTTCCTCCCTAGTTTCTGAATTAATGGAATAGTGAATCCCAGTATGCATTCCACTTTCCTCCTGTGATTTGGTTGATATACATATGGTGTCAAAAATTCACCAAGCCTAGAATTATTTTTGTTATTGTCCTATAAAATAAATATTTTCTAGTAGCCATCCTTCTCCTACCTATACTGACAACTCCTAGTGCATATTATAATTAGACTATATTGTATGCTGTGCATTAATTTAACCTTGTTCTGTGCCTCCGACTGTGCTATGCTCTATATGTTAGCTATTCTGCCAGTGTACAAGGTAGAGCTGATATTATACCAAGTATCTCAATCACAAATTTTTAGAAGTTTATAAAATTATCTGAGTGCTTCCAAAGTCTGAGCTTCTAAGGTACAATAATTACAATAAAAATAAATATTTACCAAAGAGAGGGGCATATCATGGACCAGAGAAATTATTGATCTAATGTGAAAAAAATAAAAATAAATTGACAAGAAACAGTGTAAAAATAACCCAAAACCTCCTGTAAATATCAAAAGTAGGTTTACCATCTGACTAAGGGCAAATAAAAGATGGGGATAAAAAATTATGTAAGCAAAAAAATATCTTTGCTCTTACTCCATCCCTCTTCTACTCCAAAATACTATGAAAGAGGGTATCTTTTGCAGTATGTAAATTATACCTCGATAAACTGATATGAAAAAATATTATGAAAGAAGTGCATGCTGGAAGATTGACTAAAGCCTAAAAAGCTAACAAAAATAAAATACAAGTGAAAAGAAGGGGAAAAAAATGGACAGAAATCTGTCTTGGATGTCAACATTTCTTTTGATTCACTACCCAAGAAGGAAAAGTGTTAAAGAAAATAGAAAGCTGTCTGTCTCAAAAAAGTAAGTCAGAAAATTGAAGACACAGAAACAGCAAGGCAAAGGTAATTTACCTTCCATTTTATCCCTGCATATGAGGAAACTGGGTAGAGGATAAAGAGGAAGATCCCTACTGATGAGAAAATGATTTGGGGACCAGTGGACACGCAGTCAAACTTCAGCTATGTCAGGATCAACAAGGAAGTATTAAAGTGCCATTATTTATGGATCCACAGTAGCCGCTGGCCAGATAAGATGAAACTGTCCTAGAAGGCAGAAGAGTCAAGAGAAAGAATGTCAGCTGAATGGGAGTGATTCCCACTAATGCAAAGAGGGATTAGGAAAGGATTAGAAACTGATTTCATAAGGTCTTTTTGTTGTGCAGGCCAGTAAAATAAATAAGGGAATAAATAAAAGGAAAATGTTTGATTTCATGGCTCCCCAAAGCCGTCATCAATCAAAGGAGAAAACTTTCCTTGCAGCTGTAAGAAATTGTTTAGCTTTCCCTGAAAGCATTCTCTGAAGGTCTCTGTGTCTTTAAATGATAGTGCTACAAAACAAGATGGGGGGGAAAGAGCCAATTAAAGTGATTCTAAGCATTACATATTTAGTGAAATTCAGAGCATAACAACAGATTTCCTCAGAGCGAAATGCCACAGACATCTCTGACTAACTCAGTCCTTGAAGCAAAATTCCAAATTGAGACATGGAATTGCTTGGACCAGGTCACTCCACAAGTTTATTTTGGAAAAACATTTCAAGAGTCTACCAGTGCAGATGTCATGAATTTCACGTGCGAAAGGGCCCAAATGGGGAAGAACATTTCCTTTTACTTCTTCTCAGTTTATTAAGAGGGACAATGAGACTTATAAAATGCCTACTTACAGCCTAGGCATGAGAATTGAGAATTGACTGTGTTTAGACTATTTACACCTAAATACACGGAAGTAGAATGCACTTGAAAGAGGAGAAACCAAGTTTGGTCCAAATTTCTCTAAATATTATGTTAAAAAACCAATTAATGAACACTTTTGACTATTTTATTGATCCAACAGAATTGACTCATTTCTTATGTTTGGTAAGCACCTAGTATATTTCAAAATATTGTGACGAATGTTATGCAAACAACAATTGGTGAAGAATAAAAGTAGTTGATATTTATGACTTTCCACCATGTGCCAGTTATTGTGCTAGGGGTTTACATAAATTATTTCATCGAATCCTCGCCACCCTCTGAAGAAGAGATACTATTTACCCTCTTTTTTCAGGAGAAAAAAGCAGGTTTAGGGAGATTGAAGAGCTTGTCCAAGTAAAAAGCTGATATTTAAATCTTAGCTCTAGTGGATTCCACAGACGTGTCCTTTCCATTTACCCACCCTACTCTTCAAAGAATGAGATTTAAATAAGGATAAGACTATTTTGCCCAGAAGTCGACTGTCTAGCTGGTATATGTGTATATGTGTATAAGTATGTGTGTGTGTGTATATATATATGTGTGTGTGTATATAAAACAGTATAGGCCACATTATATGAGAGAAATGGACAAGTGCAATAGAAGTTCAGAGAACTCTTAATAAGTAATGGCTTTTTAAAACAAAAAGGAAAAGATTAACATCTGAGTTGAAAAATGAATATAGGCCATGAACAGCCAGTTTTAAAAAAGAAAAGAAAAACGGACAGTAAACATATGCGTAATGTTAGAGACACTTGTTAAAAAACAAAATAAAACAAAACAAAACAAAATTCACCCTCAGTGCTGATGTCATTTTTTTAGCTCTCAAATCACTAAGCTCTAAACCATGTTAAAACAAAGGTTGATAAGTACATAGAGAAATAGGCATTTAACTAGAAGAGTGCAAATTGCAATAGTGTCTTAGGGGTGGACATGGGGGAAATTTGTCATTTGTCATATTTAGTAATAGTATTTAAAATGCTTATACCCTTTTTCCAAGTAATTTCACTTCTATTTATTTAAGCAAAGGAAATAATAAGTACAAATATAAAATTTTGGCTGTAAGGATGTTTATCCTAGAGTTGTTTTAAAGGAAAAAAATTGGAAACAACACAATTGTCCAACAAAAAATATGCTCATAAATGGTAGAATAATGGAATACTCTGTAGACATTAAAGTGAAGTTCTTGAGAAATATTTAAGAAAATGAGGAAAAATTCACATTTTAAGTGAAAAGCAATGTATAAATTGTTATGTATCTCCTGATCCCAATTTATATTCACATATATAATTAATTCATCAACATCAACATATTAAAATGTTCGTAATTTCAAGCAACAAAATGCTAAGAGTTTTCTCTAGGTAATAAGATTATAGACAATTGTTTTGTTCATATTATATACTTTCTTCATTTCTCAAATATTCTTAAATTAAAAATATATGTATATATTAAATTATTATTTAATAATTAGTAAATTATTTTCATTTAATAATTAGTAAATATTTAATCAAATGAGAAGAGAATCAAAGACACCATAAGAGCTAAAATATTCCTGGGGAAAGTAAGATTTCATTTGGAGGATTGGGAATGCTGGCTAAGATACATAAAAGACGGTATAGAGAGACATTCTAAGAACAGGATCAACAAAGGTAGGATATTATAAAGGATGCTTATGAAACTGAGGACAGATCAGCCCAGAAGAAGACAGAAAGAGAGCACTGAATTTAGAATGTTACTAGCAGTAGAATAAATACAACTTCTCTAAATAACTACATTAGAGGACAAGAGACCTTGGACAAGCAGAGTCCAGGTGATTATCACCAAGGTAACCTGTGTACTCTTATATCCATTCACTCAATGATTTACTCATTTTGAAAATATCTTGAGTGCTTACTATGAACCAGGCCCTGTTTTAGATGCTACAAAATATGAATGAATCAAATTAAGGTCCCTACTGCCTCAGGGAGTTTGCAATCTAGGACAGAAATAATCTTATAAATTTTATTCTTCAATTGCCTTCCTGAGTTCCACCCAAAACTCCAGAGAAACTCTAGGACCCATTCTGTCCAACTGTAATAAAATAATCTATGTCTATGAAAGTTATCTATTTGTTCAACGAACAGAACTTCAAGTTCCATCATGTAAATGAAGTGACTAGGCCCTGATTTTGAGGCCTGATATGTTTCAATCTCACTTATCTAGTCCTCACTGTATCTTCCTGCACACCTCTTAGATACAACCTACTTCTCACGGGTCTCCCAACCGGATCATGTCCTTCCAGTTTGAATTGTCCTTCCTTTACCTCTACCTGTCAAATTCTACTCATCTTTCAAAGTCATATCAAATGTTGCTTTCTTTCTTTTTTTTTTTTTGTGAGGAAGATCAGCCCTGAGCTAACATCCATGCCAATACTCCTCTTTTTGCTGAGGAAGACTGGCCCTGGGCTAACATCCGTGCCCATCTTCCTCCACTTTATATGGGATGCCGCCACAGCATGGCCTGACAAGCGGTGCATCAGTGCGCGCCCGGGATCTGAACCCTGGCAGCCAGCAGCGGAGCATGCGCGCTTACCCGCTACTCCACGAGGCCGGCACCAAAATGTTGCTTTCTTAAAGTGCTCAGTCAAACATAATCCTTTCCTCATCCAAACTCCTCGGCCATTTTGTTTATAGAGCTTATATTTGACTTTCTCCTGAGAGCTGTGCAAACCCCTGTATTCACAAGTATTACTGTATTATATAATTCCTCCCATAAAGTGCAGTGGAGAATAAATGAAAAATTTAAGTGACCCCATAAGACCCTTAATGATACTATAAACACAGGATTAAAGTAATTTATAATACCATTACAATGAATTCTAGCTGGACAACCAGCTGAAACAGCTTCACCAAATGACTTAGTCACTTATTCATTCATATTGTTAGTACAGAGTAGTGATTTTTAAACTGGGGGTTCCAAACCATAAGTGGGTCATAAAGTTAATTTAGTTGGTCACAATCAGTATTTAAAAAAGGAAATAGAGAAAGTGAAAGGAATAGAAAACTATTAGAGTATATGATCTACAGTAAAGGCAAGTATTGTGTCATTGAAGGTTTGTTTCACTTGTGTGTGCACATGTGTGCGTGTGTTTATTAGATTATGAAGTTATTTTTTACATATGTCGTGGACAAAAAAAGTTTGAAAGCCACTTATATAAAGTTTGTGGCACATTCCTGTCATGTATCCAAACCCATAAAGGAATGTAACATGTTAATTCTTACATTATCCAACATTTCTACATTCTCTAAGGAACCAGAATTTTCTTTGACTGCTTCACTTTCTCCTCACATTCATCACAAGCACTATGGTTGTGATATTTTCAAATATAAAGTTTTTCTCACTTAATGTGGGTTGTAGCATTAGGACCATGATGAAATAGAGATCCTGAGATGTCAGCATTGCTCACCCACTAGATCAGAGATCTGCTTCTATTCTCATACCAACCCCAAAGCCTGAGCAGTTCCATCCATGCTTAAGCAAAATAATAAATTACCCTGGTTTGTAGATGTTTAGTGCCTGGAAATAGTTACAACTACAAACACTGAATTTTCCAAGGTGTCTTGTGGAACTTGTCAAATTATACGTATAATATGTCCACATGGGCTGGCAAATGAACCCATTTAGGGCAAGAGACTCTGTCTTTTTTATATTTATATACCTAGCCACAACCAGTACTGGCTCATAAGGAGTGCTTAGTATTTATTGAATGAATCATACTTGGGAGGGACCCTAATTGAAATAAAGAGATTTGAAATTAGAAATATCCTTTTGCACATTTTCAGCTACAGAATCTAGTCACCACGATTTTTAAAAAAATGACCACTAGCAATTCTTGATTGGGGATATCTAAAAAATTATGAAACTGATTTGGAAAAGCCAAAACTAGAAGGCCATATCATATCATCCACTCTCTGTATAGTTCCACTGCCATCTATCAAATCCTTCTTTTCCCCAAATCCTTCAACCTTAGCAAAATAAGAGGAAATAGCCTGTAAGACATTTCTTTCAGAAAGTTGATGTCCCAGCAGAACTTCAGGGAATAAACGTGTTGTAAGTGGAGAAGGAAAAGGCAGTCTTATAATAAGTTAGTTGCCACTTTTTAAGGCATGGTTATGTCTTAGACTTAGAGCCACTAAGGTGTGGTTATTAAGAACTAGGACGGGAGAGTCAGACAAACCTGGGCTTGGATCCGGCCTGATTCAGCCACTTCCAACTGTGTGCCACTGCGATAAGCACTGTAACTACATCTAAGGGTTCTTGCATGGATGAAATCTAATACAGCACGTTCATTGTTCAGCGTATTTACTGGCACGTAGTTAGTACACGACGTAGGTAGCTATCATTTTGTTGTAATTACTAGTATTTCTGTGCTCTGAATTTAACAGCGATTCTAGCAGACTTATTCTTCAAGCCAGCCTTAGGAGATCTATATGAAGACCCCACATGTATGCATTTCTAAGTATTAACATTTCTAAAGCATCCTCTTATATAGTATTTTACATTTTGGGAGTGTGTCTGCCGGAGTACACAAAATATACTCAGAAGAGGAATTGTGCTGAATCAGGAACTTCTTGAAAAGAAGGGAGGAAAAAAAAAAAAACAGGAAAATTAGCAAAGGTAGCGATAATCATCCTGACAGAATTGGCATAGTTTCCAAGTATTTAATTTACTGCAAGCAAGCATCTTCTTTATTGGAAAAATGTGTCACAGGAGAGTCAGAAAATGGAAAAGAGAAGCTGTTAGCTTCATTTCACCTAAAACAAGGTAAAATGTAAAAACAGCAAACTGGGTCGGTTTTCCAAAAGCCCATGACAGTTTAAGGTCTTTCCCCCTCTGTTTTAATGGGCTGAAGTGTTGTCGCTAAACCAGGAAAATAACTAAAAAGAGTATATTTTAATGTATAGATTCAGCGCTTAAAGAGTGAATGAGCTTTAGGAGTAATCTCTATAGTGGTCTAATTGCCTTAGATTGACTTGCTGTGAAGAGAGGCAGGGAGAGGATAGTTGCACCAGGCCTGCCAGGCACCAAGGGAGGAAGTTGTTTGAATGCCACTCACCCGAAGCACAAGACTTCCTAAAAGAAAAAGAAATCTGTTTCAAGCATTTTGTTAAATGCCTCACCTGAGTCTTTACTGGGAATTTTCAAAGCCAGGATGCAACATGGCAGGTTACCAACTCAAATATCCACAGAAGTCAGTCTGATAAGGGGTTGAGTGTAAATGGAAATAATTTGTGATTATTTAATTTATGCCTATTACATAATTTCTGCACATTTTTGTTTGCTCAAAACATTCTTAAGATACCATTAGCAGTAAGCATTTGTAGCTTAGTAAGTAATCACATTGAACTAAAAACCAACATGTCAAGAAAGAGAAAATTTCTAGCAAGAAAATTGTATCAAGCTGAATCACTTCAGGAAACAGATGCCAAAAAAAAAGTTTAAATAAAAATAATTTCATTGGACAGTGGACAATTGAGTATAGATAGGATTGAAGAAAACAATTAAAGATTTAAGATGGCCAGAGAGGGGCACAGCGGGAATCCGTTATCACCTCTAGGCTTGAAAGAGCAAGGAATGGAAAAGGTGTTCCTAGACCCAGAAGAGCTGGAGCTGTGGAAGGGGCTGGCTGGTAGATGTAAGGGGTGCAGAAGAGCATAGTCACCGCCAGCACCAGAGCAGAGCAGAAGAGCGGGCAAGGGAGGAATAAATATTCTACTCTCTCTCTCCTCCCGCTCTCCACTCTCCTATCAGTGTCTCCCCCTGGTCCAACTCAACCAGAGACCAGAGGGCAAAAGAGCCTTGGCCAAACAATGCACAGGGATCAGTCTTCTTGAGACAAAGAGCAGGGGTTCTTGACACAAAGATACCTCTGGTGGAGGCAAACTAAGAATAACCTGTAACCTCACCAACTGTTCCTTTTTTCTACAAGCGCTGCAAGAATTAGATTGACCCAAAAGATCTTTGTTTCCCCCAATAAATCAACAGAATATTTTGTCAAATTAAGATAACCCGAGACATTTACACTGGGTTAGGTCTACCATTTTGGTGGACTTGAGCATTTGGTTTATCAAACAGCTTATTTAACTACTTTATTTCAAGGGGTTTACTGGTTGTTTCATTGTTCCTTTTTTGGTGTTCCCAGAGATACCGCCACTCCTTTGGTGTTCCCAGAGATACCGCCACTCCCTTACACTTTCAAAGATACTATAAGGTTTAAAGTTCAGACTTCCAGAGATCCATCTGGGCTCCAGGGCATTTCTCCTGAAGACGCATATTACTCTGGTAATAGAATTCAGGAGTAAAGGCCCCTAGACCACTGCAGCGCATTTCATCAGCCTGGTAAGTGACTCTCCTGTTTCCTGTTGCTTGAATGGGCAGCCTGATTCATGAAAGTACATTATGCCCTTCCCTGTGGCAGAGGTATGCTACTAAAAAGAGAAAAAAAAAAGAAAGAAAGAAAGAAAGAAAAAGACTGACATGAAAAATGAAAGGTACTTAAGCAAGCAAGACCACTGGTGCGCTCTCTAAAAGATGGATGATGGCAGTGAACATGATGTCTGGAACTGTAGTTTGCCCAAATTAAAGTGGAACATAAAAATAGGGAGGAAAGGAATCTAATTTCCATTTAAAGTTGATAGCAGTGGTAGTCGTACAATACTCTTTGTCACGCCTTCAGGTGATGGACCTGCAGTGCTGCAGAGCTGTGGTAATTCAAAGCTAGCCAGGGGCAAGAGAAATATAGAACTCACATCTGCCAAAATAGATCTGAGTGTAGAGTTGGCCAGAGAAATGTGACAAGAAAAACAGCAGGATGCAGTTATGAAGAAGTAATCGATTGTGATTAACGGCACCTGCCTCATTTCCTAAATGAGGAGGGAGGGAGGTTTTCTTGGGTTTTCCTCTGAGGAGAATTGTGAGAGGATGAAGTTCGGCAATGACTGTTCAATCCTTTTTGACTCTTGTGAAGTCAGGAAACTACTTTGCTGTTTATATTTCAAAAGAAAAATCGTGTGCTATTTCTCTTTTCTCTCAGAAGAAAAATATAGCTTTGTCCTACTATCTAAGCTAATCATGGATTTTTCTATGTGAAATCTCGGTAACTCTGTTTTTTTTCCTGACTGTGACAGGGATTTTGTCCCAGAGGGGTGGACAGAGCACTGGACTAGAAGTAAGGAGACCCATTGATTATCTTGGTCCTTGTGATTATGAGCCGGGCAGCAGGCCTCAGACCTAAAAAACAGGGTCCTTCAGTCTGGAAAAGTCTCACTCAAGAAGAGGGGCTGAATGGATCTTCATATCAAACTCCTCTCAGGGAATGAATCATCATCCCTGCAACAGAATCCAAAATGTTGTCCTAGTTTCTGCCTTTCACATTTGCCCACACAGACTTTTCTGACTCTTGGTTCTATTCTGCTAATAACCGCGGACTGCCTTCCTCTGACTTCACACCCATTCAGTGGTTTGAATTTAGCATTCTTTCAGATGTCTGATCTGGCACAACTCACATAATCTCTGGGAGATCCAATTTAATCGTCTGAGAAATGCAGACAATTACAGTATCATACAAGGCAGATGAGAGAGTTAAATGTGCTAAAGTAAATGAAGTGATAAAAACCATAAAAGAAAAACTTGATAAATTGGATTTCATCAAAATTAAAAATTTTGCTCTTTGAAAAACACTATTAAGAAAAGAAAAGGCAAGATACAGAATGGTGAAAATATTTGAAATACATTTAGCTGACAATGGAATTATATTCAAAATATATAAAGTGCTCATACAACTCAATAATAAGAAGATAAGCAACTAATAAAAATTTACAAAATATTTGAACAGAAGCTTCACAAAAGAAGATACAGGAATGGCAAATAATTATCTGAAAGGATGCTCAACATCATAAATCGTCAAGGAACTGGATATTAAAACCACAATGAGACACCATTTTACATCCATATAATGTCTATAATCAAAAAGACAGAAGATAAAAAGAGTTGATGAAGAGATGGAGCAACTGAAACTCTCATACACTGCTTATGAGAATACAAAATGACACAACCACTTTGGAAAAAATTTGGCAATTAAGAAGTTAAATATAAACCAACTATAGGTCTCAACCATTCCATCAAAGGTATTTACCGCTAAAGAAATGAAAACACACAAGGGCATAAATGTGAATGTTCGTTCCAGCTTTTTTGGAATAGCCAAATACTGGAAACAACCCAAATGTCCATCAATAGATAAATAATAGATACATAAAATATGGTATATCCATACAATGGAGTACTACTAATCTTTAAAAAGGAATAATCTACTTATACACACAATAAAATGAGTGAACTCAGAATCCTTATTCTGAGGGAAAGAAATTACGTACAAAAGAACATGTGGTGTACTATTCCATTTACATAAAATTCTAAAAAAATGCTAACTAATCTACAATGACAAAAAGCAGATTGGTGGTTGCCTGAAAACAAAGGTAGAGGAAGGAATGGACTACAAAGGGGCATGAGGATCCTTCTGGAGATGAGGGGAATATTCTGTCTTGATAGAGGTGATGGTTTCACAGGTATATACATCTGTCATAATTCATCAAATTATACACTATTGATAGATGAAGTTCATCATAAGTGAATTATAGCTCTGCAAAGTTGACTTAAAAATAATAAAATAAGTGAAGTGTTGAGATCACAGGTTGGCTCAGAGTTCTAAATATCAGATGAATGTTATTCTTGTTATTATTTTTAACTATAGTTATTATTATCACCCCCCCATTGACACCTGACTCCGCCCCATCCATGTTTGATAGCATGTCTCAATTCCATCTTGTGTACAATGGCAGGGATAGTACTATTAGGCCAAGGGCAGCCCTTCCTGAATCACTTAATAAAACCCAAGGGGGGAGGATCAAATGATAACATATTACATAGGAAATTATACTATAAATATTAGATTTTTTAGTTTGATTACTTGCTTATTCATCTGATGCCCCCTCAGCAAGCTAGTACTGTTCCCAATGAAGGGAAAATAAATAGACCAAAAAAAACATGAATCTCAAGCTTTTTCTCTGCCTTTCTTATGGTTCCATCTACCACGAGTTTCCTAGAATTGGCAGATCTGACGGTTAAGAACAGAGTTTGACATTAAGTGGATCTGGATTCAAACTTCAAGTCCACAACTCACCAGCCGTGTGACGTTCAGCAAGGTACTCAACAGCTGTTAGACTCAGTTTCTTATATATAAAATGAGGATAATAGTAATACCTGGTATGGTGGTTCTGAGATTAAAAAAAAAAGATGTTGTGGAATATATTGCACAGCGGCTTGGATCGAGTAAACTCACAGCAAATCGTAGCCCATCTTGTACTCTGCCCTGTGGTTAGGCAGGATGTGTGTTTGTTTAGCCATTGAAGGGCCAACCCTGGAGATATGGATCCATTTACACCCAGCAGCACATTACTAAGGTCTTCTCTTTACATCCCATTTCCTCGCTGCTCTCCACTTGAGAAGCTGTGTGCTAAAGGTCAAGGTAGAAAATGGCCTCACTCTACATTCTCTCCTCTCCCTGCAGATAATTCCCTCCATCCCCGTGCTGTTAATGATGTGATTATCAGTGCTGGTGGCCAATCACATGACCTAATCATAGCAAAGATCACTCTCAATTCATCTTTCTCAACAGCTCCACATAGCATCTGAACACTCACTGGTAATAAACAGGGAGATATGTAAAAAAAATTTTTCAAGTCTTCTCTAATCAACTTGGGTAATTACCTAGAAAGTAATAATACTTCTGAATCCTCTCCGTAACCCATATGGAAACCCTAAGATCAAGAAGAAGAGAGCTGCTAATTAACTATTTTCATTTTACCTAAAAAGAACAGGACCAAAGGCAGTCAGGAAAGTGAAATCCCATCTTCAAAAGCAAGTTTGATGAAGGAAGAATGGGAGGCAAGCATTCGAGGGCTTGCTGCAAAGAAGTGGGGACTGAGGCAAGTGTTAATGTACAAAATGGGCTGAGGCCAATGATTCAAAATCACCCTAAATGTAGGAAAATAGAGGCGGAAGCTATTTGCTTCCTGTAAGTGAAGACCTCAAAGCATCAGTTATGTTATTCCGTAGGATACAGATAGGAATTCTATGAAGTCAAAGGGCATAATGAGGGTGTTATATTGTCTTTAATGAAAAGAACCTGACTTGCCCTTCATAATGCTTAATCTGCAGAAATGTCAACATTTCATTAGAAGTGTTGAGTCTCTTTCAATTAGTGATGGTGGCAAAAATGTTCCTGTTCCTCCAGCAGAGGTAAAAAGGACTATTACGGATCCCTCTACAGGCAGAGCCCCAGGTCTTGATGGATGTCCTGCAGAGCTTTAGATGCACCTACCAGGAAATGCTTTTGCATTACATGCGGATGCATTTAATGAAGCAAAGGAAAATGGATTCCTTTTAGGTAGAGAAAAAGCTGCTAAGAAAATGGGATTTGGGCTAAAAAGTTAGGATTTATCAGATTCTTGTCTTTCCCAAATCAGAACCATATCATCCTTATGAAAACGTTAGCAATGCGGCTGAAGAGAGGAGGAGAAAGTCAATCTTTTATTATTTAATAACTTCACTCTATCTAGAGAAAATTCCCCTGTGAAGACTGTAGAACTCCTCACTGGAATTTCAAAGTTTATGTACCAGAGCATTTGCAATCTTGGGACCTGAAAATACAATGGCTGAATTATGAGGCCTTACCATGTTTGGTAAACGGTTTTACCATACAGTAAAATGAGATGATGGTTTTACTGTATTTTAGGTACCATAAATCCTAAAATTTCTGAGAAAAGTAATTGTGTAGGTAAATCTGATATTTTTGCCTCTCTCTTGTCCATCCCCCTTTATTTTGGGAACAAAACCTGGATTTTCCATTAAACCACTACTATCTTCATATGCCCTGTGCCCGGTCAGTCGGAATATTGCATCCCTGGGCCACAAAATAGACACCACATGGTAGGAACCTGTTAAAACTGAAGCTGACACAGAGCAAGGCAGACCCAAGAGATGGAGAGAGAAGCTCCAACAGTATAATTTAAATCCCTGGACCTAACCAGGCCTGAAGCCGGGGTACCCTGGACTCTTTTGTTGCAGGAACCAATAAATCTTCTTTTTTTTGCTCATGCCAGATTGAGTTTATTTCTGTCGCTTGAAACCAGGAAGAGCCCTGGCTAATACAGGAATGCAATTCTCATACTTTAAAGTTGGATATGACATCTAGTAAAGAAGGTTCAGTCTTCTTTACTTGAAAACCTATGTGGAAATATATTCTGATTTTTAATTCAGTGTCACAGCTCTTCCAAGGAAGAGAAAAAAGGAGGGATGGACAGAGGTGATGTTAATGAGCTAGTGATGATTAAGAACTAGAGATTTGGAAGAACCTGGTCCTTTTATAGGCTGAGAAGGGCTCTAGGAAATACGTTAGACCCAGAAGGAAGATAACTTGGAAAAATTTTATGGCTAATAAAATCCTGCTTAATTTCCATAGGTACAACCGAAAAAAAAAAATCTTTGCTGGCAGGAATAGAACTTGTACAAAGAAAAAAATAAAAAGATGATATTTATGTATTTCTTAATGGTACTGTTAAGTCTCCCCCCAAGTACTTATAGGAAGGCAGTAATTTACTGGGATCTAAAAATGTGCAGTATATTTGACTAAATGTCGTGCAAACGTTAAAATGTTTCTCCAAAAGTCTGTCTGAGACAGAGAAATAAGGATGACCAGCTCTTCTCAGAATCTTTCAAGTATACTTGCATTATAAGCTTATTAATGACTCTGGTGATTCAAGTTTTCCCTTAAGCACATGTGGGAAATATATAGCAAGGTAGCAAAAGCTGAGAAATATTATTTTAGGCATCCATCATTGCTTTATGGGCTGTCAAAAGGAGTCCTCGCAGCAAAAGCACAAACGACAGCACACCTCCCACTTTTTGCATTGGATAGAATGAAAAACATGATGGTTCCAGAGCCTGTCACGAGCTCTGGCCCCTGCATAACTCTCTATTTCCTGATACACCAACAGCCAGGTTCTTGCACACTAAATTCTAGCCATATTGAATTGCATACAGTTCTTCAAATGTTCCTTGCTGCCTCTTACTTCCAAATTTCCCCATCTTTCTAAGGAAAGCCCTTCCTAGGACCTCTGCACCCCCATCAAACACATATCTTCTTCATCTGGCTGACCTCTATAATTTTTCCTCTGGGAAGCCTTTCTTGACTCTCTGGAACTAGATTAGGGGTTTCTCATTAGCTCGAGAAGAGTCCTATATTCTGACCCCACGTGCCCCGGTGGTACTCATCACAGTGTCTTCTAATTGCTCGTTTATTGTCTATCTCCAATGCTAGACTATAAATTCCCTGGAGGTAAGCTGAAGGCTCAGTCATGATGCAGCAAACACCAGCCATCTTCTCTGTGCCCTGCCCTAATTCCTGACTTACAGAACCATAAGCTTAAGAAAATCATTGTTATTTTATGCCACTAAACATATTTGTTATGATTTGTTATGCATCAATAGATAACCAGAACAATTTTAATAACATGGATTATCTCATACAATGAAAAGAAAAGCTTAGGAACTAGGTTTCTGAAAGCACAAGGACCAGGAGCTCTGGAAACTTTAGTAACAGAAACCAATGGAAAATCTCTTCTGGACCCAGCATCACATACTACTATTTTCAATCTTTGTGTTACTCTACTCAAGATTAAAATTCCTGAGAGAGACAATCTGATTGGTACAGCCTGTAAATTGTTTCCTTTCTGATATCCAGGGTGCATTCATCCCAGCTATATTACTGGGACTGAGTTAGGGCAGGATTCTTTGCCAAAGCAAAATCAAGATATTCCTACCAGATGAAGCAAAAATGCATTGGGGGCAAGAAAACAACAATGCAAAAGCAGTTCCAAACATAATAAAGAGAATTCTTAATTACTACCTTTTTACTTGACCCCTTTGGTTTACAGGTGGAGCAGGCTTAAGTCTCTGGAAATGCAAACTGGCAGCCTTCAAAAGATTTATCTTTGAGCTAATTCCTAAATGTGAGCTCTTGAAAAAAAAAAGTAACATTTTATTGTTTGAAAGAATTTGAACTTAATTTGCATCTAACACTTAAGCAAAGAGAATTACCCTCATGCAGCCTTTGGAAGAATCCACCCGTGTTTCATTTGTCTGACCGTTCACAGTGCAATCACATTGCCACCACAGGATGCTTTGTGAGTTAGCAGCAGATGAGGAGTTTCACAGCAGAGGAGCGCACAAAGCAGTTCATCATCATTTGTTTTTGTAATTGCTTGGAGCCAAGTACTTTTCATTATGTTTAATGGACCCTCCATATAGATGCTGAGGAGGCCACCCTGAGCACAGTGGGCTGGGCCATGAACCAGGAGAACAGCTGCCTTTTGTCTGGAGAAGAGAGAGCCATGAGTTAGGAAATTCCCTCTGATGAGATGTAATCGGCATGGATGGGATCAATGTGGATGGGCTCTCCTAGTTTAAAAGATTCTGCTGTGTGGGATTTTAAAGGACAACAGAGATATACCACAGACAAATCCACTCTTTTGTTTTTCCAGAATTACACCTTCCAAATTAATTATACCTTTAATCCATATAATCCCATTTTTGCATATTTTGCAAAGAAGGAAATATTCGAACCACTTATTAACATTGGATTTAAGTGTAACAAGTATTATAAAGTCTTTGCTAAGAGCCAGGCATGGTGCTAGGCACTGGAGTACAAAGGCCAACAAGACAGATGAGGTTGCTGACTCCAGGGGGGTTACATTCTATTGGGGGAGGCAGGCAATAGACAAATAATTTTGGATAGGGATAAATGCTCTGAGGGAAATACAAAGAGCTTGTGGAAGAGATTATGAAGTAGGAAGCGTCCAGAGAAGTCAGGGACCACCTCTCTGAGGTGGTCACAATTCAACTGAGATCTAAAGGAACAGAGGAGTGATTCCAAGGGAAAACCTTGCAGGAAGATGATATCATGAACACAGCAACCCTGGGCAGAGGGAAAAGCTCAACCTATGAACTGACAGAAAGCTAATATGCCTGGAGATAGACAGGGACTAACCACCATGCATGGCTTGGCAGGCCATGCTAAAGGGTGTGAATTTTATTCTATTTGCCGTGAGAGGCCATTAGAGTGTTTCAGGTGGGAGAAGTGATTAATACATTTGAAAAATCGCTAGCTGCTATGTGGGGGGTCCAACTGAAAGCAAGAAGACCAGTGTGAAGACTACTTCAGAAATCCTGGTGAGATATAGTGTTGCCTTGGACTAGATAATGATAGTGGCAATGGAGAAAAGAAAACAAATGAAAAATATATTTTGGAGGTAGAACAAAGGGTTTTACTAATAGATTAGAAGTTGGAAGAAGGAATGGAGAGTAGAAAAGTAAAAGTATGGGCCGGACAAGAGGAGGCAAGGATGACTTACTGACTTTTATTTTAATAATCGGGTGGTCATTAATGCTATTTACTGGGATGGGGAAGATGTGGAGGATGACAATATTCAGGGCGGAAAAAAATCAAAAGTTCTGTGTTGGGCTAAGAATGAGATGACTAGGAGACAGCCAGGTAGACATGCCAAGAAGGAAGATGAATACATCAACCTTGAATTTGGGCTTAAGAATATAAAAAAACTATGGTAAGACCTCAAAGACAGCATGGAAATGTTTTGAGAACCACTGGCTACACTGCCTGCTATGGTCTGAATGTTTGTGTCCTCACAAAATTCGTATGTGGAATCCTAACCCCCAAAGGTGATGGTATTAGGAGGTGGGACCTTTGGGAGTTACTTAAATCATGAGGATGTAATCTTCATGAATGGAATTAGTGCCTTGTAAAAGAGGCTCCAGAGAGATCTCTAGCCCTTTTCACCATGTGAGGGTATAAAGAGAGGAGAGCCCTCACCGCACCATGCTGGCATCCTGGTCTCAGACTTCCAAGCCTTAGAACTGTGATAAATAAATTTCTGTTGTTTATAAGATACTCAGTCTGTGGGCATTTTGTTATAGCAGTCCAAATGGACTCCAGAAAATCTCTAGCACAATTTTTCTTTAATGATATTTAGTTTCATCAGAATGACCTAGAGAGCTTGATAAAAATTCAGCTGCCTGAATCCCACATATTGGATCATAATCTCCCTGACGGAGCCCATGAATACGCATTTTTAACAACTCCTTAGGTGATTCTAATGCCTAAGTTTGAAAACCTCTGCTCTGAAGTATTTTTTCAGGAAATTTTACTTCTTGACCCATCTTTCCTTCAAGTTGAAGATACTTCCCTGAAATTGCTTCTAGGTAATACAGCAATTCTTCTATTTCCTTGTTCCATTCTCTGCTCTTCAGAGACATGAGAAGAAACCAAGTGGTCGCTGGTAGGTCTTGTGGTACTCTGGCTTTGCTCCGCTGCCGCTTTCCACTGTGAACAAAAGTGGTTGGAAAAGGAGACAGGGGAATAAGTTGTAAGTGTTATTTTTATTAAAATCCCTACAAGCTAGCCCACAGTTAAAGTAATTTTAAAAATATTGTAATTCATTGACTCAAAGATTTGAAGCTTTGAAGCATAGACTGTTGGAGCTAGAAAGGATCTTGGAAACAGCCTAATGGTTAAGCCAGCAGGATCTGGCATCTGTGCTATGGTTCACCTCTTGCTTTCTGCATTCACTGTGTGCCCTTGGGCCAGTTACTTCACATTTCTGTACCTCAGTTTACTTCTCTGTAAATGGGGGAAATAACAATACCTAGCTCACAGGGTTGTAAAATAATAGAACAAAGACTGATACAAAACTACCCGTAATCATAGAAGTGTATAATGTTTAAGCCAGAAGAGACTATAAATACCACCCAATATATTCACATTGTAGGTAAGGAAGCTAAGACTTATAGCTGGTTTGGTGGCAAATGAGAACTAGAGCCCAGATTTTAAAGGATTCCACCACTGTAGCTTGTTACGTAAACAATTTTATTTCACTCAGCATCCATTTCTTTGTGTAAACCATAGATCAGTTAGGAGAAGGACCATTTGCTGATATTTATTTATAAGTTTTTTTTTTTTTTTTTTTGGTGAGGGAGATTGGCCAGGAGCTAACATCTGTTGCCAATCCTCCTCTTTTTGCTGAGGAAGACTGGACCTAGGCTAACATCCATGCCCATCTTCCTCTATTTTGTATGTGGGATGCCGCGACAGCATGGCTTGATAAGCAGTATGTGGATCTGAGCCCGGGATCCGAACTTGCAAACCTTGGGCTGCCAAAGCAGAGCATGTGAACTTAACCACAATGTCACCGGGCCGGCCCCTATTTGTGTTTTAAAAAATAAAATGCCTTGCCGCACTGCTAAAGAGCAGAAATACTTGCAGAGGATTTCCTGGCTCACTGCACTGAGGTTTTGCATGTGAACCATCTGTTTGTTGCGTGGCCGGGCCGAGTCCTCATTCAAGTCAGTTGTCTGGAAGCATTTTAGGAAAAGAAGAGAAAACAGACAATAAGTATATGGTGATCAATTCAGAAAACCAGTGTCAGTTTACACTGTGTTGGGACCATCAACCAAATAGCTCTGGTGCCCATTTACTTTGTGAAGTCTCAGGAAAACCCAAAAACAGCAACTCTCCTAAAAGTGTGTAAATAACACCCAGCCTCAGCGAGTAAAATGGGAAGCAGCCAACACCTTTGCTTCTTTATTTCCATCTTGGGTGTTTGGGGCTAGTTTTGTGCTTTGGTTATCTTAAGGCCTTTTTTATTTTCTTTCTCTTTTCTTTCCTTAGCGTTTTGATCAGGCTTGCTTATGAATCATAGAGAAGTCACATTTTGGGCACAGAATCTATGAGAATGAAAATTGGTTTCTAAGCCGCCTCTGAATGCTGGCCATGTAATAAATGTCACTGGTGTTGCTGTTTCTTCTGATGGACTGCTCGTGCCTTCTATCTGACAGCTAATGAGCTCCACTAATCAAACCGAGAAGCAAATGCTATTTCTCCTCTCCTCTCCCACCTGAGAAGGTGAGGGGCTCTAACCCTCACCCTGGCAGACTGACAGTGCTGAATAAGAGCAGAATAACAAGGAAACCTGGAAGGTTAATTAAGGTAGTACCCAAAAGTTGTTTTTAAATCAATCTAATTAACCTGTGATCTCTTAAAATTAGAATCTGTTGCAACTAGAATGAAGGCAAATTTTATTCTACTTTTTTTTTAACTTCATCTTAGAAAACAGAAACTGAGCAAGTCTCTGGGTAAAAAGTAGTGGGGAGGGTGTTAATTACCACTTGGACTTTTTCAAATCTATCTTTATTCCCTTTGTATCTCAGAATGAATGGTTTCCATTCTTGGAGGAAGAATGCATAGCGTTAACATCTGGTGCTGTTGTCAGTCACCCAAGTTTCCGGTAGCACACTCCTGCACCAAATGAATGTTCTGTTCACCCCTCAAGATCAGGGCCGAGTGATACAGTGAAGGAAGGTGATATGAGTCTGGTTAAGAGAGGGAGTCAGACTGCCAGAGTCCAAAAGCAGCCACTACAACTTCCTAGCCGTTTGGGCTTTAGCAAATTATTGAATCTCTCTCAACTTCTTTTTTTCTCTCCTCTGTAAAATAGGGTTACCAGTGGCATGTACTATATGGGATTGTGAGAAGAATTAAAAGACCTAATGCCATAAGGTGTGTGTATTATTGAGTATAGGGCCTCGGCCATATAAGTTCTCAGTAAATGACAATTATTTGACAAGGTTGGTTTTTTTGTCATTTGTTTTGTTTTAACAAGGAGTCCATGACGCCTGGTAATAGAGGTCTATTGATGGGATTCAGGGGATCCCTTAAAACCTCTGAAAATACGTGCCAACCTTTATGCTACATGTGCATTTTTTCTGAGGGTGAAAGTTCAGTTTTCGAGAGCTTCTTAAAAGAGGTCTGTGACCCCAATATGGTAAAGAATCGCTCCTATAAGGCATCAATTTCACAGATCTCATCTAATCTGTTTCAGCATTGAGGCCATTACAATGAAGCCACAATCAGCCAGCCTTTTACTGGTTCTCGTGCAGTAAAGGCTCCTGCCCGCCACTCTGCCCCATCCCCTTACCATTCTTCTTCCTGGTCCAGCCTAACATGAATGACAAGAACACATTCTGCAACACTCCAAAAATTATCATCACTAGGATCTGGAGTGTTGAAGGGAGGCCTCCCACACAAGGCGAGACTCAGGTTGGAAAGAGAAGGCAAGCCTAGAAGTTAAATCAGTGTGGATTAGAATAGGATATTGTGTGCCACAGGCAACCTTTAGTAGTAGAGGATACAATTTTAAGTTAAAATATAGATGTCTTTTATAAAAAGTTAATAGTTACACATTTATTTTAAGGTATATTAGAAAAATATAGGTTTGATACTGAATATAATATGATTTTATAGATATTTTTGCTTAGTATATGGCCATCATAGGTATTTAAACTTTTTTAAGTGAGCCAAATAGTCATAGACACACACACATCTATATAATAACAATATAGCTACAATTCGGATGTGGCAAAATTATGACAGTTGAACGTGCATAGCTGAAGTTTTTAGAAACATAGGAGCCTAGGTGTTTGGGCATTCCGAGAAGGGGAACTTTGTCACCAAGCCGTGGAGGCAAGAACATATTTGGAATATTCTAGAGATAGTACAGTGAATCATTCTCCTAAACAGATGAATGATCACTCCACGTGACCCACTGACGTGCCTTGGTGATGCCAGTGCTGAGAGGAAAGTGGTTAATCAGTGTTCCTTAGCAATATCACCTTGCGTGTCAATTTACGTAAAAGACTTATACAGCCATACCTTTAATTCTTCAATTAGTCAACAAAAGTAAGACAGGCCTTACTATTTTACCAAAATTTGCCCTAGCTGCTCAAGGAAAAACAGTGTGTACAAAGTAAAAACTTTGCTCTCAGGGTACCCACCAGCTTTTGGGAAAGGGAGACAGACGGAGTGATGGTGCCAGGGCCTGACCCTCTGTTGGTTCTGCAAACACACCCAGTTCTTCTTCCACGTGAGGCCTTTGCACATGCTTTCATCTCAGCCTGGGGTGCTTTTCCCCCCATGCCTCATGTGTCTAGCTCCTTCTCATGTAGTAAGTCTCAGCACACACTTCAGCTCCTCAAAGAAGCCTTTCTAGTCACCACACTTAAATTGGAATACATATCCCTTCATTCACATCTGTATCCCGTTGTTTGTTTCTTTAATACAACTTACCACAAATTGTAATGATCTGGCTTTTTGGATTCTTTGGTATTTGTCTTATCCTCCGCTGAATGTTGGCCTTGTGAGGGCAGAGACTATCAGTCTTTCCCAGGGCCTAAAACAATGCCTAGACCAAGATATATTAAGATATATTGAATGTGGGGCCAGCCCCATGGCTTAGCAGTTAAGTGCACGCGCTCCGCTACTGGCGGCCCGGGTTCGGATCCTGGGCGCGCACTGACGCACCACTTGTCCGGCCATGCTGAGGCCGCGTCCCACATACAGCAACTAGAAGGATGTGCAGCTATGAAATACAACTATCTACTGGGGCTTTGGGGGAAGAAAAAAAAGGAGGAGGATTGGCAATAGATGTTAACTCAGAGCCGGTCTTCCTCAGCAAAAAAAAAAGAGAGAAGGATTAACATGGATGTTAGCTCAGGGCTGATCTTCCTCACAAAAAAAAAAAAGATATATTGAATGAATGAGTGAGGGAGTGAGTGAAGGGCTGTCCAACGTACACATAAAAAACACCTAGGGAACAAGAAGAGAGGTAGGAAGTAACTGTAATAAGAGTCTTCTTGGAGAGAGTTCTATTTATGCACACAGGAGTTTTGGTCAGAGTGAGTAAAAGTAGCAGGACCTTAGTTTAATGTACACACAAAAATTCAATTCGTTTACTCAAATGTCAAATACCATTTGAGATTGTTTTAGTAAAACCACAGTTTAAAACTGGAGGGAACTTTGATAACCTAATAAGACTTTGCGAATTCAAGGTAGAAAAAAGATATCACAGATATGAAAACAAGGACTCTAGGATTTTCCCACTACACACGCAACCTTAGTGGCAGAGATTTATGTATTCCCAATTCAGAAAATGGATTATAGGAGCACATTCCAAAACCACACTCACTGCGCTCCATTAGCACCCAGATGGCAATAGGCTGAGCATACCTGTTGCCCACCTTGTCAAGCACCTGCTAGCCTCAACCAGTGTGTTCTGATGGTGTTGCAGCTTCTCGTGGTGAAGTCGGTGGGCTCGGTGTTTAAGTTGAAGCCGTCTAACAAAGGCAAGATCACACGCAGTATGAATGATGTTCTGCGAGGAAGCTGTGAATCCCAATTAAATAATATCAGAATTATCCCCTCCCAAGTTACACACTCACAAATATTTGGGTTTTTTTTTCTTTTTTCATTTTAATTGTGGCATCAAAGACCCTTTCAAATGTCAGAATTAATTAGTTCCTTGTTCTTTATGTGAATGAGGCAGAAAAATAGCTGTATGCTTTCTGATTCTGCAACCTTCCCAACTAACTCCTACAGGCAGAGAATTGGTTTTACTAATAAACAACAATGTCATAAGAAAAAAATGTAACTCTCATAGTTATTACCCTTGTAAACTGAGAAGACAACTACCTTTCCCTTCCTCCTCCCAAGTACAGACAGATGGAGGTATGAATTATAGCATCCTGGGAACATCAGTGCTGAAATCTCCTGTCCCAATGATGTTGGCAATTGGTACCAAGAAACTTTAAAAAGTTTATCCCAGTAATCCTGCTCTGGAAATCTTTCCTAAGGAAATAATCAGAGTTGTTATGAAGTTTGTTAGCAAATAGTTCTTTTATCACTACACAGAAGTCAAAACTTGAAGCAAAACGATCTTTTAAATAGAGAAATGAATACATAAAATATGGTATTCATAAAATGGAATGTTATTCAGTTATTAAAAATCATGGATTCAAGAATTTTATAACGTTTTATCCTATAAAAAAGCACAATCAAAACTAGACAGTCAAATTTTGTAATGGTATGGACTAGGTCTGATCTATTTATCACTGAATTCCTACTATTTAGAAAAATGCCTGAAACAAAGTATGTTCTTCCTTCCTTTCTCACGTAATAATTATGAAGTAAGGAATAAATTCATGAATACATGAATAATATGTGTGCATTTATTGTAAAAGACTGGAAGAGATTCTGTAGCAAAATAGTAACAAGAAAGTGGGGGATCTCAAGTGATTTTATATTTTTATTTCAATGACCATGTATTACCTCCATTACAAACAAATTTTGAAATATTAAAGAAAATTTAAATTATTGTTCTTTGACGCTTTTCCTTTGGACAATTGCTGCTATCTTGAGTTTTGTTCATAAAAGGATTATTTTGGAAAGTGAGGAGTTTTAGAATATTTTTTGATCTTTGGAGCTGAGTATAGATGGGCTGAGTTTCCCAACCTCCCTCTGATGCTGTCCTCAAGGAGGTCACAGACTAACGGGCAGCTTGAAAGGGGTCCATGCAAGATTTGCATAACTCATCTTCTTGAAGGAATTCTGAGCTTCATGGAATAATAAGGGGGCCACAGTTTCCTCTTTTAAAGTAAATAATCATCCAATTTTTCTACTCTCTCCACCCTTACCTTTGTATTTTAAGCTTTCTTAAAACACAGTAAAGCTACTAATTAGATTATTTTATTAATAATAGATCAGACTTTGACCAAAATGTTGACTTATATTTAGACACAACCTCTTTCAAAATATCAGGACCATCCCATACATGTCGTGTCCCTGTTAGCGATGATTACTCATATTTATCTTCTTTTTTCCCAAAAATGAAAGCTTTGTTTTGTTTTGTTTTGCTTCTCTTAATCTCCACGATAATCACCATGATAAGAGAGCATAAAGCAGTTGTGTTCTCCTCAGTCACAGCCCTTTATCAAACACCAACTGTGCACAGCAAATTGGATATACTATGACTCTATCTTGATTTGTGTTTTTCATAGAAACTGTCTACCTAAATGCATTAGTGATTTGAATTCTACAGTAACAGTGTGGCAATATGGAAAAGAGTAGACTAGGAAGAAAAAAATAAAGTCTTATTTGCAGCAAAAGATCATGGGGGTTACCAGCTAAGGGAAATACTCTATCTGAATCCCAGAAATACTAACAGAGAAATTATAAATTGGCTGTGCAAACTGAAAATATGAATCTTCGCTAAGAAAAGAATAGGAGATATGACCCAGGGAATAGGATGTGTGTGTGTGGGGGGTGGCGCCGGGCGGGTGTTGGTGGGGAGGAGACTGTGTGATGCTGAAGAACTTGGAAGTACTATACGTAGGCATGAATTCTTGCACTCCTGACCTCTAAGAAGAGAGAAGTTCTAACCAATACCAGGCAGCAAGTTTGGCAAGAGGTTGATGGAGCTCCGACTTTTCTCAAAGGCATATTGCAACTTGGCCTTAAACCATCCTTGTTCTTCTTCTTTTTTTAACTACTTTTGGAGTTAAGCACAATTTTCCTGAAACAAACTTCATCCATCCCACCATGAGGACACTAACACCAAATCCACTTGTTGCCTGTCTGGGGTTTTCTCATTCATAAATATCTCACACAAATCTTATCTCCTCTGAAAACACCCTTTTGAGAACCTGTGTCCTCTGATTTTTCCTCATCATTTATTAACAGCACCCTATATTTGACATTCATCTGTCCTCAGTTGTTTGTTAGTTATTTTGTTTGTCCAAATAGATCCCTCTCCCCTACTGGATTTGGAATTTATGTAAACTCTTATCATTAAATATAGTCCAATGTATTTTATTGTTTTTCTGTATATCTGACCTTCTGCTATGTTGATTTTTTCAAGGGGAATGAGTAGCTCTGATCCATTCCTCTATTTTTAGCATTCAGCAAAGGGCTTTGCCCCATAGTTACAGTTCTTGATCTCTGTTGTGTGAATGAGTACTGCTTTCCATTTTATGACAGGAATATCTGTCTGTGGGTATGTACATTATATGCACATTCTATTCCTGGGGTTTACCTGTTGCCACCATTAGAACTACTTTCTCAATACCCGTGCCACATAGGGTTGTAAACTCTTTAGGGTCCTGAGATAACACAGAGAAAAAAGAACATGCATGGCCACAAGAGTTTTAGGAAACATTGTTGACATCATGACATCCAAAGGCATCGTGAAAGCAAACAATGGAATATATTAAGACCAGCATTAGGAGTTAATTATCACTAAATCTTATGTTGCCCAAATGTAGTATTTTCACAATTTCCTCTTAGTCTAGCTTTTTTGATCATATTCATCAATATCCATATTAAATAGTGGAGGGGCATTATCAGGAGAGGCAAGGTGAGGAAACCTGCCAATGAGGGTTTTGCTCCCAATTTGGAGATTTTTCCCTTTGAGTTTTTATTCAAGAATTTTCTATCCTTCTGAGACTCTTTGCAAATTGTCATGTAGAACACTTCCCATGAGCATTGGAAAGTTTCTAGATGGATTTTAGCTCTCCTGGCATATTGATGTCTAGGCTTTCTCCTGTATTGATATATCAGGAGAATTCAAAAATTACCTCACAACTCTTAATTACAATAGTAGAAAGGTGACAGCAAACTTTATAAGACAAAAGTAGATGGCAAACTATCAGTCTATGACCATTTAATTGATAAGCTGTTAGAGGACTACACTTTCAGAGAACATAGATGCTAACCCTAAGCAACATTATCTACTGTTACTTACTACCATTTTAGAAGAATGGGACAGCAAAAATTTAAAAATTCAATATTGCAAGTCTCTTTAGATGACATGATGACAAATATGTAGTTTAACTGAATTATTTACTTTTTGACTGTTTACTATTTTGACAAAATGATCAAATGTCCAGAAAGTTTTGAACCTGGAGTTAAAGGAGAGCAGATCCGAGTTTGAGGTAACTTAACCACACTGAGCCTCAATGTTCTCAGCCATCGAATGGAACCCATCCTACTTATACCACATAACTCAAGAGTTGTTCTGGGAATCAAATGCGAGAGTGGTCATCAGAGGGGTTTGGGATTTATTAAGCATTGTTCCCATGGAAGTCAATATTGCTATATCAAAACGGGTGGTGAACACACCAGTGTCAATTTCACCCGTACCTCACTGTGGAATAGCCATGCAGTTTGAAGAGGATTTATCCATCTCCAGCTCCAGAGATGAGCCCTAATTGGCATAAGTCAATTTACACTTGATATTTCTGTGGTCACATGGATTGATTCAAGGGTTAGCATGTAATCTAAGTTGGCCCCATCAGACTAAAGGAAATCCTTTTGTTAAGTGGTTAAAAGAAAAGCTCTCTTTCTCACTCTTTCATGGTTGGAAGAATAGCACGCTCTCTCTCTCTCTTTCTCGTCTGTGCATGGCTTACTCATAGCATCTTTGGCAGCCATTGTATGGCCGAAGGGGAACCAGTCTTAGGATGAAACAGACACCATAGGAGACAGAAAGATAAAAAGAATGGAAATAGGGCTGACTCTTTTGAGTCACTTTTCAAAATCTTTAAAAAACTTTTATCTTTGAACATCATGGTTACTGAATGTGCTTAAATATAAGGCAATAAGATTTTTAGTCCATGGGCCAGCCCCGTGGCTTAGCGGTTAAGTGCGTGCACTCCACTGCTGGCGGCCCGGGTTTGGATCCCAGGCTCACACTGACGCACTGCTTCTGTGGCCATGCTGAGGCCGCGTCCCACATACAGCAACTAGAAGGATGTGCAGCTATGACATACAACTATCTACTGGGGCTTTGGGGGGAAAAAAAATAAACAAATAAAATTATTAAAAAAAAAAGATTTTTAGTCCACCACTCACAAAATGTATTTCTTTTTCTCAGAAAAGAAAATGATGGCTTTTATTAGCACCCTAACAAGTTTTTCATATTACAGAATACTCTCTTAAATATTTCATTTTGAAAAAAAATTAATACTCTTTGAGTAAGTTATTTTAGCCTGAGAATCAATCAATGTTAGCTTTAGGTGTACAAAAAGGTTGCTCGACAGAATTGGTTAAAAAAAAAAAAAGGAAAATTGTAACATGAAGTCAGTAATTATTCGTGGGAGGTATGATTTTATAATTGAAAATGTTGAATGTCATTGTAAGAAAGACTTTTGCATCAAATTTTGAGGATCCATACAGTAAGTTACATTAGTATAATATATAAATATTACTATATATGTACTCGCACATTACATTATAATACATATAATATTTTACACTATATATACATTACTATAATATACACGCATTAAGAGAAAGATATGTATATATACATATATATGTATATTTAAGATGAAGAAAAACAGCCACCAAAAATACACAATTAAATACTTGTGGCTAGGATAACATTTCCATGACAACATCAGACACAGATACCAGAAGTGCTATGTCACAAACACCAAATACCCTAGACAGAACTGAAAATCATTTGATGTGGAAAATTATTATAAAACTCAAAACTTGGTTCTAATGAGGGCAAAGAAGAGTTTAAATCAGATAACTTCATGAAAATTGAGACTGGAAAAAAGCTATATCCCAAATTAATATTTCATTTTCAGAATACACTATTTAAAATGTTTAGGTAATTAAAATAGTAAGTTACATATCAGAGGTAAACCTTATCATTTGCACACCTAATAGTGTATATATTCACATTCAGATGGCCATTTTCAAAGGCCCCTTTGGCTGACATAGCATCTTCAGCTCTCTGAAGAAGGTGTACTAGAACACCACGACACGGCTCTGTGGTTAGAACCTGGCATCTGGAGTTAGAAACGCTCAGTTCTCTAGTTACTATGTGACCTGGGGACGTTTCTTAACTCCACCAAGTTTCTGTTCTGTAGATGGGGATAATCATAGTATCTACTTCATAAATAAGTATGAAAATTAAATGAGATGATGCAAGAGAAATGGAACATATTAGATTCTAGCTACTTATTGAACAAATGAATGAAAGAACAGAAAGAGAAAGAGGGACATAGTCAAGTGATTAAAAATTATTCCTCTGCACTTTTAGTCTTTGAGAGAAAGATCATCTTCATGTAAGTTCTACAGATGACTCCTCAGCACAGTTGTCTAAAAAGTCTTTCTTGTCAGGTTCATCTTGTCTTCATTGTGTTTTAACTACCGGCCTAGACCACTAACCGGAGCACCAGAATCCTGCCTCTCAATGTTTTCACTGGCAGGCATTTTCTAACCATATGTTAATGATATTTCAGAGGGAGATTTAGTTAATGACTGTAGAGTCTTTTGAGATCTTTGGATAAAACTGTCTCGCTAACCATAAGTTATTTTAATGGAAATATTATTTTAGCAGCTTAGTCCTTTTGAAGATTTTTTCCCTTTGTGATGTGAATATTCAGAAAATGAATTTCAAGTAGAAAATGTGCAACTTCTCTTACAAAACTTAAATCAGTTTATTCCTGAATCCATTGTTCCACCTTGATAAGAATCACCTGAATTAAAAATATATTTAGAGTTTAAAATAAACAAATGCTGCATAGCACAAAAATTCTGAAGATATAAGCAACTTAACTTACATTTGTTTTTTGGTGCTCGTGTCTATTAAATTGCTAAAATCACATCATTTTGTAACTAAGCTGTTTGAAGGAACAGATAATAAAATGGTAGTTAACATTTATTGAGTGTGTGTGATAATGCTAAGGACTATTAAAAAAACACATTGTATTACCTCAGTTAAATATTAGAACAATCCCATTAGGTAGCATTTTTATTATTCCCGTTTTATGAGTGTAAAAACTAAATCTTAGAGAGAGATTAAGTAACAGGCATACCATCACATAGTGGAACTAGGAGTTAGAATCAGGCTGTATGAGGCCAGAGCCCACACTTGTAGCCACTCCACTGCACTGGCTCCACTCCACTGTATTTAGTAGACTATACTAACTCTGTAGTATAATAGCATTTTGTGCTGAAAATACAGAACATTGGTCTGGGGACACAGTTTGAAGCCTTTTGCATCTAATTCTATCTTCCAGTCTTTGTTCAAAGTATCGTTCTTCCTTTCTTCCCTTTCCCCTAACCTCCATTAACCTAAAATCTATGTGTCAGGCACAGTGCCAAGTGCCATGTTATAGAGATGGATAAGACATTGCCCCTGCCCTCCAATGAATACAGGCTGATTAAGGAAAGAAATCAGTAAACAAACTACCATGTAAGTTGTGTAAAATACTACGCAAGAGAAAAGTACAGGTGTTTCTCCAGAGCTGTGGTTCTCAAAGTGTGGTCCTGAACTAGCAGCATCAGCATCACCTGGGAACTTGATAAAAATGCACATTATCCAGGCCCACTCTAGACCTACTATTGCATCAGAAAGTCAGCGGGGCCCATCCATCTGTTTCTACAAGCCCTTCAGGTGATTCTGACGCACTGAAGTTTGAGAATCACTGGTCTAGAGCAGAGGCGTCAGGGCAAGATTTCTAGAGGGTCTGATACCTCTGTTGAGTTTTGAAGGATGGAGAGAAACTAGATGGACAAAGACCAGTGTTCCAAGGAAAGGAAGCAACATTGCCAGCCCCAGGGGTGAGAGGAAGCATAACCACAGCAGGGAATTTGAAGCCATTCAGTATGGCCAGAGTTTAAAAATCCTTGTGTGGAGGGGGAGGGATATGGTGATATGGCGACAGACGCAGTTGGTCAAATGCAATGGAGAAGATCATGAAAAATTCTTGTAAATCACATTGATGAGATTAAATTTTATCTTGACAGGAATGGAGCATCCTTGAAGAATTAGCATCAGAGAAATGATTTGCAGTGGGGCAAGACTGGAGGCAGGAAGATCAAGTAAGAGATTATAATCGTAAGTGATGAATAGAGAGATCCTAAAATAAAGATAGAGCAGTGGAGGAAGAGATAAATGAGCACATTTTAGAGGTATTTTAGTAAAGTTATGTTAACTTATTGGAGGTGGGCGACTAAAAGAGAGAGGGTCCGGGATAAGCCCTGGGCCCTAATTTGAGCATCATCTCATATACCATTCTATACACCTCTTGCCTTCTGTCTCAGGGCTTTCCTGTTGACTCTGAGAAATGGGAAGCCATAGAACCCCACTTGCCACCCTCCAGTAAATAACCTGGAAATTAAGAGGTCTTAATGCTCCACGGGGCAAATCTATAACCATCAGGAGAAGGAAGCTAATGGACAAAATATCCCCCTACTCTCTCCCTGAGACTAGTTTAAACAACTTCTTGGGTGGCCAGCTTGATAACACATTTTTGTATTGGCTGTCTCTCCTTCTCTGCTTCACTACCCCTGACCCTCACTCCTGTTCCATGGATTACACTCCCAACAAAGTAGTAGCAATAATCCTTTGCCTCAGTCTTTTCCATCTGGGGAACTCGGTATAATTCACTATGGTTATCACTTCGTGATCATTCTGCTATGTGCGAAGTGTCGTGCTAGGTGCTAGGGATAAAGTGATGAACCAAACACAAACACTGCTTTTGCTGTCACGGGCTTGGAATCTATGCTATATTTAGACAAGCAAATTGATAATTAGATGTGGTATTATAAGTCCTCTGACGGGGAAATGTGAGTGCTATAGAAACACAGGAGAAGCTGCCTTAGGAAAAAACTGGGAAGACAAGTTGAATTGGAGTCATCAACGAAGCATTCCAAAGAAGTCTAGTAGGCTGATCATATTTGGGCTAGAGACTCCATTTGAGATGCATCAGTTTATAGACTGTCTTTGAAGTCATCAGAATGGATGAGAGGGGAAAAAATTACAGGAGACAGTCGTGTTCGGGGAAGGGGATGCATTTCAAGAGTAAGCTGAATAAGCTGGCATGGAGTCGAAGCAGCAGCGGCTAGAAGAGTTATCAGCCGCATCACTTACCAGCTCCCTGATACGTGACAATTACCTCATTTCTCTAACCCGCTGGGCCTTAGCTTCCGTGTCTTTTGTAAGAGAGTTTGTGTTTAGATAATTTTCAAATTCCCTCTCCTCTCTAGCATTTTTCTCATTTATGAGCCATGATATTGTAGTCTGCAGGTAGAGGGAATGTAGGAGATTGCGCAAAATACATCTTATTCTCAGTTCACCCCCTATAAAATACTTCCTTAAATAAATCTCTGTTTTCTACATGCAAAACAAGAAAAAATGTACTTGCTTTTAGTTTGAGTTCCAAATAAAAGGCAAGTACAGTACCGCAAAATATAAGCCTTCCTATTACCATGTTTTCTCTCCATTGTACACGTGGGATAAATGCACTCAGGCAGAAGGACAAAATGGCTTATGCAACAGAAGAGGAAAGCAAAAGATCCTAACTTTCTAATCCCCAGATGTTTTGCAGTCCATATTCTCTTCTTTGTCAGGAAAAGCCTTGCATAATGGTGGGAGGAGCTGGTTTTTCAGCTCTGCTGAGCCTCCCTCAGCTGCCTGGCTAAATCTATGCTGATTCGCAGAGGGCCATTTCCCTGAATACTATTTTCTTTACACTGAGCGCCACAAAGGAGTGCCAGAGATCAGAAGCCAGACTACATTTGTGTTCTGTGCCAACATTGCCAGCCAGAGTCCTGTCCTGTAAGGTGCAGCACAGTGGGAGATAAAGGGGCAACAAAACACCAGACTAGGACCAAACACTTCATTGGAATCCACAAGAGGAGGTAACATAAAGCAGTAGCTTGGTTCAGCGTTTCCCAAATGTCTGACTTGCCTGGAGAACTTGTGAACATGAAGATTCTGACTCAGTAGGTCTGAGGTGCAGTGGTGTGGGGAGCTGGCTCCTAACGCCTTGACAGGGCCAATCATTAACACCTCTTCTTGACTCTGGTCAGTGACTTCACGTTGGTAGCTTGCAATCTGCCATGGTGGGAGTATTTACACCATGGAAATCAGCAAACACTACAAAGGTCTCCTCCACACCCCCCCCCCAAAAAAACTGATCGTAAAACATTTACCAGCACACCACCGGGGACGATGCCTGAGGTTATGCATTTCTAACAAGCTCCCCAATGATGCGGATGCTCCTGGTTCCTAGACTTCACTTTGAGGAGGAAGAGTTTAGAGCACAGCCTCTGGAGTCAACCGGGTCTAGAAATAAATTCTGACTCTGTCTCTTAAACAAGTGTAACTTGTATAACCCAAACAAGTTACCTATTAAGGCATTGTAACCTGCTGTATTTGGTTGCCTAAACTGGTCTGACATTTTCTACTCTTTCTCTGGGCCTCAATTTATACGTCTGTAAAATGGAGAATAGGGATGAGTTCCTACTTCCTAGTATTGTCCCAAGTAGTAAATTAAATAAGGTGCTTAGAGCACAGAATGAGTCAATAAATATCAGTGTTTGTAATTTTTACTACCAAAATATAATTCTATAAAATTATGATGCCAGTGATGGAGAAAACTAAATAATATGGTAAGCAAACACTTTGTTAGAACGGGTAAATAAATATCATGAAATATCGCTATGTTTAATTTAAATATTTTTGTCTCCCACTTAATTCACTCTTTTTTCTTTAAATCTAACTCCACAATATTAAGATTCCAAGATGTTTGGAGGTGAGAATGGGGTTTTGGGGGAGGGAGAAGGAAGAAAACTAATTTTGTACTTTGTGTGTGTCATGGAAAATACAAAAGTTGTTTTTTTAGAAAAAGCATTCTCTTTCTGATCTCTCTTTCATGAAGATAAAAGTGTTTCTCCTTGACACGGAGGCAATATTAGACATTTTATATTTCTGAAGCCCATCACATGCCTTTCATCCCACAGCTCATGAATAACTTATGTTCAGGATGAGGAAGGGTTCTCTTGACTTCCTGTGGAGTAAAGTTTGCAGTCACAAAACCCATTTTCCCAGAAATCACCTGTATCTCTCCAGTGCCTCTGGGTGATGAATACTCCCTTCAGATGATAACTGAGTGTTTGTATTACCTGCTAGTTCTCAGTTAGCGTAACGAGTCGGAGTCTTCCCCCTAAGAACTCCAGGAGGACAGAGCTAGAACGTGCATCATGACACCTGGGAAAGGAAACTTCTTTTCATTTTCCATAAAGGATGTGATAACACTGGCAACAAACACATTTCATGATCTTTTAAGTAGAAAAGAGATAAGATGACAGATGTAGAAATTTCAACGATAAAAACTCTTGTATAAAGCCTATTTTCACCTAACTTTTTGATGTACGTGGTAATCAAAAAATTATATCTACATGTAATGTTCATTAAAGTAAATTATGCTAACAGACAGATAATTTTGACTTAGCCTGATACTTTATTACCACGACAGTAATTTTCAACTTTTTTTGTTTTTCAGCACCAACACACTAAAAGAATAAGACACGGTGCCATCAGTAACAAAGGCTCTTACAACACTAACTCCCGGGGAGGTTTGGGGGATATATGTGAGGGTTCAAAAGGATGATGCACGGAGGCTGACCACAACTCGCATCATTTCCTTTCCATCTCGTTCCTCATTGGGAGTTACTTTTGTTAGAAAGAAGCACATATATCCCAAAATATCACAGTGTATATTCTTCTGCACTTTATGTCCCACTTTCTTTTGACAGAAAGAATGGATGCAAAATGAAGGGCTTCTTAACAATGGAGGCCATAAAACCCAAGTAAAAATGTTGGTTCATATGTATTTTTCTATGCTTAGGATTCAGAACTTCCATATGGTCCTCAAGAAGTCTATGAACAAAAAGAGACTGACCAATGGTAAAAACATGGAGTTCAGAGACATAAAGCCTCCATCCGAATTCGGATCTACCAGTTACCAAAGCTGCACTCTTTCATCTATTAATTATTCTCACTGAGATTCCCTTTCTTTTTTCATCTGTAAAACTGGGATAACACCAACCTTGCAAAATTGTTATAAAAGTGGAAATAACCTGTAGAAAGCATCCAGCACAGCTCCTGGATTTCTAAGATCCTGAGTACATGTCAGCTCCCTGACAGAAGAAGCGCAAATATTTTACTTAAGAGAGGGAAAAGGTATGGCATTTCCCTCTCACAGGACAATTAAATGTGCAATATTCAGAAATCATTTCATTATTGCTGGTCCCCATAGGTCACCCAGCCTCAACTATGGTTTTCCCATTGATTGCCCCAGTAATCCTGTCATATTATCTAGCTGTCTTCTCATTCGACATGTTCTCTGCATGACACTCTTATGCTCCCCAAAAGGTAAAATCCAGATGAAAATGGCCTGAATGCTTGGTCATTAGAATCACTCTGCTGAGTTGAAGTCCCTCTGGCTTCATTTCTTCCCAAGCAGTGTTTTTTCCAAACTGTTACACGCTCTCGTTCTACTCCCCACAGAACAGCAAAGGGATTAGTGTCAAACTCCGTTAACTTTGGCTTTGTTTATACAAACAGGGAAATTTGGAAATGAAGGAGGACATTGGGGAACACAAAGACTAGCAGAGGCACCAAGCCAGAAAGCTGAGGGTTGAAGTAGCCTCAAACCACATCTAGCCAGTGGCCCTGTAAATTATGCTGCCAACCCACTGAGCAAATTGAAAAACCCAAACAGATCAGGCAGGGTCGTGAAATGTGGCCAGGGAGAGAACTCTAGCTATAATAGCAAATGGAAGTCCTGCCCAGGAATGGTTCATGGTACAGTGATGCAAATTTCAGAAAAGCAATACAATTAAATTGCCAGGCTAAATGATAGCCACGTGCAGATGAGTATAGATTACCAGACCTAGGAGAGAAAAAGAAAATCCAAATAGAGACTGCCTGCTAAATGGAGTATTTCTGAACCAAGCAGACAGGGAAAATGTCTAAGATTTTAGAGTCCAATTGTCCAGCTGTAGCTTCTTAGATCACTCTTTGAGGAGTGAATTCACTGTCAAAAATCTTTTAACTAGAAGACATCTCTGATGCCCCTCACTCCATAGAGAAGCATAAAGTACTTATGATTCTCACTATGTGCTACCCACCAGTTAGTTCTCTTTAATATACATCAAAGAAGTTTACGGCATGATTATGCCCTTTTCTCTTCCTAAAATTTACTTAGAATCAACATTTTTAAAATTATGTCAATTGTATATATATTTTATCCCAATAAAAGTTAAAAAGATGTATTAATTATGATTTAAATATAGATGAGGGGCTTCCACATGATTTTTATCTTATTTTCTGAACTTCTCTGTAGCTCCACGATGAGCATGTGTTACTTTCGTAATCAGCAAAATAGACATGAAAATTAGTATACACAAATTTGTGTATATTTTATTATTTCTAGGTTTTAAAATGTGAACAGCAAAATGACTAAAAAGAAGAATATAAAATGTTAATAGTAGCTATTTCTGGGCGGTAAAGCAGTTACTGGTTTCTTCTTTCCTTTTATATTTTCCAAAAATTTTACTTTTTTAATGATAAAGAACAGTAATTTTTATGGTGTTAATTGACGCCAATGCCAAGAGGTGCTTTATTAGGGCATTGCAACTCACTGTGTTTGGTTGCCTGGACTGGTCTGACATTTTCCACTGACTTTCAAGTTGAATAGTTATGTAAAAAAACATCTTTCAACGTGTATTCCTTAGAACATTAGTCCTTGGAATATTAATGGCTGTTACAAAAAAAAAAAAAAAGTCCTTCAATGGTCAAGTAGGTTAGAAAATGCTGAGTTACCAAAGCTAATAACATCAAAACTTTTAAGAACCTTTAATATACTAATAAGCACTGTACATTCACATACCAACAATAGAGTGTGCTTTACTTCTGAAACTTACCTGATAGTAGAACTCATTTTTCTTTGAACAAACGTAGGATTACTGTTTAAAGGAATACACTTTGGAGAAGGTTAATATCTAAGCTTAGGCAAATCTAAATATGAAAATAATATATATTTATATATATGTGTACACATTATATATGTATTTATATATAATTTTTAAATTAGTTCATTTATTAAAAGATTCATTATAGATGTTCTGATTAGTTCACTTATTAAAAGATTCATTATAGATGTTCTTTAAAGTGCCATTTGTCTTAGTAGAGTTTAATAGCATCCAATTTACAAAACTCCTGATTTCTCTCCTACATGATAGTGCTCCCAGAGCACTTGAAGTGTAGATGAGAAGCTACCACACGATTTATATCTCATTTTCTAAACTTCTCTATAGCTCTGCAATGAATGTAGGTTACTTTTATAATCAACAAAATAGACATGAAAATTAGTATATACAAATTAGCTCCGTTACTGCATTCACAGCAATGCATTGTATTTATTTGTTTTCATAGCATCCTCCACCATTAAAATGTGATCTTCCTGAGGTCCAGGATGTTTTCTTAGTCATCTTACTATTGCTGACACATTAGAGGTGCTCAATAAATATTTATTGAATAGATTAACTAGGAATTATATAACTCAAGGAAATCAAATTCTCAGGAATAAGAGAGGGAGGGCTGGAGTACAGCCAGCATGACTAGGAAAGAATAATTTTTTGAAAAGTACGAGGAATAACAGAGTGCTTTGGATTTACAAAGAAGAACTTATAGTTGAATCAAATTAGCTCTGTTAAAGTCCTGGAGGAAAATGAAACTGACAAGGAGGGTCCTCCAAATTAGGTGTAAAACTTCTCTTGAACCGAGTTTGTAATAAAATGTAATGAAAATATGCGAAGCAGAGCAGACAGTTGTATCTTCAAGAGATGTGTATTTTAAGATGTGGTGAAATAGTCCATTAAAATGAGAAGAGCTGAAGGCATAGGAGTAAAAGGGACTTAAGTTTAAAGATCGAAAAGGAAAATGTGGCCCTCGGGAACACACATGCGATTGAGGGCAGCACATGGACTGTTTTCTGAATCCCTAATAGCTCTTTTTCTTGCTTAGGCTTTGCAAATTCTCGCTGGGGAAAAAAAAAAAAAAACTGTGTTGGAACTTTTGTGAAGCAATTAGAATACATTATTTCAAATGGATGTACTACCAAGATTGATTTTAATGGTTTTGTTTTGAGTATCAAAACAATACAGATAAAAGTTGGGAGTGGGGAAACAATGAGCAACCTAGTCGTTTTTAAATCCCCTCCCTTTTATCATCTCGTGGGCTTTACATTTGAGTATGTGACTGTCTCTGTCCAGCTACTCTCATTGTGCCCTGTAAATAGCCTTCTACCTGTGGCTGAAGTGAATCCTAAACTGACTCTGATAGACAGAAGACATTATCCCAAATGAACAAACGCTTTCTCTGTGTCCTAGTCTCTCACTTTGCGTTGTGCTTTTGAATGCCTTAATATCCCAAATATAGGATGGAACTATAAGCAGCACTTTCACTTGACGAGTATAATACCCCACAGCCTATACAATTGGTTGCAGATTAAAAATCCCAGTCAACCAGATACTTACTTAAATTGGCCAAATATTCATATAACAGAAAAATTACAAAAGCTATTATTATTTATTAAGTACTTTCTTTGCATGATTTCTAAATCCTCAAACCAACCCTACGAAATATCTATAAAATATCTCATCTACTTTATAGATGAGAAAACAGGATCCACGAGATTAAGTAATGTGTCTGTGGTCAAGTAGTTGAAGCATGGAAATATGAATCCAAATTTGCCTATTAACACAAGCTAGGCTTTTTCTGCCACCCTAATTGTCACGACTAAACTCATTGGTGTTTTGTCTGTTTGTTTTAAAAAAACATCAAATTGCTTCCACGTGACCAAGACGACCTTAAAGTTCCCCTTGACTAAATTTAGCTTGACTCAATTTTAAACAGGTTGCTTCCTAACTATAGGCCCCTGACCTCCCTTTTCTTAGGTATTTACTTTAGAAAACTTTTATTTATAAATTCTTTCTCTGCCTCTTTGAGATGTAAATCTTCTCCCAGCCTCTTGCCAGTTTTACAACCCAGAAATGTCTTTCTGGAGGACCTGAGAGTTATCCCTTTGAAATGTAATTATCTAAGGAGATAGTGCTCCAATCTCCCAGTCTCAGTGGGAGGGTAGGAGCCTAGCTTTGATAAGCACCAATTAGCAAACACACATGGTCTAATCCTATTAACCCAACTCTTCCCTAATGTCCAACCAATACTTTTCCTCTAGCTCACCCCAGTGCTTAAAATCCCTCCTGCCTTTTGTTTCAGCAGAATTGAATTCAATTTCTCTATTGCAGTAGTCTCAAATAAAGTCTTCCTTGCCCGTTTCACTTGTCTGGTGCAATTTTTCTTTGACAGATATTAACGAAGTTCAGTTTTTTAAAAAAGGAATATTTTAATATGTCATCACAACCTTGCTCTTTTAGCTCAAAGCATTGGAAAGACAGATATTACTTGTTGAAAGATGATATCTCACTGAAATGTTGCATTTTCTTGTTTCTTCCTATAGTTTTCCTCTCTCTTGAGAATACATTTCATCTTGGCATCCAAAGCTCTTCATAAAGCAGACTCCTTCGTCTGCTCCCAGCTTGTTCACTGGCCACAAGGAAATACAAACCACAAATGAGCCATAATCTTTCTCACCTCCAAGCTTTGTACATATCATGGCTTCAGTCTAGAATGTTCCTCTTTGCCCTGACCCCACCCTATCATGCCAATTTTCCACTTCTCCTCTCTTCATGACCAAGTCCCTTCCACATTTCAAGACATCATTACATCTTGGAAGTCATGCATGTCCACCACCGTCCAGGATGCGGTTAGGTGAGACTCTCGAGGCTCCCAGAGCATCCTGGCAATCACTGGTTCTGGATCTTCTCAGCCAATCCATAGTTAATGCTTTAGTGATAGGAACTGCACCTTTTCCCACTTCGTCTCCTCAGAATCCATCTCAGTGCTTGAAACAAAATGGACACCAAGTCAACGTCAGTTGAACAGATGTTAAGAAGGGAAGTAGATTTGGTCCTTTTCACTTCCCTTACACAGGTTTCAAGAAGATGGACTTTTATTTATTTTTAGCAGTTCTTCTGGGTAAATAGTCCCTTAGCAAATACTAGGAAGTGATTTAGTGAAAGGGTTAAGTGCGTGGGCTTCGGAATTGAGGAGCTTGGCTTAAACCCTGAGTTTGAATTCCAGCCGTGCATACGAAATTGGCGTGATGCTGACAAGCTACCTAACCGCTGTTCTCTTTGATCTTCTTTTCAGTAAAATGGGGATAATATTACTTATCACAGGGTTCTTATCAGGATTAAATGGTTTTATTAGTTTCCTAGGGCTGCTGTAACAAATTACCACAAACTTGGTGGCTTAAAACAACAGAAATTTATTCTCTCACGGTTCTGGAAGCCAGAAGTCCTTAATCAAGGTATTGACAAGATTGATTCCTTCTGGAGGGTCTGGGGGAGAATCCATCCCATGCCTCTTCCCCAGCTTTTGGTGGCTGTCTGCAAATCTTGGTGTTCTTTGGATTGCAGACACATCACCCCAACCTCTACCTCTGTCTTCATGTGACTTTCCCCTCTAGGTTTGTCTGTCTCAAATATCTTCTTCTTTTCTCTTATAAGGACACCAGTCAATAGATTTGGAGTCCGTTCTAAATCCAGGATGATCTCATCTCAAGATCTTAATTATATCTTATACTGGTTTCCAGGGGCTGCCGTAACAAAGTACCACTAACTAGATGGCTTAAAACAACAGAAATTTATTCTTTGACAGTTTTGGACACCAGAAGTCTTAAATCAAGGTGCTTGCACGGCCATGCTCCCTCCAAAGCCTCTAGGAGAGAATCCTTCCTTGCCTCTTCTAGGTGCTGGCACTTGTTAGCTTGTGGCAGCATATATCTCCATCTTCATACACCTACTTCTCTCTCTGTTTGTCTGTGTCTATGCCCTCTCATATTCTTGTAAGGACACCAGTCATTGGATTTAGGGCCTACTTTAATCAAATGTGAGCTCATTTTTTATCCTTAACTGATTATATCTACAAAGATTCTATTTCCAAATAAGTCACACTCTGAGATTTCAGGTGGACATAAATTTTGGGGGAACATTATTCAACCCATTACATATCTGCAAAGACCTTAATTTCCATTGGTGCCAGTGATTAGGACTTGGATATATCTTTTTGGGGGACACAGTTTTTAGGAAGAGGCAGAATTCAACCCACTACAGCGGTAGAGGGTACTTTAAGTTCTAGCCACAAAGGCTGACATAGAGTAAGCACTATATTAGTGGAAGTTAGTGTTATTCTTAAATGCCCTATTGCTACTAAATGCCCATTTTGGTGGACATTTGGTACGTGGGTAAAAGGTGGTAGGGAAATGGGACCCAGGCTCCGACATAGAAAGTAGCTATATCTACTAGTGAACACGTTGTTTTTAAAGGCACTGTAATGAGCCCCTTGTTTGTGGGTCCCCAAACAGTGACACACACCTTTTCCCAACTTATGCTTTCTGCAGCCTGCTAAAAAATAACCCACAAGTCCTGCCAAGAAAATAATGAAACATTCCAGGCTATTAGGCCTTAGCAGACTTTAATCAAAGACTCAGTGATCTATGCTGGCTCTGGAGGCCTCTTCAAAGCTGAAATCCACCATGTAATGACCGTGGCATGAACCACAACTGGAAAAGAACAGCATCTGTGAACGGTGGAAGACGTGCCTCTTTTCTGGTTGGTTATCCACTGCTCCACAGAGGTGCCTGTGGCTCAGGGGTGAATTCTAACCACATATCCTAATATGTGCATCAGAGTTTGTGTGTTTTAAATGCACTTTGACGGGATAATTTAATATATGAATGTGTATTTCTTCTATTTTTTCCTTCATCTTCTGAGCATGTAGCCAGGCCCTATGTATTTTCTGGTCCCCTTGCCTCAAGCCAGTTTTGCAGGGTGGAAAGCAAAGCAAAAGCCACTTGAGGTCAATAGATCTTTCTGTTTGGGGTCAAAGGTCTCAGAACATTTTAAAAAATGATGTTGGGGGGCCGGTCCAGTGGCGTGGTTAAGTTCACACGCTCCACTTTGGCGGCCCAGAGTTCGCCGGTTCGGATCCTAGGCGTGGACCTACTCACTTCTCATCAAGACATGCTGAGCTGGCGTCCCACGTCGAGCAACTGGAAGGATGTACAACTATGACATACAACTATCTACTGGGGCTTTGGGGAGAAAAAGAGAAAAAAAGGAGGAGGATTGACAACAGATGTTAGCTCAGGGCCAATCTTCCTCAAAAAAAAAAAAATGATGTTGGGTATTCTAGAGAAGGCAGGAAGAAAAGACAGCCCCACCCTCACTAGGATGTGGCAGGTGCTCAGGGATGGATGAGATAGTCAACAGTTGCACCCAGGGAGGCTGTTGCCTGGCATAGGAGCCCAGACCTTGGCAAGCATCCCCATGTCCCTAGTGAGGCATAAGAGCAAGGAACATGTGAGTAAAGACAACTGGTCCATCTCAGTATTAACCAGAGTGAACGAAGAGTCAACAAAGGGGTAAAGACCTGAGGAGTCTTCCTATGCTTTGGTGATGCCAAAATGCCCTGGTATCACCATAGGGAGGAGGAAAACTCAAAATGACTGAGATTGAATTTTCTGCCAGCCCACTGGGAGGAGGGTGCAGATTCAAATTTCACTTGATATAATTTAAATAAATGTTTTTGATATTTTTGCACATCTATGAACAAAGATTCATTACAGTTGCACACTTATTTGTGTTTTACAGCAGCCCTTGGAAGTGCGCCATCAGTATTATTGTTTCCCTTCAACCAATGTAGAAGCTGAAGATCAGAGCTGACTCAGCTAAGGTCATGCAGCCAGCATGTGGCAAAACAGAGCCTGGCAGTTCTGACTCCCGAATAGGTCCATATTCTTCTTACTGCACTTGAGTATAAAGCAAACCACTAGAAAAAAAGAAATCTTATATTCTATAGTTACAGCTGTGAAAATTGGTAGATATGTGCTGGCTATTGTTCCATATGCCTCACACACTGAGAGCTATTAGTTAGGTTGAAATATCCATATTACTAGAAAAACTTTGCTATTGTTAAAGAATGATGATTTTAACCCTGCAACATCATTCCCTTTGTGAGGTAATGGAGACACCTGGGGAATATTTGCTGCTGTGGTCGCAGTATTGTCCTGTATATCCAGCTCACCTCTAGGACAAGGACCATGTCTGTCTGGCTCAGTCCTGCATCCCAGTGTCTAGCACAAGGTCTGGTCCATTAAGGTACTCAGGAAACATTTACTTAAAGAAGGAAAAGATGAGCAAATGATTCCAGCAATTGAGAGTAGATGCCTAAAAAGAGTCTATAAATAAGTCTAGAAACATATAAAATGCAACTTAACTTCACCTGAGAGTAGAATTCTTTTACAATAGCCAGTAGATCTATTTCAAGGAAAAAGTGGCCAGTAATATTGAGGGAATTGAGGATAGGCCTGGATTCCAGGTAACCTTTGCAAGCCAAATCATTCTATGACTGACTTGGGGAGAAGTGAGTGGGACATAGTAGAGCCATTAGACTGGAAGGGTAGTGTTGGGTGAGCTGGAAGGGTATATCTGAGGGGTCATTGAAATATTTCTACCTCATCAACTCTGCTGAAGTTTCTATTGCTTGTCTGGATTTTACCTCTTCTACAAGCTTTCCTTCCACTTGGCTATAATCCTTGCAGCGCTAATCATCATTGATTGAATGGTTGAATTTTGTTAGCTTTGGGATGCAGTGGAAGGTGGTGTATCATAGTGCATAAAAAAAAATTAAAACAGAACATTAAACATCCCACATCCCTGTCTTTCTGTTATTAAAAATATTTGCAACATTGAATAATTTGCCTGTTTTCTCAAATACAATTTCGATTCTTGCTGTATGTGTGGTTGTCAGCCTTCCATAAATATCCTAGATAATCTAACCAATTCTTAGAACCCTGACACATCATTTCACTTCCTTTCTACCCACAGTATCCTTTGCTCACTCCCATCGGATTGACTGTGACTCCCAAATGGGTCATGACATCAGACCCCTGAAATTTTGCTACCAATTCTATTGTCACCTCAGATGATAGTTACAAAAACAGCAACAATATTGATAGTAGCTAATATCTATAGAGTGCTTACCAAGCCAAGACTTTTCATGAATAATGTCATTAATTCCTTACTACAACTCCAATGATATCAGTACAATTTTAGAGATGAGGAAGGATATTGAATCTCAGGTGACAGATGGAGAGTGACTGAGTTGGAATTGGAACTTAACACTGACATAAACTCAAATCCATCCAAATATTAAATATGTCTAACTGGTAGCCTTGGACTTATTGAAGAAGTCTGTCCATTAAAGGAACGAATTGCCCCAAGAAGAGAATAGATGCAATCCTCAAATGATGGAGTTGGAGCAGCCTGCAAGGCACCATGCTCAAGTGAAGAGCTGCATCCTCAAAATATGGCTGCTTCAATTCTGCAGTGTTAGGGGCAAGTCAGCATCATGTTTGCTTCTGTTACTTCATTCTCTGCTCTAGGCTTATGCACTCTTTATTTGGGCTTATTGTCTTATTTGGTTAATTTTGTCATTTTGTTTAGTCAATTTTGCTCAGGCGCCCAGAGGCCCTGAAACACATGGTGCCAAAAAATAAACATTAATAAAATGATAGCTATTAATATAAACATTGCCAAGAGATAATGTGTAAGGGTGGGAGAAAAATAAAATATTGAAAGTATGGTTGCCAAAGCAAAGCATCACTACTACTTACTCTTTCTTTTAAGTGCCTCCTCTCTGTTCTTTAGGAGAGCACGTTAGGAGAGCCTTATAAGGTAGTTCTGGAAAAGGAGATTCCATATCAAGTGAGCATAAATGTCTAGAGACACAAATACAAATACATAACCCAATGCAACTGGAGGAGCCTGGTTATAAGCTCAGATGTGGGTTTATGAATTAGTGTATTCCATGGTTATTTCAACAAAGACAATTTAGCTCTATTGCCTTGGAGAGACTAGAAGGTTCAATTACTGAAAAGCCCACTTTTGAAATGTTCACTTTCCCAAAATATGTTCTAGGTCAGAGATATTATCAATAAAGATGAGGCAGTGCACATAAAAGGCAAAGGGTTTAGACCTTTGATAGTTACTGACAAGAAAACATGAAGTAGCCTTAAAGAAGCATAAAGAAGGATGGGGCAGAGAGTTTTCCAGCCTTTATTGGCTCTGTTTCTTCCCCAGAACTTGAGGGAGGACAAAAACAAAGAGAACTGCCCGTTCTTACCTACACGCTATCTTACTTCTCCCTCCTTCCCATGATTGAGTGGAGGGTGGGTAGATAGAGTTTGGAAGAAGAGGGAGAATATGATAAAGGAAGCAACAGAATGGTTTTAGAAAGGTTTAGACGCCTTTAAATTCACAGGAGAAATTAAAGGCCTAAGAAAGAACGCAAGATTTTCTGCTGTTTCCATCTAAAACACTACCCAGAGAGTGTCCCCAACTATCAACAGATATTTCTCCGTCATTGGCCAGATTTCTGTTACGTGCCCACAGAATCTCGAAGACTGAAGTCAAAACTAACTTTGGCTAAATATCAAAATTCCTTGCGGAGTTTAGCAAATCTTTGTATGCCCAATCTCTCCCCAAAGATGTGCAGGGAGTTTGGCAAGACTATAGGTTTACAAAACTCCAAAGTAATTTTGATGCCCAGGCAGGATTGAACACCAATGAAATAACGGCATAAAGCAATGCCATTGAACTCTTATGTGCATATTAATTATGTGAGGGTCTTACTAAAATGTGGATTATGATTCAGTAGGCTGGAAGTAGGGCTTGAAATTCTGCGTTTCTAGCAGATTCCTAGGTGATACAATGCTACTGCTCCCTGGACCCTAGTTTGCATGGTAAAGGTTTAAAGAATCCATTTTGCAGTCAGACTATCTGAATGTGAAAGCTGTGTTAACAAGACCAGTAAACCTCTCCCCCTGTAATGTTGGCCCCTTGGTCCTGGCTAATAACAATTTAAAAGGATCATTTGACCAGTAGAAACAAAGATTTTGTTGATTGCATAATATTGCCCGTGCTTTGAATGTAAGTTATAGTGTTGTGTTAGGAGAGAGATGACTGACTTTATAAAGGTTTTGTTTGCTCCAAAATTATGTCCCCAATCCCTCCTGCCTATTGCACCCCTTTCCCAGTGCAACACCATAACTACTCGGATTCATTTTACAGGGTAGATTCAGGGAGGCTAAGAGAGTTTTATTTGGAGAGAGGTTTTGCTCCGGAATCTTCATCTCCTGTCCCAAAAGGACTTACCTCTATATGAGTAATCACATTTTACTGCAACATCCAAGATTTCTGCACAGAGGCTAAATTTCTTTATCTATAAAATAAAAACATATGGATGCCATTTGAGGGCTAGATCAAATCATTAATGTAGAGCTCTTTCTTTCAGTCTCTAGCAAATAGCAAGAGCTCCATACAGGGCTTATTGAAACAGCATTCTTTCTATTCAGCACTCCTCGCCAGTATAGGCAGATGATCGGTGACTTGAGCCAAAGGGACAGGGTCAAGTTTACAGAAGAACACAGTTTCCTTCTCTAGCCAGGCGAGTAAACTGAGTCCACTGTATTACCACCTCTCTTCCCAGGGCTCTTCCCAGCTCTCCAGAAGCTGCCTCCATAGTCCAAACTTGGAAGCACTCCCTAGATTTCTCTAATAAAAGAAGTCAAAGGAGAAGCAGAAAACTTGTTGTCCAATGAGCATGGAGAATTGCTGAAAGTTTACTTCCTATGCTTGAGAGATGTTTGTAGAAATAATAATAAGAAAACTTCTTACAAGGAAAAAAGAAAAACTGAGTTTATAATACAGCTTGAAGGTGCAGGACTTTTTATTTGCCAGTCCAGACTTGAACTAAGAATCACACAATCTATAAAACACTCAGTTCTTCATGAGTTCAATTAAAGCCATGGATGCCCAAATGCACAGACTATTCTGCTTTGTGTAGTGATTAAATTGTTCTTGTTCAAACGGAATCTGGTTTTACCTCTTTTTTCAATACTCAGCCCAACTCTTGTGTTCAAAAAGCCAGGATTAATTTGATCTCCATACTGTCCATATTTCCTCCTAGTTACTCCAGCTAAGCACTTTGACTAATCTCTGCAGAAAGGGAGATTAGTGTAAAAGGAATAATGAAACATTTGACTGATATTAGGTACTTGTCATTCTTCATTAGGTGCCCCTGAGTCACCTTCTTAAAGCCCTGCAAACAGAATAAAATGGGATATGCTGATAGTCCGTGTAGCATATTAGTAAGAAGAAATGCAAACGGAAGAATGCTTTCATTTTGCCAGAACAAACAGAGAAATATGCACCTCTCCATCTCTCAGCTTTCTGTACTTTCTCCAGGGGCTCACTCCAATTAGCTATTTCATATTAATCACTATTTGTGCAGTTGATTCTTCCGGTGGCAGCTTTCCATTTTCAGTTGCCCAGAAGACCAAAAGACTTTTATATTTCCTTGGATACTCTACAGGATCCAAAAAAAAGAAAATAACAATATTTTGTGCATGCATTACAATTTATTCTTTTCAAACTCATTCCGTCTTTCGGCTCCTTTGACCCTCAAGAAATCCCTTAAGAAATGTTCAAGCCATAAACATCCCTCAGTAACTAGTGCCATACTTTGCACCTAGTAGGTGTTCAAAATATTTTTTTCAAATGGATGGATCTCCATTTGACAGATAAAGGAAATGAAGCACAAAAATTCTAAGGGATAAAAGAAAACAGAAATATTTAATGACAACACTTAGATAAGCTCCCACTTCTTTTGGCAATTTGTTTGGATGCTATAAGATAAGCAGATTTCAATAGCTTATAAAAAGTTTAACTGAACTACTCTGACCAAATGAACTACAAGTAAGGGTATGTGACAGAAGTCCACACCAATTACAAATTTAAAATATTTATAGCACTTATATTTTCAGACAACATTTCCTTCGGATATTTTTGTAAAGTATTCAAATAACCCAAATTAATTTAGTAATTGGTATTCTCATTATTCAGAGAACTGGGGTCAATGTACTTTTAGCCTATACTAAAAAAAATACATTAAAAAGATGACATGTATTGGTTCTTCCTCAAGAGTACATGAAGTTAATATTTTAGAGAAATTAACTTTGTTTTTGAAGTCGAAAATTTAGATTCAATCTCCTTTGAAGCATATATGGATACGACATCCTTAGCTCTCCCCTTCATAGAGTTGCTAACCACTCTTTTAATAATATTCCCATTTGTATTATATTTTCAGAAGAGTCATCCTCTTATATTAGAGGTACCATCTATTTTCTCCTGGACCATACCGCCTTGTTAGAGAGCCTGTACATGCCATTAAATATCACACGCAATATGGTAGATGAACCCATCTGCTCTGGCCACAGGTGATTGGAACAGAGTGGATCCTTGTCTAGATTCTCTTTCCCATGGTTTTGAAATAGTATCTCCATCACTGAGTACGTTTGTTAGGGGAAGACAAGTTCAGGAGCTGAGGATTCTCTGTTTTAAGCAGCCACAGCTGGCCATGAGTAAAGGGATGAGTTGAGAGAGGACAGGAAAGGAGAGAAGACAAAAGAAGAGTAAAAAAAAAAGAGGAGAGGAAAGAAGCAGAGAGAGAGAAAGTGGGTGAGATAGGCATTAATTCTACCAAAAGGCATCCACGAATTTCCCTCATATACTTACAGTAAACTTCACTTTTGCTTGACTTGAACTACTGTAAGTAGACTTCTTTTCACTGTAATAAGATAATACCTTAATTACATCTTTAGGCAGTGTTTTTCACATTTTTCTTCTTAGGATAATGGTTTCAACTTCTAAAAACGTCAAAAATATATTAAATAATTGCATAAAGAACAAACTACCATCTCCCAGAGAAAGGCATTGATTGTTGAAGGAGAATTTTATGCTTTACAAATGAAAAGTAATATACAAAAAGTGGAATGGCACACAAAAAATGATAGAAACCCAGGTCGGTGAATGAAGAACCCAATATTTTCTGCCACGTTGATTCTATGTAGATGAAGTCAAATAAATTGAGTCCTTAGAAAGAAACAGCATTAATAGAATTATAGAGTTTGGAGATTGAAAAGACATCTACTGAATTAAATATGATGCCCTATTTAATTCAGTAATTCAATTTTCACCAAGTAGATTCATTCAGTAGGACCTGACAGCTTGACGTTTGATTTTTTTAAACTACAATGTATTTTAGGATAAAAAGAAAGTCTAAATTATTACTTGAGAAATAGAACAGATCATGGACTTTGGAGGCAGACAGACCTGGATTTGAGTCTTGGTGCCACCTCTACTGCTCTGTTATCTTGGGAAATTTACTTAACCTACCTCAGGCTGGATTTCCTCATCTATAAATTGGGCTAATGATAGTTCCTGCTTCTTAGAATTGTTATAAGGAATACATGAGAAAACGCACATGATGGTCTAACAAATAATAAGTGATGATTAGTTTAGCTGTTGTCTTTTGGTGTTAGGGAAAAAAGTGATTGGAGATCTTTTATATGTGATGTACTTTTCATGTGAACCTGAGTGTATTGTTATTAAACTTAGAATCTGAAGCATCATAATATCACCATACATATAGCATTCTATGGCTTACAGAGCATTTTCATGATGTACAATAGCATTTAGTTCTCTTTGCTCACTCATGCACTCCTTCCAGAAACATCTGTTAGATGCCGGCCACTTGCCTGATTCTGTGCTATTCAGCAGGGATTGAGCTGTGTAGGTGATAGACGTAGTTCTTACCCTCCTGGAGCTTACAAACCTCTGATTTAGATTTGGCCAGTTTCACTTTTTATCTTTTAAGACGAAACAAAATGAGGACTAGAGCATTTAAGTGACCGGTCTAAAATTTACACAGTCGGAGAGGGTCAGGCCAACAATGAACTTACAGTCTGACCCTAGGGGTAGGGGAATAGTTTTTCTCTTTAGGTCTGTGGAGGCGGCTCTGCTTCTAGAACTGAGGTGCCTTAGACAGAATTAGAACAAGTTCATGATTTTACTGAATATATTTTTACTGATTTCGTTTCATTCGCCTGAGGGCTGAAGCCAGGCTGGTGCTATGATTCATAAGCCTTAATTTCCATATGTTTGACTTAGGATTTTCTCTTGACAACAGTTGATTAGCCACTCTTGTGATTTTAGCTCACTGATGATAACTTGACCAGATTTCAACTGATTTCTATCGGCTCTAGTCTCCCTGGAGAAAGGAGCGGAACCCCACTGAGAGACCCCAACACAACCAAGCATTCACAGCTTCAACCAAACCAACCATGTCCATGTCCCAGACCTGGTGTCAATGCTGTGGGACCGCTGTAGAGGTGAGAGTCTCCCAGTCCTTTGGTTAAATAACATGCCGGTCCAGAATGGAGTGATGTGTTTCCAAACCCCACGCTTCTATAGGTCTGGTGATAACAAAGCTCCAGATTGCAGTTTTATCATGCAAGTTCAAGTGAGCTTTCTAGTGTTTATATAATTTCTCTGCTTAATGCCCTCAGCAGTTCCTCATTGCAGGTGGATAAAATTCAACTTCTTTAGCACGGATCCAGACCTTTCATGACCTAGACTTTTACAGCCTCATCTTTCACTAATAACCCCCACATTTCCTATGTTTAGACACAACCAAAATTCTTATGGTCCTGAATTCCCAGACATATCAGTGTCCCACATTTTGCACCTAAAGAAATTATGTCTGTAAATATTGACTTGCTATTATTATTATTCCAATAACTAGTATGCGCTATGGTTTCTTTCTATTCAATCCTCAGCTAAAGACTGAGATTCAAAACATTCATTTAGAAGAGTGTCAAAAGATGCCAAATGTCATAAGCTCTTCTCCTCCTCCATCCCATTTCATCCAGTCATCTTATAGCTACTTTAATGAAAACTACTAGAATTCCATTTATAAGAAAGACAGGTTGCTGTGAGAGGAAATCAATAAGAGGGCAGATTCAGTGGGAAACTGGGAAGTTTACAAGGTTGAACTGGTTGGCATATTCTATTTCAGTGAGTACCAACCAATGTGACTATGATGGAAGTCTGCAAGAATGATGGGCAGCCAGGATATGTGAGTGAATGCCATAGTAGTGGGAGTTATAGGTATCTAAGCTGGGAGCTAAATGAGTGTTGGGTTTTGGGGACACCCAGACAACTTCCCACCTCTAACCAAATTATTTTCTTTGTGAGAAAGTGAGGAAAAATTTAGATCCTATACTAAGTCTTTTTGGTAATTTTTCTAAGAACAATAAATTTTCTATTAAAATAATGTAATTGCAGGGCCCTCTGCCTCAAAGATATCTCTAAATTCAGTTTGCTGGATATATCTTTGAGCAGAAAAAGTCTTATAAAATACACAGATAAGAGTTGATGATACTAAGCTGCAATAGGTGATCTTAAGGTAGGTCCTCCAAACACAAATCCTAGTAGTTACAAATATTCACCAAGCATCCAGAAACTTACATATTTTAGTATTCATTGACGATGAATAGAAAGAAAAGATATTTCCCAAATCTGTTAACAATGTCCCCCTAATTTTAAAATAATTATATTCCACATTTAACATTATTCACATTGAAATATTTGAACTTAAAAATACTTTGGTCAATAAAAATATTAGGAAGACAATCACAGTATAGTGAATTGAATAATCCCCTTGGTTAGCTTAATAGGGGATGATCTTGGCTGCATTGACACTTGTTTTTTTCCATCATTCTCAAAATGATCATCCTCTTCTGTTCAAAGTCTACAAGACAGGTATAAATTTTTTGAAATTTATTCAAAGTTAGATAATCTTATTTCCAGGTTAACTCAATATTCAAGGTAAAGGGAAAGACAACTTCATCAACAAATGGTGTGTATCAACAAAGGGTAAATTATAAGAAGCTTATAAAAGAGAGTGGGACTTAATGAGTTTGCTCTAGAAGCAGGTGGCCAGAATTTAAACCTTGTTCTGCAAATTACTGAAAGTGACCTTGAGATGGTTGCCTAACATCGCTGAGCCTCCATTTATTCATCTGTAAAATAAGGGTGTAACGATAGTACCTGCCTCATAGGGTTGTTGTGAGGATGAAGTGAGTTAATATACAGTATGTAAAGGATTGGAAGAGTGACTGGCATATAATCATTACTTGCTAAGTAACAGCTATTATTATGACCCAGCGCAAAAGCAGAGTTGTTTTATTTTTCAGAGAAACATAAATAAGCTTTGGAAGTGCAAAAGATGAAAAATGAGGCATATTATTTCTCAGAACCTGTGTTCAAACACCATTTTGTTTTCCCTACATTGCTACTACAGCCTTCTAACTGATAGTCCAGTCTTACATCTCTCAAACCATTCTACACAGACATTCATCCAGAGTGATCCTTTCATAATTTAGGTCTGTTTAGATCTGCTCCTTTAGATCACTCCAACTTATTCTCACTTCTGTCATTATCTTACACTTAATATTTTCTGACAAGAACACACTCTGTCCCACTCCCATCACCTGTCCCCTCCAATACCCAACCCACACAGCTACACAAATTCACCTAGAAAACTCTTACTCGTTCTGCACAGCAAGCATAGACCACAATTTATCCAGGAATTCTCTGATCCTCTCAATTCTTGTCTACATATACCTAATCTGTGTTCCATGGCACCTTGTGCATCCCTGAATCTAGTTAGATCACTAACATATTATCTGTTTTATCTATTGCACTATTTACAAATAATAGTGAATTCATTTTTCTAGCACAAGCCCAAAGAATGGGGGGCAACAAAATTGAGCATACTGTAAATAATTACTAAAATATTTTTTGAAATTGAAAGGTCAGTGGAATATTTTTTAAAGGCATATGTGCATATCACTACTATCATGCTTAATATTCATATTTTAAAATGATTTACCTAATGGCGTTACAATGGAATTTAAAAGAGGAATGGAATACGGACATGAAACAAGGTTCATCAACATGCAGCCCCAACCCACTGTTCCCGGCTCCATTTCCACTACACCCCTCTTAATCATTATGATCCTACCACTTTGAATACTATTTGATGCTCTGAGCTTAACTTCCACATGCCAAAGCCTCTCAGCATTTATACAAGATGTTCCTTTTGCCCAGATTGCACTCTCCACATTTCTCTGCCTGGTAAAGACCTACTCATCTACAGAGCAGCTCAAACATCACCTCCCTACCCACATCTCAGATCAAATCCTGCTCTTTCTCCATACCCACCTCTATCCAGAATATTCAGGTTCCTGCTAAAATTAGTTCATACTTGTGCTGTTCTATGCAGTAGTCACTAACCAATAGCTTGTGGCTATATAAATTTAAATTAATTAACATTAAATAAAATTTAAATTCAATTGCTCAATCACCTTAGCCATATTTCAAGTGCTCAGTAATCACGTGTGGCTAGCATATTGGGCAGTGCAGAATATTTCCATCAATTTCTATTGGAAAGTGCTAGTTTATACCTTGTACCTAGTACACTGCCACATATAGGCAATAAATAGTCTATGATTGAATGAATGTTGAGTAAACTAGTATCTCTTACACCTGTCAGAGTTCTGGTAAGAAAGAGACTTCATCTCAATTGTTTCAAGTGAAGAGTCTAAAAACAGGGTCTACTTCTGAGGTATTGCTCAGTTAAGGGAGCAAACAAATGCTATTCTCACCCAGACAATAGCAACGATGGAAGTCATGACCACCAAAAGAGTTGAAGTGGGAAGAAAGGAGTATTTTGATTTTGTTAAATAAATCCAAAGTTTAAAGATTTCCTCCCTTCAAGGTAGGAGGAAGCAGTGTTGCCCAGAACCCAGTGAGAGCTGGAGCTGTGGAGGAGCAGAGGATGGAAGGAGTCATAGCCATGGAGGCAGACAGCCACTGCTAGAAGATGTGAAGGCAGGGAGGAAGCGAGGGAGAAAACTGTGACCCCTCTGACCCTCCTGCTAGTGACTCCATTGGCTGAACTCAACTTGAAGTCAGTGGGTAAGGAAGCAATTGATTGTGGTCAGCCTCCCAGGGCACAGAGCAGGGAAAGAAAAGGCAGAGAATAAATCCACGGGATAGGGAGATAAAGAATAACCATATTATTCATTTTATAGCTTAATTTGTCTGTTTATACGTCATTCTCATCCTCAAGACTGGAATCACCGAAACTTAGGGACTGTGTCCGATTCACCTCCAACGTGTGGCTCAATGTGTGACACAATGAGTGTTCAATAATGTCTGTTGTGTAAGTGAAGTAATCTTTATCCTTCCTATATCAGGTGGGTGTTTTCAGAAGTTAGGGTCACTATCTGTGTGGATTGCTTGCCTTCATATTATCATCGTACAGACACGGCCTTCAAACCTTGGATTTATTTGACAAAATGAAAATATTCCTTTCATATGTTTTAACCATGGAAGCCACGCTTTCAGGTTTGATGTAATTGTCAATATATCCTCTGACAGGCTTAGCAAATATGCTGTTTACATTTTCCTTGGCATATATCTTATCCTGATGACACAAGTCACTGACAAGCCAGTCCCCAACAGAAAAGTGTGATCAAACACTCAACAAGAGTACCACTCTCTTGAACAATAAGGCACCATCTGCTCTCAGATCTCCTGGCAGAATTTCTCAGAAAATGGATTGAGTTAAGGAGGAGGAGCACCACACCACAAAATGGCTTAAGAATAACATACCAGAGGACCCGGGTAATAAATGGAGAAGGGGGTACTGTTTCATATCAACAGAAACATGTTTCATTTCAGATTTATTGTCTGTTTGCCAGTGTGTCACACGTGAAGAGAAACGCCATATAATTACTCATATTCTGTCATCACACTTAAGTTGCTTTTATATAACTTTAAAGGACTCAAGTTCTGCCTCCTTTTGATTTTGGTTTATATGATACCCCAGCACAATTCCTATTACTTACATGTTTTGGGGACTGATACTAGGGGTAGAATTGAGGTAGGATTTCTGATCTTCTGTATTTTACACTTCCTAATAATGACGATAATAAAATACAACAACCAGTAGCATTTATAGAGTGTTTTCTCTCTGCCAAGCACTGTGGGAAGTGCTTTAACTGCATTTGCTCCTTAGAGAGATGAGGAAACTGAAGCTCAGAGGTGTTAAGAAATTTGCTCAAGGTATCACGGTTAGTTAGTTGGCCAAACTAATGTCTTTAGCCATTATACTGTTAACTCTTGACCTCTTCTGCATGCTAACATTAATTGGAATCTTTGAAATTGATTTGCAGATTTAGGGTTGCAAGAAATCTCTTCCTTATTTTGAAATGTATGCTTTTGATATTATCAGTCAGTTTTCTAACATTAAACTTTGCACTATTTATAGAAGCTAAAATACTCCCAAGTAGCTCTCATTTTATTAAAATACAAGAGCTTATCCTCATATGTTTATACATGTATAAATACTATGCTAATATGCTTAAATAAGAGTGATGATCAGAAGCTTTTATGGAGACTACATGTTGCAAACCAGTGGTCATTTCAAAGTGTCAATATTTTTAAAATCAATTGTTCCTAGAAACTGGAATTCTTTTTCACATAGACTAGTTGGCTTTTTCCTCAAAGGAATATGGCATTCAGAGAATATATCCAGTCCTATTTGTTGCATCTACATGTACTTGAACAAAAACACACAGTTTTTAGAGTAATTCAACATGTCCCAATGAGACAGGTATGCAATATCTGACAATACGTCAGCATATGGTCAGAGTCCAGTAAATGGTCTAGCAACTAGGAGGAAAAAGAGGTTCTTTCAGATCCAAGGCAGCTGGGAAAGGCTTCATGAGGGAGAGTTGTCAGAGCAGCTCTTCATCCTTGGACACATTATTTAACCTCTCTGAGCCCCAGTTGTCTCATCTACATATGGGATCATAATGACCTCCATCACAAAGTTGTTATGATACTTAGACACGATAACCTAAGTTATCATTTAGCACAGTCTTTGACATCCAGTAGGTGATCAGCAAATGTTGTGGAATTTGAGCTGTGTCTTAAAGACACAAAGGGCTCCAAACTCCAGGTTGACCTCAACTGACTCATTCAACTATTATCTTAGAGACTTTGGATGACAAAAATTTCCCCACAACTCTTCCTTTCTCCCTTCAAAATTTATGCCATCAAAATTTGATTTAGACCTTCTCAACCTTTAGGGATAATTTGGATTCCTATGGAGTATAATTTTTTATACCTATGGAATATGCCTATTGTACCTATAGAATATGATTTGCTTTTGGTTTTTTTTTTTACACATTAGCTTTAATTTTATCCTCTGCTTCCTGGCCTCTATTTTTGTGTTACAACTTCCCAAACCTGACACACCTGAAAGCTATTTTACTGGTCCCACAACATTGCTCCATGCACTGAGCAGTGAACAAAATAAACAAAGTGAATCAAGTCCAAACTCTCATGGAACTTGCATCCTACTTGAGGAAGACAGATAATAAATAGATAAATACATTAAATATAGAATATCTCATGGAATAATTAGTGTTAAGGAGAAATATAAATTATGGTAAGGTGATAGAGAGGGGTCAAGGATATTGTTTTGGAAGAAATGGGAGTGAGGGAAAGTGTTTCCGTTAACATTTACAAATCTAAAGAAAGTGAGAAGAAAGTCTTGAGAGGATTCAGGAGAAGAGGATTTCAGGCAGGGAGAGGGTCCAGTGAAACTCCTCTAAGCAGGAGAATGGGGGGAGCCAGCACGTGTGGCTGGAGCAGAGCAAGAGAAGAGAGGGTGGCAGAGAGTGAGAGCAGAGAGATCCACAGGGCGTTAAGTGAGATGGGAAGCCACTTCGAGGGTCCGGGTGGAAGAGTTAGGGAATATGACTTGCAATTGAAAATAATCACCATAGCCTCTGTGAGAAGGATAGGCTACAGTGGTATGGAGTGGAAGCAACGAGGCCAGTTAGAAGCATTGCCATAGTCCAGGTGAGAGGTGATGTGAGGTTGGGCTAGAGTGCTGGTAGCAGGAGTAATGATTTCTGACAAAATTCAAAACAGCTTTTGAAAGAGGGCTCATTAGGATTGCTGATGTACTGACATGGGGCATGAGAGTAAAAAAGGAGTCAGGGATGATTCCAGAATCTTTGGCCTGGCCAAACTTACTCAGAAGGAGGATATCCCTAAGATATTATAAGCCCTTAAATTGCAATAAGTTCCCTAGTCACCTTCCTCCATTTCTATCATCCTCCTAACACAACACTTTAACTTTCCAAACTCGCACATGGGAGTGGGGGAAGTAGAGGTGAAGGGAGGTCCAATCCAATAAGCCATCAACACACTCCTTAGTGCAACCCATGTCAAGCCTCAATAATACTAATGGTTAAATCATGTATATCAGACCGGGAAAGATGAGAATTCTCCACCTTTCTTGCTGATGCTATATGGAGGGCTCTGATTAGATGGTCAAAAGTCTAAAGGCCTGTTAGTTTAATAAGGTATTCTATTCAATATCCTGGGAATGAGTGGAGCTGTCCCATCCAGAAAAGAATGTTCTGCAGAGTTTAGGGTAAGAGTGAAAAATTTGAAGTTTTCTATCTGACTTTTCTGTCATTCTTTTCATCAAGACTATCCTACTGAATATTAAATAATAACTCAATGCCCTAGAGTTACTTTGTACTATATAAGAAGGTCCATATAGTACAGTGTAAGTTAGACAATTGGATTCTGGAAACACAGTGCCTGGGTTCAAAACCTGGTCTGCTACTTACTGCTGTGGGGCAGTGGATAAGCTCCTTGTCTACCTGAGCCTCACTTCCCTCATCAGTCAAATGAGAATAATAGTACCTCTAAGTAATTTCAAAGCACTTAACCTAGGTATTATCTCAATAAAAGTTCTCCATAAATGCTGGATATTAATATTTTTTAAATTTGATTTCTAATTACTAAGGAGAGACAAACAAAAGAGGCAGTAGTCATGTCAACTAAAGTATTTCTCTCCCCCCTTCCACTTTCAGCCCGTGTGAGCCTGCAGATGTGCCCAGGGGAAGCATTCCATAAACAAACAATTTGCATAAAATCATCTGTGCCTCTTCAAACGCGTGCAGATATTCAGTTTGTGCTCCATTCAAATTTCAAGCTCAAGGTCCTGCCAATTTTACGTTATCAAACAGGCTTGCTCATCTTAGTTAGAAGCCTCATAAATGACCCGTCACTTAGAGATTGCTCACCCTCTCAGGGAGATACTGAAACTTTATCCCAAATCAAAGATACACAAATTGGTTCCATTTTGCGTTTGGAAATCTGAGTAAGCAAGGCAATTCCACTCTTATCATATCTCAGTGGTTGGTGGTAGAAGAAGCCACAACACTCATCTAGCTTCTGAGCTGGCTCCCAACATGGCAGACATTACAGCAGAATACAAAACCTTCCACAGACCTCAGCTTCCCGGGATCCAGGCAACAACAGATGCTTTGCATTTGAGTTACATCTGCGTGCTGCCTCCTGAATGATCATATCTATTCATTTCCTGCCACACATTAAAATTCTGACTTGTACTGAAAACCATGCTGATCTGCACAAGATTGCCTATTTTGTTGCCTTTCACTGAAGGGATAATGATTCTAGACCTAACAGGCAAACTCTCCCTCAGAGCATCTTCTCAAGATTTTTACTGCAGTCAATTCCACTCTTCTTATTCCCAAAGAGAGAGGAATAGGACCATTACTAGTTTAGTGTTCCACTGGGACCTGACAAGTGCGTAGTAATAATAATAATAATAAATAAATAAATAAAAAGATGGATGAGAATCTGATTTTACCACAATCAGATTTTTTAATTTCACAAGCTAACCAAGAAATATGCCATCCTGGTGAAATTTATTTTGAAAGAATTGTTTTAGACTTTAATATTTCCTGTACCTTTTGAAGGCTTTTGGAATTTTCTTGGCCTTTGTTATCGAAGGCATAAAATTCTAAAAAACTCTGTGGTGAATTTTGCAATGAAAAGAGCCATGAAAGAAAAATGATGGAAGAAAGACTTTCAAAAGCAAAAGTGAGAAATCATGGCGGGTTGAAAACAATAAAATGTGTTTTCATCTTATGACATTTTAATCAATGTATTTTCTTTGGTATTCTTTGCCTGCAGGCAAATTCTAAAATGAGTCATAGCATATAGATTGAGGCCTATAAAATATTAACTAGTTTGGTAAAGCTGGACTAGTTCTTACTGGCACACTTAATAAGGGTGGGACCATGCCCGGGAAGTCTATGGATTTTTATTGCATGTTGTAGTGGACAGTGTACAGGACTAGAAATTCAGAGACATGAATCCAAATGCCAGAGGCTCTATGACCTTGGGCAAGTCTCTCGATGTCCATTCAGTTAGGCATAATAAGCATTCATCCTTCGAACTAAACATTGAGCTTGATGGATTGAATGGAAGGATGAACAGGACATAGAAGCTGCTATCACAATTCACTGGAGAAAACCCACATGCACGATAACATTTGTGGGAGGTAATAAACCCTACGAGTGGACATCCTTAGTGCTCTTCATAGTCTCCTTCCAGCCAGTGTACTTCCCACCCCCTGTGAAATTAGGCATGCCCATATGACTTCTTTAACCAAGGGAAAATGAACAGAAGTGACTTAAGTCATTTCTGATGAGGAGCTTTAAGAGCCAGTTCATGATTTTCCATGTTCCTTTTCCACTGATGTGCAATCATGGAAGCACATGTCAAGGTAGAGTTTCCCTCAGCCTCAGTCCCTGAGTGACCACAGTGAGCAAAGCCCTGCCAGTCAATCTTCAAGACACTTGGCTATAATGAGAAAGAAACCTCAATTGTTTTAACTCATTGAGATTTTGGTCTTGTTACCACGGTACAATCTAGCCTACTTTAACTGACAGACTGTATTAGCAACATGGATCAGACACTGTGGACCAACAGAGAAGGGTCAATTAAATCTGAGTAAGGCTGGAAGAATGCTAGAAGTCTTCCAAAAGTGATGACCATTGGCCAAATTCTTGAAGGATGTATGGCTTTAGATAGCCAGAGAAGGCCAAATAAGGAATTTGAGGAAGAGGAAATAGTGGGCTGAAAAGTATGGAGCCAAGAAAGCACATGATTGTCTAGGTGAGTTGACTGATGGAGCTGGAGCTCAGTGCTGGGAGTGTCAGGTGATGAGATAGGAAAGGTGGGTTATAACTAGAATATTTTTGGAATTTTCACTTTGATATAAATTTAAACTATACAAAATTTGCAAGAATAGTATAAACACCTTAATATACAGAGATATTAATCATATAGATGAAATTATATCTTAATTTACCAGATCCATCAATTGTTTATATTTTCCTCTATTAGTTTCTCTTCTCTTTCCCTCTGTCTCCATAGATAGAGAGAGAGAGACAGAAAGAGAGAGAGAGAGAGAGAGATGATAGATGGGTAGGTAGATAGATAGAGATGTAGAGATATATATATATATAATATGCTTATATTTATCTGCAAATTATTTATTCTGAACCATTTAAGAGTAAGTAGGAGACAATACGTTCGTTTACTCATTTATTTTGCAGTATATTTACTAAGAATGAGGACATTCTCTTATATAACCACAATGCAATTATAAAAGTCAGGAAATTTTATATTGACACAATACCATTATCTAGTTCATGGGTCATATTCCAAGTCTTTTCACTTGTTCCCACAATGACCTTTATAGCTATTTTTCTGGTGGTCCAGGATCAAAATTAGGGTCACACACTGCATTTAATTGTAATGCCGTTTTGATCCAGAATATTTCTCAACAATCTCTGTGTTCATTGACCTCAGTATTTTTGAATCCATATATATGGAATATATAAAGATATTATTATAATATGGAATATTATTCAGCCACAAAAAGAAGAAAATCCTGCCGTTTGCTACAACATGAATGGACCTTGCAAGCATTATGCTAAGTGAGAGAAATCAGACAGAGAAAAACAAACATTGTATGATTTTTATGCATGTGTGGAGTCTGAAAAAAAGCAAACTCATAGAAACAGAGAACAGATTATTGGTTACTGAAAGCAGGGTGTGGGGCGTTGCGGAATTGAATGAAGATAGTCAACAGGTACAAACTTCCATTTATAAGATAAATAAGTCATTGGGATGTAATGTACAGCAGGGTGACTATAGCTAACAATACAGTATTGTATATTTGAAAGTTGCTGAGAGAGTACATCTTAAAAGTTCTCATCGCAAGAAAAAGAATTATAACTATGTGTAGTGATGGATGTTAACTGAACTTACATGGTAATCATTTCACCATATATACATCTATCAAATCATTATGTATACCTCATGTATACCTTAAACTAATACAATGTTATATGTCAATTACATCTCAATACAACTGGGGAGAAAAAAAAAGTTGTATATCACCAATTCAGGAATACTGCATATTCCTTCCACTGCAGTTAGTGTATCTAATCCACTAGTATTTTAATAAAAACTTAAGTTTAACGTATTCTTCACAAAATCAAAGATCTGAATAATAACAATTTCATTCCTTTGCCTCATATTATCAGAAGTATTTATTACTTGAACAGTGAGCAAAATGGTTTTCTTAAAGGTTAGGCTATTATTCATTTAGAATTGAGGTGAAGGTACAACACTTTGCAAGGAAAAAAAGCAATTTGGTCTAGTAAGATTGTTCCATCTAATTTAGATTTCAATAATGTATTTTTATTAAATAATGGAAAAAAACACTGTGGATGAAAAAAGCATCAATAACCTGGTCCACTATTTTGGTTAAGGGAATTCAAGAATGTAATTTTTCCTTAAGATTAATGTTTACGTCTGCCATTTGTAATCTTTTAGCATGGGGTCTATGGTGTTAATGATTTACATTTAAGAAATAAGTCACTCTTTTTGAATCAGAAGAGCAATACATGTTTTTGTTGTACAATTTGGAAAATACAAAAACTATAAAGAAGAAAATGAAAATCACCCATTATCCTACCACCCTGAGAGAAATTTTTATAACATTTCATGCATATGTATGTATATTTTGCAAAACAGCAAATCATGCTGCATAGGAGCCAAGAATTGACAAGCCAGGAAGGCAACAGGTCAGGGGTAATAGTCAGGAGTGCTGGGGATTGTGACCAACCAGAGAGCATACGCCAGTCGAAAGGGGCTGGACCTCCCTATCTCCAGGTCAGTGCTGCTTCCAGGTGGGTATGCCTTGAGTGTTGCCAAATCTCTAGGATTTTAGGAAGGACGTGAAAATAAGGTTGCTTTTTTTTCTGAGCTAACATCTATTGCCAATCTTCCTCTTTTTTTCTGAGGAAGATTCACCCTGAGCTAACATCTGTTGCCAATATATCTCTATTTTGTATGTAAGCCGCTGCCAGAGCATGGCCACTGACAGACGAGTGGTGTAGATCCGCACCTGCGAACCGAACTCGGGCCACTGAAGTGAAGCATGCTGAACTTAACCACTAGATCACTGGGCCTGGCCCGAAAGTAAGGTTATTTTAAAGTGAAATATCTGTTTTTTAAATACTGGCAACAAATTAAAAAAATGAATACCATGCAAGCCAAACAAAACAAATCTACAGGCTAGATTCCACCAAAGAGAGACCTTTTTACCTCTCCTATATTTACTCTTTCATTTCCTAACTTTTTCAGTTAACTTTACCAACTGAGCATTTCCCCCATGTCATTAAATAGTTTTTCTAAGTGTAAACATTAATTTTAATGGCAATTCAGAATTAAATCATAGGCATATGTCATTATTTATACTGCTGCATCCCTAATGTTTGGACATTATATTATTTCCTTTTTGTTATTCTTACTAATGCTGTAATGAGCGTTTTTGTACATAAACCTTTGTGCACAACTCTGTGTCATTGATTTCTAGAGGTGGTATTGCTGGATCCAAACACAGTGACATTTTAAGGTATCTATAACTAAATTGCTTTCAAAATCGTTACGCCAATTTCCACTCCCACTAGCAATGTTAAAGAACACCATATTTATGGCCTCCTTACTACTATTTTGTGGGTTTTTTTGGTTTTTCCTTTTAGAAATTTAACAGGGGAAAATGATGTCATAATAGCATTTTTTTAAGTTAATAGTTTGGGATTAGACTTTAAACTGGGAACATTTTCCTTTTTCCTGAAATCACTATATTTCATAATCCAATAGGAATAATTTATGAGGAAAATAATTATCTAGACAAAACAGTGGTTCATTAATAATTACATTACCATGAACAAAGTAAAAGTCACCTTGCTAGAATGTAGTTTAATGCGAACACACATTCTGTTTCTTTCATTTATTCAGCTTTGGAGACTGATTAAGCCAAGAAACAGCTAAGGAAAACTACTATGTTTTTGAAGAGTAAATGACAATGCATATTTCAAAGTGTAAATGTCTCTTGCTTTGCAGAGCCAATACATTTCAGCAAAATTGGCTATAAAGTGAATCGTGTTTCCCTACAGACTTTTGATATAAAATCAGCAATATGTTGTTTTAGCAAGAAAAAAAATGACTAACTTCAGTAATAAAAATAGCTTAAGTATAAATAAAGATTACCAGGTTGTGAGATGTCGCATGGATTCGTTTATTCATTCAACAGATATTTGAGAGCCTACAAGGTGCCAGCATTGTGCCAGGGACTGAGGATACAACAGAGAGACACTCAAACAAAATGTCATACCTTATAGCACTTTTCAAACTTTGAGTTCATGCCTTACTTGAGGGACTTATATCCCATGCTAAGGGCCAAGTCCGGTGTCACTTAGTCCCTAGTTCCCAGAATGAGCTGTCCTCCTCCTATGTTCCAACTGTTTATGAGATATAATACAATTAAAATGTAACACTGAGGGCCAGCCCGGTGGTATAGTGGTTAAGTTCTCACACTCCACTTCGGTGGCATGGGATTCACAGGTTTGGATCCCAGCTGCGGACTTAACATACCACTCATCAAGCCATATGTGGTGGTGTCCCACATACAAAGTAGAAGAAGATGGGCACAGATGTTAGCTCAGGGACAGTCTTCCTCAGCAAAAAGAGGAGGATTGGCAACAGATGTTAGTTCAGAGCCAATCTTCCTCACCAAAGGAAAAAAAAAAGCAATGTTGGAGTTTGCAGGCAAGTGTCAGTATGCAGTATGTGTCACATACTCCTTTCTTGGAGGGAGATGCTGATTTCATAATGCACCATATCAGCTTTGTAAATTTTATTTTTATTCAAATGAAGAACACTTTACTTTAGCTAAGAAGTTATTCCTAACATTCCCATGTTTGCAAAGTACTTATCAGACACCTATTAGTGCAGGACACTATAGATGCTGGGATCTTTACTGTGATGGTCAAGCATCTATCGGCCCTGCCTTCATGGGATTTGCATTTTATTAGGAGATTCAGACCAAAAAGTGAATAAGCAAATAAATCAATTAATTATATGTTACCACACTAAGTGCCATAAAGAGTGAATCTACTATAGGCAGGATGATCAGGAAAAGGATCCCTGAGAATATTATATTTTATCTGGGAGCTTTGCCTGTGAAGGTTAGGGGTAATGGTGTTTTAAGCAGAAGGAATAGCAAGTGCAAAGGCCCTGAGGCAGGAAAAAAGAGACATATTTGAAAAACAAAAGAAGACCAGCATGGCTGGACTTCAGTGAGAAAGAAGGAGAGGGACAGGAAATGTGTTAGGAGAGGTCATAGAGGCCAGATCCTTTAGAGCCTTGTAGACCACGGTAAGGAAATTAGATTTATTCTAAAGAAAATGAAAAACCATAACAAGAGAAAAAAATTGTAAAAGTTCTACACAACAATTGGATGGTGTTTTCAGGGGGCAATACTGTTTCCCAGGACCAAAATTTAAAACAGAGACATAAGACTAACTAAACTTGTAGTATTAGAATGGATATTTTAAAGATAAAAGCGCTAACTATACTTAAGATTGAAAAGAAAGATAGATGTTGTGATTGTACAAGAAGAACCCAAAGAACATGTGAATAAGCAGCACGTGACTCATGAGAAAGACTTACATCTCTAACTCTTCTGGAGACAGAGGAAGTTCACCACGCAGGCACGGCAGGCAACCCAGAACATGACCCAGAGTATAGCACGAGTCTCCACTGCAGGCAGTACCTGTAAAGGAAATTCTGCTGTGGACATGGGATTAAAAGGGACCCAATCAGAATGGGGTGGGGTGCCAGGGCAACTTTAGAATTAATGCATTTTGATGTGAGGTCAGGAGTGAGTAATTATTTTCACAGTATTTTTCTCAAGGCCCATGAAGGGTGTAAAAAGCTTTATCTGATTTGTAATTTCTGGCATAAATATTTTGGAGGGATCCATATAATTCCTGCAATCACAAATGACTGTACATGATTTACTCAAACACATGGGATTTTTCCCATTAAAGAACTGATTAATAAATAACGATTTTTAAGTGATCATTAACTTTGTATGGTCTTTTATTTCTTTCCATCTCCCATATATCTCTAATGTTGCTGGTGTCAGCTTTTATAAATTAGTAAGTGCTGTTTCAAATCTACTACTACTCTTTCTTCCAGGGAACATTTTTAATAAATTGCTTTTTGTGACAAAAGAAGTCAAACTTCTTAATCTCAAATGGTATATTGGTGGAGAACCACTGCCCAATCATAATAATGGACTCAGTTAATATTGGGGCCATTGAAAAGGGCATGAGCTGCCTCAGGAAATGCAAGGGCCTATACTTACATCCACATTCAAAGATATCTTTTCAATGAAACCTTCTTCATCTTAATCCTTCATCTAGATTGTGTGGAGGACCAGGAATTTTATTATGTACAGTGAAATATAGAGAAGCTTCAGGAAAAGACCTTTCTGTGGGGTACACATCTCCAATAATAACCACCATACTACCTCAAAGTAGCAAAGACTAGAGTCCTAGACTGGAAGGGGACCGCTGAACTTAATTTTCTGTGGCACTTCCCATGGTATTATATTTGCTTATGCCAAATGGATATGGCCATTTTTAGCTCAGATTTTCAATGGTTTGTTTTTTCATCTCATCTGTGCTCGGATGCACAGTTTCATCTGTTCACACCTGCATAACCAACATGTTGGCTGTGTAGAAAACTGTTTCTGCTCCTACCACATGGAACCAGAGTACTAAATGCCTGACAGGCCAGTTCCTTCCAAAGAAAGCAAAAGATTCATCAGGATTTAGACTCCCTTTATGGTTGTCTAAGATAAATGAAAACCCTTTTGTTCTCTTTGTGCTAACATCTCTTCTCTAATCTTTTCACTAGAACCTTTACTAGATGTGCTACTTCATGGGTAACTTCCACTAGGACAGATAGAGTTCTGCTTCACGATTTAGCTAAAGAATTTCTCAAGAGTGATTCATGCGAAGAAAATATCCAAGATTAAGCAGTATCTTTCTTAGATCTTGATGAGAGACTTAAGATAGTCCTAAAATCCACATTCAGCTCCAAATTTAAGTTCACTTTACAGGCCTTTGATTTTTATCCTCAGCTGTGAATACAAAACTAACAGCATCTCTGGTTCCAGTTACGTAGAGGTTCACAAGAAGTCTACATCTGCCTCTGTGGATTTAACATCTTCAACAACCACGGTGCATAAATTTGAGTGAAGTTTGTATTTTTAAAACATAAATGTACCCCTTATACCATAAGTTCTGGATAATGAAGACGTATATATTCATTCATGAACACAAATACATATCACGCTCCCTGTACAATGGTGAATCTAATTAAACTTGGTCCCTTTTTTCATGAATCTTATAGTATAATGACAAAGTTTGACAATACAGAAATCACACAATTAAATATAAAATTGCAATTGTTTTATAAGCACTTCCCAGGAAAGTTACAGGGTATTCTGAGAATATGTAACAGTGAGATCTAAACTAGACTGTGGATGGGTGAGGGTTGACTTCCAAGTGTAACTGATATCTGAGCTGAGAAGTGAAAAATACATAAGAGTTAAATAGGGAATACAGGGATTGCTGGAGAACATTAGGGGACACGTGTCCTCTGGCAAGAGGCATGATTCCCTAAGAGACAGCAAGAAGATCAGAATAAAAGGAGTAAAGAGAAAGTGGGAAAAGCAGCAAAGGATGAGGTTGGAAGGGTAGACAGGGCTGATATTTTTCAGATCCTTCACGCCATTTTAAGGAGATATAAAAAATATCTCCTAAGGCAATATCAATAACTTTAATTGAATTCTATTTCTGTGCCAGGTATCATTCTAAATACTTTACTTGTATTTACTCCTTTGTTACAACAACCTTATAAAGAAGGTGCTATTGACATCCCCATTTAGCTCATAAGGGAAGAGTCTAGAGAGGTTAGGTGTCAGCTAGTAAGTGCTAGAGCCAGGATTTGAAGACAGACAGTGTGTTTCCACAGTCAATACTCTTCATCGCCCGTCTCCACTGCCTCTCCAAATTAGAACAGATTGAAGAGTAGTAAGCGTGTGTGACCTGCTCTAAATTGCTCGACCTGCCTGCACTCGGTTCTCCACAACGGACTAAATCCATATAACAACCCAACTTCTTGTGGGGATTAAATGAGTTGATATACATAAAGCACTTAGTAGAGTGTCTGGCACATAATGAGTTCTATAAATGGCCACATAACATGTTACTTGTTATTCTGCTGGAAACTGAATAATGTAAAGCTGCATGTGTGTGACATGGTAATATATAAGCTTTTAAAAGATCACTCTAGGTAAAATGAGATAATTGGATTGGAGGGAAGGCATGCACGGAACGAGAAAATGAATTATGAGGCTACTGTACTGTCCAGGAATGAGTGATGGTAGAGTGGACTAGGATGGACGAACTGAAGATGGAGAGAAATGGATGGGTTGAAGAAATATAAAATCATCAGGACTTGCTGAGAATTGGCTACTGGGGAGGAAGATAGAGTTGTTGAGGATGGTTATCCAGGCTGAGCATGGTGCTTCTGTCCACTGAGGGTGGGAGTGGCATATTAGTACAGGCTTGGGGAAAAAGATCTTAAGTTTGATTTTTAATCTGCTGAGTTTAAGGACTTGTGACACATCCAAGTAGACATATGTAAGTATTTATTATTTCTATGCTGCTTAATACCAATAAAGAACTCAAAGCTACTTAAAGCTATGAATTGATCAGTCCTGTGTACCAGAAACTTCAGTAGATGTTTTACGTGACTTATTTCAACAACTCAAGAGTATTTATTATTCCTCACTTTTTACAGACAAGTGTTCGCTTTCCCTCGAGACTCTATAGTCGGCTTTACTTCTTAATACGTTGAGAAAATTTGGTCACAAACCAAGTGGAAGGTATCAGATGAGATTTTTGGATATAGCAATGAACACATGGAGCTCACAGTATAATAGAAAAGAAAAACTTTAAACGGGTGAGTGCTGCGAAGGAGAAGTTTAGTAGGTTGTAGGAATATGAAGTGGGGAGGCCTGGACTCCTCAGGAAGATGGGGAAATCAGGGAAGGCCTCCTTGAGAAAGTGACACTTGAACTGAGATCTGAAAGACAAGTGGCACTTTGCCATGTGAAAGGGTTGGGGTGGGAGGAGACAAAAGGGTATTCAAGTCAGAAATATCACGTTGTGTGAAGATTCAGATTCCATCAAGGAACTGAAAAAAAGATCAGTTTGACGGAAGCAGAATAATTTTTTTAAAAAAGGTACAAATTAGGCTAAAGAGGTAGGTAGGGGCTGGATCATCTCATCTTATAGCCACTTGAGGGACTTGGGGCTTTTTCCCAAAGACAATAGGAAGGAAAAAAGAATAAAGGATTTCAGATGTTTTAGGTAATTCTTCTGCCTAGGGTACATTACAGCTCTTTCTTGGCTTCTGCTATTCTGAAATATGCTACTCATACCTAATAGCCTTAATGGAATAGAAAAAGGGGGAAACTACAAATGCCTCGTGGCTATCTATCTATCTTTCTATCATCTGTGCATTGTCTGCTCTTTGTTTTTGGCTCCGATTCTTTGATTTTGCTGTCCAAAGAAATACCTCCAATCTCTGTGTGGATTTTGGTCCTGGTCAGACTGCTAACCACACTCCTCTCTGCCCCAATTTCTGTGCTTCTTTCTCTCTTACATTGTATCACCACTTGCAATGAAATTGATGCTCGCTGGACGTGTCTGTTTTCAGTCAAGAGAGGAAAGTGCACACCCGTTTGCTTGGAAAATTTTCTCTTTATATTAGCAATTTTGAGTCTAAACTGGCAAATATGGCTTAAAACATTTAGGAAAACGTTGCATTTCAGTCAAATATCTGATGTAAGTCTATACCTGGCTAACACACAAGCACACACAGTATATGCCTCATAGTTATACATCGGCCATGCCTGGAATCTCCATAGAGAGTTTTGTCAAAATGTAATCAGCCCAAAGCACACCATCCTGGCTCTGACAGGAATTGAGCGTGTGTCAGCACGAGCTGTGAAACAATATACAATCACAGTTCAGAAATGAGCATTTGTGTTACTGAATGCCGCAAATGCACAGGCCTCAGATTTCTCTTTTCAATCGTGAAAAACCCTACAGAAGTAAGCGTGTTCAAGTAACGGCAGTTGAAATATGTTTAAGATCCAGTTATTTACATAATTCTCCCCAAGAAAAATGGGCCTTATGAACTGAGAGCCTCTCCTCACATTTTCTCAAAAAGTAACAGACTTCTGAAGGCCTATATTTCTTAAATTCCCACTTTGAGAAGAAATAAGACTAACTGTTGACCTTCACGAATGGTAAGCCAAGAGGGTGTGTCTTCCCCACACTTACGTTACCACCAACCCCACAAAACCCAAAAAGAACAGTTGATAAAACACGTGAAAATAGGGGTATGTTTTTCAAGGCTTTTGTGAGTATCAGTGTCAACATACAAAAATCCAAGTTTATGACATTTGACGGCTCTAACATAGGAAAGTGTTTTGAAGTTATTCTCTTTAGCTTGAAGACTTCATTCAAAGCCTCGGCTTCTGAGGCCAGAACTTATCCCTGAGTCTTCTTAGCAGTGTGCAATTCCCTTGCCATGATAGTCACTCATGGACCAAAAGAGAAGGTGTGGGTGCAGGTGTTATGAGAGGTTCGGGGATTCGATCGGAGATGTAAAAGACACTTTTCACTCCAAACAAATGGACTGAAGGTATATTTTATTATATAGAGGATAGTAAAGGTGACAGTCTGCAAACAGATCTGAATAGGTCAAATATTAAGAGGGAAAAAACATCAGCCCGACTGGAAAGGGAAAACACCCACATCGGCTAAAGAGAAATGACACAAATCAACCGGAAAGAGAAACACCAGGTTGACCGAAAAGAGAACACATCAAATCAATTACTTCATATCAAATCAATTACTTCATATCAAATCAGTTACTCACAACATCCACGCCCCACTGCCGGGAGAGCCCTGTCAATCGACGCGGCTGGGCAAGGATCATACGTCCTGGGCAAGGTGTCCCTTCCATAGGTGGAACTCTCACTAGGGCTCAGTTTCCAGCAGTTTTTATACCACCAGTAATTTTCAGAGTAAGCAATTACAGAGTTTGCAGAGCAAGCATTTAGCGTTTCCATGCACAAATGGTTATCAGTGGCGTACGTGCACTGAGCCCCCTGGCTAACATCCCAGCCCAGTAGTTGTGTACGTGCATTGTTCTCTTTGGTTATCGTCTCAGCCCGGCACAGATGGCCAGTCCATTCCGGGTTACGATGCTCCAAGAGCCTTGAAATGTTACAACTTGCAACTCTCTCCGTGGGAGAAAGGCCAGTTCCCGGGAAAAGGCCAGTTCCCACCACGCAGAAAGCAGCTTTTATATTTCTTTTTGTGCTGGTGGCTGTAGGTCAATGGAGCGGCCAAACATGGCCATACTCACGTCAAGACAGCAGGGGAGGAGGTATGTGATCTGCAGTGAACAGAACTGTTAGTGTTTACTAGAATCGACTTTGTGAATATTTTTAGAGACGCCTTTTGAAGGTTGTGATTTCAGTTATTTTTTCTATGTAAGTTGACTGAGTCAGACAACTATGAAGGCTCAGAGCAATACTCTGTTTAAACAGAGCTCTGGAGCCTTGATAGAATCTAAAAACAGATGCAGGGCTGATTGTGGAGGAGTGTGAGCACAGCTGGCACTTTCCAGATGTATAATAAAGGGGACAGATGGGATTCACCCTTCCATTATCCGCTCGACCCTGATAGGATGCTGACAGGATATTAAAACAAAAGTCTGTTCAGCTCCAGTAGACTCTAGACTCACAGTCATTCATATGAATTCCTACCTAAGAAGCAAACTTAGGCATTGATATCTAGCATTCTGTCATCAGCCATGACTGAGAGATAAGCTCTGCTTCAGTCTAGACCAGAGAGCTAGTGATGTAAGTGAACAGCCAACAGTAAGTCTTGAAACTTTTTTTTCAACCCCCCTCTTAGAAATGATTCTTTCTCAGAAACGTAGACCAGTCTGGGGAAGGCCAATCTGTATTTGAACCCAAAGTTTCCATCTTACTCCAGAGTGGATAGTTGAACTTGGATGGCTCCCAGAGTGGCATGCCCAGTGCAGCATCATAAAAGCTTATTATCTGGTTGGTAAAACTTTATGCTAGTTAAGACACATGGAATAATTAACCAGCAAGACCCATAGATAACCCTGAAATTGAACCAACTTTGTCCAATGTCTAGCACATAATACAAGTTCAATAAAATATATTTTATGATGAAACTCCCAAGAGTTCTTGAGAAGTCACTCCAAAAACATTCTCTGGACCATCAAGTACCAGCCTTCACTTCCTGGGCCTATCATTAGATAGGCCATCTTTTCGGAATAGATTTGTTACCAGCTTTGCAGAGCAAGTGGCCTTAGTGCTTTTGTCTCAGGATAGACAAAAAACCAAATTGTACCAAGTGACATATAATCAGGACACTCATCATGTTATTTTGTACTGGCCTGGCCCATCACTCTGTTCTGAGCCAGTCAGTATAATCTCTTGGGTTGGGACACATATGCCACTCCACAGAGCAGTAACTGATACTCCCCGAACCCATGACTACTGACCTGTCAATGACTCACAACTCATGACTTTCAAAGCTGGATGAGACCCACTCTACTCCTGGATCCCCTCCATGGGATCTCTACCACAGCCATTTAGCTTCTTATCGGAAGCCTTCTTTCTTCAGAGATGCTCAGTCCACCTTTGTTAGACTGGGAGAACATCCTTCTTATTCTGAGCCATAATTGGCAGCCCTTTGGGGCTTCCTGGATCAAGTTTAACCCTCATTTGTATGACAACCTCTCAAATGCCTGAAGACAGCTATCACGACACTTTTGAATCCTTTCTTCTGTAGGATAAACTCTTGTTATTATTTATTGAAGTCAAGGGCAGAACAGACTTAGTTTACAGACCAGAACAAAAATAAATAGCTATAAATTCATGTCCTATGATCAGGACAGTGAGAAAGAGGAAAAGGAAACCACAATAAAAAATATTCGTTTTTAATTTCTCTATTAATCTTCTAAGACAATCTTGAGAAAATAATAAATGTACCAGTTGCTGGGTCATGTCTCAGGTCACCACCTGACCAGACCCAGCTAACCAGAACACAGGAAATGAACTTGGAACCAGAGCTATTCTCTCAGATGGGACAGTCCCCTGGTCAGGGGTCATCAGGAAGGTCCAACACAGAGTACCTGAACAGGTGGGTGAGTGGAATATGGTATTAGAGCAGGAGTAGGGAGTAAAGAATGCCAGACTGCATGGGGAAATCGAACAGATTGTGACTGTCCTGGCCTCTGGACCAAGGTTTTGAAGCAAGACTTACATTATTGGGAGGAGACTAGAAGGAAACCAAGAGAACTCCAACCCTAGAGGGACTAAGCTATTGGACAAGATCTTAGTACTAAGACTTAAGGAAGAATCCAGAGATCAAATAATATCAACTGAAGCAAAATGTGGGAGCAGAAGCCAGGGAGCAAGACAAATGCCAGTTTATCAGCAGGGCTAGCCTTGAGGGAGATTTGAATCTCAGTCCCAGAAGACTGGGCTAGAATAGGTAAACGCCTCCTTTCTCAGGTAAGAAACTGGAGAAAGACATAGCTTGAAGGTGATAAATGTCTTTAGCAATAGGAAGAGAAGACATGCAGGGCTGGCCCCATGGCCTAGTGGTTAAGTTCGCGCTCTCCGCTTTGGCGGCGTGGGTTCAGATCCCAGGTACGGACCTATACCACTCATCAGCCATGCCGTGGCAGCGACCCACACACCAAAAAGAGGAGGATTGGCACAAATGTTAGCTCAGGGTGAATCTTCGGCAAGCAAAAAGAGAAAGATTGGCAACAGAGGTTAGCTCAGGGTGCATCTTCCTCAGGAAAAAAAAAAAAAAAAAAAAGGGGGAAGACCTGAAAAGTTTGGGACCAGGGCCTGAAAAGTGGGGGAAAAGAGAGAGAATGATGTGTCTTTTCTCATATTTTCCTGTTTATGATTTTAGGAGCAAACTAATATGACATCATATTTCTAGCTAGGAGCAGACTTCCACAGGAATGCCCTAATTTAGTACTTCCTAAAGCAGGCTATGCATCAGAATCACTGGGGGAGCTTATTAAAAATAAAGGCGTTGCAGGCACCAAACAAGATCTACGATTCAGAATCCCAAAGGGCCCAGAAGTCTATATTTGTAACAAGATCTCCTGGTGATGCTTACACACAGCTAGAGTTGGGAGCCGGTCCCTAACATACCAGGAGAAGTTACATAAAACTTGTAAGGAATAGAAAATCTCCAAAAATTGAAAACATCACTCTCATGTGATGTCTGTCACACCATGAGGTCAAATACACGGTTAAAATCCACTCGTGTCATTCTACCTCTGTCTCCAAAGCACACACTTGTCCTTTAAAGTAAATTTTCCTCTGATTCTTTTCTGCACTGATCTGTTAAATATTTGAACTCGATTGTTCAAGTGATTATTCGAAATTTGCATCTAGTATTTAAGATCCCCAGCTGAATAAATACTGTGCTGTTAATCAAACAAATTCGTTGTGAAAAGGTAAAAACGTGCTCTGTATTAATTTCAGTAACTATTTCAGGCACTCACCCACAAATAAATACCCAGTATAAGTTAATCATCTAATCCAAAGTCCCTAAAAGTTCACAACCAAATAAATCGAAACACCAGCAATGATAGATTCTTGTAATTATCTTTATCAAGTTAACGTCTGTGTATAATTACCCACAATACAAGACTGTGTGAAAACAGTGAGCTCTGGGACTGATTCCCAAAACAACAAGCACTTTATCTTGTAAATTAATAAGAACAATTTGCACTTTACAGACCTTTTCATCCATTGGTCTCATTGCAAAGACGAATTAATTTGATTGTAACATAACTTCCTAGAACAAAAGCATCATCCTTGAGATCAAAAATGCATTTAAATCACTGTCTTGACGAGAATCCATTTTTCGTATGTTTCCTTGAAACTGTACAGTGTCCTTGACAATGTGTCTTTCAGTTTTAACCCTATTCCTCCACTTCTTTAATGCAGTGGAGGAAAAGGGTCTCTGGAGAAAAATTTATTTCATAATTTAAATTTATCTCTGGTTGGAGGTGGGCCTATAAGCCAAGCCTCTTCACTTAAGACCAAGGTTCTGTCCACAACATCACGCAGCAAGTGAGAATGATGTAAGGGATGCTTCAGAGAACATGGAAGCCACCTCCACTGTATATGCCTACGAACTAATTATTTCAACCCACCTAGTCCCCACTCACAGTGTTCCTTCTAAGGCCCATAGAGAGGTCTCTACTCAAAAACAGCCATTTCTCCTAAATCTTTCCCAAGTGCTAAGGATTAGGTTCCAATCTCAGTATTTGACTTATTCCTTCCCCTTGAGACCATGAAGGTTGATTTTTATGGATTTATTGAGAGCAAAAATAATAATTCTATGTATCAAGCACACAGCAAGCACAGATATGTGCTGTTTAACCTAAAGGACTCTCGTTAGAGCAAGGATGCTATGTCCATCAGCTAAAGATAAGGAAAGCCTCATATGCTGTTCGTAAGACCCTGGGCCTTCCAAGAATTCCCTCCTCCATCCTTGCCACAGAGTGATCCTGCACTCAGCACCTGACCTCACAGGCAGACCAGCAAAAACAAATTAGCAGCTGGAGGTGCTAGCAAGGAGACATACAGTCTCGATTTCAGCAGCTCCCATCAATTTCTTTGTGTGAGTCTGTTTCATCCTTTCTAAAAACTATTTGAAATGGTGAGCCTTTTGAAAAGTTTTGGTAAAATGGCCAGTATTCGTTACCTATTGCTATGTGACAAAAATCCCAAAACTTAGTAGATTAATATAATACACGTTGATTATCTCACAGTATCTGTGGGTCAGGAGTTCAAGAGCACCTTTAGTGAGTGATTCTGGCTCAGGATTTTTCATGAGGCTGCAGTGAAGATGTCAACCATAGTTGCAGTCATCTGAAAGCTTGAATGGAGCCAGTGGATCCAAGATGGTGCACTCCCACGGCTGCTGGTAAAAAGCCTCAATTCCTTATCACATGTACCTCTCCACTGGTCAGCTTTGTGATATGGTAACTGGCTTGCCCCAGAGAGAGGGCAAGGAGGAAGCCACAATATCCTATATATCCTGATACCAAATATCATACACCTTCACTTCCTCCACATTCTATTAGTTAGAAGCAGGTCACTAAATACAACCCACACTTAAGAGGAGAGGAATTAGGTCTATCTTTTGAAGAGAAGAGTATCAAACAATTTGTTGACATATTTTCAATTAAAGTCACCACAGGGTCTTTTCCACGACTTGCTAGATTCTGCAATGCCTGCATATCATGACAGGGCAGCTCATAAAGATGCTCCTTTCTCTAAACTGAATACAGTGCTGATCCCATGCATACCGTTACCACTGGCATACACTGGAGGAGATAATCAAATAACTGGGGACATTGCAAGGCATTAGAGTTACTTGTAAGTCTTTAAATAATGGTTTGAAATTGGTACTGCAATTTCAGGACAGTTTGTGAAAAGAAATAACGGGCATAAACAGCTCTACCTCCCATGGACAGTTCGACCACCCACTAGACTTGTGTCTGAAGAGCTTCAAAGGATACAATAGCATTGGACTGTCACCCTTCTCATCTCCACACTTTGTTTGAGCATGTTCAATTTTACAGCCTTCTCCTCACTGCTAAACTGAAATCAATGTATTCACATCGTGGTGGGAGAAGTGGAAGCAGAGGCAGCTAAGCTATACCCTGAAGGGAAAACTACAGAGAGGAGGTGACTTCTTCTTCCTATGAGTCAGGACAATTTAGGTAAAAATCTGCCAAAAATTCTCCCCGTGGGGTGATGGAGGAGACACACGGACCCCAAAATGAATATTCCTACATGTCTCCTGTCCTTATTGTATACTGCGCATGGACCATCCAGGATGCTAGATGCAGTGAAAAATATAGAGATCTCTCTCTCTCTCTTTCTCTCTCTCTCTCTCACACACACACACACACACACACACACACACACACACTTATACATACACTACCCTAACTAATATATAAGGCATTTTTAGAACCTGCATTGAAACTTTTAGAACACCAGTATCTTGCTTAGAAGAGTAAGGGATCCAAAAGACATTCTCAGTTGTCATGAGTGACACCCTTGTGAGATGCCTAGCATCTCCAGAGAAGTGGAAGTATTTTTTCAAAAGTATAATAATAATAATAAAGTCTAAATAATGTCCAGAAACTGCACTATGGCTTGAAATACATTATCTCATTTATTCCTCACAACAACCCTGAGATGAATAATATTATTATTCAAATAATAGAGATGATTAATATTATTATTATCCCCCCTTGACAGATGGGAAACTGAGCCTTAGAGAAGTTCAGTGACTTGCCTGAGGTCAGCCAGCTAACAAATGGTGAAGCAAGGGTTCAAACCCAGGAAATCTGAGGCCGGATTCCTTGTTGGTACCTAGCACTGACTCAAGCCAGAATGAGCACCCAAAACAGTTACTTAATGGAGGAGGGAATGGGATGAAGAAGGAAAAGACGAGCAATAGAGTCCTCACTGTTAACAGTTTTTATTTCTTATAGCATCATGGCCACCAATTACAAGGCTTGATCACTCATTTTTGGACATATATTTTTGTCTCACAACTGGACTGGCAGTCTGGTGGATGGAGTCTGTCTCATGGGACTCTCTATTCTCTCCTGAGTACATAAGGAGGAGAAATAAGCACATAAGTACATAGCTGGATAAATAACCTCCAACCAGAAAAACAAATGACATGATTCTCAGAATTCTCAGGCAACTACGCCACCTCCTCATGTTGTTCAGTAATTTACACTTCATTCCTCAATTTCTTAAATTTTAAAATAATAGAATCCGCCTCTTAAAGTTTCATGAAGGTAAAACTAAATGAGATAGGGCCGGCCCTGTGGCTTAGCGGTTAAGTGGGCGTGCTCCGTTACTGGCGGCCCGGGTTCGGATCCCGGCCGCGCACGGACACACCGCTTCTGCGGCCATGCTGAGGCCGCGTCCCACATACAGCAACTAGAAGGATGTGCAACTATGACATACAACTATCTAATGGGGCTTTGGGGAAAAAAAAGGAGAGGGATTGGCAATGGATGTTAGCTCAGAGCTGGTCTTCCTCAACAAAAAGAGGAGGATTAGCACGGATGTTAGCTCAGGGCTGATCTTCCTCACAAAAAAAAAAAACTAAATGAGATAATGTTTATAAAGAGATTAGCACAACCCATCACATACTAGTGATGGCACTCAATGTAATTTACTGTTACTAATATTATGATAACAGATTTCCATTGGTTCAAAATGAACTATCTATATGAATACATGTGTATCTATATTTATATATTACTATATATATTACTAACATTTCTATTAAAATAATAACTACCGTTTCTTAAGTACTTAATATCTTGCAGGTGCCTTGGAAGGTGATTTATACATATTGCTAGTTTTAACAATGAAGCTCAGAGAGATCAACTTAATTTATCCATGAGCACATAGCTAAAATGTGTAAGAGCTAGAATATAAATTTAGGTCTGTGTGATTTCAAAGTCAATGCTATTTCTGCTAAAATGAAGAGTAGAATCTGAGCCAAGATGTGGCTCCTCTGTCCCTCCCAAGATGTGAAGATCAGATTTTCACCATGCACACATAGCTATTACTGATAGGAATTCTGTCTCTCAGTCCACAAGGCATGCCCCTATTTCCTATCCTGGGACACAACATTTCTTTCAAAGGAGAAACTCCACCTTTTTAGTGAGGCTATCAATATCAGCACTCTAGCGTTTGACGGAAGACAGACTCGGAGAAAGCAGTAGCTACGAACCTGTTGGACACTGGAATTCCTCATTGAGGAGGAATCAAAAATAGAAAACAGTCATCTATTCCCACTGACCTTGAGCTCCAAGATAGAAGCAGTCTTGCTTTCTGAAAAAGAAGCCACTGGCCCAGTATATCTCAGCACTTACTAGTCCCCTCACAGAGAGGAGGGAGGCCATTCAGAAGCTGTTACCTGCTCCCTCACATGGTGTTCAACATCTCTGCTGCAGCAAAGGGCATCTAACGTCACCCACTACAGTGTAACCACTAAGAAAACAAATTTTACTAAATAAAGACCAAGATGCCAGTTTCTTACAAATTAGCCTAAGCATTATGTATAATTAACAACCAAATTCTCCCTGCCTTTTAAAAATCAGATTAAAAGAAGCAAGAGTGCTTTTAAAATGTAACCAACCTTGGGATTTGAGTAGGACATGGGGAGGGGGGTGTAATAACATTTACCAACCATGCTGCTTTCAGATTCTTTACATTGGTGCTTATGTCACTTTTCTGCAAAGTAAGTAGTAAACAGATCATCCTATTCGAGTGGTGATTATATTTATATTGATTATACAATGTGTTGATAGAAGTGGGAGATTGTAAGCAAGAGAACATGAGTTATCAACAATCTTTAATCATATGGCCTTTAAAATCTGCTCATAGATACTAAGTGTCACTCTGCTTCACTCTCCTGCCTCTTCTTATTCCCATAATCAAATCAGATAAAATGCTAATTAATAGCAATATTGATTGCAACAGCTAACAATTACTGAGTGCTTACTAAGGTGCATACATTCAAAATCCTGCTTACCTCTCACAACAACCCTGTGAAAAAGGTATTATTATTTTCCCCATTTTACGGTTGAGAAAACAGATCTACAGCTTTTAAGCCAATTTGCCCAAGAAGTTCTTAGTGTTAATCAAAGGTGGAGTGAGGACTTAACACCAGGTATATGTGCCATTAGTCTGCTCTTGACTGCCATGCTGTAAAGCCTCCTGACAGAGGAAGGACAAGCCCAGAGTCGTGAAAATGGTGCATCCTGACACGTGTCTGCCTTGATCAGAGTACTTCCTAACAAGGTGCTCTGACTCTCATTACCATTTTCTTGATGGCCTAGACCAATCTAAGACCTTTCTTTAGCCTCTAAGATGGGAACAAGCAGCTGCAGTAAGAATTCATTCATTCCATCCATTCCATAAATACTTGCTGAGGACCTAACCTATACCCAAACCTGTGTCAAGCACTGAAGAAATGTTGCCTTAAGAAATTCAGAGTCTACCCATTCAGTGCACAAGATGCACATAGAAGCACATTGCTGGGAACCCAGCTCAGAATGACCCAAGGGAAGTGTCATCAAAGCTGAGACCTGAGGATAAAGAGGATTTAGCAAGGAAAAGTGTGTTTGTGTAAGCTATGGCCTCAGTGTTTGTGCTGTTCCCTCTCCTCGAGAACATTGGAGTTGTTCCTCTTTATGGGTTTACCAAAATCAAAAGTAGCAATCCCAACCACCTGTCAGTTAACTAAGAAGAAATGTAGTATATTGTATGAAAAGGAGACCTAATAGGACAAGAAGGTTACGATGTAGGAGGTGGAGACAGAGTCACAGCTTCTAGTGATCTTGGCAACTGTTGGCATCTCACTGAGCAGTCCCCTTCCTTATCATTGCTGCATAAATATGTATATGGGTATATGAATACAAATGTAACCAAGGGTCTAAGACTCAGCCTTCAGATTATGGGCAAGAAAGGGGCTCACAGGCTGGTGCTCTTACGGTAGGTAACAGGCCTTCAGTCTTATGATTCCAGCATGTTCTTTTCTTTGGGTAAGGTGTACAGTTTCTGCAGAACTATACAGCTGTTATTCACTGGTCAACCAAAGCAGAGGGTACATTTGCTCCTCCACGTGCATGCAAGCCCAGAGGGGGCATTGAAATTAGCTACTGCCTAGGTCTGAAGGCATCAAGGAAAATCTAGAATTGGCTGCTTTCCTTGCAATATCAATTGATAACGCAGACTGACACAGGTGAAGATTAGGATTAAAGAGAACAATACATCTGTGTTCTTTTGCTGCAACATTAGTCCATTTCTCTGTGGATTAACATGCAGGGTCATTTCTTTGGTTACAAAGATCTGATCTTATTAGGGCATAAAGCAGTAGGATAGATATACCACCCTAGCGATTGTTAAAGGACAGATGCTCCATTTATGTGTGTACTAATATGCTCCATTTATGTGTGTACTCATATGATCCATTTATGTGTGTACTTATGTTGTTATGGTAAGCCTTGGAAATCTTTCACAGGAGGGAATGTATTCCAGGCAGAGGGAAGAGCATATGCAAATTAAAAAATAGCGTGTTCCTGACTTCAAGCCGTGTTTTTTGTCTAGATCATAAAGGTCCTGGTGAGGAATGTAGAAATGTGAGCCCAGAGGGGTAAACAAGAGCCAGTGCATAAATCATGTTAATGATTTTGGATTAAGTTAGTTGGTCTAATCAAATCATGCTATTAAGAGTGTAGTAAGAAGTCCCCTAAAGAGAAAAGGCTACTCCACTCCCTGAGAACTGGACTGAGTTGCTAGAATATGCTTGACCTCAGCTTTCCATAGGTTCTCTCTCTCTTCACTGCAATTGAGGAAGAAACCTGAAAGGTGCTGAGTTGCAACTGTGATCCACAAAATGCTGTCTGCTGCCCTAGCAAGATGATGAGGAAGGACTCTTCTCCCGTAGGTTGTGTTACCGTCTCCACTCTTCCCTATAAGAGGATGATACATCCTCAACCACTGCCATGCTTCCTGAAGTATTCACTCTTCCTCGTTGATACTGGGCTTGGCCTTGTGATAAGTTTTGACCAAAAGAATGTGACTGAATTAGACATATGCCGCATCAGGGCAAAAGTATTAAAAGGCATCGCTTGTTTCTGCCAGCCCTCTTGTTCTTTATTCCTCTGCCATAAGAACGGCATGTCCCAAACTGAGTCTGCTCCTTTAGCCTGTTCCTGTGATGCAGAAATGAAGAAACGTGGAGCAAGGCCACAGCAGCTGACCCATAGTCACCAACATACAATGTAAGTGAGAAATAAAGTAGTATTGTAAGTCACTAAGACAGCGGGGTTGTTTGTTACTGCAGCAAATCTGAATAACATATCTTCTTCTAAGAGAGCTCTTTCAATTTCATTGCCAGCCACACAGGGAAAAATCAAATGAGCAAAGCAAAAACAAACAAACATCTTTGAGTAGGGTGGCTGTATATACCTAGGGCTGAGTTTCATCCCACATGTCATCTCCTCTGATTTAGTAACTGCCGCCTAGAGGACTATGACAAGAACCTTTCTGTAGTCACCCCCAATTTCAACAGGGAAAATTGGCATAGTCAATTAGTAATGTCTGCCATGAGCGTGGAATTGAGAGCTGGTGACACAGATGACGTGTTTGCTAGTCTAGACCCTCAACTTCTCCCACCCTTCCAGCCTTTCAAAGAAAGAAATACTGTGTTTTCCCCACTGTCCACTGCCTTCCTCTGAATCCTTTTGAATATTCCTTCCCTCTCACTGGAATCTCACAACGCTGGATGCAGTACCTGGGAGAGTGGTGGTAAATGATGCTGGCTTTTTCCCACCACCAGTAACAGAGTAAAGGGTCAGCATAAATACTCATCTTTTTTCCTTAGATGACCTGCCCACGTGCTTTCCTTCTCTGGTCACTCCTTCCTATACTTCTGACAGAAGTGATCCGTTTTACTGACTCTGTAACTGGTCTTACACAAAATACCATAACTCTTCTCAGAGCTGAAGCAACTATGGGTATCTTCATAAAACCCATTCCTGCCAGTTCTACTAGCTCACTCAGGATTACGCTGGGACGTAAAACTGCGGACCAGGGACATATTTCATGTAGTAATCAGGCATTCGCACTGAGCATATGCCACATTCCTTCTCACAAGGAGCCACCCTCCAACAAACCACTCTTACATTGTTAGAGCGCCATCTAGAGGTCACTACAACAAATACTGTTTCCCAAGCCTCACTTAGCTTACTATGAAGAGAGCAACCCTACAAACTAAATGAAGAGGAAAAAAAAGGAGAGAAGTAATTTTACAGCGCATCTCTACGTGCCAGGGTACTCTTATAGGAGGTTAAATGCTTTATGTCATTTAACCATATAAAGTAGCTATTATTATCCCCATTTTACAGATGAGAAAACTGGGCTTAGAATGTATTTGCTCAACCAAGAGGCAGAGCTAGGATTCAAAACCTTGTTTTGCTGACGACAATGCTGATGCTCTTTCCACTGTTCAACGCTTCCAACTCTTGATTTGATTCAATGCTCTTAGCTTTTGGGAAGTTTTGTTACTCCTCAACAGAATATGTCAACATCAGTGATGAAAACGTGTCTGTGTAGAGCTAAATGCATTTATTTAGACTTTTCCTGTCTCTGCTTTCCCATGTCTTTTTCCTCCATGCCGGATATGCACTAAATAAATATTTGTTGAATGAATAAATGATTAAATGAATGAAATGTTTTTTCCTTGCCTCCTTTCAAACTGTTTTCAAAATTGCATTCCCAGAATAGCTGCACCCACATCTGACCACTCTTTACATTCTCATCATGCGAAAGGTCTCCCCTGACCCACTCCACCCTCCAAGTAAGTAAATGCCATGCTACATAATCCATGCATTTCTCTAAGGGTAAACTGATTTGGAGTTAAAATTAATCAGGACACTCCCAATGTAAAAGAAACCCTATGCAAAACAATGTTTCTACCATAAAGTCATTTAATCATCTTAATAATCACTCTTTTATGCATCTGCTTTGTTGAGCTTGATTTCCTGATACTGGTTTATACTAACCAAGGTGTGGCTACATACCTATATATTAGTGTTCATTTTTCAGTGAAATGCAGTTAAGCATCTTGAGAATATTTTCTAGGACTCTATGCATAGTTTCAGTAAGAATGTAGCTCTATGAGGGCAAGTACCAATTTTTAAATTATTTTATGACCCTCTAATTCCCACTGCAGTGTCTTCATCTATTTATTAAATGTTTATGACTGACCAAGGATTCCCCTACTTCTGTAGCTAGTCCTCTGAAAGAAATATTAATGAGCAATTGAACATTAAAAAGGAGCAAAAGAATGAGGAGTAGATTTTTCCAAAAGATAATTATTGAGTTTCCTACCATATTCCAAGGAGTGCATTGGGTGATGTGGTACATAGTCTCCGGTCTCAAGAATATAGTCTCATGGGATAAACAGACAATTACAATGCAGGATTCTGGGACCGCAGAGGCCCAGGGGTAGCCTACACTTTGAGGGAAGGCAAAAATGACTGATTGCTGAGGTCTCTAATTACGGAGCTTCCTCCTGGAGTGATGGCAAATGCTATAATGCAATTATAATAAATATTATAATGCAATTACAATAAATGTGTGCTGAAGTGAATTAAATCAAATTGCCACCCTCCTCTTCAGAAGCTCAAATATGAACCGTGAAAATTGGAAATGTCATTTTGGTTTTTTTTTAAACTCAGGTGATCCATGGAGATATTTCAGAAGATTTTAACTCATGAGTCCTTAAGAAATTTTATAAGATTCTATCCTACGCAAATGGCCCTTTGATCTGCTGAATAGATCCTTCTAGAAGTTTCTTTAGAATTTTCCCAGGCATTTGCGGTAAAGGAATCCAAGGACCTGGCACAATTAGAATCTAATTTTTCTGCCATTGAATGATTTAAAGTTGATAAGGAGGGGCTGGCCCGGTGGCGCAAGCGGTTAAGTGCGCGCGCTCCGCTGCGGCGGCCCGGGGTTCGCTGGTTCGGATCCCGGGCGCGCACCGAAGTACTGCTTGGTAAGCCATGTTGTGGCGGCGTCCCATATAAAGTGGAGGAAGATAGGCACCGATGTTAGCCCAGGGCCGTCTTCCTCAGCAAAAAAAAAAGAGGAGGATTGGCGGATGTTAGCTCAGGGCTGATCTCCTCACAAAAAAAAAAAAAAAAAAAAAAGTTGATAAGGAGAGCTGAATGTGGTTGATGGCATCCACAATTTGTACTAAATTATCTCACATAAAACTGTGGCCTCCAGCAAAACATATCTATAAATGCTATTCTCTCAGAATTAGGGGCATCTTTAGCCTCTTTCCTCTCCTGCTACGTAAGTTCTTTGAGAGCACGGCCTGTGCCTTTCTTATTACCATACATTGGGTCCTGTCAAAGTAGAGGACACAAAATAGGCATCTTACATGTAATGGGATGGATAAGTATATGACACTTGAACACATGAAAATGAATATAATTGACTGTCTCTTGGAATGGCATGAAGTTTTGTGGAATTTATAAGTTTGTACATCTCTCTATCAAGCTCCATGTTGAGCAAATGTATCTTCATTTTAATTTAAACTTTCTACTTCATTGCTTTCTCTTTTTCATCATAAAAATAAAGCATGTTTTTATAGATGTTTTATATTAGAAAACAAAAATCTTCAGGATTTTAAAAATCAAAAACTCTACTACCTTGAGTCAACCAATATTAACATTTTGTTATATGTCTTTTTCAAGATTTTTCTATGCAGATATATACTTTTTAAAATAAAAATATTTTTCTGATGTGTATATTATTTTGTATCTTGTTTGTATATTAATAGTAAATGAACATATTTCATTTTATAAATATACATGTGTATTCTCATCTTTGGTGGTTACAGAATAATCCTTTGTGTATATATCAAAATTTATTTAACCTATACTTATTATTACACAGCTGAGTTTTTTCCAAATCTTTACTATTTTAAACAACATTATGACAAATGTCTTTATACTTACACTTTCTTGCATTCATTTGGGAGTTTCCTTAGAAAACCAACAGAATTGCTGGGCCAAAGGGAAAGACCATTTTAAAGGCTCCTGATGCTTAGGCCTAAATTTCTCTCTGGAACCCTCTAGGCCAATCCTAGCTTTTATCATTGTATAAGCCTATATGATAAAGAAAAAAAATTTTTAAATATTTGTTTATTTTCTACATTTAGTGAACAGAAACATGAGTCTGGAAACCCTGTCTATGAATATAAAAGCAGAATGTGTAACAATTAAGAAGTGAGTTCTCAGATCAGATTAATTGATCCCATATCTAGGTTCAGCTGCTCACTAGTTCTATGCCTCAATCAAGTTAAATAACTTTTTTGTGCTTCAGGCTCCTCGTCTAGAAAATGAGATAGTTATAATATCTATCACTTACGGCTTTTCCGAAGATTAAATGAATTGATCCATAAAATGGATTCAAAACAGTATCTGGCACATGTAAGTGTTCAATAAATGCTACATATTTTCTTCTTCTTCCTGGGAACACTACTGAATTAATTTTCCAACCTACTTTGCAGTTAAGTATGTCCATGAGACTAGAATGTGAGATGAATTGATGTGTGTCATTTACTGGCCTGATCCATAAATACTTTTAAGACATGATCCCCATCCATTTTCCAATCAGCCAGCTGAATAGAGACAACCCCAAGGACCTAGAGCAGGTGGAACCACAGGATGGAAGGAGCCTGGATCTATGAATGAACGTATGGAACAAGAACTCCACCACCCACCAACCACATCGAACTATCATTACATCAGTAAGGAACAAAAGTATATTTTGTTACATTTGAAATGTTTTGTCGGTCCTGTTGTAGCTGTTAGCCTTTCTAAACTAATAGACTTGCCTATTATTATTCTCTTATCACATATTGTTTAAAGAAGAGAAAATTTTGATCTCAAAATATGAAGAATGAATAGATAAAAGGAGTTCAGAACCAAAAATTCGCTGCAGACAATCCACAACTTGATAATACGTGAGTCCAAGGGTCACTTGTCTATCTGCAATGTATTTTACCTCATCTCCTTGTTTCCTTCTAGTCCCCATTTTAACTCCAGGCTACAGGGGTTAATCTTAATAGAGCTAAATGGGTTTATTCAACTCAAAGACACAGATTCTTCATATCCTTTCTTAGCTTTACCAATAAACACTGTTCTCCTAAATTTACTGAAATGCTTAGACCATAAATCCCAGAGTACTAGCTGAGAAAATCCAGGAGGAAACATTCTTCAGGAAAGAGAGAAATATTCAAAAGAAAATCTATTGCATTAAAAAAATCCAACAACAAGAGAAAGGCGCCTATAATGGTTCTGAATTGTCTACAGCAAAGTCACACCTAACAGGAAGATGTTTCCCAAGTTTTCCTCTTGAAGACCATAGACATGAAAGAAAAATGCTCAATTTGGGGTATTGTTCATTTTGCAAAAATGGTATTTGTTACCAAAGGAAGGGAAAGGAGAAAGGATACCAAGGATGATGTAGAATATGTATATAAAATATGTATGCCATTTTATTAGCATAGAGGCAAAAAAGTATTCAAACTTGGTTTATTTTCTAAGGTTAGAACTTCCAGTTGAAACTAGCTGAAATATTTTTCAGAGGATTTTGACTTTCGAGGGACCATAAGATGTTAAATAACACTATCAAATGTATCTTTCTAAATACAGAATTAAATGGTTATCCCTTACATTTGCACCATGCTCTGCAATGGGTTTGCATATAGGAAGGTATTATCAGCCACACCCAATCTACTGGTTAATAAGCAGTAGATTAAACCCTAGTCCAATAATTCCAATGAAAATACCTGAAATAAGAAAGGTTTACTGAGCCTCACGCTAATAGCATAGTGGTTTCAGCAAAGAGTAAACAAAACAAATTTTTAGGCCAATAAAGTGAATTGGCAAGTGCTTTGGATCTTTTAGTACCAAAATTTAACCTCTACATATGTTCCTGAGAAACAGCTATATAACAAATATTTATATATTTAAATCCTATTTCCCATTTATTTTCATTATTCCATTTGAGGCATAATTCTTTAGAAAAAGAAGAATGGCTAACAGACCTTTTTATAAAACCTCACAAATATAACAAAATTGTAAATAATCATGCATTTAAAAGAAAATTATACTTTCTTGAAAATTTAATAAGAATATTCCAAACAAAACATAAAGAGTTCAGAGTAAGAACTGAAAGGTATTTCCACTTGTTTTGCTGTTGTTGTATAAGTTTTATGCTAAATTGAACAAATATAACAACAAAAACAACAAAAGAAAGAAATGCTTTTCAGTTCTAAATCAGTCCAGCAAATATATGTGGAATATCCTTTTTATTAGGAAGCGTGCAAGCAGGAAACAGAATTCACCCCATATGACTCCAATGAAGACACTTTAATAAAATGACTGCTTATGAACACGTACACAGGGAATGAAAAAAGCAATGGCGTTGTAGCTAAGTCTGTCTTTGCCAAATCAGAAAAAAGGGGAGCACAAGTATCCAAATAGTAAAGTGCATCTGCCATCATTTGATTGACACCCAAATTTTGCTTTGATGTTTTGGCAGCTAAGCTTAAAAAAAGATATGATCACTTTACATTATCTCCCTCAGTATCATCATCATCACCACCATCATCTTCATCCTCATAAAAATATTTACTATTCATTGAGTGTCAAGAGCCTGGCGTGGTGCTGACTAATTGTTAGAATGATCAGTCTGGAGTTAGTATGGGGGAAATGAAGGGAGAGAAAAGAGAAACCATGAGCAGAGAAACAAGGGAAGCATTAATGACTACGTGGACCCATGCAGTGACAGACGGCTAGAAAGGCTGGAAGGAGAAGGCGGGACCAAGCAACACAGTGGAAGGAGGGTCCGTGGGATGTGACGAATGATTGCAGCTCTAGGGTTGTAAGAGAGAGAAAAAGGAGACAAATATATTGCTGAGGTTCTAATTCCAAATGCTCAGAATAATGAGGCCATCAACAGCTAAGGCAAGAATGGAGGGTAGAGAGCAGGTTACAAACAGGAGTGAGGAAACAATGAGGTGTTTCTGGTCTTACTGCACATAAGAACAGGGACTTGGACAGATGTGAATTCAAGCCCTTTTCTGCCCCTTACTGGGTGTGGGAAATCAGGCAAGTCTCTGAGTCTTTGTTTCCTCACCTGAAAATTCATGCTCATCTTAGCACCTTCCTCATAGAGGTTTTTTGTTGGGTTTTTTTTGGTTAATAGACTTTAGTATGTTCCAGCACTTTTAGGTTTACAAAAAAACTGAGCAGAAAGTATAGTCCAATATAGCACCTCACTCCTCCCTATTTCCCTTATTAACACCTTGCATTAGTGTGGTGCATTTGTTACCATTGATGAGCCAGTGTGGATACACCATTATTAACTGAAGTCCATGGTTTACATTAGGGTTCACTCTTTCATTGTGTTGTACAATCTATGAGTTTGCACAAGTGTATGACATCTACTCACCATTACAGTACCATTCAGAATAGTTTCACTGCCCTGAAAATCTTCTGTGCTTCACTTCTTCATCTCCCCCTCCCCACCACCCCACAATGGCCCTCCGCCCCTGGTGGTCACTGATCCTTATCCCAGGGCCACAGTTTTGCCTTTTCCACATGTAGCATAAATGGAATCATATGGTATACAGCCTTTTCAGATTGGCTTCTTTCACTTAGCAGTAATGCATTTAAGGTTTATAGAGTTATTTTAAGGCCTTGCAGATAGTAAGTACTCAACAAATGTTAGTTGTCGTTACTATTATTATTAGCATTGTTATTATTTCATAAATGCTCCATTTTCTTGAGATGGAGATCATGCATTTCCCTAGAGTCACGTAGGTCCTGTTTGTTAGTTTCCTCTGTTATATCTACTTCCTCAGGACCTTTTACTACCAACTTTTTTGTAACATTTATTTCACCTCTAATTTGCTTACTCAATCCTTTTCTCCCCTCTGAACTGACAGCTTTGCGAGAACAGGGACCACTTCTGCCTTGTCCACTGCTCTACTCCAAGCAGTTAGCCCAGTGCCTGGCAGGTGGTAGATGCTCCATAAACATCTGCAAAGTGAATGGAAGGTTGGCATGGTGACCTGAATTGAAGAGACAAAAAGATGCAAGAATACAGCTTTGGGGAATGAAGAGGAGGAAAGGCTGTTATGAGCCCACGTTCTCCAGGACTGGAAAAATGGTGAGGACTGGATATAGGCTTACAGACACAGGGACTTCAGCCCTTGTTGAAAGAGTCTTCATTTAAATTATTCCATAATCTCAACTTGTAGTATATTAAGTTTCTGTGTAGCAAGGAAGGTCTCAAATGGATTTAGAAAATATGCTGAATATGTTATTCAAATATGTAAAAGTTAATATCTAATCATAACTTTTTGAGATAGCTGTTACTTATTGAAGTCCAACTCAGATTAGATTTGACTTTACTCTAATTTTCCTTTAGATGCAAAACAAATTTTGCCTACCCACAGTTCTACCTGGAATAAAACTGTAGTTTGAGTCTTCTTTAGGATTTACTCCAGATAAGAGAAAAAGAAATATTACAAAAAGGAATTGATGTTTTTCCTCTGACTTATCTCCAAAGTATTCAAAGCATGTCTTTTATTCCTGTACATTTTTCTTTTTATCTAATTTTTTCTTTATGTAATAATAATCATACTTTATTGATGTCCCTCTAGCAGAAATGTTAAGCGGAAACTTTCCTCTAAAGCCAAATGTTCCTTTAACCCACTGCGGAATTCTTAAAGCTAGACACAAATATGTCCTGTAATTAAGAAATAATGAGCTTTCCACCATGATTTATTTTCATAGATTTAGATTTAATGCTGAGAAGCTAGTTTAAATTGTTGCAGTGCCCAATAGTAAAAACTGCTATAAATCCTCAGAGGTCAATTTTAAATAAACTTGCATTTCAGCAAAAATAAAGAAAGTTAAATGAAGACATCCTTCTTATTTATAACCCTCACTTCCACCCAAAGTAAAGAAACCAGGCAGGCAGGCAGACGCAGAGAGAGAAAGGGTGTGGAGAGAAGAGAGGGAGAGAAGAGAGGAGAGAGAAGAGAGAGAGAGGACATTAACAGGATAAAGAATCATCATGGGCCTGCTGTGAGGTCTTTGGGGTAGTCTCTCTGGCTAGGTCCACTCCTCTGAAGTCTGAAGCAGCTCCATTTCCATTCCTTAGGGTGCCTGCGGTTAACAGGACAGCAAGAAAAAGAATGAATGACAAGGTCAGAGGCCCTGATTAAGACACTTCTCAGCTTCCCTGAAGGATTAACAATGACTGCACAGGGCAGGAAAACACCCAGTGTTCATTTGAAAGAAACTGAAATTAAGCAGATTCAAGCAGCTCTTAAATGTAATCGTTTACAGCACAGGCTTTGGAATGAGACCTTATTAGCTGTGTGAACTTGGGCAGTTCACTTAATCTCTCTGAGCCTCATTTTCTTCAACTGTAAAATGTGGCTGATGATTCCTCCTGTAATGGGACTGCGTATGTCAACGTAAAAAGCACAGTGGTACTCAACATATTTCTGTTTTTTTAATTATACTGGCCTCAGCTAATCTTCAAAGAAGTCTCTGGAAAGAGGACAGGAGAAGTCACCGAACACTTGGCTTAATCTGTGACACCATGAAACAAGGCAGATCATCTGCAGTTATGAGAACCTTGAACTGGGGAGCGGGTATTTTACTTGTAATACACAAAATTCAGATGAAAAAGTTAGATTAGAAAATCATAAATCTGGCAAATGAGAATATTAATGAAATTTTGTTTTATCCTAATTAATGTCAAATACATTTTTCTATCATCTTATAATGAGAAAATCAGAGAATATTAAGAAAAATAGTTAGATCTTTCTCACTAACTCCCAGCCCCAATGAAGGTGATATAGAGTACGTGACTTTTGACCACTCTCAGAAGTTTGGGGTTTGGAGGAAAGTTTTAAAATCATATTGCTTGTTTTGTTTATTTGATAATTTTTTTTATCAAGTTCTGGGATATAATAACGAATAAAAGAAACATGTTCTTTGCTTCATGGATCTTATACTTAAATGGGGGAGAGAGTCACACATATATAGTCACACAAATAAAAAAACCAAAAATATAGTAATTTCATAAAATTAAAAATAGAACTATCATATGATCCAACAATACCACTTCTGAGTAGTTATCCAAAGAAAATGAAAACATTAATTGGAAAAGATACATGCACCCCTACATTCAGTGCAGCATTATTTATAATAGCCAAGATACGGAAGCAACCTAAGTGTCCATTGGTAGATGAATGGGTAAAGAAGATGTGGTATATATAGCAATGGAATATTAATCAACCATAAAAAAGAATGACATCCTCCCATTTGTGACAACATGGATGGGTCTAAAGAGTATTATGCTAAGTGAAATAAGCAAGACAGAGAAAGAAGAATATAGTATGATTTCATTTATATGTGGAATCTAAAAAAAAACAAAACAAACGAACAAACCAAATAAATGACTCATAGATACAGAGAACAAATTATTGCTTGCCGGGGGGGGGGGGAAGGGTGAAATAGGTGAAGAAGATAAGAGGTACTAACTTCCAGTCATATAATAAATAAGTCTTGGGGGTGTAATGTACAGTGCAGGGAATATAGTCAACAATATTGTAATAACTTTGGATGATGACAGATGGTAACTAACCTAACAGGGCGATCATTTTGTAATGTAAATAAGTGTTGAATCACTATGTTGCGCACCTGAAACTAATACAATATTGTATGTCAACTATACTTCAGTAAAAATTAATTAATTAATTAATTAAAATAAAAATACATAATTGCTCCAGGGGAAAAGTGTGATGTATTAAAAGATATTCTGATTTAGATTGCGAAAACCTCTCTGGGGAAAAGCAATTATATTCACTCCTTTCTTAGCACTCTGTGAAAAAGGTCATGCATGAGAAGGTTATTTAGGAGCAAGCATGAGAGACAGGGAGCAAGAGAGCCAACAGAAGACTACCTTATCAAATGTGCCACTACTCCAGGAGACGACTGGCCTCTCGGTCACATAGGGCCAGCTGAGAAGTCTTAAATGAAATGCCTCTCTGCACCATCTGCCTGAGGGAAGAAAAAAGAAAGCATTTTTCTGTGAGCTTCTGTCCCACATTAATCAAGAGGTATGGGATCTGTGCCCTAGACAAGGCCCTTCCATTTGCACATGCATAAAGCTGGTCCCCATAATAGGGGCTGGAACTAGAGGAAAGGCCAAGAAAGTCTAACGTGGAACATAAGAGGGTTCTGATGCATCTCCCTCCTACACGTAGCCATCCTACATTCTACGCCAGATTCATCTAAAACCTGCTAGTGGCTACCTATTATTTACAAAAAAAGGCCAAACTCTTCAATATGACAGTCAAGGCCCTCCCCACTACTTTTACGTTACTGTCTCACATGAACCACACGTCTTCACTTGCATCTATACTTCCCAAGATTAGAGAACACAATACGTCTCTCTGAGCCATCTACGTCAATACAGTATTCAAGAAATATTTGTGAACTACATATTCATAGTGATACGCATGCTATGTAAATTAGTATACGAATAATACTTAAGTAACATATCCATCATTACCACAGTGCTTCTTAACTTCATCCAAAGAAATATTTTAAAGGACTGAGTTAGACATGTCACTTTGGATTTGCGCCATGCTCACAATCATTTCTGAGCAAAATTGCCCTGTGCACTGTTGTTATAGCCTTGGCGGCCACATCATGTACTATGGAATCCAAGAGTGGGCACCTGTTCCAAAGCAGATTATTCCATTACAAGTGCAAACTCAATGAGAGAGAGGAATTTGAGATGATTTCCAAGGTTCTGATTTGGCTAACTGTGTGAAAAGTGTTACACTGATCACATGACATAGGAATCAAGTGTGAAGATCTGTTTGGGTTTGTGTTATCCATAGAAACCTAGGCAAAGACATTCAAGAGGCAGAGGAACAGATATGTGAATATATATGTGACTCAGGAGAGTCACTAGCATGTATAGAAGGGGATTGAAAAAAAATGGAAATGGATAAAATCAATGAAGGAGAAAGATGAGAAAGAAGAAGAGGAGCCAAAGACAGACTTTTGAGTAACATCAACATTTGGAAGGGAGCTGGAGTCACAGGAGTCCATGAGGAAAATTATGACTGATGTGCCTTGTGAAGTAGTTAACTGTATCCAACAGTAGAGAACTAGTTTGATAAATTACAATAAAATATTAAATAGCCATTAACAGTGATAATTCAACAAAATCTTCTTAACAGGAGGAAGTACTCAGGATATAATAGTAGATTAAAAAGTAAAATCCTTGTATTTTCCTTCTTCCTCTCAACTCTTGTATGTGCATAGAGGAACGAGTAGAAGGGATGGAGGGAGACAAAAATATTTATGTTGTTCTCCTTGCTTAGATGTATTTTTTCAAGTTCTATACAATGAGCATTTTTCTTTTATAATTAAAAAATTAACTTAAAATCAGAATTATAAAAAATGCTTAACATATTTGAATAGAATGAGAAGCCAGCTCTGTGTTAAGAGGGGAAGAGAATCTGGGAGTCAGGATATCACTGCTCTAAGTGTATCTTGGGCCGTTTCTTGTGAAATCAGAGAATTTGATCTGTTCTCTGGCATTGTCTCTTCATCTCAAATCCTTGGGAGCCAAAACCATTGGAGCAATAATCAGAAGCCAACAACTCAAGTTAAGAAGAAAATGTCTCAGGGACCACAACAAAAACTTTCAGTGCCAACCCATTATTTTAGGCCATCATGTGTTTCAGTTATATGAGCTCAATAAATACTACGCTGATGTTTGCTCAGTTTCAGGAGCCTTTCTCCCCTATTGCTGTCAGCATATTTCCTGCATATTAATAAACATCACCACATTTCATACAAAATATAATATGAGCCTCATTTTTACATGAATTACAAAGGCACAAATTAACAATTTGTTGAAGAATAGAGAAATTTAGAATTCTCCTGTTTTGGCTTTTGCACCAAGCCCCAAAGAGATAAAGCTGATTGAGATTAACATGCCCCTTTCCCAGCTCACAAGTTCTTGTTAGTAAATAAGCACTTTGCTTTCATGTCTCCCATGCACGTCATCCATCCATTACTATTAGTTGATGAGATTCTTTTAATTCAGTAGTATTTGGGCTGTCTGAGCCTTATACTTCATTTTGAGTACTTTGAATATATAAATGCTTTTCTATAATTACCTTCCCAAATTCTCAGAGGATTGGGCAATGAAATGTTACATTCCCAAAGTCTATTTTCCTCTTTTAACAGTGAAGGTAAAATCCTCATTTTTTTCCCTTTCTAGAGTTTTGTCCATTTCAGATAGAGGAATTATATTTTTTCTTCTCTACATAAATCTAGGAACATTGCAACTGTTGCCAGGAGAAATAAATTACAGTGTTAAGCTGCAAATCTGTATGTTTAAAGGTTCACCTTCCTTCAACATTATTTTAAAGGAAAAATACTATATTTCAACCAACAGAGAAGACAGATTCTTGGGTCTACTTTCCACTATTAAGCTCAGTTCTCTGTTTTGGAATGCCTGAAGGAATCTTCTGATTCTTTCCAGAAAAGAAGTAATAATTTAAAATCCTGGAGCACTGGCTTCAATTTATAGCAAAGTGATTGAAGCTGGGGGTACCATTCTTTCACAACATCATTTCCATGTGTTTCTCTAATGTTCTCTCTCTCTCTCTCCAGTGCATGACCAATGATAATGTGCATACAGTCTTGCTGTAAATATTTAATTGAAAATCCAGAACATGAATTTTCTTTATAGACCTAGAATTTTTAAGTTGTGTTGTCTTTACAAAATGCAGCTTGAAAAGGCAATATTGTATCCGATTTCATGTTCTTTCCAGAGAAACCACCACTCTTTTGGATTATGGTCATCAAAGCTGAAATATATTCTCAAATACACACAGACAAACTTCATTCAGCATGAACTATGTGGGGGCAAGAATCAGGTCTGCAATGTGCAATATTTTTGCACGAATAATGTATCTGACTTGAAGAGTATTTTATAGCCTGAAATACCTTAAACATATTTGTAGGGGGCTTATTCTGCATCAATGGTTTTGAGGATTCAGGATGTCTGACTGCATTCAAAATGCAGATGTTTGAACCAAGCCAACCACTTCAGAGAGAATCAGAGTTAGTCTTGTAAAGAAGCTACTGGAGTGACCTACTTGCAATCAAATCATTGACAAGAGGACTAGGAAGTTGAGAATATAGATCAAAAGGACTTGAAGTCGTGGACTACGGGGTGTAGGGTTGGTCTGAGGGGATTGACCAACAAAACATTACCACAGCAAGTACAATAATATATAAAAAGAATATTACAGCATGACTAAGTGGAATCATGGTTCACAAGTCAATGTAATGCACTACATTAACCGATTAAAAAAAAACAAAACAATAAATAAAATAAATAAATATATATTTATAATAAAATAAATAAAAAACACGAATAAAATTTAACATACGTTCTTTATAAAAATACTCAAAAACTAGCAATTAAGGAGTCTTCCTCAACTCAGGTTAAGACACTTGTGTAAAAGCTAAAATCATACTTCACGTAAATGTTGTACACATTTTCCCTAACATCAGAAACAAGACAAAAATGCTCAATCTTATATCTTCTATTCAGCATTATGCAAGAGGTCGTATCTAGTCTGATAAGGCAAGAAAACCAAATTAAAGGCATAAAAGTTGACAAGAAAAGATAACTATCTTTATTCACAGATAGCATGATTGTGTATGTAGAAAATGCTAGGAAAGCTCCAAAAAAACTAATAGGTCAATAAGTGAATTTAAGAATGTCATAGGATACAAAATAAATATAAAAATAAGTTTACTTATTTATATTAGTAATGAAAAATTGGAAAATGAAATTGGAAAAACAATATTATTTATATCATCCAAAAACATAAATATAGTCATGAATAAATGTAGCAAAAGTGGGCAAAACCTCTACTGTAAAAACTGTAAAACAACATTTATAGAAATTAAAGAAGAACTAAATAAATAGAAAAATATACCACTTTCATATAGTAAAAATTCAATATTATTAAGATGCCAATACTCCCCAAATTAATCTATATAATCAACACAATCCCAATCAAAATCCCATCAAGGTCTTTTTGTAGAAATTACAAGGGGAATCTAGAACTCATATGAAAATGCAAAGAACTATAGTAGCCAAAACAATTTTTTTAAAACAAGAAAAATATGGAAATATTTACTATAAAACTACGATTAAGTCAATGCAGTCTTGGTAAAAGGATAAATAAATAGATCAGTTAAACAGAACAGAAATTGCAAAAATCAATCAACACACATATGGCCATTCCAATAGTGAAAGGAACGTCTTTTTAACCACTGGTGCTGGTACAACTGGATATCCTCATGGAAGAAAAATAAAATCAATTGCAACCTCACACCACACCTGAAAATTAATTCGAAATGGATTATAGAGAAAATATAGAACTTAAAACTATAAAGCTTCCACGAGAAAACACAGAACAAAATTGTGCCCTTAAGATAGGCAAATATTTTTTAAAGAGAAAACAGAAATCAATGACCACAACAAAAAATTATTCATAGATCTTGGTCAAAATTAAAGACTCCTGCTCTCCAAAGACATCATTAAGAAGAGTCAAGCTGTAGTGTGGGAGAAAATATTTACATCTATAGCGTACATTTACACGTAATATACTATTGTAAATATATATATAACACTTGAGCAGATATTTAATGAAAGGAGATGTAAAAGATCAATAAACACATAAAAATGTGCTAAACATCATTAAAAATGCAAACTAAGGGCTGGCCCTGAGGCCTAGTGGTTAAGTTTGGTGCACTCTGCTTTGGTGGCCCGGGTTTGGTTTCCAGGCCTGCATCTACACCACTTATCGGTGGCCATGCTGTGTGGCGACCCACATGCAAAATAGAGGCAGATTGGCACAGATGTTAGCTCAGAGCAAATCTTCCTCAAGCAGAAAGAGGAAGATTGGCAACAGATGTTAGCTCAGGGTGAATCTTTCTCAGCAAAAAAAAAAGCAAACTAAAACCACAATGAGGTATGACTACACACAGACTAGAATGACTAAAATTAAAAGACTAATATCATTAAATGTTCATAAGCAACCACAACTCTCATACACTATTGGTAGGAGTTGGTAAAATGAACAACCACTTTGAAAAACTCGTCAGCAGTTTCTTTTAAAAGTAAACATATATCTATATTGTGAATAGCAACTGAATTCCTAAATATTTATGCAAGAGGATTGACAACATGAGCCCCTAAAAAACATTTTACAAGAATATCCATTGCAGCTTTAATCATAATAGCTAAAAACTGGAAACATCCCAGTGTCTATCAATAAGCGAATGGAAAAGTAAATTGTACCATGATCATAAAATGGAATAATATTCAGGAATAAAAAAGAACACTTTTTTTAATAAGCACAACTATGTAGAGGAACCTCAAAAACATGCTGAGTGAAAGAAGCTGGACATAAAAGAATGAATTCCACATAATCTGACTTATATGAATATGCAAACCAAAAGCATGGTTCTAGAAATCATAATAGTTTTTACCTATTATGATTAAAGTGGCTATTAATACTTTTCCTGTAAAATGTTTTTTAGGGGCACATGTCATCAAAAAGAGGGATACTAAAAACTTTCTGGAATCATGGTAATGTTCTATTTCCTGATAGGCATGTGTGTTACATAGAACTGTACAATTAATATCCTTGCCTGTCACTACATGTAAAGTATATCTAAAATTATGATTGTGAGTTCTCACTTTCAATTGTCCCTAAGGCCAAAATCTACACCTACTCTTATTAAGATTTGGTTACCAAAGCCAACACAGCTCTATTTTATGCTTAAATTAGTCCCAGTTGGATTTCTCTCATTCCCAAACAAAGAAGTGTGTACTAAAAGCAGGAAAATCATTACTTTTTTCTTCCATTGTCTTGCTGTCCCTCCTGGTTTGGGGGAATGCATATGATTTGCTCCTCCTCCTGCGTCTCCCTTCTTGATTATTGGCACCTCCTTCCAACCAATCAAAACCAGAAGTCTGGCCATCTCTCTCCTTCTACAATATCCAATCCATATCCAAGACTTATGGACACTACTTCTTAAATATCTCGCTAAGCCATCAAATTTCACCAATTTTAAGACTATCTGAAGTATCTTATAGTTAATATGAGAGACTCTTAACATGCCGGTAGCAGGGTTTATTTCATGTCCAATAAACTCCCTGTGGATTACTTCCTTGATCACATTAACTTTCTCTGGTGGCTCTTTCTCCTGTGGATTCCTCACTCATTTGGTGTGGAATTCCTGGAATCTGGGAGGATAAGATGGGGGCATTTTCTATTCCTAGAAGCATCAAATGACCTACCTTATAAGTGTACTACGTTCATTTATTACTTTGACTTATTGAGAACACACAATCCTCACCTCTGGGCACAGAAACATAACTGCAATAATGAAGTTTGACTATACTGAGAAGATTAAAAATTTCAATCCTTAGCTGGAAGATAAGATGGAAGTCGAGGGACTTGATCAGACAAGGAAGCCAGCTTCCAAGATTTGCACAATGTGCCCCAAAGATAAATTCAGCAAATATTACTACATGGTAAGGACTGTGCTAATGTTACAAAAATCAAGCAGAAATAGTCTCCGGTCTTGGGATACTCAGTCTTGTAAAAAACACAAACAAACAAATAATAAATTACTGTAATATGGCATGATGCCTGCACAAACAGGTAATAGTTGCTTGTACAACACACAGCACTGCAGAGATAAATGGGTGGTGGTAAAAAGCATGGGCTCTGGAGCAGGATTACTTCAGTTTAAATCCCTATTCTACCTCTATGAAATGGTGGGACCTTGGATATGTTACTTAAGTTTGAGGACCTTAATTTCCTATCTGTTAAAAAAGTTGTTGAGAGGATTAAATTATATATATAGCATGTTTGAACTAGTAACTGAAACGTTGTTAGTACTCTATAATTTTCTAGATAGATAGGTAGGTAAGTACGTAGGTAGATAGAAGGATGATTTCTCTAGCAAAAAGAGGGTAGCAGTAGGTAATGCCAGAGAGGTAGACCAAAATCAGCTCACCAGATCGTGGAGAACTTGTTTCCCATGCTGAAAAATGTGGACATTACTCTACATTATCCTAAACGGCAAGGGGAGCCACTGAAGGATTTTAATGTTTGGGCCCATAATTGTCTTCTAGAAAAATCGCTCTCATCGGGAATGGACTGAAGAAACATTAGCAAGGACACTCGAATTATTTTTCCTGGAGTTATACTATAAGAAGAGGCTAACGTTACTAAAAAAGAGATTTCTTTGTCTTTCAGATGTTCCTTCCTGGCTGGATGGAAGTGAACTCTTTTCTGTATCCCCCTCTTCTGATCCTACGCCCTCCCAACCCTCCTGTCCTCCCACTCTCTACCACCTACCCCAAATACTGAAGAAAATCTGATGTAACCAAATGACCAACAGTCTGAGCCAGAGGTAGAGAGGAAGAAAGGGAGCCCTGCAGATGGTAGTGATGGGGCTATGGAACCAAGGTGCCTGGGAGAGGAAAGGAAGAGTGAAGGGCCAGGAGAAGAGGACTAGGTGTGACTAACAAGCCACTCAAAGGGGGGAAAAAGGACAAAAATGTTTTGCAGCATCCTCTGGATACATGTGTGTGGTTGATAGTCTGAGAGGAAGGGCCTATGTTTTTGCCCTCCCAAATATTAGGGACAGAGCTAACAGGTTATTGATTATGAACATAAATATTTAACGTCATTGTGACCAGTACTCTGAAAAAAATACCATGCAATTTTTGTACCTATTGTGTCCTGGGGAATTTGGGAAAGGCTTCCTGCAGAAGGTGGCAGTGAAATGAGCCCTAAAAGCTGAAGTTATCAGGCAAAGAACACTGGGAAAGTGGTCACAGACAGAAGCAACAGCATGTACAAAGGCACTGAAGTAAAAGAGGATTGATGTCCAAGGAGATAGAAGAAGACTGGAGTGACAAGAGCGTGGTGAGCAAGAGAGATGGTGGCATACAATGAGGATGGAGAGGTGAGGGTTTGCAGAGTGTGAAGTCACAAGCTTTTGATAAATGTGTAACGGTTGAAATAGACCCAGGGGTGCAAGCATTCGGGTATTTTATAAGATTATTAAATTCAAATGAATGGCTTCCTATTTTGACCACCTTCCATGGAAAATTTTAGTACACTAGATGGAGTACAATCATTGTTTTGCTTCTGTGAATATCAAAGTCTATACGTATGACAATAGAAGAATGGCGTAAGATTCCATCCTTCTCCGTAGCTCTGTTTCTAAGCTGAAATTTTATTTGCATTGCTAAAGACTTTTTCTTTATACTGAGTAGGGAGATTAACAAGCAGTGCAGCAGAAATATGAGAGCCATTACTGCTGATTAAATGATAATTTTCTAGAGTGACATTATGCATTAGAAAAGAAAATAATGAGCTCACTCGAATTTATGGACCCCACGACAGCTGGGAGAAGTTCTCTCATTTGCTCATCAACAGCTTCCACACCAAGTATTCAAAAGGATTATATGGATGTTTGAGATGGGCACAGATTTAGAGGTTAAAAAGTGGGCACCTTGGCAAGGAAGCTTGCACCATTGTAATCACCCTGCTAGAAGTAATAAATAACACTAGTAAAGACAATGAAAAACATTTGCATATATATTCTAGTCTATCAATTACTTTGAGTCAAGAGGAGAGAAAAAGAAGACAGAGCCTGGTGGATAGAACATAGTAAAGAGGAAGTCTCAGCTTGATGCGTGGAAGGCAATGGAAATCAGAGTCGAACAAAGGCCAACTTGACATAGAAAGTGTCTGTCAATTATCCAATGTGTTAGTCTGCTTGGGCTACCATAACAAAATATGCCTAAACAAGAGAAGTTTATTTTCTCAAGTTCAGGAGGCTGGAAGTCCGAGATCAAGATGTCAGCAGATTTAGTTTCTCCTGAGGCCTCTCTCCTTAGCTTGCAGATGGCTGCCTTCTCACTGTGTCCTCGCATGATTGTCCCTAGATCTGTATTTTTTCTGTGTCCTAATCTCCTCTTCTTATATGGACACCAATCCTATTGGATTGGGTCCCATACATAGGACTTCATTTTACATTAATTACCTCTTTAAAGGCCCTGTTTCCAAATACAGTCACATTCTGAGATACTGGGGCTTAGGACTTCAACATATGAATTTGAGGGGACATAATTAGCCTATAAGACCTCCAAAATACTAACTGAGCATGTGCAGAGAGCTATGCAAAGAACTGGGGATACAGGAAGACACGGCCCTGTCCTCATGGGTCTTGGTGGCTAGTGGGGAAGATGGGCATCCAATATGGGATTTTATATAAATAAGTAATTTAGTAATGAATCATATTTGTGCAACATGCTGCAAAGAAGAGTCAAGGAAGGGCGTCCAGAGGAAGGGAGCTTTAAGCCAAGTCCAGAAGAGGGTGTAGGCATAAGCTAAAGGAAGAAGTGGGTGTGGGTTACTCAACAAAGAGGAAACAACACGTTTCCTGGCGGCAGGCAGAAGAGATCCTCATATGTTGGAGGGGCTGAGTGAAGTCAGCAGGATTAGGAGGAAAACAGAGTGGTGTGCGATGAGTCTGGAGCCATTAAGTGGGCATCAGACCATTTGGGGAAAACAGAAGTATGATTGCTGTGGTGACGTGAAGGGTGTGCAGAGGGGTACACGCTAATGTAAGCACTACCGGCGCATTAAGAGGTAAATGAGGAGACGATTGTCCGATGATTTTGAGAGGCCATTTAGTGCAATGGTTCTGAACTAGAGCTCTGGGTCAGACTATGTAGGTTAAATCTTGGCTCTACCACTCATCAACACTGTGACCTCAGGCGACTACCCTAGCCTCTCTGTGCCTAAGTTTCCTCAACTATACATTGGGGCTAATCATGGTACACACCTCATGAGTAGAGTTAAATGACTGGATACATATCAGTTCCTGGCACATAATAACATTCAGTATACGTCAACTTTTATCATTAGGAAGAAGGTCAGGAGATAAAATCTACATAACACATGAAGATGTCAGTTGAAGGAGAATAAAGGTAAAAAGCAGAATTCTTTCTTAATGATCAATTTAGCAAGAATTTATTGATTAGTTCCTCTTTCACTCTCAAATAACATTTTTATTTATGATATAATTTTCCTTTAAAAGACCTTTAAAGAAAGTGGTGGAAGCACACTGATGACAAATGTACATTGGTTAGAAGTACTGCTCTGGTCTTGGACATTAAATGTCTTTCTCCTGTACCATTCCATTAAAATCTTTCATCTAAGTTGCCTCTCTCTCTTTTTAGCAGTTTAATGTTTCTCTTTTCATTCTAGTTTGTCATCTTTGTATATGTTCCACATGGTCAAAGTGTACATATTTGATGTGAGAAAGACTATTATGAAAAGCAATTGTCTGAATGAAAGAAGGGGTCCAGAGTAGAATCATTCAAATATTGGGAGTCTCTAAAATCACCATGGCCAACAGGATTCATTGTGTAAAACGCTATCCCTGATGTTAATTTTCCTCACTTCTCTGTCAGTGAATGGTAGGGTATCAAATTCCTAACTCCTGAAAAATGTCAGCTCAACTTCTTATTCTTACTTGTTAACAAAGGATTGCTTGACTCATCTAGTTAATTCATTGATTATGATGCTATCATGAAATTCTTTCTGCAATAGTAAATGTTCATACTTGGCAGTATGGTATATTTCATGTTTTGAAGATGCAGTGATGTAACTTTCAGAAAAAAGTTAATACAAGGTTGGCACATTGTGGGTACTCAATACATTTTTTTGAATTAATGAATCAGAAATAGTCCTTAAAGCAACTCTGCAGGATAATGGTTATTTCTCCATTTTACAAATGCAGGAGATGAGATTGATGGAGGTTAAATAACTCATTTGAGGCTGTACAGTGGTAAATGAGAGGGGAAATGAAGCCCAAGTTTCCTCGATTCAGAAGCCACGCCATGCCTGGTTGACATATCTTTGCATGAATGATGAGCAGAATGGAACAAGCCATGGATGACTCTGGGCTGAAGAGTTAAATGGGTGGGAGCATTAAGGTTTGTGTAAGGTGAGCAATACTCTAACATTCTGGAGGTCAAATGATAAGGCATCAAATACAAGGTGCATAGTCTGTGGCACAGCTGGGTCCTCTACAAAGCTGTGATCAAGGTGTTGGCCAGAGCTGGCATCCCATCCAAGTGGAAGGATTCACTTCCAAGCTCACATAGTCATCGGAAGATTCAGTTCCTTGCAGGCTGCAGGAATAAGAGCCTTGGCTTCTTGCTGGCTGTTGACCAGAGGCTAGCCTCGGTTCCTCACCACATGGTTCTCTCCATAGGCAGCTCATAATATGGCAGTTTGCTTCATAAAGCCAGCAGCGGCAAGAGAGTTCTAGCAAGACAAGTGTTATAATCCTATGTAATGTAATCACAGAGGTGATATCCCATCACCCTTGCCATATTCAGTTGTCCAGAAGCAAGTCAGGTGCTGTCCTCCCTCATGGGAAGGGGTCCACACAGGGGTGTGGACTACCAGGAGGTAGAGTCCTGGGGGCCACCTTAGAATTTGTCCACTACCCTTGGGCTATATTCTGTTTATTTTAGCCCTAACTAGAGTGACTATTTCTTACCCTTATCAATAGTAGAAAAAAATGTCTTCTGTGATACTTTAGGCTCTTGCCTTTCCAGGATATTCAGCCTAGAGTGGGAAGGAAAATAACAAATCTAGAAATCTCTTAGAGTTGAGGAAATTTATCCAAGAGTAATTTTTCTGAGGAGTGGGAGAAAATGTGAGCAGAAATGGTCGTTATATAGAACAAAAATGCTACAGCAGTGCAACATAACAGAAAGAGCATGGCGACAGGAGTTCGCTATTCAAATTATCCACAATACTTTCCAGGCAACATTTTTTCACTCGTATTCTTAAAAAGCAGTTCTCAATTTCTGCAGCTCTTTCCAATTCTGTTAGTCTATGCATTGTCATATCCGAAAGCCTCACAGAATAGGAGACCTACAAATCCACCCCTCTATTCTCATTTCAGTATCTACCAGCTATCATGGTCAGGTTTCTTTTGCCAAGTTGGCTCAAAAAGGTGTCACCATCATCATCCCTGACCTAGTGGATTAACATTCTGAATGACAGGTATGGCGAGGTTCTGAAGAAAAATCTTTTCGGTCAGAAAAAATTGGCTTCTTCCACTGGATAACTGTGTAATCCCAGACAAGTTCCTTAAGCTCCATAGACTTCAGTTTCCTCACCTGTGAAATGGAGACAATAATAGCACCTACGCAGCAGTGTTGACGTGAGGATTAAGTACACACACTATTTAGCATAGTACTCAGCATTTGATAGCATTTCACAAATGCTAGTGCCTACAATTAACATCATCACTATTGCCAAGAACAGTGATTGGCTGCCAGACCAATAAAAATTCAAGAAATGTGGGGCTGCCAATTTTTAATTTTCCCAATTAAACTCAGTTTCAAAGCTATCATTTAATATCACCATTCTTTTATCAAAGAAAAAAAGATTTCAAACCAAAGAATTGGGAGGACATAATCTTGAATTAAAGGACAGTCCTTTTAAATGGAATAAATTTAGCTTTTGGGAAAAAAACACAAAAAACACCTCACTCTCCAGTATTGATTTTTCTCATGTTGCCACAGCATGGTGAAAACTTCATCATGGATTCTCACTGATCCATAGCCTAGGGTTTGGCAACTGCTGGATTAGAGGCCCAAGGTCTCATCAGACCAGAGTTTTAGAGCTCATGTTACTGCCCTCTTATATCTCAATCACTAAATGAATGATTGGCTCATCCTACATCAACACACGTTTTTCATTAAGATACCTGAAATCAAACCGGGCATCAAACTTACAAGCTATTTTGATTGATTCACTGTGAACTGAACCAATGAAACTTCTTAGCAATTTGGCCAACTTATTTTTGTGGTAGATGGGGTTCGGGGGAGCCATTATAACTTGATGAGTTTGTTTGAACCATGCCAGTCCCATCCTTCCTTAGTAGAGAAACTCGAGGGGGAGAGGGCTGGGGGTTGTTACAAAAATCTCACACATTTTAAATACAGAAACATTCTGCAGTCTGTCTGGTAAATTACACTTGATTGGGATGGAAGACAAATGTCACAATTGAGAGCAGTTTGTAAAAATGCAACTGGAAATAATTTCTTTGCTCATGTTGTTAAAAAGAAATACACTCCCGATCATAGATTTAAACAGTGGTGATGTACGGCATGCATTAACTGAATGATCACGCAGCTCTGTGTGATGGTTTATTTACATATATATGCATGTGTGTGTGTGTGTGTGTGTGTGTGTATGGCAGTCAGGAAATGTTTGTATTTTAATTTACTATTTCTGTCTGGATGGAAAAAGGAAGAACAGAGATGTGTTTTCCAGACCTTAGCTTACTTGTAGATCCTATTAATAATGAGGTGCTGCCTGATTCTTGAGAAAAATAGATTGGAACATTTTCCTGTATAGTTTTTCTCATTTGCTGGATTACACAGGATAATTGTAGTTACAAATGACAGCAACCCAACTAAAACTGGCTTCATCAAGGGAAAAGGAAATGTATCAGCTCACATCATGGGAAACTCCATGGGATACTCACCTTTACGAACAGCAGGATCCACAAACTCAACTGATGAAATCAGAATTCTCATTCTGTCTCTCTATTCTGTATTCTTCTTTGTGGGCTCCATTCTCAGGTTCTCTCTAAGAAGCGGCAAAATGGGTAACCGGAAAATCAGGATTATATCCTATTAGCCTAACAACTTTAGCTGGAAAAACATGCCTTTTTCTCAATAATTCAATGATTAGTGGGCTCCAGCTAGATCCAAATGTCCAACCCAGAATAAATCACTAGCCATGGAAATGTGGTGGTCTTATTCATTAGAACTGGATCAGCTGTTTACCTCCTAGACCTGGAAGTGAAGTCAGCCTCCGTTACCAAAACTCTGTGGTCTGTAAATTGGGGAGATGTGTCTCAGAGAAAGAGATAGCTTCTGCTGAGGTGCAGTGGTCAGTCAGAAATAGCTGTGCTCTACCCTTCAGTGATTATTATGTTGTTTCTGTCCAGAGCCAATTTAAACTCTAGTCACCTACAGTGCCTGCTAGAACTTCTACCCTTTTAGTAGTTGACTCTGTAACACTAAGATAAGGCACGTTACCTGCTGGGGTCACTACCGGCAGCCTGTCTTGCTCTATCTACCAGGAAATAAGACACTAATGACAATACCTTCAAAGGAAACTATTGTGGGGACCCGTGAATGCTTCACAGTGTTCTCACATAGAATGAACAGAGACCTCATGCCTGCCCTCATGATTGGAGAGTCTTGTTTATGCATTCCTTCATTAACAAATCAGTAACCTAAGAATTACAGCTTCTTAATTTCAAGAGGAAAGAGCAGTATCGATACAGTAGAATGAGTAGAACTTAGAACTCTACAGACTTTGGTTAAAATTCTATCTCAGGTCTTCAATAAATAACAGCTATTAATTTTTAAATCAATTGACTATATCATGTTAGACAAGTTGTTTAACCTCTCTACACCTAAGTTTTCTCATCTCTAAAATAGAGATAATGATATTTACCCTGCAGATTTGTAATGAGGATTAGCCATAGCAGAAATCAAGTGCAAGAGTCATATAGTCATATATAGTAATAAGAACAGCCCTTCAAGATTGATATAAAAAGCTACTGAGGAAATAATGGATACTTTGGAAAACCAACTCTGGAAAAGAGAAGGACATGTCAGTAAAAAAGATCAGAGAATTGAAGCAAACACACAAAAAAGACTCATTCTGACTTCTCTCACCGGCAAAAGTAGCACAATGTTCAGTTTTTAGAAAAGACACATCATGAGGAAAGACACGTGCACAGAAAGAGTTTAAAAGGCTTTGGTATGTATTTTATCCTCATAAAATCAGGGTAAAATCCCATAACTTTGGGCATCATTATAGGGATAGCACAGATGGAGTAGAGGGGATGAAATCTACATTTGCATGCTTCTTTAGAGTTTTGAGCTTATATGCACAGTCTTTCCTAGGAAGTCAGGCAGCTGAAGATAGTTGTCACTGACCTCCAACCTTTAGTCTTCTGCAGCTTATCATTTTCGTAGTGGGCTTTCTTCGCTAATTCCATGCCTGATCCATTAGATGCCCTGGATTACAAACCAGAGAATCCTAGGTTTTCTTTTTGTGTTTGACTCCCAAGTCTGCCATTTAACAACCATGGGACCTTGGTAAGAGACATGGCTCTGTAAGCCCGTTACCTTATCTGCAAACGGTAAGAATACAGGAGAGAGTATGGCACAGGGCTTAAAAAGCATTAACTTTGGAGTTCACTGCCTGAATTAGGATCTTCGCCTTGATATTTGGACAAATTACTCTGCCTCTCAGTTTTCTCATCTGTAAATTGGGGATAATTACAGTACCAACTTGTGAAGATCAAGTGATATAATCATGTAATGTGTTTAGTAGATTGTCTGGAATGTGGTAAGCAGTACACAAATGTAAGATATTGCTGTTGTTGATAATAATACTCATTTTCATGGCTGCCACGAAGTTGATATGATTGAATTTACTTTTATTATCTTAGCACCCTATTGGCGTATAGTAAATGTTCAATAAATGGCTCTAGGGCTTGCTTATTGTAATTATCATTATTGTATCTGATCTTTTGAATGGGAGAATGAATATGTAACTACTACACTGAGAGTTTCTCCATAAGATAAAATATCACCTTCTTAACCCTATTTCTCCTATGCTTATAACCAGGCATGAAATATAACCATCTTTTAGTAAATTGAATAGAATCTTCTCTCTCAGTTTGACTGTTTAACCAAAGAAATCAAAGCCAAATTCTATTGGGATGAATTGACTTTTGAGAGAGTTATTCTTAGGTGTCATTTGCCTGTGTAGAACTTGTATATCAAAAATTTTCCCTCCAACACTTTGCTTCAATTTTCTTCATATTCCATTAGTTCTCCATTGTTAAAGGCTCATCACTTGAAGGTAGAGTGGTGAAGAATGGGTTTGCAAATATCTGAATTATTTACCAAACCACAGATGGGAGAGAGTGTCAAAAGCCCTGGTTTTCATTTCTTCTGCCTCCTCACAGGGCCACAGCTATCCATCTTGTTTATTACAAGTTCATTGCAGCCATCCCCAGAATCAGCCTTAGGGGGCTGCTAAACTTTAATTGGAATGAGGAAGTCAAGACCCTCTCCAGTTTTTTCAAGGACAAAGCAACGCACCTCAGTGGTTTGGGGGCTTCTCCAAACTCATGCCATCATATTAAGAGTCTCATTCCAAAGCATAAATGCCTTGGAACAATTCTCCGGAAATAAAAGCAATTCAAGTGACAAATGCAAAATTACACAATTGGGGGGAAAAGATTGTCAAGCCAAAACATAGAATGTAATGATTCATTTTAGAAAATAAAATGCTCAAAGAAACATCAGGGAACTTGTTTTCGGCTGCAGTTAGCTTAATGAAATGGTTCTCTAAGTGGATGTTTATTGGAAATCTGTGTTTAGAATGCTGGAAATAAATTCCATTTTTAAGTTATGCTTTCTCCCCACCCCCTGCATTTGCTGGCCCATTTTATTCAAGCTGAACACCAGATATAAATAAGGATTCTTGAACTGCTTTTAAACTGCTGGCATCTGTTAGATTAGAAGGAAGTCTGATTTAGCAAAACTTAGAACAGTACCAAACAATTGCCAAAACGAGAGAATCTTTTATTTCTGTTGTACAACAATGTTATGTAACCAGGCAAGTTGTTCATCTTCATTCTCTATGATGAACATACAGGGCAATATATCTCTTAATGTTTGGCCAGCTGAGAACCCATTAGCTGGTGCTGCATTATTTAGATGTTAAATTGATTTGAGAGGAAATTAATTATGTATGTTCAGCTAAAAACCATCACTGCATTCAGTAAGCTTTTACGATAAAGATCTCCTTCTGGGTTTTTTTAAATTTTTTTTTTCAGGAGAAAGGTGGTGGTGGTTTTACTGTCTTTCCTAATTTCCAGAGTCTTCAGAAACCAAGTCGTTAAAAGTAAGAGTGCCACAGTCAAAGAGATCTTGGTTTGAAACCTAGCTCACCATTTTTGAGGTGTTTGAATTTGGAAAGTTATGAATCTCTCTAAGCATATTGTTCATCTATAAAATGAGGATAATAACAGTACCTTTCTCGCATGTTCATTCCAGGGATTAATGCACATAAAGTGCTTAGCACATTGTCTGATACATACCATGCACTCAATAGACGTTAATGCTGAAAAAATGATCACTACATCCTCATGAATACAAAGTTAAGTTCTGCAACATGAATGGAAAGTAGTTTTGTTTTGTTTTGTTTGTTTTTAACAATCTATCTAGGCTCAGTAGGGAAAACATTAGCTAAATGATTTTAGATATTTAGGAAATGCTCTGTACACTGAGAAATCATAAGCAGACACAACGACAGGAGACTGGGAAGGAATATCTGCCCTAAGTGTTCTGTACATTAAAGAGCATCCATCACGGCTGGACAACAAATGCTGGGCAATATGGATAAGGAGGCCATTCAAGAATGGCAAACTCAAGAATGTTTTTTGTTTATTTGCTCTTCTTATTTTATTTAAAGGAAGAGCCTGTCTAGTGAAGTCTAATCAAACCCTGGGAATAGGAAAAGGAACCCCATTTTACCAGTTTAGGAAACAAATCCAAACTTACCCAACTAACACAATGAATCAATGGTAGAGCTTATCCTAAAACTCAGCTCTTTAATTCTCAGCTTCCTGTTCTTTCTTCTACCCCCAACAATGAGCCAGGCCTCCACCAAGTAAAAACGAAAGTGGTTGGCTTGGATTCTGCTGGTATTACTTTCCATATCAGGGAGTTTTCTACACTAAAAATAGACTTTTGATCTAAACTCTTCAAAATTCCAAAAGAGATTTCTTAACCCTTCTTGGAAGAATTTATTTCAGGATATGAAGAATGCATTCAATGTATCTGTTATTAATAATAGGGAAAACTAATTTTAATTGAAACCTACCGTGTGCCAGGCACTGTGTGAAGCACTTCACTTGTATCGGTCTAATTTCATCCTCACAACAACTCTGGGAGGTAGGTATTAAGAAAACTGGGGTTTAGAATGCTTTCCAAGGGTCAGGCAATGGATAACGGTGAGAAACAGAACTCATACCTGGGTTTGTACAATCAAAACCTGAGGCCTCAATAATTGTGCTCATTTCTATGGACTTGTGACATTCATCCCTGTCTCAAGGAGCCAGATGACAGAAGAGAGATAGCACCCCCCGTCATTCATACCATAGGTCTGAGGCAGAATTAGAAGATGTCATAACCATGGAAACTGACTACAAAGGGGAGCTAAATTGGGACAATAATGTTGGGAGTTGAGAGTTTAGGGATGGAGCTGGGGCAGATGCTCCTTGATGAGGGCACTAAAAAGACGGCACCAAGAACAGAACCACTCCCCTCCGGAGTTCCTATCCCAAACTCCCTTGAATCTCCCCAAACAGCAGAAACTGTTTTTCATTGCCTGGGTCAAAACTGGGCAAACAATAAATTCTATAAAAGCTTATATAAACTGAATTACTTTGACCCATAGAACATTAAAAACATCACTTTTCGTAAGTGAAGTGTTTTCAAACATGATGTAATTATTTAGCGAAAACAAATCATTTTAAGTGAAAATAGTATATACCTCTCCTTCTCTGGATGCTTGGACCACAGAAGAAGGTGGAGATCTCCTGCAATGCTCAGGGTTCTCCCCTCTGAACTGAAGATTTTGTCAGGTTCCAATGTCACAGCCAAGAAGGAGGTGATGTCAAGCCACCCTTCAAATGGTCAAACGACAGAGATCTTACCTTCTCGTAAGAGGATCTAAAAAGATCGTCTATAACAGTGTTAAGTATACACCAAGAAAAATCTAAAAGTGGATTCACTCCACAGATCTGCAGATGATTGCCAAAGTCCAAGAGCATAAGGACTTCATCTTTCCATTGATCGCTGCGTCTCTGGCTCTAAGTACACAGATTTCAAAATGGACTTTATGCGACTTCTCAGCCCTAACAAAGCCAGATGGCCATTGAACTTGAGGTCTTTTGATACAGGTACCTCTGTAACAATCATAATTAATATATTGACTAATTAATGTGCCAAACACTTTTCTAAGTAGTTTACCTCTACTAATTCATCCCCACCACAACCCGGTGAGGAAGGTACTATTTTTATCACTATCTTAAGGTGGGAAACTAAAGCACAGAAAGATTAGAAATGTGCCCAAGACTGTATGTTAGGAAAGGGTGGATATGAGGTTCAAAGCCAGGATGTATGCAGAGCCCGTGTTCTTTGTCATTATACTTGCTATACTGCGCTTTGCCGTATTAATAGCAGTCACCTTTTGTTCAGGGCTTCCTATGGGCCAATATGAATTGTGCTGAGCACTTTACATAGGTTATTTCATTAAATCAATACGACAATTCGACAAGGTAGATGCAATCATTGGTCCCATTTTATAGATAAGGAGACTGAGGCTCAGAGACAACATGCAATTTTTCCCGTCATTGAATCAGAATAAATCTCACACTCAGATCACCTCACTCAGCCCACATGACTAACCCCCTCTCATCACACCTCTCAAGAAGGGCTTTTGTTCCATCAGTAAAGCTTTAAGTACTCTGAACCACTGAGTACTGATTTCTAACTTAAAAGTAAACAAGGAAAGTGGGATTCAATTTTCCAACATAGAGATTCCCATTACTACACTTAAACTCAACTCTCCCGTAAGTATGTTTGAGCTGCATTTAAAACGTTTTTTAACGCACTTTATTTTAGAATAGATTTAGATTTACATAAAATTTGCAGAGAGTTCCCACATGCCCTACACCCAGTTTCCCCTATTATTAACATCTTGCATTAGTATGGTACCTTTGTTACAATTTAACGTACCTATATTGATACATTATTGTGAACTGAAGTTCATACTTTACCCAGATTTCCTTGAGTTTATTGTCCTTTTTCTGTTTCAAGATCCCCAGCCAGGATAGCACATTACATTTAGTCATCATGTCTTCTTAGGCTCCTCTTGGCTATGACAATTTTTCAGACTTTCCTTGTTTTTGATGACCTTGAGTCTACGGCCATACCACCCTGAACACGCCCAATCTCATCCGATGACCTTGACAGTTTTGAGGAGTAATTATTCAGGTAGAATGTCCCTCAATTGGGGTTTGTCTGAGTTCACGTCATGATTAGACTTAGGTTGTAGGTTTGAGGAGGAAGACCACAGAGGTAAAGTGTCATTCTCATCACATCATATCAAGAGTATATGCTATTAACATGACCTATAACCTGGATCTCCTGGCTGAGGTAGTATTAGATTCTCCACTGGAAAGCTACCTTTTCTCCCTCTCCATCTGGTACTTTTTGGAAGAAAGTTACTATAAGCAGCATACACTTTAAGGAGTAGAGAGTTATGCATGGGAGATTTGTCTATTCACTCCTAATTTATTTATATCAATATAGACTCATGGACATTTATCTTATACTTTTGGTTATAGTCCAAGCCCACTTTATTTTCTTTGTGGCTCAAATTGTTCCAGCTTTGACCATTGGGAGCTCTTTCAACTCGCTCCTGTGTCCTTCTGACATACTCCCATCACAGTGTTTGTTCTTGTTTTTGAGTAAGTCAGTTAGATTCTGGCACTACAAGATGCTCCAGGATCATCTTGTATATTTCCTGCCAGCACTCTAGAATTAACTATTTCTCCAAAGTCCTTTTACTGGAGAATGTTATTAGAAACCAATATCTGAGTGTTGGGTGTTCTCATTGTGACTGGATGTCATTGCTTCTAGGCTCTCTCAGCTGACAGAGCAAGGACATATGTGTGTCTATTAACCTGTATATATACACACATATCTATAAGTACAAAATATCCATCTATGCTATGTTAATCTCCAACTCTAATCTGTTACCATATTGTCAGTATAGCCTCCTCCCCTGTTTGTCTACAACTTCTCACTCTAACAATGAGAAACCTGCCTTGCACCATTTGCTATTCATTTATTTAATTGTTCAGTTCCAGTATACATGTATAGAAGCATCAGAATTGTTAACACATACCCCATGGGCAACAACTTTATCCAGTAGAGAACAGTGCTTATGTACATTTCTTTTTGCCTTTAGTCTTAAGACTCCACTCCTTTACAAAGTTACTTTGGTCAGCACCTTTCCCAACTACCTCCTTCAGTAAGGTTGTTTCATACGTTTCTACTATAGTTAGATTTCTTTTGTCACAGTGTGCATTCCATCTTGGGTTCCCTGAATCTCCTAAATGATATTTTTTAATTTGCATACATCAAGGATCACTCTTTTTGATCACTGTAAAGTTCTACAGGTTATAACAATTGTAGAGCATCATGTATCCACTATTACAGGATCATACAGAATAGTTTCTCTGTCCTAGAGATTCTCATGTGCTTCACTTACTCAACCTCCTCCTCTAAATCCCTGCCAGTCACAGAACTTTCTACTGTCTCTATAGTTTTGCGTCTTTCAGAATGTCATATAAGTGGAATCATACAGTGTGTACTCAGTGACAGGCTGGCTTCTGTCACTTAGCAATATATGTTTAAGATTTACCCATGTCTTTTCATAGCTTGATAACTCATTAGTTTTTATTACTGAATAATATCCTGTTGTATGGATATACCAGAGTTTGTTTATCTGTTCACCTATTTAAGGACCTCTTGCTTGCTTCCAGTTTTTTAGTGATTAATAATACAGCATAAGTGCATTGGTGGTTCCATGGCAGATAATACAACATAAATAAATATTTGCATGCTGGTTTTTGTGTGGATGTTAATTTTCAAATCAGATGTGTAAATATCTAGGAACACTATTTCTAGATTGTAGAGAAAGACAATATTTAGCTTTGTAAGAAACTGCCAAATTGTCTTCCAAAGTGGCAGTGTCATTTTGCATTCTCACCAGCAATGAATGAGAATACCTGTTGCTCCACATCTTTACCAGCAATTGGTATTGTCAGGTTTTTTTTGTTTTTTTAATTTTAGCCATTCTAATAGATGTATAGTGGTATCTCATCATTGTTTCAATTTACATTTATATAATGAAAAAATAATATTGATCCTCTTTTCATATGCGTATTTGGTATCTGTATATCTTCTTTATACTTTTGTACAAACACCTTCAGTGAGGTATTTGTTCAGATTTTTGCCTACTTTTAATTGGGTTGTTTGATTTCTTTTTATAGAGACTTGAGAGTTCTTTCTATATTTGGGATACAAGTCCTTACTACATTTATGTGTTTTGTAAAAAATTTTTCCAAGTCTGGGCTTGTCTTTTCATTCTTGTAACAGTGTCTTTCACAGAGCAAAATTTAACAATTTTAGTAAGTGGATAGAATAGTATTTCGCAAAAAGATATGCCCAAGTTCTAACCCCCAGTATTTGTGAACATGACCCTATTTGGAAATAGAGTTTCTGCAGATATCATTAACTTGAGATGAGGTCAATCTGGATTAGAGTGGGCCCTAAACGCAATGACTGAGGTCTCTTTAAGAGAAAGGAGAGGGAGATTTGAACACAGACACACAGGGGAGAAGGTCATCTGTGATGATGGAGGCAGAGATTGGAGTAACGCATCTGTTAGCCAAAAACACTAGGGGTGCCAGCAGCTACCAGAAACTAGGAAGAGGCAAGGAGGGATGCCTCCCTAGAGCCTTCAGAAGGAGCATGCATCTGCCAACACTTTAATTTTGGACTTGGAGCCTCCAGAAATGAGAGAGAATAAATTGCTGTTGTTTTAAGCCACTTGGTGTGTGGTACTTTGTTATGGCAGCCCTCGGAAACTAATACAGTCCAATTTATCATTTATATTTCCTTCAAGGATCATGCTTTTGGTGGTGTTTCTAAAAACTCATTACCAAACACAAAGTCACTTAGATTTTCTCCTATGTATTTTTCTATCAGTTTTAAAGTTTTTCATTTTACTTTTATATATATGATCCGTTTTGAGTTAATTTTTGTTAAAGATATAAGGTCTGTGTCTAGGGTCAATATTTTGCATGTGGACATCCAATTGTTCCAACGCCATTTGTTAAAATGACTATCATTTCTCAATCGAATTACCTTTGCACCTTTGTCAAAAATCAGTTAACTATATTTGTGTGGTTCTGAGCTATACTTTTTAATACTTGGTTATTCTCCATACATGATATAATCCATTAAATTCTTTCATAATTTTTTTATGTTTGCAACAGCATATTTTATTGCTCTTCCTTTCCTCTAGATCGTTCATCAAAAAGAAAAGAAACTTCCATTTCTCTAGGCACTACACAAAAGTGATGATATAAATTTCTTACATCAACTGAAAATGATTCATAATCATTTTCTTATTTGTACCTCTAGGCATTGAAGAAGACAAACTCTCCTTTAGAGTCACAGATTTAGAAAAATATATATTATGAAATTTTAAATGTTGGGATGTGTGCTTTCTATATCAGCTGTGGAGGAATTTTGCATTCAGGCTAAACAAGACAAGGGAGGGATTTATTATGAAATATGAAGTCCTGCCCTACAGCTGACTCATTTCATGACTTCATGGAAATGCAATAGTAACGGGACACTCCTCCTCCACTCCCAACACGCAAACTACTGTGAGGGACACACGTTATAAAGCAACGTCCAAAAAGACAAGGACTCTTTCTTGGTGACTGTTGTCTTCCCTACTCCCCTACTTTGAGCACCAAGTCTCACACACAGTCACAACTCAGCAATGTTCGTTGAATGAAAGATGATGCCATAAGCTTGAAAAAACTATAGTAAAATGGGTAAGAGACTTATGGGCCAAGGGCTGAATCTGGGTCAGAGGTGTGTTTTAAGTATATCACAATTAAAAAGTTAAAAAATAGTATTTCTTAAAAAAATGAATTAGTTTCAAATATTTTTAAGTGGGAAAAATTGAGATAAAAATCCAGATTTCAGCCTTAGCTTCACAAAATTCAGAGAATTCAGCAACACTGAGTCTTTATTCTCATGGACTGTAACTGAACAGTTATACTCCACTAGGAGAGGGCACGTGCTCCACAGTTTCCAAAATCCCTACAACTCCTGCTTGTCAAACACATGGCCAGCTTTACTCATTTGCCTTATCTGCCTGGCTCTCATGAACATATTTGAGTTTTCCACCCTTGTTATATAGACTTGAGTGTCTCAATATTTACAGGGATTTTGGGGGGGTTACGAGAACAAACAAATTCTCTCATAACAATTTTCATAATAAGAAAATGTCATTTGTTGAGAATTAGAGCTATGCCAGGCACTATGCTAAGTACTTGGCATGAAATATATGTTTTATTCTTTACAATAATCCTAGGTAGCAGCTATAATTTTTGTTCTTTTTTATATTATAGCTGAGAGGTAACCATCTTGCTCAAAGGCATAGCAAATATGAGGCAGAATATGGATAGAAGCTCAGACCTGAACTAATAACCATTTCACTATGATTCGAACCACCCTGTCAGCCTGTTGAGAGCAAGAGGAACTCATTCCTGGTGACTTGTGATCTTTCAAATCCATTCTTAGTGCTATAGTGTGAGTGTAATGGAAAGAATAGACAGATTCAAAGTGACTTTACTACCTACTAGCTCTGTGACCTTGGGCATGTCATTTAGCCCCCTATTTACTCATATGTTCAATGTTGATAGTAATAGTCACCTCGCTGCTTGTCATGAGGACTCAGGATAACGCAGGTAAAGCTCATACGCAACTCTAGCTACATAGTCAATCCTCAATCTGGGCTCACTGTTGTTCTTCAATATAAGTCAGAGAGAAGTATATTTTAGAGTTAGAGAATGAAAAGAACACGGTCTCCAGATGAATGAGACTGAGCCATAGTGACGGGCATTTGCCCAGATGAAAAGGGTAGGGGAGGAGGGAAACAGGGATCATAGGAAGTGAGGAAACCCCAGGCTTCATTGACCTGTGAGAGATGCAAGTGCTGGGTTGATTCCAAGCTTCAAATTACAGGCCCCAGGGATGACCACATGAGGCTAACAACAGTGGCACAATGCCAAGAAACCTAAAGCCTTATAAATTTACAATTTTGTATTTTTCCAAACACACAATTCTTTCTCTGCAAGCTATCCTGCTACATGTCAGATAAGAGGCAGTTAGCTTCCAGTTATACGATTTTCATAAAACAGTTATTGAACTTATACCATATGCCAGGCACTGTGCTAGGCGCTGTAGATACCATGATGAAGAAGACACAGTTGTGGCCCTCCCTCCAATTGCTTATTGTCAGAGTTAGGGTAGGTGGGGTGGAATCAAGTAAACAGTCAATTATAATATAGCACATTAACTAAAAGTGTTAGCTGAGCAAAAGATAGGAGCAAGACTTAGAAGATCAAAGAAGCCTTCTTAAATAAATGAAATTTAAGGAGGGAACAGGCACCATGGGAAGAGAGGCAATATCAGGTTTCATTGACCTGCTTGGGACAAATAGGGAATAGAGTAGTGAAGAGAGGAGAGAATGCTCCAGTTGGAGAAAATAGCATGTGCAAAGACCTAGAGGTGAGGGAGATCATGAGCTGTTTGTGGGTTTTTAAGCAATTCAGAATGCCCTGAGTTTAAGGAGTAAAATTATGAGGATGAGAAAAAGAGCTTAAAGAAGTAAGCAAGATATAGCTCAAAAAAGACTTCGTGAACTATATTCAAGCGTTTGGAATTTATTCTCAAGGCTGTGAAAAATTATTGAAGTTTTTAAGCAGATATACACCTGAAGAGGAATGCTCTGACTTCCATGTGGCAAAGGAATTGGAAGATGGTGGAGAGAAAAGATCAAAGACTAGAGATCAACTTGGAGACACTTGCAGTAACCCTGTTTATTCAACCTACTCAGCCCTCTCTATGGTTTCTGTAGTAGACACTGCGTATGTTTCTGTAGTAGACACTGCGTATGCTGCCCAGATCCCCCTTTACTGAAGGATTCTTTGTCCCAGCTGCTGGGAATGCTGTCAGCAGACATCAGCTCTCAGCCCCATCAGGTATTACCTCAGCTGCAGAGAGCTACCTGGCCCAAGGTCATGCCTTCCTGGGCACAAAGGTCCACATCTAATGACCACTTGATGTGTCAGCATAAAAACCTGGCCATCTGTGCCCAACACCTGACACTGCTGGACCATTCTAGCTCCAGAGCTCCATGTTCGGTCAACCGAAAAAAATCTTTGGGCCAGCAACACAATCCAACTCTCCCTGTTCAATTGTGCATTCTTCTCCTCTTTTATAGGTTAGATCCCAAGGATACTCCTTTAACAAAAAATCCTGCACACTACACTTCAAGTCTGAATCTGCTTTCTGGGGAACTCAACCTGTGACAGTTTCCTTCCATGTAGGAATGCCATCACGCAGGACATGAATAATGACTAACTGGTAGAAGCAGTGGAAGTTCAAGGACACTAAAGAATTAGCTTTTCTGGCAAGTCGCCATTCTGCTGATGTAAATAATCTTGATCTTTGAATTGGTACCCATCAGCCCAGAATAGGTTGCATCACCGACTACGGGTAGGGATAAGTCGAAATGACTTAGAGTTCTTAAATTTTTTGAAACCAGAAATTCTGTATCTATCTACACTGTACACAGCTACGTAAACAGTTCTACAATTCCATTGCCAACTCTGTATGGGCAATATCATATCACTTTGACAACTTCACAACATGAAGGCCTTTGTTTTCCACATCAAGATTATTAACTCTTATTGGGTAGCTGCTAGAGCTTGTCATTGTTTACGAATACTGCAGAGTATATTAAAGTCATTTTGTGATTAGCCATACATTTGTAACTTGTGTAAGTAACTTGTTTACTTGGAATACACTTATCCTGATTCATGTAGTTTAGGTATTAGAGTCATGAATCTCTACATTAATGTTCTATGTCTGCATTTAATGTCATATTTCCCTGAAACTCTGGTAACTTACAAGTGAAATCTCTGCTTGGGGATACCACTAAACTGTACTGGCCTAAAAAGGAGAGGTCCTGGGTGGATGAATTTTCTTTTGATAGATATGCTGAAAAGTCTGCTGTCCAAACAACAAATATGTTTCTCATTCTATCAGAGCAGAAAATACATCAGAGCTTCCCAACCATTTTGCTGTGAATGAGTTACTGGGAAGCCTAGATATTGATTCCATCAACCTCTGGGCTTATTGCCTGTCCTGGGCTGCTTGCTTTCGGCTATGAGCAGCCTCATCCATTTTGCCCGATGAGCCATACTGATGTGGAAACATTTATGATACACTGGAATACAGCACAGCAAACTTTAGACTATACAAATGAAAAGATGAATATTTAGTTGAAATCTCTACAAGTATAACCCTCCAAAAATTTGATTTCTAAATTCCTTTGATGACAAATTTATTTTACAATTATTTTGTTGTAAAGACTCAATTCTAAGCAGTAACTCGACAAAAAAAAGAAGCATAGTAATATAATTTACTCTCTCTAATTAGGTAACTAGTTAAAATCAAAGCCACCCACTTTGCAGTGTTTCCCAAACATGTTTGCTAATGGAACCCTGACCCATAGGGAAATGACGGCTGAAGTGAAGTCTATTTTGCTGCAATCAAAAGAGAAAAGAAGTTGATTTCTTAATGGTCCAAGTGTTGACAGAGTACAGAATAGGAAGTACCCTCAACATGTAAATACAAGTAATGCATGACAGATAAAAATAAGTGATTGACTCATTGGTCTGTAGAATTTTAAAGCTGGAAAAATTCTTTGACAACTTATGATCCAAGCACATCATTTTCCAGATATGAAAACAGATTTAGAATGAAAACAAAAACTTGTCTGTGTTCACACAGCAGTTTGATGGAAGAATCAACAATAATAATTTGTTAAATAAATGAACAAATGAGTGAGTAAATAACGAAATTTAAAAACCATATTTTGTTATGAAAAGGAGAATCAGAGGGATAATTTATGAAAATTTGAAAAAAGTAATTAGGAATTAGTAGTTGTTTATACTAGGAAAGATATATGATCAGAAAAAGTCTTCGTGTAAAGCTCCTAAGGAGATTTCCAAAACAGAGAACATATAGGAAAATGAGATTGATGGATGAGTTCCATGAGACTAGAATCTCAGTCACAGCAGAGAGGATCAATCTTTTAAAACATACATATAGTATACTATATATTTTAATGTTATATATCTTACTATGTTACATATTTAATGGGACATATATATAGTTATTGCTTTCATGTATTTTCACTATAAAATATATAATACAGTACTTAAAATATTTTATTTTGAAATGTTACAAGTTTAAAAGAATGTTATGTGAAACAACGTAAAAACACTATAAAACTTGTGTAGTCTTATTAAATCTTACATTTTGCTATATGTATACTATTTTTAACTTTTTATTATGGAAAATTTTAGCAGAGATAGAATAGAATAATGAGTCCCATATATTCATTATGTAGCTTCCAATAATTGTCAACTCAAGACCAATCATGTTGTACCTGGCCCCTATCTTGGCCTTCCACATCATTTTGGAACTAATCCCGAATCTCATATATATTTGCTTTTTGTTAACATAAGTACAATCTCATTTCTACACTTTTTAACAATATGTTCTTAGTATCATTAGACATTCAATTAATATTCAAGTTTCTAGTTGTCTTATAAATATCATTCTTTTTAGAGTTTGAATCAGAGTCAAAATAAGACGAACATATTGAGATTGATTGCTATAACTCTAAGGTCATTTTTAATCTATAAGTTTCCCTTCATCACTTTCAGTTCTGTCTTTTTTTTTTTTTCTTCAGTGTATTTGTTGAACAAATACACATTTGCTGATTGTAGACTTGTTACATTGTTTAAGATATTCCTCTGTGCTCTGTATGTCCTGTCACCTCATAGTTACATCCTGAGGCCTGAGCAAATTCAGGTTTGATTTTTTTTCCCCATCACTACTTTATAGATATTTTAAGGTTTTGGATGATTCTCATTTGTGATATTAGCAGCTGTTGGTTACTAATGGGTAGATCCATCATTTCATTGGGGGCTGCAAAATAGTGATCTTTTAATTCTGACGTAAGTGATATGTTTGATGAGTCTTGACAAATGTACACTCCTGATTTTCCAACACCTTTATCAAGATGGAGAACATTTCCATCAGAAAGTTTTCTCTTGTCCCCTTTCAGTCAGTTCTGCCCCAAAGACAATCATTCTCTGACTTTTACAACTATAAATTAGTTTTGCCTGATCTCATACCTCACTTCATATAAATGTAACTATACAGCATGTAGTCTTTTACGTCTGCCTTCTTTTGCATATGATATTTTGGGACACATTCGTGTTTTACACGTATCCACAGTTTATTCTTTATTTCTGAGTAGTATTCCATTGTATGAATATACTTCAATTTACTTATTCATTTTCCCATTGATAGAATTTGAGTTGTTTCCAGTTCATGCCTATTATGAATAAGCTTTTCATAAACATTCTTGTACAAGTCACTTTGTGAACATGTTTTCATTTCTCTGGAGTAAACACATATAAGCAGAATGCCTGGATCATATGGTAGCTGTAGTTTTAACTGTAAGCAACTGACAGTTTCCCAACGTGGTTTGTACCATTTTACATTCCCGCCAGCAATATCTGGGAGGTTCAGTTGACCACGTATTGGCCAACATTTAGTGTTGTCAAATTTTTAATTATATTCATTCTAGCGGCTGTAAAATTGTATAACATTGTGATCTTAATTTTCATTTCCCTTAAACCTAATGATACTGAGCACATTTTGATGTGCTGATTGAATGTTCATATATTTTCTTTTGTGAAGGATCTGTTCAAAGCTTTTGCCCATTTTTATTAGTTTATCTTTTTATTATAAATTTGTGGTAACCCTTTAATTATTCTTGAATCAGACATGTACAATGCGAATATTTTCTGCCAGTCTAGGCTTGCCTATTCATTTTCTTAGTGGTGTCTTTCGAAGAGTTGAAATTTTAAATTGCGAATAAACTAAATTTGTCAGTCTTTCTTTCACGGTTCATGCTTTCAGGCCCTCCCTAAGAGTTCCTTGTCTACTCCAAGGTCACAAAGATACTCTCCTATATTTAATTCTGGAAGCTTTATACTTTTAGTTGTTATGCTTCTACGTATGATCCATGTCAAGTTAATTTTGTGTATAGTGTGAGATAGGAGTCAAGATTGTTTGATTACAGATTATAGAAAAGACTTTTCTTTTCTCCATTAAATTTCATTGGCATCTTTGTCAAAATTAATTGCCTATATATCTTAGGATTTCTTTCTAGACTCTCTATTCTTGACTATCACTTTGAATATCCATACATCAGAACCTTACTGTCTTGGTTATTGTAGATTTATATATCTTGAAAACAGGTAACCTAAACTGGTCAACTTCATTCTTTTTTATTTTTATAGGTCTTTTTTTTAAGCTAATCTAGGTTATTTGCATTTTCAAATAATTTTAGAACAAGGCCGTCAATTTACACCAAAAAAACGACAGATTTTTATTGAGAGTGCATTGACTTAATAGATCAACTTGAAGAAAATTTATACCTTAAAAATTTTGGATTTTCCAATCTTCAAATATGGTACATTCCTTCATTTATGTAGGTCTTCTTTTAACAATTTCTTTATTTAAATTTCATCTTTCTAGATATCAAGATTTTGACCCTTGCTTTCCTTTCATTTGCATTTGTCTGCTATATAGTTTCATATCCCTTTATTTTTTTTTTATTTTGTTATTATTTTTTTGCTGAGGAAGATTCGCCCTGAGGTAACATCTGTTGCCAGTCTTCATCTTTTTTTGCTTGAGGAAGATTAGCCGTGAGCTAACATCTGTGCCAGTCTTCCTCTATTTTACATGTGGGTTGCCGCCTCAGCATGGCTGATGAGTGGTGTAGGTCTGCACCTGGGATCCGAACCCGCGAACCCGGGCTGCCGATGTGAAGCACACCGAACTTAACCACTATGCCATGGGGCCAGCCTATATTTGTTTATTTTTGACCTTTCTGAATCTCTTCATTTTAAGTGTCTTTCAATATACAGATAGAATTGGAGTTTGTATTGTTAACTAATGTGATTTCTTTAATTTTAATAGATGAGTTATGACAATTTACATTTACTGATATTTTTATCTCAATTTTGTCTTTTTAAAATATTATATCAATATATACAAGCCTTCAATAGAATTAGCTTTTGAATCTATGTTCCATTTCATTTGATCTCTCTCTCTTTTTATTTTATTCTTTAAGGTATGATGATATGTTTTGATCTGTTTGTTCTAATAGTACCTTTTATCCTGATACCTTTATATAATATCATTTGTGCTCTTTTTTGGGGAGGCTTCTTATCTACTATCCTCTACTATGAGTAACGTTGAAATTATGTAACTCCCAAACCCTCCGACAGGATCTGAATTGAATAGATAATAAGTAAAAAAAACTAGTTAAGAACTATAAAGCTATCACAATTATCATACTTTTCATATATCTTCCCATTCTACTCCAATTTTTGATAATTACACTTTATCTACACTGTGAGATAGACTCCGGTGGTCTAGTGGTTAAGGTTCAGTGCTCACGCCACCATGCCTCAGGTTCATTCCCCAGTCAGGGAACCACACCACCCATCTGTTGGCTGTCATACTGTGGTGGCTGCACATTACTGTGATGCTGAAAGCTATGCCACCAGTATCTCAAATACCAGCAGGGTCACCCATGGTGGACAGGTTTCAGCAGAGCTTTCAGACTAAAACAGACTAGGAAGAAAGACCTGGCCACCCACTTCTGAAAAAGTGGCCATGAAAACCCTATGAATAGCAGAGAAGCATTGTCTGACATAGTGCTGGAAGGTGAGAGGGTGGTGCAAAAATACGAGGCAGGGTTCTGCTCTGCTGTACACAGGGTCACTAGGAGTCAGGAAGTGACTTGAGGGCACTAACAACAACACTGTCAGAACATACAGTCATTTCATCATTGAAATTTAGCTCTAGAGATAAAGATATATTTAATGCTCACCATCAGACCGCAGTGGGTTATTAACGACTATTAGTAGTGTACTATAACCTGGTTGTTTTGTTTTGTTTTTTAGTTAACATTATATCATGGTTATTTTTCCTACTTATCAAGCATTCTAAGATGTTGTTTTTACGACTGAAGTATGTTTGATCATTAGTATTTTCCATAATTTATTTTTGTGATCCTACATTATTGAACCTTTGGATTTGAGGTCATGTTCTATATATCCACATTACTGGCACGGAGTAAACAGTATGGTATGTTGGAAATGGCACAGTACCAATTCTAAATCTTGACTCTACCTCTTACTAGCTATCTGACTCTGTGCAAATTAACTCCACTCCATGAGCCTTAGTTTCCTCATCTATAATGGGGATTAGTAATATCTACCTTACAGAACTGTTGCAAAGACTAGCCTTCATGTCCATTAAATATCTATCATAAGGCATACACAAATCAGATAGCCAGTATCATTCTTGAATGAATAAAAAAATGTTGAAAGAAAATTAAGCACAATCAAGCTGGATTCAAGTTTCAATGGCTAAGAATCTAAAGTACAAAGTATCTTTCAGAATATATTCAAGAACTGTATGAATATATGAATAACTGTGTGTCCTCAAATCCCTCTTATCATAGTAGTGGTCCTAAAGGTCTAGATGTTGCTAAGGTCAGCTAATCAACTAGTTATTTCTTCAAGCTGATCACTGGTTTGTTGGTTTTTGTTTGTTCGCTTAAGCCTAGTGTCAAGCCATTGATGGAAACTCGGGCTTTGACACTAATAGGACGACGATATTTTGTGAACATGATACAAACACTCCTCCCCCCATGTCTTATTTTTTAATTTCCGTGATCACAGGTAACATTGAGAAGAGCCCAGTCTTGGAGTCAAGCAGTTGTAGATTTAACCCTCAGCTCTGTCACTAACTAGTTGTGTGAACTAGGAGAATAACTTGACCTCTCTGAGCTTTAGAACTTGACAACAATAATGTAAATCCTTATAATGTTGTCAGAATTAAATAACACTTGTAAAGCATCCCAAAGAGTAGGAGAAAAATACAATATTAGCTACATTTTGATTTAGAGATAGTGCTTAAGGTTGTTTCTGAGGCTTACCTAACAGAAATAATGAAGTCAACACTGCTACCTTAAGTTAACCATAGAATCCTGATATGATGGCAAGCACAAAGAGAAATGGGAACACTAAAATTGTGTGGCAGTTTTCCATTTAAGGTCATCATGCAGAACATTCAGAATCTTATATTACGTTTTTTTTTGTGAGGAAGATCAGCCCTGAGTTAACATCTGTTGCCAATCCTCCTCTTTTTGTTGCGGAAGATTGGCCCTGGGCTAACATCGTGCCTATCCTCCTCCACTTTATATGGGATGCTGCCACAGCATGGTTTGACAAGCAGTGCATATGTTCACACCTGGGATCCGAACCTGCGAACCCCAGGCCGCTGAAGCAGAGCGCGAGAATTTAACTGCTACGCCACCAGGCCGGCCCCAGAATCTTATATTACTTTTATATTATCATCTAATAGAAATTAAGCATGTTTAAACTCTTATAGTGAATTCATGGGCCCCTGAGAGCATATCTATAGACCCTTGGCTGGGAATTGTGTCTTTACTGTATCTTTCTTTGTTTCTCTCCCCAGCAACAAGGGAAATGTGACAGCTACAATTGGGCAGCCATCTACGAGCTTGATGGAAAGCACTGTGTGGTCTGGTATGTCTTTATACAGAAACATTAATTAATAGAATTCACTCTGGGTTCACAAACGTTTAATTAACTGGATTAATTGAATTTCCACTGATTACAAAAAGTATGACAGCACAAAGTTGAAAGGACTACTTTATTGTTACAATTATAAAAGTTTCCATTTCATGATGATGGCTGTCCTCTAAAACCCCAAGGATGTATTCAGGGACAAGTAAGTCTATGGGAAATGACCATCATTGTTGCATGTCTTTTTATTCATTCTCTAGCACTCATGACGCCTCTGTTGGGGCTGTATAATTATACTCAGTGACTATCATCAGGGTGTGATGGAACTGGAGCAAGCAATATGCTGGTTCAGTTTCATCTTCCTAATTTGGCTTTCATTTGGAAATACACAGGTGAGGGACATTTTCTTCTAAAAACAGTAAAGTTGATTTTTTTTGTGATTAAGAGAATAAAGCAAGCTACTTGTAGAAAACTGGCAAAATATAGCAAAAGAAATAAAAATAACACATAATGACTAGTATATATTGAGCACTAGTATATATTGAGCACTTAAGACTTTCCAAGTGGTGTCCTAATGCTTTATTTTCAAAATTTTATGAATCAAATTCTCATAAGAACCGAATGAAAGCATTATTATTATTATTATTATCTTTATATAGTAAAGTCCTTTGAAAAGTGAAATAAATTGTCCAAAGTGACACAAAAAGTTATCCGTAACCCACCTTCCAAGACAAGCACTCAATATTTTAATAGTTTTTCCTACTATACATATATCCTGTTTGTATCATGACTGTGCTAGGCAAGTTAAATACTTTATTTCTGTCCATCTTTACATCAAATTTTGAAATGAGTTTAATCATTCCTGTTATGGAGATAACAAAACTGACATAGGCTGATTGATTTGCTCAAGGTCATACAAGTAGTAAGCATCAGAGCCCAGATTTCAACCCATGTACCTCTGACTCCAGACCGTGTAGTCTTTCCAATATACATCACTGCCCCATCTTCTCAATATTAAAGTTACATCAGTGCTGAGATTTAAGCCTTAGACTTCCAGACACTAAGACTATGCTCCGTTCATTGCACCATTCTCCCACTTAAAGATTCACATTCTGTGAGGTCAAACTGGGTCTGCCATCATGGGACACATTTCTCCCTGTACAGTATAGAAAAGACATCAAATATACGAGGGTGTTACTCTAATTTCCAAATTTCATTATTAGGATAACATTCTGGAATTTTGTTAACAAGTAGTTTATTTAGCATTATTTATTACATTTGCACTGAATGAAATCACCTTTGGCACTCTTACTCACTACTGCCTGAGTATTAGTTGGGAAACCCATTTTAGAAGGTAATTTAGAAGTATGTTTTAAGAGCCTTAGGAATCTTTTCTTAACTTTCAGTAAAGTTATACATGTTACATAGTTTTTCACAGCTAAAGTCATAGGGTATATATAGGCTTTATTTTGCTTTTTAAATTCATATTACATTGATTTTATGTCTTTATATTACTTGAAAAGCTTTATTTAACTTTAGAATATAGTACAACAGACATAGTAGAAACTCAGAAAATATTTGTTTAATGAATAAATGAGTATAGAAGTAGTAATAATTAATCCATCTTCTATTGAAGACATGTAGGATTTTCTTAATTTATAACTATGATAAACTACACTGTCATGAATGATGAAAGATTGAATGCATACAACTATTTCCACTATCTTCAGAAACTTCACTGAAAATGACAGTAAAGGGATTTTTACAACATAAGCATAGATCCAGAGGATAAAGAGAATAGGGCAAGAGATTACAGGAACAAACTGTTGAAAGCTGGAAAGCAAGATTAATAGATATGCAAATGTGAAGTAAACTGACAGTAAGAAAAATGGAAAAGCAAACCAATCTGCAATGTAGAGCCTACCAAAGATTCAGAAACTGGTGGCACCAGGTACCTCTGCAAGTAAGAATGAAGATGCTACTGTAGACAGAATGATTGGTTGAAAGATCCAACTCTATTTCCAGATGACTACCCTTTCCACCCCAAGGAAGATTGTAGCTTACTTCTCTGGAGAGGGAAAAACAGAGTCTTTAGACGAGGGGGATCAGGCTCACCTGAGGGTGATGTAACATAATGAACAAACAACTGGTCACTTCCAGGTAAGCCATGTTTAACCACTACTCATCAGAATATTCCATCAGTGGAAAGAGGAAAGGAATTTTATCTGTGTGCTCATTCTCTTCTCCTGCCTTTCACCAGTCAAGGCGAGAGAGGTCCCTGCCTTGTGTCGAGTGTTGTTAAAGGCTCTGCAGAGCATAAGCACTCACAAGAAAAATAATTTATTACAAAACACATAGGTACCTCTGTCACTCAGGATCCAACCCTCAGCCCTGGAACAGAGCAATCCTTAACCCTAAACAGTTGCTCTCAAAGCTCATACTACACATGCCCCAGGGAAATACTTCTCTGCATCTCTTACCCTGTCTATCATCTTTGTACAGAAGCCCGTGGCGGACCGCTGATGACAGAAAGATGAATACACTCCAGGATATGACATGATTTGACCAGGGGAAACACTTCGGTCAGAGAAAAAACAAAGTAATGAATTTGTTGAACCCTTCTTCTCAGACAGTAGGAATGCCATGGACTCTTGCACGACAAAGTATTGTTTCCTGGAAGTATTGAGTATCCATCTCCTTTGGGTACCTATTCTACATTCTAGAAGTACTCAAAAATTAATGCAGTATTTACAACAGTGATTCATGGTGCTTAACAGTCATTTTGCAATAGCGAACAATGAATATTACACTTAAATTCGTATAAATTATATGTAGATCTGGATATAACATATGTGAAATGTGTTGCTGATTGTTTATATTGGCAACTACATGAAGTTTCAACCCTTCCATTGAAAATATTTTATTTAATAAAAATATTTAATGATTCAATCAAATTTTTAAAAATGAAATAGTTTAAGATTTGCTTAAGTAAATTTGATTTAATGCTTGATATTAATTTGTATTTGCCTTTTAATTTTAATAGAAAAAATATCAAACTAATTTTACGTTAGTTATTTCAAAGAAAACAACTTTTTTAAAAACATAAGTGAAAAATAATTTTATTTTACATTTATTTTAATTTACTTTTTTGATGAAATACACTCAAGTCATGTACACTCAAGTAAATCATATTTTATTTTTTAATCTTTTAGAGGACTATTATCAGTTCAATCCAAGTTATACGAAAAGCTTGATTATAATAATTAATTAGTGATTTTGCTGAAATAAGGAAAAAAGTATTATACTAATTTATGAATTACATACATCTTTATTTTTAATACTCATTAAAACATCACGGTCCATCAACAGAATACCTAGAATGTGTCAGTTATTAAATTCAGTCATTTTTGATATTTTACCAACATTAATTCATATAAATAATATAGCTTGTTTCCTATTTTTCAATCTTGTCACTATAAAGGTATGCTTGTCAAAGTAGGAGATAGAACTTATTTTTAATTTTACAATTGGTTTATTTCTTCTATAACTTACGTATTTATACATGTGCTGTTAGAAGTCTTGCATAACTAAGCAATTGTTAATGGCAGACCTGGTCAAAAATTGTCACACAGGATATTAATTCTCCTTTATTTCTGTTATTTGTGTTCTGTTGCTTAGTCCTTTCAGGCAGCCACAGAGGAAACCAGATCCCACAGCCTAAGGCAGGATGCCTCATCTCAGCTAAAGTAATGTGAAGAGCCATAGCCTCCCGGGTCTGGTTGAGACAGCCCTGGGTGCTGGAGCCTCCAGAGCTCTCTCTGCAGCAGGTACAGTGGAGGCGAGGCCAAAGCCCAGTCCTCCCCCTGAGGGAAGCTCACACAGCTGGTGGCCCGAGTCTCTCCACAGCAATAGCAGCTAAGGTCCATGGGCGGATGGGGCCAAGTGAATCTAGGAAGGCACTTAAACTGAGTCTGATATACTTGCTAAAGACCCTCTGTTACTCAGCGCAAGAAGGAAAATACCTCCTCACCTCCAACATGTCAAACCTGACCCACTCCCACCTAATCCAGAGGCCTGTGGAATAGAATATCATATCTCTCTCTCCCAATCCTGCGTGTGTGACATGCCTACTCAACCGACCCCCACATACACCCACCAAAAGTGTTCATCAGATCACTCTCATGTACCCAAAAGGAGCCCATGTGTCCTCAGAGGGAATCTGAGTCATAGCAACGAGACCAGCAGCACCAGCGGGACCAGCAGAGCAGGAGAAAAGGAAAGATATGCTTAGAGCCCATTCACTTTGGGCACTTTTTTAAAAACTGCGAAAAAGAGCCTTGACCTGAGTATCTATGCATGGTCATTTATCAGGCCTCGTGGCAGAGGTGGTCTGAGTCCCTCATTCTCTGGCCTGTCTGTTTAACATACAATCTCCCTAACTGTTCATTGCTCTAGCACTCTCTGTATATTCAGTCCAATTAAGGTGAGAAGTGCAGCACAGTGAAAGAGGGGTCTTTTGAAGGGAGAAGGCGGTAATAAACTCTCATAAAAGCCACCACTAACTACTTGACCAAAGAGGCATGAGCCATTATCAGACTGAGAAAGGGCACCCGGGTGCCTGAAGATAACTGATGGCCCCTTACCTATATTAGCCATTATTCTTGGAGACAAGCGCAGAACCCAAAAGCCCAGTAGTTCTAGGATATGTACATATATATCCTGTCTGTATGGATGGGCCCGTGATTTAGTGCTAACAAACATATCTCTAGGAGGAAAATAGATGTGCTAATCGACAAAGATTTAAGCTGTGGAAAGAATCATCCATCTCCCCCGCTGTAAGAGTCACTTTGCCTTCCTTTTTTGTAATGTGATATTTTTAAAAATATTTTTTATCGCCTATGCTTACTTTTCAGTTTTCACATATAATTCCAAGTTGAATTTTTTTTAACTATATTGCAGGGTACTATAGGCACACTGATTCAGGAGTGTTCTCACAAATTAATGCTAATTACTCTGTCATCATATAGATCTATGTATCTATCTACATGTCTATCTAGATAAACAGATAGACAGAAATATAGACAGATGACAGATAGATAGATAGATAGATAGATAGATAGATAGATAGATAGATAAGATGGCTTGATCAGTGATAGAGAGAGAGAGATACTGATATTTTTAATTAAGGAGTTGGAAGGTATTCCTTTGTGTAAGATAATGTATTCCTTCAGCAAACATTTTTTGAGCATTTAATAGTTTCAGGACTTCTAGCTGAGCCTTAACACATAGTGGATGCTGACATACAGCTTCTAGAAAGAGTTTAAAAATGGACGGCAACTAAGGATTCAAACAGGATGTGAACACTTTCTGAAAGTTTTTTTTTCATTTTTACAAAGCTGCTTTCACAAAGTCATGTTGACCACAGAGACATTTTGATGCCATCGAAATTTTTTTTTTATATATAAATTAAGTGACAGCACAGACATTCCCTGATCCCTGACCCCCACTCCATCCCTGACTCCACTCGTGGATGGAACATGGCTCAGGAATACCTTAGGCAGCAGGGATGAAGTAAGTGTCTGAGATCTCTTTTGTATATAGAACTGGATCACTAGAAATTGTTCTTATATTTTGACACCTTAAGATATCTCTACCTCAAAGTAGTCATGTTAAATAATAGAGCTTAATCGGCTGCATTAAAATGTAGCATTTGATGCCTGGAGGCTCTATCTCTCCTATGCATCTGTAAGCAAACACTGAGAAGAAAAAATACTGTGAGAATTAATCAATGCAAGGAATATTAGCAGAGATTAGTGTTCTTGAAGCTCAGAAGAGAAAGGGCATTACTGTAAAGAGGGTGTTCCAAGCAAAGTTCCTGAGAAGGTGAGGTCCGAGTTGAAGGATGAAAAAAGAGAAATGACATGAGAAGGCACTGGGGCTTGTTTGAGGGACTGGACTGAAATGTTCATGTTGGAGAATAGAGAAAAACAACGACAGAAAAAAAAATTGGTGCGGGATTGCAGAAGGACATAACAGCTAAGCTAAAGAGTTACAACTTGGCCCTGCTGACAGAAAGGAGCCCCTCTAACTTTGGGATTCAGTTGCATTGAGTGTTTAAAGAAAGTTTGCTGGTAGTGATATGAGATGGGCCTAACAAAATAATCAATAATTACCTTTGATCTGGTTTTGTCTCACCAATAATTATAGCTGACGTTGATTGAGTTCTTAATATGCAAAGTACTGTGCTCCGTCCTACTAGCTCACTTGATCTTTACAACTATTAGCTCCACATTTTACACGTAAGGTAACAAACAAAATGTTCTGTAATTTGCTCAAATCAGATAAGATCAAGAGGGTGGAGCAAAGATGTGACCCCAAGAAGTGTGACTCCAGCTCTCATGCTCTTAACCACGAAGCTATCCTGCCTCTCCAAGCAGCCTTGTAAGAGAATAGCTCCCTTGTAGCTTGTCTAAAGGTAAAGGCTGGCTGCCAGGGCCAACTGGAGGAATGTCTTCTTACCAATGGTGTGATATCAGACTGCTTCTCTTCACTCCAAAACCCCAGCATGGACAAGCAACTCAAATCACAGCTCAACCAGTTACCACTTATGTGACCTTGGATACGTTCTTCAGTATCTCTTCACCCCAGTATACTCATCTGGAAAAAATGGGGATTATAACAGAATCTCGCTTTTAGGCTTGTTGTGAGAATTAAAGGAACACATGCAAAGCATTTAGAAGAGTACCTGGCACATAGTAAGCATTTAATAAGTGTTTGCAATTATCATTATTTACTTGGGTGAAATTTAATCAATTAGCAATCCAGTTTTAAATTGGCTTCCTATGTAGTTTGGGTAGAGGAAGAGAATGTGATTACTCTTAGTCTGCTTGACATTTGTATTTTTCCTTATACAGTCATGCGCTGAATAACAATGCTTCAGGCAACAATGGACCCCATATACAATGGCGGTCCCATAATATTAGTACCATATAGCCTAGGTGTATAGTAGGCTATACCATCCAGGTTTGTGTAAGTACACTCTAAGATGTTCACATGACGACATGACCTAACGATACATTTCTCAGAACATATCCCGTTGTTAAGCAATGCATGACTATAATATCAGCTTCTAAGTTTGCAGAGATAAAAATCATTATCCACACTGTGGTAATTTTACCAAAGAAAATGCCACTTTTGGAAGCCTTTATGAGTGGACAGACGCCCTTACTCAAGAGACAATCACCGTGTGTGATTCTGTGGACCTAGGCGAAACCGGTCATGATTAATATTAACGGAGCAGTCAATCTTAACTACAGAAGTGATAGATATTCTGTAAAATTTAACTCAAATTACCTTTCTTGTTCATGATGTTGGGCCACCTCTTCCTTCTGTCCCCCCCGAGCTCCATCGATTGGGTTTCTTGACCCCACCCAAAGGCTACATTCATCTTGATCTTTTCTGACACACATCCTCTTATTCATCTCCTGTTGGTTTCCTAGGAGGTTTCCAGCAGTTGTTATTTCAAAGTACATCTTCATAAGTTCTGAACCTCACTTTCCATGATTAACAGGTGAATTTTCTTCCATATTAACTAGAAAAGAGGTAGCATCAGGTGAAATCTCCCCTCCATTCTCTTTCTATTTTCCTCAAACTCTCTCTAAATAAACGTTCCAATCCTCCCTTGAATATTTTTCTGTTACAAGCGTGGATATTCCAGTTCTGTTCTCCATGCCAACACTTCCTAGCTTTACCCTCTCAGTCTGTCAGTTAAGTTTTAACCTCTTCCTCTCGCTTTGATTCATCTGTGATTGCCAACAACTCAGATGTATAAGTGAGAATGGGCTAGATTATGAGGTGGTAACAAATTAACTCTGAAATCTAGTGGTTTGCAGAAACAAAAGTTTATTTCTCATTCACTATATGTCCAAAGAGTGTTGGCAGGTGCTCTGCTCCCCAGGGTCACTCAGAGACATAGGCTGACAGAGGCCCTAGCATTTTATAATGCCACAATCTCATACATGGTTTCAGGAGTTGCCAGGGCCAGCGAAGAGAGGAACTAGAGTGTTGCCAGAGCTGGTTCCATGGTATGCAACCTGTGCAGTAGCACAGCACCCTCACCACCAACCCATTCTCCACTAAAAAGGGCCTATGTTTGGTTTAATGCTCTGCTGTTGCCATCTGAAAATTCTTAACTTTTGAACAAGAGGACTCAAATTTTCGCTTTGCACTGGGCCCCACAAATTATTAGTCAGTCCTGAGGGTTGCATAGGAACTCTTATGGCCACGCCTTCCATCCATTGATCTACCCCATTGTCCAGTCCTCAGGCCAGGGCCTTGATTTTTGCAAGAGTGGCTGGGAAATGTAGCTTTTTTTATACACTATTTGCTGGTGAAAACATAGTATTTTCCCCGCCACACAAACTTCCCTAAGCAATAACATAAATTCCAAGGAAAGGTACTAATGCTTAGAGTTAAATAGTCTGATAAAGGAACACTCTGTTCATACTTTATGCAGCTCACTATGTCGAGTGATTCCTGTTAGCCCAGGTGCTAGATGACATGGAAGCACGTGGAAGAGTGAAGTGACTGTTCTCTAAAGTTTATACTCTAGAGCAGCGCTTTCCATACTTGAATGTGCATCTAAATCTCCTGAGCAAAAAGGAGATTCTGACTTGATAGACAGATGCTGAGAATGGGCCTGTGATTCTGCATTTTTAACAAGCTCTCAATTACTTCTGTTGTTACCAGCCTATAGAAGCCCACTTTAGGTAGCAAGGTTCTAGGTAATGCCATGAAACGTATAGGTATAAAGAAATGAGAAATTAATGCTATACGTATTTAAAGGCATTTCTGCTAAATACCCATCCAGTAAAAAAAAAAAGTTAAAAGTTTGTTCTGATTGTAAAAACATATTATATGAAGTTTTTTCTCTTGGACGTGTTTATCTTTCAGCAAGCTCGTTTTCCTTTGCATTTCCAGTATGCTTGCATTCTTAATTTGAAGGAGAAAGAAAGAACTCCTCTTATTCGAAGTTTTATTCTCGGTATGCTTCCATAATTGATAGTGTCAGAGAATTGTGATTAACGCTCCATTTGTGAAAACCTGCTCACCTTAGAATGTGCAATTTGGTGAAATCTTTTCCTGCATCTGTTCTCAGATAATAGCTCTTTGGTCTGTTCAGCCAAATGACAATGGCTTTTGTGGGATCCCATGAGGCAGTGTTGGCAGAAAAGAGGTTGGAAAGTGGTTTTATTTGGAATGGCAGCAGAGAGGATGTATTTTCACTTCCAGAGAAGGTAGCATGATTCTATGGCCAGGCAACAGCCTGGGAATGCAGAGGAATAATCATCCCGTTTCTCTCCTACCCTTCACCCCCCACATAGTTGCAGAATTACATTACTTGGCTAGTTTTACGGTTTAAAAATTGAAAAAGTCGAATAGTTTGTCTAAGTACCAGGGTATAATGAAATATTATAAAGAAATGGAATTGAAAGAACCTTGAAGAAATTCTCTGGGACAGCCCCCATTTAGGAGGTAGGGGAATCAGTGAATATCAAGAGCAAAGAGTGCCCTAGACTCTTCTTCTGATGGCCATTTCAAGTGTCTATTTTCCCATTGAGAGCTTTAATACTCTGGCCATAAGTAATTATAATACACGATATAGCATTGTACAGTTTACCAATTTTGAATTGGCATTTTGAATTATATTATATCATTTTATAGTTAGGGGAACATTTGAAATAGGCAGGGACCATGAGATTTTTGTCATAAATGAGGAAAGCAAGATGCCAAGATAGTCACTTAGCCAAAAACACAGCTCTACTAAGCAATAGTGCTGGGACTGAGCCCAGGGTAGATCCAGAATCCCCTTGTTTTTCATAAGATTGAAGCGCATTTTGTTTCTTTGCCTAGACTTTCATTTTTAGCCTCACTTTATCTTTCACTTTATATATGTTTCATGTAAGTAGCATTGTTAAGTTTGTTTTGTTTAGTTGTTTCATAAATCTAAATGAACCGATGGTTTTCATTTCTATCTGGCATGAGGGAAAAAAATAAGAACAAAATTTACTTTTCATCTACTAGAGATAACATAATTATTTATTCACTTTAGGAATACAGTGTTGTAAATTACAAAATTAATCAGAGTATGGAAAATTTTCAAGAAAGTAACTGATAGGATTTAAATGAGGTTTTGCAGGGACATTTCTTTTATTGCTATTTTTACTTTTCCAACTTTTAAGTTTTTTAATTTTCAAAAATACGAAGAGTAAAACAAATAATGCAATAAATATCCTTACATCTACCATGTAAATTCAACAATGATTGAGATTCTGCCATAGTAATTTAAATGTTTTTTTTCTGTATCACTTTAAAGTAAATTGCCATATCATCCCTAGTCACTAAAAATTAAGGACAAGTTTCCTACGTAAAATTATTATGGCACCTAAAAAATTAATATTTTGAATTTGCTTTTTATTTGTATGGAGATTCTAACATTTAATGGGAGAAATTTATAATTTACTCAAAATGCTTCTTGGTCATCCTTTACCATCTGTCACCTTACTGTTTGGATCTGAATTTTATACTTCTCTGTTGTGTTTTTAAATTGTAATTTTTATTGTATGGCTTATGATTTGTTTTCTTTGATCTTGAAAGATAAATAGATGTGGAAGGTTATAACTGCACGTTAAATCCTCCCATTGATTAACTAATATACTCTACAATCATTCTTATATATGTATTTATGCATATGGCTATATCTAATCAGGAAGAATAATTTCCAATTTCTTTTCACTTAAAGTGAAGAATTATGAACATTTTAGATTTAATCTCTTCAGATTTTTCCTGTCCATGACTAATTTACCTGACCGTCCTGAAGTTTGCTTGTTCTTTCAGTTTTTTTTTGTTTGTTTTTTTGTGCAGCAATCATATTAGTTAGATATTATTTCTGGAAATGGTACATCCTCACATATATACACCAAGTGGCAGTTTCAAATACATGTTGACAAGAAAGAAAATCTGGAAATAACCTACGTGTCCATGAAAAATGTTAAATAAAGGTTGGCACATTTTACATGAAATGTTAGGCTGAATCCACACAGGAATGGAGAGCACTGAAACCGTAACTATGTGGAAGTAAAGTGTATGTTAATTAGCTTGATTGTGGTGATCATTTCACAATTTATACGTATGTCAAAACGTTGTCATATGTCTTAAAGACATACATACAATTTTTATATGTCAATTATACCTCAATAAAGCTATTAAAAAGATAATACTCAACACTCATAATTTCCTAATTATTTTACTCCATTTACTATTATCTATGCTCTTGAGGTTATTTACCTCTCTGTGTCTATATGGTGCAAATACTATATAATGGTTTGCTACTGTGTTTCTCTTCCCAATTCCACATTCAGTGATGTCACATTTGTACCTTGAAATTGGCCATGGGAAGAGTGTTTACACCACAGGAACCAGTAAGCACTACAAATTGGGGCCTGGTTACTATTTTCCGTTTTGTTTTTTCTCTGTCCAGACTAAACAAAGTGGAGAAAGTGCTAGTAATGTAGATTAAATTTAAAAATGTATTGTAACTGTTACATTATGAATAGCACAAAAAAGGAAATACCCTTCGGTATTCAAAACTAATACCTGAATCAGCCAAGTTGCTCATATCATTGACAAACCAGTGATGTTGACATATGTCTTTCTTTTTTTCTTTGATCATATTCATTAACATAAACAAAAATATCAACCAACATTCACGTTGGAACTATATCTGGAGACCCTATTATTAAACATTTACCAGAACACCATGTATCAATCGCCCAATCATACATCGTATAGCCAAAAGCTCTACCTCCTTCCTCCACTCCCAATGTTCAAGGAATGGAAGCTTGATGCAGAACTAATTAAAGAAGTCTATTAAACAGGTGAGAAATAAGGGTGAAAATAAAAGGACGAGAACAATTCCTATAATGATAGCACTGCCTGCATTTTTTGCAATACCTTGTATATTTACTGGAGCTTAGACCTAGATCTGAGAATTAGGGCTAGCCCTTGGAGCATTTCTACTAGAGAAATAGAGCTAAGAAAACACCATGTTTCCTAGCTTGTTTGGATGAGCCCCATTTATCTCAGTTCCTAAAGCCATTTCATATAAAAGGAGAGCTTGTATCAAAGTCACCAACAAAGTTTGCTCCCTCATTGAAAACATGCATGCATTCAAATGACGTTCTCATTTAGTCCTTTCTCCCTCATTTATCACAATTCCATTTAACTTTGAAGAATATAGTTTTGCTCTCATTAATCATCACATTTCTAAAAGATCATTTTATCTAAGAAGAAATCAAATTTCACCAGGATACATCCTGCCCTTTTGGAATCCACTCTCTGGCTGAGAGTGATAGAAGAAAATGGAAGACCAGCGCTTTAAATGTCAGGGTGCAGTGGACACAACGTCAGAGTTCTTCAGTAAATAACTGGGGGCCCGGTGTGGACTCAGGGCAATCCCTTGTGTTTGTCCAGTTTAAAACGTGCTTTCATGTACATCCTCCTAATGGGTCCTCATAATGGTCCTTTGAAGTATCAGTTCAGTTTAGCAACATTTTTTTAGAACCCATTGAACCAGACGTTACTCTGGAAGCTGAGGTACAAAGTTGGATAAGACATTGCCAAGATATAGAAAAGGGTATGCTTGAGTGGTAGGTTTTAAAATGACTCCTACAATGGAGGATATCCAGTGGCTAGGAAGCTGGCGGTTAAGGAGAGTCTGTGAACCCTGAGAGCAAGCCCTACTTGTAAGTCAGCTTGTGCTCTTCCCAGGCCTGGTTGCCCTTAAATCATTTCCTTGCCCTTGGCCTCACCTGCTCTGTAATGAAGGGTAGGGACTGCTGACCTCTGAAAGTTTTGTTTACCAGGCTGCTGTGTCATTTGGCTCCTGGCTGGATTTGAACAATAAAGGGACTGGTGAGACATTGGAGGGTGGAGGAAAGGTAGAATTCAAGGTATTTTTCTCCCCTCTGTGCCTTGAATATATTCCCCAGTGTGGCTAAATCTCTTCTGTGACATCAGTTCACTCCAGAAAGCTCTTTCAAGATTCACACTTCTCTCAGGGAACCTTGTCCCTGGGCTCCACCGACAACAACTGTTCCCTGTGTCTCAACAACCTAGGAAGGGTATTGGTTTCCTCTGGTGTTCATCACTAGGTTACCTCACTGTAACATGTTTGATCCTCAGCAAATCCTCATCTGCGTAGCCAGTGCTTGCTTTAAATTTCATCTCTTGTAAATACTTGAAGTGTTTTCTGAATTCCTACATTTAGATCCTGACTAATACACAAATTATCAAAACTCTAGGTCCATAGATCTCATTGTAACAATAATAGTAATAGCAGCTAACATTTGCTGAAAGCCTGTTAGGTGTCAGACACTCTTCTAAAGATTGGAGACTCTCAACAACCCTATGGGGTAGGTATTTTTGTTATTCTACCCCACAGATGGAGAAACTGAAGCAGTGTCTATTCAGCTTATATTATCCCTAAGCTTTTATTAAATATTATTTAGAGTTCCAGTCAAGTCCCAACTGGACTACTGGGAAGTAAGGGAAGGATTATTTTTCTATGTTTAGCCAAAGTATTATAGAAGTATCTATGTTTCCAAAAGGCCAATATGGTGGTGCCATCCACATAAAGGAAGATGAAGCAAAGGAATGCAAATCGCAAGAACCCAGCCATAGTTGTCCATTCCAGCTACCTCCTATACACAAAATTGCCTTTCTTCACTAAAACTCTCAGGATCTGAGTTTTATTTTGCTAATGAAGGCAGTAATTTCATGCAATTTATTATGTCTAAGTCAAATGGGATACATAAAAAATGATAAAATGACTCACAATCTAGCCTAGCATGTAGTCTACAGTAAACTCTAGGAAAACGAGGGTTTCTGAGAACGAGGTTAATGACATGCCTTCAGATGCCATGAATTCTGTCACAGTGCTCATGGATTCCTTGGTATTGGACTAAAAGGACTAGAGCTTCCCTAATAACATCAACTGAAGCAAGTGGTATCCATCCATCCTATGCCTGAATCTTTTCTCCAGTAATGCAGAGTTGTCTCAAATAGGAAACCAATCCCACCAATGATTAAAGGTGTTTATTCATGAAATTACTTTGGTTTCTCGAAGCTGAGCTGTACTCTGGATGATAAGCATGCCACCAAGGTCCAGGTGTCAGAATACAAAGCATCTCAACTTCTACCAGAGCTGTACTTTATGTTCATTACCCCTGCAAATGTGTGTGAAATATATATCACTGCCTTTTTGTCAATACTGTTTTCATCACCGCCAAAAGCCAATTTAATAAGCTCAGTTCATCAGCACTATCCCTTTGACTGCTTCCTTTCCCAAAAGGAAATATAATCCATTTTTAACATTCGTATATTTAAAAGATTCTTTTATGTGCAGTCTCAGTTCATTATGAATAAAATACATTTTATTCTTCTGTTCCATTTACCCTGGTTACACGCTGGCTTGGATTTAAGATGCAATGTCTCATCGTATTTTTAGTCAGGAAATAGTTTCCCTGAGTGCTCCCTAAGGTACCTGCACTTGCATTTCCTGCCAGCAGTTGCCACATATCAAAACCCATCAGGACTCAACAGCTTTGTATACATGGACAAGTGAAGCAAAGTGCAGAACAATGACTTGGGAAGTAGGTTAGCATAGAGAGGAGAATTCATACCTGGATAACCCATACAAAGGATACACCTTTCCCAACGCTCATCACAATGACATTTCTCCACTTGATTTTGCCTGTATTGCTGTGAGAGATGTTGAAAGAGCAATGTTGGGGAAATTTTGCCTTGCTTTTTTGTCATTATAAATAGAAAACAAGGAGATATTATAATTTAGAATAACTCACCATAATCTGGAAAGACTGAAAAATGAGAAAAATAAATGTGCTTTTTTGTTTATTATTTTCCTCTCTAGTTTTGAGGGTATACTTATGTCTATAATCCAATTAGACATTTGACTTGACTCAAAAGGTTAGCTCAGTTAAGCCGGCCAGGGTCATTGTTACTGAAATTATTAGCTACTATCTACTGAGTGCAGCCTACATGCCCAGCACTGTGCTAAACACTTACATGCGTTATCTCAGTTAATTCTCATTTCACGCCCAAAAGGTCAATATTATTAGTCCCATTTTACAGAAGCAAAAACTGAGGCTCAAGGGGGTTAAATAAATTAGCAGGCTCTCACCACTATTTAGTTTAAAAATTGAAATTAAAAGCAGGGCCCCCTGGTTTCAAGCCCCAGGTTCCACACCATTATTACTTCTTTTTAATGAGTCACTAGAGCAGAGTAGCTGTGTTAGGAATTGACATTGACTAGGAAGAGACCTGTTAGTGATCAGAAAATTTAAGAAAACCATTCAAACTCTCTTGCATATACAGACTTTATTTTTAAAGTTACTAAGGGGGAAGAGAAGTTACATATTAATGAGACTCCAGAGCTAGGCAACATGAATTCCATTTACAGATAAGCTAATTTAGATAGTACTTTTCTTTGAAATTTCTTCCTGGGTAGCTGAGGATGCTATAGAAGCCAATTGCAACTGCCTGTTCCACATTCTGAAAGACACTGGACATGTGTCCCAATAAATTTTAGTGCACCGCTTGTGCAATGTAAATACTGCACCCAGGTAATTTGTATTGCCCACTAACAATATTGCTTTTTGAGAGCAAAAAGACATTTTGCTACTCCACTGACAGATCCCCCTAATAATGCTTTCGTTTCTTCTTCCCTTATCCCAAGGACCCTATTTTGTTGTTGGACATAAGAGGGAAGGGAAAGCACTGAGGTTTGGATATTGATTTAAACTCATCAAGCCGTAGCAATTGCCCCCTCGGTGAAACTAAGCTTTTCAAAGCTATAATTTGCCAAGTTTCTGTCTTACAGGAGAAATACAAAACTATCTCTGTGCTGAGAAGAGCTCTCCATGGTATGAGATGATTTGTGCTGCCCTCCCTTCCTCACGCAAATAAATTAATACACTGAAATGTAATCTAGAAGGCATGACCCTGGGTAATAAAGACCTAACACAAAGGCAGGCCAATTCAATCTGGAAAGTCCACCACGATGTGGCTGTGGATTTCATCATCCTCATAGGAGAAGGATTTGCACTGAGTGTGAGATTTATTTTGATTGATTTTTGTTTGTGTACAGAACATTTTATAGTTTGAGGTCTATTGAAAAGAGGGATTTATTCTACCTTATTTGCATGTGATTCTCCACTCCGAATAAATATTAATGATTCCTGCCCTTCTTTGTGATTTGCTGAAATGATTTGAAAGTGGCCAAAATATCTATAGGATCAAAAATATTATCTCAGAATAATGTTAACCATGGCAAGTTTCCTATACCCGTTTGCAGTTCATTTGAAAGCACTCATAACAAGGATTTTATTTCATTATCCCAAAATACATCCCTTATAACTAGATACTAGGTTGTCCTTTCCTTGCTCATGAGGACCTCTTCTGGGCTTGGGGGAATGAGATTTCAGCTCTCCACACTGGTAAACCTGTCTCTTCATAACTTCCTTTTGCTCTGATGCATTCCTTCCTCTGAGATACAATGCCCTCATGCTTCAGCCAAAATGAGAAGTCCACTCAACACAGTGAGTCTACAGACCTGGACATACAGTTGCCCACATCCACCAACACACTTTTATATTAATGTATGTCACCACCAAACACTCACCTCCCTGCCGAGTGAGACAAGAGAAAGGATGCAAATTAAATTAGAAAACTTAACTAACACATAATTATTTCAATAAATGTTTACTAAGAAACAGCACTGTGCTTGGCACTGCAAAAATAAAAGACAAACATAAAACTTATGAAATTTTATAACCTTATAAATTTATATATTTATATTTAATTGGGAATATATTTAGTCTAATACCACATAAAACTTATATGCTACCAGCAAGAAAACAAATTAAAAAGAGCTCATTAATAAATGCATAATTAACAAATAGTGGTAAGAGCTAAGAAGCATGCAAACAGGGTGCTGAAATGCCAATTAAATGAGCGTTTCTCCTCTAGAGTGGTTTTCAGGGAGGATCTGAAAAGAAGAAAGGGCAAGCATGGGAAAACCAGTGGGGAAGAAAGTACCAGCAGAGGAAAAAATTACGTGCTAAAGCTTTAAAGCTGGAACGGGCGTGCTTGAGGACCTGAAAGGAAGTTAAGAACAGCTGGAGCACAGAGTGAGGGGAAGAATGGCTTCAAGTGCAATCAGAAGGTCAGCAAGGCTAAAGCGTGAGGGCCCTAGAAGCCAGGGTGATGTGGATTTGACTCCAAGTCCAAAGGGAAGCCATTAAAGAGTTTTAAGCACAGAAGATATATGATCAGATGTGCATTGTGAAAAGATTGTTCTTGCTGCTATGTGGAGTATACATTTAAAGAGGATCAAAACTACAAGTTTTCATGAAAGTCACAGTCATAGCTAAATATGCATTGCTGAGATGATGACATTAGGTTCCTTCCCCTTAGGTCTACAGGAATCCCAACTCTCTCCTTAGAGCAAACAGCACAGAGCACACGCAAAACACTGAAGGACTTTGGCTTTCAACAAAGAATGGGACTGACTACTACCTGGGAATGATTTCTTTCTCTTTTAACCACTCATTTAAATGGCCAGCCAATGGCATTGTTGGGAGGGAAGCAACCTATCCCTCTCCTTTCACAAACTGCTATCCAAGGCCATGATGAAAAAGATATGTCCAAAAATGCACAAGTATTATCTTCCCACCTATGAAGCAGTTGGAATGCTTAAACTAAAGGAGGACTTTCAACTCTAAGATCCAGGCTTCAATCTGTAAGTTGCATAAACTTAGATATTCCCCCAAACAACTGATGTGTTAAGTTTGTTGATGGTAAGTTCCAAGAGTTCCTTGGTTCTGGAACAAAACTGATTTGGAAATGTCAAGCTTCCTGCCCACCCGATTCAGATCCTCAAAAACTAGCACAGTTATTACCAATAAATTTAGTACCACAATAAATTTTGTACCACATATACGATGAGAATAGCACAAGACCAAGAAAGCGTTTTTATGATAATGCTTATTGAATGCTTGTTGAATCCTTATATGCTTACCACACATAAGGCACTATTCTAAGTGCTTTATATTATTAATTTGTTCAATCCTACCTCTACCCTGTGTGTTGGTACTCACATAAACTCATTTCATAGATGAGGAGACTAAGGCCTAGAGAGGTTGAATAACTTCCTGAGATCATATAGTTAATCAAAGAGGAGTTAGGACTAGAAGGAAGGGAGTCTGGCTTTCATACTTTAGAATACATAGAACTAATCAAGAAAAGCCAAGTATCTGTAGGTTCTGTTTTCTTTGATATACTGAGACAAAGTTAACCCTTTATCTCATGAGAGCATTTCTGAAAAGTCATGGGCAGCTGGGTTCAAGTCTCCTGGAGATGATAGGATCCCAAAGCCAGAACAATTTCTCCCATCAGTGGAAAGTCACGACACTTTCCTATAAGCAACAATCTTTAAAAAGTTCCATTTTAAACTTTTTTTTAAATATGCAAAAATACTTTTAAATAAGGAAATCTTATAAAATCAAAATCACCTTTCTCCTCTGTAAGTAAAAGTAACAGGTTTTCTTGCTGTTGCTGCCTTGATTGGCTGAAAGCCCAAAGTATATTATTTCTCAGCATAATCCCATAGAGAGGAGGAAAATTTTCCCTACAAGGCAAAAGCTTTGGAGAGTGTTTCTTTCCAGCTGAGTGCTCAGAGGCCTCTCTCTCTTATTGCAAACTACAAACTAACAGAAAAAAAGAGGCACAAAAGAATCCTGAGATAAATATCCAAGCAATTGGGGAGGTGGAGAGAAAACTAGAGTAGTCTGAAAGAACACGATTTTATTTTAATAAAGGATAATAGAAGTAACTCTTAGTTGTGTTTGGTGCCGTAGAGTTTAGAGAGCTTTCAAATTCATGCATTATTTTACAAAGGACTTAAAATATCCCTGTGGAAAAGGCAGGGTAGGATCAGCCCCATTTTTTGGATAAGAAACTTAAAATTGGAAGAAATTAAGTAGCTTGCCCAAGACTATACCAGTCTGAAATGAAGCCTATACTCAAACTTTGGTCTTCCACCCTTTTCCCTCTCATTTACCTTGCCTGCCTCTTTACTGATGGACTTTGGCCGCCTACCTTAATTAGATTTTTATAATGTTTTTTTTCCTACTCCCTTATGTCAAAGGGAGAGTAAAAAAAGTATCAGAATTAAAACTGTGCAAACTATGTTTGCAGTTAGAGAAAAATCACTAGCAATGGCCGGTTTGGAAATCTGTTTACAATTAGATTTGTCCACTTTCCTCTTCTGTCTTGATGGAGTAACTGTTTACCACATTACCTTCCCAAAATATATGAAGTACGTCTTTATTGACATTGGAAAACAGTCTGCACATGATCCAAAAACTCAATATTATGAATATGTAAATTCTCCCCCAATTGATCAACACAATTCCAATCAAAATCCCAGCAGTCTTTGTATAAATATTCAAGATGATTCTAAAATCCATATGAAATGCAAAGGACCTAGAATATCCAAGGTAATTTTGAAAAAAGACAGAACAAAGTTAAAGAATGTTATTACCTTATTTCAAGACTTACTATAAAGCTATAGTAGTAAAACAATGTGATATTAGAGTAAGGATAGACATACAGATCAATGGAATGGAATAGAGTCCAGAAATAGACCAATTCATATAGAGTCAATTGATTCTTGACAATCATATCAAAATAAATCAATGGGGAGAGGATTGTATTTTTATCAAGTAGAGATGGAACAGTTGTATATCCATATAAAAAAATATTAACCTCAACCCCCTACCATACACTATAAAGGAAAAGTAACAAAAATGGGTCATAGAAATAAACATAAAAACTATAATATATAACTTCTAACAAAAGATAGAAGGAAATCTTCACAACTTTGTGGTAGGCAAGGATTTCTTAAATATCAAAAAAAGCACTAACTGTGGGGGCCAGCCCCATCGTAGTGGCTGGGTGCAGCACACTCCGCTTCAGTGGCCTGGGTTCATGGGTTCAGATCCCAGGCACAGACCTACGCCTCTTGTCAGCCACGCTGTGGCAGGAACCCACATACAAAATAGAGAAAGATTGGCCCAGATGTTAACTCAGGGCAAGTCTTTCTTAGCAAAGAAAAAAAAAAAAAAAGCACTAACTGTGAAAAAAAAATAGAAGCTGATGCATTGGAGTTCATCAAAATTAAAACAGCTGTTTGTCAAAAGACACAAGTAAGAAAGTGAAAACGTAAGCTAAGAACTGGGAGAAAACATTTTCAACACATATACTGACAAAGAATTTATATTCAGAATACATAAAGCATTCTTTCAACTCTAGAATAAGAAAACACAAGAGTCCAAGAAAAATGGTCAAAGAGTAGAACACATACTTTACCAAAAAATAAATATATGAATGGCCAAAGGCAGCAGAAAAGATGCTCAGCATCTTTAGTCATCAGGGAAATGCAAATTAAAATGACAATGAAATATCAATACAGACCCACTAAAACAGCCAAAATTAAAAAGACTGACAATACTAAGTATTGGTAAGGATGTGGAGGAATAACACCTCTTATACATTGCTTGTGGGGATGCAAAACAGTACAACTACTTTGTAAAGCATCTTGGCAGTCTTTTAAAGTTAAACATACACTAACCATTCGATCCAGCAACTACGCTCCTAGGCCTTTATCCAAGACAAATAGAAACTCATAAACTTTTACATAAATGTTCATAGCAATTTTAATTACAATAGTCAAAAACAGGAAACAACCCACGTGTCCATCAATAAAAGAAAGAATAAACAATTGTGACATATTCTTACAATGGAATAATAATCAGCAATAAAAAGGAATGAACTACTAAATAGCAAACGAGCTAGTTCAGGTCTTCCAACAAGCAGACAACAAGGTGGAATTAAACGTGATGAGAGACTGATTGGGGAAAACATCTTCAGAGAAAAATGGGAGGGATAAGAGGACGAAGCCAGAGTCATCAGACGGCAATGCAGATCTAGCTCCCGTGAAGGAGAGAAGCAAGGAAAAAGGATTGGGTAAGAAGCATCTCAGATGGTAGCATAGTTCTAAGAAGATTTTGGCCAGGCTGATAGGGAGTTCTGGAGCCAAAGTTGCCGGTCAGAAAGTCCTGCTTCTCACAGTATAGGGCCTGCCCAAGCATCCCTGCCACGTGCAGTTATTGGCTGAGGGCAGCCTGAGGGAAGTCGGGCATCAGCTGTGAACACAGTGATGGACTCAGGGCTCAGCAGCTGGGGCCCTTGGTCAGTTATGTTCCCTATAGCAAGAGATCTGAGCAGCACATTCTCATGGCCGCCATAATGCAATGACATGGATGAGTCTCAAAGATTTGTGCCAAGTGAAAAAAATCCAGACACAAGGAGTACATAGTGTAAGATTTCGTTTATATGAAGTTCTAGACGAGGCAAAACTAATATTCACTAACATTTAGTATTACTCACTAATAATAATCACTAATATCTCAGTGGTAGAAATAAGATCAGTGATTGCCTGGGGCAGAAGATGAGGAGAATTGACCGCAAATCAGCCTGAGGAAACTTCTGAGGATGGTGAAAACTTCCTACACCTTGATCAGGCTGGAGGTGATAAGGATGTAAAAGTTCGTCGAAACTCATCAAACTGTTAGCTCAAAATGTATATATTTTAATGTATGTATACTTCACTAAAGTTAATTTAAAATGTAATTTATAATTCCAATAAAGAAACAAATTTAAAAACAATCTTCAATAAAACAGATGTAATATGATTCCATTTATTCAAAATTTTATATATAAAGTCTGAATTAATACATTAAAAGATGGTCACAAAAAATTTTAAAAAGTGCTGCTATCACTCTGGTTTCAGTTCCTGTTGACACTGTCCCGTTCTTTCATGTTAGTTTGACCTATGACACACCACTCTTGGGGAGGAACTTTGCTATTCTAATTTCAGACACAGAAGCGTTCTTATTTGTTTCTTGGAGGTGGTTTTTGTGCCTCTGATTGGTAGTTTGTGCACCTGGACCACCTGCTACACTCTTTCTTGTAACAAATCACAGGTACATGATGTTTTTAATGACATTGTTAAATGAAACAGCAATCTTTCTTAAAAAAACAAAAACTCTCTCTCTCTCATACACACACACACACACACACACACACACACGCCAGCTATGTAGCCCATTAATTTTTATACCCCCTCTAAAGAGGCAGACTTTTTGCCAACATATTGGTCTTCTTGCTAGCATAACTTTTGACATGTGCCTGAAATAAATTTGGATGTTTAATGCCTCATCACGTTTCTTTGTTTTTTAATTTTGTGTCCATTGCAGTAACATTGGTTTATAACATTGTATAAATTTCAGGTGTACATCATTATAGTTCTATTTCTGCATAGATTTCATCATGTTCACCACCCAAATACTAATTACAATCCATCACCACACACTTGTACCAAATTATCCCTTTTGCCTTCCTCCCTCCCCAGTTTCCGTCTGGTAACCACCAATCCAATCTCTGTCCCTATGTGTTTGTTTGTTGTTGTTATTATCTACTACTTAATGAGGGAAATCATACGGTATTTGACCTTCTCCCTCTGACTTATTTCACTTTGCATTATACCCTCAATGTCCATCCATGTTGTCACAAATGGCTGGATTTCATCGTTTCTTATGGCTGAGTAGTATTCCATTGTGTATATATACCACAGCTTCTTTATCCATTTGCCCCTTGATGGGCACTTAGGTTGCTTCCAAGTCTTGGCTATTGTGAATAACGCTGCAATGAACACAGGGGTGCATGTATCTTTACGCATTGGTGTTTTCAAGTTCTTTGGATAAATACCCAGCAGTGGAATAACTGGATCATATGGTAGTTCTATCCTTGATTTTTTGAGGAATCTCCATACTGTTTTCCATAGTGGCTGCACCAGTTTGCACTCCCACCAGCAGTGTATGAGAGTTCCCTTCTCTCCACATCCTCTCCAGCACATGTTGTTTCCTTTCTTGTTAATTATAGCCATTCTGACGGGCGTGAGGTGATATCTCATTGTAGTTTTGATTTGCATTTCCCTGATAGTGATTTTGAACATCTTTTCATGTGTCTGTTGGCCATCTGTATATCTTCTTTGGAGAAATGTCTGTTCAGGTCTTTTGCCCATTTTTTAATTGGGTTGGTAGTTTTTTTGTTGTTGAGATGCATGAGTTCTTTATATATTTTGGAGATTAACCCTGTATCCGATGTATGGTTTGCAAATATTTTCTCCCAATTGTTAGGTTGTCTTTTCGTTTTGTTGATGGTTTCCTTTGCTGTGCAGAAGCTTTTTAGTTTGATGTAGTCCCATTTGTTTATTTTTTCTATTGTTTCTCTTGCCCGGTCAGACATTGTGCTTGAAAATATGTTGCTAAGACCGATGTCGAAGAGTGTACTTCATATGTTTTCTTCTAGAAGTTTCATAGTTTCAGGTCTTACATTCAAGTCTTTAATCCATTTGGAGTTAATTTTTGTGCATGGTGTAAGGTAAGGGTCTACTTTCATTTTTTTGCATGTGGCTATCCACTTTTCCCAACACCATTTGTTGAAGAGACTTTCTTTTCTCCATTGTATGTTCTTGGCTTCTTTGTCAAAGATTAGCTGTCCATAGATGTGTGGGTATACGTCTGGGCTTTCGATTCTATTCCATTGATCTGTGTGTCTATTTTTGTGTCAGTATCATGCTGTTTTGGTTACTACAGGTTTGTAGTATATTTTGAAATCAGGGAGTGTGATACCTCCAGCTTTGTTCCTTTCTCTCAGGATTCCTTTATCTATTCGGGGTCTTTTGTTGATACATATAAATTTTAGGATTCTTTGTTCTATTTCTGTGAAAAATGTTGTTGGAACTTTGACAGGGATTGCATTGAATCTACAGATTGCTTTAGGAAGTATGGACATCTTAACTATGTTAATTCTTCCAATCCAAGAGCACGGAATATCTTTCCATTTCTTTGTGTCTTCTTCAATTTCTTTCAGCAATGTTTTATAGTTTTCCGTGTACAGCTCTTTCACCTCTTTGGTTAAGTGTATTCCTAGGTATTTTATTCTTTTTGTTGCAATTGTGAATGGGATTGTATTCTTAATTTCTCTTTCTGCTACTTTATTGTTAGTGTATAGAAATGCAGCTGATTTTTGTATGTTGATTTTGTATCCTGCAACTTTACTGTATTCGTTTATTACTTCTAAAAGTTTTTTGGTGGATTCTTTAGGGTTTTCTATATATAAAATCATCTCATCTGCAAATAGTGACAGTGTCACTTCTTCCTTTCCAATTTGGATCCCTTTTATTTGTTTTTCTTGCCTGATTGCTCTGGCTAGGACTTCCAGTACTATGTTAAATAGGAGTGGTGAGAGTGGGCATCCTTGTCTGGTTCCTGTTCTTAGAGGGATAGCTTTCAGTTTTTCACCATTGAGGATGATATTAGCTGTGGGTTTGTCATATATGGCCTTTATTATGTTGAGGTACTTTCCTTCTATACCCATTTTATTCAGAGTTTTTATCATAAATGGAAGCTGTAACTTGTCAAATGCTTTCTCTGCATTTATTGAGACGATCATGTGATTTTTATTCTTCATTTTATTAATGTGGTGTATTTCGTTGATTGATTTGTGAATGTTAAACCATCCCTGCATACTTGGAATAAATCCCACTTGATCATGGTGTATAATCTTTTTAATGTATTGTTGTATGCAATTTGCTAGTATTTTGTTGAGGATTTTTACATCGATGTTCATCAGTGATATTGGCCTGTAATTTTCTTTTTTTTTGTGTTGTCCTTGTCTGGTTTTGGTATCAGGGTAATGTCATCTTCGTAGAATGAGTTAGGGAGCTTTCCCCCCTCCTCAATTTTTTGGAAGAGTTTGAGAAGGATAGGTATTAAGTCTTCTTTGAATGTTTGGTAGAATTCACCAGGGAAGCCGTCTGGTCCTGGACTTTTATTTTTGGGGAGGTTTTTTGATTACTGTTTTGATCTCCTTACTGGTGATTGGTCTATTCAAATTCTCTATTTCTTCTTGATCCAGTTTTGGAAGGTTGTATGATTCTAAGAATTTATCCATTTCTTCCAGATTGTCTTCCAGTATTCTCTTATAATCTTTTGTATTTCTGAGGTGTCTGCTGTAATTTCTCCTCTTTCATTTCTGATTTTACTTATTTGTGCCTTCTCTCTTTCTTTCTTGGTGAGTCTAGCTAAAGGTTTGTCAATTTTGTTGATCTTTTCAAAGAACCAGCTCTTGGTTTTATTAATTTTTTCTATTTTTTTTTAGTCTCTATTTTATTTATTTCTGCTGTGATTTTTATTATTTCCCTTCTTCTACTGATTTTGGGCTTTGTTTGTTCTTCTGTTTCCAGTTCCTTTAGGTGCATTGTTAGATTGTTTATTTGAGATTTTTCTTGTTTGTTGAGCTAGGCCTGTATTGCTATAAACTTCCCTCTTAGAACCGCTTTTGCTGTATCCCATAAATTCTGGCATGTCGTATTTTCATTTTCATTTGTCTCCAGGCATTTTTTGATTTCTCCTTTGATTTCTTCGTTGACTCAATTGTTGTTCAGTAGCATTTTGTTTAATGTCCACGTATTTGTGGCTTTTCTGAATTTCTTCCCATAGTTGATTTCTATTTTCATACCATTGTGTTCAGAAAAGATGCTTGGTATTATTTCAATCTTCTTAAATTTATGGAGACTTGTTTTGTGGCCTAATATGTGATCAATCCTGGAGAATGTTCCATGTGCATTTGAAAAGAATGTGTATTCTTCGGTTTTTGGATGGAATACTCTGTATATATCTACTAGGTCCATCTGTTCTAGTGTGTCATTTAAGGGCAATGTTTCCTTATTGATCTTCTGTTTGGATGATCTATCCATTGGTGTAAGTGGAGTGTTCAAGTCCCCTACTATATTGTGTTACTGTCTATTTCTCTTTTCATGTCTGTTAATAATTGCTTTATATATTTAGGTGCACCTACATTGGGTGCGTAGATATTTACAAGTGTTACATCCTCTTGTTGGATTGTTCCCTTGATCATTATGTAATGCCTTTCTTTGTCTCTTTTTACAGTTTTTGTTTTAAAGTCTATTTTGTCTGATATGAGTATTGCTACCCCAGCTTTCATTTCTTTCTTTTTTTTTTTTTTTGTGATGAAGATCAGCCCTGAGCTAACATCCATGCTAATCCTCCTCTTTTTGCTGAGGAAGACCGGCTCTGAGCTAATATCTATTGCCAATCCTCCTCCTTTTTTTCCCCCCCAAAGCCCCAGTAGATAGTTGTACATCATAGTTGCATGTCCTTCTAGTTGCTGTATGTGGGACGCGGCCTCAGTATGGCCAGAGAAGCAGTGCCTCGGTGCGTGCCCAGGATCCGAACCCGGGCTGCCAGCAGCGGAGTGCGTGCACTTAGCAGCTAAGCCACGGGGCCGGTCCCCCAGCTTTCTTTTTACTGCCATTTGTGTGGAGTATCTTTTTCCATCCCTTCACTTTCAGTTTGTGAGTGTCTTTAGGTCTGAAGTGTGTCTCTTGTATGCAGCATGTATATGGGTCTTGTTGTTTTATCCAGTCACCCACCCTATGTCTTCTAATTAGAGCATTTGGTCCATTGACGTTTAAAGTAGCTATTGATAAGTATGTACTTACTGCCATTTTTTAACTTTTTTTTTTCTCAGTGTTTTAGTAGTCCTTCTCTGTCCCTTTCTCCTTCTATACAGAATTGACGGTCTCTTTACTTTGACCTCTGTCTGAAAGTTCTACTCTTTAACTCCCCTCCTCCCTCATTTTATGTTTTTGATATCATATCTAACCTCTTTTTTGTGCATTTGTATCCATTACGTTCTTATCATGGAAATAGATCATTTTTCCTATTTGCAGTCTTCTTTTTTCCCCTTAAATCAGTCCCTTTAACATTTCTTGTAGCAATGGTTTCTTGGTGACAAACTCCTTTAATTTTTGCTTGTCTGGGAAATTTTTTATCTTTCCTTCCATTTTGAATGATAACCTTGCTGGGTAGCATATTCTTAGCTGTAAGTTTTTTCCTTTTAGCACTTTAAATATATCATGCCACTGTCTTCTAGCCTGTAAGGTTTCCGCTGAGAAGTCAACTGATAGCCTTATGGGGTTTCCTTTGTATGTAACTTGTCTTTCTCTTGTGGCTTTTAGGATTCTCTTTTTATCTTTAATTCTAGACATTTTGATTATGATGTGTCTTGGTGTGGGCCTCTTTGGGTTTATCTTGTTTGGGTCTCTCTGTGCTTCCTGTACCTGGATGTCTGTTTCCTTCCTTAGGTTAGGGAAGTTTTCATCTATTATTTCTTGAAATAGATTCTCTGCGCCTTTGTCTCGCTCTTCTCCTTCCGGGACACCTATAACACGGATGTTAGTGCGCTTGATGTTGTCCCAGAGATCCCTTAGACTGTCCTCACTCTTTTTAATTCTTTTCTCTTTTACCTGTTCACCTTGAGTAATTTCTTCTAGTCTCTCATCCAGCTCGCAGATTCGTTCTTCTGTATCCTCTACTCTGCTTTTGAGTACCTCTAGTGAATTTTTCATTTCCAGTATTGTATTCTTCATTTCTGATTGGTTCTTTTTTATATCTTCCATTTCTTTGTTGACATTCTTGCTGAGTTCATCTATTCTTCTCCCCAGATCAGTGAGCATCCTTAACACTCTTTGTTTGAACTCTTTGGCAGGTAGGTTGCTCATTTCTGTTTCACATAGTTCCTTTTTTGGGGTTTTGTCCTGTTCCCTTACTTGGAATGTATTCTTTTGCCTCCTCATTTTGCCTCTTTCCCTGTGCTTGTGTCTACGTATTAGGTAGGTCAGCTACGTCTCCTGCTCTTGGATAGGTGACCTTATGTAAGTGATGCCTTAGGAGGCCTGCAGTGTGCTTCCCTCAGTTCTCAATGTGCCAGGGGTGACCGCTATGTGGGCTACGTGTGCCCTTCTGTTGTGGCCTGTTTGCTCTCCCTGTAGGTGCCCCGGGAGGCTGAGTTATGCTCTTGGTCATCTGTTGTAATGCTCAGCTGCTTGTAGTTGTTGTGGGCCCTTCAATCTCTTTATCAGGTCTGGGGAGCCACAGCACAATTGGCTGCAAGTTCTAATACCACGTTTGTGTTGCAGTATCTCTTTTAAGTGAGTAGGCCCCCAGCATGGCAGGTTGTTAGGCTCAGGGGCTTACAATTGCTATAAGCCTCCAGCCTTTAGGTCTCTTGTCAGCTCTCTGAGGAATACAGCTGGGTGGGGCTGGCCTCAAGCACAGGAACACCCAATTGTTTCAGGCTATGGAAGGTGGGGCAAACCCCCCATGTGGGTCTTTGAGAAGCACAAGTCTTCTGCAGCTGACAAGCCCCGCCGCCCACAGGTCCACACACACAGTCAACACCGTCCTGCCCTGTGTGCATGCCCAGACCTCCCAAAGCAGACCCAGTCTCTCCACAGCGGGAGCCCCACACACTCCACCACTGCCCCACACTCTCCACCTGCTCCTTGTGCATGTCCTGCCCCACTGAAGTGGTCTCAGTCACCAGGCTGCAGAGTATCCAGTCACTGATCTATGCAGGCCCACAAGTTGCCTGAGGGCTTGTTGTTGGGTGGGGCCAGTCTCTGGGGTGGGCTGCCTGCCCTGGCTGAGCTGGATTAAATGGGTGCTCTAGCGGGTGGGGCAGACCTGGGTTGGCCTCAGGGAGAACTCCAATGGCATCTGTGTCAGCATGCCCACACCAGGCCACAACAATGGCCACTGCCAATGTCCCAGTCCCTGGGGAGGTCTCACCTCTCACTGCAATGGACTCAGAGCCTATCAGGTGAGACTCTTTTCACCAAAGCACTGTGCACCTTTCTTTCTGGTGATTTTAGGATGCTTTCTGAAACGGGTGAGTTTGCGCATGGGCCCTTTAAGAGCCGGTTTTAGTTTCTTTGTGAGCCAGCTTTGCTGGGGGTGCTCCCCAATGTTTTAGTAGCAGGCAAAGTCAGATATTATGCCACTCGTCTCGATTGTGCTGGGTCCACAATGTGCCCACATTGGGGGCGCTCCCGGCTCAAGGCCCTGTGCCTTCAGGGAGCGCTGCGTACCTTTGTGCTGCTCCCGGACGGCCGTGATGCGCTGCGGCTTGTGAAGGCAGGGTTTTTTCTCTCCAGAAGGGTTTCTGCCTCTTCCACCTCAATTAGGATTGTCCTTTGTTGCAGGAGTTCCTCTTATCCAGCTTTCAGTTCTGTCTCAGGGGTAATTTTTCCACGAGTAGCTGTAAATTGGCTGTGTCCACGAGAGGAGGTGAGTTCAGTGTCTGCTTACGCCGCCATCTTGACTTCTCTCCCTCATCACGTTTCATAGCTAGAAATGATTTTCTTTTTCAAGATCTAGACCTGTATATAGCAAGTAAAGAATATTAGCTACTGTAGGGGAGCAAAATTTGCCACCCCAAAATGTGTCTCTTTGGCATGAGGAAGATTTTCTTTTATCTCCCCCTTAACTGCCTAAAAGAATTTAAATAAAAGGCCTATTCCAGGAAGAAGAGTTATCACTAGAGATATCTACAAAGAATATGAGCTAGGTATGGTAGACAGGCAGGAACCTAGTAAGGCCTGTTTGATCAAAGTCCTCTCTGTGTCCCATTGTTTCTGGATGGCCCAGCAAACATTTGTTTACCAGACATTTACTCTTTTCGTTCTTCCTGTGAATTACGTTCCTTCTTGAAATCCCAGACCCTTGCCCTCTCTCCTTAGCTCAGGATGACATATAAACCTCAATAGGTTGACTGTTGGGAAACCTCATATCTTTGGGGTTCTTATATGTATGAAATTAAATTTGATTTTCTCCTGTTAATCCGTCTCACGTCAATTTAATTCTTAGACCAGCCAGAAGAACTTAGAAAGGTAGAGGAGAAATTTTTTTCTCCCTGACAGTAACACTTTTTAAGCACTTACTGTGTGCCAGCCACACTATCTAGCATATTCCATCTGATTTTCAATCACAGCAAGCATTATTCTCAAAATAGTAGTAACACTTGAGCAACATCACACAGCTGTTGTTTCATGGTCATGAGATCTGAATCCACATGTGTCTGGCTCCAGTGCCTATGTACTTAACCACTATGCCCCTGTGTTCGTGCTGTGTTATATGTGAATCAAAGTGTTGACATAAATAATCAGTTAAATCAAGCCTTAGTACTTGGGATCAAAGTAGATATGAGTTTTATCCATAATTATCTGCACATTTCAAGTGAATTGCTTAAATTATGAAAATAGCTAAATTTTGACAAGGTTTTAAACACAGGTCATGTATTTAAACATATGCCTCATCACCCCCCTTAAGTGTGGATAGAAGAGAGGAGGCATTTTACAGAGAGTTACAAAGTGAGAATGACTCTCCCTTAAGTTACCCAGTTCAAAGAACATCACAGGAGCTGTGGGATATTTCTCATTCTTATGTGTTCATTATTCTACCATATAAGCAAATCACCCAGAGAGAAAAAAGTGCTTTTTACATACATTAAGTTTATTTGCAAACAATTGTACTGTGCTGGGCTATTATAAACTTGACTTTTGAAGTATCAATCCTGAGAATTGGATGATCATCTTCAATGTAGTTACCACCCTTTAATCTTTTTTTTTTTTTTTTTGGCGAAGAAGATTCGCTCTGAGCTAACATCTGTTGCCAATCCTCCTCTTTTTGCTGGGGAAGATTAGCCCTGAGCTAACATCTGTGCCCATCTGCCTCTATTTTGTATATGGAACACTGCTACACATGGCTTGATGAGCACTGTGTATGTCTGCGGCCAGGATATGAACCTGTGAACCCTGGGCCGCCAAAACGGAGTGCTCAAACTTAACCACTACACCACTTAGCCGGCCTCAACCACCCTTTAATCTTCTAAAACAAAGCGAGATTTTGGGGAAGTCTGGGCCCAGTCATTCAAGTTGAACATCTGACAGAAGAGTAATTAGTAGAATAAGCAAAGAAGTGGTGAATTTTCCCAAGAGAATCTGTCACTTTACAATTGGCACCATATGCCTTTTACAGTTATTTCTTTTCCTGCATGAGTTTCTTCTGTAGAACCACTGTTGGCCTGAGACTCCTTGGAATAATTACTCCCTTTTTCTCCATTTCTCTGAAATAGGTGTTTTCAAATGGTGCTCCTTGAAATTCCTCTAGAGGGTTCTTACATAACACGAATCCCCTCATCTCCTTTAATCTGAGCAGTGCTGTATTTATTTGTTTTGTGTATAGGTCATCCTCCTAAACTCTCATTAGATATAAAGGTTGGATGGCTTAATTCCTTTTGAAAAACCACTGTTGGGGGGGGTCTATCTGATAGTTGGCAGAAGGAATAAGACCACAAGCATCCTGCATCCTATCTTTAATGGAGAGAGCTCGGGTACCTGTCGTGCATAGAAATGACTATGACAAAGATGGGCCTGGTCATCAGGCAACAAAAAAGTCCTAGATGGAAGTTAGAAGACCTGATGTTTGAGGCCAGCTTAGTCATTAACTATATGATCATGCAAATAAATGTTTTTTGTTTCATGAACCAAAGTGCCTTCACCTATTAACTGACAGATTTCCAACTCCAACAGAGCAGAAGTTATTGCTGTCCCACCATGTGATCTCAGCCCTTACTATGTCTACACACACCAGGCCATTTCCAACTGCCAGGACCTGCATCTCTTTCCCTGGCAATAAAGAAGGCCAGAAATTCTGGGAATTTACATGCCCCGGGAGCAGTTCTCAACCAGTGACTGACAGTTGTTGGTAGATAAATATTCCAGCTCCCTTTTCTCCTAGATAATATAATTCTGAAGTACACATTCCTTAGAGTCTCCTTAGCAGAGTTAAGCTCTAGTTACTCACAATAGTAACTTTCACATAATGGAAATACTATTAGCTTTCTTTTCCTCCCTCCCTCATTTCCCACTGCCCTACTAATGTTTCCCAAATTAACGACTTACACTTGATCCTTGTCTCAGAGTCAGCTTCTGGGGAATCCAAACTAAAACTTCCTACATTCTGAGTCTAACATTTGGCCTTTTAAAAGCAAAGATAATTCTGTAAGACACCCAATGTGGTTTTAATAATATCCATGAACTAATTTTGTGTTATTCTTTTGGTTTTTTTTAACCTTTATTATTTGTTTCTTAGATGCATTTTTATACATATTCAGTCTAGAAAAAAGTTAGAGTGTATGCGTAAGAAATTTGTTTCTTTTGTAATTAAAGAACCACAAATAACTTCACCATCTAGAGATAGCTACCTTCAATATTCTGGTATATTACCTTTGAGACTTTTTCAATTCATATATTATCATATAAATATAAATCTATAGGAAGGTTTTCTTCATGTGATAATAGATCATAAATATTTCCATATCCATAATTATACTTCTGTCATCATTCTTAATGGTGGCATAAGATTCCATTACATAATTCCAATATATCGTAATTTTAATATTCCAATATATTCTAGTATATCATAATTTTTTAACAAATCCCCTGTTTTGGGACATTTAGGCTGTTTCTAATTTTTTTCATATTATAAACTATGCTTTAGTAGATATTCTTGCATATATATCTTTGCATACTCTTCCAAATACTTCTTAAAAGTATAATTTCTGGATCAAAAGGCAAACATGATTTTAAGATAATGAGTACGTAATGCAAAATAGTTTACCCAGACACATTCCTACCTGCGGTACATGAGAGCGACACCCCTGTCGATGCTGGGCATTGTTATATTCTCAAAATTTGTATCAATTTCATAGTTACAAATAGTAGCTCTGCTCTCTGATATGCCATATTGTGTACTAGTAAGAGTTCACATGTTTTCATGTTTATTAAGCACTTATATTCCTTCTTTAGTGAATTGCCTATTTATGTGCTTATCTCACTTTTTGCTATTGGGATATTCATCATCTTTTACTGGTTTTTAACATTCTTTATGCACAATAAGTATCAACCTATGCTGCACAACTTCCACATCTCATTCCCAATTTAGAATTTCCTTTTAAATTTTGTATTGGGTTTTTCCACATGAGAATTGATTCTTTTACCTGATTGAAACTATCAACCTTCATTTGTGGTTTCTGCCAAGGGTGTTCCTTCAAATTTACATAAATGGTCACCAACATTTTCTTCTAGTATTTTTCTGTTTTGTTTTTTTTTTATATTTAAATCTTTAATTATCTATTGAAATTAATTCCATTGTCAGGTGTGAGGTAAAGATATGTCATTCTTTTTATTTCAATAATTATTACAGCATTCCTGCTAGGCTCTGGGGATATGAAAGTGAATAAGACACAACTTCTCTCCTCATGCTCAGTGAGCTAAGGGAAGGCATGTTCTCATCCGGCTGTTTTCTAGTCGAGTGACTCTTATGACCACAGACTCATTTTTTGAAGCGCCTGAGGCCTCGGAATAAGAGAGCCCAAACTGATCCATGAGTGGAATGACACCCTTGAAACTCACAAACTTGTAGTGTTTTCCCTCTGGAGGAATATTGAAGGAAGATGGGAAGAGCTGAGAATAAAGTCAGGACAGCTCCCACACCAAGCCTTTCTTAGCATCCTAGTTTATAATATCCAAGTAAAAGAAAACTCTCTTTGTCTGGCATTGCCTACTTCCAAACTAATAATAACCTTCTCATTTCAGCATCATATGTAAACAGATTACAATCTCTGCAAGTGAAGTGCTTTGAGAAAAAGACAAGTTAACGTACTCTGAAAATAATTGCCGAATGCTGGGCTATTAGAGCTTTTGACTTGTGAAATATGAATGCTTCGAGCATGATGAAGCTGCAAAATGACCACCAACCCTCCACACACACACACGCCTACACAGTCATTTCACACACTTCTCACGTGCATCACAAGCACACTGTGAGGGCGGGCATTTCTATCCCAACTTCCAGATATCTAAACTGAGGCTCACCTACAAATGAGCTAATGACAAATGGCAGCATCACTGGGAGTCTGCTGGCACCTAGGTTTGTGCAGACAGTGACAAAATAAAGTTAAACAACATTTCTTTTTTGAAGAAGAAGATCAGCCCTGAGCTAACAACCATGCCAATCATCCTCTTTTTGCTGAGGAAGACCGCCCCTGAGCTAACATCTATTGCCAATCCTCCTCCCTTTTTTCTCCCCCCTTTTCTCCCCAAAGCCCAGTAGATAGTTGTATGTCATAGTTGCACATCCTTCTAGTTGCTGTATGTGGGACGCGGCCTCAGCATGGCCAGACAAGCAGTGCATCGGTGCGCCCCGGGATCCGAACCCCGGCCGCCAGTAGAGGAGAGCACGCACTTAACCGCTGAGCCATGGAGCCTGCCCCTAAACAACATTTCTTTAATAGACCGCAGCACACTCTAGTCTCCTTTCTGCCTCTTACCGGCTCTGTGACCCAAGGCGAATTACTTAACCTGTCTGAACTTCTGTTTACTTGTATGCGAAGCAATAGCATTGAACTAGATATTAAAAGGCCTTCAGCACTAATACCCTACGAGTTAATTTTCCATTGTTAACATTCATATTTCCTCTAGAGCTAGAGGTAAAAACACAGAACTCTGAAAGCCTCAGAGGAAGTTGGGCTTACATTTGAATCGCAGTCAGTGAGAGCTTGATGATCTTAATCTCATATTTATTTTGTTGCTCAGATGTGTAAGATTGACAGCACCTACAGTTCCTTCTCAAGAGAGAGTTTGAGGAGCGGGATCACTAACATTGCCCTTTGCATTAGCAACATCATTTAAGGAAAATGTTACCACTCCCCTTCTCTTATTCTTGGCCTAAGATAATGCACTAAATTGTTTTAGAAGGGGAAGGGAATTATTGACTAAAGATAGTCTAACAGGCCTGTTTCATTTTAGGGGCTTTAAACCTAATAGCAGCTAAGATTTAGAGGGCTACAATAGCAAAATGAGCATCAGAAACCTGGATCTCTTCTCCAAGAGCCCGGCTATTTCTACATTGTCAGAGTAAATTATTGACAAAACCATCTGGCCTTTGCAAGAGAACGCTCTCCTCCCTGGTTCTGACCAGGTGATATGTTTTAATCTGTCAGTGGAAAGAGAAGCTGATTTTGGTCTCAAAGCATTGAAAATTTCTCTACACCTGCATTTCCTACGTGTGAACTATTTAAACTATTCGTATTTCTAAATGCCAGAAGGGAAGAATATCAGTTTTAGGGCTGAGAGAGACGAAAAGAAAAACAAATAAATTGATTTGTGAGCATACCTGGGCTACAGGGCTTCAATGTCGCTTGACCTGGATAGAGAAATGTATCCATATTCTCCAGAGCGGCTGTGGTCACAGTGTTCCAGCCTCCATCTGTTTTTATGACTTTAAAGCTCTGTGTGTGTGTAGGGAGAGAAATGTCTGGTCCTGTGTAGGAAAGAGAAGCCTTCCCTTCTTCTCCTTCCAGAGCAGCAGATCTTCCTGGGTAGACATGCAGTCAGAATGTAAAATGCTACATCTCAGGAACCTTCCATTCACTAGGTCAGTGCTTGTTTATTTCTGCTCAACCAGTGTTGCCCAGAAGTGACAAAGCTGGATCTGTCCCCTTGCCAAGCCTGGCCTCCAGGCTGCCACCCTAATTTAGGAAGCTGAGTTGGAAAAAATTAAAATGGCATAGCCATGTGGTCTTTTCACCTCTTGGAAGCTTTGTGATAAGGAAATGAGCCTCAAAGGGACTGCTTGTCTGCCTGTCCCCTGGTTCACCTATGTCCATAGTCATCACGAGTGCATGATGCCTTTAAGAGCCCTCTCCTGAAAATGGCTGTTTGCTCAAAAATAAGGCAGGTGCTATCAACTTGGGTTTCCTCTTTGAACCCTCTATGAACCACTTTTTGTTGTAGCTCAAAAATATTCTGGTTTGTGATGGGGGTTTATGATGGCTATTTTACTATTGGTGGAGTTTTCTTTTTCTATTTTTAGTTATTTGTGCTCATTTTGGTGTGTCAGAGTAGTGAGTTAGATGTGTTCATTCGCTCCTGCCTCTTACCAGAAGCTTTCATCCTCTTGCTAGTAAGTGAGAACATGCTTTTTGGGGGAATTTTAGGGCTGTGACATTATTCTGTGAGATACCATAATGGTGGATATGTAACACTATGCATTTGTCAAAACCCAGAGAACCTTACAGCACAAAGAGTGAACCTAATGTATGCAAATTAGAAAAAAATCATTTAGGAAGTCAAGGATCCTAGGAAGGAATGCAGACTGTATTCCTTTCTAAAGGAATTTGGGGGAAAATGTGCTGACCTAAGTAACCTTTGGAAATGAGTACACTTTTTGTGTGTGTGTGTGTGAGGAAGATTAGCCCTGAGCTAACATCTGTTGCCAGTCCTCCTCTTTTTGCTGAGGAAGATTGGCCCTGGCCTAACATCCATGCGCATCTTCCTCTACTTTACGTGGGATGCCACCACAACATAGCTTGATAAGCGGTGCTTCGGTACGCACCCGGGATCTGAACCTGCAAACTCCAGGCTGCTGCAGCAGAGTGCGCGCGCTTAACTGCTACACCAGCAGGCCGGCCCCAGAAGTGAGTAGACTTTTCAAGGCTAAAGTCAAAAGGAACTGCACATGAACGCTGTATTCTAGTTGAAAAGTTGTCGCTCATGGGAGAGTGGGTAACAATTCTGATCTCTATACATCTATACTGGAATTGAACAATTAAATAAATGGATGGCAGACTATGAGTGAGGTTTCTCACTGCTGGATTTACAGATAAGCAAGGGGAGAAACTAGACTGATCCATGTAGCAATGGATTAGAGTTAGAGACATCAATAAGAAATCTTGTTTAACTTAATATAGATACAGATAATTACATAAAGAAATATTTATAGATATGTGTATACACATGGGTTAGTATATACACATATATTTATTTGCTCTCTCAGCTGAGAGGGCCTAAAAGAAATAACAACCAATAGCAGTGTGTACACCTAGCATCCAGGTTTGAATTTCTAATGCCATGCTCCAATAAAATGAACCAGAGTTTCTTGGAAAATGGCTGATTCTGGAACAGGGAAAGGAAATATACAAGATGAATTTGGAGCACCTTGTAGTGTCAGAAAGTAAGAAAATGGAAAAAAAAAATAAAACCACCCACAATGATGGAGATATGTCAAAGGAACACAGGAGCCAACTTAAAGAGCTTCTAAAAGCCAAAGCTGGAACAACTTAAAACAACAAAATAAAGCAATATTGAGTTTTAACCTGAAGTATAAAATAAATTTCCAAGAGTGCAATGATATAAAGAAGTGATTGAGTAAATAAATAAATAAATAAGAAGAGAAATCTCCCATGCAGAAGAATTTCAAATAACTCCCCACTCTTTAAGTCTGGGCTGTGCATATAGTGACTTCCTTCCAAAGAGTACAGTATGGAAAGGGAGACAAAAGAATAACTTTATATTAGAGAAACCTTACAAACACTATTTTAGCTAGGTGATCAAAGTTAACATCAGCAGTGGTAAGTTATATTGATAGTATGTACTCTTGATACAATATGTCACATATAGCACTTTACCTCTGTGTTCTTCCTCCCCAAACCTACAATCCCACTCTAATCACGAGAAAAACATTGTTTCAATATGAGGACACCCTGCAATACAGCTGACCAGTATTCCTCAATGCTGTTAAGGTTATGAAAAACAAAGTTGGGAAACTGTTACCACCAAGAGGAACCTAAGAAGACATGACAACTAAATGTAATGTGATGACTTAGATGGGATCTTGGAAAAGAAAAAAGACATTAGGTAAAAACCAAAGAAATATGAACAAAGTATGGACTTTAATGATAATAATGCATCAATATTGGTTAATTGTAAAGAATGTACCACACTAACGTAAGATGTTAATAATAGAGGAAACTTTGTGTGAGGATACATGGGACTGTCTGTATTATCTCTTCAATATTTCTGAAAACCTAAAACTTGTAAAAAACTAAGTCTATAAAAAAAGATAACCATTTTCTAAACATAGATTTTTCCCCTAGCAGAACCAATGGGGGAAAGAGACTTTACTATTTTGATCCAAATGTTTCCAGTGTTTGAAGTCAGATCACTGTGTATTTTTAGCTAAGAAAAAGACTTTGTGCAACAAGGAAAAAACATCCTCCGAAGAACAAAGTCTTACGAGTCATTAAGATGCCATAAACAGGCAATTTATCCTGATATCCTCAATGTCAGCAAGGAATCCATGATCAGTCAAAAACATCAGAACAGTGAGTGGCAACAAACAGGAGAAATAAATACATTGTCAATAATGATAAACAAATTAGTGAATGTGACTGAAGCTTTTCCATCACATTTTATCATACCCCCCCCACCACCACCACCCGTTACACATAAGCCCATTAAGACACAATCAATGAATCCAAGAATGAAATCGTAATATTCTCCTCTGATTCTGGCTCTCTTCCTGGTCCTAATCTGAGAGAATAGGATCATGACCCATCCAGGTAGCAAGCAAAGGACTTTGGGGTCATCCTTGATAGCCCCTTTTTCTATACAACTCATATACAAACTAGCACCAAATCTGTCCATTTACCTCCTGAATATAATTCTCAAATACATTCATTTCTCCCACTTCCAATAGCATCACAACAACCACCAACAGAACCACCCAATACCAAACTACCATTATCTCCCACCTGAATTAATTCAATAAATTTGTAATTATCTAAATGCACTCAGACTGGCTCCTTGCTAATCCATTCTCTATGATGCAGCCAGATTGATCTTTTCCAAACACTAAAGTATTTAGGACTCTTGTTTAAACTCTTCAATGACTTCTCACGGTCCTCATGATAAAGGCCAATGGCTTTAAGATAGACAACAAAGCCCTGGCTCCTGCCTACCTCTCTGGACTTTGCCTTATTCTCAACTCTCCAACCACAGTGATCTTCTTTGAGATCCTCAAACTCATCGTGCTGCTTCCTGTCTTGAGTCCCTTGTGTATGCACTTCCTTTGTCTGTGAATGAGTTCTAGGCTTAGTTAACACCCACTCATTCTTCATTACTCAAGTGTCACCTTCACAGGATTTATCTCCCAACTTGCAGCATCTCAAAGGCCAGATGTCTTTAGTATATGTACTCTTAGGATTTTGTCCCTTTATTTTGTAGCACTTACCTTAGCTTATAAAAGTCTACTCATCTTTATAATTATTTGAATTATGCTCACCTCTCTCATTAGGCTACAATCTACATGAGAGAGGCTATGTTTGGTTTTGCTGATATTCAAATATTTATTGAATGAATAAATGAAGAATAGGTAATTTTCATGGAGTCATATTGGTAAAACACTCAAAAAGACTTTAACCACCAGGTTTTGTGTAGCACTGAGGATCTCAAGATATATTTTCCTGAAAAAAATGAAGAGGGAATTTACCTTAATGTCTTCTCTCTCAGTCATAGTCGTGACCTAGTTGATTGGCTTCCAGGGAAGGGTCAAAAGTTAGACACGATAAGACTGCTCTTATTCTCATCTTGATATGGGGCCAAGTTAGAACCAAACAGTTCTTTTCTGAGAATGAGATGGGGCCAGTTCACTTTCCCCCTAACTCTCAGGTGCTCCCTGAAGTCCTCTTGGGGCTTCTCCATCAGTTATAGATGCTGACTTTTTGGCTGAAACCGACAGGAAAACCTCACTAGGTATGGCTTAAACAGATGAATCTTTTGTCCTCACACCAGAAGAAGCCAAGGCAGGTGATGCCTGACCTTAGTTGTTTGATTATGCCATCAGGAACCCAAGCTCTTTCTCTTAGCTCTGATGTCCTTAGCATGCTGATTTTTCTCTTCACACTTGGCATCTCAAGGTTAAAGAAACAGCCAAATCTGTGGGCAGCTCTATGCAAAAGCAAGGGCATAAAGAGATAGCAGAAGCTGCCTGTGTACTTTGTTAAATCAGGAAAGTATAAGCATTTTCCCAGAAGCCACCAGCAGATTTCTCTCATATTTCACTGGCCAAATTTTTGAAACGTGGACACTCATTGCCACAAAGAAAGCAGGGAAAGTGAATCTCTGCAATTGAGCACCTAAGGGAGAAGGAAGCTGGGAAAGACCTTTGATTAGGCAATCTAATGTATCTACCATATTAACATGGCTTTTTCTTTTACAAATTAACCAATAATGAGAAGGGGATATAATATAGTTAGACTCTAGGAGTGAAAAACTAGAAATGGCGACTCAGAGCAGTCTAATCCAAAAAGTTTGTCTATTTGTTGTTTTTTTTTTTAACCTGATTTGACTGTAATGGCAGACAGATTGATTTTAAATAACTTTCTTAGAGATAAAGACACCCCCATATTGATATAAACTTATGCTTCCTCTCCTAGTAGTGTAAATGCCTGTCCATTTTCTCAATCTAATCTTTTCAATAAAATCAGTTGATAACATGAGATATGTCTTTGGATCAATGTGTTCTGAAATTCAGAACTGAGAAAGTATGTTCCCTTTTACACAAAGTGTATTACCTGTGCTAAATCAATTAAATCTAATGAATATTAATTGAATATCTCCACGATTCTCTCCTAGATATTTGAATCCACGATCAGATGTTTGAACCAAGCTCCAAAGTCAAAATTTAAGCATTAAATCCCAAATATACCTCCCAGCCTAGGAACAAAGAAGAGGAAGCCACATTCACAACTGTGTGATTTAATTTGATTTTTTCTTACAAATCTTGTGCCTAGAAGGATAATTGCTTCTTGAAACTGTGAAGAGATGCTCATATAGCAAATCTCAAAGGACAAAAAAAAAAACTCCCCCTTCCCCCACACACCTTTAATTAGAAAAAATAAGAAGAAATCTCTGCAGCTAACACTATATTATGCATTATAAAATAGCATATATTAAAGATTAAAATCCATAGTACCTACAACTATTTCTGAGATATGTTCTTTATGATAAGAAAATGCATGAAAAAAATAATAATTCAAACTGGGAAATTGTTGTGCCATTAATGGACTTCAGTCCCTTGAAGTGTCAAATGTGTGTCAAATCATCTACATGTAAGTGCTACTGCTCAACATTTACTCAATAAATATTTATTGAGAGTGCACATCAACATTTATTCAGTAAACAATAATTAAGCTCCTACTACGTGTCAAGAAGAGATCTCAAGAGGAATAAGACAAGGACTCTTCAGCCTAGTAGAGGAGTTATTATGCATAAAATAAATAGAACCCTAGTGGGTAAGAGCACCAGCTTTAGACACACATTGAATTCTGCTGACTATATTTGGGACCCTGGACAAACTACTTAAATTATCTGAGCCTAACTTTCCTCATCTGGAAAATAGACATAATTACAGAACCTCCTTCATAAGTTTATGTGTGCATCAAATAAGATATGACCTGAAGAGTGCTTAGCATATACAGTAATAACTTCTCAATCATGATAGTCTTTAATAATTTTAAGTTTATTTTATTATTATATATACAGTACTAGAAAATTTACACGAGGAAGAGACTATCAGTCTGAAAGGCATTGAAAGGATTTCACCAAAGAGTAGTATTTGATCTGAGTCTTGAAGAATGTATGAGAATTCACTAAGCAGATAAGAGGCAAGGAAGGTACTTGTGGGCAGAAGTCACAGTGATCTACAAAGGCTCTAAGACTTGGAATTCCATAAAGTGTAGGGGAAACTGGGAGAGAGGGGCTAGGAGGCAACATCAGTGTGATGGTGAGCAGGGAGATAGCTAGCATATGATAAGACTAGGAAGGCAGGTTGAGGGTTGACTGGGTACTTTGAAGCCCAACCATGGAAACTGGAAAATAAAAGCATGTTCAGTTATAATATGTCATTTTCTTGTGGGGCGTCACTCATCACTTGCCCTCATGGTTTTTTCTGTAATCTCTCTTACACACATGTGACTATCCACATGTGCACACACAATTTATGTCAAACTGCCATGCTCAGAAGGAATCAGAGTTGAGAGGATCACTAGCACAGAGCTGAGATGATTCTAGGGATCTACTCCTGTATACAAGATTTCTGTGCTCCAGGAAGGAAGGCAAAGATTTGAATAAATGGCAGCAGCCCAGCCAGTGAGAACCCCACATTCTCCCATGTTCTAAGCTGAGAATTTCCTGGAAGGGCGCACCCTGGCTTATGAGATATGAGCCCAGAGCATGCCCAGTGGATCCACTTATTGAACATGAAGGGGACTTGTGTGATAAAATGACAATGGCAAACTATTATTGAACATTAGATACAAGCCAGTCAATGAGTAAATACTTGAAATGCCTTATGTAATTTAATTCTTACAACACAATGAGTAGGTGCGATTAACTCCAATTTGTAAAAGAGAAAATTGAGGCTCAAAGATTAAGTGACTTGCCCAAGCTTACAAACCCACTGAGTGGCAGAGCTAAGATTGCAACTCGGATCTGTGTCTCTGACTTCAGAGCCCAAAGTCTAAGTCACTCAGATATTCTGGGAGGGGTGAAGGAGCCTCATTCATGGTCATAAGGAATTTTCTGTGGTCCTTCTCCAGCTTTCTAGATTCTCAGTAACTTTACTGAGTTGTCCTTACTATATCCAATGGTTACTGTGAAATTAAGCATTTGTACTTCCTCCTTCTACTCAAGAGTTAGGAAGGGAGGATACTCAGAAGTTCAAATCCCTGGAAAAGCAGCCAAGTAATCTGGCTTCAGCACCATAACCCATCTCATTTAGATGCACTTTATGATTTCAGAGTGCTTTCCAAACACTCTCATTGGTCTTCCCAACAATCCTGGAAGGCTGGAACTATCATCCCACCCTTAGCAATGAGGAAACAGCGGTTCTGAGATGTTCAATGACTTTCCTTGAGATGGCACAACTGGGACACAGCAAAAATAGGTTGCTGAGCCAGAGTTCATATTCCTTGTCCACTGTCTTTTGTACACTAAGAGACACAATTTGGCACAATTTAGAGAGGTTGCTACATGCTATGTTTATATTTTATTTTGACGGGGTCCAACTCTTCTTCATTCTCCATTCTTGATGGAGTGACTGTGAGGTGACAATACTCAGGATTTATGGAAGGTGGGAAAAGAAGAGGACTCCTGATTGAAAACAATCTCCCTACCTTCATAGACTTTTATTTTTCCTAATTTACCAGTTCTTCTCATTAATGAACCTTTCTACTGCCCATCTGTATAATTTATTATGACAGATATTCACTGCAAATTTCCAACCTCAAGAGCAATACCCATTTGCTTTCTGTCTCGACTCCTGTGCAGAATTACTTCAATAGGCTTTTAAAACTCCAGCAACAAAATCCATCATGTATGTGGGCTAATATAACAATCAGGCTAGATTTCTTAAGTAAACTTGACCCACAGTATTCCAGAGAAAGGGATGAATGGGTGGATCTATATAATCCTTAATGAAATCATGGATCATTCTTAAATTTTTTCACTATGTCATTTTAGGAAGAGGGGAGAGATTAGTGAGACCTAATCAACTAAGCAAATTAAATTATCACGCAATGTCTACATTGTTCATTTGAGCTGCTCGAATGACTGAATAAGCTCTTCTTTTCTTTGGTCTTAACAATGAAGTGTATCTCAACTGATGCTATCAAAGACCAAACAAAATTGATGATGAAATGAAAATTGGTTCAGTGGCTAGAACCACTAACTAGTATGTAATGAGCCTCTTTATTAAAGATAGTGTTTAATATTCAGGATTTATAAAATCGGTGATTTATTTTAAGATGAGCTATGTAGCTGGGGGTTTGTGTTGTATATTCATGGCAATAAAATTCAATGATATTTTTCTCCAAAGAGAAAAAAGAACTTATAAATTGTTTTAAAAAAAACACTTTATAAAAGCAAGAGAAGATTTAAAAAAAAAAAACCACAGGGGAAAAAGTGTCATGGAATTAACCACACACTGATAGGATGGATTTTTTTTTTTTTTTTTTTTTTTTTGTGAGGAGGACCAGCCTTGAGCTAACATCTGATGCCAATCCTCCCCTTTTTTCTTGAGGAAGATTGGCCCTAAGCTAATATCTGTGGCCATCTTCCTCTACTTTATATGGGACGCCACCACAGCATGGCTCAACAAGCAGTGCGTCAGTGCATGCCCGGGATCCCAACCTGTGAACCCCGAGTCACCACAGGGGAGTGCACACACTTAACCACTTGCACCACCGGGCCGGCCCCGATAGGATGGATTTTGAGCCAACCTTCTGACATATTGCAGTAGGCGCATAGTAATTAAATTAATGGAAATATTAAAGGTTAAATAAAGTATTCACAAGTATTTTTAACAATTTTCTCTCTTCATGTGTGTGTGTATGTATGTAGAGATCGAGGGAAAGAGCTATGTTTTATTTCCTTTCATAATAAGGTGATCCTGCTGATGACATTGTTTCTTACTAACTAAAGATTTTTAACATGTCAGATGAGTTTAGAACACAAAAGAACCTTGAGAATTTACACAGTCTACTACGGGAAGTCAGAGGCAGCAGGCCATGCATACACTCGTGTTCGTGCTTGGAGAGCCCACTAAGAATATGGTTGTCAAGACATCAAGAAAAAAGGAATCCAGCAGAGAGAACATGGGCTTTGGAGTCTGGTGGTCTTTGATTTAAATCTAAATTCTGCCACTTACTAATGGGGTTACTGAAAATAAATTATCTAACATTTCAGATCCTCATCTGTGAAATCTGGGTAGTCACATCTTACAGAATTGTTCTGAAAATTACATGAGATGGTATGTAGCTTGTCTAGCACAGTGTTACATAGTAGGCATGTAAATGTAGCAATTATTATTAGCACTGTAAATACTACTATACCACTAAAAATACATCATGTACATACTCTATGCCAGATACTGTAATTGAACCTCCAAACAGCAACATTTTTTTGTGTGCAGAAATAACTTATGGCTTGCAAACACTGGCTTGACTGTGAGGAGATGGTTTTTTGTAACTAAATTGGCTGTGAGTCAGAAAGCAGCTATAATTTGAGTGTATAGGTGCCAACGCACACACAACTTACTTATTTACAAATTTAACATACAAGCATCTAATCTCTGAAATTTGTTAAGAGATCAGGTACTATGCCTATTTCACTGTTATTTCTTAGCATACTGTGTAACTTAACATGAACTCAGAATGTACGCTCTGTGAGTTTAAAGACCTTGTCTTTCTCTGTCACCATTACATCATCTGCACTTAGCATAACGCTTGACACATATGGGAAATATTTAACAATTATTGGATGAAAGAATGCATGATTGAATGGCCTTTTTGAATGGTGTTGCTCCTATCAGCCAATGAAGTACAATATATTTGAAGACATGGATTTCTGACGTTCCACACATCCTTACAATACAAGAACCACAAATGTCTCTTCGAAAATGGAGAAGAAAAGATTTTGAGATTTAAGAATGAGATAATATCCTTTGGCCTTACGAACTACATCTTTTTCAGAGACCTTATTTCAAGGAGAAGAGTGAGTTATATTAAGTGTGAAAAGTAATAATCCCTCAGAAATGCAAAGCCAAGGAAGCATAACGAAGAGGGGATTAAGAAATCAGAGAACATTTGGCAGATTCTTAGAATGTAGCCAATAGTTATAATGAAACCTTATGTATTTGTGAGATTCCAGAATGTTAAGGATACAAAGACTGAAGGATAACTAGGACACAAAATAGGAGGAGTTCACACAGGAAATACATGCATAGAGATAAGGCCAGACAAATTAACCTTTACCATAGGCTTGGGTTTTCGCTTTTCACCCTTGTACACTATACTGGATTGCAAGGAGTTGGATGGATGTCTTTTTTTGACAACCTAAGAAGTCTAAGATTTCCTTTTCCCTAGGCCTCAATCTGGCTCCTGCTGGACCCTCTAAGAAGAGGGGACAAGGTTTAAGGAAGGTACTTCTTGCAGAGATGGTGAAGGCTCAGCTGTCCTGTCTCTCGTTAATGGTGTGGAAAAGAAAACCCAAGGGAGCTCGAAAAAGATAGGACCAAGTCTTCTCCCAGGTGAAAACAACTGCTAGCCCACTTTATCTCTAGCCTCATGGAAAAGAGTGTGACCAAAAGGAGAGAAGATGAAAGCCAAAGAGAGATGTCACCTCTTTAATGTAACGGAACTGAAACAAAGATGGTACCCAAAAGACGGAATCCTGTGAGAGGGAGAATGGCCCCTTCAGTGTTTTCGACACTCATCCTTGGATGGAGAAATAGAGAGAGGTCTTGATTTTGCTTGCAAAATATATGCATGCAAAATACCTGCAAAATTGTGATTGACAAATCCAAGGTTCTGGAATTAAGTTTAAACTGGCCCCCTGCTTCTTCTTTGTAAGCTTTAAAATTACCTAGTGAATGGATTTCCCATTAGAGAAGATTAAGGGATCATAGTACTGGGCTTGCCGAAAAGGTCATCCACTCAGTCCAAACATAATTCATAATGAGGACTGTGGACACCTGCCCATCAAGAAGAGAAGTATCCCAGCAGCGACTCCCCTAATTCCCTGCACAGCTGTCTGCTTTCCTTGCAGATGGTGATGACTGATGGATGTACTGACCTGGACCAATCTTTAACTGGCACTCCAAACCTGTTCTTTTACTGAGGGCTCATTAATGCCAATTATAATCTTTGATTAAGCCTGTGCTTGACAAATGGGCCTTAGTGCAAGTCTTCACTCCAGACATGAATTTACAACTAGAGGTTAGCATAATCAATACTCTGGACAGTGTATTGTCAGAAACAGCATTTGCCAGAAAACCTAGTGCCATACGGCCGTTGGCATTCAATCCATCACGGCTGCCCACTAAGAATGAACCACGGCTATCCTCCATTAATCTCCCCCTGTTCTCAAATGTACCACATTCAATCAGGGACAAAACTGCAGGAAATGAGATGGCCTATTAAGGAAGATACCGTTTAGAATTTCTCAACAAAATGACCCCTAGGAATTTCAACAAGAAAACAAAGTTTCCTTTGCTCCTCCATGGTTATCACAACATCAATTATGATCACATGGTAGAAATCAGATGCAGAATTGATTTTTCCAATATCATAAAAGTAAGGATGGTTTCAGAACCATCCATTCACTTCTCTAACTATTGAAAAGCCATTCCTTGCATCAAATTAAAAAGCTAGAAGGGTATATACTTGTACCACATTAGCCTTATACAACACTCCTCACTGAATTGCTCTTTGACTGTTATCAGGGGTTGCTACAAGAAATAGAATTTTGAAATCCATTTCGGTTTCATTTCGCAATGGGATCCCAGCTGGGTTGGAGCTGAGGCTCAGATATGCTGGTATGTGGAGTTATATAACTGCTAGCAAGCCATGTCCCTCCTCCCTTTGGTCCAAAAGAGCCCCATGGGAATAAACTTTAAGCATGTTCACAGTGAGGATCAATCTCCTACAGACATATTGGATAGACTGAGGCAGGAGCTAGAGAAAACAGAACTCCTGAGAGAATGGCTATAAGTGAAAGAGAAGTCAGAGAAACCAAGGCAGATGAAGCCCAGGGCTTCTGAAGGTGTTGAGAGCACCAGTAAAGCCAAAAGAACTATATCACTAGGGGCCCAGCATGCTCTGGTGGCATCCCCCTCACCCAAAAGCAAGTCACAGACCAAGAAGCATTGGCTGGTATGGAACAAAGGAGGACGATGTGATACTAATGAGGAAAATAGCCCCCTGAGGATTCTTTGGATTCAAGGATAGGTCAGCACTGCCATGTGGGCAGCCCATAAAATGTGGCAGGAGGAGACCAGTCCCGGAATCTCTAAGGTAAGGAGTAGAGTGAGAGTAAACACCAGAGAAGTGGGAAAGGAGAGCAATAGAGGTGAGCAGTGGGAGTCAGGAACGTGGCTAGCATAGAATTACAGGTGAGACCTCTTATAGAGATGCAAGAAGGAGGATGGACTATGATCTAGCCAGATGACATAAGAACAAACCCTGCACGTGTCCTAAGTTGGATTCCAGAATGGAGAGGCCTAGCATCCAGTTATATTTTACTTGTACAATAACAGCTACTTGAAGGAATTTCCCATTTCATCATTCAGTATCCATTTTAAAAAGTGTTGTGTAAGAAACACCTTTCAAAATGTAGTGCCAAGAAAATAAAAAATGTTGACACTCCTCACCAACACCTGTTCTTCCTGACTATAAGACAAAGAGAACCATCACGCTTCTCTTTTTGACTTGGCTTCCAGGACACTGATAACTCCATTTTATACTTAATCATCATCATAATCTTACTCCTTTTTTTTTGGTGATGGAGATTGGCCCTGAGCTAACATCCATCTCCATCTTCCTCCACTTTGTATATGGGATGCTGCCACAGCATGGCTTGATGAGTGGTGAGTAGGTTCACACCCGGGATCCGAACCTGTGAACCCCGGGCTGCCAAAGCGGAGCCCGCAAACTCAACTACTATGCCACCGGGCTGGGGCCCCAATTCTAATCCTTTGAATTAGCATATCTCCACATCTCTTTCTAGCTCATAAATTCTCTTTACAATATTATTATACTAATTTTGTTCCATGCATCTTTTTGTTTTAAGAACTGGCATATATATAAATAAATACGATATTCTTATTGCATAGTACTCACAGTGGTCTAAATACCATCAAGATATCTTACTTTTATCTTTTACCTTACTTTTATGCTCTGTGGATGGAATCAAGTAGATATTCTTACCTAAGTTTTTTCATTTACCCACCTGCAAGGTCATTAAAAGGATTAAATACTGATGCAAAAATACTTTGTAAACTTTATAACACTATCCAAATGTTCGATGGTGCTCTTCTATTGGGGAAATTTCTTTTTTCCAAGTGATCTCCCTTATGTTCATGCCACAGTATTTGATTTCGCCATAGTACTCAAAGTTTTGTTAAAACTGTAAAAGCTGATGTTAAAAAATGCAAATATTTTCTGAGAAGATGGCATTATAAATTATAATCAGCCCTTAACACCTTAGCTCAAAATCACATATAGTTTAACCTTGATAAGAGATAGAGATGAGAGAATGAGAAACAGAATAGATAAGTTTTGGGAGAAGAATGAAGGAAGGTAGCAGTCTATGGTGTCTGGGACCGAAGATCCTTTTGGGATCCTCAGCAGACAGCTTCTAGGAAGTTTGGGCTTGGTAGGAAGTAAGAAATGGAAGTAAGGAGTAAGGTACGGAAAGGGCATATCGATTCATTCAACTGGACGATTCTGTACGTAGCTGGTCTAGCCTATTTCGTGGGATGCATCAGAGGAGGTGGCAGCTGGACTCAGGAATGCCCCTTAGCCTGTTCCAGTAGTCAAGTTGGGACTGACTAATTGTTTGTTTAAGTAAGGCCTTCTCCCATAATTAGAGCCTGTGTGATAAATTTGCATCCTCAAATATACCTTAGCTAAAGTTTAGAGTAGCATTTGACAGTAAAAACAGCTGGAGTGAAAGAAACGCTGGACAGCGTGGAGACACGACTGTGTTCAGTTACATAGTGCCCAATTATGCATCCATTGTCCAGAGAATGTCTTCAGTGCTGGAGGCTGGGTGTGCAGTGGAGAGGATACATTTGCAATTGCTTAGACGGAAAAGCAGGAACATAGAAGTATTTTGGTTTATTCTGTTATAAAAGCAGTTCTAAGTGCTTTCTAAATGAAAGCAGATAATAGCAAGGCTGGAGAATGAGTGGCAGAGTAAAAACAATAAGAAAATAATACAATTTCCATGATGCTTCCCAAAGATGCCTGCTGCGGGGAGGCGGGGGGGGGGGGCTTCTGCTGACTGTTGAGTCCCTTAGAACAGCTGGCAAGAGCCAGATGCTAGATATGCAGCTCTGGTCCCTATTGAGACTTTATCCATTTAATCTTATATCCAGGATTCCTTAAGGAACACAGATTGGTGGCTAAAAGGCCCCAGAGGAATTTTGCTTTGATCAAATCTCCATACACCACCCAGAAAGCTATTTTTTAAGTGCAGATTGGCAATCTCATCCTATGTCTCCCACCCCCACCCAACCCTTAAAAGCTTGGGCTTCTTCCCTTTGTCCATCACCTTCAAAATGGCCCACCAGGCTCCTCACGATCTGGGCCTGCTCTGGATCCTTCTTGAACCACACCTCACCTGCTTCTCCGAGCTCTAGCTTACACTGGCTGGCCTTCCTTCTGTTTCTGGTGCCTTCACGCAAGCCCTCCTACCAGGAAAGCAACCTCCCCACTCATCTTCCTCCCCACTTTTTGTCGGAAAAATTCCAAATCACACCTCAGATTTCAGTTGAAAGTTTAGCTTCTCAAGGAACTTTTTTGACCCCAGATTATGCCAGGTGCCCTGTTACATGGACCCGGAGCAACTTGTAACTCTCATGCATAGCACTCAACACAATCACGATTACATAAGCCCTTGGGTTAGGATCAGCTTCCTCACTAGAATATACACTCCACAAGTGCGGGCCCATGTCTGTCTCATTCATTACTGTTCTCAGTGTCTAGTATAGTGCTGTGCATACCACAGGTGCCTGATACATATATGTTAAATGAAGAAAGTTAAGAAAGCCACACTGGGAATTGCTGCCTAGTCAAGAGAAGGTGAGTATTTGAAGCCTTTCATAAGAGAATGGAGGTTGGGGAGGGAGAAACTGGGAGATCTGATCATCTTCAGGGTCCTCATAGCTACCCCTGAAATTTCAGTTCACATAGTTGGGAAGCCTACCCCAATACCTTCAGGCATAGTAAAGCACATTCTGCTATGTATTTCCACAGAGATCCATTCACACCACTATCACAACCTTACCACATCACTGTTGTGATTCACTTTTTTGTCTGTTTCTTCTGATTCCCTGAAAGCAAGTTTCTGGTTTTGTTCATTTTTGTGTCCTCAAAGCATGGCCCAGATCCTAGTATGTAATATGCACTAAATAAATATTTTCTAAATAGTTGAGTGAATAAATAGTAGAATATACTCCACTGACGGAAATGAGAAAATCTGACTGCTGTAGGTCAAGGATCTAGGACTAAGTGGGAAAAATGAGAGCGATATGATGAATTTAGGCTAACTAAATACTTTTGCGACACCAGGATTATCGAGAGAAGAAACATAGTCATCCTTGTTCCAATGATGTATCAGTGATAACTCCTGGGCAAAAATTTGAGGGGTGTCATTATTTATGTGTTGTTTTGGCTGCTGTGCAAGGAATAGATCTTTCTAAGACATACAAAAAACTGCTCAATGGCCAGAAAGCAGCTTCCACATGAAGTAAATAAATAATGATAAATTTGCTTGTTTCTGCTTCAACACCACACCGTGGGTCACTCTTCCTCAATCTCTCCCCCTCTAATTTAGATCTCCAGACCTTATACTTGTAACATCCAAAGAGGTTAAGCTGGTTTTCTTCCCTCCACCATAGAGGGCAATTAGTTTTTTTGAATAAATAAGGCCTGCATTCTTGATTGTAGCCACACATAATGGCAACAAGAAGAACCAGAGAAAATGATGTGGCTAGTTCAGCACAAATATCTCACCACCGTAAGAAAGAAGAGTGAATATATCACTGGTTATCATTGTCAATACCCATGAGGTATATCAAAGTTCTGGAGACTGAATAACTCAACCCATATAAATGTATTAGCATCCAAATTTGGAAACTGTTGCTTCCACTTTTTGATTTATTACAGGCTTATTATGACAGCTTCTCTATATTCTACAGTAAGGAAAATCAAAGACAATCTCATAACAGCTACTGAGGGACCAGCCATGGAAAGTAGGCAAACTCAGAAGTGTTATGACACAATGCCTACGTCTTGTTTAGGCTAATTGTCCAAGTGTTGTAACAGAAATTATGACCCCATAGATCATTTAAAAATTTCCCTTAAACTTTTAATGTTTACTACAATCTTTTTAAAAATAACACTGCTAAAGAAGAGTGAAGAGAAAATTCTTAATAATTATAAGAGAATGTATCTGTATCTTTATACCTACAGTATATTTACCAAATTAATTAGTTCTTTAGTACACAGTACTAGAATCATAATCTGAATTATATTCTTTGGTTTAAGCAGTGTTTCCTTCCAAATAATATTTGCTTGAGTAGGACATTTGAATGTGTCGGTGTTCTGAAAGGCAGACTTATGTTTACAGGGTTCTGTTTCCCAAATAATATTCCACTGTCAGAGAACATTTCAAGTAGCAGCACATACCTATTCAAGTTATAATGAAACACAGACGAGAAACATTTAAACTTTCAGTAAAATATTATTTGGAGAAAAAAAACTCAATCTTGTTTGGCTGATTGTATGCTGTTGGTACATTTGCAAATAAATTATTCCTGGCTGCATAAAACTTCATACAACAAATTCCGCTTGGAAGATTAAACGACTTTGAAACAGATACTCAATAATGGAAAAGTCACTATCGCTTCAAAAGAGCTACTTTAAGCTAATGGGTTATCAGAAAAAAATAAGAGCCTGATACAAATACCAAATGTAAACAAAACTGGAGGGAAAACTATTTGGCTTGAAATAAATGCAAAGAGAAGTATTCTGTCAATATCCAAATTGAAATGCTTTCTCTTTCTGCAGTCCCTTTAAGTTTCTGGATTCTGGTGATGATTTGATTAGATTTTTGGCATCTGGGGGATGCGTTACAGCTGTTGGATTCCAATTTGTAGTAAAGGGGTAATTTGCTATGCTCTAAACAACTTCTCCATGCCAGGATATGTACCGAAATAAGTTACGTATTTGTCGAATTATTTTGCCTTTAAATCATTTACCATATTTTCTTGCTGTACTTTCCTGCTCCGCCATTAAAATGCAAGCTCCCTGAGGAGAGAGAATTTGTTTTATCTACTGCTGTGTCCTCAGCTTCTAAAACAGCGCCAAATGCGCGTCGCTACTCAATAAACGTTAGTTGAATGTCAAATGAATGAAATGAAAGGAGTGAACAGTGTAAGGACCAGGCTACCACAACAGAAAGACAATGGATAAGGGGAGAGGAACAGCTCCTGGAGAGCAAATTTAAGCCTTTTGGGTATTTACCTAAAATTGAAATTTTATGATTTATACAAACAATACTTAGATTTCACCAAATTATGCAACACCAAATTATACAATTTCTTACTTATATCAATAACTATGTGGTAAAAGCTCTGCCTGTTCTTTGATTCTCTGTAAAGTATATCCTAACCACCTGACTGCAGCCCACCAAACTCAGTCCTATAAAAAAGCATTTCTGAAAACTCCCAAAAGCAAATATTAATCTAGGACCTGTCAGTGGTAAATAAACATAGGAAATAAAACATTAAATTGTTGGACTACACAAAGTAGTCTAAAAGGATTGTTACTGACTGACTCTTGCTATCTTTCTAGAGAAAACTGACCTGAGACTTTTACATATAATGGTGACTACACATAGAGCCAACTGTCCATATATTCACGTGTGGGTCTTTAGAGAGAAATCCCTAAAGGGGGAGTTTAACCCAATTTGGGCCTAAGTACTTGTCCTAAAGTGCGCCTGTTGTACTCAGGCTCAGTGTGAAGTAGCAAGAATATATTCGAATAACCAAAACCAAATGGGACCATAAAAACATTCAGATGGATTTATTCTGTTCTGGGATAGATGGCAGAGTGCTGGGCTAGAAATACTTGGTCTCCCTCTGCCACTAACTGATGGAGCAGTCTTGATCAAAGATTTCAGCATTGGCGCCTCAACAAGACTGTAGGACAGGATGATCTTTCAGAATCTTTCTAGGGTTGATTTTCTGGAAATCCATTGGGCCTAGGTGATGACTAGGTGTCCCAAGTCCCCATCACACTTAAGACAAAAAAAAAAATTATCCTGACAAAGTAAAAAATAAGTGGTTCTCTGATAAATATAAGTGGGGGAAAAAATGCTCTCTAGATATGCAGGCCAAACTAGGTGTTTTTTTTTTTTCCTAAATAGCAATTTTCTACTTCTAAAATATCTGTATGATTTATCTTACCTCTCTACTTCAATTTACCTGTGCAGACTTTACCTAAATTAACTTAAGTGGCTATGTGGAAGACAGGAGGGGGAGAAAAGGATTTTTATGAAAACTGTGGGAGGACATATGTTTCACAATTAGCAGACTAGGTTTTTGTGATGTTCTTCATCCACAAATTCCCTCAGAGTTTATTCTTGTTTCCAAGGAGTAACTTGGGTATAAATAACCTGAGCAGGTCCTATAAGACACTAATAGCTCTATGTTTGTATCTGCAACTCTAATTTGTATGCACATTTATGCCTTCTGAACAGGTCCTATAGTTTCCCATAGAAAATTCTGACACTTGGAAAATATGAGTGGAGGGAGAAAATAACAAGAATTGGAGTATTGTTTAGTTGGCAAACGTGATTTGTCAAATCCTCCACCCCCCAGATTAACTATGTGACAGTCTGGAAGGAAAGAGGGAACTTCAAGTGTCACTAAGCATTGTTGAGAGGATTGGATGGCTCCTGCCAAGAGGATTCCTTCTTTAAATCACATCAAGTAACATAACAGGACAAAAAATATTCTATTATAATTTATTTCATCATCTTTTGTTCCGCATAGCTCTTAGACTATTGACATACTTTGACTATTCCCGTTGAAACTGTCTATGTTCTCACAAACCACAGCATATCTCTGTGCCTCATAAGGCAGCACACTGTGCTCAAAGTCATCAGTCTTGTCTCCTCTTTCCTCAAACAAATGAGGACACGTGGATGACTCAGAATGAGAGAGATCCATAGATGACTCATTTTACGGAATTTACTACAATCTCAAGGAAATGCTCAAAAAGGAATATTCCTGACATTCCTTACTCTATTAAAATACTTTTCTGATTTAGCAGGTTAGAGTGTGCACAAGGAGTTAAAAGGCTTACAAAAGCCATCACCCAGCAAACTGGTCTGATTAGGACATTTTATCCAGAAGGAAATATATAATAAGGTTCCTACCATTCTTCCTCACATCTACTAAAATCCAGCGACATAAGATAATATTAGCTCCTTCCTACCTCAGAATCTTTCTCCAGATGTTTCCTCTTTCTGGAACTTTCTTGCTCAAAAATCTTCATATGACTCTTTTCTCTCATCATTTAGGTCGATGATGAAATGTCAACTCCTCAGAAAAACCCTCCTTGGCCACTCCATACAAAGTTGCATTTCCTTCCAACCCAATATACTATTGTCCTAGTTTGACTTTCCTCAAAGCAGTAATTGTCTGAAGTTTTATTATTCAGTCATTTATTTATATATTTTTGCCTGTCTCTCCCAACTGGAATCTGAGTTCCTTGAGAGCAATAACTTTGTTTGTCTCATCCAAAGCCATATCCTCAACAACTAGTATAATACCTAGAATATATATAGCACTCAATAAATATTAATTGATTGAATTTGTTAGATGGAAGTGTCATAATAGAAAGTTTTATGGCTCTAAGGTCACCAAAGAGTTGGTTGCCAAAGAGTAGGGAGGGGGAATGACCAAAGCACCCACTTCTAGATGCTAAACTGTACATCCTATTTCCTACTTAATGTCTTCAATTGGTGTTGTCAAGGCATTTCAAACTCATCATGTCCAAACCCAACCAATGCCTTTAACCTGGTCCTCCTCTCGCACTTCTTATCACTGTAAATGGCACCGTACCTAACACCTTGGAAACTCCAAACCCTGAATATCATCCTTGACTTTTCCCTCTCCTTCACATAGTATTAACATTCAACCCATCACTATGAACTGTAAATTTTATTTCATAAATATTTCTCAAAGCTCATTTTCTTCCTGGCCCCTCGGGGACTTTGAAAATATACTATTCTCTCTCACATAAAGGTCCTCCTTTCTGACTCCCTCTTTGCCTAATTAACTTATTGTCTCAGCTCAAATATCTTTTCTCAACAAAGTCTTTGTAGTTCTCGCTCTAAATCAGCATTTCCAATCTTATACACTCACAGCAAATGCCTTTTACTACATTTTATGGAATTTTTCATGTTCATTTATTCATAATCATGAGATTTTTTAAAGTTATTTTTAGTTCACTCTTTAAACTTCATCCAGTTTTTAGAGCAGAGATCATTTCTGGTTTTCCTCACTGTAATCGGCATTACACAAATATTAGTTGAGTGAATGAATGAATGAATGAATGACTACAAGGTCCTTGAAGGCTGTGATTGAGCCTTACTTTTTTTTTATTTTTTGCCTCCACAAATGCCTTAAACATTGCCATCTACAACATAGGGGCTCAATAAGGGTTATATGACAAAATTCAGTTATTGTTGACCTCATAACTATGGGACACATTGAATTTTTATACATGTTTTGGAACAACAAAAACTATGTAACATAGAACACTAATTCTATGAGATGTGATAGAATAGTTGTTACATTTTTTAAAAGAAGGATCCACTGGAAATTCTGATTCCAGTAATAGCAGTGTATTTTGCATACGATTGACCCTTTCACAGTTAACAACTACAAACTCTGAATAAACTATTTTTAAAACACAATAACAATAATTTAAAGGCCCTGGAGAATGATCAAAAGCAGGCAAAAACCGAAACAGATTTGACTCTTGAAAGACCGGAACCAAACAGGGGCCAATCCATATTTATACATCTACTCCATGGAGGGTGCTCTCCATAAAGACATCTGAGTCTCAAGCAGAAAGACACAATCTTTCTGAATTCAAGTGTTAAAGAAAAAGTTCAAGACTGTCAGAGAGACTGGAAAAAGAGGAAAGAAATCCTGGAAAGGAGAATGCCACAGAATGGGGAGCCACAAAATCTACATATAAACTTCTCTAATCCTTGGCTGATGCTTATACTCTACATGTATGGGAGACAATATAAGAAGCTCAGTGGAAATCAACAACTAGAATCATTTGAAGTGTATTATAAACACTTGTAGTTGTAAAATATGTGGCACAAAAGAGTGGAATAAAGGGAATTAATTGTATATGAAGTTCTATAACGTATTTACAAACACACTGTGATAGATTAAACATGTAATCACTTTAAAAAACTACAAATAGATAGGGCTAGATCTGAAAAACCAAGAAAGGAATTAAAATGAAATACTTTAAAATATTCCATTAACCCAAAAGAAGACATAAAGGGAGGAAATAAACAAAATAGATATCAAATAGCAGAATGGTAGGCTTAACCAAAACATATCAATACTTACGTTAAATATAAATGGACCAAATATTGCAATTATAAGGCATAAATCCAGATTGTATAAAAAGCAAGATAACTATATGTTATCTGCATGAGCCACACTTTAAATATCAATATACCAATAGGTTAAAAGCAAAAGAATGGGGGAAAATAAGCATGAGAAATCTGAAACAGAATGATTAAAGAGGAATAAAGCATTAAAAGTCCATTCCTGGCTTAGGATTTGGAGATGGCCTGGCTCCAGGCAGAATGGACTCAGAGGCTCTGCCAATGAGGGTGAGGCCCTGGACTTCAGAGGTAGTACTCAAAGCAGAGGACCAACAAATAACATCAGGATGGGAGGCAGGGGCGCCTGGTGAAAACTACTGCTGACAACTAAAAGAGCTCCCAGTAGCCAAAGTTGGAAAAATTTAAGCAACAAAATAAATAATGTAGTATTGGACTATGTAAATAAGCCCATATATAAAAATAAAGTACTATTGGATTTTATATATATAAATTTTTTTAATTTTTCAAAAGAAATCTAAAATAGAATTAAGACAAAATTCAAGGAAAAAAATATTTTCAGAGATAAAAGAGGGACATTTCATAATTATAATAGGATAAGCTCATCACAAATGTATAACAATTCTAAATATGCATGCATCTAATAACAGAGCTTCAAAATACACAAAACAAAAACTGATAAAACTAGAGAGAGAAATAGACAGACCCGCAACTATGTTTAGAGATTTTAAACATTCTTACTTTAGTTGAAAGAGCAAAGATATAGAAATCTTGAACAACACTATCAGCCACCTTGACCTATTTAATATTTGTAAAGAATTATACACAAAAATGGCAAACAGAAAATTAACAAAGATTGATCATATGCTGGGCCGTAAAATAAGTCTCAAAATGTTTTTAAAAATTAAAATCATACAGACTTTGTTCCCAATCACAAGAGATTTTATTAAAAAACAATAAATGTACAATATATAGAACATGCCCCCCTCCCAACTATTTGGAAATTAAACAACATGCTTCTAAATTTCCCATGGGTCAAAGAAAAAAGCACAAGGAAAATAAAAATTATTTTGAACTAAATGATAAAAACACAACACATCAAAATCTATGGGATGAAGCAGTGCTTAAACAAACATGTATATCTTTAAGTACTTGTATTAATACAGAAGCTAAATTAGCAGTCACAATATGCCCAAATTAAGAAGAAAAAAGGAAAAAAATTAAAATGGTGGAAGAAATCAATTAAATAGAAAACAAACAATAGAGCAAAAGTTGATGCAAATCTACTAAGACCAATTGGGAAAAATAGCAAGAAAACATAAATTAATAATATCAAGGAGTAAAAGGTCATATCAAAACAATCCTATAGATGTTAAAAAGATATTAAAGGAATATCGCAATTGTATATCACAAAAAATGTGACAACGTACATGAAATGGACAAATTCCTTTAAAACACAACTTACCAAAAATGAGTCAAGTAGAAATAGAATATACAAATAATCCTTTTAAGGAAATTGAGTTTATTATGACAAAGAAAATTCCAGGACCTCATGGTTTCGCTGTGGAATTCTAACCCTTCAGAAAATAGAAAAGGAGGAATCACTTCTCAGCTCATTTTATGAGGTCAGCCTAGCCTTGATAACAAATGAAAAAACAGACATAAATATGAAAATAACATCACACACACATGCTATCATGAACATAGACACAAAAACTTTGGAGAAAATATCAGCAAATCAAATCTATCAGTGGTAAAAAGAATAATATACCTTGACCAGTTGGTTTTAACCAGAAATGCAGATTAATTTAACATTTGGAAAATAAATCACTGTAAATTACCTCAAGATAGCATAAAGTAAAAAAAATCACATAATCATCTAAATAGACATAAACCAAATATCTGGCAAAATTCAATGTCCATTTCTGATATATATATATAAAAAGCTCTCAGAAAACTATGACTGAAGGAAAAACTGCTCAATCTGATAAAGAACATCAATGAAATGCCTATAGTGAGCATTACATTTAATGGTGACTATTTCTACTCTATAATTAGGCAAAGCAAAGATGTCTGATCTCACTACTTATATTCAACGTTGTACTGGAGGACCTAGACAGTGCCATGAGCAATAAAAAGAAATAAAAGGCATTAGAATGGTAAAAGAATAAGTTAAACCATCTCTATTCAAATTTGACAAGATAATATAGGCAGAATATACTAAGAAAGCTACAAACCAACTACTAAAACTAATAAGTGAATAAGAAAGCCTTCAGCAAACAAGGTCAGTATACAAAAATCAATTATATTTCCATATGCCAAAAATGAAATTTTAAAAGTTTCATTTAAAACAACATGAGATGCTTAGGGTGAAATTTAGCAAAAATATGCCAGACTCTATACTAAAACCTCTAAAACACTGCCAAGAGAAAATTAAAAGACCTAAATCAATGGAGAGGTATACCATATTCACGGATTGGAATACTCAATATTGTTAAGACATCAATTCTTCCAAATTGTTCTATAGACTCAATACAACACTAATCTACTTCACAACAGATTTTTTAAAAATAAAAATTGGGGGCTGGCCCAGTGGCATAGTGGTGAAGTTTGGCATGCTCCACTTTGAGGCCCAGGTTTCCAGGATCAGGTCCCAGGCACAGACCTACACCACTCATCAAGCCATGCTATGGCAGCATCTCACATACAAAGTAGAGGAAGATAGGCACAGATGTTAGCTCAGGGCCGCTCTTCCTCAAGCAAAAAGAGGAAGATTGGCAACAGGTGTTAGCTCAGGGCCAATATTCCTCACCAAAAAATAAAAAATAAAAATAAAAATTGACAAATTAATTCTAAAATATGTGAAAAAGCAAAAAAAAAAAAAAAACTAGAATAGCAAAAGAAAATTATACTGAAAAAGAAGAAATATCTCGAATACTCACGTTACCCAAAATCTACTATAAAACTAAAGTTGTTAAGGGGCCGGCCCGATGGCTTAGCGGTTAAGTGCACGCGCTCCACTACTGGCGGCCCGGGTTCACATCCCGGGCACACACCGACGCACTGCTTCTCCTGCCATGCTGAGGCCGCATCCCACATACAGCAACTAGAAGGATGTGCAACTATGACATACAACTATCTACTGGGGCTTTAGGGAAAAAAAGGAGGAGGATTGGCAATAGATGTTAGCTCAGAGCCGGTCTTCTTCAGCAAAAAGAGGAGGATTAGCACGGATGGTAGCTCAGGGCTGATCTCCCTCACAAAAAAAAATAAATAAATAAACTAAAGTTGTTAAGATGGTGGATAGTGGCGTTGGCATAATGACTATCAAATAAAGAGGTGGAACAAATAGATAATCCAGAAATAGACCCGTACTTAAACTACAGTCAAATGATTTTTGTCAAAGGATCCAAAGTACTTCAGTAGAGAAAGAAAAATCTTTTCAACAAATTATGTAAAATAATTAAATATAAGCGCAGGAAAAAAGATAAACCTTAATATCTACCTCACACTACACACAATAATTAATTGGAGATGGATTGTAGACCTACACATAAGAGCTAGAAGTAAAAAGCTTCTAGAAGAAAATATGAGGGAATTAGAATATAAGATCAGATATATCTTTGTGATGTTGGGGTAGGTAAAAATGTCTTAAAGAGATTTTCTAGGAAGAAAACCCAAAAATTTCTTAGAGAGGACTGAAGACTGGCAGAATAAACATATTTGCATCTAGAATACATAACGAACTACTACAAATCATTAATAAAAAGACAAACAATCCAATTTAAAACTTAGACCACACTTCATAAAAGAAGATATACAAATGGCCAGTATGCACATTAGAAGATGCTCAAAATCATCAAGCTCCAAGTAAATGAAAATGAAAATCACAACAATGTATCATTTTACGCTCAACAGAATAGATAAACTTGGACAGACTGACAACACCAGATGTGGGCAAGATATGAAACAAGTGGGCCTTTCATACGTTGCTAGAGAAAATGTAAAATTGGACATATTCCTATCAACTTCTCTCAAAGGCATTTATCTAAGATAAATGGAAACTTAAGTCCACAAGAAAAGAGTTCCACAATAATATTCAAAACTACTTTAGTCATAATATCCAAAACTGAAGACAATGCAAATGTTCATCAATAGGCAAATGAATAACCAAATTGTGGTGTATCCATGCAATGGAATACTTCTCTAGGAATAAAAATTAATGATGTACAGATACAACAACATGAATGAATCTCAAAAACATATGTTGAGCAAAATAAGGCAGAAACAAAAGATTTCATCCTGTGTGATTCCATTTATGTAAAATGTAAGAACAAGCAAAATAATCTGAGATAATGTTCTAGTAGTTTTCAATGGAGAATAGGTATTGACTGGAACAGGGTAGGAGGGAATTTGGGGTGATAATAGGAATGTTCTACACCTTGATTTGGGCAGTGATTACACAAATGTATGCATTCATCAAAACATTAAGTTTCGTGTGTTACAAAAGGTCTGTGTATTACATCATGTAAATTTTACCTCAATAGAAGTATTTTAAAATTTAAAAACTTGTCTTTTAATAAAATTAGATTGGAAAACACCAGGTTTACCAAATTAAGCAGACTCCTTTCCTGAGGGACTTCTCAGAGCCTTTAAGAAGACAAATATGCATTGTACGGGTCTTTGAAAGAACATAGTCTGTATAATTGCCCAGAGTTATTTGTCTATGGAATTTTTTTTCATCTTCTAGAGCATCTTGAAGCACTAATGTTCTGCAGAAAATGCTTTTGGAAGTGTTGCTCTAATGGCATTTTCCATCAGAGGATGTAGTTGCCTGGGCAACACTGTAGGGAGGAAAAGTGTAAAGTGACCACCCTGTCTGGTAGGATCTAGGTTGGAAACCAATTTGCTTTAGCTATGAGAAATCTTAGCCATCAAAATTTTGCAACTCATATATTTTTTATTCCTGTAACACATGGTAGTAAATAATGTAGGACTGTTTCCTCTTTTACCAAGAACTGTTGGCCTATACATACAGATAGTACCAGAGAACTATTGCATTTTACATTCCCATTCATGGAAATTCATCCAAGTGAACTGGTCTCTAGAAGTGGAATTATTTATATTTAGACCATAAACGACATCGTACCCTTCAAGGTCCAACTCAAATGCCACCTTCATGAATCCTTCAGAAAGTCTTTTCAGATCCTGTACAAACTGAAACTATCTTTTCTCTCTCTGAACATCTCTCTCTTTCTTGGTCCTTATTATTTTCTGTCTTTTATTGGCATTATTTTTATAGTTGACATATCCCACTAGAGATACAGAAGCTGTATCTCTCTATTACACAAATATCTCATAAAGAAAATTCTTAATTCTTGTTGAAATAGTGACTGAGTACTTGATATGATCATTTTAATAGAGGAGCTTCAATCTCTGGAATCAGAACATTGCATTTCAAGGAATTGCTTATTTTAAGTCACTTTATAACACTGGTTCTCCTGGGAGCAGTCCAAACAAAGTTGAACGCCTGGTTTGTTTCTCTCACTGAACTCAGCAAGCCACTTCATTTTGAGTGATAAGCTCTCTGCCATTTCTAAAGATCAGTGACCTAGCTTGATAATTCACTGTCTCCTCAAAAATTGTCTTACATGAATTATCAACAATAGTCAATAAATCAATAGATATTTACATAGCACCTACTTTGTAAATTATACTCGATTAGGTAATGTGAATGACCAAATATACATATGCAATGATACAATTGTCATATCATCAAAACTGAACAACTAAAATTAAACATTGCTATTAGATATGTCAAAAAAACCCAAATATCTGTGAACTCTTATTTAAGTCTTTTATTTCTCCAATGGGAATGTAGCTACATGGCTACATTGAGCTAGTGAAATTCCACATACAAGGTAAATAGAGTACCCACGGAGCAAAAATTTGGTTTTCAAATAAAATTATAGAATATTAAAGATGGAAAGGACCACTTTCTCACCATGTGAAAGTGAGGCCAGAGTTAGGTGATGTATGCCATGTCATGACATCTAGAATTCATATCATCTGACACCTGATCCAAGGACGTTTTAACTAGTTCACACTATTTCTTTTTAAATGAATGTCTATGCACTTGAAAACTAAAGATGTTAAGTTGCAATTACACTGTTTTACCCACACATGGCTCCTAATTATCTAGATCATCATTTAAAGATAATTAAACCAATATTACAAATGTAAGAGTGGCAAAATACCATTTAAAAATAAAAACATTTTAGGAGGCTTACCATTGAGACACAGGTAAAATAAAATTTCAAACACTTAATAAAAATCAGAAGAGAAGTCTCAAGAAATAAAGGATGAGGATGAGAGAAATATTACAACAAAAATGCATTGCTCAGTACTAATTATTCCTAGGGTGGGGAGTTGGGTGCTTTTGGGGTGGGGCGAAATGAACATGTTTCACTGTGTGTCTTTTCTACCTTGAATTCTGCACCTTAGTATTACTTATTCAAAATATAAAAATAAAAATCATCGGCATTTTGAATATTAATTAGTAAGGTGTTAATTAATTAATAAATATATAACTCATTTCTGAAAAGCTACAATAATTGAGTGCATCTTAGTCTAGCAAGTGGCAAGTGAAAATAGGGAAACATTATAGATAGCAAAGCTAACAGGTCTCTAGGCATTTGATGACAATATTCTCTTGTCCAGTAGTGCTTTTCTTTCTCCCTCTTCCATTAATTGGACCCATTTTACAAAGCCTAGTTTAATCTCTATCACCTTCATAATGTCTTTAATGATTGCCCCAGCTCTCATGATGCCTTATTTCTCTACACTCTGGCAGACCTTGCAGTCTGAACCACACACACCTGGCCCTCTGCCTGCATTCAGACACTAAATCATACCACTCCTCCTCCTTACTCTGCTCTAGCCACAGTTGGCCTTTTCTCTGTTTTTCAAACATGCCAAGCTCATTTCTGAATCAACAATTGATCCTTACTGTTCCCTCTGTCTGGAATCTCTTCCCCTAAATCTCTGCATGGCTGGCTCCTTCTTGTGACTCAAGGCATAGCTCAAATACCACTTTTTTGTCAAGGCTACCAGGGCCACCATCGAAAGGAACACTTCTCCCATCCTCCATCACCCACCTCCCATCAATATCTATCATGTCATCCTGTTTTGTTATCTCCCTCTTAGCACTTAACACTATCTGAAATTAATTTTTTTAATTTCTATGTTTACTTATTTATTTTCTGGTTTTCTACACTATAAGATAAGCTCTATGAAGATAAGAGCTTTTTCTTGTTCACCACTGTAGCTCTAGCTCCTAGTACATTGCCTGGCACATAATACCCGTTTGATAAATCTTTGGCGAAGGAATATCCTATATCACATTCTGCCCTGTAATACTTGCTGGTTATTTCATTCTTTATCTCCCCGATAAACCATAACTTCCCTATAGCTAAGAACCATGCTCCATATTTCATCTGCCTCTCATTGCTTGAAGCAAAGATCCAGGCAGGTCTGCCCTCGATAACTACTTATCGATTGATTGATCAGAGCTTGTGGCTGTTACACAAGAAGGAAGATAGCAGGGAAATACGAACAGGTGATCGTAGATGAGCTTGTGGATGATGTAACTGAATTGCTTCCACATGTCTAGATGGGTGACAAGACAACTCATCACCTGACACAGAGGCAATAAACACCTCTGCTCTGCAGTACCTATGAAAGCCCAAATATCAATACCTGTTGATGTCTGAGGTTTGCTGCTCCCCAGAGAATTTTTACTAAAGGGACAAAGTAACGCATTAAAATGTAAATTCTGCTATTCTGCCTGCTTTGCATTTAGGGAACATCTTCCTTCCAAAAAGCTCAAATAAGTGGTAACAGCTCTATTTAACATAAAATACAGCATACATCTCACACAGTCCAAATGAATTGAAATTAAAACTCGTGGGAGTTGTTCTAAAAATCTCTCTTGGCAGCCTGGCACACAAACTTGAAAAAAATGAAGGATACAGTTATTGGAAATGAAAGTTGAGTTGCTCACTTAGTCTCTGAAATTTAAATTGTCAGTAGTCCAGGGGAGGGGCTGAGATGGTACAGGAACACTACTTGTATTGCCACCACGGAAATGCACACTCATTTAATTGAGGAAGCCAGAAACTTATATCAGAACTTCTAACAATGTTTCTAGTAAATAATACTAGTAATTGAGTGTAAGAGAAGTTGTATGATTTATTCAAATACTCAACAAATATCTATTGGGTACCTAATAGGTGAATGCCAGGCTATAGCCACAAAAACCCAAGATAGGTGTCTACCTTCACAGTTTGGTTAGGGAGATAGGCAAGCAAGGAAGTATCTTCAGTACAGTGTAATGGAGCTCTGATGGGTATAAGGACAGTGGGAGCACCTAAGAAGGACACCTAATCCTATTTTGGAAGATCAGAGAATGTCTCTCTAGGAAGTGATATCTAGCTGGGGCATAAAGCATTAGGGGAGTTAGCCAGATTAATAGCAGGGAGAAGAGAATGGAATGTACATAGGCCTAGATGCTGAGGACATATGGGGTATGAAGGGATATTTAAATAAATAATATAGCTGGATTGCCGAGAACACAAGACACTCTGAAAACAGAGCCATGATTTGTTCTGCAATAGTGATCAATTTTAGTAGTACATACCAAAAACAGACATCCTATCATTAAAAAAAGAAGAAAAAAAGCCTTCATTGGCCCTATAGCCAACCAATAACACAGTTCCTGAAAGAAAAGTACGGGAAAGTTCTCCAAGCATACCATCAAATATTGCCCTGACAAGAACATCTTGCCCACCATGTCCCCCACCCTGATGCAGCTGATGGCACAGATCCATGTTGTCTAGTGGCGTAGTCTGACTATATTTGTCTCCAAATGCTATGTCTCTATGTCAAATCTCATTTGCCCGGCAGAAGGCTCTAATCTCCTGCCACCTCCTCCTCTCTCCGTCACACCTTACTACTTTGTTTGGGGAAGCACCAAACTTCTCACCAAGAGAAGCTTCAGTTATTTGATTACTGCTAATACGCAAGATTAATGTGTAGAGAGATATGAATCTGGGACAATCCATCACACGATCAGATGGTGGCCTGGCTTTAATGAGTGCATTATGGAGAGTGATATTAATAATTAAGTCACAATATAGTAGAGCAAGAATATCAAGGAGAAAAGACCGACACCATCTGTAGATTCTTTGATTTCAGAACCACAGCCCAGCTGTCAATCTTCTCAGGGAACATACAACTTGGCAGCCTCCACTCTGCCGGGACAAGCGTCACTGGAGCACCTCCATAAAGCAAGAGGATAGCCTGGCTCTGGGATAAGCCTGCTTGCTGTGGGGAGACTGCAGTGGGATGAAGCACAATCTCGTGCGTTGCATTTGTTGGTGAACCAACAGACAAGACATCTGCAGGCATGCATTAAACACCCATGAGATTGAAGGGGAGTGTCTAAATGACTTAAGATAGCCTGGCGAGGCAACCAAGTGAGATGTAAAGAACCCACGGCTGGGAGTCATGGAGCCTGGACTCCAGTCCAGCTCAGCCAGGTACTCATCTCAAAACTTGGGCTTCATTTTCTCCAACCAGATGGCTACTAAGTTACCTTCCAGTGCTGGCCTTCTCTGACTATCACCATTGCCACAGTTCTACAATAAAAATAGCCTCTTTTACCATCTTCCGGGCTTATCACTTTCCCTTCCCTACTAGCTTTAATAGCTGTGGCTGCTTGGAGGCCGGAGTAAGAAAGCAAAAGCAGAAACCATTCTGGAAAACAGAAACTGGGGTAGATATATCAACCAGGTGATGCCTATCAACTTCACAGGTAGATGTCAAGTGACCTCTTAAGACTAGTTCAAAAAAGTAATCTTTTACAAAGGTTTGTGTAAGATTCAGCATACATTCTTCTAATTTTCCAATTTCCCCTAACCATCATGAAAACAACCAACATCCTCTAACAAGCTACTGGGACATTATCAGATAATTGACCTTAAAATGAAGTTTCATTGTTCAGCAGAGCTATTTGTCCTTCACAGTCTCATAGGAGCCTTAGCAAAATTTTGATGTCTTATTATTGACAATACTAATAATCAGAGTCCAAGGGGTCAGCAAACCGTAACCTGTGGATCAAATGTGTCTCATAGCCTATAAGCTAAGGAAAAAAAAAAAAAAAGAATTCGTGACAGAGACAGTATTGAGCCCACAAAGCCTAAAATATTTACTCTCTGGCCCTTAACGTTTGCCAACCCTTGAAGTAGAATAAATATGAGACTTTCGTTACTTAAAACTTATACAGTAGATATAAATCTATCTATAAAACCTTCTTTTACACTAGACTCTAATTTCCAAGCAGATGGTTAAGCTACCCTCTCAAAGTAAAGCTCCCTGAGACTCTCCCCTGGAACAGAGAGAGAATACAAGCTATGGAAACAAGGTAATAAGAGAACTCAGATCAGAGAATCAATAATGTAGGTTGTGGGATGAGGATGAATTACCCAGGTGAAGAGGAGCAGAAGAAAATGCTCAGAAGTGAGAAAGAATATGGGAAGTTTGAGAAAATCCAAGTGGTCCAGCTAAGGTCAGAGTGCAAGGTGAGTATTACTGAGATTTAAGGCTACATAAGTAAATAAAGGTTAGAAAGAAAAGGATGTATACACAGAAAAATATCTGGATGTTCTCCTGATGGCACCAGGGAGCAACTGGAACTATAGTCAACCGCTATTCTTAATACTTATCACTAAGCCCAGAGCATCCCCAGACAAATGAGTCAGACCCTATCCTGAATGTGAGGCTGTAATGGTAGTTGTTGAGTGGAGAACAGGGGATGTTATTGGATCTCAGCTCCATACGTCCAAATGGGCCTTCTAAGATCCATAAAGCATCCATTTTTCCCTCTCACATGATCCTAAGGCCCCCAGGTGAGTTCCAACATTTCAGATAGAATTAGGGATATCAGCAAAAATACTCTGAAAATAAAAATCTGAGACTCAGGAGAATCTCCTAGGGAAACATATTTTGACAAAATGCACACCAAAAGAAATAACATGTTGCTTGCTGTCAAGGAGTGGTTATTGCATTGTCCACCAGGGGACCAGAAAGAAGAAGTTACCTCATTTATCATGTATCTAGGTAGGGGAGAAAAAGAAGGAAAAAAAAAACTTTACTCAATAAACTGCAGTGTCAAAATATATTGCATCTTGCATCCTTGCAATTTCCCTCCAGTTTGTAGAACCCACAGCTGTTTTGACAATCCTTCTGCAAACTCCTCTGCAAAATGCATCATTTTCTGATGCTAACTAGCCATTCGCAAAGCTCCACAGGGAGCTTTTATGTTCCTGTTCACATAAAGTTCACTTTCAGGTAGGGAGAAACAAATAATTATCAAGTAAATGAATAAGTAAGGTCATTTCAGAAAGTGATAAAAACTAAGAAGAAAATAAACATGATGAATGTGACAGGGAGTGAGGGGAGTGCAGCTTTTTAGATAGTATAATGAAGGAAGTCCTTTCACAGGAGGTGACTTTTGAGTTCTGCCCTGAATCTCAAGAAGGAACTACTCATGAGAAGATCTTATAGAAAGACGTTCAAAGAAAAAGAAACGGTGAGTGCAAAGGCCTTGGGTGAGGAAAACACTTGATAAATTCTAGAGACAGTATGCCTGGGGTCCACTGAGCAAGTGGGAGATTGCAGGTCCTGAGATGGGAGAGGTGGAGGGTTAGTCCAAGTGGCTAACATCAGACTGCACCCAGAATCACCCCTCCTCTCGAATCACCAAAATATTCTTACTGGGTCAAGTTCATCATTTCTGTCCTCTTGCCCTGCAGGGGACTTTTCCTCTTAGTCATTATGTAGAGGCCTTCTCTACCAGTCTCCTTGATGTCACTGCCTTAGCTCCTATCTCATGCTCCGTGGTGATGGAAAATGAGATGGGATTGGTGAGATGGGGCTTGGAAAAACCAATGTCCAAGATCTCCTGATTAAGACAGTGGTAGGCAAAAGAGAGTTCTGGAAAATAAATCAATACGTGTAAATCACATACCAGAAAAGGATTTTCAGAAGTCAAAAGATCCACTAATATATCCTGCTAGAATGATATCAAAGTATTGCAAAATGACATGCTATTCCTTTTAAGACCAAGGCAATTCTGTTACTCTATCCAGAATCCTAACAACTCTCTTCCTCAAAAATTCCCAGTTGAATCTAATATGAGTATCTCCTTTTACAGCCAAATGGTGCAGGAGACCATTTGCCATCTATATATACAGAATTCTGTTTCACAGAACCGCAATGAGTGATTCCTTTCTCCCCCACCCTCACACTCTCCTCCCATTCCCTATTTGTGTTCGATGCTGGTTTTCTGTCTCTTCATTGGATAACAGCATCAGGATCTGATAATGGCTAGAAATGTGAGCCCCGACCAAATTCAGGCGTCAGCCACTGGGCAAGTGAGGATTATTTTTGAGATGTCTGTATACAGTTGTACACTTGACAAATGTGCGCAGCTGGTCCTGATCTCAAGGAGACAGAACAAAATAATATAAAGTAAAACTTTTTCCCCCTATAACATAAAAGTTTTTCTTCCTCTAGGACCTCAGGGCCTCCGAATGTGTAATAATGTGCTTTAGGCTGAGGAAAGAGCAGGATCCCCAATCAAACTTTCTTCTTCCCATCTTTTCAGAGGAACTTTTCCCCTTTCCCATTTGAATTGTTAATCCTCTCCTGTTGCTGCTGGCAGATACATATATCTTATGCCATTTTGATAAAGTTGTGCATTTAATGTTCCTACAGTTAAGTGAGAGGGGAACAAATCCTAACATTTTTAAAATGAGACACTTCAAGCAGCAGAGAGCACACGATGTGGAATGACTAATTCCGAGGTAGCAGATTACCCCCAGGAGCATACATCATTCTCCAGCCTGCAGGAAATAACAGGCATTTTTCACTCTCCTTTGCACACAAGCTCGGTTTTATCCTCTACTCGGGGAGAAGGAGAGTGTCTGGCTTGGTGTCTTTGGACTATCTGAAACATGGAGAAGGGATGTTCTCCAAGCTTTCTCTCCCAAAGGAAGGAACGGCACTGAGGCATCCACATTATAATGAGATTCAAAGAGCGTCTCAGAGAGGTAAAGTGGCTTGCCCAAGGATGCAAGGCTCTGTCTCAAGTGCCCCTAGCGAAAATGGCTTCCCTGTGGGTGGGAAAAAGATAAGGGAGGCCGCAAGCTCCCTGCTCCCTAGAGTAAATTCAAGACTCAGCACATTTTGCCCTGAGCAGAGATACTTAAGCCCTCATACTACAAAGATGACCAGGTACATCTGTAAACAATTAGAATTGGTTTATCTCTGAAATATAGACCCTTGGATTTAGGGCAAAAACTGAATTTATGCTGGGAGACATTTTGGACTTGGTTTGAATCGGACCCAGGAAAATCAAGACGAAAAACTAAAATGCTCAGTATGGAAAGTGTGTGCTCCAGAGCAGACCTCCTTGCTGTGAATCAATTCCAATTCTCACTGACTGTGTGACGTTGGGAAAATTGCTTACCCTCACTAAGCCTCGGTTTCCTCATCTGCGCAATGGGTATAATAACAGTGCCTACTATTATTAATTATTACTAATAGTTCCTACTGTTATAATAGAGACTGTGATAGGATTATATGAGATAAAGCATGTCAAGGGCTTAGCGTGGTGTCTGGCATGTGTGGGTAGCCACTGAAGGTCAGATGCTGATGGTGATGATCAGGATGTGAGGAGGAATGGATATAACAGCCTAGGTAGATACCAGATGTTTGATCCAGGCTTCCTGCAGATAAGTCCTTTCTAGGACATGTGAGTGAACAGCAAAGGATTCAAAACGGCCATGCGGGGCCATCTAGATACTATAAACTACGAGGTGGGGTTGTTATCATCATTTTGCAGGAGGGGAACTTGGAGTCCAGAGATACACAGACTGCCCAGGCTCGCCTCGGGATTAAGTGGCAGAGCTGGGATTTGGACTCCCTTCCGTGTGCCCACACATGCTCTTTCTACTAGAAAACTCTTCCCGTGGAAGGCAGAGCTGGTCCAGGGGGCTGCAAATGAGAAGAAAGTCCAAAATGTCCTAAGACTGTGAGGACTCCCTAGAGAACCACGCTTGTCTAAGGTGGACCCAGAGCATCCTTTCTCCTCTTTCTGATTATGAGAAAAGGCTCACGGCTTTGAATGTGGTTTTTAAGGGGCAAATGCTCGAGTGCCTGCTTCACCCATGTGCACTGGCAAGGCTGAGGAAGGGAGGCCTGTCTGGGGCTCTCTTTATGCGGGCCCCCTGCCTCATTGGCCTGGTCCTCCTCCTATGAAAAACAGACTGCAGTGGGAATGCCCTTGCTCATAGCAGGGATGCTCACCCAATCCCCCGCCCAGATACACAGCATCTGCAGTCAGATCCAGCGTGTAAAAGTCAAAAAGCTTCATGTGAGGTTTCCTATGACCTGGTGCTATGCTGAGCCCTTCACATGACCCATCTTATTTAATCCTCTCAATAGTCCTACGACATAGGTGATATTATCCCCGTTTTACAGATGGGGAAACTGAAGCCCAACAGGGCTGGGTATCATAACTACTGTCATTCAAATGATGAGTGGGAAATCTAGGACCCAAACACAGGCCTATCAGATCCCAAACTTGTACTCAGTATACTGTCTCACCCCAAAGAGAAAGTGCTCAGGAGACTGCATCTTTCTAACAGTCAACATTAGCTCCCGGGAAAGCAAATCGATCTAGATCCTTGTTATTAGGACAGTGCACCTTTTCCAGGAACGAGGGTGGTCCTTTATACTGCCAAAGCACTAACACCGAGAGAAATGTGTGTACCCAACTGTTTCGTTTGTAGATGGCAGCCCCCCTGATTTGAAGGGAATCGACTATCAGAAATGGCACCTGTGACTTCTATGATTTCTGAAGGCTGGCGGGATAAATGAAATGTAACATTCCCCGCACTATCCTTTACCACTACCGAACTGTGGATTCATTCACTCTGAGTGATAGAGCAAACACAGAACAATGAAAATGTATGATACATCAGAAGCTTTAGCTTATGCAAGGAAGATGGTTTATTTTCCTCTTCCCACACTCTGCACATCTCCATTAGCTCAGGCACCAGCTGCAGATTTGTCCTTTAGAAGAACAACACAAGGATAGAGACTCCGGGACAAAACAGAGAGAGATTTCCATATCAGCTTTGCCATTCCCCCTGCTGCATGACATTAAGCAGATGCATTTATTCATCCTATCAATACTTAGGGCATGCCCAGCACTGTGCCAGGCAAAGTGGACACCAGGTGAAGGAAATATGTCTCTGCCCTCAAGGAGCATGATGCAGTGGGAGAGACAGACAACTGGATGGACAGTTATGATACAGTGTGGGGACTGCAGGAAGAAAGACGTGTGTAAGATAATTTGCATATCATTCTGCTTCTCTGAACCTCCATTTCCTCTTCTGCAAAATGGGAATGATAATAAGAACCTATTTCACAAGGTTGGTGTTGGGCGTAACTGTGATGTGGGACGGAAGGCATTTACAACCCGGCAAGACGCACGCAGGTTGCAGTTTTGACCGAATATGTTCTGGTTTAAGTGAGAAACCTTGGAAGTGAAAGAAGATGGAAATGCAGACGGGGGCTGAAGGCAGGAGGGGCAGGGAGACCATCTACACGGTAGTATCACGCCCTGTGCTGTGCAAAACCTCTCAGGTTTCCCCCATCGGCTCCCAGTGGATGCAGAGTGAGGGTGGGGTATAGGCAGGACTCTGGGCTGGAACTGCTCCTCTTTCCATGGTTTCCTACACTGAGGCTCCACAGAAGATTTCATTTGAAGAAAGGGTTCAACAACCAAAAAAAAAACCTACTGTATGTCAAACTTCCACAAATTCAGAGAAGCTCTCTGATAAAAGGTGGGATTGTAATCTATCTAATTGGGAAATTCCCAGAAAGAGGATATCTTTGCTATTGTTGGGAAGTATAATTAAAAACAACATCTTCTCACAACATAGAAAACCTCTCCAGGTAGAAGAGAAAGAAAACAATTTTATTACTGAATGAGCAATAAACCAGAATGTGATGTGTAGCATAGGCAATCTGCTAAAAGATTGCAAAAACAGAAAGAAATCTCGCCTTTTCATACAGTCACGCAGATACTTCCCATTACGTACAAGTCAGGGGAGGTAATATGTTGACAGCACCATTTGTCACACAGAGTTCATCCTAAACTCACCTGGTAATTGGGGTGACCATCTGTGTTACTTAATTGGCTTTATACAAAGGGAAAATAAACCTCTCATATCTTTACGAAAGGAGGTAGTTTTGCAACTTGGAGCAAGGTGCCCACTGAAGTTAGGCCCCCACAAAAAAACTGAGAGATGGGGGTGTTATCTCCCTTAATGTTTACATTTCAAAGGGATGGCTCGTAGGTCCCTGAGAAAGACAGTCCTGAGTTGTGAGACAGGCAAGAGACTTTTTAAAAGATGTATACGTCAAAGGGCAGAGAAAGAATTCACAATTACAAGTTTTCTAAAGTATGTCTTCTAAGAAAAGGGAAGGGCAAGGTCTCTTCCCTTATTTTTAACCAGGAAAGTTAAACCTGTTATTTTTAATTATTATTTGCCCTTACACTATTTGACCCTGTTAGAACATGGGGGCTGTCTTAAGGATCAGCAATATATTCATGTTCCCTCCTCTCATGCTGGACAAGAACGTAGCAGAGAACAGGGCCGGAGGACTTGACTCTTAAGCAGAGAAAGAATTTTCCACAATTCAAAATCTCTTATTTCTTTCTTCTCATCTGCCAGCTCTTGTGGCCACATGACATTGAACGACTTGTGAGAACGTGTTTTCTAGTATGTGTTTCCTACAGAATCTTGGTTTACATTTGATTGGCTGCTCTTGATGTAGCCAAAGGCGATGCCCTTCCACGCCCCCGCATTGAAAGGAGCCCTTCACGCCTCTTGAACATCTGTCCCATCATCCGGCACAGCATAACATGATAACAGGACCCCTCGGAATCTGCAGTCACCTTCTTTCTTCTTATTTCCTACTCTGTGAAGGCGGGAAACTTATCTGTCTTGTTATTTGTGGTAGTTTCAAGTGTCTAGCAGAGCAGCTGGCACATAGTAGGCCTTCAATACATATCTGTTGAATTAATGAATGAAAGAATGAAGACACGATGCACCCAAATCTCTGATATGTCAGATTTGAAGGGTCAGAGGCTAGCTCCCTATTTTGCCTGAGATGTTTGCAGTACTAATTCAAAAAAAGTTTAAAGATCCAACTCTGCCTTCTGGCTCCTGCCCAGGCTTCTCATGGAGACCAGAAGCAGAAACGCAAGGCACCCAGGAGCCCCATCATCATTATTATTATTTTACGTTGAGTTCAGCTCACGTCCCACCCACTCCTCCATCCTTCCCTCTCTGAATTAAATGTGCTGATTGTTTTCCCTGACATCCCACTGGGAAAAGAAGAGGCCTCAGTCAGAACCACAAGAGCTGGCAGATGAGAAGAGAGAAATAAAATCCATCTTTAAAGCCGTCCTGTGGTGTGCCTGCTGGGTTGGTGCCGCTCTTCTCGTGTGTCTCAGCGATGTCCAGCCCAAACATCTATGCTCTCTAAAACAGAAATAAGTTGTCTCTCAAGATCAATACAGAAATAACTGACATTTCCTTCAGACATTACATTTTCATTTTGGTGAGGGAATGGGGAGGAGTGAAGAATTCTCGGAGTAAAACTGATTTTCAGCCACATATTAAATGGCAAGCGCTCTGACACGAACTGAGTGCCTAAACAGCTGCAGAATCTGGATCCAACTCCTGAGAAATCCCCCAGGAGGGCCTGACTTTGACGAAGGATTCATGTTATCCATTTCTTTCTCATGCCTCTATAGAGGGGGCATTCCAAATAATGACAATAATCAACATTTATGATGAATTTTCTATATGTCAAGTACACTACTAAGCCATCTGCATCTATTATTTAATTCTTGCGAAATCCTATCTGGCCTTTACTATCATTGTGATTGCTCATTTACAGGTGAGGAAACAAAGGCTCAGAGAGGTGAAGTCATTTGCCCAAGATCACACAGCTAGTAAGTGGCAATGTTGGGATTTGAACTCAGATCTGTTGACTCTGGGGCTCCAAGTCCACTATACTGCCTGGGATGGAAAGAATATGCAGAAAGAGAAGATTGGAAGGGAAGAAGGTAAATTTGGCATTCGCCTCCCACCTAGGGCTCCAGAACTCTGCCTAAGATGGTCTTGGAGGATCTCACACCTGGAGTCTTCCAAAGACAAACAGTTTACCTACCATTGAGCATTTTTTTTGCTGAGCCAAATCGCTGGATAACTGAATTCACTTGCCTACACATCATAATTGGCCTAGGTACAGAACAGCTCTGATCTACTTTAAAATCAATTTTGATGTACCCCATGGACTCTTTCAAGCTACTTGACAAACACCATCCTGTTTTTGTTAAATAATCTAATTGCTCCTGGAGTGTTAACAGATGACATTTCCTCCCAGGAAGAGTTTGCCAAGATCAGAGCTTCTGTGCAACATTGTCTTGCAAGCAAATCCCTAAGTCCCGGTTTTCGACAACCTCACAAACAGTCCCCAGGGATGGATACCAAGAGCACTCCAGACGCCTGACGGTGAGTTTTAACCCTCTAATGTAATGTGTTGTCAAAAAGCCCCTGCGACACGGTCCTTTTATTAATCAGATTTAAGATTTTTTCTCTCCCCTCAACCCTTTATCCCAGCCTTAACATTTTTCTGGAGACCAGGATCTAAAAAGGGATTTCAAAGATGGTATCCATTTTTAAATGTCTCTCTCAGAATTAATTGGGAGTCAGGAGTGCAGAATCAGTGATCAGAGAACAGTACAATCTGGGTAAGACAGATTCATTCATTCAGTCTCATATTCAGTCCCTAGCAGGCTTCAGTGCCTGCTGTGGATCAGGCCCTAGGCTAGACTCTGTGGATGTACTGACGAACAGAACCAGCCAGATTCCCTGCCCTCAGAGAGCTTACAGTCTATGAAAACAATCTCCTCAATAAATGTACACCTTTTTGTTGTGATAAACGCTATAATGAAATAGTGAATGGTACTATAAGATAGTGGAAAGAGAATTTGGGCAGAAAGTTCAAGGAGGTGACTGTTAAGCTTAGATCTAAAGGAGGAGAAGACACTAATTAGGAGAAGAGGGAAGCTAGAAGATCATCAGATTTAGGCACTAGTGAAGAGCACAGATTGGAGGGGACAATGGTGATACCAGATGCTGGTGGATCTTAAATAGAACTTCTAGAATACTTCAGTTTCTACTCCCATTGGCATCATAGACTACTTGAGTTGCAGCAAGTTAGATATTATCTCATTCAATCTCTCACCCATCGTAAGAATCTCAAACTCTATTTACTCATTGATTTAGAAAATATTTCCACGCTTTTCTAGGCTCTGGAAATACAGCACAGAAAAAAATGTCCCTGCCTGCCTAGAATTATGTTCTAGTGAGAGAAATCAGACAATAACCAGATAAACAGGTACATACAGAACATGTCAAAGGCTGGAAGGGCTATGAAGAAATTAAAAAACAGGGTGAGGGGCTAGTCCCATGGCGTAGTGGTAAGTTCAGTGCGCTCTGCTTCAGGGGCCTGTGTTCCCAGGTTTGGACCCTAAGCACGGACCTACACCACTGGTCAGCCATGCCTTGGTGGCAACCTGCATACAAAATAGAGGAAGACTGGCACAGATGTTAGCTTAGGGCAAATCTTCCTCAGGAAAAGGAAAGACAACAGGGTGAGGGGTAGAGAGAGTTCTGGGGATGCTATTTAAATACCGAGGTCCAGAAAGTCTTCATTGGTAAGAAGTTGACATTGATAGAGACTTGAAGGAAAGAAGAGGGTGAGGCATGCAGCTATGAGGAGAAAGAGTGGTCCAGGCAGAGAGGAGAACAAAACTAAAGGCCTTGAGGCAGGTGCGTGTTGGTGTGTTCTAGGAGCAGGGAGGAGGCTGTGTGGTTGGAGCCAAGTGAACAAGAGCAAGAGAGGAGTAGGAAATGAGGGCAGAGTGGTCACAGAAGAGCAGCTCGTGTAGGGCTTTGTAAGCCCTTGTAAAGACTTAGGCGTTTTCTTTCAGTGAGATGGGAAACTCTTGGAGGGTCTTAATCAGGGGAGTGATATAAAATAACTTACATATTGATAAGAACACTCTGGTGATTGTGTGAAAAGATTGACTGTAGAGGTCAGAGCAGAGGCAGGGAGACAGGAGAGGAGGCTATTGCAATAATCAAGGCAAAGACATTATGGCTTAGCCCCAGTGATAGTGGTAGAGACAGTGAGAAGTAATTGTATTCTGGATAGAAGGTAGGGCTGGATACAGTTCTGAAAAGAAGGCAGGGCTGAAAAGATTTCCTGATAGATTAGACATGAGGTATGAAAGAAACAAAGGAGATCAAGATGACTCCAAGGTTTATGGCCTGATCAACTGCAACAATGGAGCTACCATTGACTAAAATGGGAAAACCTGTGGGAGGAGAGCATCTAGGGGAAAGGAATATAAGGTCCAGGTTTGTACATGTTAAGCATAAGCTGCCTATTAGAGAGCTAAGTGAGATATCAAGTAGGTAGTTGGTTTTATGAGAGAAACTTCAGGGAAGAGACCTGGGCTGGAGATACACAATTGGGAGCATAGGATGAGAGTACCTGAGGAGAGAGTGTAGAAAGGGAAGTAAAGTATAAGGACTGAGCTCCAAAAAACTATTGTCCAGGCAATCTGGTCCATTATTCATACATTTATTCCACAAATATTGAACACCTCCCATAAGCCAGAAATACGAGATCAACAAGTAGAGACTATTTCCCCGCTCTTTCAATCTAGGCTGGCTTTGTGACTTTCTTCGACCAATAGAAAGGGGTGCAAGCAGCAATGTGCCAGTCTTGAGCTTAGGCTCAAAGAGAGCCTGTGTGTTTCCACACTATCTCTTGGGATCCTGCCACCATATATGCAAGCCTGGGCTGGCCTGCTGGAGAATGAAAGACCATGTGAGGGAGAACTAAGGCACAACACTCCATAGCCAGCCAACCTCCAGACGTGTGAATGAGGTCAACCTAAACCAGCCAGCCCACAGCCACCCCAGCAGTGACCACGGATGCATAAGAGAGCCCAGCATGCATTAGCTAAGTCTAGCTCATAAGAGCAGAACCATGTAGCTGGCCCATAGTCTTATGAGAAATAGTAGATGGTAGTTGTTTTCAACCACTAAGTTTTGGGGTGGTTTTCCATTTAGTAATAGTTAATTAATACAGCCTTTGTCTTCCCCACTCTACATTTCCAAATCCTATCCATCCCATTTCATATTTATCATCCTCCATGGAGCTCTGCCTGATGCCTACAGCAAAAAATCAGAGATCCTGTGGAATTTAATCTGATTCTTTCTGTATTTATCAGAATAGGCTGGACTATGCTGCTATAACAAATTTCAGTGGCTCAGTATAACAAAGATTTATCTCTTGTTCGTGGTACATAGCTGATGTGAGTTGCCAGGGAGTTCTGCTTCACATGGTCACTCAGGGACCCACACTGGATCCCTGGTGTGGATCCCTTGTGACACTGTCATCTCAGACCGAGGCTTTTGAGAGTGATGCAGAAGTCAAACTTGCTCTTCACCACTTCTACTATTGCTCATTGTCCAGGCCTGATCATATGGCCTCATCTAACTGCAAGAGAGCTGGAATGTAAGGGAGCACATGGATACTTATTCATGTCTCTGCTATCCTTTCTCATGGCACCATTCCTTTATACCTTTCATTTGCATGGCCTTCTTTCTTATACCAAATGTGATACACCAAGGACTGGCTTCATGGGCATGCATGCTATGCGGTTGCATAGGGCCCCATGCTTAGGACCCCACACTTGGTTTAGTTATGTGCTACTGCCATCTTGAAATCATTAATAATTTTGAACCAGGGGCCTATTATTTTTGTTTTCTCCTGGGCCCCACAAATTATGCAGCTGATCTCATCCATACCTAATGTCAGCCCAGGGTGCTCAATGGAATCACAAGGAAATGTTAAAAAATACAGATACCCAAGCCCCACCAGAGAACAATTAAATCAGCTTCTGTGAATGGGGCCCTGGCCATGGTAATTTTTTTAAAAACACCTCCAGGTGATTCTAATGTGTAGCCAAGGTTGAGCATCATTCCCCTAATGGCATGGCCCAGATAACCTCTTTGGATTCTTTCTCAAAATAAAATATGGTAACAAATAAAAATATGGTAAAAAGAAATCAAAATAACTGGTCTTCTCTAGTTTCAAAAGGGTCAACATCATGAAAATAAAGGAAAGCCTGAAGAACTCTTCAGATTGAAGGAGACTAAAGAGACAAGACAACTAAATGCAAGTCATGATTCTGAACTGGATCCTTGTGCAAAAGGCCAGTGATCCCATATCTACCTTACAGAAATTATAGGGCATATATGTAAAGACAGATGTACAACAATGTTCACTGTGGCATCATTTCTGGTAGAAAAAATAAGAATACAATCTCAATAGCCATCAACAGAGTGATGTTAAATAAATTATGAAAAATCATGTTGTGTAAAATAGAGGGCAATCCACATGTAATGACCTAGAAATATCTCTGACATATTTTTATCTGAAAAAATATGTTTCAGACTAATACATAATTCATAGTTCTATTTTTAGTATATGCATATATGTGTATGTATGTATACAAAAATCTTATGATACTAACAAGTTTACTTCTGAGGAGAAAGAAATTTCACTTCTTAATTGATATATATATATTCTTTATGTAGACAGCGGCAATTTTAACTTGTTTTTCAGTATTTTTCAAGTAATAAATCTGTATGCAAGATTGACAATTGACCTTCCTTTTGGCTGTTGTAGTTTAGCAGTCAATAATTCTTTGTAATCACCCTTGAAGAAATCCATGAGAGCTTTTAATTTTAAGAAACTGCCCGTCCAAGTCTTCTGAGTCAAGCAGCATAAAACATAAATGAAAAACCTTACTTAGAAAATAAGCTCTAGTTGTTTTAGCAAACCTAGAATAAAAGGAGTAAAGTGTCTGCAAGTAACTTACATTTCAGCAAAGAATCAATGTTCTTAATTTCAAGAAATTCAAAAGCTGCCGGTGCACTAATTACATGCATTGAATTCCTCCAAATGCAGATCTATTACGTGTTTGCATGTATCTCTTTAGACATAAAATAGAGGAATGGGGGGAGCTAAGGGACACTGCTATAAGCTGTTTTCCTCCCTCCTTCCACAAACAATAATTTGGGTGTGATAAGGATTTGCAAAACAAACACCAAGCTGCATAGGGCTTTGTGTTTTGAAGCCACAAGCATGAAAATCCATTTAAGCAACTATCTTTCTGCTTGCAGAGATAAACAGGTTCTAAGTAGCCTATATAAATCTCCAAACCACGGAAGAAAATAATCCCAACCTCTTTTCTTTATTTGGCCCCAATTAAAGTTCAATGTGGGGGATTTATAATCCCCATCTAAACGGGGCATCTGCAATTTGTGGCTTGACATAAATAACCAGCTTTAATGCTGTAAAAGGGAAAAAACGGTCAATTCCATATATTTATACAGAAGGGAAAATGATAGCAACATTCATCAGCACTCCACCAAGACATCCCTTACTAAGAGGCCACAGTAGATATTTGGCATGTTGCCTCCCAAACATCCATTCCTTCTGTCTAGCATTGCCTGTATTTCCTCATGGAGAATTACCTCTTCCCCATGGGTGTAGTACTGGGAAAACAATCCCAGTATGCCATTTTCAATGACAGAAGTAAAAGGTCAGACCCTCCCTGTCCCTGCCCCAGTAAGCCAGAGGGTAAGCACTTGACCTAAGGCCTGCCAATGGGGTGCTCTGCAGATTATGAAGCGACTGTCAGCTCCAAACACACTTCTCTACCCAGCTTTGTAATGCTGGACCTGGGGCTCTGCAGACTGTATTTCTCCATTGTCAGCTGGCTTCCTGATCAGTTCTGCCAATAAATCGGAAGTAGGAGGAGCAGAAAAGTGACTGGCCCCTCCCCATTTGATGGCCTTCCTTTCAGCATCACCCAGCCACTGCTCTTCATCTGGCAGCTACAGTTCATTCCAATAGCAACTAGCTCCTTTCCAGCTTCTTTCCACAGTTCTAGAACCATCCTCTTCTCACTCTTTCAGAGGTACCAGACAGGCAGTACCCGCTCCTCTGAGGTTGAGCCCCAGCCCTGTGAGAATCTTTTTCCAACCCCTGAGATACCAGCAGAGGCTACCCAGTGCCCTCCCCTCAAAGGTCTGAGACTCAGCTCCTCCATGCTTCTTCTCCAAGCTTCTAGATTCTGGTAACACCAACTTTTACTCTTGTTTCCCAGTCCTAGCTTGGTAGGTTCTTCCTGCAAGTACTAAATCTGGGTTGCCTTCACTGTTGCAATCTTCCAACTTTTGTTTAACCAATTCCCTACATTAAAGTCTCTCTATTAAAATAATTAGCATGGGTTTGTTTTCCTTACTATCCTCTGACTGCTTCAGGCACCCTCACTCAGGATGTTAACTCCTATATAACTTGATAAGGAGGAGAGGCGTGGGCTGGCGGTGTTCATTAGAAAGTGGATGTGGCTGTAAGATGGTCTTGACTAAGTTTTTCTAGTGACAGAACCATTGCCTTGCTTCCTCTTTCCATGCCCTCTCCTACTGTCTTTGTTCCTGCTCATCGTCATGCCTGATCCTCCAACCTCATTTGGATTCTGCAGGGCCTCTGAAAAACCTTCCAAAAAATTCCTTTTGCTGGTTTAGCTAAAATTAATTTCTGTTGCTTGTGAATAAGAAAATAAACTGATACTGAGGCACTAAGCCAGAAAGTTTGAGCAAACGTCTTCATTCACTCCATCTTTCAGTCCATAAGGATTTATTGAGCAGTACACTTGGTTCAAATACACATGCCATACCCAGTCCTAGCACTACCAACCTCATATTGAAGTATCCATCTAGGATTTGCTCGTAGATCGTTGAGTTCATTCCCCTCACTTAACAGGTCCAGGAAGAAGATGAGACGGGCCCCAGGTCATACAGCAAGAGTCACACCATGACCCAGGCTTCTGGTGTACAATCCACCCTCCACCTCACTTCCTCCCAGTCAATCTGGGATCTATCTCATAGAAAAGGAAATCTCCCTGAGAATTAAAGAAAGATGAATAAGCGAGGTACACTAAGTAGAAAATCGAGAAATTACAACTCTAGTCATCACAGAATAGTTTTTAACCTTAGGGAAATCTATCCCCAAATGTGAGCGTCAGAAGGAAAGGAAAGTAGGAAACCAGCAAATATTTTTTCTGAGGTAGCTGACAGGGGCATGCAGTGGGGAAAGGAGAGTTGGGTTCAATTCCTGACTCTTCTATTTATTTTCATTATTTGACTTTGAACATGTTCTATTACCACAAGGAGCCCCATTTTATTTTCTGTAAAATGAAGATTGAAAAACAAACGCCTCTTCCACTTCACAAAGTTATTTTAACCATCAAATGCACTCATTCAACAAATCATATGTGGACTAAGCACTATTTTAGTTTCTGGGAACACAGCAGCAAGCAAAACAGAATCCTCACCCTCTTAGAGCTAATATCTTAGTAGACGGAGGCAGACTACACAAATAAATTTGTAAATAAATATGACATCTCAGAGAGCAATCAATGCAATGGGAAAATAAAATAGGGTAATTTGATAGAGAGTGATTGGGTTCATTAGGTCGGGAGGTCAGGGAAGGCTTCTTTGAGGAGCTGACACTTGAACTGATTCATGAGGTGATGAAAAAGAGAAAATATAGAGGGAGAACATTCTAGACAGAAGGGAGAGTGAGTGCAGAGGCCCTCAAGTGGGAGCAAGTTTGGTGTTTTGAGCAACAGAAAAGAAGGCCAGTACAGCTGGACCTGAGTGAGTGATAGGGAGAGTGGGATCAGGTTGACCCCACAGAAACAAAACTATTCACAACCTGTCACTTGTTCAGACATGCTTAAACATTGTATTAAATCAATTGTTCTATCTTCTCCTTAGCTGACTTGATCATTTCAGCCTTTTATTGCATAATTTCTTATTAACTTCCAATGGTCAATGACGGCCTGATACTTCTGCTTTAAATGTTCTGTGTTCTTCCTCACTCTGCCAAATAGGGGCACACAAGTTTCCAATAAAGTGACTCTAGGAGATTTCTCTGTTTTTTGGAAATAATCACAGCAGTTTATGTCTTGCGGGCCAGAGAGGTAGTATACTGCAATGGGTAAGCTTTTGAGTTTTGGAATCAGGTCTTGGATTTGAATCCTCTCTCTCCCAGACAGTAACACTATTAACCTGGCAACTTAATTAGCTTCTCTGAGCCTTAGGTTTTTCATCCATAAAATAGACAAGGATCCCTAACTTACAGGATTTTTGTGAAAATTCTGTCAATGAATGTATGTAAGGTGCAGAGTTTAGCACAGGGAAAGCATTCAATGAATGCTAACTATAGGTCGTCCTTTGCACATTGATGTTCCCTCTTTCTTTTGATTGCTTTCTCCTGTTCCTTCAAGACTCAAGTCAGATATCATCTTCTGCAGGATGCCTTCTCTAGATTTCCAGGTTGAGTTAAGGGTCCGCGTTATTTCATGGCTTACCACTTACACATCGTATCAAAATTTCCTGTTTCCGTGTCTCTCCCTGTTTTATTAGCTTCTTGATGGCAAGTAATGTGCTTCATTCATCTTTGCACCCCCAGCACAGAGCCCAATATCTTGCATATAATAAATTCCCAACGTGTTTGATAAATTCAACTGTGAATTCTTCTTGACCAGACACCAGCCCTGATTAATGCTCTCTGACTTGGACATCTCAGGAGCTGTATGGAGAGAGCAGCCCTTGCTGGGGCTTGGAGAAAGGAAGAAGAAAGGAAACTTTATCATCCAGGTAAGGGAGGGCTTTAATCTGTTGTTTGTAACTCAAAGCACACACACAATTTCATCATTTTCCAAATAGTATGACATTAACTGTTTGTGTTAACCCAAAGGAATAATCCTGTAATTGCCCCAATGCTTGGTTACTTTATCGTTGAAGGAAGATACAGAATCCTTTAAAAGAGGAAACTGAAAAGAAAGAATTCACCTAATCCCCAAAGAATGCTTGAAATCTGACTTTTCAAAGTCAGCCAGAAAGCAATTAGACGTCATTATTATTTTAGCCTTCCCTGAAATGAGACTTCTCACTACTCTCTCAAGTATCCGTTCACTGTGCACAACCAAAATAGCCCCCACTCTCATGGAGAAGACAGTAGCTCTTGGAAGGGGTATTATTTTAGTTCTAAAGACTTGTATGAGAACCTTGGGTTCAATCTACCACATGACTTGACATGCAGCTGACATTCCCAGAGAAATCTGCGAGGAAGGATGCCCTCTGGAGTTTTGCACTATGACCCTCCACCCCTTGGTCCATTCCTTCTCACTCACTCTGTTTTCAGAGATCAGAGCCCAGTAATCTCAAAACTGCATCAGGTGTGAGAACCTATGCTGTTGTGGGAGAAATATGGTCTGATTTTTTCACCCACACGTAATGGAAATTGGTGGGAGAGGCAAGAGATGCCAATCTCTACCTATTTATGGAAAACGGTGCATCTTAGCTCTGAAAATGCTTCCTTCCCTGAGAGCCATTCAACCCCAAAGCTGAGCAGTCAGACAAATGTCGTGCTGTTTTCTGTGAGGTTGTTACAGTCTCGTGTCCTCCCTTGCAGAAGGAGAAATGCAAAAATTTATTCTCAGTGCCCCTCACCTGAGCCTAGAAGCAGCTTCCGCAGTAATTGAACTGAAGTAATCAAATGTGGTTCACAAATTGATTCTGCCTATCAGTAAAAAGCTCATTTAAATAAAATGATTGATACAAACTCAGGACAAAGACACTATTTTCTTTATCCCCCAACAAATAAATCTGTCCTCATTGTTAATGTCAGAGATTTTAAAAAAAAAAAATAGCAAATAATAGAAAAGAAAGACAAGAAATTAAGAAGCAAATATAAAGCATATCATCAGGGAAAACTCTATTTGACGTTCTGCAGCATTCCAAAAGCCCAGTTACAAAAAACATGACAAATCTCCCCTTTTGTACCAGCCTCCCCTGCCCTAAGAATCTCGTGGTTCTGTTAACCTCTTTTCACACTCCTTGGGCAGTTCTAACTAAGCCAACACTGGCTGAGATGCTCCAGCTTTAGGGATTATCTCACTATTTTAGAGAGATGTGTCATCTCCTAATGCAAGCTGTCAGGGTTTTATTTATTTATGTTTAATTCTTAAGCTAGATGCCAAGGACCTAGCAAGTAGAACAGGGAAAACCTTTCAAAAATACTATAAAATAAATAGCCCAAACTGGTCTGTTAGTGATTGTTAGTGTGGAACCAGGGCTCCACTTGTAATTTGCTTTTTCCACTTGCTCCCAGAAACTCCATGTCTGACTCCCTGGAGAAATCACAAAACCTGTTGAACTGCAGTTATTGACTTGGAAATGAACTTTGGAGAAAATTCTCTCGTTCTTTGTGCATCCTCTGCCTCCTATCCAAAGCTCTCCTTCACCTATTTGAGACAGAGGGATTTCATATTGTCTCCCTTAGTTTGTCTGTTCAATGTTGATCTCTCCCTTGCTTGAAACCTTATTATCCACAGCCCTTAATCACAGGGCGTGCTGTGTTTTTCTGTGGTTATTACATTGGTCTGGCATTCTCAGCTAAGCTGTCAGCTTCTTGAGGGCAGCAGCCATAGATAATATCTCCCACAGTATCTAGCATTGTGCTAGCAAAATTACAGCTGCTCAAAAATACTTCTGCAATGATCCACCTTTAGCTGCCTCTTCCCCTTCTGCACCATTCCATCATCATTCAGGTTAGTTCATTGAATCTCAAACTCTTGGCCCCTGGGCTGCTCTGCACACTTGCCTGGGGTTGGCTCACTTAGAGTTTCAAGAAAAAAAGAATTAAATTGAATTAGTTGTCAACATTTAAGAATCAGGAGACTCTATATAACATTTCTGATTTCTGGCTTAAGGAATTGGATGATTCCTCTTAAGGAATGGGATGTTTTGGCAATCCTGGCCCCATTCTTGTACAGCAGTGACCCTCTGCAGCTGGGTGGTAGCTGCCGCTTTATATGAGGCACGTTCTCCAAACCCAAGGACCCTTAATTCCATTCAGTGTCATTTATTTATTTCCTGCCTGGTTCAAAATGTATACAAGTTTGACCAATGTCTACTTTAGAGGAAATTCTGATTATTGTCCCCAGAAGCCTATCTCTTTAAAAATCAGTATTAGCTGTTTTGTCTAAAACCAAATCCAGTGTCTCCAACTCTGGGAATGTGCTGGATTTTTGTTCCCTCCCTATCCCAGTTGCTGGCCTCACTGTCCTAGTTACCCAAGACCAAAGCCTCAGGGTGTCTCTAGCTATACCCCATCCCTCACTATATTCTGTCCATTCCACCCCAGAAACATTTCCAATATCCGTCCCCTCCTCGCCGCTTCACTGACCTGCTCTCTGGCCTTCCATACTTCTCACCTGGATCTTCTAACTTGCCTTTCATCCTTCAGCCTCTGCTCTTCAATTCATCCTTCACGTTCCACCAAGTGGCACAGCCCTGATTTGTCACTAGTCTCTTCAAAAACACCAAAGTCTCCCCATTGCCTAGAAAACCAAGTCTAAACTCCATGGCCTCCACCATTTGTCCCCAGTTTACCCTGAAGGCCACAGCAGCTCTGTGTCTTCCAGAGACACCTCGATCCCAGTGGACTAGCCTCCAGCCTTCAAAATTACCCTATACTAGTCCACCCCACAGCTGAGCTCTGAGATGCACAAGCCCTTCCATGAGAACAGGATGGTGTGTGGCCCCTCCTGGGTGAATGGACCATTCAAAGAAGACTTGAAGAAAGGAACTCAAAGACATCACTTTCTTTCTTTCATGGTGGAATCCTAGCCACAGTGACTCAGGAGGGGAAAGCTACTTTCTGGGAGAATAAAACTTTCCCAAAACCTCTTGAATCATCCCAAGCAGGTAACAATTTTGCCTAAGCAAAACCAGCCTTTTGTGTACCTCAATTTCAGTCATTTCTCTGGTTTTGGATTCCCTTAGAACTCAATTTGGAGACTTCCACTGGGAGAGAAAAATTATACTTGGTTTCTTACTTTCAGAAAATAGAATAAGAACTAATGTGCCTTTTAGGAATCATCCTAGTTATATCCTGATTTATATGTGTTTTGTTTGGTTTTTAACAAGGCTTGATTTTCAGTGGCCAAATCGTTAAGCACGTGAAAAGTTCTTAGAACCGGCTGAGGAAAATGTTGTTTTCAGACCTCCCTTCCCTTGCTCAGCTTTCTATTTCTGTTAATGGGCTTAAAACTAATTAGAGGAAATTAATTCCTCAGAATAATAACAATTGCCAGGGAGTCGCACACTAACACTTTATTCTTAGAGACGAGAGCTTCCTGGGGGTTGGGAAGCAATTACAACTCCTTAATGATCTACGGAAGGAAAGAAGACTGGATCTGTATCAATTATGTCTTATTTATTTGTTTTAGAAACTTTTAATGAATTTAAGGGGAAAATTATACATCTCAATAAAAAGTGATTACCCTCTCCGAACTGTGCTCCCCTCCCACCTACACCCCATGATCACAAGTGGCTCATTAAGCTGGCCTTACAGCATTCTGGCAGTGAGAAAGCATCAAAGGAAATTGTGATGAGTGGTGCCCATTATTTATTCATGAGCACTTTTATTTCATATTTACCATTTGCAAAGTACTTGGATGTCATCAGCATATGAGACTCCTAGAGAAATGTCTGGCTCACCTACTTGAAAGAACAAAAATGAAAAAGGCCAAGTCACCCCACTCAGAGGAGGTAATCCAACCTTGCACCTTACCCCTAGTTGTTCTTTGACCCAGTTTAAAATACAGCAGGTGAATTGTACTCCCAGCAATACAAATACCTCTAGTTGAACAAATAGCATTGGCATCTAAGGCCAAGAAGTCTCAATATTTCTGTACCATGGATGGTCCAATGGCTGAAGGAACTGTCATGTTAATTTCATCTCTAATATCTCTCTTGAATGCGTTCCTTTCTGCTCATCTACATAGTTAGAGACCTACTACCAGCCCATATCATCCCTCACCATCTCTTACCACCCCACATCACTCTTACTATGTACAATCAGCCTCATACTAATCTCAGCTTTCCATCTCACTCCTCTCTGTCTATTCTCCACATTACAAATTGAGTGATTGTTTTTTCCCCTGCAACATGGTCTTATCATCACTGAAATTATATTGTCATAACTAAAGTATCAATCAGGTTTTAATCTCAGGCAAGAGAAATGGATTCTGGCTATTTTAAGCAGAAAATGATGTATTTAATTGATATTGGGTAGTGTCCATAATCCTTAGGAAGTCCAGAGAACCATGTCTGAAGTTACACAGCCAGAAATCCTTTCTTTTCATGGATGGTCTGACGAGGGCACACAGTCTCCATTGCCAAACAGACTCTACAGTTGGCACCATCAGCACCTCTGAGGTAAGGCTTTGGGTGTTGCTGCTAGAACCGTGGACTCTAAGATCACATGCAGTTGCCCCCGCTAGCACCACTCTCCCCAGAGAGAAGTCTGCACGGTTAGTACTTCATTACAGAATGTATTTCAGTTTCAAAGTCTGTGTTTGATGCATCTGATTCAAGAAGTCTCAGCCAGGTGCCCATGCCTAGTTGTATGGGGGGCTGGCACTGCCAACCTCTAGAATGGCTCTGCTTCATTTTGAGCCCCCAGGGCTCAAAAGATGTCATTACAACTCAGCATCACCCTTTCTCTCTGCTCTACACCATGTTTTATATCCTGCCAGATTACCTTCCAAAAGGCAAAAGTTATCACTTTTCCATCATCCCCCAACATATACACCAGAATTAAGTCTCACTGTCTTGACCTAAGTCACACATCATCTATGAACCAGTCACTGAGGCCAAGATGAATAGAATGCTCAACTGGTCAAGCCTGGGTCATGTGACCATTTCTGGACTTATAAGAACAAACTGAACTATGAGAACTAAAATAAAGGAAGGAGCATTTCCAAAAAATGAAGCTGAGAGTCTTTCAGCATTAATAAAAGCAGTAGAAATGACAGTGGGCAGGCAAAATCAACAAATGCCTACTACACAGAGCACAGTTGTACATTGATATAACATTTTCAGCTTTCAAAGCACTTAACTACCAATGTCCTCCTTTGAGCCCTCAAGGATGCCACCAGAACAACACAAGCTTTAACTTTACAGGTAAGAAAACTGAAACTGAAGATCAGAGAGGGTAAGTGACTTGCCGAAGGTCACATAGTAAGGCAAGAGTAGAGCCAGGATTTAAAACCAGAGCTTCTATTTTTGCCCAGTGCCTTTTCTCCCGGGCCCTGGAAATCTATGAAAATATGAGAGGATGTGGAATAATTAGGCTTCTCAAGAGCAGACAGTCTTTGAACTGAGGAATCTATGTTCAGGTAGCACTTCTATTACAAGAATGTTTTATTTTCCTTAAAATAATTCACGTAATTAATTTAGAACACCTTATTAGCTAAAGCAACATCTTACTGCCTTCACCATTTGCAGCTGCAATGCTGATTAGTGCCTTTCATGTCCTATTTAGGAGAGGATGTTGTATGTATTACCATGCCCTCTGTGTAATAAATTTGACATTTCAGATGGCGACAAACGGCTAGAAAATTGGCCCCTTGAGACTAATAGCCCAGCAGCATTTACATGTAATTATTCTGCCCAGGAATTTAATTTTGTTGGACACAAAAGTTTTTCTGACTGAAAAGACCCTGAATAGTGAACTCTGGACTCTAGTGGTAGACATTAGCATGAGCATGGATTCTGGAACATTCTTTTCAATACTTAAAGAGAATTCCCCATGGCTGAATGTATTTCTGCAATAAGTTTAGATAATGTTTCATTCTGTGTGGCACTAATTACTCTGCAAATGTTACAAGTGGGCTCTTTTTTGGTCCCCACACTGTCATTTTTGTCATCATTCCATAGCTCTGATTGCCTGCCTCCTGAGTCGTGGGTCATGAATTAACAATTTTCCCTGGATATTTGCACTGCCCTTGCTCTTTCCAGTTAAAGGCCTTGTGATCCTGCTGGTTGAGAAGGGCAACATGGTTATCATAAGCCCCCTCCCTCTTTTTTTTTTTTTTTTTGCCAGATTAAGAGCATAAAGTCCAGAGAGATTCAGTGATTTAGCCAATGATGTATAGCTGGACAATGAGAGAGGAGGTTATCTGATTCTCTAACTACATCATTTCTATCATCTTGTGCTCATTTGTCATAATTTTACATAATTACTGAGTGCCTACAACATGCCAGACATTACATTATGTATGGGAATACAAAGGTCTACTAAAGAGACCTGGGACCTACTTTCAAGAAGCTTATATTCTAGTGGGAGACACAGAAAACAAGTAAGCAAATTAATAATCCAAAAAAATTCTAATTTGAGATAAGAGCTATAAAGAAAATGATGTGATGGAAAGTGACTGGCCCTGGGGGGAAGTACTGACTCAGACAGAGCAGTCCAGGAAGGGCTCTGGGAAGGGTGGTGTTTAAACTGAGAACTGAAATATAAAAAGGAGCTAGCCATAGAAAGAACCAGGAAAATAGCATTTGGGGTAGTAGGAACCTCAAGAATAATTTTCCTAGTATACAGAAGAGTTTGGAATGTTCTAAGAACTTGCAGAAGGCCAATATGGCTGCTGAATGGTTTTCAAATATAGTTTGGATATAGGACTGGCAACTTGCTGAGGGATGGGACATAGAGAAAGAGGGAAAGGGAGAGGTCAGGGAGTTCTCCTATATTATCATCTTGAGAAGCCGAGTGCCTGGTGCTGCCATTGATGGAAATAGAAGAGTCGGCCAGAGGCATAGGTTGAGGTGGCATTTGGGAATCAGAAATCTCATTTCTGACATGTAAAGTTTGAGATTCCTGTAACCCAAATAATCTGAGACATCAAACAGGTAGTTGGTTGTATAGGTCTGAAACCAGGTGGAGAGATCTGTGCCTTCATCGAGTTTGCAGTGCTGGATAAGATGGAAGGATCTTTTATAATAGTCAAAATCTGATGATATTGAGACCTTAAATGGTGATATTTCACATGACTTAAGCTAGGAAATATGAGCGATGGCTTCCATTGCTGCTTTTTCCTCTCCATTACAGGAAAGACGCTGGACAAATAGAGAAACTGGTTATGATTCTCAAGCAGGTAATGTTACAAGTATCAGTTATAACGGGATCTTTTCTAATTCTTGGGAAATATAGTGGAGCATAGGCTTTGGAGTGAGGCTGCCTAGATTTGAATCCAAGCTCTGAATCTCAGTTATCTCATCTGTAAATTGGGGATCATCACTCCTATGTCATACAGTTGTTGGGAAGATTAAATTTAGATAAAGTATTTTAAGTGTCATGGCACCTCACACATAGTAAGAGCTAAATAAATATTCATCATCATTGTCAGTCATTAATTCTGGCTTGATCTCAGTTTCTTAGAGTATCGTATTTGAAAGAGCTCTCGGGCTGGCCCCGTGGCTTAGCGGTTGGGTGTGCGCGCTCGCTACTGGCGGCCCGGGGTTCGGATCCCAGGTGCGCACCGACACACTGCTTCTCTGGCCATGCTGAGGCCAGGTCCTACATACAGCAACTAGAAGGATGTGCAGCTATGACATACAACTATCTACTGGGGCGTTGGGGGAAAAATAAATTTAAAAAAAAAATTTAAAAAAAAAAAAAGAAAGAGCTCTCATTTGCAAGTAACAGAAAATCAACTCAAAACTCACTTAAACAGAAGGGAATACATTGGCTCACGCAACTGAAAAAGCTAAGGGCGTGTAAATCAGACTGCCCAGAAGCTCAAACGACATCATCGGGAAACTTTTTCTGCATCTCTTTGCTCTGCTCCCTTCTTGTTGCCTTCATTCTCAGGCTGACTCCTATTCAATAACAAATGGCCACCAGTGGCTCCAAAATGGCGATTGGTTCTGCAAACCCCAGGGGAAGGGGACCATCTCTTTCTCAGTAGTTCCAATCAAAGTGCTGAAGCTGAGTCCTTGAAGCAAACAATATGGCCACAGAGATAGGGGAGGGAGAATTTTTTAGCCCTTCATGAACCCAGAGTGCAGGATAGGTGATTCTCAAATGAAAATCAAGGTGTAGTTACCAAAGAAAGGAGATGTGATGTCTGAAGATCCTAAAAAGAAGAGAGTTCTTAAGTGTAAGTAGCAAATCAACTATCAGAAGAGACTAGCACATCAACAGATGATTAAAGTATGATTTGGTAAAGGCTAAGTCATACGTGCTCAGAGAATTGGGGATACTCAGACGAAGATGCAGCCAATTTAGCAAAAAGGAATGAGAAAATATCAGGAAATAATTCAGCCACCAGAGACAGTATAATTGGAGTTTAGAATAATTAAAGTAGCTATCTATTCCTTAGCTTTCCTACTTCTGGGTATCCCTTCCCCTGGAAGAAGCTATATTTATAAAGTCATTGACAATTAGGAACTGAGATGCTTCCTGTGCATTAGCAATGAGTGGTAATTTCTTCCTATTGGCCTGGGAAAAGGTTGGCACATTTACTCACACCTGATTTCCCCTCTCCTCCCTTTATGTGCTATACCAGGAAACTTGAAGTTATTTTTGATACTTCCCTCTCCCTCACCCACTACATCCACTAAATCACTAAATCCTGCCAATGTTCCTTCCTAATTACCAGTCATAAGCATCGCTTCACTTCATCACAGCCAACTCCAGTCCAAGCCAACATCACCTCTTACCCAGACTTCTGTGATAGACATCTAGAGCCAGGGATATCCTTGACAAATACAAATCAGATGTGGTTACTCCACTGCTTAAGTCTCTTCCATGGCTTCCTCCACACTCTCAAGAGGAAAATTACAGGCCTTTCAATAGCTACGAGGCCTCCATATGGTCCAACCCCTGCCCATCTTTTCAGCTTCAACTCACAATATTTTCAGCCTCATTCTCTAGGTTCCAGACATGTTGCCTCTTCTCCTTTTTGTAGTTCATTTTTTAGTTCCTTCCAACCTCAGGGAATTCATTTATTCTATTTATTCTGCCCACCCCTAACCCTCCCCACTGCTTTCTTCATCTTACTAGATTTTATGTATCATTCAGATAAATACAATCAGTTACCACTTCTTCAAGAAGTCCTTCCTCGAGCCCCCCAGAGTAGATGAGTTTCCAGTATATGCTCTAATAGCTCCCAGTATTTCCTCTTCATAGCAATTATCATCACTATAAATAAATAATCACAGTCTCGCAAATCTGTAAACTCCCTGAGGGTAAGGACTGGGTTGTCCTGACACATCCTTGTATCTCCAGTGCCTAGAACAGGGCCTGCATGCTTCACTTGCTCGATGAAAATTTGTGGACTGCATACATGAATTTTTGACACTGGCCTGCCCGCCTCTGGATAGAGCAGATCGCTGTTTCAGGGTAGGCTCATTTGCAAATGCCTAAAAATAAAAATGAAATGCAAACAAAATGTTCCTTGTCAGAATGAAGCTTCTGAGAAAGAGGAGTTTAAAAAGCTGATCCCAAGCAAAAGAACACGGAAAACTAATACCCCTTAAAAGGCTTCTTAAATACAGTCATCAATCAAAAGTCGTGTCTTTGTGGATCTTCATTACATAGGGAACCTACTGAGAAATGCACAGCCCCTTATTGCAAAACACACAGAGCAGTGCCTTGCAAAGAACTGATCAACATTGAGGATTTAAACAGACACAGCTGAGCCCAAGAAGTTATAGTCCTATTGTCAGAGAGAGGCAATAATTGAAGTTGCCCAACTAAATACTATTTTTGATAAGATCTTGGCAGTCTAAAAATATTAGCAGAAGACCATGGTGGGAAAGCTGCCAAGCTGGCACTTTTAACCACAAGGAGAAGCGACAATCCACCTCCTGGGCAGTCAGTCAGGAACTTGAATAGAAAAGCTGTTGGCTACTAAGGCTGTGCAATGTCCTGTTGGGAACTCTGAAAGAAACAGACGACTCAGGCCATGGCCATCAAATCCCTAAGCTCAGATCAAAAATGACATATTAATTGAGATCAAACCACCCCACTGTTTTTAATGCTGAATTCAGCTTATGATTTGTTTTATTGGGTTGTTTAATCAGACTGGATGCTGTCAAACCAGATGTGTATAAGAGGCTAGAGATGAAAATATATCAAAGAGCACAATGGACTAAAGCTGGACAGAGAATTCTGCAAGGCAATGTGGTGAAGTGGAGGATGCCTGGCAGGGAGGAGTAAGGGAGTTCACTGAGTCAGGTACTTGGACTGGATTTTGGAAAAGGGCCTTGGTGAAAGACATGGGAAATGTGAAGGTGGCAGCAATGGTGGCAATAACAACTAAGGGGATCACTTAAGATCCACAAAGCACTTTCACATCATCTATCTCATTTAACCTACAAGATGGCTCAGAGACAGGAGGAAGTATAGACATGAACTGGTCAGGATGAATGATAGCAGGTGAGTTGAGTTAGAGTAGGAGTTGGGAATGACCATTCTCCCCACTCATATGGACATCTTATCATTCTTTCCCATAACATCTCTACTTTAGAGCCTTCACTGGGTCCCCATTTCTCAAAATTTCTATGTCATGACTTAGAAGTCATCCATCATTGCCCACACCCTGCCTGGCTGCACTTCTGTCCCACGGTTTCTCAGTACTTTCTCACCACTCTTGTAGGCTCCATACTAAAGTATCATCAACATGATACAGTCATTCACACCTCCATGTCTTCACCACGCCAGATCTCCAGCCTACTGCCCTCTCCTCTCTGCCCCTCCAAGGCTTAGCTTAAATACCACTTCCCCCAGAAGAGTTTTCCTGATTACTTGGTCCTCTTTGTTTTCTGAACTAGAACACTGCACTTTTAAGCATAAAACTATAATGCATTCTTAGATATTGTTCAAAGTGGCTTGATGTTTTCATATGTGTTTGCTTTTGTCTTTCAAACTAGACAACTTCAGGGTGGAGACTTTTTCTCTTTGTTGTCCCCCAGGGTGGTTCATTCTGTACTGAGCTCACACGTTTGCTCTTTGATTAATCCCCCTTCTTTCCATCATGGGTGTGTGTTGAGAAAGACCTTAGGGGGACAGATTAAAATCTGCAGAGTTTGATACAACAGAATTTCAGGACTAATTTCCAATCATTCCCTTGACAGCTGCCTGCATATTATCCCCTTCATTATTTTTTAAAGTCAGTTTATATTTTAATGCAGCAATAGAATATTGGACAGCTCCCAAGAGTAAAATTACCATCAAAGAGAAACTCGGCACTTTAAGACTAAGAATTCAAGCTATTTAAGGTAGGTTAGGGGGCAGGGAGAAGAATGAGTGATGACTGCTCTCAAAACAGCTCTAACTGGAAAAGCAATGCGCAGATTAGAAGATCTGGCCTCTGTTCTTGCTTTTCCAAAGTGCCCTGTGACCCCCAGAAAATCAGTCAGCAGTTTTCTGGGTGTCTAATTAAACATAATATCTCACCATCTGCATACATAGTGTTCTAATTTGTTCATTCCACATTGTTATTCTCTGACATGTCCTTCTATGTGGTCTTCTGACTCTAACCTTACCCCTTTAATCCATTCTCCTTCCCAGATCCAGTACATTTCTCAAAAAGCAGATATGATCATGTCACCTGCCTGTTGAAATCCCTCAATGACTCTCTTTAAAGTCACTTTAAAGATAAAGTCCACACTCATCAACATGCTATATAAGGCCCTTCATGATCTGTTTCCTACTTACATCTCCTACTTCTTCCCTCTCCAATCCCCGCTTTGACTCTAAAGCTCCAGCCAGACTTAACTTCTTTTGTTTACTGCAACTCACATTTGCACTGTCTCATCTCCAAGATTTCACACATGAACTTTTTACCAAGAATGCTCTGCCCATCTCCAAACCTTCGACGTAATAACTTTTTATTCCTTGGACTCTGATATTCTTTCCTCCTAGAAGCTGCTCTGACTACGATTTAAGTTAGATGCTTAGCTTATGTTCTCCAATATACACTCTATGTTTTCCCTCACTGTGGCATAGATCACACTGGTTTGTAATTTTCTAGTTACTCATCTGTATCCCATAAAGACTATAATCTCCTTTTGGAGAGAGACTGCATCTGTCTTTTTCACTGAAGTATTTCCAGGGCCTAGCATAGTTATTAGCCCATATTATAAATGCTCAGTAAGTAGTTGGAAGGAGAGAAGGAAGAAGGGAAGGGAGGGCGGGAAGGAAGGAGGGAGGAAAGAAAAGAGCAAATGAGGGAGTGAAGGAGGAATGGATGGATGCATGGAGAAAGTCAAGAAAGAAGCAAAAAAGAGAGAGAGGGAGGAAAGAAAGGGAAATAATTATAATTTCTGTGTCAAACAAATCAGTGCCATAGCTTTTCCAAAGGATGTAGCTATTTCCTGGGTGATAAGAAAGTGAACTCACCAGTTTCTATTGCAGAAAACACTAAAGCTCCCTCCATGAATGAAGGGCAGATATGAAGTTCCTAGATTTTAAGCAGTTGTTCTTAGCAAAATGTGTACGATTGGGTACGAGGTGAGTAATAAGCTCTGTCAGTGTGAATATGGAATACTAATGCTGCCAAAAGGAGATTTATTTTGAGATCTGCGACCCTTGGACTAGAGGCACGTAACTTATTTACTTCCCAAGCATGGAATTTCATTTGAATTGGAAAGAGATAACCTCAAAATCATGTTGCATATATTTTGGTACAAAAAAAAAATGTCATGCTGCAATATGGCCTTAAGAGATGCATGAAATATGTTATTTAGGCCAGTTCAAGAGGAGACTGTTGGCAGAATAGCTAGAGAAGCCCTGATTAAATGAGATTATTGAGTCAAAACTCACATTCATCATCACTTTACAGTTTATAAAATGTTTTCAAGTGCATTAGAGCATCTGTTTCTCTCAGCAGCAGATATTCTACTTTCTTGCTTAGAATTATCAATGTTTCCCATTGCCCTTCGAATAAAACCCAGACACCTTATCATGGCCTCAAGGACCTGCATAGTCTAACCTCTGCCTTCTCCAACTTTATCTTATAAATCTTATAAAATTCTGAAAATTGTTACTGGGGTATGATGAATTATGGACACCAGAATGAACATCAATTACACAACCAAGCATACTGCTACATTCAGCTGACTTTTTATTTAGCAAGACTTTCTCGGTGAAGGAAGCATTGCATTGATTTACATTCCTGTGCAAGCACCTAAGCTTGTTACAGATCAGTGACAAAGCGTGTGACGATGACCACTAGTGTATGGACCACAGGGTGAGTAGCTATGCTTATGGCCCTCTTGCCTTCTGTCAATATCTTTTAATAACACTAGTTTACACACTTTGGAGCCTTTGGATAGTATCATTTTTGGTGATCTCTTGTCCTTCAGCTCTCAGGTTTCTATCACCTTCTGAGAGAGGCTTTCTCTCACTGCCCTACCTGAAGTAACACCCTCAACCTCCAACCCAATTGCTTCTTTATTTCTTTCAAAGTACCTATCACAATGGGCAATTATTATATTTGCTTTTTGCTGATTGTTTATCACATGTCTACCACCACTATCTCTCCCCTAACAAAACAAAATGTGCTTAGTGCATAACAGATGCACAATAAGCATTGATGAATGAACAATTTAACAACCCTGTGAGATAGATAAGAGTTACAATTCCAATTTTACGTATGTGGAAATTGAAGCCCAGGGAGTTTAAATGTCTCTTAAAGTAGCAATCTTTTATAGTTTTGTTTTACTTTAGAGTTAAGGAAGCACTTTCATAAATATGAGCTCTTAATATTATGTATGAAGTAGTTCAGCATCTGTGGTGAGAAGAAAACCAATGTTCAAAGATAATTAGTGACTACCCCAACATCATTCATAACTAAGTGATAATGGGCAAGAAAACAAAGCCAGATCTCCTAAATCCAAGATTAATGTCTGGTAAAGTAGATAACATGACCATCTAAGAGTGTTTTAGGAGGTCTCTGTTTTTAAGGGGATATAGAATGTTAGGGCAAAGCTTTATTGGAGGTGGGGGTAGTAGGGTGCTGAGGGAGATGGGGATAGTCTTGATTTTGTTTTCCTTGGGCAGCACAATGCAATAAAAAGATTATGCTTTCTCCAGGTTCACATGCCACTTACTCTCCATGTGACACTGGGCCAATGGCTTAACCCATCTGAATTATTATCAGTAAAATAATGGTAATATCAATGATCTCCCAGAATTATTGTGAGGATCAAGCAAAAGTATGACAGCAAAGTCCCTTGAGCAGTGTTCGGCAAAGAGTAGGTAGTCAGTCTCAGTAAATGCTATTTACCTTCCCTTTTTTCTCTTCCCATCTCTATACTGAAAAGCAAGGGCCATGGCCATTGTCACTGTATTATCATTTATAATTCACTCCAGGGAAATGATTGTTTCTCAGTCTACAGTGGGGAGTAAATTCCAATCAGCCTAATGGGTGAGGACAGATGTAGATAAATGCTCTCTGGATACGACTGATGGTATGAGAAGAGGACTTCACAAGTGGGTCGGCTCAGTTCAGGAAACTTAGACTCCACTTGTCTAATACTACCACAGGTCTCAAGGTCCAAAAAAAAAGTCTCTCTTTTATGCCTCCAAAGCTTTTCCTTAATGTAGTTCATTAAATTTATAAGAGCTCCTTGAGCATCAGACTTCTGGTTCTGACACACCTTTGGTCATGGACATATCCCTTAATCTTGGTTTCCTCAGCTCCTTGTGGAGGTTGTACTATGCACCATGCCTATGCCTTTATTCAAGGGGCAATAAGAACCAGGTGTCTTTATAGCAGGACTCCTTAACTTAAGGTCTATCGGCTATTCCCCATAGATCCACAGCCCCCAGGAAATTGTATACAAAATCCTGTGTGTGTGACAATGTGTATTTTTCACAAGCGTAAAGGTCCTTAGTTTCATTGAATTCTCAGCCCTTTGAATCTTGACTCAAAAGAGGTTAAGAACAGATTCAGAGATTTTTAGCCGCTGACTTGTTTTAAGTAGAAGATGTCTACCACTCCATTAAGACCTCAAAGTTCTGAAAAATTATTTATTAGTTTCAAAGGTACTTTGTTACTTTGAAAATAAGTTTATGGCCTTTGAAAGACATAAGAAATTTTCTGATCAATGATGGAGTAAAATATTCATGTATAAGGGTGTTAGATTTTATTTACAAAGAAAAGAAAATTAGGAAACAACCTAATGGGTCAACAATAAGAAGATGGTTAAATAAATTATATTCTAGCTACACAAGGGAATACAGCCAGTAGAAACTATCATTTCAAGGCTCTTTAATGATATAAGAAAATTTCCAATATGCAATCTTAGCTTAAAAAGCAGATTATAAAATTGTGCAGAAGTAAATAGCTAATTTTGTGTTAACATTTAGAAGTAGTCTCAAGTGGGGGCAATTCGGCCCCCCAAGGGACATTTGGCAATGTCTGGGGACATTTGGTAATGACTGGAGACATTTTTATTGTTATGACTGGGTAGGAGGGAGATACTGCTGGCATCTCTGCTCTGCTGAGTAGAGGCCAGGGATGCTGTAAACATTCTAGAATTCACAAGACACTCCCCAACAACAAAGAATTATTCTGTCCAAAATGTCAGTAGTGCTGAGGCTGAGAAAGAAACTCTAATGTGTAGGGGAAATATTGAAGAAAATATAATCCAATTATAACAGTTTATCTATGATTTTATTTATTGATTCTATACATTTCCGTATTTCGCAAATTTCTGCAATGAGCATATCTTTCTTTTGTTATCAGATAAAAATAACAATTAAAGAAAAAATCCAAATTCACCCTTTCATTTTTGAAGTCAGTCAATAAGTAATGAGGTCAACGTAGAAACAGTTTGAGGAATTGGTCAGAACATCAGAGGAGGAGGACCAACAGAGCATAGATATGAATTATCGTAGGGTTTTATTTCTGCTCTGAAACTCCTTGGGGAGTGAAGGGGGAAATGTCATTAGCCACCTGGGGTGTTAGGAAAAAACAGCAGCATGCGATTATGTAATTCAGAGACTGCTCTTCGTCTTGAGTCAAGCAGCGGCAATCCCAGGAGGGCAGGAACAGGACTACTGTGCTGCTTTGAATAAATATCTAAAATAGCCCCAGAAAACTCAGATGTCCCCTGGGAGCTGTGTCCTGGATTCTCTTAGGGACTCAAAAACTTGAAGTACATATAATTTTCAAATTATACATTCTTCATCTGTTTTTTTCTAGATGCTACACCTCAACTGAAAACTCTTGAGACACTATAATTACCCCTTCAGCCTAAGCAATAGCCTTTTTTATTTTCAATTGATAAGATTCCTTAAGCTGATTCAGAAAACACTTTCATAAAATGTTCTAGGAGAAGAGGAAAAAAATGTGTATTTCCTTTCCCCATAAAGTCCATTCTACCACATAAATTTACCATTAACATATGATTCCCAATAAACAATTTAAGGCTATTTAATTACCAATTTGTCAGAGACACATATTATTTTAATATATTTACTTTCTTATTCATATAGCAAAACTTCTCCTGCTACATGGAAGGATCTCCAGATTTGAAAGATCTTCATTCTGAAATGCACAATGATTAAAAGAAAAAAATAAAAAGGCTCAATCATATCTCCAACACCCCCTGGATGCATCCTCTTGCTTTTTCTTTGATTTCTGTTAATTTCCTAAATAGAATTTGTAGAAAATAGTTGCATAATTACAATTTAAGATTTTAACAGAGTTGTTACCACAGCAAAGTAAAAATGACTGAGAGTTATCACAATTTATGTTGTTAGCCAGTGAGACTGCAGTAACCTGACTGTGATTTCTAGCCTTTTCCATGCTACCTGGTCATGACTCTAAGGTTAGGCCACTGATTTCAATAAGGGGTCCTGGCTGTTCACTGCCGCTATGCACACCATCCCAAGCAGAGCAAAGTGTCCTCAGGTATTATAATGGTAAGACACACAACATGTATTTAGATATTTCTGGTGGATACATTCCAAAATAAATGATCTTCTACTCTATTAGCATACAAACCTATAATACAAAAAAAAAAATTTATTTGGATTGAAAAACAAACATTAATGTCTACACTTGGCTTCATGCGCTGACTTTTCTTCCCCTAACTTACCCTACCCTGCCCCCAGCTCCTGCTTTACAGGTATTTACTGCCTTCTCTGTACCGAGACTCTGCTAGGTACATAACAGACGTCATTCATTCACTCACTTAACCAATATTTTTGAGGATCTACTATATGCAGTACCTCTTTAATCTTCACAAAAATATATAAGGTAAGCATTATTTAATTCCTTTTACAGATTAGAAAATTAAGGTTACAGAAATTTAAATAAATTGCACAAGGTCACATAAATACCTGAAGTGTAACATGGACTTAATTCATCTGTTGAGTCCATAGTCCTTGCTTCCTACTACACTATACTGCCTCCTAGGACCGTGCTGTTAGCATCCCTATGATATAATTTTAGAGATAACAATATGTCTTTATTCAAATAAGGTCCTTCAAAGATGTTTCATATCCCACAACTAGAAATTTATTCTTCTTAGTTGCAGGATGACCTATCTTTAATAAGTGAATAACTCTGAAATGAAAGACAGAAGCTATTCAGTCACTTTTACTTCAGTGTGAGTGACTTCCCAGATCTTCTTGTGAGAGCAAATGATAATGGAGATAGAGAGAATGAATATAGGGAGAGAAAGTGGTACAAGTCAGAGCACAAGAAGAGAATTGCTGGGCAGCATGAAAAATCAGTTCATCCTATTTTCAATCTGACCTGAGGTTTACCCTTTCTTTTCTTCTACTATTGGCCAAGGGATTAGATAGATAGGTAATAAGAAGCAATATGAGTGTGTTTGGAATTGATTGGTTCAAATCTTTTCTCCACTGCTTGTTGACTGTGTATCCTTGGACAAGATATTTAACCTCTAAGCTTTAGTTTTCTCATCTATAAAAGGGAAATGATAATCCTATCCCATTGGATCATCATAAAGATTAAATTACAGACTGTATGTTTAATGATTGTTATTCTATAAACGATAACAGTCATTAGAAGATGAAGAAATGTAGATGAGAAGAGTAGTGTCAGGTAGATTCAAAATTGATCAAAGGACTGAATCTAAATGATATTAAATTGAATACTCACCAAATATTCTTGCATTCCTCCATGTTTTTAACTGCCTTAGGGTTGATTGGGGTCATGCAACTAGTTCCAACCAGTGAATTGTGAGCAGAAGTACATGGAGTAAGTATGGAGCATGAATGAAAAATAAACTTTGATGTGGAAAGTCACCGAGATTGGGGGGGTTAATTTGTTACTGCAGCACACTTTAGTCTACCCTGACTAATATAGTACGAATTACTGCCATCCTAGAGTATAGTCTCTAGTGGGATGCGTCAGGGCTCCATCCACAGCCACACCCAATGTAACATTATTATCAATGATTAGATGATCATTAGAAGCTGATATATTTAAGCAGGACAAAAGGCTGAGAGGAGCAGCTGAGAAGATAAATGATAAAATGTCAGGCTCCAGAAAGATCCCAGGAGACTGAAACTATGATCCAAATTGAATATCATAAAATTTAATTTGAGTAAATGTCATCTTAGCACATGGCTCCCAAAAGTCAACTTCCCAAACATAAAATTGGAGAGGCACGATGGGGCAGCAGGGTACAAGGAATTATGAAGGACATTATCATGTCAATAATTGTTCAGTAAAGGTACACATTGTGACTACAAAAGTTAATCTTACATTAAAATGTGTTCTAAATAAGTCATTGAAAGTCTCATTCTCTTACACTGGCAAACACTTGTTGAATACAGAAGCCATCTTTTTTATCTGAGGATAATAGGTCCTGGAAAACAGTCCATTTAAAGTTAATTCATTTCAAAGGCTATGCTGGAATTTTCCATTTGCCCTCACAATGTCTACTCTCCATCTTTCTCCACCTTGCTCTGTGCCCAAGGACACTGATCCATTTGCACACTGGCTTCCAATTAGTTTTGGCCATTAGGAGGCCACTGGCAGGAAATGAGAGGGCAGGAGGAGAATGAAACAAGAGTATTTATTTTCTTGTTTCCTCCCTGCGTGATCACTGTGAGTTGGCAACGTCCCCCCTCTCTACCAAAGGTGGCACTCTCCATACAATTACTCTTTCTGAGTTCAAGTCACTGTTCTCTCCAACTGGCTCCTCAATCCTAGGTGAGGCTCTGGCTTCCCACTATTGCTAGCCCCAGGGTACCGTAGTATCCCTCTGATAGTTTCTCTAAAACGTCTCCAGCCCTTTGTGAATAGTAAACTCTCCTCAGTTACCAGTTTGTGCCTGTTGCTTCCAGCCAAGATGCCTGATAAAACTTAAGCAAAATTTCATAGTACACAGCAAACAAAAAGATAGTTTGATTAGGGATTTTATGTTGAAAAGTGAAACTGAACATAAGGAAAATAAGTTTATCTTTTGTGCATTGAATTTATGTTGTAATTTCAACTTTGTACCTTTTTTAGATTAAACAAAGAAAAAATAGTCTTTTGTTTGTTTTTGGTGTAATTTTACCAACAAAATTTTATGGTATTACCATAGAACACCCTTCATTTTTGTTTATTCTTGCTTTGCACTTATAAATCTTTGCAAAAAATTTTTTTGATGTTTTTTACAATTTTCAACAAGACATCTCCTAATCTTTTTTTTTTTTTTTTTTTTGAGGAAGATCAGCCCTGAGCTAACATCCATGCCAATCCTCCTCTTTTTGCTGAGGAAGACTGGCCCTGGGCTAACATCCGTGCCCACCTTCCTCTACTTTATATGGGACGCCGCCACAGCATGGCCTGACAAGCAGTGCGTCGTGTGCGCCAGGGATCCGAACCAGGGTCGCCAGCAGCGGAGCGCGCACGCTTAACCCCTACGTCACGGGCCGGCCCCTAATCATTTTTTCTTCAAATCATCGTATTTGAAGTACATATTATGCTTTACTTTTCTTTAATTTTAATTGATATAATTCTGTCAAATTCTCCTTTTACAATAGTTTCCCCCCGTGATTGGAGCAGTTTTCCACTTTCTCTTTAATTAATTTCATAGAATTTTATATCTTTTGCATAGTTTTCAGTCTAATTTTGCAATTAATTTGCATTGGACAAATGGCCCCATTAATGATAGTTCATGAATATTATCATGCTATGACCAGTGTGCTCCCCTATGCAACTTCATAACTGCAACGACTCTGACATGAGTGCCGGACAAACGAGAATCACTGTCTACTGTGACCCAGTCTGGGCATGAAACTTTGAGACAGACATAACAAACGGAATGCAACCAGCAGCCTACAGAGGGCTGGGTCCTAGTGGCTGAAGGTATTGCCAGGATTAAGGCTCTACATCTTAGCAGTTATACCCCCACAAAGACCCAAAGATAAACCAAAAGAAAACAGAGAACAGCGAAAGGAACTCTAGGGAATGTTCTATCCACATGGCATCCGCGATGCATGGGAGTCCAGCAGTGATTTAGTCCTCCAAGCCTGATCCAGAGAGAAAATGTACCAAAGATTTTATACACACTAATATCAAACAATAGCTTCTCCAATTCCAACCTGCTCTGATCACGATGACAAAATACATCACAAAAAGATTACAGGCAGAATTTTATATTTTCTGGGGGCCTTACTTTAGACTTTTTAGTCCGAAGAGACCAAGGGCAGATACCCCAGAGCCCCCCAATGGCCTAAGCCAAACATCAAAAATATTAAATTTACTAGATTTTTATTTATAAGATAGAGAACCATACATTCTGTACCTTTTTTAACATACACGCTGATTCATAGAGGAGCTTTAATCATCTTACGCAGAGAGGCTTCCAGATAGAGTTGAGAAAAGACAGAAGCAAAGCAAAAACAAAAGAGCCATTATGCTAACGTCTGGTCTTTTGAGACTCTTGCATTGAGGAGAGAACGTTAGAACAAGCAGAAGGGGAACAGCTCTTCACTTTTCTTGGTTTGTGCCAGTTCTGCTATAACATTACAAACTTAATGATTAATATTAGGCCTCTAGTACTATAGTCTCAGGCCTTGGCAAGCTTAATGTTTAAATATTCCTCAACACTAGGAAACTGAAATGTTTTCCTTAGAAAAAGGTAAGAAGTCTATCTTCAAATATCTACAAGTTTATCCAGGAGGGAACTCTTCTTTCCCTTCTCATGAGTGACGTATTCAGTAAATGGTCCTTATTACTTTGTAGTCATCCATCACAGACTTCATAATATGCCATCTCTTTAGAAAGCTTCTCAGTCGGAATCAGCGTCTCCCACCTCTGTGGCCCCATGGAACTCGCATAGCTTTCCAGGGTCCTGGTCTCAGTCTACCTCATATTGAAATTAATAGTGTAGTTACCTGTCTTCCTTCTGATAGATGGCAAGCAACGTGTGCATCAGAATCACCAGAGCAGCTGTTTAAAGCCCACCCATCAGAGATTTTGATTCAGTAAGTCCAGACTAGAGACAAATTTGTATTTGTTCATTAGAAAGTAATCTACCAGTATATCTGATGACTAAAAGTCGATAATGATGAAAAGAAAGTATTCACATCAAATTAGTGAGAGTTGAGAACCAGGCAATGAATTCCATTTTGTAATATTATCCTAATAAACCCAGATCTATGTCTGGTCATAAGGCGTGTGGAAGACGAAGAGCAGTAAGATACTGTGGCTTAAAGCGTGAACTCAGGAGTTGAGCTGCCTGGGTTTTAACTCGTACTCTACAACTTACCACTTATGTGACCTTGGGCAAGCTACTCAACCTCCCCATGACTCAGTTTCTTCATTGGTAAAGTAATCATCACAATAGTGACCATCTCATAGGCTTGATGGGAGAATTTTGTGAGTTAATGGTATATCTAAAGTGCATAGAACAGTGCCAGACAGTGAGTGGGTGAGTGCAGTGTTAGGTAATAATAAATATTGGCTGAGAAAAGTTTATGCAAGTGGCTGAATTTACTTTTATCTATAGCCTTCAAAAGGCCCACAGGTGATTCCTATGCAAAACTGGAGATAGAGGCAAACTCAGGCAGCTTAGCAGGATTCAAACCTTTCCGAGGTAAAATGGAGGTTCCCCTGCAGCATTATGATAACATTTATAAACAAGATTTCTGACAATCTGACCATCATAAATTCAGCTTTAGCGACGTCTATAATTTTCTTTTGGAAATTTGCCCTGAGCTGAGACTTGTCAGTATCTGTGTGAGCAGATTCTGCCTGGGAGATTTTTTTTTCTGCTGCTATTCCGAATAAGTTAGTCATTAAAAGCACTGGAGAAAAAAAGGTCCTTGGAAGTTGAACAGTTTCACAGTTGGACATGATTAGTAAAATGAACAAAAAAAACACATAAGAAACATCTAAATGGATACCCTCCATAGAAAATTCATCTTACTATAGGAAAATAAGTATGAATAAAAATACACATGCCAATTTGGCAAGATTAATATCTTGAGAGAAATGACAGTAATTAATACTATTTTTCATTATGATTAATACTAGAATTTAATGAAAAATAAGTGGCTTTGTGACACAAACTGAACAATTATGTACAAAGTTTACTACATGGAAATAGTGATCAAAATAACGTTAATTTAAATCACACACTAGTAATTAAAGTCAAATTAGAATATATATTATATTACATGTATGTATATATGTGTATATGTATATCCATTTTTCTATCTATCTATGTAAAATGCACGGGTAATGCAATGGAAAAATAGTTTCTCCACTAAGGAAAAATGTAAAATTCCCATCTCATTTTAATATCGACTGGTGGTTAAACTACCAAGTAGAAAATCCAAGACCACATTGCCGCTTGACAACGCTGGACAAAACACTTTGGTAACAGATAAAGGGTTTTATCCAGGAAATAGGTTTCTGGTTAAGCAGGACGTGAAAATAACGAAGTCCAAGACTTGAGAGCATTTCAAGACAGATTTCTAAAATGCACCCACCCAGGCCTCCTCAACCCCAACCCACTCAACTTACAGCAAGCAGGGAAGGCGTACTCCACCATTACAACCTCTCTCCTGCCACCCACCCTGAATTCACTTCTCTGTAAAAATGAGAAATCAATCTAGAGCCCAATCTAAAGAAAAATATGTTGCTAGCACTGGATCAATGGTCTCATTAGTCTTGACCTCCCTGGAGCCACTAGCAAGTTTGAGGGGTCTTTGATGGCTTTGATTCTCTTAAAATGTCCAACAGCATCTCACAGGAGAAGTTTTCACAGAAGTTTGTAGAGCCTAAGGCCTTCTCCGCGTTAACACATACTTCACAGTTCTCTTCTGATTCAGTCCACCATCCTGGTCCATAACTCATAATAATCATCAAGGACCATTGTCAAGGCAAAGGGTATTTGTCCTTAGGGACAGAATGTGGCACTGCTCACTGGCACTGAAGCCTCCATCTGCATCATGGAATTCCCAGTGCTCTGGTTCCTGATATGCTGCACAGAGTTTTCTGGGTCTTTCACAAGTGCAGTTGTAAAACAACAACACTACGGGATCTCATACTGACTATCCAGGAAATAGGGATATGGCAAATAATTCCAAGTCTAAATATATGCTGATCCTGAAGAGAAAATAAAAGAATTCTAGATCAAAGGTGTACTGCATAATATTTTTTCATACACTACGGCTCATTTTACATTTTACATTACATTAGCTAATATATTTAGCACCTGCCATGCATCAGGGACTGCGCAAAGTGCTTTACATATATTTTCTCATTTACTCCTCAGAGAAGGAAATGGAGGCTTAAAGAAGTTACTCTCACTGCTGATGTGTCCGTCTGATGACAAAACCCTCACTCTTAAGGGGAATTCCCAGATGTTCATGGCCTTCGTTGTGAATGTCTCATCCTGAGCCATTCCTATTCTCAGTCATCCTAGCTTCTAACTGTATGGATCTTTTTTTTTCCATTCTATGGACAAAAACACTTGACCAGCGCTATTATGACTGCTGTGACTTTGGCTTATTCCTGACCATGTTTCAAGCTCTTCCTTAAATTCTAATGCACTAGTTTTGCTTTAGAAGGTTAGCTTTCTAGTCCTATAACCTCCTACTTCAGCCTCACACCAGCCCTCCTCAGCTCTGCTGCTAATTTCCAAAGCAGAGCTCTTAAGCTGATGGCTTACAGGTAGACTCAAACCAGCAGACATATGTCAAATGGCCTGCCACGTATGCTTCTGTTTTTATTTTGAAGTAGTTACAGACTTCTAAAACTTGGGAGAGTTTCACTTTTCTTTTGGAAAAATAAGAAGGGTGGCGGCAACAATTGGCTAGGACTAAACAGCAGCTCCCCTCCTCGGATGGGACAAAACCTCTCCAGTTTACCATTAACATTATCTGCCTGGCCTCTACAGGCTTTTGAGTTTTTGACTCCAGATTTAACATAATTTGTTTTTTTGTTTTAAAATACTATCTGGGCATAGTCAGTGAATCTCTACAATCCACTAACCAATATACCATAATCTTGAACAGCAATAGTGCATCCTCAGCTATGTCTTTCAGGTACCATCACTTAAGTATGTCAAAAGAGAAACAGAAGGGCCCTTTACTAAAGATAAAACTTGTGTTTCCACAATTGGATCTTATTGAAGCATGTTTCATGAGGGAATAGAGTTTTAGGAATAATATCACCTTGCTTAAAAGAATAATATTACTGTTCTGTTATCCAGAGTTATGCACTCATAAGCCGTTTTATGGACGACAGATGTGATGATCCAGATGGAGAATTACATTAAGCCTGATGACTCTATCCAGGCAACCTATTACAGGGCCCAAAGGCAGCAACACTGAACTGAAAGATGGAGGCAATGACCAGCCATAAGATTACTTGTGATAGGTAAGAATCTCAACAGCTAACTTCATCTGACAAGTAGTCAATTCCTTGAGCTTCAGTGTTGTGTTTTTTCTTTGGGGACTGCAACCTCTGCCGAGATCAAAGAAGCTAATTAATGATAAACTGTGTTATAGGGAATTAGAACTGACAGCTTAATTCTGTACTCATTTCTGACAACTTTGGTGGTGAGAAATTTCACTATGTCCCATCAGTAAATCCGCAAGCACTTCAACTGTGCCGACCCAAATAATTACCCCTAAGTATTTCGTGTGTAGGAATCTACTCTACAGATATCGTCACATATATACTATGTCATTTATCACAGAATTACTTACAAACGAAAGAAAATGCAAACCTTCTGAATGTCTAGTAATTATCACTAGGGTAAAAGACTAAATAAATTAGAATGCAACCAAACTGTTACTAATGCAAATTACATGAAGTTGGGATTTTTGTCTGTTTTCTTGACAAACACCAGGGGTTAGCACACTTTTCCTGTAAAGGGCCAGATAGTAAATATTTTAAGTTTATATGCCACAGGATCTGTATCGTAACTACTCAACTCCACTTTTATAGCACAAAAGCAGCCATAGACAATAATACGTAAACAAATGAGAATGGCTGAGGTTTGATAAAACATTATTTACAAAAACACGTGGCAGGCTAGATTTGACTCAAGGGCCATAGTTTGTCAAAACCCTGCTAACAAGAATTACAGAACATTGCATTTAATCTACATAGCACCCATCCACAAATATCTTCATGCCCTCCTACTGAATAATAATAGTAGCAACATCTACTGAAATCTTACTCAGTACCCTGCTAAGCCTGTCACAGGTGTCAGTTAGAATAATTTTTTATAACAAAACGATGAGGTGGGTGTTGTTATTATTCTCATTTGCCAAATGAGGAACTGAGATATAAAGGGTTACATAACTGCCTTGCTTATAAAGCCAGGAACTCATAGAGCAGCGATCACCTCATTAAATCTACAGCCTGTCTGTGATAAGCTGGGCCATGTGAAGATGCAGCTTTAAATCATTAAGCATGATACAAATGGCAGTCAAATTATGAATAATCGCTCTTGCTTTACAGAGGGGGAGACAGAAACACAAGTGGAGTTGCACGATCTGCACAGCAAGTAGGTTTGGAGTTACTAATAGACCCCCCTCCTCTTGATCCTGCTGCGGTTCATTATCACGCTGTCTTCCTATTAAGTCACTGCCACCATCAAGTCAAAACAGTGACTTGGAAAATTGTTTCTTTAGGGCATTTCTTTGTCTTCAGTGAACCAGCCTCAAATCCTCACTCCTTCTATGGCTGCTTGATTGTCACCCTCACCTGCTCCTAACCCTGGAGGTAAATTTATTGTTCTGCTGGGACAACGATGAGGATTACATTGCAAGGAGCAGTGATCATTAACCTATTAATCAAGGCTGCCAACACAGACTTACATGTCTTAGCAATAAATTACAAAAACACCTAAGAATTAGCTGCTCAAGAAAAAGTTGAGTTTGATGAGAAGCCAAATTGACAAGCTCTCCCCCACCCCCACATCCAGGTTAATTTTTCACCAGCTATATGTAGGAAGCTATAAAAATATCTCTCAAAGATAACTGCCCGTTAGCTGAACATTCAGAACACCTTCAGAGAGCCTCTCCCCACCACTGCTTGCTATTTTCCTACAAACTTCCCACTCACTGTAAACCAGAACTGCCTTCAACTTCTGGAAATTAGCTGGCAGCCAAAACTGGAGAGTTCTCACACCAAAAGACAAATAAATTCAGGAATTCTCAGAGAAGCAAGCAAGAGAATTTTAGAATGGACTCCTCTGGCATACTTCCCTGACTCCCTCTGGCTTTTTGTACATAAAATGTTCAGCTGTCATAATTATTATCCTGCTATAATTTATTAAGAATGATAACACAAGTACCATATTTTCTCAGTTCTAACACGCATTTTTCTCACATCTCACTTTTCATGTTTCACACTTCTCAAATCAGGATGCATCTTGCCCATTGGCGTTTCATATAATAATATAATAAATATTTAATATAGTACAAGCCGGCTCACTTTTTCCCTGAAAATTCAATGGTACATATTAAATTTATGGCATCTCGAAATCAAGAAAATGTGGTAAGAACATGTATACGTAATAGCTAGAATTCCTTCATTGCCATCAACAGATTCCAACTCTGGCTAGCTTAAGTTAATAAAGAAATTAGTGAGAGAATGAATTCCCATAGAATTACTGGTGATACCGAACCTCTTAATCTCAAGTTCATGCCCGATGCACAGTAAGCCAAACACTGAGACATCGGTGCTTGGAGTTGGAGAGAAGTTTATTCAAAGTGGCCAAGACAGAAGGCGGGAGCATGGTTCTCTCAAATCCACCTTAACAAGAGAAGAAAGCTGGAGGTTTTATAGAACTAATGGGCTTAGCAGGAGGAGTTTCAGAGAAACAAAGGGGTAATCCATGTTTCTTTCACTCCTGATAAGCCCCTGGGCAATCTGACTTCTGTGCATCAAGGGCAGCTGGGGGCTGGTTATCTGGTGATCCTTGAAGGCATTCTTTCTTCTGTAAAACAAGCTTATAAATCCTTGTGACCCTTGAGTTACCCCTCAGGTTAAACAGGGAAACAGCAAATTGACAAGATTAACTTCTTTTCATAACAAGCTCAGAAGGTAATCTTATTGAATATTTACAGTAACCCTCAGGTGCCTGGCTTCACTGGGAAGCTTGGAGGTCCCAGCTCAAGAATGGAACAGCAAACTACTTACTGGGTAGAGGAGCTCTTTCCCTGTCTTATGAAGGAGATGCAGGGGAATCAAATGATTAACTTGTGTAAGCTGTCTTTGTTTCTTCTTTCTTTGTCACTTTGCTGAGGATTCAACTCCAGAAGAAAGAGCCCACCCAACTGAGTTAGGTCCTGTGCCTGCCCAATGGCTGCACTGGCCTGGTGAGGAAGGATCTGGTGGAAGGTACCTGCAATGCCCTCCAGGATACCTATGACTGCCATCATGAGAAGGCAGAGATCCTGAGTCACAGCCCCTCCAAGACTGCACATAATGGGAGAGAGGTGATTTCTCGTGGTACAGTTAAGAAAGAGAAGGGTATGCTGGGTGGGTAAAGTATATCCACAACTTGGAGATTGACATCGCTTTCTTATCTCCTACAGCCTCTGGTCAGATGTTCTCAACAGCCTTGTGAGATAAGAGTGATAAGCATTGTTATCCTCATTTTCCGCCAGAGGAAGTGCAGGCCCAGCTAGGCTAAGTGACCCAGTTTATCAGCTGGTATGTGGCAGAGCAGGACTGTAGCTTGAGGCTTCTGACTCACAGTTTATACCAATTAAATTGCAGACCAATACAACTGGAAGAAAAAAGAAAAACAAAGCTTTCCCATTGTGATCCTTTCCAATGCTATGGGGGGAAAAGTCTTCACCCATATATTTAATCAGCCTGAGAAATAGCCCCCAGTCCTTTATGCCTGTCTTAGGGTCACAAAGGAAAATTGTCTGGGAGGCAGAACCAAATTTGACTTGCTGTGTGATCTTTGATAAGAAATTTAACTCTTCTGGGTCTCAGCTTCTTCAGTTGGGGAATGTGGGGAACACTTTCCTTGACTATCTCCCAGATTTATAGAGGAGACGAGATGTAAGTGAAGCTGGGAACCTGAGGGTTATTGTAAATATTCAATAAGATTACCGTTTGACCTTGTTATGAAAAGAAGTTAATCTTGTCAATTTGCTGTTTTCTTGTTTAACCTGACGGGTAACTCAAGGGTCACAAGGATGTATGAGACTGTATTACAGAAGAAGGAAAATATCTTCAAGGATCACCAGATAACCAGCCCCCAGCTGCCACTAATGCCCAGAAGTCAGATTGCCCAGGGGCTTATCAGGAGTGAAAGAAACACAGATTACCCCTTTGTTTCTCCAAAACTCCTCGCCACATCCCTTAGCTCTATAAAACCTCCTGCTTTCTTCTCTTGTTAAGGCAGATTTGAAACAACTCATGCTCCTACCTTCTTGTTTTGGCCACTTCCAATAAACCTTTCTCTATCTCCAAGCACCAATGTCTCAGTGTTTGGCCTACTGCACATAGAGCACAAGAACTTGAGATCCAGTGGCTCAGTATCATAAGAACATAGGTGTAAGTTCTTCAAAAAGCACTAAAGGCTATTTAGTTGTAAGCCTGAATGACCATTTGCTGGTCTGCTAAGCACAGGGTCATAATTTTGTGGGGGAACAATTTAGATTTTCATTAAACTATTTTTTTTTTCTAAGGCACAGTTTCTTTGGAATTTGACCTATTTTTCTTTTTTTTGGTGAGGAAGATTGGCCCTAAGCTAACATATGTTGCCAATCTTTCTCTTTTTGCAGAGGAAGATGAGCCCTGAGCTAACATCTGTGCCAATCTTCCTCTATTTTGTACATGGGATGCCACCACAGCATGGCTTGATGAGTGGTGCATAGCTCCGTGCCCAGGATCCGAACCCGCGAACCCTGGGCCACCAAAGCAGAGCACGCGAACTTAACCACTATACAACCCGGCCGGTCCCACCATCCCTTTTTTTCTAAGAACCTAGGATAACGCATATGGGCTCATTAGCACAAAAAGAAAGATTTTAGTTGACAGCAACCAACTACTTATGCTAAGTGGCGAAATTCAAATCTCTTTTACTATGTGTACCTCTTTTTACACACTAAGTTCTACTGAGTATGACACGGACTTGGTATTCATGGGATGTCAAGGATTTAAGGGAATTAATTGATAGTTGATTTCAGATGAGGGTTTCCAGCCTTTTCAAAGAATGCTTTACAATAACTGAACAAGCAAAGAGCATGGTTTTTGTAGCCAGGTCAATGTGGCTTCAAATCCTTACACAGGCTCTTGCTTGCCATTTGATCTAGAGCCAGTTACTTAAGTGTTCTAGTCTTCATTTCCCCATATATAAATTGGGAATTAAAATACATATTTCATAGGATTATGACAAGACTCAGAGATAATGTATGTAAAATATCTGGCACTTACTAGATACCTAGGATCCCAAGTCAGTCATTATCATCATCATCATCATCATCTCACTATTATTAATATGTGGATGATATCATTTAATCCTTACGATATTAAGCCATACTGTTTTCTACAGATATGGAAACAGAGACTTAGAGAATTTAAATCACTTGCTGAAGGTCAAACAATTAGTAAATAGTTGACTTGAGATTTGAATGCAGGTCTATCAGAGCACATACCCTTCATACTAAACTGTGCTATCATTATTACCGTTAATATTATTGCATTTTTTTATTATCTTCATTATTGGCTCTATCCAAAGACAGTTCAAAGTAAAGTTTGGAGAGCACATGCTGTAACAGCTATCTCTCTGAATGGCTATTGGATTAAGAACAGGATATTGGACTAAGAGGAGCTGATTTTAGTTTAGGCCTACCTCTTCCAAGTCATGTGACATTAAATAAGTCTTCCACTGAGCCTTAATTTCCTCATCTGTAAAATGAGTTTAACAATAACCACTACATGGCATAGCTTCAAAGATCAAATATAAAAATGTGTGTAATAATACTTTGTACCATGTAAAATAGTATATGAGCATATTTATGTTGTGTTAGTTTTACCGTCATTACCAGGGGCCAAGTCATAAGTAGGTCCTTGGAAGCTATGTTAAGTTTGTAATAGAGAGCGAGAGAAAATGTCTCTGGCTCCATTAAGGGAAAAACCTACATCAGCTCCACTCCAATGTTAATGGCAAAGAAAAACATCCAATCCAGTGTACCTGCATAAGTAAGATGTGATTCCAAGACCTAGGAGAATATTAAAGAATAACAAGAAACTGCTTAATCAATCTGTCTCCCCAAGATCCGAGAATACAGAAGCAATAATTTAGGATGTAGATGTGATTAGTCCTGTGCAATTTTGTTATTAATACGTTACCTTAAAGTCAACTCCATACAGTGTTCTCATGGCCTCAACATTACCACCAATTTTCTCTTCCCATTAATTATTGTTTTAAACTAGAAAAGATGGATTTCACTCACCAATTCCTGAAACTGTATCTTCCTGTCAATGAAAACATTACCACATAGAATCCTGGAAAATTAAGGGAGATTTATCGGACCTTCATTACCCAGGATGGCAGTCATTTGGCAGGCCCTACAATTCACTGAGCAGTTCTGTGTGAGCACTTCTTTCTTCAGAGCCCATGCTCTGAAGTGGCAGGCAAGTACCCACACCTGCTTGACCTGGTCCCATTATCTTCCTAAGTACACTGATCATAATTGCCCACACTGGCTGACAGAATCCAACAAATAGTTCTAGTAGCAGCTGGCCCCTCAGGACAGGCCTCCTGATCCTGAAGTTATTCTGGGGGTCAGTGTGAATACTTATTCTTCTTTCTAATGAAGTACATTGGGGTGTGCATGCTACAGATTGGAGTCATAACTTTTAGTAAAGGGCACAGTCATCTTGTACTATCCGTGATAGAATTCTCTGCAAGAAAGTAGCCCAGTAATGATAACTAATGGAATAACCTATGTATTCCTCATGTGGGACATTGGACTGCGATGCACAGGACTACAGTATATAAAACAAGATATCATCATGCATATTAGATGAAATGCCTAGTAAACTAATAAGGCTGTAATTTACAGGAACTGAATAATGTTCTTCTGAAAATTGAGAAAGACTATGCTCTGGATCCCTCCACATAGGACCAGGTGGACAGAGAAGTAGAGTCAGATGATAAGCTACATGAGGGTAAGGCTATGTCTGTGTTGTTCAAAATTCCATCTCAAGTGCTGAGTACCATGCCTTTCATATTGCAGGCACTTTATAAACACTGCTGAATGAATGAATTAGTGAATGAATGAAACCAATAAAGGCAAGCCAGCCAGCCAGAATCAGAGACCAACATTTGTAGTGATCTTCTAACAGTTCTTGAGAAAGAAACTCTTCTCCAATTGCTTTATTGCTTTAGTGTTTTACTCAAGTATAAACTATGTAAGGACATTACCAGGGCCCAAAAAGTACTGTGGGCACAATAAGATTTCCACTTGGCTTATGAAACTGACAAAAGTAGTACCTAAGCATCCACTGTGATCTGAGCTTCTGTTCGTCCTCCTCTCCAAATCGCAACTTCAGGCGGCTATGCCTACATTGCAAGAGCTCATTCTCACATCCAGTTCTTGCTACACGCATCCACTGCACCAACTTTTTTTGCAAGGCAACACAAATTTTAAAATAAACTTCAAAACTCCAAACCCAACTTAACATAAAAAAAGTTTTGGCTGAGATGTTTTAAGAATTTAGATGAAATATATAAGAACAGAGTTTAGGAGCAAGTCTTTTTTTTTGTTTGAAAAAAGTAATATTAGCCCAACTTTCTCAGCTTAAGTTAATATTAGTCAGCTAATCCCTCATTAGACAGAATTCAGACTCTATAATTAAATTTAATAAACCGACATCATGATCTATAGTGTTTACCCATGATTAATTAATAATATTCTGCTCACACATTAATATGTGAATAATATTTAGAAAGTATTTCTTCTGTGTGAAATGTTTATGATCACTAAAAATAATTATTTGCTATCAGGTAGACTAGAGTAGATAAATAATATTCAAATGCTGATGATCTCAGTCTCAAAGCCAATCCATGCCTTCATTATATCCTGGAAGGCTTATGGGATTTTTTCCCCAAGCAACCAGGCAATTCCAAAACTTTAGTGTGCATGTGAGAGCTCTTTAACCAAGAGAGCGGGTTAAAATGCAAATTCTAGGTCTCCACCCAAAAGACTCCAATTTAGTATCTTTGAGCAAAAGGAGCCCAGGAATTTTCATTTCAAATAATCATCCCAATTGATGCACTGATGCACTCAGTAAGGTCTAGATGTGGATTTATTCTTGAGCTGCCCATTTATTCTAGTCATAATTTTGGGAGACAATCAGTTCTAAAGTGTTCCAAAATTATAGTCAGAAAATTATGGAGAAAATTAATATGGGACGTGTGCAAAGGGGGGCAGAAAAAGAGGAGTTTGGGAGAATTAATTGCTCTTTCTCAAAGAGCATGAGACTTACATAATTTAAAAAGGAATGAAGCACTTTTCAGAGAGATCTTGTTTCTATTTTTATTTCTAAAATCTTAGTTTTACTTAGAGTTGAGCAGGAGTATTCTGCCCACCAAAAGATCACAGAGAAATGAGAGAGAATTTCAAATATATAATTGGCATAATATAATATATAAAGCAGAACACAGTGCCTGAAAAAGAGTATAATTGCAATAAATATTTGTTGAATAAAATGAACAAATGCCTTAATTAATGAATAATTATAGTACTTCATAGCAAGAAATATATTTTTACAGATATTAAAATTTTCTATTTAACAAAGTTTTCCTATAACATAATTCTGAGATCTATTCTGTAAAACTATGTTAAGGTTGACAATAGTGCTATTATAAGTTTTTAGACAATAATTTTTTCATTGCAAGTGGCAGTTCAAAGAGGCTTTAGCGAAAAAAAAAAAAAGACAACATAGAGATTTATAAAAGTGGGGAGACCAAGAGTGGATCTTTTGACTTCAGGTACAACTGGACCCAGAGACACAAAAGCATCTCTGGGTTTTTTTGTTTTTTTCCCAAAACTCTAGCCCTTTCATCTCTCCACTCTGAATTTCTCTGTGTTTGCTCCATTTTCAAACAAGCTATCTCCTCATGATGACATGAAACCTGCCATTAGCTCCAATTCCACATCCTATCCTACCAGTAATTTTACCAGTAGAAAGAAAAGAGAGTACTTCTATTCCAATAGCCCAAGAAAAATTCTCCTCAAATGAGCTCTGATTGTACCTAATTAACATGACTTAGGCCCCACATCCATCATTGCACACAGCCATCCAATCACTGTGGCCAAGGACACGAGGTTAGGCCTGAGATACACATTTACCCCTGGACCTGGAGCACAGCTAGCCACACCTGAACAACATGGACCGAGAATGGAGTAATGGTAGTTCTCAAAGAAAAATTAAGGTGCTATTACCAGCAGGTAAAATTTACTACACAAAAGTCTGCTATAGATACTGTCAAACCGAAGCCCTACTGAATAAACCAAGCGAAATGATCTTTAAAAAAAATTCATGTGAGAGCAAGTGTATTCACTATGGCATTCCTGGGTCAGAGGCACGTATAAATACCTCTGTAGTTACCAAAGAAGACAATGGTGACAAGTAAATTTGAGATGTTAAGATAAGAACATTCAGTTTGGGACACTTCTTTGCAGTCCTATATTGAAATAAGATAGAGGTTCATAGAATTTTAGGGCTAGAAGGACCTTAAAGACCAATTGGTCTATTAACTGGGTTGCAGATGAAGAAATAAAACATTTCAGGATTTGGCTCCTTTCTACGTATGCATTTCTTTCTCTCACCATTTAATACCTTCTTTTCCTGTCTAGCCCTCTATTGTCCAATGTAGTAGCCATGTGGCTATTGAGCACTTCAAATACAGCTAGTTCAAACCGAGATGCGCTCTAAGTATAGAATACACAGAGAACTTCATAGACTTAGTATGTAAAAATTATGTAAAACGTTTCATTAATAGTTTTATATTGATTACACATTGAAATAATAATATCTGGGATGTATCGGGCTAAATAAAATATATTATTAAAAATTAATTCCATCTATTTTTCTTATCTTAAACTTGTTTTTCTTACTTTTTTAACTTTAAAATTACATATGTCATATTTACGGATATGACTTACATTTGTGGCTCATGTTAGGTCTTTATGGGTCAGCACCGTTCTGTCTACACTGTTTTTCAGTGACTAGAACATGCCACACTGCTTCTAATTTTCTGGCCATTTCACATATTGCTACCACCACCTGGAACACTCCTACCTCCTGTGCATCCTCAGAGCCCAGCATAAGTCATCCTGTCAGGAAGACCTTCCTTGACCTTTCAGTTCCCTCGTACATGTTCTCACAGCTCCCTGTCATCACGTTCCTCACATCATGTTGTTACCACTTGCTTCATTGTCTACCTCCTAAGTCCCCTGAGTTTAGGCGCCATGTTGTTCTTGTTCACCACTGTGTCCTGAGCACTGTGCCTGGCACATATTTATTGGACTAATTTTAAATAATTGAAGATAAGTTTCTCCCTCATCGTTTCCCAGAAACTCCAGTGTCCTCTTGCCTTCTAGGAATAGGAAGTGTATACTGTATTCAAATTTCCGCTTGTCAACACAGCAAAGGAAACCATCAACAAGATGAAAAGGCAACCTACTGAATGGGAGACAATAATTGCAAATCATGTATCTGATAAAGGGCTAATATCCAAACTATCCAAAAAACTCATACAACTCAATAGCAAAAAAAAAAAATTCATTTTAAAAATAAGCAGAAGATCTGAATAGACATTTTTCCAAAGAAGACATACAGATGGCCAGCAGGCACACGAACAGATGCTCAACATCATCAGTCATTAGGGAAATGAAAACCAAAACCACAATGAGATATTACCTCATACCTGTTAGAAAGGCGATTATCGAAAAGATAAGAAATAATTAGTGTCGTGAGGATGTGGAGAAAAGGGAACCCTTGGGCACTGTTAGTGGGAATGTAAATTGGTGCAACTACTATAGAAAATAGTATGGTAGTGCCTAAAACATTAAAAATAGAACTACCATATGATCTAGCAATTCCCCTTCTGGGTATATATCCAAAGAAAACGAAAACACTAATTCAAAAAGATATATGCACCCCCATGTTCACTGAAGTGTTATTTACAATATCCAAGATATGGGAAAAAAATCTAAGTTTCCATCTATGGATGAATGAATAGAGAAATTTTATATATATAATGGAATATTATTCAGTCGTGAAAAGGAATGAAACTTTGCCATTTGCAACAACATGGATGGACCTCGAGGGCACTATGCTAACTGAAATAAGTCAGACAGAGAGAGACAAATACCATACCACCTCTCTTATATGTAGCATCCAAAAAAGAATTAAAAAAAAAAAAGCTCACAGATACAGGAACAGACTGTTGGTTGCAAGAGGTAGGGCGTAAGGGGTGGGAGAAATGGGTGAACTGTTTTTTTGTGTTTTTTTTTTTTTTAGTTTACATAAATTATTTAGCTTAAATAAATATTTTAATAAACTAAGTAAATTTAGTTTAAAAATTTTTTTTTTAATTTCTGGTTTTCAAATTTTCTAGAACTTATGATCCTTTTCTCCACATCTGAATGGCAAGAGTGATTCGTTTGCACTGTTTTCCTTATAGGTGACACAGTGGAGGGGTTTGGTCCCCAGAGAATTAAAAGAGGATCCTGCAAGGCAACCACAGTAGCATGTTGCATAGCTAATGGATATCTGCAATCAAAGGCGTGCGATCTAAGCATCAAGACAAACAGTTTTCACAACATTTAAAACACACACTATATTTACTTTTCAGCTTTTTAATTATAAAATCAATGGAGTGTTAATGATTTAAGCATTAGCGTACTCACTGGGAATTCCAAATCTCCTCTTTTTGAGGCATAAATCTATAAGTTGCTCAATTTATCCAATTTGTCAGAACAATTTCCATTAGAAAATATGAATATTTAATGAAAAGAAAACTGGCACAAGCCATTTCTCTTAAGCATCTAACGACTTACTGGAAGAAATGAAAATTGTTAGTGAATTATCTCATTTCTATTTCCGTCATATAATGATCATCCGCAGATGTCTTTGAATGTTGTCCCTTGCTTTGTTTTGGAGTTAGGTTTTTGTTGTGATGTGTTTATTCAGTTGTGGGGTTTTACTTTGTTATTGGGCAATAAAGGGACATCAGTGATATATGGGGTATTTCCTTAATCATGAAACATAGCAAAAATACTTTTAATGTTTTCTCAAATCCTTGTTGTGCTGTTTGTTCCCACCAGACCCCATTGTAAATAAAATAATTAGCTATGTGTGTGTGAATATAAAAGATTAATTTAAATATCATTGTGTGTGTTGCATTTTGCAGCTTAAAAAGTGCCTTCACATATTTTATCTCATTGATACTCAATGGAAGTTATCATTATTCCCAGTTTACAAATGAATCAACAGAGGATTGGAGAGGTAACATGTTTACCCAAGTGCCAGAACCAAGACTCAACTAACACTTTAAGTTCCGTCTCTTTCCTCTACCCAAAACCTTCCCGATATCTCGTACACTTTAAAAAAGATTTGCTTTCACAAAATCTCTAATTTCAACTCGATTTTATTATCTGCCTCTTTCTTGTTCAACTTAGAGTGCTTGGCACATAGTAAGTACTCATTAAGTGTTAGCTATATTATTCTTTCTTTTGAAGTGAGGTTACTGAATAGAAATGGCAATTTTTTTCAAGTTAGATTCTATTTCACTGTATTGCTAATTGTTCTCAATTTAAGGCATGTAACTAGACTTCTTGTTTCATGGCTCCAAATTTATATAATCTGCCTCTCTACGATCCTACGATCCTCTAAGGCAGAGGGCAAATTCTCTGAGTGATGGCAATAGCAGAGGTCTCATATAATTGTCACAACTTAAAGCCTTAATTGTCTCACTAGAGCTTCTGTAGTGGTGCCAATTAGTACAGACTCCTCTTTCTGGGCCAGTTGGAGGGTAAATTTTATGCCCTGTGGTTTCAAGTAAGGTTTGTTTATTTGGGCTGTTTTCACTAGCTTTTTTCCATCTTTCTAATTTTCTTCACTTTTAATTTTCAACTCCTCTCTTTCCACAAAAGAGGGCTTAAAACTCACTTTCACAATTCTCTAAGAACTTCCTTGACCTCCAATCCTTGATAATGTACTCAGCATTGGACACCAGAGGCTCTGAAACAAACATTTTTAGTGTACTGAAAAGACCACCTAAATATTTTTCTTTTTGCCTGCAAATATTATGTGTTTTTGCTCATGTAAATCAAGTGGATTCTAATAATGCTACTCTAATCAGAGAATTTGATCTTCTGGTCCAGGTGTACATGAACCCTACAGTCAGTCTGGTTTGACCAAAAAGAATAAATTTCTCTGCGTGGAAGGAAAGGAGAGAAATCATAGACAAAATTAGGGAAGATCAAGTGCAAGTACAAGGTCTTAAGGGACCAGAAAGCTTATATTTGGTTTTGGAAACTTCTCATTCCTTCAATAAATGTTAGAGTGTCTAATGTGTGCACAATACTGCCTGGAAAGTTTTCACGATCCTAAGTTGTATCGCATAGTGTTTTAGAAATTGAACTTTGTATTGGTTAGTTTGTTATAGCTATTAATAACTAGCTATAATTAGCTAGTTTATCATGAATATTAGTTTGTTGCAGCTAATTTGTTATAGCTACTATTAGTTAGTTTGTAAAAGCTACTATTAGTTTGTTATAACTAGCTTGTTACAATTAAACTGTAGAAGTCTGTTATTGTTGTAACAAACGCCAACACTGCATTGGCTATTCATAATAAAAGTTTATTTCCGGCTCACTAAAATCCAAAATCAGTGTTTCTAATCTGCAGGCATTTCTCTTGCAAGTGGAGATTCAGAAGCCTCTGCTACAAGCTTTGAAGTCAAATAAACCTTGGTTTCAATCACAGCTCTGCAACTGACTGTGTGATCAGGGACAAGTAACAAACTCTCTGAGTTTCTCCATGTGTAAGATGAGGATTATAATATCACCATATGGTTGGTCATGAGGGTAAGTGATATAATTATAGCAATAAACTGCCAACATTTTCAAGTGCCGGGTAACATCCCAGCTTTGTCCACATTATCTCACACTTTTCACAATTCACCTATAAAGTAGGGACTATTATTATCATCTCTATTTTACAGACTGAGGTTGTAGTAGATGAAGTACAAAAATAATTGATGAACTACAACAACTTTTCATGCCCTCTTGTATCCACACCCTGTACAATGTGATTTTGCAGTAATTCTCATCAAAAGATGGAATCCCTCTCCCATGAATCTGGTTGGACCTTGTGACTTGCTTCAGCTAATAGAAGGTGACAAAAGTGACACTATCAATTCCGAGCCTAGACTCTGGCTGTTTTGGATACCCACACCACTATGTGAACAAGTCTGGGCTTGCCTGGTGGAGGATGAGAGATCATGTGTAGAAGAGCTGTTTCAGGTGAGGCTATGCAAGACTAACCCATCCTCCCAGCTGGCTCCCCACAGACACTGAGCTAGCCAAAATGGCCCAGACCAGAAGAACCACCCAATCAACCCACAGACTCACGAGCTTAATAAATTCTGTTTTAATCTGCTTTGGTATGGTCTGTTACACAGCATTATTTGCGGTAGTAAATAACTGAGACAGAAGTTCCAAGAGGTTGCATTACCACCTTAAGGCCACACATCTAGTGAGATAGAGAGCCAGGAGTGGAACCATAATCTATGGAATCTAAAACATATGTCCTTACCTACTGCAATATGCTAAGATAATTATCTTGTCAAATTGGCTTAAATGCTTAACAAATAAATCCATTAATACTATGCTCTATTATTAAACTCTACAATCCAGAGCAAATTAGTGTTTGCCTTGATGTCAGTTGCTCACAACTGCTTCTCCAAAACTAGTGCTGTGCCTGACGTGTAATATGTCTTCAGTAAATATTTATTGAATGAATTACTGCAGGTTGGCTACTCAGATAAATCAGCAATGAAGCTCACCCTCGAGGAGCTGAGAGTCTAAAAGGGCAGAGCAAACACAGATATAACTAATGGGAATGTAAGATGGAAAGGGTTAAGTGCCACAGGCAGGGAATCAGTAGAGCATTCTAGGAATTCAAAGGTGGGAGAAATTACGTACTGCAAGGGAGATAGTAAAATATTTCACTGAGATGACGATGTTAGATTTTATCTTTAGTGCACGGACTTTGAACCCATGAAGATTATGAGCTTGGGGCATTCTAAGCATGAAGACATCAAGAACAACCCATGGACGTAAGAAACAATGATACCAACACAAGAAAATAGTGTTGATTTCCACTGGGTGAAACATACATTCAGTCTACTTCCTAAATCAAAGGCTTCGTGCAATCAATCCCCCAGCCTAACACCAAGACTCTGACTTGATTGGCTCAGGTTCAAACGCCTATCATTTAATTCATCTCTTCCTATTCACTCATCAGTTCTTACTTTTATTCATTTATTCATTCTTTCAACAAACATTATTTACCTAAGAACACAGCTAGGTACCATTCCCAAAGATTAGAAGGGAGAATGCATTTCATCCACTTATTTTAAAACAGAGTATAAGATTTTGAAAGGCAAGGACCACTTATTTACTCCTCTCTTTCAGTCCGCAAAGCACCTGTCACAGAACAGTGCTCAAATGCAAGCTGAACACAGAAATACACAAAAATGCCAACTGGTTTTAAATTACCTTAAAAGTTGCTTAAGAGAAAACTGGCCCTTTTTTCTAAAAGGTGCTCGTTAATGTTCATTATCGTTTACTTCTATAAAGCTCAATTGTATTTCTCATTAAATAAATCCATATATTAATGTGGATATTTAATATTCACTCACTATGCTGGGCATCAGGCTTAAGAAGTTGTCTAAGGGGGCCAGCCCAGTGGCGGGGTGGTTAAGTTCGCGGGCTCTGCTTCGGTGGCACAGGGTTCACAGGTTCAGATCCCAGGCATAGACCTACATACTGCTCATCAAGCCATGCTGTGGCGAAGTCCCACATACAAAATAGAGGAAGATGGGCACAGATGTTAGCTCAGGGCCAATCTTCCTCAGCAAAAAAAAAAAAAAGTTGTCTAAGATATTATCTTTATCTTCAAGGAGCATAGAGAGGTAGGTGTCAGGGACTGTTCTAGTGTCTGAGGGTCCAACAATGAATGAGACAGAGAAGGTCCTTGTTCTCATAGAGCTTCCAGACTAGAAGAAGGATATGTACAATAAAGAAAAATACAATTACAAAAACTTTAAAGATAATTCCAAAAAGTGATAATGCTACAAGACGATGAAACAACATAATATGACAGAAATCTATTGAGTCTAACTTCTTTAACTAGGGGCTCAGGATAGACTTTTTGAAGAATTGACACTTAAGCTGAGAAAAGATTGACAAAAAGGGCTCCACCATGGGACACTCTGAGGACGGAGTGTTTTAGGCAGGGCGAGTGGCATGTGCAAAGGCCTTCAGTCTGGAGTAAATGTGGCTATCACATATATTGCCATATAATAGAAACTATTTCAAGGGAGGTAAGTACTTTAAAAGAACTTTAGAAAAAGATATTGGCATACTAACCAATCAGTGATTAAAGTTCAAAGCTAGACACAGACTCCATCGAGACAAGGTCACTTAAAGCCCTTTCAGAGTGAGCATACGTGTGTAGAGTGTGAGTTTGCCTGCTCTGTTAACCACAAATTATCCTTGGCTGTCAACCACGAATTGGAGGCTGCCCCTAACTGGCTTGGCTTCCTCTCTTGCTACCTGTCATGCTGTCCAGTTCTTGGCACCCCTGGATGCCTGCGCTAAAATAGCGATCTTCATAACCACAATCCACCTACCACAAGTCTGTCCCTGACCAGAGACTCCTAGGCACCTCAGAGCCATCAGCCAGCACACTTTTATCCATGAACATAAGGTGTGTGCTCATCCTCCTGCCAAATCAGGTTGTTTGTGGTTATCACCCCAGGAAACAATTTACTGATCAAGACAAATGAAAAGAACTTCATTTAGGAGTTCTGTATTAAATGCCTACTGAGATCTTAATTGAAATTTTTACATTATCCATGAAAAACTATCTAAATAGATAGATCTATCAATCTATTTCTGCCTATAACAAGGACACAGGGACACATGCTTTCCTTGTCAGACTCATTTCTTGCTCTTATCCATCCCCCTATATTGCTGATCTAAAGCTTAGAGTGGAAATGAGGGCAGCTATGTTCCTACATGAGTTCCTTAATTGTTTTCACCTAGAAATTGGTCTAGGTGTCTAGCAAAAGCACGGGGCCAAAAAGCCAAGGATTTCATTAAACAGGGACAGACCCAAATCAAAAGCAAGATGACAACATCTTCCCAGAACCCTTAGATTAGGCGTTCTACTCATTTCCGTAAGTGGCTATACTTTTTCCATCATAGAATTTATGACACTTAATTGTTATAGTGTGTTAGAGGGTCTATGTTTTCCATTAGAGTATAATGTCAGTAAGGATAAGAATTGTACTGATCAGGGCCAGCCCCGTGGCTTAGTGGTTAAGTGCGCGCCCTCCGCTACTGGTGGCCCGGGGTTCGGATCCCAGGCGCGCACTGATGCACCACTTCTCCGGCCATGCTGAGGCTGCGTCCCACATACAGCAACTAGAAGGATGTGCAACTATGACATACAACTATCTACTGGGGCTTTGGAGAAAAAAAAAAAAGGAGGAGGATTGGCAATAGATGTTAGCTCAGAGCCGGTCTTCCTCAGCAAAAAGAGGAGGATTGGCATGGATGTTAGCTCAGGGCTGATCTTCCTCACAAAAAACAAACAAACAAACAAACAAACTAAAAAAAAAAAAAAGAATTATACTGATCTTCCTCATCATATTATCCCCAGTGCCTGGCCAGTGTCTGGCATCTCTATATTCATAATTTGTTGAATTAATGAATAAATGAAGAAATTCCTCAGAAACACTCTCTCAAACTAAAACAAATTCAGACAGTGTGCTTTTAAATTCTTCCTGCCAATCACAGCTCTGGCCACCACGCACCATGTCCTCCACGCAAGAACACTAGGTGCATCTTGCTGCATTTTTCTGTTAGACAGCTCTTGAGGAAAATTCATTGTAGGTACCTGTACAATGTAAGGTGGTATGTGCTGTCAGTGCATAGCCCATAAAATTAAGGAAACGCCAAAAAAAAGAAAAAGAAAACTATATGCATTGGTAGCAATATGTCTTCTACTGCTCCATTCATAGTGGTATTTCCCAGCAGTTGTGTTCAGGGCTAGCTTTTCAGGGGGCAAGGAGCTTTATTCATGCTATAACCCCCACGCAGAGTGTACAAAAGCTCCACCGTATTTAGAGGACTTATGGAGTGTCTAAGAATTCATATAGTTGTGCAGGCTAATCCTAGGGCGCTGCTCACTTTGTAGATATCATAGATTTCCATATCTATTAGGACAATTTTAAGAGAGATGTGAGTAGTACCCATTCTAACAAAAACAGCATATTATGTCAATTTTCCAATATAGCAGATCTTGTTTTATTGCACTTCACTTTATTGCACTTTACAGATATCGCGTTTTTTACAGGACCCTCCACCAGCAAAAAGATTATAACTCGTTGAAGGCTCAGATGATGGTTAGCATTTTTTAGCTATAAAGTATTTTTAATTAAGGTATGTACACTGTTTTTCCAGACATAATGCTATTGCACACTTAATAGGCTATAGTATAGTGTAAACATAAATTTTATATGCACTGGGAAATCAAAAAATTCATGTGACTCACTTTATTGTAGTATTCGCTTTAGTGTGGCGGTCTGGAACAGAACCCACAACATCTCCGAGGTATGCCTGTACTAGATGGAAATAAAGGACTTGAGCCACCCATTGACTATATGCACCATGGATATCCTTCTAGTTAACTCCATTTGGCTTTAACTGGCCAGAGTCAGTTTCTTTTAATTTCAACTAAAGAATTCCACCTAATTCATAAAATATCACCTCTAGCTATTTAATTCAGCTTCTAGTAACAAATAACTTCAGTTCTTCCAATTGACCTGCAACAACAGCAGGCCCTGTTAATTTTAGTAATAGTGATAGTAGTGCTATTAACATTAAAAATAATTGTATCTTATAACTGCACATTTTACACACATGATCTCATAAAAGAATCATGACAACTTTAAGAGGTGGGGACTAAGGTTATCTCCATTGTACAGATGAAAAAAAGTGAGGCTGTCTGAGGTCAAATAAATTCCCCAAGAGCCACAGCCAGTATGTGGTAGAGGTGGGATTATCGTCTGATACCCCGCATTCTTTCCCTGCACCAGCAAAGGCCTTCCTCTCAGACCTGAGAGCCACCCATGACTGCCTGCTCAGCCTGAAAGAGAGCAGGGATCACATGCACAGTCACCTGTACTCTCAATGTTGATATGCAGTGATTATCACTGATAATCACCAGGTTACCAGGCAACCAGATGTAAGATGAATAGCACTTTGGGAAGATGAAATGATTGGGAGGAGAATTAATTGATGCATTTTACCTTCAGAATTATGCCTCAGACCTTGCTCTCTGCCATTAGCTTTCTCTCAGTAATGAGATACATGCTCTTATTTTTTCAAAACCTTAACAGATCACATTTCCACCAAAAAAAAAAAATTCCATTGTTTCAATGACATCAAAGCTTGCTTTATAAAGACCAATTTTGCATAGATTTTATGTGGATGCTCATATTGAAAGACTTGTTTGAATTTTTTTAATTGATACCTCCATTCTGCCTTACACCAGTGCATTTTTCTATGCAATGTATTTCTTAAAAGATGTTGGTTAAAATAAAGTCAATTGAACTATCATCACACCCCCATATGGAAGATATGGGAGTTTTTAGGGATGGGTTGACAAATCAACTTGTTAATGTCCAGTTAAAAGCTCTTTTACCCAGATCTTGTCCCTTTCTTTGTGCTCTGTCCTAGATTTTTTAAATTCCTCCTTTGTGCTCTTACGTTGCAAGTCCCAGAAGTTGTCTACATATTCAAAAATGCAATTGTCCACACTTTCACTTGTACCTGAAACTGCATAAACAATACACAAACACATGTTCATACACATATATCCCCCAGTTTGAAAAGCCATTCATTTATTTCAAAGTCCATATTTTGGGTATATTGATCACTTTTTATGATCTCTTGAAACTAATATCTTGCAGAAGAAACCACTGGGGAAACAGACACAAATGGACCTTTTACTTGGGCTGTGTAGTAATAGTAATCAGTAAGTATGCATAACCTTCATCCTAAAGCAATTGGAAATGTGCATGTAAATGCTAAATGGAAACAGAAACGAGTAATTTAAGCAGATGTATGGATGAGAATATCAGTCAATTAGGAAAATTACAAACATATCATAAGTTTTCAACACTCACCCTTTGCTTTGTTTGACCCACATAGTGTTTAAAAATAATCAAATCTAAAGAAATAAATCAGGAGAAATTACTTTAAACTTTGAAATTTTAGTTTCTCTTAAAAATAGAAAGATCCGATACTATTACACAGAAATTCCTCCACAGTAATTTCTGATCAAAACTGAGTGGAGGCTGCTCCCTTTAGCGGACAGGGCAGTTTCCACGGTCCCCACCCCTCCTGCCAAATTTCACTCATTCCTCTTACCTGCCTAGTCCCTGTAGGCATCGGATGTTTCAGCCCCTAGTCTATCCCCTTCTACCAACACCTGTCTTCAAAACTTCCCCTGTATCCCCCAAATCTTGAAACCATATATCAGCTTTAATACTTCCCTCTCCCTCGCTGCCTGTGTCCAGATGGTCACCAGATCCTTTCAAGTCCACCTCTAAAATACATCTCTCCGTTTCTGTCCTCCCTTTAACTCCAAAAGTGCCACCCAGTTTTTTCACCCTGGCTCATCTGAACTGCTCCCACAGACTACCAACCAAACATGTGACTTCCAAGTTCCCCTGCATCCTCCAACCTATTGTTTCAGTGTCCCAATTATGTGATTCTGTTGCCTAAAACTTTGTTTCTGCCATTGCTTATAAAAAGTCCAAACACTGTAGCTTGGCTTTTAAAATCTTCCATGATCTCCCTGCCGCTACCCGATACACCTCCACTCCCACCTCCCAATGCACCACACTCCTCCCTCGATGCTCCAGCTCTGTGGAATTGTTCCTTGCTCCAGCTACTCTCTCTCTGCCTGGAAAGCCTCTGCTTCCTTTCCCTTCTCTCGCTCCCCCACTCTTCCCTTCACCCTCCCTCCCCACCAGACAAAATCCTAAATCTCTCTCAAGAACATCATATTCGCCATGAAGCCTTCTCTAATATCTCATATTGGAAGTCCTCCTTCTCTCTTTGTAACCCCATAGTTCCTGGCTTTTACACTTCTACATAGCTCTTATAAACTCCCTTGTACTCTAAGTATATGTCAGAAGCTCTCACTGGAGTATAAATTCCTTGAGGCTAGGTACCATGTCATAACATTTCTTTTTATCCTTTTAAAACTTGGTAAGTTGCTTGTTCACAGTAATAAACTCCTGAACATTTACTTAGTTTTGTGTACTGTGCTTAAGATTTTATAAGCATATCTTCTTTATTCCTCAAAAGACTCAGAGTCTCTTATTTTACAGACAAGGAAAATGAGGCTTAGAGACGCCTTGTAACTAGCTGAAGGTCCTAACACTAGCAGATGACAGACCCAAGATTGAAAATTAGGTGGTCCTAGTCCAAAGACCATGCCCTACTAAACTTTACTCCATATTATGCTAAAAAAAAGTTTATTATAAAATAAATGAACGTTAACACTGACCAAATTTACAAATACCTGTGCACATTTAAAAAGAGTGGAAAAATAAACACAAAGCAGTATGCCGTCTTTAAAAAAGACTTCCTTGGAATATTTTCCAGATATTGGCAAATTTTCTAACTGAATACAATATAGGACATGATAAATATCAACTTTAGTATCAATGTCAACATTTATGTCATAATTAGTTAATTGTGGCTTAAATGAAAAGCCATCCTGTAGACGTAACATCTTGACAAGATCACTCACGTAAATTAATGATAACTAACAGGTCATATCCCAATGGAAACAGGGAGTAGCTCATCCAGTACCCTAGAGCCATTGCAGAAACGATTTTGTGAGCAGGTAAAAAACTATAAGAGGGAGAATAGAGCATTTTAAAAATATATTTTTATTAAATATATTGGCAATAAATGGACAGGTATTATGTACTAGAGAAGAAAAGAAGAAAATGAGAAAATTCTAATTAATTACTTTGTGGAATTAATTGAATCATAGATGGCTAGATCTGGAAAGATCAACATTGTATAGATACGGGATAAGAAAACGGGAAATGACTTGCTCAGGACCATAAACCTAGTCAGATTTTAAGCTAGGCCTGAATGTAAGTTTTATGATTTCTAATTCAGCTGTCACCATGCCACTCCTCTCTGATAGTCTAACACGTTATGTGTGCTGGTGACAATATTTATTCCCTATTAGAAAAACATGTAATTGGAGTTGTGGTTTTCTAAATGGTGAAGGTCGCTATCAAATCATTCATGGAAGCTGTCTGTCTTACTAGCTCTGTGTTCTTTCTTCTCATTGTCTCCTTAACCCACTTCAATAATTTTTTCTCTCCACCACTCCACCAAAACTGCTCTTCTCCAGGCCATCAAAAATCTCCCGGTTGTTAAATCCAATGGTCATTTCTCACTCTTCAACTAGCCTGGCCTCTCTGCACTGTGGACACAGTCTATCAGTGTCACCATTATCAGGCAATTTGGCTCCCTTTTTCTGGCAGCCCGGACATTGGAAATAGGCTGGTGTTCATGAGAATGGTGCGTGGATACAAGAGGGTATGAATGGAGCATCAACAGAATCTGCTATAATATCTATTTTTAGATGGGACTGTTCAGGCAAAGGGGCACTGAATTCCACATTCAGTCTATTCAAGCTTTCTTCCAGCATAAAATTGCTCCAAGACCCATATCCTTCACTTGGTCTCATCTTGCTTTAAATAACCTAAATGCTCAACCTTTCTTGGCTCCCCTCGGGGAAACTATTTCATCTTGAATAGACCCAGCCTCACTCAGAGAGTTTAAAAATGTTTCAGATTAGTCCCTTGAATTTGCACTTACATCTTAGAAGATAGTATAAGAATAAAAAGGAATCTGGGATCCAATAAATCTGGATTTGAATCTCAGCTCCTTTTATTTAAGAAAATTTCCTAAGTTCTCAGAGCCTGACTTTCTTCAGCTGTAAAATAGACACAATGTTGCTATCTCTTTCACATAGCTGTTGTGACAATTATGTGCAATGATTTATATAAAGCATTTAGTGCAATGTGTTAATATTGTCAGGTTTAATTGTGCATTGGACTTTTCTCTGCTAGGATGGTGGATTCATTATCTCTTTTAAGGCAGTGTGTATTCTTTAAAGCACTAAACTCTTTACTGCCTCTGGGTTTTGCACCAACTCTTCACTCCTTCTCATTGAATAAAAATCATCTGGGCCCATTAGCTTAGTTCATGAGAGTGAGTGAGGTAGTCAATTACTATGTGCCCCTTAGATAATGCTGGGTAGTTTCACAGCTTTGGCCCAGACTAGGGTCAATCTCACAAAAGTTCATATGTCTCAAAGGTTAGGGAATATCCTTTTTCATTTAAAAAATATACATGGGGGCCAGCCAGGTGGCGTAGTGGTTAAGTTCACACGTTCCACTTCGGTGGCCCAGGGTTCGCTGGCTCGGATCCTGGGCGTAGACCTACTCACCGTTCATCAAGACAGGCTGAGGCAGCATCCCATATAGAAGAGCTACAACTCTACAACTATGATACACAACTATGTAGTGGGGTTTTGGGGAGAAAAAAGAAAAAAAAAAGAAGATTGGCAACAGAAGTTAACGCAGGGCCAATCTTCCTCAAAAAAAAAAAATGTATATATATATACACACAAACTACTATGTGGTATTCTTGGGGACAGAGCATGATAAGATAGGCAAAATCCCTGTTTTTATTGAACCATCGTTCAGCTAGAGGAGATAGAATTAAGAGGACAAATAGGGATAATATGCAAAATTGGGTTGTGTTTTGGCTCTATTTTGGACTTATTAAGTTTGGGATTCCTATTAGACATCCATATAGGCAGTCAGATGTGTGAGTGGAGAGCTCAGAGGTGAGGTCTGGCTGGAGATGTAAATTTTGAAGCCAGGAGGATGGTATTTAAAGCCCTGACACTAGAAGGAACTTAGCGAGCTAGTATATACAGAAAAAAAGAAGAGATGGCCCAGGAACTCCAACACTTAGAGATCTGGAAGAGAAAGATAAGCCAGCAAAAGGAACTGAGAGAGAGCGGCCAGCAAGTAAGGAGGAAAACTATGTCCCCAGTCATGATCATTCTTTGCCTGCACTGTTCCCAGCCAAGGACTGGGCACAGCGGGGCTGCCAACATGAGCCCATTCCTGCCTAAGTGGGCTACGTTTGCTTGGGGACTCTCTATTGGCCGGGCTGAGATTTTCTCCAGACTGTGCTGTGGTCTGAGGCTCTTCCTACACAGTCATCCTTCCCTCTCTCCTTTCACAAATGTCAGACCTGCAGGTGGTCTGAAAGTTTTCCGTTCTGTACCTGCTCACACTCCCTTGATTCGTTTCTAGATGTTTGCACCCATAAATCTCTTGCATGTCTGTTCCCATCTAGTGTCTGCTTTTCAGACCAAGATAATTCTGAGGCTTGCATTTTGCATCATATTTCAGAATTTCCCCCAGGGGATTCAGCTCTGTCATGCACTGTGTCTCTGGACTAATAACTTACTCTTTATCGGCTGCCTTTCCTTCCCTGTATCACTTCCCTCTTACTGCCCATTTCCCTTGTACCTGCCAATTAACTACTCACATTTGAAATTTGTCTCTGGGGAAACCCATACTAAGACAGATATTATAGGGGAAACAATGATTAAAAATTTTTAAGTATTTTCCAGGAGTAACTTAGGGGTGTTATCGTTTTGGGGGTCGATTCAGGTAGATAGAAACACCCGCACACCAGCCAATAGACAGGTAAGTGGAAATTTCGAATGGTCAAGAACCCACATGGCCATAAACCTGCCCGAGCTCACTCAGGCAGTGTCTGGGATTTCCATGTTCCCAAGAGCCATCAGCACAACAGATGGCTGAAATATTCTGGAGTTTATTTATATGCAGAGATTGTACAGTTAATGGGAAGAAGCTTAGCGAGTAAGCCAAATGCCGGAGCACACATCTGGATGGATGCTTTGGGCAGCTGGGCATAGATCAAGGAGGTTATTACTGCTGTCAAAGAATTGAGGATGGTCATAACCTTCTCACAACGCATCTGTGGAAGTCCCCTGCTTCCAAAAGAGTGGACCTTGATCAGCCCCGGTCCCTGTGTTCTGTTTGTCTACACTTACCCTTCACTAACATTCCCAATCCACTATAGGCTAAATCAGGGCCTGAAAGCCTCCCTGCATGGGCATCACTGCTAACTCTCTAAGGCCTTGAGTTTTAGTCAACTCTTCATAATCCAACTGTGCATTCTCCATGGCTAAGAACTTTCTCATGCCGCCTCACCCCATCTTGGGATAACTTGTTGCTATGGTCTGAATGTTTGTATCCCCTCAAAATTCATATGTTGAAAACCTAATTCCTAAGGTGATGGTATTAGGAGGTAAACTCTTTGGAACGTGATTAGGTCATCAGGGCATAGCCTTCATGAATGGAATTACTACCCTTATTAAAGAGGCCTCAGAGAGCCAACGCATCCCTCCCACCATGTGAGGATACAACAAGAAGTCTGTGACCCAGAAGAAGGCCCTCACCTGACCATGCTGGCACCCTGATCTCAGACTCCCAGCCTCCAGAACTGTGAGAAATAACTGTTGTTTATAAGCCACCTCATCTGTGGTATTTTGTTGTAGCAGCCCAAATGGACTAAGACACTCACTAAACTGCAAAGCAATTTTAAGAGAAGATCAAGAAGCCTCATAAGGAAGCTAAATCTATTCTTTGAGCATCTTCTCAAGGACCTAGCAATTCTGCTTCTAAGAATTTATCTAAATGAAATACAATCAAGGAAGAGCAATGGTATTTATATGGCAAAAAAGGGCAACCTAAATGCTTAACAATATGTTAATGTTAAATGAATTATGGTGTATCCATATGATTAAATACTACACACGTTAAAAATAATGGGGGATGTTCCTGATACGTTGTTGAGTAAAAGAAAATTACAAGCTATAAATAGAATTCTATGGAAATTATTTTTAAAGTATATTATATATGTGTGTATATATGTATGTGTATATATGTATATGCATGTGTATATGTGTGTATATATATACACACACATATATATGTGTGTATGTGTATGTTTATGCCTGTGTGTGTGTTTGTATGTCCTCGTATGTAGAAAAAAAGACTAGAAAGATATCACAAATGGTTATTTCTGAATGGTAGAATTATCAGTGATTTTCTTCTGCATATTTTTCTCAAGTTCACAATTTTTAGAAAATGAATATGACTTCCTATGGTATCAGGAAAGAAAAGTTAATAAATATTAGCTAATAAAATAATAAACATATTATTTAACAAAAGACAAAGAAGTTCTCAGTGTGCTCCAAAGACGACGGATATCACTTTGATCAGGGTGGGTGGGGTGGGGCCAGGGGCCAGGCGCCTACATGGAATCAGCCAAAAACAAGATTTTCAATAGGTTTTACCTTCTGTGTCCTGAGCTGTCTGCGGGGCCTGAGGGAAGCTGTGGTCACTCTGCCCAGCAGGAGAAGGATTGGTGACAGGTGTAAGGGATCATCAGGTACCTTCTGGGTTATGGGAAAAACAAACCTGCCAAAGGGAGCTGTGTACGCCTGACCCTGCAACGAAAGGACAGCGCAGGATGGTCCCCGGCAGCTCCCCTGCCATTTTCTTCAGAATGAAGGAGATTAATTCCTTTCAAGACATATCACCAAGGGCTTTGTGCTCCTACTCCACAAACAAATGTGAAATTCCAGAGGCTGAACTTTCTGCACGCACACCTGTAAGCCAGACACTTGACTTTAATCTTGGATTAAGACCCAACTGGCCCTGGTGCCTTGGGCTCATCACTTGACCTCCTAGGATTTCCCATTCTGATATCTGGAAAAGCAGGATAACTATCCTGCCCTTGCTCCAGGGAGGTTATGTGGCAAGGTGGAAAAACAGCTGCAGAAGGCAGAGCTCTCCGAGACCTTGTCGACACTCTGAGTCTGTGAGGAAGGGCTTTCTCTAGAGCGTGTCTTGGAGCTGACATTGCTCTGCTCACGACTGGGAAAGCTTTTAGTCCAAGGGTCAGCTCAAGTTCTTGGTTGCAAATAGCAGAAATGTATTTTGAATAATTTAAGATAAACAAGATTTACTGGAAAGTTATCAGTGTGGGAGAGTGGGGAGAGTGGCTGGGCACTAGGCTTCAAGAGGAGCAGGGACTATGCTAAGTCTGGATGTCCAAGAAGGATGACCACTGCCTTGTAGCAACAACAGCTCCAAGGTGAGGCCAATTCCGCTGCTGCTGCTACCACCACCACCACCACTGCTGCAGTAAAGCATCTCCAACGGTCCCTCTCGTCTGTGGGTCATTCACTCAAGTACAGCGCTCCAGGGGCAGAGCGTAGATCATGTGCCTGTCTGATGATTTCACCAAGGCGAGAAGAGGGAGGATTTGGTCTCCTTAAAACTGCAGTGGAAAGTGGTTCCTTGGAATACCCTGTTGACAGGCCCATGCACAGTGGAGGAAAGGTAATCGCTCTTAATCTGAGTGTGTCTCTTTCACACAACCACAAAAAGCCAAACTAATAGTCCAGGCCACCCCACCAGCAATTCAACTGAAGAGAGAAAAATCATGACAAAAATCAGTGTTGTGGTAGAGGCCAGTTCACTGATTTCTGTCCTCAACCAGCTTTTCTGGTCTTATCTCACAACTGCCCTATAAAACCCAGGCTACTTGCAGCAGTGTCTCCTGAAGACTTTGTTCCTCTCTGCTATGTAATTAACAAGTGCTCCCTGCCCAGAACACAGTCTCTCTATGGACTCTTCTCCTATACAACAAAAGTCCTCCATTCTCTAGGGCTCATTTCAAAAGCCAGCACCTCCATGGCATTTTTCCTGGCCATCCCTATCAGAGCAGCTCTCTATCTCTTCTAAACTCCTCTAAGACTCCACGTCTATAACCCCCAAAGGCCATGATCCGTGTGGTTCTATTCCAGAGTGGGGCTATGTTGGAAAAAGCACAACCCAATAGGAGAAAATTCCCTTATATCTTAATTCTGTGGAGCCCTCAAACACCAGTCACCCTCTCCATCACGAGGCATCTCCTACTTTATTCCGGTATTTATTTCCTGCTTTCCTCTTTCCCATCTTTATTATGTAAGTAAGACTTAAAGTTTTCCAGCAAGTCTTTCTTTTTTCCTTCTCTGTACATTTTCTGATTCTGCATCTCTCTCTCTCTCTCTTTCTGACACACACACACACACAAACATACCCCTCTAGAAACTGTCTGGCAGAGGCAGACTCTCCAGGGGATGGAAGGAAGGAAATTAAGGTGGAGATAACAGAAAGCTATATGAAAGGGGAGGAGGTGTTATAACCACTGCCAGGTTAATAAATTTATCCCACTACATATCCATCACGCATTTGGAAAATTACCCAGAATTAAAGTTATTTGTGCACATGCATTTTCTTCCCAACTGAATTTTGAGATTTTCAAGGGTAGAGACCAAGCCTCATTCATCTCTTTTGCTCTTACAGAGCTTAGCACAGTTCCTGATTCATAGTAACCACTCATTATACACATAATGAATTAATGAGCATATTAATTAGTTGATTAACTAACAATAATTAGCAGGTCACCAGTGGCCATGGTTGCGCTCTCCAATGGTTATGCAACGAAGCAAATTAATGATTTCCTAGCTCTTGATTCCCAGAAGTTCTATTTCTGCCATATCTGTATAGATATCATTAATAAGAACTCCAAATAAACGAGATCTATCTGAGAGAGAGGCTTACTACCAGGAGCTCAAAACCCATTTTGATCTTTCACTGAAATAAGCGCAGATATGACTCACACAGTACACACTTTTTAAAAATGAGCTTTAATTTCCTTGCCTCTGGCAGTAGCTTTAGAAGTAGCAGAGTGAAGGGCTGGGAGAGGATTCAGAAGGGGGCGGAGGCTGAGGGGTCGTCCAAGCTGGGACCTTATTGACAGCAGGATCCTTGCCACAAGGTGTATGGTAAAGCCTGACTCTCCCATCACCTAGCGTTTGAAAGCTCCAATGAAAGTGATAATAATTATTTCATTGGTGTGGTACTTTCTGCCTCCCAAAGTCCATGACCTCATTTAATCCTCCTAGCAATTGTGAGATCCTCTTTCCTATTCCTAGGCATCCTTACTTCATCCACTTAATTCTACAATTTAAAGCCACATATAGTAAAAAGGTACACACTGTAACAACAGTGATAAAATAAAGAGAGAAATACATTTGAGCTACATTAAAATATGTGTAAGATGATATCAGTGTTCAGATTTTAAAAGAATAGGTGTGATAATAATGAGCTCAAAATTTATTAAGATCTACTAGATGCCAATCCTTCTCCATGCATTTCATCCCCAAACTACCCCATGATGAAAGCACTATTATCATTCCCATTTTATAGATGAAAGAACTAAGGCATAAGAAGTCTCATAAGAGATTTGACGAAGGTAAAAGCATAGCAGGGCAGGGTTTGAACCCAGGAGTTTTCTGGTCCTGTGCACCGAGTCACATATTAACTGTTTTCACAGCCAAATCAATGTAGGAAATAATGATAAACAAGATTTCTTTACTTCAAGACTTCACAGCTTTTAACATGCTGGTTTGCATTGCAATTCTGTAAGAGTTATTTTCTAAATTCATTTGATCATGACACACTTTTGTTCTTGTGGAGCTAGTGTGCTAGTTTGGGAAACATGCCATAGGTTTCGCCTCTACCTTGAATGCAAAGTCTCTGAAAAGCTATTTGATGTTTCCAAAGAAGGCACTGAGCGCCTTCCGGCACATCATAAAAAATGGGAAGAAAAATTGCCAGCCATTTACATCGGGCCAGGCTCTGCAGTAAGTTGCCGTTCCCATCTTTGAAATGAAGAAACTAAGCTTAGGAAGCCTTGCCCAACTTGCCCAAGTGGTGGAGTCAAAATTCAAATCCAGGTAGGCTGATCTCAGAAGTAATGCTTTGAACTACTGGATTATACTATAATGTCACCGCCACGCAGAACAGTGAGCAACCAAGAGTCTCTGAGCAGTAGCATGTTACCATGGCAACAGCACAGGCTATGGGACAGGTCCTGACTGTGACCTTGGGCCGAATCAACTTAACCTCTAGAACCTTAGTTTTTCTGTCTATACAATGGAAGCAATAAAACATATTCAAGAGGTTGATATGAAGAGTAAAGCAGATAAGATACATAAAGGACTTAGTACAGTAACTCGCCTACGGTAAATGCTTGATAAACATAAGCTAATAATTCACTAATTCCAAACAGAGCACTAATGTTTTCTAGAAGAGTTTTATTTTTCAAGGTAAGATTATATTGTTTCCCCTGAAATTTCTTTTTTTTTTTTTTTTTTTTTGTGAGGAAGGTCAGCCCTGAGCTAAGATCCGTGCTCATCCTCCTCTTTTTGCTGAGGAAGACCGGCTCTGAGCTAACATCTATTGCCAATGCTCCTCCTTTTTTTTCCCCAAAGCCCCAGTAGATAGTTGTATGTCATAGTTGCACATCCTTCTAGTTGCTGTAGGTGGGACGCGGCCTCAGCATGGCTGGAGAAGCAGTGCATAAGTGCGCACCTGGGATCCGAACCCAGACCGCCAGAAGCGGAGCGCGCGCACTTAACTGCTAAGCCACGGGGCCGGCCCTCCCCTGAAATTTCTTTTGATGCACAGATGACAACAGGCAGGACAGGGAAGGCAACGTGGAGTCCCAAACATGTGGTTCATTTATCTGGTTGGGAAATTGCCACAGGGAGACTCACTTGAACACACAGGCTCAGTGTGTCCCTTTTATCTAGTAACTGAACTCTTTCTCATGTGATCTCATTCATTGTCCTCTAATCACCCGTTCCAGATTCCATTTAGATTCTCCCTCAAAGAGGAACTGGCTCTCTTCATACATACTTCACTCTACTCTTGATGGCTGTTGACTTCATCGCATAAGGCTTATCTAGTCCTATGACTATCAAGCAGGGTCAGGTTAACCTGGGCTACTGGGAGTGAGCTGAGAACTACCCAGACCTTCTCCAAATGGTTGAACCTCAATATGTTCTTGTTCACGTCACATTTGGGATCCAGGAATGTAAATCTTCTGCAGTCTCTTTGGCCTCACCTGGCCTCTGTCTTTGTGTATCTAAGCAAGCACACCACATTCTCCCAAACTCCCTAATTTGATATGTTCTCTTTCAATAATATAACATACAGAATGTTTCCAAGCATACACAAAGGCAAAAGTATACCTTTGCAAACACACTAGCTCTATACATATTCTATACTTAATCTGATACATTTTCTCCTCTGGTGCAGTAGATTTCCCTTCTGATCAATGCTGCCCATCAAATAACCAAAAAAGAGAAAGAAATGAATTGAATATACTACCACCTTAGAGCAAGCCACCACCAAAGCCAAGGCCACCACTAGTCCATATGATGCTTTTGTACAAATTAGCAAAAGGCACTCCCTCTGGGCAGATGTGGCCTCATGACAGAATACACAGTAGAATAAGTCCGAGTCGCTCACTTTCCCACTCTTCTGGATGTGCTCAGCAGTGCACATCCCAAACAACTGCACGTGGTGGCCCTGATCATCTTTTTCTAGATTACTGTAATAACCTCTTATCTGGTCTCCCTTCTTGACAACCTATATCCTATTCTCAAAATAGCATTTGCATTGATCTTTTCAAAATGTAAATCAGATCATATGACCCTGCTGTTTGAAATCCTCACACACTTGGAATAAAATGCAAAATTCTAGACATGACCTACAAGACGCTACTAGATCTGGCCCCTTCCTTCTTCACCATGAATTCTGCCCACTTGCTCACTCTGCTCCAGCACAATGGCCGTCTTTCTGTTCCTGGAACACTCTAGATTTGTTCCCACTTCAGAGTTTTTGTTCCTTCTACGAGTCAACTAAGCTGCATAACAAACCTTCCCCCAAATCAGTGGCTTACCATAATAAACCTTGCATGTGTGCACATGTGTGTGCACGGGTCTGCAAGTCAGTGGTGGCTTTGCAGGGACCAGCTCTGCTTCAGGCTGCAAGTTGGCTGAGCCTGGTTTAAAGCTATAAGTTGGGTCCATATCTGCCCCATGTATATCATATCCTTCTTGAACCAGTGCTACCCAGGGTATGTTCTTTTCACCATGAGTGGCAGGAGTATAACAGAACAAGCTGACCCATGCAAACATGTTTAAAGCCTTGGAGAACATTCCATTGACCAAAATAAGTCATATAGCCAAGCCCAATACCAGAGGGGCAGGAAACCACACCACTAACAATGGGAGGGTCCTGCAAAGTTCCCTGGCAAATGGGATAGAGATTCATTCCTGTTATAGGGCAGTGAAGCAATGGGACAAATAATCCCATCTACCTGACTGCTCTCAGCAACTATAATGCTCTGCTTCCACATTTCCTCATAGGTGGCTCTTTCTATCTTCAGTTTCAATGCCACCTCCTCACAGAGGTCCTCTTTGGCCATCGTATTCCCAATGTACATGTACCCCCACATACATTGGGGTACATGGCCACAGCTCATGTACCCCCAATGACTCTAATCCATTAGCTATTTTTGTTTTGTTCATTGTATGTACAGATTTAAATTTATTCATTTATTTATTTGTTGGCTTACCTATTTACTATATCCACCTCCACTAGGAACGTGAGCAAGAATTTTCTCTGTCTTATTCACTGCTTTAACCACAACATCACCTGGCACAGGGTAAGGGCTCAATAAATCTTGGTTGAATAAATACATTCTAGAAACCTATATTCTTATGAACACTTGCATCTTTATTTCTCAGTTCAATGTTAGTCCTACAGCATACTTTTAATTACTAATTTTCAGAAATGAATAAATGTGTGAATATCAGGATAGGAGAGTCAGGAAGGATGATTATATATTCAATGTAACATAGTTAAGAACAAAGGATTTGAAATCAAGCTCCAGCAGCATATGACCTAAGACCTCAGTGTTACTATCTATGGAATGGGAATAAAAATTGCAGATTTTCTGCAAGGATTAAATTAGCTGATGCGTGTACAACACTTACCTAATGGTAAGATGGGAGAGTGGCATGTAGTGATATGGGAAGGGTAGACATGGCCCAGACAGTGGAGGCCTTGTAGGCCAATGTGAAAAGTTTGTTAATGGGTGACTCAGATGGAACAGGTATTTCCAAGCTTTCTCAACCAGATTTCCCCTGTTTTTCCTAGAAACAACTGGGTTGGCAGACCTCTGGTCCCTGCGGTCATATCGCTCAGGTTGGGGCCGGCTGGCCGCTGCATTCCCCGGTGATGTTCATGATTCTCTGTGCTGAGGGACTCAAGACAGCCTTCTTCTTTGCTGACTTCCATCCCCTCAACCATTGCTTCAGGCCTATGAAACTATCTCTAAAGTAATCCTAAATGACATAGTCATACTTTTCTATCAGACTCGAATAAAATTCCATTTGGGAAACATGGGGCTAGATTGAATCTTTGTTTTGCTTTTTAGAGAATTCTATGCCCATCATTTCTGAATAGTCTGCTTCCTAGAACTGTATTAATGAATTACTTTTCCCATGAAGTAGGTAAGAAATCAACTTGACAGCCCCATTTTGGTAGAAGGATACAATAAGGCAAAGAGCAGGAACTCACCCTAGAGTCAGTTCTCATAGATAAGACAAGATGTGGTTAATTCTCTTATTTTAGAACTGACCTCCAATTAGTATTGGCCTCCTAGATAGTCAGCCCTCCCACTTTTATAAAGATTACCAAAATTTAGTAGTTTAATAATGCTTTTATGGCAAGGGTATAAGAAAGTGGTCACTCTTATTTACTGGTAATATGAGTCCACAATCTTTCCAAAGAGTAATTTGGCATGTCCATCCAAATTTAAAATGCACATTCATTTTGGCCAGAAAATTCCATTTCTAAGGCTCTAAGCTACAGTTACTCTTGTGCAAATATATATATGTAATAAAGACTGCATAGATAAAGATCATATAGAGATAAATCTTTTTCTCAGCATTGTTTCAAATTGAAATAAACATAGAGGCATAAACTTGTATATGCTTAGAAAAATTTTGGAAGGCTGCACAAAAAACTATTCAGAGTGGTTAATGGAGATAGGCGAGCAAAGGGACAGAGAGTGGAGAAGCACCAAGTAGAAAGGAAGAACTTTTATTTTTCCATTTATAGGATGCTGATTAAATTTTTAAAACACGGGTAGGTTTTAATTTTATTTTGTAAACATATACTTAATAAAAGAAAAAGAAAAAAAATTTTTTAATAAAATAAAGAGAAAGAAGATGTTGTATCTATCCCAAGAGGATTGTGTGGAGTAGACATTTAAAGGTACCTAACTTCTCCTCTTGTCCATGTTCCTGGCTCATTTGCTCCCACATCAGAGATAACACACACATTCTTCCTAAAATGAGAAAATTGACTTCAGCATCTCCAGGGTTCACTCTCAAATGATGCATCCAAAGGAGAAAACAAACAAGCAAGGAGTCCCTGGCTTGGGGAAAATGACTCGCTGGGAGAGGCAGCAAAAGCAAGATTTTGGAGCAACGTCATTGATGTCATCCTGTGGCAGAGCATCAGTGCTGGTTTTTGCGTGCTTTTTGGAACTGAGGTTTGTCTCTCCACATTGGAGGTATTAAAGCTTAGTTGGAATACCGGTCCTAGTGAGTCCAAATTCATAATTGCAATCCGTGGAGAAGCTTAAATGGAGGTCACTCTATCAAGGTCAAACACTAGAATTTGTTTATTTTAGTTGAGGGTCCATGCAAGAGGAAAGAGATGCAGCAGGCACCATCCACCCTGCACTGGAAAAATTAAGTACATGCCCTAGGAAAATCAGCTCTGAGTATCTGTGATATGGGTTAGCAACTCCAACAGCAACAATGGCTGTTTGTTGAACACGCACTCTGAGCCAGGCATTGTGCTAAGCGTGCTGCATACACTTGCTCACTGAGCCCTCACAACAGATTTATCATGTTTATCTTACAGATTAAATACTTGTCCAACAGTTTATAAGTGGTAGAGCCAGGAATAAAACTATGTTGGCCTGATTTCTCAAGCCCGTGCTATTAGCTACTCTACGACAAGATGCTGTTGTTTTTGCCGTGGCATTCTAAGTTGCTTTTTAGAGATGCAGGGTCACTCGGGCCGCCCTGCACCACGATGGAAGAGTTCACATGTCTGAACGCCCATTATCTAGGCTTTCCGGGCCAAGGCTCATGGCCACTCTCCCTTTCCCTTTTGCCATTTTTGAAAAAGAAGTTCTGCCAGAACCGTAACAACTACTTATAAAGCTCACAGTCATCATTGTATTGATCATTTCCCAAGTTACTTTGGGTTGCTGGGGCTCTCAGGAGAGAAATCCAACCTTTTGCTTCTTTGTTCATTCCCCTTGATTTTATTCTTCAAAACAACACAATACTATAAAGGAGATGCCGTTTCCTTCCTTTCATTGTTGCTGAAGTGGAGGTGCTCACACATCAAGCATCTTACCCGGTTACTTAACTAATTTCTTAACCTCTCCAAATCTCAGTTTCCTTGCTGATAAATTGGAGATAATATCCAACCCTTAGAGGTGTTGAGATCATGTCTACAAAGTTCAGAGCACAAAGTAGGCATTCAGTGAACTGCATCTGCCCTCATGGTTAGGTAGTTCTATTGCTGGGAAGCAAGATATAACCTGTGTGACCCTGTACAAGTTCCATACCTTCTCTAAACATCACCTGTCCACTGGGAATATTATCACCCAGTTCACAGGGCTATTTTGAGGATTAAATGGAATAAATATTCTACATAAAATAACTACGCTAGTGACTGGTTCACACTCAAAACGGAATACATAATAATCTCCAAAATGAATGCTGTTGACATGTGTCTATCTATCTTACTCCAGGAATTTTATGTATCATGTATGAAAGCAACATCCTCCCTCTCCTAGCCCCTGTCTCCATCCCACTTACCCCCAGACTCCTTAGGAGAATATGGAATATTACGCGGGAATTTTTCCTCCCTCTTAATGTTGCTTTTTAATAAGACAAGGCAGCCCTACAACACGTTCGAGCTTTTTTCTCATCCTCTAAGTCACTGAGGGTCTTCTCAGTGGCCCGCAGCAAGATGCCTCAAAGGAGGCCGCATTTTGGCCTAACTCTTATTCAGAAACACTGCTGATGCGATTCTCGGCTCTGGCCATACGCTTGATCGCTTTCCAACACAGCATTTGATGTGAAAGGGAGGAAGAAAGAATCCTTCTCACTCAATGGCTAAAAATAATTTCAGAGAGCTAGAGGCAAAGCAGAGGTGATGGCAGCTATCTCCTGGAACAGTTGATAAACCGAGTCTCCTGCAAGCCAATTTCATGCATTTTCTTTTCTATCCTTTTGCTTCCCCTACATACTCTTTCTTTCTGGACATGGTGGGGGAAGCCTCACAAATTAAACTAGGAAAACTCTGGGTGTCCTGTCATCTAATCTTCAGCTTAAGGTTGTAGCTGCCCCTTTGCAAAGTCTTCTCACTGAGTCAGTACAGCTGATTAGAAGACCAGTTCCCTCATGCTCAGCCTGCAGGTGCCCCGTTTTGGAACTCAGCAGCTGCACATGAAATATGCCAGATCTGTCAAAAGACAAGATGGTTCACAGATGCCCAGAAGCAGGGCAGAGAAGGCTGACTGGGAGATGTGCTGCAAGATGCAAGCAAATAATACCACCAGGAGGCTGGAAACTCAAAGGTGATTTCAGCCATGTGGCCCCTTGATTCGGAAGGGTAGTGGCTTCAGTATTTCCTTCATTAAGTAGTAGATAATAACAACAATAAACAAACACATAGAGACAGAGATTGGATTGGTGGTTACCAGAGGGGAAGGGGGGAGGGAGGAGGGTGAAAGGGATAATTCGGCACATGTGTGTGGTGATGGGTTGTAATTAGTATTTGGGTGGTGAACATGATGTAATCTATGCAGAAATAGAAGTATAATGATGTACACCTGAAATTTATACAATGTTATAAACCAATATTACTGCAATAAACAAAAAATTAAAAAAAAAAAAAAAAGAGTAGTGGCTTCAGACTCGAACTGCTCTCCTGAAATCCAGCTCAGTGGAAATTGCCCCTGGCTGCAAGCAGGCACATTGTTCCTGTCTTCATAGGAACACAGGGAGCTACTTCCCATCTGCTATTTGTGATGTGGTTATCTTTGCAAAATGCACATGCACGGGGCTAGCTGGGACCTAAAGAGCCAAAGAGTTCAAATGTTCTAATTAAAAAATTACTCCTGTGTGAGTTTATTGAGCATCATGTGTTATCACTTTTAAACCTCACACTATCATACCAGCCCAGTCATTACCATCTTATCCTCAATTTACACATGAGAAAATCAAGAAATGGAGAATGCTCTTAAATACCTTGTTCAAAAATCACAAAGCTGGTGGATAAGTTAGGAAAGTGTCTGTAAGGAATAGAAAACCCAACAGACAGTGGCTTACACAGAGGGGAATTATGCTTCTTATATAATAGTGTAATGGGAGATAGGCAGCTTTGGGCATTGGTTTAATGGTTCAAAAATGATCGCATCTCTTGATTCCAGTGGCTTTTCCCTCATGGTTGCAGAATAATTGCTTCAGCTCTGAGCATGAAGTCTGTATTCAAAGTGGCTGAAAGATATCAAGGAACAATGCCAGAACCTTTGTGCTTTCTATTAGGAACACAATGTCTTCCCAGAACTTTCTGAAATTGCCTCCCCAGTAACGTCTCATTGGTCAGAAATAAGTCATATGGCCACTCTTAGCTGCAAGAAAAGCGGGAAAACAAATATTTAGCCCTCCATCCCATAGTGGGAGCAGACCACAGAGAGATCAGGCTAATTTGGACTAAGGTGGCCGTGGCGGTGAAAGTGGTGAGAAGTAGACGGCCTCAAGAGACATTTGGTGGTAAAAATCGTCAGGCAGAGCTTGCTGATTGACTGCATGTGGGAGACGAGGGAAGAGGAGGAGTTACAAAGGAATCCTATGTTTCTAACCTGGTACATTCACTGAGACTGGGAGTCATGAAGAAGGAAAAAATTTTGGAGACGGGAGATCATGAGTACACCCTTGGACATGTTGAGACTGAACTGTCTTTGAAACATTTAAATGAATATTTTAGCAATTAAATACAAGAGTCAGAAGTAAGAGGAGCTGCCTAGGTTGGAGATATAGGAGATGTAAATTTGCTCTTGCCAATCATTAGCATAAATTTAGGGCTTTCCACCTTCTTTTACCTGTATTTCTGCTCTCTTGAATTCTCTGTGGCAGTGGTTCTCAAGCAGGTGCAGTTTTGTCCCCCAAGACATATTTGGCAATGTCTGGAGACATTCTTGGTGTCAAAATTTGGAGGGGAGCGGGTAGCATTATTGGCATCTAGTGGGTAGGAGGCCAGAGATGCTGCTAACCACTTCGCAGCGCACAAGACTACCCCCCCACCCACCCACCCACACACCCCGAAGATTTATCCAGTTCAAATTATCTGTCATGCTGAGACTGAGAGACCCAGCTGTACGGTAAACTCACTTCTGACCTTGTCACTCCTCTGGCCCACAAGGTCCCTAAGTGTTCCATTTTTGTGTTTCCCGTAACTCCTTAACACCTCTGACATTGCCGTCAGCTTAAAATTGTCATGATGTTATTCTACAGCAGCTTCCCAGAACCAGCTCCTAGCACAAAGACTCTTCTGGTGCTGGTGCATGGAGACAAGTAGTATTGTTGACTTGACTAAATTTATGTTTAAAGTCATCCCTAGAACCAGCAGCCTGACTTCGTTTATAATTTACAATTTAAGAGTCTCTTGAACATTGAGATCATAGAAAAAGTTATTATAAATGAACTCAGTCACTACTCCTAAGACATGGAATCTAAGAGGCATCTTGAATGGGTTGAAGGTAATCTTTAGGACATGTAAAAAGAATTGCTACTTTAGGCACAATGTTTTATCCGGAGAAGTAACCTAGATTACTGAGTAACCTAAGTTGCTGATCACTAGTAACCTAAATTACTGAGGATAGATTTATAACAGGAAATCTGTGGCTATCTGAAACACGTCCCTAAGTTTTTGAGGTGGATAACAACAAGAGCCATGTACCCCATAAACCACTACTTGGTTTCCCTCTAATGGTCAGTTTCTTGTACTTTCCTGATCATCCACTTGAAAAATATTAACTTGCTTTGCATATAAAAGCCATATAGTTGCTCCCAATGAGGCTTTATTAACCACATTAATTTCAGAGACACTCTCAGGATAAACCGATTGAGTAGGAGCTCTTTTCAGCTTGAGTCTAATAGAGCTGACATATGATTCTTAAGGACTTATTAAAATAAGCTCAGCTACTTGTCTGAATTCACAGGCTCTGATCCAATGACGTGGAGAGCAGCAGACCATTAAAATTAATTGAAAGTGCTGAACCATTTCAAGATTGATTTATTTTGTATTACAAAAAATTAAATAAAATGGGAGGTGCTAGGTTAGCCTCTGCCCTAAAGAATTAGTCTAAAATTACAATTGAAATGTCTCAAATGAAATTACTGTAAAACTCATTAAGATATATATTAGGTTTCCAAATCACACTTATGCCCCTTGTAATTTAAATACTGAGCTACTCTCATTTAGAGATAACTTGGATCTCAACGGTGAGCAAGTAGCAAGGGTTCCAACCAATTTGAGCACCTGGTGAGAACCTGGAATATCTCACCCACGCAAAGCCAGCTATTTAAGTGAGCTTTTTCTTTTCTTTTCTTTTTCTTTTTCCTTTTCTTTTAGGGGTAGGAAATGCCTGAAAAGGAAAAATCTTTTCCCAAAACCAAGACTATATTCTTTTATTGCATTTTACATTCTTCTATATTGTTCCTGGCATGCAGGACAGGAAACTCAAGTGGGCATTTGCTGCACAGCCTACTCAGCAGAAAGATGGAACATTTAGAGGCCTTTCATCTGAGGTGTCCAAAGTGATTTCAAAAGCAGCCATTCCAGTGTCTTCTGAACTGGTAGCAAAGGCAAAGAAAAGCAGGAAATCATCTTTCTATAAAAACATTCACAACGAAGAGGTAAAATGACAAGCTTGAACCCTTGCACTTGCCAAGCCCACCCTAGGGTACCCCCAGGCCTCATTTTGCACCTCTCTGCTCTTCCCACACTGTGCTCCAGACTCACCAGCCTCCCTCAATTTCCCCAGACACACAGCTCTCCACCTCGCCTGTCCACCTGCAGGTCTCATCACCGGCATGCTCCTCTCCTTTGCTCCCGTCGTCCAGCCAGCTTCCCTTCGCCCATGACATTCCTTTCTCAGGAACCTTCCCCCACATCTCACACTAGGTGAATTCCCATAGTATAACCTTCCCATGATACGATGCAATTGTAATTAATTAACAATATAAGTATGTTTTCATATCTATGTCCCACTAGAATTTAAGCCTCAAGAAGACAAGGATTGTCTGGTTTATATTATCATTTTATTCCTAGAAACTAGTACAATGCCTGGAACATAGTATTCAATATACGTTGAATGAATGAATGAATGCAAATAAACTTTCTATGAATCATGACCACATCCTCCCTCTGTTCATTTGATTCTTTTCTGAGTATATATAATTGAGCACAGTTTACGTTAAAAATGGTCCCCTTTGAGAGCCAAGCAAAAGAGTCCCCCAGATATTTCCTATGGGGCGTAATTAGCTACTGTGCGTATAGATCCTAAGTGGATAGGGGTTAACAAGTCTGAAGGCTTCATGGGTAAGGACAGTGTTTAATTCACAGAAATTAAAGATGAGGAAAGTCAGTTTAGTGAATCCCAGGCTGGGGAGAAAGAAGAATTGCCAGCTACTGAGATTCTAGTCATTCTTTCATGGCAGGTTTAAATGTTCCGACTGTTTATTTATAATTAGGCACCGTGGGGAGCTAAAATGAACTTTCCTGTACGATGCTTTGCCAGCATTTCTGTAAAAGATTGGCACAGTCTATTGCAAAGTGTTAGCTATTGCCTGCCACCTGGTTTACTCTACAGAGAGATGGCATGCTGAAACTCCTACAGGGGCCAGTTCACGCCAGTGAAGCTGGGGAGAAGACGCTGCAGCAAACTGAGAGCCTACACCTCATCGGAAGGAGCAGGCTCGAGTTAGCTGCAGTCAACTGCTGCCGTGTTAAAAATGGGGGCCCACTGTGGTTGTGAGAGCTCCTTATTTTTAAATGTGAGCCACTTTAAAAATCACTGTATAGGCCAAAACAAAATATATCTCTGAGATGGATACACCCAAGGGCCACCTGTTTGCCAATTCTGCTCCATAATCTCTACCTTTGTCCTTCAAGGACCAGCGAAGTGGCCTTGGTGAGAAATGCTGCCTGGGTTGACCCAGGTACAGTATAGGGCAGAAAAGTAGTCACAGCCAGGAGGCATCTTCTTGGTCCCAAGTTCAAAGAAAACTGCTTTACTCCCCCATTGCCAACAACTTATGAAGCTTTACTCTCTTTCTGAAAACCAGGTTGGTGACAACACAGTCTTAATTTACGATACGGATGAAAAGCACCAGTTCCAACTTGTATTAGACTATACAGTGGTGCCCCAGTGGAGAAAATCTCAACCTCACTCAACTTACTCTCTTTCCAATACAGCCTGTCTCTCCACCAGTGAAAGGAAACCATCATGTTGCTTTTCTCAGTCATATATGTGGAGACATTAAAAAATACATAACAAGAAAAATAGAATAAGACATGTACCCATCACCCAGAAGTAAAAACTGTTAAAATGTTGCTATGTTTGCTTCAAGTCTTTTCTTTAGATGGGAAACAAAATATTACAAACGAATGTAAAATTGCTTTGTCTCAATTCCCAGTCCCATCATCTTCCCCTTTCCTCAAGACCATGTCTTTCAACTATACCTATCCAATCCCTCTTACATTTTTACATGCATATCTATGTGTCAAATAGCATCTATATTATACTATTTTAGGGGTTTTAATTAGCACAAGTGTCATCATACTACATGTATCATTCTTCAATGTGTTTTTCCAGTCATCTATGTATTTGAAATCTATTCATAGATAGAGACACAGAGAGAAAGTGTGAGAGAGAGAGACACAGACAGACAACTTTTATTCCCTTTAAATTCTGATTAGTATTTCATCATATAAATATCTCATTTTATTTTTTTCCTTTCCTAAATGATAGCACGTATACCAGAACAAAATGCAAAAATTTCCTCCAAAATTATCACCCAGCAAAAGAAGTACTTTACAAAGTCTTTCATATTATAGTGCAATCTTGCAATTACTTTATTTCAAACACAACATTGTTGAAGACGCATTATCCAGAAATAACTGTGCAATGTTAGTTTTAGATGCTAAGAGAGGTCACTTAATGGAATACCTTTTAGAAAAGAAGAAAGAAAAAGAGAAACTTAACATAAATCAGGTAATTATTTGTGAGTGTAAGACCTCATAATTGCAGGTGTTGTGTGCCAATATTCATAAGCCCTTTAAAGATCACTTTAAATCAATACGGTAATTGGTTATGTTGTGGAGAGCACATCTATAACTACAGGACAAATGAACAAGCCACCTGTCCTAATGTCAAGGCATAGGGAATCTTGTAGTTGGGATAAAATTTCCAGAGAAAACATCATTGACTGATTCAGAAACCACAGAGTATGCTATGCCCTGGGACACTATTTATATGACTCAGAAAGTGGTTCTTGGCTGATGAGAACCCTGATGTCAGAGGCATACAGGAGAAGTTAAAGTCAAATCATTTTCTGAAATATTCAATTGCAGAAAAAGAATACTTTTAAATTAATGTTTTATGTATTATATGATTTCAAATATGTATGTTTAACATTTTGATCAAATAGTTGGTTATTTCTTTTACATCCCTAAAAGTTTAAATGTTCAATTTGATCCCAAACCTCTTTTTTCATTTTCTCATTGAAAATATGGGAGGTAGTCACTGTATATTTGGAATGGCCTTATGTTTAGGCACATGATAAATTGTTTCTACTTCTTCTTTATTAAAAACAATGTAGCAATGAACACCCTGGTACATGTTTCCTCCTGCACACGGCCAACAACAAGAATTTCTCTGCTATGTATGTCTGGAAGGAGAATTGGCACATTCCTTTCCTACTCTGCAGTGTTTTTAGAATCCTGTACTGCTTCTCAAAGGACTTTTTGTTTTCCAGGGTCAAAGAGCCTCCGAGGCACAGGCTGAAATCCCAGGCCAGCTCTTCTCAGGAGTCTCTCTAATAAGGAGGCCTTTCGCAGCCCAGCACTCTGCTGGGTGAGATTACCCTCCCTGGCTGACCCCCTCACCCACTGTTTGTGAGTTAGGGACTGGCCAGAGTCTCAGTCTTAAAGTGACATTCACAGCAATGGGTCACAGGTCAGCCACAAGAGATTCTGCCATTACCTTCAGTCCATCTCTGTAGAGCAGAGTCCCTCCTCATTAGTATGGAGCTTGGGTCCCAGAACAAGAATCAGTGCATGGCCTCTGGGCTTTCCAGCCAGAGCACTGGGAGGGCTCGGCCACCTCCAGAGCACAGAAGAGGCCTCCAGAGGAAAAGAGGCCTTAGATGAACGTAAACCCTCCCCTAATTAAGCTAAAGAGTGAAACTAACTGGGGATTTGAGAAAGAATAGAAGCCATTAGTAATTTGGAGAAACATCAGATGCAGAAGCAAAGTGAAGAGAGGAACCTTCGCTCAGTTCTCTATATGGTGATTCTTTAGGTTTGTCCCCTGCTAAAGTGCAAGCCCATGCCCTGACATAGCTGAAGTCCCATGAACTTCATTCAACGCATCAGGAAAGTGCACCAGCCCGCAAAACTAGATCCCCCTAGAAAAAGTCAGCTCCAAGATTTCTGGAATAACTCAGGACTAACCAACCACTCATGGTTACGGTCATAGGATTTGAGCAGTAGTTCCATTTCTGGACGGCTGTGGGGCAAGTTACTCAACCTCTGAGCCTCAGTTTCCTCCTCTACAAAATGAGAATAATAGTCCCATCTCATGGGGTTATTGTGAGGACTAAACATCACAAAGCACATGGAGCCCCTCGTATGGCCTCTGTTATACCGGGGGTATTTGGTACAAGTTACCTAGTATATTTTCCTTTTAAAAGTAACCAGAACCAATTCTAATGCTAATATTACTACTACTACTAATGACATCAGTCACGGAACATTTATTATTCTGTGCCACTGGGCTCCATCACCTCATTCAACTGTCACAGGCAGGGTGTGGGTATTATTTCATGTTCATTTTACAAATGAGGAAACCCAGACTCAGAAGATTAAGTAACTTGCTCTAGGCTGACAGTGAGGGAGTGGCCTCACTTAAAACTAAATTAGGCCAATTCCAAATCCCCTTGCTTTTTTATTTTTTGTAATAAAAATTTCATATATTTAAGGAATACAACATGATTTGATATACATATTCAATGAAATGATCACTACAGTCAAGCTAATTAAGATGTCATCACCTCACATAGTTACCTTTCATGTGTGTGATGAGGGCACCTGAAGTCTACTCTCTGAGTAAATTTCCAATATTCCATACAGTACTATTAACTATAGTCATCATGCTGTATATTAGATCTCTAGACTTATTCATCCTACATAACTGCAACTTTGTACCCCTTGACAACGTCTCCTCATTTCCTCCAAGTCTCTGCCCCTAATAACCACCATTCTACTCTCTGCTTCTATGTATTCAATTTTTTTTGGATTCTACATATAAGTGAGATGATGCAGTATTTGTCTTTGTGTGTCTGGCTTATTTCACTTAGCATAATGTCCTCCAGGTTCATCTGTGTTGTTGCAAATCCAAAGCCCCTTTCTTCACCATGATGGGCCACCTTGCACAGCTTCTCCTGCTGTAGGTAAATTGGAGTGAGAGCCATCCTGGAAGAATCTGACTTACACATATTGCCCCAAGAGTGGGGCAAAATTAAAAGTCCCACATGGTATTGGCTTTTTAAAAATTTCTAAATAATGTGAAGTTGAGGGTTTTTGTTACCTGAGTATCTGGGCAATTGATTTGCCTGTCTCTTCACTTCATGAACTCTGTGAACACAACAGGGAAAGCCCATTATGAACTCTCTTGTTCTTAGGCGTGATTGCAGTCTCCAAATCAGGTCGGCAGTTGCCACATGGGACAGTCTCAAAATGTCTCCCCCCCCACCCCCCCCCCCCGCAATGCTCCTTCCCTCAGGCAAAAATCAAGTTTTTATTCAAAGACTCAGAGGATTCAGTTTACTCTCAATGATTGAAGGATAAGTATGTGAGTATTAAAAAAAAAAAAAAAAAAACTATAAGAAACTGATTGTTTTTGCATGGGTTTGGAATGCATTTGGGACTTGCATTTAAAGGCGGTCTAGCATACTAAAAACTGATTTGAGGCCAAACAATGAGGTTCCCTGAAGCAACTGAAGACCTGATCCATTTTCTTTCCCTTCTTGGTCTACTTCATTCATTCATCTACTTCTAAGTGTCCACCCTGTGGGAGGCGCTGGAATCAAGGGCATTAAAGCACAGCCCTTACCAGCAAGTTAACACTTACCCGACAGTGCGACTAGTGCTATGCCAGAGGGAAGCACAGAGTGACATAAGAGTTATAAACACCACTAGTTATTGAGCTCTGCTCTATACCAGGCCCTGTGCCTCATGTGCGTTATTTTCTTCAATTCTTACAACCCAACAACGTCCTTATTGTCACAAATATGGAAACGGAGACTCGAGGGACATGACTCATCCAAGATCACACATTTACTATGTGGCAGAGACGGAATTTAAGACCAGACCAACCTAATTCCAGAACCTAATTTATTAATTACTTTGTAAGGCTGTCAAGAAAGCAAAGTGAAGGATCACAAAATCTGCAGTGAAGGGGAATCAGGGAGTTCATCGTGGAGGAGGCAGCTCCCTGATTCTGAAAATTACAAGCAATAGCCCTGCAGAAATAGATGGCAAATAACTTTCTGGACCTGGACCTGGACCTGGAGAGTCTGGAAAGCAAGCTGGTGCCGGGGTCTGAAGAGCCTGACGTGGCAGGCTAAGAGGATGGAGCTTGGTCCAGAAAGCCCTTGGAAGGCATGAATGATTTTTTGTGTGTGTGTGAGGAAGATCAGCCCTGTGCTAACATCTGCCCATCCGCCTCTTTTTTGCTGAGGAAGACTGGCCCTGGGCTAACATCCGTGCCCATCTTCCTCCACTTTATATGGGACGCCACCACAGCATGGCTTGCCAAGCGGTGCGTTGGTGCGCGCCCAGGATCTGAACAGGCGAACCTCGGGCCGCCGCAGCAGAGTGGGCGCACTTAACCGCTTGCGCCACCGGGCCGGCCCCCAGAAGCCACTGAATGATTTTAGGCAAGGAAATTACATGTTTAGATTTTATTTTTATAAAGATCACTCCGGCTGCTCTGTGAAAAACATATCAGAAGGTGGCAAAATTGAATCATTGGAGATATATCAGGCTCATAACAGTACCAATGATGATAACAGCAGCAAACAGTCAATGTTGTAATGACTCAGGTGGAAATGATGAGAGCCTGGAGGCTATGTGGAGTGCAACAATCATACAGATAATACATGGTTGGGTTAGGAAAAATGCTTTCTCTTATTTGAAAAATAATATTTTCTCATTTGGAGAAGTCTACTAATTTTTTGCAGTGTACTGCTATATACAATTAACTAACCAAAAGCCAACTAAGATGTCTTGTTCATTAATCACTTTAAATATGAAGTAAACCACTTAGTACTGAACATTAGCAAGGGGAAAAAAAGATGACTCAGATTCGTACGATAAATAATTATAGAATAATATAGAAGCTCTTTTTCCTTAAAACTAATCTAGACAGGTGTTGGTGGGGGAAGTAAATGTCTATGGCTATAAAAGGGTACACAAGGGTTCCTTATGGTGGAAGTGTTCAATATCTTGACTGAGATGGTGGTTGTGCAAACCCACACATGATAAAATCATATAGAACTAAATTTACACACGCAAACACACACACATACGAATGTATGTAAAACTGGTGAAATATGAATAAAGTTGGTAGATGGCACCATTGTCAATTTCCTGGTTGTCGTATTGTACTAAAATTATGCAAAATGTTACCGTTGAGGGAAACTGCATGAAGATTATACAGGATCCCTGTGTATTATTTCCTACCACTGAGTGTGAATCTACAATTATCTCAAAACAAGAATTTTTTTCACTATAAATTTTATTATTTTTTCTTTTTTTTTTATTGTGGTAACATTGGTTTATAACATTACATAAATTTCAGGTGTACATCATTATATTTCAATTCCTGTATAGATTACACCATGTTCACCACCCAAAGACTAGTTACAATCCATCACCACACATATGTGCCTAATCATCCCTTTTGCCCTCTTCCCTCCCCTCTCCCCCTCTGGTAACCACCAATCCAATCTCTGCCTTCATGTGATTGTTTGTTGTGGTTTTTATCTTCTACTTATGAGTGAGATCATACAGTATCAAAATAATTGTTTTTTTTTTTTTGTGAGGAAGACTGGCCCTGAGCTAACATTCGTGCCCATCTTCCTCCACTTTATATGGGACGCCGCCACAGCATGGCCTGACAAGTGGTGCATCGGTACATGCCCGGGATCCGAACCCAGGCCGCCAGCAGCAAAGCGCGCACACTTAACCGCTACGCCACGGGGCCGGCCCCCTTAAAATAAAATATTTTTAAAAATAATCTAGAATAATCAGTGGTTCTCAAGTTATTGTGAGTTACAGGGAGAATCTGGTGAAAACTATAGACTCTTTTCCCACAAAAATGCACATGCAAAATTTTTCATACAATTTTATAAGTTTCCTGAAGCCCCTGAAATTCCTCTGAATCTCTTTACTTTGCCATTATATGGATTCAGACAGACACCCAGCAAGTTGAAGCTTTGACCTTCCAAGGATAGTGTTGTATTAAAAGCTTTTACTCTAGAGCAAGAGTACATTAAAATTCTGACTCTAACACTTCCAGAACTCTCCCACTGACCTTAGGCAAGTTGTTTAACCTCTCTGTGTCTCAGTTTCCTAATCAGTAAGATGAAATTTATAATTTTACATATCTTCATAAGGATTAAGAGAGTTAATATAGTAAACAGTTCTTTTTTGTGCCCAAGAGTATCAGGCACATAATACACACTGAAAAAATGTAGTATTATTATCTATAAGGCCCCCATGTTTCAGTTCCTTCCGAGCTCTCCTGCTCTGTGTTCCCATTTCCATGCTTTGCTTTAACCATAACTGCTCCCACTTCAGATCCTTTCATATGCTGTCTCCTCTCCCAACTCATCCTCACTCAACATGCTAACCTTTCAATTTCATCCATCTGATCTCAATGCAAGCATCACTTCCTCAGGGAATTCTTCTCTGACCTCACTGACAAGTTCAAATTTTCCTTTTACAAGCTCTTATGAAGCTCAACACTACATAGTCTTTACCTTAGATGTAGTTACCTTATACTCCTGGAGTGCTATGTGATTGACATATGCCTCACCACTCGATTTTAAACTCCATGAGATAAAAACTGGATCTGATTTTGCTCTCCATAGTGTCCTCAGCATTTATCACAGTCCTAGGATCATTAAAATACTCAATAACTATTTGTTGAATGACTGAGTAAACAAATGAATAAACCTATAATGACAGCCATAGAATACTTCATAAAGAAGGCTATTCACCCAACAGAGGGCAGGTTTCCTTCTCTATCATTAGTTCATAAGAGAGGGCATTCACACTCAAAGGGATCTGATATTCCATATAGTAGTTCCATACCCTTCATCTCAAGTTTTTATCATGGTGAAAGGGATTCTAATTCACTTACTCTTTGCAAGGCACACTGGGATATATGAAAAATAATAGAACCATAGACTATCAAAATGCCACTCTGCTTTGGGCCATACTCCTTCATTCTGAACTGCACACACACGGGCGCGCGCGCACACACACACACTCTCACTCACACACAAAAAGAACCCAAAGAGAAAATTAAATTTCCCCAGGTCTTTTCAAGATTCAGATGCATATCTCATCAATGTTTATTCATCTTCCCACTGTACTGACTCTCAAGGAAGTAAATGGTATTTAATGAGAAAAAAGAGTAACTTAGAAAGAGGAACAATAAAGCTTAGCATCAGGCTCTCCTCCATCCCTTAATTACACCCCTAATCTTTCTAGACACTTTGCCCAACATCTCCTTCATTTTCCCTGCTGAGGCATGTTAGCAGAAAGGTCCCATAGTTGGATTAATTGGATCAACGCTGAAGTTTTCATTTGCTACGTGAGTTTAACAAATTAATCTGGCATATAATGAAATATCGTGAAACACTTTCAGAATGGATATTGCAAATACTGCCTTGTTCAATTACTGTCAAAATGCACATACAGAAAAAATATGAAAATCTGAACACATAATTGCAGACTTAATTACCACTCTGTGCTAACCAGAGGCAATCATACTGAATTTGTCAAAGCATCTAAACCAGTCATAAAGTCTCTGTATAATTCCAAGAAATGGGAACACATGACCAAACACTAACCAGACTTGACTAACTCAGTCTTTCTTATTTTCCTTGAGTTGTTAAGATGGCACAAGAAATGGTGGTTAACTGGAGCTGGGGGATGGAGGAAATGGGGAGATGTTGATTAAAGGGTGCAAAGTTTCAGTATGTAGAATAAGTTCTAGAAATCTAATGTACAGCATGGTGACTATGGTTAATAATATTGAAACCTGCAAACAGTTAGCCATTGATGATTAAGCAGCTAGTAACTATGGTCACAAACTTACAATTATAAAATAAAGTCATGGGGATGTAATGTGCAACTTGGGAATACAACCAGGAATATTGTATTAACTTTGTATGGTGACAGATAACTAGACTTTGCAATGTATACAATGTTTGCAATATATAAAATTTATACAATTTTTGCAATGTATACAAATGTCGAATTACTATGTTGTACACATGAAACTAATACAATACTGTATGTCAATTAAACTTCAATAAAAAAAAGAACACTGAAACCCTGAACTTTAATTTGGTTGTTGTTTGAGAATCCCTATATACGCATACAGTCAGCCCATGAGAGGGCTCTTTGATCTACCTCATTATATGGATGATGGTCATTTGTTACATGCCTCCAGGGCATTAATAAACACATCCCAAGCCAGGCAGGGCACACACATGCATCGTCTAATCTTGTGATTGTTGAGGCATTCTGAGTAAGACGCCTCCTGATTCCCACTTTGAGTTGTTATGCTGGGTCTCTAGCCTTTGACTGTTCTGACACACACTGAAAGGCATTGCTCACTCCTTCACTTACTTTTTCTCTCCTAAAAGAGACTGTTTCGACAAGTGATAGGTAATTGTTGTTTACTTCTAGCTAGTGTCAAAAGCTGCATTTTTCTGGGCATATGTGGATCACACATTTCCCCTCTAAGGGTGAAGGTTCAAAACTCTAACCTTGATAATTGAAGAAAAGGGCTGGAAAACTGGCAAGTCTCATCCTACACTGGGGGTGTGACTCACCTTGAAGCATCCTTGCTCAGCTTAGGCCAGGAGAAAAGGAAAGACAGGAATCTGGAAGGCTCACTGCTTGTAGCACCCTGCAAATTGTGCATCAGCAAAGCCATCTCCCCAGGCTCTGCAAAACTTCTGTACTGGGTTTGGAAATACAAATTCCATGTTCTACTGCAGAAAATGTATCAACGGGGCCTGGACCAACAAAAATTTTATGTAGATATTACAGAATAAGTCTAAATACCTACCCTAACTTGCTAACCAAAATCTGGCGCCCAATTTCTACTGTGAAATCTCTTATACCATAAAAAATTAACCTAATCCAAAAAGGACCTGGATTCAAATCCTAGCTCTGCCACTTGCTAGCCATGTGACCTTGAGAAAGTTGTTGAGTGTTTTTAAGCTTGTTTGTTCCTAAGTAGAATGGTGGTAACAATAGAAACTATCACACGAGACTGTTGTAAAAATTAGGTGACAAAATCCATGTAGAGCACTCAGTACAGTGCCTGGCACATAGTAAGTGTTCAATAAATGTCTACTGGTATGATTACTATTGTCATCATTATTATCAGCCTTCCCTTTCTTGTCTTATGCCTCTAGTGTGGTGGTTAAAAGCATAGTGGTGGGATCAGCATTCTAATCCCACCTAGATCATTCATTCAGTGTGTGATCAGTATTCCTCATCGACAAAATAACAATGTTAATAACAGTACTTCCTTATAGGGTTGGGGGAAGAATTAAATAACATAATAGCTGTAAGGCTCTTAGAATAGATCTTCATGGTACATGATCAATATATGTCATTGTTGTTATTATTATTATCCTTATTATCATTATCCCTATTTTCAACAACATCTCAGTTAAATTGTCAACACACCAGTGACATGCACCATAATATAAGGTATGTGAATGGGACAATGTAGAAGGCATCACTCTTATTTATCTACAAATGACTCCTTAGGACCTCTGTCCTTAAGTATTTGGATGGATTTAGGGCTAAGGTAGAGTTCTACTTCTCAGTTCTGATGCCATCACAGAAAAAAGAATAGACAGAAGGAGCCCTTGTACACTTGAGCCCAAAGTCTTGAGCTCAGGTGAAGACACTATGTAAGAATTGGAAAAACATGAGAGAAAATATCAAAGTTATCATGGATGTTTTCTCTAGTATTAAATAGGGAAAAGCAAGGAAGGAATGTCAGAGAGAATAACCCTCTCTGGGCACACCAAAAATAGAAGCTTTACTAGGTTTACACACTTTGCTCAATGTTTTACATGCAATACCTCATCTACTCCTCACCACAGCCCTAAGAGGAGCACAGAATTGTTAGCCCCATGTGTGACTGAGGCTTTGAGAGATTAAGTGACTTATCCAGGGTCACCCAGTTATAAGAGGCAAAGCTGAAAACTATATTCTCTCTTTTTATATAAATTTGCTCAAGCTACATATTGTCAGTAACACAGCCAGACGAAAGTAGTGGCAGATTCAATCAATAACGCCTCCTAGATTTTTGTATTCAGGATTCCAAATACCAGTATACTGGGCAGTATCTGAGCTGTCTATTGCTACTCAGAGCAGGCATCTAGATGACCAACTGACTGAATGTTTCTCTTTCCATTTGCATGTTTTAGATGCACTAAAAAGTATTCAGATTGCCTCGTAGAGGCTGTCAACTAATAAACCTAGCAGGCAGAAAAGTATTCAAGCCTCAGTTGATGGATCCCATGACTGAGGAGATTCTATATTGAGTGGGAATTTGGACTCCAATTTTTTATTTACTTTCTAATATTTAAGAGTATTTATTCTAGTAAAAGGAAATGGCAAAGTTAATGTCATGAACAAAGGTATATAGTTATAAAAGATAACAAATGGACCCTATTTAGGTCCTTTGATTCATCCACTGTTACTCTTGGATGATAAGACTTTTACACTAAACAAGTTTATACCCAAGATAGAAAGAGGCAAGCATTTCTCAAATTCTGTCCCATGGTGCACAAGCATCTGTTCTTCAAATGTGTTTCTTGAGTGTTAATGTGTTTCTTGAGAAACACAAGAAATGGGTATTTTATTATTATAAAAAGGAAAAGAAAAACTAATAAATATATTTTTAAGAATCTCTTAACTATATGGGCCTTTGCTGGGCCTTTTATCTGTTAATAGGTATTGCAAATCTCTAAGAAGAAACCAGAACACTCGCTCTTTATCCAAATTATTTGATCACAGAGCCTTTCATCGGAACACAGTCTAGGAATACACCGGTGCAGTAGAAAGTGCATGGGCCATGGCGTAAGCCTGGCTCCCCTGTACCTGTCAACTGAACCTGAGTCCTCATTTTCTCATTTGCAAAATGACGGGTAATTAACCCGACCAATCCACTTCAATTAAACAATATAATAAACGCAAGAGAGCTGGCTCATCATGGTAGTTGCCCAACAAATGTGAGCTTCTTTTTTTGTGCTAGTAGAGTTGAGAAGACCAAACTGACTCCTATCGCAGAAGTGGCTGAACATTCCACGCCCTATAATTTTACCTATAGAAAACGTCTCTGCTGTGTGGCAAAATATTTTCAGCCTGTAACCAGAGCTGTCATTATGTGAAGCGACTTTAAAAGACTTTCTCCCTATGAGAAATGTCATTCTATCAGTATTTTGCTATTTCCCTGATCTAAACTATTATTTGATATTCTTCTAAGATCTTATTTTTCTGACAGAGTTTTCAGGCCGCCTTTGACATAAGACCTTTCCTTTGGGCAGCATTTAGCAAGTTCATCTCTGCCATTCCAGAGAATTATAGACCCTGCATCACTTCAGGACTCCCAGAGGCCTTATTTTTAAGATATACATATGTGCCTTTTCCCCCTATGTTTCTCCTTTAAATGCAATTGATTCAATCCTACTCGAACTTGTTAAAATTTCACTTTGACCTTCATTTAAATGGCTCTCTGTACACATCAGTTTCATCTTTTTTGTTTGTATCTTATACTTTAAAAGATATTTTGGTGATCATGTCCTTAGACTCCCCCTTTCAAAAAATCACTATTTTACTGTAGCCCAAAGAGTTTAAGTGACTAGCCCTGGGTCACTCAGCTAATTAAGAAAACAGTGAGATTCGAATCCAAGTCTTCCCAGCCTAGTACAGTCCTCTGCTATCAGAAGAACTCAATTCAATTCAATAAATATTTATTTAGTACTTAATATATTAGGCACATAACAGTAGATTTTATCACTCTTTCCAATATAAGGAGATTTTTTTTTTATTGTTATTTTTCAAAGGGCAAGCTTCCTGAACTCATTTGCAAAAAGTTGTTCTCACAATTGCTTAATTTTAAGGAAAAGAAGTCCTCTAGGGCATGAGAAGAAGTGGGGTGCAAAGAACAATGAGGCATGTACATAATGTCATAGCTGCCAACGTTCTACAGGTCCCATTTTGGCTGACTTTCAGAAACAAGATTCTTCTCTAAAGAGGAACCAATCGGCCTCCTCCATTCATCATATCCAATTGTTTCAATCATTTCTTCCAGAACAATAGTTTATTTCCATTTATCGCTTCTTCCTTTGGTTCTGACACGTGACATAGTAGAATCCAAGAATGGACAAAGTTATGTTCACATCCATATGCCTGTATGGTATTTAAGGGTTTGATATTTAAAGGGCTTGACAATTCCATTACAGCTAATTCCCCTGAAACCAATTTTAGGGGCTAAGATGGCAGACCAGCCCCTTGCCCCACATCTAATCAAGGTTAGTCAGATGTCCAATGAATAAACACCACGAAGTTTGTGTTGACTTTGTTTCCACAGTGTATGTCTCATTGACCAAAACAAAGCTCTTTAAAAATGAAGACAGTAAAAAGACCTATGGTTCTCTCTACTGCTCTGTTAAGGGAGGCTGAGGGATGGCTCCACAAAAAGAAATGGGTTTGCAAATTGCTGATGCATCCTTTATCACTGCAATTTCCACAAGGTTATAAAAGTCATGCTTGGATAAAATCTTGAAAGTGCCAAAGCAATGATCTAAGAAATGAATGCAGATAAGCCTTCTCCATTTTAAATTACAAGCAGTGGAACTGAAATGGAAATGATAACATTGCTGAAGAATCTAAAATTAAGTATGTGATTTTGCTCATTTGTCTACAACCGGACAGTTAATCATTTCATGGACACAGTGGGTTTGAAATGCAGCTGCCAAAAACTCTCAACCTTGCTGGTGCTCGTTGGCACTGGTGAGTAAAGGTCTTTATTTCTCCATGATTTTGCAAAATGTTCTAACCCTGCCCATTGCTGTCTGCAAGGCACTCTCTTGTTAATTTCGCATCTGGGGGTGGTGGGGAAAGCTGGGGGTTATGTTCTGTGTCTTTAAAAGATCAGGAAGGAGAAGAAAAGATATGGTGCCCTCTTTCATGGAGTCCACAGAGAATGGGCTACTTCTATGGCGTTCAAGGCAATTAACTTGGTCCTGGCCTCTTAGAGGCTCTAATGAAATATCTGCTTTCATGCCCACGTGAAAATAATGACACAGCTATTTTTAAGGCCTAAAAGATAATAAAGTGAATTAAAGGAAAATTTAATATACTTTGTATCTCTTTTCCAGTTCCTTTTGGTTTATATTTCACGTGCACTTGAGTTCATGGAGGACTCCTGAGTGTATTCACAGGAAGCCTAAATGAAAAAGAAGGCAGTAGAAGTTCTAAGAACTTTGTTTTGGAGGAGAGAAACAAAAATTTAAAAGTTTTACTTTAAATTTTTTATGTAAGGAAATAACACAAATATTACATAAATACTGTAGAAAATTGATTTTAAAAAAGAAAGAAGTTAAAAAAAGAAAATGAAAATCCACTGTAATCCCAACTGGAGATAACTACTGGTCCATTTGTAAAAGAACATTTTCTGTGCATAGTTTTTCTTACCAAAATTGAATGAGACCACCCACGTGGTTTTGCAATCCGCATGTTTCACTCAATAATATGTTTCCATCCTAGAGGAATAGAGAGGCATAGAGCTTCTGAAGGGAGCTTGGGACAAGAGAAAGGAAGAAAGAAAACCAGAGAATATGGATTCTGTAGACTAATGGGTGATTAAATGAAAAAATAACGATTTAGAACCGTCTTTTGGACTCATAGCTATCTAATTGCAATCGTGAGAGTTTCTTCAAGCTTTAGGGGCATGATTAGAGAGAGGAGTTACATATACAATAAATAAGACTACGTCTATTTTAAAAACTCAATCTGGCTGACCTTTCCTCTAATTCAAAGCTATGAAGAATGTCCAATGAATAGTTTAAAGGTGCACTGCCCAATACGGTAGCTACTAACCAATGTACCCATTTAAATTTAAATTTATTAAAATTAAAATTAATTTAAAATTTAGTTCTAAATCACACCAGCCACATTTCAAGTGCTCAACAGCCATACGTGGTGAGCAGCCACAACGTTGGACAGGGCAGATTATAGAACATTTCCATCACTGCAGGAGGTTCAATGTATAGCACTCCTTTAAAATGTTCAGCTACTAAAATGACTATAGCATCAGAAGACGGTGTCTAGTTGTGTGTGTTACCCTGTCCGCCATCATTCATGAGACTTTTTAATTCCGGAAATAGTTGGTATTGGATTATTCCTACTTTCATTTATTTTTGCTTATAATTCATGGGGTTTCCTGGAAAAAGATGAAAGCTCCTTGCCTGGATGGATGGATGGTCCTGTGTTCAGCGGCATCTAAAGACAGAGGATGCTTCGAGCAACCAATCTCTCCTGGGCAAAGTTTATTGATATGAGGACACAGTTATAAGCTTCAATGAATGGAGCAAATTTTTGAAGCCCCTGTTAAAGAAAAGATTTATACAGGCCATTTCCTGCTCAAAAGCACATACTCCATCAGCAGAAAGCCTCGCTGCATAACTCACTGTATGTGACAGCATCACCACAAATCATCTTGGCCAATCATGTAAGAGGCCTCCAGGCAGCCAAATAGAGGCCTCCCAGCTCTTACCTGCAGACATCGGAAGAGCTGGGATGCGGGCTTCAAGGGGTATAGAGGCAGTGAGAGATGAAAACCACCCTCAGAGATAAAAGGATCAGCACACCAAACTGCCTCCTCTTCCAAAAAGAGAGGGGCCTTTCTGCAGTCCTCTCTCCATTGGAGCAGGGCTGCCTGACGATAGTGGGGCTCTTCAAACCCCTTGATGTTTGCCCAGCTCTCCCATCTAAAAGAGAAACTATTTTGTGGCCAGAGACCCGCCCCTTGCCTTTTGCAGAAAGTCAGCAGTGTTTTTACAGTGGGTGAGGACTGCGTGGTAAACAGAACCAGGCTGAGTTAGTTACGGAGCAACTCACCAGTCCTTAACCAGTTTCATTTTGAGGACACACCGCAGCCAGGGTTCACCAGCGCATTAGTACCTAAAGAACTAACAATGGCCACCTTTTCCGAAGTGTACGCCACAAACCATCCACGTCAGAAAAATTCACAAATGTGCTTAAAAACAAAATCAGACTTTTGACTCCATCCAGAGCTATTACATCAGCATCTAGGAGCGGAGGAAAGAATCTGTATTTTATAAGCACCTGGGTGATTCTTATGAGTGCTGAAATTTGAGGACCATTGTCCCCAGAAATTGATTTCTTTCCTCTTACTCCACCGCACCATGCTTTCTTCCCCCTCTACGTCTTACTCCTTTTCCCCTTTCTTGGATTATGAAAAACATACCTCAAAACACAGGAAAAGTTTTATGTCTGGTGGGTGCAAGTATTCACATTGTAACAATTAAAGCATTAATAAACATTTGTTGAATCATAATTATATTTGCAAAAATGTTTATAATACTGGATCTCTAGTAAATAATATATAAATACCTCATAACTAATATGGTTAATTATGATAAACTCACTCTATGGTTTTTTATGCATGTATTAAAGATTATATTTGCAGAAAGTTCTTAATAACGTGGGAGAAAGCATATGGTTAAGTGAAAGAACACTTTACAATATTATTTACAAGGTATATTGACAACTACAAAAACGTTAATACTACATTTAAAAAAACAGTGCAAAAAATAAAACAAAATATTAGTACAAGCAGTTGCCTCTAAGTGAAGAAATCAGCATAATTTTTTTTCTTCTTTCTACTTTTCTCTATTTCCAATTATTCAACTAGCATGCAAAAAAGTATAATTAGAAAAAAAAGTAAACTAAAATAATACCACTTTAAGAGTCTCCAGTGCCGTCTCTTTTATTGTCTTGTGCATTTGGACCACACTGACTTGCATCTCAGCCCTGACTTGTATGTATGTAACTTGCGTGTACTCTCTTTGCAATTGTTGGAATTAGACTCTTAGCTTTAATATTCTGCAAGCTGGGTTTTACTCATAGTCTGTGTAGCTGAGTTTGCCTATATTTTCCTCCATCCATCCACAAATTAAAAAAAAAAGAATTAGAAACTTAATAAGGGGAAGCTAAGAGGCTTCAGACTAATAAGTCTTATAAACAGTAGCTGGGGCCTACCCTTTGATACAGAATTTCCACTTCCAGTAACACTCACACAGTGTACAAAGATATCGGCTCACAGCAGTTCCCTGTGGCACTGTCCGTAGAGCAACAACTGAATAAATTATGGTACATCCACGAAAAGGAACACCCTGGGATGGTTAGAAAGATGAGTCTTCCGACGGGACAACAGAACGCCGTGCCTAGGAAGTACAAGTAATTAAGACTTTAGATCTAACTACCAAGTTACAGGAAATATGAGAAATAGAGAAACAAATTAGGTGACATCATGAGGAAGCAATCAGCCCAGTGCATAATACAGGGCATTATGTAAGATTCTGTTTCTCCAAGGAGTCAATGGCAAAAATAAAAGGAGGCGAGAAGGGGGATGGGACACTGTTTCGGGACAAAAAGAGCATAAAGAGGCATAACAACCAAGTGCACTGCATGGATTGTGTTTGAAACTAGATTTGAACAAACCAACTGTAAAAAGACATTTTTGAGGCAATCAGAGAAATTCAAATTTGGATCAGGTTTTAGAAAATATTAAGCAATTAGATGCGATAGTGGCATACAGGTTATGTTTTTAAAACTTATCTCAGGTTTTAACCTGTAAATTATTTGTAAGTAAAATGAAAAGATGCTTGGGATATGCTTTAAAGTATTCCATTAAAAAAGTGGAGGAGATAGATAAAACAAGTTTGCAAAAGTGTTAATAATTTCTCAAACTGGGTGATAGGTATATGAGGATTCTTCATATTATTCTCTCCATTTGTTTGTTTAAAATTTTCCAGAACAAAAAGTTTTTCTAAGCAAAATAAAAAAGAATGATGTAGATCTCTATGAGATAATAAATAAAATAATAACAAACACAATAAAAATAGTCATAGTAAATATAATAAAATGATATCATAGTACATGTTGATATAATATTAGCAGTCAGTGCATACAGCTTAGTATGTGCAAAGCACTGTTGTAAATATATTTTGCGGATTAACTCACTTAATCCTCATAGTAACATTATAAAGGTGATACTTTTACATTCAATTTTTTTGCTCACCATTTCATCTCCAGTGACTACCATACTGTGGGCAATTAATAACTATGCCATACATATCTGTTGAATGCATTAAGATAATAAGGGCATTTATTTTAATGATCTGGGTTTTTTCCCCTAAATTTTATTGTGTTGTATCTGGGCCTAAGAGAAGTTAATCAATTAACATATTTTTCATGGACTTTAAACTGTGACTCTTTATCCCTGTGGTATAATTCCTGGCAGGCAGGCCTTTCTTTGATTCCTGAATGATTAGGGAGGTTTGTTTGTTTGTTTGCCAATGATTTTCATTGCCTCATTCTAATTTAAGTGATCCACTAAGATAACCTGAGGGAACTGAAATTTTTATATCCTTCTCAAACTTTCTTTCTCTCCAAAAGAACAGTAGCCAGTAAAACTCCAATTTAGAATGCCAATGGTTTCATGTCGCATCCACGGGAAACATAAAGAGATTAATGAGGTCTTGAGAACAGTCACTGAGTTGAAATTGGTGTTTTTTTTCCTTCCAACAACCTTTCTCTAGGAAACCTTGACTATCAGTAATTGTTACATTTGGAGGCCATCTAGAAAGAAATGGAGCACTAAGGCTTCACTTTTCTCCCAGAAGTCAAACACTTCATAAAGTTGGTCATTGGGTTCTTTTATGAGATAAGAATTTTCTTTCAGTCAACTTTTCTTTCTGAGAATAGGTAGGGCAGTGAAATTTCAATTTGAAGTTTGAGTGGCTGCAGGGGGGTGACACTGAGATGCACTCCAAAAACCAGGAAACAAGGAAGATTGGATTTTCTATCACAAGTTAAAATCTACAAAAAGAATAGAATGAAGTGGAGTAGAATTTTACAGCAGAGGAAGGTGAGGGTCAGAGTGTAAGAAAGGTATCAGAAGTGACACAGCTAGTAAATTGTAGAATGAGACTTTGACCCCAGGCAGCCTGTGTGCCAAGTTCAGCCCATTACCACCGTGATAAGGACCCACTTATGCACATGAAGCCAGCTCACCATCTGCCTATGGTAGAGATGGATACATCACACTGTCATAACTTAATGTCCTATAAACTTTCAAGATCATCTGATTAAACTTCTTGCTCTGATCCCGTGCTCACCAAGCAAACTACAGATAATAATTTGGTTTCTTGTACACATTTGTATGGTGAGGAACAAATGTGCTGATTAAAAGACATACATACCAGGGCTGGCCCAGTGGCATAGTGGTTAGGTTCTCATGATCTGCTTCAGGGGACCGGGATTCGTGGGTTCAGATCCCGGGTGTGGACCTACATGCTGCTCATCAAGCCATGCTGTGATGGTGTCCCACATACAACGTAGAGGAGGATGGGCACACGTGTTAGCTCAGAGCCAATCGTCCTCATACACACACACACACACACGAAAAGACATACATACCTAGCCCCCTTAGAAATTATATTTCTTCACATAAATTTAAAAATTGCATTCTGTGATCTTATACTTCAGTTGTTTGTGAGTTTAGTTCAATGGAGTCCATTCTAGAGACTAGAGTGTCACCAGGACCTAGCTTAGGACCATAACAAGTTACTGCCACCCTCTCGAGATGTGTTGAGAGACCAGCTGACTTCTCTGAGATGAAACATGTCCCTCTGTGGTTATTTGTACTTCTTCTGCCCCCCACAAAATTAAATAGAGTTCACTTTAAGTTCACTGGGCGTACACTGGGAACTTAGTGAGGTCTTATTATGGAAAATAACAATTCAAATTGCTTATAATTTTTGTCAAATCATCTTTCTCTCTAAGAGCAAAGAGGTCAAGAAACATCCAATTTGGAGGGATCATTAGTGACCAACGAGTTCACAGAGAGGTGAGTTGAGACACAGAAAGATCAATAAATTTAATGAGGGTGACAAAGTGCCCTCAACAAACTTTAGTTGCATTAAATTCCAGTATGAGCATTCGCGTCGAGTTGGATTCCTTTCCTTCAAACCCACACTCTGAAAACGATTTGCAAGTACAAGTTCAATTTGAGGCCAATGAATTCATAGAGAGCTCAAAGAGAGTTTAGAGAATCACAAAATCCTTTGTGAATCAGGTCAATAAATTTAGCGCTGGATCATTTACATCAAAATGACAGTCATCTTTTAGGTGAGCATTTTTTTTTCTCTCGGACACTTTCCTAGTCCCTAGATATCAGATAACACCCAATTTGGAGATAGAGGTCAGTATATTAAATGGCAAATTTCCTTAAAGAGTTTTCTTAGATTATAAAATCAGAGAACTGGAAGGAATCTTTGGGATCATCTAGTCTATTCTCAAACTCAAGTATAGAAATAGGATGTGAGGCAGCAGGAAGTGAAGCATGGGGGTTTCAGTTTTACTCAATGGTATTTAATTTTAAACATTATTTTTACACTGAAGTAAGCATGTATATATGATGGAGTAGAAGGCAAAAGATAAATAAACAAACACAAACCTAACATTTCAAGGTAAGACATGACACTTCAACGACTTTTTATCCAATAGAGGACTACTTCCAGCTGTTGTCAAAGTGCTTGGAGGACTTGAACACATTCCTCCGCTCTATGTTGGTGGGAGAGTCTGACAAACACTGATCTAGTATCACCTTACAAATGTGAAAACAGGCTCAGAGAGGGAAAGGGCCTTGGCCAAGGTCACACAGCCAGCATTAGTAACTGAATCAAGATTAGAACCCACCTGTCCAATGTGCTTGTTTGCAGTCCAACAGGCTGCTTCTGAACGTCAGTGCTACTCCACACTTGCTCGAGTCCCACACCTAAAAGGATACCTTTCTCCAGATGACTGGATGTTTTCCTAGGAAGAGAACAAACTTTGATGTCATGATAAGTAACTTTTATCATATACACTTGGTGGTCTTCCTGTTCCTTGAAGTTGTTCAAGGTTATTCACGCACAGAGAAGTGAAAAGTAACATAGCAGGTTTATATATAAAGATATCCGGGTTCTAGATTATAGAGAAGTTGTTCACCCGTGAAACAGAAATAAGGTGCGTTAGAGCAGTGTTTCCCAAAATATGAACCCCAGATCTCCTGGTTCTGAACTATTTGTGATATTTATTAAATATGCAAACTGCTTGGTCTCCATCTACTTACTGATTTACCTCTGGGGACAGAGCCCGGGAATCCGCATGTTTAATCAGTTCCCTCAGGTAATTCTTATGTGCTCTGAGATTGGAACAACACCACCTTACATATACCAGAGGAGAAGAGAGGGCAAGGGAGGGTAAAATGGTATGCTAATATCTTACATCATAAGCACATCCATACCCAAGCTCTCATTTGATTAAAAACTATGTGTGACAGGTAGAGGAGGGGAGGTGTCTTGATTTGCAGATGAAGAAAAGGAAGGCCAACTGATCAAATGGGTTTTAAACTAAATGTAAAAATGGAAGAAGAATAAGCATCCAGATAAATACCCATAAAACAACCACAACAGATATAACAACAAGAAGGGCAACATGAGAGACAGATGGGAAGGTGGAGATAAAATGTCGTGTGTCTGCCAGTCTCATTCAGCCTCCTTTTCCCTATATCTATAAATTGGGAATAACTCTGATTCAGATGAGAAAAAAAAGGGTTTCACGAAATATAAAATCATGTATGAGTACATGATATTATTATCGTCAATATTGCTTCAATTTTCCAAGGCATTCTGCGATTGTTATAAGTTAGCATGATACCAAAGAAATAACATAGAAGCAAGAGGAAAAAAATGATTTCTACAAGAAAATTAACTGGGAAACAGAAAATAGGCTGAAAACAATTATTTTAACACTCAGTATCTTTAACAAGTGCAAAAAAAAAAAAGTCACTCATGAGAGAAAACTCAAAATTAAAACATGGGTGAGTAAATGTGATCTCCAAGATTTAAACAAAATTTGGAGGAAGGACACAGTGTATAGCATTGTGGAGATGAAAGGGTATATGGGTCTCCTTCCAAGACATAGACTTGTGAAGAGGGAAATGAGGAACAGTTTTGTGGAAATTCATGAACTTGAGGTAGAATCGCACTTAGGAGCAAGTGGAAAGAGGAGGCAGGTAGAAGGGATTGGTTAGCAGAGCTTACCCCAGAGCAGCGGACCAGAAAGACAGAATGAAAGGTTCCCTCCAGACTCCCATCGCTAAATTGGCTGAGCTTCAGGTGGAGAGAGATGGAGTGCTTCATCTCCTTCCCTGCCACGTGTTTCCTCACCTGTGGGATCTCTCAATGGCCAATGTTCAGGTGTTCAGGAAGGAGACGCCTTTCATCTCTGCTATTTTTCACTGACATCTGAAGAAACGCCTATTCTAATTTAGACGAGATGGACCTGTGTTCATGCTGGAGAGGAGAGTAATGCAAAAGAAAGGGAAGAGGAGAAACAACATAGTTTCAGGGTTAAGAAGGCAAGCTTTGGATTGTGGAACAAGTTCGTCGCCTGTACCTAAACTTCCATTTTGTTAAAGAGGGAGTAATAGCTACCTCTTGGGCTTTCCATGAGGATGAAACAAAATATATGTGAAATACTCAGCATAGCGTCTGACTCACAGTAAACGCTCAGTCATTGGAGTATTCTTGTTAGATCTCAGGAAGGAGACTTCTTCAAACGAGAATATATTTTGCTTTGCTCTGGATTCTCAAAATTTGGCAGCAAAGTTCACTTACGACAGTTGATAAGAAAACTGGAGAACAACCCATTAGGACCTAACTTTGTTTTCTTAATCCTCGTGAAAAAATCCATCGGGGGAATAGTGACGTAGCTTTTCTGTTATAGATCACAAAAACCTCTGAATGTAAAACAACCAGGCCAGACAACAATGTCCTTTCTATTTCCTGTAGCTCTGGACTCAAAGGTCATTCATATATAGATCAGGTCTTTTCTCAGACTAAGACAAATTTAGGTGAAAAACATTGGCTTCTATTTTCTGATATTTCTATAATAAACTTGAATCAGCTCTACAATAAAAAGTTGATTTAAAAGTAATATAAGAAAAGAAATAAAATTGGCTTCAAATAAAAAAGTATTTATTTCTTTTTCCATGTGTGTTCTCCTGGAAGGATAGTTGATGAACTTAAAAAAAATGGGTACAAAATATGTCCGATAAGATTTTTGTACTTATTTGCAAGGTTGCACGAGATGAAAATGAAACCATATAACAAGGTGGATGTAATTATATGCTCAAATCAATATTTACTTTCTATTGCAAATGCTGCTCAGTCTTTTCCCTTTGGTGCCTTATGTTGGTTTGGTTTTATCACTGCTTATAAAAATTTATCTGAATAAATTAAAGGAACCAGGCGGCCTTTTCATCAGAGTATAGTCATACCGAGATCTTCTGCCAAATGCAATGTTCCTTCCTTTTTCGAGACCCTGGAAACATTTTCACCATTTGACATGCAAGAATCTTCACTCTTACAACAATCAGTACAGAGAGAAGGCATTGTAATCAAGGAAAATGCCTACCAAATTGCCTCCCCTTCTAAAAGCCATCTGTGTATAATGACTCCCCATAGCAACTGTAAAGTCATAAGCAATCGGGACAGTTGCTCAAGCTAAGAGAAAACGCAAATCACAGAATTGAGAATTATAGGACAATAAAGTCAGCCTGGCTACAGAAGATCTAAAATCACCCAAGTTATAAAACTTGGGATGATAAATCCTGTGTTATTCCATGCTTATGAAAGCTAACATATTCACCAGCTTATGCCAGCTCCCCACTCCCTTTCTTTTGTTTCAATTTAAATACTAAGCAATACAAACATTTTCTATTCCCTGAGCTTAATTGGTAACTAAAAGCTAGATTGGTTAGATGTCTGAATAGCAGAAGGAAAAGGGAAATATTTAAAGAATCCCTCTATAGCTCTAAAATTGCTTTGGTCACATGAAGATAAAACAAGATAATCATAGAATTTTATTGTTGTGAGTCTAACCCTCTCATTTTACAGCTGGGAGAACAAGCTTCTCATCTCCCCTTCATCTTCCTCTTAATTTCAACCTACTGATCTTGCCATGTCCCCTATTTCAGGGAAGAGCATTTGCCAACAGCAGAGATCTGAGCATCATTTCTGTTGAGTCCATCTCTAAATATCTCTCATTGATATCCACTTCTATCCACACCCATGGTCTCTGCCCAGCCCATGCCTTCATCATCTCTCCCCTGGGTGACTGTGGTTGCATCCGAACTCACGCTTTGCCTCCAATCTTCCCCTCCTGCCTCAATCCGTACCCTCTCCTCAGTGGGGAAGCCAGAGAAATGCTTCTAAAGAGCTAACAGCATCACTCCCATGTTACGTTCTTTTGTGATTTTTCATCACACTTTAAACAATGCCCAAAGTCCCTAACAGATTCACAAGACCCCTGGTAACCTCTCCAACTACATCTCTTCCATGTCCCCGCTGGTTTTTTTTGTGTGTGTGAGGAAGATCAGCCCTGAGCTAACATCCATGCCAATCCTCCTCTTTTTGCTGAGGAAGACTGGCCCTGAGCTAACATCCGTGCCCATCTTCCCCCACTTTATGTGGGACGCCACCACAGCATGGCCTGACAAGTGGTGCATTGGTGGGCGCCAGGGATCTGAACCCAGGCCGCCAGCAGCAGAGCGTGCACACTTAACCGCTACGCCACAGGGCCGGCCCCCATGTCCCCATTCTTTTTGCGCCCACTACATCAAATTTCATTTAATTCCTCAAACACACATGCTCTCTCTCACCTTCCCACATTCTGCTCCTTCTGCCCAAAACTCTTCTCCCTCCTCTTTACCTTGCTAATTCCTACTCATCATGAGCTTGCAGTTTAATCTTCTCCAGAAAACCATCCTGACCACTCCTTCAGATGTGGTGTGGCACTCCCGTAATGTGCTCTCAGAACTCTCCACAGCTGTAACAAAGCACTTGCCCTACTTTCTTGCTATTGCTCATTAGGTGTTTGTCTTCTCAGCCAGACCACAAGCATTATGACAGCAGGGACTAAGTCTATCTTGCTAATTCTTGTATCTTTAGCTCTTAGGATAGTTTCTGGAACATAAAAGGTGTTTAAATTGTATTTCTTGGGTGAATTAATAATTAATTAATAAACTTCATTAGTTGCTCAAATTCTTAGTGAACTAGTAGTATATCTAACTAGATACCGAACTAGTGTTTTCAGCTCTACTAAATTTGGGGGATATTTTATTATTAATTTCAAGCTATTTATTCATTCAGTGAATGTTACATTAAATGTTAGGGTATAAATTAGCATTGAATATTACTTTACAGTAAAAATATAAAGCACTTCATTGCTTAATCCTAAAACCTATCCCAAAAGTAGGCAATTTTTATAATCTCATTTTAAGACAAAGTTGTTTTTTCCTTCATTCCTTCTTTGCTTTCTTCCAATTCAGTCAAAAAGCCTCACCACAGGAGGGCATTAAAGGGAGCTGGGAAGGCAATCCAGCAGAGGTTGGGACCTGGACAAGGGGGGATCCACATGGGACAGGAGACCAATGGGGGCAAGGAGTTTACCCACAACTGGGGAGGATTAAACAAATAAGTAAATATATTAAGGACAATGGAAGCCAAATTTCTCACTGTTGAAGAAGGAAAGTACAAATATGGAAAAGGGGAAGGGATTCAAATGAACCCCGTGGCATGAATTGGAATCAGAGGTATCAGTGTAACCTCACGGAACAACAGAAACAACAGGAGAACCTTTGTGGCTGGAACATGATGAGCAAGAGAGAAGAGTGGAAAAAGATGAAGTCTGGGGCTTACCAGGAACTGTTAAACCAGACTCTCAAAAAATAATACCTGAGAATCTAGTTCACAAGTTATTTTTAAGTGTTCAAAAATTTGTTTCCCCACACTAAAGAAAGGACTTTAATATATTAACACAATCACTCATAAACTTTAATGACATCAGAAATATATCCAAATAAGAAACTGGCAAACCAAGGGACAAAATTGAACACAGTCAGCACTGAATAAAATGGCCCAAGCTAGTGATTCTTAACCATTGGTGTCTTCAGTTCTAGAGTCATATCCAAGACTTGAATCCCAGAATAAAAGAAATAAAATGTTTACTATTTTTTTCTTAAAGAATGTTAATATGATTTTAGGTAATCTGCTCTCGTGGGTTGCCATTTATATTAAGTTGTAGAGACATGAAAGTTTATATCAGTAATTTGAGTGATAAATACCATTGTCATGACTGTGCAACTATGCAAATATTCTTCTTTTAGTAGTTAAAAACTGTACTAATACTACAGAGAATAAATATTCCCACTAAAATCACGGTAAAACACAAAAATACTAAATTAAAATTTGCATTTTTATTTATCATTTGCAGTTAGATGTGTCAAGAGAAATCTTGTCCAATTTGCAAATGAACGTGAAAACTGAAGGAGTCACCTCCTTAACAATTATTATAAAAACTCTATGCCCCTCCTGGCCAATGCTTTTGTCCTTAGGCTGCAAATCCCTTAACTTGGTGACTGAATCACAAATGATCAAGTTGAATAGGGAAGCTTTGTTTTCTTCCAATTAAAGAAAACTTACCTTTGGCTGATATCATGATTATTCTATTTTGGAAAAGTGTTACTGCAGTGATTTAAAATATGCTAGGAGAGAGATGATTACCCACTGTATCAGTAAGGGTCTTGGCAGAAAACAGATGGCATACTCCAACTGGGTAACTTGAGACAAGTTTAATAAAAAGAATCTTTACAAAGGTGTAGGCAGAGTTTAGAGAAATCAACAATGCAATGCAGAACCCCAGGAATGGCAACAGCATGGAGACTGAGAAAGGCAAAGAGTGGTTTAGAATCCAGAGAGAGTAAGTAAGCAGAGAAGACTGCTTGACAGCAGCAGGGACACAGCCAACCCACAGCCCAGCAGGGAGGGAGCCAGAGGAATAAATTCCCCAATCTCACACTCCTCCTGCCTTCTGGTCTTCCCGTTGGCCAAACCCATCCTGAATCTGGAGATCTCACTGATGTGGACCATGCAGGTCATCTTTCCATGGCAAAGAACAGACAATATCCATCTTATCTCCCTTTTCAAACATCAGAATGATGTAGAAAAGTAATGCATTACATGGCAGGCCTTACTCCTCCACAGAAACAGGACTGAGTTGTGGGTCTTTTGTGGAAGGCATGGCAATCACCTCCAGATCACATGTTTCCCCTGTCTTGTTGATCCATTATCATAAGGGTCATTTGGAGGTTTTTACTGGTCTGGGCTGTCCAGCATCCATTTGCTCTCCACTTGGATCAGCACTTTTTGTTAAAGTGTCTACCCTTTCTTCCCGCAGCCCATTTGTTTGAGAAAAGCTGGTACCACTCCAGACTTGAAGATAGGGTGTGGCACAGGACTATCTGATCAGTATAATCACATCCCTCAACTACAGTTGACTATCAGGGATAGGTGTGACCTAAATGATCCAAACAGACTGAATCCTGTTGACTACTGGGGAAAGAGACACATTCCTCTCTCCTAGTACCAATGAGGAAGCATGTAGCCCTAGGGCCACAAGGGGAGATACTTGCTGAAAATGGAAATAACATCAAAAAAGAGAGAAAGAAACTACATCTTATTCTCACCAGATCAAATCTCATCCTGCCACTGTTCTTTTCTATAACTCAAGGCAATAAATGCCCTTTATTGTTTGAGTCAGGTTTTCTGTTGTTTATGACAGAGAGGTGTCTCACTGATACAGTTGACTGTATCAAGGCTCCTGGGTGCTTCAAGCAGAAGTAACTACTTTCTAGATAGTCTCAGTTGATGTTCTTGAAAATCCTGCTCACAGCATATCATTAATAAACTCTGAGCAGCCTACTGAGAAGCCTTGATGTTTATATATTAACACCTAAGACTATTTTAATTAGAAGAAATGTTTAGACTAGCCAATAATAATTGAACAGATTATGAAAATACTCCTCCCTCTACATTCTGAAGGTATTTCCTGAGAACTTATTACATACTAGACATCGGGGATGTAAAAAACGACTAAGACTAGTGTCTTCAGAGAGTTCTCTTGAATTTAGCAGAGACATATCAAGAAGCTCATCTTACATGGTGATGTAACATTACAATTGAAGAATATACAGATGTTGGGGAAACTCAAAAGAAGGAGCTATTAACTCCACTGTGATGCACAAAGTCTGATAAGCTTCACAGCCTTTTTCTCCCCAAAGTGCCTTTTTTTATTGATGTCATAATAGTTTATAACATTGTGAGATTCCAGTTGTACATTATTATTTGTCAGTCACCACATAAATGCGCCCCTTCACCCCTTGTCCCCACCCCCCAACTCTCTTCCCCCTGGTAACCACCAAACTGTTCTCTCTGTCCGTGTGTTAGTTTATATTCCACATATGAATGAAGTCATACAATGTTTGTCTTTCTCTGTCTGGCTTATTTCACTTAACATAATACCCTCCAGGTCCATCCATGTTGTTGCAAATGGGATGATTTTGTCTTTTTTTATGGCTGAGTAGTATTCCATTGTGTATATATACCACATCTTCTTTATCCAGTCATCTGTCGATGGACACTTGGGTTGCTTCCACTTCTTGTCTATAGTGAATAATGCTACAATGAACACAGGGGTGTATAAGACTCTTGGATTGTTGATTTCAAGTTCTTTGGATAAATACCCAGAAATGGGATAGCTGGATCATAAGGTATTTCTATTTTTAATTTTTTGAGACTCTCCATACTGTTTTCCATAGTGGCTGCACCAGTTTGCATTCCCACCTACAGTGAATGAGGGATCCCTTTTCTCCACATCCTCTCCAACATTTGTTATTTTTTGTCTTGGTGATTATAGCCATTCTCACGGGTGTAAGGTGATATCTTAGCGTAGTTTTTTTTTTTTTGTGAGGAAGATCAGCCCTAAGCTAACATCCATGCCAATCCTCTTCTTTGTTTTTTGCTGAGGAAGACCGGCCCTGAGCTAACATCTATTGCCAATCTTCCTCTTTTTTTTTTTTCCCCCTTTTTCTCCCCAAAGCCCCAGTAGATAGTTGTATGTCATAGTTGCACATCCTTCTATTTGCTATATGTGGGATGCCGCCTCAGCATGGCCGGACAAGCAGTGCGTCAGTGTGTGCCCAGGATCCGAACCCAGGCCACCAGTAGCGGAGCACGCGCACTTAACCACTAAGCCACGGAGCTGGCCCCTCTTAGTGTAGTTTTGATTTACATTTCCCTGATGATTAGTGATGTTGAACATCTTTTCGTATGCCTATTGGCCATCTGTATATTTTCCTTGGAAAAATGTCTGTTCATATCCTCTGCCCATTTTTTGATTGGGTTATTTGTTTTATTGGTGTTCAGTTGTGCGAGTTCTTTATATATTATGGAGATTAACCTCTTGTCAGATATATGCTTTGCGAATACTTTCTCCCAGTTGGCAGGTTGTCTTTTCATTTTGATCCTGGTTTCCTTTGCCTTGCAGAAGCTCTTTAGTCTGATGAAGTCCCTCTTGTTTATTTTTTCTTTTGTTTCCCTTATCCCAGTAGACATGGGATTCGAAAAGATCCCTCCAAGACTGATGTCAAGGAGTGTTCTGCCTATACTTTCTTCTAGGAGTTTTAGAGTTTCAGGTCTTACTTCACAGCCTTTTAAGCAGGGCCTTGCAGTGTGCTGGGGTCTTGGACAAGGAAGCTGGACAATGTAGGCTGAGGAGGCAGCAGGAACAAAAGCACATTCACATGGAAAAGTTGAGTGTGGCTTCAGTAAAGACAGAGCAGCAGTGTGATTAAGGAGAGTGTGAATGCACCCTGGTTCTCCATCTTTTCTGGTTATGCAATCTTGGGCATGTTTCTTAACTTTCCCAGTATCACTTTCCTAATACGTAAAATAAGACTAATAATAGTACTTTGTTCATACTTGTTGTTAGTAGTATTAAAAGACCCATTATATGTAAAATGTCCATCACCCAAAAAAAAATGTTATTATCAGAAGAAAGATAAGTGATTAGGGTGGAAAAGCAGACTGGTGCCAGATTGTGAAAATCCTTATGAGTTCTGCTAAATAATTGGATTTTATATAATGTAGCTAATATACATCAAACAGCAAAGGTTTTAAGTAGACATGAACAGGTTTATATTTCAGAAGAATTATGTGACTCTTGAATTGGAGTGAGAAGAGATTGAGAAGGCAAAAAAACTAGGATATTACAATTGTTTTTATAAGAAATGATAAAGGCAGGAGGGCCTGACCGAGGTCAGTAGTGGGAAAGATGGAAAAAAAGTGACAGAAATGCACAAGTAAGGGATCAAGGATGATTGCAAAGTTTCTCGTGGATGTTGCTGCCTTTAATAAACAAAGATAAGAAAAGGAAAGGGCCGGCCCCGTGGCTTAGCGGTTAAGTGCGCGCGCTCTGCTACCGGCGGCCCGGGTGCAGATTCCGGGCGCGCACCGACGCACCGCTCCTCTGGCCATGCTGAGGCCGTGTCCCACATACAGCAACTAGAAGGATGTGCAGCTATGACAGACAACTATCTACTGGGACTTTGGGGGAAAAATAAATAAATAAAATCTTTAAAAAAAAAAAGAAAAGGAAAAATAGGTTTGGTGGAGAAAACAATAAGTTCAAGTTTGGGACCTGCTAAATGTGAGCTGTCTATATGCTACACAAAGGGAAAATCCCAGAAGCTGTTGGAAATATGAGTTTAAGAGAGCACTCCAGGCAGCAGGTAGATATATGAGAATCAACAGCAAATATATTACAGCTAAAGAAAGGGAAATGACAGGCCTGATCAACAACAGGGTTAAAACTGTGAAAAATACTAAATCAAAAAGTAGGAAGAATCAGCAAAGGAGACTGAGAAGTAACCATCAGTGCAGTAGAAGTTGAGGTGAAGGAGAGTAGAGATCTTGAAAGCAGGGGAGGAGAGAGCTTCAAGGAGTAGCCTATAGAAATAAAGGGCACAGAGAGATAGCACTTAAGATACGCAGCGACTCAAAGCACACCACTGCACTTTGCAAACAGGAATCATTTTTAACCCCAGAGAGAGAAGTTTCAGGGAGATGACAAAAGCAGAACCAGACTGCAGCAGCTAAGGGCAAGGAGAAGGTGAGGACATGGAACCAGGCTGAAGGGCCCACTCCTTCAACCAACTAGTTGGCAACTCTCCCAGGCCTCGCTCGCTTTGAAATTCTCAGACCTTAGAGTCCGACCCTGTTGCAACTAAACAATGTGCGTAATGGGGCTGTCTTGTTAGCTGGCACTCCTCAAAATGGATCTTTTATAATCAGAAATGCTTGTTTTTGAAAAACCAGGCAGTTACAGACCGCATTTTATTTGACTTTCCAAGAACTTGCCTCTATTCCCCCGGTAAGGACTTTACTCAGGACAAGTAGCAGTGATTTAAGAGTTACATTTCCAGTTCCTGAAAGCAGACAATAAAACCCTGATGAGGTCTTATTCATTCCTGGGTCATCATCAGGAAACAGTGAATAGCTAAGAAGAATTTGATGTAATTAAAGCAATATAGAAGCTGTCCAGATATATATTAACACCATCTTTCATATTTATGGCTCTGGGAAAGAGAAGTCAAAGCTTGTTTCCAAAGTTATCTTATTAACCTTCAAATTCACTTTTGAATTTAAGAAAGAGATAAATATTTGGCCCATTATATAAATGGAGAAATAGAGGTCCAAGATCCAAAAGGAGCTAGTGTCCAGAGTTCACAGCAAAGATTTCTGCGCATGATTCACCAACACATTAGAGCAGTGTCCAGTGAAGTATGGACCACTTGTATCAAATTTATGTTGGGTATTTTTTTAGTGCATATTCCTGGGGCCCTCTTCAGACCTACTGATCTGTTCCTCTGAAGGTGGACCTGGAACTCTGAATTTTAAAAAATGCCACAGGAGATTCTTATGTATCTCAGCATTTCAAAAATATTGAAAGATCTCCAGTGACTCAACAAGGACAATATTTATTGAGCATCTACTAGGTGCCAGTTATTTGCTATTCACTCTGAAAAATACCAAAGAGCATAACATTTTTTCCTCCCTGAAGGAGTTTTACTTGTAGACCATTGTCTTCCCTGTTCACAACCCCCAGATTTGGGGCAGCACTCACTGTAACACAGCCCTGCGCACTGGATCAGGGATGCACACTGGACAGTTGACAAACAATTCTCTATCTACTCTGCCTCCCTCTCTATCAATAATTTGAAGTAGGATACAGAAACTGTAGGGAGTTAGTGAGGAATGCTGGTGCTAATCAACTAAGATTAGATTTTGGATGTGTGGCCATGGTGAGCCATATGCAAAGAGAGCCGGCAGAAGTATCCAGTTAAGAAAAAGAGAAGAGTAGAGGAGACTCAGAGAGAAGTAGAGATAAATGGGCCTTGAGAGCCAGAGAAAGAAGTCTTAGTTCCTGACAACTTTCCAGTTTCCCCAAGGCCATGCTGCCACAGTTTTCATGAGATTCCTTACATCCCTACATAAAAATTTTACTCAAGCTCATTTGAGGGAGTTTCTACTCCCAGAGATTATAAGAGCCTTATCTGGAACAAATAATTTATAATTGAGTAAATCAAGTGCATTCAATTCCGTTCTTCTCCCATCCCAGTAAAGAAAAACACCTTCTGGGCAGTTTCGCAAGCCAGGAACCTTGAGGTCACCACTCTCCCTCGTCTATGGTATCAAATATCACTAAGAATTGCTAATTTCATCTCCAATATCTCTCAGTACCATTCATTTTTTCCCTCTACAACTGCTATTCTAGTCAAAGCTACTAACATCACCTGCCTCAGGCACCTTCTAACTGGTCTACCCATTATCCATTCTTTGTCTTGTCCAGATAGAGCTATATAAAATGAAAATATGATCACATCCCTACTGCTCCACTGCCATGCTTATCACCAACCAATGGCTTTCCTGTGCACTCCGTGTAAAGACCAACATCCTTACCATAGCCTGCAAGGCCCAGATGGGCTCACCTGACCTCACCTCATCTTGCACCTTGTATTCTTTTGCTTTCTCTGAGCCTCACTGGCCTTCTTTCAGTAATTAACACTTCCCATGCTCCCTTTCACTACAGCACCTCCATTAATGCTCTTCTCTCAGCCGGCAACTCTCAGCTCGTCTCTCCCCATCTGCCTAGTCAATTCCCACCCATCATCTGGACTTCATCTCAGGCATCATTCTCTCGGGGAGGCCTTTCCTGACCTCCCTGATGAGGTCTAATACCCTAGTGTAGACTCTCATAACACCGTGTTACTCACCTTTATAATATTTTCACAATTGCAACTTTAAATTTGTGTGACTATTTGATAATCTGATAATTACCTACTAGGTTGTAGGCTCTGTGTCTCTCTGATTTGTTCACACTGTATCCCCAGCACCTGACACGGTGCCTGATGCATAATAAGCTCTCTGAAGTATTTACTGAATAAAGGTTGAATGACTGTATTAGGTAAGCAAAAGTCAGAAATAGAGCATGAGAATTAGATTTTTCATTGACAAAGCGTAGGTTTGCCCAAGCTGAGGGCCAGATGGGTAAAAAAGAAGTTGGAGAAGTCATGCATGTTTATGAATGGTACTGATTCAGGGCAGGTTGAGACAACAGAGAGCGTGAGCTATCTAGCGCTTGGTTAGATACTAGACTGAAATCATTACTTTGAATTCAAATAGTAGGACAAGAAATCCGGGTCAGGAGCCAAAGCAGGAATATAGGAAGACTTCCATCTGAGAGAAAGATTCCAGACGAGGATACAGAAAGTTGAGTGACCACAAAGTGGGTGAACTGTGCTGTCAAGGAGCCATAGAGAACACCGAGAGCGGATGGTGCTGGTGAAACAAGATGAGAAACAGTACAAAGGAAGAGCTACAGGGTTGTCAACTCGGCAATGCTAGCCATCCAACAAAACTCTTAACTTATACTTAGTATGTGCCGGGTAACCTTCTAAATGCTTTAATACACACTTTCATTTTAATTCTCAAAATAATCAAGTGAGGTCAGCAAACGTATTATACCAACTTTAAAAATGAGAAACCTGAGGCTCAGTTACTCGCCCAAGGCCAAAATTAGTAAGTGGCAGCACCAGGGTTTGAACCCAGGGACTTTGACTCCACGCCTTTAACCATGATAGTGTACTATATCTTTAGGAGATTACAGACCAAAGTGGCTTGTTAGTGACGTTGGCCTGTTCTTGTCTTAGCCACAAAATGAGATCAGAAAAGGGATAAATCAGTGACAATCAAAGTAAGATGGAGAAGCATCTTACCAAATGGTATCAGATGTCCCTAAACGGAGCAGAAAATGGCATTATTTAATGTCATGTTATTTAATGAGCAGTAAGTCTTAGTGGTTAACAATATGGGATTTGGAATTGGAAGAAGATACTTTCAAATACTGGCTCTGCCATAACCTAGCTGCGTGGCTGCTATTTCAACTCTCCGACACTTGGTTTCTATTCTTAATGGGAATACTAATACCTAGCTTATACAGTTGTTTAAAGGTTAAATAAGATAATGTATTTGAAAGTCCTTAGTACAGAACTAAAGTATGCATTCAATAATTAATCAGAAAAGATATTTTACAGGGCCAAGATAGTATAGTTGAAGAAGGGGGAATATAGAATGTTGTTGTTATTATTATACCTATGGACCAAATGGTCCATTACCACCGACTTGACAGGTACACATACGTACATGGATAACCTTCTTATTAGTTAAATGTTGCCTGTGGGAAGACTAAAAATCCCCCAGTGAAGACTGTTGAATGAAGTTGATAACTCTGTAGATACATTTTGCCCTAAGAAATGCTGACAGCTAAAGTGAAGTCAACTTGCGTGCCACTCAGAATCCTCCCAGCAGCTTTAGAGCTGGCTTTAGAAGTGTTTCTGAGAGTCAAAAGCTTTAACACTTCCATATCCAAGACTTGTCTCGGAGCATACCCATAAGAGTTGCTCTACCACAAAGCAGAGAATCTGGCTTTGCAAGACTACTATGTCTATCTTTAAAAAAAAACTGAAGAATTTGAGGATTTTGAGGCAAATTCACCAGTGACACTGCATCCTTGCTTTTAAAGATAGAGTTGATAAGGATGTGAAAAACAGTCATTCTCAAATTCTTTGTAGAGTGGCATGACACATTTTTGGAGGACAATTTGGCAAAGTCTATAAAAAAAAATTAACACACATTTTTTTGATCCAGCAAACCAACTTCTAAGAATCTATTCTACAAAAATGTTTGCAAAACATGAAAAGACATATGTTTAAAGATGTTCTGGTAAATACTGCAATAAATGTCTATCAATAGAGAAATAGTTTTATAAATTAGAGTATCTCCATGAAATAAAATGCCATGGTGCGGGGCCAGCCCAGTGGCATGGTGGTTGGGTTGTGCTCTGCTTCGGCAGCCCAGGGTTCGCGACCTACGCACCGCTCATCAAGCCATGCTGTCACGGCGTCCCATATACAAAATAGAGGAAGATGGGCACGGATATTAGCTCAGTGCCAATCTTCCTCAGCAAAAAAAAAAAAAAAAAAAAGCCATGGGGCTAATAAAAAATGAGAAAGATATATGTCCACTGACCTGAAAATATGCTGTTTAAATGATTGCAAAACATTGAAAATACATAATATACAGTCTCTTTTGTTTAAAATATGTCATGCGTGTGCATATTTATGTGTACATATATATTAATATTTAAACGTATATGATCTGCAAGTACACTAGTTTTAATGGTGGTTACTTCTGGAACAATGACATCAACATATGGCTTGAGAGAATGGGGTGGCAGATAGGCAACATTTATTTATCGTTGTATCATCTTTGGTATTGTTTAATTTTTAACAATAAGCAGTTATAATTTTTGTTATGAAAATTATTTTTTTCCTGAAAACCAGAAATGATAAGCAAAATCCACAGCAATGCATCTTAAAATCTTCTTTCCACTGGCATCTACTTCGTTGCCATCCCATGGCTCCTCCACTGCCCCTTTCCCCCTACATTTTTAGGAACACTCCTTTTGCTGTAGTGTGAGTGCTTCATGTCTTTCCCAACCTATCCTCCAGCTTCTCCTCTTTCTGTGTACTTCTTCTCTTTTTTCAGTTTTTCATCACCAACCCCCAAAAATCAGACCATCAATGCAGAACACCTCTCAGAGGGAATGGAAAGAGAAGATACTGACTGTCTTTTCCTTGGTAAAACAAAACCAAAAACCTTCCTTACTGAACATGAGGAGTAGAAAGTCTGAGGACACTAATATACTAATAAGTGTGTCCCATCATCCCTGTTTCTCTTTCTCCGTCAAGCTTGAGTCCCATCAAAACAAGAAATTGTTGGCTCATTATTATGTCTTCATTATTATGGCTTCATGAGTATGTCCACAGAACCTGCACACACCCAACACATGGTAGGTGCTCAATAATGTTTGTTGAATTCATGTTGAAACACATGAATGTGTGTTTGAAGAAGCCATACCATCAAGCAGCTTATATGCTGTTAGGGAGGCGTACAGTTTCAATAATTCCACCGTAATACCACGTGTGCTGCCAACTCACTATTACCTGAAAGGCAACAGCAGCTTTAAACAACCAGCCGCCAATAACTAAGGATTTGCTTCTGCAAAGGCCTGCATGCTAATACAGGCTGTCAGCCAGGGCACCTGGCAGAGCCGTGCTTAGCAACCAGTCCCTTTGCTATCTATTTTGGTTAGCTATGTCAAAAGTTATTCTAACTTCATTCAATCAATGGTTTCACATCATGAAAGAAAGACACCACAAAGAGATGAGAAAATAGAATCAAAGATGTGTATGTTCAACACCTCTAAAGACTGTTCCAAAATGCCTCTCTTCTTTCCCAGTGCAGCTGGGGCTGCCCTGCACTCTTGTTTACAACCCATTTGGGAGGGATCTGTTAAGCAGAAGGAAGGTGTCTCTGACCTTCATCTCCCTGGAAGGAGAAATACAGAACAGTTGTCTGTTTACCATTCCAACCTCATTTCCACGACGTTGAACCACTCATTTGGGAAACATGAAAAATAAGATTGATTCACTTTTTTTTTTCCTGACATGTTCTTAAAGACACTGGACCCTTGGTGAGATGAGGGATGATTGAAATTACATGGCCACAAATGTTCATTAGGTGGAAATGGAAAGATGCTCAGCCTCCAAGTTAGGAATAAAATACAGTGCACAATTTGTATATTTTTATCTTTCTGTGCCATTACTTCTACATGGTATTTTGGCTCATAATTTCCAGAGAGAAGCCTCTGAATGAAAATACATGTAAACGTCCAAAAAAAATAACTAAGGCTAAGGCTGAGACCTTGACCAAGAACAGCATATTCATTTTTCCTGGGTTGGTGTATTCCACCTTGGTTCAACTGAGTCCAGACATGACTGAGCCAAACCACATTACATCCCCAAGCACAGCCCCCAGAAAGGAGCTTTATTATTTCACATATTCTATAAAACTCCAATGAAAAGGAAATTAACCCTGCTATTTTCATTCAATAAATTGTCTTATGCCTCAAGTCAGTCTCAAAATAAACAGTACCTGATGCACAGTTTGAACTGGAAGGCACCACAGAAATCACTGAGTCCATGACCTTCATTTACAGAGGAGGAAAATTAGGCCTAAAGAGAGGGAGCGAGTTACCTAAGGGCACAGTTGGTGGCAGAGCAGAAAGAAAAACTAAAACAGGCTCCCTGCTCAATATTCTTTCCACTACAGCACACAGCCTCTTAGTCTTGCCTTGAATTGCAACAGCAATCAACATAATGAGATATCAATTCACTACATTTCTATTAATGCCTCCTATGGCCCCAGAATTGAGGTAGGCTTCTGTGAGAGATATACAAAAAAGGGTAGGTCTCAGCCACTGCCTTCAAGGAGCTAACTTCAGAGACAGAAGTCATGTATTTCTGAGGAGTGAATGAGGAGTGACTGCTAATGAGTACAGGTTTTTTTTTTTTAGGGATGAAAATATTCTGGAAATAGATGGTGGTGATAGTTGCATAACTGCGAATATACTAAAAACCTGTGAATTTTATACTTTAAAACGGCAAATGTTATGGTATAGGAATTATATCTCATTAGAAAGTCATGTATTTCAAGTAACGAATAATGGACCAGAATCTGGTAGCAAAAGATGACCTGGACTAAATGGAAATCAGAAAGGCAGACTAGCAGGTGTTAATCACGGAAAAGCAAGAATGTAAAGAAATGTGACATTTTAGTGGGTGGGAATAACAGAAACAAAGGCGAAACGGCAGGAATAACGGAGATACTTTGAGGAGAAAGACGGGTTACAGTAAAGGATTGTCTTCACGTTCTTTGTGGGAAAAGATACTACGATAGGAAATATATGGTAATTTTTTATAAGAATTTTTCAAGTGCTGTTAAAACAAATTCCAGAATAGTGCTGAACAATAAGCCAGTTATAACTTTTTTCTAGCATTTCAACAAACAATTCCATCTGAAAAATGTAAATGAGGAAACAAATCTTGGCTCTGCATACTTGCCCAGCCAGGAAGTTGAGGGGTTCACCAAAGCAAAGTTCTTCACAAAGTTTTATGAGTCATGAAAAAGAATCATAGGAGATAGTCTAGGTGCACGCTAGCTGAGTTTAGAGACACAGAAATTGAAGGTGATTATAACATAATTTACACAGTATAAACATACAATTCTGATATTTTAGGCCAAAGTGGGTTTTTGTGTGTGTAGCCAATGGCTAATTTCAACTAGGAAGAGGCTGGGAAGGACTGACTCTCCGTTGCAGGACTCATGGAATCGACCAAGACAGCAAGAACTTTCACAGGTGTGTCTTGTTTGCCTATCCAGAATCTGTTCTCTCTTATTCCATTTTCATGGGCAGAACCACACCTTCCCTGCCCTAGGTTCATGTGATTCAGACTGACTCCGGGGTGAGCACAGGATCCAGGCATGGCCAATGATCTTATTCCCCACACCTGGCTACAGTTCAGCCACGGGCACATGCCACAAGTCAGCATGCCATCCTGGGACTTTTGATGACACAGTTTAGGACAGAAACACCCTTTTGCATAAGAATTGCTAACTCCACAAATGATGGTAGCCTGGAGCTGCTGGGAATCATCCATAGAAAGGATCTCCTGAAGAGTGAAGCCAATACAAAGCCAAGAGATGGAGAGTCTGATTCCTGGTGACTTAATCCGAGCTCCTGGTTCCAAACACATCTGAACCCATTGCCTTGGATTGTTCAGATAAATGAACAAATACATTCCTTTCTGCTTAAGTAATTTTGAACTGGGTTTCTATTACTTTCAGTAGAAAGTCACAATGTATGCAGCATACAATTCAATCTTATAATTGTCCAGATGAGGAACTGAGATCCAGAGAGGGATAAAAATTTGCTCAAGGTTGCGCAGTAATCAGTAACAGAATCTAGGCACAAACACAGACACCTTGGATCTTAGTCTAATATCTTTTCCCTATACTGTTGCTAAAGATTCATTTTGGAAACAATTGGACATCCAAAGTTGAGATGTCACCTATAAGCAACCACTATTCGATAGAAGCATTGGTTTACCTGCCTCTGAAAATTACAAATTTGCTCTCAGAGCACCAAAAAGTTTCAAGCAACAGCAAACATTCAACAGCTCCTCCTTTTATTAGAACGAAATTCAAACTCCTTTCTGTAGTCTTCACACACCTGACTGATCGGTCCTTAACTCTCCTGCAACCTCCTCTCAGACAGTGCTCTCCTTCTGTCGCTACGCTACAGCCACCCCGGCTTTCTCTCAGGCCCTGGAATGTCCCACCCCGGCCTTTGCATGTGTCCTTCCCTCTGGATGAGGATGCTTGTCCTGCAATCTTTGCACCGCTGGCTCCTTCTCACCTCCAGGTCTCACTTTCAATGTCACTCCACTGGGTAGACCTTCCATTAAAGCAGATCCCTCTCCCTATAACTCTTCAACTCAGAATTCTATATGTAAATTTTAGTTATATTACATTATGATTTGATTCACCTGTTTACATGTTTGCTGTCTGACTCCCTCCTGGACTTCATGTGAGCCGAGGTGCATCTCTACAGACCACTGTTAAACCCCACTTAGAATGCATTGAATAAATATTCACACTGAAAGAAGAAATAAATAAAAGAAGCTCTCCTTTCCTAATTCGAGATCACAGCATCCTCCCAAATAGGCCTTCATCTTATTTATCCCCAACACCCAAAAGCTTCACAGTGCTCCCATTACCTCTTAGAGAACCATTACAAGAACATTTTTGCCATTGAGACAGCACTGATTTCCCAAAGCCATTTTGTAGCCCTAAATTGGTTGGCAGCTCAGCTTCCCCCAGATCTGCGTCTAGCAAAGGAAGGCAGGTGGCTCAGCGCTCCAGTCGCCAGTGGCGATAAGGCCTAAGTGATCGAATTGCCCTTCCAGGTGATTTGCCCTGTTATTGTTTTGACATGGAACCATTATATTAATTCTGACATTGGCACCGCTAGCTGCACCAAACCGAGTGTCTTTGCTGCCAGCTTGAATAGCTAACTATTATATTTTATCCCAATTCAATTGTAAATCTGAAAAGCTAAGCCTTCAGAAAAGGTGTATTGAACCTCTCACGCATTGCAGACAATGGCTAAATCAGTAATGCAGGCAGCTGTAAGCCAAGGAGCCTGGTCACTTCTAGTCAGCTGGCAGATACATCAACTCTTTAGCTCACGCAGACCTTGTTAGGACCTTTTTGGTTGTACGAGACAAAAATAAATGGTTCAAGCAAAAATAGAAATTTACTGGGTCACTTAACTAAAAAATCCTGGAGTATATCTGTGCCTGGATTCAGGGTTGGAGATGATGTCATCCTCAACTCGGTGCATTCACATGCCTCATTTGCAGCCTCCTCGTGGTGGCAAGACAGCTGACAGCAGTTCCAGGCCTACGTGCTAACAGATCTAAGTCTAAGTACACATTTCTATGAGCTCATTGGCTCTTAGTAGGTCACATGTCCATCCCTGAAACAATCACTGTGTCCGGGGGAATATAATGCTCTGAATGTCCAGGGATGATCGCATGGCCACCCTAGAGCTTTGGACGGAGTCAACTCTACTTGAAGCTTAGGTCAAAGAATAGGGAACAGATCATTCCTCTGGGGGAATCAGGCTCCTGTTACAGGAAGAAAGGTAAATGAAAGAGAAAAAGGGCAACAAGAAAAAGAAAAGAAAAAAGAAAAAAAGGAAGGGCAACAAAAACAATAGACTTCTGCTATACATCTCAAGACATCAGGCCTCCAAATATTCTAGCAATTTTAACAGCAACTGCAAAATAACCCCAGTATCCCCACCAAGACTGGGCCAAACAAAGAGAATTAAGAGGCAAGAGACTGCAGGTTACAGAGGATTATACAACTAATATATTCTCAATGCTTTACAAACTACAAAATGCTTCTACATACATCACTGCTTTCTTGCCAGGTAAGCCACGCACTCACTCTTTCAACTGCATCAGAAGAAATAACCAACACAGGGCTTGGACTGAGGCACAAAGGGAACGTCCCCAACATCAGTACTTTGCCATTCTATTCATGTACTCCTCTTGGAAACAACAGAGACAGAACAAAAATGATAAGAGAAGAGGAAGAGAAAGGAAAAAGTATAGAAAGGAGAGGGAAGAAGAAGAAGTTACAAAAAGGAGAGTAATCTGTATAGGTAAAAAAAAAAAAATTTAAGTTAAAAAAGAAGAGTTTTCTATTTATTTTGCTTAACTATGTTTTCTAATTTTTCTACAATAAACATGGATTATTTACACCAGACGTGTGTTTAACAAATAAAAGAACTTCTTTCAAACTATCTCCCTCTATGGCAGAGCATATATATATCATTTTTGTATATGAAATTGGAGTTTTAATAGTAATAATAAAAATGAACAATAAACAACATCTCTTTATTCCCCCAACCAAAATTCAGAGCCATTTGAAATATAATCACAGGAGTTAGGACAAGGAAGATTAAAATAGCTTTGTTACCAATAAACCTGATAGTGAAGAAATTGCTATGTTTTCGAGACAATTGGGCTCACTGAGACTTCACCTTCTCATTTAGGCAGATTTACCCAGTCATAGCTACTGATGATTCTGGATAACACTAGGCCGTCCCTGTTGGAGGTCTGCTCCTGTGACACTTATATCAGAAAGGAGAAGCACAAAAGGAATGCTTCTAGCTGGCAGAATTCCTCCCAAAGACAGAGAGGAGAGAGTTGAGCCATGAATGCTTAGATACTTCTCCCATACTTACCAATCAAATTACTCAACCCCCTGGGAAAGAGTGAGCGATGGAGTGAGGAAGAGGCCAAGTTCACTCTAGTGGAGATCCCTCCACAGGGAACACACGGCCAGGAAACAGAACGCTCTCCCTGTGCCCCAGCAGAGAGAATGGTTTATTGCAAGCTTATCAGATATCAACTATTAGCCCTATCAGTGGAATTAAAATAAAGAAAAAAATGTTATTCAAGATTTGGTTACCCATGCCTATTCTCAATGATTAGAAGTCAATAACAAGAAGCCTTTTCTCTAAACCAACTAATGAGACCAGCAATCATGACAAATTAATTTGCTTTAGTGGGAACTTGAAAGGCCTGCACCATGATAACGATTTTATATTATTTACCATCTATAAGGTTAGGAAGATGGTAACATGAAAATGCATGTGACATTGGATTCTTTTCTCTTTCAGGATTTTCACCCCAGTCAGCTGTTTTCTTGGGGGAAAGGTAGTGTTAGCTATTACACTTTTAGCGGCGTCTTCTTCTCCCAGGCCTGCCTCATAAATAATGATGAAGCCTCAGCTACTTAGACTTTTGTTGCAGCCGGCTGCTTTTATTTATGAACAACGTGGGCAGCCAATCATTGCCTGCGTGCTAGCACAATATTACTCTCAAAGAGGAGGCATCAGGTCACTGGGAAACCTGGGACAGGCTGTTTCACACTGTGCCTGCCACCCCACCACCGTCTCAGAGCAAAGATTTATTCAGCTCGCTGGAATTGGCATATATTTTATTGGCACTATCATAAAGAAACATAGCAGTCTGCTCCTTCTGGTCTATTGCTATTTGAAACTTTTCCTATTTGCATGCTTCCTTCAGGAAGCTTCAAAGAAACATTGTAAAGATTTTACAAAGGTTGTCAATTACATTATCACCTAGAACATCAAATAGCATCCTCACCAGTTATGACCCATTGAGTGATAAAAAGTGCAGACTGAAAAACTGTCAAGAATAGTTTGTACCTAAGCAATGAAATTTAATAACATTAAGTCCAAAATAACTTAGACACAGGGCAAACAAATCAGAGTGGCGAAAACTTTCCTCTCATTTTCACAGATGAGTTAACAAAGAGGGCTTGTTCTGATTGACTGGAGGTCATAAGAAAACCTGGTTTTACCAAAGCAGAAGTTCTCAACTTAAACTTTTTAATGTAACATGTCCAGGTAGATCCAGCCGTTAATTATAATTTTTAAAGGACTATAATTTTGTTGCTAGGATGTTTTTCCATTTCTATATTTCCTGTTCTTCTCATTATCATGGTCCATGAGCATAGAGACTTGACTTTTGACTTCTTAAAAGTTACTTCTGTTATGCCGGATAATAGCATCTTGATACAGTGATTTGGTGAAAGAGAAGACCAGATGTCCTCTTGGCAAGATCTCACTGGCTGCCACTGGAACATCTGCTTCCAATTCTGTTTTGTTCAGAGAAGAAAGAAAGTAGCATTTGTTGAGTACCTACAATGTATTAGGTGTTGATATATATCAGACTTTCTATCAGGCAATACATGTTTATTGAAGATTTACTGTATAACTGTACTCCCACTATACTAGGCGCCAGAGTGATAGTTCCTACTTGGTCATCAGCAGGTAGACAGCTCAGCGTTAGTCTCAGTATTATTAGTCATTGGCAGCTCCCAGTTCTTCCTCCAGCCCTTCATCATAGCTCAACTGTGACTTTTGGATGTCTTTATTCAGAGACCCTGTATTAGTTTGCCAGGGCTGTCATAACAAAGTACCACAAACTGGGTGGCTTAAAAAGAAATTTACTGTCTCACAGTTCTGGAGGCTAGAAGACCAAGAGCAAGGTGCTGGCAAGGTTGATTCCTTCTGAAGGCTCTGAGAGAGTGTCTCTTTCATGCCTCTCTCTTGGCTTCTGGTGGTTTGCTGGTAATGTGTGGTGCTCCTTGGCCTGTAGCATCATCACCCAGATCTCTGCCTTCACGTTCACTTGGTGTTCTTCCGATGTGCTTGTCTCTGTCCAAATTTTTCCTTTTTATAAGGATATCATTCATACTGGATTAGGGCCCACCCTAATGAGCTCATTTTAACTTGATTACCTCTGTAGAGACCCTGTCTCCAAGTCAAGTCACATTCTAAGGTACTGGGAGTTAGGACTCCAACCTATCTTTTTTTAGGGGTCACAATTCAACCCAGAACAGCCATCCAGAGCACAGGTTCTCACTATTTTTCCACTATGACATGTGATTATGACATTCACATGAGGTGCACGCTCCTATGGGAGTGTTTTAATGAAACCCATTTTCACTTCACACTCTATCTTTGCCTTCTCTCTTCTCAAAAAATTTTGCATAATTTTTTCAAACCCAATAAAAGTACATTTCACAAGCATTATAATAATGAGGACAGCTCCAGCTATTAAAAGCTCTGGTGCTGATGTACAACTTACAACAGGTTGTAAGTTATTCTTAGATTTAGCAGTAACTTCATTCTTTTATCTCAGATCTCAGAATAAGTCCATCAATGAATCATACAGCTCTGCTGTCAAAATATACCCAGAATCTCTCCATGTCTCATTCCCTCCACTGTCCAGCTATTACTGTTTCCTTCATGGGCTATTACAACAGCTTCCTAACTGGCCATGCTGGCCTCGCATCCCTGTCTCTTTCCACCCCCAGGCTATTTCAAACACAACAGCCAGAGTAATTCGTTTGAAACAAAAGTCAAATCATATCACTCCTATGCTAAACACCTTGCTAAGTCTCCCAATCTTACTGAGAATAAAACTGAAGTCCTTACAGAAGTTCCAAGACGTTACATAATCTGGCCCATTACCTCTCTTACTTTATCTCCTACAATCCTTACCCTTGCTTACTCGGCTCCAGCTGTTCCTTCAGCGTGCTGGGCTCTTAATAAATATTTGTTAAGTGAATGAATCAAAAAGACAGAACAGAATTCAAGTGACTGGGAAAAATATGTTTATACTAATTACCCATAAACGTGCTCTGATGTTTAAAAAAAAAATTCTTGGAGAACGCTAATATTTTAGCCTCATTTCCCGGGTTCAAATCCCAGTTCTACAACGTATATCTGTGTGGTGCTGGGCATTTTACATATTCTCTTTGTGCCTCTAATTCCTCACCTGTAAAATGGATATAATACAATTACCTAACTCACAGGATTTTTTTGAGGATTAACTGAATTAATACATAAACAGCACTTAGTGTGTAGCATCTGACTGTTGTATGTGTTAGCTATCATTATCTTAATTATTTTAACTACGAGAAGTCTCAACTTTGGATTGACGCAAACATTAAATGATTTTAGTTTTTTCCAGTACTTCCCCACCCCCTCTTACCATTCCCAGTGCTGAATAAACATTCCTGGCTCTCCTGGTTTTGCTTGTAGGGGAAGGGTCTGGTCTATTCATCACCTGCCTCCTTACTGAGGCCTCTACCCTGTGGTGACACGTGGAAAGTAGATCTTATCTCCTATGTAATTGTGCTGAGTAAGTTTCCCCCATCCCCAAGCTGGTCATTGGTCTTCTCTGAGGCTGTGTGGAAGTCAGCCCCTCTCTGCAGAAGTGACTCAAATTCTTGTAGGGCATACTTTGTGATTATGCCTCTAGCATGGGAGATTCAGCTCAACCTCTCACTTCATCATCAGCCCTCTCCTTGGTAGCCCAACCCACACCCTCTTTCTGCTCATGTATGGATAACGCAACAGGTTACCCTCCCTTAGGCGAGGGGATATAGAAGGAGTAGCAGGCCACCTTCTGAAGTCTCTACTCAGCCCAAGGGAAATTCACAAATTCTTCCACACAAGTAGTGGGAATAGGGGCTACCTTCTCCTTACCTCTCTCTCACACACACACATAACTCTCTATCACTCCACCATCTCTCTACCATCCCTTTCTCCATATTCCAGCAGCCTTAAGTATTCCCCCAGTGCAACCACTGGCAACTTTCAGACAGAAGATAATAATCAGTCCCCAAATAATTGGAGAAGAGAATGTTTCAGGCAAGGGGAGGTAGATATGATTGCTATTCCATAAACTCTGCCTTGAGTCAAGAAATGCAGGTAGTCTCTAGACCCAGAAAAGGCAAGGAAACGGACTCTCCCCTAAAGCCTCCAGAAGCGAACGCAGCCCTACTGACCAATGTCAGACTTCCAGAACTGTGAGATAAATTTGTGTTTTAAGCCACAAAGTTGGTAGCAATTTCTTACAGCATCAGTAGGAAGCTAATACGTCCAAATGTAGCCCTCTATCTATCTTTTTGTCTCCCCTCTGAGCTGGCAGCACTGGTGCTGCTGAAATGGGTCCTCTCAGCAGCACGATGAGAAAGCAGCTGTCCTCACCAACACATGGTTCTCTAAACTTAGAATGTGGGGTCTTTACTGATTTTGTTCTCAACTGAGAGCCTTTTCCATCAAGTCCAGCACTCTTCACCTAATGTCATCATGCTATACTGGTAATGAATTATGATGCACTCATGCTTAATGACGGAGACTTCCGAGCAATAGGAAATGTTATGGAACCCTCTTGGAGTGATGCTTTTAGCCAGCCATGAGTTCTTTTCTGCTGCTGACACATGGGGCCTGGTTCAGGACAAACGTCTGGTCTATAATTCCAGAGTCAGGGTCTGTCTGACTCCAGAGCCCAGGGCCTAAATCTCTACCTTTTACTACCTCCTGGTACCCAAATCAATAAAGCCAAATGACACAAGTCTTTTCTCATCAACCTGGTACATAAAGGGAGATACCTGAGGGAATCGATTCTCTGTCCCCCCGGAGGCAGCTAATTGATCTCAAATTGATTGAATAGAGGAGCTATGCTTCATTCATTTCACAAGTAGTTCTTAAATCATGTGTGGGGACACTGTTCTGGGCTTTCTGAATAGTTCCATTTCTCCTGTCCATCCACTGATTCTGCAAAAAATAACAGATTGTGGAGGAAATTAGCTTGTAGGGGGGCACCTGCCTGTAGTCTCCTCTTCCAGGGCTTAAAGTTGCTGACCTCTTTTTAGTTCCAACATTCTTTACACAACAGCCAGAGGGATCTTTAAAATACAAACCTTATCACACCTTGCCTATGTTCTCGTCACTGCTCCAATTTCTCTTAGGATCAAGAAACATATTTTGAACCTCATCTGTAAACTCTGCATTATCTGCCCCTGCCTCTAACTCTTCCTGTCTCATGAGATCATGGTGAAGATTACATGAGATGATACATATATTGCATCTGGAATAGTGTCTGCCCACAGGAAGTGGTCTTCAGGATGGTCTTTCCAGCCCACCTGGCACCACGCCTCTGTTTGCTCTCCAACCTCCAGCTGCTCTGGTCTTCTTTCTGCTCTTCGTATATGCCACAGACCTTCTTACACTGGGAATACTCTTCCCCCATCCTCCCGACCATCCTGTACCTAAATAAGTCCTACCCATCCAAAAGAATTCCACTCAGACATCGCTTTCTCCAGGCAGCCTCTGGCTCTGCTGAATAAATCCACTTACCTTCTTGCGTGCTCTCATAGGTCTTTTTGTAACTATAACAGCTTTATTGAGACATAATTCACATACCATTCAACTCACCCATTTAAAGTCTACAATTCAATGGTTTTTAATATAGTCACAGAATTTTGCAACCATTACCACATTCAGTTTTAAAACATCTTCAAAACCCCAAAAAGAAACCTTATACTTGGCAGCACTCCCCGTTTTTCCCCAAACACTCTATCCCTAGGCAACCACTAATATACTTCTGTCTCAATGGATTTGCCTATTCTGGATATTTCATATAAGTGAAATTACACAGTATGTGGTCTTTTGTGTCTGACTTCTTTCACTTAGCAACACGTGTTCAAGGTTCACCTGTACTGCAGCATGTACCAGCACTTCTTTTTATTGATGAATAATATTCCATGCTGTGGCTATACCACTATTCATCAGCTGATGGCTATTTGGGTCCTTTTTCATGAACCTTTGAATTTAACAGATGGTAACTATATATTTATGTGACCATTTCTTTAATGTCTGTGTCTCTTGCACTAAGAAATAAGCGTCTGAAAGGCAAGCATTGTATTTGCTTTTTGCTCAACATTATGTCCCCATGCTCAACAAATATGAGATGAATGAAAGAATAAGTGAATGCATAAATGAATGAATAAACTATAGGAGACTAAAGAAAAGATGGGAGTAACCAAAGAGGGGTGATTTTTCTTCTCAGTGTAGGAAACCTCTTCTCAATTCATCCATGGAATCTTTTTCACTAATTGCCCCAACATTCTGCAATTTCAACTTTGTACAAAACACATGCCAGGCACTACATCAGCTTAGCCAAAATCTGGAAACTTAATTTTGCTGCCATTAGAAGCCTCATTCAAGGAGAGCAGAATCCTAATGAAGATATGTCCCACCTTGTCACGTGCTAAAATCAAGTGTCTACCCCATCTATACTGACCACAGTTACCTGCAAAGAAACAGGCATGCACAACCACCCATTCTACCTCCCACACAGCACATGTGCTCCCCAATATCCCAACTTTCACTCAGAAAATGTGCAAGCCCTTTTTAAGTAACAGCTTGGTGGAGAGGCAAGTGGTGGGAGTGCAAAGCAAATACAGTTTGAGTCTCGGGCCGCCAGCTTTTCAAGCATGCCCAGATATTTCTAGCTCTGTTTTTTCCTCTGGAGTCAAAGGTAAATGTGGCCAACTTGGTAGAATCACCGCAGCCTGCTGTGCTGAAAGATGTGTGAAAAGCAAAAGCTTTGTCAGCAGAAAAGAGGAAACAGACTGTCCTGAGCAGTCCCTGCTGGGGAAAGCAGTTTGGGTGAATGCGAGTTGCCTGCTGTTCAATGAAAACACAGTTTTAAGACGGTGATGCTTCCCCATCCTTTTTATTTGCTGAAGTTGCAACACTTCGTACTTATAAAACAGACCACAGTACAAAACAGCATGTAACGCAGACCAGGAACAAGTCCTGATGATACCTCAGCATGTTTGAGTGCTTACTGTGTGATGGGCACAGCACTGAGCATTGTACACAAATCAGCTTGCTGGATCCTCACAATGGTGCTAAGAAGTACATTTTATAATTAACCCCATCTCATAAATGAGGAAACTAAGAGTTGGATGGGTTATGAACTTTGACCAAATTTGCAGCTAGTAATGGTAGGGCGGGGACTTGATTCCAGCTAAGTTCCATGTTTTTAATCACTATGCTAAAAATGTGTTAGTCAGGACACCTGGTTCCAGCCCTAGTACTGACACTCACCAGCTGAAAGGAGCATGAACGACTAATCTCATTACTCTGGGTCTCTGTCTTTTCATTTGTAAAATAGGAGAATTAATATCTGTTCTGTCTTACAGGGGTGTTAAGATCAAGCTGACATAAATGCATTTGAAAGTGCTAAGGAAAGTGTGAGAACACCAGAGAAACCCAAGGAAATGTATATAACATGATTATTATCATGCATAAAATCTTCACTAATTGATAATTTGGAAACTTCCCAGGGGAAAAAAAATCAATATTCACATATATGATCCATGTAAATTATTAGTTTGGGTGGGGAGGGTTTGCAGTAGTTAAATTTTGGTAAGAAAGAAGTAGTACTCACAGGTACTGTGTGGTTCTGATTATGTCATCTTAGCTAATCCTCACCATTTCATCCATCAGTTTTACTGCTCTCGGTCAGAGCAATAATTGTGCAATTGTATTTTCTGGTCCATTGAAGTTTAAGGATACTGTCAAGCCATGACAAGAGGAGTCAAGTATCAGGTTTATTGAATATATAATTTAACTATGTGGCCTGCATCCATTTAAAATCAGAAAAAGCAAACAGAGTTGTTTATGGACACTGGTTGGAGTGAATCATTGACTCACCGACATATCATCTTTTGAAGAAAAATAAATAAAAAAGGACTTCTTAAATCTCATATACAGGCATATGGGAAAGAAGCTACGCCGAGTTTTCCTTTGTCTAAGGTGGGGTGCTGAGCAAGTTTCACGATAGTTGCCACTCCCAAGTTATCAAATCCTATCTGACAGAAGAGAAAGGAAAATGCATCCACATTTTAGCAGCATGTCATCTCTCTTGTATTATCTCCTCTTGTTTCCTCTAGTTTAAGGGCAGAGCCTTACCTGGTTCACCTCTAATCCCATACTGCACCTAGAAGACAGCTCTGCATAGAATAGGTATAGGGTAAGTCATTAACAATTGAACAAGTTGAATGAATAATTTTCCAAGTAATGACAATTGTCCCTATTCCTCTATAGAACTAAATCTATTAACCTTTCCCAAAGCACCTTATGGTAGGCTCAGAGTCATTCTGAGATTCCGGTAAACCTTCAGATCAAGAGTGTAGCACTCCGGGGCCGGCCCCGTGGCTTAGCGGTTAAGTGCTCGCGCTCCGCTGCTGGCGGCCCAGGTTCGGATCCCAGGCGCGCACCGATGCACCGCTTCTCCAGCCACGCTGAGGCCGCGTCCCACATACAGCACCTAGAAGGATGTGCAACTACAACATACAACTATCTACTGGGGCTTTGGGGGACAAAAAGGAGGAGGATTGGCAACAGATGTTAGCTCAGAGCCGGTCTTCCTCAGCAAAAAGAGGAGGATTAGCACGGATGTTAGCTCAGGGCTGATCTTCCTCACAAAAAAAAAAAAAAAAAAAGAGTGTAGCACTCCAAGAATCTGTTAGAGCAGCCTGTGCTGCCTTAACTCATATAAGTATCAAGGCCCTATATTCTTGGATAATGTCACAATGGACTACAGATAACCAAAAGCAATCAGGGAACAGGAAGGCCAAGTTATAAAACATTGTGTCAGGAGAAGAGTTATATGGTGAAGAACAGCCACTCCCTTATCTTAATGCCAGCATTAAACGGCTTATTTAAAAGCAGGAGTGAAGCCGACTCCACTGTCCATTGGTATGTATAGATTAATCTAAGATATTCAGACAAGAAGTCAGTCTGGCTTGACTAGTATTTCCAATTCTGGAAAGCTAACATCTATACACAGTCCCCTAATACATGGCGCAGAGGTCTAAGCTAAATTTCTCAGGCCACATACTATGCCACTGACCCTTCTTTGTCTCGTGCTGAGTTGAGTTGAGCCATTCCACACTCATCCTTCCTCTGTTAAGAATAGAGAATGCATTTGTGAGGCTGCTAAGTCAGTGACCAAAGGACAGAGTTGAAAACACCCAGACCATATATGAACCAAGCCCTCAGTCTTACTTTTGTCATGTTCTAGTCACCTGAACTAGCCAGTCTGTGTTCAGAAATGTCCTCTGAACCCAGGTGCCATCCTAAACATGGAGTGTTCTGCAATTGCAGAGGGAAGGTAATATGGACAGACAATCCAGGATATCCATCCAAAGATAATTAACGTTGGACTTGAATTACTGGAGCTAGCTATTAGCATTACTGTGTTCTCCTGCCACCAGCTGAAATTTGCTTTACAAGATGCCTGCTTGAAACCTTTCAATGATTTCCCATTGCCCTTAGAACAAAGTCCCAGTATTCTTAGCACAAACTACAAAGTTCTCTATAATCTGGACCCTGCCGCTCTCTCCTGCTTCGTCTCTTGTCCCTCCCACTCCCCTTTTTCCCCTTCCTACCGCCTACCTCCACCACCACAACGACACCAGACTTTTGTCTCTCCTGGCCTTCAAACAGCTCTTCTCTCTCCCTCGTACACAACCCCCAACTCTCTCTTGCTTGGCCAACTCCTGTTCAGGTTTCAGCCTGAATTTAGATGTCCCTTCCTGAGGCTGACCTTCCCCGACCCCCATTTAAGTGCCATCATAACAACCTGTCCTCTCCCTCTCATAAGAGCCAATACACATTGTCAATGTCCTCACACATTTGTCCAGGCCACACCATAAGCCTAAAGCGGCCAGGGAGCTCTTGACGTCTTCCTCTTCTCTGTTTCCCTAGTGCCTAGCATAATGTCTTGCACTATATAGACCCTACATAAATATTTTATTTATTTATTTTATACTTACCTGAGATGTGCAGGTCAGTTTTGTCCCAAATTGGCACTGCTTTATAGGCAAGGAAGTAGGAAGAATGATTGTATCTCCATTCACAGGTACAGCAGAGATTTGCATTCATGCAGTCAGACAAGCCTCTTGCATTTTTTAATCCCTTAAAATCCATTCTATGACCCCTCTATTGCACAGTGGATACTTGGTGCCTGCCGTGTCCCGTGTTTGTCCTCCCCAAGTTCATGTATTGGTAGGTGTTGAAATCCTAATTCCATCCATATGAACATCACGCCCTAACATTTAGGATGAAAGTACTTAATCAAAAGGCGTATTAATTATTCTGCCCGTGCAGTACAGGGCCTCTAACCAGATGCAGGAGGTTGAGGGTGACTTGGGAGTGATCCTCCTGTGATTTTACATTAATCTGCAAGCTCCCAACAAACCTGAGTGCATCACCTGTGCTCTGCACAAGATAAATTGAGGGCCGGTCACATACCACAGAGTAGAGAAAACATCATTATTCTAGTCATTATTCCAAACAGCAAATGCTGTTGCTTAGCAAGGCATGAATGTCCTAGTGCTACCAGTTATCTTTCTTCTCCCCTTTCTTGCCTGATTTCAAATTAGCTGTACTCAGTGCAACTTAAAAGAAATCACAGAAAAAAATCCTGCGTGTTGGTGTTTCTCGACCCCGGGGACAGCCCTCCTTTTGGGTTATGATCAGTTGTGAGACGTGCTACATGTACTTTTTTAGTCATATTATTGTGTTGAGAACACAGTCTCTGGGTCACAAAAACTTAGTTTGGATCCCAACTCTATCACTTACTGCCAGGGAAACACCTGTACAAGTCCCTTTCTTTCTCAGAGTCTGTTTCCTCATCTAGGAAATGGTGATCACACTAGTAGACATTTTACAATGCCGTTGTTAGAGTTAAGTGAGGTCATACATGTAAAAGACATAATACGGAGCCAGGCACATAGAAAAGATAAGTATAACTGTCGCTGCCTCACGAGGTTATTGTGATGCTTAAACGGCAATAATCTCCCTGAAGTGTTTGCCATTATGCCCAGTACATAATAAATACTCAATAAATGGAATCTATCATTACTATTAACTAAAAATGGTTATATTACCCAAGTTTGCAGGGGAACGCTTTTTTAAAGGAGTGAACTAAGGTAGTTCCCATACAACGTCACCCCTGCTTATCTGCACTCTAGTATACTTTCTTCGTGGGAAAGAACGGGGTGGAGTGCCAGCTCAGAAGCCAGGGATACTGCAAAGCCTTGGTAGACCCGTGAGAGGAGTATACCTCATGTGTGAACTTCTCCTCCCAAGTGTCATCACAGATGAAATGTTGTGACCCCATGAATCAGTCTGCCATGATCATGCAATACATCTTCTGTGCTCTTGGGACCTGAAGAGATGCCAGGCTCATCCAGAGATTTCTGAGCCCATCATTCCAGACTTTCAATAACCCTTCCTTAGAACTCTGATGGAGAAGGGAAAAATGAGATTTGACCCACAAAAGCAGATTTCTTATAAGCAAAATCATAGTGAAAAAACTGCAGGAGACAGAGAGTAGACAGAAGCCAAACTCACAGTGCTCATCCAATGTCCTCATCTTTGCTTCTGCCGATCCCTTTGCCAGGAATGCACTTTGTCACTGTACCCTGCATGCCCACCCCCAAAATCCCCACCTGTATAAATCCTGCTTTCTGCACAAAACTTCCCCCATCAGTGCAGTTCACCATAACCTGCCCTGCCCCGCCCACTCCATATTCATTAATGGCGTTGCTGAAGAGCCCTTAACGCAGGGCCTCACACGGAGTTTCATATCCCCCAACAATTCACTTGCTGACCACTTGATTTGATCACATACCAGCTCATTTTATTATTTAATTATTCCCTTCTTTCCTCAAGAGGAATATAAGCTCCCTGTGGGCGTGCGCCGTGTCTTATGCTTCTCCTCCATCCCCCGTCAGTCCCCTTATAGCCCACATTACTGAGCACGTGATAGGTCAGACTCATCACATTTTAGAAAAGGAAAGAAAGATGACTAAAGCCAACCCGCTAATATTAGTGACGAGAAATCTCAGGCCCAGAGGACTTAAAGAACTGGTTCAAGTTCAAATATACAGATGGTTACAGAGCCAAGACTGTAACCACAACCTTCTGAGCCACTACCCAGTGTTTCTCAATAATGCTTGTAGTCTCTAATTTCAAAGACAGAAACTACGACAAAGAAAGAGAGAGAGGAGGAACTAAATATAGAATACACACACACACGCTATTCAGTGAAAGTCATTGGTTATCGTAAAGGATAAATAGTCCTAGGGTCCAATTTGGCTTGGCATCAGGTTAATGCCATGAATGTCTGGTGAGTCATTACCCACAACTGGGTAATTGTGGCCAAGGAAATGAAGATACAGCTTGGAGCCAGGAATACCATGGAAACATACAGATCCAGCTACATCACCATTCGTTGTCACCAGCAAACAGCTCTACCCTTGGTTGGTTAAACTTGGCCTCTCCCTGATGTCACAGTGCTGGGAAAGGAGAGTAAAACAGTTTACTATTTGACGTGTGATGTTTCTGTGAAAACAGTTCTTCCCAAGCTTCGGGAACACAGAGACTTATATCGTTCTTCAGAACAATGCCATTACTTCCAGCCTTCAGGCTCTGGTGGCTGGGATGTTTTATACATCAGCAAGCATTAGAAAGAGACTGATGTCGAGTTGACTTTCTCCTCTTCATGCATCTTTGGTTAACATTTGCTGACAGAGCATATACCCATGAAAAGAGAGTCATAAAACTCAGCTCTAATTTTGCAGGAGATACTAAAATGTATCTTTTGGGGCAATACAGAACCTAGTCTTAATGATGTTTACATAGGAACATAAATAGTAAGATTTGGCTTTTCTATATCACTTTGAGAAAGCATAATATTTTATACTCCATTTTATTAGCTATTCCTTATGGGCATCTATTACATAATAATAAGGCACACCAGGCAAACTTTACAACAGCCCAATCGTGGCCTCCTTATTCAGTTGCAACCTAACTACACAATGTCACTGCCATTTCCTCAAATCCCTAGTAATTGACTCAGATTCTCCTCCGATGACTAGGCTACTCCCTGAATGAAAACAAGCTTTGAAGATAAATTAATTTTTTCAGGTCACTGGTGTACCTGAGTAATTTTCTTTGAAGTGTGGTAGCAAATGAGTAACAAGGAAGATTTTGTTTCTGCCATACCAGCAGCCACCAACTTCCATCACTACCATTTGCTGAATGCTACAATGTGCCAGGCTTTATTTTATTTACCCTCACTATCTTACCCTATGAAGGAGGGATTTTTCCCATGATGTAAGTAAGGAAACTGAAGCTCAGAGATGTTAAGGAACTGTCCAAAATGGCTCAGTCCTTGATCCAGAATTCAGACCCAGGTCTGTCTGAACCTAGAACCTGAGATGCTAATTGCTACTCCACACACACCCTCTCTCCAGCTGCCCAGGGTCACAGAAGGTTGGTGTTGCTGTAAGCCATCCTGTACAGTTGAACTCCCAACAGGCTCCTGCCCAACAAAGAACACCGTAAGCCAATACACTAACAACTAAGTAGCAGAAAGAGAAATGAAGAATACCGTCCAATTTACAATTGCAACAAAAAAAATAAAATACCTAGGAGTAAACTTAACCAAAGAGGTGAAAGATCTGTACACCGAAAACTATAAAACATTGCTGAAAGATATTGAAGAAGACACAAAGAAATGGAAAGATATTCCGTGCTCTTGGATTGGAAGAATTAACATAGTTAAGATGTCCATACTTCCTAAAGCCATCTATAAATTCAATGCAATCCCTATCAAAGTTCCAACAACATTTTTCACAGAAATAGAACAAAGAATCCTAAAATTTATATGGAACAACAAAAGACCCCGAATAGCTAAAGGAATCCTGAGAAAAAAGAACAAAGCTGGAGATATCACACTCCCTGATTTCAAAATATATTACAAAGCTGTAGTAACCAAAACAGCATGGTACTGGCACAAAAACAGACACACATATCAATGGAATAGAATCGAAAGCCCAGAAATAAACCCACACATCTATGGACAGCTAATCTTTGACAAAGGAGCCAAGAACATACAATGGAGAAAAGAAAGTCTCTTCAACAAACGGTGTTGGGAAAACTGGATAGCCACATGCAAAAAAATGAAAGTAGACCCTTACCTTACACCATACACAAAAATTAACTCCAAATGGATTAAAGACTTGAAGGTAAGACCTGAAACTATGAAACTTCTAGAAGAAAACATAGGCAGTACGCTCTTCAACATCGGTCTTACCAACATATTTTCAAGCACCATGTCTGACAAGGCAAGAGAAACAATAGAAAAAATAAACAAATGGGACTATATCAAACTAAAAACCTTCTGCACAGCAAAGGAAACCATCAACAAAATGAAAAGACAACCTAACAATTGGGAGAAGATATTTGCAAACCATACATCGGATAAGGGCTTAATCTCCAAAATATATAAAGAACTCATGCATCTCAACAACAAAAAAACTACCAACCCAATTAAAAAATGGGCAAAAGACCTGAACAGACATTTCTCCAAAGAAGATATACAGATGGCCAACAGACACATGAAAAGATGTTCAACATCATTAACTATCAGGGAAATGCAAATCAAAACTACAATGAGATATCACCTCACGCCCGTCAGAGTGGCTATAATTAACAAGACAGGAAACAACATATGTTGGAGAGGATGTGGAGAGAAGGGAACTCTCATACACTGCTGGTGGGAGTGCAAACTGGTGCAGCCACTATGGAAAACAGTATGGAGATTCCTCAAAAAATTAAGGATAGAACTACCATATGATCCAGCTATTCCACTGCTGGGTATTTATCCAAAGAACTTGAAAACACCAGTGCGTAAAGATACATGCACCCCTGTGTTCATTGCAGCGTTATTCACAATAGCCAAGACTTGGAAGCAACCTAAGTGCCCATCAAGGGACGAATGGATAAAGAAGCTGTGGTATATATACACAATGGAATACTACTCAGCCATAAGAAACGATGAAATCCAGCCATTTGTGACAACATGAATGGACATTGAGGGTGTTATGCAAAGTGAAGTAAGTCAGAGGGAGAAGGTCAAATACCGTATGATTTCCTTCATTAAGTGGTAGATAGTAACAACAATAAGCAAACACACAGAGACAGAGATCAGATTGGTGGTTGCTGGTGGGGAGAGGGGGAGGGAGGAGGGCGAGGGGGATGGTTCGGCACATGTGTATGGTGATGGGTTGTAATTGGTATTTGGGTGGTGAACATGATGTAATCTGTGCAGAAATAGAAGTATAATGATGTACACCTGAAATTTATACAATGTTATAAACCAATGTTACTGCAATAAACAAAAATTTTAAAAAAAAAGAACACTGTAAGCCAAAAGCCCTGCCTTTGCTTCCCCACAAGGAAAACTCCTATTCCCTCAAATGTATTCAACCTAACTGCTCTTGCCCTAATTCATACTAAAGTATGGATGATTTAATAGACCCTTAATCTACCCAGAGATTGCCATTCTTATATTTATACTCATATTTATAGATAGGGGGTTATTATCCCAAATTAATCTCTAACTGATAGGATTTTAAGTAGTGCAATAAGGTGGCATTAAAATAATTCAGGGAGTGAGGGTATATGTGTGTTGAAAATAGACTGACTAGGCAGGTGACCACATGGCAGCCAGTCCTGCCTCATGCTCTCTGGAAGCGCTTCCTCTTTCTCACATTTCACACCTTTGTCCAATCTTGAACTCCTGGATTCTCCAAAAATAAAAAGAATGATTCCTTCCCCTCCTCCCTTGCAAGGCCACCCCAGCAGGAGCCAGGTACAGAGAGGAAATGGAGTCCTGTGATGACTGTAATACATGGACTATTTCAAATCTACATACTTGTGTTTCAGGGGATGCCTGTCATTTTTAAGATAATAGTCATTTTCTCCTGATCATAAATGTAATATATGCTCATTGTAAAACATTTGCAAAATATAGAAAATAAGAAAATAAAAGCCATCTATAATCTTGCATCCAGTTTATTACCACATCAACTGTTGGTTATATTTTCTTCAAGAGAGAGAGAGAGAGAGGATGAGCGAATGAACTGTGGAAGGCTGTATAAAAAAAAAAATTGGCATTTTTTGCATGAAATACCTACTGCAGAAACAGCTTAGGATTCTGTTTTTATGCCTAGCATTATATTACAAGTATTTCCTCTTATCCTTTAAAAAAATCTGCAAAAGCTTAGTTTTCAACGGTTGCATAATCTTATTGTCGTGTCTTTCCTTTACTGTTGAGCATTGAGGTTGCTACCCACTTTTTCCTCTTTACAACCATGCTCTGGCAAATGTCCTTGTGTTTAAATCTTTATCCCCATCTCTGATTACTCCCTTTGAAAAGGGAGTAACAGATGCTAAATTACTCCATCCAAGGTGAATTTTAATCTTAATATTTTTGACACATATTCCCAAAATATAAAGATTAAAGGTTAAAAGATTGCAATTTACATGAAAAGTACCTGAATATGTGCAGACAACCCACCATCAGAATCACGGAATATGATAATTTTTCTTTGTCATCATAACAGACAAAAATCACATCATTCCTTTTGTTTTCCATAAAATTTATTTCTAGTAAGATTGAATCTTTTTACAAATTCAAAGAGTCTGTATTTACTCTTATGGGAATTTCCTGTCCATGTCTCTTGCTGTCCTATTAATCGAGATGTTAGTGTTTTCTTGGCTTATTTTATGAGCTTTATATGCATTGCTGCACTTATTGTAGACATTTTTCTAATGTTTTCCTTTGTGATTTCTTTCATTGCCTGTATATTATGAAGTTCTTTCCCATACTGACATTATACACTTATTTATCTATGTTTCCTGCTAGTATTTTATGGTTTCATTTTTTATGTTAAAATTTTTAATCCACTTGCAAGGTAGTTTTTTGTAGTGTGATATAAAGATATAACAGTTTTTGCTCAAATAATAGATTTATCTAACACCACTTTTTGAATGGCCCATCAGCTCCTCATTGGTTTTCTGTGTGTGCATGTGTGTGTGTGAGGAAGATCAGCCCTGAGCTAACATCCATGCCAATCCCCCTCCACGTTATGTGGGACGCCGCCACAGCATGGCCTGACAAGCGGTGCGTCAGTGCGCGCCTGGGATCCGAACCCGTGCTGTCAGCAGTGGAGCCCAGGATCCGAACCCGTGCTGTCAGCAGTGGAGTGCGCACACTTAACTGATACGCCACGGGGGCGGCCCTCCTCATTGGTTTGAGGTACATTGTTTAATATATATGAAATTCTTATACGTACGACATATGAATTATGTACTAGGATTACGAAGGGAGTTTTGAATCACACTTACACTCTCAAACTCTACAGAATATCAGACGGTTTACTCTTATCGCTCTGGTCTCTGTTCTGCAAGTCACTTCCACAAGAGGTCTTTTCTGACCATCCATTGAGGATCATCCCTCAGGTACTCAGGTATCTTCTATTCTCTCACACTATTTTATTTTCTTCATAGTATTTATCATAATCTAATATTTGCTTATTTATTTATGTGTTTGCTTATTCATTATTCCTGCTGCTAATATGGAGACTCAAGAAGAGCTGGGGCCTTGTCTATTTTGGTCACTACTATATTCTCAGAGCCTAGAACATGGTAAATAATCAATAAATATCAATTAAAAAATAAATAATTTCAGGAATTTCATCAATATGTCAGTCTACAGTTGAATTGGTACTAGTCTTCCTAAATTCTTGCAACTCTAAAAGACATCTTAGTTTTGTTAGGCAAATTCTTCTCATTCTATTGTTTTTCAAAATTACCTTTGTTTATTCTTCCAGATAATCTTTCGAATCAGTTTGTCAGATTCCTTGCCTTACCTGTACCCCACTTTATACCTCCACCCTGAGGAAAACACTGACATTAAATTAAACCATGAATACATCAAGGAAGAATTGACACTGTTTGGGATGATGAGAATACTGAATTGTTCAGGGTTCTCATAAGACCATAGAAAAACACCTGACGCCCAAGCTCACAGAAACATGGACTCTTAAATCTTACATGATCAACTTGCTTCTTTTCCAAATAAGAATTTCAGACCCACATTGATTTGGCCATAACATCAGAGCTAGCACTGGCTCTGTCCAAAAAAAGAAAAAAAAACAAAACTTATAAACAAATGTCTGTATTAAAATATAGGGATGAAAATAACAAAGCAAAATTTCAAATATTTTCCTACAGTGGAGAAGAGACCATTGCATAGTACAGAGAAGGAAGTAGAAATTCAGCAATTCCCAGGTGAAGTGGACTGTGGAGAGTAATCATCTATGTAATTTGAATGCTGAAATGAAATTAGTATGCTCATGGCAGCACCATGGCATTGATTTCAGGGCACTTGAGCTGACAAAGTGCTCAGGCCTCACTGATTACTCAAAAGCTCTTGAGAATTTTTTTCCAGAGAAAAATCACAAATATCATGAACTAAATCAAAGTCTCCACGGTAGAAGAGCTAAACCTACTGAGCCTCCTCCATGAAAGACCCTCCCAGGAAACCCATTCCTTACAGGGGTATTTGGCTAAACCACATTAATAATGATCACATGAGCATCTTACTCCCACACTCAAAACCTTTCCCTCTGAAAGCCCAAACTTCCTCAGCTTGACATGAAAGACCATTTGGTATTGAACATCATTATGCTATGGTCTAGATCTACCATGCCAGTCTCATTGCTTCATACACATACTTCACCTCTACATGATCCTACGTTCTGTATACTGCAATCTGAATGTGCTCAGAGAGAGAAATTTCTCCAGAGGCAACAATTGTATCTGGAGAAACGCACATTTGAGCTAGCGCAAAAGTGGTTCATACATTAAATGCAGCATGATTTATAATAGTAAAAGACTGGAAACAACCATATTGCCCATCAGTGGAGGACTTGTTAAATCCAATATGGAGTACTACACAGCTGTATAAAAGGAATGGGGACTCTCTGTATAAACTATTATGGAGTGACTGCCATATAAAATGTGAAGTGAGGGGCCGGCCCTGTGGCTTAGTGGTTAAGTGCGGGTGCTCCGCTACTGGCAGCCCAGGTTCGGATCCCAGGTGCGCACCGACGCACGGCTTGTCCTGCCTTGCTGAGGCAGCATTCCACATACAGCAACTAGAAGGTTGTGCAACTATGACATACAACTATCTACTGGGGCCTTGGGGAAAAAAGGGAGGAGGATTGGCAACAGATGTTAGCTCAGGGCCAGTCTTCAGCAAAAAGAGGAGGATTGGCATGGATGTCAGCTCAGGGCTGATCTTCCTCACAAAAAAAACAAATAAATAAATAAAAATAAAAAAATGCTTTAAAATGTGAAGTGAAAAAAGCAAGTTGGAGACAAATATGTAAAGTCTACTACTGTTCATCTGAGAAAGAGGAAACATAAATATATCTATACCATTACTATATTTTTAAAACATTGAAAAATCAAACCATAAAAACTTTTAAATTTGTTCTTATAAAAAGAGGAAGTAAATAGGCTTGAGGGATATGAATTACAGCCAGATTTAACTACCTTGTTTTATAGCTTTAACATTGAAAACATATACTTGGATAATTATAAAATTTAATATAAAAATGCAACCTCTAAATATTGACAGCATAATGAAACAAATTAAGCTAACTGTTTTGAGTTGTGGCATAACAGAGAAGATAATTATTCCAACTGGTCTATACAAACCAACAATTTGACTATAACTTCCAAGTGGGATATACCCTAAGAAAAAAAAAGACTTGAAAACAAATTTATTTTTAGTAATCCTGTTGTTGGCAGTAGTGCTGGTAATCTTATTCTGAGACTATTGTGAATATATTGCATAATTAAGCAGAAAGTAATTATGTTGGTGTTCCTGAGAGCTGAGACATCCAGCATGGGACAAAGGAAATGGAAATAAGATTGATAATGTAAAGTTAAAAGCCTGTAGTTCTAAATATGGATCAGAAGTATCAGTATAATTCATGATGTAGTTTATCTTTTAAAAAGTTATATTCCTAGCTTTGTCTATTGAAAATACAGAAACAAGGATGGACTTGATAGCAAAGAACACCCCCAATATCCAAATTGTGGTCTCTAAACACCATTTACTATTTAAGGGAATTAGAACTCCTTGGAGAAATGGCTAAATACAAGCCTGTGGTAGGAAATCTCTAAGATGAGCCTGGAACATCTTGTCATCAAAGAACCTATGAAAGGGCCGGCCCCATGGCTTAGCGGTTAAGTGCACGCGCTCCGCTACTGGTGGCCCAGGTTCGGATCCCGGGTGCGCACCGACGCACCGCTTCTCCGGCCATGCTGAGGCCGCGTCCCACATACAGCAACTAGAAGGATGTGCAGCTATGACATACAACTATCTACTGGGGCTTTGGGGAAAAAAAGGAGGAGGATTGGCAATAGATGTTAGCTCAGAGCCGGTCTTCCTCAGCAAAAAAAGAGGAGGATTAGCATGGATGTTAGCTCAAGGCTGATCTTCCTCACAAAAAAAAAAAAATTAAATTGAATTAAAAAAAAAAAAGAACCTATGAAAAACTTTAAAGGTCATTTCAAGAGGACTCAGGAGCCAATTCAAACAGACATCCATTGGCCAAAGTTGGGGCAATTTGATTTATAATTACAATAAGTTAAAACACGTAGTAATTTTAATCTACGAATTTATAATGAAACTAAAAAAGAAAATCATAGTCCATTTTTGGATGCTAAGAGACCAACTCATTAGACTGATAACTAAAAAGAAAAAGAAGAATAAAAATTATAGGGAGAGGAGGAAAGGCAGGAAGAAATTATGTTTCTTGCCTTTACCATATGAACTGTACTTCAGAGTAATCAAATAGTTAAACAACTTGAGTTGGAATCAGCAAAATTCAAAATATGGAAACTTTATAGGAAAAAACATCTTACTTCCTCAACAAAAATATTATAAGAAAAAAAGAGGTGGCAGATGAACTCACTGATTAAAACAGACTTGAAACATGTCATCTAATTATAACTTATGACCTTATTTGGATCTGGCTCAAACTAGAAAACAAAATGAGACAGTCTGGGAAACTTGAATACTCCGATATTAAGAAATTACTGTTAAATATTTTAGATTTAATAATGGTGTTGTGATCATATTTTTTAAGGAAACCTTATCTTTTGGATATAATACTGTAATATTTATGAATGAAATGATATGATACATGAGATTTACTTTAAAATAATTGCGAGTGTTGATCAGTGAGTAGGGTATAGATAAACCAAGATTACCAGTGAGTTTCTAATTTTTAAATCTGGGTGATGGAGACATAAAATTTACTATGCTCTTCTCTCTACTTTTGTATATGTTTGAAATTTTCCATAATAAAAGTTAAATATATAAATTAATAATTTCCAAAAAAATTGAACGAGTGTATAGTTCCACAAATAGAGCATGGGTATGCCCATTTCCCCAAATCTATACTAACAATGAATTTATCTTTTTTTGTCTGTATCAACTGATAAACAGTATTATGTGTTTTATTTTGAGTCAATCAGTATGTATCTAGTCCATGATGTATTAATAATAAATAACATTAATATTTTTCTTACTAATTATAGAAATGTGGTTTACATTTGATTGTTTTTCTGATCCCAAGCTTCTTTGAAGAATTGTGCTCACTTCAAAAAATGTATGAAAAGGAATTATTCTATAACATTCATATATAGAGAGAGAGAAAAAGAGAGAGATTACACTTAAACGAATAGGAAGAAAGTCTATAAGGATATGCACCAAAATATTAAAAGTGATTGTCTCTAGGTGATAGAAATGTGAGTAATTTGAGTTTTTGCTTATTATATTTTCTAATTTTTAAACAATAAACATATATTAGTTTAACAAGTAGTAACATTTAAGAAGAGTCATAATAGATACACATGCACATACAAGTTCAAAACCAGAGTCAGTAAATGGCACATCACATGTCAGCCATGTTACTCACTGTCACTTACCCTGCACCATTTATTCCTTGGGCACAACCTTACTAGACAGGTTAATTGATAGTGACACCAAGAGAGAAAGTAGTCTTTTAAGTCTTTGAGTTCAAAGAGAAGAGGTAAATGTGGATCGTAGGTTGGAAGCAGCAAATTAAAGAGCTGGAAGTCATCACAGACAATAGAAATCAAATTGCAGAAGCTGGCGGAGTTCCATCTTGGCCAAGTCCGTAATTCATCCCTCTACCCATAAATTCAACAAACTCTCACTTAACACCTCAATGTGCCAGGATTATAACGTACAACACACCTTGGCCCTTAATAAGCTTACAGTCAAGAAGAAAAACAAGACTTCAGATTATTGAACTCTGCTTGGATTTTCAGGGTTTACAAGTTACTGACCCAGCCCCTCTAGTATAGACCATTTGTAAATCAGATTCATCTAATGTCTCTGCCCTCCCTAGAAAATGGCATCGTCAAAGTTGTGCTCTTCTTTCAGGATAATCAAAGTAATAGTAATTTGTATCTGAATACATTTTTCCTCCCCCATTTTCTAATGCTTATACATCTACTTCCTCAATTTATGTCCATCATTTCCCCGGGTTATTCAGTATGCCAAAAAGATTTAATTCAGTTAAACGAAGCTGATAGTTACCCTTTCCAAGTACTCTTTCCCTCACTATCTATTCAAAAGTCTATTTGGGCTCTGAGGAAAACAGAAGAAAGAAAAAGAGAACAGGAAAAGAAGGAAAGAAGAAATGGAAGGAGGGAGGGAGAAAGAAAGCTCACACATTGAAATATTAAAAAGATTACAAATGTAATTCCCCTTGCCTGAATTAATTACCTAACCTATTTAGGTGGCTCTGACTTTCCTCTTCGGTTAGGTTTATCTGAAGGAGGGTTATTAGCACACAATGAAAAAGGTAACACAGTTTTACCTCTGTTTTACAGATAGAAAGTATAAGGACATACTGTCAGCCCTCTGTATCTGCAGGCTCCACATTGGGGATTCAACCAACCGCAGATCGAAAGGCCTACTATGGTTACATCTGTACTGAACATGTAGCCTTTTTTTCTCGTCAGTACAGTATAACAACTATTTACATAGCATTTACATTGTATTAGGTATTATAAGTAATCTAGAGGTGATTTAAAGTATACGGGAGGATGTGCATTTGTTATATGTAAATACTACGCCATTTTATATAAGGGACTTCAGCATCCACAGATTTTGGTACCTCCGGATTTCTGGAACCAACCCATCATGGATACTGAGGGACGACTGTACTAACTACAGTTGGCATTTATCTTGGAAGGAGAGCCTCAGAACCACAGTTTAGGGGTAGTTCCACCAGACCAAAAATCAGCTGAAACATTGAGAAATTCTTGTTCTTCTACCTCTGAAACCCAATTCTTCTCATTTGAAAATGAAATTATTGCTCTTGTTCCTGTTCAAACTCTAAAATCAAGTCTTCTTGCCTATAATAAGTCACTAACTATTCAGAAGGATCAACAAATGCAGAGCACTTTCTCTGGACAACACCTGGGACTTCTTGTAAGGACCTCAAGACAGCCAGAACCTAAACATCAGAATTAGTGTATGATATAAAGTCCTGACTTTAAGAGAAGTTTTCAAAATACAGATTCAAAGAAAATATAGAGTATGTAGAGTACATTGCACTGAACAACTTATGAATTTGTTTGTCCATCTTGAGTGTAGTTTGAGAAGAGGAATAAAAATGTTTCAGGCTAGAGAAGCTACTCATTGGTGGCCTGCCCTGGGTTGAGCCCTAACATTTCTTCCTTCAGTGATTAGTCATTTGTCAACTGTTCTGTAGTCTATTGAGAAGATAGATGGCAAGCACTAAATGCAAATTAAGGGCTCCATATGGTCAAAAAGTACTACATAGCAGAAAACATAAGCATATTAGAAGAGTTAACCTTGCTGAACATAATTAGGAACTGTTACTACAACAAGCCCAAATATTGATATGAAAATTAAATAGCTGAATTTTGATCAAAGATTTCTAGGTCTAAGAAAATTCACGGCAACATTTTATTAACTTACAAGGCTCCTATAAATAACTTTCTCCTATAAATAACTTTTAAATAGACACATTAGCCTAGGTATTAGCAATTGAATATAATAACTCTACCATTTAGTACCAAAATATTGATTTTCATTTATTCTCCTTAGAAAAGGCAGTAGTCAGTCTTACATATCTATAGATTTCAAGCCATGTCTAGTTGTAGCTATACCACTTAACTGATCTGGATGTTTGCCACTGTTTGATGATAGATGCACACTGAACTAATTCATTGGCATGAATTCTCACAGGAGTGTCAAGATTTTCACGTGGTAGAAAAAAATGTTTGGAATAATATAAACTTCAAGATCAGGATGTACTAGGTTGAGCAATATGAATTTGCCAATATTTGACCTTTTTTTACCTATAAGCAAGGCAATTTCATACACTTCAAATAAACTTATGGCATGCAACATGCCACTTCCTCAGCCTTCTCTGGGCAAATATCCTGATTAATGGTATTCTTCTTGCTGAGCCAAGAAGCAAGTTGCTTCTTGCTGAGCAACTCTGTGCTCACGGTATCCAATATCAACCAATCACTATCAGAAGAGGAGATTAAATTTATCTGACATACCAGATCTAGATCCTTCTTTTAACATACTGTTCCTACAAGATTTATTTACTAATTTGTTCATTTATTCATTCAGCAATTACTTTTTGAGTATCTACCGTATTGATAGCACTGAGTAAGGAGCTAGGGGGAATACAGAAGAGTCTATACATCGAGATTTATAAGCTACTTTTATGTGCAGATTATATACACAAGAAAATTTATGTATCAAAACAGATAATAAGCATATGATGTTATTGGGGAAAATAAAGGGATATTTGGATTTGGGGACAATAAGGAGGAAGGAATAATCTCATGTGCTAGATTAATCTGGAAGACTTCATTAAAAGTTGAGTCTTTGGATTTCAATAGACAGAGTGAAAGATGGATAGCATATGAGTTGGAAGGAATCGTGTGACCAAGTGGGAAGGGACAGGATATATTTGAAGGAAGCAAAGGGTGGTGGGAGAAGAGAGGTCTGTAAGTGTGAGTGAAGTAGAAACTTTACTAAGGGAGAATGAGGAGCAAGGTTGAAGAAGAAAGCTGAAATGATAGTGGAGGAAGCAGTCTAATGAATATTTTATAATATTCTCTAAATAATCAAATCTTGTTGAATGCTTTGAGCAGAGGCATGACAGAATAAAATGTTCTAGAAAAGCTGGTCTGGCATGCATATTTAGGATGAATTGCAAGTAGAGACAATCAGAAGCCAGCAAAGAGATATCTTCTCTGCCATGACAAAGAATGGAGATAGCTAAAATATGTGAATGAAATTGTACGAAAAAAGCGTAAAGGGAGATTCCTCAGGAAGTGAAATGAAAGAATGAGTAACTCCGGTATGAATTTGGATTCATTTCACCAAACACTAATGCAGCATTCCACACTGTTGTGGCACTTCAGGACCTCATTTATTCAACAAACATTTAACAAGCACCCTGTGTTCAATATAATCTAGGCTCTGGGGATGCAAGGATGAACTAAGCAGACACAATCTATTGTCTTAAATGGCTACATTCTAGTGAGAAAGATACACAGTAAAGAAAAAAAAGAACAAATAAACATATAATTGCAACCTGTGATAAATGTAATGAAGGAAACAAACTGAGTGAAATGATAGAAAATAACACAGGGATCTTCTTCATGAGAAAGGTAAGAAAGAGTTCACTAAAGATGACTGTTAACGCTAAAACCTGAAAGAATTATTAGAATCCTAGTTCTACAATAGCAAATGTATTGCAACTATAGATTTCAAAGGCAATATAATTTCCCTTCCTTGTCCTTTTCCTCTTCTAGCTCTGTGTCAAAGCTTGATTTAGCCTATATAGGTTGCTACCCTTTCCAGCTAATGATGAACCTAAATAGTGACGGGACAGAAAGTGCAGCTGAGGCGGTCACTAACTTACTAGCAGGGAATCAACATGGAGATAGTAATTGCTGCCATAAATCCAAACCTTAGTAGTAAATATTTATCGGCAGGAAGTCATATTTCCACCTCTGACGGTTCTATTACCACACAGCCATTCAAAGCTGAAAGCCACTTTTAGCAGCCATTTAGCAAAGTCTAGAAAGATAGAGTATGTTGTTATATTCTTAAAATTCTAGGGAATTCACACATCTGGTTAAATCAGCAGAAAGAAAACTCTTTTGTTGTGTTCACTCAATCTCTGGTTAACCGACCCCAAGGCCTTAGAAGACTCCGTTTTTCCATGTTTTTTCCTGATTCTTCTCTTTTAAGGCTTTTGGTATCCATGGAGGTCTCAACTTCGTATCTTGACCAATAGCCCTGATGACTACTGGGGCAATTCCCATAGTCACTCCATTCTCAGCACTGGAATTTTTCTGTCTTATGCTTATGATACTGCAAATATTTTATGCAAGATATTTGAGTGTATGCCTAATCCTATCATATAGACTGTAAACTCCTTGAAGACATATTTTATGAATCTTATGTCCCCCATAGCACTTAATATGTGCTCAGTAAATACATGGGGAATAAAAGGAATGAGCAAATGAGTGGTTGATAACTGAATTTCAGAGACGAACACTTAAAATATCTCTCACAGGCAAAAACAAAACAGGCATTTTCTAGATCAGTAGTTTCTAAACCTGGTTGTACATTAGAATCATTTGGTAGCTTATTCAAAATGCATATTCCTGGGCCTCACTTTCCTAGTCCTCTAATACCCAATAATCTGAATGAGCAGATCTGGGTTAGGCTTAAGGAATTTGTGTTTAAAAAATCCTCCCTGGTATTTTTAATGTGCAGTAGGTTTAAAATCTACTGATCTAGCAATCAACTTCAACTAAAAAAGATAAATAAAAATAAAGCACCAGTGGAATGTGGTCCTATTTTGAACAAGTTCAGGTGCTCACAAAGAAGCATATTCTACGTGTTGTCACCTGTGACATTTATAAAGTACTTACAAAGATCACATCTAAATAACTAGAAGAAAATGGATCTGAATTCAAGTTTAGCTTGCTAAACAGTTAGCAAAGTCAACATTTTCATCCAATAAATTTTATTTTTACCATGAACTCTCAATGCAGTAGAATAAACATTTTTAAATGGAGTTTCTGCTTCTTTCAGTATGCTACATTAGGTACTCTGAAAGCCTTTTGCATGACAAAACAACTAGATCCTCACTTTTATTACATTGCTGGGATTTTAGAAAATAAGAAAAATCACCAAAAAGAAGGAAAAAGTGTGCTGACATCCGTGGTGAATAGTAAGTACATCCAAAAGGCATGTGTTGCTCTAAGGAAAAGAATTTGTATCACAACTGTGATGGGGAGACCAAGCCTTGACCCAAAATGGAAAAACTGAATCTGAGACTCACATATAAAGTCAAGGACGCTGGGCTGGGAATAAAGTGATCATTGTTCAACAGCACTCCCTGGCTTTCAGCAGAATAAAAAATAACTTCTCATTGAAGGAAGAAACTCTCAATTTAGACCCCCAAGTTTACCATTGATTAATGATAACCAAATTTGAGTTCACAGTCAAGGATCAACAAACACACAAGGAAGTAAAACACCAGAAGAAACAATAAAAAATAGACCACCAAGGACTTCAGATGCTGGAATCATAATATAAAATAACTATGTGGGAAATGTTTAAAGATACAAAGTGGAATGTCAAAAAACAAGCATCGGAAATATTTTTGGGAAAAAAAATAATGAAAAATATGATTATGAAATAAAAATTTAGAAGCTTTTCACAGTAGATTGGAAACAGTCAATGGAAGAATTGGAAATACTAGAAGATAGAACTACATAAATTAATTGCTCAGATTATAACACAGAGAGAAAAAGAAATAGAAACTACGGAGGAGAGGATACAAGATAGTCAAGGTCGAATGAGAAGGTTTAAAATATGTCTCATTAGAATCCCAAAGAAATGAATGAAAGAATGAACAGAAAAAATGTTTGAGGAGATAACAGTTGAAGCTGCCACATCTGCTAATGGTGTGCTAGGTAGTTTGGACTAACCCTTAAAGACCATTTTTAAAAATTAATAAAATATGTTTAAGAAGAACTTCTAAATAATATCAAGGAGTTAGCAGGAGAGTAAGAAACTACTGAACTGAAATTCAACAAAAGGTATGAATCTAGGCAAGTGAGTCCAGTAAGGTCCACTCTTTGCACCAAGAGAGTTTGCTAATCCAGACAAAGCTTCTGAGAGACTGAGGTGCACCTTGGCTCAGTGACTTTGGGTTCCCTGAGGCAAAGTTGAGTGCAAGTAACTTATTGAGAGGTGAGCCTAGAAAACACAGGTAGGAGACTGAGGACTTAGGAAAGGAATGGCAACAAATAATGGCATTATTAGGCAAGTTCCCACTATAGGTAACTGAAGCTTAATCCTACTGAGAAACTCTGTAACTAGTGTAGGCCATGTGACTAAAAATTATTTCACCCTAGAGAAAAGGGAATTGGAATATTTATACACCAACTCCCATCATTCATTGGTTGAGTGTGACTCTCAGGGAATCATTTGTTCTCTGGCACTGCTGACCTGCCATGCATACGGCTACTAGATTGAGCCCTCAGGCAAAAAGATGCAGATGCTGGCAGTGAAGTCAGGCTGGTGCATAAAATATAACGGTAAAACCCAATGACATGTGGATAAGACACCATAAGCATCTGTTTTAGGTGATCTCAAAGAGCTAGAGAGAAAAAGTCAAAGCTCAGCACACACAACAGGAGGGGATCTTAGTAAAACATCCTTTACTTTGTGCTGGGGCCTGGAAGGAATTAATCCCAAAGGTAACAGTGAGGAAAATGAAAATCTGCATTGGACAGAGGTAATGTCATCCTAGAACTGAAGTTATTTCTACATATCAATTTGCAAATACAATTTTCAGGAAACAATAAAGGAAAACAAGACATAAACAGGAGATAGACATCATGAAGGAGAACTAGCAAAAATAACAGACAACAGAAACAGACCCTCAGGACTTTGGGTAATGGAAATAGACACAGACCAAGAATGCTTATTTTGGTCAAGGAAATAAAAGCCAAGGATTTCTATTTTGACAGAAAATTGGAAACTATAAAAACTGCTATAATAGAAACTTGAAAAAGAAATAAATGGAAATTCGGTAACTGAAAAATATAAATCTGAAATTAAGAACTTAATGGATGAGTTTAAGAGTAAATTAGACAGAAGTGAAATCAGAATTAGTGAAGAGAAAGATATATAGAAGAAAAAATCAGAATCAAGCACAGAGCAGGGCCGGCCCCGTGGCTTAGTGGTTAAGTGCACGCGTTCCGCTGTTGGCAGCCCGGGTTCGGATCCCGGGAGCGCACCGACATACCGCTTCTCCGGCCATGCTGAGGCCACATCCCACATACAGCAACTAGAAGGATGTGCAACTATGACATACAACTATCTACTTTGGGCTTTGGGGGAAAAAATAAATAAATAAATAAAATTAAAAAAAAAAAATCAAGCACAGAGCACAAAAATGTGAAAATACAAAGAGGGTAAGAGACAGAGAATACAGTGGGAAGACTTAACACATACATTGGAGTACCAAAAGGAAAGGAGAGAACAGATAGACAGAAACACTATTAGAAGAAATAATGCCTGCCTTTTCCAGAATCGATTAAATACATCAAGCCACATTTTCAAGATCAACAAAAGCTAAACAGAATAAATAAAAAGGAAGGCACACTTAATTACATCACAGTGACACTAAAAACAATAGAGGAATGAATTTTTAAATGAAAGAAAAAAATGATGATGATTTTCAAAGAAGTAAAAGGTAAACTGGGAGCTAACTCTCAATAGCAACAGTGTTTGAATGATTTCTTCAGTGTGGTAAAGTAAAATGATTGCCAATCTCGAACACTCTACCACGTGAATATATACTTTAAACATGAAAGCAAAGACATTTCAAACAAACAAAAGTGGATAGTTCACCACCAGAAGACCTACAAAATAAGAAAATTTTCAAGGGTGATCTCATATAGAAGAATGATTATTAGAAATAGAAAACCAGAGACGCAGAAAAAAGTAAAGAGAGAGAAAAAAGATAAATACATAGGTATATCTAAATAAGCATTGACTCCATAAAAGAATAATAATAATGACTTGAGGTTTTATACACACACACATTAGCGTTTAATTTGGGAGGATATAAATAAAGTTATAGTGTTCTAAGTTCTAACTTCCAGTCTACTAGAGGGAGAGAAACAGAACGATAATAGAAATAGAATGATTAAAAAATAAAATAATCCAAAAAAAGAAATGAGAAAAAAGGTGATATGTAACAAGCAGGATAAATAAAAAATACCTAATAAGATGTAGATTTAAAATATGAGTAATTACACTAAATGGAAATGAATTAAATATCCTCAAGTTAAGAGAAAATATTGTCAGTCTCAATTAAATAAAGAAAATATGGTAATTCAAGAGAATTATCTAGAACATAAGGACACAGAACCACACCCTGAAGCAGAGGCATCCTAGCCAATCCACAGGCTTGTGAAAGATACAGACTAATTGTTGAAAGCCACTGAGATTTTGTGTTTTTTTGTTATGCATCAAAATCTAGCTGAGGCAAACATTGGTACCTAGAGGTAGAGTGTTGCCATGATAAAACCTAAAAATATACAGTAATGGCTTTGGGATTAAGTGGCAGGTGTAGAGAAACAACTGTAAAAACTATTCAGCCTCCAAGATGGGTATTTTCTCCCTTATTCTCAAAAGTGGCCAAATCAGAAATAAGATCTTCTTTAGCTGATAAAGGTTAGCTATAAAAATGTACAGAAAATATCAAAGTTAATAAGGAAACTTCAAAATTCTTCTCTTTGAAATCAGGAAGAGACAAGCAAATTTATTCAGCAATGAACAAGAGACCCTAGACTGTGCAATAGAGCAAAAGAAAGAAAATAAGAATTACAAATGAAGGAATAAAATAGTTATTGTTTGCAGAAAATACGTTTGTGCACAGTGAAAATCCAAAGACCTTACAGATAAATTATTAGGATTAAGAAATGAGTTTAGCAAAGTTGCTAGATAGAGTCAATGTTTAAAAATCAATTGCAACTCCTTAACCAACAACAAATAGAAAATGAAAAATTTTTTAAAGATACCATTTATAATAGCTTCAAAAATACCAATACCTAGGATACACCTAGCAAAATGCATGGAATAACTATAAACGAAACACTATAAATATTATTAAGTTAAATAAGACTTGATTAAATGGAAGGATATACTACTAGTAGATTCAGGAAAACATAACTTTTTTTTAAATTAAATTTCCATGAATTGATTTATAATTTCAAAGCAATCTCTATCAACATCCCAGCAGATTTTTTTTTTCTTTTTGGTGAGGAAGATTGGCCCTGAGCTAACATCTGTTGCCAATCTTCCTCTTTTTCGCTTGAGGAAGATTATCCCTGAGCTAACATCTGTGCCAATCTTCCTCTATTTTGCATGTGGGATGCCGCCACAGCATGGCTTTATGAGTGGTGCATAGGTCCACACCCAGGATACGAATCAGCAAACCCTGGACCACCAAAGCGGAGCACACTAAATTAACCACTATGCTACTGGGCCAGCCCTCCAGCAGATTTTTTTTTTTTTTTTGCTTATTTGATTGTTTGTTATGATAATTGACATGCTGATCCTAAAATTAATATGCAACTGCAAAACACCAAAAATATCCAAGACATAGTTGAAGAATACTAAAATATGGTAGAACTTGCTCTATGAGAAATCAAGACTTATCAAAAAGCTACAATTATTAAGAAAGAGAGATATTGGTACAGCATAGACTAACAGACCAATGGAACAGATCAGAAAGAAACAGATCTATATATAAACAGCACTGCATGCCAAAGATGGCATTTCACAGCAGTGGAAAAAATAGACTTTTTACTCAATGATGTTAGGACAACTGAATACTCACATGGAAAAAAATGTTTTAACTTAATCCTCACTTCATACAATATATAAAAATTAATTCCAGGTGAATTATAGACCTAAATATGAAGGCAAGATATTAAATTTTTTGAAAATAAAATAATGTAAGTAAATATATTCATAACTTAAGATTTCCTTAATCCTAAAGGAAATGATTAGCTAATTTGAAAACATTCAAATTTAAAACATTTTTATCCAAAGACACATAAAGCAAACCATAGAATAGGAGAAGACATTTGCAACATGTATAATTGACAAAGGAATCATATTTATAATATATAAAGAAATCCTACAAATAAGTAAAACACAGATAATTCAATTTTCTTAATGGGTAAAATATCTGTATAGACAACTTGCAAAATAAATGAAAATGGCCACTAAGCATACGAAAACTCATTATTAATCTGAAAAATCAGTACATATATGAAAATCCATTAGTCATAGAGACATTCAAGTTGAAACCACAATGAGGTTACAAAACAGACCCACCAGACTAGCTAAAATTAAACAGTCTGACAATACCAAATATTGGTAGAATGAGAAGCAAGGGAAATTGTCATAAACTATTGTAAATCAGTTTAACTCCTTTGCAAAATAATTTGGCATTCTCTACTAGAACTGAAAATACGCATACCTGTGGCAAAGTTATTCTGCTCCTAGTTATGTATATATGTACACTAGAAGACTTTCATGTTACTCACAATAGCTTTATTTAGAATAGCCCCAAATTACCACAGTCCACAGATAGAAGTAACATGTTGAATACTAAACAGGATAAATAAAAAGAAATCCACATCTAGCAACGTCATAGTGAACACCAAAGCATAACACTAAAGGCAAAGAGAATATTTTAAAACCAGCTGGAGGAAAATAAATAACTTACAAAAGAATGACAATAAGACTGATATTTGACTTCCCAAAGGCAACAATGAAGCCAGAAGACACTAGAATCACATCTTCAAAGTAATGAAAAAAAATAATTGTCAGATGACAGTTATGTACCAGAAAAACTAACGTCTAAGAATGAGAATGATATATCCAATAAGGGACGTGTATACAGAATACTTAAAGAACTCTTACAACTCAATAAAAAGACAATTAACCCAAGTGAAAAATTAAACAAAGTATCTGAATAGACATTTCTTCAAAGAAGACATACAAATGGCCAGCAGGTATATGAAAAGTTGTTCAACGCTATTAAGTCACTAGGGATATGCAAACAAAACCCATCACACTTATAATCCACAAAACAAACAATAGCAAATATTATCAAAGATACGGAGAAATTAGAGCACTCATACACTGCTGGTAGGAACGTAAAATGTTGCAGCCACTTTGAAAACAGTTCGGTAGTCCTCAAAATGTTAAATACAGCATTAACATATGACCTAGCAATTCTACTTCTAGAGACTCTAAGAAACTTGAAAACCTAGGTCCACACAAAAATTTATACACAAATATTCATAGAAGCACTATGCATAATAGCCAAGATGTAGAAACAACCCAGATGTTCATTAAATGATGAATGGATACATAAAATGTGGCATATCTATACAATGAACTATCATTCAGCCATAAAAAGGAATGAACTACTGATACATGTTACGACATGGATGAACCTTGAAAACATTATGCTAAGTGAAAGAAGCTAGTCACAAAAGACCACATATTATATGATTCCATCTACTGTATGTTAAGTGTCCAGCAACCCATAAAGACAGAAAGTAGATTAGTAGCTGTCTAGGGCTGGGAAATTGGGGAATTACTGCTGAGAACATCTTAAATGGGTGAATTGTAAGAAAGGTGAATTATACCTGCATAAAGTTGTTTAAGAAAAAGAATGAAAGTGAAATAAAGGCATTTTCAGACAAAAACTAAGAGACTTCAGGATTCACTACTTACACTAAAAGAAATTCTAAATTATATGATCCAGGAAGAAGATCTGCAATACAATAATTAGTGAGCAAAGAAACTGTTGGAAATGTAGGCAAACCAAAACAAATAGTATCCACATGAAATAATAATAATAATAGTAATACCAGCATCTAATATATATGCCTAAATAAAAGACCAAATTAACATATTGGGCAAAAATAACATGAAGTGCGGAAGGGTGATTGGAATTAGTGTATTCTGAGTTCCCTGTATTTTTCAAGAGGGTGATTAAGATATTTGAATTTTCTTTAGTTAAATATGCATGGAAAAGTTTCAGAGGCAACTACTATAAGATTGTAAATAATTTAGTCTAACTTTTAAACGTGCAAAGAGAGAAATATAGAATAAGAAATTAAAAGTAAACAAACAAAAGGCAGGCAAAAGCATATAAAAAGCAGGACAGATAGAAAGCGAAAAGTTTTTACAAATATTTCAAGAATTATAATAAATATAAATGTACTAAACTCACCACTTAAAAGACATAAAGAGTCACATTGGATTAAGAAAATCTCAACTAGTTTTATAAGAGATATATCTATACAAAAGAACAGGAGAAGACTGAAAATAAAAGAATGTAAAAATACACTAGGCAAATACCAACCAAAAGGCAACGAAGATTATTGAGGTATGAGAAAGTCACTACATAATGATAGAAGTTTCAATTATCCACAAATACATCACAATTCTAAACTTATATGTATTCAACAAAATGACATCAAAATACAAAAGCAAAATGGATGGAACTACATAAAGTGACAAATTTGTATCATAAGGGGAGATTTCAATACGTCTCTCTCAATTACTAATTATTCAAGCAAACAAAAAATAAGTAAATACATATATTTGAAAAATACAACTACCAACCTTAATTTATCAGACATACATAGAACCCATAGAATTTATTTGACATACATACACTCAACAACTAGAGAATATACATTTCTCTCAAGCATATATAGGATATTTATAAAATGCAGGTCATAAGATATAGACAAAAGGCAAACCTCAACAAATTTCAGAGAATGGATATCACGTATAATGTGCCAAAATGCAATTAAGTTATAAATCAACAACAAAAAATACAAATAAAAAAATCCCATACATTTGGAAATTCTTAAACACGCTTCTAACTAATCCATGGGTCAAAAGAAGAAATAATAATAAAAATTAAAATAGATTTAGGGCTGAACAATAACGAAAGAAGAGTAGATCAAAACCAGTAATATGAAGTGAAACTGGTATAGAGGGTAATTGTGTTCTTATATTAGAAAAGAAGGACAGAAAATGAATGTGTTATATGTCCAACTTAAGAAAGTAAGAAATTAACACCAAAATTAACCCAAAGAAAATAGAAGATTATAAAGAGCAGAAGTCAATGAATAGAAAAGAAAGATGGGGCCGGCCCGGTGGCACAAGCGGTTAAGTGCGTGCGCTCCACTGCGGTAGCCCGGGGTTCTCTGGTTCAGATCCCAGCCATGCACCGACGCACTGCTTGGCAAGCCATGCTGTGGCGGCATCCCATATAAAGTGGAGGAAGATGGGCACAGATGTTAGCCCAGGGCCAGTCTTCCTCAGCAAAAAAAAGAGGAGGATTGGCAGATGTTAGCACAGGGCTGATCTCCTCACACACACACACACACAAAAAAAAAACAAAAAGAAAAGAAAAGAAAGATAATGTTAGGAATAACAAAGAAGTCTGACTATAAAACAAAGATTAAAAATAAGATTACTAATAAGAGATTAATATGGATAATTTATGACCATAAATTGAAAACTTAAAATGGACTAATTACTAGATAAAATATAACTTACCAAAGCTGACTCAAGAAGAAATTGAAAGTCTGAATGGTCCTAAAACCATCTTTTAAAAATAATTAGCTGGGCTGGCCCTGTAGCATAGTGGTTAAGTTTGGCATGTTCCACTTCGACGGCCTGGGTTCATGGGTTCAGATCCCGGGCACGTACCTACACCACTTGTCAGACATGCTTTGGCAGCAACCCACATATAAAGTGGAGGAAGACTGGCACAGATGTTAGCTCAGGGCTAATCTTCCTCAAGCAAAAAATGAGGAATATTGGCAATAGATGTTAGCTCAGGGTTAATCTTCCTCAGCAAAAACAAAACAAAACATTAGTAGTTAAGTATTTCTTCTCCTCCCCTCCGCCACATAAAGACCCAGCTTGTTCATTCTGTAAAGCTTTACCAAGCTTCACAAACTCTTTAAGAAAACGGAAAAAAATAGGGAATACTCCTAATTAATTCCATGCAGCCACATAAACTTGATACCAAAACCAAAGAAAGACAAGAGGTAGAAAAGAAAATTACAGCTCAGTTTTACTCAGGAACTTAGTAAAACAAATCTAATAAGGCATATTTGAAAAAACACATAATGATCAAGTTGGGATTATTCTAGGAATAAAGAAATTGTTTACTATTAGAAACTATGTAAAGGCAATTTACTTTATTAACATGAAGAGAAAAGAAATCAAATAATCATTTCAACAGATGCAGAAAATTATTTAATAAAATTCAACACACAATTATAGAAAAAAAGCTCTTAGCAAAATAAAAATAGAAAGAAATATACTTAATGCATTAAAAGACATTTACTAAAAACCTAAAATAAACATCACCTTTAATGATGAAAAGTTCAAAATATTCCATTTTAATATCAGGATATTTCCTTTCATTACTTCTATTTAACACTGTGTTAGTGATCCTAGCCAGGTGATAAAAAAAGAAAGAGAAATAAAAGACATAATAACTGGAAAGTAAGAAACTATCATTGTTTTCAAAGGTGACGTAATTATCTATATTAAAAAATCCAAAAGAATATATAAACATGTTATTTAAAATAGAATTCAACAAAGTATCTAGATATAAGATTGATATACAAAAATCTATTATATTTCTACATATCAGCAGTAAATGGTTATAAATTGCAATTTTTAAAAAAAATAAATAATATAAAAATGTCAATTTTCCACAAATTTATTTGTACACTCAGTAGAAATTTATTTCCTTTTTTTTTTTTTCCTGAGGAAGATTCACCCTGAGCTAACGTCTGTGCGAACCTTCTTCTATTTTGTATGTGGGTCGCCGCCACAGTATGGCCACAAACAAGTGGTGTATGTCCATGCCTGGGAACCAAACCCAGGCCACTGAAGCAGAACGTGCCGAACTTAAACCACGAGGACATGGGGCTGGCCCACACACTCAGTAGAATTGTAATGGAATATAAAGTTCTTTGAGAACAGGCAAGACTTCCCTGAAGAAAGAATAAGGTAGTTGGTGGGGAGCAGAGGGAGAGAGGAATCACTTCTGCAACTAGATATCAAGACCTCTTTTAAACCAAAGCCACTGTAATTTAAAAAATGTAGTACTGGCACAGTTTAGTAAATTAACCAATGAAACAGTATATAGAGCCACAACACTGATCCATGCATCTCTAGAAACCTGATATATTACAGAGATGGCGTTATGGATCATTGTGGAAAGGAAAGACTTCAATAAATAGTGCTGGAATAAGTGGTTCTCCATGGGGGGAAAAATAAAATTATATTCCTTTCTCATTTCATACACAAAAATAAATTGCAAATGAATTAAAGGCTCGATGTAAAAGGCAAAATTTTAAAGCTTCTAGAAGAAAATACAGAATATATGTGTAAACTCGAGGTGGAAAATTATTTCAAAATGAACACACTAAATGCACGAATTATAAAAGAAATGTATAAATTTGGATACACTAAAATTAACAAATTCTGTTTATCAAAAGATACCAGGAAGAATGTGAAAAATAAAACCACAAACTGGAAAAAGGTATTTGCAACATGTGTAACCAACAAAAAAATTAGTAGCCATTATATCTAAAGAGCTCCTACAGATCAACGATAAAAAACAAACAATACAGTGGAAAAATTGGCAAAACGTTAACAGGAATTTCAGAGAAGAAGAAAGCTTCAGGAAATGTGTAAAAAGATACCATTTTATACCCACTAGATGAGCGAAGGTTGGTAATACTGTATTGACAATATCAAAGATTGGCAAGTGCTCAAATATCTCCCAAACATTGCTGAAAACAGTATACATTGCTACAACTGTTTTTGGAAAATAACTTGGCATTACCTTTTAAAGATGAACTTTTTAATATAGTCTATGACCCAGCAATTATACCACCAGTCATATACATTCAGAAACCCTTGCCCACATGCATCAGAAGGCATGTACAAAGACGGTCACAGCAGCATTGTTTCTAAGAGCAAAAATCTACAAACAACCCAAATGACCACTGCAGGAAAAATGAATAAACTATTTGCTATATATTTATACAATGAATCATCATACAGCAATGAAAATGAATGAACTCTAGCTATATACGTCATCATGAGTGAACCTTAAAAACAAAATAATGAATTAAAAAGTCACAGTAGATCACATACAGTATATGATATCGTTTTTATAAAACGCTTAGTTCTATTCAAGGGTGAAAAAAATAGTCATTTTCTTTTTTAAAAATCCCCAGAAAACCACTGTCTTTTGTTTCTTTAATCAGAATTATTGGAATTGACTGTGTGCAGAAAACCTAATGTATGCAACTGTAATTCTCTTGGTTGGTTAAGCAAATCTTTAGAGCGCTCCAATTAGTGCACTGAAGGAAAAGCTTTCTGAACAACACTGTAAGTCTCTGGCATTGTCAGAAAATGGAAACCTTTGGTTGCTCAAAATGAATACTTTAAATACAGTTACCACTAAAACCACATATGTTTACAAAGTTAAAAGGAGTATAAAGTTATAATTCTTGACTTTCCTCCATCTTCTCAACAACTCTTGTTGGCTCTACCTTCAAAATATATCCAGAACCACCCATCTCGCATGACTGCCAACGCAACCTCCCAACTCCAAACCACTGCCGTCTCTCAGCTGAACCATAGAAAAAGCCCATTAACTGATCTCCCTACATCAACCCTTGACCACCTCCCCCACACCAAGGCTCTCCTCAAAGTGGCAGTAACAATGGTCATTTGAAAATGTAATTTATACCACATCATCCCTCTAATCAACACCTGTTCTCTCCCTACCAGTGACTTCTCAGCTCACGTAGAATTAAATCAAAGTCCTGCATGATCACAACCCTGGGCTACTTCTCTGACTTCGTCTGCTAACACTCACTATTCCAGCCAAACTGGCCTTTTTGCAGTCCTTATATGTGCAAAGCAGGCTTCCGTCTCAGGGACATCTATTAGCATCTACTGTTAAATAGCTGACCAAACAAAATGGGTCCTAGATGAACAATTGATAAACTTGTGCCATGATCCAATGTTTATGATTTATCCAAGTCTGTGCACCTGTGATGCAATAAAACCATCCTATCTGGCCTGGAGGTGGTGTCTTTCTTTTGAAGAATTTTTGGGAATATTTTATACACATGACTTGGAAGCCATTTACACATTGTATTTTTTTTTCTTTGTGAGGAAGCTTGGCCCTGAGCTAACATCTGTGCCAATCTTCCTCTACTTTGTAGGTGGGATGCCACCACAGCACGGCCTGATAAGTGGTGCATAGGTCTGCACCTGGCATCTGAACCTGTGAACCCCAGGCCACTGAAGCAGAACGCGTGAACTTCACCACTACGCCACCGGGCCAGACCTACACACTGTATTTTATACAGAATTGTCTAATTACCCGAAACATACTGTCTCTCCAAGGCAATCAGGCAATCTGCAGAGGTTGTATTAAGCACACATACATATCATCCTCTCATGCCCCACTGACAACCTACCCATACTCACCTCCCTCCCATGAAGAAGTGTGTTTTCTCTATTAATACTTCTTCTCAGGAAATATGAAGGATTCTCAAGAAATGTATTCTTAATGAGATTTTAAATGATCACTTGAACTTGAAGGAATAATCCCTTTATCACAGCCAGCTCCTCCTGTTCTTTCAGGAAGAACTATGATCTCTGGCTACTAACTGAGCATTTATGAGCAGAAATGGAAGTGGAAGACAGGAGAACCGTAATTTAAGTCATGATCTGGCTTCTTGATCAAAGCCATACTAAAAAGCAGTGTAGGGCCGGCCCCGTGGCTTAGCGGGTAAGTGCGCGCTCTGCTACTGGCGGACCGGGTTCGGATCCCCGGCGCGCACCAACGCACCGCTTCTCCGGCCATGCTGAGGCCGCCGTCCCACATGCAGCAACTAGAAGGATGTGCAACTATGACATACAACTATCTACTGGGGCTTTGGGGGAAAAAAAAAGGAGGAGGATTGGCAACAGATGTTAGCTCAGAGCTGGTCTTCCTCAGCAAAAAGAGGAGGATTAGCACGGATGTTAGCTCAGGGCTGATCTTCCTCACACACACACAAAAAAAAAGCAGTGTAACCCTCCACCTCAGCCCACATGTACAAGGGTTGCAGAATGATTGAAATTCCTTCCCAGACAGCAAGATAAATGATGCTTGAGCCAGCACAGCTTGTAGCACATACAGCAAGTCAAGAGAAAATCAGAAAAGGAGCAGGGGTGAGAGTGCAGATCAAGGAAGGTGCGTAAAAATTCACTTTGCCTGTGCCGGCTGGAATTTATTCCTGGTTTCAGAAGAGTAAAAATTAGCTCTCAAATCTAATCTGCCAGAACTGCTAGGTCAGCTGGCCTTCGCTCCATGTGGCTGCTCACCTAGATGGTGGAGCTCAGGAACAGCTCCTAACACCTGCTCCTTGGCCCAGGAGCTCTGAGTGAACAGAGCTGTGGTTGGGCCCCAGAGGTCCTTGAAGTAAGTGTCAAGAAGAGGTTCTAGAGTGGAAAGGTCACACCTTATGAGGAAATGGGTGTTAGTAGTCTGGTGTGCCTGTCTACATTTGTCTTTTAGTCCAAAGGCAAGTTCGTTCAAGGCCTTCTTATTTTCAAGGGGCATCTTGACATTTTGTCACTACTTGTGGTTTTGTCTTAATGATGGATGAGGAGTGCTGGGTCCTAACCTCTGATGTGTGGAGCATGCCTGCCTCTAGGAATGCGAATGCAACGTGAGCCATTCAACAGGCAGGCCCGTGACGGGCAGATCTAGACACCAACCATGTGATGATGTTAATTACAATGATAACAATTATGGGCATTTAATATGTGCCAGACACTTTGCTAAATTCTTTACAGGAATTATCTAAATTTCACCCTCACAAAAACTCTATGGGATAGGTATTGCTGTATTATCATCATCCCCATTTTATAGATGAGGAAACTGAGGCATAGAAAGACGAATGACTTCTACTTTACTGCCTTTTTAAGAAGGACAAAATGCCATCTTGCTCCACCCTTTAAAAAAAAATTGCTGTTTCATAATGCTTTTCAAAATTCTTCCATTAAATAAACCCTTTGAATTGAAAACCCCGATATTATTTGGAAAGCATAGCACATAATCAGCCATTAAAATCTTAACACAAATTGTTTTATCAGATTAGCTAGCAGAGAGCAGAGCCCTAATTAAGGAAGACATAAGGCATTTAAGCTTTAAGGGGGATGAAAGATACAAGACATTTCTGAAAAATGTCTGGCCTTTGGGGTCAAGGACTATAACTTTTGTCTCAGCGTATCCGGATTCTAACGTAGCATTAGGTACAGAGTAGGTACTCAAAAAAATGTTTGTTGGATGAATGGATGGATGGATGGGTGGATGGACGGATGGATGGACGGACAGACGGATGAATGGACGGACGGATGGATGGAGGGATGGGTGGATGGATGGGTGGGTGAATGAGCTGTTTTCTCTGAAGGCAGTTGGGTTCCATGAAGAGTCAGTGGGCAAACTGAGGGGAACAGAGCAACGAGGATGATCTCAGAATTGAGAAGAAACAGCACTGATTGCCTGTAGGAATGGTAACTGGGTGACTGGGGAAGGGGACCAGAAACAGTCTCCCTTTTTTACCTTCTATTCTTTTGTGCCTTTCACATTTTGTGCCTTTGCGTATACCTTACCTATACCAAAAATTATTAATTTGTTTTAAGTTGGTACATAAAAGGGCAAGGAAGAACTCACAAGACCAACATTCTCCATTTCACAATTCTGCCTTGAGTGGGTCTGACTAGACTGTATCAGCAACATCCCACTACCCGTGAAGATTACCTTCCATTTCTCTAGTAACCTGTTCTTCCTTTGGTCTGTTAGCTCAGATAAGAGAAGCTGGGCTCCAAATAAATTTCAGCATGGAAGGCCTTCTAGAAGAGCTGGATGAATAAAAAGAGAGCTTTTTTTCCCAAAGAACCACCTTGAGTCCATGAGGAAGGTCTGAGTGGTACACCATTGCCTGCCTCATTTAGAAAATACATCTGAGATGGCAGAAGGGACCACTATTAATATTCTAGGCCAACATACTCATAGTATGTACATAATACTACCAGCATTATCTCATTATTCCTGTGATTACTGGGATTCTAAAGCCCAGTGACTTTTCAAAGAGAAAATACACACAGAAAATATGGACTTTTGGGGCTTACCTATCTCCATCATGACATGTTCTGCCACTGGTTAACCATGCAGTCTAGGCCAAGTCGCTTAACTTCTCTATAACTCAATTTTCTTCATACGAGAAATAGAGATAAACCACCAATTCTGCTTATCTCACAGGAACATGGATATAATTGGAAGAAATGACTGTGGATGTTCTTTGTAAATGAAGCCCCACACCCAAGTGTAAGAGCACTGCTATTCCTTTCCCATTATCCATCCAGTCCCCATTTATAGAACTTCTCCAGAAGATTCTTAGTCTAGTACTCTTCCCACCACACCCTGCAGACCCCCTACTGCCTGTGGAATATTATCACGCAACTAAATTTCTTCCAAGGAATTAAAATTCTTAAAGACCTTGGGCACACCAGTTGATAATTCACTGCCTCAGAACATCAATCAGTTATGAGTAGGCAGCCCAAGAATCCCTGTGGCTGTGTGCCAGCCTTGCTCCCAAGAGTGCCATATGTCAGGTCCTGCCATCTCTCCACTTTACGAGCCATGTGATCTTAGATAAGTCCTATCACCTATCTGATCCTCAATTTCACATGTACAAAGTTGGAATAATAATACCTTTCTTCCTGGGAAGTAGGCTTGCAGGGTGTGGATCAATAACGCAATATGTCAAGGCATCTCAAAAACACAAAAGACTAAAGTCTTTACCATCACATATATTGTCTCCCCTATAGATCAAATACCATATGATCTCACTCATAAGTAGAAGATAAAAATAACAGCAAACAAACACATAGAGACAGAGATTGGATTGGTGGTCACCAGAAGGGAAGCAGGGAGGGAGGAGGGCGAAAGGGATGATTAGGCACATGTGTGTGGTGTAATTAGTCTTTGGATGGTGAACATGATGTAATCTATGCAGAAATAGAAGTACAATGATGTACACCTGAAATTTATACAATGTTATAAACCAATGTTATAGCAATAAAAAAGAAATAAAAACAAAGAAAACCTAACACTACAGAGTCATGTTTAAATATGACATTGAAAGAAACTTTCAAAAATAAAAGCTTTATTAAAATCTTAAAAAAATAAAAAATCAAACAAAATGTGAGCACAATGAGGACAGGGAATGTTGACTGTTATATTCACTGATGTATCCTCAGCATCTAGAAGTGTGCCTGACACATATAGACATTCAATAAATATTTGTTAGTAAATGAATAATTAATAAATGCAAGAACTCTACATTGTCACCAATACTATTCTTCTAAATGTTCATGCAAAATTTAAGGTCTAAAACTCAAAGCATCCTTTTTGTGTACATATTAATTTATGTGTAATTTAACCCCTCAGTGTACACACTATAGTAGCAATTTTCAGTCAAAAAAGAGGTTATCTTAGGTGGGCCTGACCTAATCAGGTGAGCTCATAAAAGCAGTCTTAGAAATTCAAAGTGAGAGAGAAATTCTGCTACTGGCCCTGAGGGGGCAAAATGCCATGGTGTAGACAGGAGGCCATGTGGCAGGGTATGACTAGTGGCATCTAGGAACTGAGATCAGCCCCCACTTGGCAGCCATCAAGACGGTGGGACCTCAGTCCTATAGCTCCAAGAAAATGAATTCTGTCAACAACGTGAGGGAGTTTGGAAGCAAGTTTTTCCCTAGTCGAGCCTCCAGAGGAGGACACAGCTCATCAAGACCTTGATTTCAGCCTTGTGAGACGCTGAGCAGAGGACCAATGAACCCATACCTGGACTCCTGACCCACAGACACTTTGAATAATAAATTTGTGCTGTTTTAAGTCATTAAGTGTGTGGTAATTTATTATGCAGCAGTACAAAAAAAAAAACCTAATGCAATAAAAAAAAACCTAATGCAATAGTGAAACAGGTTCTAGAATCAAGTCACTCACCAGCTAGTGACTGGTGTTCAGGCCCAGTGTGCTTTATGCCCTCCCCAGTTCCCCAGGTCTCAGAACTGAGTCAGTCTCAGCACGAACAGCAAACACTGCTTCCCATTTTCACCTGCCTCTCTCTTCAACCATAGCAGAAGCAATAGCCAGCAACAGAGATCAACTACACGTCCATAGGATCAAGAGGGGCAGCTCCAGCCATCTCTAACGAATCTACAGGGCTGCTCCGTTGGACAACGGTACCAGACAAGCTCTGAGTTGGGAAGTTTTGCGTCAACACACTCCAGTACCGTGCTGTTTGCTACTCTGATTTCCTAGGGGGAAAAGAAAAAGCTCTCAGGTGCACTCAATCGCTGTCAAATCGGCCGCCCCACTTGTATCTCTCTGAAGCAGATGCTGCTGGCTTTGGGTCTCATTAGAGTAAATGGGCACTGTTTTCCCTGCTTGTCACTTCTATAGGCAAATGGGGCTCTCTCGGAAAGTGATGCAACCGCTTCTGGAGTAATTTTGTGAGATGCTTCCTTGATATCCAGCCAACACTGCCACAAGGATGCAAAGGCCACGTTCCCAGCATCCTCACAATGAGAGACAGGATCCCTTTCCTCCTCCCGCTGAAGAGCACAGATGCCTTGGTTCCTTTCAGCAATTGCTAGAAACATTGCCCAACGTGATATAAATCATGTGAGCCCCGAGCCCATGCAACCAAGTACATTATGCACATCAGCAGGGTGAGGATATGATCCAGGAAAATGGATTGTCTTCCTTTCTCCCACATTCTGGTAAACTTTTGGGAAAGGTACACGCAGACTCATTTGTCTGGATGATGGCAGTAGCCTCAAAGCTGGTCTCTTTGCTTCCAGTCTTTCTTCCTCCATTCCCTATATTTTTAACCTGCTGAGAGCTGTCTTTCTAAAATACAAACGTAATCAGGTCATACACACCCTCCACCCCTCACCACACAAAGCAAACATTGCTTTAAATTCTTGCAGACCCTCTAGATAAAACCCAGACTCTTTAGCATGATTTACAAGGCTCTTTATGACTCCCTCATCCCTCCAAACTCTGCCGTCTTGCACTCAATCCTCCACCAATTTCAAACTAACTTGCAATTCTTGAGACCCACCATGACCTGCCTCACCTCTATGCTGTAAAACACACTATTTCTTCCACTCAGAATATCCTTCCTCTACTCCTTTCACCTGATTAACTCTGATTCACTCCCTCAGATCTCAGCTTAGAGTCATTTCTCCTGAAAAGCCCTCTCTGACCCCCGAGTTGTGGGCTAGGACACCTTGCAAAGTGCTTCCCCTCCTCCCTGGCTATGGAGGCACTCAGCACACCCCAATGGAATGGCTTATTCATGTCTCTATCTCTCTCTCTCTCACTAAACTGGAAACTCCTTGGCTTTATCCAGTTCACTGCTTTATCTCCATAATAGTATCTGGCAGAGAGTAGGCATTAAATAAATGATGTTGAATGAAGGAAGGAAGGGACAAGTGAATCAAGTCATTCTTCTAAAAGATATTTTTGCAAAAATTATATTTGCGTATTCAAAGCCCTCTAAGATCAATCCTCAACCCCATTTCCCAACCTCTTCTGGAACATCCCTCCACACTCTGTAGCATCCAGCCAGATTGAACCATCCATTATTTCCCACCCACGCTCCACACAGTCTTATCTCTGAGCCTCTGTGCACACTGCCCCTCAATAAGCATGCTATACACCAGAATCCTGCTGTCAAGACATTTCCTCTGAAAAGACTTACTTGGTTCCCCTGATGCAGAATTAATTTTGTTTCCTCCTTGTCCTTACAGCATGATGTTTGTGCCTTCTGTCTATCACTTTGGAGTTTTTGTCTTGGATTGTTTGTGTGTCCATCTCTTCAACTGAAACACAGATTCCTTAAGGACAGCAATCGTGTCTTAGTTATCACAAAGCCTAAGATGGTTCTCAGTAAATATTTATGGTATTATGTAAAATATATCATCCACTTTATGCAAGATAATTAGGTGTTTTAATGTGGTTTTAGGATTAAAGGGTATAATGGCATTAATAATAATTTTTAAAATAATAATAATAATATAATACCTACTAGGTATTAACTACATCTCGTGCACCACACTCTGGATGAATGTTTTACATTCATTCCTTGTGATCTACTAAAAATTGCATGGTGGATATTAGTATCCCCACCTTACAGATGAGGAAACTGAAAATTAATTTATGTAAGCTGACAAAGATCACACAGTGAGTAAGTGGCAGATCCAAGATTTGAACTTAAGCCTGTCTGGCCCCAGTGCCTGATCTCTTTCCACCAACACCGTTTTTGGTCATCCTGAGCATGTAATATGATTCTAAAACTTTGCATCACTTCAACAGTGTAAGCCTTCAAAGTGAAGCCTGGCTTTACTTTTTCCACAGGGTCTTATTGTGCTTGAAATGAAGCAGGCCTACAAAGTTTCACAAAACATTTTCTGGGATCAGAATCAAACCTACTCTGGCTCACAGGCCGCAGGCTATCAATGGTCTACTAGAGAGAGATTTGCTCCCCGAGTGCATGTGTCCATCAGTGATACTCATAAACTGCCAAAGCTAGTCTCTATCTGGTCTACATCCAGTATCTGGCTTATAAATGTCCAAATCCATACACCTGTGAGAAAACAAATGCCTCCGCACATGTGGCAACTGAGCCATAAGTGTGGACACTTTGCAAGGGAAATCCAAGGAATGGGAGGGAGAGCCATAGCAGGCCACGTGACAGCAGCTGAGGGGTGGGGCTTAGCATTTTATCACACCCTACAAATTACTTTCCAAGTACCTGGCATGGTGCTAAACACTTTATATTCATTACTTCATTTAATCTATACAACCCAATATAAGTGTTATTATTATACCCAATATAGAAATGAAAAAATTGACACTTAGAGTAGTTAAATAATATTGCTTAGGTCCTCCAGCTAAGAAGTAGAGAGGCAGTAATCAAACACAGGTCTGTCTAACTCTATAGCCCACACTTACGACATTTTGATATACCGTTTCCAATATCTATCTATCTCTGTATGCGTCTTACACTGACAACCAGCATCAGGCAAGCTTATACCTAAAGAGCATGCTCAGAATTGCTCTCTCTCTGCCTAAGTGCTCAGAACAAAACAAAGAAAACCCCCAGGCACACCAACTCAAATAACTTCTCACTCCAGGGATGTTCAAATCCCAAAGCTACTTTCCCAAGTATCTGGGTGTTTGTCCCAAATCCTGACCTATTTCCAACTTGTGTAATTACATTGTTTTTCTAACTGCCCTTGGGTGTTCCGCTGGGTGAAACCATCGCCTGGCCTGTCCTCAGCCACTGAGCAATGTTGCTAGGCAGCCATTAAACAGCTGTTTCTATCCACCAGAAGAGACAGATACATGTCTAAAGGGAATGGAAATATTCTTTCAGAGTTCACAAATTAAAACAACAGAAAATTGCCTAGGAATTCTTTTGCGGGCAAGGATGCTCAATTTTGAAGACGTATACTCTTAAAGGATTAATCTAGTGATCAAACTGTAGCCTTTGGAGATGTATGACTGAATTACTACATTTTTTAAAATAATTCCTTCAGAGGGGAGATAATCATTCTTTCTCTCTTTCAGGCTATTTCCACTATTCTCAAATGATATCTTCTCATCAAGTCTATTCTATTAATGGAATGAGGAAGTGAACTGTTCAAAACAGGAGCTCATCAAACAGAGAATGAATCTCCATCATTTGTGTGGTCTGAATAAAAGCCACTAAGCCTCAGACAGGAGAGTAGACCCAAAGACTCTTCCAACTAGAATTATTTCACATTTGATTCAGACCAGAAACTGATGATAAAAAGATAATCAGTCCTAAAGGTCTTCAGATACACTGAAATAATGATAATAATAGCAACTAGCATTTATTGAGCACTATATAACAGACATTTTAGATGCATTAATTCATATAAATCTTACAAAAATCCAATAAGGTGGATACCACCATTGTCCGCAATTTACAGGTGAGCAAATGAAATCTCAAAACGGTCAAGCTACCTGTGCCCCACAGCTGGCAAATGGTGGAACCAGAACTCAAACCCACGTCTCTCAGATTCTAGAACTTAGTCTCCTCGTTTCTACCCTACACTGTGTCTATACATTTTCAATATTGTGTTTTCTCCTTGGAAAAGTCCCAAGGACTTGCCCAGAATTGGGACTTCTCTCTGCCAAAGAAAGCAGTTCTCAGAACTGAATCACACACTTAACTGCTGGAAGAAAACTTTATGAAGATGAAATGAATAATGAATAACCAATTGGAAGAGAAACCCAGTATAAGAAGGAGATGGCACATAAGGACCTAGAGGATTTAACATTCTTCCCTTTTGAAAAGAGAGTAGAAGGAACCATAGATGTCATCAACTCCAATTGCCTCATTGAACAGATGAACAGGAGAGAAGTGACTTTTTCAAAGTCTCAACATTACTTTAGTGATACAAATGTGAAAGTACTCTTCATGTACTTCACAATAATCAGTATTATCATTGCTAGTATTATTATTACTGTTAGTATTACTGTTGCTACAATAATAACTACTGTGATTTTATTAGAAAGACTGTAAGATACTTGACTTAAGCTGTTCCATGCTGTATTCCCCACTACATGGGCACCAGGCTATACTCTGGCACTTGTGCTTTATGTATACGATGATGGTACACACTGCTATGGCATATTGAAAGCAGCTATTATCCTAAGACAACATAGTCCTCCTTACCCCACTCTCACATACATACACACACCCTCTACCCCTTTCTTTTGTTGAATTGTCTTCCAAGTACTTAGCACTATCTAAAATGATCTTATTTATTTATCTGTAAGTTTACGTCAGTCCCCTCCCCTTGCTATGTAACATAAACTCTAGGAGAGCATGAATTATATCTGTCTGGATGTCACTATATCCCCAGAGCCTTGAATTAAACATTTGTTGAGTGAAGAAAGCTACTCTTGACATGAGTCAGGGCAATGTGTAAATGTTTCCTTTATCCAGATCTGTCTGGAGCAAGATGGATTCTATGAACAAAAAAAGATGGGAGGAACCTAGAACATTTCTATGTTTTTATATCTTACAATGATGTGATCCCTGGCATCATAGTTTTTACCAAATAAAGCTTGTAAATAGCATATATTCTTTTTAGCACCTAGGAATCAGAGAAAAGTCTTGAGGTGTTGTCCTAGCTTGTTCTGTGATGAAAATAGGTGTAGCCATTGATCAATACTTGCCAATTCTTGGCACAGGAGTTTATGCCAGCTTGAGTTAAAGCCAGTTCAAGCCAGGCTAAGATAGTGTTTTAGATCTTAAGCGATGTTTTAGACCTGAATTTGGTGATGCTTTAGACCTAAGAGTCTATTCTTCAAGAGAATCAGTTGCCTAATACAATTTTGGTCTTCCAAAATTGGTATTGGTCTTTTGGAAAGACCGATTTGGTTTTGGTCTTTCCAAAAACATGTAGCTCTAGCTTTAACAGACCACTTATAAAGGTCCCTACATAGCAGGTTTTACATTGCACCTATGGGGCCTGCCCCGTGGCTTGGCAGTTGAGTGCGCGTGCTCCGCTGCTGGCGGCCCGGGTTCGGATCCCGGGCGCGCACCGAGGCACCGCTTCTCTGGCCATGCTGGGGCTGAATCCCATGTACAGCAACTAGAAGGATGTGCAACTATGACATACAACTATCTACTGGGGCTTTGGGGGGAAAAAAATGAATAAATAAAATCTTTAAAAAAAATAAAAAAGAAATTAAAAAAAAAAAGAAATTGTACCTAATAGAAGGAAAACTAGTATCTCCTACATAAAACTCAAAGAAGACAAGTTTGAGTCATGTTACATTGTTAGGATGCAATTTCAGAAATATAAAAATTGTGCACTGGATGTGCTAGGGATGTGGAGAAGAGTGAGTTAATTACTCTAAAACCCAAGTCTAAGGAAACAGAGCACAGCTCAAAAACCAAAGGGAGGAGTGCAAGGTGGGGGTGGGGTCATAGAGGTATGAGCATAGGTAGAAGGCATTGCTTCTGCCATCGGCAGGCCTCTTGTTAAAATGTCCCATGCCAAATTCCCTGAGAACTGTCTCAAGCACTCAGAGTCAAAAGATCTGGCATTGAGATAATTGCTTTGGAGTCATGGGACTATACTCTGGATCCACTGATGAGGTTACAAACAGCACCTCAGTGTCTCTTCACAGCCCCAAGATTCCTCACCTCAAATCTTAGCCTTCTGTCCTCCTTTTTCCTGATCAGTGTGATCTGAAAACTATTCAATCTGATGTCAGAAAAGTGCCTGGGATTGGCCCCCAGAGATGCTTTTTTGGGGTCATACAATGTTTTATTTAAAAAATAAACCAACATTTAATAAATGGAACATTCAATGTTGAAAAAAATTCAGGTTTCCAAATTCTCTTGAATTTCATTTTCTCTCTGGCACTGAGTCTACATTCCCAGATGGCAAAAATTGGCTGAGGCTGAAAAGAATCTTCCCCCTTTGGACAGGGCGTGTGCTTTCCAATTTTGCACAGTCTTCACCACTCACTATTGTCTCCCAACCTTAAGGCCTATGTTTATTGGCATTTATCATTATATTCACATTGGTTTTTTTTTTTAATAGTATACAAATTTTTCTTGGAATCAGTATCTCTAACAAAATTGGGAATCAAAAGATAAAGAGAGTTATATTTTTCAAGAAGAATAGAAAATCACTTGGAAAAGGCAAGGCCAAAAGTATTCAAGACAACTTTGAAGTACAAGTTGGGGGACTCACCCCACAGATAACAAAACTATACTAATTAAGACAATGTGATATGGGCATATGGAAAATAAACAGTCAATAGAATAGAATAGAATCCAGAAACAGACAGCAGATAGATAGATAGATAGATAGATAGATAGATAGATAGATAATTAGATAGATAGATAGATAGATAGATAGATAGATAGATAGATAGATATAGATGATGATAGATAGATGATAGATAGATAGATAGATAATAGATGATAGAGAGATAGAGAGATAGAGAGATAGATAGATAGATAGATAGATAGATAGATAGATAGATAGATAGATAGACAGCAACATAATATATGGCATTACTAATCAAGGAGGAAAGATGGCCTGTTCGATGGTGGATATCAATATTATAAAATAAATTAAATTTTAATCATATTTTATACCAGTTCCTGGTGTTTTAAAGCCCTAAATGTAAAAGAGGCAAAATTTTAAAACTTGAGATAATATACAATAATACATTTATGATATTGGGTTAGAAAAGAACTGCTTAAACAATGTATATAAAGTACAAACCATAGGAAAAAGATAGATAAATTGACTATTTAAAATGTAACATTTCTTCTCAACAAAAAGACACCATAAACAAATTAAAATATAACCCACAATCTGGGAAAAGATATTTGCAATACACATAACTGGCAAAGGATTAGTATCCAGAACTACTATAAATCAATAATGAAGAAAAACAGAAAAATAGATAAAAGACATTAACAGACAAGTTTCAGAAGAGAATATCTAAAAGGCCAATAACAACATAAGAGGTGGTAAACTTAAGTAATAAGAGAAATGCAAATTAAAACAATAACGAAATGTCATTTCACATACATTAATGGCAAAAAAAAAAATCTAAACTTGACAATACCAACTGTTGGTTATGAAGTAAAGAAATGGGGACTTCCATGCACTACTGGGGGAAGTAGAAATTGTTTCACCACCCATTTTGGTAAGGAATTTGGTATAACTAGTAACATTGAAAATATTATACATCTTACATCTTCAGTAACATGAAGATGTTACATATAAAGTGTATACTCTTTGAAAAAATTATTGTGGTAAGGAAGATGTGTATCCCTTTTAGTTCAGTAACTCATCTTACAGGTGTAAGTGCATGCTAAGGAGACATATCCAAGAATGAACTAGCACTGTAAGTATCAACATGAATACATCCCAAAATATTGTGTTGGCTTTTTAAAAAGTGAACTGTGATCTCATTTAGAATTAAACACTAAATAATGTTTGAAAGTCTTCAAACAATGCTATATTTTGTTGGTAGATCCATGCATATATGGCAAAATTATTTTTTTTAATCATGAAAATAATAAAACTTCATCTTCAAGATAATGGCTATCTTTAGTAAGGGAAGATTACTAGGACTGAGTTTCCATTGTTTTTATTAAAGAGTCAGTTGTCAATTTTATTGTTGATTCTTTGAAGGTAATTTTTTTCTCTGCTTTTACTATTTTCCCTTTGTCTTTGGTTTACCTTGGTTTTATTATGATGGGTCCAGGTATGATCTTCTTTGCATTTTCCTGCCTAGGGTTTGTAGTTCTCCATCAATGACTTGAATTAATGACTTGAGATTTTTTTTGACAATTTAGAAAAATACTTGATCATTATATCCTCAAATATTACTTCTGCAATACCCTCTACTCTTTTCCTACTCACTATATATACATATATGTATATTTATATTTTATATATATTAGATCTTTCACCATATTTCATTTGTCTCCTACACTCTCTTCTGTATTTTCCATCCTTTTCTGTCTCCATGCTTGAGAATGGATATTTTCTCTCTCCAGTCCTCCAGTTCACTAATTCTCTCATCAGCCATGTCTAAGCTGCTATTTAATCTGTCCACTTAATTCTTCTTTTCAGTTATCATGTTTTTTGGTTCCTGATTTTCTATTAGATTCTCTTTTTTTTAATAGTTTCCAGTTTTCTGTCAAAATTCTCCATCTTGTCTTTTAATTCCTTGAACACTTAAGTGTAATTGTTTTAATTATAATATCTGGATCTCTTGTGGATTGTTTTTCATTATCTGTTTTTATCTCTTACTTGTTTGTTTACTGTTCTTTTGATCAAATCTTATCTTCTATGCCTGAAATTTTTACTGAGTATTATAAATTACATATGAAAATTGTAGAGAATATCTGAGACTCTGAATGATGTCATCTTCCTACAGTGTCCCAAATAATATTGATCCAATCACAGAGTGAAATAATTCAAAGTTGGACTTGAGTTACTGTAAAAGCTAATCTATTTGCAATTCACTCTTATTCCCAGGATCCTAATTTAAACCTTAGGATTTTACCAAGGATCTTCTTCCTTGGCAAGCTTTGAACTCTAATTTTTACCCCTCAGCCTATTGAGTATTCTGAATGCAACATTCAACTTCTCAGGCTCTCAGGCACTGCTTTGAAATCAATGGTCACCCCAAGGAGAAAAGCAGCACTGAATGCCATGATCACCTCTATGAGATTCTGTCTTCTCTCAGATCCTTACCCTTCAGCTCCTCACTTCCTTGACAGCACTCTGATGCCTCCAACTAGAATTTTTAAATATATTATCCAGCCTTTTGAGTTGTTCTCATACAGAGTTTTGGTCATAAATAACATGATCTGGCATTACCAGAAGCAAAATGCCTAGAAAGTGAGTTTTGAGCACATCAAATATCCTGTATTTATATGTTGATTGAACCAAGTATATTTTTTGAATTTGATTAAAAACCATTCAGCCATTTTCACATGATATAACAACAGGCAAATAGAAAGAAATTTAATTTTATTTATGTTGACATAGCAGGTCTTCACAGGACCAAGTATAGAACTTTAAATCTGTCATGAGTTGGTTTTAACTTATTTGCTGTGATACTCCAAGAAAATGATACAAACTCTCTGTTCTCAGTCTTCTTATACATAATACTGGGATAACAGCTCTACCCAAACTGCCTCACAGGTTTATCTGGAGGACTAATTAGAACACATAGACAAAAGTACCTATAACAGGCCTGGCCCATGGTAGATATTTTAATAAATACTAGTTTAATCATGATTTGTAGAAATAATAATATTCAAAATTTTATTGCTGGACCTGCTGGAAGGAAAGAGGTCTAACAGACAGCAATAATAACTGATTCATTAGAAATCTCAGCATGCATGCAAGGATTCAGTGCTAGGTTGGGAATTCTGGTACATCACTATGCTATTTTTTCCCTTAAAATGGATCCAATTGTGAATTTTGTTAAATAGAGAATCAGTGTGGAAAGGAAAGTTTTCAGATTTGAAAAGGACAAACTCAGACCTGGCAATTACTGGATGACTCTACTCTCTGGCCTCATCAAGGATACATTAGCTGGAAATGAAATGAGCTCTTAAGTGCTGATAGAAGCATCAGGCACAAACTCTGGACTCCTTGAATGTTGACTCTGCCTCAGGGACAGAGCACCAAAGGTTACTTCTCAAAAAGAGGGACAGAGACTCAAAGGTCCCCATTTTGCTTGTGAATTTCCGTTCTATCATTTATGACACGTTAAGCACTCTACACTCTTTATCTTTCCCTCCTCTCAACATCTCAGTAACAGAGGTGCCATTATTCCCCCTCCCCTCCCATATCCTATATGTTGATAAACTGATGCTTAAAGAAGTCATAACACATGCCATAATCACACAGCCTCTATGTGGCAGACAATTCAGTTAACATTTATTGGGTACCTACTGTGTGCCAGGCATTGTGCCAGGCACTGAGTACAACAGTGACCAAGACAATATCCCTGCAAAGACGATAAGCTGAAGGAGGGAAATAGAAAGAAGACATTCCTGAGCACGTGCTCTAAAAACAGCTCCTTTTAGTATAAGATGTTGATGTCACAATTGTTAAGACTGTGAAGAAAAGATGTTGAAGGAAGCAGAGTGAAAGCAAAACCAGAATGCAGATAGAAAAGGTGGTCAAAGCATGGTCTCACACCCCCAGTAAGACACAGCCCCTGCACAGACCCAGCCCCTGATGCCTGGAATTAGCACCCAGCTCTACACAGCACGGACTTGCATTTTTGTAGGGGTGGGGCAGAGCATATGAACTGATAAATAAGCAATACAGTTACAGATTAAGAGCTAAGAAGGAAATAAAACAGAGTCATAGGATAAAGAGTAACTGGGAGGCGGGTATTTTGGTAGTGTGTTCCAGAAAAGCCTCCATGAAGATGGGGTATTTAAGCTGAGATTGGAAAGATGGGAAGTTCGAGGCAGACATATCAGGACTTGAGGCAGAGAGAGCTCAGGGTGTTGAACTGTGCCTGGAGTGGAGGAAGCAAAGTGGAGCCCAATATGAAATCAGGCAGGAGTTAAGGGAGGGCCAGGTCATACAGGAAGTGGGGGGTCTTGGCAGAGACTGAGAGCTCATTGTTTGTACATATTTCCTTTCCAACTGGCAATAATATATTGTTATTCCCTGGATCTCAGAGAGTGTTCACCAACAGCCCAGGTAGGATTAAGGCCCTCACTATTATCTCATTGTTTCCATCTGGAATTTTGCAGCTGGTTCCTTTTAGCCTCAGTTCACAGTTAGAAATCTCCTTGTACAGTTTATTGAACACAGCCAAAAATATTGTACTATAAGTATGTAATGTGACAAATATCGTTACAATGGCAACCATATTACATATATAAATGTATCAAAGTAACACAACGTACACCTTAAATTTACACCATGTTACATGTCAAATTTATCCAATATAAATAAATAAATAGCAGGATAAGTCAGAAAAAAAGAAAAAGAAACCCCTTCTTGTTCCCATTTCACCCCTTCACACCTCATGTGTGGATTTTTCTCACCATACTGGACTACAATTTTATTTTTAGGCAGAGCCCACAGAAACTATCAGAATAGTAAGTGCTCACTGAATGTTAGTTAAGCTGATTTCGAAAGCAGGCATGGGCCTAACAGGTGGAAAGTTTGAGTGTTCATAACTGAAGGCTGGTAGGAGTCAAGAGAAAAGTGACTCTCCTGGCTCAGAACAAGGGGGAGGGAGGGCGTGGCAGGAAGGGCGCCACCAGCAGGCATTTCCTGGCCCATTCTTCCCACTGCATCTTCAGCCACGCATTTCCCCTTAGCCTTTGGGTAGAGAGACGTGAACTTCAGAACGTGGCCTCTGGACACACCTCCTCATGGAAATACACTATCGATTTTTCTAGATAAAGCAATTCAAATAAAAAGAAAAATGCTTTTCAGCTAGGAAGACAAAATAATAGTTGCCATATTTTTGGAGAATGCCAAGCTGATGTCTCTGTAACTGGAGTGAAAAGTCCGATTGCCCAGGTTCTTGGTCAGTGTAAGAGAGGAATTCAGACACCAACACAACGGCATAGCAAGCAAGCAAAGATTTATTGGAGGAAAGGTCAGATACACTCTAAGGGAGGAGCGGGCAGTGCTAGAGAACGCATCTGCCCCATGTCTTGAGTTAGTTTTATTTTTATTTGGGCTGTTTAAAAGGGAATTAGCATTATATGGTTTTCCGCCAATAATGGTCTTTCCTCCACCCACATGTCAAGAGGGGGAGTTCTTGACCTTCTAGGGGAATCTCCGGAACTGTCACGGCAGTCGTCCCCAGTGGAAGGGGGGCTAATGCATATGGAATTTGTATGTAAATTAAAGTCAATGTCTTCTAGAGGTGTATAGCAGAAGGCTTTGTACGTGCTGTTTGTCCACTTGTTACTTTTATCGTCGTGATTGAAGGTCTCCAACTCCGGTGGTGGCGCCAGGCGGGTCTCAGTTCCCCTTTATCTGCATCTTGTAGGATGCCAGCAAGACGCTTCACTGATGCAGCAAGGTCTCCAACTATGATCCCCCACTCACGTCTGCCAAGCTACGTATCTCATCTTCAGGACTCCGCAAACATCTCTATCAATTACACGTACTTAGTGAGCAGCAATGAGACTATTAATTGGAACTCTAATGATCAGCCTTTACCAATATCTAATTTAGTGCTTCTGGCAGGAGCTGCCAGAAGACTCTTGGCTTGGGAATGTCCTGCTACTGCACTGCATGAAAGAAGATACCCTGTTTTCTTTTGTTTCAGGTCAAACTGTGGAGTGACTAAATCACGATATTTGAATAATTCTCTACGTTTGAATTAAAATACACACACATACACAGCATCTCACCTTTTCCCCACATTTCCAGCATTCAGAGCATCACTATCTCAGTTTGGCAGGGACCGAGCAGCTTCCTAGACTAGGTGATATTTGATCTGAGTCATAAGGGTCTGAAAGATGACATGAGTGGAGCCATATTAAAGTAGAACCAGACCAGCCATTTCAGAGGAATTGTTTTATCCTCCAAACTGGACCAAACCACCAACATTCCAAGAAGTTGGTAAGGACAGGAACATCTTGTCTGTAAGAACGGATGGAACTGGACTTTGCTGATGACCGGATTGCTAACCAATCAATGAAATCTAGCCTTTTGCCTGATAACAGAATCTCAAGCCAATCTATGAAGTACAAACCTAGCCTGACCTTACCTAGCACCAATGAACTCTTCTTGAATACAACTCACCTCATCCTCCCTTTTTCCCATAAAAACCCTAAGCCCTTCTCCTGTAATCGGGCCACTATTTCGGTTTCTACCTGAATCTGTGCTCCCAGAATTTCAATTCTTTGATCCCAAAATACACACTTAGCCTCTTAAACTGGCTTCTATTTTTGTAGGTTGACAAAGGATGAATAAGAATCCCAAAGCTAAAGGAAAGGCAGCTGTTGTGAGTAACATAACACAACTTCATTTAACACTGTAACTGATTTCTTAGGAGTTTTTATTTTTCATTCTATATTCAGTATCAAAGTATAGTGGTTCTAGGTGGGAAGAGATTGGAAAAGGGTAGCAGGAGGGCACTCCTGCAAAATAATAGCTCTAGTAGCAGCAATAGTAGTAGCTACTGTATAGTGAGCTACTGTGTCAGATACAGTGATGAGCACTTTACACATACTATTTCATCTCTGCTCACAAAATCACCATGGGAATTATTACCCCGTTTTGAAGATAATGAAGCTCAGGTTCATAGAAACTAAATTTCTTGCCTAAGGGTTCATAGTTAATAACAAGCAAGACCAGGAGTCACGCACATTTCTCTGGAGGACAGACAGTGCAGTGGTTAAGAGTATGGGCTTTGGCATCAAAGGAAGAGTCATATCCTGGGACACAAGCTTCCCCTCGACTTTTTGTGTGTTTCTTTTCTAAATCATGAAGGTGTTGAATTCTATCATCTCCACAACTCCTTCTAGCTCGGTGCTCCAAAGTCTTCACAATCCAGCCAAGGGCTGGATGGCCCCTCATGTCTTTCTTTCCTGTTCTGATCCTCCTGCACCAGCTCCCAGCCCCTCCTCCTAATTCTGTAGACAGAATAGAGCCCAAAAGTGAACCCAACAAGAAAGCTTCTTGTTATCACTGATGGGAAAGCCTGAGAAAAAAATGTGCTCGCTCAATGGCTCTAGCACTAACGGCAGTGCTTTTTAAACTACCAAAAGGACTCTTGAAATAAAAAATTAATGGATTCCAGAGCCAGCATCAGGCCAATTGGTGCCAATGGTGTTCTGCATAATTTAGTGTTATACTGTCAACTATGAAATATCTTTGGGCAACAGCTTAAGTTTCCTTTGAACAATATGAATCATCAGAAGGGAAAGGAGCAGGAGAAGAGGGAACAATATAAAGACACTAATATCAAAAATGCATCTGAAGAGTTTAAGTAAGATGGTCTCAAAAAATATAAAAGTGGAAAAAAGTACTTCTAAATTAATATATTATCTCCTGAAATATGTACATGTAACGAACTAAATAACAAATATTATTTATAGACTAGTAACTATTTCATCTATAGATTTAGAAGTGCAAATGTTCGATTGGACCAAAAAATTTTTTTCAAACCTTATGTTTTTTGGAGAAAATGCAGGATCACCTAACATTCAAGATCAAGATCGCCTTATATTTGGGCATATATGGGTAAACAGCAGGAGCTAACCTTGATCTTATTCCCTACATTACAAAGCAGTTCTTAAGTGCCTTCCTTATGCCAGGCATCAAGCTAGTCTCTGGAAATAGAGAAAGGAACAAAATGCTCTAGAATAGTGACTTTTAACAGCTGTTTAAATGAAAGCATTTACTGCCTTAACGCTGCCTTTCATATATGCATACAAGACCTGGTTTTCTTCATGTTTTAGTAAACATACAGTCTCTTTTGGCACCAGCGTAATGGTGTGCAATGTGTCTTTTCTTTTCTTTGTACTAAGTCATACCCAACTCTATGCAGCATTGCATGACCCACTTAACTCTACATTCCAACAGACACGGCTTTAACCATATGAAAAAATCAGCTTATGCATTGTTATTGTTCATCATTTGACAGCCCTTCTGCCAGGGTTGCTGGTTGAGATCCACTGCCCAGCAGTATTCAGGTAGAAGAATGAATTGCTTCACTGTATGATTCAATGGAAACTTCCATAACCCAAAGTACTTCCTCCGCTGCCTGTCACACTGCCTGAGAGTCACTCCATGAATGTGATTTTGTGGCCTAAAAAACAAACAAGCCACCAAAAACAAAGCAATATGCTTGGAAGTACCACTTAGAAGGGAAAATATATGAGCTCTCTGAGAACAACTTATTCTAAATGGTGTACAATCAACAAGTTAAGAGCAGACTCTGAAGGAACGTGACAGGATGCTGAATGAGTTTGAAAAGGAGGAAATAATAGAAGGAACATTTTCTCAAGGAAATTTTCTCAAGGAAAGAGGGCACTGCCCTGAGGGTGATAAACATCTCAGGATAGTGAAGAGACCAGACAGAGCATGGCCGAAGGAGGGATGACCGGAGCCTTCACAGTTTTGTCAAGGAGTACCTAAACTAGATGCATATGCAGGATTCTGTTTGCAGATCATTTTTCCCGGCTACGATCTGATACCTCCAAGTCCTGTGCAGGCACTTGTCTAGATCAATATCACACTGTGAACAAATCCTGGCAGCTGCTGCTTTTTACCCTACCCTGGCGCTGATGAAATCTCAGGCAAAGACCACCAATGAACCAACCATTCCTACCTGCTGCCCATCTGTTCTTTGGAAACAAATAACGGAATCATAGAGAAAACCAAGGATATGTCAGATCAAAGAAAAAATGACTGACTATGACTGGATTCACATAGGGGAGAAATTGTCTCCCATATATTTCTGTGCAAGCTCATTTTGGCCTAAATGTATTGCTATTCTGATCCTTTCTCTTCCCTGACTCCTCCCCCACCCCAATCCTTAAACCCCCTATTCAGTACTTGCTGGATTACAGTGTAGGGAGAAAGAAAAAGGCAATTGGTCGTCGGTAAGCTACCTTGTCTTCAAACCAGAAGTGCAGATTCTATCCCTGCAATCTAAGGTGAAATTTAATGTAATGGCTTCTGATTCTCTCAGAATTCCAGATTCAGTTTTCAGGGGAAATAAGAGACAAAATCAGTGACTCTAGAAACATGTACAAGGTATAAAAAAGCTGTGGGTCATTTCCTCACAGAGCCACCCTCTAGTTGGGGAATCAAAAATCAGGGAGGACAAACGCATGGCATGTGTGCCTCTTCCCACCTAACCTGCCCCATGACAGACATTACTAAGTGATCCTGGTGTCCTTTTCTACCATCTCACATGCCATGTCAACTACCTCACATTCTGAGAGGAACCTCAGAATCCTCTCCAACGCAGCACTTCAATAGCCACTATCCATCTTTCAGAGTTAGTACATGATTTGAAATATATTTGCCATCCCTGGTCACAATTGACAGAGGAAACAATAACAGCCCATCACCAGATATTATTGTGCAAAACCAGGTTCTGTGGTACAGACAGTAAGGCAGTAGGGGTTTGGAGGGAAGCTTCATGGAGGAGGAGAGACTTAAACTGACTGTGGACATTCAGATAGAATTTAAAAAGTGAAACAAACTAAACCTGCCCACAGGATATAACATTCGAGAGACCAAGGCAAGGAGCTAACAGGAAGATCTGCATTCTCTTTCAAGGCCTCCCAGGTAGCTGAGCTCTTCCCGACATGGGGAAGGCATTCTCCACCCTAGGATAGTACCTGCAGCCCCATGCACAGGACTTCACTGGGTCTCCCCACTCCTCAGCTTACAGCAGGCTAAGTCACCACTAAAAAGCAGCAAGGCACACCGCGGTGACCCCCAAAGCTCAGCCTTTCATGATCCACCTTGACCATTTTTGCCATATCCATGTGCCATCTTATCATCATCCACTTCATATGTTATTTAAATCCACTTACTTTTTAATTTAAATAAATGCATTTTGAAATACTGTATCACCACCACCAGAAAAGGCAGTCTCACTTGCATTAATTTAAATACGAAATTACTTTTAAAAGGTATTTGTTTATATGCCCCTAAAATAATCTCATATATTTCTATTAATAGGTCTATGTACCACACCAGCTTTCACGGTTAAGAGTATGTGCTTTGGAGCTAGATGGACCTTAATCCTAACTCCAGCTCCATCACTTATCAACTGGAAGGCCTTCGGCAAGTTACTGGAACCTCTAAATTTCCTCATCTGTAAAATGGGTAAGTAATAGAACCCAGTGCACAGTGTTATTCTAAGGATTAATTAAGGAAATGCCTGTAACGAGCTCAGCAGAGTGCCCAGTACCCATTATTTTTAGGGACTTATAAGCCATTCCATTTTATCCTGGTTGGGAATATCTGTTCTCAACCAGCTCAAGTCATTTTCTATACCATAAAGTATCAGAGTAGAGTGAAAACAGCATGGGCTTAGAAATCAGACAGGTGTGTGATTAAATCCAGGCTTCATCACATCTAGATGTGTAGTCTGGGTAGGTTACTTTAAACTCCCAATTACTTCATTTGTAAAATTAAAGAAATAATAGTAAGCATCTCTCCTGGCTGAGGAATGTCAATGAGATCACACACAGAGAATGCTGGCATATTGTTGTTGTTTGATAAATGGTAACTCTTTTTATATACAGTATTGTGTATAGGTTTACTTTGAATATCTGAAAACACACATGCTGACAGGCTTTTGAAATCCCCAATTGTTGCCCTGCTTTAGACCTGCCTTTTTTTTTTACTGTAAAACACTGGATTCCCAAAAATAATTCTGCCTTCTCCTTTCCATAAGAGTAAGCAAGGAGAGGACTGTATTAAGAAGCAGAATGAGGGAAGCCTTCAGAAAGATTCAAACCTTCACATCCAAGACCCAGGTTCCTTCCTACATGGCCTCTGATTCTGTCTAAATGAGGACTTTCCCTTCTTTAATTAAAATGCAAATTCGATGTGACTCTAAAGATCCTTTTTCTGACGGATCTGGGGGAAACAGCTCCTCTCTGCTCTCTGGGGAGCAGGCCACTTCTCTTAACCAGAGCCATTCAGCTTCCTGCTTTGTGAATCTATGTCTTTGAGCCAGCAAAGGAAGGCAAACTCCACTCCTTTCTCCAGTGAAAGCTCTCACTGTAGCCTTTAACCCAACAGGCCTCAAGATGGCTGTGGGAAAACCTCTTTGACGGGTGGATGGAGCAGCTCTGTCTCCATTTATTCCTTTGCCTTTCAGTTTAGCACTCCCTCTCTGGCAGTAACTCCAGAATGTCTTTGCTGAAGTGGACTCATGTTACTAGAAACGGTCCTGAGACCCATAACTCATTTCACAGGGGCTGCCAAGGAGCTGTCAGACAGTGGTTCTTATGGCCACAGGTCAGATTTAAAGCTGTGACCTCAAGGAAATGCACATGCTTCACATCCCATTAAAAGTAGCTTGAGCTAGACAGTGGCCCCCATGGAGTCCATCAACTTTGTTTTGGTTGCTGGGCCAGAGCTGTTGTCTGCATTGAGAGAAAAAGAAAAGTTGCAGTCTTTCTTAGAGGCTGAGATTTCACTCAAAATATTTTTCCTGCTCAGCAAACACTCATCCATTTACTTCTACAAGTCAAGAAGGAAGAGTTTTAGCTCTATAATACAACCCAAAGCATCTAAAGCAAGAGCCAACCCAAGAGGATTCCAGTCTCATTATAGCATCCATATTGACTACATACTGGATGGTCTGGAATAGTACATAGGTTTCAATTTGAGTGGCAGTATTGACAAATAATTGGGAATGGCTGTCTGGAACATTGCGCTAAGAAGACTAAATGGGGAAGGGCGGTGGTCAATTAGCAATGTTTTGCCTTAGACGCAGGACTGGGAAAAGATAGCAATTATGCCATATATTTACTGACCTTAGTCCATGAATATTTTATTTCCTTCCTGAGCTGTTGTCATAGCCTTCAAATCAGCTTTCCTGCCCACAGGTCTCCACACTCCAATGCATTCTCCATTCTGCCACCATAGTCAGTAATCGACCAGGCACGTCTAACCACATCATTCCACCTGTGACTCACATGGCCCAAGGCCCTTAGTGTTGTGTATAATGCCCTAGGCAATTGAGCTGCAGCCCAACTCTCCAGCCACTTCTCTCATCACCCCTCACCACAACATGGTGCCTAGGTCACGCCAAATTTCTCACATTCCCTGAAATGCCCCTCCTCTTGGCACATGTTGCTCTTTTTCTCTAAAACGACTTTACCTACCATACTCCCCTTGTGAAATTTGACACATCCTTCAAACTTCAATGGAAATGTCACTCCTTAATCTCTCTATCCAGGATGCCCCAAGACGGTTTGTTCTTATGACTTCGATCTCACTTTTTATATCATAGTCTTATTAATGAGGACTCTTCCATTGCAAGTGACAGAAACCAGTTCAAACTGGCTTAAGAAATAAGAAAATACCAAATTAATAATTTTAAAAAAGGAATGAACTATTCTCTCATGTCAGTAAAAAGTTTGGAGATAGAGTCTTCAGACATGACTGGATTAAGGTGTTCAAATTATATCTTCACAGCTGATTCCTTCATTTCTAGGGATTCTTTTTCGTGTTGACTTAACTCCAAGTGGTTGGTTCCCACATGGGGGCCGCTCCAGCTGCAAGTCTACATACAGGGAGTTTTCATTCCTAATAGTTCCAATAGAAAGCTCAGAATTGAGTCTTATTGCCCTGTCTTGGATCACCTGCTTACTGTGAACCAATCACTGTGGTCAATTGTTGCTGATTGTTCAGGTCTGAGTCACATTCCACCCCTGAAGCAGGGAGAGTAAATTAACTCCACCCAAACCATATGGACTGACAGTGGGAAAGGCTGGGTTCATCAAAGGAAGATAGGAGTGTTATTTCCAGAAAAAGAAGGCATCTATTCCAGGAAGGGAAATTATAACAACTGTACACACACACAAAGTGATGAATTTTGAGTTTATATGTCTCTTTTTCCACCAAACTGAGCCCATCTCACTCATTCATGGTACCCAGTGGCAGAGACTTCAAGGACAACATTAAAGACAAGCACTTTCGGGCAGGCCCCGTGGCTTAGCGGTTAAGTGCACGCGCTCCGCTGCTGGCGGCCCGGGTTCGGATCCCGGGCGCACACTGACGCACCGCTTCTCTGGCTATGCTAAGGCCACATCCCACATACAGCAACTAGAAGGATGTGCAGCTATGACATACAACTATCTACTGCTGCTTTGAGGGGAAAGAATAAATAAATAAAATCTTTAAAGACAAGCACTTTTCTTCAACTCTTTGGAAGTATATGAGAGCTCCATTTCAGTCTCTTGGGAACATGGTTATTAATTATCTCTGTTTACTGACTATTTCCTCATTCTGTAAAGCAATTTATGAGTCTCAGTGCAGCTTGCAGAGACAAGCATTTCCCGAGTCCTTGCTTGACAAGCACAGAAGGGAATTTATGTGAAGTGTTCTGTGATACATATTATGTTTACTTGCAAATGAAATTTATTCTGGTTTTTGTGTTTATTTATAGCACACTGATTCAGAACCGATGCAGTCATTAAAAAATGGCTTATATGTGACCAATTTAAAATATTTAAAACCTCTTATTGTAACAACAAAAGATAAGGGAGTTAAAATGAATAAGAAAAGAGAAACTTTTGTTAATGCCAAAAGACAAAAAAAGGAAATGAGAAATCTCTACGGAATATAGATACATATGCACTGTACCTGGACTTTTATTTGAAATCATATTTGATTTTTAAGTCTCAATAGGCAAAGAAAATCCCTGATCGCTCATGGGTAATCCCTGAAAAGTCTAAGAAGCTTGTATGAATGTTAGCCTTAGAGTTAATCTCTTTAGAGGGTGTTTTCCTCTGTAACTCCCCAAAGTGGGAATTACACAATGGGAATTCTGTGCCTGATGTAGGAAACACACTGGCTTTCCAGTTTTACAGACCTGCATTCAAATTCCAGCCTGCCTTATTCCAGCTCTATCGTCAAGAAAAAGCAACTTGCTCAAAAGTATTTCTATTTCTATTACAAAACACACAATGACATTGATCCCAAAGTGGCAATATTGCAATTCAGACACTTTTATCTAATGGCAAGGAACACATTACATGTATTTTACTTAACAAACACATCTAGCACTTACTTTGTGCCAGGCATTGTTCTAGGTGCTTTATATATATATATATTTACTCATTTAATCTTCACAACAACCCTTTGCTATAGGTACTAATATGATTATTCTCATTATATAGATGAGGGAACTGAGGCATAAGGCAGTCAATAACTTGCCTAGGATTTCACAGTCACTAAGTGGCAGACCCATCAACTGGACGTGGGCACCTAACACTGTAGTCTACGCCTTTGACCATGTAGTAACTGCTTCTCACTATGCTATACAAAGCCAATATAGTGGCTTTGGATTGAGGCAAGCCTAGGTTCAAACTCTATCTCTACCACCTACTAACTAGTGACTTGGGCAAGTTATTTCATCTCTCTGATCCTAGATCTTCATCTGTTACCTGAAGATATAAATGTCACATAAATCCTCTAGCACTATGCCATGCACTCAAATGTTAGCTTTCTTCCTGCAAACACAAGTCTACTAATTGCAAACAGGCTTAGCATCTAACCTAGCTACTGAGTGGGTATGGACTTTAAGAACATATTCAAGGAAGGCACAATTCTAGAAATCACAGTGAATTCAGATAGAGACAAAAAGTGGGGGAAAAACAGCACTTCAGGCTTGATGCTCAAAAGTAAGTTTTGGCTTTGAATCATCTAATTCATTTTGGGAGTGTCAACCAAGCTTGTGCAGTGCTGCCAGTGGTCCAAAAGTCTTATTAGGGTTTCAGGAAAGAAGAGCTAGGTTATTGATCTGCACACTCAAGAAATAGCAAAGTTGATTCAGTGTTCCCCTGTGACAGAGTAAGTGAAAAAGTACTGCCAGAACGAGCCCCGCATAATGGCTATCCTACGTGTGAAATCCTTCAACAGAAACACAGGGATGCCACAGCCAAAGGAAAGATTTTGGCTCCAGTAACCACTCAGCTGGTGTTTTCTCACAACCTAATGACCAAATTCAATCATCTGCACAACCAATCTAATTGATTATATTGAAATGGAGCATCAAGGTGGCAAACAATAATAACAGTAATAATAACAACAATAATAATAATAATATCCAGGCAGTCTAGGGTATCTTTATGTGTTCTTACAAAATCCCGAGAATCAAGATACATTAAGGTAGAAAAAAGAAAGCATAGCTATTTATTTGCTTCCAAACAATTGGCAGGTATATGACTGGTAGACATGGGGCTGTATGTAATCAGAGTCCATCTGCACTGACCCAAATATGAAAAAGGATTATTATTCATCTCCATAGCAACAACTTATTGAGCAACTATTTGCTAGACACTGGGCTAAGCATACAAGGTGTATTAAATAGTAAAATCTTCACAACTATATTTCAGTGCAGCAAGTATAACTATTATCCACATTATAGATAAGGACAGTGGTTCAAAGACAGTAATTAGCTTTCCCAAGTCCACACAGTTGGTTTATGGATTTCAATATTTTCATCTGCAAATAGAAGAAACCTGAGTCTAAGTTCAAATTAAAGACTTTATTGTCTCACATAACAGGATGATCAGAGGCAGTTTGAGCTCTGAGGATGATTGAATTGGTTGACTAATAGCTTAAAGGTGTTACTAAGGTCTAAAATTCCTTCATGTCTCCCAGCTCCACCATCCATAGGCTGCAGCAGATCCAGAGTCACTTACTATGAATGTCTCTTAAACAGAAATTTTCCTCAGAAGCACGTCCTCATACTCCCCAACTTCCTTTCATTTCTCATTGGCTAGAAATATCTCACATACCTATTCCTGAACAAATTACTTAGGAAAAGGAATGGAATTACCTTTAAACTAACTGGGCTTATCAAGGCGGGTTGGCACTGAAAAATAGTGGATTATGAATATTGGATAGGAAACAATATTGGATAGGAAAACCAAAGGCAGATTGGATGTTGGCTATAAATGAACAATGATGATCATTGTAACCAATGAATGTCAATAAAAGGCAACCACAGCTGTGTCCAAAGCTAGTGCTCTTCACTAGTACCCTATACTGTATGTAGGTTTAGATCCTACTGTTGTGATGCCTTTGTCCCAAAGCTACCAGCCTACAGAGGACTGAAAAACTCCTGTGAACTGGTCATCTGGGGAGACAGTCAGTGGTTTTGGACATAGATCCTGCTGCAATTGCCCAAACTCAACTACTTGCTTCTGTTCTTGCCCTCTCCAGTCTGTTCCTCACCGCAGCTCAGATGATCTGACTGAAATTAAAGCCTGGTCATGCCATTCTCCTGCTTGAAATCCTTCAGTGGCTGCCCACAGATATCAGGACAAAGATCAAAACCCTGAATAGTTTGTCCCCTGCTTACCTCTCCAGCCAGCCCCTCTTCCCCTCTCTGCTCTAGCCATACTGGCTTCTTTCACACCCTCTTCTCATGTGATTTTCACACGCTGGTCCCTCTCCTTGCAATTCTTTCCCTCTACTCTTCACTAAATTAACTCGTTCTTCAGATCTCCGTTAAAGCATATCTTCCTCAGAGAAGCCTTCCTTGACTCCTGATGGTGTCAAACCCCTTTCAGACCCTTACATAGCACCACGTACCATGTCTTCAGAGTGCTTACCACAGTTTCATTTTACATTTATTTGAGAGCTTAATTGATTAATTGAATTTTGCTCATTAGCCTGTGCCATAGTCAGCTCAGGCTGCTATAACAACAGACTGGACGGCTTAAACAACAAAGATTTGTTTCTCACAATTTTGGAGGCTGGGAAGTCCAAGATCAAGGTGCCAGCAGATTTGGTATCTGCTGAGGGCCTGCTTCCTGGTTCATAGACAACCATCTTCTCACCGTATCTTCACATAGCAGAAGGGGCAAGAGAGCTCTCTGGGGTCTCTTACAAGGGCACTAATCCCATTCATGAGGGCTCCACCCTCACGACCTAATCACCTCCCAAAGGCCCCACCCGCTAATACTATCATATTGGGAATTAAGTTTCAACATATGAATACAGGGAGGACATAAACATTCCGTTTCTAGCAGCCTGTAAGCTCCATGAAGACAGGTATTGATTCTGTGCTTTCTGGTTTGTAGCCCTCATTTCCAGCACTCTCCATGGATCATGGCAGGTGCTCAGAAAATACTGGTTGAATTAAAAAACAAACTAGAGGACACAAGAGTTTCACTCTCTGTTCTCTTAACCTCTTCACTACTGATCCACCTAAGCAGATTCACACCTTGACCCACAACCTCCTGACTCCCAGCCTCTCTCTGTCTCTCTCCTTTCACTCCACAAACTCCATGGAGTTGGACTCAGATCCGAGATCTTTGTAATCCATGTACGGTGGGGCCTGATCTCATGGGCTGGGGCTAAAAAACAACTACAGTTTTCTTAAAATTGTACTATAAATAATTAATAAGCAAACAAGTAAACAAATTAGCAGTACAGAGTATGATTAAGAGCTCAAACTCTGCAATATACAAAGAATGAGATCTTCATATATTAAACTGTGTACCTGGGTTGGTTATGTAACCTCTCTGAGCCTCAGTTGTTTCAATATAAAATGAGGATAATGATATTGATCTCACAAGATTTTTGTAGGTATTCAATTAGCTAATATATGCAAAACATTTAGCCCAGAAATGGAACCTATTATTAACAAGCCAAATTCCTATAACTACAGAAATGTTCTCAGAAAATTTTTATAAAGAGCCAAACTCTTTAATAAAATAATGGGACGACTTAAGGTAAAAGGGGTTAAGAACTATTGCTGTAGGAATTCCAGGCAGTAGATGTAGTTAATATGAATAATTCATATGACAAAGTGCTTGACTTTGAACCCAGTTAGTCTATATTGTGCTCAGAGCTCCCAACGGAAATTTTAGGTCCAACAGAGTTGTGAAATCGAGATTAATTCTTCTGTTTTGCAGAACCCAGTCATAGATTAGATTTCTTCAATTAAAACCTTGCTGTGTTAGTGAAATAAGTCAGACAGAGAAAGACAAATACTGTATGATATCACTTATATGCGGAATCTAAAAAAGCTGAACTCATAGAAACAGAGAGTAAAACAGTGGTTACCAGGGGCGAGGGGTTGGGGAAATGGGGAGATGTTGATCAAAGAGTACAAGCTTCCAGTTACAAGATGAATAAGTTCTGGGGATCCAAAGTACAGCATAGTGTAATAGTTAATAACACTGTAATATGTACTTGAAAGTTGCTAAGAGAGTAGATATTAAATGTTCTCACCACACAAAGGAAATGGTAATTATATGACGTGATACAGGTATTAGGTAATGCTATGTGTGGTAATCATTTTGCAATATATAAGCGTATCGAATCAACATTTTGTGCACCTTAAACTTACACAATGTAATATGTCAATTATATTTCAATAAAGCTGGGGGAAAAAAATCTTTGCTATGTTAATTAACCCATTCCCTTCTATTCTATCAAAACTTGGTATTATTCTACCACTTAGTTTTGACAAGAGAAAGCAGTGGTAACAGCAGAGTTCTGCAGGTCTTCCCTCTCACAATAGCTTCATATCACAAAAAAAGTCAAGAAGAATGTTTCCCAATGTCTGTGGAAGAGTCTCTGGTGTATGAATGTTCACCAGTATCTCACACCCCTACAGACATTACTAATCAATCAGGGTGTTCTTTCCCACTAAAATCCACATACGGTTTCTTAATCCTTCTCAACATAGAGCTCCAGGAGTTACACCATTCATCAGAGTTGATGTGTGAGATATAACCTGTTCTCCACGCTGGACCTAAGGAAATGTTCTATAAGAGACCAGAAATCAAATTATCACGACAACAAACACAAGTGTAAACCTTATGATGTCACCACCCATGACGACTAACTTTAGAATGTTATTGCAATCAAAGAATTACGGTCTAGAAAAAACAATAATAATGATGATTTTAAAATAGTTCAAGTTCCTTCCTTGCATTCTCAAATACCACGAGTGGGATATACTGAGCTCAGGAATAATTTATTTAAAATTTTCACTTTTCTTCCCCCTCCACTTCCTTCATACACAACTTCTTTCATGACTCACTTGTCAAATTCTTCAAAATATTTGTCACCCAGCCCTATAACAGGCCCTGCTCACCCTTCTTGTCCTCCTAATTTCCTCCAATTTTGCATCACCAAAATGCAAAAAGCCTGTCTGGAATGACACGGAGGGGGTAAGTATTGAAAGTGGTAACATCAGCATCATCTTTAACAGAAGGGCAGAGGAAGGATTGGGAATACTCACACTGTAGAAATTTTGGGATACATCTAGCCTATGATTTTAGGCCATTACTTCACCCTTCCTCTATTTCAAGAATAAACATTTCCCATTATCAGTGCTGGAGTTCACAAAAGGGTCTCAACAAACCAAATCTAAAAGCAGATTTGGCACAAGGAATGGCTTTTTGGAAGCTAATGCTCAGAATTCCCCACAGAGCCTGTGAAAAAAACAGCCACGTCAAATGGTGAGAGCTTATTTCCTCTGGTATTGCTACTTCTGTCTCTCATTTCTCCTTCATATGATAGAAAATGTGGAAGGACAGGAGGAGAGAGACTGCTTAAGAGAGTCAGCCTTGATTTCACTCATTAAAGGCAGCAAAAATTAGAAACAAATAAAAATTCCATTGACTTTTACCTCCTCTCAAAACAGAAAGTCTGAGCTATAAAAGATTCAATAAAAGCAAGAAAAAGGGCTGATAAAAAAATAGAACCCATAGCCATCATTTCCCTAACTTTAAAGGAATGTTGATCTTTCCACTGATATGCAGAATTTTTCTTCTAGCTTTGGATCATAAAAGTTTTCATACTGACATCCAATTTTATTTGCATTCTAAAACTTTTCCAGAATATGTATCCTACACAGCTTTGAACTCCAGGATAACACATCCTTCACTAGCATCGTTTCTCTAGTTCAGAACACCAAGCACCCATATTCTGATTCTATGAGGGATGAGTAAGACAGAAGTCTGGGGTAAATGCAGCACTAGAAAAGCTCACACAAGGTCAGAAGCAAGTCTTTAGAGGAGAGAGAAACATTTGAGTCAGGAAGACAATGTGCATAGATTCTGAAATCCACTAGACCTAATTGAAAAGAGACATATATTGGAATCAGCAATGTGCCCAACAGATCTCTCCCCACCCAAGGTTGTAAACACCCAACAAAAGACTCTGATGGCTACACTCCAGCATTTCAGAGGATAGCTCTAGGATCCTCTTTATCCTCCATCCTGAACCAGCTTGCTGTTTTGGTATCTTAAGTTCCCATTCCTTTATCTCATATATGTGTTATAAGTTTACTCCATAAGAAGAGATAAGAATTTCACTCCACAACATCAAATATTTTTTAAAAAGTCAAATTTTATATCTCTTTATCAGATGGCTATAACAGGAAATTGAATTTCAGTCAAGCTGAAGGAAGCCCCTTCCCTTCCTCATATGCTTGACGACATGGGCAGCTCAGAATATTTGAGGAAGGGCTTTGGAGAAGGGCTCTTCAAGTCCACCCTAGTTCCCAGCGATATGTCCATTAGACACACTTGCAGTGTCCCTTGAGCGCAGATGACACTGCAGCTTTCCTGTGAAACTTGAGCACAGGATGTTTGCTGAGAGATAGACCCTAGGCTCCTAGTGTCCAGACTCATGGATGAACTAAAAACTGCCTCCCCTCTCAGTTTTCCCCCCAGTGTGCTGAAGACAGTGGGCTACTGCTCCTCATAATGGTAATTATCTCTCCATGCATAAAGCACTCAAGAAAGTGTCAAAGATACTCGCAGAATATTCCCCTGTTGTTACAAAGTTATTAAAAACAGATGACTAAAATGGTTCCCTTTCACCTATCAAAATCTGGTCTCATTCCTCAACTTATGCACTTCTCCAGGCTCTGTGGGAGGAAGGGGTAGGATGAGGTATGAGGAAAGATGCTGCCATTTTGCTTTTCTTCATTTTCAGGAATAGCCAATCAAAATGGAAACAGAGAAGGGAAGAGCATAAAGAAAGAGGATTAAGCTTTGTGATTGCCTTATGAGTATTAACTGAAGGAAAATGATATTACTTCAGCATTAAATTACATTAGATGCTATGGGAGAAGGAGGAGAAAGGAAAGAAGAGATTGCTAGCTAATTTCAGTATTGCTTCTAGTAGGGAAGCATAAGACATACCCAAAACAGAGGACCTGAAGTGTGTTATATAAAGGTGTTAACCTAAGGGTAGCCATTAGACCAAAATTCCAGACCTTCCTAAATGCCAAAAGACAAGTCAAAAAAAGAGAGAGAGAGCAAGCAAATAAAATAAGCCCATAGTAAAATACTACAGATGTACGCTCACATCACATCACACCACGTAAAATAAAACAATGTGACACAACTGAGGTCAAACCTCTCAAGCACATCAATAAATGTAAATGAGCTTCACACATCTATAAATTTTCAGATTTGCTAACAAAGCAAAATTCAGCACATCCAAGAGACACACCCAAACCAAAGACATTAGGAAAGGTTAAAAGTAAAATGATGGACATAAAAGCAAAAATCCTATTAGAAAACACAATGGGAGAGTAAAGCTCATTTACAAGAGCAATAGTGATACTATTATCACAGTAATAACAACACTTCAGCAAAATCCACATGAGAAAAACCATAAAATATTTCTGAAAGACACAAAAATAGACTTAAACAAATAGAAGGACTTTCCATATTCTTGGCTAGGAAAAGCCAACATCATAAACTGGTCAATCCTCTCAAAGTTAATTTTTATACTTAATGAGCTCAAATTAAATGCCATCAGGTTTTTATTTTCCTGGAGATGAAGTTGATTGTAAAGCTCATTTGGGAAAACTGTGAAAAAAATGAGAAATAGGAGGGGTGACTTAGATCAAAAACATTTTTTAAACTTATAAAATTTTTTAAATGTTTTATTGGTACATGAATAGACAAAAGACAAATGGAAGAAATAAAAAATCCAGAGATAGACCTAGTCACATATGGAAATTTAGCATTTAATAATTGAATTTATATAATTGAACTTTTTCATTAATTCAAATTCAGCATCTCAAATGAGTTCGGAGAGGATGGATGTCTTAATAAGTGGTATTGGAATAACTGGTGAGTCATATGGAAAAAGATAAAATTGGATCCATTCCTCACTCTGTACACCAGTATAAATTCCCAATGGATCAGAGATTTAAATGAAAGAATAATACCATATAAGCAATGAAATAAAATATGGATGAATCCCTCTAAACTTAGAAGTAGAAAACACTTTCATGTGACTCAAAATCCAGGTGCAATAAGGGGAAAGTTTGATAAATTTGACACCCAACATTTTAAAAATAAAAACCTCTGTATAGCAAAAACTCCATAATTAAAAATAAAAATGATAACCTGGAGAAAAACATTTGCCACTTTTTGCAGGGATAATGAGTTTATATTCTAAAAATAGAAAAGAAACAGATCAATAAATTATAGAAAAAAGGGCAAGAGATACCAACAGACAGTTCAAAAAAAGTGATGTAAATAGCTCTTAATCCAGATGAAAAGCAGCTCAATCTTGCTCATAATAAAAGAAATGCAAATTAAGACTATACTTATTATGCATGCAAAGTGACAAAAATCTAAAAGTTCAACAATCTACTCTTTTGGCAAGGTTGGAAGAAATAAGCATTGTCATACACTGTTGGTACAAAATGGAATGAATCCATGGAGAAGAAATTGGCAGTATCTGCAAAATTCATATGCCTTTACCCTTTGATTGAGCACTTCTGGAATTCCATCCCACTGGAAAAAATAGCAAAAGATGTATACAAAAGGCTACTAGTTGCAGCATAATTTATTAGAGTAAAAGTCTGCAAATAAACCAAATAGCTATCAGTCAGGAACTGGCTTAGGGGTCAGCAAACTACAGCCTGTGGGCCAAATCTGTGGGCCTGTTTTTATACACCGTTTAAGTTAAGAATGGTTTTACACTCTATTTGTTTGTTTGTTTGTTTATTGCAGAGGAAGATTCACCCTGAGCTAACATCCGTTGCCAATCTTCCTCACTTTTTTTCCTTCCTTTTTTCCCCCTAAAGCCCCAGTACATAGTTGTGTATAGTTGTAAATTCTTCTGGTTCTTTTATGTGAGCCACTGCCACAGCATGGCTACTGACAGACGAGTGGTGCAGTTCAGGGCCCAGGAACCAAACCCAGATTACCCAAAGGGAGTGCACAGAACTTTAACCACTAGGCCATCAGGGTTGGCTCTGGTTTTACACTTTTAAAGTTTTTTTTTTTTTTTTTGGTGAGGAAGATTGGCCCTGAGCTAACATCCATTGCCAATCTTCCTCTTTTTGCATGAGGAAGATTGTTGCTGAGCTAACATCTGTGCCAGTCTTCCTCTATTTTGTATATGGGACGCCACCAAAGCACGACTCGATGAGCTGTGTGTATGTCCGTGCCCAGGATCCGAACCCACGAACCCCAGGCTGCCGAAGAGGAGCACGCATACTTAACCACTACACCGCTAAGCTGGCCCCGGGTTTTACACTTTTAAAGGGTTGGAAGAAGAAGAAGGAGAAGGAGGGAGGGTGGTGGGAAGAAGGGACAAATATGTTTATATCTTATCCTTTCAGAAAATGTTTGCTGAACCCCTGACTGGATGAATCATCACAGTACATCCACACAATGAAGTACTACACTAACATAAAGAAGAACGAGGACTAAAAATAATAACTGCAACATAAACTCTGTTTAAATACATAAGTTGGTAATGATATTAAAGAAACAAAAAAGAAAACAACGCATTGGTCACTTTTGGAGGATGTCGTTATGGATTGAATGTTTGTGTCCCCCAAATTCATATGTTGAAGCCCTATCCCCCAATGTTATTGTATTTGGAGGTAGGGTCTTCAGGAGGCAATGAAGGTTAAACGAGGTCATAAAGGTGGGGCTCTGATCCAATAGGATTAATGTCCTTATAAGAAGAGACACCGGAGAGCTCAGTCTCGCTCCAGGGCAGGCATCGAGGAAAGACCACGTGACCACACAGCCAGAAGGCACCATCTGCAACCCACGAGGAGAGTCTCACAAGAATCCGAACTCTGCCAGACCTTAATCTTGCACTTCTAGCTTCCAGAACTCTGAGAAAATAAATTTCTCCTGTTTAAGGCACCCAGTTGATGGTATTTTATTATGGCAGCCTGAGCTGATCGATACAGATACCAGGGAACCAGCTTATTTTGAAACAGGTAAATAAAAGGAAAGAATCAACCAGTTAACTTGCTTTTCATGAGTAATAAAATTATTTATTATAGAAATATCCCAACTACTAAAGGAAGAAGGAATGATAAAATTAGAGTATTACCATTTCTGCCATCCCTAATAAAATAACGTCTCTAGGCAATAATCTTCAATGGCTGCGACCATTACAAAAAGAGGGACAAGACATCACATGCCTCCTACTAAAAATAAACATCATCATTTATGGGGTAATCTTGAAAAAGAAACCAAACCTTAATCTTATTAAGCCTTTAAATCTGATTACCAATTTGTAGAAAACACAGGGGACAGAAAAATGCTTTTAATGACATCATAGGACTAAAGTCAGCAGAATTCAGACTGTGGGAAACTTATGGAAAAAATAACCAGATTTTTCAACAAATAAATTACAAAGATAAGAAAGAGAGAGAATCTATAGATCAAAAGAGACTCAAGAGACCAATTAAAGATCAATTGAAATATATGGGCCTTCTCTGGATCCTAAGGCAAACCAATTGTGAAAAAGCATTTCTGAGGCCACTGAGGAAATTTTAACATTGAGTAATATTTGAAAAAAATTAAGAAATCATTAGTTTCATTTTAGTATGCTGATGGTATTGAGATTATGTTTTTTAAAGAGTCCTCGTGTTTACAGATTGAAATATTTATGGCAGGAATGATATCACATCTTAGATTTTCTTCCAAAAAATCTGGAGATGGGGTCATAGTGAGTCAGGGCCTAGATGAAATAAAATTGGCCATGAATTAGTAATTGTTGAAGCTGGATGATGGGTACACAGGGGTTCATTATGCTGTTCTACTTCTGTATATAACTGAAATTTTTCATAATAAAAATTTTGTGTTCAAATGAAACCAGAAGAATGGGAAAACCGGAGCACCACCACCATTCACCTCAAGCCCTGGGAATAAAGTGTGAATTATGAGTTTTCAAGTTGGTAACTACCTATGGTTTCATTAAAAATTCACCACTGAGCATGAGAGTTGCCCTTTGGACATTCTGTCCTCTGAGCTGAAGTTCTGCATTGTCTATAAAGGTCTCCCTTTCTAAATTCACTCTGCCTTGCATTCCAGAGACTTGTAGTATAAACCACAGGCTCCTAAACTTGGATAAGAAGCAAAATCAGCTAAAGAATCTTTTTTCAAAGTAGATTTCAGAGCCCCAGCCCAGCTCTACTGAATCAGGATCTCTATAGGTGGTGTCTTCTATCCCGTATTTTCAACAAGTTCCCAGTAATTCTGATGGAGTAAGCTCAGAACTTACTCTGGTACTAGAATTTAAATCAACATTGCTCGAGCTTTTTAAATCCATGTCCCCTTTTGATAAACATAAAGATCATATATCTACCTTTAATCTTATTAATACAAGCATTAGAATTTTAAGAACTTAAGAACTTTTTTCCTAAGTATATTTGTATGCCACCTCACCTCTTCAAGATTCTCCACCCAACCCTTGGGTTGGTCTTCAAATTATGTCTTGAATATTAATTCAAAATAGTTTACGGGGCTGGCCCAGTGGCACAAGCGGTTAAGTGCACGCGCTCCGCTGTGGCGGCCCGGGGTTCACCGGTTCGGATCCCGGGTGCGCACTGACGCACTGCTTGGCAAGCCATGCTGTGGCGGCGTCCCATATAAAGTGGAGGAAGATGGGCACGGATGTTAGCCCAGGGCCAGTCTTTCTCAGCAAAAAGAGGAGGATTGGTAGATGTTAGCTCAGGGCTGATCTCCTCACACACAAAAAAAAATAATAGTTTAAGCAATCTTAAAACAAGCATCATGTCACTTCTTTTCATCAACTTCTTCATTGCCATTAGCATCACAATTTGGCAGGATAATTAATTCTTTCATTGAAGAACTATTTACTGAGCATCTGATATGTGCCAGGCATTGTGCTAAGGATAAAATGGTGAGTAAAACAAGGTCTCTGCTCTTGGGGAAACCACATCCTAGCACACAGAGACAGTTGATAAAATAAGTCAAGCTAGTGCTGAATTCTACAAAGATAATAAAATAGAGTGGTGTAATTGGCCAAAGTTGGGAGTGGTCTCTACTTTAGAACGGATATTCTGGAAAGATCTCTACAAAGAGATAACATTTGAGCTGAGATGCAAACAATGAAAAAGAACCAAATTATAAATGAGGGAAGAAAATGTCCCAAGTAGAGGAAAATGCAAACATAGAACCCTGAAGCTAAGCTCTATATTCAAGAATGGAAAGAAGACCAGTAGGACTTTAGCATGATGAGGATGAGGAAGTGTGGCAATGGATGATCTTTTGAGGCATTGATTTATATTTGATTGTTGTTACTGTAGGAAAATGGAAAGAAAATGTCATTTTCCCTCCTCAACATCAAGAAGGTAACAAATTTTTAGTTTTTCCTTGCCTTAAGGGATTACTAACAATTTCTGTGTTTCAGAAACTAAATCATCAGATTCCTAGGAGACCCCTTCCCAGCTAGCCTCAGGGTTTTAAGGCAGGTGGTGGGGAGGGTGGACATTCGAATTAAGAAAGTGGAAGATTCCTCAGCCCAAGGGAGTATAGGGAACATAAGTTGTAGTCTTGAGAACCACAGCTACAGATCTTCAAGATGAAATTGAACTGAAAAGATGAAGAGCCACCTACCTACAGAAGCCAAGAGGGGCCTGGACAAGTTCATCAATGGGGAGCAGACTAGACTGAGGACCAGAGAGCCCTTCCTAAGTACAGAGGACTGCTAAGATCTACGGAGACTTCTCACATCCTTGGAAGGGTTAGAGAGGTCTCTAGAATACAACTGAAAGTGAATTTCCCTCCCAGGGAAATGGGGAGATCAGAGAAGGCAATACAAATCGGAGAAATAAAGAAATGTGACTTTGTTTGCACTTGAGAGTTACGCATGAAAATTCATTCCAACCACAACAACTAATAACTACAATTAAGAGCCAGCCCTGATGGCCTAGCAGTTAAAGTTGGGCACACTCCACTTTGGCGGCCCGGGTTTGGTTCCCAGGTGTGAAACCACACCACTTGTATGTCAGTAGCCATGCTGTGGCAGCAGCTCACATAGAAGAACGAGAAGAACTTACAACTGTACACAACTATGTACTGGAGCTTTGTGGGGGGAAAAGAAGAAAAAAGGAGGAAGATTGGCAATAGATGTTAGCTTAGGGTGACTCTTCCCCTTACAAAAAAATAAAATAAAATAACTATGATTAAACCCCTCAAAAAAGGTTATTCTGTGCTTGGTGCTTTCTATGTATAATTTCTAACCCTTACAATCATCCCACCAGGGAAGATTTATTACTCCCCTTCTCCTCCTCATGCCCAGTTTGCAAGTGAGGACATTGAGACTCAGGTTAAGATTCCTAAGGTCATAGCCAATAAAGTATAAAGCCGCTTACCTGGTAGCACTAAGCACAGTCCCAGGCACATTGTCAATACTAGTATAGTTATTTGATTAATTAACTGGACAGTTGAAGAATCTCTGACTCAAAGAATTTTGAATTAATTATTAGTTGGTCTAGTTAACTATAGGTCACTGGAGTGACTCACATACTTAGCATAAATTATTTAGGAATCTACTATATACAAGGCACTATAATTATCTTAGTCAGGGACAGTAAAATAAAACAGATACTGTCCTCAGCAAGCAACAATCTGCTAGGACATAAAAATCATACAAACAGGGGCTGGCCCGGTGGCGCAAGCGGTTAAGTGCGCGTGCTCTGCTGTGGTGGCCCGGGGTTCGCCAGTTCGGATCCCGGGCACGCACGGACGCACTGCTTGGCAAGCCATGCTGCGGCGGCGTCCCATAAAAAGTAGAGGAATATGTGCATGGATGTTAGTCCAGGGCCAGTCTTCCTCAGCAAAAAGAGGAGGATTGGCAGATGTTAGCTCAGGGCCGATCTTCCTCACAAAAAAAAAAAATCATACAAACAAGTATAAGGAAGTACTTCTTTGGCAATTTGGAGGAAGGAACAATCCCTTATGCCTTGGGACACCAACAAGAACTCCCTGAAGAAGAGGCACGTGACAGGGAGGTCGTTTTAGGTTCCCAATGCCAGTGAGAACCACCCAAATCTTATTCATACTTTGATGAGGATGCCTAAGCAACTATTTTGTGTATTTGAGTATCAGTAACTGACCTAATTAATTCAAAACAACCCAACCTTCTTGTCCCTCAGCAGCAGACTTTTGCCTGAATTATATGGATAGTTTCATCAATTCTACTCTTCACACAGCCCAAGCGAACCCCATTTGTTCCAAAAAGAAAGAAATAATGAATTTCCACAGACATTGCCCTCCCATGGGTGGTTAGCATGCTGCACTGACTCGCAAGAAAATATAAAATTGTGTCAGATTACTTATGTATAAACATGCAATTGCCTACATGACTGCATGTCCTTCAACTTCTCCTTTTTCTGCAAAATGCACCCCACCCACTGGGGCTGGGGACAGGATGGGGGCCTGAAGTCATGTCCATATTACATGATTCCCCACCCTCACAGCTGATTGGACCCAATCTGGAATAATTAGGCTTGTCTCTTGCAGCAATAGAATTGGAGCACAGTTTGAGCTTCTCTTGGTAGCTCAAACTGACAAGATGGACGTTTGGGAGCTATGGAATGCCTTATTCTAGCATGCACATGTAAGAAGAGACAACTGGTTCATAAAGAGACAAAAATAAACAGATATGAAGAAACAACAGAAGCACAAGTCTACGTAACCCAAAAGAGAGAATTACCAATAGGGTAACTGTCTTGCCTCCTGATGATTTTTCTGGTTCCTGGGTCTAGTCCCTGAGCTTCTTATAACACATTCTCCTGTATTTGCTTAAGTTGTTGGAGTGCTTCTGCTACCTGCAACCAAAAGAGCATTGATATTCACATGGGACCAGAAGGAAAAAAATGTATAACGTATTCCAAGTATGGGAGAAATCACTTTGTTCCATTTGCCGAAGCAAACAAAAGCAATCCCACAGAAAGGCAATGGTTCACGACATGTCATGTTCCAGCACGCAACAGCAGGCCTTGTGCGCTTTTATGGGGGCTTCTGATAGCCTGTGCCTCAGCTAGAGTTGGGAAGGCACTGTGATTTTCACACTCTCATGACCAAGGCAATTTGACAGCAGAGGCTAATGGATCCCACGGTTGGGGTTGGGATGCTTTTGCCTGCTTCAGCAATGGAGAAAGCCCAGCTGGCTTCTTCACTCAAGTACTGGAAAAAAGTACACAGGAGGAAGCTGGCTTCCCAGGTCAAAAACAATTACTAAAAAATTCTATCCAGGGGCCACTTTCAAAAGCACAATGTGCCCGGTAGGCAGGAAACAGGGAGCTGTGAGAAAAAAACCTCTGAACATCAGTCCCCCTCTGAGGATAAATTTTATCTCTACTGAGGTAAAATTTTTCTCTCTTTCCTTTGCTTCCGTTTGCACGACATGGACCTCTACCTTGTCTCTTTTCTGAATTTTCTTGGCTACATATCATGGTTGTTTTCTCTCTTCTACCAGAAGGTGAACACTCTGAGAGTAAGATCCAGGTCAAGTTCATTTCTAGACTTGCCAAAGTACATACATAGTGCCTCGCACAGAAAATATGCTCGATAATAAATGTTTAAGAACAGAGGCTCTGCCACTTACTACCTGTGTGACCTTTTTTTTTCTTTTTTTGTGAGGAAGATCAGCCCTGAGCTAATATCCATGCTTATCCTTCTCTTTTTGCTGAGGAAGATTAGCTCTGAGCTAACATCTATTGCCAATGCTCCTCCTTTTTTTTCCCCAAAGCCCCAGTAGATAGTTGTATGTCATAGTTGCACATCCTTCTAGTTGCTGTATGTGGGATGCCGCCTCAGCATGGCCAGAGAAGCGGTGCTTCGGTGCTCGCCTGGATGCGAGCCCGGGCCGCCAGTAGCAGAGCGCACGCACTTAACCGCTAAGCCACGGCGCCGGCCCCCACCTGTGTGATCTTGAGGAATTTTCTTAACCTCTCCAAGCCTTGCTTTCCTTACTTATAAAAGAGTGATAATATTCCCGTGCTTTCTGGATTATGGTTAAGTGAAGATTGAGACATATGTAAAGTGCTTTGCATGAGATAAACACACCACAAATGGCAGCTATTATCAGTAAACGCTGGCCTGAGCAGTGACAGAACCAAACTGTGCCCCCACCTCTCCTGCATATTCTGTTATCACTGTCATACCTGATTTCTATTTCAACCCCGGAAGTGCCCCAGAGGCAATGATGCATCCATTCCACCAGCAGAGGGAGGTAGGCTAGGTAGAAAGCAAAGACACTAGCTTACCATGATAAGCACACAGTAAATGACTGCTTTATGCCCAGCTTTGAAATGTGGAAAAATTATACCTGCTCATGCCAAATTAGAAATGGCTTCCAACTGCCTGATGCTACATTCATCACCACGTCCCAGAAAGATGCTGACTGAAGGTTTTCAAAAACTTCAAAAGACTCTTGCAGTAATTGCATATTCATTAGGCAAATTAGTTCTAGATTATTTTTAAAACCATAACTTGAAAAAACAAAGACCAACAAAGGATTCAATAGAATTATGCAGGAGTGGTGTTTAGAATATAAAAATGTAGAATACTATTCATTCTTTCTGAAAGCATTAAATGGTAAAAAAAAAAAAAAAAAAGTGAGGGAGGGAGAAGGGAAACTAAAAATAAAAAGCCACATAGAGAAAAATAATCTGTCTTTAGGAAATTCAGCCCTTGAGAAGTATATAGAATTTTTCTATCAGTTTGAGGTGGGGGAAAATGTACATGGTGTTTCCACTTCTGACAAGAAACATCATTGGGAAAATAATAACGCCTCTCATCATAATATTACATTGGCTGAAGTAGGTGATTAACACAGTGTGACCCCAAAAACAAGTATCTGCTGGGATCTTGTTCACTGAGGAGTCACAATCTGGTATGACAGACCGAGCTCCATTTTTTTACACTCCATTATTCCCAAAATAAGCAGCTACCACTTCACCTAGATGTGTTAAGAGAGTGGGGAGTCAGGAAAAGCAAAGAAAAGCCAGCAATGGAGCATCAGGTGGCTCGCAGCTTCCTGCCTTGAAGTGCATTACAAAAATGGTAAAAGAAGTCCTAGAACACGGGCCCAGGCAGGGCCCTTCATGGCAGGAGTCGCGAGGAGTGCAAACGCTGGTGTTCGCCACGTGGGAAGGTTAAGCGACGTGCTCCACTCCTGAGGCCACATGTGTACAATATTAAGGTATAAATTAAAGAGCCCAGCAGTACTTCTCGTTACTTGCCAATGCCCACTGAGGTGAATCATTTCACCATATGCAAAGGGCTGGCTGCCTTTTACCTGGCAAAAAAATCAAGAGGCCTTTCAACACTGCTCGTGCCAAAACCAAGCCCACCTTCCATGATTATAAGCACAGTGCTACATTATAGGGCTAGTGGAAGAGGTGGAAATTGAAAAAATGATCACACAGTTAAACTTACGATTACAAACTGTAGCTAGTGCTTCCAAGGAAAGAAGCACAGAGCCACAGAGGGAGGGGGAACAGGCAGAGAAGACCAATATTTCTAGACAATATAGCATGGTGGTTAAGAACCCAGGCACTGGCATCTGAATGATTGGGATTTGAGGGCAATCCTGCCCCTTTCTAGCTTTGTCCCTGCCCCTTCGTGGCTTTGACTCTAGGTAAGTCGTTTCCCTCTCCAAGGTTCAGTTCCCTCATTTGCGAAATGGGAATAAAAACATCTAGATAGCACCTAAAGATGTAATGATGTAATCTATGTTGCCACTAGAATTTAGTAAGCACTTAATAAAATTATTAGTATTATTATCAAACATGATAATACAAAATATATCACACTGATGTATCAGTTTGCTAGGGCTGTCATACAAATACCACAGACTGGGTTTATTAAACAATAGAAATTTACTTTCTCACAGCTCTGGAGGCTAACCAGCCAGGATCAAGGTGTTGGCAGGGTAGGTTTCTCCTAAGGCCTCTCTCCTTGGCTTGCAGATGATCACCTTCTCACTGTGTCCTCACATGGTTTCTCCTCCATGTGTGCACACATCCCTGGTGTCTCTGTGTCCAAATTCCCTCTTCTTAGAAGGACACCAGTCAGATTGAATTAGAGCCCACCCTAGTAGCCTCTCCTTAACTTAATCACCTCTTTACAGGCCCTAATTCCAAATACGTCACATTCTGAGGTACTAAGGGTTGAGGCTTCAATATCTTAATTTGGAGGGTACACAATTTAGCCCATAACGATCGCAATAGCATGGAAGCTGACCAATCAGCTGACTTAACCACTGGCCAGTCAGAATAGATGCTGGTTGTATGGAACCAGCATAGAGAACTGATGCAAATGGGTTATTGTTACCGTGATGATTATCATCATTCGCCGAGTTTTATTAACACTGCCTCTACTCAGGGATATGCCAGGTTTTTAGGCAGAGTGATCCAATGTTTCTTAAAGGTGAGATTCCAGGAGGCAAAGTAGTCTTCAGCCAATGTGAACTCCTACATCCTGCCTGTCCCTGGAATTAGACAAATGCGCAGAGCCTTTAGAAGATACCTTGTGAGAACACACAGGAGGAGAACAGTGGCGGGGGAAAGAAGGGAGAGCTAAGGAAGACGGAGATTTGAAGACAAAGACCATGAAGAAGAGCGTTCAAGAGGAGATAGGGAAGCCACTATGAAAAGAGCTAAGACAGCCTGGGTGGAGGAGACCTCGGTAGGCCTGTCTCCAGCTTTGGTCCTAGTCCAGGGTGGACAAGTCAGAACTTTCACACAGTCAAGATAGACTCTTCTTGGCATGTCTCCTTCATTTCATCCTTTTTCTCTTTACCCAAATGGCCAGTTTTCTTATCCTACTGTGTTGTGTCAGAGTGAAGGTTGTGGAAGGAAAAGAAAAAATAAAAGCTCTACTAAACTCTATCGCTGCCTTCTACATTGTCTCTTTCTTCTTCTCTTTGATCAGCCTTTATTCTGTGCTTGTCATGTGCAGATTGTGTTTCTCACTTATGCCTTCATTTAATCCTCATTACCTCAATAGTTCTGTTATTACTTTACAGATGAGAATTAGTGACTTGCCAAAGGTCACACTAAAGAATAAGTGCAGAGCTGGGACTTGAACCCAGATCTATCACACTTTAAAGTCCCACTCTTAACTACCATGAAATCCTCTGACTGTACACCCAGGACAGAGCAAGTCTGGGAAGACCAAGCCTGAGGCCAAGTAATGACCAGCACCAGCACTGAGAGTACAGATTGTAGCCATGGGTGCTGTTGGTGCCACTAGGGCACAAATAGTCACTGTTGGGTCTGAGGTCGATGCCAAGATTTGAGGTCATGGTATTAGGAAGAATTGGGGATGCAGGGAGCTTCAAAGCCCAAGACCAATGTCGGGGGCCAAGACAGATGTGAAGAAAGTTGGACTGTTCATCTTCAATTCCTCCTCATCTCTCACTCTCCACATCCAATTCATCATCGTCTAGATTCCATCTCCAAATAGTTTTGCCATTCTTCTGCCTCTCCTCATACTAACTGCTGCTATCCTACCCAAGTCTCCCAATTTCCAGTATTGCCCCTCTAGTCCTTTTATCCTTCTGCAGCAAGGGTGTTCTTCCTGAAATATAAATCTGATGCTAACACTTCCCAACTTACATGGCTTCAGGAGCTTCCCATAGCCCTCAGGATGGAGTTGATACCTCAAAAAAGGCTTCCAAAGCTTTCCATGGTTTAACCCTTTCCAACCTCATCTCTCAGTTCTCCCCTGTTTCCACTCTTCTATTAGCCATACTGAACTACTTTCAGTGTCTCTGATGTAACACACCAGGTTCTCTCTAGTCGTCAGGTCTTTGCAAATGTTATGCCTGCTGTCTAGAGCACAGTTTTTATCCCAATGCCTTCAAGTCTCAGCTTGGACATCACTTCTTCTCAAATGCCTTCTCTGAGATAGGTAAGCATTTGGAGGATAAACCACATCACCTTGAAGCTCCCCCAACACCATTTCTTTCTCCCCTCAACACTCACTACAAAGGCAACTATAACCCTTCATTATGACCTTACATCTGCTTCAGGAGTGCTGTGAAATATTGTCTATGAGTGTAGAGAGGGAGGTTCTGTGTATCAATCAGAGAGAGAGACCAGAGAACAACTGCCTGTAACAAATATTAAGTAAATAAGTAAATATCACTGGAAAGGCAGGAGGCCCAGTGTATAGAGAAGGATGGAAAGGCACTGACTCATAGGGGGAAGTAGCCCTGCTCTGCAGAGGGAAATATCACTAGGTCACTCAGAAAAGGCGATAAAAATCTTCAAACTCACCAGCACCCCTGTCCTGGACAGCTTCTGTCTCAGAATTCTGGGGAAACTCCTCAGGGCTTTTCTGAGGAAGAATCAGAAAGAGCTGCTTGTCTTCTCTGGTAACTCTGGTCCCTGATATCACCATCCTTTGAAAAGTCCTGTGTCATTAGTTTCCATGTTAAATGAGAGTGGACAGCATGGAGATATATAACTTTTTAAACAAGTCAAGTTCTTCTCTTCTGCCTTTGTTCTTTACCACGAGATGAAAGTATCTGTTACAGAGCAAACTACACGTTTAAACCCACCCACTCTACCTCCCTCCAAGCCTGACTATGTCCCTCCTTGTAGCAACTTGTGCTCAGCCTACAGAATTGCCTCACCCATACCTCACATTCATGAGATTATAAATTCCCTGAGGGTAGGAACCACGTCTATGCTATTCATTTGTTGAATCCACTACCTAGCACTGAGCCTGGCTTACAATGGTGTGTTCAATAAGTAATTTTGAATGGATGTTTATAATATAAATAACCAACCAACCCATCTGTATCACTTCTCACCAATAAGACACATCACTTGTGAAATATTTCCCCTCACTGCCCATTCCCACCGTGACCTGCAGCAACAAGAGCTAAGCGTGGGGGAGGGCCTTCCCTCAGCCCCACCTAGGGACCGCCTCCTGATCCCACTTTTGGAAGAGCAGAAGAAATGCTCAAGTAGAATTGAGAAAGCTGTGAAAAGGCAGAGTTCATTTAGGGCTTGTTTGGAGAATTGTTTTTATAACAACATCTGGACAAATTTAAAAATATACTTGAGGTCCAATTCCTGAAACGGGAAGCAGAACATGGGCTCAGAACACCAATCACTTGCCCCTTTGTCTCCCCCATTTCTTTGAGAAAATTTAGTGAGCTAACTCCTAGCATGCCAATATAATAAATACCCAACATTTGGGTAAATTATAGATTAGCTGCAGCAATTGCTCAGCTTTTAAAAAGAATTTTCCAAATGAAAAAAAGGAGGGCTTTTTTTTTTAATTTTAGTGCATTTTGTTCAATGTCCTGCAGTTTTGAAAAATACATCATAACAGAACTGAAATGGTCTTATGATATTTTACCCGCATTTGGTCGAATTTGCCTAGTGTTTTTCCCAGCTGCTCTATCAAAGTAGGACAAATTATCACCTTGAGAGATGAAAACAAAAAAAGTAATAAAATAACTACTGATTTTAAAAAGTTGTCATTCAGACCTGGAGATGCTAAATGACGACCAAGAAAATAGTTAGGTCTTCTCTCCGGTTATTACTATTTCAGTGCTGCTGTGATTTAACAACCTGGCTGTGTTAACAGGACTGTGCTTCTGGGGTGGCGCTACGGGGTCTTCTGACCTCCAAGTCTCCTGGCAACTTTTAAGAGGAAACTGTACAAGACATAGGGTCAGTCTCCCTGGCTGCACGGCCTTAAAAAGCACACTGTCAGAAAACAATCAGACAAACCCAAACTGAGAGATGCTCTACAAAACAACCGGCCTGGACTCTTCAAAAATATCAATGTCATGGAAGTCAAGGAAAGGTCGAGGAACTATTCTAAAGTAAAGATGACTAAACAGACATGACAACTAAATGCAATATGTGATCCTGGACTGGATCCTGGATCAGGAAAAAAAACGCTACAAAGGACATTATTAAGTCAACTGACAAAATTGTCATCTTTCTTTTATTGATGTGTTACCTTTGCAGATTGTCTCCTCCCAGTAGATACTCCATTAAGGGAAGAACATTTTTAAATTTATTTGCTTATATATCACTAGCATTTAGGAGATGTTCAATGATGTTTTTTGAATGGATGAATGAATGACTGGGATCAGCTCTACCGATCCAATCATTTTCCACAAACTACCAACATTTTCCCAACTCTGTGCTAGATACTTTAAATCAATTATCTCATTAAGTTCAAATAAATAAAGTGAAGTAGACGCTATCAGTCCCATTTCATGGATTGATAATCCAAGAATCTTACCAAGATCCCTAACTCCATTGGGAGTTAGAGGCAAAACCAAGCTTTGAACCAAGTTCTGACTCTGAAGTCTTTTTCTTTCATTGCATGGTGCAGCCTCAGAAAAGCAGGCACATTTATAGTCTTCCCCTCTGACCCGACGCCTCTCATTAGCATCCTGAAATCATATGTGTAAGGACTTGACAAGGCTTCATTTTCTTCCGCTGCTTATCTTTGACACAACGCCTTCAGCTGCTGTTGGTGATGGGAAGGCTTTTAACCCTGTGAATCAATAGCTGATCCCTGTCCACCTCCATCACTGGAGTGACACATGGCAGCCTCAGAGACATCTCGGGTCTTGAAGGCATCTTGTTTGTTGCCCTTGAGCCCCACTTTGGCAATTTTCACAACATTACCTTGTCCTTTGGATGGGAGATGAAACTGTCGGTAATCATTCAGGGCATGACTTGCGTCAGCAGTAATGGTAGCTAGATTTTTGTCCTTGCTCCAAAAAAGTAAAAAGAAAGTATTGAGATTTTCTAAGGAAGTCCTTGTCAAATATTTATTAAGCTACCTGTTGAGTTCCAGGTAGTACTGCTTTCAAGGAGCTTGCAGTCCAGTGGGAGAAATAAACAATTAAATGAATGGCATCAGAAGGAAAATACAGGATACCGTAGGACAGAGTGGGAAATCAGTAAAGGTTTCCCAGGGGAAATGACATCTCTGCCACACCTGAAGGATATTGTGAGAGTTATCCAGATAAAAGAGTGGAGGGTGTCAGTGTCCTTAGCAGAAGGAACATACATTCAATGGCCTGAAGGTGACAAAGCACAGCACATTGGAATAACTTCAGGAAGTTCCACACGCCTAGAACATAAGATGCAAACTTGGGACAGCAAGAGATGCAGCTATAAAATGAGACAGGGCCTGAGGTTTAGACTTTATTCTAAGGGCAATGGGAAGTCAATATTAATTTTCCATCAGGATGATCTTCTTCGGGCTTAATTTGAATGATGGCGAGACAATGGAGGTAGACTGGGACTGGGACTGCTTCAGTCAGAGTCTAGTCAGGAAACAGAAACTGCACCAATTATTTCAATGAAGATAATTTCATGTAAAGAATTATTAGCCAGATGTTGGGAAACTGAAAAGACCGAAAGGAGACACTGGGGTATCATAACTGTAGTAAATGCAGGAAGCAGCTACCACTTCAAGGGCTGGAGAAACAAAGAGAAGAGGTTGGCATTATTAAAATTCATAAGCTTAGAGGTGGGGCGCTGCAGAGCTCCAGCCCAAATCTCTGAGAAGAGGATGCTGCCTGGCTGGTGCTGATTTCTCAGGAGTTTGGAGATCTGGCAGAGCTGGGATTTCGGCTTCCGCAGAGAGGCTGGCTGGCAGGTGGTGATGCCTCTGAGAGGGCGCCATGAGGCAGGTTCTGAGAATGTTAGGAAAACAAACTGGAACCAACTGCTGCTACTCGAGGCAAGAGCCACGTGCCAGGTGAAGCAGCATTGCCGGGCTACACACACAAAAAAGGGAGGAGCAAGGCCCTTCCTCCTCCAGCTTCGCAGCTTCTCCTAGCTCCCCTCCCCGCCCACCGGCAGAGCCTAACAGGCAGCCACGTGAGAAATGGGGTTAGCAGAGTCCTGGCCCCAGTATCCCAAAGCTGAGCAAGGCAGCTGAGAGACAATAGCTTAATAATCATCACATCAAAAGTCTGCAAGCTTCTGTCTCTTTGCACACCTCCTTGACAGCCCTAGAGGTGAGACTAAACTGGGGAGCAACGGGTTTAAGCTCCAAGGAGAGGGAAGCAAAAGGAGGAGCCCATTCTGATGGCTGAAATGTGAGGGAGGAATCTGGCCACTGGGCAGATAATGGCAGCCCCACTTTACCGCTCACTGGAAGCGCTCAGCTCAATCAGAGTCAGCGAGGCCACAGCGTGCAACGGGCAGTTTATCCTTGGGCCCTGCAATCTCACTGCTAACCGGCAGTGCGGAGCCACTGGCGAAACTCCGTCTTTCCCAAACAATGGCTCCACGGTGAAGCTGGAATACTTTAACTGCCATTCACTTTACCACCAGTTTCCCTCTGGGGATCCTCCTCTTCTCCCAGACTTTAGAGCTCAGGGTGAAGGTCCAATTCAGCTTAGCAGTGGAGCACGTGACACAGGGCTCAGCCAATCAGAATGCCGCATTCCCTCAGCCACCGTGATTGGTTCAGGATGTTCAGGTGACCCAATCAGACCCAATGAGACTGGGAAAGAGACTCTACTCTTCATAGGAAACTTTATCTGGAATTAAAAAATGTGCTGCAGCAACCTAGCAACCACCAGTGGAGAGCTTGTCTGAATTTGGGACTGCTACATCAAAAGCAGAGCGCAGACAGAAATGGGTCCTGGTAACATCATTTGAGCCCTGAGCTGTAACTGAAGCCAAATCTACCGTCAGGACTTGTCAGGTAGGTAAACTACTAAATTTCCTTTTTGTATTCAAGCCATTTGGAGTCAGGTTTTCTTTCACTTGCTACAAAAAAAAATAAAAAACACACAAAAAGATACTGATGTAGCACTAGTGTCTTGCATCTGTCTCTCCACTCTTTCTCCATGTGCAAAACAACCTTTTCCGGCCCTCCTTTTGGATCACAATACCAGCAGGAAAATGATTTCACAGAATAGAAAATACCACTGTTAAACAAAATGAAAATTGTTTAACTTCACTAGTAAACAAAGAAATGCAAATTGCAATGAGAATGATCTCATCTTGATTAAATTGTCCCCCCAAAAAAACTTTAAAAATGACAATAACCAGGGCCGGCCCCGTGGCTTAGCAGTTAAGTGCACGCACTCTGCTACCTGCGGCCGGGGGTTCGGATCCCGGGAGCGCACCGGGCGCGCACCGAGGCACCGCTTCTCCGGCCATGCTGAGGCCTCATCCCACATACAGCAACTAGAAGGATGTGCAACTATGACATACAACTATCCACTGGGGCTTTGGGGGGAAAATAAATAAATAAATAAAATTATTTAAAAAAAAATGACAATAACCAACTCTAACAAAGTTATGATGAAACAAGTACATTTATGTACTGCACTTGACCAGGTAAATTGGTAGAGCTATTTTGGAAATCATATTGCAATACGTATTAATGGTCTAAAACTGTTCATAACATTTGACCCAGTAATCATACTCTTATAAATTTACCCTAAGAAAATAATTGCATAGACCATTCTTTATCTTGCTTGACCCTCTTGGTCTAACTCTAGTTTATCAATGTCCTATTTAAAGACTAATTACTAAAACTGTATACCATACTCTACATATAGTAGAATACAGTGTTCCTACTCACTTTCAGGGCCCTGAATAATATTCCTATGTATACTAATGAAGCTTGGGTCAACTTTTTCTTTTGGAGTTTATAATAATCTTTGTCAAATCTCTTTTACATATAACTGTTACTTAAATCTTTCATTGTGAGTCCTTCTGCATGTTTATAGCTCATCTCTCCAAGACTGGAAGTTCCTTGAAGTAAAGTACTAGCCCTCATCTTTATAACGATCCAACAACATTTCAGTCAATAAACATCTAGTACATACATACCTACTGTGAAGTGGAAACTGCACAGTAGCTAGTGCAGGGTCATGCACAGCTGGTGATGGATAAAGAGACTATGGTAATCATCTTCCTGGGAGTATTTGCACTTAAAGGAATGGGAGATAGAGCCAAGGCTAATCCCAAATGAATCCATCCTAACAGTAAAATTCCAGGCAGCTTCAGAAGTTATCTGAGATCCATAGGTTTTTCCCACAGTCCTAAAATCTTAATGCAAAGATGGCCAGTGGTTGCATGCATTCAATTGTTTCTTTCTGGAGCCCCAGGATGACCAGAATATGGGCTGCCTCCGCAGCACCTCAGGCTCCTCGGACTCCAGCAGTTCTTGGTGATTGAAGTTCCTTGAATACTGCATGCTGGTTTTTTTCTTCTTTTTTTCCACTTTTATTGAAAAATAATTGACATACATCACTGCATAAGTTTAAGACGTATAGCATGATGGTTTGATTTACATATATTGTGAAATGATTACCACAATAGGTTCAGCTAACATCCATCTTCTCAGATAAATAATATAATGAAAAGAAAAAAGAATAAAGTGAAAAAAACTTCTCCTTGTGATGAGAACTCTCAGGATTTACTCTCTTAACAACTTTCCTATGTGTCATACAGCAGTGTTAACCATAGTCATCATGCTATACATTACATCCCTAGTACTTATTTATCCTATAAGTGGAAGTTTGTATATTTTAACTACCTTCCTCTAATTACCTCTCCCCACCCCCCACCCCACCCCCACCCACCTCTGGTAATCACAAGTCTGATTTCTTTTTCTGTGAGTTTGGTTTTTTCGTTTTGGAGGGGTTTTTTGTTTGTTTAGATTCCACATATAAGTGAGATCACACAGTAACTGTCTTTCTCTGACTTATTTCACTTAGCATAATGCCCTCAAGGTCCGTCCATGTTGTTGCAGTGGTAGGATTTCCTCCTTTTTATGGCTGAATAATATTCCAACTTTATGGCTGAACTATATATGTATATAGTGGTATATATATATATATACCACAACTTCTTTATCCATTCATTCATCAATGGACACTTAGGTTATTTCCACATCTTGGCTATTGTAAATGTGTGCTGTTTCACAACTCTGTGCCTTTGAACATTTTCTTCTCTCTGTCTAGAATACCTTTCCCCATCTTGGCCAAATGATAAATGCATCCTTCAAGACCTAACACAAGTGAGCCCTCCTCTATGCTGCTTGCTCTAAACTCTCCCCTTCCCTGATCCATGCTAATGCTGTTCCATGCACTTATCATCATTCGTGACAGTATCTCATGGTCTCCAATTATTTATTTACCTGGCAAATGTTTACACAATACCATGAACTCCTTGAGATTCTCATTTGTCTTTGTATAACAGCATTTAGAGCAGTGTGGACACACAGTATGCTCAATAAATGCTTATGAATTGATTAGTAAATAAATTTTAAACTGATTGCACCTGAATGTTTTTGAGAGTTCCAGTTGATGGGGCAGAAAATGTTTACATGTATTTTTGTCCAGCCATTTCTGCAAGCTTGTTATGTATACATGTGCGCACACACACACACACACGCCTCAGCCTCAGGTGTAACCATGCTGTGTGTTTGTGAATATTAGCAAAGGGAATACTTGACCAGCTGGAGACAGTCTCCCAGAATAGCACCATGCATCAATCAGAAGAGTTTGGGCTGACACTTCAAGAGCTAAAAATGTTCAGTGTTTTCACCCAAAGGATGACATTTTGTCTAATGATGTTAATTTTGCACCCTAAACACTTTACATTACCAAAAAAAAAACTAAAAAAACAAAGTAAATGCCTGTCAGGTTGACAATTACAAATGGCAAAGGAGAGATAGATTAATTTCTGCAAGAGTGAGTTTGAATTATCCAGAAGACAAGTATTTAAAAAACAGTTTGACAAAGATTAATTAGCCCTGTGTCTTCATAAAGCAAGATCTTTTGTTTGGCTTGAACTGCACTCCAATTTGCCTGTAGTGTTAAGCATACAGATTTGGTTACTTTGCTTGCTCAGTCTTTAGCTGAATTTTTCATTCTGAATTTTCCATTATCCATTTCCCATAGTCATAATGTCTCTGTTTAGGAACACATTTTTCACTCGTACATAGTTGTACCAAGTGAATTTTCAGCAGAAGCAGCCATTTGATAAGAAGAAGAGGAAATACAGGTGGACCTTATTTAAAGAAATTCACGAAGCAACTGCCTAATACTTCAGATGTATAAAACCAACAAACTGTCCACTTTACAAAATTGTTCCCCATACATTCCTTAAATTACATGCTTTTGTTGGTGCTTATGTACAAGTTTGAGAAATTTAACCTAAGGAAGGCATCATATAGGTGCAAAAATTTACCTTCAAGTTGCTTTATTATAGAATTATTCATAGTAGCAAAGAAAGAAAGAAAGATTCCTGACAATTCTTTAAAAATAGAAGAATTAGAGTATTCAAGTATTGAAACACAATATAGCCTTTATAAATAATGTTGAAGGAGACTACATAACAGTTGGGAAAATGTTCTTGATATAGTGATAAGAGGGGAGAAAAAAAAGCAAGTCACAAGCAATATTTAGAGGCAGCAAAAATAGTGATTAGCATGGATTCTGGAGCCAGACTGCCTTGGTTCAATTCCCAGTTCTACCATTCACTAGCTGTGTCACTTCAGGCAAGTTATCTAACCTCCTAGTACCTCAGTTTCCTTATCTGTAAAATGGGGGTAATACTAAGACCTAGATCATGAGGTTGTTGTGAAATTAAGTTAATATATATAAATATAAATAAAGTACTTAGAACAGTGCCTGAAATATAGTCAGTGCAACATAACCCTTGGCTGTTATTAACATTTACAGTATGTTTCTGTTTTTAAACACAGTGTATGAAAATATTACATACAATAAAAAAAACTTGGAAGAATATGTCCCAAAATATTAGCAATGATTATCTCAATGAGATTAAGAGTAATTTTTAGTTTTTTCTTTATGTTTATTTTTTAACTTTTCTAGAATAAAGATGCAGCATTTTTGTAATTTTAAAAGTTGATAACTTTTAATGAAATCACCTTTTCTTATAGGCTTTTGGTCCTAAAATATTTTGTTGATAAAACACCATTTTAAAAACAAGTATAGGGCCAGCCCCCTGGCTTAGCGGTTAAGTGCGCGCGCTCCGCTGCTGGCGGACCAGGTTCGGATCCCGGGTGTGCACGGACACACTGCTTCTCCGGCCATCCTGAGGCCGCATCCCACATACAGCAACTAGAAGGATGTGCAGCTATGACATACAACTATCTACTGGGGCTTTGGGGGAAAAAAATAAATAAATAATAATTATAAAAACAAGTATAGTATATGACAATGTAATGTAATATACGGCTGCAGATTTTACTTGAAATTAAGTACAAATCCATTGTTTGTTTGTTTGTTTTTTGTGAGGAAGATCAGCCCTGAGCTAACATCCATGTCAATCTTCCTCTTTTTGCTGAGGAAGACTGGCTCTGAGCTAACATCAATTGCCAGTCTGCCTCCTTTTTTTTCCCCTTTTCCTCCCCAAAGCCCCAGTAGATAGTTGTATGTCATAGTTGCACATCCTTCTAGTTGCTGTATGTGGGACGCCACCTCAGCATGGCTGGACAAGCGGTGCCTCGGTGCGCACCTGGGATCCAAACCCAGGCCGCCAGTAGCCGAGCACACACACTTAATCGCTAAGCCACAGGGCTGGCCCCAAGTACAAATCCATTGTAGTTGAAGACTTTTGAAGTCCGTGGTTTAAAGTAAGGTATAACTGTGGTTTGGTTTTATTTTTTAATGTTCTATTTTCTGAGATCAACTACCCCTATATGGCATTCAGAAATGCCATTCATTTATTCACTTAACAAATATTTTAAGTGCCTGCTATGTGAATAGAATACACAACAATGCTTGCCTTCATGTAGTTTACATTCTAGTGGGGGAAACAGATAAAAAACAAAATATACAAGTAAATTATGTGTCATCTTAGAAGATGATAATTGGGTCTGAAAAAAACTAAGCAGAGTGGCAGGAATCAGGCAGAGGGCGGAGCAGAAGGAAGGAGAGTAGGCTACAGTTTTTAAAAGGATGACCTACTAAGCCTCACTGAGCAGGCACTGTAAGCTAGAACTGATAAACAGTCCTTTGGTAAATACAGACCCATACTCATTCCATCGTTCCACAAAGAGTATTAAGCATGTAGTATGTGTCAGGTCCTGAGCTGGGTGCCAAGGATGCAGTAGTGTCCAAGCAGTCATGTTTCCTGCCATACTTCACAAAGTGTAAAATCTTATGCTCACATACTATCTGGCCCTTTACAGGAAAAGTTTCCCAACTCCTGCTCTTAATCATTATCTTATCTGAAAAACTAATTTGAGGATCTGGGGGAAAATCGTCATAACTGCAGTTCATTTAGATAAGAAAAACCTCTTGCGTGTGGTTGTGCCTACTCAGATCTACAGTGAGTTGGGAAATGCACTCTGTGCCTTTAAGGTTTAATGCATTTAATGCTTGAGGAGAATTACTAGAAGACATTTTCTGACATTTGAAGCTGTTTCAATTTCAGCTGCCTGTTATCTGACACTCCAAAATAAAATCACTAAAAATTTGCAGCCTACTTACTTTGAAGTTCATATATGAGACCTGTGATTCTGCTGATGCCCCTCAAATACAAAAAATCATTTTAGAGATATTGTGGTTTGCAAAGCAATGAAAAATATAAATTCAAGACCTTGAGTACTGTTAACTAAAAATAGCATCTGTGCCTCTTTTCAAGCTCCATTGTATAAATCTCTATTATAAGTCTATAGAAAGTTTAGATTTCAACTCTAATCCACAAAATCTTATGTATTCACTCATTCAACAAATTTTTACTGAGGACCTACTATATGCCGGGCAGTGCTATTGCTTACAGAACAGTTACTTATTAGGTTTCGGTAGCCTATTCAATATTACATAACCCTCACCAATGATATTTTCACTTTTAAATGAGATTAAAAAAAAACAGATATGTTCCTATTATCTTGGAGACTGTAGTCTACCGGAGAAGAGAGAACCCAAAAAGACACAAATAACAACAACAAAAAAATCACAATTGTGAAGAATAGGATCCTAGGAAAGAGAATAACATGGCACCTCATTCCCATTGGAAGACTTGGAAAGCTTCTTGGAGGAAGTGACGTCTGAGGTGGGACCTAGAGGAGGAGCAGGATGAAGCCAAGTGAATTTTTCGGGAAGAGTATCCTTGCCCCTTGCCACAATGTTCTCGTGCTGAAATGCTAAGGATCTGGGGAAACTGAGATCAAATATGTAAGTTGGATATTAATAGTATTATTACCCTTCTATACACACATACACAAACTGACTTACAAACAGGCCAACTGAGGCTGGGAGAACTGGCAGTTCATCCATTTGCCCAGTAAATGCGAAACTGGGGATCAAACTCAGGCTGGCTCAGTGGAGCTTTTCACTACCCCATCCCGTGCATCTCTTCCCTGCTCCTCGAGGCTAATGAAACCGGGAAGGCTTTGCACCACTTCCTAGCTCCCATTTCAGTTCATGTGACACTGGGCTGTTCTAAGGAGAAACTGATTTCAGAGGCATATGATTTTGCTTTAAGATTTCCAAATTCAGAGAGAAGAAATGTCAAAAGCTGTCATTTAAATTAAGTTCAGCCCCATACTCTCTAGCACTCTGCCAACCCACTCACCCCACCTTCAATAACACAGTTGGTTCACAAATTTCTTGTCTGGAAGGAAAACATCACCATCAATTCCTTGGACTCTTGGAGATTCCAGAAGGAGATCCTGGTGTTTCTGTGAAATGCACTCTCTCCTTTACCTGCTTTCCTGGTCCTGATGGAGTCGCTCACTTCCTGGGGATGCGATACTAAGCTCAGGGAGCTGAGTGTTAAGTCCTGCAACCCTCAGAAGACCTCCCAAGTAGAAAGCCATTTTCCTTTTAGGGCGAACACAGATACGGATAGACGTGGCCACACTTCTATTTGTGATCATGTAATTCCAACTTGACAGGTGAAGAAAATTGGTTGGAGTGGAGTGATGTGAGCTCCACAAGTCTAATAACCATTTAGATGTTATTTCCAAAGATTCATCGGAACCCAGAGGTTTTTCTGGTTATCAACAGGGTCCCCAAATTTCCCTCTCTTCTAGACATTAACCTGTAATGATTCCGGAACCAACAGACCTAGATTCAAATCCCAAATCCTCCACACGTTGGTTGTGTGACTTTGAGCAACTTAATTGACATATCTAAGTCTCAATGCCATGTGCTCAAAAAATATTAATTTACTTTCCCATATTGCCTTTAATTGATATGCTGCTAGTTTTCACAAGCATGGCAGTAGCAGTTTATAAAATACTAAATATATCTGTAGTTTTAATAAATTGCCACTGCCTTGAGCTCTCCAAGGACCATCCTCCCCCCCGCCCCCAAGTAGCCTCAGAATCTCTCCATAATCCAGCAACAAAAAAGTTAATAACTCACACATCTGGAATCTCTAGGACCCCTCAGCTGGTATCCTTTCTGACTGGTTGATGCCCAAGATAGTCAAGGTGCCCAAAAGTATCTGTACTTGCTTCTCACCATAGGTTCTCCCAAGAATCCCCAAGAGCTAGCCATGCTTCATCCATGCACTCCTCCAGGCCCTGGGGATCTCTGGCTATCCTGACACCCACATACGGGAGCAGCCAGTCCACTATGTTTCCATATGCCAATATTTATTCCACCTGCCAGAGTGCACCCGATCCAGCAGAAGTGGGGTGGGGGACGGCTTTGGCAGCACTGCTAACACCCAGGTGAGCAAGCCCTCCATGCCCATCTGGACCATAGAGCTTGTGACTGCCCACCTTGGTCTGGCATTCCCTAGAATCATCTCTTTGTGGCCACTTGTGGAAACTGCACCCACCATGAGCCAGGCTCTGAGAGAACGAGAGAGAGATGGGGAGAGCAGATGGTCAGGCTAGGAGATAGCAGGAACCACTGCAGGCTCAGGCCAATGGCTGCAGGCTCCAACTCCATAGCTGGCGCTCCCAAGAGAGGAGAGGACTTTTTGGAGTCCTATAATTACTAAGATTTTCCCCATTTCATAGATAAAGAAACTGAGGAAGGGAGAGGCTATTTAAAATGTAAGTGGCAGAGTCCAAATCTAAACACAGGCACCTTAGTGACAGAGGCTGTGTGCTCAACCTTCACACTGTTCCGCGTCTTATTTGGCCTGAAGTATAATTTCAACTTAATTAAAAATGACGTATTGGTAATTGATTTTCTTGTCTTAGTTGATAAGAGAGAATTTGACCATATAAAAATCTTAGGCAACATTATAAAATCTAAAAATAATTTTTAATGTAATTGTTTAGTTCAGTGAAGCTGAAAGAGGTCTTGGGACCATGAACAATATTCTTGATTTTAAAAGAAATTCTCTACTTTTGAAGCCTGCAAGTCATCTAATGACTATCAGTTGCACAGAAAGGTAGATAGAAGAGTTGGATGTAATTCCCTATGTCAAACCACAAGGTGTCATTTGGCATGTGACAGCCATGCCATCAAAAGATCACACCAACAATGTCTAAAAATCAACAAGTGATCTGTAAATCATTACCATTTTAATGAACTATGTGCACTAAAACTTTTATCACTTGGTAAGCAATTTTATATATTTAGTTCAGAGAATAAAAAAGAATACATGCTTAATTTTTTATATATAGCTTGATTTATACATTAACTTATAATACTGTAATGCTTAAGTATTTTTAAATACCACCCCTGCATTCACTTACAAAAAGGATGTTTCATAAGTGTATATGAGAGTGAGCTAGCAAATTTATGGTAATCTGAGTACAATATTCAAGCCCCATGACTTTGCCCAAAACAGCCCCCAAATGTGGTAGTCACACAGACCACTCCTTGTCTGTGGCTGGGGGTAGAGCTGTGCACGGAGAATCAGGACATCCAGATAAATGTAAAGTTATATAGTTTTCTTTTTTCTTCTTCCTTCTTCGTGTGGTCCTGGCAGGATGCATCAGGATGCTTTCTGTGGCATAAATTAAGAAAGAAAGAAAAAAAACCTGACAACCACACTCATGTAATAAGACAACAGTAAGAATTGTGAGACAACAATCTCACATAATAAGAAGCCAAAAGGGAAAGCAGTTCAATGATGTCAAGGTCCCCTGTTCTTCAAAAGGCTAAGAACCTTTCCCTGAAGCAATCCTACCCCCAGCAGACTTCCACTCATGTCTCCTGGGCCAGAATTGAGCCACATACCCCCTTCTAAGCCAAGTACTCACATGGGGAAGGGAATTATCTTAATGATGCAGATTCATCAAGCCATTCCCTACATTCCAGAGCACCCTTAATGAAACTTCATCAGCCAAAAGTCAGAGAAGATACCACTTGGGCTTGAGTTCCACGTTCACTAAAAAAATTCATAAACATAGACCATAAGGAAAAAAGGAGTCATTTAACAGATTGATGTATAATTATTTCCCTTTCTATCAAAAGACCTGAAAATACTGTCAAATAAAGCAATCACTCATCTTTCAACGCTGACAAAAATGTACACTAGCCAGGCAAACAGGGAACTGGGTACAAATTGGGAGCTAGGTTCGCCGTTCCTTTACTGGTCTGTGCAGCACCCGCTGGCCATCAAGTAATGTTGTCAAGCATTGGAAGAAGCCCGTCAGACAACCAAGCAAACATAATCTATTCAGAGCAGACAATTAGTGATACTACTTGTATCTGATATGGATTTTTTTATGTAAATCATTTAATGACTTAAGCAATCCGTTTAAAGTTAGGGTGGGCTGTCAATGACGCTTGTTGATTTTGCAGCTCAGACATTATCACCAAATACTCTTGGTGTCTTGTCTTCTTTCTGTCTCTTAGCTCTGCCTCCTGTGGGGTCAGCTTCATCATCAGACTCCATATGGTGGACACGCCCCGCACATACACAGCAGCTCAAGCTTTACTCTTATGACAAAATGACTGCCTCAGTTCAGACCCCACGTTCTTATCCTAGATGATCTACGGAAAAGAAAATGTCAGTGCCCACAGCACATACCCAGATCCTGGGATCTTTCATTGTCCTGAAATGAGTCATTTGACTAAACCCAAATTAATAACCGCAACCAGGGGGAAGAATATGCAGGTTGGCGTGGGTCAATCATACCCACCCCCAAACCACATGGGAAAAGGGGTATGTTCAGGGTGTAGTTAGAGGGAGAAAGGAAGAAGAAAGGAATGGTTATTGGAGTGACAAACAACAAATTCCCACTGCACCTGTTCTCCACACCTGAGTTTCTCTCTACATAAAGGAATTTTTCCAGCAAGCCTCCAGTTTCCAGGGCCATCTCAGAGCTACATTTTACAAAACCACATGGCTCATTTTACTCATTCAACTTAGAAAAAATCCATAAATCATGGTATATTTTATTCAACAAGTGCCCCAGAATCAGTCACGGTACCTGAGGCATCCTCCTGGGTTGGCTCAGGTGCAAGTTTTGAGGCTGCAGCTCTCACTGATGAAACAACATGTCAAAGCGATTTCTGGATTCGTGTTCACTGGGCTGTAACCATTGCTAATCGAACTTGGAGATTTAGTTGCTAGCATTAGACACAAAGATGTGAGACCAAAGCCAGGCTAGGCAATGAGATGCCGGCCCAGATTGGCATGTGGATCATTTTCACTCAATTTCCCTCTGTTGATGGATCAAATCACTCTGAGTATAGCAGTCAAGCAGGAGAAAATTCCAAAACCTGCACCTGTCCATCCAGCTCCCAGCTGCGATCTGGAAACAAAGTAACAGACACAGAATTCCCAGCTTCCAATGATATATCAAGCAATGAGATGAAAAATGAGCGATCTGTGATCTGTAGCCAAATAGGATGTTACTGTTGTAACATCCCAAGTGCACAGCAGTCAACGAGCGGCAGCCGGGTATACTCAAAACACGCCTGAGATTGGAGTCTGCAGACTTATATTTGACCAATTACTTTGCTACTTGGGTAATTCACTTGGTGTCTCTAAAACTCCATTTCCTCCTCTGTAAAATGGGAGCAACGTAATGAAATAAATAACTTTTGAAACATCTGTGTAATTCACAATTACCCCTCTTAACTGTCCCGTGTATAGAGGAGCCGTTTTATAAATGATTCCCCAGCAGCCATCTTCTACAGTAACAGGGATTGGACCAGGAGTAAAATCCAGCCCATTCTGGGCCAACTACATTTCTCTCCCTGACACTAATATTTAAAATTGGGCTCAAAAGGGAACAATTAGGCTCCTTCAGAGTGGTAGGACCAGTAACATGGAATCTCACACTATTAGCAACCAGAGTCCACTTGTACTGACCAGCAGAGGAAGAGGATCTATGCAAAAAGATTAAAAAGTGGACACAGGGCCGGCACCGTGGCTTAGCAGTTAAGTGCGCCCACTCCGCTACTGGCGGCCCGGGTTCGGATCCCGGGCGCCCACTGATGCACCGCTTCTCCGGCCATGCTGAGGCCGCGTCCCACATACAGCAACTAGAAGGATGTGCAGCTATGACATACAACTATCTACCGGGGCTTTGGTGAGAAAAAGGAGGCGGATTGGCAATAGATGCTAGCTCAGAGCCGATCTTCCTCAGCAAAAAGAGGAGGATTAGCATGGATGTTAGCTCAGGGCTGATCTTCCTACAAAAAAAAAAAAAAAAAAAAAAAGTGGACACACAAAGAAGTTGAGAGGGGACCAAGAGAGTCACGACCACTTTCCAGGCCCTTCTAGAACAAGCCCAGCTGCAGCCCTGCCCAAAGGTTCCATGGCAAATTCCATAATCTTAAATCAAACCTCTTCAATCCCTTTTTGTTATTTAAAACATTTAAGTTGATTTCTGTTACTTGCAAACAAAGAATTTTTATGAACTCATAATGTCTAACTCACTGGGTGGCTGTGAGAAGTAAATGAGATAACAATGCTTTGTAAATGGAAAATACTATAAAAACTGATAAGGACATTAAATTTTATGACTGACAAAGACAATAGACCTGGACAAAACAAATGGACTGTTTTTTAATGAAAAACTAAAATTATTTTTGAGAAAGCAATTTCTTGCCATGGAAAGATGTTTAAGATATATGATTAAAGGGCCGGCCCCGTGGCTTAGCGGTTAAGTGCACCCACTTCGCTGCTGGCAGCCCGGGTTGGGATCCCGAGCGCGCACCAACGCACTGCTTCTCCGGCCATGCTGAGGCCACGTCCCACATACAGCAACTAGAAGGATGTGCAGCTATGACATACAACTATCTACTGGGGCTTTGGGGAAAAAAATAAACAAATAAAATTAAAAAAAAAAAAAGATATATGATTAAGCAGATGATCAGGTTACCAAGATAGAAATTGTTTATGCCAGGGGTCAGCAAACTTATTCTGTAAAAGGCCAGATAGTAAATATTTTAGACTTTGTGAGCCATACAATCTCTGTAACAACTACTCTGCTGTTGTATCAAGGAAGGAGCCATAGATAATATGCAAACAAATGAGTGTGCTTGTGTTCCAGTAAGGCTTTATTTATGTACACTGAAATCCGAATTTCATATAAATTTTACATGTCACAAAATAATATTCTCCCTTTGATTTTTTTCAACCATTAAATAATATAAAGTATAAAATATATTCTTGGCTGTGAGCTGTACATACACACAAACACACAAACACAACTTTGAAAGTATTACTTCAAAACATTGATAGAATTTATCTTAAGGTGTTGGGTTTCAGGGATACATATTTTCTTCCTTTTGATCACCTTATTCTCTATTTTTCTAGGATAGGCATATATTACTATGAAGTTATTTTTAATTAAATTTTTAAAAAATGAAAGTGGAGTCATGAACTGTAGTTCATGAAATATAATCCAAGAAAGAGGCAGGAAAACGGTGGAGTTGGAGTGTGCAAACCTTCCTGAGGCCCCTAGAACACTAGCACTCTTCTTCCTGGGAGCTAAGCTGGGTGTGAGTCTCACTGTGGACCAGGACTACACCACTGGGACAAAGCAGGGAATCCTGTCTGAATGAGCTTCCCATGTCAACACAGAGCCACCTTACCAAGTACACTAGCCTCAGATCTCCTGGCCTCCAATTCCAGAAGTTATAATAAGAATCCCACAGCCTGGAAGCCTAGTGTTTTCTAGAAGGAAGGGAACAAAAATTAATGAGTGTAACTCCTTTGGACCCAGATGATCAATGAGTAGTTGGTTTTCCTTTATAGAAGGGAGATCGAGGGAGCATCCACTCAAACTCTCACCAGGGTCGAATGCCTCCGTGCAGCAGCCCTTCCCAGTTCTCAGCCAACCTCTGCCAATAGGCACGTCATATGTGCAGTGCAAGTTAGCATCTGTGGTTTGCCTCCTGTGTGCCAGGCACTATGCTCGGTGCTATTCAAAAGACATGCTCCCTCCACTGATAGCTGCAGATTGTGTTGTCAATGTCAGTATTGTCAGCATTCAGTTTAACATATCTAAAATAAAATTAGGGAGAAAGTCAAGATGGTGGCGGAGGCAGACTCTGAACTCTCCTCCTCCCGCGGACACAGCCAATTTCAACTACTCTTGGAAAAATTACCCCTGAGAGAGAACTGAAAACTGGATGAGAGGAACCCCTGCAACAAACAACAATCCTAATTGAAGTGGAAGGGGCAGAAATTCCCTTCTGGAGAGAAAAAACGCCTCCTTCACAAGGGTTGGGGCATGCACACAGGGCAGGACTGTGTTGATTGTGTGTGTGTGTGTGTGGACCTGTGGGTGGTGGGGCTTGTCAGCTGCAGAAGGCTTGTGCTTCTCAAAGAACCACATAGGGGATTGGCCCCACCTTCCAGAGCCTGAAACAATTGGGTGCTCCCTTGCCTGAGGCCAGCCCCACCCAGCTGCAATCCTCAGAGAGCTGACAAAGAGACCTAATAGGCTAGAGGCTTATAGCAATTTTAAGCCCCTGAGCCTAACAACAAGCCACGCTGGAGGCCTACTCATTTAATAGAAAAACTGCAACAGGAATGTGCTATTAGACCTTGTAGCCAACTGTGCTGGGGCTCCCCACACCCGATAAAGAGACCGAAGGGCCCACAACAACTACACACAGCTAGCTGAACATTACAACCAGCTAGCCAGGGGGACAGCTCAGCCTCCTTGGCACCTATGTGAAAAGCAACCCCACCACAACAGAAGGACAAACGTAGCCCACACAGGGGTCACTACTGGAACATTTGGAATTGGTGACGAGAGGGAAGCACACTGTTGGGCCTCATAAGGCATCATTAACATGAGGTCACCTCTCTAAGATCAGGAGATATAGCTGACCTACCTAATACATAGACACAAGCACAGGGAAAGAGGCAAAAAATGAGGAGGCAAAAGAATACATTCCAAGTAAGGGAACAGGACAAAACCCCAGAAAAGGAACAAAATGAAACAGAAATGAGCAACCTACCCAAGAGAGAGTTCAAACAAAGAGTGTTAAGGATGCTCACTGATCTTGGGAGAAGAATGGATGAACTCAGTGAGAACATCAACAAAGAAATGGAAGATATAAAAAAGAACCAATCAGAAATGAAGAATACAATACTGGAAATGAAAAATTCACTGGAGGGACTCAAAAGCAGAGTAGAAGATACAGAAGAACGGATGAGTAAGCTGGATGAAAGACTAGAAGAAATCACCCAAGTGGAACAGATAAAATAAAAAAGAATTAAAAAGACTGAGGACAGTCTGAGGGACCTCTGGGACAACATCAAGCACACTAACATCTGGGTTATAGGTGTCCCGGAAGGAGAAGAGCAAGACAAAGGGGCAGAGAATCTATTTGATGATAATAGCTGAAAACTTCCCTAGCCTAAGGAAGCCATCCAAGTGCAGGTAGCACAGAGAGCACCAAACAAGATAAACCCAAAAGAGGCCCACACCAAGACACATCATAATTGAAATGTCCAGAATTAGAGATAAAGAGAGAACCTAAAAGCTGCAAGAGGAAAACAAGTTACATATAAAGGAAACCCCATAAGGCTATCAGCTGACTTCTCAGCAGAAACCTTACAGGCCAGAAGAGAGTGGCACGATATATTTAAAGTGCTAAAAGGAAAAAACCTACAGCCAAAAATACTCTACCTGGCAAGGTTATCATTCAAAATGGAAGGAGATATAAAAGATTTCCCAGGCAAGGAAAAATTAAAGAAGTTTGTCACCAAGAAACCAGTTCTACAAGAAATGCTAAAGAAACTTATTTAAGGGGGAAAGAGAAGACCACAAATAGAAAAAATTATGTATTTCCATGATAAGAGGGCAACGGATACAAATACACAAAAAAGATGTTAGATATGACATCAAAAATATAAAATGTGGGAGGAGGGGAGTTAAAGAGTAGAGCCTTCAGATAGGGGTCAAACTAAGGAGACCATCAACTTAATATAGATTGCTATATGCCTAGGCTACTGTATATGAACCCCATGGTGATCACAAACCAGAAACCTATAATAAATACACAAAAAAGTAAGAGAAAGCAACCCAAACTAAGTACATACTTATCAATAGCTACTTTAAATATCAATGGACTCAATGCCCCAATTAAAAGGCATAGGGTGGCTAATTGGATAAAAAAAGCAAGACGCATATATATGCTGCATACAAGAGACACACTTCAGACCTAAAGACACTCACAAACTGAGAGTAGAGGGAAGGAAAAAGATACTCCATGCAAATGGCAATGAAAAGAAAGCTGGGGTAACACTACTCATATCAGACGAAAAACACTTTAAAACAAAAACTGTAACAAGAGACAAAGAAGAGCATTACATAATGATCAAGGGGACAATCCAACAAGAGGATATAACACTTGTAAATATCTATGCACCCAACATAGGAGCACCTAAATATGTAAAGCAATTATTAACAGACATAAAAGGAGAAATAGACAGTAACACCATAATAGTAGGTGACTTTAACACTCCATTTACACCAATGGATAGATCATCCAAACAGAATATCAATAAGGAAACATTGGCCTTAAATGACACACGAGAACAGATGGACCTAGTAGATATATACAGAACATTCCATCCAAAAACCAAATAAAACACATTCTTTTCAAATGCACATGAAACATTCTCCAGGATTGATCACATATTAGGCCACAAAACAAGTCTCCATAAATTTAAGAAAATTGAAATAATACCAAGCATCTTTTCTGACCACAACGGTATGAAACTAGAAATCAACTATAGGAAGAACATCAGAAAAGCCACAAGTATGTGGAGATTAAACAAAATGCTACTGAACAACGATTGGGTCAACAAAGAAATCAAAGGAGACATCAAAAAATACCTGGAGACAAATGAAAATGAAAATACAAGAATTTATGGGATACAGCAAAAATGGTTCTAAGAGGGAAATTTATAGCAATGCAGGCCTATCTCAACAAACAAGAAAAATCTCAAATAAACAATCTACCAGTGCACCTAAAGGAACTGTAAAAAGAAGAACAAAGAAAGCCCCAAATCAGTAGAAGAAGGGAAATAATAAAAATCAGAGGAGAAATAAATGAAATAGAGACTAAAAACACAATAGAAAAAATTAATAAAAGCAAGAGCTGGTTCTTTGAAAGGATAAACAAAACTGACAGACCTTTAGCTAGACTCACCAAGAAAAAAAGAGAGAAGGCTCAAATAAGTAAAAGCAGAAATGAAAGAGGAGAAACTACAACAGACACCTCAGAAATACAAAAGATTATAAGAGAATGCTATGAAAAGCTATATGCCAATGAATTGGATAATCTAGAAGAAATGGATAAATTCTGAGAATCATACAACCTTCCAAAATTGAATCAAGAAGAAATAGAGAATTTGAATAAACCAATCACTAGTAAAGAGATCGAAACAGTAATCAAAAACCTCCCCAAAAATAAAAATCCAGGACCAGACGGCTTCCCTGGTGAATTCTACCAAACATTCAAAGAAGACTTAGTACCCACCTTCTCAAACTCTTTCAAAAAATTGAAGAGGAGGGGAAGCTCCCTAACTCATTCTATGAAGCCAGCATTACCTTGATACCAAAACCAGATGAGGAAAACACAAAAAAAGAAAATTACAGGCCAATATCACTGATGAATATCGATGCAAAAATCCTCAACAAAATACTAGCAAATCGCATATAACAATACATTAAAAAGATTATACACGATGATCAGGTGGGATTTATTCCAGGGGTGCAGGGATGGTTCAACATTCACAAATCAATCAACATGATACACCACATTAATAAATTGAAGAATAAAAATCACATGATCATCTCAATAGATGCAGAGAAAGCATTTGACAAGATATAGCATCCATTTATGATAAAAACTCTGAATTAAATGGGTATAGAAGGAAAGTACCTCGACATAATAAAGGCCATATCTGACAAACCCATAGCTAATATCATCCTCAATGGTGAAAAACCAAAAGCTATCCCTCTAAGAACAGGAACGAGACCAGGATGCCCACTCTCACCACTCCTATTTAACATAGTATTGGAAGTCCTAGCCAGAGCAATCAGAAAAGAAAAAGAAATGAAAGGGATCCAAATTGGAAAGGAAGAAGTGACACTGTCACTATTTGCAGATGACATGATTTTATATATAGAAAACCCTAAAGAATCCACCAAAAAACTTTTAGAAGTAATAAATGAATATGGGAAAGTTGCAGAATACAAAATCAACATACAAAAATCAGTTGCATATTTATACACTAACAATGAAGCAGCAGAAAGAGAAATTAAGAATACAATCCCATTTACAATGGCAACAAAAAGAATAAAATACCTAGGAATAAACTTAACCAAAGAGGTGAAAGATCTGTACACTGAAAACTATAAAACATTTCTGAAAGAAATTGAAGTGACACAAAGAAATGGAAAGATAATCCGTGCTCTTGGATTGGAAGAATTAACAGACTTAAGATGTTAATTAAGTTAAGACAGGAAACAAGTGTTGGAGAGGATGTGAAGAGAAGGGAACTTTCATACCCTGCTGGTGGGAGTGCAAACTGGTGCAGCCACTATGGAAAACAGTATGGAGATTCCTCAAAAAATTAAGGATAGAACTACCATACGATCCAGCTATTCCACTGCTGGGTGTTTATCCAAAGAACAAGAAAACACCAATGGGTTAAGATACATGCACCCCAGTGGTCATCACAGCATTATTCACAATAGCCACGACTTGGAAGCAACCTAAGTGCCCACCAAGGGACGAATGGATAAAGAAGATGTGGTATATATATAGAGTGGAATACTACTCAGCCATAAGAAATGATGAAATCCAGCAATTTGTGACAACAGGGATGGACATTGTGGGTATTATGCTAAGTGAAATTAGTCAGAGGGAGAAGGTCAAATACCGTATGACCTCATTCATAAGTAGTAGATAAAAACAACAACAGTCAAACACATAGAGACAGAGATTGGATTGGAAGGGAAGGGGGGAGGGAGTGGGGCGAAAGGGATGATTAGGCACATGTGTGTGGTGATGGATTATAATTAGTATTTGGGTGGTGAACATAATGTAATCTATGCAGAAATAGAAGTATAATGATGTACACCTAAAATTTATACAATGTTATAAACCAATGTTACCACAATAAAAAAAAAAAAGTTTTTAGGGGGCCGGCCCCATGGACTAGTGGGAAAAGAAAATAGCAATAATAAAAATGGTGCTATACTCCTGGCACCTGCTGTCTCATTTTTAAGTCTTAATTTTGCCTGTGATGCGTAATAACACCAGTTGAGAAACTGAGGCTCAGAAAGGCAAAGTGACTTGCCCAAGATCACCCAGCCAGCAACTGGCAAAGCCAGGATTCAATCACAGGACTGATTCCAAAGTGACAAAGCATCCATGTCCTGGGGCCTCATCATGCAAGTTAACACTCGGGAACCTGTTAGAAATGCAGAGGTTCAAGCCCTACCCCCCGACCTGCTGATTCTGATTCTGCATTTTGACACAATCCCCAGGTGAGTCACGTGCCCAGTAAAGTCACCATCCTAAGAACCTATTCTTCAGATTCAAATGAAAAGGAGAAAGGAAACAAGATGTGTTATGCAGCTGTGGGCTGGGCACTGTGCCACTTTAATATGACCCTTTTTCTTTTAATCACACAATGACCCTGATTTCATGCCCATTGGATTAACATATAGGTGAGGAACCTGAGGCTCAAGGAAGTGAAATAACTTGCCCAAGACCCACAGCCAGTGAGGGGCAGAGCCAGGATTTGACCCCAATGACCCCAACATGGCTCTGTCTGCCCTTCCTGCTCTCCTGTGTGTGTGGAGGGGGAGAGGGGGTGGGGAGGCTAAAGGGAGTTGAAGGACCATGTAGACCATGTAGCCAACTTGGAAGAGGGCTCAGTCAACCTTTGGGGTTTGAGTTTACTACTAATGTTGGAAAGAGGGTAATTTCTACATCATAAGCTTTAAGCTTTTAATAAGCCACATTAGAGGACAACGGGTACAGGATCCTTAACTGTGTCTACCAGAATGAGATTTTTTTTTTTACCTCTGTTAAATTAGGATGTGCAGTTTCCGTACAAGGTTTGTCCAAAAGGTGCTGAAATGGCAAGTTTTGGAATTGACACATTTCTCATCGCTAATAAAAGTAGAAACAGAAATTAGTCTCAGGGCAACTACTAAGCCCACGGTCAGCTAAAGAGAAATGGAAGGCTCCAAATGAACACTGAGAAACGCTGGGTCCTTTCACAACAAAGAAACACCAAGCAATGATTCAAATCAAGTCAGAAAAAAAAATAGGACTTGCAGGATGGTTTACATCAAGGGTTGTCCCTGATTCGGATGATAAGGTACATCCAAAACTGCATGGAAGGAGTAGAACAAGCTGCCACAGACAAGCAGGTGACAGAGCCCAGGAGAGACAGCCTGCACGCTGTGCCACGCTCCGCCCACCCCACACATCCTGCCTCTTGTTTGCCTGTTCTGTTCAAGGCCGTATTCCTTTCACCTCAAAAGGTGCCTGGCACATAGTAAACACTCAGTCAATAGTTGGTGAATAAATAAATGAAGGAATGGCATCAGGCATTGATTATTAAATGTATCAAATGTTGCTCCAGGAAATCTGAGGCCTTCTATAGGGCTGTCTCCAAAGAATTCTGGGGGTCCTGAGAGGTGGGGAGAACAGACCTGTAGTTCCCTCTCCTGCTCCCATCTAACTAAAACATCCTTATTTTATATATTGGGCTTCTAAGTAAGATTTGACTTAAGGAAAGAGTCTCATCACTAAAAAGGGAAAAATAAAGTTTTGAAAATCCCTGGTACAATAGAAAAAGATTAATCAAGAACAAAAAGACAGATTCTAATTCTTCTTATTATTAGCTATGTGACCTTGAGTAAGTAGCTTAACTTTTCAGAGCCCCAGTTTCATCCTTTATAAAATAGTTTGTTGGGTTTGGTTAGATTAGTTTTAAGGTCTCTTCCAACTCTAATATAATTTTATTTCATTATTTTAATTACCATCCAATTTTATTTTTTCATTCTTCTTTGTATTTTTTGTGATTTGTTCTAATTTCTTTACAACGAACATGTATTTTTTTTGTAGAAAGAAAAGATGTATTCACAAAGACATATAAGTTATATTAAACTAAAAAAACCCTCCCAAGTATTCTCTACATTTGCATTGCTTTTAACAAAAACTAAAAGAGATGTTTTCCACGTTCTCGCCTGGGGAGAAGAGAATTTAAAGTCATGCTGTAGAGAGAGCTGGAGCCTTCAAAAGCAAGTAATGCTTAATCTGTTCTATTTCTGAAGCACAAAATAAAACCAAACAAAAAAGAAAAATAAGCTACCGCTTCACCAGTGCCAAGATTCCTCATGCATAAATAGAGATCCATCCAGAAAAACAGCCTTCTCAGTCGGGTGGGACAAATCCTCGTGTGCTTTTGTGGAAAATTCCCCAGCAAACTGGCATCAAGGACATTGTCTACAGCTGCCTGCACGTATGGCCAGAAAACTACACACAGGTTGTGAGATGCCCTGAGCTCTGCTGGGGCAAGTACCTGAGTGAGGAAGCTGTTCCATCCCTCATCCCATGGAGGAAGCATGGCTGACAGTTCTTGAGCTGACTGCAAGACCATCTTCAGCAAAACTAGTGTAGGAGAGGTCTGGTTTTAGACCTCCAGTCTCCATTTTTTGTGTGTCTTTTCCTGGCTCACTAACTCCCTCCCCACCCCCATCCCACCCACCGTGAAGCTTCGTAGGGCTCAGTACTGCTTCCCCATGGACCTCTGATCAATCCTCTCTCCTCTTCCTTCCTCATTCATATCTCACTCAGGAAGGGACCTTAGCCACAATCACTCCAAAGTATGATTAATGATGTGGCTTTCTGTAATATCTCTCCCAGATGATTATACTTGAATGGAAACTGAGAAATGGCTTTCTACTTGTGGAATTTCTGATTTGGGGGAGATTGGTGGGAGGCAACAGAAGCAGGGAGAGCTGCTGGGTCCATCTGAAATCAGACATCAGAACTGTCTCTAAAAGTACAAGGCGGGGCCTCTTTCTCTTTTTTATCTACACACTCTCTCTAGGTGAGCTCTAAATACCAAAACATCACATCCGTATTGAGGGCTTCTATATCTCTCCTGGAAATCCACACTCATATATCAAGTCTCCGTTTGTCATTTCTGTTTGGATATCCAATAGGAATCTTTACTATGATCAAAACAGAACTTTTTTATTCCCCAGAAAGTCTTCAGTCTTCTTCAGAGTAAATAGCATCATCATCCACTCTATTACTCAAGCCAAAAATCTAGGAGTTATCGCTGGCTCTTTTATTTCCTTTATGCCCCACAATCAATTCAGTGGCAGATCCAGGTAACTTTATCTTCAAAAGAATCCCAACAACCATTTCTCTCCTTCTCCAGTGCTCCTACCCTAACTTGAGCCATCATCATCTCATGCCTAGACCATTGCTGTACCCTCAACTGATCTTACTAATTCCAGTCTCCCTAAAATCCATTTCCCACAAAACAGCCAGTTGGATGTTTTTTGAAACATAGATCCAATCAATTCACTCTCCTACTTAAAACCATCCAGTGCTTCCCATCCCACTTACAATAAAATCCAAAGTCCCTGCCCTAGCTTATAAAGTCCCACAGGATCTGATGCCCTCCTTCCTCTCTGACTTCATTCTGTTCTCACTTCACCCACCACTATCCAGCCACACACTGGCCTTTTTTCTGGACTTCATACCCACCAAGCTGGTTTCTGCTTTAGAGCCTTCATGTGTGCTATTCACTCTCCTGAAGTGTTCTTCCCCAGGATCTTCCCGTGCATGGCTTCTTCTTGTCATTTAGGTCTCAACAGGTAAACTATGCAGAGAAGTCTTTCTTGACCACCAATCTAAAGTAGCCACCAGGTCAGATATCATCACATCATTGTATTTTAATTATCTGCACAGCACTTATCACTGATATTTTCTTGTTTATTTATTTGTTGGTTTAAGTTTAAGACTTGTATTATAATGCAAAATCCAAGAACTTCCCCATTGTTCACCACAGTTCACCATTGTCTGTCCCGTGCCTGGCACACAGTGGACTCTCAATAAATATCTATTGAATGACTGGATGGATGATAACCAAGGAGATAAAGCAAAGATGTTTACATTGAAAGGAAAGAAAATCATGAGGAAGCCTTCACATCATGGTGAAAAAATCATGGTGAACTACTATAGTCTTGACTTATCCATGTCAGAGTCACCTTGTTTTGGGTGGGAGCCCCAGTCTGAGGGTACTCAGGAACTTCTTTCTTATCTTCAAGGGCAAGCCAAGATTTCTTCTTCTCTCTCTACATTCTTTTTAATTTTATACTGATATGACATTAAAGATGTTTTGAAAACATGAAAAGGCAACCCACAATACCATGATCATAGCAAAGCAATTCTTTCCACATATACATATTTCCTTTGAGTTTTTATTCATAAGCAGATATAGTTTTCACAAGATTGCAACCAAAAAATATATACTATTTTACTGGGTTGTTTTTTATACTTACTATTATATCATAAACATTTTCTTTGTGTGTGTGTGTGTGTGTGTGAGGAAGATCAGCCCTGAGCTAACATCCATGCCAATCCTCCTCTTTTTGCTGAGGAAGACCGGCGCTGAGCTAACATCTATTGCCAATCCTCCTCCTTTTTTTCCCTTTTTCTCCCCAAAGCCCCAGTAGATAGTTGTATGTCATAGTTGCACATCCTTCTAGTTGCTGTATGTGGGACACCGCTTCAGCATGGCCAGACAAGCGGTGCGTCAGTGCGCGCCCAGGATCCGAACCCGGGCCGCCAGCAGCAGAGCGTGCGCATTTAACCGCTAAGCCACAGGGCCAGCCCCCTCATAAACATTTTCTATGCTACTGCAGATTTAAATATTTTTGTAATATTAGTAATAGCTAGCATTTACTGAGAGTTTACTATTTGCCAGGCATTGTTCAAAGCACTGGTATTATCTTGTTTTATCTGCACAGTAACTTTTTAAGGTGAGTACTATCATTACTTCATTACCTCCAATTTTGTAGAGTCTCCTGCTAGAGAAGGCACTCGCACATGCATATTAAATGTATCAACAACAAATATCAGTATGAGATTGTTAATAATATTGACTGGCTACAACTACAATAATGGAATGCCTGAATAAACTATGATGCATTTAGTCTGTGTATACCATACTGCCATTAAAAATAATTACACAGAAACATGTAAGGTGATTGGAAGAAATATTAAGAGAAAAAAGAATCAGAATTATATGTTTATTATGATCTCATTAATATTATTTTAAAAAGTCATGTGCAGCTAAATATAAGAAGATCACATATTGATTCCATTTACATGAAATATCCAGACTACGCAAATTCACAGTGACAGAAAATGTATTAGTGGTTGCCAGACGCTGGGGAGAGGGAGAAATGGAGAGTGACTACTAACAGGTATGGGGTTTCTTTGGGGGGGTGATAAAAATGTTCTGGAAGTAGATAGTGGTAATCATTGCATAACTTTGTGAATATATTAAAAACCACTGAATGGTACACTGTCAAAATGGTGAATTTTATGGTGTGTGAATTGTATTTCCATGAAGAATATATTTTAAAAGTAACTGAAGAAAAAAATACACATGTATTGTGTAATACATGTACATATGCATTTAAATATAAAGAAAGAGGTAAAAGCATGTACAGAAAATTATTGATCATGGTAGAAGGAAGTAGAGGTGGGGATATAAAATAAGATAAAAGGAGAGGGCTTGTTTTTCTGTCTAGTTCTACTTCATTTGAATCACATTATTTGTATAATTTATAACTATAATGCTTTAATTTATTACTTGTTTAATTTAAAGTAATAAATTGTGTAACAAAAATGACAACAAAATTTTTAAAATTCAAATCAAGTAAGTAAAATAGACATTAATGCTTAATTTTTGTTAGTCAGTTCACCAAGCTATTAAGATCAATAGATATTATACAAATGAGAAGATTTCAGGGTAATGTTTCTCCTCCTTAGTTCATTTGGCCTTCAGAGGCTGAAGATTTCTCCTCCATGGTACAAAGAATGACTTTTTTGGATTCATAATAGGTTTTAACATAATACTACATTAATAGATATATAGCTGCTGCAAGCTCTCAAATAATCACACTAGAGAGTATAGGTAAGAATAATTGAAGTTCATGGACAGCAAAGATCGAGTCTAACACTGCTATATTTTCTTACTTTTATTTCACCCACAAGTGCAAAATAAAATGCTCAAAATGCAACAGTGAGAAAATGGAGGCATTATTTATAGATTGTATATGATCATCTACTTAGAAAAACCAATATAATCTAGAGAAAAACTATTAGAAAAACAAAGAGAGCTTAGCAACATCGCTGATATATGATTGACCTACAAAAATCAATAGTATTTCTCAACATCAGCAATAACCAATTAGAAAATATAATAAACAATAAGATAAGCAAAATATATAAAATATTTAAGAATTAAGCTAAGCAATAAAACTCAATACCTCTCTAGAAAATAATTTTAAAATCTAATATAGGACATCAAAGATGATCAGAATAAATGGAAATTATAATAATTTTAAAAATGTAAATTTTCTCATACTAATCTGTAAAATTCCCAACCAAATTTCAACTTGAACTTGAGAAATTCATATTTACTCTAAAATTTATGTGGAAGAATAAAGGTCAATGCATAGCTAAGTCAACTATAAAACATAAAACTAAAAAGCTGTCCATCAGACATAAAGACACACTATAAAGCCACAGTAATAGAAAAACAGACCAATGGAGCAGAATAAATGTCTTGGAAACACAGTCATATGTATATGCGTACCTCATATATGACAAAATGCAAATAAATAAGCAGATAATTGATTGTTTAAGAGAGGGTATTAGGCAAACTCGTTCACTAGATGGAGGAAAATAAAACTAGACCCCTTCATAACACTATATAAAAAGGGAGGCTCTTGATAGGTTCAAGGTAAAGGCAATAGATCTACAAGGTTAACTAAGGAAAATGATGTGGACTTCACAAATGAACAAAATAATTAAATTAAATCATATACTATATTGGGGGAGCATTGATTTGGTTGCATCACATTTAAGGATTTCTGCTTCTTGTGGGCTGAGGATAATGGTGGCACCTAAATCAGAATCACTCCACAATTTTTCCAAAAAACTATACAGATTAACCAGAAGAACAAATAAAACCACATCCCTTCAGCATAACTAGAAGGTAGAAGACTCCCACTGCAAGCATTTGTGGAGAGTGAGAGAAGTCCAGGAAGACTTTGGGAGGAGAGAGAAGGGGTTGTTGGTTCGAGACCACGGGAGTTCCCCTGGAATTCGAAACTGGCCCTTGTACATGGAGGGCAAGGAGAGACAGAAGAAAGAGTCAGGCCGCTCCAGATTGGTAGGTGGCAGGTTTCATAAGCAAGGGAACTTACTTAGGAGGCTTATCTTGGGCGGCCACAATGTGAGATCTCCACACCAGCCCTCCAGAATCTGGAAAGTTCATGTGCAGGCCTTAACGGGGTTCAGTCACTATACCATCCAGATGGTCTCAATAACACATTGCTCTCTCAAGGCTACGTCCTTGAAAACAGCTCCCACTGTGGAAACGGTGGGCGGAACACACATTGCAAGGACAGGGGAGGGGATGAGGAGCCTCTGACTGCCTGAGTCCAGTTCAAGGCTCAACCAGCGGTCACATCCTCTCAATGACCTCCTCCAGCAGGGGTGTAGTTGCCTAAGATTGAATTAAAATCACCTCTAGAAAGAGAAAGTCCTTACCAATTGTGACAAAACATAACAACAGGAATGACTACAGGGAAGAGACTTAAAGGTGTGCAGGACCCAAGGTGCCAGCCTCAGAAAGACACAACATCTGAAGAGAAAAAAAAAAAAATACACACACTTTAGAGTCTGGGGTGGTGAGGAATAAAAGAAGCATGTGAAAGAAATTTGGTATCCTACAAGACAAAAGAAAATTTAAAAATTGGGGAATACACTGCAACTTTCCCACTATGATAGATACCGATGGATGATAGATGATAGATGGTAGGTAGCTAGGTAGGTAGGTAGGTAGGTAGGTAGATAGATAGATAGATAGATAGATAGATAGATAGATAGATAGATAGACAGATAGATATAGATAGATGATAGATAGAAATCCATTAAAGAAACCACTTCACTTCACAGATTGAAGAGGAAGCTCTTGAATTAAATGCTTATAATCTTCCCAAATTGCCAACCTGATCCACAAGATAAAGACTCCAAAACAGTCTACATCTATACAAACTTGGAAGAATAAAACTGAAACTTAAAAGTGAAACATTTAAACTGGTGAAAATTGTCACACTCCACCCCAAAACCAACAACAAAGCAGAAGAAACTATAGCACAATACTCCAAACTAAAGCTAGTATTTTCAAAGAAGCATGTAGGAATATGCATCAGAAGATCAAAATCTAAGGAACAGAAATGAACACAAACCAGGAAGAGATAAAGTAAGAGCTGATTCAAAGAAATGGAAGAAAAAGAAAAAAATTGTCTCAGAAATGAAAAATTACATTATAAGTTGCCCTAGGAAGATTACAGTTGAATGAACATTTAATAAGAGGAAATGAAGTAGAAAAACAACCAAGATAGTAAAATAAGATAAAAACATAAAAAAAGGTTGAGAAGAAATTAAATGGAAGACAAGCAAAGGAGATCCAATTACACATGATTGGATTTTCTGAAAAAGAAAAACAAAACAATGGAATATAACTAATATATTTTTTAAAAATCAAAAAAATGGTTCAGGAAATTATAGAAAATCTAAATCCACATACTAAACAGGCCCACCAAGTACCTAGGAAAATTCACCCAGAACAATCAACTCTCCGATATATGCTAGTAAAACTATTATACTTTAAACATTAAAAAAACCTCAGGTTTCTAGGCAGGCAAAAAGACTAAAAATCTTAAAATAGCAAGAGAATTCAGCTGGTATCAAACTTCCCAGGAGCAACATACCAATCAAAGAAGCAAGCAGCGTTTGCAAGAAACTCAAGGGGGTAAAATGTGAACCAAAGATTTTATATCCAGCTAAGCTGTTCTTCAATACCAAGGCCATAAATAAAAAATGACATAAAAAATACTTTTACACATGCAAGAACTTGGGGAATACTGTATTCATGAGTCTTTGAAGAATCTGCTAAAGGAAGAATTTCATCCAACCAAGTTATGACTGAGGAAATTTAGGCAAAAGGAGTGATAGTGAGAATTTTATATATTTAATTTTTAGATTTAAGACTAAAACAAAAGTGGAGACAAGACGAAGAATAATAAAAAATGCCATATGTTTTGATGAAGTAAATACAACGTGAGTAAAAAGTGGAAGAGAAGGGAGAGGGAAAGGGAAAGAAGAATAAATTCATTGATGTGGCATTGAAGTAGTTCTCAAATTTATTGGCCTCTGAAATCCTTTACACTTCTAAAATTCTTGAGAACCTCAGAAAGTTTTTGTTCATTGAGTTATCAATATTTTCCATATTAGAAATTAAAATTAAGAAGTTATTTACTTAAAAATAGCAATATAGTAAAGAACGTATCACATGGTAACATAAACAACATTTTTATGAAAAATGATACTTTTCCCAAAAAATATAGTGAGAAGAGTGGCATCGTTTTACATTTTTGCAAATCCCTTTAAGGTCTGGCTTAATAGAAAACAGCTGGATTTTTGTATGTGTTTCACACATTTCATTAGCCACCAGAATGATAACATCATCACATATTGTATAGCCTCTGGAAAACTTCCATGTGCATTCATGAGACAATGAGAGTGGAAAAGCAAAATAATGTATTGGTATTATTATGAGAATAGTTTGACCTCACAAACCCCCTGAAAGAGTTTCAGGGGTCTCCAGTGGACCACAATTTGAGAACATCTGTTGTACAGATAAAAGGGAGCAGTCAGAGGATACATTAGAAACTGACAAGCCAGATAATAAAAGTTAACTAAGAAAACAGTCAAGAAGGGCATTTAAAAAGGTATAAGTAGAAAGGTTATCACTAAATACCTAATCCTAATACCAAAAGAAATTTTAAAAATTAAAGAGCAAAGCAAACATGTCATGTAAAGAAACATAGAAAATATAAAAATCATTACATATATAGTAATTATAATTGACATACAATGACAGAGTAGAGACCAAACATAACCAGCATATCAATAAATGTGAATTGGCTTAACTCATCTTTTAAAAGAAAAATATTTCCAAAATGACTCACAAAGAAACACCAGATTTAGGATGTATACAAGAGTCACACCTGAAAAAAAATGATTCAGAAAGGCTAAATGTAAAGGGATGGTTCAGACATAACAGGCAAATGAAATCAATAAGAAAGCAGTGTTTCATTACAAACAATACTCTCTAATTATAATGCAATAAAATAAGGAATAACAATATTTAAAATAGGAAAATTCTTTCACCTGGGAATTAAAAATTTTCTCTTAAACAAATCTTAAGTGAAAGAGGAAATAAAATCCTCAATTTCAAAATTTCTAAAATGTAATGATAATGAAAATACTACATATCAGAATCTATGGAATACATTCAAGCAGTAATCAGAAGAAAATAATTGACTTATACACATATCAATAATAATAAAAATTAATGAATTAAATTACAATCTAAAAATAGATTTTTTAAACTCTAGGGGACCCAGTCATAGGAGGGCCCCTGCAATATTGTGACATTTACTTCCAAAAAATGTTTTTTAAAAGAACAATAAAGTTAACCAAAAAACACAAAGAAGAAAACAATAGATAGAAGTGAAAATTAATGTAGTAGAGAAGAGAAATATAAGAAATCTAATTAAATCAAAATCCTTGCTCTTTGAAGAATATTAATAAAGTAGGCATAATACTAGTACACCTAATCAAGAAAAAAAGCAGAAATATATAAAAGAAGAAAAGATAAAAAACAACCATTGAGACAAAAGAAAACTTTAAAATCATGAGCTAACTTTGCACACCTCTATGCTAATACATTTGAAAGCCTATATCAAATGAATAATTTTTGAAGAAATACAGTTTACCAAAACCAACTCAAGTAGAGTTAGAATGCTTAAATGGACCAATTTTTATAGGAAAAAAAATAGAGAAATTTATCAAGGCTATACCCCACAAAAAAGCACCAGGTCCAGGTTTCATAAGGAAATTTTACCAAGCTGTCAATAAACAGATAGTGCCAATGTTACAAAAATGGTTCCAAAGCATAGAAAATGAAGGAAAACTTTCAAAATCATTTTATGAAGCAAATATAATATTGATACCCAAATATGATGTAGTCCAAAAATTTTAAAAATAAAATTACAAACTAACATAATTTATGAATATTAATACAAAAATATTAAATATTTATTAGCAAACAGAATTCATCACCACACTGTGAAAATAATACACAATAACCAAGCAAGATTGTTCTAGGAATACAAGGTACAGTCAATATAGGAAATCAATTAGCATAAAATACCGTAAATGTAAGGAGAAAAATCATGTTATTATCTTCATAAATGCTGGAAACATCTTTTTAAAAATTCACCACCTGTTCCCAATAAACACACACACACACACACACACAACCATGATGCTGAAGCCACAATCTTACTTAATGTAAAAACACTACAGATATATGCAAGACTTGTACCTGCAAAATGGTCCCAACGATCCCCTTCCATGTATTCACTTTTTTGTATAGACCCCTCCCACAATGAATAGTGCTGATCTGTGTACCCAACTATACAAATTATAGAAATGATCTTGTCTGATATCCAATGCTAAGTTATAAAAAAAAATTGTAGTTTCCACCTGGTTCTCTCTGGGATTATTTGTCCAGTGGAAGCCAGCTGCCATGTTGCAAGGACACTCAAGTAGCACTATGGAGAGGATTACATGGTGAAAAACTGTGGCCTCCTGCTAACAGCCAGCACCAACTTGCCAGCTATGTGCATGAACCAATTAAGCCTCCCATATCTGTAGCCCCAGCCACCATCTTGACTACTACTTCATGAGAAACCCTCAAGCCAGAATCACCCAGCCAGGCCACTCCTGAATTCCTGACCTATAGAAAATGTGTAACATAACAGATGTTTATTTTAAGCCACTAAATTTAGAGGTAATTTGTAATGTATGCAGTAACAGATAACTAGTACAACCTGTATGAGAAAACATTAAAAACACTACTGAGAGACGCAAAGTCAGATTTGAACAAATGAAGAGGTAGCCCTTGTTCTTGGACAGGACAACTCAACTTCATAAAAAGATGACTTCTCTCTACACTACTTTGTAAAGTTAAGGCAACAACAAGAAAAATATCGATAAGCTTTTTTTATGAAGCTACATAGGTTGCAACAAATGTTCAAAAGGAAAAATAAACGTGCATGAATAGCTAGGAAAACACTGAAAAAACAAAACTATGAAAAGGGTCTAGCCCTACCAGATGTTAAAACACTCCATAAAGCTTTTATAATTAAAACAGTGTAGTACTGGCCCGTGAATAGGCAGACAGACTGGTGCAGTAGAAGAGAACAGAATGCCCAGAGAGAGACCCAAGTACATATGGAAATTCAATATATGGTGAAGGTGGCTCTCAAATCTGGGCAAAGGTGAACTTTCTTCAAAATGGTACTGAGATAACTGGATCTTTTGGAAAAAGATCTTAGTCTTTTGGAAAAAGATACAATTAAATGCATTCCTCACATCATACATAAAAATTAACTCCAAATGGATCCAGAGGTCTAAATGTAAAATATAAAACCATACAAGTACTAGAAGAAAACACAGTTGAATTCATCTATAACCTGGGTATAGGAAAAGTTTCTAAGTCTTAAAATCCAATTGAAATTTTTTAAAGGGTAAATTTGATTACATAAAAATTAAAATATTTTTCATGAAAAAACTACCACAACGGAAGTAAAAATGACAAATGACAAACTGGAAAAAAAATATTTGGAGAATGTATCACAGATAAAAAGGTATTATTCTTAATATACTTAAAAACTCTTAAGGAAAAAAATGACCAAAACCTCAGTAGAAGAATTAAGTTAAAGGCACAAGCAAAAAGGAGAGATACAATGGTCCTTAGCCATATAAAACTACTTCAATTTTATTTATAATAAGAGAAAAGTAAATAACATTACACTGAGATACCATTTCTCTTCTATCAGATTGGCAAAAAATTAAAAAGCTTGGCAACACATTCTGCTGGCAAGGCTGTGAGGCACTCTCTTTGCTGGTGGGAATGCAAATGATAGAATCCTTATGCTGAGGAATTTGGAAATCTCTAATAAAATTACATATGCATTTCCTTTTAACTCAGCAATCCCAGTTCTAGGAATTTACCCTGAAGATACACCTCTAGCAATAAGAAAATACATTTGCACTAGGTTATCTATTGCAGTATTATTTGTAAATGCAAAGTATTGGAAAAAACCTAAATGTCTATACATAGGCTATTGGTAGAAACAATTATGATACGTACCCAATAGAGTGCTTTGCATTTGTAATAAAGAATAAAGGTGATCTCTATGAGCTAAGGTGAAGTGAGTTCAGCACATATTGATAAGTGACAAATGCAAAATGCAGATATATTAATATTTCCATAGTCACAAAGTGTCTGTGTGAAGGTAGTTAATTACAAAGAGACAAAAGAGCATTTGGCAGACTCACCTTAATCAAGTGACCAAAGTTAATACCTTCAGTAATGGTATAAATTGATATTATGTGCCTCCTGACATGACGCCCTGAGTACGCAATATCACCTTGGCAGTATTTCTGCAAAAAATTCATAATCAAAAAAAAATCACAAAAACACAAACTTAGGAACAGTCTATAAAATAAAATGTTAAGGACATGAAAGATAAAGAATCCTGTGAGGTAGAAAAGAAGAAAAGAAAAGAGTTGTGACAGGTAGAATCCTGGATTGGAGGGAAAAACTAGCTAAAAACTCAATATCAAGACAATTGGCAAAATTTGAACTTGGATAGTGGATTAGATAATAATACTGAATTAATGTTAAATGTCCTGATTTTATGCTTGTACTCTGGTTATAGCTTGCTCCAGTTCTTAGGAAACATACACTGAAATAACTAGGAGTAAAGAAATACTACTATGCCTGCAACCTATTCACAAATGGTTCTTTAAAAATATAGACAATGGATGTGTGTGTGTGTGTGTGTGTGTGTGTGTGTGTATCTGTATATACACAGCCGGCCCTCTGTATCCATGGGTTCCACATTTGTGAATTCAATCAACCATTCAACCAACCATGGAAGGCCTACAATGGTTGCGTCTGTACTGAACATGTACAGGCTTTTTTTTTCTTATCATTACCCCCTAAACAATACAGTATAGCAACTATTTATGTAACATTTACATTGTATTATGTATTATAAGTAATCTAGAGATGATTTAAAGTACACAAGAGGATGTGCATAGGTTATATGCAAATACTATGCCATTTTACATAAGAAACTTGAGTATCTGTATATATAGAGAGAGACAGAGAGCAAGAATGATAAGCAAATGGAGCAAAAGGTTAAAATTAATGTCTGAGTAAATAATATATTGAAGTTCTTATGTATTACTTTTACAACTTTTCTGCAAGTTTGAAGTTAAAAATAAATAAAAATAAAAATAAATAAATAGTTTTTTAAATGTGGATTTCTGTTTGACAAGTGACAACATGGACAAAGTTCACCGGTGGTTGAGAGCATGGGAGAAGGTATTTGGAATGTCTAAAACTCACAAGACCTTGACTGAATGTAAAAGGAATTCCTGCAAAGCAATAAGAAAAAATAGCAATCCCAACAGAAAAAAAGACAAAGTCTATGAACAGACAATTTACAGAGGAGGAAACCCCAAAAGTTATCAAACATACAATAAAGTGCTCAGAGTCATTGGTAGTTGGAGAAATGCAAATTTAAAAAACAATAAGATTTCACAACTCTATTAACTCACAAACATTAGAATTCTAAATAATTCTAAGGGTTAGCAGAAATGTGGGGATGTAGAAACCCAACAGATATATATGGAAATATAAATGGTACAGCCACCCCATATAACAATTTGGCATTACTTAGTCAAATTAAATATATGTACACTGTTAAAGAAAAACTTCACTGGACACCTATTAAAAATGTCAAGGAAGACTTTAAGACTATTGCAATAGGGGGCAGAGATTGAACTCAACTCTGCTGAAACAAAAGGCAGAACTTTTAAATGTTGTGAGCTAATGGAAAATGCCGGAGGACATTGGGGGAAGGTTGGTCAAGGTGATTGGGCTATCTGTGTTGGCCCTTTTCAAAGTCACTTTTCAATTGTCACTTTTCAATGTTAAGCTCCTACTCTCCCACAGAGACTGAGAGATAGGGACGGTATCTCCTTCCATGATTATGTTCAAAGGAATGACTCCCAGATCCTTGAGAAAGACATTTCTGGGTTGTAGAATATTGACAGCACAATTACAAGTTTTCTAAAGTAAATGCTCTAAGAAAAGGGAGGTCAGAGGCCTACAATCAGGAAGAAACTTGTCTAAAGTTTAGTCGAGCTGAGGGGAGTATTAAGGCAGTCTTGGTCAACACCCACCAGCAACTCCACTCCAGAAGATGGATGCATGCATAGATGATAGATAGATGGATAAATGGATGGATAGATAGATACATAGATAGATAGATAGATAGATGATTGATAGATAGATAGATAGATAGATAGATAGATAGATAATATATGCAAGCAAATATGTACAAGTAGGTCCACTGGACATTGTATGTAGGCCCAGGGAGTTAGAGCCCACCATGGTGCCCAAGAATGGATAGGTCAAGTATGGTGAATGCATACTATGCAGATTATGCAGCAATTTTTCTGAACCATATCCTGCGGTTTTTACCGCAGCTATAGCTTTTCACACTGACAGTTTCCCACCCTGCCATGTGTCTATCAACGTTTCAGACTTAGGCTTTCTCCGAAATAGGGAAATTGCTTTGCCCACAAACATTGTGCACTGGCTTTTAAGACTTCCATCTGGAAGCGACTCGTGTCTCTTCCAGTAACATTTCATTGGCCAAAGTAATTCACATGGTCATGCCCAATTTCAAAGAAGGGAAGGGAAGAGAACTGCTATTCTACCATATGCCCAAAAGGTAGAGAGCAGGTAATATTTAATGAGCAGCACTAATGACTAGCACATTCTCAAAATGCCCAACTAAGGTGGTTTTGTGACTACTCATGAGTGACATAAAGATCCATGACAAGGAGTCATTTGTAACTTTACTGAGGCATGAATTTGAATCACACATGTTAATGAGGATGCAGCTGGTTGGAGAGAGCACCAAAGCAAGTTTCTTATCTGTGAATTAACCAAGAACTGCCCAATATCCACATCACATCATATCATATTGCAACTTTGTTGTTCTCTTTTGTTGCAAATGCACTAATGCTCATAAAGTATACTTAGGTTTCATAGGGGAAATTATCTGCTATAAATTTGGGGACTATCAGAGTTCTTGGGACATATCTCATTTTGAACATAAGGGTTCATTCATTGATTTGCCAGTCACATCTATTGATCATGGCAAAGATTCATACCAACTACTGTTCTTAGCCACAATGCCTCTCCATTCATAAGATTCACAGTGACTAAGATGTATACTGACTGGAATTCAATGAGTCCAGTGTATCAGAGAGACAGTCATATATCAAAGTGCTCTGGGTACTGCGGAGTTCTTCATCCCAAATTGTTAGAGACTGTGACACGGGAAAGAGCACAGGATTTGCAGCACAAAGACTCACTAGCTGAATAATCTTAGCATGACAGTGAACGATTCTTAGCCTCAGTGTCTTTCTCAGAAAATGAGGCTATAATATGGCAGGTCATTTCTCTCTTCCTTGCCTCACTTTTTTCCTTCTACCCCTCATTCCTATTGAAATTATGCTATGAGAAACTCTCAAATTTAGCAAAGAGAAGGGTTTGTTTGTCTCCATTTTGAAGAATCTAAATACCTGAGCCTCCTATAAAACGAGGCAAAGGCCATAAGGGTCTACCTTTCACATCTCAGCAGGGACCAGAACACAGGACTTCATGTCCCTGATTCTAGGAGGGAACCAGACCCTGAGGAGTGGCAAGGAGAGAAGGAGATCAAAGAAAGTAGAAGCCTCTGAAAGACCTCGTAAAGTAGACTGAAAGGTGGGGCTCAGTGAGGAAAGCAAAACTGTGTTGTACATCACCGTCTGTGTTTTCTTACCTGCGTGCCTGTCTGGACATTCCATGCACAACCAATGGTTATGATAATAACTCTATCACTAAAGGCAGCTGTAGATCAACAGGTTTTCAAATTATAAAGTGTTATATTCAAATGTGAGGGATTGGGGCCGGCCCTGTGGCTTAGCGGTTAAGTGCGCGCGCTCCGCTACTGGGGGCCCAAGTTCGGATCCCAGGGCGCACCGACGCACCTCTTGTCCGGCCATGCTGAGGTGGCGTCCCACATACAGTAACTAGAAGGATGTGCAACTATGACATACAACTATCTACTGGGGCTTTGGGGAGAAAAAGGAGGAGGATTGGCAATAGATGTTAGCTTAGGGCTGGTCTTCCTCAGCAAAAAGAGGAGGATTGGCATGGATGTTAGCTCAGGGCTGATCTTCCTCACAAAAAGAAAAAAAAATGTGAGGGATTATAATTATGATCTCAAGGATTACAGTGTGTGTCAGTGTGGAATTCCTCCAGAGGGCAACTCGGTAGGGGCATATTTGAAGTCCTTTAACTTGCTGGATCTAGAACCATACTTAGAGTTTTCATGTCCTGAGCCTTTCTCCCATCTGCTTTATCAAGGACTTTCTAACACAGTTTTGAGAAATGAGTTATTCCACACAAGCACAAAGGCATGCCAGTTAGAGAAAATGTTTCCAACTGGAATAATTCTTAGAGTTGGAGCTGGGAGAGTTCTTATAGATCATTTAGAGAAGTGTTGTCCAATAGAACTATCTGTGATCGTGGACATGTTCTGTATCTGTGTTGTGCTATACGGTAGCAGCCACTAGCCACATATGACTACTGAGCACTTGAAATGTGGTTAGTGTAACTGAGAATCCTAATTTTCAAATTTATATAGTCTTAATTTAAATTTGAATTTAAATAGTCACATGAGGCTGGTGGCTACTATATTGGATAGTGCAGATTAAGGAAAAGGTTCTTGACCTGGGACCTATAAACCTCCTAGTGTCCAAGGGTAGCCTTCAGAAATAGCATAAAATCATCTAAAATTGTATGCAAAATATTGAGTATGCAAAATAATACTGTTTATCTTCCAATAATACATAGCTATCCAAGAACAAGTATTAAGTAAATTAGGGTGTTTATGGGGAGGATGGTACAGGATTGGGAATGAAAATGGGGATGAGAGGTGAAAGTGAAAATAATAAAATAAATAAAATAAAATAAAAATAAGAAGATGGCTCCGCACAGACTAAAAATGACAGTGGACCAAGAACTGAAGAGTATAATAACTCAACTCTTTTGTACCCAAGGTACTAAAGAGAAAGAAAAAATTGTTTGTATGGATGTTTTACTTAGCTTTCATCAAATTTTCAAAGAGGTTCAAGACTCCCACCAGAATGTCAAAAATCTCTGAGCTAGGGGAGAATAACCTCAGAACAGAAGGGATGGGAATGGGATGTGGGTTGGTTAAATAATATAATAGACAACGTTTTATCTGACACAATGGGGATTGGCAGTTGGCTGGTTAACAAAGAAAGTGCAAAATTTTATCTTAAAGTGGGAAAACATAAAAAAATATTACTCATACATTTAAAATACTGTATTTCAACTTATATAAAAGTACATGTATTTGCCTTTTCCAGTCTTCTGGTGTGGAGCCAAGGACTTTTCTTTGTGAATGAGTTCATTGACTAGATTTTTGCATTATATTTCTCCCACAAATCAAAACCATAATGCATTTTCTGATTTCCAGTGTGGTTCTCTAAATGGAGGAAGAACATAGAGACACTTCTGAAGCAATCTGAATGCAGATTTCTTCTTGAATTTCACAATTTTCCAAAAATTTTATAGTTATTTAGCACACATCTAGTTCAAAGGAAATTTGTTTTCAATTTGACTTAATGAATCTTTCCAAAGTAAGAAACTAGGTTTCATAAAAACATCCTCTCTCTCCCCTCAAATGTCAACAATTGTAGGTAGGTAGAATGATGGTCCCCCAAAATGTCCATGCTCTAATTCTCAGAATCTAAGAAAATGTTACTTTAAATGGCAAAGGGGACTTTGCAGATGTGATTAAATTAAGCATCTTGAGATGGGTAGGATTATGCTGGATTATCTGGTGGGTCCAATGTAATCACAAGGGTCCTTGTGACAGAAAGAGGTGGAGACTCAGAGAGTAATTTAAAAATACTATGCTTGTGGCTCTGAAGATGGAGAAGGGAGCCAGCCACAAGTCGAGGAACGCAGGTGACCTCTAGAAACTGGAAAAGACAAGGAAACAGATTCTACCTTAGAGCTTTGGGAAGGAATGCAGCCCTGCTGATACCTTGATTTTAGTCTCATTTCAGACTGACCTCCAGTTAAGATAATAAATTTTTTTATTTTTTTAAGCCACTAGGTTTGTGGTTATTTGTTAAAGTGGCAATAGGAAAGTAATACGCCAGTTTACATAATAGTTAATTAAATTAAATAATTATAAATGCAATGAGCATAAACTGATTTGGGAATAAATGCAAGCAACCCTTGCAAAACATGTAATCCAATTTTTGAGACCTGAAGTCTACAAGCAAACGAGTGAGGTATACTAGCAGTGATTACTCAGGACGCTGTGGACATCAATCAGCATGTTTTTTGGGAAAATGGAGACCATACATCAATCCAGCCAGCCAATCTCTTAATCCAGAGAGAGAGCATCCATTTTAGTGGCTAAGTTTTTTTGTGTGTGTGAGGAAGATTAGCCCTGAGCTAACATCCATACCAATCTTCCTCTGTTTTTTTTTGTTTTTGTTTTTTTTTGCTAAGGAAGACTGGCCCTGGGCTAACATTGGTGCCTATCTTCCTCCACTTTATATGGGACGCTGCCACAGCATGGCTTGAGAAGCGGTGCATCGGTGCACGCCTGGGATTGAACCCGGGCCACCAGCAGCGGAGCACCTGCACTTAACCACTACGCCACGGGGCCGGCTTGTGGCTAACTTTTTTTTTGGGTGGTCACTATATGCTAGGCACTGTGCTAATCATTTTACAACAATTTGGTAAATAAATACTGTTTTCAACTATATTTCACCAATGAGGAAATTTAAATTCAGAGTGCTTAAATAACTTGTCTCAGACCACACAGCTAGTAAATGGCAGACTTACTAGCCAACACTTGTTCTCTGATCCATCTGATTTGAAAACCTAGGGTCTTAAGGTCCTTTCTAAACTTGAGTTTCTATATTTCCCAGATGCTAACCCAAACATCTCATTTTACAAGTGAAAAAACTACAATTAGTCTAACCAATTCTAGCTCTGTCACCATAGTAGTCAAGATCACAGCAAGAAATAGAATAATTAGACAGGGTAATTTGAAAGGAACTGAATAAAGTATTTTTCACAAGATGTGTTTTTACACACAGTCAGAAACACATCAAGTGAGTCAAAATGGAGTTTACTCCACCTCAGGGAAAGAGGGCAAATAGGATCGCATGACATGGCATGACATGGTATAAACAGTATAGTTTGTGATCAGGAAATATAAATCAAGGGACATACAGACATTTCTCTTGGATGTATTTAGCATTACATGGCATTGCTATGAAATTCATTTGAGGTTTGATAAATATGTGGCCACACAGTGATTCTAGTTCAGCTGCTTGCTAGCCGTGTGCTCTTAGACAAGTCACTTACCCACTGTGAGCCTTTGATTCCTCATCTGCAAATCACCTCCTACCATCTTCACAGGGTTGCTTCAGAGATTAAATGAGCTAATGGATATGGAAGCGCTTAGTAGATAAACTAAAACATCCTCTAGAGATATGAAAGATTACAATTACGTGTGAAATAAGTGAAATGGATGATCAGCATGGCAAACCATGTTGTGAGACGAAGCAGTCTTACTCAGGACTCCCTCTGAAGTGAGCAGAATTTTAGCTCATCAAAGAAATGTTGGTTTTTGTTTAAAACCTTGCTAATGTTACAGGCTTGTCACCCAGGACCTCTCATCACTGCCTCTGATGTCTAGGAAATGCAAATCGAGTATCATTTTAAAATAAAACAAGATGACAAATTAAAGCCCAGGCAGATTCCTTTGCAATTACAACCTAACACTGCAACTGGTTCTTGTTAAAATAGTCTCATTAAATCCAACTGTTCAATTCCCTCTGCAATATACAGTATTTAACTATTGCTATACCGTGAAACCACATATTTATTATAAAAATAAAATGTCAAAAATCACAAGCACTGTGGCCTTTAATTTTTTAAAAAAGTCTTACTCAAGTCCTTGAAAGTATAAATAATATATAGTGATGAGTGGGATGCTCAGATCTGTTTTCTGAGAAAAATGTTTTTGTTTGAATGTATGAACTGGTGAGACAGAATAGATGCTAAAGGAATTGTGAAAAACATTATCTTACTTTTACATCTCTCACACTCCTAAGCAAAATATTTGCTAAATGAACACTGGAAAGGAAGAGAGGGTGGCAGGTAAATGAGCAACTGATGTGGAGAGACAATTCACAAAAGATATGTAAATGATCAATAATAATATTAAAAAAACTTCAACTGTAAGCTCCATGAGAGCAGGGACTTTGTTTTGTGAACTGTTCTATCTCTAGAGCCTCCCACAGAGCTTGGAACATAGTAGATGCTCAATATTTATTGGCAGGATGAATAAACTTTCCTCGTATTTGAATAAGTACAAAATAAAACCATAATAAGATGACATTATTCATCCAATAGATAACCAAAATTTTGATTTTGTTTTTCATGATAAAACTCAATGTTGGCAGGGCATAGAAGGAGAAGATTTCAAGTATGATTCTACCTTTTTGAAATCATTTGGGGGAGGGGGGAGAGAGAGAAAAGAAGGAGAGAGGAAGAGAGAAACACAGAGAAAGAGAAGGAAAAGAAGGGAGAAATGGAGGGTCTTTAAGTTCATCTACTCTAACTCTCTCATTTTACAAATGATGATGTCACCCATTTATTCAAGATGGGAAAATCCCTGCCGACAAGGAACTTACAGTCAAATGGAAGAGACAGGCACTGAATAAAGTTATTACGAGAAGTGCAGAGTGCTATGGGAGTGTGTAATGGGAGACGCAGCCTAGACTCAGAGAGAGCTTCCCAGAAGTGACAGGTGTAGGACTTAAGCAGAGGAAGAAGCCCAAAGACTCTGGACTTATAAAAAGTCAGTGGTGGTACAAGTAATACCTCTGGACATTATATATAAAACAAAATAAGAAGACTATGAAGAGTGAAGAAAGCAAACCAGCTAGGAAACTGGAGACCCAAAGGACAACACTGCAAGAAGTTTCCTGGCTTTTCTTTTTGCTTCACATATGCCAGACTGAATGCTGGAGAAACCAGCAACCTGGAAATGCCAACAGGTACAGATGAAAAAAAACTCCAAAACAGTAAAAGCCTGTTCTCTCTAAGCAGAGGACCAGGAAAGGTACAGCCTAGCAAGATAGAAAACATTTAGAAGATAATCGCTGTACTCCAGGCAAATACCACAGAAAAAGATACAGCAATAGATATCACTCAATCTGAACAACAGAGAGAAAATAGACTGAAAAAAAACAAAAATAAACAGAGCTTCAGGGATCTATGCAACTGTAACAAAAGATATAACATTCATGTCATCATAGTTTCAGAAGGAGAGGAGAAAGAGGCTGGGGCTGAAAGAAGACATGAAAAAATGACTGAAAACTTCCCAAATCTGGCAAAAGACATAAATCTACAGATTCAAGAAGCTGAGCAAATTCCAAACATGTTAAACCCAAGGAAATCCACAACAAAACACATTATAGCCAAACTTCAGGAAACCAAAGACAAAATATATATATATCTTGAAATCAGTAAGAGGGAATCAATACCTTACCTATGGAGGAAAAACAGTGGATTTCTCATCAGAAGCCATGGAGGCCAAAGGAAGTGGCATAAACATTTTCATGTGCTGGAACTGGAAGAAAAGAACTGTGAACCCCAAATCCTATGTATCCTGTGAAAATATCCTTAAGGAATTAAGGACAAATCAAGAAATTTTCAGATAATGAAAATCTAAGAAAATTGGTTTCCAGAAATTCTATTCTAAAAGTATGGCTAAAGTAGGCTCTCTAAACAGAAAAGCAAAAATAAAAGATAAAATCTTGGAATATCAGGAAGAAGAAAAATAAAAACATGGGAAACAAAATATGGATAAATACAGTAAACTTTTCTTCTCTTATTGAGTCATTTAAATTATATTTGATGAGCAACTAGAAAGCTGTGCAACTATGACATACAACTATCTACTGGGGCTTTGGGGGAAAAAAAATAAAGTAAATAAAATAAATAAAAAATAAAATATTAAAAAAATAAATTATATTTGATGGTTAAGCAAAAATTATAACACTGATATGGTTCCAAATACATGTAGAAGAAATATTTAAGGTAATTAACTATAAACAGGAAAAAGTAGGAAAGTAAAGAAAGGTAAGGTTTTTATACTTCACTCAAACTGGTAAAATGATGATACCAGTATACTGTGATATGTTATATATATAATGTAATTCTTAGAGCCACCATTTAAAAAAGGTATACAAAGAGATTGACTCACAGCCCGGTGGTGCAAGTAGTTAAGTGCATACGTTCCACTTCAGTGGCCCGTGGTTCATGGGTTCGGATCCTGGGCGAGCACCAATGCACTGCTTGTCACACCATGCTGTGGTGGCATCCCATGTAAAGTGGAAGAAGGTGGGCACAGATGTTAGCTCAGGACCAATCTTCCTTGGCAAAAAATGAAGAGGATCAGCATCAGATGTTAGCTCAGGGCTGATCTTCCTCACACACAAAAAAAACAGATTCACTCAAAAACACACATATAGATAAATCAAACAAGAATTCTAAAATGAGTTTTATATAACTCATAACCCAAAGGAAGGCCAAAAAATAAATAAATAAAATAAAATGGAAGACTTAAGCCCTAATACATCAATAATTACATTAAATGTAAATGATCTAAGTCACCAATTAAAAGTCAGAGATTGGCAGAGTGGATTTAAAAACGTGACCCATTGTATGCTATTTACAAAAAACTCACTTCAAATGTAACAAGTAATACAGGCAGATTAAAAGTAAAAGGACTGAAAAGAATATATCATACAAACATTAATAAAAGAAATATAGGCATTCCTATCAAAGGCTCTCCACCTAAGGAGACTTCAAGGCAAAGAAAATTACCAGGGATAATGAGAAACATTATATAATGATAAAAAGGTTAATCCAAAAAGAAGACAGAGCAATTCTAAGTGTGTACGCACCAAACAACAGAGCTGTAAAATATGTGAAGCAAAAATTGATAGAAATAAAAGGAGAAATAGACAAATCCACTATTGTAGGTGGAGACCTCAACACCCTTCTCTCAACAATTGATAGCACAACTAGACAGAACATCAGATAGAATATAGAAGAATTCAGCAACACCATCAACCAACAGGATCCAACTGACATTTGCAGAACACTCCACCCAACAACAGGAGAATACTCATTCTTTTCAAGTGCCCATGAAACATATGAAAGATAGATTATATATCCTGGGCCAGAAAACAACCCTTAGCGTATTTAAAGAACTGAAATCGTGCAGGGTGTGTTCTCCAACCACAGTGGAACCAAACTAAGATCAATCACAGAAAGACAGCTGGAAAATCTCCAAACAACTGGAAACTAAACAACACATTTCTAAATAATTCATAGGTCAAAGAGAAAGTCTCAAGGAATATAAAAAAAAAAAAACTACATTTTTTTTTAACTGAATAAAAATGAAAATACACCATATCAAAATTTGTGGGACACAGTGAAAGCAGTGCTAGGAGGGAAATTTACAGCACTAAATGTATACATTACAAAAGTGGAAGAGTCGTAAAACAATAATCCAAGTTCCAACTTCCTGACTTAGAAAAAGAAGAGAAAAATAAACCCAGAGCAAGCAGAAGACAGAAATAATAAAGAGCAGAAATCCATAAAATACACCAAAAGCAATAGAGAAAAATCAATGAAACAGAGCTGGTTCTTTGAAAAGATCAATAAAATTGACAAACATCTGGCAAGACTGACAAAGAGAAAATAAAAGACAAATTACCAATATCAGGAATAAAACAGAGGATATCGTTAAAGACTAGGCAGATATCAAAAGGATAATATAAAAATACTATGAACAACTCTACACATATAAATTTGACAATTTAGATGAAAGGGACCAATTCTTCCAAAAACACAAACTGCCACAACTCATCCAATATGGAATAGAACATTTGAATAGCCCTACAACTGTTAAAGAAATCACATTTATAATTAAAAATCTCCCCAAAACAGAAATCTTCAGGCACAAATGGTTTTACTGGAGAATTCTAGCAAACATTTAAAGAATTAACATCAACTCAACACAATCTTTTCCAGAGATTGCTAGGTGTTTACTATGTGTCAGGCCCTGTTCCTACTGTTTTTACATGTCTTGAACTCATTTAATCCTTTCAACAACCCAATAAAATAGGCCCTTTTACTACTCCCTCCCATATGAGGAAAAGGAAGCCCAGAGAGCTTAAGTACACAGCTAGGACATAGTGTGGGAGATCAAAATTTGGCCACCCTGAAATATGTCTCTTTACCTTGATTATTTTCTCTGATGGACATTTGACCTCCCCCATTAACTGCCTAAAGGAATTTAACTCTGGGTATGGACAGACTAGCAGGGTCCTCACTAAGCCCATTCTTTGCAAGGTTCTGTTTACCAAATATTTACATTTGTAAAAGTATTTCCCTCTGTGTACTGGGAAAGGAGGGGGTGGCTTTATCTGTAGAAACTCTTATCAGTACGGAAGAGAGGACTTAAATCTACATACTCTTGATTACTGTGATTTCTGTCTCTCTGGCCACGTTCTCTATAGGTGGCCCTGTAAAGAATTGTCTGACAAACATTTACATTTCCCTCTCCATGTGAATTGTCTTAATCTCAAACCATTACCCTCCTCCCCCCACCCTGCAACATCCTCCTTTGTCTTTAGCTGAAGATGGTATTTAAGATGAGAATTGCCACTGTTGTGTTGAGAAAGTCAGTTTCCCTGGTTTCCCCCATGCATACGTTATTAAACTTGGTATTATTTTCTCCTGCTAACCTGTCTTTTAATTATTCAGCCAGCCATAAGAACCTTAAGGGAAAGGGTGGAGGGGGGGATTCTCCCTCTTCTCTGACAACAGCATAAGCAGGATTCCAGTTTAGGCTTCTGGGCTATATTTGAATCAAATCGGATGCTAAAATTTCTCGTATTTAAATCTTAATCTAATGCCGAATTTATTGTCAAATTTCACTTTTGTGAAGGGAAATTCAGATCTGACCAGGACTTGCTATTTCAACAAAGTAGTTGGGGTACTACCATAGTTGGCATTCTCAATAAAAATATATGTGTTTTGTAAATAAAAATAAAGGTTAGTCCTGCTGGCAACTGTCATACAATTTCCATTGCAATGACAGGTAAGATACATCTGAGAGAATAAACCAGAAAAAAAGAAGTTTGTTATTGGAAATGGTAAGAGCTTCACTATAGCAGGATCAGCCGCACCACTATAATTACAAGAATCAAGAATCAAAACAACTCCTCATTAATTTTTTTCCTTTTTTGTCATTTTACACCATAAAGACTAATTATACCCCTTCCCATTGATTTTAACAAGCACCCTGGATTAAACACCGTAGAGAGACTGGTTGGAGAAAGCTGCCGTATATAGGTGTATCTGAACTGCCTCCAGTAGGAAAAAAAGGTATGTTAAAAACATCATACAGTAGTCTCCCCTTATCCGTGGTTTCAGTTACCTGCAGTCAATTGTGATCTGAAAATAACACTATGTCACAGCTATGTTACGATGCCTACGTCATTCACTCACTTCATCTCATCACATGTATCCTCTCATGTCTCACAAGAAAAAGGGTGAATACAGTACAATATTTTGAGAGAGACTACATTCACATAACTTTTATTACATGTATCATTATAATTGTTCTATTTTATTACTAGTTATTGTTAATCTCTTACTGTGCCTAATTTATAAATTAAACTTTATCATAGGTGTGTATGTATAGGAAAAAACATAGTATATATAGGGTTCAGTACTATCTGCAATTTCAGGCACTCACTGGGGGTCTTGGAGCATATCCCCCGCAGATAAGGGGGCCTACTGTATTGACAAATAAAATTTTCCTGATGAGTATTTTCTCTGAACAAAAGAGAAAACATGACTGACCCCAAAAAAATTACAGAGAAAAATAATTTAAAATTTAATATTCAATAAATGCTCTTCATACTTGTGTATGAAGAGCATTTGTGTTCCTTCTCAACAGCTAAGAGCTCTACATTAACTCAGCTCTCAAAATACTCTGTGATGCCCCTGATGGCAAGTCTTGCCCAAGTTTACTGGACACTGGCCTCGTTTTGTATTACAAGATACTGGCAGGCAAAGGCCATGCTGCTGGGATGTAAGGCTGAATCTGAGGGACAGGGGAATCCTGCGAGTTCCAGGGATTGGGAGTGGCCTACATCAGGGCTTCTCTAACTTTCCAGAGAGGAACCCGACTCCCGCCAGCAAACAGAGCCCTGGAGCATTTGGGATGTACTAGCTGCAAGTGCTTGTATCAGGCTGAAGCGTACGTAATTGCCTTTCTTTGGTATTTCCATTAGATTTAGCCTAATGTAACACCTGCTGTGTACTAGACAGTATGCTAAGCCGTGCTCCAAGCAAAGTGTCTTTTAAGTCTCATGTTTTAAAAAAATTAAGGATCTATTCCAATTTCACATTCTACAACATTATATGTTTGTGTGTGGGGGGGGTTGTTTTTGTTTTTGTTTTTTGCTGAGGAAGATTAGCCCTGAGCTAACATCTATGCCAATCTTCCTCTATTTTTCCGTACGTGGGACACCGCCACAGCATGGCTGGTGAGTGGAGTAGGTCCGTGCCGCAGATTCAAACCTGCGAACTTGGGCCGCCGAAGCGGAGTGTGGGGAGCTTTAACCACTCGGCCACTGAGCCAGGCCCTATATATTTGTTTTAATATAAAAATAATGTTTTTCCCACAAATCTTTGAGAAAAATGAATGCTCCAAGAGGAGCATTTTGCCCATCTATCTTGCAGCTTCACACATCCCTCACAGAGATGACTCTATATTCCCAAGGGTACAAACACCCTGTTCTGAGAATTGCAGGTGACATCCTCCAGGGAGAGATTTCAGAGGCAGATTGGGGGAAAATAAATGCCCTGCTGATGCTTTGCTCTTCTCAAGTCTTCTCTGCAAAATCCTTCCCTTTAGTAAGGCCCCAAAACATTGTTAGCATGTATTTTTTCCAGGAAGAAATGATTCTCATAGTACTTGACAGAACAATTAACACCTAAGGAAACAAGTTATAATGCCAGCTTCTGAATTCACACATACAAAAAGACTACTTTCCATACTGGAATAGCTCCAATTGTAATCTGATGCATAGTTTAATTTAATTTAAATCTGTAATTAAAAATTGTAGCCATCTAGGGCCTCTGATGTGACTCCAAGTTTTCCAAAGGCTTTAGATCCAATCACCAAGATACTGGCAGAAAAGCTGCGAGGGACTTTTTCCTGCTATACACCTATGGATATGTTCAGAAAAAAAAAAAACAGACAGACACGAAGTAAGGCTCTAAATCGCCATGCTATCTCCTGCAGTTCTCTGAAATGTCATTTGTGAACGAAAATATCAGGCAATAAAGGTTTCCTCATAGTCACCCTAACATAATCAGTGACAGGAATGACCTTGGTAGGTTTTTCCCTTTCTTTCTCCCTCTCTTTGCCTCATATCCTGTTTCCATTTACAATAACTATACTCTGGGGTAATTCATTAAATTTTTTTCTTGCTGCGTTTTGTATATCTCCTGTCCTGGGGACCAGGGGAATTTTTTTTTTTTTTTTAGACTGATTGACAAGAATGACTTTGGTTTTGACAAGACTAATGACTACATCCTTAAACAAACACAAATAACAGAGGAGCTTCAACCAGAAAATAATTTCCCCTAAACCGCTAAAGAAACTGGCAAAGTGGTAATTTCAAAGTTTGAACAATTGATGGACTTTTGAATTTAGGGAGACACCTAAACTCAAAACGGGAAAACAAAAACATACAACTGAAGAGTTAGCATTTTCTCCTTTGTCATCGGATCTAAAAGTTCATCCTGGCACCAACACAAAGAAGTAATGATTCCATCAGCAGTCCAACAGATGGCAGGCACGAAATGGCTCTAACCTTCTCCGAGAATGCTGGAGAATAGCTCCGTGGAGTTTAATTTAACAGGATGGCGGCTGCTATTTTCTCTCTGCCGCCTCCTGCACAGCATGCCTGTCCACAGCTCGGAGAGCTACGTCTTAAGGTCCGGCAGTACAGTTCCTCAGATAAACCCTTCAAGACAAGCAAGGTCTCCAGTTATTATGAGATCCTTCTTCTGCATGGGATTCTGTTCCAACAAATGCAACTCAAATTTTTGATTATAACAAAGCAGGTTATGTATGGTGGAGTATTTTTTAGGATCTTTCTTCTATTAGCATTTAAGAGACACTGGAGCACTTTTTTTTGGACAGTGAATCATATTTTTCTGAAGGACTAGAGGCAAAACACTAGAAAGGAGAGGTCTCATATTACAAACTCCCCTCTCCTATAAGTGGTAAGCCACTTATAGGAGAACAGACTTTACTTCTGAAGTTGGTAGGAATTGCTGTCTGTGGCTTCAGGATGCTGGGGATGCAACCTAGAATCTCTGGGGATGGGACCCAGGCGTCAGTATTTTTTAAAGCTCCCCATGGCGTTCCAACTGGCAGTCAAGGTATGAAAGAAATACTGCATTTTAAAATTTAAATACTGCATTTTAAGTTTCTATACATTAATTTAATTTCTATTCTGAGGCCCCAACACACGGGGCTTGTCATTTTTAGGACTCCACCTCTTTACCTGCCTCGGTCTCTCCAAGGCTTGTGTTGAGGTTCTGGGGGTTGCGGGATTAGCCCACACGAGTTAGCGTGTCCCGCCCAGACATCAGGGAAACACTGTGCTGATACTGCAGCCCTGAATTCAGGAATGTCCTCAGACCAGGCTGTAATAGTCAGAGCAGTCTGAAAGTAAACGACATTTAGGCCTGAATATCCTGTACCCTGAAATAGAGGCGTAGAGAGAACCAGCTATCTTCCAAAAGGTAAGTTACGATGTGCCCTCACCAATTCAGACATGATCATCCACAACGGTGCAATCTGCTGCTTCAGGGCCACCAAGCTACACATTTTTGTGCTGATCTTTCCACTATGCGTCCTGTGCTGACTTGTTCTACATCCTTTAAATAAGCAATCATCATTTGATTTACCCAAGAGCTGTTTCTGATCTTACCATCAATTGGTGCCCACTACTGCCATCTGTCAATATCACGATGGCGTAAGCCTTCCTGGAAACCCCCTGGAAACCCCCTGGATCAAGTCAAAAGAGAAAACAAATTCTGCCTTTCTCTTGCACACAGTAGGTGCTCAATAAACACTTGCTGAACTAAGGACTCTACCTGTAAAGGCATTCAGGCTCTAACAAAAGAAAGGCATCAATAGGGCTTAGACAAGGCATTTTGGAAACAAAGTACAGAAATCCATTCAAATACAGTCAAGTAAAAAGGGGACAAATGGAAGGATAATGGCAAATCTCATGGAAACAAAGTACAGGAAGTATAGCTAAGCCTCACAGGTCAACAAACAGCTGCTCTCTCTCCCCCTCCCTCTTTGGGACCACCTGACTTCATGCTGCTGTTTGTCTGTACTGTGCTTCATTTCTTCTCCCTCTGCAGACCCTGGTCCTCTGCTCCATCAGCCCATGGCCCACTCAGGTCATTCAATAAGAGTGGCCTCTGCTCATTTCTGGGAGAAACTTTAATGGCTCACCTTGGAGGAAGCAGGGAGCTAACATCACATGGTTGGTATAACATCCCCACCTGGTGCCACTGAAAAGGACTAGGATCATCACTACAAATGATCAACACAAGCTCTACTGAGTGGTGATACCCCCAAGAAATTCAAATTCACACATAAATATTAGTTATAACACCTTTATTTCAGAATGAGTGCAGGATTGAATTCACAGGTATACAACTAATTTATAGCTCTAAATCACAATAAGATAGATTCAAAAACACTTTATCCTGCACAAAAACTTGGCCTGAGAAATGTTCATTTGAATTTTAATCTACTTTCTTTTCATATTATAGAACTGTATATATAAAAACACTAATACAACTGGGGGAGACAATGGCTTATAGATTAAATCATTTGTAGCAACATCTCACTTATCTTGAGGTCACAGACCTGACAACTGCAGTTGAGGATCAAGAAATAAGTTAGAGGAAGTAGCAGAGCCACTAAGATAACATCACCAAGTCAATGCAGCAATGTTCATTCATTTTACTGCTAGAAAAGCCTCCCAAAGCCTCATTCAGATCCTGTTTACTGTTACTTGACATATAGTTGCAATTACATGATTTCCCAACCCCATACAGCAAATGAGAGGAAAGTTCCTAGAGATAGAAAAGAAAAACTATAAAACCACTCAAAGAGCAGAGCCATTCAGTGCAGGGGCTTTCATAACTATTATAGGACCTGAAAGAATCAAAAACATAAATGATAACCCTGAAAAGATTTCATCGTCTTCAGTAGATTGTTTGCAAAAGGAGGAAAATGTATACTAAATTAAGAGTTTCTTGTAAATGGTTGAAATAAAGCAAAAAAGATGTGCAACTTAAAAGAATAACCTGGAGTTGTCCATACCATGCACCTCACAATGTCTGATAAATGGGATATTACTATACGTATACGGCTTATAAGATACACAAAGCAATTTATATAAAAAGAATACAGCACCTTTTTAATCCACATATGACTGAAACTATAAAAGCCCCTTCATGGTACAAGCACCTCAATCATGTAGGGACAGCTTAAGTCAGCTTCTCTCTGCAAAAGAACTTTATATTGTGTCCTGAGTGATCAATGGTACTAATCAGTGGGCCTGATGGACTGCAAAACCTTCTTAAATGATAGGAGATGCAGAGGCCAAGAACACTTCCCCTAATCAGTGTTTCTCAAGATGTGGTCTGTGGAACAGCACAACCAAATCTCCTGGTGAACTTGTTTTAAAATGCAGATCCCTGAGTCCCAACCGAAATTTCATGAATCAGAATCGCTGGGGTAGCGGCCTGGGAACCTGCAGTTTAGCACACCTCCCCAGAGATTCTGGTACAAGCGGAAGTCCTGGAATCACTATAGTAAATCATCACCTTGAAGTGTAGGCTCAGCAACCCAGTCAGGAGGAGACTGGCCAGGTCTGGGAATTAACCCTTTCCCACCCTTGTTCCTAATGTGCCCACTAAGGCTGTACTCCTGGTTTTGACATTTCTTACATTAGACTATATATAATAAAATAAAGTTAAATGTGGGCTTCTAAGTGGTTTATCATAGGAAAAAGATTCTGACATATAATAAAAATAAACTCTAACAAGCCCTGATTAATTTTAAAAAGAACATAAGATTTCTAAGCCATATATGTGAAGCTTGAAGCAATGGATGCTTGCAGGGGAAAATAAAATACTGAGCGAGGAAACGTGTCTGAAGCAAGTCCAGAGGATTACTCGGGAATGGAGAGGAAAATACATCTAAAAGCAGTCTTGGAGGAGAGGCAGAATGCAGCTTACTTCCAGAACAGGAAAATGCAAATCTATTAACAACTGGCTGGGATGTCTAGGCTGGTCCTTAACATTCTTGAAGCAGAGGCTGGAAACTACTGGCAAACATGTTTTGCTTGGCCAGCACAATATTTTAAACAATCCTTGAATTCATTACCACCACGTAAAAATTGGGACTTGTCTTTTTCTTCAAATTCTGCCTTTTCCTGCAAAATTGGAAATTGGAAGAACTAGAATTGGAAGAACTAGCCACGTGGCCACACTGTACTGGAGCCAAGCAGCAGCTGCACACCTTTAGCAGGGGGTGTGCTCCCAGGGGTCTCCCCAGTGGCCACCACTCTGCTTCACTCACCAGATCACCTGCCAGACCCCTGCAGGCATTTGCATTGGAGCTTCAAGGAATTAAGACAAAAATTCAACCTCTCTGTGCTTCACTCATTCTATTTCTAACAAAAACTCTTGCTACAAAGATCCTTTTCACCTGAGAGGTGTCAAGAAATCAGATAATGCCCAGAGGATTACTTGGGAATCATGTACAATTCATTGTACTGTTCTCATCCTTAGCTGCCCATTGGAATCACCTGGGGTGCTTTAAAAAATACTGGTGCCTGGGTTCCACCCCCCGCCGAGATTCTGATTTATTGGTCTGGATGTAACCTGGGCAGCAGGATTGCATAAAGCTCCCCAGGTAGTCCTAATGGGCAGCAAAGGTTGAAAACTCCTGCATTCAGAGGATGCAAGTGGCTGAGTATGAAGGGTTAAGTTTATGCCAACGTCAACCTGCAAATACAAATTTCTTGCCTCTCACTTGCATGATAATTCACATCACCTCTTATTTTTGGAAATGGGCTATTATTCCCAAAGCCTACTAAATGCCATTTACAAACTGGAAAAGGAGGTCAAAGGGTGTTCTGGTTTCTACCATTCATTTTCCCTCCAACACAATTGAAGAATGAAACACTAAGGAAATGAAGGGAAATTATCCTAAGAGACAAACTCAGGCAGCACAAATAGCTCAAATACAATAAGAAGAGGTTCACAGTGGCAGGCTTCTATAAAAAAATAATTGCTTTGAAATTCATCAATGTACTAAGTGGAAAATTTTTCAAATATTAAAAAAAGAACAATTTCCCTAAGACTTTCCAGTAATGGCCCAATTTTTATCTTAAGAAGATGAATTCCAAATTATTGCCTCTCTTCAAGCTTTCTATTAGGTAGTACACATTTATATTTTGGCTTCCGATCACAGGAAATGTAAATTACTGTCCTCTAATTTTCAAACAGTAATACTATCCTATATTTGAGAAGAACATTTTCAAAATGGTTTCACATAATAATGACTTCTACTTACTGGACTTCTACGTACCAGAGAGTAAGCTAGGCATTTTATATACATGACCTCAAATCAGTCCAACAATCTCACAAAGTTAATTCTATAACCCCATTTTACAAATTTAAAAAACGAGCTCCAGAAACATTTAAAATTATGTACAGGATTATTGAGCTAGAGGGTGCCAGCACTTGGAATCAAACCCAGGTCTGTCTGTCTGAACCTAAACCTGTGCTTTTTACACTGAGCTACCCTGTTTAATCATCACAAGTAGAAAGATCTGTGCCCAATTATCCCCATTTGTCCTGTGAAAAACAGAGAGGTTAGGATCTGCTCCATATCACAGAACGAGTTAGCAGGAGCCAAGATGGCAATCTGCCTCCCCACTCTCCAGCCCATGTTGTTTTAGAGGACCAACTCACAGCTCACGTGCTACATTATAAAAGCTATACTGATGGCAGTTATGTAGTACTTATGGGTAGAAATCAAATGCTCCTGATTTCGAGGAATCTTAAATGTTACTATAAATATGGCTTAGCTTCAACACAGGTCTGGTACATTCCTGTCTGTTCCAGGCCACCTATGAATCAAGTATCCAGTTCAGCTCCTTTATTTGTCCCAGAATCCTCTCGTGAATCCTATGAGCAATGACGCAGATAACAGAAAGGCCCAAGCACCGCTCTTCAGGCCTCTAGCCTGTCCTCGGCTGTCCTGACCAGGCAATCAGCAGGACATCCTGAAGTAGGGCGGACATCACTTTCTGTGGGGTTTTTCCTTTATTTGTAAAATCGTAAGGAGACTGTGCCATAAAAATCAGCTAGAAGGGCTCATCTCCACGAGTGCTGTTATTTGGGGCAGGCTCCCAGGGGAGTGTATCATTTCATGTCCTGGCAGGAAGGTGTCCTCTTCTTTAAGGTGCCGACACTGCATCCAAAAACTGCGTCTTTGATGTGCTGTGTCCAAGAAGTGTTTCTCGAGCAAAAGTAAACACAACACGGCTCCCCTGCAAGAGAAAGCAAACAGGCTTTATCACCTCATAAACATGACTCACCAATCAATACTTATTTGCCCTCTTTTCTGAAGCAACTCTTAAGAGTCACTTGAATTCTATCGCTTTGGATAATTCTTGAAGAAATTGCATTTCTGCCTCCTAATGATCTTTGAACAAAGCAAGCACCTCATTTTATTAAGTCCAGCGACCCAGAGGAGCTGGTTCAAAGGGGAGTTAAGATATAGCTAAAATTGAGGTCTTAATCATTCCTTTTTTTTTTTCTTTTTTTTTTTTTTGTGAGGGAGATCAGCCGTGAGCTAACATCCATGCCAATTCTCCACTTTTTGCTAAGGAAGACTAGCCCTGGGCTAACATCTGTGCGCCTCTTCCTCCACTTTATATGGGCTGCCGCCACAGCATGGCTTGACAAGTGGTGCATTGGTGCGTGCCCAGGATCCGAACCCGGGCAGCCAGCAGCAGAGCACATTCACTTAACCGCTATGCCACGGGGCCGGCCCCGAGGTCTTAATCATTCCGATGTGAACAAACTCTGCTATGTTATCAAACCTCACCAAGCCCGGTCTCCCAACTGCCAGCGGCAAGAACAAACAGATGTCAGGGCTGTTTTATTCAAAAAGGACAGGAAAGGGCCAGCCCCATGGCTTGGCGGTTAAGTGCGCGCGCTCCGCTGCTGGCGGCCTGGGTTCGGGTCCCGGGTGCGCACCGACGCGCCGCTTCTCCGGCCATGCTGAGGCCACGTCCCACATACAGCAACTAGAAGGATGTGCAGCTATGACATACAGCTATCTACTGGAGCTTTGGGAGGAAAAATAAATAAATAAAATTATTAAAAAAAAAAAGACAGGAAATCAAAAATCTATCAAATGGATGTGTCAGCAGCAACACCACAGCATATTGGTTAGTGAGATTTGTGCACCTCCACTTTGGCTCATGACAAAACCACCTTCTAAGCTTTTGAATTGTCAAATACCCACTTGGATACACAGGCCAGAGAGTTCTAGAGAGTATCTTTAGTGCTAGGTATGATAAACAATGTGGTCACATTCTATGTGAAGTTAAATTATACAAATTTGAAATGTGGTATGATATAAAAATATTGAATGTCTCCTTATGCATATTTGTGCAAACCCCACAGAATGTTTTTTAAAAATTAAGAATTGCAAAATTCCAAAGCTGACAAATTGAGTTAATTGTACACAGCACCTTTACTATTTCCACATCAGAGCGCTACTTTATCTGCTAAATAAAATGCCTATATTTCTACTCCATTATGCGTATGCATTGGAACTTTGAGCAATTTCAATGATCACTGTTGCTAGTATTTAACTTCACTGTTGTGATAATTTTAATGCTTTTGTATGCCTTAAAATAATATCACTCAAGGGAGGATGTTAGAGCTAATGAAGAGAAAATAAACTGTCACACTATTAACTTTGGTATAGAGGTAAGATGCAATCAAACACTATATAAAAAAGGCCAAACAGGGGCTGGCCCCATGGCCTAGTGGTTAAGTTCGGTGCACTCCACTTTGCCGGCTTAGGTTTGGCTCCCAGGCACAGACCTGCACCACTTGTCAAGCCATGCTGTGGAGGCGTCTCACATACAAAATAGACGAAGATTGGCACAGATGTTAACTCAGGGCGAATCTTCCTCAGAAAAAAAAAAAAAGGCCAAACAACAAGGCTCCCTGATGTTAATTTAGGACAGGGCATGCTCTAACCCAGGGGATAGAACACCTTTTCTTAAAGGACCAGATAGTAAATATTTTAGGCTTTGCAGGCTGTAATATCTCTGTCACAACTATTCACTCTGCTATTGTAGCCAGAACATAGCCATGGGCATAGCTGTGTTCCAATAAAACTTTATTCACAAAAGCAGACAGCAGGCTGGATTTGGCCTATGGGCTGACTCCTGCTCTATAGCTATAGAGCTAATTTCCCCCCTTCCTTTTAATGTAGCATTTTACTGCTCATAAAACCAGTAGCTCCCCCACCTACAATCATTCTTCCACAGATAGAACTAATCTTGAGAAAATGAAAAGTTCCATTTAAACAGGAGCATTTATTTCAAGCTTGCAAAAACTTTGTAAAAATAGTCAAGAAAATGGGGTAAAAAAAGAAAAAAAGTGAAGCAGTAAGCTGGCAACGACACTGCAGCAACATCAAAGCCTCAAAATGTTCTATATCATGTTTTTGGTGATGCTTACATAACTGTTTATATTTGTCAAAACTTACCAAATTGTACACTTAAAATTAGTCAATTTAATTGTACATAGATAATACCTCAGTGAAGCTGATTTTGGAAAAACCTTAAATAAAGCCTCAGCAATAGCCTCTCATTTGCAGTAATTATAGATTTATGTGGTAAGAGTGTACATTCCTTACTTTACACATTTGCTCATCTGAGAAACTGTTCATGAATTACGAGAGGCTGAATTACGTAAATCCTTCAGGAACTCCATTGCACTGAATGCATTCAGTGCAAGTGTCCTGCACTAAACGCCCAGTAGCATCCAGACCTCAAGCACCTCACGTAAGAGAGGAGAATAATTTGCTTTTTAAAAACAACACAAAGCCCTGAGTTCATGACTCAGGGTAAAAACACAAAAACAAGAACTTGGGTAATTTAAGACAATTGGTAATGATTGTTTAATTTCCTCATTTTCACTAGCAACACTTTAAATCAAAAACACAAATTGATGTGAGTTTCATCTCCTTTCTTTTCAGTTGTCTTCGCTCCAGGCTGGAGCCTGTCAACATTCAAGCAGCAAAAAAAAAGGCAAACAAGAGGCTGGGATGCTAAAATCGGGAAAGCCACGCAAATCATTCCTCTGATTAATCTAAAATTGACGGAATACATGAAAACAGTTTCAAAACCCCATCTACGAGCTTTCTCAGTGCCCTTGCATTTAATGTCTCATTTCAGTGACGAGAACTCATTTAAAGCAATCGTTCTCCAAGTGTGGTCCCTGGACCAGCAGCAGCAGCACCACCTGGGAACTTGTGAGAAACACAAATTCTCAGGCTCTACCGGGACCTACTGAATCAGAAACTCTGCGAGTGGGACCCACCAATCCATGTTTAACAAATCCTCCAGATGCTTCTGATGCTCACTAAAGTTTCAAAATCACTAATTTACAATTTGGGAACCAACGTATACTTTTTCCCTGTAAGTGGAGTCCCCTCATTTTCTTATTTAATGTGGAGCTGACTTTAGACCCCACCCTCCAGGGTCAGATGGGATCTGTGCCCAAGTGCACGAGCACTAGAGTTGCTTAGTGAGCCTCAAAGAAACACCAGCCTGGGAAAACAGGGAGATGTGGCCAAGCTCTTCTCTACAACTTTTCAGAAAACAGAGTGGATGTAGGAGCACACCATATTTAGACTCCATCCCAGCATTTTTTGAGCACCTGCCATGTGCTGTGCCTATGCAAAATGAAATTATCGTGTTTACTCTTTCCAGTAATAAATAAATCTATTAGTATGTGTTAAGTATAGAAGGCTTAATATTAATCAAAATGGAGCCAAATCTGCAAACAAGCAGAAACACTTCATAATTCTCCAATTTTCATTCGTAGGTCTGGCCAGCATGCTTTAAATGCTGAGGTACTTGTACACAAATGTTTCTTTTGCTTCTTCTTTGGTTAATTGTTCTCAAAGTTTATTATATATCACAAGTAGAGTACCAAGTTGCTTATATAAAACCATGTGTACTATAGTTTTAAGCCAACATAAGGAAATTTGAGGTAATTCTGCATTACCCACAACACGGTTTGCTTTACTTAAAGGTTTTATGTTCTCTCAGATGTTAAAAAACTAAGTCTTATAAATTTTCTAAGATGCAAATCCACTGTACTCATTTATTTTAGGCTTTATTCTGTCTTATATAATTTTGTTTTACCTTTCTACTATGAAGAACATTCTCCCTGATGTAGACAATCAAAACTTAAGGATAAGAAAAAGTTAAGTAGTTCTGAAATCCCCCTGCTATTAACCCTACATCATTTGCCCTAACCTAGAGGTGGCATGTGCTCCAGCACAAGTGCCATCTTCCTTCCATCCTGTGCCCGTGGCAGACATGGCTAATCAATCAAGGCACTCTTAATCAGAGCCTGAGAATTATTCTCAAGACCTCAGAATCCTTCTCAGTAGCATTTCAGGCAGCCACTCCCAATCGTTGGGAGGATATATGACTGATAAAATATATTTATTTTCACTGGCCAATCAACATGCCCCTTTCTTGTATTCCTTCCTGCTCCAAATACAGCTTTAAACTCCTCCTTTCATTGTTTTCATTGAACAATAAAAATAAGCCTCAGTTAATCCTGAACTGCAGTCTCTACAAATCTATGCCACATTGAGGGCTGCAATCATGTGGGATTGTGCTGAGCAGTTTAAACAATTTGAATGCAGTTGTAACCCAGCAAGTAGTACAAAACTGCTCTGAACATCAAAGAACCAAGTAAATAAAGGTACTGAAGAGATAACAAAACACCTGTGAAACAGCATCCCGTGCATATAACTGAGAAATGTACAGCATGAATAGCCCAGGGAGGCTGATGCATAATGCCAGGCTTATAAGCATGAAAACATGGCTTGAGTAAATAATTCTGATTTTGCTTTTGGTACTCACTGATGATTCTTTATTCGGCTAAAGGGGCACCACACTGTTCCTTTAGCAGCATTTCCATTATTCTAATTCCCTATAGAGAGAAGAAAGAAAAATCAAAATGCCATATTTTACGGACAAGCAGTTTTACATATATCACAAGCCTTTCCCTTCAAGAAATCCAAGTGATGGCCATATATTTGTTTCAGAAGAGTAGGCTCATAATTATACCTTACATTTTTATAATACTTTACTCAGCAATTTCACATACATTATGTCCACATGCACTCAAAACTACTCAGGGAAGTAGACAGAGCGGAGTTTAGGGTCTCCATTTTAAACATAAGAAAACAGTCCAAGAGAAGTTGGGTAACTTCCTGAAAGTGGCCCAGCTGCTAAGTGGCATTGCCAGAGCTGGAATGATAATGGTAATAGTTAATATTTATTGAACACTTACAAATGTGCTACACTTACTGCTCAGGTTCTTATGTGCATTATCTTGGGTGGTGTGTGCCGGGTGCACTGTGGGGATCCCCTCCAGGACGCGGGCACTCCTTCCCTATCTGCCAGCACTGCAGGCTACTGCTGGCACACAGCCACCCTCAGCCAACAACTGAGAGCCCTCTCCAATAACCCTCTGCACAAAAATCTCCATCTCTGAGTCTGTGTCCCGAGAGCCGGCCTAGGACACCTTGTTTAATACACACAAAACCCCTGAACAAGTACTATTCTTAGCCCCATTTCACTGATGAGGAAACAGAAACTCAAAGAGGGTTAAGTAATTTGCCCAAAATTACACAGCTCTTAAGTAATAAAGCCAGGAAAGAACTCAGGCATTCTATTCTGGTTTCAGGGTCACCCTTAATCTCCTCGCAGTGCTCCCTCCACTACTGTACATATCAAGCTGTCTACCCACCCATCTTGCCCAGTGAAATTCTACCCTAGAAGAACAACAAAAGCAGATATTCCCTCTTTCCTCCTTCAAGGACAAGTTCTGTAGACCAGAGGATAAACCTTCAGATGGAAAGACAGGATTATCATGTAATTATGAACGAAGGTCTTAAGGAAATCAAAACTGGATCTGGAGCAATGGGACACACTGTTCTCAGGGACTATAAAGTAGTTTAAAGAGAATAATGATCCAAGCTAACTTAAAATACAGTTCCCCAGGCCCCTCACAGGAAGACTTTGATTTAATAGGACTCAAGGAGGCCCCAGAGTGCTAAAACTCTAACAAGCACCCAGGTGATTCTCAGCCTACATGAGAAAGGTAGGGACTTCCTACTTGGGGTTTGTTGTGAGCCACAGGAGGAGGATGCATCTCTAGAGAAGACAATACAATATATCTAGTACCAAAGTACACAGAACAAAATGTATCATTTCCTTGAGGTTTCAGAAGGCCTTCAGATTCTGGCTGGCCATCACCACAAATACTGCCACACTCCTGGAAGGAAGAAGTATTAATTAAAGGATCTTGACAAAATGCCAAGGACAACAGAGTGTTGGGTGAACCAAAGTAGCAAACTGTGGGATGAAGGGCACTGCATCAGAGTCCGGAGACCTGGGTTCTGGTCACAGCCCTGCCAATTATTCAGCTGGGTACCTTAGGCTAGTCACTTTTACCAAGGAGTAACTTAGACCAGAGAGCTCAGGGGACCACGAGGCTGACCGGATAGTGCAGCTGCACACCAGAATTACTAGGGGAACCCAGCAAGCAAATACAGATTCCCAGGCCCTACCCAGACTGGATACAATCCGAATTTCCAGGGCTGGGGCCTGGAATCTGTAGATTTATAACATACCTCACGTAGTTCTGAAGCACAACTAGTTCATCCACTAGAATTTGCAAATGGCAGCTTGACACTACCTCCAAGATCCCTTCCAACTCTGCCAGCCTGGGAATTGATGAAACAGCTCTCCTTCGTCATTTTTGAAGATACAGTACCTACTGTACTATCATCGTCTGAGAGCTACTCTCCTTTTAAAGAATTAGGGGGAAAAGGAGGGAGGCAGGGGATGAAACAACCAGTGGAATGAAATTTAAGCTAATTCTTAACATAAGACCTGAACTGTGCTCATTTCTGCTCTCATTCATTCAACAACAGATCTGGTTAACAAATATTTATTATGCAGCTACTGTGTGCACTGGAGATTAAATGGTGAACAAACAGGACAAAGTCCCTGCCCTCACAGAGCTCACAGTCTAGTAGGTTCCGTTCCCCTGTTTCAATGTTTTGTTTCAACAAACCCCTGGACAACAATTAAATGCCCTCCTTCTATTTTCAAGAAGAATAAAAATGGCCACGTTACTTCCATTTCAAGCTTCTTTTTGCAGAGTGGGCCTGTAAATCTATATGGGATGTCTTTAAAACCAGAAAAGCACACTCCTTCCTTAGGAAGTAAGCGCTGGTGCACTCTCTCCATTCATCTAAATTAAGAACGTCACCAGTTACTGAGCTGAACACTAATTGACATAAGTGAAGACTTCGAGGGTTGCCTTGGGAATTGAAAGACGTTATTTATTGAATCAATTATGCTCACAATGTGACAGTTGATTTTTCTTTCCCTTTTTTCCCCTTCTCTCATGCCACTTTAGTCTTTTTAAGCAGAACAGTTAGAAATAGAAGGTAGAGAACAGGGGCAGAGAGAGACCTATAAAATGAATTAAAGAAAAAAAACCTAACAGGGAGGCCAAGCCATTATTTAGTACCTCTCTTTGGTAAGGAAAGACCAAATCAAAGCCCAATAGATAGAATCCCTTCAAATAAAGTTCCAACGCTTAAAACTCAACCCCTAGGAGATCAGGCTTAAAGGGGCTAAATTTACACCACTTATCACACAATAATGCCTGAAATGCAGAACAAACATTAAGTGGATTCACCTTTATAGATACAGCTTAAAAGCTTTTTGGACTGACAAACCATAAACCAGCCTGATTTTATTATTTGTTTCCCCTCTGAGAATTTTTTCTCTATTACAAGGCTATCTTTCTCTATTTACCAATGTATGGATAAGTGAGCCCTCTCAGTCTCATTTCCCTAATACTAGAGCTGTGCTGGCCAAACACATCCCCACAAAGGAGCCCCAGAGTCTTCCCGATGCAAAACATTTCACAAATTCCCCAATCTAAGAGTCTCTGAGAAACAGCTGATTATTACAGAAAATGAAAAGCTTGCCTGAGAAGGAGGTGGAATAAGTTGGAACTAAAGGTGGCTAGATCCAGATAGTATATTTATTTTGTTATCGAACTGATGCTTCCTTAGGAAGCTCTGACTTACCTAGGAGGCCTCGAAGAGAGTAATATTAGACCTTATAAAAATTACAAAGTTCTAAAGCAGTTCTCAAAAGATACATCTATGGGGCGTTCTTAACAGAAAAGAATTGCTCACTTAATTATCACAATGATAAAAGACTGGTCATGATTAGATGAAGAACAACTATTTATTTACTGAGCATTTACCAGAAGCTAGGTGACTGTGATAACCAGATCAGGCATTGGAAGATCCCCACTGGAAATAAAGCTTTCTTGTGGGTCACAGCTTTGGAATAAGTACCGTTAACAGTATCAGCGCCCATTGTGTGCAAGAGACTCCACTGATGCAGTGAGGAATAAGATGCATATAAGACATGAAGCCTCTACTCAAGGGATCATAGGTCTCTTGGGAGGAAATAGAGGAATGCAAAATAACTGAAAGGCCAGACAGCCTCTGAGAAGCACTACCATGTTTAAAAGAAAAAAGTTCAATGGAAGAAGGGAATAGAGACTAATCTTGCAGGAAGGGAGGACTTGCAGAAGACACTGGAAGAGGATGGATGTGAGTAAGACCCAAAGTCCAGTTATGGGTGTGACATACAGAGTGAAGGGAAAGACCAAGCAGAGGGAGGCTTAAGAAAAGGCACGGGGGGATGGGAACATTAGTGTGAGTGCAGTTAAGCAACTGTATTCCTGAAGGCAGAGAAAGTGGACTGTATGTAGCAGGAGATGAGACTATCACACTTCCAAACTTTCCACCGTCCCCACTCCCCACCTGCCCACACACACTCTTCCTCCCACCTAGCTCTGCTCTTTCCTAGAAGAGACGACAGCATATAAAACATTCTTGTATTGCCAAAAATGGATTTGTTATGCAATGACACCATTAGAGAGATTTAGGTTGAGTCCAAGCTAGCTTGTGAAACCTTGGGCATTTTGCTTAAATTCTCTACTCTTCAATTGCCTCATCTTTGAATAGAGATAGTATAACATGGGCTTGTCCTAAGAATTAGTTAAAATAATGCCTCAACTGGTTATCAAAGTACCTAGCTTCTGGTAAAAACTCAGTAAATAAATAGTTGTTCTTCATCTAAATCTCTTTCACCATCATCTAATCCCACTAGAATGTAAGCCCCAAGGGTAGGGGTCTTATCTGTCTTGTTCAAAATGTATCTCCTAGAAGAACAACGCCTGTTATATGGAAGGCATTTAGTAAATGTCTACTGAATGAATGAATGAATCCATCAATCAACCAATCAATCATCAGCTTACAAGTCTACCACATTGGACGGTAAGGTGCTCAGGGGCAGAAAACAAAAGTTACTTACATTTTAATCCTTATTGTCTAGTGCAGAATTTGGCACACAATAGGTGCTCAGCATTGATAGATTATAAAACTGATCAACTGATTACTTTGGAATGCCAGGCTGATGAGTCTGAACTTTGGAATTACAGTGCAATCTGTCCAGTAGTTAGCACTCTAGAAAGTGTGGTTGAAAAGATTAGGATGACAAGGGCTGCCATAGGAAATGAAAGAACAAAACAACGAAAAAATGAAAGATGAAAGTAAAAAAGATAAAAGAGAGAGAATGACATGGAAAGAACTGACAGCAGAGGTGGGACTTAAAATGCGTCCTGAAGAATTTGGATTAGCCAAAGGAGTTTAGAAAGTGGGATAATTTTGGATACTGAAGTTTGCATTATAAAACCACTCACCTCTTGATAAAAGGATTTGTATCAAGTTTACTCTAAAAACCTCACTTTCCCTTTTGAGTCTAAATTTTTTTTAAGTCGGTTTACATAAAACTTTCTCAGAATCTTTTCATTTACTTTACCTAGTCATAACGGTATGAGGTAGAATAAGAAAATGTCACTCTCCTGCTTCAACCCTTCAATAGTGTCTCATTGCTCTTATAATAAAGTTCACATTTTTTATCATGGCTTTAAGGCTCTGGATGATCTGCTTCCAGCCCATTCCAACCACAGCTCCCTCCATTCTCCCCTCACCACTATACGGATACACAGGACTGCTTTATATTCATGGAACACGCTCAGTTCCTTGCTTTTTCACTCACTGTTCCCTCTGGCAGGAACATCCCCAGATCTTCCAGTGACCGGCTAGCTCCTTGCAATATGCAGATCTCAACTCACCCAGCACCTCCTCAGAGACTCCCTGATTGCCCTGGCTACAACAGCCCAGGCCACAGTCAGGATCACACAGCCTGGTCTCACTGTCTCTATAGCATTCATCACTCTAAAAAATTATCATGCTTTTTAAATATTTTGTACTGTCTGTCACCCCTGCCCCCCACTCGGCAACAGAATGTAAATTCCATGAGACCAAAGAGAGACCTGGCCAGTGGGTATCGTCTGTGGAGGGCGGGAGGAAGAGGGAGGAATCTGCATCCAGTTTTCTCATCAAAAGGTAAGAGAAACACTTCTCAAAGCTTCTCCAGGAAGAGCTCTTTTGCCACAATAAAGCATCTTTTAATCTGATGCTGTCCAATTCTTTTACAGTTAGGACTTACTCATCTATAAAACTGGGATGACACCAAATAATGATAACAGTTAAAATGTACTGGCCCACCCTGTGTGCCAAGCCCTGTGCTGCGTGCCTCACCTGCATTGGCTTATTTTACCCTCCCATCTGCCTGAGAGGCTCATTACCTTCTTTTTTTAGATGAGACCTGAGGCTCAGAAAAATTAACCCTCCAGGCCAAAATCACACAGTAACTAAGAAGCAGAGCCTCAATCTGACCCAAGGCAATCAGGATTGAGAGTCTGGGATCCAGGATCTTACAACCCTAGGGGCGGGAGGTTTCAATAAGATTGTGTTAGGCGAAGACTATTGTCATGTTGGGTACACAGGCAAGAGCTTCCCTTCCCTTCCCTATTGACTAGGTTCAAAAAGCCTGATACATATATCAGACATTTTAGCCCTGCTCCCAAACTAAATGGCATGATTCTTAATATATAAATCAATATTTAATCACATCTACAAATTATTTTAAATACAATGCTTTTCATGTAGGAATATCTTGCTAGAATGTACGACGACTTCAATATAATTTTCCCATAGTGCCTAATAAACTCTTGAGTAAGATTGATTTTTATTTTGATAGTAACCCAAAATCTTTACGTGTAACTGCAGAACATTAAACTGGTATAATAATTCAGATTCTTCGCTTCACATTATACAGCTTCCTCTCTCTTTAACGAGAATATTTAATCTCACAATTTGTAACGGAAAAGAATATATCCCAAAATAACAAAATCTAAAATTGGAAAGAACATTACATTATCTAACCCAGATAGGAAGCTCTCAGCAAAGGATTGACAGGGGCCCATCTGATTTAGAGAGTTGTCCTGGGATCACATATCAGAATGAAAAGTTACAAAGCCATTTCCATGTTGCCAATTTTCAAATAAAACCTGGCCTGACATGAACATTTTAGCAGCTAAAAGGCATTTAGTCATTGGTGTTTTTCTATTTTATAAAGTGACTTCCCTCACCCTCCACTGTAACTCAATCTATTTTCATTTTTAATTTTTAGAATTTGACCTGGATATGATTTTATTTTTCTTGACTTGGACTTCACGCAAAATATGGCTTCTTCATGTGAATCTGTTAGATATAATCAGAGAACTGAAAATTAATTTATCAGTAATTAAAAAAAGAAAAATCAAGGCCAGCCTCCCACCCAGTGCCACATCCCCTCCTTGATATTTCTGACAATTGATCATCTCTTACCTGCTTAGAAACCTCCACCGACGGGAAGCTTTCTCTTCCTTATTCCATCTACGTCAGCCCTACTATAAGATAATCCGCCTCACACTGAAGCAGCACTGCTCAGCGCCTGGCACCAAAGGGTCCCTGTACCAAGTCTTGTACTCCAGACTAACAAACTAAAAATCAACAAGCTTCTTATCAATTCCCTTTATCAGCCATTTTTTCACTATTCATCAGATTTAAGCTCAGTCACAATCTCCCCTTTGTTTCTTCCTTATTCTGAGAGATAAAATGGTTAGCAGCATGCTTGTGCATTTTATCAATGAATTGTCTCTAACATAATAAATCCATCTGATGCCCATATAATAAATAAATCCAATGGATGCTCAGATAATTCTCCTTTTATCTTTTATCTCTACCCTTCTCTTTCCCCCAGATTCATGAATTTCTATAAGTCAACGATCTTCTTTACACGTAGGGCCAGTCTTCAAATTGGGCATTTCCTTTGAACAAAATATAATTTTCCAAAGCCATATTTCAGTCAAAAACGCATCCCACCAAATCTCAACAATATTGAGGTTAATAATTTATCACAGCTTACTATATGCCAGGGGCTTCACCTACATTATGGCATTCAATCCTCTCAACAGTCCTATGAGGTGAGATACTTTTACTTTCACTATTTCCAGGTAAGGAAACTGGGCCTCAGAAAGGTAAGTAACTTGCTCAAGGTCACATAGGTGGTAAGTAGCCAACCTGGAATTTAAACCTGGATTTCTCCAACTCTTGCCACAATGAGTACTTGCCTCACTGAACTTGTTTCTGTGCCTGTAAAATGGGTGGAAGAAAGAGAATACGCATACTTTCTTGCAGGACTGCTCTGAGGATTCAATGAGGCAACATACAAAGCTACTATAAAGCACGGCCGACTTTGGTTAACCATTACTTCCCATTCTCCCTGTGGCCTGAAAGTGGCTACTGATTTCTTTATGGACCTAGCTCTGACTAGGGGCCCCTCACAATGAGACTCCCACAACAAGGCACCCACCATTCAGTTGGAATTCCTAGAGGGAATGTCAGCAGGGGCTCACCTTGTGCTTGTTCACATTTCACAAAGCCTGTTTTATTGCTCTTCACATCACCTCTGAGAGTTACTAACACTTGTGCTTGACAACACCGAGCCCAGCGGGGTAAACCAGCTTTCCCCCGGTCACAGGGGTCATCAGCAACAGAGACAGAACTAGAATCCAAGTCCCAGGAAAGAACTGATTACCGAGAGGCTGAGGCCCCTACTAGGCTGTGGGAGCACATTACATGCCTTGTCTCATTTAATCCTCACACCCAACCTATGAGTCAGTGACATGAGGAAAAGGAGACTCAGATAGGTTAAGAAACTTGATCAAAGGCACCCAGCTACTAAGTGCAGTATGTTTACAGGGTTCTCTTCTCAAATTACCATAAAACGACACGTCGCCTTAGGCATAGTCCTTCCTGCCATCTCAAAGTTATTTCCATCTACATCTGGGTGGTTCTAATTTTAAAAATTTAGGGAAGGCAGGGTGAGACCAAATCACATGTAGTTCTTGCAATTGCCCTAAAAATAAAAGCACCTCACTACATCTCCAAATGCATTTCATTTTCTGTTGATACCAAGTGAAGCTCCTTCATGCACTTTGGAGAAACTGGAGGACAAACGTGCTCACGAAGCATTTCTGTTTCAACACAGTATCTGCCAATTAGAATTCCTTGGTTAACTGTCAAACGCCAACCTGGAGAGCTCTTTACTTCCCATGAAAAGCCTTTCGATGCTAAACATGATCATCATTTCTTGGGGACAAAACCCAGAGAGTAAATGAGGGATCAGGTTACAACTTGGAGCTGGAGTGCTGTAATGAACACTGGCAACATAAATATGACGGCTCGCCTTCACTCCTCATCCTTCACATTACCTGGGGAGTGCAGAACCATGAAGTCCACGGCAAGTTTAAGAAGTGACGCTTTAAAAAAAAATTCTAGGGGCCGGCCTGGTTGCGCACGCGGTTAAGTGCTCGCGCTCCACTGCGGCGGCCCAGGGTTCGCCGGTTCAGATCTCAGGTGCGCACCGACACATCGCTTGGCAAGCCATACTGTGGCGGCATCCCATATAAAGTGGAGGAAGATGGGCACGGATGTTAGCCCAGGGCCAGTCTTCCTCAGCAAAAAGAGGAGGATTGGCAGATATTAGCACAGGGCTGATCTTCCTCACTAAAAAAAATTCTAAGCATTTAACATCACAAATTAACAAGTGCAACCAAAACAAAAGCTACATATAAATGACTAAAAAATAAAATCTCTATATGCAAACAATGGTCTAAAGATGAACCACCTGCTATTTTTCAGAATCAGTCATTGGCAAAGGGAAAAAAAATAACTTGTAGTGCTTATAGGCACAAATGTTCTTTAAAATTCCCAACCCCCAGAATAAACTGATAAGAGGAAAGGAGAGTAAAACGGAAAAGCTCCGTTTTCCACCCGTGTAGGGAAAAACCCAGTTCTTCCCTGCAGTGTGTGTTTCTTTCCTGTGAGTTTCCTTTACTACTCACACAAAACACTTCATTTCTGACACTTTTGGTCACCAAATGTGTGGGGGTTTTCCCCACAACAAGCAAGCCTCTGACACCAGCCGGGTGTCCTACAATTTAACTCAATTCTGACACCAGCTACCAGAGAAGTGTCAGATCCCACCGGTTAAGAGCTCAGTCCCACAAGACTGCCCCCGCCCCCACAAACACACACACTCCAGACGCCAGTCACAGCTCTGGTTATCTATCACCCCTGCTTCTGATCAACTGGCTATAGTTTGGAGATTCCAACGGCCCCCTCCTTAGGTTCGATTAATTTGCCAGAGCAGCTCACAGAACTCAGGGAAACACTTATTTACATTTATCAGTTTATTAAAGTGTATGATAAAGGATTCAGATGACAGCCAGATGAAGAGATACAGAGAGCACGGTCTAGGAGGGTCCTGAGCACAGGAGCTTCTGTCTCCAAAGTTGGGGTACGTCACCCTCCTGGTGTGCATGTTTTCGCCAAACTGGAAGCTCTCTGCACCCCATACTATTGGGATTTTATGGAGGCTTCCTCACATAGGCATGATCACTTATTAACTCGTGTTTCTAGCCCCTCTCCCCTCTCTGAAAGATGAGGGCTGGGGCTGAAAATTCCAAGCTTCTTTCTAATCATGGCTTTGTCTTTCTGCTGACCAGCCCCCATCCAGGAGCCATCCAGGAGCCAACTCAGAGTCGCCTCATTAGAACAAAAGATACTTCTAGTGCTCTTATCACTTAGGAATTTACAAGGGTTTTAGGTAGGAGCCCTGTGTCAGGGACCAGGGGCAGAGACCAACATATATATATTTTTTTCCATTATTTTACAGAGAGATTGAAGAAAGGGACATAATAACATGGTGGATACTTTTTAAAAGTTGCTCTAGAGCCATCCTTGATGGCCTACTGGTTAAAGTTCGGCATGCTCCGCTTCGGCGGCCCGGGTTTGGTTCCCAGGCGTGAAACCACACCACTGGTCTGTCAGTAGCCATGCTGTGGTGGTGGCTCACATGGAAGAACCAGAAGGACTTACAACTAGAATATACAACTATGTATTGCAGCTTTGGGGAGAAAAAAATTAAAAATTAAAAAAAAGATTTAAAAATTGCCCTAGTATTTCAATTGCTAATTAAATGAGAAGCATTATTAGTTAATCCCTAGGATCAATCCACCCGTCATATTGTTTGGTCTCAGATATTCCTACATGGATTAATAACTCCCACATGGACAATGCTCTAAATCTACCAGCTTGCCTTGAATGCTAAACAGTCTGATAAAATTCTTCTCTTCAATAAAAAACCTGAGGCTTATAAAAAATACATTCAGGGGGCCGGCCCCATGGCTTGGCGGTTGGGTGCGTGTGCTCCACTGCTGGCGGCCCGGGTTTGGATCCCAGGCCCACATCGACAGGCTGCTTCTCTGGCCATGCTGAGGCCGCGTCCCGTGTGCAGCAACTGGAGCGATGTGCAGCTATGACGTGCAGCTATCTACTGGGCCTTTGGGGAGAAAGAAAGGAGGAGGATTGGTGGTGGATGTCGGCTCAGGGCCGGTCTTCTTCAGCAAAGAGGGAGGAAGATTGGCATGGATGTTAGCTCAGGGCTGATCTTCCTCCCAAAAAAAAAAAAAAAAACCACATTCAGGAGCCAGCCCCGTGGCATAGTGGTCAAAGTTCAGCACGCTCTGCTTCGGCGGCCTGGGTTTGTGGGTTCAGATCCCAGGTATGGACCTACACCACTCGTCAGCCATGCTGTGGCAGTGACCCACATACAAAATAGAAGAAGACTGGCACAGATGTTAGCTCAGGGACAATCTTCCTCAAGCAAAAAAAGGGGAAGATTGGCAAGAGATGTTAGCTCAGGGTGAATCTTCCTCAGCAGAAAAAAAAAAAAAATATTCACACATCCTTCACTTGATGAACTGCAAGGGTGAGATTCCTTTTACATAACAAGCATGGTAAGCAATTCTGGCTGTTGTTCTGAGACTGATGCAAAATCTTCAAGGCTGAGGGACAACTCTGATTCATGCCTTGTTTGGAATTTGGCCAACCAATCCATGTTCCCTGCAAAATAATTTGTTAGACTGGCTGAAGTGTAAAGGTGTGAGCTGCTGGAAAAGTAAAATTAGAGGTATATGTAGCCTGGTCATCAAGGGCTCAGATGAAGGGTCTGACTGCCTGGTCTGAATCTAGGAAATGCCGCTCACCACCTGTGTGATCTTGGGCAAGTCAATTCACCTCTTGGTGCCTCCTCATCTATAAAATGGTGATAATAGTACTTATACCACAGAGAATTCTTGAGCAAATTAAAGGAGGTAATGTAGGTAATGTACTGAGGATGATGCCTGGGCATAGAAAGTGTTCAATAAATATTACTTGTTATTGTTACCTCTCCTATTACCCCAATAAATAAAAAGTTTCTCTGCTTTTAAGACTATTTTTAAAAGATAATAGAATGGAAACATAAAGAAGTCTTATCACTTTTGGAAAATAATACAAATAATATGTACATTTGTTCACTAATTCAATAAATGTTACTGAGCACTGACTATGCGCTACGTATTGAGGATAAAGTAGTGAGCCCCATAAAGAAGCCTGTCGTTCAGTGAAGGAGACAAAGAATACATTGAAAGAATCATGAAAATAGTCACATACAGACAAGAGGACTTCAGGGAATCTTTTCTAAGGTAGTGATACAAAATATGAAAGGCTCTATGTATAAAGATGTTTCACATGGGCTCATTTATAATGGTAAAACTTAGAAATACCTTCAATGCTCAATACTAAAGGAATGGTCAAATCAATTATTATATAACTACTTCATGAACTATTAGGCAGTCATTAAAATGATGGCTTTCAAGTCTATGTAGTTACTGTGAAAGGTATTTATAATAAAATATTACTTGAAAAAAGTAAGACATGAAATTGTACTTATACTGTAATTATGACTGCTTAAAATCTGCATATGAAAAACTGGAAGGAAATATGCCAGTTTGAGTTATAATGGAAAGATAACAATTATCATTCATAGAGTATTTATTGTGTGCCAAGGTACTTTAAGCATTTCTATACACTATTTCCTTTAATTCTCATACTCATAACATAGGTACTATTACTCACTTTTCACCCCGAGAGAGGTTATTCGTATATACACTATGAGGGAGGGCACTGAGATTTCAACTCAGGGTGCATTGACCCAAAAGACAGGATCATTACAACCACTGAACATTTGTCTATATATTGTAATGGGGAAAATAAGTTTTTGCTTATAATTTTCTTGCATTTTTCTTTTTAAATCATAACTGATTATTTACTGTGTGCCAGGTCCTGTCCTAAGCATTTTATGCGTGTAACTCATTTACTTTTCACAAGTACTCTATGAAGTAGGTTCCAATATTATCCTCATTTTACAGATGAGGAAAATGAGACTCAGATAATTAAATGGCTTGCCCAAGGTGACACAGCTGATCAGTATAGGATATTCTGCTGGTTTAAAAGAGAACTAGGGCAAAAGAACATAAATGGCTCTGCTGGAAATATAATTTAAAACATGTATGTGCAGGTAGTATTTATTCAAAAACATTTTATTTTTTTTATTATTTTTTCCCTCCCTTCCTCCCCCACTCAAAAACATTTTAAATAATTGTTTTGTAATTTTGTTTAAAGACTGAAAGAGTCTCTTTTGGGAGGAGTGCAGCAGTTTTATTAATTACAAAATATTTCAAACATATCAAGAACTACAGTTAATAGAAAAACCAGTGGGCTTTAACAAACGTTAACGTCTTTAAAAGTAGCAAAAACTACATCCCCACCAAAAGCCACTGATTGAGAAAATTTTTAATTATAGCTTTTAAATTCTTCTTAAATTGGATGTCAATATGAAAAGAGTTAATTAACTCTCAAAAAGCTACCATTTTCCTTTATTAAGAAAATTCAGAGAAAAATAGAAAAACAGTTTAGCTTGACTCTAAAGAAGAACACTAGGCAAGGAATAAGGGGTCAAATCCCAGACAGTAAATGGGATCCCAAGAAACTGGAGGTGACAAAGAAACATCACCCCAACAAACCTGGGTTCATGAGTCCCAACGCTTCTTTCCTCTTTAACAGGCAAACACTCCAGCCTCCCCCCCTCACCTTCCTGGGGCTCTGCCTCGTGCCCCAAGTCCCACAAGGGTGAGTACAACCAAAAAGGGCCTTCAGCAAGAGATGAAATTCTACCGTAGAGTGGGGCGACAGAATAAGAAATCACCACCAACAGGGGAGAAAGAATGATCAAGGAGAACAGCTGGACACCTCCAAGAGCTTGAGGAGCATTTAACTAGCATGCTGCAGGGGTTAAGCACACAAGTGAAGTTTAACTATTGGATATAGCTTTAAGAAATAAAATTACCTTTGCAATTCAAATTGCTCTACCCAGAATGCTGTATTCACCCCTGATCTGAGACACCTGAATGACATTCTCCTGGCCTGTTGGTCAAACTAAGAGACTTAATTCAGTACACAGAGCCTAGCTGAATCCAAGCCCAATCCTACAACAGGTTTGATCCACAAAGATTTGTGCCTCAAATGCTCTTAGTCCACTCAATCTGCAGATGCAGCCCCTCTTTTCCTGGTATTTCAAAGCAGGCTGGCCAGAGCTATTTCAGTTTTCAATTCTGTGCCTGCCTTAAGATACATGAAGATTTACAGTGGCCACAAATTCCTATTTTCTCATTGTCTTTGTCTTTGAATTTAGCACAACAGAGTGCAAGAACAGGCTCAGAAAAGTAATAGATTGATTGGAAATTCTATCCAGAACAGTAGGGAGAACGTGGCTCCCAATCTCCAAAGATACCGGGTTGGGTGTGAGAACAGAAGAGCATTAGGAAAGCAAGTATAACAGTAAGTGTTACAGAGACAAGGACATTTTCTCCATGTTCCAACAAGTGTCTACTTCAAGGTCACATGTATACCGAGTGCTGACAGAGACAAGTCATGCATTTGTCTTGTCCCTTCACCTAAGCTCTTTGGGGGAAAGGATTCTGTCCTCCGGGTCAGGGAGTAAAAGGGTACAACAGTTAAGAGGGTGGGCTCTGAGGTCAGACCGCCTGGAATTCTAGCTCTGCCACTTACCGGCTGATGAAAATGTGCAAGTAATTTAACCTCTGTGTGCCTCCATTGCCTCATCTGTAAAATGGAAAAGTGGGAATAACAACAGTCTCTCTTTCAGAGGGTTATCGGGAGAACTCAATGTTCATAAAACAGTGCAGTGCTTGGCTCATGGTAAACACTCATAAATTATAGCTACTGTTATTATTATATCTGGCTTTCTCAAAAGTTTCCAGAACAGTCTGTGCTTACAGAAAGCAAGGATTAAAAATAAGCCAGCATATCTATTCTTGGGCACTAATATCTCAAAGGCACCTACAATATCTACAAATCTTTGTAATATGCAATTTATTTAGCTCACATGGATTTTAAATGAAATTGTAACAACCCTACCACATGCTTACCATGCCTTCTTGCTCATCAGTATTTTATAAAAGTATACTTCTTATTTTTAAACATCTTATTGCCACCTTAACCCTTGACTATCTTCTTGTGACACGAATTATCTCTGATGCTCTTGGATCCGTACTTAGCTTCAACTCTTGAATTTTTGTGCAGGCTTAAAGACTATTTGTCAGAGAAATAAAAAAAAATCTTGGTATTTACACACTGGGGGGAAGGAGAGAGGGCTGAAAAAAATCATACAATGTCAGAATTGAAAATGACCTCCTTGGCCAATACCTGATTTTACCAAAACTGACGGTGAAGTTCAGAGTAACTAGTCCAAGCAACGTGGCCATTAGAGTGCAGCCAAGGCAGGACCAGAGCCCACATGTCCTGATTCCTGGCCTGTGTGCTCCTCACTGCACTGTGCTGAGACCTGCCTTCTGATCACTGTGCAAATAATGACACCGACACACCCAGAGCCCAGGAAACCACTTTCTGTCATTTCAGGTAAGAGCTTAACTTCCCAGGTTTCATCTAGCTTCATAGAAGGTAAAGTCCCAGCATTTCAGCTGGCTAACTTAGGGGATTCCCGAAAGCTTTATCACTGAGCAGTCTATTACAACCCGGATGAATTCAAATGAGCCATCGAGGGATTCTGGATGCTTAAGTCTCACAGTCAAGGTAAAGGCATTGATTTAAACTTAGTAGAAGGTGAAAACTGTATCACTCACAGAATACTCATTTTCACCAAGATGTTTTCACTGTAAAGGCTACATTTCTCAGGACTAAAACTCTAGAGATAAGAGCAGGATGAGCTGAGCTGATGGGGAGGGGGATATGTAAGAAGAGGGCAGCTATTGTTATTTAACTGATGTAGAAAGAAATTGTTAAAAATCAGCATTCCTGGTAATATTCTCACAGCATCTAATGAATAAATATCAAGTAAATCAATCTATTTGAGCACTCATGAGTGGGATTAAAAAGTATTACCAACGGAGGTAAATTGAGAGCTGGGAAGTAAACCCTCTGAACTGGAGGGACAGAACATATTTCATCAGTTCTTTGAGTGGCTCAAGTAATGGAAAGGATCTTGAAAGAATTCACATAACCAAGAAGGAAATACAAGTCTCTAATACATAGTCAGCAGAATATTACACTGGTGTTCTTACGTTGTATTTGTGACTTCTATTTATTCTTTTGAATGACAGATTTATTTGCTCTTTTCCTCTATCTTGAAATTCATTGGGTTTTGAAATGTCCACTCTTTTTTAGTGTTGTCACAACCATGCATGTGTGTACACTAGACATTCAATTCACAGATAAGGAATTGAGCAGCTCAGGGCAACTAGTCCAAGGTAACACAATTAAAAAGCTTGGAGAAGGACTCAGGCCAAACAACAAGGTAGTGACAGAAGCATTCACTTGCAACGTCTTTGGAGTAGGAATCAGAAGACTGGAGCTAACAATTTCATTTCTTCTTCACAACAATCCTACGAGGGTAGAATAATTAGCCCTGCTTTCCTAATTACAAACAGAAGTTCCAAGAGGTTAAGTCATTCATTCAAGTCATACAGCAAGAAAACTCGTAACACCCAGAGCCAGCTAGTGGAGGAAGCTATAAATTGGCGGAATTCTTTTGGAAGGAAGTTTGGCTATATGCATCAAAGGTCTTAAATATGTGCTTTAACTAGAAGCGACTAGAAATATACACAAGTATTTATTTTCACAGATTTACCACAATAACATTTATAATACTGAAAAAAATAGAAAACAATAAGAGCTATTATGCCAATGGAATACTATGAAGGCATCAAAAATCATGTTTTCAAGGAATACGTAATGACACAGAAAAATGTTCATGATATGTCCATAAATGAAAAAGTTGGGCTAAATGAACAGAATAATCCCAATTTTGTTTTTCAAAAAAACCCACACATTTACATACATATGCAAACATACACAAAGAAGACACATGGAAGGATCTATAGCAAAATGTTAAATGTGGATACACTGAGTATTAAAATTATGGATTTAAGAAAAAAACGATTAGGAAATAATTTTTAAAAGAAACAACACAAACTTGACCTATACCGTTGCTATCTAAATTTTTTGTTCAGGTAAGTATTTAAAAGGCTATTTACTTATAAAAATATACTTATCAGAGAACTTCTCTTTTTTTTTTGTGAGGAAGATCAGCTCTGAGCTAACATCCATGCCAGTCCTCCTCTTTTTGCTGAGGAAGACCAGCCCTGAGCTAACATCTATTGCCAATCCTCCTCCTTTTTTTCCCTTTTTATCCCCAAAACCCCAGTAGATAGTTCTATGTCATAGTTGCACATCCTTCTAGTTGCTGTATGTGGGACGCCGCCTCAGCATGGCCTGACAAGCGGTGCATCGGTGCGCACCCGGGATCCAACACCGGGCGGCCAGCAGCGGAGCGCACACACTCAACTGCTAAGCCACGGGGCCGGCCCCAGAGAACTTCTCTTAATGCTAATAATATCGAAGTTTTCCTGTGCCAGGCATGTTTCATATATGTGCCCTCACTTAATCCTTAAAATAACCCTGTGAAGTACGACTGTTATCACTCCATTTTAGAGATAAGAAAATTAAGGGTCCAAGATGTGAAGTGTTACATCCGGGAAGTGAGAAAACCAGATCATGGACCAAGGGCCACTTCTTTAAAGCTTCACATTCAATCCCTATGTTAAACACACAGCCAAAACCATGTTTCACACTGAATAATCTTCCTAAAGGCAGAACATACTAGGCTTTTAGTTCAGGAGTTGATATTTGGTATGTGATTATCAGGATGTCTATAATTTACTTCAAAATATTTCCACACATGCACTATAATATTATGGTACATGTGTATAGTTCAAGTTATATATAGTTCAAGTATAGTCAGTTGTCCTAATCCAGGATTCACACCCCAGGGGTTGGTTATGAACGTTCTCACCAGCAACCTCACTCTCCAGAAACTTGAGTTGCCTTTATCCTTGAAACACCAGCACTTTGTCATTAGCATAAGGAATGTTAAAATTGTGAATTTTCACTGGTGAAATTAGCGGCTTGCTAACTAGCATAATAGATGTTAGAAATGGACTCTCATTAATTTAATTAATGGGACTTAAAATATGGGGATTAGCTCAGAATTCTAGATATACACCCATTCTTGCACAAGGAGGGTGTAAGACCTCCTGGTATTTACGCCTTTGTGTAATCCCCTTCCCTCGAGTGTGGGCTGTATCTAGTGACTTGCTCCTAATGAACAGAATACAGAAAAATAAAGGGATGTCTGTGATTAGGTAACAAAAAAACTATGGATTTTGCCTTGCTAGTATTCTCTTGCCCTCTCTCTTGCTTGCTGCCATGTTGTGAGATGCTCTATACAGAGGCCCATGTGGCAAGGAACCAGTGGAGGCCAGTGGAATCCTATCAGTAACCATGTGAGTGCATTTGGAACTAAACCTTCCCCATTGAGCCTTTGGATGAGATCACAGCCCCAGCCAACACTTTGATTACATCTTTGTGAGACCCTAAAGCACAGAAGCCCAACTAATTTGTGCCCAGACTCGAGACCCACAAAAACTGAGAGATAACAAATGTATGGTCTTGTAAGCTTGTGGAGTATTGGGGTAATTCGTAACACAGCAAGAGATAATTAATATGATTAGTTTGCAAAAATGATGTAACCAGTCAGTAGCCAGGTTTTTCAAATGCCCATTTGGACTATGTATATAGTGTCAGCATACATACACACAAGCATAGTATCTTCTGTCTGAGGGAATTATCTTCCAGTATTAAAATGGATTTTTGTAAGACACAAATAAGCATGAACCCTAAGGAAGCAGCATATTCAGATCCCTTTAGCTTTGGCATGTCTAGGCCAGACCTTCTTCAGAGCGACGTACAAATTGTTGGACTTGCCCACATTGTTTCAGTGACAAATATTTCACATGCTGTTGAATTCAATCTCTCTCTGCTTCAGCCTCCCAATCAACACAATAAGAATAATGATGGAACTAATAACGGGGCCTTGCCAGGAGAGTGGCTGAAATAAATTATTTTATCACACATTGAAAATGTATTTCACAAACTTAAAAAAAAAAATACCTCTATGCAAGTGCATAATGAGAGCTCTGCATTTCCGCAGCATTCATAGTTGTCTCTAAGTACTTAGACAACTGGGCTAAAAAAGAACACTTGCATGACGAGACTGTTATCACCCACATTATCTCTCGAGCCTCTCCTAGAAAAGTAAAATGCGGGGTTTGCAAGAACCATGCTGGGGGGGAAGAACTGGTGGGGGAAGAACTGGTGATTTTTTGTTTTGATTTGGAGAGATGCAGGCAAAAACTCCAAAAGACAGCAACACTCAATGCAGTATAAAGCATGCTTTCTCAATGGGGACACTATCAAAATGAGGTGACAATTTGTTCTTGGGAGTAAAAAATTATCTTAAACTTTTTATGTATAAAGATATAATATAGTATATAAGCAGATAATCAGTATATCTGTGGTATTAAAATTTCACGGGGTGGGGGGGAATTAGGAAAAAAATGTCTAAAAAGGCTCCTTAGTGAGGGTGAGAGGGCAGTAACGAAAAAAAGGTTGAGCAAGACTGGCCTAGGATGCCTTCCCAAACTGGGGAGCACCTGTGAGCCATGCCTGTCCCAGGGAACATCCTGATCTCTCTATTTCCTTCTCTTAGGATCCCAGAGGTCAGACGACAGGCCAGGGTTCCTCCCAGCTCTGCTTCACGGTTATTGGCCATTCCCCTAGGCTGCAGAAATGTGTATGAAGCCTTTCATGTGTCCCAGACTTCCACCAATCCCTATTCTCCTTCAGATCTTTCTCTTTGTTTCCTTGATCTGTTTTTTTAATGCACCTGCTCACCTCAAGGCATGTTAAAATATGTATTTGGCATCCAGCGTGCTACTTGTCCCTGGCACTTTTTCAATACTTCCAACCCATCTTCCATTGGCCATCTTGGGTTAAAATTGTCCACCAGAACATGAAATCAGGGCAGAGAGACAGAGACTACAGCAGAGTCAAGAGACAAGTGAGTGCCTCTCAGACTGAGGAAAGCACTGTATGGCACGCTGGCTAGCATCACCGGCCGAGAGTGTGGTATATATAGTACTCACTCTTCTGTACAGACTTGAGGAAAATACATAGTAATGGTACAGTCCATAGCTATCATAGACAAAGATAGCTATCTATCTCAAAAACAAACTTTTTAAGCAGTTCCTCAAAAAATTAAACATAGAATTACCATATAATCCAGCATAAGAATTGAAAGCAGAGACTTGAACAGATATTTATACACCCATGTCCATGGCAGCATTATTCACAAGAGCCAAAGGGTGGAAGCAACCCAAGTGTCCATTGATGTATGAATAGATAAACGAAATGTGGTATACACATACAATGGAATATTATTCAGTCTTAAAAAGAAAGGAAATTATGGGGGCCGGCCTCATGGCCTAGTGGTTAAGTTTGGCACACTCTGTGTCAGCAGCCCAGGTTCGTGGATTCGGATCCTGGGCATGGACCTACACCACTCGTTGGCCATGCTCTGGCAGTGATCCACTTGCACAATAGAGGAAGACCGGCAAAGATGTTAGCTCAGGGCCAATCTTCCTCAAGCAAAAAGAGGAAGAACACAACAGATGTTAGCTCAGGGCCAATCATCCTCAGCAAAAAAAAAAAAGAAGAAGAAGAAGAAGAAGAAAGGAAATTCTGACACATGCTACAACATGGATGAACCTTGAAAACATGATACTAAGTGAAATAAGCCAGCCATAGAAGCACAAATATTCTATATTCCACTTCTACAATGTACCTAGAGTAGTCAAATTCACAGAGACAAAAAATACAATGGTGGTTGCCAGGAGGTGGGAGGAGAGAGGAATGGGGAGTTATTATTTAATGGCTACATTTGCTGTTTAGGAAGATGAAAAGGTTCTGGAGATGGATGGTAGTGATGGTTGCACAACACTGAATATACTTAATGACAGTGAACTGGACACTCAGAAATGGTTAAAATGGTAAATTTTATGTAATGTATATTTTACCACAATAAAAAATTTTTAATATAATTTCAACAATCTTTTTTAATATAAAGATATGTTCAAAATAAACAGCATAACAACAAATCCGTAGTCCATGGGAAAGCAGTAAAGAGGGTATGTCATGATAGTAAAAATGGTAGAGATGGCAGCTAAACACACTCTCAACTCGCGTGACACTCTGGAATTTAGGCCAGCTGGAGTCCGGATAAGAACAGTCTGGGGGCTCTGAACACAAGGGAGGACACTCTATAGCCACTCAAAGGCCCTCTCAGGCTCTGGTCCATTCTAAGTTCTTCCATTGTAACTGAGTTCATTGCTTCTGCATTCCTCCATCCTTACTGTTCACACCACATCTCCTCTCTCTGGCTCTATCAAGACACATATCTAGCCCCACACTAGCGGTATGAGTGCAGAGACCATTGAGTGTGACAATGCCGTGTAGTCATCAAGAGCACACTCTGGAGTCAGATAGGCTTGGGTTCAAATCCCAGGTCACCATTCACTAATTCTGTGACCTTGAGAAAAATGCTTTGGCACTTGGGTCCTCAGTTTCCCTATGCATAAAATGGGAATAACCCTTCCTATCTCGTAGAGTTCTTCAGAAAAGTAGATCAGGTAATGCATGCCAAGCACGGTGCTTGACATCTAGGAAGCTCTTGTAAGCACCAGTTGTTATTTTAATATCCTTCTCAGCACTGATCATAGTGCTGAGCACTGAACACCAAGTGGGGCTCAATAAACTGTCAGCATCAGCAGATGTTTCTTCACTGCCTGTCATGCTTTCCACCCTGAGCTGGATGTCCGGGGAGTAAAGCTGTATAAAGTACAGTCTCTAATCTCGTGACTTTTGTCTTATTCCTACTTGTGTCCCCAGCATCCCACCCAATGCCTGGCACGTAGTTGACACCCAAAGTATTTGTGGAACTGAACTTTTGAGTTTAAAATCTAGTGCATGTTCATATGAGTTTGAGGAGAAAAAAAAAAACACGTAACCATAGAAAGAAAGTATGATAGGGCCGGCCCCGTGGCTTAGCGGTTAAGTGCACGCGCTCCGCTACTGGTGGCCCGGGTTTGGATCCCAGGCGCGCACCAACGCACCGCTTCTCCAGCCATGCTGAGGCCGCGTCCCACATACAGCTACTGGAAGGTTGTGCAACTATGACATACAACTACCTACTGGGGCTTTGGGGGAAAAAAAGGAGGAGGGCTGGCAATAGATGTTAGCTCAGAGCCAGTTTTCCTCAGCAAAAATAGAGGAGGATTAGCATGGATGTTAGCTCAGGGCTGATTTTCCTCACCAAAAAAAAAAAAGAAAAGAAAGTATGATAAAGAAACATGTGAGTAGGATTTCTTTAAATTCTTGAAAACAGAGAGAACACCTTACGTATATTTGACCTGTGTTCTTCAATTTATTGAAAGCTTTCAAACATAGATTTCACATCCACGTGTGGGAATGCATTAAAATTCACTTTGTGGATGAGTAAACTTACAATCAGAGGGTAAAGTGACTTGTGCTAGATCACAAAGACAGTAGGCTTTAGTAGGCTGTAAGTTCAGAACCGCCTCTACTTCAAGGACATATTTGTTGACTTGACTCCCAAGGGGAAATCCTCACTCTCCTGCCCACATACTTCTACTCCAAGAGGAAAGTGGGGTCCAAGTGATGGATGAAAAGTCAGAAAGGCCCCTGAATTGCAAGTCGCCTCAGAGTGGTAAAAGGAGAAAAGAAAAACAATTGAACAAGCCCCCAGAGGCACAGAAACACAAGTGACCTCGGCTTGGGAGTCCATAACTAAGGCCAGCTTTTAATTTACAAACACAGAGAGATAAACTTTGTGAGCACCTAGTTTTGCTTTTTCTGGGAAAAAAACAGATACCAGATCCCACCTTTACCACCACTAAACAGCTTCAGGGATGAAGTCCTAAAGTGAAAGTAAAGTCACCTAAAGTCACTCGCATGGTGACTTGCACAGAAGCCATTTATGCTGGCTCAGCTGTGAAGGTTTTATCAGGAACTCAGGCTGATACCAGAAAATATCACTATTTGGATAAAAGGTAAAAGACACTTCAGGATGAGTGGCTTCTAAAATTGAAATGCTAACTAATTAAACTAAGCATCTGAAGAAAAAAAAAAGTAAATTTGGAAAAGGCAAAAGCTAGCAGGAAAAATATACTCTTACTGCCGAGCATAATAAGTGAGAATACCGAGGAACCACTTATGTTCCTCACTTTAAAAATTTAAAGTCACTTGATGATTTCCAGATAATATTCATCAGAAACCAACTGTGGACCCTGGCTGCGCATTCTCTCTCTCTTCTACTCATCTCCACATAAATGTACTGAGCACTGTCCAAGGTACTACAGGTTGGGGGGAATTGGGATTAAGATTAATAAAACCCCCTCTCTGCTATCAAGAGCATAGAATCTACTGAGACACCATGCCAGAAACCTTTGGGAGTATTCACGTACCACACCACCCCTTTCTCTGGGAACTGACACCCTAATCCTGATCCACATGGTCATGGCAGAGGATGAGCCATATTTGTACAACCTGACTTCTACCCCCCTGGCCCTGCTTGACCTATGGAAGGCCAATGAGCATCCCTTCCAGAGAATTTGGAAATGAAAGAAGTATGCCATCAATCTCTTTGTTGGTGAGAACTCTATATAACATGTACATTTGGACTGTGGAGGTCCACATTACACTACACAGCCTGTGGAGCAAAGAAAGCCAGTCTACAGAGGAAGAGAACAAAACAGATGCCTAGTCTTACAGACAAGAGCTGAAGAAGGAATACTGCCTGGGTTCCTGGAAGTGTTCAAATCCCAGTGCAGACAGTCTGAAGCATGGGAGCCTCACCACCCTTGGCCCCTTATAATAAGCTAGCCTAAAGTAGTTTCTGTTACTTGCAACCAAAGAGTCCTAATAAATACAAGAGGAACGAGACCACAACACAAATGCATCTAACGCACAGCAGTATCTGTGGAGTTCATCATGCTGAGTAGGCAAACATTCCACTTCATTCATCTGAGGGCTGCACCATAAAGTGGCAAGGGTAAGATTATTGATAAAAGATGAGGATTTGAGTCCAGACTCCACCCTTTGCTAGTCCTGTGACCTTGAGCACATCCATTTAGCCCACACTTAACACAGTGCCTGGCACAAAGCAGGTGCTCAGTATATGTCTGTAGGAGGAAGGAAGGCAGGGATGCAGCCACCCCACATCTCAGGTGCGCTCATCTCGTCAAGACATTGCTCATCAATAACACAGGAAGAATAATGTCTACTTTGTGCATCTCACAGGGTCAGAATGCACACAAGCACTGTATGGTTAAAAGTCATTAATAGGTTCAGATTGATGGACAGGTCAAATAAAGACCCACCTGGATTAATCAAACAATATTTATTTATCTAAAGCAAGGGTTGGCAAACTATAGCCCACAGGCTGAATCCAGCCCACCACCTGTGTTTGTGTGGATCACGAGATAAGAATGGTTTTTACAAAAGAACATTTGCAATGAATTTGATGGGAGGGAACACCAACATTTCACCCCAATTCACCTAAATGTTATCTCTCCCCCAAAAAAGAATTCTATTCTTCTAAAAATTATACTTAGTAGACCTGTATTACAAAACAAACAAAAAAAAACTATACTCAATTATTATTATTATATTTTTAATTCAGTCAGTAAAAAATTTGTGCAAATTTGTTTCTCTCCTGTTATAAAGTACCTACATGATATCTTGATTTTGCCTCTTGGCCCACTAAGTTTAACATATTTACTATCTGGTTCTTTACAGCACAAGTTTGCCACTCCTGATCTAAACAATGTACAAAAAGTCAACTCAGTCAGGAACATGGCAACAAAATTATTTTCTCATCAGCCCTATTATTATTAGAGTGCAATTTTGCAGAACATGGGGGTTTTTACAAATGCATAATTTACAATATAGCAGAAAAGCCTGCAATAATTTCTTATGAGTGACAGTCACATCAGACTGTGGGGAAGCTCGACTACTCCCTTCAAGCCCAGGCTTAAACATGCTGGGCCAGGCTGGATATGTGCTCATCCAAGCCAGGAACACATCATTAATCTCAACAGTATGTCTATGGAGTAAAGTACAGTACCAAATACTCATTCATCACCCCCAGCCTGCCAGACTAACGCATCATGGTCCAGGTTCATTCTTGAACCTAGATCTGCAAAACAAGAACAAAGATCAACTACCCAGAAAAATCTCTGAGGTCATAACAATAGTTCTTTAGACCAGCCATTAAGCCTAACCCACAAAACAAAACGAGGTAACATGTGCATAAGTCCTAAGTAAATCCCAGAAATAAGTGATTATGCTCATCATCACAATAATAACAATAAAATATTATAAATAATAATTTTAAAACACCTCAAAATACCTGTAATAGGCATATAAAGATGCATAAGGAATGGACTTTGCTCTAGGCAAGAAAATAGGATATCTCAATCTCATGTGTAATATCATGTAAGACACATTAAAAACAGAGTAGCTCTACTTAAAACAGGGTACACAGGATCTTAGAACATCAAAGTGGGCTCTGGATCACCTTCACGGAAGCGTAAGCTCTCACAACTACAGAGTTTGAAAACCACAATAATAGACAACCAGAAGCTCCAGATCTCTGTGTCTTCCTCATCCATAACATCAGGACAAAAATAACAGCCATTTCAAAGGTTTGTGAGGAATAAATGAGATAATAAATAAAAATTCATTTTACAGTGAGTAGCACCATAGTAAGCACTCAATAAATATTAGCCATTATCTTTTTTATTAAACAGTTGTCATATTATATATACTGTAAATATAATTATTCATTCTGATTATTTCTCTTAATTAGACTATAAGTATCCTCCACATTATCACATACTCTTCATTGGCATATTTTTAATTTAATGGGCCACAAATGGCACCTTAGTTTTACTTTGATTTGGTTTTATGCAATAATTAGTGAGGGTAATTATTTTTGCATCTATTTATTAGCTGTATTTTTTTCTTGTTATGTCTGCTTATGAGCCTTATTCAAGAAGTCAGTGGGAATCTCCATGGTTTCTTAAAATTAACATTGGTTCAAAGGGGAAACAAGCTTACCTTTTGGGCTCCCTGTCTTAAGAAGGTGCTGGCAAAAGTTTCCAAAATGTAGTTCAGAAAGCCAGCCCCTGTGATCGAAATCCTGCCTCTCTGAACAAACTCTGTCCTGCAAAAAGCAAAAATATGCATCTTTGATGTCATTCTATGTTTGGATATTTCAACTATAGGGATTTCCAACAGTATAATTACCACTTATAATCACAAAATAATATCCATAGTAATTCAATAATTGCCTGTTACAACAAAAGATTTTGTTAAAAACAGACTTACAGTTTATATAATATAAGCAACAGTCTTACTCAAATTAAAGAATATTTTTTTCAAGTTGCTAAGAGAGTAGACTTTAAAAATTCTCACCACGGGAGCCAGCCCAGTGGTTAAGATCACGTGCTCCACTTCAGCGGCCCGGGGTTCACAGGTTCAGATCCTGGTTGCAGACCTACACACCACTTATCAAGCCACACTGTGGCAGGTGTCTCACATATAAAGTAGAGGAAGATGGACACGGATGTGCCCAGGGTCAGTCTTCCTCAGCAAAAAGAGGAGGATTGGCAACAGATGTTAGCTCAGGCTAATCATCCTCACCCAAAAAAAAAAATTCTCACCACAAAAAAAATGCAACTATGTGCAGTGATGGATTTCTTAACTGACCTTATTGTGGTAATCATTTTGCAATATATACATATATCAAATTATTACATTGTACATCTTAAACTTACACAAACTTACACAATATTATCTGTCAATCATATCTCAATAAAGCTGGGAAGAAAAGAAATTATATGGGTGCATTATTCAAACAACTGCAGAACACAGGATTTCTAGCCATACCTAATAAATAATTCCATAATCAAATTGTGATACTCAGGGTATCAACAGTCTTTAAAAACAACAACAAACATATACATAGAGACAGAGATTGGATTGGTGGTTACCAGAGGGGAAGGGGGGAAGGAGGAGGGCGAAAGGGATGATTAGGCACACGTGTGTGGTGATGAATTGTAATTAGTACTTGGGCAGTGAACATGATGTGATCTATGCAGAAACAGAAATACAATGATGTACACCTGAAATTTATACAATGTTATAAACCAATATGACCGCGTGAAAAAATTCACATGATTTAAAACAAAAAAAAAGTTGCTCTACTTGACCCACAACAAATAAACTTAACTGATTGTTGACCCACAACAAATAAACTTAACTGATTGTAAGTTATATATATTAACTATATATTATATATTAAATATATAATATATAGTTAATATATATTTATTTATATATAGTTAATATAAATATTTATATTTATTAATATATAATATATAGTTAATATATATATTCATTTCATGATGTAAAATGGCTTTTTGAAATTTTATCTAATACAATTATCAGCTGTATGACTTTGGGTAAATTATTTAGATTCTCTTAACTCAGTTTCCTCACATGTAAAATGGGAATAATCATAGTATCTTCACTTTTACAACTACTGTGAGAAGTAAATAAGTTAATACATACAACAGGAACATGAACAGTTCCTAACAGACAATGAGCATTCATTAAATGTTAGCAACCATTACTAAAGAGACAGACAGACAGACAGACAGACAGAGACAGAGACAGGAAAGCCAGAAGCCTGGAATGACTTCTTTAATCCTTGACTGGAAAGAGAGGGGAGACAGATATGCCACTACCCTATTTAAAGTTCTACTAATATTATCTCCACTTCATAAAACAGAGATTTGTATAACACCTGCGAGTGACGTCAGAAAGACGGCAGAGTGGGAAACCCCAGGCCCTCATCCCCCCATGGAGATACCAACTTAACAACAATATATGGACCAAATTGCCTTTGTAACAATCCCATAAACCAATTAAGAGGTTGTAGCACCCCAGGTGAGTGCAAAGCCAAGCAGAGCCACATCAAAGTGAGTAAGAAAGTCTGTTGCATTTCCCTGCCATAGCCCCCATCCACCCAGCACAGTGCAGTGCCATCAGGAGAACACTCCCCACTCCTGGCTTCTCCCTTGGGAGGGAAAGAGAAGAGTAGAATGTATGTCCAACATTCTGGCTTTACAGGGGGATTGCCCAAGGAACAGTTTTCTGTCTCATCTGACTCGGCATGCTAACGTAAATGACAGTATACTTCAGATGCCTGGGGGCTGCTCAGAACAAAGGCAAGCAAGGTGACTTATTACAGCACTAGAGAGTCTCCAGTACCACGGACAGACATCAGAGAGAGCAAGAGGTTATGCACTCTTGAGAACAGGAGCCAATCTCTTTAACTGAGAAATTACACACACAAGCCCAGAGAAGAAACATCCTCAGAAAAGATTTGAGAGACCCCCCCCACCCCCAGAATCTCTACTCATGCTGATTGATGAAGGTCACCTCCTGCATGAAGCCAGTCCACAAAGACTGGGAGAGGTGACTGTCGTTTCAAATGCCCAAGTCTCAACAAAAGATCACAAAGTATACAAAGAAACAAGGAAACATGGCCCAATCAAAAATAACAAAATAAATCTCCAGAAACCAACCCTAAAGAAATGGAGATGCATGAATTACCTGACAAAGAATTCAAAATAACCATCTTAAAGATGCTCAATGAGTTAAAAGAGAACACAGATAGACAACTAAATGAAATGAGGAAAATGATACATGAACAAAATGAGAATATCAACATAGAAACTAGTAAAAAAAAAAAAAAAAAAAAAAAAAAAAAAGAAAGGGGGCTGGCCCGGTGGCGCAAGCAGTTAAGTGCGCGCGCTCCACTGCGGCGGCCCGGGGTTCGCTGGTTCGGATCCCGGGCGCGCACGGACGCACTGCTTGGTAAGCCATGCTGTGGCGGCGTCCCATATAAAGTGGAGGAAGATGGGCACCGATGTTAGCCCAGGGCCGTCTTCCTCAGCAAAAAAAAGAGGAGGATTGGCGGATGTTAGCTCAGGGCTGATCTCCTCACAAAAAAAAAAAAAAAAAAAAAAAAAAAAGAAAGAAATTCAGGAGCTGAGGAATATTATTATTGAATTAAAAAATTCACTAGATGGGTTCAACAGCAGATTTGATGAAGCAGAAGAAAGAATCAACACACTTGAATACAAGTCATGAAATTATTTAGTCAGAGGAGCAAAAAGAAAAAAGAATGAAGAAAACTGAAGAGAGCCTAAAAGATATCACCAAATGGGTCAATATACACATTATGGGAGTCCCAGAAGGAGAAAAGAGAGAAATGGGGGCAGAGAGCCTATTTGAAGAAATAATGGCAGAAAACTTCACAAATTTGAGGAAGGAAATGGACATCCAAATTCAAGAGGCTCAATGGACTTGAGAAAAAAGCAACTTGTCAAGGGAACTCCCATAAGATCTTCAATGAATTTTTCAGGAAAAACTTTGTAGGCCAGAAGGAATTGGGATGATATATTCAAAGTGCTGAAAGAAAAAAATGCAAACCAAGAATACTATATCCAGCAAAGCTATCCTTCAAAAATGAAGGAGAAATTAATGGGGCTGGCCCAGTGATGTAGTGGTTAAGTTCGCGTGCTCTGCTTCGGCAGCCCGAGGTTCGTGGGTTCGGATCCAGGGCACGGACCTACACTCTGCTCATCAAGCAAGCCATACTGTGGCGGCATCCCACAGACAAAATAGAGGAAGACTGGCACAGATGTTAGCTCTGGGACAATCTTCCTCAAGCAAAAAAGAGGAAGATTGGCAACAGATGTTAGCTCAGGGCCAATCTTCCTCACAAAAAAAGGAGAAATTAAGACATTCTCAGATAAACAAAAGCTGAAAGAGTTCACCACCACAAGAGATTTGGATTACACTTAACTCTTCTGTGTTCATTCATTTGTTCAGCATACACTGACTGAGAGGTTACTATATGCTAAATACCACACTGGGGGCTTGAAGCCCAAGGTGAAGGAGACAGACTCTGTCCTCCAAGATCTCAATGACTAGTGGGAAAGACAAATAGACAAGTGGGTGAGCGTCACACCAGCAATTAGAGGCAAAGCATTCCACTAGAGGAAAACCACAAGGACTCAGGCAAGAAAGCATGAAAGCATGAAGGAACAGGTATGAGGAGCTGCAAGTTATCTGCAAATGCCCAATACTCAGTAAAGGGCTTGATAAATTCTTCCCATAGGAATGACCTGAATACAAAGTGGGCAAAGGAGATGTTAGGAGATGAGGCTAGAAGGACAAATGGAGACCAGACTGCAAATGGTCTTCAGGCTGAGGAGTTTAGACTTTATCCTGAAAGCACAAGGATTTCTCTTCTGAGGGCACCAAGTAATAGGTACAGACTAACAGTTACATGTGCATCATTGACTAAAAAGCTTGGTGTCACTCCTTAATGTTTTTAGATGGTCTCCTATCTCCCATTTTCAGCACAGTGCCTACATTCAATGAGTTCAATGAGTATTTGTTAAATGAATGAATTAATATTAAATTTCTTTACAATCAAAAATATTCAACAAAGAAAATACTTCCCCCTACCTTCTTATATCTCTATGGAAAAGAGATGGGAGCCATGTCTCCTATATGTGTATTGGGGGGGGTGTGTACATGTATATATAAACACATTCACTGACACTAAGAAAGGTGTTCTAAGAAAATTATGGATCCAAAAAGCTGTGATTTGGGTAAAAATATTTATCATAACCTCTTCATTAGACCTCTCTAATTCTCTAATAGCAGTGGCCTCCACATTTAGATCATGCACACAGTAAAAGGAAGCCTTCAGAACATTTCTCTCTCTCTCTCCCTCTCTCTCTCACACACACACACACACACACACACACACACACACACACAGAATTATCCTAGCCAATCTGACATAAATAGTCTAGGCAAACAGTCAGTCTAGGCAAAGCAGCTTCCACCTCTTAGATTAAGCCTATTTAAAATGATTTGCTCATGTAAAACTATATCCTAGTGACACTAATCTTTCCTGTCTTTATTCCAGATTAGTCAGAGTAGAATTTTACAGTGACTTTAATATTTAAAAGTGAAAAGTTGAGCAGTCACACACTCTTGGGAGAGATGTACTCTTGAGTCCTCAAGGCAACTATAAGTGAGAGATTAATAAAAGTCTGTCTTACATCATATTCTAACCAATATTTATTTCTTTCTGCCACTATTGGGAGAAGCAAGTGCTCAGAAAAGCACTCTCAGGGTTTGCCCACATATTAGAGAATAACAGGGCAGTAAAGCAGGGTCATGCCCTTGACATCAACAAGATGAGAGTTTATCCTATTATATTTTAAGACTGCCAGAGAAGAAAATGTTGCACTTTCCCTCAATAACTCATTGACAAAGCACATCAGACATTTTCTTCTTACTACACATAGCTAACCTAAATCCTTCATGCTAGATAAGCCTCCATTTAAGTTCCTGAGTAAAACACAGCAGGTTACACAACAACATACAGTTTAATTTCAGCTCTTTAAAAAAAAAGAAGAAAAGACGGATGGACGGATATATAAATAGCTAGATGGACAAATGGATAGAGCTGAAATACAAAAAGAATCTCTGGGCATCACAATTATAGGTGTTATTTATTTACTTTGTTTAATTTTCTATAATAAATATGTATTAGTCGGAAATCGCCAAAAATATCAAAAATAAGACCCTGAGGATCATTTTTATATAAATAAAAAGTTATTCTTTAAAAGGCTCTGTGCTACGAAGAACCATTTTCAGCAAAGGTACATGCTAACTTCTGACTCACCCTTCATTTAAAGTCTCATTAAATCACTTCTTGGCTTTCCTCTCCCACACTATGTAACCTCAGTTTTTTGTGCCTTTTGTCCTAAGACTTTCTCTTGCCCTCAACCTTGAAGTGTTCGATGTTTCATTCAAGAGACATAAAAATGGTCAAGTCTTCCTACACTTGTCTTTTATCTCTGTTAAGCCTGAAGGACTGCATCACATTTATGATGTTATATACTCATGGTCACACTTACTCCTCAAAAAACTGGATAGTAACAGTGTGTATTAGGTATCAGACACTATATTATCTTCTGAAGTTGTTACTCTTAAAATTTTTTCTCTCTTTTGCACATGAGGAAACTGTGGTAAAGAGAAGTTAAATAACTTTCCCGAGGTCATATACCTTGATGTCATGCAGATTCATTATCTACTGCCTCAAAATCCTAGTCCTGCTCCTATCTTAATGACGCAACCATCCTCCTAGTCTATGAGATTAGAAATCTCAGCAACACATTATACAGTTCCATTTCTAATCAATCCAAACATTCAATCAGTCACCAGATTGTGTTTATTTTATTTCTAACATCCTTCAATAGTCTATGTCATTCTCTCCCTTTGTATTGCTACTCCCTGGGTTTAGCACAGCATTTTCTCTCTCCAGGACCACCACAACTGCCTCCCAACAGGGTCCTTGTCTCCAACGTGGGCTCCCCATAATCCACACAGCCCAAAGTCAGCTTCCTAAGCACACACTAATCTTGTCACTGACTATTTATTAAGGCACAGAGAATAAAATCCACACGCTCAGTTGAGATGCATCCATATTGTTGCATAGAGCTGTTGTTCATTCGTTTTCATTGCTGCATAGTGTTCTATTGTTTGAAAATATTCCAAATTATTTAACCACTCTACCAAGATGGATATTTAATATGGACCCAGTTTGAGGTTATTATCAACACTGCTGTAAAGAAAATATTTATAATGCATCAAAGGGACATATGTGCACAAGTATCTCTAGAGGATCTAGCAGTTGAATATCTGGGTCATAGGACATGCACAGTTTCAACTTAAACAGATAATGACAAATGTTTTTCCTAATGGTTTTACCTGTATTTTTTTTTTCTTGATTGCATCAATTCCAACTGCAATGACTAGCACATGGTAGGAAATCACTAACGCATTAGGAACAAAAGAATAGAGAGAAGGACGGAGGGTAGGGAAGACGAAGGGAAGAAGCAAAAGAAGGGGAGAAATTTATAGTACATCTCAATACTTTCACCAGGGAATTTGAACCAAATGTCTCAGGAGTTCCACCTGCTAAAGTCAGTAGGGGGCAGCCTTCACCGGGCTGAGAGATAAGCCACCACAGTATCTGGAAAATTATGTTAAAAGAGGAGGCTTAGGCCGGCCCCGTGGCTTAGCGGTGAAGTGCGCACGCTCCGCTGCTGGCGGCCCGGGGTTCAGATCCCGGGCGCGCACCGACACACCGCTTCTCCGGCCATGCTGAGGCTGCGTCCCACGTACAGCAACTAGAAGGATGTGCAGCTATGACATACAACTATATACTGGGGCCTTGGGGAAAAAAAGGAGGAGGATTGGCAATAGATGTTAGCTCAGAGCCGGTCTTCCTCAGCAAAAAAGAGGAGGATTAGCATGGATGTTAGCTCAGGGCTGATCTTCCTCAAAAAAAAAAAAAAAGAAGAGGCTTGCTCACTTACTCACGCAGTACCTGTATCTGAGTCACATCTATTGCTTTGTCCACAGGCAGACATAATTCAACATAGAACACAATGGAAGCATGACACAGAAAACACAGCTCAAATCTAGGAACACCTTTGTGAAAGTGAATGGCAGTTCATACGATCAGTCCCCTAGTTGGGGTCATTTAAAAATGTGTTCTCTTCTGGATTTGGGAAAATAAAAAAGTTCAGAGAAAATATGGATCAGGAATTAATCCCCAGAGCACACAGCCACCAGTTCTGAATCCTCAAAATGGTAGTTTCGAGAAAGCAAAAACTATTAATGAGATCCTGTCCCTGAATTATTGACTGGTTAGGTATGGCAAATCTTGCCTAATTGTTTTCATGATGGGAATTTAATTAAAGTTTCTTTGAGGGGAAAAAAAAAGGTTCCACAGATATTCTTGTTGTGATGACATCTCAGTTGTAATCACGATGTTTTTGGCAATCTCCTGGAACCACATGGAGGGGCAGCCGAAAGGAAAGACAAGGTCAGCAGGTCAGACTGCCTGGTCATGCCCTGTCTAACTCCCTGGGTCTAACACTTCTGTGGAGACTGCCGGGCTCATATATGCACTCCAGCACGCCAGAATATGTAGTCTTTCCCACCCTATCTTATCAAACCCATTTATATAATTGTGCCTCCAGAGAACCAATTCAATTTACAGAGTTCTCAATAAGTGCTAAGCAGTTTTCAGCCTTAACACACACACACATTATACACACACACAAACACACACACTCCCAGGACAGGGATTAAGGGTGTGGTTCCTGGAGTCAGATTACTTGGATTCATATCTCATCTCTAACACACAATAGGGACCCGCCCACATAGGCAAGTTCCTGAAGATCTGAGAATCTCAGTCCTCTCTGGAAAACACGTTAATAATACCCATTTCATAGGTCACTCCAAGGGTGAATAAGGTAATATATGTAAAGCACTCAAGGTAATATGGGTAAGCATTCAATAAATGTTAGTTAATACTACTAACACGAGGAATAATAATAATGCTATCTACTACCACCACCACTATTATTCCCATTTACAGAAAGAGAAGCACAGTGTCTGAGAAGTTAAATGCTCCCAGTACAAATCCAGCTCTGGTAACCTCCAAAACCTTTGTACTTCATTAACTTCTAGGTGACACTTGATCACCATAAACCACTTGGCAATGAGTCCCTCCCTCCCCATTCTGCCCTTCAAAGCCCTTGGAGGTTTAAATGAACCCCTCATCTTTCCAGCCTTCTCTCCCACTCTGCTATCACAGGTCACACACTCACTCTCTGCACAATAGCCATGTGAGACCAAACATCCCCCTCGCCTCTCTGACCTCTGCTCCAAGGGCTCTCTCCCTCTGAGCTGCTCTCTTTTAATATTTATTTATTTATTTATTGTGTGTGTGTGTGTGTGTGTGTGTGTGTGTGTGTGTGTATGAGGAAGATCAGCCCTGAGCTAACATCCATGCCAATCCTCCTCATTTTGCTGAGGAAGACCGGCCCTGAGCTAACATCCATGCCCATCTTCCTCCACTTTATATGGGATGCTGCCACAGCATGGCCTGACAAGCGGTATGTCGGTGCGCGCCCGGGATCCTCCGAACCCGAGCCGCCAGCAGCCGAGCATGCACACTTAACCGCTATGCCACGGGGCCGGCCCCTGAGCTGCTCTCTTTTAACCTGTCCCAGGAATGGGTTATTAACAACACCCCTAAATTATAACAATGGGCAGCAGCAGGGAATGCCATAACACTAAGGAATAATCAAACAGTGAAATCTCAAGAACCTAGCAGACTAGTGCAGGTATATTTTATAGGGCAGGGTGGCTCAGTTTCTGAAAACATAGTATTTAAAAATTGATAACAGACAATACTTTTCAATATTGCATTGTGGTAAGGCATTGTATTACGTCCTTTATATATACGCATTTCAGTTAATTTTCTCAACAATCGTATGAAGTAGGTAATATTAAGCCTGCTTTACAGATGAAAAAACTGAGGTTCAAAGAGGTGAATTTGCTAAAGTCAAAAAAAAATAAGTGGCAGGACCACTATTTGAATCCACACAGATAACCTCAGATCCCATGTCCCTTCCCACAATCCTACTACCTAGAAAACTGCCTATTCAGTGCAAGCTTACTAGCATCCTGAGTGGTGGACAAAGATTCAAATTATACAACAGTTTGTGAACTGGCCCAATTGGAGGCTTTTCTTGGGATACTGGGCACACCAGTGCATGCATCCCATTCAGGGCTGGCTTCAAGGACATGTGATCTAGGCAACTGCACAGGGCTCACCTGTCAGAAGGGCTACATACTTTGTTGAATGTTCTGCTGTCACTGTTTTGAAATTCTTAACCATTTGGAACAAAGGGCTCTGCATTTTCATTTTGCACTGGGCTCTGCAAATTATGTAGTTGTTCCTGATCCCATTTCAAACGTAGGTCTATACAACACTGCCAACTGCCATGCCCCTGGGGAGTTTTCTGAGATGCTTAGGAATGCATACTTCAATTTAGCAATACCTACTAACAGCCTGCAAACCCTTGGACCCATAACATCTACCTATAACAACGTGTCCTAAGCAAATAATCTTAGACAATTATGAGACCAGCCTAGAAAGATATTTATCACCTCATTATTCATAAGAGCAAATAATAGGAAATAATGCAAATGCCCAATAATTAGGACATTTAATAAAACATACTAGAATAATTTTATCCAATGACTACATCTGAACAGCCATAAAAAAATTATTTAAAAATGACACATTTAATAAGGAAAGACAGTCTAAAATGTAATGTTAAATTAATGTAAAAGTCAGTATACCATGTACAATGCGATTCCACGTTTGTAAAAATGATTTTTCCGCAGAATGAGTAAATAAATTGCAGCAACTGCAGCTCCTACAATGGAATGCTATACAGCAACAGGAGAAGAACAAACTACTGATACACAAAAGATACAACAGAGTACATACTCTATGATGCCATTCCATGTGAAGATTACCAGTAGGCAAAACTAATCTACAAGGATGGAGGTCAGAATAACAGTTTCCTTTGGGGTCACTGACTAGAAGGAGCACATGCTTAAGAGGGCCCAAACATATCCTGTTTTTTCTTATACGTATTTTGTAACTGTTCTACAATGAACAAGTAACACTTGTTTAAAAAAAGAGGAAACATTATTTTTAAATATGATGATAAAGAATACTTGCAGTAAGACTCATCCAAAATAGACCTATGTGAGGGCCAGAAGGTTTTCTTATCTTCAGACAAGAGGCTGTTGAGTCATCCCAGAGCAGACGGGAGAATCAAACAGAACAAGCTAGGAATTACCACCTAAATTCCTCACAAGGCTATAACCCTCTTGAGGTCAGACACATATGAAATGGAGCTGCCTCTACCTCCAGCACAGAAAACGTCTCAAAACATAGCTGTAAATGCAAACCAGAAAACTGAACTCAGCTTATCAATTTTATTTTCCATCTCTTTGCTCAGCCACCAATATTAGCCTTGATTAGAAAGATGACAATCAAGCTCCCAGGTGTCCATTCTCAACCTGATGCAGGAGGCAGATCCTTAGACTAGACAGATTGTCCCCAGATTCTTGTCTGTTGCCTCAAGACTTTAGGTTGTTCTACACGATCTCAATGTACGGCTGATAAAATATTATAATTTTTAATACCCAAACTTTTTGCGTATTCACTACAGATGCAAAAAGCTAACAAAAAAAGAAAGAAAGAAAATTAAACAGGCATCTCTGCTCCATAAGAGCAGCAACTGCAACACAATTTCAACACAGATCAGACGCATTAAAATCTCCCTTCTTCCTCCCTTACTTCCACTGATAATTCCTCTCCTGTATACATTCAAGAGGGCCCTTATCTGAATTTTGCCAAACTTTTTAGGAGGGTGTTTCTGCTGAAAAGTGTTTACTGTTTGCTGGAGAGCCAGATTATCAACTGGTCATGCTTTATAAGATTAACAGGAAATTTGCAAAAAATGAAGTTTCAAACAGGTGTCAGCAGTGTATTTGCTTACCACCAGAACCACAGGATACTGACTAGTTATCAGGGGTTCCCAAATCTAGCTGCGCAACAGATTCACTTGGAGGACATTAAAAATGTTAATTCCCAGGAGCCAGCCCAGGCCTACAAAATTAGAATCACCACAATGAATCTACATGTTTAACCTTCCCCCTGAATCCTGCTCTAATACACAACTCAAAACCAAAAAGCAAAGGAGAATGAAAAAGAAAAATCAATAGGCACTCACTAAGATATTTCAAAAGCTCTTACTGATAAATGGCATAGAATGCCCTCTTGGCTAAACATCATTGTTTCCAGTTCAATCATTATCTCCATTTTCAACAAAACAGCTTACTCCACTTTTCAAAGTTAGTACCTTTAAGGAGCCACCCCACTTTGAAAACAGCATTTATTCACCATTAGTTCCAATAACAACTTTCATTTATCTAGTGCCTTATACTCTCCAAGTGTAGAACATTCCCATCTATTATCTTACTAAATCTTCACACCACTGTGAGGGAGTTCAAACTACCTTTATCCCTTTTCCCAGAGACAAATGGTATGTAAGTGACCAAGCAGCAAAAAGGAAGAGAGGTCTCCATATTATTGGTTCAAGAGTCCCTCTACATCAAATTTCCTGCTAAATCCTACCAAACTTTCCCAATTTGCACTTGCCCCTCCTGCCAGTTCCATCCTTTTCCACTTCCCTCCCCTCATCCCTATTTTGGCCCATAAGAAGCACGATCTACCATTCCTTCAACAAATGACCACAAAGCATCCTCTGCAAGCCAAGCACTGTGTTAGACACTGAGGATAAAGCAGGATGGGAAAACAGAGAAGACCCTGATTAAATGAACACCAACATAAAAGGCACACGAATGTCTTTAGAGAGCAGCCTTATTGAGCCAAAAATAAGGCTCCAGCCCAGATGTTTTATTTACACAGAAAAGGTCTTGTTGTTCGGTTTTCTGTAATTGGCAGTATGTTCTGCTGTCTGATCACCCACTGGTACACTGGAAATCAAGGTCAATATGAGGACAGGGAGTCACATTTTGGGGTGAATACAGTGGTATTTATCCAGGCCATTAGATAACCACACCCTCAAGCCCTTTATCATCAGGATTGGGGCTTAGAAATAATTCCTAAGTGAAGTTAACAAAGCCAGGATATTTTAATATTTCAGTGAAAGCAAGTTTGGAGGTCAACTAAAAAGGCCAGGGCCGGCCCAGTGGCTTAGCCGTTAAGTGCGCGCGCTCTGCTGCTGGCGGCCCGGGTTCGGATCCCGGGCGCACACCGACGCACCGCTTCTCTGGCCATGCTTGAGGCCGTGTCCCACATACAGCAACTAGAAGAATGTGCAGCTATGACATACAACTATCTACTGGGGCTTTGGGGGAAAAAAAATAAATAAATAAAACTAAAAAAAAAAAAAAAAAAGGCCAGTGCCAAACACACAGAAGTCACCAAAACTGTCAAATTTGCTCCTCAGAAAAAAAAAAAAACTTCAGAGCAGGGGAAAAAAATAGATACACAAAGAAAAAATGCCCAACAATTAGCCCTTCAAAACATGCAAATTATACTATTTGTGATTCACCAGATAAATACTCAAGACTTGAGATGTTTTAATCCAGAAATTGAAAAATAAAAAAATTCAAAATGTTGTATAATTTATTTATTAGAACGAAAAATATTCATATGAGTAACTTCAATAATAATGAAAATTTATTGAACTAAGAACAGCTGCTCGGGGGCCAGCCTGATGGTGCAAGCGGTTAAGTGCGTGTACTCCGATGCCGCGGCCCAGGATTCGCCGGTTCGCATCCTGGGCGAGCACGATGCACTGCTTGGCAAGCCATGCTGTGGCGGCGTCCCATATAAAGTGGAGGAAGATGGGCATGGATGTCAGCCCAGGGCCAGTCTTCCTCAGGAAAAAAAAAAAAAGAGGAGGATTGGCAGATGTTAGCACAGGGCTGATCGCCTCATTAAAAAAAAAAAAAAAAAAAGAACAGCTGCTCATCCCATTAATTTAATCTATGTGTAAAGTCTGATTTTAGCTTTTTTGATTCTTTAACTACATTCCAGGAGGAATTTCTTTGATATTTTATAAATGTTGAATCAACATATCTGATGGTATTAACACACACTCTAAGCTGAGCATTTTTAAATCTCAGAAATAAGGTTTATAAGCATCAATGGATAAGGAAAAGCTCTTAGACATGGAAAGGTGAAGATATGGGCCATTGAGATGCTCAACGCTGAGTATGGGAGAATGGTCTTGTTACTCAAAAGCAAAAAAACCCCAGCTCTGCAACATCATGAACAGAGTAAGTCTCCCCTGATGGTGATAACTTAAAACTTGCTTCAAGATAACAGAAAAGTTCTTACTTACCACAAAACCCCATACAGTTATGGTGAGAGAGCAAAGCCCAAGAAAATACTTTTACAAGATGATTATCTTTTAGAATTACTTGGATAAAGTAAATGTCCATTATTAAAGCCATATCAAATGCATATCAATTATACTCCCACATAGTACAATAAAAATCTATTAGAAGGAGAAGAACCAGAAAACTAAGAAATATAAAGAATAGAAGCAAACACAAAATAGTAAGAAATTAGTAAGTGTATCTCAGAATGTAAGGTTTCAGAGGACAGAAACCATGACTTTTCTCTTCCTTCTAAAAAATCTAAAACAATATACTGCCTTCTCCACTTCCAAGAGTAAATGCCTGTGTTCTGCTCTGAAAAAAAAAAAAAAAAAGCACATTCCCAGAGCTGACTTTTAATGTTTTCGTTTCAGATTAAGATTCATTTTTCTATTTTCTGATTTGGCCCAAGTGTCCTAAAGCAAAGCAGTGCCTCAGCCCAGCATCTCTGACTCTGGAAACTCAGGCAGTTCCTCAGAGCACCATGCCTGGTGGCCCTGGGTCTACAACAGCCTTGGTCACAGCATGAACCAAGAACCAGAAATATGGGGGAATTCAGTCCATGCCAAATGCTTGCATTGACCCCTAGATGCTATTCTCTCCAGTGCTTAAATCTCACTCTGGAACTAAAACAGAAGGGTTCTTATTCCCATGACTCTCAAATTGAGGAGCTCATATCCCCAAAGCCGGTGTGGGGAGAGAATGGAAAATCACAACATGGAACATCCTCCTGCACTGTAATGGTAAAAATTATAAATAGGTCCTATATTAAAATAATGCATACTAAGGATTAGAATCAAAAGTCATGTGACTTTTTAAGATGATAACAACAATAAAGGTAATAATACTAATCACTAACATTTATTGACCCCTCTGGGCAGGCACTGTTCTAAGCTCTCTACATGTACTATTTCATTTAATTCTCACAACAACCTCTGAGGTAGGGATGTTATCCCCATCATACATCATACTCAGAGAAATGAAATACACTGTGCAAGAGCATATAATTGTAGTTTCAGAGGTGGGATTCTAACCCAAGAGTCTAGTCAGTTATTGTGCAATAGGATATGAGAGAGCCTGCACAGGCCTGGAGGAGCCAGGTTGGCTGTGTGAATAAAGTAGATCTGTAGATTGTTGGACAAATGAGCCAGATAGGGAAAGACAACAGACTATGAGGCTGCCTTAGTTCCTGCTGGCGTTCCACTTCCTGGTTCCTGTCCCTTGAGAGGCCTGATCACTGGTACAGAGATACCCCTGTATTCATTTGCAGTGGTAAGTTTCTATTCCTTCCCAAACGTAACAAAGACAGTGGGCACCGTGGTGAAAAGGAAATGCAAAGAGGAAAAGAGGTGCGCAGCATCCCCTTCTTACAGACTCTATTTTTGTTCAGGTGCCCATCCTCCCACGCAGCCCATGCGTTTCACAGGGACCGGACTCCACCCCCAGTCTAGGGGCAGATCCTGATTGGTCAAGGCCAACCAGCCCAATAGTCTTATTGGCCCAGGAGGGAGCTGGTGATCCGAGTTGACTCGAACACATTCAGGAGAAGGTCGCTCCCCCTATGGTTGGGATATAGTTTCTCTTCCTCTCACAGATCTCTTTCCCTCACTAAATGTGGACAAAGAAGTACGCTGACTCTAGCTGCTCCTGGCAGCCATGAGGAAACCCAACTTGAAAAAAGATTAGCTACACAGGGGAAGATGGACCTAAAAGAACAACAACTATGGAACTACAGCCACTTGGTTATGAGATAATACAGTGCCTTACTGAGAGGAAGGGCAGTGTCCTTGCCAACAGCATAGATCCTGGAGTCACACTGCCCAGGTTTGAATCTATATCTGACACTTATTGGCCACCTTAATCCATACAAGTTACCTCTCTAAGCCTCAAAATGGGATAATAATAGTTCCAACCTTATAGGGTTGCTATGAGGATTAAATGAATATATATATATTTTTTCATTAAATGAATATATATACACATACACACATACACACATATGCAGGTGTGTGTGTATATACATACACACATATATATACATATATCAAGCACTTAGAATAGTGCCTGGCACATAGTAAATAAACATATATAAGCAATGGCTGGTATCATCTGAGTCAGGGTATCTGCTATTTGCTGTGAAAAGCAGCCTAATTGATAGAGGAGAAGAAATAGAATAAGTGTAGGACTTCTCTGAGGCATGGAATACCAAGCTGGACCCTGGAAAAGTGAGATGAGTGAAAAACAACACATCACTCTACCTTCTGAAAAGGATGTAAATTCCATTCCATAAAAACTGCAGGAAGAAAACATCCAATGAAGTTAATAAAGGAAGACAGCATTACAGAAATACCCACATGCGTGATAAGGCAGACAAGGGGAAAGACCGATGTAGTTCTTGCCCGAGAATGTGCCAGAACTGCAGAGACATGAACAGGAAACCAAAATTGGATCTACGCAAAAAAGACGGAGAGCAAGGCTTAGTCAGATTCTACAGGGAACCCATTTCGAGCCCCTCTCTGAATTGAGCTGAGAGGCCATGCACAGGGACAGAATGACATCTGGTTTCCCATCACACACCCACACCTGCTAACCAACACACAGCTTAAAGGTCTAATTTTAGACTCAGTAACCACGCCAGCTTTTTTTTCCTTTAAAAAAAATTGTTCATATTTCACCTTCTGGGTGCAGTGGCTAGCCATTACTCACATTGCCTGGCAAAGGAGACGAATGAAAGTAATCATATGTCCTTCTTTCTTTGACATCCCCCCAAGATTACCCATGCATTTAGAATGCCTGCCTAAAATGCCTTTCTAAATCCATGTCAAGGGCCGGCCCCGTGGCTTAGCGGTTAAGTGTGCGCACTCCGCTGCTGGCGGCCCGGGTTCGGATCCCGGGCGCGCAACAACGCACCGCCTCTCCGGCCATGCTGAGGCCGCGTCCCACATACAGCAACTAGAAGGATGTGCAGCTATGACATACAACTATCTACTGGGGCTTTGGGGGAAAAATAAATAAATAAAAAATTATAAAATTAAAAAATAAATAAATAAATAAATAAATAAATAAATCCATGTCAAGAGCTAAGACAACATAAGTTTCCTAGAGTCTGGATCACAGCTTTCATCACCTCATCTCCTACCCAAAAACCTTCGTGCGGCTGCTTGTTGCTAAAAGGATAAAACCCATTTTCCATAGCCTAGGAGTCAAAGTAATCTACAGTTTGAGATAAATCCACCCTTTATAAATGTCTGTGTTCCTACGTCACCTCTTTGCTCAGGATGGAGTCCATGATACCTGGATTCACATCTTGGCTCGGCAACTTACTGATTGTATCACGTTGGGTAAGTTATTTAACCTGGGTCTCAAAACACTGCCAGTAAAGGATCTAGCTTTACCTTGGCAGTAGGTGTCAATAAATGTTGGCCTGCTGTGTCAATAATCTAAGAGAGTGTTTTGGAGAGAACAAAACCATAACAAACCAAAGAAAGAAAAAAGTGTAACTTGTCAAACCTTTATAAAGAGGAATCTGATAATACATATCAAAATATAAAATGTGGGGCTGGCCCAGTGGCGTAGCAGTTAAGTGCATGTGCTCCACTTTGGCGGCCTGGGGTTCGCAGGGTCGGATCCCGGGCGCGCACCGATGCACCACTTGTCAAGCCTTGCTGTGGCGGCGTCCCATATAAAGTGGAGGAAGATGGGCACAGATGTTATCCCAGGGCCAATCTTCCTCAGCAAAAAGAGGAGGATTGGCAACAGATGTTAGCTCAGGGCTAATCTTGCTCACAAAAAAAAAAAACAAGAGAGAGAGAAAAAAAAAAAATATACATATATATATATAAAATGCACATAACCTTCGACTCAGAAATCCCATTTTGCTCCATCTACCTTAAAAGGTCATTGACTGAATGGGGAAATATGTAATCATAGGTATTTCATCACAGCATTGTTCGTAATAGCAAAAAATTCAGAAACAATCTAAATGCCAATTAGGAATGAACTTAAGAAAATTATGTAAACAAACGCTATTGCTAGGTGATAAAAATGGTTTCCTCTTTTTTTCCAGAACTGTTTAATATTTTTTACAAGACTCATGTATCCTTTTTTCCAGAATCAGAATGACTATTTAAAAAATAATTTTTAAAAGACGAAGTCTTGCCATTTGTAACAACATGGATGGACCTTGAGGGTATTAAGCTAAGCAAAATAAGATGGAGAAAGACAAATATCATATGATTTCACCCATATGTGGAAGATAAACAAACACATAGATACAGAGAACAGATTGGTGGTTACCAGAGGGAAAGGCAGGTGAGGGGAAGGCAAAAGAGGTAAAGGGACACATTTGTACAGTGACAGATGGAAACTAGACTTTTGGTAGTGAACACAATGCAGTCTTCAGAAGTCGAAATATAATGATGTACATCTGGAATTTACATAATGTTATAAACCAATGTGACTTCAATAAAAAAACAAAATAAAAAAAATAATTTTTTTAAAAACACACAAAAGAGAAAGGTCCTAAGGGAGATTTCTCCTGGATTCTCAAGGCCAATTATCATTTTATGTCACTGATAAAGGTTCAGTTCAGCTTTTCAGACCAGCCAATAGCCCAGATATATGAGAAAATTGAAGCTGAAACGAGGTAGATGAAATGAAAGACTTTTGTGTTTTTTGCATAAAATCATACAATTCCATCCTGTTACTACTTCTATGTACAAAAACAAACAAACAAACAAACCTCTATTCTCTGGCCACAACTTTTATAATTAATCCCAAACATCTATATTCTACATATATTCGTCAGCTGATGGACACTTGGTTTGTTTCCATATTCTACCTATTATGAATAATGGTGCTATGAACATTCCTGTACAAGTTTTTGTGTGGACATGTGTTTTCAATACAGTGTAGAATTGCTGGGTCAAGTGTTAACTCTAAGTTTTACTTTTTGAGATACTGAAAAACTGTTTTCCACAGCAGCTGCACTATTTACATTCCCACCAGCAGTGTGTGAAGGCTCTAATTTCTCCACATCCTCTCCAACATTTGATAATGTGTGTCTTTTTTATTATAGCCATCCTAGCAAGTTTAAAGTGGTATCTCATTGTGGTTTTGATTTGCATTTCCCTAATGACTAATCATGTTGAGTATCTTTTTATGCACTTATTGGCCATCTGTATAAGGGCATACCTCAGAGATATTGCAGGTTTGGTTCTAGACCACCACAATAAACCCAATATCACAATAAAGCGAGTAACATGAATTTTTTGGTTTCCCAGTGCATATAAAAGTTATATTTACACTGTCCTGTAGTCTATTAAGTGTGCAATAGCATTATGTCTTAAAAAAATAATGTACATAATTTAATTTAAAAATATTTTATTGCTAAAAAATGCTAACCATCATCTGAGCCTTCAGTGAGACATAATCCTTTTGCTGGAGGAAGGTCTTATAAAAAACGCAGTATCTGCAAAGCGCAATAAAGCAAGGTGCAATAAAACGAGGTACACCTGTATCTTTTTGGAGAAATATCTATTCAAATTTTTTGCCTATGTTTAATTGGGTTGTCTTTTATTACTGAGTTGTAATAGTCCTTTTTATATACTGGGTGCTTCATCAGATATATGGTTTGTAAATATTTTCTCCTATTCTCTGGATTGTCTTTTCACCTCCTTGACAGTATCGTTTGAAGCACAAAAGGTTTTAATTTCGATGAAGTCGATTTTGCATATTTTTTCTTTTGTTGCTTGGGCTTTTGGTGTCATATCTAAGAAACTGCCACCTAATCCAAGATCTCAAAGATTTACACTTATGTTGTCTCCTAAGAGTTTTACAGTCTTAACTCTTTCATTTAGGTCTTTGATCCATTTTGAGTTAATTCTATATTTGGTGTGAGGTAGAGGTCCAACTTCATTCTTTTGTATTTAGATATCCAGTTGTGCCAGCACCATTTGTTGAAAAGAATATTCTTTCCCCATTTAACTGTCTTGGCATGTAGCTTTTTAAAATCTACCTTAAATGTTCTATAGCTTGATCGTGACAGTGCTTACATAACTGTATATGTGTTTGTCAAAATTCATAGACCTATACACTAAGAAGAAAAAATTTTATTGTATGTAAATATCTCAATAAACCTGACAATTAAAAATTCTCCTTTAGAGAAACATTCACATATAGCATATATAAGGATCATATGCTTCACAAATATTGCAGTACTGTTTGTAATAAAGAGAAACTAGAAACCATCTGCATGTCTCTCAAAAAGAAAAAAGCTAAATAGAAGGTAGTATAATCATAGGATTGAATACTATGCAACAGTTGAAAAGAATAAGTTAGATTTTACATATATCAAATTGATAAAGTTTAGAAACATTCTATTAAGCAAAAAAATAAGTGCACAATGATGTACACAGAATGAAAGCAAGCATGTAAAAAAGATATACAAAATCATACTATACAGTCTCTGTGAGTACACACATAAATACCTAAAGGTATCTCTTAAAGATCTTGAAGAATACTTAGCACACTGCTAACACTCATTGCCTCTGGAGAGGGCAAAAATGAACCCGGATGGATAGGAAGATCAGAAAAGAGTTGAGCTCTGTCATTTTTCCCCCAAAGGGAAATCTATTCATTAATTAGTTGTGATTAAAAATTAATAATTGGTAATTTATTTGAGCTGTAAACAGAGATTATAAGTATGGAATCATAGCTTTTTAATATATGTGCTCATTTGTGCATCCCTGCACCCAACCTACACACACACACACACACACACACACACACACTCAGAGGTGATCTTACCAATTTGGATTTTCCGTACTTTCCCGGAAGACAGACTCCTCCTTCATAGATGCATACTGTGTCCATGTAAGGCAGTGACTCCGCATAGCCATGTTTCTTTCCTGAGGATTGAGCCACGATTCCTCTTCTAACTGGATACTAGGTACCTTTAAAATGCTCACCTGTCCAACAGAGGGAAGATGACTTTCTCAATTTAGGAAGAGCAGGCTATGTAAGGACTCTGTGCAGAGTTGCTTTTAGTCTTGGATAATTAAGAGGACAAGCGATCCTCATATACAGATGATGGCTTACCAAGGCTGTAAGTCCTTGAGACTCAAACATACTATGACCTTACTAAATGCTGGTGAGGCCCAGCCTCATGCAAATGGCCCAGAATTTACACAGGCTGTACAGTCCCTGGCCTGATTTCCCTAACTGCTAAACACTAAGCAAATTATCAGCCTCCTTCGTGACTCCTCTAGGGCTGGTTACGGCCTTCTTAAATTGATGGATTCTAATTGGGCCCACTTACGGGCTCACATGCAACACAATATCAGATAAAACAGTTTCTTCATTTTAAACTCTTTCAATATCTAGAAATGCATGCTTTCCTAGGTAGAGGAGACATGGAAAACTACAAAGGCAGAATTGTACAAGTCAGAGGTGTCCTTAAATTATTTAAGAATTGAGATACAAGACAAAGTTGAATGCCTTTTTAAATAATAGATTCAAAGCGTGTATATAGGGCAAAGGCAGGGTACACACTCTGTGGAAAAAGCCAGTAATAATTTGCTGCATACACTGCAACATATTTTACCATCTGGAAAATAAAAGAAAGTTCATTTTCATTGTCATATCAGCTTTCTTTCCACTAAAGAATGTGACAGAGTCTTAATCCATGATAAGGAAGTAATAGAAGCCGCCATTTTTTTTTAACATACAGCATAGTAATATAATTTGCAAGCAATCAGCAGGAGCCCAGCTGGGTTCTACATCACACACAGAATCACTTCCGGGTTGAAACAACCATCTGAGACATTTTAAAAAGTGCGTATCAAGTTGCTCTCTCATTTCCTAACAATTCTAAAAGGACTCTTATCAATAACTCCTCTATGGTTCAAGCAATGTGATTAAAAATTTCCACTTACCTTTTCCAACAATCACCAGAGTGCTTAAGGATTTCAAAGAGAGAAAAAAATTTGCTATCATGAAGATTTCATCATCAATGCCATTACTTTACAGAAACATACACAAAAAGACTTATAGAGAACACTGAGCACATTATACTCCCTGAAATAACTGTTCTCTCTGACAGTGAAATAGAAACTGAATCTTTTGTCTTCCTTACTAAAGATTGGACTAGATATTTACCATCTGCCCACTTCTGATCATTCCTATCTAAGAGTCATATCTAACCATGGACAGATTATAAAAGATGGTCACTTCACACAAAATGTCCAGGTATCTTTAAAATAATTGTAAACCATCTCTATGTCCACTAAGAGCCCTCCACAAAAGAGAGAGAGACAGAAACAGACAGAAAAAAACTATCTCTGGTTGCACTGCCAAAACTGAGGTTGGATATGAGAGGGCTTTCTTGTGAGGGGCTATGAGGTAGAAGAACTGGGAAAGTTCTATCACTCCTTTATATCAGAAAATGCTCTTTCCGTGACTATTTGAAAATTACCCAATGTTACACCAAATCTGATTAAATTTTGAAATGAATTTACCTTCCTTAAAATTTCTGGAATCACATTCTGACAGATTGCAATCCTCTTTCTATAGATGATCCCTGTTGACACATCTAGAAACAGAAAATTTTTAGACTCAAAAAAAAATTTAAGGAAATGTATTCTTGACTTAATGTCAATAAAACTTTAAATGTCAATCTCAACTTTCTATTGGTAGAATTCCTAGAGAAAATGTTTAACTCAAAACTCAGTGTCCTGGACCATTTTTCTGGGCCAAATCACTCCAAATAAATTTATCTGTGATCAAAGAATAAGGGTAAAACAGCTAGTCACACTGCACTTTTCTAAAGTCAAGGGTAAAAGAATCGCAAATTGTTCACCGCTCTGGACCATCAATGTCAACACTCCAATGACAACGGCCAATGAGCCTCCTGCTCAACTCCAACAGAGAAAGTTTTAACAAAAAGATGGAGAATCTGATTCTGCCACCTTCTGCACCAAACACGTTTTCAAGCACAGATTTCAAGCTACAAAATTTAAACCTATAATTAATTATATTAGGCATACTCTTCTCTCATTGGGGAACAGACTCCCTGTGACTGGAACTATTCTGTTTTGGAACGAAGTTTCCAGAATAGCACCAGGGATGTAAAAAACACACGATAAACATGAATTAAGAAAAAGGGAGACCGAGTCAGAGAAAAAGATAAACTTTGAAGCATTGTCTTTTGCTCTGTGAATTACTGTGACTCAGTTACGCTCCTACAGGGTTTCTCAAAGCTCTGGCTATGGTAGCCCTGAACCTGGGTGCAAACACCCTGGCTGCCCAGAAGCTGCTGACAGGGTGAGCAACTGGTTCACCTCCTCTGCCCATTGGCATCCTTTGGTCATCTCATCCAATGTTTGCAGCATAGAGACAATGGACGAGCACTCCTGGAGGCAAAGGTGCCCCTGTCAATGGTAGAAATTGTAATCAGCATTCCTATACCACTTTAGAATATATACATTGTTCTCTCATTTGATCTTCACAACAACCTAAAAAGAGGATTGTTATTATTTTCTCATTTACAGATGAAGGAACTGAGCCTCCAAGAAGTTAGGTCATGCAGGTAGTAACGAAATCAGGACTTGAAATCAGATTTCTCTGATGCCAAATAACAAGTTTCTCCCATCCTGAGTGCAGGTACATGCAAAAATGTTTTTTAAAATATAGAGTTATGGAAGTGCAGAAAATACCCTCACAAGCAAAAGACAGTTTTGTGTTCACTAAGCACAGAGAAGGCCTCAGAGTCACATAAAGAACAGTAGTATCTCATAAGTTCTCTCAGAAGGCTCAAGAGCATGTTAGACCTGGGCCTGGGTGTCCCCAAAGGTTTATACATTGATTATGTGCACCATTATAGCTTCCTGCATTGCCCAGTTCTCGAGTTCAAACACTGAGAGTGAAAATGCTCCCGCTGGAGATGTGAATGACAGAGAACAGTGAAGACTCCTACAGTCTAGTCCAGGGGTTGGTAAACATTTTCTGTAAAGGGCCAGATGGTAAATATTTTAGGTTTTGTGGGCTGTACAGTGTCTGTCGCAACAACTCAACACTACTGTTGTTGCAAAGAAGCAGCCATAGATAATATGTAAACAAATGGGCATGGCTATGTGCTAATAAAACTTTACTTACAACAACGGGCAGCACAAGTATAGTTTGTCAACCCCTGCTCTAGTCAATGCTGAACCACATTGCCAAGTACAGTTATGATTCCATAACCTAATCACTTTATGGTCAACATCTCATATACATGCTATTCATCACATCAATTTTGCCATCTATAAAATGATATAGGGATATAGCCATGTGACCTTGGGCAAGTTATTTAACTTCTCTGTACCTTGGTCTCTTCATTCATTAGATAAGAGTAATAATAATACCTACCTATATATTGTTCTGAAGATTAAATGAGAGTTAGTAAGAATAAGAGTGCCCGGCACATATTAAGTGCTCAAAAATGTTAGCTGTTACAATTGTCATCAATTATTAACTGGGAAAGTAACAAGAGCATATTAGGCAAGACTTCTGCTGTAAATGCCGGGTGTCCTTTTCCATCAGTCACCTCAAATACAGAAATATAATATAGCTGTTTAAAACATAACAGGCCACACACACAAAAACACACATATCTTTACAAAAATCAGTATTACTTGAGGCCAGCCTGGTGGCGTAGCAGTTAAGTTCCCGCATTCTGCTTCAGTGGCCTGGGGTTTGCCAGTTCGGATCCTGGGCACGGACCTACTCACCACTCATCGAGCCATGCTGAGGCAGCGTCCCATACAGAAGAGCTACAACTCTACAACTATGATATACATATGTACTGGGGCTTTGGGGAGGAAAAAAAGAAAAAAGAGGAAGATTGGCAACAGATGTTAGTGCAGTGCCAATCTTCCTCAAAAAAAAGACAAGTCAGTATCACTTAATGATCATTACTAACTTGAGGTATATTCAGAAAACTTACCTCTTGTTTCCTCCACAATTTTTACAGCGATGACATTTTTATCCATGGGGTGGGGATACTAAATGAAAACACATAAAGAAGAATTACCATTCATCCTTGACCAAAGTGAATTATTTCATAGTAACCACAGTTATTTGCAGGAATAGTAAAATACTTTCCAAGTAACCTCTAAGGCCAGTTTTCAATCAAGGGTCTTAATTTTACTGCTTTGGCCTAGGTAAGTGAGATGCTATCACCAGCTGGATCTGTATGAAATCTAGGGGAAGCCTTCCGTAGATTCGACCTAGCTCTAGATGGAGAGGGGGATGTCAAGTCAAGCTAATAGATAAATAATACTATTAATATTGAACCAGCCTCACATAAATCACAAGTGTTCTTTGTCCAGGCACCCTGCTAACTGGTTTACTTGCACGATCTTGTTTAAATCTCCCAACAGCCTCTCTGTTGTGACTGGGTCATGTGGTATCATTATCCCATCTTTCAGAAATGGAAACTGAATGAAGATGCAAGAGCTTAGGGTCACCCAGCTAGTTAGTGGTAGGGCCAGGAAGTTAAACCAGGCCTAATACAGAGTGAATTCCTTCACTACTGTCCTGTACCATGCCTGGTGGCTGGGTTAGCATCACAGTAGAACCATAGACATAGTCTATGCCAGGTGCTCAAGAAATAGTTTATTTATTGATTAAATTCCCTTGAAAGACAATTTGGATGGAATACAGCTGATAATAGCCACCATTTTTGTCCGAGGCAGTTTACATACGTTATTTCAGTTTAATTCTCAAAACTATTCCATGAGGTATATCCTGTTTTTTCCCTTTTATGTGTGAGAAATAAGGCTCAGACAAACTAAGTAATTTGCTCAAAATCACCCAGCTAATGAGCATCAGTACTGTAATTTACCCACAGGTACTTTCTGTTGCCTTCAAAGCCTGCCCACTAACCTACCCTCGAATCACCTCTGAGTTACTCAAACCCAACCCTTTCCATTGCTCAGTTGCAAAAAGGGAGACTTAGGGAGGGGAAGTGACCTCCTCAAAGCCATAGGACAGGTGGCTGCTGACACAGGCCTGCTAAGCACCCCTGGGGCTCTTTTCCCAGAGGTTTACTGCTTCTTCATGTGACCAAATCTGAAAAGAAAACTACAGGGAAGTCTTATCCGAGACATCATAAGGCACTGAGGGGGAGGCGAGAACAGGCTGAGGGGCAGGAGAAGAGGCGGGCCCTCCACTTGGCAAACTTGAGCTTTAGGTCTTCGGAACCCCAGGAAATGGTATACAAAACTCAGTGAGTATGGGTCTCCTCAACCCTGCAGCATGTTACATGCGTGCCTGTACGCATGCGTGTGTATAAGAGGATGACTGACTGACTGACTGATTGATTTTCAAGGAAAAGGACCCATCACTTTCACACATTCTTAAAGATATCTGTGGCCCAAAAAACACTGGATCAGAACATAGGCTCTATGAGAGCAGGAATACTGTCTATTTCAGTCACTCCTGTATCTCCACCACCTAGCACAGTGTCTGGCACACAGTAGGCACTCAATAAATATTTGCTTGAATGAATGAATGATTTGGAAGATAAACTTCACTGACCTCAGGGATCATTTGGAAAATAAACCTTACTTCATTTGGGGACCAATCTGTGAAGTGAGCAAGGGGCTCTGTCCTCAGCAGCCTCAACAGCTCATCACGCCCCACGCTGTCAACTTTCATTCACACTTCCACCCTGGCAACTGCAATCTGGAGAACTAATCAAAAACACGGCTTTTTAAATATTCCTTCATTCATTCATTCTTGCTCCCGAAAGAAATGCTCAAAATTAGTGACTGCTTTCTTGTTTTAGCCCTCGGTATTTCTTAAAGATAATGTCCATTACAGAAGGTCAGGTTTAGCTCTTCTGTTCCTCAGCAAGGAGCCTCACTTACACAGCACCCTTGAAGCAAGGGAGATATTTGAGACTCTAACAGATCCCCTGAATTGTGTGTGTATGTGAATTGTGTAAGAATTAGAACTTTTACATTAAGGTAAAATGAGAGTATGAGAGGATTTCCTCTTAATACAGTTCTAGTTTGCTCATTTCATATTCATCAATACATCCTGACTGAATATTATAAATACACTGTAAGTTGTCGGAAGATTACTGAATTAAATTACAAAAGAGGTTGGAGATGTAATCACCAGAGAAGCACAGTGATAAAAGTTTTCAAGTTCTGATTACTTCCCTAAGTTATCAGTGAAATTCCTAAAGATTATAAACTCAGAAACTTCATACTTTTATGTAATTTTAATATTTGCTCATTAAGTCAAAGGGTATCAATTTAAATAATAGTGAGAACTCTCTATTCTTCATTTAACAATTTTCTGAGTACCTATCAGGCCGGACACTGTTCCAGGCACTGAGGATACAGTAACGAAACAAACAAAACTGCAGCCTCTTAGACAGTTTACATGTTAGTTGGGGAAACAAACAAACAATAACTATATCAGGAGAGGGGCTGGCCCGGTGGCACAGAGGTTAAGTTTGCGCGCTCCGCTTCGGCGGCCCTGGGTTCACAGGTTTGGATCCCGGGTGCACACCAACGCACCACTTGTCAAGCCATGCTGTGGCAGCGTCCCATATAAAGTAGAGGAAGATGGGCATGGATGTTAGCCCAGGGCCAATCTTCCTTAGCAAAAAAAGAGGAGGATTGGCATCGGATGTTAGCTCAGGGCTGATCTTCCTCACCAAAAATATATATATATATATCAGGAGAAAGTAAATCAGACTAAGGGATAGTAGGGGGACAGGAAATTGTGAAGAGGGGCCACTGTAAACTACTTAAGGGTCACCCATTAGACAAGGCTTGTAAATAACAAATGGAAAATGGAAGTTTTATTAGCCAAACACAAGAGATCCTGAACTATTCACTCCAGTAAAATCGTTTGCAAGATTCAAGTCATTTTCTTACTACTTTTGGAGTTGAATCGATATGGCGTTGTTTCCATACGAGAATGAGAAAAGAAATTAGATGTTTATTTATAATAGCTAAACACCATGACGTGAAAGGCATATATTTTAACTTTTTTAAAATTAAACATTTATTGGGCTGAGGCTCCCCCTATCTGGCATTATTTGAAATGATCTGACGCCATCTTGTGGTAACTTTAATATTCATGATTTAATTCATGAAACTTAATCTGAAGTCAGATAAGGGATTGAGAGAGAGAAGGCTGCTCAGTGTCCCCACCAGGAATGCCAATTGAGAAGACAGGAAGCAGGCAGACAGGTTTTTCCGGACACCTTTTCAAACACGATGTGACAGTGGAATGGATCAAGCTAGGTCAGGACGAAGCCCATCAAAGACTTATTGAGCATCTACCGTGCCTGAGCAGGGTGCTGTATTAGAGGTCGCCATATGTATCATCTCATTTAGTCCTCCCCAAAACAAGTAAATATATTAACAAGTATCAAGATTCGGAGTCTTTGTGTTAAAAACATAATGGCATACAGCCTGCACACGAGCAGGGGTCATGCTGAGATTTTCCAGTCCCCACTCCACACTAGCAACTCGCAAGGAAGCAAAGTGGTTTGATGACCCAGATGTCTGCCAAAAACTCCTGCTGTCCTTGGAGCTGTTCAGTGGACCACAAACAGCAGTGGCATAAGAATTACCACACGGAGCTGTGTACATGTGCCATGCATCCCATACCTTCTGGGTGATGTAAGGGATTTTTCAAGGTATTTTTGACTTCATTTTGAACTTACCTATGATTTTTACTTTCTTCACAGAATGTATAAACTAACTCCTTTCCCTTTCCCCAAGATATAAATCTATTGCAAATATCACTGTATATATGATATGTATGTAACAGTCTAACGAGGGTAAAATGTAGACTCGCCTACATTGTCATATACCCTGCTGTCATTTATTTCTACATATTAAACGGTTAAGAGGTCAAAAATTTCAAAATACTGGGAAAAAAACAAAAACAAAATAAACATTAAAACACATATAGCTATGAAAGTGAGAGGCCAAGAAGTTGAGTCCATCTAATTACAGGAATAACATTCAATACATTTGTGGGAGGAGCTTCATGAAGATATGGCATTTACCTTTCTTATTTATGGGGGTAAAAATATATAAGCTTTCATAAAGCCTACTCTTAACAGAGTAAGGAGTTATTAAAATATCAACTTTCCAATGCCTGCCTTTTATAACACCCTCCCCCCAAAAGAAGTCAATGACCTCCAAAGGAGTCATCATTTACCAACTTCCAAATGGCATTATCCAAGAGCCCAAGGAAGCAGTTGAGCTGACAGATTTGTATTCGTCCTGCAAAGAAGGCCAAGAGGATCTAAGATAAGTCCGGTATATTAACACACCTGTTTTATAAACATGAAGGGAATCATGGCTACCCAGGCTGCTTCCAAACACGTGCAAGCAAAGGGGTGGGGCTGCCGAAAAGTGATTTGACGTTTAGCTACACAAAGAAATCACCGTGAGCTGTGCCAAATTCCCTTTAGGAACCACTTACAATTATCGATCTTAGAAGAAAAGCAAAGTTGATTTTACACCAAGATCGAATGAGTCATTGATTAATCAAAATTTCAATGATCAAAGACTGATCATATTTAAGTCAACAGATTTTTTGTGTGTGTGTGAGAAGATCAGCCCTGTGCTAACATCTGCCAATCCTCCTCTTTTTTTTTCTGAGGAAGACTGGCCCTGGGCTAACATCCTTGCCCATCTTCCTCCACTTTATATGGGACGCCGCCACAGCATGGCTTGCCAAGCAGTGCGTCGATGCACGCCCGGGATCAGAACCAGCGAACCCCGAGCCGCCGCACCAGAGCGCGCACACTTAACCGCTTGCACCACCGGGCCGGGCCCTCAACAGATATTTTGAATGGCTGTTCGTTGGTCTTTCAAGCCAGCAGGACGATGGAGAAAGGACAAAGGACAAGGAGCAAAGACGTGAGGACCCTGATGGTGCCATCTGTGAGGCCAGGGCGGTGGACCACCACATGATCCTCAAAGGCCCTTCTGGCTGGGACAAGTTATGATTCTAAACAAAGGTCAACCAACGTACATCACCCTCATTCATTCAAAAATGTTCTAATGATCGGCAATGACATAATGAAGTTTTTTGAAAGGAATAGTTTACAATTGTGAAGAAAGGAAGATCCTCTTATCTCAACATTAAGTGCATACCTAAACCCAATGTATTTAAAGATACAATAAAAGTCTACAAAACAACTGACCAGTATTCTTCAAAAGTGCCATGGTCCAGAAAGACAAAGAAAGACTAAGGAACCGTCCCACATTGGAGGAGACTAAGACACAACAACTAAATGCAATGTGGAATCCTACACTGGATCCTAAACTGGAGAAACAATATTAGTAGACAATTGTCAAAATCTGAATGAGGTCTATAGATTAGTTAACACTGTCTCAATGTTAATTCCCTGGTTTTAAAAATTATACATGGATTTGAGGAAGCTGGGTCAAGGGTGTATTGGAATTCTTCGTCTGTTTTTGCACCGTTTTATAAGTCAAATTATTTCTGAATGAAAAAGTAAGAAATAAAAAACAAAATTAAAATAAAGACAGAGTGCTGAGAACAGAATGAGTTTTAGAATCCAAGAGACCTCAGTTTAAAGCCCATCTGTGGGAGTCTTGGGCAAATTACTTTAATCTCAGTCTGCCTCAGTTTCATCTGTAAAATCAGAAAAAACACTACCTCAAAGAGTTGTTATAGGAATGAAAGGAAATAATTTTATGTAAAGTATAACACCTGGCACCGTGCAGATACTCAGTTACAGTAGCTAGTTTTGCTACTAAAGAATGAATCAACAATTTTGAAAACTAAGTTTCAAGACTTCAGTCTTTCTCTTGCAATTTACTGTGGTGTGGTATTAAGTACACTGCTAGTATCCATCTGTGATCCAAATATATTTAAGTGATGATTAAAAAATTATTAGAGGCCAGCCCCATGGCCTAGTGGTTAAGTTCGGTGCTCCGCTTCGGCTGCCTGGGTTCGGGTCCCGGGCAAGGACCTACACCACTCATCGGCAGCCATGCTATGGTGGCAACCCACATCAAAGTAGAGGAAGACTGGCAACAGATGTTAGCTCAGGGTGAATCTTCCTCAGCAAAAAAAAAAATTATTAGAAGATATTTCTTATTTTCCTAGACTAGTAAAACCTCACAAGCTCATGCTTTACCAATTCAGAATTTGCACGAAATACAAGGACTCCCTGACACATTCCTGTCCACTAGCATTAGGGAAAGCACCTCATCGCAGAAAAGTCCTAGAGAGAATATTTACTTTTTAAAAAAAAAGGCAACAAATTCTTTCTAAGTACTCCAAAAGCTCTCATAGATTTATAAGTAAAATACGAACTTTGCCCCACACTATATGTCTGTGATATGCCCCTGAGAAAGCACTTAATCACAAAAATTAATATATTTCCCTCTGTCCCCCTTGACAGTGAGCTCCTCGAGGCCAGGGCCATGTTTATCTTCTCATCTCCCACAGACAAAATGATACACAGACTTATTATGAATGTCTACTGGTAGACACAAAATGAATGTTTAACTATTAGTACCTAGTTAGTTAAAAATCTCCTATCTTTCATGCACTAATTATGCCACAACTTCCACTAGATAAGTTATCAAGTACACTTTAATATTATTTAAATGACATTTAAAAAATAAATCGTAATTCAAATGTGAACCTTCATTCATGCTCACTCTCCCCTTTACTACTCTAAGTTAGTAAAGAGTTCTGCAGACTACTTCTCTCAGTTGTTTATTTTCAGGTTCATGGAATAAATGTAATAAACTATTATTACTGTTAGTATTACCATCATGATTTTAAACAAGTACTTTAAAAGTACTTACTATATGCTGACATCAAGCTATGTATACTGAATGCAATGATGTGCATTATCCAATTTAATTCTCCCCAACAACTCCACAAAATAGTTATTATTATTCTTATTTTGCAGATGAGGAAACTGAGGCATAGAAAAATGAACTGACTTGCCCAAACTCACACAGCGCTCCATCCCCCCGGTCTGATGTCAGAGCCCACGCTCTTCACGTCTGCCCCATTCTCCTTCATGTCATGCCTAATCTTCTTCTAGTAGAATTGAGGATAGGAAGATAAAAGTGAAGAAAGACTATTAAAGTGTTAGCAAAAAGATAAATAACCATTATGTTAAACTAGGCCTATCGTTTGTCAAATCATTTATTCTGGAAATGCCGGTTCACCCCAAATATTTCAGGACCTCCACAAGGAGAGATGCTCCACACATGTAAGTGTCAGATTTGCAAGGGAGAAAAGATAGGATCAGAAATGGAAACATTATTAATTACCCAATCAACTTTCTACTCTAAATGGAAATAGCCATTCATAAATCCCCTTTATGAGTTTAAGGGTAAATGCTCAAACCATTTTGTTCAGCACATCAGGCCCCTAGCTAGAATAAATAAAACCCAAGGCCACTGCGTTGAAGCAAAGAAATTATTTTAATCTGTCCATTTTATTACAGTATCCAAGATAAGGACATGTTACTGAACCCCACAGACTTCAGTCTGAAATTACATAGGGCTAAACCACAGAAGGTTGTATTTTATTCATTCATTTAACAAGGATTTGTCGAGAACCTACTATGTTCAAGGATCTCTTTGGGTCCTTGGGATATACCAGGAACAAATAACAAAATCTTTGCCCATGAAGCTTACACTCTACTCACAATGACTCTTTTGCCTATAGCATAAAAAGAAAATTAACTTGAACAACTCTATGGTAGGAAAAACTATAACTTCTCTGGCCTCATTTGAGAATAAATAAGAAAATCTAGTTAACACAACGGCTCTCTGGGTCCTTTTTAATGACTTTAGATTTCAGATAGATGAAATTTAATAAGTCTTTGAATCCAGCTCCTGAAAGGTAAGCTCACTAAACAGACCCCTGTGAGCTTCCAGAGAGCTTCTAGACAGCTACATTCATCCATGCACCTTTGCGCTCTCTTTGTAAAGGGTTTTAAGTAAAAGGAAGGAAACAGTTTTAAGTGATGAGAGGTAGAAAGCTAAGAGTCACGCAAAGAAAGAAATCAAAATACACTGCCAAGTGCATTGACACTAAAGTTCATGGAAAGTACATTTTAGCATCTGAATAAACCATTTTGGGCTTCATGGCATTCCTCCATGAAGAGTTCATTGAGAAACACTACATTCCATGAACAAAGAGTATTGTGTTTGTTTTCAAGGTGCCACTTAGCTTTGAAAGCATGTAGCTAATATCTTGCCTGTGGTATCCAACAGGCAGGTGTAAGAAGCGCAAACATTCCTCAGGTTTTAAAAATAGCAGTATATTATAACTTGGAAGACAAGTCTAACATACTAAAAGCCATAGATCAGTAGATTCTATTTAAAATAGAACTTCCTCAGTGCTGAAGTGGCTTCAAACATACCATTGTGCAAAATCAGATTAAATGTTTCCCAGAGATCTTCATGATTGTCCCTTCTGCCAAGTGCTTTCCTTTGAAAAAAATACATACAGACTAAAAGAAAAATAAAAGTGTATTTTGCCGAAAAGATCATTCTTACTACCTTAGGCTTATAAAAAGCTTATACTTGTCAAACTTACACATTTGATCCTTACAACAATCCCTGGAGACAGGTGGGGTACGGAGCATTACCATTTCACAGATGAGAAATTAAGACAGTAGGGTTGTCTTATACAGTTGTACATGCTGCTCACTGCACAAAGACTCCCAGTCAAGCAGGCCAGTGGGCACGAGGCTACATCCACCTAGAGAAAGGAGTACCTTTCTCTCATTTGCATAAATAGCCCCATTTACTTTCCACTAGCCCTATTTACCATGAGCTCATGGAGTAGGCCCCCAGATGATGTCTCTCTCTAATTGCACAAGGGCACAGCACAGGCTGGTGAAAACTGTTTCCCAAGGCCCCCCGAAGACTACTTTTAATGGGGAAAGCACAATGATTGGAATCCAGGTCTACTGACTCCCAGGTCATGACTTTGAATAACTTTGGTGAAAATTCTCACAGCAAATGGATCTATTGACTTCTTAGAAATAGTCACATAGCCCTTCCCAGGGATCTCTGAAGGACTGCTTTGTGAGTGGAAAGAATGGAAGCGTAGTGTTGTCCATGGTGTTAACAGTCCCACCACTAGGCCTTGACTCTGCAAATGGTCACCTACACTTTCTCCAGCCCTACCTTCCAAAATATCCTCCTCAGTCCTTATTCACTATGTGTCAGGCACTTTACTAAGTTTTGTTTTTTTTTTTTGAGGAAGATCAGCCCTGAGCTAACACCCATGCTAATCCTCCTCTTTTTGCTGAGGAAGACCGGCTCTGAGCTAACATCTATTGCCAATCCTCCTCCTTTTTTTTTCCCCCCCAAAGCCCCAGTAGATAGTTGTATGTCATAGCTGCACATCCTTCTAGTTGCTGCATGTGGGACGCAGCCTCAGCAGAGCCAGACAAGTGGTGTGTCGGTGCGCACCCGGGATCCGAACCCGGGCCGCCAGTAGCAGAATGCGTGCACTTAACCGCTAAGCCACGGGGCCGGCCCATTTACTAAGTATTTTATAAGAATTATACCAGATCCCAACTGAATGCAGCTACATAAGTGACCTCAGCTATAATACACGGTACATAAAAACCACTCAGCCCACCCACAGAATTGTGAGAATTAAAAGTCTATCACTGGTTTAAGCCACTAAGCTTTGGGGTGATTTGTTACATGGCAGTAGACAACTGAAACACGGTTATGTTCTCACCCTACCACACATCAAAGCTATACCCTTGTATCAGGCACAATGGGTCCACAATGATGACAAAAAGGATCTGAGATTGGATAAAGAGCACAGTGAAGGTGATTCTGAAACATTGTATTCCCTCCATAATCATCTGAGTGCCTATTATGTGCAAAGCAGCACAGCCTGGTGATTGGGGTGTGGGCTTTGGATTTAGATGTTTTGAAATCCTGGCTCTCCACCTGTTAGCTCTTGGCACTTGGAAAAGTTGCTTAACCATCTCTGATTCTCAGTTTCTTCAGGCTGTGAAATGGAAGTCAATCATAACTACTTCCTGAGGCTGCCGGGAGGAGTAAACATGATATATGGAAAGCACTTCCTGGGAGACTCCTATTCACGCTTCAGCCATCATTTCACAAATGCCACTTCTTCAGGGATGCCTTTCCTAATGACCACAGCAAGCCTCCCTGCTGTTCTCAGTCACAGCACCGTGAACTTTCCCTGTGTAAGTACACATGATCAATCGGAATTACGTGTTCATTTGTTGATCATTTATCAATGTCGGTCTCACCCACTAGAGACCATCAGCTCCATGGGAAGAGGGCCTCTGTTGTGCCCTTCAATGTTTTTCTGGTACCTAGCACAGAGCTTGGCACACAGAAGAAAAGTTATCTATAAAGACCTATTGAATGCAAGAAAAGTATTTAGCCCAGAAGCTGCCACATGCCAAGTACTCTCTGAATGAGAGCCTGGCACTGTGCTACACGCTTCTGCAGGACTGAGTCCCGCCCTGAAGAAGCTTCGAGTCTAATGAGGGAAAAAGACACATGCAGAAATAACTCTCCAACACTGTAGAAGACAGTCAGTGAGGCCTGGACACACCGCCCCTCGAGTTCGGAGAAGCCAGAGATCGCCTCTCTATGAGGACAACCCAGAAAGGCTTTCTAAAAGACCAGTGGCATTAGAGCATCCACATTCCCAAGTGCCATACCTAACAAAAAATGGAGTGTTGGCTGGTCCTTTTCTGGGCCCAGAAGCATGGCCTAAGGCAAAGTCTACACCAGATCCATAACTCATTCTTTCATTGATTTATTCCTTCATCATTCATCAGATTTATCTTGAGCATGTAGTGGGTGCCAGGCACTATTCTAGATACTGGAGATCATTGAAAAGTTCAGCAAGCCAACATTCCCCCCAAAATAGGCCTCCATGGCAACACCATGTTAACCAAAGTCCTACTCACTCCTTTGTGACCTGGGCCCCCAAATGCATCACCTCCTCTAATGGAGGTCAGGTCTTATCACCTAAGTAAGTACCTTCCTTCCCCAACATCTGCCTCAGTTTGGCTTCTGGGTTGCATACGAAGTGCATTGCTCAGTGGCTCCTGCCTAAGGCAAATGACAATTCTTGCAAATCTTGCTTAAGAATGTGAAAGCTGAAGGGGAACCTAAAAGACCTTCTGATACAATACTCTTATCTTAGACATGCAGAAACTGAGGCCTCAAGAGAAGATGACCTTGGAGCAAGATCATCAGTGAACTAATAGCAGAGCCAGACTAGAGTCCGAGGGTCCCACCTCCCAGGCCTGGGTGCTTTCGATTTTCCAAAGAAATTTCCCCTTCTCCTACTACCACGAGCCACAGTCCTAGGAGGAGCCTTTGAGATAAAGAGGGTCCCTGAATACTGAGGCCAGGGTGCACAGCTGTAGTAGTACAAACCACAGTTTAGAGCGCTAAGCATTGGTCACTGTGATAAGCACTTTACAGGAATTATCTCATTTGAATCCTCACAATAACCCTTTGAGTTGGTACTGTTATTTTCCCCATTTCACAGATTACAAAACTAAGGCACAGAGAGGGTAAGCAGTCTGCCCAAAGGCCCACAGCTGTTTAATTAAAGAGACAGTGGTGAGGCGGTGCAACGATAATGCCAAGTAACCTAGGATGATGGCTTCAACGCCTCCCACTAGCTTTTAAGGGGTCAATGACGTACTAGAACGATTACCAAGTCATCTGCAACCTCAACAGGGCTCCAGAACTTGGGTTCCCCGCGACCCTCCCCCAAAACCCTCTCCCTTCAGGTGGGTCGGGATGTGAACGCGATGCCTCGCATGGAGCCTTCTCCTTCATCGTGGAGGGGAGCCTTGGAGGAAATCCACTTCCACCCTCACCCCGCACATCCCTGGGGCGAAACCCGCAGCTGGAGGGAGAGCTGGTCGGTGAGGACTTCCGCGTGGGCAGAGGAGAGGAGAGCGGAGGAGAGGAGGGAAGAGGAGAGGAGAGAGCTGCAGACGGCCGGGCCGGCGGAGGCAGCGCGGAGGACGCGAGCCCCGGCCGGGCCAGGGCGGGGCGGGTACCTTTCGGAGGTAGCTGGCGACCACCTGCTCGAAGGGGTACTTGTACACCTGGTGCACGTCCACCGTGACCCCCATGCCCGCGCGCCCGCCGCGCCGCCCCAGCTCTGCCCCGGGCCGCAGGCGTCCACACCCAGGCGGCCAAAGAGGCCCGGGGTTTTTTCTCCTCCTTTTTCAAACTTCCGAAACTTTATTGGCCGCTTGGAGAACAGACAGTCGGCCACGCCCCCGCCCCCTTCCGCCGACGTCCTGTGTGGGCGGCGGGGCGCGGGAGCGGGGGAGGCGCGCCCCGGCAGGGATGCCCCTGCCCTGGGTCCTGCGCGCCCTGGCCCGGGCCGTCTGCGGCCCCGGCTCGTGTGGAGACCCCAATGTCTGTGGCCGAGAGCCGCCACGCCACGCCCTGGAGACTTGGACCTGGGGACTTGTGCTTTTCTGTCTTCATCTCGCCTGCAGCCACGGAGTGAGCCTTTAAGCCGCTCTTGGCAGCGCTAAGACAAGTAATAATAAATATGTAAACTACCCGCCCTCTAACTCTAGGAGTTGTAATATAAGCTTCTTCCGTGTTGCTGAGTCTGGTGTGACAAAGGCCAAAACCACATACTCACACGACCAGGCAGCTGCCTCTGAGGCTGGGTCTCAAGTACAGTAAAAGTTGCCCCTGACAAGAGATTCTCACATTGAGGTATATGGGGTAACTCTTCAGGTTCAAAACTGATTTGGCTTGAACTAAAATGCCTGACTTATGGCCTATCAAACATACGTTGTACTTCTACTTGACCACTGAAGTAAAGGATACGCTTTCTTAAGGTAAGAACACGTGCTTCCCCTCCTAAGCCCTATTGGAAATGCCCTATTGGTAATGCCCGGATTAGTCCCTTTCTTGACATCACGGTCACAGTGACCTGCTAATTTGCAACTGGATACCTCTTTGAAACTTTGATGAAAATGTATCCTGGGTGTGTTTAATGTATGTTCTTTGTTCTAAAAAGATATAAGACTGTGCTGAAAACCATGCTTCTTCGAACGCTTTCTAAGGTCTTCCCATGTCCTCACTCTGGCTCAAGTAAACTCACCTTATTTCTCTTATCTATAGAATGATTATTGGTTATTTTGCGTTGACACCCCTATCGCCTAGGAGTGTCCAGGAAATGAAGAGGCGTGGTTTAGCGTCTCTGACTCCATAGGGAAATTCCTGTGCTCATTCAAGTTTAAACACCATGGAGCAAGGAACAAAGGGGTACCAAAAGGATCTTGAGCATTCTTCACTTGACTCTGGATTTTATGAGAAAGAGCAAATGTATCCATATCTTCAGTGTTATTCAACGTATCATTTACTGAGCACCTACTATGTGCCGAGCACTGTGGTAGCGCTGGATTCAGCAGTAAGTAAAGCGCAATGCCTGCTGTCATGTAGGATGAGTGAGCTGGGTGATTTTATTACCAAATTCACTCCACTTGGGTGGGACTCCAACCCACGTTCAGAGGCGCTCTGAGGAGAGACCCATGGGTGCGCCTCGTACTCACAATCTGTCCCCTCTCCAGAGGGTTCTTTTCTGTTCGATATCATGGATTTGAAATGAAACCCAAGCTGAGCGTTCAGCAGCACAAGCTTTTATTCAATGGCCAAAGAATGGAGAAATGGGAACCAGGTTCACAAATCAACTTCTCAGCTCTTGGGTCGAGTAAGCAGCTGTTATAAGGGGTCGAGATAATGAAGGGGAGGAATATTCGGGGAACAGGGCAGGCTTTCAGGGGGATCAAGGGGGCCACCTCTTTTCTTTCCTTATTTAGTCATATCCTGCCATTGCTGTGGCAGTTGTAAACTGTCATGGTGCTGGTGGGTGTATTATGTAGCATGGAAACGTATTACAATGAGTGTATAATGAGCTGCGGGGTCTATGTCAGGTCAAGTCAGACTGCCCTGTTGCCGTCACCTGATTCTGTCTGGTTTCAACTATATGTCTCAGCCGTCTACTCCTTCCTCTCTTTGTGGTTTCCTGTAAGCTCAAGAGAGTGTGTTAGGCTTGTTCTGAGCAGGGTTGTGGTTAATGTCTTATGGGGCCAGGGGCTGGGGTAACTATTTCACATCAAATAAACAAAATAGGGAAATAAGCAGGATAATGGGTTAAAGCATGATTTTAGCTAGGATGAATAAAGGTCTCTGAAGTGGTGACTTTTGCATGGTCTGGCAAAACCCTAGTCTTGGAAAATCCAGCTCTCCACTAACTCACTGTATCACCTAAGCCACTGAAACAGACTGGAGGAAAATATACACCCATTATATCAGGCCTCTTTTTAAATTCATGACCACTAGCCTCCGGCCTTTTAATGGTGCCAGACAAAAACACTACATTTCTCTAATCCACTTACTGTCCCACTCTCCTCCCACCCCAGACCTCCAACACCTCCCTTCCCAGCCTTGTTCTCAGGTGGTTTCCTTGCTTCCTTTTTCACTTAGTAAATAGGAAACGTCTCTCCACTGCATCTCTCTACCCACCTATCCAAATGCCCTGCCTTCTCTCCTGTTCTTGTGGATGAACTGTCAGTGCTTAGTTTAGGGCCAGTCTCTCCATTTGTCCACTGGGTCCAGTGGTGGGCTGGCAAATGGTGAACAAACAAGCTCTGCTTTAAAACACAAACCAAAACAAGGCCCTGATTTCTAATGGTTGCGATTTCTGTGGTGTAAATACTCCCACCACAGCAAATTTCAAACTACCAACGTGGTGTCGCTCAACGTGGGGTTGGGAAGAGACGCGCAGGAGCACCATTGTTGGCATTTCCACCATCCACGTGCAATAGACATAGCCACAAGAGCATAGATAATGGCAAACATAGTAAAGTAATGAGGAAGGAATGAGTTCTGAATGCCTATTACCCTTTTTAATATAGTTTAATTGTAAATTTATGTAATTTAATATTTAATAATAGCTGTGTTTAATAACCAGCTGACGGGGTTCAGAACACAGTACCCCAGAATATGGTACCTTGGCATATGGAATATTTTAAGGTGAAGAAGTCTGAGAAACAGCAGAAGCAGACAGGTCTCTCTGACCTCCCCCAGCCCTTCTCCCCTGAAGGAGGTCATAAGACCCTCTTGTGAGGGGTGCCCTGTCTATACCTGGAGGAAAAGAGCATCCTTATCTCCAGAATGAAGAGTCACTGAGAAGAATCTGAACAAGAAGCCTTGCCAAGTTTCCCCCAGTTTACTGCAAGTACCTCATACCCTTTGTCCCATCATATTTCTCCACAACTGTCCACTCTTCATCAAACCTAGCATAAAAACACTCAGCTTTAACCGTTTCTTCAGGTCTTCATTTCCTCATGAAAGCTCCCATGTCACATAAAACTTACCGTAAGTAAATGTGTATGCTTTTCTGCTGTTAATCTGTCCTTGTCAGTTTAATTTTCAGACCCAGCCAGAGACCCTAAGAGGGTCAAGGAAAACTTTTTCCTCCCCTACACAGCTCTACTGCATCACTAAAAGTTCCTTGTCCCCTTTCCTGTTCAAGGACATCTCTCTAGCCATATTCCCCCTCTTTATTAGATCATCAGTTTTGCCTCTACCGGATCATTCCAACCAGCACACAAGTACACTGTGATTTCCTCTATCTTAAAGAAATTCACTCTTAACCCAAGATCTTCCTCCAGCTCTATTTCAATTCTATGCTCCATTTTTTCTCCTCAGAAGAGTTGCCTGTAATCTCTTGAACCCATTCCAATCAGTTTGGGCCCCTGTCACTCCACTGAAACTACTGTTGTCAAGGTCACCAATGACCAAATTGCTAAATCCACTAGTTAATTCTTAATCTTCACTTTACTAAACCTGTGGGCAGCATTTCCTTGAAATACTGAATGAGGATTGGAGTGGAGAATTAGGTGCCAAAGTTGTTACATGTTGAGTGTGTGTATAAAGCCACTCTACTATATCACCAACCCCTCCTTACAGAAAAAAAACCCACCAGTCTCTGGAGAACTACACAGGCCCAGAAAGGAGAGATGATTTACTTGTGGAGTTTATGGTGTCCCTTATCTGCCTCTGCTACCAGAGAGTAGCTGGAGACTGCGTGTGAAAGAGAAGCCCCCTGCTAGGCTGAGCCCTGTGCCCCCACTCCACTCTGACCACTGATTTCTTCCAGAATGTATTCTTGGGCAGCTACTCGCCAGCTCCTGATTAACTGGCCACAGAAGGCCAAGGTTGTATCCTGAAAGATGAAAGGACCCAGCACCTGTTGGCTCTACTTGAGCAGGGTGGCTGAGTGACTTGTGTAAGAACAAATGCCACCTGCCCATTCCAAGGACACTGGGGCACTCTGAAGGTGGAAATGTGTGCCAGGCTTGACAAGGGAGGCCACTGCCAAGTAACTTTGTGGCTCAGAATCACAGCAAGTTTGCACAACAATAATCTTACTTGCTATGTCCCCAAAGAAGAGAGAAGGAACTGTGAAACAAATTCTCATTGCTTTGAAATTGGGTGGCTTAACTAATCAGGGACTTGAGTTTGGAAGTTTGCTGGCCAACCTTACAAGTTCATGACCCTATTTGGTCTTGAAGATACCAAACTCATCTTTGTATATTCCAGGTGAGGCACAGTGGTTTGAACATAGTAGACATCCAACACATTTTGATGGAATAAATAGATGACTGGCCCTTTATAAATGCCATGAGGTCTAAGTGGACAGAGAGCTTCAGCCCTGACCCTCTCTCCTTGCTCTCTCACCTCTTTGTTTTTCTCACCCTTTTTGTGCTGGTTCAGTTCCCTCTTCTGACTATCCTGACCATCCCTCTATCACTGATATTTTTATCCAATCTTATAATTGTCTATTTATGTAAATTATCCACTGAACTTGTTACCGCCCAGCGTGGGGCCTTCTGCTCGCTGCAAGACATGCCAATAGTCAAGAGGTAGGAGAAAAAGGACTTTTTTTATTACAGCTTGCTAGCAAGAGGGAAGATGGCCGACTAATGTCTGGAAAAAAACATCTTAGGGGGCACAAGGTCTTACAGCAGTTATATAGGCTGGTGGGTTCTTGGGGAGGGGGTTAGGAATGTTGACCTTCTGGTCTTACAGACTGGGAGTGCCACACCAGATCTTTCAGTTTTTTTGATGATGGCTATTAGCATAGATTCTCTGTTGAGGGGTCATCACATTCCTAAGGAACTCAAAAGAACAAAGTTATCATCTTATCACAGCTGGGAGGTACATGCACAAGCAGGGATCATAAAATCAACATAGCAGTTAGATCTCCTGGAAGGTGCATATCCAGCTGGGTTAGTTAGTCAGAGGTCATTCAAAGTTACATTAGAGTTTCTTTTCTACAACATGGCTTCCCTCATGTCAACCTTGTCTTGAGCCAGTATCAAACTGTGAGGTTCTCCAGACTAGAGGGAATGGTGTGTTATTCACTCTTCCCTATCCAGTACTGAGTAGGAGAAACCTCAGTCCTCTTCCTGTATTTCTCCTTTATTTTCACACTACTACCACATTCACAAGACTTCTGACACTAGATGTGGGGGTGGGTTTCCCCACACCAAGAAATTCTGTGATACCAGCTGGGTGTCCTACAATTTAATTCAATTCTGACACTATCTACCTGGAGATAGCATCAGATCCTATAGGTTAATGGCACAGCCCCACAAGTCTGCCCACCCCACTTCGGTTGCCAGTCACAAGTACAAGTTGTTACCTTTTCTTCTGACTGATGGGCTATAAATCAGAGGTCCCCACGACCTGCTCCTTGGTTCAGTTAATTTGCTAGAGCAGCTCACAGAACTTAGGGAAACAGTTTACTTACTGTTTATCAGTTTATTGTAAAAGGATATGATAAAGGATACAGACGAACATCCAGATAGAAGAGGTACAGAAGGGCAAGGTATGTGGGAAGGGGTGCAGAGCTTCCATGCCCTCTCCAGGTCTGCCACTCTCCCAGCACCTCCACGTGTTCACCAACCTGGAATTTCTCCAAACCCTATACTTTTGGGATTTTTATGGAGGCTTCATGTAGTCATGATTGATCATTAACTCCATTTCTGGCCCCTCTCCCCTCTCTGGAGGATGGGGGCGTGGGGCTGAAAATTCCAAGCTTCTAGTCATGGCTTGGTCTTTCTGGTGAGCAACCCCTATCAAGGAGCCCAACCAGAGGTGCCTCATTAGAACAAAAGACACTCCTATCACCCAGAAAGTTCCAGAGGATTTAGGAGCTTAGTATAAGGAACGAGGATCAAAAATCAAATATTAGAACAAAAGATGCTTCTAGTGCTCTTATCACTTAGGAAATTACAAGGGTTTTAGGAGCTCTGTGCCAAGAAGGGGAAAGGAGAGATGGGGCAGACCTATATATATTTTTTTTTTCTATTATTTCACAAGTGCCTAGCAAAATGCCTGGTACATAGTATATGTTGAATAAATTTATGAGTGTACCGAACATAGAATATGACCTTGAGCAAGTTCTGAAGCTGGGTTCTGAGGGTTACTGTAAATATTCAATAAGATTACCTTTGACCTTGTTATAAAAAGAAGTTAAGCTTGTCAATTTGCTGTTTTCCTGTTTAAACTGAGGGTAACTCAAGGGTCACAAGGATTTATGAGCTTGTTTTACAGAAGAAAGAATGCCTGCAAGGATCACCAAGTAAGCAGCCCCCAGCTGCCACTGATGCCCAGGGGCTTATCGGGAGTGAAAGAAACACAGATTACCTTTTTGTTTCTCCAAAACTCCTCCCACCACACCCCTTAGCTCTATAAAACCCCCTGCCCTCTTCTCTTGTTAAGGCAGATTTGAGAGAACCCGTGCTCCCACCTTCTCGTTTAGGCCAATTAGAATAAACCTTAATCCATCTCCAAGCACCAATGTCTCACTGTTTGTCTTACTGCGTGTTGGGCACACAGATTTGAGATTAAAAGGTTCAGTATCAGTTCCTTCCTGTCCCTGCACCTCAGCTTCTCCATCAACAAAATGACCAAGTGGGCCAAGATTATCTCTAAACTCCCTTCTAGCTCCCTGAGGTTTCAGATGTGCGCTAGATGCCAGGGCAGGCAGGATATAGTTACTGAAACCAAGGCACACAGCAGGAATTTGCAAGGAGAACAAGGCAAAATCTCAGAACAGTTCACAATGTCAGGGTAAGTGAGACCTGTGGCATCATTGAACCAGACTTCTCTTCCCCCAGTTACAGATGAGATTGATCAGACAGTCAAAGGAATTTCAAGAAGTATAATCGGGCAGAGAGGAAATATTTTAGGGCAAGAAGCCAGCAGGCCATCATACCATCCAACATTACAGAGGACCTAGAAGGTATATCAAATCCCAATGCCTAGCGAAAGAAATATGTAAAATATCTCGTATTACACAGGTAAGTATGAGTGCTAAGGAGAAAAAATAAAGTGGGGAAGGAGGATGAGAAGTGGGGCTGGGGCAGAGGGGACGCCCTCCCTGACAAAGTGACATTTAAGTAGAAGACTTGAAGGAAGAGAGGGAACAAGACATGCTCTTATTTGGGGGATGATCGTTCCAGACAGAGAAAGTGGCAAGTTCAAAGGCCCCGAGACAGGATTTCTTCGCCTGGTGTGTTTGAAAACTGTGAGGAGGCCAGTGTGGCTGGAACAAAGTCCTGGGAGATAAGGTCAGAAAAGTAACAAGGATCTAGGCCACATATAGTATCCTAGGCCCGTGTGGAGATTCTGGCTTTATCTCTGTGTAGGATGGGAAGCTATTGAAAACTTTGACCTGGGGAGAGACGTGCTCTGAACTCTGTATTTTAACAGAATCACTCTGGCTAGTAATTATGGAGAAGTGACTGTGGGGAGGCAAGGGGAAGAAAGAAACCAATTAGGAGGCTATTGCAATAATCTGGACAAGAGATGTTGATGGTGAGACCATAGTGATGTCAGTGGAGGTGGGGAGAAGTTTTTAGATTCTGGTTCTACTGTGAAGGTAGAAATAGCAAAATGTACTGAAAGATGAGAAGTGGGATGTGAGAGGGGAGACAAGGATGACCCTAAGGATCATACTTTCTCACCATGGAGAAAGCCTGCCTGACTACAGCAGGAAATAAAGTCAGATGTATTCGTTTCCCAGAGCTGTCATAACACAGTACCACAAACTAGGTGGCTTAAACAACAAAAATTTATTGTCTCACAGTTCTGGAGGTTAGAAGCCCAAGATCAAGGTGTCAGCAGGGTTGGTTCTTTCTTAGTGCTGTGAGGGAGAATCTGTTCCTCAGGCATTCCTTAGCTTGTAGATAGTGTTCTCCCTATGTCTTCACATCATCTTCCCTCTATGCATGTCTGTCTCTGTGTCCAAATTTCCCCTTTTTATAAGGACACCAATCATATTGGATTAAGACCCACTCTAATGACCTCATCTGTTATAGGCTGAATTATGCCCCCTCAAAATTCAGATGTTGAGGTCCTAACCCCTAGGCCTCCAGAATGTGACAATATTTGGAGATAAGGCCTTTAAAGAGATAATTAAACTAAAATGAGGTCATATGGGTGGGCCCTAATCCAATAGGACTAGTGTCTTGATAAGAATCGATTAGGACACAGGTATGAACAGAGGGAAGACCGTGTGAAGACAGAGGAGACACCCACCTGCAAACCAATGAGACAGGCCTCAGAAGAAACAGCACCTTTTTTTTTTTAGGATTAGAAGATGTGGTATATATGATTTTATATCCCTTTGTCATGTTCTTTAACAAGTTGAAAGCATTATCTTCGAAAATATGATTTTAATGATATTAATTATATTCTATTATATGAATGAACCATAATTTTAAATTATGGTTTTTTTATATTATTTTTTATATTATAACTATTGCTGTCATGAAAATCCTTGTGGGTAAATTTTTTCAGCATGTTTTATTGCTTTTTTAGAACAGAGTCCTAGAAGTCTTGGATAAAATGATAGGACTGTTTGTGTGTGTGTGTGTGTGTGTGTGTGTGTGTGTGTGTGTGTGTTTGCGCGTGTGAGAGGAAGATTGGCCTGAGCTAACATCCATTGCCAATCTTCCCCTTTTTGCTGAGGAAGAGTAGCCCTGAGCTAACGTCTGTGCCCATCTTCCTCTGTTTTGTATACGGGATGCCTCCACAGCATGGCCCGGTGAGTGGTGTGTTGGTCCACATCAGGGATCCGAACTTGCGGACCCCAGGCCGCCGCGGAGCAGGCAAGCTTAACCACTACACCACAGGACCGGCCCCGATAGGACAGTTTTTAAGGACCATTTTAACCCTGTCAACACCTGATCTTAGACTTCTAGCCGTGGGAACTGTGAGGAAATAAGTTTCTGTTGTTTAAGCCATCCAGTCTGTGATACTTTCTTATGGTAGCCCTGGCAAACTAATATATCATCTTAACTTGATCCACTGCTAAAATCCTCTTTCCAAATGAGGTCACATTCACAGGTGCTAGGGGTTAGGACTCTAACATCTTTTGGAGGACATAATTCAGCCCACAACACCAGACATAAACAGGCAGAGGGGAAAGATGAAGAGAGAGTCTCCAGATCTCCAGTTCTAGTCCCTGAATCCCATGATTTGCCCTGTTTACTGCAGCTCCTTCTTGAATTTTCTGAGCTTCTCCAGGATCCTTCCTTGTGTGTTTAACTTAATTCGAGTTGAGTTTTCTACCACTTTCAACTGAGACTCCTACCTAATGTGATGTAGAAGCAAAATTTAGCTGTTGTGAGTTCATATGCCAGAGGAAAAAAAGGAAAGAAAAAAGAACTCTTTATTGCCAGGTCTTTTTCCATTTCCAAATCAACCCAGCTCCTGAGACCTTTGAAAGTTGAGCTGCCTTTCACATTTGTATTTTCAACTCTGTTCTTACTCTTTTCACCTTAATTGTTTAGAAATTCGATAAGAATTTTATTCATTTTGTTAGCTTGGTGAAATTGCATCCTTTAAGGCCAATTTACTCCACAATGTTAGTACAAAAGGGGAAATTTTCTTTGTAACAGCAGTAGCAATTAATGGCCTGCATTTTAAAAGAATCTATTTAAGATATTTCTTGTCTGGGAAGACCAATTTTAAAAGACTGATCTCACACCAGACTGAAGACCAGAAATTACTGAAGGGTAGTTGTGGTCGTAATACTGAGAAGAAGAAGAAGAAAACCAAAGGCACACAGAGAGAATTTCAAATGAAGTGCAACTTAGAAAGCTAAGGGGTAACATATTCAGACTCAGTGTGAAAAAGTTTACCAAGTCTTTTCCCTTCCCACATATTTTTCTAGGGGAAGAAGGTGTGAGCAGGAAGGTACTGGAGAGTTGGAATGGGTCAAGGGGAAGCAGAGGGAAGAGAAGGGGCGGAGAAGGAGGCAACCATGAAGGGCCCCCGACAAAGGAAGAGTGAATTGAGGAAGAAATAATGAACTTATCTTTGCTTTGAGTTAAGTTATTACATTATTTTTCTCAAAGGACTCTCTGACTGATGAGATCAGTAATGAGAATGTTATCAGTCAGTGACATACCACCCAAGAATAATGACAGCTGCCAAATATTAAATCCATTCCCAACTGCAAAGTGATTGCAGTCCAAAGGGCTTTATATATTCAGTCTTAGCAACAATCTGAAGAAGTGGCATTTGTCTTAGACTGGGTTCCCTGGAAACAGACTTTGAGACAAGAAGTTATATGCAGGAGGATTGGAGGTGCTTTTGGGAGATACACCCATAAGAAAGTGAAGAATGCAAGATTGGGCAAAGAAATAATCTGCCCTAAAATTTGGTTCCCAATTGAGACCTCAGCCAATCCTATAGGAAGCTCTGGCACTGGGTGGCCCCCACTGAGGCAAGGGGTCTGGGTGAGGCAATTCCCTTGTAGTGGAGAAAGGATTTGGGAGGAGCACTACCACATCCATTACCATTATTATCTATAGTTTACAGATGAATAAACTGAAGCTTGGAGAGGTTAATTAACTCATCCAAAGGCAGTAGAATCCAGTCTCTCCAAATTTTTACCTGCAAGGGTATAAACTAATAGAGTCATTGGAGGAAAACTAGGATGATTTGAAGGCAGAACACACAAGAGTGTCCAGATTAAAGGCATTTTGATGTTTCTTTTTTTTTTTTTTTGTGAGGAGATCAGCCCTGTGCTAACATCTGCCAATCCTCCTCTTTTTTTTGCTGAGGAAGACTGGCCCTGGGCTAACATCCATGCCCATCTTCCTCCACTTTATAAGGGGTGCTGCGACAGCATGGCTTGCCAAGCAGTGCATCGGTGTGCGCCCAGGATCCGAGCTGGTGAACCCTGGGCTGTTGCAGGGGAGCGAGCGCACTTAACCACTTGCGCCACCGGACCTGCCCCATTTTGATGTTTCTAAAGAAAAAATAAGCCAATCAAAAGAGATGTTGGTGACTTATGAAAGCATGAGAAGATAAAATTCAAGAAGTAAACATACATATTGGAGAACTTACCCCTAGAAATAGATGATTCATGTAAGTACTTTGAATAATTCTTTCCTCACTGGAAAAATTATTCTTTCCCTAAAATGGTCACATCAAGATTAACCTAAGTCATCAAGCAACTGCCTGATTCCCATCTTTGTCTGCTCACCAAGCAGGCTGATCTTACAATAAGAGCATTTCTAATTGGTGTGGTAGTGATGTCTCAGAGCAAATAAAGTGGTTCCTGATTTTGCTTTAGCTTCCCAATAGCTTAAATGACTGTTGTGGATGATGCTATGCAGTGGCTGTGTGTACTTGGTTACCCCACGTCTACCCCTAAGACATGGACCCTCTCTTAGTTACGGATGAGATAAAACAGATGCTAAGCATGCAAGTCAAAGGGTTAATTCCAGGGATGTAACAAATTTACCTATGTCACATCACCCTAACCTTATCCTTACATGTGACCAGGCATAACAGACTTGCTTTTTTTACTATAGTTATTACCATTGTGTTACATATGGTGACCAGAAGGCTAGGCCAGCCTGTAGTTTCTGCATGAAATAACATTCCAGTGATGCTCTCAGAGTCTCCCTGGGACAACCGATTAAACAACTGTTAAAGGATAGGGAGATCATTCTTAGTCCTCCTACGATGCTAATTAGCCTATCAACAGCTGCTTCCCTAACCTCAGAGCTAGAATAAAGAGGAAGCTTAAATACCAATTTCTCTGGGCACAAATCTTAAAAGATTGACTCATGTACCACGACATAGGATACCAACCAGCCAAAAGATGCCCCATGACCTGGAAATGAATGATGAATATCACAGCTTATAATTAGTCAACAGTGGACCCCAGAAGAAAAAGCTAATCTAGACCTTCCCTCTAGCACTCCTGGGACTAGATGGAGTCCATGGTCATGTTGCCAAGAGAGAAGTCAATTAAACAAGAAAAAACCGGTTGTGCTAGTTTCTGGGACAAGAATTTCTAGGACTCTGGAGGCCTATGTAAGGTGAATAAATAATTCTTTGGTAGTTCTATTTACTATCCATTCTTTCTACTAGTATTTATTAAGCATCTTCTGTGCACCTGGCACAGAACACATTAGAACACAAAGAAAAGTAAGATATGATTCTCTCTTCAAATGGAATTGTTGGTTGTTTACTCTGCATTCATTCTGCCCTTCTGTCTTCAAAATAGAACCCTGTTTTCCTTCAGGTTTTCACCCCACCCCCGGCTTCAGAAGTGGGCCTTATTGGTCCAGGAGTGATCTCCATCGCCAGTAATTGGCAACAGAATGGGCATATGACCCAGTCTGGACCACTGAGACACGAAGAGTTTTACTGCGGCCTTCTGTTAATTAGCTCCCCCTCCCCTCCATATGAACAAGGAAGTGTCCCTAGCTCTGGCAAGCAGACATCCTATGGGTAGACAGTCTTGGTTTGACATCATCCTTGTGATGATAGGAGCCAATAGATGGGAAAATCTGGGCAGTGAACACTGTAGAGCCTCTGCCCAGTCACCCCTAAATACCACACTATTTTCATTGCCCCATATGTGAGCTAACAAATCCACTTCATAGTTCAAGCCGGTTTGAGTTGGATTCTGTTGCTTGCAACCTATAGAATCCTAATGGGTAAGAGCTAACAGTCTAAATTTAGCTCCCCTGGAGAGTTATTTTCTAAAATCAAGCCATAGGATAAAATATTCTGCTGGAACTAGATGGCAAATTTCTCAAAGATTGGACTGGGTCTAATATTTCTTTGTATCTCTGGCACCCTACAACCACTGAATGCTGAATCACTCATGCAAATCAGATAAAATAATGTATAAATAAGTTCTCTGGCAGAGGAAATTGCTATTCAAATAAAGTAAGGAAGGAAATAAGGCACTAATAGAAGCTCTCCTAATAATAGGTAACATTTCTTGGGCACTTAATATGTGCCAGGCACTGTTCTTTGCGTAATTGCTTTGAGTAACTTGCATGTATTAACTTATTTAATCCTCACCACAATAGCCAGGTACTGTTATTATCCACAGTTTACAAGTGAAAAGGCTGAGGCACAACACATTTACTCAGATACATATAAGAAAGTTTGCTTGTTTAAGATGAAAATTTTCAGTAGTTAAATAACTAATGACTAATAAAAAATAAAATCCTAAAGTCTCCATGATTTCAACCAATAGGACTTATCTAAGCCAGTTCATAACAGGATTACGTTTCATCTTCTAGACAGGATGAGGGGGTGAAAATATAGATTTGCTTAGATTTTTACAACACTTTAATATGCTATGTTTTATTTTTTATTTATTTTATTTTTTTATTGAGGTAATGTTGGTTTATAACATTATAATATGCTATGTTGATTTATAGATTCTTGGAAACTTGTTTGTTCATTTTACTGCAGTCTAAAGGTTATTGCAGAAGCATTTGATAATCCATGCTATTAGGCCAATCTGTTACCTGTGCCGTCTTACTAAAATGTATCTGCTTGTTAACCTAGATATACCAGGACATGTATCTGCAAGCCAAAACCCCCAAACTTCTGCTCCATGTCTTTATCTGAAAATCCATAAATATTCAATGTGTAGTATTTGCTGTTACTTCTTTCAATAAATATCTTTTGGGAGCCTACCACATGCTAGGCAGATATCTGGGTACTGAAGAAACATTAATAAACAAAACAGATATAGTTACTGCCCTTAAGGAGCTTATCTTCTAGTGAAAGAAATGGATATTAAACAAATCATCATACAAATAAATACAAAATTACATATTTTGCATTGAAAGAAAAGTAAAGGGACTGCTGAGAAATAATAAAAGGAGTATCTAATTCAGTTTCTGTGTGTGTGCCAAAGGAAGCCCTCCTGAGGAAATGACATTAAAGAGGAGAGCTGAAAGAAAAGAGCAGTAGATATCTTTTGTTATTTTCTTACCCAGCATCAGTTCACATTCTTCTATAACCATAGCCCAAGTCTTTCTGGAGAGTATTTGTACAGTCTTCCCTCATTCACTGCAGTGGTGCTTTGGAGATATTTCTGCCACCCCTCCTTGCTAGGATGGGGCCAAGACCTGGACTAAGCCAATCAGTGTATTCCACCTCCGTGGCCAGTGATGCGTTCAGTTGGTTCAGGGATGAGCACATGACCTCTATTAGGACAATCACAGCAGCAAGGCTCCATCTAGGAGCTTTGGTTTATGCTGTTTTATCCACTGTGCTGAGTATTGTGAAGCTATGAAACTAAAGAAAGGGGATAAGGATGATATAACTGAGAGACAGCTAAATCAGAAATGGATTTTCTTAACATCATTGGAGCTCTAATTTAAACTGTGCCTGACTATATCCGCCCGTGAACTGTCCAGCTATATGACTCACAGTACAAAGCTTTCTGGCTAAAGCCAGCGTGGTAGTCATTAGTACTTGTCATTTTTTTTCTGGTTCTGCTCCTCCTGGACATCTGATAGGACTACACTTCCCCTCTTCTTTAAGTTAGACGTGAGACTTGACTTGGCCAATGACATGTGAGCAGACTTAATGTATATCACTTCTGGGCGGAAGTCTTTAAGAGCCTGTATGCACTCCGCTGTGTTTTCTTCCCCTGCTGTGGCAATCAGATACATTCCAAATGGTGGAGACTCTGTCAACCTAAGATCCTGACTGAGCATGACAGGGAGCAGAGCTCTCCATCGACCAAGATGGAGAAACAAAAGCACTGATGCTTCAGAGTTGCTCTTTATTGCAGCATAACTTAGCCCAAACTGACTTACATCCACCCTTTTTTTTTTTTAATTTTTTTTTGTGTGAGGAAGATCCGCCCTGAGCTAACATCTGCCAATCCTCCTCTTTTTGCTGAGGAAGATGAGCCCTGGGCTAACATCTGTGCCCATCTTCCTCCACTTTATATGGGACACTGCCACAGCATGGCTTGACAAGCGGTGCATCGGTATGTGCCCGGGATCCAAACCGGCGAACCCCAGGCCGCCGCAGCGGAGCGTACACACTTAACCACTTGCGCCACCTGGTCGGCCCTCACCCTTTTTAAATTGTATGTTTCTGTCTTTTGCAACAGAAATAATCCTAACTAATACAATGAGTATAAGGAAGGTGGTGAAAAATAAAACATAAAACATTCATGTGAAAGGAAGGAACCAAACTGGAGGTTGAAATGGGAAAGACTTGTTTTGAGGTTATTGCAGTGATCCAGGCAGAAGGTGGTGTTGATTGGACTGTGGTGATGGTATGGAACATGCAAAAGAATGAAGAGATTCAAAATAATATATTTTAGGGATAGAAAATGATAGGAAATAATTTCTCTCTGCCAAGACCCATTACTTTCTCATTTTGACTTTGTGTTTAAAAGGCCCAGGAGCAGCATTAAAAAATTATATGAGCTGAGAACTAAGAGACCCCAGTTCTGGAGTTAAGTCAGTTAATAAGTAGGATGTGACATTAGACAAGTCCTTCGCCCTCTCAGACCTTCACTTCTTCATCTCTATAAAAGGAAGGGGGAGTTAAACAGGGCGTCTCTACTATTTCCTGTAAACACTGACATTCTGTGGAGCCTGATCATAGGAAGCTACCACATCAAAATATTTCAATGGGATAAGTGTCCCTGGCTCGATTAAGGACATAAAGAATGAATTCTCATAAGACTTTGCCATAGTATAGTCCTTTTGTCAATGGCGAGGGTAAAATGACACCCAGTGGCATAAGAAGGGCTAGAACCTTTTGGTTATGATTTTGTAATGATACTTTATTTAACATAAGTGTCTGAAAAATGGCCAAGATGATAGATATATGTGGTACATTGACAGCATGACTCACTCTGATCTGGATTCAGACAGACTCTTCTACATTAAATCTGTTCCCCAAACATAACAAATAAACTAAGATGCAGAAAAGGTACCCAAGCAATATTGGACAAAGAGAACTTCACAGGCACTTTATCCTAACACTGTTCACTATAGCAGGATTTCCCAAAAGGTGTCTTTAGGTGCTTTTACTTGATACATGGACAAATGTACTTTTAGTAGTGATTTCCCCTGACTTTGTGTTTTATTTACAGAAATCTCCAATAATTGAATGTTCCCGGCCTCTTTCCGCTCCCTTACTCACTCCATCTCAATTGGTGAGTTCCGAGGAAAAACCAAGTATGGTTGCTCAGTCTTTCCCTCCCTATCCTTTTGAATCTGTTTCTTCCAGGGAGGAAAATTTCTACACTGTCCTTGGCTCTGAGGTAAATGGGGCCACACTGCAGGGAAGGCCTGCAGGTGGATATGTCTGTCCAAGCCTGGGGTCCACTCTTAGGGAGCCCATACTTGTCCAGCAGCTAAGCAACATCCCGCAATGTAGCTTTTATTAGTGATGAAGCTGATATTTTGAGTTTCATTTTCCTAATTCTTGTCTATCTTTCAGGTGGTGCTAAATTTGAGTGAGGGAAAGTTGATGTTTATTGAATCCCCTCAAATTCCAACACTTATGTTTCCATCTTAATGGATACTGGGAAAATATATGGCCAGTTAATTAAACCCTGTGGTTCCACAGATATTATTGCTTAATATGAATCTAATTCTTTTAACGGGGTCAATTTAATGTTGATTAAACAAAAATATTAAGAAAACAATAATATAGGTGGTACAAAATTAAGAATTTGGCAAATATTCATAAAAAATTATGGATTATATGAATGACATAAGCTTAGAAATTACTGTACCAAAGAGGAGAATGCGATATAAGGCTCCATCCAAGAGTTTCACCATATCAAAAAGATTATCAATTCAGGAGAAAGGTTTGTACTTGATGAAACCTTATATAATATAAGAAAAATATGGAATAGCAATATGATAAGTTAAATTGGAAATATCAGTGTGAAATAATAACCTTAATAAGTATGTTTTCAGCTCTCAGTGGCCCAGCAGCAATATCAATGCTCTCTTACTCACCACATATTCTCATGTGCAGCCCCAGAGCCCAGCTCCCGGTCTTTAGAATTATTTCCTGTTAAAGGAAACAGAATCTCTTGGAAGATAGCTAATCCCATGATTTAGGACAGAAAAAAATTCAGAACATTTCTCCAACATCCTATTGTTGCCAAAAAGCAAGAATGTTTTTAAGAAAGTTAGGAGTGGTATATAAAGGATAAAGGAGTCAATATAAAGGGCCCCCACTGACTATATGGTGACAATTTTTTTAAATAAAATTTTTATTGTAAAAATAAAGCACAGATACAACACACACACATGCACACACACAAATCAAATGTTTGCCCAGGTCAAATTATAGAACTTTGCCACCCATCCCATAAGCTCCTTCCATGAGCCTCTTTCCCATCACACCCCCTTCCCTTTCTGCATATCTTCACTTTTATAATAATGACCTCCTCATATTTTTTTAGAGTTTTATCACCCAAATGTGTTCCCTAGACCCTGTAGTTTAGTCTTGCTCACTTAAAAATAAGATGATATGTCTCTTAAGATGAAGTTACAAGTTGAGCATCAAAATCACTATCGTCATCATCATCATCACCACCACCATTACCATCATCATCGTGACTGATAGGACTAGATGAGTCTTGTGAAAGGCCTTGACTTCAAAAAGACTCAAAATAGAAAAGTTAGCACGAAGTCTACCCAAAAGATTATTGTAATAGAAAACAATGAATACAATAGACCATGTTTATTTTTTATTGATTTTAATAATTAGGAGGGTTTGATATTTCTTCTATTAATCTTGTATGTTTATAAAGCACAGTCATATGCCTATCTCTGTCTGTATAAGGTGAATAAACATTGGAAATGGTAAGCCAAATATCCCAGAAAAAGTAGATGCCAAGAACAGGAAGGACTATTCATTCAGGTGGGCACCCACAATAACCAACCAGAAGGAGAGTTCCACAGTGTTTGTCAATATAATATATTAGCCAGATGACCTACAAAGGAATGCTAACTACACGGACTCAATCTCTCAACTCTTGGGAGATTAAATCTCAGCACTAATTAAGGGAGATGTAAGTTTTTAATGCTAAAAGATCAAATCAATATTTGATTATGACAGGATAATCTGTTATATAACAATGGCCAAGTGATAATTAAGAAAACAATTTCAGAGATAGATACTAGGTTGCAAAATTAAACCCTAGGCATAAGATAAGGCCTGAAATAGTCTCACAGACGTTAACAGATATCACTTAACTATAGAAAAGCTTATTAAAAAAAGGTGGTTTGGGTTAGCATCACCTTGGGAGAAACACACAAGTCTGACCAAGAATTAATCAGTCAATAAACCAAGTCCTGCAATCTAGGCTGTTCTGATAAGGTAATCTTTCTTTGGGATCTGCTAAGAATTTTGTGACCAGGGGAAAGGAATAAAAATAATAATACTGAAACCCTCAGGATATATCAAAACAAGCACAGAAAAACAAGAACAGAGATAAGAGGGGCATTAAACCCACGGTATTGATGCTTTAGAGTAGATTCAAGTGAAACTGTAGCAATAAGTTCTGTAATTTTTGTTTTATATGTTGATGAATTAAGGTTTTGAAGTGTTTAAAAGGATCATTCATTCTAAATATATAATTGCGGTTAGTTTAAAATGATATACTTAATAAATTTGTAATCAATATTTTAAGATCCCAAGAAAAATTGGTTTTCAGTTTTGGGTATTAGATTCATGAGCTTAATAAATTGAGCATTAAACAAAGAACAAATTATTGTGAGTATTCCTCCCCGTGAGAAATCCCTTTGGACATAAAAGAATCTATCAATAAAGACCTACACAGAAGATAGTCTTACCTTGTGTTAGTTATCTATCCTTTGTAACAAATGCTCCCCAAACTTACTTGCTTAAAACAACATTTATTATCTCAATTTATCATCCCACTGGTCAGGGATCTATGCAGGGCTTAGCTGAGTGGTTCTGGCTCCAGGTCTCTCACAAGGCTGCAATTAAGATGTCAGCCGTGCTTGAGTGTCAAGCTCAACTAGGGAAGGAGACCCTTCCAAGCTCACTCATGTGGTTGTTGGCAGGATTCAATTCCTAGAGGGCTGCTAGACTGAGGGCCTCTGTTCCTCCCTGGCTGTTGACCAGAAGCCACCCACTCTTCCTTGCTGTTTGGATCTCTCCATAATGCAGCTCACAACATAGCAGCTGGCTTCATCAGGTGAGCAAGAAAAAAAGCCAGAGAAAGAGTTACAGTCTTTTATAACCTAATCTCAAAGGTGACCTCCCATCATTTTTGCCATCTCCTATTGTTAGAAGCAAGTCACTAAGTCTGGTTCACGTTCAAGGGTATGCACAAAGGCAGGAATACCAGGAGGTGGGGATCATTGGGAGCCGTTTTAGAAGCTGTCTACCTGTGAAATTTTCCCAAGGCATTGGCCCATAAGACAACAAGAGACTGAGAGCCTTGTGTGGGCAACCAAATATCATGTCTCTGCAAACACCAAATCACCATTTATTAAACACCTTCTATGCATCAGGCACTGTGGTAGATGCTGGGGGTACAATGATAGGTGAGGCACACTTCCTGCCCTTAAAGAGCTCATAGCTGAATGAAGGAGACCAACAATTAAAGGAGAGTTAACCACTCTCTACTCTCTTCCCCTCCTATGGCACCTATCATTTTATTTTGCAAATACTTATTTAAATCTCTGGTTCCCTGTGAGACTATAATGTCCCTGAGAGAAGGTACTATGTCTATTTCATCTTCTGGCCCCTTGTGTCTTGCACATGGCCTGACTCATAAGAGGCCTTCAAAAATATAACACTTTGAACCTAAAAAGCAGACATGGTCAATAATCTATTAGCCATTCACATCTTAGCATGAATTAATGGCCCCAATCTTCTGAGAAATAATCATTAATAGGGGAAGAAGTACTTGGGAACTGGATAAAAGTGATGCTAAGGAGACTGCACAAAGAGGAAGCTCACAGTGTTAAAGGAGATAAACGTTGACTCTAGTGTTGCCAAGCCGTGATTTAACTGCTCCATTCCTACCTCCTTCTCCCACTCGCCCACCCCCAAGCAATGAGGAAGTTCTCCTGTATTATGGTTCCAAGTCTTTTCTTCTCTGGGTTTTACATGTTCTTTAACACAGGAAGTAATTATATGCCATAATTCTGACACTGACATAACTCCGTTTCTCTCTCACATGAATTGCATGAATGTGAACTCTCTATAATTACCGTGTTTAATTAGAAAATGAGGAGATGCCACTAATGAGCACAGGTGATAAAAACAACTGCGAACATTTCTTTCAAATGTACCTTTATCATAAAATTCACTCAGATTAAGCTCTAGTGAACCGCAGAAATTTTTTTAAAATGTCACTGGCACCAGGTTAAATGAGTATATTACAAGAGCGATTCATATTTGTGGAAAACTTAGAATAAGAACAACATCATCTTTCCTATAAACTGAAGCTTCGTTGATGTCTTTGGTTGGTTTAATTTGGAAAGGTAAATTATGGGTCACAAAGTTTATGCTTAACGTGGATTTCAAAAAATATTTTAAATGTGCAACTCTCTCTTCAAAAGAGGTCTTACCTGGAAGCTAAAATAAAAACAGAGAAAAAGTAGAGTTGCTCTAGGGGCAAAGGTATAAGGCATATGAACTCTGCCTCCTCACCCCACAGAATCCCCTAGATGGGCAGGAAGGAGAAGATACAGCCATTTCAAACCACAAGTGTCCTCCAAGAAGGGTGGGGCCTGTGAAAGGAAACCTGCTGGCCGCACATCTTTGTGAGCGAAGGAGTAGACAGGCCTTGAGGCTAAGCCACGTTTGGGATAGGGGCGATAAAGATGAGTTGGTCCACCTAACAGAGTAAGAAGAATAGAGGATAAACTGGGATGGAAAGGCAGAAAAGAAAGGAGGAACGGGCAAGATGGTTGTAAGTGGCCAGCACAGTCAGCAAAAGAAGTCTTGCTACATGAAGTTGTCTCGTGACTATCATGCAGTAACTGCCCCCTAGGCTTCTCCCATTTCCGGTACAGTTTGTTACTTTCACGAAGCCCTAGCAAGGCACCGTGTTTGTGAGGGTCACAGAAAGTGTCCGGGCAGACGTGACGTGGAAAGAAACAGCATGTGTGGGACTAAGAGATGAACAATGAACTGACTTAATTCAATTGTTAGGAAGATTCAAGGAGTTAGTGAGAACAGTATCCTGCACACAGAACAGCTGATATGTGCTTGTTAAAATAAATAAACAAACTCTGTAATACAGCCCCCACAGCTGCCAGCTAACCTGGCCAAGCAGAGCTGCTGAGAGGCACTGGAGTAAGTAGCAAAGGGTAGCAACAGTGTCCTCCCCAAATTGTAAGGCCAGATTGATTTATTATGCTACCTAGAGGCCTAAGATTATAATCTCATTAATGATAAATACCAAGTGTATTTTCATCTTTGTATCCTGAGGACCTAGTACAAATGAAATGCCTGGAACATAGCAGAAATCCAATGAAAAATTGCTCAACGAATAAGTGAATGGATAGATGTTATGTCTTTTGAAAACAGGTATTCCTTTAAACAATTCTTGCATTTTCAAAGGATATAGCATTATTTTAATCATAGCATCGCTATGATATTTTTTAACCTTCATATTTGTTTCTAGCTCTGAAGGAATTCTTGTAGCTAACCTTGCCCTATACTTAACCCTGACACTGCCCAACCCACTGGCAATGTTTGTAGTTCACAAATCAGGAAGTGGATATTTTAGTGCAAATTTATCTCCACTAGTAGGCAAAGAAGTCAGATATGTTTTACATAGAGTAGGTCATAAGCAATATTTCTGGGTACAAAGGACAATAGGGAGACCCTGCAGCTCTACCTTCAAAACGTATCCACAATCTGACCACTGTTACCACTTCTCCTAGTACCACAGTGGTCCAGGCCACTATTAGTTGTGACCAGGATTATTGCAATGGTCTCCTAAGTGGACTCCCACTTCCACTTTTGCCCCATAGTATCTTCTTTCAACACAGCAGCCAGAGTGGCTCATTAAAACGTAAATCAGATCATGACCCTCCTCTGCTCAAAATATTTGTATTAGTTGGCATACGACTGGGAAACCAGAAACCACTCTAGATGCCTCAAAGAGAAGGAATATATATTATAGGGAATTGATTACAAAGATTAGTAACTGCAGGAAGCCACTACCACCGTTAGGCTGGAGGAACAAAAGTGAAAATGGTGTTACCTCAAACCTACAATCATAGCAGCTGAAGTGACTACTGTTGGAGCCAAGCTGCCTGAGCTAGCATTCTCAGCTGCTGTTGCTGCTCATGCAGCTGCCGCGTGGGAAAGGCTGCCAGGATCCTCATCCAAGAAAAAGGAAGGCTCTTCCTTCCTCCCATCTTCCAGTCCTGCCAGTACCTCCCAAAGGCAGCAACTAACGGGAAGCCAGCAGGTTAGCGACTCTGGGAAGTGTAGTCTGCAGGTCTCTTGCCCCAGCAGTAAGAGGAAGGTATAGAAGGAGAGGGTGTGAGGTTGACAGAAAACACACCATCCAGAGCAGCACCTCCCTCACAGTAAAACCCCAGTTCTTACAGTGGCTTCGAAGGCGGGCGCCCCCTCGCCCGACACACGCGCGCCTTCCTCTCTGACCTCATTGGCTGCCACTTGTCATCTTGCTCACTGCACTTCGCTGGCTTCTTTGCTGCTCTTCGGACACTCCAGGCTCTCCTGCCTATGAGTCCGTCACTTGCTGTTTCCTCTGCCTGGAACCATCTCACCCCAGATACTTGCACAACTCACTTCCTCATCTCCTTTAGGCCTTTATTTAAAGGACACCTTCTCAAGGACGCCTCCCGGAAAATTAATTTAAAATTGCAACCCCTCCCAACTCCCTACCTCCCTTATTTATTTTTCATTAGAGCATTTATCCTTTTCTAACACACTATACATTATGTATATACATATATACTTTTATCATATATAACTATATTTTATTCTATATTATATATTTTTAGTTGTCTCTAAAAATATATAATATATATATATGTATATATTTTAGTTGTCAGTATCCCACCATTAAAATGTAAGCTCCACAAGGTCCAGGATTTCTTCTGTTTTGTCTACTGATATATACCCAGGGTCCAGTAAATACTTGTTGACTGAATAAATAAATGTCATCATTAGGAGATGTATTTATTATGGCATGAAAAGTATTAAAGGCTCTTAAGAGCATGGGGGAAGAAAAAGAAGTCAACATTGCTTACACCTCTTCCTCTGGGAACCTCTCTCTAACCCCACTCTGGCTACATTAGGTGTTCCTTCTATGTGCTTCAAATGCTCCCTGTCATTCCCCTATCCCAGAACTTGTAACTCTGTATTGTAATTATCTGTTTATAGATCTGTCTCCTTCACTGCAACTGTGAGTCCCATGAGCTACCAAAGGGGTGGTGCTCATCTGTGTAACCCTGCACAGCAAGCACCTAGTGATGTGGTCCTGCGTGTCCTGCATACAGGGCTCAAACAATATTTGCTGTCGAACGATCCTGTCAAAAAGCAGAGGAATACACTTAAAGGTCTCTGGATATCATTCCTTCCCCTGGCATTCTGGAAAAATAGAAGAGTCAATAGCTGTGACAAAACATCAACAGAGGTGGTAAATAGTTAAGTACAGAAGCAAAGAAAGTTGATGAGCAATAGTTCTATCGTTCTGGCTAAGAGAAGACAGGCAAAATTATCATGGCTTCGAAAAATATTTTAATTTTTTTATTAGACGTATTTATATTGCCTGAAATGCATTCCATTGTTGAACTATTTTAATAGCTGAATATTAAAGAATAACAAACAAATCTTGAAAAATTAAGTTATGAAAATCAAAATAATTATCATAGAAAAGCAATGGTCTCAATAGATAGCAGATTTTAGTGTTATGTTCAAGGGGCAAGGAGAATGGGTGTTAGAGCTATAAAAGTTCATTAACAAAAGTATTTTTCTAATTTTATAACCAAATTTAAGAGAAAAGAATTATCCTTAGTATGTGTATTCTTAGACAGTGGAAAGATAATTGCTAAAAATCAGCCTTGGTTAGTTTTTCTTTTAGAGGTTTCCAATAAATACCTAAAAATATCCACAGTCTTTCATGAAGAGATTGTGGCTATATCTTAGACTTAAAATAGATTTATTTATTTGGTAATAATTCAGGGGCTAGAAGAAGTCATATCACATTACATATACTTAAGCACCAGATTTATTATAAATCACTTTGACTTGGCTTATAACCTCAGTAGTATAGAGGCACAGAGAAGTGTCTTATCTCATCTTGTCATAAAAAATAGCAGTGCTTGTCGCCTGCATGAATATTACCTAAGCTCATCACACAGGAGAGACTCAGGACTTGGAAAGAAAGGCCTCCTCAGCTTGCCTATCTCCAGCATGAAGCACCTACACGCTGTTTTGTTTTCAGTGGCCTGCTAGGGCATTCGGCATTGGGCATCCCTTTCCTCTTCTGCTTAATTAAAAATCCAATTTGACCAAGAATGATTTGAAGTGCACTATAAGCAACAGGAATTCAGTTCATCAGAAACCTGCCTTTTTTATTCCTTTCTCACTGCATAATTTTGCAAAATAACTCCCAACCAGAAAATGACCTCAACCTCCTGCCCAAAGTGTACATCTATTTGTTCACAAGCGCAAGGAGAAAACTGAGCTAAGTCAAGTGAGATACACGCACACGTTCCTGGAAGGAAAATTTTAGAACCAGTTTCAAAGCAGACTCTAATTCAAAAATGCCCCTGCCACTTAGACCCACATGGAGATGTTACCAGCCTCATGAAATGTCATCGAGTAACTGAGTTTTGCCAGTGGTGGAAGTGGTCGCAGCCTCTGTGGCTTTCTTGATGGGAGAAGGAGGAGGAGGAGGAGGAGGAGGCAGTTTATTAGAAACAACCTTAGGGAGGATGCAATAAAAGCGGACATACAAAGCCACGGGCTATTGATTGCAAATCTGGCAAGGCTGCAGGCCATTCTCATTGCAGGCAGGGCACCGCAGGGCCCGATAGGACTCCTTAAATCTGTTGGCCAGCATCGAGAACTTGCTGCCGTGGCATAGAGAGCAAGTGGCACTGCCCGACCCTTGGCAGTGAAAACAGTTGTCCTCAGGAAGCTCCCCTTCCTGCAAGAGAGGTCAGGGTTTAGTTACAGCAGCAGTTCAAGTCCATTGTTCACATGCAGGTCAAAAGAGCACTGGGCTGTCCCAAAGGCTGGGGCAGAATAAGAGGAAAATGCTTCCCACAAATGCCAATGAGGGAACTGGTCAGAGACACGGAATAATCACAGCAATTTTATCAGAGAGGATTTCCCTGATGGACATGTCTAAGACAGCGTCCCCTGCCACCATGCCTGCGTTCTACGACTTGACGTTCTCTGTTGCCCTTGTCACCACCTGACGTGTTATTTTGGTATGCTCCATAAGAGCAAGGACTTAATTTTCCTCATTGCCAAGTACTAATAGTGAACACTTGCAGAGTGCCTCATAGATGCCAGGCACTGTTCTAAGAGCTCTCTCTTTATCAATCCGTCTAATCCTCACAGCATCCAGTGAGATAGTGTCAGTATTATCATCCCTACATTACAGATGGAAAATGAGTACCGAGAAGTTCAGTTACTTGCCAACGGTCACACAGCCTGGAAGAGGAGGAAGCAGGTTTTGATCCTAGGCAGTCAAGCACCAGAGTTCGTGCTCCCAATGATTGTGTGTACAGCCCTTCATTGTAGTTGTCCAATACTAGGTGCTCAAGAAAGATCGTTTTGTGAGAGACTGAGTGGATGAATGAAACGATATTACAGTCTTTCGAAGCTTAGCTCTGAATTCTTGCAGTGCTTTATCTTTATTCTCTTTGAGAACTATGATAAGGTCCAGTGATGAAGACCTCTGCTCTGGAGCCTGGATGTGAGACCTGCTTCTGATGTTGATTATGCACCTTGGACAGTTCCCTTAACCTCTCTAAATCTCCATTTCTTTACCTGTGAAATGGGAGTGATAATGCTTAGCTCTCTGATTAGCTGGAATATTAAATGAGAGAGTATATAAAAATACCATAATATATTATCTGGCATATGATAGGTTCTCGATAAAAGTTAGTTCACTTCTAAGTCTTGCTGATAAGTCTCCAGTCCTCTACTCCCACCCTCCAGAAAATGTCCCTTGTCTATTGTCATGCTCTTCCCCTAAGACATCTTAAGGAAATTGGCAATCTTGACACTCCTATGCAAAGACCATGCATAGACCATGAACATTCTAAGAAATAAGGGGTATACTAGATCAATATCAGGTGGATCCAGCACCAAGTCCTGTCCATTTCACCTTCTAGACGTCTCTCAAATCCATCCAGTTTTCTCCACCCCAAAACCACAGCCCTAGTCTAGACACCCACCAACTCTGGCATGAATTCAGTGTGTACCCCTGAGTCTGGTCTTGTGGGGTGCTCTCCCGATGATGCCAATCTCATTGAGTTGCTTGCCATTGTGACTGCCACATAGATCTCAAGAAACCTTTTAATGAACACTTGATCTCCAGATAAACTTCAAATTAAAACCCAATCTCCTTAGCTGATTTAAATTTTTAGTTTCCTATTTCATGAGGCTCTTGTCCTTAGGTCTTTCTCCAGTGGTCTCCAGAGACCTTTCCCTGCTCCCAACTCAGCCAACTCCTACTTGTTCTCAGATGTCGGCTTAGCAGCACTTCCTCCTGGAAGCCTTGCCCACCCACATCTCTGGACCAGGAGTCCTGCCCTCTTGTACTGCCCCAAGCATGGCAGGTGTCATATCTACTGAAAGCTCCTGCTGACTAGACAGGAAGCTTGCTGGGCTAGTCCTCTCACCACCACTTCCTGGACATCTCGTGCAGTGCCTGGCACAACATTTGCTATTCAACATTTGCAAAATGAATAAACAAACAAAACAATGAAAGCTGGAGAACCCTTCCTGTTCTTACATTCTAGGAACTAACAAGACAGCTGGAGTCCACTAGGTGGCTCCACCCAGCTCACATAGCTTTCTTTTATAACCTAAGAATAAAAATAATCTCTGAAAAGGGAGGCATAATTTCTGAAAATAGCTCCATTGAGCCGCAAAGTGCCGAAGAAGGTATTAAATTTTATTTATTCTAGATTTAGGGAATAGAAGTGATTATCCAACTGACAAAAACCTAAATGATGTCTGTGTACCCTTCTGTTGTTTTATTGATCGTTGCCATATTTTAATATACTAACAATGGAGAAATTTGTTTTCTTCTCTTGAAGTATTCAAAATAAATGTATTTGCCAAAATATTCTTAAAGCAAATTGCCATGGTCCATTTTTTTGCCAAATCCACATATTTTATGTTTTGACTTGATCCCAGTGAAATCTTAATGGTATAAGTCAATGTTGTCAAAGAAAGTAGAGTAAAATCCTACCGTAATGCTACACATGTGATCCACAAATTAATTTGCATAGAATGCCAGGGCAGATACTGAAAGATTAATGAAATGACCTGGTGAGCCTGCTGTAGGAACAAGAACAAATCATCAATCAAATTTTATCTAATGTCATGTGGTTCTAGGAGGCACTATTAGAGCTTTCACTGGAGTAATCATTCTCACCCTGGGTTACCACCCTTCATCCAACCACTCGTCCTCAACTTGCTCATTTAATCATTTAATGATTCATTAAATCAAGTATTTACTGAGCCTCTGCTTTATGCAAGGCATGCAGGATATAAGCTTCTATCTTCCATTCTCAGTATTTTTAAAAATTCTTCTCATAAAATATTTAGTAAGGGGACTTGGAACATAGTTGTGCAGCATAGCTTAGGTTCCGGAACTGACAAACCTACCCAAACCACCCCTTACTAGCTCCATGGCCAAGGAAAGGGACCTCAGCTTTCATTGCAGTCTCAAAGGCATGTGTAGCCCTGAAGATGGTAACCAGCACCAATCTGGAGGCTGCTTGGCAGAATGATTAAAATCATGAGATTGGTAGTCAGGTGGGCCTGGGTTTGACTACTAGCTCTTATGACCTCTGGCAAGTTACTTAACTTCTCTGAGCCTTAGTTTCCACAGCTCCAGAATGAGACTACTACTAATACCTACCTCATAGAGTCATGGAGAGAATGAAATGGACCATTGCGTGGAAAGCATTGGGCATGGTGACTGGTTATCATGCGCCTTCAATAAATGGCAGCTGTTCTTATTATTATTACTATTATTTCAAAGGCAAGATCACATAAAGCATAAAGAAGCCCAGATGATTTACGGTCTCAAATCCACAAAACACAGGGCCAGATTTTCCCCTTCCATGTCTCACGGTAGCTCAATTCAATTATTCCTCTCCTTTTCTTTTACAGTTAATACAGAGGGTCAGCATGCCCTGGCTTTTAGCCTTGCCCTGCTCTTTCATGAAGGTTCCCACTGCTTCCCTGTTCCAATAACACAACAAAGAGTCTCTTGGTCAGAAGAGGCTCCTTGATGTTCTTTGACTCTCTCTTTTAGAATAAAACTTGTCTGGGCATTTACTGCATGAGAGATCGGGCAAACAAATAGCAATTTAAAACAGAGTTTAAAGGACAGGCAAGTGAAGCATAACCTTTCATGGCAACTTAGTTTCTGCTGTACACCTCTGTCCTAGTTTATGGCATTACAGCTAAAAAACATGGATCCCTCCAAATTGAATTTACAGGGAATCGTCATATTGGGCCTGTTATTGCTTTTTCATTCAGGCCTGCAGCGTGACCTGCATTTTCCCACTTCTGGCCCTCTTCTGAAAATACATGCTCCTACAAGTTACAATGTGGTAAGTAGAATTAGTGAGTTTTAAAGTGGGAAGGTAATTCACAATGGATCACAATGTTTAATTGTCTGCCTGCTGCTGTGCTAGGTTCCGAATAGGGCTATGGAGAAGGCAAGAGAAGACGGAGGCAGAATACTTCATACCAGCTCGCATTTTGGTCCCAAATTCCGGTATTCTTTCATAAACAATATTTACTGAGCACCTGTTATATGCCAAGCTCTATTTTTTTTTTGGTATTAGACCTACTGTGTTACACCCAACATAAACATGGCCCCTGCACTCATGGAGACCAAATCCTAGTAGGTGAAAGCAAACATTAACCAAATCACTGCACAAATAGATGTAAGATTACAACTGTGAGGAGGGATGTGAGGTGCACTGAGAGGTCCATCCTTGGGGATTTTGTCTTCATGGAAGCCAAGGGAGGCCCCTCTGAGGACGTGATGCCTCCACTGAGATCTCAGGGGCTGAGGGCAAGGCGGTAGTGAATCTGGAAAACTTTCTAGGCACAAAGAAGTTGCCTCTGGTAGGAAAGAGGAAAGAGCAGATGAGCGATAGCTAGATGGGCAGTGTGTCTGGGGCAGAGAGAGTGAGGAGAGACGTGTAAGATATGAGGAAGAGGACAGGAGTGGCCAGGCTACACAGTGCTTTCTAGAACAAGTGAGGAGTTTTGGTTTTATCCTAAGTAATGAGAGGCCATTGAAAGGTTTGGGTGGGGGGAAAGGGTGACGAAGGGGTGACATGATTTGCATTTCAGAAATATCGAGTCTGCCATCAGGTTGGAAAGAGACATGAATGGTTGTGAGCAGAGCTTTATTAAGAGTGTTTTGCTGGAGTCTGGTCATGACCTTCTTGTTCCTGTCCCCTAAACCTTCCCAGGATGCGGACATCACTCAAGTGCGAGGAAGCCCCTGGCCTATTTTGTGACACCAACTCATGGGAGGTGAAAGTGAGTCCCACAGAAAGCTTCAAGTCCCAAGAGATGGACTTTAAAGAGAGAGAATATTCATTTCTGCTGCTTTCCAAGGTTTTACTCTCTTGACTTAAATTCATCAAAATGACCTTTCCCAGGGCCGGCCCCGTGGCTTAGCGGTTAGGTGTGCGTGCTCCGCTGCTGGCGGCCCGGGTTCGGATTCCGGGCGCGCACCGACGCACCGCTTCCCCGGCCATGCTGAGGCAGAGTCCCACATACAGCAACTAGAAGGCTGTGCAACTATGACATACAACTATCTACTGGGGCTTTGGGGGAAAAAAAAAAAAAATGACTTTTCCCACCCCTAACCCCACACTGTGAACTAATGAATATAATCCCACTTCCCCCCATCTGAGCATGTCTGAGCAGTGGTTTCCAAGGTGGTGAGTGCACACCTCTGAGAAGTGTGGGGAGAAAAAAACATTTGAACTATTTATATTTACTTTTTATCTAGAGAAGGAAAGAAATTAGGCTTTAATAATATTTTCAAAAAAATTGTTATACTAATTTTTAATAAACTAGTTGACACTGGCACTTTCACTAGGTCAACCAGTCACTAGACAAATGTGGTCCCTCCAAGGGACCCTGGAGCAAGCATGGTGTAAAGTGACCTCACTTTACTTAAAGTGACGATGGTGTCCTGGCTCATTTGTTCACTTTCAGCATATTGCAACATATTGCAGTTCACTTGTGCCTGGTCTAGTGGATTTACAGATTATATTGCTTAGTTCTAACTAAACTATTCTCCTCAAAATCTAAAGACACGTGGCTTTATAAGATTTCTTCAAGGAAACTGTAGATTGAGGATAACAGCTATAATTGAAGCATGAGAGAATCCATAAGAAAAGGACAGAGCTGATTTTTTCCATCTCTAGAACACGTTGTTCTAAGCTATGTTGCAAAGTGAAAACAATAAATACCTAATCAGATCTCAAAAAAGTCATCCAAAAAATAAAATTATGAGTATTTGAAGTATGGAGTTATAATTATCATTGCTAACAATGTACCATTAAAATATGAAAACTTTAAATTAAAACGTAAAATTAAATAAACTTAAAATTCCTTAACATCTTTAGCATTTAGACATCCTAAGTATTCACATTCAAAAGTTTTTACTGAAGTGGTGCACCATCAAAACAATTTGGAGACCATTGCTGTAGGGCCAGCCCCGAGTAGGACGGTGAACTCTTCTAACACACCTGTGGGTACTGGTTATGAGGAAATGTGCTTTCCGTCTCTGGCAGAGGCCCATGATTCTGGCTGCTGTTTCCATAGATTTCATCTTTGCTCATCAGAGACTCTTCCTCAGCCTCCTCTTTCTGAAGAATTTTCTTCAGGAAGTCTCTCTTGTCCATTGGTGTTCGAATGATTTTCAGGTTATTTGTGTAGATGATTATCTTTCCAAAATCTATAATAGGTGGGGACTAGAGAAATGAAGAATGAGCATGATGATTCACCACCAACCACCAAATACAGGGTTGCAGAACCTGTTCAACATCCTAGGAAACAGGAGAGGAGGAACTTCTACTGTCCAGCACTTGTGATCCCATCAGACCCCAAAGCTACAGTTCATTCTCTGGTTTGTTTGCTTTCTCTAAAAATCTTGAAAACCAGCTTCCTTCTTCCTGTTGATGGTAACCAACCAAAGGTGAACTAATCATGTAACTGGAATGTAAGGCTCTACAGGGCAGGCTCCAGAGCTTCTGTTCTGACTACATACCACTGTAGCTGATGCAGGGCTGGGCACAGTGAGTGCTTAATAAATACAAAAGAATGCTTTTAAAAAGATAAATATCTCTCCAAAATTTTTATGCATAAATAATAATAATAGTAGGTACAATTTATTGAGTTATTATTATTATCATTATAGTGGAAAGCATTTATTGTGTGTCAGGCATTGTGCTAAACATTTTACAAACATTACCTCACTTCCCCCCCAAACATCCCTATGAGGTAGATGCTATGATTTCTACATTTTACAGATGAGGGGACTGAGTCTCAGTGGGGTTAAGAACTTTCCAAGGTTACAGAGTTACTCAGGGTTTGTGGCTGGGATTTGAACCCAAGTCTGTCTCACAGTAAAGTCCATAATCTTAACACCTACACTGCACTATTCGCAAGCATTTCCCCCCCGAAAACATGAGACCATTTTATATATATACATATATATATATATATACTGTTGTAACTTGTTTTTTCATCATTCATATAATATGAAAATCTTTTTATGTCATAAATATACTTCTGTAGTGTCATTATTAATAGTTTATATTCTCTTGTATGGATTTATCATGTGCTACTTACTCATTTGTTGAGGAATAATTTAGGCAATACTACAATGCAGCAGAGAAGCATGGGGAGTAAATATTTAGGGATTACTTAATCAAGAACACGTATTTCTTCCCAAAGCCAGGACAGCTTGGAGAGAAACAACATTGGATCCCAATTCCACTGCTCACCAGTGTGAGATGTAGGAGAGCCATTTGACCTCTCAGAACCTCAGTTTGCTCCTCTGCAAATGGGCTGACATCTAACTGATAGGCACCAGCACAGACAAACTAGTTATTAAAATATAGAAATACTTCCATACTAGATGATGAACAGGTGCTGTCCTGAGACTCTTGAGTGCCCTCCTGGTACCCCAGCCTCTCCCCAGGGAGCCTCTAACATCCCTAAACTCAGTAACGTAGAAGTTAATGCTTAGGACCCCAGGTCTCAGGACCCTGCTGGCTTCTGTGCTAATTGAGCAATGCCTCTGTGCTTAAATATTTTGACTCTCATCCTTGAGGCTAATTATATCAACTTCTAGGGATGGGCATGCAATTAAGAATGTATAAAACAGGTTTTGCAAAAGCTGAAGATAGGATGTAAATGGTGGGCGTTATTACTGCTGTTAGTACTAAAAATCATTCTTTTTTTTTTTTTTTTTTGGTGAGGAATATTGGCCCTGAGCTAACATCTGTGCCAATCTTCCTCTAGTTTGTGTGTGGGATGCTGCCACAGCATGGCTTGATGTGTGGTGGTTGGTCCATGCCCCGCATCCGAACCCACAAACCCCGGGCCCCAGAAGCGGAGTGCGAGCCCAACCACTACGCCACCGGGCCAGCCTCCTAAAAACTATTTTTTAGTAGTGCATGCACTCATGCATGATCATGCTACACAACTAAATGTCCCAGAATGCAATACTTTGCCCTGCTTTTATAGAACTGTATAAACAAAATCTATTTAGAAGCCACAAGTAAGCAGTCTCCTATTTAAAGCCCTCATGCATTCAGTCACAACCTGGCTTGAGCAGGACTTCAATATTCAGGTCCCCTTCCTTGACACACCCATGGGGTTTTCAATAATTATTTATGAAGCCACAAGCTTCCTACCTGGCCCTGTTTTCTCTCCCTCTCTTCAAGGGCTCATGTGGCAGCTTCCATTTCCTATTGTTTGAGGCACGCTGGGTTCCTGTTTCACACTCTGGACTATCAGTTTCTGAACATCAGAAGATAAAGATGGTGGCACTTTTGGAAGGTTCCAATTCCACTCCCAGTAATAGCCAAAGCGGTTCAGTTACTAGGGAGTTTTTTCCACATGTAGAGCTGGTTTTTTCAAGGCAAAACTTTCAGTATACTAAACAAAATCTGTAGTCATCTGGCCCAACCCCCTGCCTCTAAGCTGCTCAATATCTGAGATACCCAGGATGGTAAATTTATTTTTAAGATACTCCAAAGATGCAAGGTCCCAAATCACCTTTAAGGTGTGTTTACGTTTCAGTCATCCTGACAGCCAAGTTCTTCCTTGTGTCTAAGGAAACGCTCTGGGTGTAACTAAAGCTCACATTATCTGGTTACATCCAATTGCCCGTGAGAAACACTCACTCTTACATTATGGAGGAACAGGATGGAGCCAGGAATTTTTGTTTCCTTCCATAGAGCCCGAATGGCAACCCATGTGATTGAGCTTTCAAAAACACTCTGATGTCAATAGCAACGTGCCTGCAGATTGCTACTCAGGCCCCCTGAAACCTTTCCACGCACTACTCTGTGCTTAAATGCAGAAATGCCTGTTAGGTATTAGAAACTCAATGGGCTTTGGAGGCAGGCAGATCTGAGTTCAAATTTTGTTCAAATATTGTTTGACAGCTGTGTGAGATTTGCAAGTTATTTTACCCCTATGAACTTCTGTTTTTCCAACCTGTAAAGCTCTTTCTCATAGGATTATTGTGAAGATGAAATTACATAATATGTGTAAAGTATGTTCAGTAAATGTTACTGCCCTTCCTTTTCCTTCCATTTATTTTATGAACCTTAAAATTCCTTAAAATATTTGATTGTTTATAACCACCTTCTCTATCCATCATATAAAATTTAAGAAGGTTCAATATTTCTTTGATGAGAACCTGGTCGTTATCACAGTAAATGAGATAACATTTACTGAGCATGTACAATGCCAGGTACAACGCTAAATGCTTCTTATGTATTACCTTTTTTTAATCACTACAACAATCTTCATAAGTAGGTACTTTTAATACCCTCATATCACAGATGATGACATTGCAGCTCAGCAAGGTAAAGTGGCTTGCCCAAGCTCACACAGTAAGTGGGTAGAATGGACATCAAGCCCAGGTTTAACTCACATCAGAGCCCTTGCCTTTTTTTTAATTATTACTTTTATGTGTTAAAATATACATAATATAAAATTTACCACTTAAACCATTTCTAAGTTTACAGTTTATTGGCATTAACACATTCACATGGTTATATAACCATTACCACCATCCACCTCCAGAACTTTTTCTTATTCCCAAACTGAAACTCTCTACCCATTAAACTCCCCATTCTCCCCTCCCCTAGCTCCTGGCAACCACCATCCTACTTTCTATTTCTATAAACGTGACTACTCTAGGTACCTCAAATAAGTGAAATCATATAATTGTCTTTTTGCGACTCGCTTATTTCACTTAGTATAATGTCTTCAAGTTTCATCCATGTTGTAGCACGTCAGAATTTCCTTCCTTTTTATTATTCCATTGTATGTATATGCCACATTTTCCTTGTCCATTTATCTATTGATGGACATTTGGGTTGTTTCCACCTGGGGGCAATTGTGAATAAAGCTGCTAGGAACATTGGCGTACAAATATCTATTCAAATTCAGAGCCCTCACTTTTAATTGTTGCGCTTAACTGCCTCATAGCCAATATTTACTGGGCATTATTTTACAATTGGACTCACTATTGAAAAATCATGACTTCCCAGCTCTCATTTCCTTATTTTTTGTAAATATCACACTGGCAACCTGTTCCAGTGGGTAGAGCTGCATGAATCCATCCTGACCTGGCTAAAACTGGGATGTGGCTTTTGATCAGGCAACAAAGGAAACAAGGATAAGTGGATCATGCAGGAATCTATCCCTGAACACGGTCTCTAGAGCACTGTGTTTAAACCAACTGTGCGGCGCTGCCATGAGGACTCAGTTACCTGGTTTTACAAATCCATGCCCAATCATCCATTTACATAAATGCCAAGTTTGACACCTGACTTAGGAAGGTCAAGCAGTCTAATATTATCTACTGTGGCCTTGTGCAAGATCTGTATAAACTATAACTCTGTAAATTCTCAACCTACAAATAAGATTTAGTTTAAAAGATATACTGTGAGGACAAGACATAGCCAAATGTCTAGGACATAATAAGCACTCAGTAAATGGTAACTATTATTATTATCATCATCATTATTATTATTGGTCTTATTGTTAAAAGGAAACATTCCATAGGGCCAAAAGCACGGAATTTCAGAAGACCTACGTTCTTATTCTGACTCTGTACCTAAAGACCCTATAATATTGGGTAGGTCCCTTAACAACTTGGCGCTCAATTTCCTCATCTGCAAGATGGGAATGACTGTATTTTGCCTTTCTCCTCAAGACTATGGTGAAGACTCAATGAGGTAGTATGTGATAGTACATCATGATGCATAAGTCACTCCATTAACATGAGAGGTTGTTCATCCCAACCCCCTTAATATCAAAAAGAAACTTGGTATTATCTTTGATAAATGTGGACTTGCCCATAATTATACTTTTACCAGTGCCAGCAAGGTCACTACCTTTGTCTGCTATAGATGTATTATCTGTTCTGTTAGGAAACTAACAATAAAAATGATTAGAGAGTAATTATCTGAATTTCGCACTTTAAAGATGAGAACACATCCTGGTGTGCTATTCATTAATAACCTGGTACATTATATAATTATATTTAATCTTAAAAAAAAAAAAAAAGGCATTCACGGTCCCATCGGCAGAGAGCATATACACACATCCTATTAGTTTTTGGAAATCAGTGAATATTTCCCAGGCTCTTCTAGATTAAAAGAAAATCATGCCTGGGCTTTTGATTATCCATGGTACTGGGGAAGATAATTGAAATTCACAGATAAAAATACATGTTTTAATTGAACTATTAGCTCAAACTTCTTCCCCACGTAACATTTCCTCTGGTTGATTCGCTTTTCACCATCTCTTCCCAGGACTCCAACTACCCAGCATTCATGCTAATGAGCAATGGAAAGGCAAAATAAATATATAAATAAACAAACATTTTTTAAAAGCAGGCGGCAGGAGGGAGAGAGGAAATAAAACAAGACATGGATAAACCACAAGCTGAATAATTGGCTGGAGCAAAATGAGCACCTTCAAACACTTAGCTTTTTCAGGAAACAAAACAACTCATTGCCGTGTAATTTTCTAGAATGGCAGTCTGGCAATCTGAAAACCACTGCATCTGTATTTAATTTACTCATCGAGATAACCCAGCCAAAGACCCAATTACAACTTATCACCCTGGATGGAATGCGTATACTATCTATGCTTATTGCATTTTCCAATGAGAAGTCAACAAGCATGTTATTTTTGTCCTAGAAATATTATTCTAATAGCAGCTTCCCATTTGGTGCACCTATAGCTCTGGCTGTTACCAAAGCATGAGCAAATACAAATTTGAAATATTTAGGTGTTACCCTAAACACATTTTAGCTCTTAAAGCTTATACACCATGCACAATACCAACCTTACGGTCATTCGCCTTGTAATCATTGAAGAAAGGCTGGCTGCCCGCCAAAGTGTAGGCATCGCCTTCTCTAAACACACTGATCCTTTGAGCAGTCAGCTTAGGGGAGTTTGGTCGGGGTTTGGGGGCTTCCCCTGACCCATAAACACCATCCATTGGTTCAAGGGACTCTTGGAGAAAACTGTGAGGGTATTCTTCCTTTGGCAACTCTAATTCCTGCCCATCTTCAAAGACTTGCTTCAATACTCGGCCACTGTAGGAGGAAGAGATTTTAAATCGTACTTTCCGGGGTTTGCTGTCACCCTTCTGGTTCAGCCTCTTCTCAGGGTCCTCCATCAGCAGAAATTTCACCCTGTGGTTTCCAAGCTTCGATGTAGCCAGTGAAACTTGGGACTCTGAGAAAAAGGCATTTTATTTTCTGTCCTCTTGCATATGATTAATTCAAGTTGGTGCTGGGATATGCTCAGTTTACAGCAACTGACACCCACACATTAAATATTGATAGACCTTCATGCAGAGGCAGGCAAGTGTGGGTTAATTGAGTGGATGGAGTGTAAGACAAGAGTGTGTCCCCTCTGAATCCCAAACTCACCCATAGCTTCACCCCAACCCTGGCTTTTCTTAACCTGAGCATGAGTATGTTTATTTAGACTGAACAAGTACCAATTCAATAAAGATCAGTTACTCAATCAGTTAGCAAGTGTCCTGTTATTCTTATCAACAACTATGACCTAGTGAACATTTAATAGGTGCCAGAGATCTTTGCATGCATTATCCTACTTTGTCCTCACAATAACCCTACAAACAAAGTGTTGTTATCCCTGTTTTACAGAGGGGAAAGTGAAGCTCAGAGCAATTTCCCCATTTCTCTGCTCTATTACACCTAAGTAAGTGACAGAGCAGGGATTTGAACTCAGTTCTATCTGACTCCAAAACCCATGACCAGTTTACCAAGCTGAAAGTTTTCACACTGTGTCTCCTGGAACCCTAGACAGGAGGAAGCCATGGGTCCTGGATTCTGGGCCTTCTACCCCTGCATTAACTACAGCAGCTCCTCTATTTTATATTTAAGATTTTATTTGCAAGCACAGCACTAGGCCCCACTGCCTATTGTAGACAGCATCTACTTAACGCCCAACACTGTGAGATAGTCGCTGGGATGAATACTAGAGAAGCATGAGATGAGCTTGAGAATGACAGTTCTACAATCCAGTTTAGGAAACACATCTAACACATATGAAATAATAGCCTCCTGCTTAGGGAGCAAACTGTCAACTGCTGACTCCCGGAATAGCTATTCTGAGAAGAGAGCAGTCCCTAAGGAGACAAGGATGGAAGAAGAAGGCGTTTAAAGGAAAGGGCCCTTGGGTTGGGTCTTAAAGGATGGATTGGATTTGAAGAGCTGAAATGGTGGATGTTAAGCCTTTCTCCCTGTCTTCGCTAATGACATCATCATTTATTTAGCTGCCCAAACTGACTTCTTTCATACTCCTGCAGCCAATCCTATGAGTTCTATCACGACTGCCTCCTTTCATCCACCCTCACCACCCAGGCCCTAGATCAAGCCCTCATCGCTTCTGTTTTCAAAGTTGCAGCAGCCTCCTAATGATTTCCCCACCCATCCACAAATCCATTCTCCACACTGATGCCAAAGCGATATTTCCAAAAAACAAGTCTGCAGATGTCAGTCTCCTGCATAAAAAGTCCTAACCTTTCCATGCAGCAGGCAAAGTTCCTCAAAACCTAACCCTACCTTCCTTCCCAGCCTCATCCTCTGTCACTCTTCTCCGTGCTGCCTGGATTTGGTGTTCCAGGCACACTGACAAGCTCACTTATGTCTAAAAACTGCAAGTTTCTGTCTCTTATCCAGTATTTTGTTTCCTGATTGAAATGTGACCCTTCCACTCTTCCTTCAAGTCACACCTCGGATGTCACTGCTTCTGGGAAGTCTTCCCACCTACCCCAGGGAGAAGGCTATAGAACTTTGGACCTACCGCTGTTAAATGTTTCTCGCTTTCTCTTACCATTCCTGTGTTCCCCTCCATTAAACTGTGAACACCTTAGAGTCAGAAGCTGTTTTTACAATTTCTCCATCCCTAGGGTTTATCAAAGTGCCTGGTACATGATAGAACTCACTTAATAATTGTGAATTACTTCTAGGTGAGGGAAATCAAATAAATAAAACTTTTGGAACAAGAGTTGACATATTTTGTGAAGAATAGTGAAGAGGTAGGATCAGAAAGTTGTAGAAAAAAATCTGTATTTCTACTAAGGAGGGGTTTCACAGTTATAAGACCCCTGTGTAATCAATAATCAATGCAAGAAATAGGTTAAACACACACACACACACACACAGAGCATTTTTAAAAAAGAAAGAAATTTCTTCATAACATCAGCAGATACATTCCTCTATGTTCCCTGGGATGCAGAGATGGCCCTGATATACTATGAATGGATTACAGGAGGCTGAAACATGGATCCCGCAGTCCTCAAGACAGCCAGGTGGGGGCCCAGTCTTCCAGGTGGTCATCTCTGACTACATCAGCCTCATTCATTTACTCCGGTGTATAGAGCAAATATCATTATTTTCTATGCGTGCCATGCCATGATAAGGATTGGGAAGTCTTAACTCAAAGAATATTTTCTTCTATTCATCCCAGGTAACAAGTATTAATAAATGACCAATAACCTGTCTTCATCCAGAAGGACCAGTGAGCTAAGTTTCACAGCTACTTGTCAAATAGGCATTTTCAATTGCCCAAAGAATGAACGCCATTAACAAAGGTAGCCTTTAGGAGGGTAGATTTCAACCAGAGCCTACGCATTGATGCATTTTGCACAATCACGCTTTCGCCACCTTGAAAATTGTTAAGTTAAAATTAAGTTAGAATTACGAAGACAATTGAATTAAATGAGATCCTGACTATGAAAAAAGAATCCTTTAATTACGCAAAGAAATCAAAAGCTGGTGATGAGTTTTCCAAGTAATATTTGCTCTCTGTTTTTTTATGCCCTTTCCCAAGTTCACAAACATACTTTAGTGAGCCAGACCAAATCATGGAAGTTTTGAAACAATCATGCTCACTTGACAATTTTTAGATGTTAGTGTTTTCAGAATAGTCACAACTTATACACTTCCAGAAAAAGGATAAATTGAAAGCAATTTTGGCAGTATTATCAAAAGCCTCAAAAACTTTCATATCTTTGAACCTTACTAAGAAAGAAAATAACTGCATAAATCAGAAGAAATAATGTCAAAACATTAACATCAGTTGCCTCTGGATGGAAGACTGAAGGATGTTTTTTCTTTCCCAGTTTCATTATATTTTAATTGTCTATGATAAGCTTATCTTACTTTGATAATCAGGGCAAAAATAAATGAAAAAATTTCCTTCCTTTCCACCCAATAATTTCTCTTAAGGAGATAATTATTTTTTTAATTTTGAGTCTTTTGAGCAAAAATCGATTTGAATTGGGCAGCACCAAACCAGAAGTGGTTAGGAGTGCTCCACCAACAGGAGGTTGGAGAGAGACTTTTATAGAGAAAAGGTGGAAGCAAAGTAAGGAAATTATTGGCTGGCTATAGCTTAAAGCCTCGTTGGCTGTTTGTGGTTGGTTGTCCTCTGTGTTTTGATCTCATAACCATGAGGCATTTAGAGGCTTAGATTTTGTTTTGCTTATGTAGGCCACCGCGGCATTAGAGCACGTCAGTTTAATGGCCTCCTCGTTTAATTAATTTAACAATTCCCCCCGTTAGAGCCACTCTCAGTCACCACCAAAGTTAAGTTCTTCTTGTCTCATGGTGAAACTCATAAAGTATGATGTCAGATCCACGGAAGCATTGTTCTTACTGTTCATCTCATTTCTGTTTCTCCAAGCACAGCGAGACCATCTGATGTACTGCTGATAGCTGCAAACATGCGTTTAAGACCATTGAGAGAACACAGCACAGCAGGGAGGCTACAATGATAACTATTAGGAGGATAATACCAAGACTCTTAAGTATACTCCTTAGCCAGGGCCCCCATGATCCAAACCAGCTGGTATCAAATACATCAACGAATGTACCTGACAGAACGTCAACATGTTTTAGCCAAGTAGCTTGTTTGTTAATTTCTTGTGTTTGTTACAATACCAGAAGTGTTGATCCAGGTACAGCAGGAGGTATTTGCTATGGCACCGACTTCTTCTTGTTCAGCCAATAAGTAATCTAAAGCAATTTTATTGTTTAAAACCGCCTTAGCAAGAAAGTCTAGGGGACTTTTGTTGTGCAGCTATGGCCTTAGCAGTGGATTCAGTGATAGTTGCCAGAGTTAAGGAGCGTTGTCCTCTTGTGCATTAACAGAGAGAAAAAACAAGTAGCAAAAAAGCAAAAGGAATAAAGCTTTCATACTGGAGATAATGATCTTGAGCTGTGATCTTGAAAGAGCTATCCACCTCAAGATGCTGGGTGCTGCTTCTGGGGAGGAACCGCCCGAGTCAATTTTAATTTTAGATCTCTAGCTGGTGTGCAGTTTCAAGAATCTGGAGGAGCTCTTTTGAATTAGGGGATGTGGACCAAGGTTCAAGTCTCTGAAGTTTGGCTGCCTTCTGGGTAGTAAAGAGGACCTGATATGATCCTTCCAAGGAGGCTCAAGGCAGTCTTTGTTCTTAGTGATTCCAAATCAAAAAGGTGGGAGAAAATTTGAAACATTAGTTTGGAGAGTTGTAGCCAGATATTTGAGGAAACTAGAATTCAAGATCCAGTTCAGTTTATAGGTATATAACAAAATCTCAAAGACAATGAACAGGACTAGAATCTGATATCCACAAAGTTCTGTTATGACTTTCTATGAAACCTAATTTTTTCCTCTACAGTCACCTTCATTTCTATCAAAGATAATCACAGTAAGACTAATTTGTTTGCAAAATAAGTCTAGTCTCATTAAACTTGGCTGATTATTTACATAATTGCAGCAAGAATAGTGATTGATCATATAGGCACTTTTTAAATCTGCTTTGCTGGAACTTTTCATAAGGGATCTTTGATTGGACTTTTAAAAGCCTGTGCAGAATAAGAAACCAACTCAAGAACTCACTATCAGACCTCACCTGGAATACCTATAGATTTGGGTGAATTCCTCTCTTCTTGAGGGTATCCTGAGGGTCCTGGGCCTGCCAGGAAGTGATCTTCTTTATTCACCTGGTAAAGCTGCTGGGAACCCTATAAGCAAGGTTCCAGGCTGGTTTTTCCACGGGGCTTTTATTGGTTCCATAAAGTCAAACTTAGTTCCTTAAAACTGTCTGGTCATAGCTGATTTTATGCATATTCTCAATTATGAGATTCCAGTCAAAGCCTTGGTAATATGACCAATGTTTCCAGTTGTGTCCTGTAATAAGGAGACCAGATTCTTATTCAACTTTTGGAAATAACTATATTGCCATGAAAATAAGAATACTCAATAAGTTTCTGAATTCTGGAGGGATCAGGGAGGGAGAAAAAGTAAATGTTTCAATTGTTTACAAAGGTATAATTTACAAAATTACTATAAGTCATAGATAGCTTAAGAGAAAAGAGAAAAAGGTTTCCTTTATTTTTTCCAAAGAAAAAGTTTTAAAAATTATAATCATCCTCATCATTTCATTCAATGCCATGTTATTAATTCTTGTTCTGCTTAAATCCAGTTTTTCCATTCATTCTGGAAATTCTTACCTCATTCAGTTTTATGATCTTAAAGTTATCCGAAACCTATATTCTAGAGTACTTGTCAGAGTCCTTTCCATGAATACCTCTGAAGGTGAATCACCTTTGCAAAAGCATCAGAGTAAAACAATAACTGTCTGTAAGTGGCCAAGACTGTTAAAAAATGGCTATGGTTAAAGATCTGATGTGAGTTCATTTGATAAGGAAATGTAGTTATTTCTTGGCATACAATAATTTAGGATAATAGTTGGACAATGAGAGTATTGACAAATTTCTAGAAACTTTAAACAATTTCTGGAATACCTAATAAATAAACAATTTCTGCAATAACTCTGGGAAATTTCAAGGTTACTTTAAAGTCAAAAAGACTGCATTTAGAATTTGATTTTCGGAAGTTGTCAAAATGTCAAAAGGTTTGAACATTTGACTAAATATCTCAGATCATTATGAAATAATACTTAATTATCAATTTAACTAAAGTGACAATAGAAGATTTTAAAGGCAAATACAGAAAGTTACATAGTTGTGAATAAAACTTAGCTCTTTTATTATTGAGAAGACTAGGTTTTCTTAAGTAATCAAAAACCTGGTAAAGACAAAGTGAAACACAGTAAATTATTTTGGCAAGATGTAAAATCATTTCTTTCTACGTCGATTACCCAAAAGGTTAAAAAAAAAAAAAAAAAAACAGCTTTCACAATCTCTTATCAAGGGCAGACCAATATTCCAAGAAAATTTTGTCTTTTTAACAAAGAGAAAGCCAAATTCTAATTTTGTACCAGTGTACTTTTGATATTAAAACTTGTTCTTTAAAAACTTAAATAAATCCATTCACATTTTATTCAGCTTGACCACACACAAAATTCTTTTTCCAAGAGTACTTTTCCACAAACCTTCTACAACTTTTTAAAAAATATCCACTCAGATTTTGACCTATATTTTTCTTTCTCTTTCTGGAGCAACTGGTCATTCTATTTTCCTTATCTGCTTTTATACACAGTTGTTTGCTTTCACCCTTATTATTTCTAAGTAGTTTTAAAACTTAAATGTAGAAGGCAGCAGGAAAAGAGAAAGACCAAATATGAGATGGAATGACTCTATAAAGGAGGCTGTAGGCATGAATCTGCAGAAGCTGAGTAGGGCTGGTGAAGACAGGACAATGTGGACATCACTCATTCATAGGGTCGCCAGAAGTCAGAGCCAGCTTGACAGCACATAACAACAAGTTTTAATTACATATATTGATTAGAATTCTTAACCCTTAGAATCATTTATTCCTAGTGAAAACTAAGAAGTAAGCAATTGTGACTGTCTGTTACACTAGCATTTTGTGGATTGGCAAATTTACAAATACATTTCACAATTTCTAGAAGTATATTCTTCCTCATAGTAAAATTTTTAATGTGGCACAAAACATGTTTATTAATAGACCCAAATATCTTTGGGTCTGTAAAAGGAAGCCAAAAGTGGATAAACTTAATGCTTCAGTATTCTATCTTATTTGGAAATGATCTAGATAGTCAACGAATATCCATCATTTAACTTATCTCAGTATAACTTTAAGGTTTCAAGTTACCAAAAGATTTTAGAAACTATTTTTAAGTAGACATACCATAAAGCATAATTATTGTTGAAAAGTTCATTTATAAACTTTTTTCTTACTTATATCTAATTTACTTGTTCTTAATGATTATATTTAGATTATTCGAAAATTTCATGAGCCATTAAACAGTTAACCATTATCTTAAGTTATCTTTCCTGCTGACAAATTCTGTAACAGAGATAACGTGAGCTTATTTGACTTTTAGTAAACTTAAGTAGAAGAAAATAATTATATTTAATGCTGATAACTCTAAAGACATGCCTGTTGTAATTAAACCAACAGGTTTAAACTAGCTTTTATTTACTCAAGATTATCCTAGATCACATGAACTTAAAAATATTTGGGCTAGTTTCTATATTTCTGAGAGTATACTTGATTTATATAAATGCTTGTTTGTCTTTAAGCCAATTAAATAGAACTCTTTACAAATTAATTATGGCAATACCATCCAGAGGTAGAAAAATATCACACATCTATAACATACATATATAGACACCCATAAACAGACAGACGCAGAGATCTTATAGCTTTTGTTTTAAAATTTTAGCCATGAGACAGGCACAATAATGCAAAACTCATTAGTTTATTAAAAAAAGCAGTTGGATCCAAATTGTGTTTCTGGCATATAGAATAGGTTAAGGTTACCTCTCAGAGGGCTAACACTTTTACTAATATTTGTGGAAAAGACTTTTACGATTTTTCATTCACCGAATTTTCAAAGAGCTTCATTTTTTTTCTGATCAGAGTTACCTCCCTGAAGTTTGCATTTCAAGGGATGGCTCTGGATTCCTAGAGAAGACCAGGCAGAACATTTACATCTCAAAGGCACGGAGAAAGGATGTAAGTTTCTCCAAGAATGTTTTTTTTCTTTCCCTAAATCCAGATCTTCTACAATATCTGCAGGCCTTTTGAGATGAATAGGGGAGGTTTGGGGATTAGTAAAAAAGAGAGGTGGGCTTTCAATTGTTTCTAGAGTCAAATTTCTGTTCTTGCAAAGACTCAATTTGTAAGACAAGTACAGTTGTTCTTAATTCCTCAGAGAACTAGGTTGCAACCTGAATGATATCAAGAGTTGGCTGACCCAGCCATCCAACTGCATTAGTCTCACTTTGCGTCTCTGTATCGGAGAGAACATCTTCAGCTAAGACGGAAATCTAAAGATTCCTACGTTCTAGACTTAGAGCTGTGTTTCTTTGGAATGTTTTAGTAAATCCTTCCACGATGGCTTCAGAATGTTTTTATTTCCCTCTGGGTACATAATTTAGCTTCAGCTTCTGGGGGAGAAGGTCTAAAAGTTCGTATCAGGCTCTGAATATCGGCTTCCAATTTGGCCAACTTCTGACCGTAGAGTTACACCGAAAAAAAAATCATTTTGAATATCTTGTCCGGTTTCAGCAAGACAAAGTAAATATTTTCGGCAGTATTGAACAACGTCATGGACACAAAAGGGGTCCCCAAAGAGGATGCAAAAGATACCACCCTCCCAAGATCCAGAGCCACTCCCAAGGATAACCAAAAGAAAGAAAGACTTATACAATTCCCCTGAGAGCTGGCAAGAGTCGGTAGGACCTTAGCAGCAAATGGAATGCAACCCACATTTCTGCCCAGTCATATTTTTGGGTTCCCCAACCTGACAGTTGCCAAGTCAAGTTCTCAGGACACAAAATGAGACAAATAAGAAGGCAATAGCTATCGCTGGGAGAGAAAGGATTGATAACTAATGCTTTTTACTGCTGATCTGAATTTGGAAAGGAAGGGACAATGTGAAATTTTACCTTCCTCTCTCCACTAGGCACCACAGATAGACATCTAGGTAAGATGTCTTTGGTAAGAATTCTTACCAGTTGCTAGCTTCTGCCAGTTTTCCCAGGATGCCGGCTGGAGTGAGTGGGGTGTCCCAGTGGGTCTCATTCTGGTCACCAGAAACTGATGCCTCACACTGGACCCAGTCCAGTTTAAGGCAGAACCAGTCCAATCCCAGACCCAGAATGGTTTCTAAGTTGGACCCAGTCCAACTCCAGCAGTTTCTGGAAAGAAGTGCTCAAACAAAGTCTGAAAGCTCATAACGCAAAAGTTGCAGCCAGGATCTGAGAGAGACTTACCCACAACCTCGAGAGGCAGTGAGAAAGCTCTGAGCTCAAGGGGCTCGACAGGCACCTAAACGTGGCTGCTCGTTGCTCCTGGGGGCTGTTGGGGGTCTCCTCAGCTCACTCTTCTGTTACCAGAACTGTTCAAAGATAAACTGAGGCATATTAAAATTTTTAGGAGTTTATTTGAGCAAAAATTGACTTGAATCAGGCAGTGCCAATCAGAGTGGTTAGCAGCACTCCCAAGGAGATAATTTTAGATGGAGAAAAATATTCATATAGATAAATATGTTCTCTATAACATTATTCATAATCGGAAAAAAATTGAAAACAACTTAAATGTTCAACTGTAGGAATTCCACAATATAAAAGATTATGTAGTCATTTTTAAAAGATTTACAAAGAGTTTGAAATAATATGGAAAAATATTTATGATACAAATGAAGTGGGAAAAGGTATAACACAAAATTTTTTGCTCTGTGATACAAAATTCACTATGTAAAAAGTATAGGAGAAAAAGACTCTAATACATTAAAATGTTGACAATGGTTCTGTCTGAGAAGGTGATTAGGGATAATTTTTATTCCTCATATTTCTCTGTATTTTTCTAAATTTCCCATAATGACCTATTATTGATTTTAATAATAGAAAAAAAGGTTTTTTATAAAAAAGTAAACTGTGCCTAACATTTTAAAATACAGATGAATTTAGTAATTGGCTGGAGAAAATTAAATCTTCAAACTTCTGGCATATTTCCTCTGGTTAAATTCAAATAATAGGAAATCTTACCCTTTAATTGTAAAAAAATATATATTTTTCACACCATTTTAATACAAAAAGAAGTGACTTACTTATGTCAAATTTAAAGTAGAATCATTTACTCAGGATTACTCTACCCAGTCACAGAAAATTTCAATGGGTTATTGAAAGTAGAGATGACTTACATAGCAAAATCGATTAATTTATAATCTCATTATGGAGCTCATTACTTTTGAAAAGCTCTGATGGACACCTAACCAAGTGATTAGACTTGGTGTCCCTAATGGTGGGACAAACTGACATTCTGTGTCTCCTCATGTGATGCTTCATTTACAGATGGGGTATCCAAACCAGGACATTCTTGATGGCGAAAGGAGCTATTTACAGTTACACTGGGACAGGAAGCAAATTAGGAACAAATGATCACTCCACTGATGGGGTATTCTGGCCAAAAATGTTTAATATTTACCTATCAAGACTTTAGACCCAACTTTTGGTTTAAAGGAGCACAGGAGGTAGAAGAAAGAGCTAAATGGCCCCAAGAGGAAACAGATGGACAAAGCCACGATGTGGGACATCCTACAAGAAAACTGGTCTCACCAAAAAGTCAATATCCTGGGAAAAAATTTTGGAGTGAGAGAAACATTCTAGATTTAAAGAGATATAACCAGATTTAATATATGAACCTTGATTGGTTCCTGGAGAAGCTTGACTCGAGAGTTAGTATCAGATGAAACTAGAGAATTACTGTCAATTTTCTTAGGCAAGATAATACTATGTGAATACGTGGGAGAATGCCCTTTTTGTAGAAGATACATGTGGAAATATTTAAGGTGAAGTATCACGATGTCTGCAATTTATTATGAAAATCCCGCTCCCCTTTTTTTTGTGTGAGGAAGATCGGCCCTGAGCTAACATCTGCCAATCCTCCTGTTTTTGCTGAGGAAGACTGGCCCTGGGCTAACATCCATGCCCATCTTCTTCTACTTTATACAGGACACCGTCACAGCATGGCTTGCCAAGCTGTGCGCTGGTGCGCGCCTGGGATCCAAACCGGCAAACCCCGGGCCGCCACAGAGGATCACGCGCACTTAACCACTTGCACCACCGGGCCAGCCCTGTCCCCCCTTTTTACATACATGTTTAAATATATATGCATATATATGAAGTAAAAAAGTGTTAACAATTCTTGATGGTTTTTTATTGTACTATGCTTCCAATTTTTTTATGTTCGAAATGTTTATAATAAAAATTGGGGGCAAATAATGCTCTTTACAAAAATATTCATAGATATCTAGATTTGCTTCTGCACATTTTGATTTAGACTGTAGTGTATTCTGAATCTTCTTAGGAGCACAATTTTTATCCTATCCTGTCTGGTGTTATTTACTGGACTTTATTTTTATGTGTACTTTGGGATTTGGGAGATTATATGAGATATGTGCCTTGATGAAAGAAATGTGCAATTATTGCAAATTGAGTATGAACTTTATCCTTTAGCGCTCTTTCCACATCTATCATTTCTAATCAGAGTAGGGCTTATAAATTAAACATATGCTTTTAATCTGCTCATACATTACTACGCAGAGAGCATGTGTGTGTGTGTGTGTGTGTGTGTGTGTGTATGTGTATTTAAACCCCAGTCTGGCATTTCCTTTTGAAATATTGTTATGGCAGAAGATTATTATAGTTATTGATCATTTGTAGAGAGTTGTGAGAGTTCATGAAACTTTATAAAAAATATGAAAAACAAAATCTAACTTTACAGTCCCCGCCTGCTCCACCACCAACCAAAATGGAAATTTCCAAGGCAATGCTTCAAGAGACCATCATATCTCAAGTCACGGTTTTTTGACTTTTCAAGGTTGTCTAAGCTCCCTCAGGAATGGGTTTTTCATTATGGACCTAGGTGACATGGGACAGCCTAGTGGCGTGTCCCACTTGTCTCCCCCCACAGCACAGGACAATCTGATGAAGAGTCCAGCTTATCCAAACTGTGGGATCAAAGGGATCTGATTAGAAGGTAAGACATCTTTCCCCCATGCCATCATTTCCCAAAGTATGACTCACAGAGCTAACAGTTATTTCTTGAAAAAAAAATGTCCTAATAAAATACGTTTGGGAAATGCTGGGTTAAGCCAAGTTAAACTGATTTCTTTATTGCAGGACTTCTCAGAATGTTAAATATGCTAATATACTTTGTCAATCTCCTGGGGGATTCACCATTTCCAAAATGTAGTGCCCACAAAATTCTTTTTATTGTTGGAATTCTATTTCAGGGGACCAGTGTTCTAAGAAAAATAGTCTTGGAGATGCTGTTCTAAGATGCTTTCCTGCTTAAAAATTCTCCCCACCTCCCACTCTCATCCTCTTCATAGTGAAAAACAGCTACTCCTTACTGAGCATTTGCTCTATATGAAAGAGGTATTTCCAAGACAGGAAAACTGAAAACTGAAGCTCAGAGAGGTTAAGTTATCTGCCCGGGGTCCCACAGCCATGAAATGTTAAGACGTTGTTCTCACCAATTCTCACCCCAAAGTTCATGCTTCTCACCATTAATGCTTCTCTCACATCATCAAATGGACCTCTTGGGGGGAAAAAGTCAATTCCTTAAAAGTAGTAAAGAAAATGATTTTAACTAGTCTGGTCGTAATCTAAAACCCATAACAGACTTCTGAATATATGATCAGCGAGGCCTCGCCATGGCTGGGATGTAACTCAGCTCCCTGTGCAGTTGGTTCCCCACGCTCTGCCTCAGAGGAGACCCCCACAGTTTGCCTTGAAATTTAACCACGTGCATTATCTGTAAATTACCAGAATGCAGAGATAGGCCATCTTCCTTGTACTTTGCAATGCCTTTTCCTCATTGCCTCTGAGCAGAGCTGGCACCAGTCTATGTATCACAGGCCGAAACCCCCACGTCACAATGTAAAGGGAAGTCTCCCAGAGGACCCAGCAGAGGGTGAGCGTAGTGGAAAAACATCAAACCTGCCAGAAACCACAGGCCAAAATCTGCGACTTCATTAAAAAATAATAATCACTTGGGATTCTTCTACCATTGCAAAGACCCTGTGCTGGCGGCCCCTGGTTTGCTGGCTGCAGAATAAGGAACTAATTTTTCTAACTGCTCTCTCACTTCTGACTTACTGTGCGTTCCTATCAGACAGAAGGCAAGAGATCTCAGACGCCACAGACAGTCCTGAGTTTTCTCTATCCCAGTACCCTCCAATGGAAATATAATGTAACCCACACATGTATCTTTAAGTTTTCCAGTAGCAACATTAAAGTAAAAAGAAACAGGTGATGTTAATTTTAATAACATTTTTTAATCCAATATATCCAAACCTTTATCATTTCAACATGTAATCCAATATAAGAATGGTATTCATAGGATATTCTTCATTCTCGTTTTCCTGCTAAATCTTCAAACTCCTGCGTGTATTTTACACTTAGAGCGTCTCAATTAGTTCACTAAACTTTCAATTAGAAACATTTGATCGGTATTCAGATTTCATAAAACTTATAGTTGACAAAGTAGATTCACATACCCAAGTTGTTCCAATCATACTTAAAAGTTTTCCAATAACTGAATCGAGCATTAGTTTTAAAATTTATGTGTAAATTAAATTAAATTAAAAGTTTAGTTCTTTAGTCACACTAGCCAAATTTCGAGGCTTAGTAGCCACATATAACTTGTGGCTACCCTAGTAGACAGCACAGCTAGTGCAAAAGTTCTTAATGGGGCAGTACGGAAATGTGTGGAAACATGCACTTTTTAGTACTGAACTTACAGTGAATAAACACCACAGACATTTAGTGGATAGGAAGCCAGGGATGCAGACATCTTGCAATACGTAAGGCAGTCCCGCTCAACAAGAGATTGTCCCACGCCTCAGACTCTTGCATAGGTAAAACATCTCTTTATAATTACCTGAGCCTAGAACCTGTTTGCTTATTTATTTATTTATTTTTGGTGGGAGTGGGAAATTGGTATTAATGTACAATACATTTGGGGGGACTGAAAATGCATATAAATTAAGGGAAGTTCGCACTTTGTTTTGTTCAGAGCTCTACCAAGAATTCTCTGCCATTTTGGAAAATTACTTCATAGCTTGAAATGCTGCTCCAATATCAGACAGCATCTGTACCTGTCACATTCACAGGGGTCCTAGACATAGGCGGACCATCTGACTACTTTGTGATAGCTTCTAGGAAAATCACACCCAAGCATTTGCTATTAAAATACATAGCATTTTATTATCAATTACTTTCCTTTCATTTCTCTTTAAATTAGAGCAAGGGCATTGTTTTAGTTTTTGAAGTTGTACCTGTGGGTGGATTATTTAATCTATTAACTTCATTCCAGAATAGTAAAGGAGTGTTATGAGATAAGTGTTACTGAAAGCGTGCATTGTGTCTGGCGGATTGAGAACCTCTGCTCTAGGAAGAAGCGAGGCTAGTTCACGGCGGCGAGGACTGCCACCTGCAGGGAGAGAGCGAACTGAGACTGCGTCCCAGAACGCACTAGGAGGGGATGCGGCTGACGGACTTCAGAGGACAGGAGAGAGCTGCTTCCATTAAACAAACGCGTACTTCGCACGTCCTGAGTCCAGAGCACTGGGCTAGAAGAGAGGGATAGAGCAGGGACCCAAACAATCCCGCTCTGCTCCAGAGGCGCTCTCAGTCTAGTGTGGGCAAGTATGTGGATCTGGGGAGGTGGGGATCGGGTCAAAGGGGCAAGAATTATCAGCTGGTCAGAGATACTTCCCATCCACTTCAAACCTCTTGCTAGCAACTTGTCCAGGTTAGTCAATCTAGAAAAATGTAAGGAGAGTGCTAAATTTTCTGCACATGTATTTTTTTTCAAAATTTACACCAACTTAGAAAATCTATATAAAAACTTACACAAGTAATATATGACTTCAATCTTTTGTAGGATAAATTTTAAAAATTAGAGAGGTGGAAAGAAGAAAACAAAACGTCCTCTTCACTCTTCCTAGAAAAATAACTATTACTATAAGTATAGAATATGGCCTTCCCAACATTTTATGCATTTTTATACATATGTATGCAGATACAATTACATGGTGGTGGTGGTGTTTTAAACATAAATGAAGTTATAATATATATATACATATACGTATATGCATATGTATGCAGATATATATGTATATTTATTATAATTTCATTTATGTTTAAAAATATGTATTAATAGCTTTGCAACTTGATTTTTTTATTTAGAAATATGTCTTGGAGTAGTGGTTAAGTTCGGTGCACTTCACTTTGGTGGGTCGGGTTCACAGGTTCAGATCCTGGGCGCAGACCTACATCTCTTGTCAGCCATGATGTGGTGGGAACCCACATACAAACTAGAGGAAGATTGGCATAGATGTTAGCTCAGGGCTAATCTTCCTCAGCAAAAAAAGAAAATATATACATATATGTCTTGGAGATCTTCCCATGTCAATACATGAAGATCTGCGTCATTGATTTTAAGATGCCATATTAACTCATTGTAAAGAATTCATTCATTCTTCAACAAACATTTCTTAAGTACCTACTGTATGCTTGAACCTATTCTAAGTGCTGGGGATATAGCAGTAAACAACAACAAAAACAAAAATAACAAGGCAAAAATCCTTGCCTTCCTGGAACTTATGTTCTAGTGGAAGGAAACAGACAATATACTTAATAAATAAGTTAATAATATATAGTACATGAAAAAGCAATCATTGCTATGGAAAAAAGTAAAGCAAGGTAAGGGGGTTTGGGAGTACTAAACTCAGAGTGGGGTGGATTGCAGTTCAAAATGGTGGATAGAGCAGGCCTCACTGAGAAGCTGTCTTGAGTAGATGAGGGAGACAGCTATGAGGACACCATGGGGAAGTCTTCCAGACAGCAGAAATAGCCAGTGCAAAGGCCCTGAGGTAGGAATGTAACTAATATGTTCAAGGAACAACAAGGATGCTGTTGTAGCTGGAAAGGGCAAGAGTGGAAGCAGGCAGACCAGGTCAAAGGTGATTACAAAACTCTATGAGAGAGATGATAGTGGCTTAAGATCAGGGTGGTAGCTGTGCAGGTAATGAGAACTCGTCAGATTCTGAGTATATTTTGAAGGTACAGTCAACAGGATTTACGATGGTATTCATCTGGGGAGTGAGAGAAAAAAGGGAATCAAAGATGATTCCAAGGTTTTATCCTAAGCACCTGGAAATACTGTGCTACATTAACTGAGAGAGGTACCATAGTTGATGTGACCAGTTCTTTATAAACTAACATTTAGATTATTTCTCGGTTTTCTCTATTATAAATGACCCTGCAAAGATTATCCTCTTACGTGTATCTTTGTGACCACTCTGTTGGGTTTCCCACCAAACAGTTTCACTCGTCTCTCTTGTTTGGAATACGCTGATCTCATCCAACAGCGGAGAGGACAGCTGTGTGCTCAGGACATGCAAAGGAATCAATGCGTGGAGCCAGGTTAAGCAGGAAGAAGAGGCAGTCTCTTCTCTTTTATATTTTCCTTTCCTGCATCATCCCATTCCCCAATTAATATTGTGCATTACAGAATCAAATAACAGCTAACATTTTTCAGGACTTAAGAGCCAGGCATGGTGCTAAGCAATTTACAAGCATTATCTCCCTTTTCCCACTAGGTAAACACTAGTGGTAGGAACACTAGTTGGTAGGACAACACTAGGAGGAAAATGTTTAAATTATGTCCATTGTGTAGATAGATGAGAAGTAAAAGAAGACCTTGGAAGGGTCAAATGCACCCCCAGCGTCACACAGACGTAAGTGATGGAACTTGGATTTTAACCTGGGCAGTCTGACGCTGGGGCCCACATCCTCAACCAGCTGCACCATGCAGCATTTAAATATAAATAAACTCCTACATTATCCCTGTGATTTTTTCCTTGGGACAACATACTTTCAATTCCATTTCCAATAAGGATTATACCTAGCCCCCTAAGAGGTGGTGCAGGGTGATGGAAAGAGCACCGGCTTTGGAATAAGCTCCTTCTGGCTGTGTGATCTTGGGTAAATTGTTTAATCTCTCTGAACTTCAGAGAAGTGGGTCAGGACCCTGAGAAAATGAAACATAGTGTGGCTAATTTTCTATGGGGACTTGTGTGTATAAAAACCTCTTAAAGGTTTTAGAGCCAAGTGTCCTGTTTGTGGCTGAAGACTGGCTGTGAAGTCCAGGGTCTCTACTGGAGAAATTGAAATCATTCTCTTAATTCCCTGAGGTACCCCTGTTATAAATCACTTTCCTCTGAAACTCAGCATCCTCCCTATCACCCTTCTTTGTGACTTACTCCCTATTCTGTGTCAGAGCTGCCACTGAAGTCACCAAAAGATTTCAGGGCAGTCAAAAGATGAGAGCTCTAATCCCAACTCCATCCATAGAATTACTGCGTGACCAGAACAAGCCCTTAGCCCTCTCTGGACCCCTGTTTCCTCATCTCTAAAATCATCAGTTGACTAAATAAACTCTAAATTCTCTATCAGGGTGAACGTCCTACAACTTTATCTCTAGTAGTGATGGGAAGGAAGAGAATGATGGATATAGGGAACACGATGACTCTGGCCTCCTACTATATTTATTGATTTGTCGGAGGCCACAATCTATTATCTTTCTCTGGAGTAGACGCACAACTGTTGCTCACGCAGGGAAAGCCATTTTTTGCCTGAGGAAACAAAACGTTCCGGGAAACTTCACAAAAATTGCTCTCAAATTGTCTGTAGAGCCACAAATTCACATCAGCCAGGACATTACATGAAGCCTGAGGTCCCAAATGTTGTCTGTAAGTAATTCTCCCCTATGAAAATTTTACAACACCTCAGAGACGTGTCCTGGGCTACTTGGTTTAACAATCAGTTGTGTCAGTCAAGTCTGAGGAGCATGTCTGACCGGAGGTGAGTTAGGCCTGACTAACTCCAAATCCAGGGAGCTGAGCTGTGCGTGAACTGGGTCTCTGCCCAGAGGGGCACTGGGTGCTGAAAGCAGAGCTCTGGGAGGATTACATCACCTCCAGCCCACCCCAGGTCAGACTTCCAGAAACATACCCCCTCACACACACACAGGCCCCACCTCCACCCCACTCCTGAGAACCATCACTGCTGAGGAAACATGGGGTGATAGAAAGAGACCCAGAGTAGGGGCCAGGATACTAGGGTTCTGGCCACACAATTGGTGGATCTTGACCCTAGAAATGGTCTTCTCTGCGCCTTAATTGTAGTATCTGTAAAAGGGAAGAACTGGACTTGAACTTGTTAACTTGGGCAATCTATGATTCTGTGATGTGAAGAACACCTGCCTGACCCCGTTTTTGTCTGTTTTGCACAATTTCCCAAACCCCTTCTTTGAGAATCTCTTACCCTTCTCCATATGGTCCTGGCAGGAGGCACAAGACCGCACCATCCTGGCCACAGTGAGTGGTTCAGGGTTGGGCAGAGGAACTCAAACAGAATGAATCACATGCTTGCCTGATGTTTCTGTTACCTATTATTGAAGACCAGGCTGCCCTGAAATTTGGTTCTGTAGCTGGGATTTCAGTCATCTGGAGGCTGGACTGGGCTGGAACATCCAGGATGCTCACTCACACCCGGCATACTCACTCATGCTGCGTGCTGGTGCTGGGTAGCAGCTGAAGGCTGAGCTGGGCTGTTGACTGGAGCACCTCACTCTTCTCCTCCATGGTCTCTCCATGTAGCCTGGGCTTCTTAGGGTGTGCCAGTTGGGTTCCAAGAGGGAACATTCCAAGCAGAGAAGTCCCAATTTTCCAGCAACTTATCAACCCTCTGTTTACATCATGCTTGCTAAAGTCCCATCAGCCAAAAAAAGTCACACGTCCAAGCTCAGAGTCACTGAGGGACAGCACTACACAACAACACGAATACCAAAAAGCATGGTTCTTTGGGGGCCACGAATTAACCAATAAATTTCCTTTTGTGCTTAAGCTGGTTTGAGTTGCTGTCACTTGTTCCAAAATACTCGTGACTAATATAGAGTCAAAAGATCTGAATTCAATTCTTGTCCTTACCACTGTGCAGCCAAAAAGTTACTTGACCTGAGATTCATTCTTAAAATAGAGATAATACCTAGTTCAGAATACCTAGTTCAGAATACCATTATGAAAAGTAAATAAGATGAAAGGCCAAAAAACATTTTATAAATCCAAACGTGCTATGCAAATAAGCATCTCATGGTGAAGATAGAGGAGAAACTGAAAGTTTAAAAGAATTCAGTTTGTTATTCATTTATTTCACAAACAGTTATTAGATATCTACTATGTGTACAATACTATTAAACTGGCTGGCTGTGTATGGGGAAGAGATATCCAAGCCCTCAAAGAATTTGGAGTCCAGTGAGGGAAATAGATATGTACGTATATAACATTAACCCAGGGCCAAAAAAAATAATGCCTTGAGAGGAATAAAGAAAGCACTATGGAGAGAGGTGGAAGGAATAACTCATTCTGAGCTGCATGGGGTGAAGGAGAAGACTGAGGACATCTTAGAAAATATGGCACTTAACCCGGGCCGTAAAGAATGTGTGAGCTTTTACATACATAGAAGAGGCAAAAGGCATTCAGGAGAGTGATCACTAAATAAACAAAGGCTGGGAGGCATATAGTAAGTGCTTAATGAGTATTACATGTGTATATGTGTGGATGGATAAATGAACAAATGGTATTCCAAGAACAGCACGTAGTCCAGTGTTTCTGCAGTTAAAGGAACATGGGAGGGCATGGTGAGAGATGAACCTGGAGGAGTAGGTTGGGGCTGCATTATGATGAGCCTTGAATTCTAGCCCAAGGATTTTGGTATTTATTTAAATGGGGAGTCATTGAGGATCCTGGAGCATAATAGTGACAAGATCAGAACCATGTTTCACAAAGATCAGTCTGGTGGTAATGTGGGATGAACGTGACAATGATACTTACACTTCCCTCTGCAGAAGCGCCCTCCCTCTCTCTCAGTCTGTGGAGTCTCGGTGGGCCTGATACTCCTACTCTCTCGCTCTACTCTAGCCGTGGTCAGATGATCCAACTTGTCCAATGGGAGCATTTTACCTCCCTGGATCACAGGGATTGGTTCAGGCAGAGGCACCTGATTCAAGCTAGGCCAATGAAATTGTCTCCTAGGACTTTGGGGGAAGTGTTGGGAAAGATGTGCTCTTTCTTCCCCCACTGGTATTGCTAATGTGGTATTATGTAAGCCGGGAAGTTATGGTGCCCAAAAAACCTGCTGAGAATGAAGCTAACAGGGAAGAGAATAGAGACAAGAGACAGAGGGAGTCAGTGACTAATGGCCTCATCTGAGTTCCTGGATAGAGCCACTGGCAAGTAATGCACCCCTGAATTACCAATCACGTTGGAAGTGATCCAATCACCTTCCTGTTTGAATTGTCTTCAGTCTTTTTGGTTTTTTGTTTTGTTTTGTTTTGTTTTTTAATTTATTTTTTTCCCCCAAAGGCCCAGTAGATAGTTGTATGTCACTGCTACACATCCTTCTAGTTGCTGTATGTGGGACGCGGCCTCAGCATGATGGCCGGAGAAGCGGTGCGTCGGTGCGCGCCTGGGATCTGAACCCCGGGCCGCCAGCAGCGGAGCGTGTGCACCTAACCGCTAAGCCACGGGGCCGGCCCTCTTCAGTCTTTTTGTAATGAAACGATTCCTGACTGAATATAGTCAGGCACTATGTTAATCCCTTAACAGTCATTCATTGATTTAATAACTATGTTTAAGTGCTTACTATATGCCAGGTACTATTCTAGGCACTGGAAATAGAGTGAAAAATGACAAATATTCCTGCCTTCGTGGAACTTACATTCTAGAATGGAAGAGAGGGTAAATTAAGTAAAATTAGGGCAAGTTGGAGGAGGAGTGGGATCCTGGAGGGCTCTATAGGCCATTTTAAGGATTTAACTTGTGTTCTGAGAGACAGGAAGCCATTGGAGAGTTTTGAACAGATGCTGATGCATCAAACATGGGGTCGTGGAAGGGAAAAAAAAGTGTTGGGGAAGACTCCAACATTTTCGCTTGAGTACCTCAAAGGATAGAGTTGTTATTAACAGATGTGGGGAAGACTGAGAGAGGAGCAAGTTTGGGGATGAAGGTCAGGCATTTGTTTTTATCACGTTAAATTTGAGTTGTCTGTTAGACTTCTAAGTGGAGACATGGAGCAGGCAATTAAATATCAGAGCCTCAAGTCCAAAGAAAACGACTGGACTACATGTACATATACGTCTGCCCCAAACTCAGAGAAAAGTCGGAGGAAGCTTCAGCCTCGTCCATTATAAGGGGAAGATGCTCTTGCTGCCTTCCTTTGCCTCTGTCACGGCCTCCGTCACGTCCTCCTTCTCCTATTTGTAACTGTAACTGCCTTGTAAGGCAGTCAGCTCAGATGTGCTTTCCTCCAGTCTCAGAGGTTAATTCTATGGCAACCCTATCCAAGAAGACTTTTTAAAAAAATTTTTTTAAGTTTAAAGTTCTGCTCTAGAGAAAACTGGACTGTGGTTACCCGGGCAGTGGGGGTGGGGGGTGGGGGGTGGGCACAAGGGGTGAAGGGAGTCATATATGGGGTGATGGACAAACAAAAATGTACAACCCAAAATTTCACAATGTTAGAAACCATTAAAACATCAATAAAAAATAAATAAATAAATAAATAAAGTTCTGCTCTAGAAATCCAGGAGGATAGGAATGACTATGTGCCAAAAAACAAAAACTTACCAGGAGCAAAGTTTCCCACCTGAAAAGTCTCAGGGAAACCTGGAATTCCTGGGACAGACACAAGGAGGAGCAACACAAGCACAGACAGTAATGCCTGGGCGACAGGCGGCAGAGTAGGTGTCAATTCAGAATCCTGGTGGGTTTCATCAACTGATGAATACTGAAATGCTCTGACAATTTTTTAGCTTAAAATAGGAACAATGAATATGAAGGGACCTTTTAAATGTTAATAGAAGCAGTATTAAGGAAGAAAAATGAACCTATTGTTTCGCAAACAGCTGGATCTACTGAAGCAAATTCAGTGTGTATTTCTGAGGTTTCCTTTCAAAATATGCTTCATTGTAATAAGCAAAAACTCCAGGGAGGCGCACTGCAGGGAAAAGACCCGGGGACGAGGAATAAGCAGATCTGGCTTCCAGCTCCAGCTCTGTGGCAAATCATTGACTTCTGAATGTCGCATTCTAAAATGTAGATTCTAAGATCAACCACGGTTGTTGTGAAATGGAAGAAAGACAATGTGCGTAGTAATGGCAGAACTGGAAACACTGAGAGCTGTCACGTGCAGGAACTGGGCTAGGCACCTGCTGGCCACTGTTCTAAGGCTTCTACTTCTAGAAGATGTGGGGGTATGTTGAGGGCTTTGGAAGAAGAGTGCTCGAATTCACATCCCAGTTCTGAGTGACCTTGAGCAAGTTACTCACCCTCTCTGCACTCAGTTTCCTCATCTGGAAAATGGATATTATAGTGCTTCTTAACTTATTAAGAAGTTATTGAGAAAATTAAATGAGGTATTACATGTGAAGCATTTAGCAGAGCGCCCAGCACATAATAAGCACTTGATGCTTGTTAGCATCTGTTGCTATAACGTGTAATTCTCATAAGGCTAGGAGGTGTGTACTCTTCATTACTGCCATATTATGACTATCAAGTTAGAGTGATCGAATAACTTGTCCAAGGTCACATAGCTGGTAAATAATAAACATCACTAGTGAAGAATGTGGAAATGTTCATTATTTGTGTTTTAGTATTTGGAGGGGATCGAGGGATCTTTTGTGTTTTTCCCTAATGCTGAGCTCATTTCAGGCATGGGGCTTTCCTATTCTGTTCCTCAGCTGAGATGCTATTAACTTCCATCTCCGTGCAACCGCCTCCATCTAAATATCCACTTTTCACTCCCATGTCACATTTTCAGAGAAGGCTTTCCTGACCATCAACCTAAAACAGTCCCATCACCCCCATGGAATAACTGCCTATAATGTTACCCTGTTTTATTTTCTTTATAGAAATTGCTAATTAACTTGCTCATTTGCTTGTTGTCTATCACTTCCTACTAGAATATAAGCCCCTTGAGGGCAAGGATTTTGACTGGCTTCTTCACCACTCCATCTGCAGTGCCTAGAATAGTGCCTAGCACAGAGCAGATGCTCAATAAGTGAAAGACGAATGGCTGACTGATAACAATTCTCTCCACCTATCTGAACCTTCTCACAGAAACTTTGTTTTACTTCTCCTATGAATCCTTTTCCATTAGTCTTCTGTCTTAGGTCTGTGAGCAAATGACCAAAGAGTTGGAATAAATATTCCTGCTCCCTTTACTGCCCTCCCATCAATTCCTCTCTCCCTCGAATTTACAAACTAACAGGACAGTACAATCAGACACGATCTTCTCTCCCGAAGGCTGGTGCTAAATTGTGAGGATTAACGAGATTCCCATTGCTCTCACTCATTCTAAGTGTCACATCGAGGCGGAACCAAAATTGGGACTCATATTGTACATCGAAGTTCATTTCATTCCCACGCTGTTATACCTGCAAGCAGAGTCTCTGTCAAGTTTGTTTTAATAACAGGGTTCCAGAGGGAAAATGCCAACTGAATTCATTACTAAAATAAATCGAAACTACACAAGCAAGCTGGAGGGAAAGAGGCATCCAAGAAACTTTATCTTCTCAAACTCAGAGGCCGATCATAAATTGACAACTAGTGGAACACATACTGTCTCTCATTGGAGGATAAGATTCTCTTGGCCAGCACCCCAGACCACAGCTTGACCTTTGTGAATCTAAATTACTCTCTTCATTAACCAATCAAAGAGGACCTTGTTGCCCAGAGATTTTCTCTTTCCTTCTTTCCAATAATTTCCCATCATCCATAAAAATAATGTAAGTATTAATAATGACATAATAGTACACCACCTCTATACTATCCGCTGTTGCAAAGTCTGAGATACAGCGGTGACAAGTAACTATACTTCCTATCTGCACTCTAATGGGGGAGACGACACAAAACATGTATAAATCAATTCATTATAAATTGTGGTAAGTGCCATGGCTGAGAACAAGAGACCTGCTTTAGATAAAGCAGATAAGATTTAAGCTAATGCTGGAAGAATAAGAAGGTCAGCCACGTAACGTGGTGGGGTGTGTGTGTGTGTATAGGTATGTACCCGCACAGTGTCATCAGTAGGCACATTCCAATTCTGTGGATGAGGAAACCAAGGCTCTGGGAGGTTAAATTTCCTGCCCAAGGTCATTCATTTGTTACAAGACAGGGTTTTGAAACCCATTTAGTCTAACTCTGAGTTACAACTCTTTCCATGGTTCTATGCCATTTCCTGCTTAAATCAGAGAAGATGAAGGACTGACACGTAACTGGGGGGAAAGGTTAGGCTTCTTCCCCTGGGTGTCCCTGCACCTTGTGGTGATTGCTGAGTGAGGTTGCCCGGAAGCTGAAGCAGCAGCTGTCGGTTTGCAGTTTGGAAAAGACCCTGGCTCAGCGACAGCGGGGAGGAAGCAGGAAAGGGAGACTGAAACGAAGGGAAGGCAGGCTGGCCAAGAAGAGCTCTACCTGGAGAAAACGTGGCTGACAGGAGGCCCAAGGAAATATGTGGGAGATAAAACATAGGAAGACAGAATGAACGTGAGGCCCCAAATTCCCTCCTCCGTGGAGCCCACTCTGTGGCAGTACTTAGATATTGGCTGAATTCAAAGTCCATTTTTGAATTACCCCTCAGGTCCCATAGCCAGCCTGCTTTTTCCCATTCTCTCCTTTATTCATTCAAAAAGCATGTATTGAGTGCATTCTAATGCTAAGCATGGACAATGCAAAGATGAATAAGTGGTCAATGGCTGGTTTTGTCTAAAATAGGGTTCACCTCTGACTCCCCAAGTCAGCCAGTGAGTGTCCAAGCCACAGGCCCTGATGAGTTCCACTGTTTTTGAGTGCCAGTGTTGTCCCAGGCGTTGTGCCGTCTCTAGAAGCACAAGGTGAATAATGTCATCAACCCGCCAGAGCTCAGGGCCTAGTGAAGGAGATAGAGTGGGCAGTGGACAGTTACAACCCGGTGGGGCAAGAGCTGTGGGAGAGAGAAGTGCAGGAGGCCACGGAAGCTGAAAGGAGGGCTCTTATCCCTGACCAGGGGTCAGGAAGGCTTCCCAGATGAAGTGTCCCTTCTTTCATTCAATCAGCAAATAATTCCAGAGCCACTATTATGTGCCAGATACTGCTCTAGGTGCTAGGGGTACAGTGATGAACAATAAAACCCCTGTCCTCATGGAGCTGACGTCCCAGGGGGAGGAAGAGACAATAAAGAAAGAATAAGCAAATAAATCGTTTACGTAATCGATAGACGGTGTTAAGTGTTTTGAAGAACACAAAGCAGAGCGAAGTGAAGGAGAGTGAAGGATAGGCAGGGGAGCTTCGTTAGGGCAGGTGGGCAGTGAAGGCACTGGAGAAAAGGCCTAAATACTGAGACAAGCCAGCCATGCAAAGACCTGGAGGAGGAGGGTTCGAGACGGAGGCCCAAGCAAAGGCCTAAGGCGGGAACAAGCGTGGCCTAGTCAAGAAACTGTAGGAAGGCCAGTGTGACTGCAGTAAAGTGATCAGAGGTGGGGGGGACAGACAGGAGATGAGGTGGGAGATGCAAGCAGGGCCAGTTCACCAGGGCCTCATATGGGTTTGGGATTTTATTCATAGTGCGGTGGGAAGCCATTGAAAGATTTTTAAGAAAGATACTGATAGGCTCTGATTTACATTTTCAAAAGGTAACTCTGGTCAAATGGATTGTTGAGCACATAGATTGTGAGCATTTATCTTTTTTAAAAAAATAAACTTTTTATTTTGGAATAATTTTAGATTCATAAAAAAGTTACAAAAATAGTAGAGAGACTTCCTATACCCTTCATCCAGTTTCTCTTATTGTTAACATCTTTCATGACCGTGGTATATTCAGCACAACTAAGACGTTAACATAGGTAAATTACCGTTAACTAAACTACAAACTTTATTTGGATTTTTACCAATTTTTCTACTAATATCCTTTTTCTGTTCCAGGATCCAATGCAGGACAGCACATTGCATTTAGACACATTATCTTTTCAGTAGTCTTTCTCTATTTGAGGAAATACCCATGGCAGCTAGGATCAGCTCCTCTGGTTTGTAACTGAAAGTCCAGATAGATAAGGAGGGAAAGAGTCGACTCAGGCAGGCTACTTCTAGAGGCTACTTCAGTCATGTAAGCAAGAGATGAGGGAGCCTACTCAAAAGAGTGGGGAAGGGGGTCAATTTAGTCAATATAGTTGTAACAGCCAGATCTTAAGTTAGCATGAGGGAAGCCATCTTAGGGTAAGGAAGCAATATTGTAACTGTGATCCTGACTCACTAGTCTCTGAGAATGCACTCTGGCCTGCACGTAGCCTAGGTGATTAAACATCTCTCACTTTTGCAAAATACCTGATTTCCTAGCTCTATGACTCTTACTCACATATATCTCCCAGCTGTGATAAGGATAACTTGGTTCTCTGAGTCCCCCAAGAACATGATGACTTCCCAAAAGAAAAACTCTGTGTTGGTACGCATCACGTGTGACAGAAGAAAGAGATAATGTGGCTCCTTGAAGTTCGTCACACCGGATGATCAACATCCCTAAACTCCCTCCTTCTCTGCCCATTTTCACTATATAACTGCCTCAAGATTCTGTGTGATTTTAAGGTGGTTCTTCAGGACACTAGTCCACCATCTTCTGATTATGCTGGCTAATCATATAAATTTTGCTTTCTCAACCACCAGTTTGTTTAAAATTGATTGACACTGGATTGTGGCGAGCAGAACGAGCCCCTTTTTGCTTGGTTACATAGTCACATCGATTATTATCACCTCATAAAATAAAGGGAATTTTAAAACCTCCAAATTAGGACAAACACAATCTCATAATAGACAGTCTTTTTACACTGAATAAATTTAGCTTTATGAAGAACTTAATACGTTGCCCTAAATTTTCTCATTTTTTCTGAGAAGAGTGAAATTTTATATGGACTTATACTGGTCCAGCCCACAGAGTCTCATTTGGAGACAGCTGCCTCAAAAAAAATTGTGGATTCACAGAATTTATAGTCACTTAATCAACAAACATTTACTGAGCACCTTCTGTGTGTCAGGCACTACACTAGTCTCTAAAGATGGATGTATTTCCTGCCTTAGAATTCTATAGCCTATGTGGACATCAGAAGAATTCTGGTTTTAGAAGCACACTACGGACCAAGAAAAATCAAATAGCTAATTTCAGAATGACGTGTTCAGAGATTTATTACTAACCTGGTGGAGCTAGTGATTAAAGGCAACTTGACATTGATGGATTGGCCGTAAATTGGGCACAACAATTGGGAGTGCCTCGTAGGAGATCACATCTGGGATGGGCTGAGTGGCACTCCTCTTCTTGGGAAAAAAGACTCCTGTCAGAGGTGGGGCTTCCAGCGTACTTGAATCAGAGGAAACCAAGTCTCGGGGCAATGTCAGCTGTGGTCTACACCTAAACAAGTAGCTGTCCTTATGACCTGTCTTTGGTGCAGTAAATATCTCTTCCCTACTTCTTCCTGATCATTTCACTTGGTCTAAATGGGGATTCGAAGGTTAGGGAATCTCTTGGTAGGAGATCTTAGACCTAAAGATAAAAATCTTGATCCTTGTTAAGAAGATTAAAAAATAATAACAAACATTATTGAGCTCCTACCATAAGCACAGCAGACAAAGATGAACAGCTGCTCAGCTGCATCCTCCCCAGCAGCAGAAGTAAAGAGGAAAGAGCAACGACAAACAAGTGCTGCTGAGGTCCCGGGGTTACAGATACACTCTCGGCTGTCTGTGCGAGTCTGCTCAAGGCAGTCAGGCTGCTGACCTACTGGTGCATTCTGCTTCCTTGTCGTAATGCTATAGTCTGAGAAGCAGTGGTTACTCTTAAATAGTGGCTTGGAGACTTCTTGTATTAGGGTCACCAGAGGTGCTTGGTCAAAAGGAAAACCCTGGGTGCCTCTCCCAGGCCTCCTGAATCAGAATTTCCAGAATCTGCATTTTAGATAAGCTCCCTAAGTGATCCTGACCTACCCGACATCTTGAGAACTACTGTCCCAAGGGCTCTCTACCCATCCGCGGACGACTGTGATGAGAGCCAAGTGGGGACGATGCAAACAACTGGGAGGAGGTCTTGCAGGAGGTGACAGAAGGAGGCAGGTGCAGGGGTCCATTGCCCACCTCCATTCCTGTGCCCTCCTCACAAGTAGAGCAGGGTCAGTGTTTGGTCATCTTAAATGGTCTGTGGATGTTCTGTAAACCCCCCTAGTTATTGTTACTACTTGGCTTGTCCTGTCCGAGGTTATTGTCCACCTTGATTCTCTAGGGCCCTGTGGACTGAGAACTTCAACAGCCAGAGATTACTCTCAACGCTGTCCAACTTTCACATAGAGGTTTCCGGAACAACCCTAAGCCAGTGAGTCCTGTTGCATAAGAAGATAGGCTCTAGAATCTAGACACTAGAGGGCTGTGTGTCCTTGGACACCTCCTTGTGTCTCAGTTCCTCATCTGTACAGTGGGTTTACCACCAGGACCCATCTCATCGGAGTGTTGCGAGTGGCAAATGAGATAATCTGTTCAAAGCTCTCAGCATGTGCCTGAAACAGGGTTCATGCATGATAAACATTAGCTCAAACATTCAACCAGCCAAAAATACTGGACCCCCATGGGGAAGTGCCCGCAGCACACTTGGCTGACACAAGAGTCACCATGGACAGGTGGGGAAAAATGAAAGACGAGCTTATCCATCAGGAAGCAGATGATGCTCTGTGGAGAACTCCAAGAGCTGCACATGGCTGTGTGGGAGGCAAGGGGGTGGAGGAGAATGGAGGATGCTGCTCAGAGCCCCTGCTTGCACTGGGGCGGGAATCATGTGTGACAGGAAAGGAAAAGAACAGAAGTGACAAACTCACTGTGCGTGTGTCTGTCATCCTGGATGAGCAATAGAGATGATAAGAATACTCAAGACCAGGTTATATCATGAGATGAAGAATAAAAAAGCATATTATTAGGGGAAATTGATGCTCTGTGAAACCAGAGCTTTTAGAACAAAGAGAATCAGACTGACATTTTGTGAGGCCGGGGAAGTGTGATTCATTCATGATTGGTTACAGGTCTTGGGGTCTTTCGTTTTATTGTTTTCCTGTCCTTTTTCTCCCCAAGGCCCCAGGCTGAACCCTGGGGGCAGTCTATGAAAAAGCCCTTGAAGGGAGGTGTTGGGGAGGAGGAGGATTTCTTGTCACAGAAATACACACAATCCGTATTTTGAAGGGCTTTATTTGAACTTCTTAGAAAATACTTCAGAGCACGTGTGTACAATCTTACTATAAACTCCACCTTATACTTTTCAAAGGAGGCAATTTAAGGGGTGGAGGAGAGCATGGACCTAGCTATCAGGCCTGAATTCAAACAAGGTTCAAATTAAGATGATTGACTGTGGTACCTTGAGGAAATCACTTAACTCCTCTGAGCCTCAGGTTCCTCATCTGTAAAATGGGGTCAAGATTATATTCAACCTTACAGAGTTGTTGTGAGAAATTACACGAAACATACATGGGGCAGCATAGAGTAAGCCCTCTGAAAGGGCTTTGTCCTCATTTACATCATTGTTGTCACTATTCCTAAGAAGTAATGGGAGCAACAATGGAAACCAACATAAAATCAAGGAGTTCCCTGGCTTAGAATCATAGCAGCACTCAGAAAACACGCAAATCACCTGTTTCAACCCTAACAACAATGACAGCTATTGCCAGATTTATTTTATAAGTTCCTTGTCCTTTTTGAAAAGGCAATTATTTCCAGGGCAGGAAGTCTCCAGATTCCACATCTCCTTTAAGACACAGAATGGTATTGTTGTGCCAAGACAGAAAAATTCTCCACGGAATTTGCCCGATGCCCCCACCCCACCCCACCACCAGTAACCAATTCTCATGTCTCCTTTCTTCCCCAAAGTTGATCCCCAAGGTACAAATGACCCAGAAAGGAAAGCAATTCCTATTGTTCTTTCTCAAGTTCTTCTGTGTTTTAGACTCAAGTATTTGTGTTTCCATGTTCCAGTCTCTCCAGAGCTGTGGATTACTCTAATGACATTTTAGAAAGAGAAGAGATGTGACAATGAGAGTAAGTGTGCAGAATATAGACAAGGACCATGATCCAAAAAAAGAAAACACGTCTCCCACCCACTCACTCATTGAATCACGCTGTAAACCCTGACAGAATCCCCACTGTGGGGCAGGCCCTGTGCTAAGAGCTGGGCAACAAAGAGAAGAGAACATGGTCCTTGATCTGGAAGTTCAGAGTCTGGAAGGTAGACAGTGATAAATGACCACAGCAGTGGAGAGAGGAGGGGCACCTGTCTCATCCTCAGGATAGGCCCAGTGCTGCCTTCTGATGAGATTATTGGACTCATGTCCTGTGGACCAGCCTTAGGAGTAGGTAGTGAACACCCAGGGATATCCTGGAATACCTCCCACCCCTCACCTGGCTCCATGCTGAACTCCCCCATTGGTCTTCATTTTGGAATAAGGGACCATCCCTTGGATGAATGGCAGTAGCCTTAGGAGACATCATCATCAGCCGCACCAAAACCACTTTCCTTAATTCCCTTAACAGAACTTTACAGTTTACAAAACACTTTTGCATTTACTATCTGGTGGTGGGGAGGTGGTTTTGTCCCCATTTTACAGGTGAGGAAGTTAAATACTTAGCCTGTGGCCTTGCAGCGCAAAGGTGAAAGAGCTGGGACTTGAACCTGCCCTCAATTTAGATAAGAAAATGGGAGTTTAGAAGATCACCTGCTGAGGTCACACTCTCCAAGCTAGGAAGTGAGGAGATGGGCCCTATGGATCTGACCCCTAGACTCTTAACCCTAATGTAACACTGAGTCCCATCCCTGGCTGTATTTGAAGGGTTTGCGGATCCAAGTAGCATTTCTTGCAACTCAACTGCCTGAGAAACAATGACAAAGGAGAGTTTAAGTATTGGGTGGGTGGGTGCGAGGGAGGAGGAGAAGCTGTTAATTTTAGATCTGTAATTCAGACTGCTCATTAAATGGCAGAGGTGTCACCCCTTATCTTTGTCATCTACCTTCTAAAATAGAAGAGTCAGGGCCTATGATTTCCTCAGTGGGAAGATCCATCCTTCACATACTTAAAAACCCTGGGAATGATGGGGCTTTTACATGTCACCAAAGGAGACTCTGGCCTGTAGAAGTCTCCTGTCATTTTCCCCAAAACATGCCCTCAACACTTGCTTGAGAGTCTTGTGCTATAGGAGAATGTTCCAAAAATTTGTTTTTTAATCCAGGCATACCTTAGGGGAGCCAGGCTGATAAAACTGCATTGGGACCTGGTCATTCTGGGCCCCTCATCCCTGTGTCTGAGTTACACAGATGTCCTCAGCAGAAATGACTTGTGGATTCTAACCCCCTAGAACACAAAATTCCTCCTCCTCACTGCTTATGTCAGTTCTGTGTAAATTGAAAATTAAGCAATTATTTGACATAGCCAAAATGAGGACCCTAAAATTAGCATTATAGCCAGGTGGTGGTGTCTACAAGATTACCCCCGCCCCAGAAGATAAGGGGTGATAGTAGCTCACACCCATCTGGTGTTTACTGTGTGCCAGGTACTAGTCTCAAAGTGTGGCCTGGGACCACCACATCAGCATTGCCTGGGAACTGGTTAGAAATGCAAATTCTCAGGCCCCACCCCAGACTTATTGATTCAGAACCCTGGATGATGGAGTCCAGCAATCTGTTTTAACAAGCTGTCTGGGTGATTCTAAAGTTTGAGAACCCTGCCTGACTTCATTGAGTCCTCGAAATGACTGTGGAAGATACAGGAACTATTGGGCATTACTGTTCCCCTTTTATAGAGAAGGAACCTAAGTCTCACAAGTCTCACCTGTCTAAAGTGAATCAAAACTCCAGGATTGGAATGCAGATCATTCTGCTAGTCAAGTTCCCACTTCCCTAAACAATGTATTTCCTCATCAGTGAAAAGTAAGCATGAAAGTCAGGGAGAAAAGTGACTATTCCCATGGAAACCAATTAAAGGTAACTTCAGTCCAGGGTTGGGAAAGAAATTAACATCTATTGAACGTCAGCTATGTGCCAGTCACTGTACATAAATATCTCATCTCATTTAATTCTCCCGAAAGCCCGTGCTAGGTAGGCATTCTGAAATCAGGTCAGGTAGGGTAAGCAACTTTCCCAGGCTCTCACAGCCAAGTAAGTTGCAGAATAGAATGTGATTCCTGCTTAGTCTGTCTCTAAAATCCTCACAGCCTCCCTGGGGCGCACTTACACATTCAGCATAGACACACGTCCTCATGGCAAAAAGACCGGAAAACCAGGGATGAATGCTTATGCAGCAGCAAATGAGATCACCCTGCTCCAGGGGTGAAAAACTACCTCAACAGCAATTGTGGGGCTTTCACAGAGTCACCAGTCACCCCAGTCTGCTCCTCCCTCCCCTCCCTTCTTCCCCTCTCAAAAACCACCGACTTCTCTCTTTCACCTTGTGAGACAGAGGAAGTCAAATTCTTACCAAACTGAACATGTTGATTCTCTTCCTATTAATTGAGTATTCACCTACCTTTCCAGGGAAGCAAGCCCCTTAGTGAGTAATGATGCCAGGAATGGGATGAATTGCCAGTTGGAAGCCTAGCAATATTCAGTGAGGATTATCATAATGTTATGGATGCCTTTAGCCAGCTCCTCACACAGAACACATACACGCCCTCGAAACTGGCTTGGAATTTACCAGCAACCTTCCAAGTCAGTGGCTTAATTAACTTGCAGGCTGTGTATGACATGTCATGAAATGTCTCTAAAATCAAGCAGCACAGGAAGGTATAAAACTTAGAAACTGCAGTTTCTCAGCCATCATTTTGTAGAGTTTTTTTTTTTTTAACAAGTTGGGGTTTCTTTTCACTTAAAAACACAGTATTTCCCCCCATTGTTCATAGAATCAAGGAAACATAAAATGAAAACTCTGAGTGAAATTATTTGTTGACGTAAATGTATAAAACAGCCCCCAAATCTCCCTAGCTTAAAACCTGTCATTGGCTCTCAGGTGCTTTTAGGATGGAGAGCAGACGTCCCAGGCTGCTGAGTCAAGCCCTTGTGGTCGGGTGGCTGCCCACACTCCAGTCCCGAATGCTGACACTCCCTGCTCCAAACTCAGAGCTCAGGCTGTATGGAGTACGGGTGGTTCCCAGAAGGTCCCAGGTCCTCTCCCGCCTTCATGCCGTTGTACCTGTGGGTCTCTCAGCCTGGAATCCTCCCTCCATTTCTTTAGCAGGCTGACTTCTCCCACTCATCCCCCAAAACTCAGCCCAGGTGCCACCTCTTCGAGGAAGTCTTCCCTGACCTCTAGTGGGGTCTCCCAAGGCACCATGTTTCTGACCCTCATCTCACTACTTTTCACACTATTTTGTAATAGTCTGTTTACTTTGGTGTCACCTCCAAAGCCAGGAACTCCATGAAAGTATCTCAGTGTCGTCAGGGCCCAACACAGGGACAGGAACATAATAAGAACTCAAAACATCTTTGTTAAATGAATGAGTGAATGAATGAATGAATGATGATCACTTAGATATTCATTTTTCCACAAGCTCCGGGTACATCCAGGAAATGAGAGATACAACTGTTCTCTCCCAAGGCCCTTAAAATGCTGCTTCTGCTCCCAGGGACTCATATGGTCCAACATGGCCAGAAGTATCTCAAGGCTGCAGAAACCCTAGTTCAAAACATTATCTAGATGACCCAGTATCATTATCTAGATGAGCCCAGGGATGTCCACCAAACTCAAGATTCTTGAGATCAGTAACAAAACCAAACCTAGGCCAAAATCTTGCAACTGGTTCCAGTCTGAAATGGTCTAGAAATTCACTTTGATTCAGACTTTCCTAGCATAAGGCCAGTGTAAGTGTGTTGCGTGTGTTTGTCTTTTTTTTATTACAAAAGCAGTAGATAGAAAAGAAGCCCCACCCCTCTAAAGCTCAGCTGGTGGGAAGGGGGGTGTGCAGCTACGGGTTCGAGGGCTACCTGGAGCCCAAAGACAGGGGTGGGGCCCAGCACCCTGCGTGCCTCGACCCGGTCAATGGAAACCCGAACGCCTCGGATCCTACTCTGGCTGGTGTCACAGCTGGACTTGAGGCAGCTGGAGGACATGGCCTGGCTGGACCAGAGCTGCAAGCGCTTCTGCATCCCTTGAAAGCACAGCTTGGCTTGCAGCAGGAGGCTTCAGCATCTTCCAGGCTTGGGCCGCCTACACTCCTGGGAAGGGTAAGCCCGACCTACCGACCCAGAAGCAGAATTTCCAGTCCACCCTGAAGTGGAAGGAAGTGTTGCATTTAGCTGGGGACAGAGCAAGGACCGGCACAACCTGCACAAGATCTTCAAATTTGTGACCTGAGAAGCTGGGAACTTTCCTGAGCTGGATACCTCTCCAGACATCAAGGGCAGATGCAGACCTCTGATACCCAGGCAAACACTCTGGAGGAGTTACTGAGTGACATGATCTTGGCCCTAGTCCCAGATAGGGGACCCTCGAGCCTGGCTGTGCCCCCTGGGCACCCGCCTCAGCTCTTGCTGAACCCCAATTTAGATATCCCTGCTCCCGACCCAAATTTGGAAGGAACACCCTGAAAACCTACTGAGGTGGCTGTTGGTGCCTGAGGAAGGTGAGTGCCAGCTCTGAGCGAGAGAGCCTGGGCCTGGGGTGATAGGCCCCCTTACACTCTCTTAATCTCTCTCCCCTTTCGCATCGCTGCTGCCACTGCTCAGAGTGGGAATTCGAGGTGTCCACCTTCTACCACTCTGTGGAGAGCTAGTCAGAGGCTCTGGGCCCAGCAGCTGGGGCACTGCCACACATACTGGGCTATGGATGAGCAGCTCTTTCCTGACAGTGGTCACGGGCTGATGGTGAGGTCCGCAAGAACAAGAAATGACGCATGTTCAACCTGGGGTCCTTCATGGCAGATATGATGGTCTTCATCGAAGGAAGCGGACACTCTTCACACTACACCCTCTGGTTCTCTGTGAGGGAGCTGTGGCCCCAGGACCACAGGCTGATGATGGTCAAGGCTGTTCCCATGTGCCTCAGGGCCCTACTAGACATGGCCTGGGTAGGGGATGCCTCCTCACTGGAGAACATTGTGGACCTGCACATTTCCAACTGCCATCCACTCTCCCTCCCCTCAGACCAGTACAAAGCCTACTTCCAGAACCTGGGCAAGGACATGGATTTCTAGGTCACTAGGGAGACCGGAGCCCTTGCTCTTCACAGGTGTAGGCTCCTCGCCCCCCACCTTGACCAATAAACCAGTTCTTGCCGTGGTCCCCTTAAACATAAAGCAATGTATAGAGACTGGAAGATCATACTCTGATATTGACCTTTAATACGATTCTCCAGAGATAGCCATTGCTAAGAGTATTTTAGAGGTTGATACGCAGTGAAAAATCCAGTTCACAGATGACCACATACAATATATATTTTTTAATATTTCTATTAGCTGCTACAAAATAAAAATCAAGAGGTTCTCATAACAGATATTTTCATGGAGCTTTGAAAGTGGCAGAGAAGTAAATAGACTACCACAAAGTAGTGAGTACCATGAAAAGTACCATGATTTACAGCTTTTCTTGGAAAATCCAAAGATCAGCCACCCCATTAGCAATGATTAGCTGAAGCTGAGTGGTGCCAATTGCTTTCACACAGGGTGTGCTCTCAAGTTTGTCATAATCTCTACCTAACTCATTTATAAAACCAGTCTGGCTCCCGTATCCACTTGAGTTTGCAATTATTGATGTCTATCCTTACAAAAGCCTCCTATAATATTATAAGTATTATGAGCACTGCCTACAATCTTCTCTCTTCTATTATATTCCGTGTCAATACATACAACTCTACCTATATATTCCTCTATGACTACACTATGGTATATACATATATAAGCAATCTCTTCCTGATGGATATTTAGATTAGCTCCATTTATCTTCAATTGCAAACAATGTACCAGTAAATGTCCTTGTATATATCTTTGCATAGTTTGTGGGCATTTCTCTTCAATAAACTTCTAAATGTGAAATTACTGAGTAAAAGAGAACACACATTTAAAATTTCATTAGATAATGTGAAGTTGGTTTAGAATTCAAACCATTTTTAGCCCCAAGCAAGGAGCAGGGAGTGGTTGAGGCTGGAGAGTGGCATCGAGAGATGAGCTGTCCTCCATCTGAGCCCTCTTCTTCAATAGCCATACTCCTATGCTCCTGGTCTACCCCTAACTGATCGCCACAAAGATAACACTGAAAATAAAAGACCCAGACCTAGCAGGATGAATGTATTTTAGAATTCTAGCTGAAAAGTTAATTCGCAGTCATAAATTGGGCATGAAAACAAAATGAGGTAACAATTCTGGTTATATTTGTAGATTCTCCATTTGTTATTAAAAACCAAAGAAATTTTTATCCAAATATATTGACTAGCCTTTATTAGTTTTTTGGCATTTTCATTATTTTATCTAAAAAGAAATACCCCCTATACTCCCTCCCTTGTGTTTCAGGCTTATTTCCCTTTCTGTTTCTTGTAGATTAACCTGATGTTACCATGTGTAGGCTGCTTATGTTTCCAAGGTTTGGGCTCTACTGAATGGAACTAAAGATAAAAACCTGGGATCAAAGTTGCAATAAGGTATTGATTAAAATAGCCTCTTTTTTAATATGATAAAGGCAGTAAATGAGATGACTTGAAGGTTAAGACTGTAGACTGCCTGTGCATAAGTCTCCAACTTCCCCAAGCACTAGCTGGGGCAAAAAATAATCCCTGTAAGCCGCTGTTTCCTCATCTGTTAAGATGCGGGTACTAATAGAGTTCTAGATTTTGCACAGAATCTGGCACAAAATAATGTCAGTTGTTATTATTTATTCTAAGATAATAGCCAACCTCACCCCCTCTTAAAGTTCTACAGGGAGCTGCAGTACCCAAGACCACATAAGCCTCTGGGCAGCTGCTCTGTGAGCTGACAGTCAGGTAATGGCCACAAATCAGAATGAATAACTCCCTCAAGACAAGAAGCCAGGAGTCAGGCTCAGTTTTAAGCTGTACTTTAGATTCAACACGATAGATAACAAGAGGCCTGGGAAGAGGATAATGCCTAACCTGTACTGATGACTTATTCTGTGTCACACTCTTTGAAGCATTTTATAAGCATGCTCGCAGTGTATGCTCGCGATAACACTATGGAGTAAGTGCTATTATCATCATCCCTATTTTACAGATGAGAACACCCAGTACAGAGTGTGTAATCAACTTGCTCTAGGTCACACTCTTACTTAATAAGATGGCACAGGCCCTCTGACTCCACAGTTTATGCTCTTAACCACTATAGTAAGTTAGAAACAATGGCAGAAAGAGGGAAATTACGGCTAAGACAAAAAGAGGAATTCGGATATTGTCAACTAATATCTTTCAAGCCACTTCTATGCACCAGACACTGTTCTAAGTGCTAGCAACACATATTAGGAAGTTTGTTCCTTATGGCAACCCTGAGAAGTACATATTAGTGACAACACTTTAATTGGTGGGCTTAGAGCTACTGACCACCCGGGGTCACAGGTTAGTGGTAGAGGTGAGTTTCCAAAGCATGTCGGCAGATTCCAAGTTCCAAGCTTTCTCCCTAGGAATGCTGTGAGAATTGCAAACACAAATGAGTCATCCTCATCACTCAGCAAATATTTATTAAGCACTCGCTTGTAGCAGGCACAAATGAACAACACAGACATGATTCCTGCACCATGGAACAGAGATTAAGTGGAAGAGAGAAACAATTTATAAGGACAAGTGAGTAAATAACATACAATATTATATAATTAATATATAATTAGCACCATCACAAGGCCCCAAAAATGTCTAATTGATTTTTTTTTTTTTAAGATTTCATTTATTTATTTTTTCCCCCCAAAGCCCCAGTAGATAGTTGTGTGTCATAGCTGCACGTCCTTCTAGTTGCTGTATGTGGGACGTGGCCTCAGCATGGCCAGAGAAGCAGCGCGTCGGTGCGAGCCCGGGATCCGAACCCGGGTCGCCAGCAGTGGAGCGCGCTCACTTAACCACTAAGCCACGGGGCCGGCCCTGTCTAATTGATTTGACAAATGTCATTTATAGTCAGTTAGAGGAAAATAATTCTAATTCTTTAAAAAAAAAAAAAGGAAAACATTTGTTTCTCATGTATTTCGTATTATCCTAGAAGACCTACCTATGAAGGGAGACATTTAGGACTAATCAGGGCATTTAGAGAATTACTGAGTTTTGCAACTTTCCCACCTGTGATCAAAAATACAAGATTGTGGGTACCCAATAGCCTAAGCAGATTGTCAGCTTTTGCACAGACTTGCCCTGAATTTAATAGGAATTAAGGTTGCATCCTGCTCATAGTTTTGAATTGAAACATTTACTGATTTCATCAGAAAGGAAACAGTAAACGTAGAGGAGGAAGACCGGTTAGGAGTGAAGTGGCTGATCACAGCCCTATTCGTGTGTAAGGCACAGTCTCTCCTATGGATTAACAACTACTTACAGCAGTTTCGGAGCTTTGCAAGTCATTTTTCTTTTCTTTTCTTTTTCTTTCTTTTTTTTTTTTTTTGTGAGGGAGATTAGCCCTCACTAACATCTGTTGCCAATCCTCCTCTTTTTGCTGAGGAAGATTGGCCCTGGGCTAACACCCGTGCCCATCCTCCTCTACTTTATATGTGGGACGCCTGCCACAGCATGGCTTGACAAGCGGTGCATAGGTCTGCACCCAGGATCTGAACCTGCGAACCCTGGGCCGCCGAAGCAAAGTGCGTGAACTTAACCACTATCCCACTGAGCTGGCCCCAGTCATTTTTCTTTTTAATGGCTATTTTATCAATTGTAATGCATAGGCTATTTGTGTTAGAGGATTCAACTTCCCTTGTTATAAATGTTTAGTAAATCTATAATGATTTAAGCTATTTTCATTATCTTTGAAAACTTTATTACACCAGTAACATATGTTCATTGTAGGAAAAAAAATACACGTGAACAAAATGAAAAAGTTAAAATCAGCTAATAAGTCCATCCAGAAATAACTGTTGCTGACATTTTGGCATACATTCTTCTAGTCTCAATGTTATATTTCTATGTATCGTTCTTAAATAATCTGGGCTCATATAGGTTGCAAGTTTCTATATTCACTTAATTGTGAATGACCTTCATGTCATTAAATATACATCTCCACTATCACTTTTAATAGTTGTACTATATATATATATATGCAAATACCACCATTTATTTACCAACTCCCCTGTTGTTGCACACTAAGGATATTTTTAACTTTTCACTATTATAAGTAATTATATGAGGAATATACTTGGGTATATGTCTGTTACATTAGTATAAATTTCTAGAAGTGGTATTCAGAGTCAAATATTTGTAAAGCTTTGGCTTTTCTTATTTTTACTGGTTTCTTTTTTTTTTTCATTTTTCATTTTGAAATAATTATAGACTCACAAGAAGTTGCAAAAATAGTGCAGAGAAGTCCTTTGCAGCCTTCACCAATCTTCCCCCAATGATAACATCTTATATAACTATAATGCAGTATAAAAGCTAGGAAATTCACATTGGCACAATACAATAATGAGACTATAGACTTTATTTGGATTTAACCAGCTGAATTATTTTTTAATATTAATAGAATGGTAAGATGCATTCTTACTTATTTTCCTACTTTCTCCTCTCACACAGCTGCCTTTAGAACTCCCTTCCAGTCTTCTGTAGAGGAAGGACTATAACTATGTTTACTACAACTGGTAGACTGTTGCCTTTTATTGAAAATCAAGGAGAAAGGCAGGTAAGAATCTCTCACCAGATGCGAAGATAGGTAAATCATCACTGATGGCACAGAAGATGGGTAGGGTTCTGCCCTCCTTTTGGTTCTTCGCAGTCATCCCAGTTCCTTTATGATACACTGGAACAGAGTTTCCCAAACCTGGGGTACCCCAATACAAAATAAATAACACTGAAACATACAGTGAGAAGTTATTCATTTCTCCTTCACTCCTTGGATTACATCAAGGAGAAAGCCTCCATTTAGGGCTAGTCTTTAATGCCTCTCTAACACTTGCAAATTCTCCCTTTTTAACAAATTGCTCAGGTCTCAAGTTCAGATTTAGGCAGGCAATAGCATTTAACTAAAATTCAATGGCATTTTGTTTTAATTTAATGTACACTTTGTTTCACCTTTCAGTTGCAGCAGATGAAACTGGTTTTCCATTTACAGAAGAAGTATTTTTTAAAGTTTCCTTTTAAAATAAATTTATTTCAATAAAAAAAATGATTTGACATTAAAAATAAGTATATGACTATGGCAAAAAGATGGAATGCAAATGACTGAGGTTAGAGATACATTGCGTTAGATGATTTTGGTCAATAAAGAACTGACCAACCACATGGCCTAGCGTATTCCTCTTTGGATTTAGTTTGGGCTAGGTGAGAACCATCTGGCTCCTGGTTCTCTTGTGTGATCTGCTTACAAAAAAGAAGAAAGATGATTCATATATATATACATTTTTTAATTGAATAACATTGGTTTATAACATTATATAGGTTTCAGGTGTACAACATTATCATTCGACATGTGTGTATACTACAGATGGCACTCACCACCAGAAGTCTAGTTTCCATCCGTCACCATACAATTGACCCCCTTTACCCATTTCACCCTCCTCCTATCCTCCTTCCTCTCTGGTAAACACCAATCTGTTGTCTGCTTCTGTGAGTTTGTTTTTGTTTTGTTTTGTTTGTTCATTTGTTTTGTTTTCATTTTGTTTTGTTTTTCTGGTGAATTTATTAATAGAAAAACAAATAGATAAAATTGGAAAAGAAAAAGATAAATGCACAGTGTTTAAACAATATATAAATTCCTCTATTTAATTTGATGTTAATATATTTGAAAATCTAAGTGAAATATATACATTTCTAAGAAAATAGATATTATCAAAATGTAATAAAGAAAAATCTGAAAACCTAAAAAAAAACAAGATGGGAAGAACCCTACATCTATTAAGCACTTATTGTATGCATCATTTCATTGACTCCTCAGAACAACCCAATGAGACAGGTCCTATTAGTAACCTCATTTTAAACATGAGGAAGCCAAGGGACAGAGGAATGGAGTAATTTGCCCAAGTGATCCATCTAGAAACTGGCAGAGCTGAGATTCTGACCGGGTGACTGCTAGTCCTTACTGTTTCTCATTAAACTTAAGAACCTTAAGTCATCTTTAGAGAATTTGGGATGACTCTTTGTTCTTGTCAGGAGTTTGGGTCACTTTATTGTGGGTCTGGTGATGGCATAGGAATACTTTAAAGTATATTCCTCACCTGCAAACATCCTCCTGATCAGAAAGGAAATCTCACAGTTAACTTCATTGAGGGCTGGCATCTTTCAAATAAAGACAGACTATCTAATAGCCATTCAACCCCTGTAATTCTACTTTCCTTCACATTTCCACTATTGGAAAGGTGCCCACTTTTCTCCAATCATTCCTCTCCCTGGATAGTTCCAAAGGTTTCCCAGTATCATTAGAAAACCAAATCATATGGGCAAATTCAGCATCATGGAAACAGATAATATGGCTCCATTTAAATATTTAAAACATATATCCAAATTTATAGTAGGTACTGAGTAAAGAAAGCAAAGAAGTACAAAATATGGCCTCTGCCAAAAAGAGTCTAATAACAGTCAACAGGCTTCATGACCCTTTCAGTTATAAAGCTTTACATTCCCAACTACCTGAACTCCTTTGATGGACTTATGGATTGGTTTACAAATGATTAACTTTATGGCAAAGATTCTGAGACCACCAAAGTGTTAAGAGCCAGTCACATGAAAATAGCACACCTCTAAAATTATAACTCCAATAAATAAATAAATATGATTGACAAAAACTGTCTGCACACTTGTTTTGTGATTTAACTTTAAATTTGAAAGAAACTGTCTTAGCCTGAGACAAAGGCTTGCTTGCTTGAAGGTAATTCATTTGGGAGCAGAAGTTAGGGATGGAGGAGTGACACAGGGAGCGAAGAAGAGACAATACCAAGGATGCACTATTGCATTAGCCACCCAGTGGATGAATGTTACTCATCCCACAGAACCTTATGAAGAGCCTTATGAAATCTCAGGACTGCCTACTCTAAAGGATGAAAGGGGGAAGGATTTATCCATAGATTCCCCATTCGTCAAAGATGGCCCACACTTCTGGATTGTGCACATGTGAGTTGGAGCAGGTTCCCATGGGTGTCCCATATTGCAACATCAGAGATGCTCTGGGGCAGGAGGCAAGAGGTGCATGGCAGGGTCCTGATGCTGCCAGGTAGTATCCATCTGAATATGCTAAAACTTCTTAACCTAATTAGGAGGTGGGGCTGAGAATATTCAAGGTGGCACCCAAGAGGTGTCCAATATAGAACCACTATCAACAGTTTGATGTGCATCTGCCCAGACACAATTTTTTAAGAACATCATTCATTCATTCATAAACCCATTCAACAAACATTTATTAAGCATCAAACACATACCACTCACTGTGTTAGATACGAGGGATAGAGCAGTGACAAGACTTATAAGTATCTTGCTCTCTTGGAGCTTATAGTCTATTTAGGGGAATCAAGCAATAAATAAATCATTATAACATAATTGCTGAATTACAATTGCGATAACTTATGAAGGAGTAGTGTAGAATGATAGACTTTCTAGTCATGAGACTCAAGGAAGGCTTCCTAAGGAAGCGACATTTAAGCTAAAACTTGCAGAGGAGGGGGTGAGAAAAGCAAAGACGGGAGAGAGTAATTAGAAAGAGAAGAGAAAGAAGAGAGTAACTAGAAAGTGTGTGCCGACAGAAAGAAGAGCATAAAGAAATACCCTGTGGCAGAAAACCTTAAACTATCCTGAGTAAAGAGAGAAAGCCAGTGGGACTGGAGTAGGGTGTCAGGGGGAGATGTGGGAGAAAGTCAAGGCAGGAGAGGTGGGGAGGAGCTAGATCATGTCCGGCCTGATGGGTCAGAAAAAGGATTTGGATTTTATCCTAAGGTCAACGGAACCTACTGAAGGGTTTTGAACAGGGGAACAATATGATCAGATTTGCTTTTTTTTTTTTTTTTACATAAATCAAGATATACTTATAAATACAAGCAATAGAAGCTCATAAATATTACACAGGTATTTCAAAAGAGTGCAGTCTGTAATCACTAGGTAACAGTACAAATATAAACAGGAGTGTTGATGGGAGCAGTGGGGGTGGTGTCCTGAGCCTGGAGTCTGGGAAGGCATGCACAGTTCACCTTCTCGTTTGTTTTTGAGGACAAGATGTTCATCTGATTTGACGCCAAGGTAGCATTTGGGTAAGCCAGGATGAAATCCCCACTTAAAACTCTCCCCCTTCTTCAAAAGCTTCAAAAGAAAATTTCTCCTCAAGTTTCCACCAAGACTAACCTCACATGTGGGTGGTGTTAGGGACCACCTACGGAGTGTGATTTGAGAGGTGCTAAAAGACCACTCTTATGCAGTGTAAACTTTCCCCATCCTCCTCTAGTGCCTAAGATTCTACCATCACATTTCTAGCCTGCTGAATCTTCAATTGCCAAATATGCTAGCACAGAGCAGCCCGCTGGATCTATTTCCTGGGATGGAGCTGGGTGTTTTGTGTTTTCTCAGGGATGGGAGGGCTTGAAGCTTTTTGAGACCACTGGCCATGCATGGGCATGGAGGAACCACGAGACTGGTAGCTTACAGAGAGAGAGAATCAAGGAGCTTGGGATCCTTTGACTTCATCGTGTTGTTTTGGGTTGGCTCTGAGATCAGCTGGTGTGTACAATATGGACATATGTATAAATGTGTGTGGATTTATACAGTAAAGCTATTTGGGTGCATTTACAGCTTATATATGACTTTATAACATGGGAAGCAATAATCGTAAGGAACATAGGCCCTGGGATTGGACTAACCTGGGTTCAGGCCACAAGCTTTGTAGCCCCAGGAGAGCTACAGCACCTACCTTATGGGGCAGTTGAGAGGATTCAGTGAGATAATCTGTTTTAAGTCTTAGCACTGGTCCGTGGCACACAGCAAGTGCTCCATAAATGTTACTGTTAAGATTGTGTGTGTTTGTCCTTATGCAAGCATGTGTGTACATGTGCATGTAGGTGCAGATGTGAGTGTGTAAGGGTATAGAGTATGTTTAAGAATGAGAGAGAAGGAGGGAGAATGTTACCCACCCCCTGTAGGAGGAGTTCCAGCCCTGGGGCAGCCCATTCTAGAGGGTGAGGGGACTGCAGGGCAGCTCCCGGAGGAGACAGCTCAGCTTTGCTAAGTGGGAAACAGAGTAAGGCAGAGCAAACAGCCTCAAACTACCCTGAGTTTGTGATTCTGTGCTCATCAGGGGCTTCCTGATGAGCACAGAATCTCAAGTGGAAATTATTTGAAGGAGACAGGCAACAGAATGGGGTGGGATGTGACTGAAGCTCAGAAACCCTCCGTAAAAGGAAGGTTAAGAAAAAAAAAAAAAAGAGTTGAAAATAGTGTTTGAAATTGATACATATCCAAATTAGGCCCCTGTGCTCAGAAGACAGATGACTTTGTCTGCTCCTTCCCAAATCTCTCCCCTGTTTTGAGTTTCACACATGTTTAATTTTTCCAAACTGACATGGAAGAACTTTGAAAAACATGTAAACCACTACAGTCAGGCCTCTTGGTCCCCTCTGAAGATTTTACCATGGAGTTGTATCTAAGTGCTTTCTGTATAATAAGGACTTGTCATCCTTATGTTGAGAGAGAAGACATAGTAAAAAAGAACACCCAGTGTCTGGTCACAGACCTGCCCCTAACTCACAGGGTAACTTCAAGGAATCTCTTGATCTCTCTGGGCACAGCTACCACATCTGCAAAAGAAGTTGATGGGTCCACTTTGGTCATCATTCTTGTGACTTCCTGCCATCCTAGGTGAGGTTTAGCTCTCTTCAACTATCTCTTCTTCCTTTAAAGCTATATCACCATATGACATGTGTGGGAGATCAATACTGGCCACCTCAAAATATGTCTCTTTACCTTGATTATTTTCTCTGACGGACATTTGACCTCCCCCACTAACTGCCTAAACGAATTTAACTCTGGGTATGGATAGACTGGAAGGGTCCTTGCTAAGCCCATTCGTATCAAAGTTCTGTTTAGTAAACATTTACATTTGTAAGGGAAATCTCCATTTGTAAAGGCATCTCCCTCTCTGTACTAGAAGGGGGGATGACCTTATCTCTGGAAACTCCTATCAGTAGGGAAGGAGAGGACTTAAATCTGCATACTCTTGATTACTGTGCTTTCTGATTCCCCCACCGCCAACATCCTCCTTTGTCTACCTGAATATGCTGTTTAAGGTGAAAAACCTCCACGATTTGTCGAGAAACTCAATTTCCCTGGTTTCTCCCATGTATACATGTTGTAAAGCTTTCTTTGATTTTCTCCTACTATTTGGTCTCATGTCAATTTAATTTGTAGCCCAGCCAGAAAGGACCCTGAGTGAGTAGGGGATAGTCTTCCTTCCCTTCACATGATAGTAAGAGCCCAGACCACCTGCCTCTTGCTAGCTGTGACTCTGGAGATGGGTTATTTAATCTCTCTGTGTCTCGGTTTCCTCCTTTGTAAAATGAGGGTGAAGAAGAGGGCAGTGTACGTTGGGCTGTGAAAAGGATTAAATGAGTTAATATAGGTAAAGTATTAAAACAGCACTAGGCACAGATAAGGGCTACTCTGGTGTTAGGTAATATTATTATTATTACCAACTTTTTAATTAACTTTACATGAAATGTATTATTGATAAATCAAGAGATAGAAGTATAAGCATTGTTTGGGGCGATGAAAAGAGTCCGGTGGGTAGGGAGCGGGGGGAGAGCAGGACCATTGCTCTTCCTTTTTTAAAAAAGGCTTTGATTTTTCAAAGATGAGTATGAACTACTGTGACACAATTTTTTTTAACTTAAGAGATGGAGCAAAAAAAAAATCACCAAAGTCCCTCTCAAATTACTAACTTTAGGGATTAACTATGATTTTTTTTTTTTTGGTGAGGAAGATCGGCCCTGAGCCAACATCTGCCAATCCTCCTCTTTTTTTTTTTCCCCTGAGGAAGATTGGCCCTGAGCTAACATCCCTGCCCATCTTCCTCCACTTTTTATGGGACGCCGCCACAGCATGCCTTGCCAAGCGGTGCCTCCGTGCGCGCCCGGGATCCGAACCGGGGAACCCCAGGCCACTGCAGCGGGGCCGCAAAGCGCAGTGCGCGCACGTAACCGCTTACGCCACCAGACAGGCCCCCTGACTATGATTTTTAAGAAGTACTTTTTAGGTGGTCGGCTTATCTTTGTCATCATAGCTGCCATTAATATGTTCGACCTTTCAAGAAATCCTTGTAAAGGTTTAAAATAAACACAAGCACCTTGGCATGCTTATAACTGAGCGTGTTTCAACTTCTTGGATAGGAGAGAAAACGACAAGGGTGAAAATCTAAACTATGTAAATCTTGGCCTTGGGGGCTGGCTTATATTTTGCCTCTTATAATCTTTTCCCAGAAATCGACTCAGTTACATAAAGGAAGGATTAGTAGCAGAGAGTGAACTCAAAGACAAGCCTTGCTGGCTGCCCGGCGCTGAAAGCGTTAACAGGGCTGGGTAAGGCGATCCCTGAAATGAGTAAGACCCAGAGTTGTTCAAGTTTTCAAAGCGGCCAGCGGGGGCGGCAGCTCTTGGGGAAAAGGAAGCGCGTTGGACGGAGCCCGGACGGCCGAGCAGAGGATCGTGCTCAGCTGAACTCAGCCAGGGTTATAAGCTCAAGGTTAGTGGCCCCCCGCACACCTCCCCAGCGATGACATCTCTGAAGAGTTGTCTCGGGAGGGCAGGCGCCATCTCTCATCCTGGTGTCTCGTGTCTGCATTTCTTACTAGTGGGGCCACCCGCCCCCGTGCCAGACCTCCCCGCCGCTGCGCTCACCCGGGCCTTGGCGCTTGTGAGGGACGGTTGACCTCTTCCCAGGAGACTTTTCTAAGGTGGAGACTTCTTTTCAGACATCCAAAAGGAAACTCTTCCTGGAACAAGGAATTTTTTCAGACACACACACGTTCACACACCTGTATATGCTGCTCCATCTTGGTTTTGGCAGGCTGTGACCACAATCCAGAATTCCCATCTGCTTCGGTTGAAACTGAGAACCATTATCAAAGTAACTAAACAGCCTCCGCGACTTTATCTTATGGGAGGAATATCGTCTCTGAGGCTAAAAGACTCAGAGTGAGAAGGCAAAAAAAAAAAAGGAGGAAGAGAAATAGAGAAGGAAGGACGGGAGGTTGGGGGGGCGGGAAGGAAGGAAAGAAGGAAGGAAAAAGAAAAGAAAAAAACTTCTAAGTACCATGGCCTGTAATTGAGGCAAAACAATTTTTGAAAATAGTTTCCAGTAGAAATTTTTCTTGGACGTTGCTAGAATAAAATAATGGAGGAAGGTATATTGTGAAAAGGAAATAATTCTACATCTGCCAGAGATTCAGATATGCTTATCTATGTAAATAACTTGTCCCTAGACAAACCTAGGGAAAGGAGGAGGAGTAGATAGCTTCACAGAAATTGCATTCTGAGGGGGCTTTCGCTTGAGAATTGAGCCTGCCTGTCGGAGGGCTTTACCCTTTGAGCCGGGGCTGAGAGAGGGGTGGGTATGCCCCTTCAACAGGCCAGTTTTGGCTCCCTGCTCTCGCCTTCCCCGTGGAGAGGCAATGAGTAAGGAGTCAGTCACTGTGCTGAATGCTCCCTCAGATCCTCCAGCAGGCAGGAGTCGAGTCTTCTACCTGCTAGCGCTGATTCAGAATGAGTCATGTGCAACTTGGGTGCTGGAACAAAGTCCTTGCAAACTGCTGCATGAGACACTGCCTCGATGTAGGTGGGATATACCTCTCAGAGCAGTCACATTTTTTTTCCTCTCTTCCTTTCTCACTCAAACAGGCAGGGATTCTGACGCTCTCAAGAGACCGGCTCTGCCCCCTCGGCTCAGCTGACCCTACAATGTGGACTCTGCCTCTCCAGGTCAGGACTGGCGTTTTAAAATAAAATGGATGATCTGACGTTACTTGATCTTCTGGAGTGCCCCGTGTGCTTTGAAAAGCTCGATGTCACAGCCAAAGTCCTCCCTTGCCAGCACACCTTCTGCAAACCATGTCTCCAGAGGATTTTCAAGGCCCACAAGGAGCTGAGGTGCCCCGAATGCAGGACCCCGGTGTTTTGCAGCATCGAGGCCCTTCCGGCCAACCTGCTGCTCGTGCGTCTTCTGGATGGTGTGCGCGCGGGGCGGGGCTCGGGGAGAGGGGGCTCCTTCCGCAGGCCTGGCGTGCTGACCTCGCAGGACAGCAGGAAAAGCCGGGCTGACCCCAGAGGTCTGCAGTCCAGCCCTTTCCGCCTGGTGCCTAATGTCAGGATCCACATGGATGGGGTAAGAAAGATCTTATTTGTTCATCTCATGTCCACTTGGAGGTTGGATTTGTGTGTTCCAGCAATTAGAGATTATTTTCTTTTAGTTACATTTCAAAGAGGGCTGCCGATGATTCCCCAGAGATTAGTTTCTGTGGGCAGTGATCATTTTTCTGAAACTTGGTGGAATAGTGAGCCTATCTAATCCATCTAGGAATTCTCCTTAAAACTGTGAAAGCTTCCTAGGTTCTCCCTGCTTCTTGTTCAGAAGGTAATAGGGCAAGGAAAGCCTTCTTGAGTATATTTTTGATCTTGCATTTCTGCTGTTCTGAGGCCAAACCGGTGCATGGGAAATGCATGGAGGATGGGAAAAGAGAAAAATCCAAGTGCTTGTTGCTCTTGAAATCTCTGAGAAGTTCCCAAATGTCAGGTGTTGTTTGAATTTTGCCCAAATCCATCTTCCCACCCCCAGTTGTAAAGTGCTGTTATGACAATGCTCATTCATAATCCATTCACAGCTATCAAGATACTTGATGCTCAAAGAACTCGCGAGAGGGACGCGTGTATGTGGGTGGACTTATTGACAGGAAAGGCTGGGCTGTGAAGTACAGCAGTCCTGTGCCGGAGCCCCACAGATGTGTCTTACTTTACAAAATGAACAAAACACGCATAAAATGCACCTCCGCGGCTGCAATAGAAAAATGAACAGGCCCAGTGGAGCCGCACAGGAGATCACCCAGTAACGCCTTTGGTGTTGGGATAATTCGAATCGCTCTGTGCAGCCATGCAGACGCATCCTGAGGACTGTATCTGGCCTGGCTGTGAGCCTGGTTATGGCAAGCTGTGTAAGGCATGTCTGGAGAGAAGGACGTGGTCCTTGTGAGTCTGGCAGGATTATTTGCACTGTCACCCCTAGAGTCAGTGTGCCAAAGTGGACACGGCAAGCTGTGGCCTGGGTCGCTGGCATCCTTAGAAAGTCAAGGCCTCATTCTGTGAAGTCTTGCTGAGAGCAAGCTTTAATACTAGCAGCAGAGTCCCACGACTCCCTGCTGGGAAGTCACAGCGGGTGGGAGGGTCTTCCAAGATTCCTTCCCCACACAGGAGAATAGGCTCGTGATGTGCGTTCAGAACAACTTTCTAAAATGTTCCTTCCAATAGCTCACCGGTTCACTGCACCTTCAAGGTGCCCATGCAGTAGGGGAGTGTGGAAACCTTCAAAAATTCCCTTGGGAAGAAGCGGGACGTTGGTGTGACTTCTTCACTGCAGACTATTGCTGTCGTGCTTGTGTGTGTGAACACATTCCAGAAGAGGGCTTGGCGCCATTCTTTAAGGCTCCCTATTAGCCCTAGGTCTAGTCATCAATCAGAATCCACAGGCCTGGAAAAGGCAGGGTGGGGGAGGGGAGCAAACTTTTCTCAAACATGCCGTGTTTATCTCCCTTTGAATTCCTAAGACCCAGCCACCTCTCCCCTCCCCCACCCTGCAGAGTCTGACTTTGCCTCCCAGTGGAGTACCATCACTCGTGAAGGAAGTGTTGCCAGACTGGGAGGAGGCAAGTCTCTTATCGCCTTTGAATATTTTTGTTCGTGTTTTCATCTTTTTCGATGTGGCTATGTTGCTGAGAAAAGGTAGCAACACATAGATCCACAGCTACCAAGTTTTTGAACCATAGAGGATTCCTAGGCCCCTCCTGGCATAGGGAGCTGTGGGGATGAGAGCTAGTCATATGTAAGAGACAGACGTTAAGATACTGCGTGTCCTTGGAACTCTTTCAAAGGGACTTGTAACATCAGACCAAGGTGCCAGTGATGGGGTTGTGCCCTTCCTCTAAGCCACGCTGGACCAAGTCCTGTTGTGAGGCTGAAACACAGAACCTTGCCGTTTCAGGCTCCTGCTTTCAGGCAGAACCTGTTTTAGTGAAGGTGCTCTGCAAAAGAACAGAGCTGGCAGCCACCCCCAGCGGCTTCTGTTTCCTTCATTTCCTGAGCCCACCTTTCTTGAAGTGCCTCATCTCATCCCTTTTGCCTCTCTTAGTGGGGATGTGCACAAACCCATTCGTGGATGTAAATATGGCTCTCATTCTGCAACCTGCCCTACTCCCCCAAATATAGCTGTCTTTCCTGTAAGTGTGAAAGCAATCGTGCATCCCTCAGTTCAGAGAATTGAGGCTTGTCTGGGATGCCACACTGTTCTGCGAGTCAGAGTAGTGGACTTGCATCCTCTGTCAAATCCTCACCAAATTACTTGCTCTCTCAGCCTCAGTTTACCCAATCTAGTCAACAGTTAATAATACTTGCTACCCACCTTCCCTAGGATAGTGTGAAGATTATCTTTGCAAGGTACTCATATCGCCTTAGAAAACATCCCATGTAAATGCAAATCATCATTACTATCATTAATTTAAACTTGCTGTATGACTTTGGGCAAGCCATTTAAGTTTGCTGGGTCTCAATTTAAAGTTCTGTAAAGTGGGAAAATGTATTGTAAAAATGGAGAGCCATTGTGAGTTTTAACTAACTATTGTTTGCAAAGCACTTTGAGATCCTTAAATAAAGGGCATTTGGAAGATCATTATCACAGTAAACATTATTATTGACTGTTTATTGTGCCCTGCCATGCGTGAGGCATTCTGCAAAACACAGAAGGAGTGATAGGCCTTGCAGGGGAATATAATAGGTATTATTATTGAAGTTGAGTCTATGATGAGTCCAGGCCAGAATAATACTAAGTATAAAGTACTCTCCTAAGAGGGCATAAATAACCTGTTGTCGCAGGGTACCATTTTGTAAAACACCTCTTACAGAGGACTCAGTGTTAACGTGGCACTCTGAAAGAGTTCATTTAACTTCCTGTCCATGAGCTTTTTAGGCCCAAATTCTGTTCTGCTCACCTAGGCTCATCTGAAAAACAAGCTCTTCAAGATCTTTTTGTTGGCTCAAAATGGCCTGGTACTTCTTGTGCCAACCAGTATGCTAGGGTGGAACCAAGAGTCACACTACATGGTGCCAGCTCAAGAGAGAAAAAATAGTCCATTGTGCCTACCTGTCTAAAACACTCCCAAGTTGATTGTGTAAAAAGAAAACTTGAGAAATGGCTATAGGTTTCCACAGCATGCAATTATTTCAAGAAAACAGGTAAGAGCAACAGACTCCTGGAGGGCCCCTGGCAATGAAAATCCCACTAGTTCTTATGCCTTCCCATACTGCAGTCAAACCAAAGGAACTTTGCTGGTCTTGGAGAAGATTATGGGCTCCTGAAGAGCTGATCTTTCTTCCTCCTCACTCTGTTATCCTTTAATAATATTTCTGAATTAGGACAGGCAGTAAAGCAGCAAAGCTAAGAATTTGTGAACTTAGATTTGAAAAATATCAGAATTCAAACCCTGCTTCTGCCCCTCAATAGTTGTATACTTTGGATGAGTCACTTAAACCTCAGGACCTCCACTTCCACATCTGTAAATTGGAGATAATAGTAGTACCTACCTCAGAGGGTCGCTGTGAAAATAAATGAGATGATTCGTGTCAACTAGCTCTTAGGATGGTGACTGGCTCCTATTAAGTGCTCAATAAATATTAGCTGTTACTGTTATTGAAGTGACTGAACACTTTCCACTCTAAATTACATGCCCTCTTTCACCGCCTTGTTAATTGTCAACTAGAGATAGTCCTTGGTACACTGATTTCTGGCTCACTTTGTTTGTCTCCAAACGATCCATGGCCATGATTCTTCCCAGCATGTGCTGGCTTGGCAGCTCACTTTCAAGACCCTGTAGGAGCTAGGAGTTGATTCTAGGAGAAAATTCACTAGCCAACTTCGCTTCCCCAAATAACAAGCTCAGAGGAAAACCATATACAGGGCGAGAACCTGGCCCACTTCCCCAGCATCACCAATTCATCATTAGCTTTTACATCTTTCCTTCCCCCTGCCTCTCACCATCCCCAACACAAACGTTGCCCCAACACAAATGGGCCTCGCAGGGCTGGACTTTCTCCTTCTTTGTTATGCATCATGCCACCCACCACACACGTTCCTGTCTCACTCGCCCCATATCAGCGAGAACACACCTGCCACCTGAAGCACGCAGACCAGGTGGCTGTGTCCCAGAAACTTTTTCAGCTGGTGTTGCAAGCAACTGAGGGGAAAAAATGAGGTCAGAAAGCACATGAGGGAACTGGGGCTGGGTAGAAACCAGAAGGCAGCCAGCCCCTTTCCTGGGTCTCAGCTGCTGTGTCTTGCGGCAGAGCTGTGAGACAGACGGCGGTTTCTGCTAAATTTGCAAGGGAACTAAAAGCATCCCAAGCCCCTGAAAACAGCAAGCAGGTACCACCTGGGCCAATGAGGACCACATGTGGCGGGTGGGGGAAAACACGAAAGTAAGAGCTGAGACTGACAAGTCAGGAGACCCAGATGGTGCTCCAGCTTCACACACATTTGTAAACCTTTTTAAAAACCGCATGGCCCCCGGCCCCGTGGCTTAGCGGTTAAGTGCGCGCGCGCCGCTACTGGCGGCCCGGGGTTCGGATCCTGTGCGTGCACTGACGCACCACTTCTCCGGCCATGCTGAGGCCGTGTTCTACATACGGCAACTAGAAGGATGTGCAACCGTGACATACAACTGTCTACTGGGGCTTTGGGGGAAAAAAAAAAGGAGGAGGATTGGCAATAGATGTTAGCTCACAGCCGGTCTTCCTCAGCAAAAAGAGGAGGAATGGCATGGATGTTAGCTCAGGGCTGGTCTTCCTCACAAAAAAAAAAAAAAAAAAAAAAACACCACATGGCCCCAAATTGGCTCTGCCTCCAATCTCTCAGGATGTACCTCCTTCCTAGTTACCATCCCCTCCCTTTTATTGCTTACTATAATGTTTTAGGGTTTGTGTCAAATGCAGCTGGGTTTGTGCTAGAGTTCAGTTATTTGGTAGCTGTGAGGCCTTAGGCAAGTCGCTTAACCTCTCTGACTCTCAGTTTCCATATTTGTATAATGGAGATAATAATGATAATACATATATCATAAAGTTATTGTAAGATTAAAATAAGATGATGTATGTAAAAAGCTTAGCACAAGTGCCTGGTACATAATAGATGCTAATAAATGTTAGCAACAGTCAATAACAAAACAATAACAGTAGAGGAGAAAGTCTGCTGGCACTGGATTTGGAGTTCGTTGCACCTGCACATAAACATGCAGAGACTTCCATTAAAAAATTAAGCAAAGGGAATAGCAAAAGGAAAGGGAGTTCTCAGAAAGGCAAAACTATAGTGATGGAAATAGTGGTTTTCAGTGGTTGCCAGGGCTTATGGGTTGGGAGAGGATGTGACTGTAAAAGAATAACATGACGGAGTCTTATGGGGTGATGGAACTCTTCTGTATCCTGATTGAGGTGGTGGCTAAATGAATCTATATAGGTGTTAAAATTCATAGAAATATACACAAAGAGAAAAAAAGTCAATTTTACTATGGGATGATGTTTAAAATAATATTTTTAAAAAAGGAAAGGGAGCTCGTGTACATTTCTTTTAGTCTCTGCTGGATTTGCACCTGGCCCCCTCTGATTTCCTTTCATCTCTGTGTGTAGGGTGTCAGTGCTATTTCTGAGAAGGACGTTGCCGTCATTTAAATGATCAAGGTAATTCCTGCAGGTGGGCTCCTTTCTGTTTTAGCTAGCCATTCTATTACCTGTTTTGGTTTTCTCATCAGTTAAAGGTATCTGGCCCTACGGTGGACAAACACAACAGCTCATCCCCTGTGGGACTGCCTAGGCAGAGGGGTGGGGCACTAGGCTCTCCGTACTCAACCTCAATTATCCACCCCGTGCACTGGGGACATGTCTCCTACACATTAGCCACTGCATATTTTTGTGTTGTTTTTGTTTTCTCTTAGGAAAGGTTGCCTGCCCACGTGTCTCTTCATACTATGAAGAGATTATGGAGTGAGGGAAAATGCTTGTTCAGCCCTTGACTCGAGAAGAGCGTCCTCATCCATCCCATTCCAGACGCCATTACACAGCTTTAGGCTTAGCTGGGACCAGCTCAAATCAGCTCTCCTCAATTTCTTTATCTTCTCCTTTTCTTTCTCATTTTTTTAAATTCATGTTTATATATTAGACCAGTCTTTCACAACCTACAGTATTCTGTAAGCTATTAATGGATGTTCCATAAAGCTCCAAGGTCAAACAAACCCAAGATTAAAACTGAGCTAAACATTTTTTCTTTGCTTCAGGACATTTCAGGACTTTTAGCATGTTAATGAATTATAAATCTCTAAGTGATAGGATATTGAAAAAAAAAATTCCCAAATTTCTATGACAATGGCACCTCCTCGCCCCCACGTAATTAGCACCTTGAGTAATAATAATTGTCCATGGAATAAATTTAGGGAAATGCTGTCTCATACTAATGCAGAGGTAGCTGAGCCCCCAAAGAGAACCCCTATTGTAGTTAGAAACTATTGATGCATTCCAAGAAGAGTTTTAGGCAAGTTCTTGCCGTTAGAAGATATTTTTGGAAAACTGTTTGAAACTATCACCACCCTCTGCAGTATTTATTTAGCTCCTCCCAGTGTCCAGCTGTAGGGACTGTGGGAGCCTACACAGCAAAATAAAGATCCTTACCTCCCCAGTGCTTACTATCTAATGATAAAACCAGCTAGTCGGTATACATGTATATACACATGCATATACATAAACACACGTACATATTATATATATATATTCCTGATGTAAAGATATTGTACATTATAAGATGTATTACCTGTTTAGTTAGAGCTCTTAAAGAAAAAAAGAAGCACTACTATGTTAGATGTTCACTGTAAGATACATCCAATTTTAGAAACGTTAAGATATGAAAAAAGGAGTGTCTTACTAAAGAGTACATACTGTCTGATTCCATTTATGTAAAATTCTAGAAATGGCAAGATTATAAACTATAGTTTTTTTAGGGTAATGCAAATGTTTTATGTGATGTCATGTAGGTTTGTCTAAATACATCAAACTATACACTTAAAAAGAGTGCGTTTTTGTATGTAAATTATAACTTGATAAAGTTTATTAAGACAAATAAGTCTCAGACTGAAGAAATGATGGTTTATGAAAATGTCAGGCAATGAGGTAGTTTAGTTTGAGAGAAATGAAGCTTGGCCAATCAAGAGAAACTTCCTATGAAAAATAGGTGTTTTAATGGTCAGGAAGGTTAAGGGATGAAAAGGCTGGGTGTTCTGGCAAGTGGGTGCTAGAAAAGGCAGGACAGGACAGGGATATCTCGATTAGAATGGAAGCTAGAGGAGAGGGAGAGGAAACAGATGGGGAAAAGACAGGGTGACTGGATACCTGCCTTTGAAACCACCACTAGGAAGACACATGTCAATTACTCTCTGTAATCAAGTCTCTCTGCAGCTAAATTGGTTACATGTCATCACATGGCCTATGGGCAGTATCTACCTGATGGATTCAATGCAGCCAAACAAGCTATCTCTGCTCCAAGCAGATGGCTGAGCTAACCGGATAAATAAGGAGCAGTCTCCACTTCACTGGCAGACAGAGCCATTCTTTTCCATTGAAATGGTCAGGTTACCTGATAACCCCAGCATGTAGGAATGCCAGCCAGTGCATCCAAAGTACACGGTAACACAGGCAAGGAAAGACAAGTCCATTCATCGTGAGCAGCTTCCAGCAACTTGGGTCTGTGTCAGCCCCCAGGGTCTCACTGCTCTAGATCCCCAGCTCAGAAGCCAGGGCATTCAATGGACTACACCTAAGCGCCTGCTGTGTGCCAGGCTCTGTCTTGAAAGCTCACACCATTGAAAGCTCATACCAGAGATGCTTGCAAGCTCAGACTCCAGGACACAAATATTAGCTGGATTCACCTCAGAGTTCTGTCATTTCTCCAATCTTTTTACCAAGCACAAGGAGAACAGGAGGCTTGTCTTGTCGCTCAATACTGTGCTTGGAACACCTAGCCTACAGCCTGGCCCATATTAGGAACTCCCAAATATATAGATTTTTTATTTTGTTGAGGTCATAATAGTTGATAATGCTGTGAAATTTCAGTTGTACATTATTATTTGTCAGTCACCATATATATGTGCCCCTTTACCCCTTATGCCCACCCCTCAACCCCCTTCCCCTCTGGTAACCTCTAATCTGTTCTCTTTGTCCATGTGTTTGTATATCTTCCACATATGAGTGAAATCATGTGGTGTTTGTCTTTCTCTGTCTGGCTTATTTCGCTTAACATAATACCCTCAACACCCAGCCACGTTGTTCTAAATGGGGTGATTTTGTCTTTTTTACGGCTGAGTAATATTCCATTGTATATACACATACCATATCTTCTTTATCCATTCATTAGTCGATGGACACTTGGGTTGCTGCCACGTCTTGGCTACTGTGAATAATGCTGCAATGAACACAGGGGTGCATAAGTCTCTTTGAATTGTTGATTTCAAGTTCTTTGGATAAATACCCAGTAGTGGGATAGCTGGGTCATATGGTATTTCTATTCTTAATTTTTTGATAAATCTCCATACTGTTTTCCGTGGAGGCTGCACCAGTTTGCATTCCCACAAGCAGTGTATGAGAGTGGAACCCCCAAATATTTTTTGAATGGATGAATAAACAAATGAACACATCATATCTGTGGTAGACTTCATGGATTCATGGAATAACTCCTCAGGATGCAGAAATGAACTCTTCATGAATCAAGCCATTACAGAGCTATGTGAGGAATGAGCAGCACATTATATTAGGTGTAAAGTCACGTGGTGACTGAAATATTCTAGATATGAATCGCCTAATTAAATATCTTTTTGGGTGACAAACAGCACTCTCCAGAAAACACAGTGGGCCAGGTTCAAAAACTACTTGGCTCATGAATTGCTAAGCCTGAGAAGATAGGAAATGCCACTCCATATATGGCTAAACTCCTGCGTCAGATGCCACATATTTTATGTGCTCCTTTGATCTTAGGAGAAGCACTTTATCCTGAGTTGATTGATACTTAGTCACAGGGATACCAGTGATGGAAAAGAAGAGGCTCTAAAAGAATTAGCACTAATTATGAGCTGAATTGACCTGACCTCCAATATGAAGGGACGGCAGTGTAGGATCGTGGGCCCTATACCTCTCATGCTGCCAAACCTACATCATAGATATATGTAAAATATACATAACATAAAATTTGCCATTTTAGCCATTTTTAGGTATACAGTTCAGTGACTTTAAGTACATTCCCATTATTGTGCAACCATTACCACTATCTGGAGAACTTTTTCATCATCCCATGCTGAAACTCTGTACCCATTAAACAGTAGCTCCCCAGTGCCCCCCGGTACATATATGTTTTTTAAAACTTCTTTCTGAATAAGAGGAATAGGTATTTTAGTATCATTTTAAAAATACGTATTCCAGTTTTCTACTGCTTCTGACCTTACACTTCCGATAAGTAAACACGATAATGCTATGATTCAGAACAAAGGGTCTCCATTCATGTGTACTGGCTGTGTGCTTCTGGGCAAGTTACTTGGCGACTCTAAGCATTGTTGCTATAAAATGGAAATAGTAAGTTTGCCTCATAATGTTATTGGGAGGATTTAATGAGGTGATACTTGTAAAGTGCTTAATACAGGGTCTGGACAAAATAAGCTCCTGGTAAGTGTTAACTGTCTGCTTGCAGTCATCCAGGTAGGTTAATCTTTTAAGGTACAACCACACTTACTGCGGTTGGAGTCTGCTCTTTTACTGCATTGTGGACATACAGATAACACTGATCATGGCATCATTTGGAGGATAAATCAAGATAATTCTTGTAAAGTTCTTAGCACAAGATGTGACACATGGTAAACTCAGTGCCAATAAATGTGAAGCGTTGTTATTATTATTTCCTATGTCTCATTCAGTCAACAGACATGTACAGGATGCCTTTTATGAGTAAGACCCTTGGCTGGTCTCCAGTGGAGTACAAACGTAAATAAGATAGGATCTGTGCCCTCAAAGGGCTCCTGGTCTTTGAGGAGACAGCCATGTAAACTAATAATTATTATGTAGTTAATAAATCTTAAAACAAAGGACTTACTCTGTGTCAGACACTGGATAAAGCACTTTTACCTACAGAATCTCACTTAACTCTACAACCCACTGAGATGGGTGCTACTACTTTCTCTATGTTATGCATCAGAAGTTTGTGCTCAATAAATGTTAATATAAGAAAACAAAATGGGAGAAAATGGTTACAGATCAAAATTTTGCATTCCTGTATTTGTATTCAGGGCAGTTATTGAGGTTGCACTTTTTTAAAATGTAGATGGTCTGATTTCTAATCACCCGGCATTCACAGAAACCCATGACGCTGAGGATTGCAAACCTCAGAATACGTGAGAGGCACATACATTGGGTGATGAGATCTGGCATCGTGGTCCCAATGCTGCTGGTTTTGGAAAATGTGCCTTTCAGCCATGATTTGCATGCACAGCATGGAAAGCTAGGAGATGAGGTGAGAAAACTTGGGTCATTCACTGTTACCCTTCCCTGAGAGGCTAGTAGGAAAGCTTCAGCCGAGGGCATCAGCCGAACTGCCAGTGTTAGAGAAGACAAAAAAGGAAACTGTCCACCTAATCAAGAAATTGGCCCACGTGGCTGACTGCAACCCATCCTCAGGTCTCGGTGTAGCCTTCACTCCTCCAGGAAGTCAGCTCTCTGTCCCAAATTCTAAGCTGGCCATAGGTTCCTCCTCAGGTTCCCAGAGTCTCCACGGCTACCCTCCAGCCTCCGCAGCACACATCAGGCTGTACAGTATTGTCTGCTCACTTCTCTTTCCTACTGGACTATAAGCTCCATGACGTTAAGGAGGTATCTTGTCTCCTCTGTACCTAGCACAGTGCCTGAAATGCAACCGGCATCAATAAATATTTGATTATTGAATGCATAGTGTTCGCCATATTGCAAGAAACTGCAGTTAGATTCAGCAGCTTCATGGCTGAGGCACTCCTGGTGTCTTCCCCTGAGGCTAGAGGAAAGGGGACATGCCAACCATTTTGTCCCCAGGATCCCTTCCAGCCTCTGTCTTGTTGACAAGGGCGTTTCTTGACTTCAAGCCGGGTGTGTTAGGAACAGCATGTAGGTGCTTGCAGGGGATTCAGAGGTAATTGGGAGGTGAAAAAAGAAGTCAAACCAGAATGGAGCCAGAGAGACAGAACACCAGCTAACTGACACGCCTCAGCCCTCTGAGCAGGTTGCCTTGGTTTTACAGAATTAAGGATGATATCGCCGCACATAGAGAAATATTTTCATTGGTTGCCAAGGCAATGCAGCAGAATCAGTGGGCCTGGAGCAGGAATAGAACTCTGCAGATCAGTGTTCAGGAAGGTTGTTCGTCTGTGATATTAACAAGCTGCCTGGATATGAGAAAGGCAAGGCTGCAATAAATCTTATTTGGGACTTTTGCTTAATAAACAGGAATGGCAGAGAAATGGAGGGGCAGAAAAGAAAACTTCCCCTCTGGGCTCTCTGGAGAAGCAGGAGAGGTAATCTTCTGGATTTCAAATTTGTCCTTGGAGTGGTGAATTCCTATAGATGAGGGAAAGTCAAGTAGATTGGTTCCATGCTTGAAGGAAGGAAGAATAGGGTTATTGAAGAATGGAAGGAGATGGCAGTGTTCTCTTCCTCTTGAGAGATTATGAAAAGCATCCAGGATGCAGGCACCTGCATTTTAACAGAAAGAACATTTCCCACCTCCTCCTTTTACTTCCCTTTGTATTAGAACGGAATAGAATTTGCAATTCAACATGTTTCTTTTTATTGTTTTTTGTTTGTTTGTTTTCTGAAATTTTTGAAACGCTAGGACTTTTTTCACAATCATGAAACCTTGTCATTGAGACATGTCCTGAGTTTCCTAATTTCTCCATTCCACTTGCTATCACAAGGCCTAGAGAATCAAGCAAACTTCGTCACATAGAGTACTTGTCTTGATTGCTTGGGCAAGAAGGGAGGGACCAGGGAAGAGAGAAGCCAGAGAGGAGATGGACGCAGTTATTAATCAGCACCTGAATAACTACTACCATCATGTACCACACACCGTGTGCCAGACACTGTGCTCAATAAGCATGGTTTCCGTGAGTCCTCCAACAAACCATTGGCGGTCCATGGTATTTTCCCATTTTACAGATGAAGAAACTACTGGGAAGTGGCAGAGCCAGGATTTGAACCAGGTCTCCCTGCATCCAAGGACTGGGCTCTTAACCAGATCAGTCAGGGTGACCATGACAAGTATATTGTTTCTTTGGAACTCGGTGGAGCCCTGCACTGTTTGCCGTTGCTGGTCGGTTCCTGTTGGCAGCAACCATCACCATTCTATGTTGTTGATAAGCTTCCAGAGCATGATGTAATCTGAAGCCAAGCCAACTCCATGTTAGTGATGTGCTATGTCTTAACTGGATGCCACTTGGACTGAAATTTAAGGATTTAAGTGACAGAAATGAGTCTAGGTGAATAGAGAGGGAGACAAGAGGCGGAGAAATGGAGTCAGAGGAAAGAGAAGGGTAGGGAAGGAGAAAGGCAGAAAAGGCACATGTGAGATTTGGACAGGGGCAATAAAAACCAGGGAGGAAGAAGGAGAAAAGGGAGGAAAGCTGATTGAGGGACCAAGTGTGCTTAGGAGATATGTTATCAGGAGATGTGACAAGCTCTGATCCAGAACTAGTCTGCTTTTCCTAGAAATATAAACAGAGTCAGAACAAAATATTATGTTCCATTCCTTTTGGAAACCTGTCATCTGGATAGGCAAAATGGTCCATTATAGTGGGGGAAAACAGAGCGTGAAATTCAGGAAAGTCAGCTTCTAATCCTGTCTTAGCTGAGAACCAACCATGTGACATGAAATGTATCTGAGTGCTGAATAAATGTTAGCAATTCCTGTGGTTATAGGAAAGTCCCACATTCTCTGAGTCTCAGGATTCCAGCATCTCACATTTAAAATTTGCCCTCTTCTTATTTGACAGAGTATGCAAATGATACAGAAGTATTTGCATGTGTTTTTAAGAAATAAAATATAAATTTAAAGATTTTCAGAAAACTAGCTACCATTTTTTAGGCTGTATAGTCTTCAAGGACCTGTAGTGAATACTTTACCAGTAAAAGCTTATTTAATCCACAGAGCGACACTGTTTTACAGATAAGGAAACTGAGGCTCCGGAGTTCTGATCGCTTGCCCAAGGTTACCCGTGTAGACTGACTCTAAGCCCATGTTCTTGACCTCACATTCTGCTGACTCATCTTGCAGCACAGTAGCACTGCCTCCATCACGCAAAGAGTATATGTAGCATGTATCTTTTTTATTTATTAATGTGGCATTAGTAAATTTCTCTCAAGTCATACTACCTGTGTAAAGCTTGTTGCTCCAGAACTACGTGGACCCAACCACATGTGCAGGGACTGAGTGAGTCTTCTAATTCCTTCATATTCTAGAATCTCACACCTAAAAGAGATCTTGAAGGTCCTCCAAGCCAGCCAATCACCTCTCCTATGCTTCAGTCCTCTCTTTGACTTCCCACAGAGAGGCCCATATAACTGTTGCATTCAAATCTCCAGTGTGGGGGAGTTTTCTGTGCTTGAACACGTTCTATTCCCTCCACCTCTGGACAGCAATATTACAAAAGTCTTCCTGAAATTGAGCCACACAAAACACACCTGCCTTCTCTTTCTATGGGAACCTACAGGTCTTTGAAGGCAACTCAGGAGGATTGCATCCTATTTTTGTATCTTCTTTTCAATCTTATTTTCTCCAGGCTGAAGTACTTCACTTAGTTCAGCTGGTGAGCTGGTTTAAGTATTCCTAACCCAGGGGGCAAGATAGAGGAATAAGAGCAGGTGTTCTGAAGTCATGATAGGTGATTTCATATCCCAGTTCTAGCTCTTATTAGCTGTCATTCAGCTAAGGTAAGTCATTCAACCTCCCTGAGCCTCGATCTCTTTATCTGAGAAGGGGGTAACATATAACCTACCACATACATTGGTTCTGAGGATTAAATGAGATAACACATGTGACACACTTGTGGACTGGCCTATACATGCAACTAGTGCATGTTGATGATTTTTGTTATTCTGTAGTATTGTTATTACCACTCTCTCTACATAGGTATCCATCTTATTCCACTGGGGGCACCTGGTCCAGGATCCAGTTGCTTTCTGCTTAAACCACCCCTCCAGGGTTTTGTCCCACCCATAAAAGATCTCTGAAGTATCCCCATGCTGGGATTTCAGGTGGCTCCAGCAAGAATTGCCACGCTCCTAGAGGCTCTCTCTTGAGCTCTCTTCCCTGTAAGGAGCCTCTAGCCATAACAACCCTTGCTAAAACTACATTTTAACAAGAAGACTATTCTTGAAAGTACTATAGAAAACAAAATATTTGTTTTTATTCTGTAAGTTTTGGAGGGCACATGTAACATTCTGTTAGGCTACTGGTATAAATTAAAACTCAATGAAAGGAAGAAATTTTCCATTGCAATAATAATACCACTAGTATGCACTCATTACACAAATATATATTGAGTGCTCACTGTGTACTAGACACTAAACTAGGCCATAGGATATAACCGTGAACAAGACAGACACATAATGTAGACTCTACTGGGGTAGATAAAAAGAACCAAAAAGTCCATGGTCTTAGTTGGGTTCTTCCCAGAATCGGACCCTGACATGAGGGTTGAGTGCTCATAGATTATTTGGGAGGTGTAAGGACATTGGTAGGGGAATGGGAACATCATACAGGAGAGGGAGGGTGACCAGTAAAGGTGTGTTATGAAGCCGGTCACCACAGTGAACTATGGAAGTTTAATCCTTCAGGAAAACTCTGGGAAACAGTGTAAAATTCAGACCTCAGAATTATCTTGGCTAAGAGGTGAGAGATCTGGTATTTATACCCCCATACCAGTCGGCCATTGGTTAAGAGCTGCCCTGCAGGGCAAAGTAGGTTCTAGAAGCTCAAGGGAATGTTTCCAACAAAGTTGCAGGTGCTGACTACTGGAAGTGAACTGAGTTGCACAGAAATGGTAAAGGGATCTGAACAGATATGGGTAGAGCACCAACAGCGTCACACACATACACACAAAATAACTAAAATATCACAAATTGTGGTAAGTGTCTGCTGTATAAACTAGCTCTACATAAGAACATGAAATAGAGGATAAAAGGGAAGATCTTTGCTCTGGGTGGTCAAGAAAGCCTCGCTAAGGGGAAGCATTTTTGCTGAGACCTGAAGGATGAGAGAAAAGCAGCTCTGTGAAGAGTAGAGAATTGGGTTCCAGCTATGGAGAACATCTTCCCAGAGGACAGAGAGATCTTGGTGAGTTTGGGGAACTGACCAAAGACCCATATGGCTGAGGGGTGATAAACAATGAGGTGGGTGACATGAGAAAAGGCAGCAGAGGAACGTCTAGAGGGACCAAGATGCCATGGTAATGAAGGGAGATTGGATCATAGATGCAATGAGAAAGATTAAAGCAGGGAAATAATCGGAACTGATTTTCAGTTTAATATATTACTTTGGCTCCTGTATGGGAAATGAATTTCTGGGGGACCAGAACGGAAGTAGAAGATCAACTCTGGTCTCCTGGATGAATGGCCTGGACGAAGATGGTGGCAGTGATGGAGAGAAGTGGATGGGTTTGAGAGAAAATTTGGAAGTAGAAACAGTAGAACTTGCTGCAATTTAGGCATGCAAATTGGACCCTTTATGCTCACTAACCCTATTGAAAACTCACTATGCTAACCACTTCCATTTAACTCTTACAACACAGGTGCTGAGAGCTAAAAAGGGCCATAAGAAGCATCTGGCCCCAGGTCTTCTATAAATGTGGAGTCTAAGGCTTAGAGGAAAGAATGGCCTTTCCAAGGCCACACAGTTTGCCAGTGAGTAGATACGAGGACCAAACTCCAGGTTTCCTGAATCTCCATCCAAGCCCTTTGTATTTTATCAAACTGCCTTGCATCTTGCCCAGGCCATGGTAGTTTGCTGGGCTTGGGTCAGAGGCCTCCAAACCAGATTTCAGCATAAAAACTTCCTTTAGAAACATGAACACATTCAGATCGTGTGTAGCGTTTTGCAACGTGGCCTCTTCAAGGCACTTTCAGACCTCTGGCGCTCAACTGCAATTTGGTCTGAGAAGCAAGTAAGCATTAATAGGGTCTCACAGTTGATGCCAATTTTGAGCCTCAAAAAGCAGTTTCCAAAGACTCAGGGGAAAGGACAAAGGACAAGCTATACGGAGAGACAGAGAATAAAACTAAAGCGGCAATGAAACATGTTTCAAATGTAAAGCAAAAGGTATGAGAAAGGTGAGCATGGACTTGGCAGCAAATACCTCCAACTTCATAGAGACTATCTAGAAGCACTTTCTTATGCAACCGTTTGCCCAATCCCACCAACTATTTTGGTTTTTCTTTCTAACATTTTAAATTATTTCCGAAGAATAAAAAAAGTGATTACAGGGTCAAAGGGGGTGAATATTTTTGAGACTCCTGATACATAATATTAATTTGCTTTCGTCTGTGTTTGCCAGAACTCTTTCAGTTGTAAGTGACAGAAACCCATCTCAAACTAGCTCAAACATAAGTGGGAATTTGTTAGCTCGTAGAATGGGAAGTTCAGAGTTAGAGATGATCTCAGGATCTCTCAGGACCCAGATTGTCCCGTCAGATGGCTCCCCTCTGTCTTGCCTCCACTTCTTTCTATATGTTGGCCTCATTCTATGCAATTGCAAATCACATTCTCCATGATATGGATTGAAGAAGGTGCGTCTCCCAGGGTTCTCAGTCACAAACAATAGAATCCACTGCAAAAAACGATTTAAGAGACAAGATTAATAAAAAGAGCATATTAGGTAGTTCACAAAATTTCTGGAAGGGCTGCAAAGCCCGATTTGAGGCCACTTTGCCAGGAACAATGCCCCAAATGACCAAGTGCTGACTTCTAGGGCCGACCCTGCTGGCACTGAACACTGAGGCCTCCCTGAGCCCCACTCTTACAGCTGCAGTTGGAGGTCAACCTTGCTTTAGCTTCCATCACCTCCCCACGGAGGTGGAGATGAGCCTTCCCTGGTCACCTCTTTGTGTCACTAGCTCCCAATTTGAAGTTCAAGTCAGGTTCCTATAATTGACGAAGCTTAGATCCCTGGCTAAAAGCAATGCTGATAAAGCTGGCATTTTCAACTTAATTTTGAGGCAGTTTCTGCCACTCATCAAAATTCACAAGGTGGGTGAGTTCCCAAACACAGAAGGGGGTTCAGATTCAGGCCGTTCAAATCATGAAAATGTACTACAAGAAATGTGGCAACAGACAGCTCAGATTTGTATCTTCCCAGCTCCACAACCCCAGAAACAAAGGAAAGTCTCTTTCAACATCAGTGTCTGGCCCTTAGTAAACACCTGTTGGACTGAAATGATCCAGAAGCTTTAATAAGTAAGGCCAGATTCCAAATCCTAAGACTTCGTTGTGTGTAGTACTGACGAAACTAAGATGAAATTAAAGTCATGTGTCCTCCTAGTTTCTTTATGTCAAAAATATTTGTTCCCTGAACTTTTTTTTCAAGATGGGCAGGCTGACCTACCTCACTTGTGTCTAACTTTTATGGCTGTTTAATTTTTTTTTGTGGAGGAAAAAAAGGGACATAATATTTCTGATAAATAGAAACCTGCCATTTTTACCAATGAAAGTCCACTGAAATAGAAAATGAGATTCTTACCTAGGAAGAATATTAACAGGATGTAAAATTGCTATTGGTACTTAAAGATACATTAGTAGGGTCAAAACTGGGATCAAAAAGAACTCAATTGGCAAGGCAGATGGCAAATACAATTCTCATTTTCATTGAGAAGCAGGGCAGGAAGTTAAAATGCAATCCCTCAAAAAGAGCTTTCACAGGTAGTGTGATATTTGATAACAGCAAGCAACTGATGGAAATTTTTATACAGATGCTGAAATTAGCTTTGCTAACACGTACTCCTACAGTGAGCACCACCCAGCCTTGACTCGCACGAAGTTGCCCGTGGAGATAAAATGAAGAGGGAAAACTGATATCATTTTTGAAGACAGTAGGATTTTTCAGGAGCCACTGCATTCCTGCATCCTTCCTCATTTTTTGCCTTGTGTCAGTTCAAAAGAGTTTATAGTGGGGAATAATCCTGAGGGGGTCATCTTTAGCTGTCACTTGTGACAGTCTCCCTAATTTGATAGTAGAAATAAGGACAGGTTGACTCACCAAAATTTTCTCATTTCTCAGAAAAGCACGTTCTTTGACTCTTCTCCAGACTACTACTGCCTCTGTCTGGCCTGGGGGAGAGAAAGAGCCAAAGAGAGAGATGACATTTCAGAGGTGAATGAAGTAACCCTCATAGAATTCTAAGTGCAGATAGGGAACTATTTCAGGATTCTTTGGAATGAAAGGACTCAATTACCTAAAATACAGGAAATAATCATGGTGATTAGTGGTTAAAAGAATTTTGTAGCTTTGATCTAAAAACAGAAGTCTGGGCATCCACTTGGCCATGTACTATAACCACAGTTATATCATTTTATCTGAAGTTTTATCATTTTAACTGAAGTTGCTGATTGAGGTGGTCAAGTCAGCAAGAAGTTGGCCAAGCCAGATGTTAACCTGAAGTGTCAATTTTTATTAATACTGATCAGACCAACTTATTCAAGAAAAATTTCCTTGTGTCAACACAGTTTATCAACTCTATGTATGCGTGAGGACCTTTTCAGTGATACCTTTCAAAATTCCTTGTCAAACTAACTTAAGCCCCGCCCCCCGCCCCACAAAAAGGTGGGAGATGGTGACTAGAGAATTGGTGGTTTCATGGATATTTGAAGTGTGGCTGTTAGGCGTGGCAGGATCTATGAGTTCACAGTCATCTGAATTCTGTATCTGTCTCTCAGCTCTGCGTGCTGCTGCTTTCTTCATTCTCAGGAAAGTTCTTTCCAGGAGAAAGATACTGACAGCCAAAGTCTACATCATTCTTTAAGCTCTTAATCTTAGAGAAATTGAGGGCATCTTCCATGACAGCTTTGCCTAGGAGACTCCAATTAGCTTACCTGGGGTCCTGTGTGCATCTCTGAGTGATGGTTGTGGATGGGATACAAAGAATACTCTGATTGGTCAGGACTAGGTCACGTGGTCACCCTTGAAGCCAGAGGACAGGGCAGGGTCAGCTCACTTGCACTACAGGGACTGAGCAAAATCACTAGGGAATAAAAGAGAGGTAGTTCACAAAAGAAGAGATCCTGTGCAGACAAATGTCTCAGTACGAAATCATTTAAATCCTGGGTACATTTTTAGGATTATTAACTTTTTATGCATGGCAGTTAAAAGCAAAAAGGAACTAAAATTCAAAGTACTTCCTAATGCCTTATCATTTCTCTGAACCCTCTGACTTTCCATCAAACTTCTTCACCACCCCACAAATCAGTCTATCGAAATCCTGCCCACACTTCTCCATCCCCCACCCTCCCAAGGAAGATTCACCCTGAGCTAACACCTGTTGCCAATCTTCCTTTTTTTGCTTGAGGACCATTAGCCCTGAGCTAACATCTGTGCCAGTCTTCCTCTATTTTGTGTGTGGGTTGCCACCACAGCATGGCCGCTGACAAGTGGTGTAGGTCCGCACCTGGGAACAGAACCCAGGCTGCTGAAGCGGGGTGCACTGAACTTAACCACTAGGCCACGGGGCCGGCCCCCTGCCCACACTTTTTAAGGTCCTATTCAACCACTGCCTCTTTAGAAAGTCTGCTCGGTTCATCCCTGTCTGAGATTCTGTCTCCCTCCTCAGTTCCTGTAGCAAGACTCAGCTGGCACTTACCTTGTCCTGCCTCCGTATGTCTTATACATGCATCACTTTGTCTTATGCCCCTCCCACCAGATTAAAACTCGAAAATACTTTAAAAGAAAAAGAGTAAGGGGGCAAGAGAAAGAGGAAGAAAAGAGGCTAAGTCAGGACCCCCTTTGGACTCCGTGCTTCCTTGTCATAACACTTATCTCCCTCTATTGAAATGTATTGCTTGTCTATTTCTCCTTCTGGACTCAGTTCCTTGAGGACAATGACTCTTTGTTCAACTATTCCTTTTTTTATAGCTTGCACAAAGTAAATACTGAATGCATGAATGGATGGATAAATGAATGACTTTATAGAGTTAGTTGTAGGCTGACATAAACCTTCTGCTTGTCCCAAAGTATGAAGGGATTCAGATCAGCTGAATGAGCAACCAAAAACTTTATACTGGAAAGTATCATAATCACATGGAAAACAAGTGGAACACAATACATTTAATCTACTGCACAAGAGAATTTGTTTTAATATAGTGAAAAACTACCCTTTTGTCAGGCTGATTAAACACCAAAACCCCTCCCACTATCACTTGTCACTACTTTTCAAGTCCCTTGAAGAGAGAGAGCTGGATTAAATGACACCAGGTGACCTTCTACAGCCCTATCTCTCACCCCCAGCTCTCTGATTTCTTGGAGTTCCCCTTAATTGTTTGGGTTTTTTATTGCTGCATCTCCATATCACCAGAATATCCAAAAACTGCAGTTATAGTTAAGTTCTATTTACAGCAAAAACAAGAGGTGAGTAGATTGTAGAGATTTGCCCTTGTCAATTTTTTTTCTTCTTCTTCTTTTTTTTTTTGTTGAGAAAGACTGGCCCTGAGCTAACATCCACTGCCAATCTTCCTCTTTTCGCTAAGGAAGATTAGCCCTAAGCTAACATCTGTGCCCAACTCCCTCTATTTTTTTCACAGCATGGCTTGATGAGCGGTGTGTAGGTCCGCACCTGGGAGGGATCAGAACCTGGGAACTCTGAGTCGCAGCAGTGGAGCACGTGAACTTAACCACTACACCACCGGGCTGGCCCCACCCTTGTCGGTTTTGACTGTGGATCCTTAAGTGATCCACCTCAGGCCTCCACTTGGTTCTCACGAAAAATGCTCCAGTAGAAAGACATTTTCTTGTATGTTCTGAGAATAATAAAATTAAGTGGCAGACTAATTTTTTATGCTTTTGTTATTTCTGATAAGGCTGTTCTAAAAGCAAAAACTAGAAGAACTCTATTTCAGCCAATTGCAATTTTTCGGTTTTCCTCCTAGAAATGGCACTGCCCTGTTTTGTCAATGGCGTTTACCCTCAGGCTATGTCTGACTCTGTAGGTAGCCATCAAGTGAAGAGCGATGTGGGCTCACTTGTTTATCTGGGGCTATATTAGCCCCATAGTCAATGGTCAATTGACACGCTGTGTTACAGATCATTGTAAAGCTGTTCTGAGCAATCATCGTTTTCTATCTAGAGCTGTCATCGTTTTGGACTAGAGTGATGGCAGTCTTCTATTAATCTAAGGGAAGAAAAAGAAAGTTGAAGTTCAATTGTATTCCTTTCAACAAACATTGCCTTTTGCACAGAGAGTATTAGACTGGGCATTGTGGAGTTTTCAAAGTAGAAAACTAAGATAATCAGTGTTTACATTAACCGCTCTAAGTGTCATTCATCCTTTCAATAAATATTTATTTCTCAGCCGCCACATGCTGGGCCGACTGCTAGGCCGTGGAGAGGATATGGTGGAGAAACATGTAGGTGCTCTTACAGTGTGCAGTCTCATCAGAGAGAGGTTAAGTAGGGAAACACACAAATAAATAGAGAATTTTAAGGTGTGAATGGTAAAAAGAAGAAAAAGGCCTGAAAGCTCTGGCCTATTCTTGAGGAGGGATGTTTTGAACAATATTTGAGGAGGGAGATGTAATTAAAATGAGGATTAGAGATCAAAAATGTACTTCCTGGGAAGTAAGGATAAGTCAGGATGAGCCAATTAAAGAGTTGGGCAAGAGTTTCTGAGGCAAAGGAGTAGCTTGTGCAAAAGTCCCGCTGCAGCGGGGAGAATGACCTGTTAGAGGACGTGACCTCAGGCTTTGTGAAAAGGGGAGAGGAGTACAGGGGAAGGGGTGAGGCAGGCAAGAACCCTGTCAGATTTTAAGAACAATGGGATGCCATTGAAAAGTTTTAGATGGGAACAGTGTGATTCAATTTGCGTTTTCTAAAGGTCATGCTGGCTGCCTTGGTGAGAAGGACTAGTGAGGATAAAGTGGGTGTGCGGAAACCTGTTAGGAGAGCACAGCAAAGAGAGATGATGGTGGCAGTAGAGACAGATTTGAGATCTATTTTGGAGACTCAATTCCCTCAACTGTAAAGTGGAATCAATAACATCTGTATCACGGGGTTGTGAGAATAAAGGAAGAGAAGATGTGGAATGAGTTTGTAACGATGCTTGACACATTGTGAAAACTCGATAAATGTTAGCTGTTGTTGTTATTTTCATTATTTTCAGACCAATGGGAATGATTTGAATAAAAACTCTCTTCTCTGTTGAGAACGCTTTGGACAGGGATTCTAGTTCACAAGAATTAAAATACACATTCTATATCCCGCACTGTACCAATGCTGGGGGGAACACAAGAGAAAGATGCCATATGGTCTGGCACTCAGAACAATCCAAATTTTATGGGTGGGAATGAAGAGATGATCAGATGGATACTCATGAAACAAATAGAAGTAATTACTTTATAAATAGGGACCTGAAGACCTTTCCAAGGAATGAGAACTCTTTAGCTTTTATAGTTTAGGTGAAAATCTGCCAGTTGGAACAATGATATTGGAACAGAAGTCCTAGTATGCATTGAATACTGTTTAAGGTTCTTGTTTAGGTAACTGCTTCAAAACAATAGCTTTGTATGGAGAAAAGGCTCCCAATGTTTAAGTAAACTCCATGTAGATATCAGTTGACTCTTCTAATTCTCCCTTTTATTACTCCTGCCCAAATCAGTCACCCATCAGTGGCTGAACACTGAAAACAGTCTGTTAATTCTATCAGGGGAACAAAGATGCCTCAAGATAAAGTCATTCAGCAGAAGTGCCAAAAAGGAAGTAATATTTATTTAGTATCTGCCGCCAGACCCCATGGGGTAGGTAGTATTCCTCTGCTTTGTGGAGGAGGAAAGTGAGGCTCAGTGACTTTAAGGTATGTTCCTGTGGTTTCAGGGATTATAAGTGGCAGAGTGGGGATTTGAACCTAGGTCTGTCTAATGCCAGGGTGCAGAGTCTTGACCACTATGTGGGATTGTCTCTCTCTCTTTTCTAGTCAACAGTCAGGACACTTAGAAGCTGAATTTATGGTGAATTATTTCCCTAGAAGTGGACTTCTTAACTTTGATTTCAAGGGATCCGTGAATTCCTGACGCTCTATGAAAAACCATATGGATGTTTGCGTATGTGCAGTTTCCTGAGGAGAGAGTCCATAGCCTTCATCAGATTCTCAAGAGGGTCCATGACCCCCAAAATGTTGAAATTTGGCTTAATCAATCAAAATTTAAGATGTATGTACTTATTAATTTAATAATCTCACTTGTGAAATATTAGTGAAGTACTTAACAATATTTGTGCACAGATGCTCAAATATTGCATCATTATTTATAAAAGAAAACACTGGAAACAATGCCAAACCCCATCAATAGAGACTTAATTAAATAAACAATGGTATATTTATATGACAGAATATTACAGCCATTTTTAAAAATAAAGTAGCTCTAAATATACTAATAGAACATGTCCACAAAATACAACTAGATGGAAAAAAGCAAATTGCAGAACATATATCTACATGAGCTGCATGCATATTTTTGCTAAAAGTTGTTTACATATGTGTTTGTGCATGTATGTGGATTTGTATATTCCTATAAAAATATCTAGAACATTATTCTCCAATATAAATATAATATGAACCACATATGTAATTTTAAATTTTTAGTAGCCACATTAAATAAATAGAGAAAGGTGAACTTAATATTAATAATATACTTTGTTCAATCCAATATATCAAAATATTATCATTTCAACATGTAACCAATATAAAAATTATTAATGAGATATTTTACATTCTTTTTTCATACTAAGTCTTTGAAATCCATTGTGCATTTTTCATTTACAACACATTATAATTTGACCAGCCACACTTTAAGTGCTCCATAGCCATGTATGGCCAGTGGCTACCATATTGGATAGTGCAAATCTAGAAGCATATACATCAAACTGCAGACGGAAGTTGTCTTGACCAGGAAGTGGGACAGAGGAGAGAGCAAAATAGGGTTTTATATTTTCTTTATACATTCTATTGCATCTAGATTTCTTTATAGAGAAGATATATTTCTTTTTTACTTTTTAATTACATATATTTTAAAGAACTGTTAGGAGCAACATACAGCTACCTGAATTTGCTTCTCAGGTCCAGCCAGGTAACTCGCCTGGGCTAGAACATACTTGCTATCAAGCGTTCGCCACCGAGGGTGTGCAAATATGTACATGCTGCTGCCAAGCAGATAAATCAAGCCATCAAGTGTTTATTAAAAATTTACAGCGTGAACAAAGAAATCACAGTCAGAGCTAGAGCTCATGGAGGTTACAAAGAAGCAGGAGGCACAATTCCTGCCCTTGAATTTAAAATTTTGCTGGAAGAAAAGACTTATTTATGGAAAAATTAGAGAAAAAACTCAAGGCTGAATGTCATCATCAAATAGGCAGGGTAGGGCTGACAGCACAATGGGAACTCAAAGAAAGGGGAGTTGGTAGGAAGTGGGTGGTAAGGAAGGAAGGGAGGGAGGGGAGAAACAGAAGATGCCCGCTATGGGCGTATTGGAGCGGGTGGACTCGATAGGTTCCCCTGTGTCACTGAGTGGTGGTAGAAAAGGGTTAGAGGGCAGATTCCAACACCTCCTGATTCTCTACCTGTTTGTGTAGCAGCTACAGAGGTGAGAGAGCAAAGTAGGTTAGAGGAAAGCAGGATCCAAGCTAGGAGTTGGCAAATAATATCAGGTAAATTGGGGTGAGGGTGGGGTCAGTATACACTCTAACATGGGTGTGTGGTTCCTGGAATTCTGGATGACCAAGCTCACGCGGTAGCATTACACATCATGGGCACATTCTCCCAGAACTCTGCGTTATTCCCTCCCCATCCCTCTAAGCTGAAAATTTTCCACTTTACTAAGAAAGAAGAGATTTAGGTGCAAAAGAAGTCTACTCATGTTGCCTAATAATCATAATGGCTAATTGTGACCACGCCCTAACTCACATTGGCTTTACTTGCATTGACTCATTTAATCCTTACAAAAACCTTTGACAGATGTACCGTCATCATTCCATTTTAGATACCAGGAAACTGAGACTTAGAAAGATTAAGTGGCTTACTTGCCTAGATCCTGCTCCCAGTAAGGGCTGGAGCGGTATTTTATAAAATCTGAACCCAAACCAGTATTCTTTTTGTGTGTGTGTGTGTGAGGAAGATTAGCCCTGAGCTAACATCCAATGCCAATCCTCCTCTTTTTGCTGAGGAAGATTGGCCCTGGGCTAACATCCGTGCCCATCTTCCTCTACTTTATATGGGACGCAGCCACAGCATGGCTTGACAAGTAGTTCCTCAGTGCACGCCCGGGATCCGAACCTGCAAACCGTGGGCCGCCGGGCCGCCGGAGCGGAGCGCGCACACTTAACCGCTATGCCACCAGGCCGGCCTCCAAACCAGTATTCTTGACCACTATGCTATGTTTACTTTCCTTCCCATTGAGTATTGACTGGGCCCCATCTTACCCTAGTAAACTGAAAAGACATCGTAAGAAAAATAAATATTCTTTCAGTTTTCCCAACCCACTGGAAACTACATGAATTCAGAGCTTTGAGAATTTTTTTTTAAGAGGGAAGTGAACTTTATAGACGGTGTATATTAGAAGATATTCTGATAATTAATGAACATTCAGTTTTCACGGACATGGTTACATGTCATGTTTCATCTCCACACTATTCTCAGAGAATTTGAAAAGAGGGAAAAAAGCAATCTTCTTATGAAACTTGGAGTTGTTTTTGATTCATAAGGAATATTAATAGGAACCTGGTTCCAAGGACTTCCAAACCTAAACAGTCTATAGCCTTGAGGTTTCTTTTCCTTCGGACTGGTTCTCCGTAGACCCAGGCTCTGCTTTCTCTTGCAAGAACTTAGAAATCCAGGCCCTAACAACTTATGAATATCACCTGCACGGCCGAGTCTGCACTTGGGAACTCTGTGAGAAGCCATACTTGTTCCATCTACAACCTGAGCCCTTGGGCTTAGAAACTTTCCCTACCTGCCGAAAGCTGATGGGCAGGCTTTATTGGTTTGTAAGTAAATGAAGCAGCGAGCCAACAAACGGTAGTCTGCCTCTCCCCTTCCCCTTGGGGCCCAGCATTGGAAGGTGACTGTTCTAGTTACAGGAGCTGCTTGAGGGAAGAGGAGAAGGGACCAGCACACGTGGGTCTCCTCACATGCGTCGTTTCACCTTCACAGTGACTGTACAGGTGGAGATTATTGTTGTTGCTTGACTGACATGGAAAGTGGAGCTTAGAACAGGTAGGTTATTTTTCCAAAGTCTCCTAGATGGCAAATGGCTCCGAAGCCTGTGTTTATTTCTCAACACTGTGCTGTTTTCTAAGATGAGGGAGGCCAAGCAGAAATATAAAGCATCCAGGCCAAAGTAAGAATGAATGAAGTTTGGTCGTTCCATCACAGTCCATGAGGATTGACCAGGACACCTGCTATAGCCAGCCATGTGCTAGTTGTTATAGCGGAGTGGATGCTAAGAAGAAAATTGCATGGTCCTAGCTGACCCCAGCAGAGTGTTGATAAACTAGGCCGTCACCTCTGGAATGGCCAGACTATGATCAATCCCCAAGATTAAGACATAAGATGAAACGTGAGGCTTGGAAAAGTCAAGAAGTAATAATAATGATGATGATGATGGCTAACAATTTTGAGCATTTACCAAGCTCCGAGCATCATATATGGACTATTTCATTTAGTTCCACAACAACTATATGAGGTTGATTTTATTATCATCCCCATTTTAAAGAGGAGCAGACTGCACCAAGGTCACCCAGCTAAAAGTGGAAAAGCTGGGATGTGAACCCAGATCTTTTTCTCTTCAAAAAATATGCCTCTTGGGATTTAGAGCTAGATAGACTTTGTTCAAATCCTTAACTTACCACTCATTATCTGATGGCCTTGAGCATGTTGTTTAACTTATCTTGCATCAATCTATCTGGAAAAAAAATAAACCTAAGAATACCAAAAGAAAGAAAAAAGAATAGTCGTGCTTTTAACTGTATATAGTAGGTGGAGAGGACAGGGTATATTCCAGCATCCCATTAGAATAACATAGGCTTCATTTCTACTCTTCAGGACAAATTAGTTTGCTGCCTCCTAAGGGATTGAATGCAGAAGCAAAGACATTAGAAGGATGTGGGCTCCCCCTACCACCACCACTACCTACCCACAATACTTGACCTGCTCCCTGTAGGTCAGACTCCAGGGTGCCATTCACATGGCAATCACCAGTGACTGCCCAGAGCCAGAGGAGCGGCAATGGACTGGATGTGAAGTCCTCTCCCAACCTGAGCACTGCCTCCCGGGGTGAGTGTCACAGGAAGTGCAAGTATCTGCTGGGCTGCATCACCCTGTCTGCTCTGCAATTCCTCCTACATCCTTTGTAACCTTCCAGGAGATACAGAGGCTACATAAATTATCTCTACCACTAATGGTCTGGCATCACGGCAAGTCACTTGGCCTATGTGGTAGAGGGATTTTGAGGGTAAGTGGGGCAAATGTGGAGCTGGAGCTGGCAGTGTACGTTACCCTGATCCTAGTTTAAGCTCCTTGGGAGCAGGACTTGGTCCTGTTTCCTGCTTTATTCAGAGTGCCAGGCACACAGCTAAGCATGTGAGATACAAAAGGAACCAAGGTATGAACCGCGCCCTTAAGGAACTCATAATTTAGTGGAGTGAGATAGACCTGTAAACATGCAATTAAAATGCAGTGTAATAAGGGCTGTGATTGAGGAAGTAAAGGATCCCATGGAGAGACACCTGACTTGTGCTTGGGAGTGAAGAAAGGCTTTCTGGAGTGAATGTCCTTTCAGTTGGGACTTGAAAGATGGGTAAGAGTTAGCCTGTTAAAGAATATGGCAAAGAGAGTTCAGAGCAGAGGAACAGCATGTGCAAAGGTTCTGAAACAAGAGAGAAGTCAGAACCTCAGAGGAAGAAGGGGGAACAATGAAGCTGAAGAAGTTGACAGTGGCCTCTAAGCCATGTTAAGGAGTCAGGACTATCTTGGGGACAGTGGGGAGACAGCTGAAGAGTTTTGAGCAAAAAAGTGATGTGATCATTTAGGAACTGGGCATTTTCTACACTATCTTCCACACCGTCCAAGAAAGATAGTGGATCTGAAAGCAATTGAGCTTTTTGCCAAAATAAGTCTTGTGAGTCTCTTTCAGTCTTTCAAACTTTTCGTCATGTATGTAATAGCTGTTGAAATGTCCAAAAACAGATTCATCCTTTTAAGAAGGAAGAGAAGTTGCTGAAATCTCTATTGACCCATAGAGGATGAAAGAGATGCTGCTTTTATTATGCCGTAAAAATAACTGCAGCTTCTCTAGGTCTTTCTCCAAGGATACTTGGACCCATTCAACCCAACTCAATTTGTTCTTTGTTTTTTTGTTTGTTTTTGTTTTTGATCTTAAGACAAAATCGCCTTCTCCAAATATTTCAGCAAGGGATATATGGGTGTGCTCTACTGCATTTTCTACTTAAGACATATACATGGCAATTATGAAAGTCACGAATTAGTGAAAAGGAGAGAAAAATAATTGGAAAAGAGGTGTACTTCTATGCTGTGTAACAAATTCCCACAAACTTAGAGGTGCAAAACAACACACGCTTATTTTCTCACAGTTTAAGTGGGTTAGGAGTCCAGGCACAACCAGCTAGATCCTTTGCAATCAAAAGGTTGGCCAGGGCTGGGTTCTTATCTGGGAGCTCGACTGAGGAAGGATCCACTTCCAAGCTCACTGAGGTTGTTGTCAGAATTTATTTCCTTGTGGCTCTAAGACTGAGGGCCCAGGCTTCTTGCTGGCTGTTGGCTGAAGGCTGCCTTCAGCTCCTAGACACTGCCCTTGGCTCCTTCCCATATGGACCTCCTAATATGGCTACTTAACTGCTGCAAAGCCAGCAAGGGAGAGAATCTCTAGCAAGATGGAGTCTTATATAATGTAAAGTAATCATGGTAGTGACAGCTCATCACCTATGCCATGTTCTATTGGTTAGAAACAAGTCACGGGTCCCACCTACACTCAAGGGGAGAGGATTACACAAAGGCATGAACACCTTTGTTCATGGTGGGGGAGTGTGGGGGTCACCTTAGAGTCTGTCTGCCACAGATGGATAGAGAAGGGAAGGAAAAGAAAAGAGCAAGGAGAAGAAAAGAAAAATGGAGGCGGAAAATGTATCTATGTATAATGACACAGATCAATCACGTATTGTATGCAAGGTACTGTGCCAATTATCTTTGCATGCATTTTATCATTTAATCTTCCTCCAAACCCTGTGTGGTAGGCATTACTAATATCCCCACTTTACAAAAGAGAAAACTAGGGTTCAGAGAAGTTAAGTAATTTCTCAAGTTCACATGGTATAAAAAGTAAAACCAGAATTTTCTGTTAGATTCCATAGCCCAAGCTTATAACTGCTATGCTGTATTTTAAGAGAGCTGAGGAAGGGAGAGAAAAGGAGAATAAAAGAGAGAATGGAGAAATAAGAGAACAGAGTTTCCAAACAAATGTGAATTTGTTCCTAAAAGAGTTGGCAATCAATAAGGAAACCTGTAGGTCTACAATATATTGGATTGGTTTCAGCAGGAAGCAGCCAATTAGAAAAATGTGATCTTGAACGGAAGCCAATGGGACCATAGATGAGTCTGATGCTTCTGAACCCTTTTCTGGCCCACCTGAGTTTTTCAAAACCTAGAGCTAAACACTACAGCCAAGCTCTGCCCAGGGCCTTGGAGACACTCGGCTCATTCAGGCAGCATCCTACAGCCCTGTTCTGCTAAATTTCTGCAGGAGCACATCTGGGTCCAGGCAGCTGAACAGGGGCCTGGGCTTGTTTTTCACAGCTCATTTGCAATGTCCCGTTCTATTCCTGGACACTCTGCCCTTCCCAACTGACACTGGAGCTCAGTTTCCCAATAGCCACTTTAACGAGATGGCTCCGAAAGTGCTGCTCAGTGTCAGTCCTCGGAAACTAGCATTTTCCAACACTTGCTCTGAGAAGGATGGCTGAACATGGCACACCCCTGACTCCCCTCTTAGTGTCTTAAAGGGGCAGCTGCAGACACCACAGGAAGCATCCTCATGCAGACACATGCAGGGGATAACAAGGTGACTCACAGCAATGTGGAGGAAAGGAAGGGTTTAGAAATCGGATCCCTCTTGCACCAAGTCAGGGCAGGCAGGTCAGCTAGTCCCAGCCCCCACTCCAGCTGCCTGCACTATGTGACTTGACAAAGCCCCCAGCTGGTTCCCACCTGCCTGGAGGGAGAGATGAGTAAAACCATCGATCCTATGGTTCACGGTCAATCCTGCCAAGTCTAGCCAAGTGATAAAATTGTATTGAGTTCAAACTTTATGCAGAGCCTGAACCCTCAGAGGAGAGTCAAAGGCAACAGAAGACGTTGTGTTCTCATACTTGGGACAGTGCCTGGCCCTGCCATTTGCAAGCTGTGGGGCTGTAGACAAATCCCTGCTCTGGGCCTCACATCTCTTTCCCGACAGTGGGGATGATAAGAGGACCTGCCTCGTGAGCTGTTGTGGGGCTTAAATGAGATGCTGCATTAGGACATAGTACTCATTGGCTAATAAATGGACCTTATAGTGGGCATGAATGAATGGTGTTGACCTTTTTGAAAAGTTCGAGATCCGTGGTGAACAGCACATACAAATGCATAACTGTGCAGCTCAAGTAAGATAGTGACAGGTCTCATATACACCAGTAAAGTTGAACATTGATTGACTTTGAATATTAAGCAACTATAACAGTGAAGCCACTCACATAATGCTACATAGAGAGGGATCATTAATAAATGTAGGATGTTGCAGAGGAAAAAAGCCAGGACCTATCCTCAGACTCCATCACTTAACTTATCAGCTGTGTGACCTTACGCAGGTTATTTCTCCTCTCTGAGCTTCAAATTTCCTCACCTATAAAATAACAATAATACCTGCCTCATAGGCCGGCTGTAAGGATTGAATGAGATACCGCATCTAAACGTTGTTTAGCCCAGTTTCCGACCCACAGCAACCACTCAATAAGTGGTGACTTTTATTAGCTATTTTACAGACTAATGGAGTTTAAAAGGGAAACTAAAAGGGATTTTCTAAAATGCACTTGCCTAAGGGCTAAAATCACTAACTGCTTAGAAACCACCCTGCACTCCTCAAATTGAGAGAAAGAATGCCTCATTCATGTGCCCGATTGGGAATTTGAATTATCTTGTTCTAAATGGAAAAGTCAATGAGAAATAGAAGATATTAGTCATTGACTGATAGAATATCTACCAGCTGGAGAGAATCTTAGACCAAATTGACCAGAAGTGATTTAGCCACTGTCACCCAGTTAGCCCAAGCAAGACTAGAACATGAAACAGAACCGCACGTGCCTAAGCCCTCTAGTTGACAGCTAGGCTCTCTAGCCAGTTCTCCCCATGGTTCTCTAAGTTAAAGGTCATTTGAAACCATCTAGAGCTGACCCATTGTGTGATCCAGGGCATGTCCTTCATCTCAATTAGTGCTTTATAATAATGTGTGTTGGAACAGAAAGTCCCCGTAAAGATTTGCTCATCCACTCACCGCTTTCCCAAGTCTGGCTCACACTTCAATTTGTCTATACACACACTGGGCAGAGTAAGAACTTTTTACTGGGAAATGCAATCATGGATAATACCAGCACATGACCTAGGCCAAGCCATACCCTCATCTCATTTACAGATGAGCAAACTGAGGCTTGGTGAAGGCCACCTGGGCAATTAGAGGCAAGCAATGGATGAGCTGAGACCAGTACCCAAGTCTTATGATTGCTAGCCCAGGGCTCTTTTTCTTAGGCCAAACAACCTCCTGCACATTGCTAAAACAAAAGAAACAGCAAGCTAATGGTTGCCCTTCACCTACGCTTTGTTCTGACGTATATGTTTACTATTTTTCCACAGACTAAGAGGAAGGGAACTGACAGTTATTGAACACCAACTATATACTGTTGATGCCTTGCTTGCATTAAATTCTCATCACACACCTACAAAAATAAAAGCTAGCATTTATTGAGTACTTACTATGTGCCAGGCACTATTCTAGAGGCTTTCCATGTATTTGCACAAGGTACCCAGCCAAGGAAGTACACTGGAGGCTGAATTCCAAGCCTGAAATGGGACCACATCAGCCCCTTGGTAGAAGTGCCTCTTTGTATAGTCATCTGCCCAAAGAGACACCCTTTCCAAATACACACAAAGGCATGCATGGGTATGTGGTGGAGGTCCTTACAGCATCCCCATGGCTAGTCTTATTACCACTCACTTGCTAAGATGTCACAGCTAATTAGTGGTAGAGGCAGGATTTGAACCCAGGTACTCTCACCCTTAGCCTATACGTGGCCTTCCTGAGAGGCAGCTTAAAATAGGCTCTAATATTACACCTTGAGGACAGAAATTCTGACTGCCTTGTTCACTGAGATATTCCCAGAGTCTAGAATAGTGTTGGCACACACAGGCACTCAATAAATTTCTTTGACTAATTGACCCAAAATGTCTTGCTTAAGGTCACACAGATAGTAGGAGATACAGCTGGGATTTGAATGCAAATTCCTCTCACTCTAAAGCCCTTGTTCTTTCCATAGTAATATTCTGCCATTCTTAAGTTTGTTGAGTTTTTTGAACTCTACTTGTGTGCTCAGGAATGTGGGACTACAAAGATTGTTAAGCTTTAGTTCCTACTCTCAAGAAACTGGGATTCCAATTGTCGGTAAGAATTCATATTCCTGAGATCATATTTGCTGATTTCCTTAATCAAAGCAAGTCCAGATGGCATAAGCCCATGGTACATTTTAAGCCGAGAGTGCCTGTCTTATCTCCCAAACCCAGGGTTATAAAAGTGGCCCAAAGTCCATTGGCATGGTCTATTTCCTTCTATACACCATTGGCTGGGTGTAATCACAGAACACTGTTTCAGGGAGAAAAAATTAAATCTGTGCAAACTTGGCCGAGCCAAATCTCCATCCTAGCTTCTGTAGATTCCTTTGAAGTGATGTCCACAGATGAGTTTTTATATGTCTCTCCATGCCATCCTGCTTTCTCTCCGGTCTAAGAGTTCACAAAACATGAGATACCTAAGTTAGAAAACTACACTGAGAAAGTTGTGCTTCTAAAAGCAGCAATCGTGTTCTGATCAGGAACGTTAATGCAAGGTTTACCTCATTTTCCTACCGGGTTTTATTTTCTATAATATTTAGGAGGCAGGAGGTGGTTAGAAGAGAAGGGTGGTTTAAAAAACAAATTTCCAGGCTTAGCGGTTAAGTGCGTGCGCTCCGATGCAGGCGGCCCGGGTTCGGATCCCGGGCGCGCACCGATGCACTGCTTCTCCGGCCATGCTGAGGCCGCGTCCCACATACAGCAACTCGAAGAATGTGCAACTATGACTTACAACTATCGCCTGGGGCTTTAGGGGAAAAATAAATAAATAAAAAATTAAAAAAAAAAAAAACGAATTTCCAAACTCATTGGTTGAACCCCACAGGACTGTGTAAACAATCTCTTCATAATCTACATCAATACGAGCGGAGTTGTAGCTAGTTCGCTTAGTGTAATTGCAGGGCAGCTTTCTGCCAGGCTTTAAAGACAGACTTTGAAACGTTTCTGTTTTCATTTGCCTCCCTCTCTGTGTGGGGAGAGGCCCAGGCTCCTGGGATATGAGCCAGAGCTAAATGGGGGCCCACTGGAGAGAGAGGCACCAAGACTGGGTTCCTGTTTTGCTGTGTTCAAACTGCTGGGAGCACAAATATCTTTACCAAAATGGTCTCCTGTAGAAAGCTCAGGGCCTAGAACGACTGTCTAAATCCTCTCATCTTTAGATCAGAGACGAATTGATACAGCCATGGTCCTAATAAGGTTATAGCAAAATGTACAGCAAAAAGCTTCAGATTTTGCACTATAACAGTAGTTCCCCAAGTGTAGTCCCCAGACCAGCAGCATCAGCGTCACCTGGGAACTGGTTAGAAATGTAAATTATTGAATCCCACCCAAAACACACATGAGAAATTTTAGAGGTAGGGCCCAGCAGTCTGTGTTTCAACACACCATCCAGGTGAATCTGATGCACTCTAAAATTTGAGAACCATTTGTCTAGGGACATGACGTTGAAGAGCATAATTCTACATCCAGGAGATGAGAGTTTTCACTTTTTTTTTTTTTATGAGGAAGATCAGCCCTGAGCTAACATCCGATGCCAATCCTCCTCTCTTTGCTGAGGAAGATTGACCCTGGGCCAACATCCGTGCCCATCTTCCTTTACTTTATATGGGACACCACCACAGCATGGCTTGACAAGCGGTACGTTGGTGCGCGGCCCGGGATCCGAACCTGCGAACCCTCGGGCCGCTGAAGCAGGGCATGGGCACTTAACCGCTACGCCACTGGGCCGGTCCCGAGAGTTCTAACTTTTAGACAGAGATTTATTCAAGCAAACCATATCTAAACATTAAGACCTTTGGAGTTGAGCAGAGCAGGGTTCAAATCCAGGCTGTGCCACTCACCAGCCAGGGGGCTTTAAACAAGTTACTTAACTGCCCTAAGCAGTAGTGTGCTGGTAAATGTTTAACAAAGAGCTCTCTGTGGGAAATGTAGTGTTCACTGATTTCCATGGTGTAAATACCCCCGTCTCAGCTGATTTCAAGCTACCAACATGGTGGTCAGCCAAATCGAAAAATTCATGAAAATTTAACAATTACCTCTTATAAATCCATGCAAGCTGGTGCCAACACAACACTGTCTCTAAGATTCAATGTCCTCATCTGTCAAATGGATGAATTATAGTATTTACCTCATAGGGTTGTTGGAATATTGATGTGAGAAAATAATGGGAATGCACCTTTATTGAGCATTTATATGTGCCGGGCACTTAATATGCATTATCTCATTGAATTCTCCTAACCATGAGATAGGTACTGCTATTCCTTCCATTTTATATATGAGGAAACAGCTGAAATAACTAGTCGAAGGTCACACTGCCAGCAAGTGGGACAATCTGAGTCTGACTCCAGAGCCTGTGGGTGAGAGACACGTGCATAGACTTCTCAGCACAGTGCTCAGCACGGGGTGTCGCTCAGTACAGCTATTATCCTGACGGACATGAACTTCCTAAACGCCTCTCCACTTTGGAGGTAGGGATCAACAGTTCACGGTGAATGAAACTTCTCATCACATAAGCCACGTTCATTTTCTTCTGGGTGGAAGGGCCAGTGTCTTGTCCGTTTGAGCTACTATACAAAATACCACAGACTGGGTGGCTTAAACAACAGAAATTTATTTCTCTCAGTTCTGGAGGCTGGAAGTCCAAGATCAAGGTGTCAGCACGGTCGGGTTCTGGTGAAGGCCCTCTTCCTGGTTTGTAGCCAATGTCTTCTCACTGTGTCCTCACATGATGGAGGAGCTAGAGATCTCTGTGGGGTCCCTTTTATAAAAGCCCTAATCCCCTTCATGAAGCCTTCACCCTCACGACCTAAGCACCTCCCTAAGGCCCCACCTCCTAATACCGTAGTCTTTGGAGGTTAGGATTTCAACAAATTTAGGGGACACGCAACATTCAGACCATAGCTGCCAGGTTGCCTGATGAGAGAGACAGCTGTTGATTATTTATGAAACAGATGATGAGAGCCTGTAGCTAATCGGCAGCCACAGGTAACACAGCAACTCAGACTCATTTTAGTGGCATTGTAAGCTCTTCCTCTCCCCAGATCAATTTGGTGTATGTTTTTTCCAGGTGTTATCTGTGCTTATATATGTTTGTATGTATACATATAAATATATGGTATATATATACATACCCATATGCAGTTTTTTATTGGGTCATAGTACACATATGTTTTTGCAGTTTGCTTCTCTTTTTAACCTAAGAATATATCATGGACATCTTTCTGATGGCAGTCCACGCTGATCTATCTAATTCTCTCTAAATCTGCTTAGCATTCTACAGTAGTTGCATACCATTATTTATCTAACCAATCCATGACTGAAGGACATTTAGGCTATTTCCAGTTCTTCACTATTATAAACAATCCTGCACTTCACAATCTTTTACATAGATTCTTGCATATGTCTGTAGGAGAAATTCCTAAAACTAGGATTCCTGGGTCAAAAAGAACACATAGTTTAAATCTTGATCAATGTACCCAAATTGCCTTCTCAATATGAAATTTTAAGCTCCCAACATTCAAGAAGGAAAGCGCCTGTTTGCCCATACTCTTGCTAACAATTGGCATTCCTCTGATGATTTTTTAAAAACTTATTATTATGAAAATTTCTAAATATAAGAAATAGAGAAAATAATAATAATGGATTGTTATGTACCCATCACTTGGCCTTCACAATTATCAACATAAGGCCAATCTTATTTCATCTATACTTCACTTACTTTCTCCCCCTACTAGGTTAAATTGAGACAAAGCCCATATATTATTCTCTTTCATCTGTGAACAACTCAATAGTACCTTTACAAGGTAAGGCTCTATTTTTTTTAAACATAGCCTCAATACTATTCTCACATCTAAAAATTGCTTAATATCATCAAATATCCAGTCAGTGTTCCAATTGCCCCAATTGTCTCATAATTTATTTATTTATTTTTTTTGGTGAGGAAGATTAGCCCCGAGCTAACATCTGTTGCCAATCCTCCTCTTTTTGCTGAGGAAGATTGGCCCTGGGCTAACATCCGTGCCCATCTTCCTCTACTTTATATGTGGGACGCCTGCCACAGCATGGCTTGATAAGCAGTGCTCAGGTCCATGCCCGGGATCCAAACCCGTGTAACCTGGGCCGCCAAAGCAGAGCATGCAAACTCAACCACTACGCCACCAGGCCTGCCCCATCATAATTTGTTAATAATTGGTTGTTCGAATAAAGATCCACCCAGGTCCACACATTGTATTTGGTTCATATGCCTTTTAAGTCTCTTTTAATCTCTAAGTTTCAAACACACACACACACATGCACACACACACTTCCTCTTCTTTTCCTCCTTGCAATATATTTATTAGAGGAATTGGGTCATTTGTCTTATAGTTTCCCATTTTCTACATTTTTCTTATTGCATCCCTGTGGTGTCATTTAATATGTTCTACAGTCCTCTTTATTTCCTGTAACTGATAATTAGATTTAGAGCTGTGCTGTCCAATATAGTAGCCACTAGCCACACGTGGCGGTTTAACTTTAAATTTAGATTAATTAAAAGTAAATAAAATTTAAAATCCAGCTCCCTCAGTCACATTATCTACATGGCAAGTGGTCAGTAACCACATGTGGCTAGCAGTTCCTGTATTAGACAGTACAAAATAGCACATTTCCATCATCACAGAAAGTTCTATTGGACAGAATGCTTACAGAGGCATCATCAGATCCTCTGATGATCAGTAAATTATTTTTTTCTCATATATGCTCAAGAGCAAAGATGAACACCCTGAAGTTTGTATTACTAGACAGGCTCAGGTAACACAAGAGAAGTAACTAACATGTGCTAGACTCTACTCCTGCCTGTTTGAAGTGGGAGCCACCTGTGTTTACAAAAGATGATTAGACGTTTGTCATGAGTGCCTCAGATATGTATCAGATTCTGTGGCGCTAGAAGGTCAGCAGCTCCTCAGCATGCGAGCAGCCCTAACCCTTTCCTGCCTCCTTGGAGGAAAATGAGGGAATCAATGCTAGTCCATAAGGCTTAGTCGTGCAATTATTATGGAACATGCTGGTTCCAGGATATTCCTAAACATTCTTCCTTTTCCCAAAGGTACAGCTGCTTCCTGCTGGAGCCTTCTTCCTAACTGTGCCTTTGTCTTGGCATGTGTGTAATAAGCACATTTCATAGCACACCAAACAGGTTTCTCAGCTCACTTCTGTGACACTTTGCAAAGCCCAGAGGGGCCATAGCAAGACAGGGGAGGTGAGAAGCTGCAACCGACAATGGAGGAATCTGGCTGACTGCATTCTAGCAGGAGCCTCCCCAGGTTCCTGAGAAAACTTCAACCAATCTATGAGGAAATGGATACTTAGGGGTCCTGATAGGAGACTGTATAGAAAACAAAGCATTCAGTGAATTTGAGGTAGAGGGGCCATCATTCATGGATTCATTCATTCTAAAAATACTTTTTGGGCCAGACACTGTGCTTGGCACTAAGAGGAATGGTGAGCGAGATAAAAGTTTATGCCCTGGCAAAGTTTGCAGTCTGATGGAGGAGGCAGATCAATAAATAAGCCACTTTAACACCATCTGACAGATACCATGATGGGGGTGCTAGAGAGTGTCATAAAAGCACATGGGAGAGATTCCTGAACAATAATGCGCATGTCTTATGTCTTCCCAACTCCATATTCAGTGACATCAAGTTGGAAACCAAGCTGGGAGCATTTATACTGTGGAAATTGGCAATCACTACAAATCAGAGCCTTTTTCTTGTTTTTTTTTTTTTTTGAGAGCTGATTTACCACTGACTGAGGGTGAAAGTAATGAAATGAGTAGGAACCCTGGGCAGCAATTATCAAGGAATGTCCATCCACAACAAAAAAGATTTTTGAAAGAGTGGCTCTATTACTTTTTCTGCCGTCTGCAACAGGCCCACCCAAAGCCAGCCCTTAGGGAAGAGAACAGGAGGGCCACTCCTTCACACCGAGCCGTTCCGTTCCCAGACGTGCCCGAGGACTGTCAGTGACACCTAGGTCATGAAAGTGAGATTGGAGCCTCTCAGATCAACAGCTGCCAAGAGCTGCTTTCTTTGGCTCATGTGGCCAGTGATAAATTGGATTTCAATGTTCTGAATAGGCAGAAAAAGATATCTCCTTGCTCCCTTCTGCTCCCATTCCCAGAGCTGCCAGCTGGCATTTCTTGTCACTCATCATGGCTGGCTGCAGTGGGGATTATACACTTGATGAAGAGGACATGTGGGAAAGAAAAAGTCTTCAACAGTGGGAGTCTCCAAGGCGGGTATTCGTTGGAAAAACTGGGATATGGATATAGCACAAAGCACATTTTAAAAATGGGGGCTTTTTAAAGGGTGACCTAGAAAAATACTATATTTATGTGTGGCTAGCATGCCTGGACACTCCTGAATCCTGGAGAAATAACCGTTTGGCAGGTTGGAGTTTTATGTCAGTAGCAGAGATGGTGAAATATCAAAGTTGGAGTTGGATTTACGTGGCATGGTGTGGTTTAATATTTATTCATTCATTCATTCATTCATTCATTCAACAAATACCTATTGAGTGCCTACTGGGTGCTACTAGAATGTAAGTCCCATAAAGGCAGAGATTGTGTCTGCCTTATTTACTGTAGGCATTTCAGGACATTTCTGTTGAATGAATGAGTGGATGGCATCACTTTGCCAGGTGTTTGTGTATAAAGGTGAACAAGTCATAGGCCTACAGAGTTCAGATCTGGTGGGCAGTCAGACAAGTAAACCAGCAATTACAATACAAAGTGATGAGTGCTGTGATAGGGGAAGTACAGGATGCAATGACTCACAAAAAAAGGAGACCCAGCTCAGCCTTGGGGGAGGAGATAGTCAAGGCTTTCTGAAGACAGAGATGCAGCAGACGTAGAGGCAATGCCAAAGATACTGGCAGCTATCTGGATACGACCTTTCGGAGAAAAGGAACTGTCCACATATTCTGCAGTATCTCATATTCCTAGGACTACTGACTCTATCTCAGAGTGAAAAATGATTGCAAATAACTGCTGCAATACTTCTATAGCTTAATCATCAGAGACATTTTCCATTTCTCAGGGACTTTCAGAGGGTTTCCCTAAATTCAGGCTTTCTACTGAAATGACCCTGTGTTCAGTGGGACAGATGACATGTGGGTCTTTAGCATCTCTCTGATGTACAGCTACTCGCTCCTAACATGGGGTCCAGCTCGCTGGGCAAGCAGGGTACTTATTCTCCAAGGTCATGTCTGTTCCTTTGGTATAAATGAGAGGAGTGCTCTAAATGTTGATTTGAAAGAGACAGGTAAGCAGCAGATTTGCAGGTCTTGGTGGTGAAAATCTTGGCTTCAAGGACAGTTAAACTGAAAGGGAAGAATTCTAACTGCCCGGGGCTTGCTGTTTTCAACAAGGGTCGTGCAGGATTTTTCCTTTGGTATCACCAAATTAAAGTGCAAGTGGGTATAAACATGCACACACACCAACATGCAAGTCCTAAAGGATTGAGATGAACTAAGAAGTAACAGTTTGAAATCAAGATGTAACCTTTTGACAATGGAGGACAAGCCCAGCCACTTTAGTGCTCCTCTTCCCAGTCATTTTCCCCAAGGGTCTGGGAACATTCACAGTCACTCCATTCCTCACCACAACAGCCTGTCCTGCTGGTGGCACCTTCACTTCACCGGCAATTCTGAGGAAGACCACATACACAAAAGTAGAGAGAATAGTATAATAAATCACCCTCTACCTATGACTCAGATTTCAACGGTTATCAACATTTTGCCAATTTGGTTTCGTCTCATCCACACCTTTATTTATGGAGTATTTTAAAGATACTCTTGGAGCTTTGATGGTTCACCTTAATATCCTGTTATCTTTAGAGTTGGAAGGAATGGTAAAAATCACCGTCTTCACTTTGCAGTTGAGGAAACTGAGGCCCAGAGAGGTTCAGTGCCTCACTCAATGACACAAGTTTCTAAGTTGTGTATCACACCTAGGGGCCACCTCCAGGCCCCAGAACAGATGGCCTCATTATCAGAAACATCTGCTGTTTGCGTGGGTCATGTTGTCACTAGTCATTCCTCCAGGGGAGGGGCTAGTGGTGGAAGGGTTGTTTGACTCATCTTTCCTCCCTCTGCATGGTGGATTTGGCTCAGTTTCTCAAACCATATGGAAAAAGACTCATCCAGGGCCAGCCTGGTGGCTTGGTGCTTAAGTTTGGAGCTCTCTGCTTCAGCGGCCCAGGGTTTGTGGGTTCAGGTCCCAGGCGCAGACCTACACCACTCATCAAGCCATGCTGTGGTGGAAACCCACATGCAAAATAGAGGAAGATAGGCACAGATGTTGACTCAGGGCCAGTCTTCCTCAGGCAAAAAGAGGAGGCTTGGCAACAGATGTTAGCCCAGGGCCAGTCTTCCTCACCAAAAAAAAAAAAAAAAAAGACTCATCCACCAGGTGCCACACCTATTGGAAAAGCTCACTCTGGAAATGAGGATAATGAAAGGGAGCAGAATCACCTCCCAGGATGAGTGAGATAGCTCCTTCCTTTGTCCTTCAGGCTTTCATGCACCTCTTGCCCTTCCTCACAGGTGCCCTGTGCCCTCCTAGGGGAAGAGATGACAATGGAAATGCTTTGGTTCCATGGAGAATTCAGTGCTATCCGATTGAACATCTCTAGGACCTGGCACCCAACCCATTTCAAAAGCAATCCCAACTATTATTAAGAACCAGCTTGTGTTAGGAGCCAGGGATATGGCTATGAACATGTCTGGGATTACCTCCTAATGATAGAGAGTGAGCTCACCCCAAGGCAATATCAAAAAATATTTGGAGAGGGGGCCAGCCCCAGGCCTAGTGGTTAAGTTTGACATGCTCCACTTCAGGGCCCTGGGTTCGGTTCCCGAGTGCGGACATACACCACTCATCAGCAGCCATGTTGTGACGGTGATCCACACACAAAATAGAGGAAAATTGGCCACAGATGTTAGCTCAGGGCGAATCTTCCTCAGCAAAAAAAAAAAAAGTGTTTGGAGGGAAAAATGAAAGCATGCTAATGGTGACCTAGAAAATGGGTTGATGATTGTGAGTGGTTCTTTCTCTCCCCCATGGTGTAAATTCCTGCTTCCTTCGCTTTTTCCTGCTATAGGACCCCTAATAACCCAGGAAGGAGGCAGGAGGGACCAATGGAAAGAAGTCTGCATATCTTGGGTGCTTGTTTGATATTCGATTAAGAAAGGAAAGAAGAAATGCCATGCCCACTGACTCAAAGTGGCAGGAGATAGATTTTTGTTGTTGTTAGTGCCATTGAGTCGATTCCAGCTTCTAGCGACCCGGCATACAACAGAGCAGAGCCCTGCCCAGTCTTTTTTTGCATAGTCCTCTCATCTTTCAGTGCTATATCAAACAATGTTCTGCTGCTATTCATAGGGTTTCATGGCCAATTTTTTTGGAAGTGGGTGACCAGGTCCTTCTTCCTAGTCTGTCTTAGTCTGGAAGCTCTGCTGAAACCTGTCCACCATGGATGACCCTGCTGGTATTTGAAATACTGGTGGCATAGCTTTCAGCATCTTGGCAACACACAGCTGCCACAGTATGACAACCAACAGATGGGTGGTGTGGTTCCCTGACTGGGAAACGAACCTGGGCCACTGCAGTGAGAACACCAAATCTTAACCATTAGACAACCAGGGCTGGCTAGGAGATAGACAAAGAAGGAAAGTGTAGAGTTGTGATGTCCTAGCTCTCTACCTAGGACTGGAAGAAGAGAGGTGTGAGACAAAAGACTGAGGGGAGAAGAAATAAAGAGAGAAACACATGACAAAATTCACAGAACAGAGTAGACTTTTAGATATAGATGTTGGGCCAATAATAAGAACCTTCCTTACATTGGTTCCCTTCCCATCTCTCAGTGTTTCTCATCTTCCTATTCTTTTCCTCATAAAACTTACTCCAACTTATAATTATATTATATATTTATTTTTAAGTTGGATCTTTGTTTCCCCAACTAGACAATGTCTGGCATAGTTGGCACTCAAAAAATATTTATTGAAAGAATGAATAACAAGTGGAGCTGGAAAAGTCAGGCCAGAGAGTGTAACAGCAAGCTCATTACTCCCCTCTCCTCCTTTGGGCAAAACTGTAAACATCCTTATTTATTGAACACTTATTATTTGCCAAGCATTCTCCTAAGTATTCTATGTGATTTATCTCATTAGTCCTCTCAACGAACCCGTAAGGAAGTGTATTCAGAGGTTCCCAAGACTCCCTCAGGTTCAGGGATTCACTAGAAGGGCTCACAGAATTCAGCAAAGCTGTTATACTCATGGTTACAGTTTATTACAGTGAGAGGATAAAGATTAAAGTCAGCAATGGGAAAAGACACATAGGGCAGAGTCCAAGAGAGACCAGGCACAAGCTTTCAGTTGTCTTCTCCCAGAGGAGTTGTGCAGACAGCACTTATTTCACCCAGCAACAATGCGTGACAACACACATGAAGTATTGTCAAAAGGAACTTCTCCCAAGACTTGATGACCAGGGTTTTTATTGAGGGTCAGTCAGGTAGGCATGACTGACTTCCCAGGTGGTTGACCTTAGTCTCCAGCCCCTCCAGAGGTCAAGGTTTTACTGCATGACCCAAACCCTCAACAAAAATTACGTTGGTAGCTTAAAGTATCTGGTGTGTCCCAAGTCCCCAGATAAATAAAGTCTTTCTGATCAGGCAGGATATTCCAAGGACTTGGAGACTATCTCCCAGGTCGAGGGCCAAATCTTTCAATAGAATATGCAGGGTTTGAATAATGCAGATTTTCTGAGTTTACTGCACAAAGAAGTATTAGCATTAGCCCCAATTTGTGGATGATCCAAACTAAGGATCAGGAAGGCTAAGTGATTTGGCCAAAGTTATGGAAGCCAGAACGCAAACCAACATCCTACTTGACTATAATATCTGTGGGTTTTGCACCCTAGTACCTCCCCTGAACAAGTAAAATTCTCTGCAAAAAGGAGAAACTCGCAGAGAGTGTTTTATAAGCCTGGCCTCAAATTTGAATGCCCAGATTCAGGGATTTCCACTTAGGAAGATAACAGTACCATGAACCTTCTGGTGGTCTCAGGGCCCCAAGCAGCAGATGATCTAGGATTTGCCGAGGCCAGCCAGATCTGATCCCGTTGAGTGAGTTCTGGGGGCTTCTCCTTCCTCACCGGAGAAGGAGAAACATATGCACAAGGGCCGGCCAGCACTTTCTAATATACCCCCCATTGCCCTCAACAAATCTGCTCCAGAAGTATTATTACAGTGAGGGAGGGAGGCAGCGTGGCTGAGTTGGCTAAGCAGGAACTAGGAAGTTAGGATCCAGGGCAGTTGGTTGACCCTTTGTCTCACGAGTAGAGTGATACCACAGGGGAAGTCACGCTTACCTTACCCAGCGTTCCCAAGGCCTGTTCTCTAGCCCTGCAAAGTGGTCCAGATGCAAATGCAAAATCACGTTAGCAGAGTAAAGCTTCTGAGGAGCCAGTCAGCAAAGAAACTTGTGTGACTTGGTGTAACTCAGTGTTTCCTGAGCTTATTTAAGTATGGAACCCTTTTGAGTGTGTGCAGCATCAAATTACTAAAATATGACCAAAACGCTCCTTTTTTACTTTCCAGCTCATGCCAATAGATCTGCTTTCAGGAAATTATTATCAGTCATATTTATTAACCTTGCATGCATCCTTTTCCTCCAGGAATGGCAATTCCTAGATGTTTCTTGATTATTTCACAAATTCGTTCATCAAACATTTATTCAACACCTGCTTGTGCCCAGGCCTCAGAAGTGGAGGTACAGATGCTTCAGCTACAAATCTTGAATTCTCCAGCAGAGAATTCATAACCTGGTAAATGATAACTTGAGCCAAAGGCCAGGATGTTTTTCCTTGGCTCCATTGTGTAGTAATGGGCAATCTCACAACCAGCTTGGAGAGGTAAAAAGTTAGCTTAGTGTGTTGGTTTTGGCCCCACCTGATGCCAGGAGTACAGAGAACTAGGCCAACCCCTTTCTAAACAAGTGGGAAGTGTCAGTGGTGCGTAGTGAAGAGCTGGTTACAGAGGGGCAGGTTCAGCTCTCACCCCAGCTCAGCTTTTTCTCGTGTATGTGTCACTCTGGTGATTCTGCTCCTCTTAGGCTCCTTTTCTCTTACCCGGTTATCAATCCACATGCCTCCTTCATTATTTTCAAATTGGAAATAAGCTCAGGGCTCACTGGCAACTGGACCTCCTGCTGTTCCTGAATTCTACTATTTCATTGTTATGCATTTAGTTGTGTCTGAGTTTTTAATATGTATTAGTCAGGACTTGTTCAGCTTAAAGTGTCAGAAATAACTCCAAGCAGTTTAAGTAATAAACAATACATTGGGGATATGATCTCGTTTAACTGAGTATCCTTCAGCCATAGCTGGATCTAGGCGTTCAAATTTTATTGTCAAGGCTTTATCCATCTAGTTACATATGTATCTCACTATATCTCTAGTTCTGCTGCCTTCTACAGCTTCACTCAGGCAAGTGTGTCTACTGGTTGGGAAATATCGCCACTGGTAGTCCAAGGCTTATCACCTCAAGGCTGATGATCCAAAGTAAGAAAGACTCTCTTCTTGGTGTTTATATATCAAACTTCAAAGAACATTCTAATTGGTCCGATTTGGGGCACAGGCCTGCCCTATACCAAGCACTATGCTGGGGGATTTGGGTGCCCTAACTGGCCAGCCTGGGCCACATACCCCTGTGTGTGTGATGAGACCAGAGTGATTGATGTGCCCATCAGAAGATGGAGAACAAACAGGTGGTTCCTCAGAGAAGGGGTGCTTGCCATAATGTTATTACTAACACACATAATTACTACAGCATAATTTTACTACTAATGTCTGCATGCCCCTGTTTCCTTGTTTCTGGATTCTATGCATTATGCCTCTGTCAAAAGCATGGCCCTCGTGGCTTTCAGCCCCTACTGAGGTGACCAATAAATAGACAAATTACAGGAGCATAAAAGTCTTGAGGCTTTTGAATCTTGGAAAAGGAAAGCTTTTTAGGCACACACAAGCTTCCACTGGATTATCTGTCTTTCTGAAAAACACTGGGAAAAAAGAGTTTGGTAATGACCTGGCTGTGAGACCTCCACACCACTTTGTCCCCATTCCCCCTCCTGCCTGCGCCTATAGAGACAGAGAACAATTGTGAGTGATAAAAGCTATTCCCAGCAATACAACAGGTGATAGCTGATGCGGAACTCGAGTCATTTTCCCTTGAGAGAACAGTTGAGGACCAGATAGAATGAACCAGCTGAGTCTCTTCAGGTGCTTAACTTTTATGCGAGGGCTCTGGAGTTCAATAATTCATGCTAATACAGCCAGCAGCAAGCAAATTGCATTCACACTCTATTCGGATTTTGATTACAAAACAGAGCCCCAAATGAGTTTTATGATGGAAAGACATACTAGGTGACTTCAGCTGGATGAAAGGGAATGAGGGTGATAGAAGCACTAGGGCTTTGGTGAAATGAGCCTAAGTCAATCTCGAGTCTGCATACACTGGCTATGTGACCTTGCGTGGTGACATTGAACATCTCAGAAGTTCTGTTTCTTCAGCAATAAAATTGGGTGATACCACCTACTTCATAGGACTTTGAGATCATATGAGTGAGATAATACATGGAAAGTACATTCATGCAATAATGTAAAAAAATTTCTGTGGCTTGCTAAAACCACAATAAATGTTAATTTCCTTCCTCTCTCCTTATTCTCTCTCTCTCTCACCACCCTCCTTCCCTCTATTACAGCATGGAAGCCAATGTTTCCTGTAAGTATGAATGTAGAACTGAGAATACCAGGGGATGGGTTATCTAGAATGAAGAGAAAGAAGATGAAAAGAGCCTTCATGTTAAAAATAAAATTTACAGTTTGCTTCCAGAATACTTACCTATACTGAGGGGAGATGGAGAAAAAATTAAAATGGTCAGGCAATTAGTACTATCTCAGAGTTTCAAAGTTTATGCATCTTTAAAGAGATTTAAGCATTTTGTGCAATTTTAGTTTAATATACTTGCTCAGTGGTCATTAAAATACATAAGCTAATTGCACTGGAATGTCTTCCAGAAAAGAAAGGAAAAAAGCAGCTTAGCCGTTTACAAAACCTACATCAAAACTCCATTGCTCCCATTTTAGTTACAATAAGATATGACTCAGACCAGGGGCATCAGACTTGGATGCTGAGGGAGCTCGATAAAAATGAAGCTACTTGAATCATACTCCAAGAGATTCTGGTCGTGTAGGCCAGGGATGGGGTCCAGAAATCTGCATTTTTAACATCTCCAGGGATTCTGATACAGGTGAACCACAGACTCCATTTTGAGAAACACTGTCTGAATGGATAAGAGCTTGGGGCTTGGGGATAGACAGACCTGAGCTCAAATCCTAAATCTACCATTTTCTAGCTTCATGAACTTGGGCAAATTTTTAATCTCTGATCCTCGGTTTTCTAATCACAAGTTGTTGTGAGAATTAATATTCTCACAAAATATATTGTGGAGTGCTTAGTACAGTGTCTGGCACATGGGAAGAAGCACTCAATAAATATTAGCTATTGATACTGTCATTATTATGCAAAGTCAAAGGGACTTCGATTCTTTTTTTCTTGTTTTTTCATTCTTCCTTTCTCTCCTTTTTTCTTTCCTTTTCTTCTCTTTTTACAAATCCAAACTAACAGTGCATTAAGCAAGATGGAAGTTTACTTAGCTTTCAGACAAAAGTCTGGAAGTAAAGTAGTCCAGGACTGGTCTGGCAGCTCTGCAACCCAGACTACTTCCTTCCCTATTTAGGTATGACCCTTATCCACATTGTTCAAGATGGCAGCTAGAGCTCCAGCAATTGTATGTGCATTCCACACAGCAAAACAGAGGAAAGGAAAAAGAAAATCAGTCTCTCTCAGTAAGGACACTTCCTAAAAGTTGCTTATACACCATTGGCCAGAACTTTGCCAGAGAGGCTTGAAAATGTGACCAGTGTTCCAAGTGGTCATGTACCCAGAAAAATGTGATTTATATTACAATGGAGAATTAGAAAGAAGGAATATGGAGGGACAACTATTGTTCCCTGGAATACCCAACCATAGGAGTTTAGCAGATTCAGATCATTTCCCAGAAATCCTCTGCTCTGATCCTGCTTCTGCTTGCTTATTTCTCAGATAAGGAACATCTTCTCCAAAAAGGTAGTTGCATGGTTTGCTGATCCTGCTCAGCTTGGCTTATCTTCTTCCTAAATTCCTCCCATGCCTTTCACTTCTCATCCCTCAGCTTTATTCGTTTTCTTTTTACTGTCCAATTTTAATAGGCAATACAACTATTTCATTATAGAAAAGTTAGAAAACACTGCTAAGCACTTAGGGAAACAATTTTTTTAATGTTCAAATATCTCACCACTTAGAAATAACCACTCTTAAAATGTTGATGTATAGCCATCTAGCATTTTCCCCAGGTGAGAACATACATGTGTATTTATAATGAAAGCCTCGTCTACATAACTGTTTTTAACCTCTTCTATTATACTTACCCATATATTTTGAGTAACTCTCAATGTTATTAATTATAGATGAACATCATCAATTTTAATGACTGTAGGGTTTCCCATTGTGTAGGTGCATCATAATTTATTCAACCAATTTCATTTATCCACAGCACTGTGCTAAACCTCCTAGTACATACATCGTTGCTTACTTGTCCACTAGTTTCCCGAGGATGAGCTGTGTTCCTGTGGTTTTCTAACTCTCTAAGCTCTCCTTACAGTATTCAGGGACCAGCAGAAAAGCACTGCTCTACCATCCCACCAGCAAGGTGCTGTTCAGGTCTAGTCTCTACCCCTAAGCTGCTTGAAATTCCCTTTAGAATGAACCTTGCAGACTCAGAAGGTCCTTGAAGAACTGAATTAATGCCCCTTCTACCCTCTTATGAATAACAAGACTGCCACCAGGAAAGGGGACTACTTCACCCCATTGCTGAGAAAAGCACGAAATAAAACACAATCCCAGGCAACACTGAAGGGCTTTCTGTTAAACCTAAGTTATCAGAACTGTCAGTTTGCCAAACTGACTTCAAACAAGACCAGAGTGACGCCATTTCTGTGTGGAGAAACCAGTTCTAATTAGAAAAAAATGCAATTGATTGAAATAATTACTTAGAAAGACAACTGACTTGACAAATGATGATTCTTTAGCTAATTTTTTTAAAAAAACTGATGATTGATCTCTGTCGTTTTTAATCTCAGTTGCACTTCCTAACGATCCAAACACTCATGAGGTTTACACTTTCTAGAGAAGGCTGAAGACAAATGTTGCATCACTTTCATATAGCACTTTCTATTTTCAGGGAGTTCTTTTGTTTGTTTGTTTGTTTTGCTTGTTTGTTTTTTTGTGTGTGTGAGGAAGATTGGCCATGAGCTAACATCCGTTGCCAATCTTCCTCTTTTTGCTGAGGAAGATTGGCCCTGAGCTAACATCTGTGCCCATGTCCCTCTATTTTGTACATAGGACGACGCCACAGCATGGCTTAATGAGTGGTGCGTAGTCCGGCTCTGGACCCAAACCCGCAAACCCTGGGCCACCAAAGCAGAGCGGGCAAACTTAGCCGCTACACCACCGGGCCAGTCCCTTCAGGGAGTTTTTACCTCAATTTTCTTCCCATCAATACTGAGGAGTAGGTAGAAATGATATAGTTAGCCCTCCATTATAGATGACGACTATAAGAGATGTCATTCATTGAGCACACACTGTGTACCAAGCAATATGCTAAATGCGTTAGGAACATAATTTATTCCTCACAACTACCCTCATGAGGTGGGTATTCTGTTATTGCCCCATTTTATAAATGAATATGATTTAAGAAAGATTAAATAACTTGTCCGTGGTCACACAAAAGGAAAGAGGTGGAGCCAGATTCCAAATTCGTATTCAGGCCCCAGAGAGAGTCACTGACTCACTCAAGTTCACATAGTTGTGGAGTCAAGTCCGAAACCCTGTTCCTGGCATAGTGGTTAAAAACAAGGGCTCTAGTATCAGGTAGCCTCAGTTCAGATCCCATAGCTGTCATTTCCCCGCTGTGTCACCTTAGACAAGCTACTAAACCACTCTGTGCCTCAGTCATCCTATCTTAGAGACGGGGATAATAAGAGTGTCTATCTCAAAGGTTAAATGGGATGATCCACATCCAGCACTTAGCACATAGGAAGTGCTCAGTGGTTAGTTATTAATATGATACCTTCCATCTCTCCAGCCTCTAAGCTAAGTACACATGTTATTGGTCTGTGCCACTGCAGGTGCCTCGAGCAAAGGCCTTATGCAACTACCGAGGGCAGAGTCCCAGTGACCTGAGGTTTAATAAGGGAGATGTCATCCTCCTCCGGAGACAGCTTGATGAGAACTGGTACCAGGGGGAGATCAATGGAGTCAGCGGGGTCTTCCCCGCCAGCTCCGTGGAAGTCATCCAGCAGCTGCCCCAGCCACCCCCACTCTGCCGGGCCTTGTACAACTTCGACCTACGAGACAAGGACAAGAGTGAGAACCAGGACTGCCTGACCTTCCTCAAGGTGAGAGTCGGGGGGCTGCCAAAGTCACCAGCGACCACATAGAAACTGGCAGAACCTGGAGGTGTTCGCTTGATATTTGCTGATTTTTTTTTTAATTATATGTATTTGTACACAAATGTGTGTATTTATGTATATATGTGTGCATGTATATGTAATGTGTGTGTATAATTCAAACCACATAGAAGTGCTGTCACTAGAGAAATCTAATGAGTTTGATAGGTATCCTTAAACCTTTTCTATCGCAATTACAAAAATAAGTATTCACACATTCATTCATTCATTCATTCTACAATCACTTTTGAGCACCTATTCTCTGCAGGCACTGGGGATACAGCATGAAGGAGTCACATTCCCTCCCCTCAGACGCAGTGGTGGGAGAAACAGACGTGGACAGAAAATGACAAACACAGGTTGATAGCGTGCTGTGCAAAACTACAACTCCTGCCTCTTCATCTGTATCTGTAAGGGTAGCCTTGCTGACCAAGTTCTAACCACCTAGTTGTACTCACTTGTTGTAAACATCATTCTACTCGTTTTGTTCTACTCGTTTTGTTGTAGACATCGTATTCAATGCATTTGTCGTAAACTTTGCATTCAAACACTCCAAACACACACCATAACATAATTATACCTTTATACATAAATAACCTCTTACAAGATATATTTTCTGAGCACATTAACTACCCCGAGATTTTTTTGCCTCTTTTTTTATTGGATGATTCTTCACCAGGTACAAGTAACAACACTTCTACTAAAGCCTAGACTACTTTAATTCTCTGTATTCAGTATTTATTATTCCTTAAATGTTCAGATTTTCTCATAGAAACCAAAGTTGGGGTGATTTTCATTCTTTGCTACTTCTGATAAGTAGATCAAATACAAGTGGAACTGCTACACAGCTCAGGAAAGGTCTTTTGTTTCGTAAAACATTTTTATTCACCACTACCAGAAATGAGATTTACTTCACATTCCCTCAAACTAGACAACCTCACTGTCCTCCATATTCTGACATACTGACCATTATTGTCTTGGCAGCTCTGAATGAGTCCCCTATGGAAGGTTGTTCTGTAGCCCCAACTGCGAAATCTATACTTCAACTGCAGTTAGAGGAAGGGCAGTTCAACTCCACAAGTATGGATTGAGTATTTACTTCGTGCCAGGCAGTAGACAGTGGGCTGTGGGGACACAGCTGGTTTTTACCCTTCTCTGGGAATTTGCAGACCAGGACACTTACTCCACCTGCTCACTCCTTCATTAAGCCCATCCACATGCCAAGTTGTGCACTGGGCATAAAGTGATGAGTCATTGTCCCCACCTTCACGGAGCCAGCAGTCTAGTGGAAGGAACAGACACAAATGGGAAATTATGACAAGGAATCAGAAGAGAGAATTTGATCCATTCTGGAGGGCAATGGAAGGCTGAGACTATAGTAGGAAATCCGGTGGTCTTCCTAAATTCTGCATGTTCAAATTAAACACAAGATCTTCTCTCCTCAAACCACTCTTTTCCTAGTGTTTTCTATCTCAATAAATTGTACAATTTATTCACTCAGTCATTTATTCGTGCATGTATGCATGCATTCAAGAAATATTTATTGGATGACTACTAAAGGGGAGCCACTGTATTAGGTGCTGGAAACACAGAAATGAACAAAACAGATACAGGCACATGGAGTTTATGGTCTGATGGAGTGGGCAGGCATTAAAGAAATAATATCCTATAAATGTGTAATTACAAATTGTAATAAGGACAGAAAAAGCTAAGAAAAGGTATAATGTAGTAGTAAATTTAGATTTGGATTCATCTAAATTACTGAGGGGCATGGATCAGAAGGTCAGAGAGATAGTGGATGAATATCCAGGTTTAGATTGATGAACGAGTATGGACGTGGAAAGGTGTCCCTGATATGGTATTAAGAGAAAAGTCAATGTGTCCTGTATGACTGTATTTGCATGAAGTACAAGAAAAGGCAAAATGAATGTATATCCTGGGAGTCAGAATAGTGGTTACCTCTTGCTAGGTGATAGGAAAGGGTACAAAGGAGCTTCTGGGTGCTGGATGTGTTCTATATCTCTTAATCTGAACGGGGTTTCGTGGATATAGTTAACGTAAAAATTTATCAGGCTTTACATCTAAAATTTATGTACTTTATTATGTGTACATGTGTATGTTTCTGGAAACAATTTTAAAAATTAGTATGTTTATATGTATATATGTTTTATCCTCATAGAAAAGAATCTGAGGGAAAATGTGTTAACCAAAATGTTAACAATGGTTGTATCTATGTTGTGGTAGAATTTTTTCTTGGTTTTGCTTATCTGTATTTTCAAATGTTTCTACAAGTCTACGTATAACCTTTGTAATGACAAAAATTTGAATAAAAAGTCATTTTACAATTAAAAATTGAATAGGTTCTGAAAAGTCTTCCAAATCACAATGAAATTCATTCTTCCTTTTGTTAAAGTCTGTCTCCCTCTGGCTTCTATCTTGATTTCTCCACCATGTTAATTTAAATGAAAAGCCCAGATTCTTCTGGTGATTGAAAATTAACATTTCCAAGTTTTCCTGTTGAATTCCATTAATCTTCCAACTTATTTCTACTCTTCTTATGGTCTTGGTGACTCAAATACTGCCCTTTATGGAGAAAGATCATTTTAGCAGGAAGAATTTATAAACAAATCATGAAAGAACTACATTCCTTATACCTTACACCATCTGGGACTCCAAGCTGATCTCCATTGAGGGGTTTCAACACCTGGAAACTGAAAGTAAATATTGACCATGAGACTTTCTCTCTTTCAGGATGATGTCATCACTGTGATCAGCCGCGTGGATGAGAACTGGGCAGAAGGAAAGTTAGGAGACAAAGTAGGCATCTTCCCAATCTTGTTTGTAGAGGTACGTGAGTATCAAGTCTACATCTGATTCAAGCTTACTCAGAAATAATCACGTGCCACAGTGATTCCTGAGAGTAATTCCTATTTGATATGAGGCTTATTTCAGAACTAACTGAAGTCTCTAAAGAAAAGATGCCAGATGATAGTACCCAGTTCTGGCAAGAGGGGGGAGAAATGGACCTTTTCTGCTGATAGGAGTGTAAACTGGTGCAATCTCTCATATCCGAACTCAAATAAACTCATATCAAGAACGTTAAAAATGTACATCTCCTTTGAGTCAGCAATTCCACTTCTGAGAGTTTATTGTAAGGAAATATTAAAATAAGTGTGCAAAGATACATGTACAAAATATGCAAAAATGTTCACCACAGCATTGTGTATAATGGTAAAAAAACAGAAATAATCTAACTATCCAACAATAAGAATTTAGTTTTTAAAAATTATGGTGATAGAAAAATATATATCCATTAAAAATAATGTTATAGATGAATATTCAGTATCATGGAGTATTTGATATTATGGAAAGATGTTTGTGATTTATTGTTAAGCAAAATAAAGCTGAATGGGTATAGAGTTGCAGATTTAGAAGATGAAAAAGTTCTGGAGATCTGTTTCACAACAATGTGGATGTACTCAAAACTACTGAACTGTATACTTAAAAATGGTCAATATGGTAAATTTTATGCTATGTGTTTTTTACCACAATAAAAAGAAACAAATTGAACTATATAAAACTAGCTTTATAAATATATGCATGTATATATATATGGATAAAGGACTAAAAGGAAATGTACCAAAGTATTAACAGTGGTGATCACCGAATGATGAGATTTTAGATGATTTTCATTTTCTTTGTATTTTATAAATCTTCTGACATGAGCACATATTACTTACTGTTGTTTTTTAAAGAAAGAAAGAATACGTTAGGCTATTTACCTATTTCTCCAATATAATAATATCACCTGGAGTCCCTAACCTAGCCTTCAGCCTCGCCCTAGCTTGAAGCAAGTCATTACAAATTTAGAAGTGAGATTTTATTGTTTAACTGCATTGATTGGGTGCTTACCAGGCATAAAGCATTAAAAGTGAGCAGTGGGGAGCTAGGAAAGAAGTGAAAGGCATGCTCCCTGCCCTCTAGTAGGGTGGGGTGAAAACAGAAGACAGGCGTGATTGGAGAGAAGGCCAAGTCTTCCATTCATAAGAGCCAAAGCAGGTTCTGAAGGGCATGGCGTGCCCGGAACGCTGTCCAGCTTTCACAGTTCTTTATACCCCGTCTACTCAGTCAGTGTGGAAGGGGAGAAAAATGGAAGGGAGGGGTGGAGGAAGGGTCCAGAGAGGCTGGTCTTCTTACTGTCTCTACTAAACGGTATTCTCATTCCTAGTGCTTTTTCTCTTGCTGAGGTCCCTTCCAGGTAGACCCACCCAGTGCTTTCTACTTGTTCAAATTTCACTCATTTTACAAGGCTCAGCTAGAACCCCACTTTCTCCATAAAATTTCAGCAACTACTTGAACACTCAGTTGTCTCTTTCTTCTCTGAGCACCTGATGAGTGTGTTGCTTATACTTCACAGGCTAGCCTAACATAGAACAGGTTAAAAAATTAGCTTAGGGGCTGGCCGGTGGCATAGTGGTTAAGCTCAAGCGTTCCACTTCAGCGGCCGGCCCGGGGTTCACAGGATTGGATCCTGGGCATGGACCTACTCACCACTCATTAAGCCATGCTGAGGTGGTGTCCCACATAGGACTAAAAGGACCTACAACTAGGATATAAAACTATGTACCGGGGCTTTGGGGAGAAAAAAGAAAAAGAGGAAGATCGGCAACAGATGTTAGCTCAGGGCTAATCTTCCTCAAAAAAAAAAAAAAAACTACCTTAACAAGTGAATGATTGAAAAAATATCTGAGAGGCGGTCAGACTAACCAGGAAAAAAGTTAGAGAACAAACCATACACTGTGACCCCATCCTAAACATATATTCAATCATTCAACTAATTTTTCATTGACTGCCTGCTATATCCGGTCTTGGCCTAAGTTCTAAAGATACAAGACAGATATGGGCCCCTACTTTCAGGGATTGTAAAGTCAGACATTAACCAAGTAATTGTGTGGTGAAGAATGCAAAGAATGAAGTAAAGGGAACTATTGTGGGGAGAGAGAGTATGATGTGCAACTTCATCATAAATGTAGAAATCATACAAGGGTCAGCAAATGCCTCTTAAGCCAAGATCTGACAGATGATTAGGATTCATGTAGGTAAGCATGGAGGGAAGAGTGTTTTAAGGAATGGAGGTAACATGTGCAAAAGTCTTGGAGGATGAGGAAGTGTGATGTGTTCAAAGACCAAAAGAATACTAGAGCTGGAGTTAAGAGAATAAGAGAGTGACAAAAAATGAAACCAGGGAAGTAGACGGGAGATAGATCACAGACAGCTTTGTAAACCATCCTGTATTAGTCAGGGTGAGGTAGGTTATTCTATGATAATAAACAGCCCCTAAGTCTCAGTAGCTTAACAAAGAAAAAGTTATATGTTCAGCACAGAATGGTGGAGGCTCTGCTCACGTAGTTACTTAGGATCCCAGACTAGCAAAGTTGGAGCCGTCTTGTAGCTGCACCTTCTGGAACACATGGACTTCCTAGTTTCCCCAGCAGGGGAAGAGTAAAGAAGAGTGAGGCATATGTCAGCAAAGGCCTTAGCTCAGAAGTGACACTTGTCACTCCTGCTCATAGCCCATTGGCCTGAACCAGTCACATAGCCTCGCCTGTCTTTAAGTCAGCTGAGAAATATAGAGGAGTACATGGAATGTTTGGTGAGTATCATTGTCTCTACCATATCCTAAGAAGTTTGGACTTGACCCAAAAATCAGTAGGTCATTGAAAGATTTTAAGTGAGGCAATGACTCCTTCAGATTTGGGTTTCTTAAAGACTGCTGTAGCGGCAGTGGGAAGAATAATTTGACGGAGAGAGAGCAAAAAAGCAGAAAGACCAGGTAGGAGGCTACTGTGTGGCTCAGTTAGAAAATGATTGTGACTTGGACTAGTAGATTGGAAACAAGTGGACAGATTCAAGGACATTTTAGAGGACTGGGAGGTTGACAGAAGTGGGGGATAGGGGAGAGGGAGTGGTCAAGGATCACGCCTCACTTTCTGATTTGTGTGCCTAGGTCAGTGGTGGAGCCGTTTGCTGGGTCAGGCAACATTTGCTGCAGGTGAACAATTACATGATTGGGAGACAATGGTGAAGTCTCCAAGCGCAGAGATCAACTACAACTAGTACCTAGTCGGACACATAGGAGGTGCTTAAATTTTTGCAGATTAGAGCTTGCGTGGTCCCCTGCATTATTTCAAGAAGCTTCTTCATAGCTCTGGGAAAAAAAGGCACCACTGATTTTATTACCTATTTCTGCTACCCTTTTGTCCAAAACTTCTACATTTAATGATTATTCATTTGAATATTCTCCCCACCACTTTGCCTCTAAAATTAGTGATTACAAGAACCCTCAAGATTATCATCAAACTAGCCACTGATTCATTTGTTCTCTTAATTGCTAGGAGAGGAAAAAGATAATCAAGTGGTTGCTAATCTGGGAACCTGGTTTTCAAAAATTACTTGAAATCTAAATTGAGCTTTTTAAAGCAGGACTTAAATTTTGACTCTAGTCATTTCATTAAGACTAACACTTGCTGAGAACTCTCTAAATAAGTTGTGAATTACCAGTGCCATGCAAAACAATTGGAAAGACAGAACACTTTCTTATGAGAGTGACGTGGTTTTTTTTGGCATAAACAGGATTGTTCTTGTTAATGTATCATTTGATTTATTAAATTGCACCTGGATAAAAGGTGGTAAAACAAACACTGAGCTTACGCCCATTCTTGTCAGGACTTCTCGGGCGGGGCCTGCCTCGGTTGTATGAAGCTTGCTCAGCCCAGTGAACCTCTCCAAGGATATTGCTTCAAATGAGTGGGTGCAAATTTAAAAGATCTGCAATCCTTCCCCAACTGAGCCATTAATCACATTGGCAGAGAACAGAGCAGACCGAGAGTCACATGGGACCTTTTGTCAATGTTGCTGATGGAAATGCTGACGGAGTTGCTTAGCTGGGGACAGAACAATTAGGCAGAGGCAGAAAAAGATTAACTTATTTCATTGTAGCTGTGAATGACCATAAAGAACTTTACTCATTTAACTCCAAGAGTGTATATTGTCCTCATACTGGGTGAACAAGAGAGGGATAGGTGCTCTGGGGAATATAAGACATTGTCCCTAGTCCAGACTGCTGTCAGAGCTTGCCTAAACAATTTCAGTGACTTCCTAATTGGTCTCTGCCCTTCTAGTCTGGCACTTCTAAACAACAGCCAGAATGAGTTTTTTATGTATTTACTTTTATTTACATACAGTAAAATTTACTCTTTTTGGTGTCCAGTTCTATACATTTGATAAATGCACGCTGTACAACCACACCACCATCAAGATATAGATATAGGGCCGGCCCCATGGCTTAGCTGTTAAGTGCACGAGCTCCGTACTGGCAGCCCGGGTTTGGATCCCGGGCGCGCACCCACGCACCGCTTCTCCGGCCATGCTGAGGCCGCGTCCTACATACAGCAACTAGAAGGATGTGCAACTATGACATACAACTATCTACTGGGGCTTTGGGGGAAAAAAAGGAGGAGGATTGGCAATAGATGTTAGCTCAGAGCCAGTCTTCCTCAGCAAAAAGAGGATTAGCACAGATGTTAGCTCAGGGCTGATCTTCCTCACGAAAAAAAAAAAGATATAGATATATACTATTCTATATCTTGACGCCAAAAAAATACGGGGGCATGCTGCCTCATTGCAGTCAACTCCTTCCCTGACTCCCACCCCTGGCAACCACTGATCTGTTTTCTGCTCCTGCGGTTTTCCTTTTCCAGAAAGTCATAGAAATGGAATCATACAGATGTAGCCTTTTGAGCCTGGCTTCACTTAGCATAATGCATTTGAGATTCATCCACGTTTTTGCCTGTGTCAGTAGCTCATCCCTTTTTTTTGTTGACTCTTATCCCATTGTATGGATGGGCCAGAGTTTGTTCATCCATCCACCAGCTGAAAGACATCACAGTTGTTTCCATTTGTTGGCGACTATGAATAAAGCTGCTGTAAACATTTGCATACTTATTTTTGAGTGAGCATGTGTTTTCATTTCTCTTGGGTAATCACCTAGGAGTGGGATTGCTGGGTCACATGCTAAGTACGTGTTTAACTTTGTGAGAAACTGCCAAACCGTAGCATGAGCTTTTAAAAACATAAATCAGTTCGTGTCACTTCTCTACCTAAAACCTGCCAAAGGCTTCCTGTCGTGCTGAAAATAAACTTGAAGCCTCCTTGCAAGCCTTTTGTGATCCGACCCCTGCCTTCCTCTGCAGGCTCATTTTTGCCAGCTGCTCCTCACTCACTCCATTCCAGCCTTCTCTCTGTTTCTTCCTTGTCTTTTTTGCAAACAGGCTGAGTTTTTCCCCTCTTTAGGATCTTTCCGCTGGCTTATAAGCCCCCTGCCTGGCATGTTCTTGCCCTGTCTTCACATGACTGGTTGCTTCTTGTCATCTGTGTCTCAGCTTCAATGTCACCTTCCAGCAGGTCTTCCTTAACGCCCCCAATCTAAAGTAGCCACTTTGGGGCTGGCCCCGCAGCTTAGCGGTTAAGAGCACGCGCTCCACTACTGGCGGCCCGGGTTCAGATCCTGGGTGCGCACCGACGCACCACTTGTCCAGCCATGCTGAGGCGGCGTCCCACATACAGCAACTAGAAGGGTGTGCAACTATGACATACGTAGTTGACATATGTAGATGACATAGTTGACATACATAGCTTTGGGGAGAAAAAGGGAAAAAAAGGAGGAGGATTGGCAATAGATGTTAGCTCAGGGCCGATCTTCCTCAGCAAAAAGAGGAGGATGGGCATGGATGTTAGCTCAGGGCTGATCTTCCTCGCAAAAAAAATAAATAAATAAAGTAGCCACTTCCCCAGCCACTCTCTATCACATCAGAGCACTTATTACTCTCTGATATTTTCTTGTTTGGTTGTTTACATGCTAGCTCTGGCATTTATAAGTCACCCCTCTGGCTTCAGCTCTCTTATCCTTAAAGTGGACATAATAATGCTCCTTCCCCTACTTGATGATTTTTTTTCCACAATATTACAACCTTCTTGAGGCAGGAACTACATCTTCTTCAAAATTTTCTCTCTCAATTTATTCTATTCTATTTCAACTGTCTACACATTGTCATTAAAAGGTTCTTAAATGGGCGAATTCCCCTTTACCTCTATAGTTGAATCTCTAAATTAGAATGCGACAAGTGGTTTTAGAGAGCAACTGGTGACGATCTTAATGATGGACATTTAAGTAATTGTCCTGCACAGTTTTCACACAAACCTCTGTTTTGTCAGCATATTTCAGAGTTCTGAAGGAAATGGACTCACAGGGACTCTTGGTGGGTGGGGAACTCAAAATATAATGCAGTCATTATCAGTTGTGCTAGAGCTAGCTGATACTGGGCTGCAGGAGCTGGTTGTTACATTTTCAGGAATTTTGCTAGCCGGTTGTTAAACCATTGGCAGATATTTACACCACAGAAATTGGAAAACTCTACAAATCAGGGCTGGTTTTTTTTTCCTGATTTACCAGCACACCACTGACTGAGAGGTATAGAACAAGAGAGAACGGTGATAAGATGAAGGTATTTAAAGGAAGTAGTAAAAGATGGTCTTAGCGTAAAGATTCAGGGTCCTGAGTGGATTTACATTCTGGCTCAAACACTTATCAAATATATGAACTTGAGCAACTTCATCCACTCATTATTCTTCAAACACTCGCTGAGCATCCACTCTGGGATAGAGCAGAGAATAATGTTTATAAGGTCCCTACCCTCAGGTAGCTAACAGTCCAGTGGGGGAAAGAAAAATAAGTGATTACAGTATGGAGTGAAGACTGCCATGATGGGAAAGTGTAGGGGCTGCAGGAGCACAGAGAAGGGTAAGCAGCCAACCCGATGGGGGACTCAGGGCTGGATGAAGGAGGAAGGGAGTGTCCACTGGGTGGAAAGGAGTGGGATGTGGCTGGGAGAAATGGGTAAAGGAAGAGTGCTCCCCATCAGGGAAGAGTATCATGGCTTATTTTTAACCCCTTTGGACCTCAATAAGAGAGTAAAAAAGTAGTACCTACTTTGCAAGAGAGTTGTGAGAATGTATTGATATGACAGAGTAATTGGGACATATTGATAAAGACGGAAGCTGACCAAGGAGTGGTGACTGAGTTGGTGGCATCGGCACTGGCTTCAGACTAGCCTGGGTAAGACTTAGCTGCACACGTTAGATCAGAAGATCAACTTCTCATCGGACGTTTTGTCTTTTCAGCCAAACCTCACCGCAAGACACCTCCTGGAGAAGAACAAAGGCCGTCAGTCAGCCGGCACAAAAAGCCTGTCCCTGGTGTCTTCATCATCCAGAGGCAAAGCAATTAACACACCCACCCTCCGAAGGGGCCCTGGGTCCAGGAGGAAGGGACCCGGGCAGTTCTCCATCACGACAGCCTTGAACACTCTCAACAGGATGGTCCATTCTCCTTCGGGGCGCCATATGGTGGAGATCAGCACCCCAGTGCTTATCAGCTCCAGCAACCCCTCTGTGATCACCCAGCACATGGAGAAAGCAGATGTTCTTCCCAGCTCTGTGGGGCAGGTAGGGAACAAACCCCTGGGATAAGGGCACCTTGGAGTTGGGCAAGTGATCCATACCATGTCACAAGCACTATTGGATGTTTAGTACCTGCTAAGCACCCATAATGCATTAACAATAACTAACGTCAGATGTATTATGTGTCAGAGCTGTATACACATGATCCCATTTCATGCTTGAAACAGCCTGTAAGTTAGGTATTATTATTGGTATTCCCATTTTACAGATGAGAAAACTGAGGCTTAGAGGACTTAACTTGCCAAATTCTCACAGATCCTTTGCTTCTCCATACTAAGAGTTGTGACATAGTTCCTGTCGCTTAGAGAACTTCCCTCCAAGGAGAGAATGGCACCCATTTTGTAGAGAGGGTTCTGGCATCACAATTTGACATTCACTGTTCCAACCCCTGGCAATGTATTAGGCATCGTGTGAAAGGAAGGAAAAGAAAGAAAAAGAAACTATGGGTTATTAGGTGTTTTCAGGACTGGCTACATAATTTGTAGGGCCCAGTGAAAAATGAAAATGCAGGTCCCTTGCTCAAAAATGATTAATAATTTCAAGATGGCAGCAGCAGAGCATTCAACCAAGTGAAGGGCCCTTCTGAGCAGAGCTCTGTGTGACTAAACATGTCACACACCCACGAAGCCAGCCCCTGGGTGTTTTCACATGGAGCATCTAATAAGATACTGTATGTAAAGTGTTTAGCACAATGCCTGGCACATACTAAGCACCCTATCAGCATTAGCTGTTAGTGCTGTTGTTATTAAGCCTGGTGACTGAGTTGCCAACTGAAGGGAGATAAGCCAAGGGGCGGTTGTGGCACTCCGGCAGCAGAAGTACTTCTAACAGCCTGTGGCTATTTAGGTTGAAGGGTACTTTAAAAGGTGAAGGACTGGAGGTATGAGGCAAAGTAATTAAGAAGAACTGCATGTTGGGTATTCTGCTGAGAACACTCTTTGGAGCCACGCAGGTGGCAACTTGAAAGGACAAACCTCAACTCGCACTGATGTATTTTTTTAAAAGCTGTAAGTCTTGTTTTTAAACATGAGTCTCTACCTTGGGATTAAATGGCTTAATTGGACTCTAATCCCTTTTTAACAAGACGAGGAGGAGGAGAAAGTCAAGGGCTCCTCAAAGACCTGTGTGCTGGTCTAAAAAGAAAACAATCACCTCCTACAACACTTTATATCTTCTGCCACTGTCTGGATCTCTAAGAGGCTGACTGTTCATGTAATTCTGCCCACCGTCTGCACTACATACAGACGCATACACACGAATACACTTTGCTCTCCATGTACGCTCTCCTTGCTTGAGAAACCGTAAAACTCGCTTCCAACACACAAATTCCAAATGCTTTTTTACAAGTACATACACGCTTTGTGCCCAAAGTTCTCCCTCCACCACACACACACGTGAACACACACGCACTCTAAAATGGGGGCCTAATGACTCACAACTAAGCCAAAGACTAACAGAATTTTTCTGAAATCATTCTTTATATATAGACATGGATATATAAGGTACAGCCCACACTCAGTAGATAGAAGCTAGCTCACTCGGTGGTAAGTTGGCTTCCCAAAAGATTTAGCCAAGAGCCACTTTCCATTTGCCTTTTTAATTCTCCTTCTGGGTCGTTTGCCTCCTCTACAGAGAGGCTGGACCGGAGTGGAGAATCCTAGTAGGTTTCAAAACAAGTAGTATTCCTTCCTAGTTTTTACAAAAAGTGAGAATTCCAAAGTATGGCCTTTGCATATCTTATTCCCAGGGAACCAATGCATAGTATTGATAGCCTCTTCTCAATTCAGATGGCTTTGGGTTATTAGTATTTCTACATATTTGCCCAGGTATTGTCAAAAACACACTCTTAAAAAGTCCCATTTATGAGCTACAGCCAAAGATGAGTGGAGAGCTGAACAAATGACAAGGTCTCCTGCTTCCTCTGTCTCTAACTCCTTGAGAGCTGTAGTTGGATCTAGCTTATCAAGCTCCCCCTACCTTCTTCATCCCAGCACCCCGCACAGTGCCTAGTCCTGAGTAGGTGCTCAATAAATCAAGGAATCCAGACTTTTGACTTAAACACCTGGGCAGATGGTGGTGACATATACTTAGGGAAGACTGGAGGAGAAATAGTTTCCTGTAGAAAGATCATAGGTCAGTGTAACTCTTACAACCAATAAACATCTGTTGAGTGCTTACAATGTAATAGTAACCATGGTGAGTACTTGGGATTCTACTACCAAAACAACAAGATCAGTAATAATAATCTCAAACATTTATTGAAACTAATGGTATATATAGATGATAGATAGAGAGATGATTGATAGATAGATAGAGATAGATAGATAGATAGATAGATAGATAATAGGTAGGTAGATAGATAGATAGATAGATAGATAGATAGATAGATAGATAGATAGATAAAGGAGGGTTAAAGAGTCAGTTTTCTGAAATCATCCCAGTTAAACAGCCCTGTCCCCCTCCTATGGTATAGAAAAGACCTGGATTGTGTTTTGGGTCTTAAACACCAAAGGGTAGCAATTGCTACCTTCTTGTAAAGGGAAGCCACAGCAAGGAATTTTGTTTTCCTGTTATCATTATGTCTTCCCACCTGTGGGAAACCACCTGACACATCTGGCTAGAATATAAGGAAATGACCTCAAAGACAAACTTTGGACTAAAAACAACTGTACTTGAAAATAATTCAGGATTAGACCTGAAGAGGCTGAGCAGTTTCCGTGGAAAATTGCTCTGGAGGACGTTAAGTAGAAGGATTGGAACCAATGCAGTTGGCCTTTGGGAGAGTTCTGGAGATTATCTCTAGGTCTGTCTAGGTCTGATTATCTCTAGGTCTAGGGAAGGAATGCCTTACAAGGAGAAAGAAATTCAATTGCCCGGGACACCAGTTAGAAAGAAGGCCTTCAACAATGCCTCTTAAGGGGAAGTCACAATTGCCAGGCCTGCCCTGGTGATTCTAAAATTGACTTGCTCAGGATGTGGAGCCTGTTTGTCCTATCTTGCACGCTCACAGAACGCTGAGGTGTTCTTGTTTTCTCTAACACTGGGCTTCCTAAGAGGTTCTGCTCCCTCAGTATACCCCCCAGGGAACTCAGCCTCTTCCTCCCCCACCTTACCTCACTACCAATTCCCTCAACCCCCTCCTTCAGCCTGCCCCTCCTTCTGTATCTCAGATCCGGGATAGTGGAACTGCTGTACAACTACAAAGCCTGTCATCATTCCAGAGTTCTCCCTTTCCCTCACTTCCTACATCCAGTTAGTCAGCAAGCTCATTTTGCCGCCTAAATAGTTATTGCTTCTGTCCATTCCATCCCACAGCCTTAGTTTTGGTCCTCATCTCTTGCCTCAACTATTGTTTCAGCCTCCTTCCTGGTCTCACAGAACCTTGCTCAATCACTGCACCTCACCCCCCAACCCTTCACCCCCAACCGCTCTTCCAATCTGGCCTCCATAATCATCTCTTGAAAACCCAAATCCATTCAGCCATTTCTCTTCCCCAAACCACCAGTGGTTCCCTACAGTCCTCAGAAGCAGTAATATCTGCTTTATTGTGTGGCCATGAAAAGCTAAAAACTATAATAGATGATTTACAAACATTATGACTATCCTCACAACTGTTCAGAGTAGTCATTGGTGTGCCCATTTTACCAAATAGGAAAACATGGGGACAGAAAGATTAGGAGCTTGCCCAAAGTTTCAAAGCTGGGAACAGAGCCAGGATTTGAGGGCAGATGTGTGCTCTCTCCCCTAAATAAGTTAAGACATTCTAGAACCTCCGTGACCTAGCTACACTCCCCCTTCCAGCACCCCCAGACCTCCCTACACACCACAGATGTGTACATACACATGCAGATGTGTGCATATACGTACACACACACACACACATGAGCATGCACACACACAAAAGTTGAAGTGATCTTCTCAACAGTCCTAAGCACGGTATATACTAGGCCACCTCTTTGCCTTTTGTCCTTGTACCCAGCAGAGTACCTGCATTATTCTGGGCAATAAACAAATGTTTGTTGAATAAATAAATGCTGTTCCTCCTGGAATTTACTTTTGGTGCGTTTGTGTGTCACAATCATGTCCATACCCACAACGCCCTGTATGTGTATCATTTCTGCAAGGAAGCTCTCGCCACTCCATCCCTGCAGAATTACTATCTCCCCGCGCTGTTCACAGGACATTGTTTATACAGGCATATCTCGTTTTACTGTGCTTTGCTTTATTGTGCTTTGCAGATACTGCATTTTTTACGAATTGAAGGTTTGTGGCAACCCTGCATTGAGCAAGCCTGTTGGTGCCATTTTCCCAACAGCATTTGCTCACTTCATGTCTCTGTGTCACGTTTTGGTATTCCTCACAATATTCCAAACTTTTTCATTATTATTGTATTTGTTATGGTGATCTGTGATCAGTGATCTTTAATGTTACTATTGTAATTGTTTTGGGGTGCCACGAGCCACGCCCATATAAGACGGCAAACTTAATCCATAAATGTTGTGTGTACTCTGACTGCTCCCCCGACCAGCCGTTCCCTATCTCTCTCCCTCTTCTTGGGCCTCTCTATCCCATGAGACACAACAATATTGAAATTAGGCCAATTAATAACCCTACGATGGCTTCTAAGTGTCCAAGTGAAAGGAAGAGTCACGTGTCTCTCATTTTAAATCAAAAGCTAGAAATGGTTAAGCTTAGTGAGGAAAGCACATCAAAAGCCGAGACAGTCCGAAAGCTAGGCCTCTTGTGCCAAACAGTTAGCCAAGCTGTGAATGCAAAGGAACAGTTCTTGAAGGAAGTTAAAAGTGCTATTCCAGTGCACTTTGATACGAATGATAAGAAAGTGAAACAGCCTTATTGCTGATCTGGAGACAGTTTTAGTGGTCTGGATAGAAGATCAAACCAGCCACAATATTCCCCTAAGCCAAAGTCTAATGCAGAGCAAGGCCCTAACTCTCTTCAATTCTATGAAGGCTGAGAGGTGAGGAAGCTGCAGAAGAAAAGTTTGACGCTAGCAGAGGTTGGTTCTTGAGGTTTAAGGAAAGAAGCCATCTCCATAATATAAAAGTGCAAGGTGAGGCAGCAAGTGCTGATGTAGAAGCTGCAGCAATTTGTCCAGAAGGTCTAGCTAAGGTAATTAATGAAGGTGGCTACACTCAGGATAAAACTTTAATGGATGAGCGTTTGGTTCTTATGGATGAGCAAAGAAAGTAGTGTCTTGAGATGGAATCTACTCCTGATGAAAATGCTGTGAAGATAGTTGACATGACAGCCAAGGATTTAGAACATTACGTAAACTTAGTTGATAAAGCAGCAGCAGGGTTGGAGAGGATTAACTCCAACTTTGAAAGAAGTTCTACTGTGAGTGAAATGCGATCAAACAGCGTTGCGTGCTACAGAGAAATCGTTGGTGAGAGGAAGAGTCAATGCAGCAAACTTCATTATTGTCTTATTTTAAGAAATTGCCACAGCCACCCCAACCTTCAGCCACCACTACCCTGATCAGTCAGCAGCCATCAGCATCAGAGCAAGACCCGTCACCCCCAAAAAGATTATTCACTGAAGGCTCAGTTGATGGTTAGCATTTTTTAGCAATAAAATATTTTTTAAATTAAGGTATGTACATTGATTTTTTAGACATAATGCTATTGCACACTTAATAGACTACAGTATAGTGTAAATGTAACTTTTATATGCACTGGGAAACCAAAAAATTCATGTCACTCACTTTACTGTAACATTTGCTTTATTGTGGTGGTCTGGAACCAAACCCGCAATATCTCCGAGCTATGCCTATACTCGAGTTATAACACATTCTTCTTGGTACTATACATACCACGTATATATCTTATCACCATGCTCACGAAGATTGAAAACTTCTTAAGGGCAGGGTGGTATTTTATTTGTTTAAAATGTTGTTGACTTTGCAAAACCACAATAAAGGTTTCTAAGAACACATTTTGCCTCAAGAATCAAAAACAAAGACAGAGGCCTCTGACTTTTTAAAATAATTACCAATCCTTTTCTCCTCTTCTGATTACCCAGAAAACAAGAGATCAGACAGAGAAGAAAAAGGCAGTCACTAAGGAATGCGATTCCCTCCCCCACGCCTCCTCCATCCCATCCCAGGATGATAATGACAAGTCCAAGCATCTTTCCTGGGCTCCTGGGAAGATGAGCTGTCCTGCACCTTGGGGAATTCTGAGATCTAGAAAGCCAACTCCCCTTTCATTCTTATATTTGAAATATTCTGCATAAAGTAATTTTTAGGAGCTTGAACTACAAGTCCAGATCCTCTCCCTTTGTCTTCATCTTTCGTAGGAATCTCCCAACCCGACTTTATGGTACTCGGGACTGCCATGAGAGATGGGTTTTACTTAGTATTAAGATAGTTTTTGTCCTATGGACACACCTCTAGTGCTAATTTATATTTAAGATTCTAGCTAATCCTCTTTCTAAGGTAATTTACAGAAATAAATATATCCTATGCTTATATTCTTGCATTGATATATCCCAATATAAATTTCTTTCATCTTTACATTTTCACTCAACAAATCCCTACTCATAAATGAAGTTATCAGAGCACTCTTGAACTGACTGGAGAGGTCCCAAAGAGTTCTGGGTAGAAAAATGGGGAGGCTCCATTAAATGGACATCTGTCCCCTCAAACCATTCTGTTCCATGTCATCATATGCCCCAAAGTGCCTTTTAGGGGGCCTAATAGGTGCTTGAAATATGTTTGTAAAATTTTTAAGTGTATTCCCTGGGAGGAGACAGCCCCTTAAACTGTTCTCATAAATGATCAGTTAATGCCTTAGCAGAAGTTCCCTGGCAGATGTCTGAAAGCAAGAAAGGACATAAGGTAGGTCCCAAGGGCGTCTGCCGCCCTCTGCTCTGCCAGATCCCACAGGGGAAAGAACTATCACGAGCCATCTAGAGAAGCAGTGTTGTGTGCAGGAGAAACACTCCAGCCTTAGACCCAGATGCCTCTTCCCCATCCCAATGGTGAGACTTTGGACAAGTCAGTAGCCACTCTAACCTTCGGTTTTCATCAAAAAACAGGAATAACCCCTACCTCACAAAGTTGTTGGGAAAATCAAAAGATGTAAAGTGGTTGGCTACCACTTTTATTTTTGTTGTTATTATTAAGAATTTTAGCAGTCAAGATTTCTTAGCAGTTCATTGCTAGATTTCTTTTCAAGCACCACCCTGTACATTGCTTTGAACTTTTTTCTAACAGAAAATTTCAAGCATATATAAAATTTGAAAGAAGGGTATAATGAACCCTCCTGTATACATCTCCCAGTCTGATTTCAGTTATGTCTCCACTCATGAACTTGCTCCCCAATTGGGTTATTTTAAAGCAAAGCTCAGATATCAGATCATTTAATCCATACACATCTCAGTATCTCTTTAAAGATTTCAGTAAGTATTTTCTTCTAAGAGTTTAACATAACCATAATACCATTATCACACATTAGAAAATGGACAAGGGGCCGGCCCCGTGGCGTAGCGGTTAAGTGCTCACGCTCCGCTGCTGGCAGCCCGGGTTCGGATCCCGGGCGCGCACCAACGCACCGCTTGTCAGGCCATGCTGTGTCAGCGTCCCACATAAAGTGGAGGAAGATGGGCACAGATGTTAGCTGAGGGCCGGTCTTCCTCAGCAAAAAAGAGGACGATTGGCATGGATGTTAGCTCAGGGCTGATCTTCCTCACAAAAAAAAAAAAATGGACAAGAATTTCTTAAAACATTAAATGTTCAGGCAGGGTTCAAATGTCCACATTTGCCTTATAAATGTTTTTTTACAGTTATTTATTTTTTTTTTTTAATTTTTTGTTTATTGCAGTAACATTGGTTTATAACATTGTAAAAATTTCAGGTGTACATCATTGTACTTCTATTTCTGCATGGACTACATCATGTTCACCACCAAAATACTAATTACAACCCATCACCACACACATGTGCCGAATTATCCCTTTCACCCTCCTCCCTCCCCCCTTCCCCTCTGGTAACCACCAATCCACTCTCTGTCCCTATGTGTTTGTTTATTGTTGTTATTATCTACTACTTAATGAAGGAAATCGTATGGTATTTGACCTTCTCCCTCTGACTTATTTCACTTTGCATTATACCCTCAATGTCCATCCATGTTGTCACAAATGGCTGGATTTCATCGTTTCTTATGGCTGAGTAGTATTCCATTGTGTATATATACCACAGCTTCTTTATCCATTCGTCCCTTGATGGGCACTTAGGTTGCTTTCAAGTCTTGGCTATTGTGAATAACGCTGCAATGAACACAGGGGTGCATGTACCTTTGCAAATTGGTGTTTTCAAGTTCTTTGGATAAATACCCAGCAGTGGAATAGCTGGATCATATGGTAGTTCTATCCTTGATTTTTTGAGGAATCTCCATACTGTTTTCCATAGTGGCTGCACCAGTTTGCACTCCCACCAGCAGTGTATGAGAGTTCCCTTTTCTCCACATCCTCTCCAACACATGTTGTTTCCTGTCTTGTTAATTATAGCCATTCTGACGGGCGTGAGGTGATATCTCATTGTAGTTTTGATTTGCATTTCCCTGATAGTTAGTGATGTTGAACATCTTTTCATGTGCCTGTTGGCCATCTGTATATCTTCTTTGGAGAAATGTCTGTTCAGGTCTTTTGCCCATTTTTTAATTGGGTTGGTAGTTTTTTTGTTGGTGAGATGCATGAGTTCTTTATATATTTTGGAAATTAAGCCCTTATCAGATGTATGGTTTGCAAATATCTTCTCCCAATTGTTAGGTTGTCTTTTCGTTTTGTTGATGGTTTCCTTTGCTGTGCAGAAGCTTTTTAGTTTGATGTAGTCCCATTTGTTTATTTTTTCTATTGTTTCTCTTGCCCGGTCAGATGTGGTGTTTGAAAAGATGTTGCTAAGACCGATGTGGAAGAGCGAACTGCCTATGTTTTCTTCTAGAAGTTTCATAGTTTCAGGTCTTACAATCAAGTCTTTAATCCATTTGGAGTTAATTTTTGTGTATGGTGTAAGGTAAGGGTCTACTTTCATTTTTTTGCGTGTGGCTATCCAGTTTTCCCAACACCATTTGTTGAAGAGACTTTCTTTTCCCCATTGTATGTTCTTGGCTCCTTTGTCAAAGATTAGCTGTCCATAGATGTGTGGGTTTATTTCTGGGCTTTCGATTCTATTCCATTGATCTGTGTGTCTGTTTTTGTGCCAGTACCATGCTGTTTTGGTTACTATAGCTTTGTAGTATATTTTGAAATCAGGGAGTGTGATACCTCCAGCTTTGTTCTTTTTTCTCAGGATTCCTTTAGCTATTCGGGGTCTTTTGTTGTTCCATATAAATTTTAGGATTCTTTGTTCTATTTCTGTGAAAAATGTTGTTGGAACTTTGATAGGGATTGCATTGAATCTATAGATGGTTTTAGGAAGTATGGACATCTTAACTATGTTAATTCTTCCAATCCAAGAGCACGGAATATCTTTCCATTTCTTTGTGTCTTCTTCAGTTTCTTTCAGAAATGTTTTATAGTTTTTGGTGTACAGATCTTTCACCTCTTTGGTTAAGTTTATTCCTAGGTATTTTATTCTTTTTTTTTGCAATTGTAAATGGGATGGTATTCTTAATTTCTCTTTCTGCTACTTCGTTGTTAGTGTACAGAAATGCAACTGATTTTTGTATGTTGATTTTGTATCCTGCAACTTTACCATATTCATTTATTACTTCTAAAAGTTTTCTGGTGGATTCTTTAGGGTTTTCTATATATAAAATCATGTCATCTGCAAATAGTGACAGTTTCACTTCTTCCTTTCCAATTTGGATCCCTTTTATTTCTTTCTCTTGCCTGATTGCTCTGGCTAGGACTTCCAATACTATGTTAAATAGGAGTGGTGACAGTGGGCATCCTTGTCTGGTTCCTGTTCTTAGAGGGATAGCTTTCAGTTTTTCACCATTGAGGATGATATTAGCTGTGGGTTTCTCATATATGGTCTTTATTATGTTGAGGTACTTTCCTTCTATACCCATTTTATTCAGAGTTTTTATCATAAATGGATGCTGTATCTTGTCAAATGCTTTCTCTGCATCTATTGAGATGATCTTGTGATTTTTGTTCTTCATTTTATTAAAGTGGTGTATTATGTTGATTGATTTGCGAATGTTAAACCATCCCTGCATACCTGGAATAAATCCCACTTGATCATGGTGTATAATCTTTTTAACGTATTGTTGTATGCGATTTGCTAGTATTTTGTTGAGGATTTTCGCATCGATGTTCATCAGTGATATTGGCCTGCAATTTTCTTTTTTTTGTGTTGTCCTTGTCTGGTTTTGGTATCAGGGTAATGTCAGCTTCGTAGAATGAGTTAGGGAGCTTCCCCCCCTCCTCAATTTTTTGGAAGAGTTTGAGAAGGATAGGTATTAAGTCTTCTTTGAATGTTTGGTAGAATTCACCAGGGAAGCCGTCTGGTCCTGGACTTTTATTTTTGGGGAGGTTTTTGATTACTGTTTCGATCTCCTTACTGGTGGTTGGTCTATTCAAATTCTCTACTTCTTCTTGATCCAGTTTTGGAAGGTTGTATGATTCTAAGAATTTATCCATTTCTTCCAGATTGTCGAATTGGTTGGCATATAGCTTTTCATAGTATTCTCTTATAATCTTTTGTATTTCTGAGGTGTCTGTTGTAACCTCTCCTCTTTCATTTCTGATTTTACTTATTTGTGCCTTCTCTCTTTTTTTCTTGGTGAGTCTAGCTAAAGGTTTGTCAATTTTGTTGATCTTTTCAAAGAACCAGCTCTTGGTTTTATTAATTTTTTCTATTGCTTTTTTGGTCTCTATTTCATTTATTTCTGCTCTGATTTTTATTATTTCCCTTCTTCTACTGATTTTGGGCTTTGTTTGTTCTTCTTTTTCCAGTTCCTTCAGGTGCATTGTTAGATTGTTTATTTGAGATTTTTCTTGTTTGTTGAGATAGGCCTGTATCGCTATAAACTTCCCTCTTAGAACCGCTTTTGCTGTATCCCATAAATTCTGGCATGTCGTATTTTCATTTTCATTTGTCTCCAGGTATTTTTTGATTTCTTCTTTGATTTCTTCGTTAACCCAGTTGTTGTTCAGTAGCATTTTGTTTAATCTCCATGTATTTGTGGCTTTTCTGATTTTCTTCCTATAGTTGATTTCTAGTTTCATACCGTTGTGGTCAGAAAAGATGCTTGGTATTATTTCAATCTTCTTAAATTTATGGAGACTTGTTTTGTGGCCTAATATGTGATCAATCCTGGAGAATGTTCCATGTGCATTTGAAAAGAACGTGTGTTCTTCGGTTTTTGGATGGAATGTTCTGTATATATCTACTAGGTCCATCTGTTCTAGTGTGTCGTTTAAGGCCAATGTTTCCTTATTGATCTTCTGTTTGGATGATCTATCTGTTGGTGTAAGTGGAGTGTTAAAGTCCCCTACTATTATTGTGTTACTGTCTATTTCTCTTTTTATGTCTGTTAATAATTGCTTTATATATTTAGGTGCACCTACATTGGGTGCGTAGATATTTACAAGTGTTATATCCTCTTGTTGGATTGTTCCCTTAATCATTATGTAATGCCCTTCTTTGTTTCTTTTTACAGTTTTTGTTTTAAAGTCTATTTTGTCTGATATGAGTACTGCTACCCCAGCTTGCTTTTCATTGCCATTTGCGTGGAGTATCTTTTTCCATCCCTTCACTTTCAGTTTCTGAGTGTCTTTAGGTCTGAAGTGTGTCTCTTGTATGCAGCATATATATGGGTCTTGTTTTTTTATCCAGTCAGCCACCCTATGCCTTTTAATTGGAGCATTTAGTCCATTGATGTTTAAAGTAGCTATTGATAAGTATGTACTTACTGCCATTTTTTAACTTTTTTTTTTTTTCTCAGTGTTTTAGTAGTCCTTCTCTGTTCCTTACTTCTTCTATACAGAATTGATGGTCACTTTAGTTTGACCTCTGTCTGAAAGCTGTACTCTTTAATTCCCCTCCTCCCTCCTTTTATGTTTTTGATATCATATCTAACCTCTTTTTTGTGCATTTGTATCCATTTCCCTCTTATCATGGAAATAGATAATTTTTCCTATTTGTGGTCTTCTCTTTTCCCTTTAAATCAGTCCCTTTAACATTTTTTGTAGCACTGGTTTCTTGGTGACAAACTCCTTTAATTTTTGCTTATCTGGGAAAATTTTGATCTCTCCTTCCATTTTGAATGATAACCTTGCTGGGTAGAGTATTCTGGGCTGTAAGTTTTTTCCTTTTAGCACTTTAAATATATCGTGCCATTCTCTTCTAGCCTGTAAGGTTTCTGCTGAGAAGTCAGCTCATAGCCTTATGGGGTTTCCTTTGTCTGTAACTTGACATTCTCTTGCAGCTTTTAGGATTCTCTCTTTATCTTTAATTCTGGACATTTTGATTATGATGTGTCTTGGTGTGGGCCTCTTTGGGTTTATCTTGTTTGGGGCTCTCTGTGCTTCCTGTACCTGGATGTCTGTTTCCTTCCTTAGGTTAGGGAAGTTTTCATCTATTATTTCTTGAAATAGATTCTCTGCCCCCTTGTCTCGCTCTTCTCCTTCCGGGACACCTATAACACGGATGTTAGTGCGCTTGATGTTGTCCCAGAGGTCCCTTAGACTGTCCTCACTCTTTTTAATTCTTTTCTCTTTTACCTGTTCAGCTTGGGTAATTTCTTCTAGTCTTTCTTCCAGCTCACAGATCCGTTCTTCTGTATCCTCTACTCTGCTTTTGAGTCCCTCTAATGAATTTTTCATTTCCAGTATTGTATTCGTCATTTCTGATTGGTTCTTTTTTATATCTTCCATTTCTTTGTTGACATTCTCACTGAGTTCATCTATTCTTCTCCCCAGATCAGTGAGCATCCTTAACACTCTTAGTTTGAACTCTCTGTCGGGTAGGTTGCTCATTTCTGTTTCACTTAGTTCCTTTTCTGGGGTTTTTTCCTGTTCCCTTACTTGGAATGTATTCTTTTGCCTCCTCATTTTGCCTCTTTCCCTGTGCTTGTGTCTACGTATTAGGTAGGTCAGCTATGTCTCCTGCTCTTGGATAGGTGACCTTATGTAAGTGATGCCTTAGGAGGCTTCCAGTGTGCTTCCCTCAGTTCTCAATGTTCCAGGGGTGGCCCCTATGTGGGCTACGTGTGTCCTTCTATTGTGGCCTGTTAGCTCTCCCTGTAGGCACCCAGGGAGACCGAGTTATGCTCCTGGCCAGCTGTTGTAATGCTCAGCTGCTTGTAGTTGTTGTGGGCCCTTCAGTCTCTTTATCAGGTGTGGGGAGCCCCAGCACAGTTGGCTGCAAGTTCTAATACCACATTTATGTTGCAGTATTTCTTTTAACTGAGTAGGCCCCCAGCGTGGCAGGTTGTTAGGCTCAGGGCCTTACAATTGCTGTAAGCCTCTAGCCTATTAGGTCTCTTGTCAGCTCTCTGAGGATTGCAGCTGGGTGGGGCTGCCCTCAGGCACAGGAGCACCCAATTGTTTCAGGCTTTGGAAGGTGGGGCAAACCTCCTATGTGGGTCTTTGAGAAGCACAAGTCTTCTGCAGCTGACAAGCCCTGTTGCCCACAGGTCCACACACACAGTCAACACAGTCCTGCCCCGTGTGAGCACCTCGACCTCCCCAAGCTGCCCTCAGGCACAGGAGCACCCAATTGTTTCAGGCTTTGGAAGGTGGGGCAAACCTCCTATGTGGGTCTTTGAGAAGCACAAGTCTTCTGCAGCTGACAAGCCCTGTTGCCCACAGGTCCACACACACAGTCAACACAGTCCTGCCCCGTGTGAGCACCTCGACCTCCCCAAGCGGACCCAGTCTCTCCACGGCGGGAGCCCCACACACTCCGCCACCGCCCCACACTCTCCACCCGCTCCTTGTGCACACCCTGCCCCGCTCAAGTCGGCTCAGTTGCCAGGCTGCAGAGAATCCAGTCACCAATCTATGCAGGCCCACAAGTTGCCTGAGGGCTTGTTGTTGGGGGGGGCCAGTCTCTAGGGTGGGCTGCCTGCCCTGGCTGAGCTGGATTAAATCGGTGCTCTAGCGGGTGGAGCAGACCCTGGGCTAGCAGGCCTCAGGGAGAACTCCAATGGCGTCTGTGTCAGCACGCTCACACCAGGCCACAACAATGGCCGCCGCCAATGTCCCAGTCCCTGGAGAGGTCTCACCCCTCACCGAAATGCACTCAGGGCCTATTAGGTGAGTCTCTTGTCACCAAAGCACTGTGCACCTTTCTTTCTGGTGATTTTAGGATGCTTTCTGGAACGGGTGAGTTTGTGCACGGGCCCTTTAAGAGCCAGTTTTAGTTTCTTTGTGAACCGGGTTTTCTGGGGGTGCTCCCCAATGCTTTAGTAGCAGGCAAAGTCAGATATTATGCCGCTGGTCTCGATTGTGCTGGGTCCACAAAATGCCCACAGCGGGGGCGCTCCCCGGCTCAGGGCCCCTCGCCTCCAGGGAGGCTGCGTACCTGTGAGCTGCTCCCGGCGGCCGTGAAGCTGGCGGCTTGTGAAGGCGGCGTTTTTCCTCTCCCGAAGGGAGTCTCTGCCTCTTCTACCCCAGTTAGGATTGTCCGTTGTTGCAGGAGTTCCTCTTATCCAGTTTTCAGTTCTGTCTCAGGGGTAATTTTTCCACGAGTAGTTGTAAATTGGCTGTGTCCACGGGAGGAGGTGAGTTCAGAGTCTGCCTACGCCGCCATCTTGACTCCGCCCCTCAGTTGAGTTATTTAGATGGCATCCAAATGAGGTAAACACCTTGCATTGAGGTGATGTGTCTCAGATTTCTCTTAGTCTACAGGTTCCCCTTCTCTCTCTTTCTCTTGTCCTTTGCCATGTACATGTTAAAAAAGCCAAGTCATTTGTCTTGTTGAATTGTCCACATTCTGGATATTGCTGGTTGCATCTTTGCAGTGTTGTTTAATGTGTTCCTCTCTCCCCTGTGCTTTCTGTGAACTAGTAGTTCTAGAGGCTTAATCAGCTTCAGGCTTGATTTTGGCAAGAATACCATAGATAGTGCTAAAGACTTCTTTTTTGTTTTTTTCTTGTTTTGAGTGCATATTTCAATGGCTTTTAACATATTCATAGAATCATGTATCCATCACCATAATTTTAAATGTTTTCATTATTCCAAAAAGGAACCCTGCACCTCTTAGCCATCTCCCCCCAAATCCCCCATTTCCCTCCATCCCCATCCCAGCCCTAGGCATACTAATTTCCTTTCTGTTTCTACAGATTTGCCTATTCTCTCATTTTATATAAGTGGAATCATACAATATTCAGTCCTTTGTGGCTGTTTTCTTTCACTTAGAATAATGTTTCAGGGTTCATCTGTTGTAGCATGTGTCAATACTTCATTCCTTTTTATGGTTGAATAATATTTCATTGCATGGATATACCAAATTTTGTTTATCTATTCATCAGTTGATGAACATCTGGGTTTTTTTCACTTTTTGACTATTATAAATAATCCTGCTATGAACATTTGTGTGCAGTTTTTGTGTAGACGTGTTTTCATATGCGTATATACCCTGGAGTGGAATTACTAGGTCATACGGTAACTCTCTGTTTGAGGAACTGCCAACTATTTTCCAAAATGATTGCACCATTTTACATTCTCACCAACAGTGTATGAGGGTTCCAATTTCTCCACGTCTTCACCAACACTTGTTTCATTATCAGTCTTTTTTATGATAGTCATCCTAGTGGGTGTGAAGTGGTATCCACTATGGTTTTGATTTGCATTTCCTTGATGGCTAAGTATCTGTTCATGTGTTTATTGGAGATGTGTTCTTCAGGGAACTGTTTATTCATATCCTTTGCTCACTTTTTTAATTGGCTTTTATCTTCTTCTTGAGTTTAAAAGTTCTGTACATATTCTAGATGCATATGCCTTATCAGATATATGACTTGCAAAAATTTTCTCCTGTTCTGTGGATTGCCTTTTCACATTCTTGGTGGTGTCCTTTGAAGCACAAAAGCTTTTAATCATGATGATGGCCAATTTATCTACTTTCCTCATTGTTGCTTGTGCTTTTGGTGTCACATCTAAGACACCATTGCCTAATCTAAGTTCACGAAGATTTACCCCTACGTTTTCGTCTAAGAGTTTTATAGTTTAAACTTTTACATTTAGGTATATGATGCATTTGGAGTTAATTTTTGTATATGTTGTGAGGTAGGGGGTCCAAATTCATTCTTTTACATATAAAAAGGGTGCCTCTCGTTTTGCATTAAAATTGATTCAGATTCAGATGTTTTCTGCCTTCATCCATTATGTTTCCCATTAGCATTTCACCTAATGATTTGAGGTCGTGAACATTCATTTGAGGTTGCAAAATGGTGAGATTCCAAATCTATCATTCCTCCTGAATTTTTTTAAGCTGCAAATCTTCTGTAAGATTGACTACCACTTTCTAAGAACTAATTATTTGTAAGATGCTATACTGTGAGTTTTCCCTAAATTATTTCACAGTGATCTACAAACCTGCACATCATAAGGCCTCAGCGCATGTTGGGGAATCCAAAGTTCATGCCTCAACCACTATCTCCTCTCTCTCTGTTTCTCTTTCGCTGCCTCTCTTATTTGTTCCTGGGCGTTCCTCTCACTCAAAGACAGCACTCATCTCTCACCACCTTCTCGCCTGGCGTGTTTGCCATCACTGAACTGCTACTCCTTTTTCCACTGGCCGCTGCCAGCTGGGCTACTCTCCCCCTGCCTGCCTATGCCATTCTCCTTGTTTACATCCTTAGTCCTGCCCTCAGCCCGGCCTCAGCGTCCTGGCCCCATCAGCCGTGTGTTCACCCTCCTGCCCCTCCTAAGGTCTGGGTCCCACACCTCAGGTAAGACCAAGAAAAAAAGGCCTAGGTTTCTTCAGCCTGGAGAAGAGAGGGCTTCAAGGTTGATGTGGGAACAGTGATGACTTTATTTTTCCCAACTTGGATTTATATACTGGTTTTGTATTCCTGAGTTCAGAAGAGGAAAGGAACATAAATCAGAACATGAAGGATTTCATGAGCTACAAGGAGAAATTTCTCCCATCACATAGATTGTTAGAAACTAAATACTGAAAATGCTGAAGGAGCCTGTGGAACCTATTGTTGGGTTTGAGTTTGCTTTTTATTTTTCCCTGTAGAGGAAGGCAGCTTAGCATAAATAAAAAGGCTTTGAGGGCTGGCCCGGTGGTGCAAGCGGTTAAGTGCGCACGCTCCCCTGCGGCGGCCCGGGGTTCGCCAGTTCGGATCCTGGGCGCACACTGACGAACTGCTTGGCAAGCCATGCTGTGACGGCGTCCCATATAAAGTGGAGGAAGATGGGCAAGGATGTTAGCCCAGGGCCAGTCTTCTTCAGCAAAAAAAAAAAAGAGGAGGATTGGCAGATGTTAGCATAGGGCTGATCTCCTCACAAAAAAAAAATGCTTTGAGTCAGGCAAAGCTTTGTACCATGGCTTTGCCACCTAATAACTAAGTGACATTGGACTAAGTACCTTACCCCACTGAGCCTCAGTGTCCTCATCTGCAAAATGGGTAAGTCCTTCCATGCAGGGTCTTTGCAAGCACTAGCCATAACTCAGTAAGCTGTAGCCATTGCTGTTACCTTCTTTCCTCCAAGCAGAGCTTTTAGAACATATCATCATTAGTGCCATTGAGGAGAATCCTTGGTGTATGGCAGGGAATGAGCCAAACATCTAAAATCTACGTGATCCTTCCCATCTGAATTCCCTAAGGTGCATTTTTCACAACTACTAACAGATATGGGGGTGATCTTGTCTCATTTCACATTTAAGAAAACTATCAGGAAAACATATTTACATAAGAGACTCAAGGTCTTCCCCCCAAAAATTAAATAAATAAACTAGTTGCAATTTAAGACAGAACCAAGAGTCCCTCTATCATTTAATGCCCCATCGTTGGGCCACATAGTCCCAGGTTGTGGTAGCCATTATTAGCACAAGATAGGTGCCATCACCACCTGACGTGCCATCGCCTCGCCAGTTAGCCCTAAGAGAATCTGATCCAACGGCTCCCACCCATTAACTGCGTGGCCCTGGGCGAGGCATTTTGCCTCTCCAGGTCCCAGTTTTCTCCTTTTCTAGATACCGTGATAAAATTGACCTGGCAGGGTATTATGTTGCTTAATTAGTTAACGGCACACTCTGAAGGCAGATAACACAGGAGGAGCTGTTTCTGTTATTTAGTTAATGATGGTCACTGTTGTGACTGCTCCTTCTGCTCAAGCACACATTCACACAAGAGGCCTATTTCCTTCCTGGCTGCCACAAAGCTTTATCAGCCCCAGCAGGTGTCACGTACAGTTCTCTGAGGCAAAGCACTTTTGAGCGAAGAGTTTCTCAGTGTAGGCAGTATTGTGAGAAAATGTGGGCTTTGGGGTCAGCCAGCTCTGGGATGGGACTCTCACTCTGCCTCTTACTAAGTAGTATGACATTGGGCAAGTTACATAATCTCTCCAGGCCTCAGTTTTTCTGTCTGTAAAATGGAACCAACGTGGTCGTGTTTTTTTTTTTGTTTTTTTTTAACTTCATAAGATGGCTGTGAGGATAAAACAAGGCAATGCAAGTACATGAGATAATAGGGTTTGGCAGTGGTAAATGGCTCAATAAATGTTCGCTCCGTTATTAATGTTGGGTCAAGTCAGGAAGCTGTAATCATCCCCCATCCCCACCGCCCAAGGGCTGGCCTGTGCGAACAGGCCTTGCTGAGAATGACATTTACCAGCCACACACTTCAGAATGGTGAGCTGTTGGAGCCTGCCTTGGAGTGCAGAGGCTTCCAAAAGCCCCTTTGCTTCCTTGATAAGCAGTGACAATCCTGGAAGTAGGAAAGGTGTGACTTTTGGCTTCTATCTAGGGGCCCCTGGGGCAATTGTACTCGCTCAGCTCAGACCCTCAGCTGTAATCCCAGGGGGAACCCACGGGAGGGAAGCCAAGCATGACTGCAGGAAAAAAGACTGGATAAAGCAGGAGTCCAGCGTGGAGGAGACTGAGGCAAGGCCGTCTGTCCCCCATTTTCTGTATGCACCTCTCAGCTTTTCCTGTGAGCCCCGTCTTTACCTGGTATAGTGGGTTCTGGTCGCCCAAGCCCCTCACGGCCCGTCAGTGAAGCAACCAACAAAGAATTGCTGGGTGCTCCCCATGCACCAGGCAGAGATGGCACAGCGGACAAGACAGACATGGCCCCTACGCTCGTGGAACCTCCAGGCTAGCAGGGAAGACAAATACTAAACAAAGTATTATAAACACTTGATCACAAGATTACAAGCATGCCAAGTGCCATGAGGTTGAAGGACAGGGAATGAAGGGAGTCTGTGATGTAGGGCCCACCTCGTCTGGGAGCTCAGGGAAGCCCTCCTGGAGGAAGTGATCTTCAGGTGAAGACCTGAAGGACAACAGAAGTCAGCCAGGTGAAAAAAGGAGGCCAGGTGAGGCCCTGATGCACCTTTCCTCTGCCCGGATGGCCCAATTCCCTTTATACCAAAGTCACGCCGGAAAACGCCAGTACTCCTGGTACACTGCGACGCCTGCAGCATTTGGATCCCTGGCCCTGCCCAAGCTCCCTGAGGTCCTCTGGGGAAAAGCCTTTCAGGTTTCTGGTGACCAGAGCAGGTCTAGTAATTAACCCTTCTGCTCGGCTTGCTTCCTTGATTCAGCATTTCTCCAATGAGAGGTTAAACGTTACATCATCATTTTGCTCAATTAATCCTGGCAGGTAAGGCACTCAGGAGACCCAGCCCTGCCCAGGTGAAAGAGGGAGCGGCCCAGCCTGCCCCTCAGATGTTTTAGCACAGACTCTAGCTCTGGGAGCCAGAAGCAGGGGTAACTGATATCCAAGGCCACTGCAGAATGCAACACACAAGCACATGCATGCACACACACTCTCTCTCTCTCTCACGCGCACACACACACACTCTCTCATAGAATTCAGCAAGAAGGAAGAAAAGAGAAGTAAAGTAAAATAGAAAGGCAAGAGAAAGAGAAAAGAGGGTTGCAGGGACAAGGAGTGTAGTACAGAGAAACTCGTGGGGCACAGACATTCCTTAATAGCACAGGAACCTTGGCCGTGTGGCCTAACCTTGTGAGGCCTCAGGTTCCTCATCCTAAAATGGGAAAACTGGGGCTGGGCTGGCCCAGTGGCGCAGCGGTTAAGTGCACGTGCTCTGCTTCGGTGGCCCAGGGTTCACGGGTTCGGATCCCAGGCACACATCAACGCACCACTTGTCAAGCCGTGCTGTGGCGGCATCCCATATAAAGTAGAGGAAGATGGGCATGGATGTTAACCCAGGGCCAATTTCCTCGGCAAAAAGAGGAGGATTGACATCAGATGTTAGCTCAGGGCTAATCTTCCTCACACACGAAAAAGAGAATATAAGGGCTTTAGAGAAAACTGGAGCTTTCCAAAGGTGGGACCCGTAGACTTGCCAGTGCAGTCGCTGGAATGTGCAAACAGAGACTAGTGTGCCCCTGGCTGGAGAAGTTGAAGGGATCTGTATATTGACTGCATTGTTGGAACAGATCCACTTTCCACTTGGCTCAGCTCAGAGGGAAGGGAGCTAATTGGATGGCATGGGTAGCAGGTGCCAGACCCAGTGCCAGGATCTTATATAGATCCTGGTGTCTGTAAGCATTGTAAATGGATGTTATCATTTCCACTTTAGATGGAGGCGCTGAGACTCAGAGAGGCTAAGTAACTAGCTCAAGTTACTCAGAAGTACATTTCAGGATTTGGGTCAGAACTCAAGTCTCTCTCTCTTCCGAGCACATGCTCTTTCTCCACCCAAGAGGCAGGAGTGGGGCTTCTCACATGCTGACTTGTTTGTCCACAGTAAGAATTTAGGAGAGATTCTGGGGCAGCAGCCAGGCTCAATGGGAAAGAATGATGGGATTGATTGGCAATGTCTGTCATGGGCTCAGGAGTAGGAAATGGAGGCACACCTGCCATATGTTTGCCATCTGTGTACAAGCCCATAATTCAAGATTCAGTGATCCTGTGTCATCGTAGCTGGCATTGTCTGGGGGCTACATTGGGTAGGGGGTCATCTGGGTTTGTTCAGCAAATACGCTCTTGTGCTGTATGCTTTCTCAGGGCCTGAGCTGAGAATCAGATCTTCTCCATAGGTGAGGCTTTCTACAGAGGGCACAAAGAGGCATGTTCTTAACAAATTGTTCTCATGGAAAAGCAAGATATCACAACCTTTCACAACCCTTTGTTAATGCTTAAGGAATTTTATTTCTGGTGAGTAACAATGTTCTCAAAAAAGAAAAGAGAAACTCCCAAGGAAATGGGCCATTTTCTTTCGTAGAAAAAAAACATTTATTGTATTTCAAAGCACAAGCTTTGGGAGATACACTATCCATCCTTCTCCTTCTCTTCCCACTCCAAAACAATCAAGCCCTGGTGAAAAATTGCATAACTAGATGCATAATAAAACCTGCTTACATATGCAAAGAATATTGCAAACGCCAGTTTGTTTCCAGACACTCCGGCTAGGGAAAATGTGCTTTTCTCATGACTGAGGCTAGGGCATCTCTGAGGACATGGAGGGCAGTGTCAAAAGTGCGAACAAATCCTTCCCACTCACCGGGCTTGGCCCAAGCTGCCGACCGAGCTCCGGTGCTCCGCCGCCTTTGCCTCGGCCTGAGCCGGCCACTGGTTAGAGAAGGCTCACAGCCTTCCTGGTCCTCTTCACGAGCATGGTGTGCCCACCACGTGCCCGTTATCCACTCATTCAGTAAAGATTTACTGAGTCCCTATTATGTGCCAAGTCCTGGGCAAGCACTGTGGAGAAAAACCCTAACCGTATTTGAACCAGCATACACTGGGTCACAGAGAGAGTTCATTATTTTAATCTTTCTCCTGCATCAGTTTCAAGTGGGCAGGGCATTAATAAGGTCAGAGAATGCCTATCCTTTATTTTCGAACTCATATTCCCTATGCCTGGGATTAGGCCCTTGCTGGGCCCTCATCTCTCTACATAAGTAGAGAAAGCAGTCGCCTGGGGATGGACTATTCACCCCGAATGGTTTCTGCTATTGGCTCCTGGAAATTGTCCATTGTTCTTTCATTTCTTTGAGCTGAAACAGGATTGGCAAACTACAGCCCACAGGCCAAATGCAGCCCGCAGCCTGGTTTTGTATGGCGCAAAAGCTAAGAATGGTCTTTACAGTTTTAAATGGTTGGAGGGAAAATGAAAAGAGTAATATTCCATGACATGTAAAAATTGTATGAAATTCCATTTTCGATGTCCAAAAATAATTTCATTGGCACACGGCCATGCTCATTCTTTACATATTGTCTAGGGCTGCTTTCTTGCTACAACAGCAGAGTTGAGTAGTTTGATAGAGACTGTATGTTCCCCAAAGCCTAAAAGGTTTACTATCCGATCCTTTACAGGAAAAGTTTGCTCACCCCTGGGTTAAACATTGCCCTCTCTCTCTTTTTTTAAAATGCAAATACCTGTTGGTCTAGCAACTTCTGAGATCCCTAATGCCTTTGTGAGAATGTGTGTATCTGGTCACTTTCAGCCCTGCAGGGAAGAAGGAGCACTGGATGCCTGAGAGGGCATCATCTGAACCCACAACGATCCATCTAGGCCTCCAGGGGCACATTTGTCACGCTACAGTTTGTTTTGGAATTTACATAAATGCTGCCTTATTGCCTTTAGCTCCTAAGGATAAGATAACTAGTGCCCCCTGATGCCTCCCCACACAGGGTTAAACCTAGTTAGCCTAGTAATCCTAGTGAGCCTGCCATAGAGAAATGTTTAGTAAATGTTAGTTGAATGTGAGGGTGAGGAAGTGAGTGAAACAAAGCGAATGTTTATGTACAAAAGTATATGAGTCAATAAACATAAACGAGTGACTGAATAAATGTATGAATTAATGAATAATTGAGTGATTGAAGGGTTTGATGAAAGAAAGAAGACATAAATGAGTGTATGAGGGAGAGAATTCTTCTAAGAATGAGGAAGTGAACAAAGAAATAAGTACGTAAGTGAATGAAGGAGGGAGGGATCTGTGGGGTAGATGAGGGAGCAGGTGAAGGCAGGCTATGGGGTCTCAACGAATGCCACGTAAGCGAGATAAAGGGTGTCGCTGCCAAGCTTTGCTGATCTCATCCTTTTGCCTTGCCTGCTCATGCCCTGGCAGCTGTGGGGATTTTGAGCTTAATCGATGCCCTCCCTTGCTGAGGGTGTGCCCATGCTTTAGTGCTTTAGCGTCTGGGGCTTCTGTCGGAGGACAATAACACCTACACCCCTGGGCTTGAGGCCAGACAGCCAGGCCTGCAGGACTGTGGCCTCCCATACATGGAAAAAATGTGCCTTCAGCTGCTGCATCCTCAGCCCCATCCCTTCCATGCACTACAGGTGAACAGGATCTACCCAAAAGCTGAGTGACCCACGAAGGCACACTTTCCAGGTGCAAGGGATGGGCAAAGTGTTAGTTTGGAATGAAATTCATGGCCAAGGTCATCCTAGCCAGATAGGAAAACGTGGAATCAAAAACACTCTACCCAAAGTAGGTCCCTCCAGTTATTCTGTGTCCTTTACAGCGCATATTTTATTCGCCTGTGTCCTTGCTTTTTGTTTTGTGTGTGATTGTTGTTTTGCCTGCTCCCTCACTAGAATATAAGCGCCATGTGGACAGGCACATGGGAATCTCAATAAATATTTGTTGAAAATGAGAGAAACATTGTCTGGAAAACAAGTAAAGTAAACCAACCTCTTGATTCAGCTGGTCCCGTCTCCCACTGGTGGACCTGACCTGACTCTGCCACCAAATCCTGCATGTGACCTTCAGCACATCATTTCCCCTCTTTGAGGCTCAGGGGATTAAATGAGATTATCTTCAGGGCCCCTTCCAGCTCTCACATGCTAGGATCCTAAAGCCAAGTGGAGGGAGCTTTGAATTTTTTAGGATTCATATAGTTAATATGAACCTGAGTCCCCTGGTCACAACGCTTTTAAAAAAAGTTTGGCTATTACATAAGAGACAGCCATTTTACCTGGCCTATGATGGGGTAAAGTGACACTGGGTGTGGTAACATCTCTGTTTTGGCCAACAGCCAGCTGAGCATTATGTGTGACTATTCCTCTCCCTCAGGCTTTGCCAAGCCTCTGGGCAGAGCCAAAGTCCAGCCTCATTTCCTGCTGCCTATGCCTTCTGAAAGCCATAAAAGTGTGCCATAAAACCCCCACGGGAGAAATGACTGGGAAACCTCTTCTCAGACGTCTTTGCAGGATTCTCAGAAACTGGGCAAACTCTTCCTAACTCAGCCCAGCCAATGAGGTACAGAGAGCTAGAGAGGGCTTGTCTGAAGGTTCCAGCCCTCACTGACTCCTGCGCTTCGAGAATCCTCCATCCCTACAGCCAGCACCACTTGATCCTACCTCCAGAGTGCGCACGTTGTCCTGCACTGTAGGAGCTCTAAGAGGGCCCTCTCTGAAGTCAGGCTGTTTAGGTTTGAGGCTCAGCTCTGCTTACTTGCTGGCTCTATGGCCTTGGGCAAATTACGATAATATGGTTTTGCCTTGACTTTCTCATCTGTAGAATGGGAGTGGTGATAATAATCATAGTATTTAGCCCTTTGGTTTGTTGTGAAGATTATGTGAGATAATAAAGTGTTTAGGAATAGGTGATCCCTGGCAGGTGTTCTGTAAACATTAGCTCTTGTGTTTGTTATGAATTCCAAAACCTGTTTTGGTTTTCCACATCTTATCTCAGTGAGATTGTACACCTCTTAAGGGCAGGGACTATGCCTTCTTTGCAACCCCATCCTCACGTGCCTCACCTAGGGCTCAGAACACTCAGAACACTTGTCGATTGGAAGGCATTAGACATTCCCAAATCGTTGCTCTTTAAGTGCTTCAGGAGGTCTGCTAGTCAAAACACGTGGGCACTGGCCCCTAGTCCTCTTTTAAGAAAAATGACAGCTATGTTTTGTGGGAAACCATTGGTTGGGAGAAGAGGCTGAGTTAGGGAACATCAAGGGAAGGTAAAGAACAAAAAGGAAAACTTCCCCCCCAAATATACCTGGATTGTTATGTGTTACATTCTAACACAAGCTGAAGAGAGAACTGGGAGGAGGACAGTTTCTTCACATTTGTCCCAGGCAGTTTAGACAATGACCTCCTGAAAGCAGACTCTACAAACATTTACTGAGCGCTGAGGTATTGTTCTAAAGGCTGGAGATACAAATAAGGAATTTACAGTTGTTCTAAGGACAGGCTAAAATTAGGGATCCCCTTCCTCTTAATGCAAGTCCATGTTTCCATGCCTTTTTGGCACAGTGAGATGAAAATACCAGGACACCTGGAAACAGAGATTGTCTGAAAGGTTCTACTCTCCCTTTACTTCCTATCAAATGCAGGGTCCTGAAAGGTCAGATGCATCGAGTGTGCAAACAGCCTGGGACCCAAGCGTGCGTGATTCACTCAGTGAAGGGAGAAGGCAGCAGAGGGCTTGCTGGAAGGGCAGGCAGTCAACCTCTTCAGGCACCACAGGCGGGCCCTCCGGGCAGGGATGGTGGCCTGTGATGGCAGTCAATCAAAACTATTTGAATCTAATTTGAGACAGTAGGGGACAAGCTTCTCCTGATTTCTGCAGAATCTTACAACACCAAGAAGCATGCTTTCCAGAAAGGGGCGTTAAGCTCTGATTTCAGAAATGTCATGTGTCCTTTTCACTCATTGTAGATCCCTGAGCCTGTCTAGAAAGGACACCAGGATCTTGGTGGACTTTGCAGCCACATCCTATCAATCCCATTAGAAGGAAACGTTGTTACGTGACCGACCACGTCAGAGGTCTCAGCCTCTGTGTGGGGTGTTTTCCCAAGGGTCTCCTATAATAATAATCCAGAAGAGGAAGGCAGACTTGCCAACACAAAAGGTCTCAGGCAGTGTTTCAGGGTACCATGAGGGCTCCAGATCCAATGGTTTCTGAGATTGTAAATCCTTCATTTACTGAGGGGTCTTAATTACTCAAAGGGAGCAAAGACAACCACATTGGGTGGGATAGTGAGCAATTATCTGTTTCGCCTTTTTAAAAATGTCACTTGTGGTTGCTGTGATATCTTTCGAGAAATTAAAAAAATAATAAGAGCCAAGAAACACATGGCGAGAAGTTAACTTTCTGAAGATGCCAAGTGGACATGACATTGTCAGATGATTTGGGGGCTCACTAAATTCGTTAGAAGGAATTTTTTTAACTTTCCTTTCAGTCCTACTTCAATTTGCTTCTCCAGCTATCTCCTCCAAAGTGAGGCCCATAAACCTATAAAAATTGACAAGTCCTTAGAGAAAAACTATTAAACCTCAACTAAGCCAGATGAAGGAATTTAGAACCAGGCAGGTTGAATAACTTGTCCAGGATTACACGGTGAAAGAACGGCAAAGCAGGGAGCCATACTCAGAGAAATCTAAATTCACAACCAAGTTCCTGATGATTATGCTGTATTGTCTCTTGACTGGTTTTGGTCTGCTGCTTCCCCATCCAACTCTCCCTGTGGGTCCATTTTCCTTAGTTCAGCAAAAAACTGTCAGCCTCACTCTCTCTACCATAAAAAGTCGCTTTCTAAGGGTGTAATGTAGTCTGTATCACAGGTGGGTAGATCATGGAAATTTCTAGATGCTCAGAGACTGCTCTTCTTTGGGATACTCCTGTCTGGAAAATGCGAGGGAAGGACCCTGGTGTAGGACAGATAGGTTTCTCGCACACTCTGCACTATCCTGGTGAGCCAGTAGCCTATGTCGCCGATCCCTAGGACCTAGCACAGTGCTCGGTACTTAGTAGAGGCATAACAAGCATCTTCTGCGAATACATGCCATGAGAGGACCCACAGCACACTGAAGAGGAGCTCTGTGTGTTTAAATTTTTATGGGCTTTAATGAAACCCAGTGAGAGAATTTAATTATAATTGCTGCCAAGCAGTTACTTCTTCAAGTGGACTGTTGTGACTAGGAGGGCAAGGGTTATAATTAAGGTTTTGGTATTTCAAAAAGCACTAATAGTACCCCATCACCCCATCAGACTCTGATTTGGTGCTAAAATCCTGCCTTGAAGGCAGTAGGCTGTTGGGCTCAGGAAAGCGTGAGGTAGACAATGGAAAGGGGAGTGGTAGGGCCAGAGATTTCTGTGCTCCACCAAAGGACCTAGCTTAAAGAAGAGGATTTTGTCTTTGTGGTTTGAGGTGTGAGTTGCATTTTCTGTTTTTTCTCAAGAAGCCAATGCAGAGCACAGCTATAGGGAGTGCCAGACCTCACCCTTTGCCAGAAGCCTCAGGATGTATGAGAATAGCCAAATTCAGTGTCAGGAAAGAGACTCTTGAATACGTGTCCCCCACATACGGGGTCAGTCACTCATTACTGGGTCTTCCTCAAAGGGAATCTGGACTATTGTGGCTGGCCCTTGTGTCCTAAAGAATGAATCTTTCCTTCTTCATCCAGTCCCCCTGAGAAAGTCCTATCACCTGCCTCTTCTCCTCACACATCAACCTTATATGTCTCCCATCTCATAATAGTAACAATGGTAACTGTTAATTGGGTACTTTATATGAGCGAGACGTTGTGCAAAGTACTTTGCATGCATGTTCTGATTGAATTCTCACAAGAATTCTATGAGGTAGCTACTATTATTGCCCCTTTTATAGATGAGGAAACTAAGGCTCAGAGGAATTAAGTCTGAGCCTCACATAGTCAGTAGGTTACAGCACTGAAATTCAAACCCAGTTCAGACTGTCCCAAAAGTCCACTCTTTCTCTTAGCCGTGGCTGCATAGTGTCTCAGGGAGTTACAGAAATCCACCTAGTCAGTGACTGTCCCCACAGGGTGCTCCTTGAGTAAAGCAGTGGGACTCCGGGGTTCTTTAAGGATGTGAACTGAGAGTATGGGGGTCCATGTCGGTTGGGGTTTTTCAAGCCTCTATAAAGATGTTCCGAGCACCACCTTTTCTCCCCAACAGAGGCCCTCAGACAAATAAATAAATCAGGAATTTATCTTCATCAAACAAGGTTTATGAAAAAACATTTTACATCTGGTAAACAGCTCTTGGCAACCCTTCAGAATACTATTATAACCATTAATGAATTGAATCAGTAATTTAAAATCTGCCCACAAAGAAAACCCCAGATCTAGACAGGTTTACAGGTGAGTTCTTCCGTACTTTCAAGGAGGAGATACTTCCACTTCTAACAAATTCTTCCAAAGAATGAAAGAAAGGAAAGCATTCCCCAACTCATTCATGAGGCTAAGATATTCTTAATATCAAAACCAGAAAAAAGAAAAAAAACATAAGATAGGAAGATTTGAGTTCTACCTCACTCATAAACATAGATGCAAAAACCCTCAAGTGTAGGGGCTGGCCTGGTAGTGTAGTGGTTAAATTCGTTTACTCCACTCCCGGCGGCCTGGGGTTCACAGGCTCAGATCCTGGGCACGGACCTAGGCACTGCCTATCAAGCCATGCTGTGGCAGGTGTCCCACATAAAGTAGAGGAAGATGGGCATAGCTGTTAGCCCAGGGCCAATCTTCCTCAGCAAAAAAAAGAGGAAGATTGGCAACAGGTGTTAGCTCAGGGCTACTCTTCCTCACACACACACACAAAAAAACCCTCAAGTGTATATTAGCAAACCAAACCCAGTAATGTATGAAAATAGACTACAGCATGATTAAGCTGGGTTTTTCCCAGGATTGAAGGGTTGGTTTCATATTACAAAATTAATTGGTATAATTTAGCACATTAACAGATTAAAGGAAAAAAACCATGTGATCTTTTCGACAGATACAGAAAAAAAACTTGATAAAATTTTATATCCATTCATTATATAGATAATTTTTTAAATCTTAGCAAGCTAGGAACAAAAGGGAATTTCCTTAACATGACAAATGAAATCTATATAAAATCTACAGTGAACATCATACTTAATGGTGAAATGTTGAAGGCATTCCCTTTAAGATTAAGAAAAAGAACAGAATGCCTGTTATGTTTCTGCTCAGCACTGTCCCTCCCAGAGCACCTAGCCAGTACAGTAAGGCAGGCAAAAGAAATAAAAGGTTAAGTATTTGAAAGGAAGAAACATGGCTGTCATTATGCATATGCCCATAGAAAGAACTCAAAAGAGTCTAGAAAAATTTATTACGAATAAATATGAGCTTAGCAAGGTTACTGGATACAAATCAATACAAGAAAGTTACTTATATTTCTGTACCCTAAAAAGAAAACAAATAGAAAACTAATTTTTTAGAAAATACCATTTACAATAGTAACTAAATTTTTAAATCTCTGGGAATAAATCCAACAAAAGACATGCAAGCCCTTTATGGAGAAAATTTATAAAACTTTATTGAAAGACATTAAAGAAGGCCTAAGATGAATGAAGAATTATGCCATGCTCTTGGATAGAAAGATTATTTTAAAGATGTTGATTCTCTCCAAATTTATCTGTAAATTCAAATCCCAATGTTTGTTTGTTTGTAACTCAAAGGGTGATTCTAAAATTTAAATGGAAGAACAGGGGCCGGCCCGGTGGCACAAGCAGTTGAGTGCGCGCGCTCCGCTGTGGTGGCCCGGGTTCGCCAGTTCAGATCCCGGGCGCGCACCGACACACTGCCTGGCAAGCCATGCTGTGGCGGCGTCCCATATAAAGGGGAGGAAGATGGGCAAGGATGTTAGCCCAGGGCTGGTCTTCCTCAGCAAAAAGAGAGGAGGATTGGCAGATGTTAGCATAGGGCTGATCTTCCTCACAAAAATAAATAAATAAATAAATGGAAGAACAAAAAGCCAACAGCCAAGATACTTCTAAAGAAGATGATGGAATTTGGTTGGGGTGAGGAGTGGGACCTACCCTATCAGATATCAGATTTTATTTTTAAAACTATAGTATTAAGATGACATGGATTTAGCATAGGGATTCTATTAAATCAATGGAACATACTGGAGAACCCAGAAATAGACACAGCATGGAGACTTGATTTATGACAGTGTGGGTTTTGCAGATCAGAAGGGGAGGATGAAGTATGGTGCTGGGCTAATTGGGTATCTGTGTGGAAAAAGATGAAATTGGATTCCTCCTTGTCAAAAATCAATTCCAGGTGGATTAAAGACTTAAATGTGAAAGGCAAAACTATAAAACTTTTAGAAGACAACATAGGAGCATATCTTTATGACCTTGAGATTAAAAACAATTTGTATTCAAGATTTTTTTAAAGTATAGACCATAAGGGAATATATTGTAAATTTGACTATTAAAAATAAGAACTTTAGTTCAGCAAAAGACACCCTAAAGTAAAAATACAAGCTACAAAGAATTCATATCCAAAATATTAGTCCTCTATAACTTAGTAAGAAAATAATAAATAATAAATAACCCAAAAGAGGGAATAGACGAAGGGCATGAACAGGCGTTTCACATGAGAAACGAGAATGGCCCATAAACATCTGAAAACACTCAAGCTCATTAGTATACTCAGAGAAATTAATTTGAAAGCACGATGAGATATCATTTCACACCCACCTTAGGTAGGTATTAAAAAGCTGGGCATTACTACATGTTGGCGAGTTTGTGGGATAACAGGAGCTGTCATTTGCTGCTGGTGGATGTGTAAATTGTTACAGCCACACTGGGAAAAAGTTTATTACCTAATAAAACTGAGCAGACTCATAACCTGTGGCCCATCAATTCCACTTGTGGGTGTATATCCTGGAGAAACTCTTGTATGTGTGCACAGGGGACATATACAAGAATGTTCATAGCAACATCGTTCCAAAGAGCCCCAAAATGAAAGTCACCCAAATGACACATAAATGATAGAATGGTTAAATGGCGGTATATGCATACAATGAAATACGAGACAGCAGTGAAAATTAACCACAAACGCACACAAAAACTTGGCGTTGAACGAAAGATACAAGTCACAAAAGAATCACAGAACGTGAATCCATTCATACTGAGTTCAAAAACAGGCAAACCTAAACAGTATATTGCATGCCAAAGTGCTAAAACTTACACAGAAAAGCATTGGAATGATTAATGCAAATTTCAGCATTGTAGTTACTTCCTGGAGGAGGGAAGAGCTCTGATTATAGAAGAATATGCAGAGGGTCTCTAACTACAGTATTCGATTTCTATTTTCATTCTGTTTCTTAAGTTGAATGGTATGTCTACAGGTGTTAGTTTTATTAGTATTCTTTAAACGATACATAAAATTATATACACTTATTTGTATGCATAATATGTCTATAATTTAAAATTTTAATAACAGGGCAGAGGTGGGGCACGAGGGGTATGCAGAGGTCAGGAGAGACAGAAACAGTGGATGTGGCCTGCTCAAAGAGTCGAGAAAAGACCCCAAGGCTGAAGTGAAGGAGCGAGGGAGAAGTGGTGGGAGGTGAGGCTGGAGAGGAAAGCAGGGGCCAGATCACAGAGAATATTCTAAGCTTCGGTAACTGCTAGGGAGCCATAAATCTAGTAGTCTCCACAGCATTACACAATATCACCCCTGCTGACCTCTCCGTGTACTTTAGAAAAAAAAATTTTTTTGAAGTGGCCCTAAACGGACCTGCTGCCAGCTCTTAAATGAATTCTCTTTCTCAGACAATGTTTTTACTCTCAGGGCAAATAAATAGCATTGGGTGGCTGCTCTCTGCTCACCATGAGTGGGGAGGGTTTGCAGGCTGGACCGCTCTGAGACAGGCTTAGATGGAGAAGGAAAGAGAGCGGTCTGGATGAAGGAGCTCTCCCTCTGTTGGGCCCTCGGTTCTGCCAGGGAAGGAAGAAGAAAAACAAATGAAAACAACTTAATATTCCACCTGCCATCAGGTCTTGTCCATATTACAAGGGACACTGGACACAGACAGTGGTCATCTTGAACATAACATACCCATGAGCATAAAACCAGAACGTTGAGGGCCAGCCCCTATGGCCTAGTGGTTAACTTTGGTGCTCTCCACTTCAGTGGCCTGGGTTCGGTTCCCCGAGCACAGACCTACACCACTCGTTTGTCAGTGGCCATGCCGTGGGCTCACATACAAAAAGAGGAAGACTGGCAACACATGTTAGCTCAGGGCGAATCTTCCTCAGGAAAAAAAAAAAACAGAATGTTGGGTTTGGCTGGACGGTTTTTTTCTGCGTTACACAAACATGTCTCATGTAGATGACCCCTTCAGCTACATTGAGATCTGGAAATGATAAGTGTTAACCTTGGTGTTCTACAGAAAGGGCTCTGAGCTTAGGGTCCTTGCTTCTGGTATCAACCTGACCTCCCCTTTGCTGGCCACCTCCAGGAAATCATGTAATCTTTTTATCTCTGTTTCCTCACCTATAAAAATGGGGATACTGACAATGAGGCCTGTCTATAGTAAGTTAGCGTTGGAGTCGTAGGATGCGAGAGTGAAATATCTCTTGGAAATCAAGGCAGGCCTCTCCTGGCAGCGCCCAGATCACCTTGAACTTCCCCGACTCCAACATGCGCCATGTTTATATAATTATGAGTTCAACTGCCTTCCCCGGTATACATGGTTAGTTCCACATGGGGAAGGAGTCTTGTGTGTTGTTTGTTTATTGCATTAACCTCAGTGCCTAGGACCAAATAAGATCCAGACATTGTGATTGCTGAATGTGGCTCTTAAGTCTCTTTTAATCTACAGAGGGGAATGAGTTTTTAACTTTATAAAGTCCGATGGTCAACTTCGGATTATCCATAGTGGTGGGTACAGAAATTACTGAATAACACCTAATTTTCTGTCTCTAAAATGCAGCCCTTCTCTCAACCCTGAGTGAACACTCTGTAGGTTCCAGGCCCTCGTTAGCTCTTGGGAATACTGAGATGCAGGATCGCAGTGGGGTCCAGGATAGTTCACACTCTGTTGAAGAAGACAGTCACCCCCATGCCCACCAAGTGATGGAAAGGCATGAGCCCTGGAGGAAATAGCTGAGGGCCACAGCATGGGAGGGGAGGGGGACAGCAAACTTAAATTTTGGAAAGCTGGGGACATTTTCCTCTAGAACAGAGGAGTAGGGTTGCTTGTTCCCATCCCCCATCACATTCTTGGGTCCTCCTCTCTGTCCAAACCTTGCAGGGCTGTTGCATAAAAGGAGGTACTCCACCCACCCCATCTCCACCCTATGCAGCAGCTAATCTCTTTGCAGATCAAAATAAGTAATATTTACATGGATTGTTTTATTTAATCCTCATAACAACTCTATGAGAGAAATACCATTATTCCCCCCATTTTACAGATGAGGAAGTGAAAGAGCTCCAGAATTCAGTACTTGCCCAAGATCACAAATCCTGGTAAATGCTAGAGCCACATGCCTGAGTACTAAGCTAGACCTCATCTCCAGACTCCTGAGAGGGAGCCGCATTCTCTATGCCCGCCCATGTGGCTGATGGGGAATGCTTAGGGGCCAGCAGAATTTTGCAACAACTCTGTGCCAGGCTCCATGCCCTCCACCTCCCTCATTTAATACCTGAAGATGGGAAAACTCCCAGAGGCCACACAGCTGTAGATCCTTCTGTTATTGATAAAGACTTCTTTTAAATGAGTCATTTCCTTCAAAAAGCAGGAAAAAATATTTTTAGATCGTAGGAGAAATACCTACCCCCACCCTCAAAAACTACCCTCTCTCTGATCCTGCTCAGGTCCAAACCCTATGCCAGGAAGGACCAGTAGCTGGAGGACCTCACAGTGGCCTTACAAACCCCTTGTGGATGGGGATCTGAGTTCACAATTGACCCCAGGGAACCACCTGCCAGGCCCCTTCACTTAGAAAGGCTGGTCTTCGATCCCAGTGACAGGAACAGACTTGTCTCCTTAGAAGTTGGCCATCTACCCAGTTGTCTTCATTTACTGGGTGGGGCCTTCATTGTCTTGTTCTCTCTGACCTTCTTGCCTGCTAGTTTCTCTCTTCTCTGCCTTTATCTATCTTGCTCTCTTTTCTTATCACTCCAGTCATTCATCCCTTCATTCATTTTTGGTTTTACCTTATTTATTGAACCTCTGCCTGATCCATAGGTTACAACTCTTGATTTCTCTCCTATTCAGGTGGCCCCCTACCGTGAGGATCACTTGCTAGCTGCCCACTATTAAGCTGAGCCATCTCTATCCCCTTCCCTGACCAATTCCAGAGCTTGGGCTGGGTCACGCTAAGGCCATTTGGATGTTTCCTGCCAACTAGATAATATATTCACATTTTTGACAGTTTTATTGAACTATAGTTCAACCATTTTAAGTATACAGTTTAATGACTTTTGGCAAATGTATAAAGGTGTGTAATGACTGCCAAAATCAAGATATAGAACATTTCTATCACCCCAAAAAGTTTTCGTGTGCCCCTTTGCAATCAATCCTCTCTCCCCACCTCTGGCTCTTGGCAATCTTTAATCCATTTTCTCTCACTATAGTTTTGGCTCTTTTTTTTTTTAAATGTCATACAAATGGCACAATAGAATATGTAGTCTTGTGTGTCCTGCTTTTTTTATTTAGGATGATGTTAAGATTCATCCGTGTCATTGCATGTATTGCTGAGGAGTTTTCCCCTGTGGTAATTCCACAATTTGTTTATTCCTTCACCAGCTGATTGACATCTGGGTTGTTTCCAGTTTTTGGCTAAAATGAATAAAGCTGCTATGAACATTTATGTACAAGTCCTTATATGGACGTATGTTTTCGTTTCTCTTTGGTAAATACTTGTGAGTAGGATTGCTGGGTAGCGTGGTGAGTGTATATTTAACTTTCTAAAAAATGGCCAACTTGTTTTCCAATGTGGTGGCATCATATCACATTCCCATCCGCAGTATATTACAGTTCTAGTTGCTCTACATTCTCACCAACACTTGATATGGTCAGTCTTTTTAATTTTAGCCATTCTCACAGGTGTGCAGTGGTATCCCGTGGTGGTTTTAATTTGCATTTTCCTGATAACTGTTGATGTTGAGCATGTTTTCATGTGCTTGTTGGTCACTCACTATATCTTCTTTTGTGGTATCTTTTGCCCATTTTTTATTGGGTTGTTTGTCTTCTTCTAAATGGGTTGTAAGAGTTTTTCCAATCTTTTTTTTATTCTCCTTTTTCTTTTTCCTTCCTCCCTCTATCCCTCTGGCTCTGTCTCTTTCTCCCATTGTGTCTCTGTTCCAGTTTCTGACTCTCTCCCCCACTCTCAGAGTTGTCCACTATCTCCCTCTCTCTCCCTCCTGCTCCTTTGCCTCTTTCCTCCTTCTCCACTTGTGTTCTCTCTTCTCCTCCAGGACACCTCAAAACCTGAGAATCTGGCCTCCCTTCCCATCCCATATTAGAAAGAACTCCATCACACGCCCACTGATTTCAGTCCTGGCCAGGTTCCGCGTTCCAAATAGGGGGAAAGCCCTCCTCTCCCAATGAAGACCTAGGGAAGTAAAAAGACAGAGCTTGGTGTAATGAGGGGATGGCTTTGCATTCTGGCATCTTCCTCCTCCCTAAATAATGTTTATGGATAGAAGGGCTTTTTACTCAAACATAACATTGGAAAGTCATGAGTGTTAAGTGAAGTTCACCCTGCTTAATCAGTGGTCCAACAGTCTCCACAAACATAAGATTAGTTGTTCACATAACAAGGCTCTCCCTTGACACATCTCCCAAGCCCAGCAGGGATTTATCTTGCACAGTCACAGGTAAGGAGCCCAAAGCCAGCAACTCTTCATGTCTGTTTAAGGGAATCAGTTGACAATATTTGATTGCAAAGCTCAGAACACTTTATGCAATGTTAGAGATCCTTGGATGGGTGACCATGGAATGTTTTTTTTAAGAGCTTATTGACGTATAATTCACATGGCATACAATTCACCCATTTAAGGTGTACAATTCAGAATGTGCAACCACTACCACCACAATTTTATAACATTTCCTCACCTCAAAAAGAAACCCTGTACTCTTTAACTATCACCCCCATATCCCCTTATATCCCCAGCCCCTGAAACTACTAATCTACTTTCTATGTCTATAGATTTGCCTATTCTGGACATTTCATATGATTATGTAATATGGTCTTTTGTATCTGGCTTCTTTCACTTAGCATAATGTTTTCAAGGTTTATCCATGTTCTAGCAGGTATCAATACATCATTCCTTTTATGGCTGAATAATATTCCATTGTATGGATATACTATATTTTGTTTATCCATTCATCAGTTGATGGACATTTGGATTATTTTCACCTTTTGGCTATTATGAATAATGCTGCTATAAACATTAATGTACAAGTTGTGTGGACATAGGTTTTCATTTCTCTTGGGTTCTAGAAGTGGACTTACTGGGTCATATGGTAATTTTATGTTTATTCATTTGAGGAAATGCCAGACTATTTTCCAAAGGGGCTACACCATTTTACATTCCCACCAGCACTATATGAGAGTTTCTATTTCTCTACATTCTTGCCAATACTTGTTATTAACTGATTGGAATGGTTTTCTGATCCTATAACCAGACTGGATTCTTAAAATGTCATACATACATACACAACCACACATATATTTCTAGACAATCATCAACACAGACACACACACAACTGTATAGTCATGCATACCTGCATACACCTCTAGAGTTCACAGACATACACACAGAATCCCACATAGACATTTACAATCACAACCTCGTACAATCACACATAGCATATGTGCATATCAATCCACAGACCCACATGTGTGAACATAATCAGACATATAATAGACCAATGCCATCATATACATACATACAATTGTTGTGGGTTCTGAACAAACATACACATTTGCACTCAGAACCAGAGACATATGCACTCAGTAATGTATTCACACCTGCCCAAACACACATACGCAAACAATAGTTGTACCCACAAAAGCATAGTCCTAAAAAGGTACACATATATAGTTACCATCACTTATGGGTGAATAAGTGAAGACAGATTAAATGTATTGATTCTGGATGGCATGGAGATGGTTGAGGTTTCATTAGTCCTTGGTGCCCTGGGTAGGAAGACCTTTTTATTCATTCATCTGTTCTTTAAGCTACAAGTACATATTGAGCACATAAGAAATACAATGATGAACAAGACATAGTCCCTGCCCTCATGGAACTTACTAGTGAGGGGATGGTCAGTAAATGAACAAGGAAACAATCACAGTCTGTGATTCGTGCCAAGAGGGAAATAAGCAAGGTAATATGTTAGGTAAAAGGCAAGGTCCCAGGATAGTAGGCAGTTTGCAGGAGCATTTAGCATTGTTGCTGTCTCTTTCATCCTGAAAAGTGAACAGGATTCAGATTCACCTTCCGTAAGTCACTGGATAAACGTGTGTGTGTGTGTGTGTGTGTGTGTGTGTGTGTGTGTTAGTACTAGCATTAATAAGAGTGTGGGCTCATGACCTAGACTACCCAGTTTTAAGCTTTGTTTCATAATAGTTCGGTGACCTTTCTTTCCCTCAGTTTCTCATTCAAACATGGGGATGATAATAGTAACTGTAATAAAGATTAAATTAGCTGAAACTTGTAAATCACTTAAAACTGCCTGGCAAGTGTTAAGTTCTCAATCAATATTAGCCGTCATATCACTTCCCAAGAGTAGGTTTTCGTATAGGGAGATGAGTGGAGTGGGAGATGAGGAGGAGGGTCTGGGGGGCGCAGACCAACAAGCCTGGCAGTGCCCTGTTGACTGTAAATGGATGGGTCTTCATCCTCTGTCGTAACTGAGCAATCTTTTGGAATGCAGCCCTGGCATGCCACCCCGACAAGCCATAAACCAATCCATCCCCGCCCCACTCTGCTCACAGCCACAAACCACAGAGAAGATGCACAACGGGTGGCACTGGGCACGGTTCTTGGTTTTCAGCTGCGTCAGGCCTTTCTGTAGCAGCTCTGCTGTGGGCCTGGCTTCTGGCGTTCACTGTCTGCTTGGCTGTCTTTTCTGTCTGCGTAGGTCAGCACTTATCACTCTGCACCTGCATCTCCAGGACACTCCACAGCCATCGTCAGTCTGCCCGGCTCCCAGCAACACCTCTCAGCTAACATGTGAGTAAAAAGCTTAGCCCTCCACTCCCGGTCCTGGCACAGAGGGGTCATCTTTGCCATCCCTCTGCCGTAGAGCATCCCCACTCCCAAACCATCCCGTCCAGAGAGACAACAGCTCCCCTTCCTTTACAACCTCCAAAGGAAATAATGGCAAAAAACACAAACTAGCAAACTACATCGTCCTAGCATATTATTTTACAAAAGTAGAAAAAGACTGGAAGATTATATACCAAAACATTGCTGGGAGATTGGGTATTGAGAAATTTCTATTGTCTTCCATTAGATTCAAAATATTGGGTCATAAATAGATGTTGCTTTAGTAATCAGCAAAAAATAAATATAGCGTTTCGGAGGGGGAAAAAAAACTTGCAGATGAGAACACTCCCCTAGCCCCTTTGATAAAACATTCCAGTGTCTCATAGTCCTTAGAGTCTTCTAGACTTCTAGACTAGACTTCTAGTCCTTCTAGGACTTCCTAAGGTCTAGCCTGAAGGCCATATACTGGTAACCCCTGAATCTGGCAAGCCAAAGTGGGTTATTTTTTAATGCCTTTAGGCAGGAATTCTCACGTCCACAGCCTCCTATTCCCTAGTGTGTTCACTCCCTGACTCATCCCTGGATGCTACCTGCCTGACTCCTGTGTGGACTTCAGACTGGAAAGTCACTGCTCTAACCCAAGGACATTATTCCATATTAAGCCCATTCCCCTCCATCCTACCATGCAGCCAGTATTCCATTGTGTGCCAAAACACTAAAATCAACCCCATCAACCCAGTGGACCACTTCCCCATGTCTATTTCCCTCCCGCATTAAGCTAGCTTCTCGGGCCATTCCTGGGGGTCAAACATGGTGCTACTTTCAGGAGAGGGAGATCAGAGGGGCTTCTGTGCTGACCTCTCATTTCCCTGAACCTTGTGGCTGAGACCACTTTCTTGGGTGACACTCTAAGCAGTGTGAAAGAGCATCCTAGGTAGAGCCATTACTTCTGGGTTTGAGACCAGGTCTGCCACTAATTCCAGGTCACCAACTCCTTTCTCTACTCTAGGCCAGTTTCCCATTGTCAAAGTGCCAATGTGGCCTAAACTGGCGATTTGCAGCTGTGTGGTACTCTACGGAAGAGTGGGGAGATGGACAGGGCAGGGATCTGGGCCCCTCGACTGCTGCTTCAACCAGGTTCTAGCACTTTTGTGTGCCTTACATATTGAGGTTTCCATTTTTCAAAGGTTTTTAAACTTTTTTAATCAGCCGCTCAGCTGATGGGCTCTGAGGTCCTGTCTCCCTTCGCTCTCTGCTAGTTCCACGCCCTGCACTAGCAGCTCGCCTTCTTCCTTCACCAGTTCTCTGTGTCTCCCCAGGTTTGTAGCCCTGCACTCCTACTCAGCCCATGGACCCGACGAGCTGGACCTACAGAAGGGAGAAGGCATCAGGGTCCTGGGGAAGTGCCAGGACGGCTGGCTCAGGGGCGTCTCCTTGGTCACTGGACGAGTCGGCATCTTTCCCAACAACTACGTCATCCCCGTTTTCAGGTGTGTCCTCTGCAATCTCAGGCATTGGGAGGTCAGGTCCTCTAGGCGGGGCCATCTGTGGGCTGAACTGCTGAAGGACTCAATGCGCTTTCAGGGTATGGGCCAAGAAACAGCTTTTGCCCTAGCACCCTCCTAACACTTTTAAAAAAGATAGCAAAAATGGTTATTTTTTTTATAGCTCTTCACATTTTACAAGCCCTTTCGCACCTTTTAACTCATTGGCCATGCCCAAGAATCCTGTAAGGTAGATATTATTTCACAGATGAGGAAACAGATATGCAGAGTTAAGCAACTTGCTCAAGAACTAGATTTCAGGTTTTCTACTATAGAAACCCCCCAAATCCCACTTCACATCCTGCACCTCGATACTCCACCTAGTGGCAAATGGGAAAATGTGATGATCGGATGTCTTCCCAGAGCTTGTCAGGAAACTTCCAGGATGCCAGGCCATTAGACGGAGTTTCCATGAACTCAGACCACTACCTGTCCATACCTGCCAGTTACCCTGAAGGTCTTCATCCCCAAGAGCTTTTCCCAGATTTTTTCATTCTGTGGCATACCTATCAATTTCAGCTGCCCACAGTTTGTCCAGCCACCTCATACCATGACCACAAATCTACACAGACCCCAAAACTATCCATGACTCCTCCTACTCCACCCTGTGTCAGCCCAGCCAAAGCCTGTCACAAGGTGGTGAGACTATCAGCCCACATCAGATGCTGTCTTTATGACATGCCAGAGAGTCATAACTCCAAGGAAAGTGATAATCCCATTGTACTCTCTAGGTCAGACCTGGAGTCATATGTCCAGTTTGGAGGGCCTTCATGTAGGTGGGCACTGTGTCCGGAGGAGGGCAGCAAGGATGGTGAGACAGAAAACTATATTACGGGAGAAAACAATAAAGAAACTAGGGTTGTTACATGGATAAGGAGAACAGATTAGTTATTACCAGAGGGGAAGAGGGTAGGGGTGGGCGAAAGAGGTAAAGGGGCACATGTGTATAGTGATAGATAAAAACTAGACTATTGGTGGTGAGCACAATACAATCTATACAGAAACTGATATATAATAATGTACGCCTGAAATTATACAATGTTATAAACCAATACAACCTCAATAAAATAATTAAAAAAAAAAAAAAAGAAACTAAGGTTGTTTAAGCTGTAGAACAAGGTTCAGAGGGACCATGATAGACTGTGTAGACCAGGAAGTAGATTTGTTCCATGAAGGGCAATGAACCAGTGGATACAACTTAGAAGGTTTTGGTTCAATAGAAGACTGCACTTTCTAACCCATAGATTTTTCCAATTAGGCTGAGTGGTGAGGTGGTGGACCCCCTTTCTAGGAAGGATACAGGCAAAGTCTGGGTTCCCATAGATCCAGGTTTGTAGAAAAAGATTTCTTCACATGACAGAAAGTTGGAGTAGAAGATCATAGTTATTCCTTTCAATGGAAGGTTCTTGGGCTTTGTTAGAAAGTTGCAAAATCTCCAAAGGCAATCTAAGAGTGTCTATAACTGATTCTTTCATTCATTTATTCAACGAATATTAATTGAGCACTCACTACGTGTCAGGTACCGTTCCAGCCACTGGAAAAATACCAGTGAACAAAATCACAAAATGCCTGCCAACAGGAGCTTACACAGTGGGACAGACAATACATAAGATATATAAGTAATATATATGGTGTGTTAATGATAGGGGCTAAGAAGAAAAAATAAATCAGGAAAGGGGGAGACAGTTTGTGTGGGAGTGATTAAAATTTTAAAAGGTTGGTCAGGGATAGCCTTACTGAGCAGTGAGAAGGAGGAATGAAGGAAATGAGGAGGCTGAGCCACGTGACTCTCTGAGGGAAGTGTATTCCAGGCCAAAGGAACAGCAAGTATAAAGGCCCTGAGGTAGGAGTATATCTGACATGAAGGCCAATAGGAGGGGATTAGAGCAAGTGAGGGGAAGGCTAGTAGGAGATGAGGTCAGAATGGTAACAGGGGGCCAGATCTTATAGAAATTTCTAGGTCATAAGGAGGAATTTGGCTTTAACCCTGTTGCAGGGTTTTGAGCAGAAGAGTGACATGATCTAACTTATGTTCTAACCAGAATCCCTCTAGTTGTTGGGTTGAGAACAAACCGTAGAGAGGAAAAGGTGGAAGTAGAGAGACTAGTTAAGAGGATATGGTAATAATCCAGGGGAGAGGTGATGGTGAACTGAACCAAGTGTTAGCTGTGGAGGTAGGGAGAAGTGGTTAGATTCTGGATATACTCTGAAGGTAGAAACAATAGGATTTTCTGACAGATCAAATATGGATGTGAAAGAAGAGAGGATTCAAAATGATTCCATGTTTTTTGCCCTGAGCAACCGGAACATGGAGTTGCCTTTTACTGAGGTGGAGATAAAAACCAAAGAGGAACAGGTTTTGAGGTGTGGAGGAGGAAGCAAGAGCTTAGTTTGCAGCAGATTAAGTCTCAGATCCCTATTAGTAATCCTAGTGAACATGCTGGTAAACAGTTGAGTATGCAAGTCTAGCATTTAGGAAAGAGGTCCAGGCTTGAGATGGTATTTAAAGCCCTAAGACTTGATGAGATCATCGTGGCAGGGTCAGTTGTATTGAAAAGAATGACAGTGAGCCAGGAGCTAAAATCTTTAAGGAATGAGGGGAGAGATCTAGAGGGCAAATGATGACTGCAACAAGTGCAGTGGGGGGTGGTAGAGTCTGACAACATGAGTCAAAGCTGGGAAGTATTTAGGAGGGTCTGGGAGAATGCTCTAGAAGTGACAATGAAGAGCAAGGACAGCTACCTGATTTATGAACAGTTTCTTCCATGGGATCTAACAGGAATTCTCCAGGGCCCATGCCTACTACTAGGGCATTTGCTTATGCATCAGGCCTTAGCCCAAAGTCCTGGTTATGCCAGGAAAGAACCATTAGAATAGGAGTGACCATATAATTTGTCATCCAAACTAGGACACTTTTGGGCTGGCCCCGTGGCTTAGCCGTTAAGTGCGCGCACTCCGCTACTGGTGGCCCGGGTTCGGATCCCGGGCACGCACCGACGCACCGCTTCTCCGGCCATGCTGAGGCCGAGTCCCACATACAGCAACTAGAAGGATGTGCAACTATGACATACAACTATCTACTGGGGCTTTGGGGAAAAGAAAGGAGGAGGATTGGCAATAGATGTTAGCTCAGAGCTGGTCTTCCTCAGCAAAAAGAGGAAGATTAGCACGGATGTTAGCTCAGTGCTGATCTTCCTCACAAAAAACAAACAAACAAACAAACGAACTAGGAAACTTTTGAGATAAAAGAGGGATATTCTTAATACACCAGGAGTGTATGTGTAAACTGAGACTCTCTTAGGAAAATCAGGACATATGGTCACTCGAACTAGAATGCATGTAGGATTTCATTCCAGTGTATTTCAAGGCTCCAGCTTCCCTTTCTCTCCTTCTTGGCTTTTCTCCTAGGTAGATTTGTTGTGTTCTTGGGCAAGTCATGAGCATCTAGACTCACCCGCTCTGAGATGGCTGCAGGTCAGACAATGGACGGAGTTTCAGCACTACAGATTGCCATTGAGTCCATCCCCCATCCCTAGCTCATAGAAATCTGAACATATGCATGTACTGAGGTGCTACTTATGCTGATGGGTATTTTTGCTTCTAGGGTACCAGCATTTCCAAGAAGAGCTAGTCCCTGTCAGAATGTATTCCCCTGAGAGCTATTAAGTGACAGAGGATCAATGCTTTCCGTGTGTATGTGTTTCCCTTGATGGCCTCCCTGATGCAAAGAAAGTTCCCGTCCTCACTAATCTTGGACGTGGATGACATATGCCCAGTTTGTCTCTCAGGGGGCAGCTCACCCTTCTTCTTAACCACCACTTCTACAGCGGGGAATCTGGCTTCTCCCGCCTCTCAGGGCTGAATGATGCCGTCCCTTGTCAGCTGAGTTTCTACTACTTTTAGCAGGTTATGTGTTAGAACTGGGTGGGTTGGCCCACGTGTGCAAGGCCCCTTTCTGCTCTTGGTCTGTGTGTGTGAGGTCTCCCTCCTCCCGTCTTTGTTTTCTGTTTGCAGTGGTGGCTCTGCTCTGCCACCAGCCCCTCTGGTGTTCAGTGCAGCCTTTCATAAAACAGCCAGGGCTCGAAGGTGTGACGTGCTCCCAGAGCATTTGAACCCGTGCTCTTATTGGCGTCATCCTCAGCCAGAGTTTTGGGACTAACTATAGACCAGAGTTGACCAAAATGCCAGAGTTTCAACTTAAGATTCAGCAAGTGAGGCTTTTAATTCCTGAGAGAGGAAGAAGCTGCTGTGCTGTCCAGAGCTCCAGCCCTCTGTGCTAGATGGTGATGCCAACCTGTCCAGCTGCGTTGACCCCAAGTAACTCCCTGCCACCATGGTATATGTCCCCAGATCCTGGAGGCATCCATTGGCTCAGGTTGTACAGTACGTTTGTCATGGTTTTGTACACACCTCTTCTTAATCGCACCAACGTCCCTTTGGGTCTCCTCCTTCATGTCTAGTCTTGGTGGGAGGCAGAAGTTTCCTCCCTTTTCATAGGCTGAAGAAACCAACTCCTCCTCAACCCATCACCACAGCTAAGGGACCGGCGTAGCCAATCTGACGCTCCCTCTTGGGACCTGGAAATTGGAACAAGGGAAGAAAGAATGTAGGTGAAGTTGAAAACCGTTCATGGCAAGAACACAAGTAGCAGCATCTGATCAGACTCTTCCCACCTCAGATTCCTGCTGCCAAGCTCTGCAGCCTCCCTTGGATCCTGTTTCCAAGCCCTTTCCTCCCCTCCTGTCCTCCCAATAAATTCCCTTCTGCCCAGTTAGCCAGGATATTTCTCTTTCTTGCAGCCTTCACCAGACACGTATGTTCTCCTGGTGCCTTAAGGATGGAGAAAAGCAACACATAGGCCACCACTCATTTTCCTTTAACTTTCTACACAGAACTATGTAAAGATTGTCAAGGTCCAAGCTTTCGCCTTACCAGGAGGCTACTGTCGGTGATGAGCACGGTAGAGCCGCTGTTTATAATGCCCCATTCAAATATTGGGCAAGTTCTTACAGGCTCATAGCAGAGATAGAAAAGGGGACACAGGGACATGCACACTCACAGCAGCACAATGGAGCAAATCAGAGGCAACATGCACTCCTCCCACTTAAACCTGGACTGTCTTTCAGTCTCTCTATCTGGAAAACAAGGGTCGTATTGTCTGCAGGTCTGGGGTGTCATGGGGATTAATTAATATACGTTAGCAAAGTGCTTTGATGTTAGAAGAAAGTGCTAGGTAAGTGCTGAGCTTTTTGCCAAAAGACAGAGGACCTCAGTGTTGGTTGGGGGCCTTGGGATTTAGCAGTTTCTAGAATCTGGCCTAGTGCTGGGCTCAGAAAAATGGGGTCACACCTTGGTCTGTAAACAGTTGTTCAAAGAAGGGACTGGTGGAATAAGGCTGGCTTGGGCCTAATTAACTATATTCTGTCCTTGCTGCTTCTCCTGCTTCTGGAAACAATTTTGGAATCTGTCTTTCTAGTTGTCAGTCCATTTTGCAGCATCCAACACCTTGAGGCGTCTGTTCAAAAGACAAGCAGACGCAGACTCTACATGGAAGCCAGTGCTGGGGATTTCTCTCCACCGCCCAGCCCTCATCTCCAGAATGGAGTCTGAGCTTTTACTGGTGGACAGCCACTCCCCTTCACTGACTGCATCTCAGGACAAGAGGCAGGTCGATGGCTATGGATAGAAGTCCCCTTGCTGCAAGCATCAGTTCCTAGAGCGTTTGGCTGCATATGCTCCTTGGGCAGAGTTAACAACATTAAATGATGCCTTAGCCATCTTTGTACAACACTGGCTGGCTCGCTATTAAATTGCATATCACTTTTTTAAGAAAAAGGAGGAGAAAAACAGAGAAATAAGGGGAAATTACCTAAAGAGAAACCTGGAGGCATTGATGGAAAGGAAACCACGATGAAGAGCATCTCTGTGCTAGGGCCTTGGTTGAGTTGGTTATTCCCAGGGAATTAGCAGAAGTTACTTAATCAACAGAGTGACAAGGTGGTTGATGGTCTGTTCAGTAGGGGCTGTGATGTTGGGGTCAGATTCGTAAAAGGGCAAGAAGGGCATGTAAAATGACTGCCAATCCCCATGGGATTCAGAGAGCTATAGGCTGGAAACAATGGACAAGGGATTATTGTTTTACAAAACTTTAATACTGTTCTTAAAAATCAGAGCCACAGGCTGAAGAATTAGGGTCTTATGGAGGGAGGTATAGGGCCTACTAGCTGCTTTACTTCGTTTCTTTCAAGCAGGATGCAGGGTTTTCCCTGCTACCAAATGATGAATGCTCTAACTAGCCAGAATGCAGTGTAGCCCAGTGGTAAGAGCACAGGTGGTGTAGCTCAGTGGTAGAGCAGAGGGCCAGCCTGGACCTGGGTTCAAATCTCAGGTCTAGTAGTTGCTTGGGCAAGTAACTGTAAATCTCTATTTTTTTAATCTATAAAATAGTGGCACTAATAGTACCTACCTCAGAAGGCTGTATGAAGAACCCATAAGATAAGGTGGGCAAAGCCCTTGGCCAATGCCCGACATACAGTAAGTGCTCAATATGTGTTAGCCAAAATGACTGGCATCATATGATGCTGAAAGCATCATAGTAGCCATTCAACAAACATTTATTAATAAACAATATAGGCAGAATGCAGAGGATATAAAATAAGTCCTATAAAATCTCTGCCTTCAAAGAGTTTAGAATCGAGTAGAAAAGTCATTGAATGAACAAGAAATCACCACTGAAAAGCGAAGTGAAAACGTACAAGATTTTGTGATCTGAACTCAAGGGCTGAAGGGAGGTAGGTGAGGAGTGCTCAGAGCTGGAGGGAAAGATGACAAAACTCAAGTCTTCTAGTTCCACCAGGGCCTCGGTGTGAGAGCCTCCCCTGCCCTCAGCACACTCACACGGTTATCACTGTGTAGGAGGTGAGGCGTCCTTGGTCAGTCCTGTGTGGTTGATGAGGAGAGTATATATGGGTAGGAAGAGGGTGAGGAGCAGCCACATTTGTTATATGGTTGGGAGCTGATAATTTTTTAAAATAAGACTCTTGACTGAACATTCTCTCTTTCTTTTCTTTTAAAAAATTTTCCACAACTAGAAAGACATCTAGTTTTCCAGATTCCCGGAGCCCTGGTGTCTACACCACATGGACGTTATCCACCTCCTCTGTGTCCTCCCAAGGTAGCATTGTGGAAGGTGATCCCCGACAAAGCCGCCCCTTCAAGTCCGTCTTTGTGCCCACCGCCATAGTCAACCCCGTGAGGAGCACGGCCAGCCCGGGGACTGCAGGACAGGGCTCTCTTCGGAAAGGGCGGAGCAGCATGAGAAAGAGTAAGTGGTGGCAGAGAGGTACGTGTCTAGAGCTAAGTGATGGGGGGATCTGACTCTGGGGTAGACAGAGCACTTTTTGCAAAAACAGGGATCTTGGCTTTAAAACAAGCCTCTGCTAAGGGTGCTTTGAAATTCGCAAATACTAAGTTTTATTTTGTTGGATGAAGCCAGGCCAACTTAAGATCATTGCCCTTGGTCACTTCATACGTGCACATTGAACGGCTGGGATGATAGCAGCTCTGAGTGCCAACGTGTAATTAGAACACAGCCAGAGTGGATGCTGGCTCTTATTAAGACAGAATGATGAAATCACTTGCTGGATCAGTGCTTCTCAAACTCTGCTCCAGGGAACCCCTCAGGGGTGCCAAAAGGGAAGCATGGAGAGAGGGAGGAAGAAAGAGGGTTAAGGAGTCAATGTTAAGAGCCCCTGACTCCCACTTTGTTACTTAACTAAGATATGCACAAGGTAAAAAAGTTGTACAAAAATAAAAAGTAAATTTCCTTCATATCCTAACCTCCAGTCCCAAATTCTCTTCCATTTATATATGTACCTTGTGATCATACTTACTGCACTGTTCTGCACTTTGCTTTTATTTCTACCTCTATAACATCCACATTGTACACATGGCAATACATACAGATCCTTCATCTTAAAAGCCATGCTTTTATCTCCTAACGTATTGAACTTCTACATGAGACTTCCTTTTCAGGGGTTCTAAAAAGTGTTTGAAACCAATTACTCTACAAAACATCAAGGTTCTGTATTACACCTGCAAGTGTATTTTGCTCTGGAAGAAGACAACAAGCCAAGCAAAATTTGATTTATTCTATGTCCCCTGATTTCAACTGGGCTCTGCAATCTCTCTTGTTATTTTAAAAAATGATTAAGTATAAAAATGCAGTATGATTAGTCAGTGCAAAAAAGTCACTTGTGGGACAATGTGCCACACAAGAAAATGTCCCGAGAAAATTAAAGCAAATATCTTAGCTCTACCCCCTCCCAGTGCCTTCGTCTGATCACCTGCTGGACCACCAGTCCCACTACTGTTGCCTCTCAATTCTACCCAACCCTGCCTCCTCCTTCACCCTCCTGCACCTTCCTCCACCTTCTCTGCCCCCACACATGCACAAAAGAAGCAATCCCGTCATAACAGCCTCGGGCAAATTACTGACCTCTTCAATTTTCAGTTTTCTCATTTGTAAAATGGAAATAAAAATAGTTCCGACCTCATCAGTGTTATCGTATGGATTTAATAAAATAATCCATATGAGACTGATGGCCCAGTGCCTGGTACATAATAAGCTCTTAAGAAATATTAGCTATTTTCATAGTATTACTATTTTATGAGTATTACGATTGCTACTACACCTAAGCACATCATCTTCGGTCCATCCAGAGCATTAACTCACTTAGACTCAGTGTAGACCACTTACGAATGCTGAGAGGTGCATCCCATTGGCAACTGCTCACACTTCCTTTCATACCCTCCCTCCCCACCTTTGCATAGATCTTGACTGGCTTGGAGCTTTCACTGCTTGCATTGTATACACATGTAATAAGAAAGCATTAACTCTCTTGGAAATCAGGAACTGACAAGATAAATAGATAAGGCATAAAATCAATTTTTCACATGTTTCCGGGAGCCTAAGGCCATGTCTGCCCGGTGCTGCTTTGACTTTCCCAGATCCCGGAGGCTTTCTCTTTGCGTTTTCCCAAGGTGAGGCCAGTCAAACTATCAGTCTCCCCAAAGCGAAGAGAAATGACAGCAGAATTGACTGCATGCACCTCACAGGGCTGTCAGTGGAAAATAAATGTCTACATTGAAAGGTCAGACTTGTGTAAATGGTGACTGGCTTGCTTGCAGCAGCTGAGAACACTGACTGTGTTTAGTGAGCATTTTGCTTTTTGTGTTCACATCTGGCTTGATGAAGAGTCACGACGCAGAACGTGGCCTTGGCTCAGGCCCTCTGTGCTGGACACAAATGACTGACTCACACATGTGTCCACAGCGGGTCACGAAGGACTGACATTTCTAACTGGACGTCACTGTGGCTCTCCAAGCGCTGGAGACCCTTATGGAGAAATGGCCCACAATGCTTCTCAGGGAGTGTCTTCCCTAGCTCTCCCTAGAGTGCGATGAACTCCTAATTACTCCCTAGATCACTTACAGGACACATGCCCAAGGGATGAGGATCTCCTGTCTCCAGAAGATTTGAGGGGAAGGAATGGTTCCTTTACCTGTGGGAGGACCATCTCAGTTAACAACAACAAAAAAAGACTGAGCTCAGGGAAGGGGTAAAACCAAACTCCAGGACTTGCATTTTTAGGGTTTGCTATCCTTTACCCCAAAATAACGATAGCTAACAAACATGGGCATTTACTGTGTTCCAGGCGCTATCCTAACACTTTGTACACATCATAACGTAATCCTCCCACCAGCCTGACAAGGGGCTATTATTAGCTCTGGTTTACAAATGAGAGGACTGAGGCACAGGTGGTGACGTGACTGACTTGTCCCGGGGTCCCTGCGTGTAAGTCTGACGCCAGAGCCTGTGTCATGGGACTTTGCAAAGCTCCTCCTCTTACAGCCCTAACTCTGGAATCACCTTTCCAAATTTGCTTCTGTCTGGTGTCACGTCTGCCTGACACACCCACTCTCTCTCTTAATCCCATTCACCCTTCCCCGCTGCACCCCCTGACTAAAAGCGATCCCACCACTATGTGCCTGAAGCTTCTGTGAGAATTTTTTTCCATCAGCTGGTCCGAGTCTCCTCCCTTCCTGTCTCTCCTCCCTCTCAGTTGACCCTCTCTTGTGTTTCTCAGTTTCTGCTCTCTGTATCTTTCTTTTTTTTTTTTTTAAGATTTTATTTATTTATTTGTTTTCCCCCCAAAGCCCCAGTAGATAGTTGTATGTCATAGTTGCACATCCTTCTAGTTGCTGTATGTGGGACACGGTCTCAGCGTGGCCGGAGAAGCAGTGTGTCAGTGCGCGCCCGGGATCCGAACCCGGGCCGCCAGCAGCGGAGCACCCGCACTTAAGCCACGGGGCCGGCCCTGTATCTTTCTTTCTGTCTCTGTCTTTTTTTTCCTCTTTGGTCTGTATGCCTCTATATTTGCTTCTCACTGTGAAGCTGTCTCTTTAGGTCTGTCTTCTTCACTTTCCATCTTAGGGGCCTGGAGAGACAGAGTAGGAGTGTGTATGTGTGTGTGTGTGTGTGTGTGTGTGTGTGTGTGAGACAGCGAGAGAGAGAGAGAAGGCAAATGGAAGTAATATACCTTCTGACCGGCCCCCCCCAACCCCAACATTCAGCTAGCCAGTCATTTGCTGCCAACATCAGCAAACAGCACTAAAAAAAGAATAAGGTCACCTTTGAAAGACCCTGAGAGAATGTGAGCACAGTCAATTGGGAAAGCACGTAACTATTCTGGGATATCAGGACACACTGCTTACCCAGCCCCAACCCGACCTGCTGTCAGCCGCCCCCCTTGCTGATATCTCTGTCATATAATTCCGCAGATGGATCCCTGCAGAGACCCGTCCAGTCAGGGATCCCCACCCTTGTGGTGGGCTCCCTCAGGCGCAGCCCCACCATGGTCGTACAGCCTCAGCAGTACCAATTCTACCAGCCGCAGGGGGTCCCCTCCTCACCCTCAGCAGTGATGGCAGAGATGGGACCCAAGCCCGCTCCCACTGGGGAGCCTGCCCTCACGTGCGTCAGCAGGGGCAGCGACACCAGGATCCACTCGGCAGCCAGTTCCCTCATCATGGAAGGCAAGGAAATCCCCATCAAGAGTGAGCCTCTCCCAAAACCTCCTGCATCTGCCCCACCATCGATCCTGGTGAAACCAGAAAACTCAAGAAATGGCAGCGAAAAGGTAGGAGCAAGGTGACATTAGGGGGGCTTGACTCTTTGCACAGTATTCCAGCTCCTGAGATTTCAGTTTTAGTGGACAAGGAATCGAATTTTCAGCCTCAAAAGAATCCTCACACACAACCCCCCTCCACATCCTCACACCACTCACACCCTCCCTACGTGTTACTCAACCCCCTTTATGCCTCCCGAATATTTTATACGTACTCTTTCAAGGCCCGGAGATGGCTTGGAAAAAACATGGCTTTGGCATTAGACAAAATCTTGATTTGAATTCCAGCTCTGCTGCTTGCTAGCTGGAGACTTTGGCCAAAACACTTCACCTTTCTGACTCCTTTTTTGCCTAATCTGTAAAATGGTGGTAAGAATAGTAACAGTCTCATAGGATTGGAGTGGAGATTAAATGAGATAAGATGTGTAAAGTGCTTACACAGGGCTTAATACATAATTATTCATGGTATAGAAGAGGCAACTGAGACACAGGAGAATTTAAGTGATCTCTCAAGGTCACACTGAGTTATATCGACTCCAACACATAGCTGTTATTGTGACCTTTGTGGCAGAGGTCAGATCCATTAACTTCTAGTCCAGGGCTTTTCCCACTAAAAGATATGACAGTTTTTATAAAAGTATTATGTTCTCAATAATATCCTCGAGATAGGAGGGATAGTGGGATGGAGAAGGTGACATTATGAAAATTAGGTGGTATCTTTTAGTTTATTGACCGTCACCACCACCACCACTGCCACCACCACCCCCACCACTGCCACCACCACCATCACTATCACACCATCACCACCACCACTCCCACCCCCACAATCGCCGCCACCACCACCGCCACCATCGCCACCATCACCATCGTCACCATCACCGCCGCTGCCGCCACCACCGCCACCACCACTACCACCACCACCACCACCCATCACCCATTCCCCTCCAAATGGAAAGATAGTGTGGTTTCTTCCTCTTTGTCAAGCATTTACTGAATGCTAACAACCTGGCAGGTGCTGTGCTGAGTATTTCATATATCCCATCTCGTTTAATCCTGACAATAACCCTCTGAAGCAGGTATTGTTATCATCATCGTCGTCATTTTAAAATGAGGAAACGGAGGCCTAGAGAGTTAAAAGATGTTACCCAAAGGCACACAGCTGACACATGTGAGTGTCTAGAGTAGAATCCAGATCTGATACAAAAACTCATGCTCTTAACCCCCATGCTATTAGCTTGTAGGGAAAGGCATTTGGAAAAAGTTCGTGTTGACTGATATAAATGTTGGGGGTTCTTTTTCTGATTTATGGTATTCAAATAATTCAAAGTTTTCCAGGCCCCAGTTGCCCATTACCGCCAGCTATTAGATACAGCCCTCCAACTATAAGCGTTTAGTAAGTGCCCAGACCTCTGCTAGATATGGTGAGGGTCAAAATTACGAGGAAAATTGGATTCTCAGTGGGGAACGCTAGGATCGAATTTCATGGAAAAAAAGAATTAATTGCCAAACAGTCCCATAGAACACTTTATCAAGCCCTAAAATAGGGGTTGGCCAAAGCAAATATCTATTGGTAGCAGGCAGATATATAACAGGCTAGGAGAGGTGAAAGCAAGAGGGGGAGGAGGGGCTGATGCAAACAGGAGACCGTGCCTCCCACATAAAGGGGGAGCCGCTAATCAGCTCCAGCCACTTGCTGCCAGAATGGGGCACAGGCCCTGGTGCGCCAGATCTTTGGTTTTTTTGAGACATAGGAAATCCTGATTTTCATATGCAATCTCCCAACTTTTACATGTTGGCAACTAAATCAAACTCTCAAACATTCTGCAGCCTAAATTCAGCCAGCAGGTGTCCAGTTTGCAAACTACTCTGGGAACTTAAAAGGCCACTATGGAACTCTCTAGATAGAGTCAGCCAGGGAGGCCTCAAGGAAGAGGTAGGCCCTGAGATAGGCCTTATTTTATTGATAGGCAGAGAGGAGAGAGGGAAGGTGAACTTCTCATACTTGATCATACCCTCTTGCCTCAGGCCCTCTCCTCAGGTATGTGGTTGCCCACCCTTATTTCTCCTAGATAATTCCTACTTGTTCTTCAGTTCTCAATTTAAATAGCTCTGCCTCCAGGAAGCCTTCCCTGACTAGTGCCATTCCAGCTTGAGTTAGATGCTCCTCTGTGTTCCCTTAGCCTCTTATACCTCCCCCATCACAGCACTGTTATAATTGTCTGTCTGTCAGGGCGGTTTTGTTCGCTCTTGGATTCGCAGCACCTGACAGAGTGCATGATGCATAGTAGACACTTACAGTAGACGCAGGTATTTGCTGAATGAACACATACATGAGTGTTGAGAAGAGTAGAGAAACAGCATGAACCAAGTCCCCGGGGAAAATAGCACGTCTCCCACCTCACCGGGTCCCTTTGCTCTCCTTTCTTTTGCAGCAAGTCAAAACCGTGAGATTTCAGAATTACAGCCCTCCTCCCGCCAAACATTACACCTCCCATCCCACCTCCGGAAAGCCTGAACAGCCAGCCACCCCTAAGGGGTCCCAGCCTGAAGCAGCCCCCTTGGGCCCAGAGATGACCATTCTATTCGCCCACCGAAGCGGCTGCCATTCTGGACAGCAGACAGACCTCCGGAAGAAGTCACCTTTTGGCAAGACCATGAACCCAGTGTCTACTGCCTCGGCCCCGCAGACCGTGTTTCCCAGCAAATGAATCTACGGGTGGCTTTTCCTAGACCCCAAAGAGGTGAATTGCATTTAAATACAGTCTGCCTCCACTGAGGGCGTCCTGCCATTCTTTGGGGACTTGAGCACGGGTCCTTGTTCTGCCCATTTTACCTCCAGGAAAGGGAAAGGTGGGAACAGGGATTCCTGCCTTGAGTGGGAAGATAAATTGGGTGGCCTTCCAAACATAATGATACAATGCAGCAAGGCCACTACTCAGACAAAGGCGTGGGAGACCATCCTGCCACCCTGTTCCCCAGCATGGAGTGTGTGGGCTCTCGTCCCCTGTGTTCTGTGTAGAATTTCAGTGGTGTCCCAAAAGGGGCTTCAGCCAGGGGTGTCACAATGGTCAGAATGTTGGCATTGCTTCTTTGACCTCATCACTATGTTCTCAACAAGCCTCTGCCATCTTCTGCGGCCTGTACACGGGCCACTAGTAGCTGCCTTATCTTTTGCCCGCCATAGAGTCATAATCCGGGCTGCAAAGGGAGAATTTCTGGGAAGGGTATGAGATGAATACTTTGAACTTTCTGAGAACCCTCTAAAACCAAAAGGAGTCAGCTTCCTGAGTTTGCTCCAACAAGAAGGTCAGAGAGAAAGCTGACTACCTGGTGTCAAAAGGTTATCATAGTTGAAGTTTCTCAATCTGTTCTCGCACATATAATCCTACACAGTAGATAAGCAGGAAGCATGTAGCTGTGGACAGTACTGTGGACGATTAATTCATGCTGGCTCTGTAGTCTGACTTCCCCAAGAAGAAACAACCTGCTTACAAACAACTAGGTAAGGGGTTTGAGTTTAGATGTATATTCCGTTTGCACTGCAACGTTCTTTACTTTCTCTGATTCCTTCTCAGTTGGGGCAGACTAGCTGTTTCACCGGGTTGCAGGATAACGCAACAAGGTCAGTGAGAAGATGCCAGTCCAAGGCTGGGGTGGGGCGCTTCCTAGATAAAAGCTGCTCTAAAAGGGACAGGATGAAGAAGGTTGGAGGGGAAAAGGGGATAGGAAGAGGAGAAGAGGGAGGATGAAGGAAATGAGGAGGAGGGAGGGGGGAGTGATGAGAGTGAGAGAGAATGAACATTGGGAGAAAGTATCAGGGAAGAAGAGGAAAGAGGGGAGAGCGGCCTTGACATTCCCGACAGGTGGGGAAAGAATAATGGAGTCTGCAAAACCAGGTGACCCCACTAAGATGGGGCTGAGGTGAGCGGGACCAGCCAGGCAGAGCCTTGTGAACGGGTGAGAGGGCATCCAGAGAGCCGAGGAGATGCTATAAGATGACCCATTAATTCTCATTAAATTTAACTGTTGTGATTTAACATTTATTACATGACCATCCATGTGGGCACTTAAATGCATAAATGCCATTTGCTACTAAGGCTGGATCCCATTAAAAAAAAAAAAGACAGGTCTAGTTAGACCTTTCCCATGGACAGTTCTTGAAGATCCTAGGATTAAAAACACGTATCTTTTGGGGCCAGCCCCATGGCATAGTGGTTAAGTTCGGTGCATTCTGCTTTGCGGCCTGGGTTTGCGGGTTGGGATACCGGGTGCAGACCTACACCATTCATCAGCCATGCTGTGGCAGCAAACCACATATAGAGTAGAGGAGGATTGGCACGGATGTTAGCTCAGGGCTAATCTTCCTCAAGCAAAAAACGCGGAAGAGGGGCCGGCCCGGTGGCGCAAGCGGTTAAGTGCGCGCGCTCCGCTGCGGCGGCCCGGGGTTCGCTGGTTCGGATCCCGGGCGCGCACCGAAGTACTGCTTGGTAGGCCATGCTGTGGCGGCGTCCCATATAAAGTGGAGGAAGATGGGCACCGATGTTGGCCCAGGGCCGTCTTCCTCAGCAAAAAAAGAGGAGGATTGGCGGATGTTAGCTCAGGGCTGATCTCCTCACACAAAAAAAAAAAAAAAAAAAAAAAAAAAAAACGCGGAAGATTTGCAACAGATGTTAGCTCAGGGCTAATTTTCCTCAGTGAAAAAAAAAGGAAAAAAAAACATGAATCTTTTACATACCCACCCACACACTTGACAAAATGAATTGTCCATAGACTTTTCCAGACCTTAATAAAACAAAAACAAAACCATAATACTGCCAAGGAATATTGCACATGTGTCAGGACTTTGGGGCTGGTAGAGGCAACATGTTAACTAGTCTTTCTGTGAGATATTGACTCATGTCTACTCCACAAAAATCAACATGCCCAACTTCATGCCTCATTGAGCTGAATATAACAATTCCAATGGAGAAATGTGAAAAAGTCACAAGGGGAGGGAGTCATCGTATGATTTGTCAAGATATGAGTACCTACGCCTTACCCTTACCCAAAAAACACCCTTAATGAGTTTAGCAATGAGGTTAGCAATCTGCTGTACCCTACACCCAGAGTGGCAGATATATGACCAGCCAGCCAAATATTTAGTCTGTGCCTCAGTAACAATGGATCCAGTTAATTTTTAACTGCTACGGCTGCGACAAGCAGGTTGTTTGGGTATAATGGAGACTCAATCCATGCCTTCCAAATGAAACAGAATATTCTTCCCATTGTCCACTATCTCTACATGGTAGCCTCTCTGAGAACTGTAAACAACTCCAAAGGCTTGCCACCCCCATTCCATCCAGCCTCTTCAACCATACCCAGCATCAAACTCACTCCCTCCCAAACCAAATCCCATCTCTGTGGAGTCTTTGAGGATTTGAAAGGGGCAGGTGTTATTTCCAAGTAAAAGTTGAACTCACTGGCACCTCCCATCATTTATTCCACCAACATGCTTCAAACATTTACCATGTGCTGGGCACTGCAATGAGGACGATAAATATATCCTTTCCTATAATTTCCATTAAAATTATAGGAAATTTAATGGGATGTATTTAATAACCATATAAGGTTATTAAAGGTTAACCTTTAATATGTCAAATATTAACATATTTAATATTTAATAATTATTAAATAAATTATTTATTTAATAATTAATATTAATTATTAAATAACCTTATAAGGTAGGTAAATTGTCCCCATTATAGAGCCAAAGAAACTGAGGCATGAAGGGTAACCACAGACAGTGGCAGAGCAAGGATTCAGACTCAAGCTATCTAACTTCAAAGCCCAACTTGGGACTATGCTGTATGAACCAAGAGACCATCCTTGACTTTAGGACACTGACTTCAGGCTGGGGAGACAGTATGGTGCAATGGTTACAAATAACAGGCTCTGCTGCACACAGACTGGGTTCAAATCCCCATTTACCACTTGCTAGCCATGTGATATTGGCCAAGTTACTTAACCTCTCTGAGCCTTGCTTTCTTAAGTAGGAATGATAATAGTGCCAACTTCATTGGGCTATTGTGAGGATTGACTGAGATAATATTATAAAGTGACTATGGCACATAGTGAACACCTAACAAATGTTAGACCTGAATGTTTTTAAGGAAGCAGGTCATTGAAATTCCAGGGGAAAAAGTCTAAAACAAGGGCATGCCCAGAGCTGTGGTACTAAAAGGAAAGCAAGATAGCCTAGTCGTGGGGGTCAGAGCGCCATCTAAGCTGAATCTTAAAGGATGAGTAAGAGTCAGATAGACCGAGGAGTGGGAGAAAGTGTGTCTCAAGCGGGGAAAGAAGCATTTGGCAATTGGGTTTAAATATAGCAATCAAGTCAAGTTCTCCTATACTTAGAGGAATCCACTCCTTTGTGGAACATTCCAAAAATCCCAGGTAGAACCCTAGCACCTCACATCTGAAGCCAAAGATTCCATCCTGTGAGAGCTCTATCCCGTCAGCTAAGACTCAGAGTCCCTAGGAAGGGTGCCCGTGATCAGATCCTGGCACCTCAGTGCTAGGAAAGCTGCTGAGGGCAGACTCTGATTGAGGGGGAGTGGGGACGTCTGAGAGGTGGAGGAGGGGCACAACCAGCTGAGGACAGACTCTGAGGGCCTTACTGAAACGGTCTCCTTAAGCAGCGTCGAGATCTTCATTTAGGGCTTGTCTCCTTCCTATCTCCTGCGGGGCCAGCCCCACCTCCTCTGCCCTTCACCATCACAAAGACAGGGCTTTGGGAGCAGGAAGAATTCAAAGCAATGCCTCACCTGTGACTTGGTGAGGTGCGGGACTGACTCAGTACAGGCTCACTGACTTTCAACTTCTCTGGAAAATTTAGAAGGTCTCTCCACACCAAGCCTGCATTCCTGAGTGGCAGCAATCCAGTGGGACTGGGTCAGGGTCAAGGCTGCCTCAGTTAAATAAATGAACATGACTCTTCAATTTGCCGTGGCCCCACAGCCTCCTTCCCTCACTCACATGACCTGCATCTGAATTGGGCATGTTCCCCTAGAGACTATGTGCTGAACTTCATCTCCCAGAGTCATCATGAATCTCTTGAAAGTTAGAGCTGGATCCTCAGAGATCAGCTGATCCAGGGCACTCAAGTCTCACGAGCGTAGTGGGCCTAGCCTGGCTCCTACTGTCATTCAGTAGCTTTGGGGTGGGGACTGGGCATCTGTGTTTTCAACAAGCTCCCCAAGTGATTCTGATGCACATAAAGTACAAGAATCAACTTCACCTTTCTCATATTGTAGAGCAGAGCGAGCATCCAGCAGGAGCATGGCCACACTGCTTGCTAATATACTGAAATAGGCCTGTACCGATAGGTGAATAGTGGATGTTCTGAGCTCCCCAAAGCCTCTCCCCACTCCTGCATCCTGGCCCTTCCCTCAGGTCCTCCCCTTTACTCTGCCATTCAACAGCTAAGGGGCTAAGGCCAGGTGCAGCTGAGACCTCCAGCGGTAAAGCCCTTCTCCATTCTGATTGGCTGGTGCCTATGCCATACTGGTTGTTAAATATCTTACTGTCCTGTTGTACAGAATAAGGCCCAGAGAGGTCACTCAGAGGTTGAAGGCACTGCTATCAAGTCCAGCACTCTTCCCAACCCCCATCCTCGCCACTGTCCAGCCCTTGCCCATCACCTTTATCAGGCCCTTGGCTTAGGAAAGGAGCTGACTTGGAGGGTTGGTAGTTCCATGCTCACTACTCTACCTTTTTGAGCTAACAGTTTCTCAGGCATCAGCAGTGCCCTTTAGCTTCCCAGCTCCTCTGGCATCGATTTGGAAGTCATTTGTTTCAATAAGATGAGCAGGCATCCATCCTCATCCTCTCACCTGCCTCTGTCCGCACAGGCCAGCCCACAGCCCCTGGACTCCCTTCCTGGAAAGTGAACAGCTGTGGCAGGCAGAATAGCAAAGTCCGATCAAGTTTCTCCAGCTGCGAGCAAGAGCTTAGCAAGCTGGGCTCTACCGGGGCTAGCCGCTGCTACCAGTGATGCTTCTCTTGTTTACGTCTTGAGAGGAAAGACCCCAGTTCTCCCTTTGGCTAAGAGAAGGGAGTGTTAGCACTTCCAGCAACCTCTCAGGTGACCATGAAAGACAGTCACTTAGGGGGTGTGTTTGGCAGGCAAGAGCAAACCAGAGGAGTTAACTCCAAAAGTCCTTGCAGCAGGTTGGTGTCATTGAGAATAAATCTTACAAGGACATTTTGCTTGAAATAAAGCAATGTTAAGTGATCAAGCCATCTATTTGCCAGGCCATACTATTGTGTCCTAGACGAGAGCAGAAACAAAATGTTGCCAGGAAGCCCTTCCGCCTGCTGACCTATACTTTGACAAACAGAAGGCAGAAGGGGTGGGATCAAAGATGGCGGGAGCAGGGAGCATGGAGAACACTGCAGATTGACCCATCCATGCATCCATTCATTCCACAACAGATATCCATCACCCACTCTGGACCAGGCTCTGTGAGAGGCAATGGGGATACAGTAGTTATCAGAATAGATAAAATACATGGCCGTCACAGAGTGCTGTTTCTTATTAGATTTTTCTGGATTTGGGGCTCCTTTCTGCTTTTCTCCCCTTTTTTAAATTAAATGTTAGATATAGGGCCGGCCCCGTGGCTTAGCGGTTAAGTGCGCACGTTCCGCTGCTGGCGGCCGGGGTTTGGATCCCGGGACCGCACTGATGCACCGCTGCTGAGGCCGCGTCCCACATACAGCAACTAGAAGGATGTGCAGCTATGACAGACAACTATCTACTGGGGCTTTGGGGGAAAAATAAATAAATAAAATCTTTAAAAATAAAAAATAAAAAAATAAATGTTAGATATAGAATTATATAGGATCATAAAATAAATGACCATAAACTTACCACCTAGCTTTTTAAAAAATAATAATTGCCAATACCATTGAAGCCTGCTGTGTGCTTCTCCCAATCCCATTCCTTTCTTCCCCACATCTCCACTTCCCTCACAAGCACTGCCTGAATTCCATGCTTATCATTCCCTTGTAAATTTCCCACAAGTGCACCATATGGAATTTTCAGTGCAGCTTATAGAGGTGCTCAGTAACACACTCAGTAACACTGTCAAAGTATTGCAACCTGAGACCATAGACACACTGCCTGAATATTTGAGCTCCCATCTGGCTTCTGTCATTGAGAGTCGAAGGCTTGATTCATTGCTGGGAATTGAGATTTTGATGCAACAGGGTGTCTGGTTTTGAGAAGTCCTAGTTTAGAGGGATTTTTATAAGAATTCTTCTAAATATAGCTGTTTGGGGAGAACTTGTTGCTCCTGAATAGGGAAAATACAGATGTGTCTGTGCCCAAATTGTGTGAGGATTGGGCTCTCCAGGCAGCTTATCTCTGGGCCTTGCCTGGCACCTCTGGGTGGCCTACTGCTGAAACCAGAAGCACCTCCTCAGTATCTGAAACTAAAACAGATCTTGCTGCTGCTGCTGACAAATTCTCAGAAGAACCTTGTGAAGTACGCAGGGAAAACCTATTTTTGTCCCCAGACTACAGATCAAAAAACTGGGACTCAGAATGTTTCAATGACTTGCTTAAGGTCACATAATTAGTTTGAGATGGACGGAAGACTAAAAAAAAGTATCTCTGACTCTTCATCCAGCAATGATTGCCACCATTTATCAAGCACCTACTATGTGCCAAGCATTTCACATGCATTCCCCATCCAATCCTACCCAACCCAGTGAGGGGAGGTACTGCTATTATCTCATTTTAGAGATTAGAATTAAGGCTCAGAGGTCAAATGATCTGTCCAAGGCAACGAGGACTAGAACCCAGGAGTCTAAGCCCAAACCTTAATCTTAAATCACCACGTCCCTCTTCTTCAATGGCAACTATAAACGCACATATAACATGGTTGAGGTTGGAGAGGATGGACAAATGGGTGTGTGCTGCTGAGATCATGGGGACAAGGATGGAGATGGGGGGCCAGGGGGAAGCTTTAACTTGGAGGGTCAAATTCTCTCAGAGAAAAACTACAAGGTAGGGTCTTGTCGTCCAAGAGTAGGGATGGGAAGGAAGGTAAGTGAGAGTGTTCTGTACAGAGAAATCCAAAAAGCAAATCTCCCCCTGCTGCAAGGGCGGCCAGTCGCAGCCAAGCAACTTGAAAAAGGACCAAAGCTTGCAATGTGGTTCTGGATCTTTGACGTCAAAACATGGTGATCATTTTGCATTCCCTAGATCTCTGTCTCTCTCTTCATGAGTTTATTTCTGGTTTTGCCTGTCCTCCCTCTAAATGATACAGAGCAGAATCCCAGAAGAAAGGGGATATGATTTCCAAAATGACCCCCACTTTCGTCTTCTCTGTGGGAACATGAGGGCTCAGAGAGCTGACATCTTCCAGCGTTCCACGCTGGTATTTAACCAAAGTTCAAAGACAATTACTTTTGGGGGTAAATACACACTCACAGATGCAAGCTCATTATGCAAATAAGGTCACTGCTGGATGGACAAGAGCTGCAGCCTGGTAAGGACTAAAAGATGCCAGCCAAGACCCAGGGCGGAAGGCAAAAGGCATTTGCAAAGGCTATTTTGTGTATCCTCGGTTAACGCTCTTAGAATCAGTGCTAGCGTAACTGGCCGACTTGACGAAGGCCATTTGCGATGTCAGAGTTTGACTGCTGTAGGTCACGTGTCCTGGAGGCCAGAGCCATCCTAATGTCCTTCCCATGAAAACAACGACTCCCTGGACCATCCAAGAGGATTATGAGAGCTATTTGCATTCAGGAGACCCTCACAAATAAGCAATCAGCAAGCTTGAATCAAAACATAAGGAGGCAGCTAAAACAGGCATGGAGGATCTAAGAGGATTTCAAATAAATAGCACCTTCAAAGGGTTGCACTCAGATTCCTACCCCTTCCCCGCCAGTTCCTTGGGGAGATGTTTTACATCTCTGTCAAGGAGAGAGCTGGAGAACTGCAGCGCATGTCAGTCACAGCTCGAGAGAGATAGCACTAGCTTCCATGACAAGGAACAGAGCAGTCAGACAGTCAGAAGGGGTGACACTGTTTGGAAGGGAAGGCTAATTTTAGATATCAGATCCATGTTTCCAAATATTCCATTCTGCACATTCTATTTATAAGTTGAATTCTTTTTTTAAGCTTAAGTTTCTTTTAGATGTTGGAAAATTTGAGAGATTAGGCCTTCTTCATTATGGAGACCTCCAACAAAGGACTAGATTTTAAAGCATCAGTCAACAAGGATTTGGGGATAGCTACGCCAGCTATATTCTCAATCCTCTAGAACTTCACAAGATATGGAGAAGCAATATAATGTAAGAGCTAGGATGATGGGTTTTGGAACAAAATCATCTGGATTTTTATCTCAGCTTTATCACTTACTTGTTACATTTCCTTTGGCAAATGACTAAAGAAACATGGAACAGTCACACCTCCCTAAACCTGTATCCCCATCTGTAAAATGGGGATCAGAACTTCCACCTCACAGGGTTCTTGGCAGGATTAAATGAGATCATGCATATCCAGCTCTGATCACGGTATTGAGTACATCAAAGTGTTCAACAAATGGTACCTATTACCAATAAATGGATATGGAGGCACAATTCGAAAACAGAGAGCACAGTAACGAGCTAGGCTCTATCAGGCAGACCAAGGTGAGAGAGGGGAGAACAAAGGAGTGTTTCAGTTGTCAGGAGAGCTTCACTGAGGAGAAACAGGTTCTGAAAGATGGTACATGGAGAAATGTTATATGGAGAGGAAAGCCCCTGGGCTCTGGACCACATGACCCTGGGTTCAAATCCTGGCCGCATCACTTCTTGGCTATCTGACCTTGGATAAGTTAACTAATCTCTCTGAGACTTTCTTTACTCATCTGAAGAGTGGAAACAATAATCAGCACTTCCTAGGGTTATTGGGAAGATTCAGTGAGACAACTAGGCCAGATGCTGGTGTGCAGAAGGAGCCTAGAAGTGGGAGTTGTTGCAGGAGTTTGCAGGCAGGACAAAGGCTTGAAAGCAGGAGAAATGCTAAATATAAGAACAGAATCTTACTAGCTGCCATGCATTAGACGTGTACTAAATGCCAGGTACTAGCTAAGCCCTTTAGAGGGTCAGTTACAGGTGGTTAAGAGCACAGTGAGTCCTGGATTCAAATCCAGGCTCTGCATTTCATCCCTGTGTCATTATGGGCAAGTCATTTAATCTCCCCAACCTCTCATTCCCTTGCCTGTAAAATGCAGGGACTGACTGTGCTTTCCTTGAGTGGGTTGGTGGGGGTTAAATGAGATAATGGACACAAAGTCATTAGCCCAGTGCCCACATGGAAAATGCTCCGTAATGTTAGCTATCATTATTACTGACATGCATTTTCTCATTTAATCCTCACAACAATCCTATGAGTTGAGTGTTACTGTCTCCTGTTTATAGATCAAACAACTGAGGCTCAGAGGACAAGTCACTTGTCTAAGGTCACAGTAAGGAAGCAGTGGGGCTGACTCCATAAGACTAGAAATCTAAGCCTCTTGGCTCTCTTCACCTTTCGGATAAGCTGGTAAATGGCACCAGGGTTGAGGCAATATGACAATTATTTTTAAATGCATCCTATACCGTAACCCTCATCAGTCTTTTCCCTTCTGGTTGTCTCTACCACCTTACCTCCTCGTCTGTTGAAGGTTTAAGGTTTAGGGTTGTCTGTGACCCTGAATGCGGCCAGTGTGCACATTGGTGCTGCCCCTCTAGGGACTTGCAGCTTCCCAAGGTTGACAGGGTTTATGAAATGTCCATTCTGATTTGCAAATAGGTCTGACACAGCCATGCTTCCAGCTGGCTGGTGATTTCGATAACAACCCCTCCTCTTTGGTGCCAATTAACAGAAATTAAATGTTCCTGGCATACTGTAATTCAGGAAATGCCTGTGCTGATTAGTTAAACCCCTGCTGGACAGGCCATTATGACCAAGGGGCCTCAGGCCAACATCCCAGCTCTCACTCCATCTCCATTTAAAGTCACAGAATGTTTTCTTCATGGGTAAAAATCAATGTCATCTCATTCATTTATTCATACATTTTCATTCAACAAATATTGACTGAGCATCTACTGCGTGCGAGGTTTTGTTCCATACAGTTGGGATACAGCAGTGAATAATGCAAGTAAGGTCCCTGCCTTCGTGAAGGGGAGTAAATGGTAAACAATTAAACATGCAGGATCTTTCTATATGACAGATGTTATAAAGGAAACAAAGTGATGGGACAGAGAATGGCTGAGGGGTAGGAGCTACATTAGGTAGGGCAGCCAGGAAAGGTTTCTCCAAGGAGGTGACACTTGAACTTATATTTGAAGATTGAGAAGGAACCAGATATGCTGCGTGGCAAGGTGAACAGAAACAAGCTCAAAATGTCTAGGAAATTCATTCATCAAACGTTTTTGATCATACAATAAATACGTGTTGAATGAACAATTGGAAAATAGATGAATCCCCTTTTTTCCTGCCAAGAAGGACCTTCGGAGGAAGGATGAACTTATGGGAGATGCCACAAGCATAGAGACAAGTTACTTCCCTTTTCTCCAGCCCCATTCTCCATCTCTAAAACAAGGTGCTTAGCTTAACCACTAGCATTCCAGGGCTGTGAGGTCTGAAGAACTCACCTTCCAAGGGGACTGGCCCTCACAGCTCTTTAAAGCAATGACTATGCAGCAAGCTAAAAACAATCTGGCATATTTTTTAAGCAGTCGAAATGGTTGTTTGGAATTGTGTAGACAAGGCATGAAATGTCATCTGCTTTGTTATCCTTAGGACATATTTATTGAATTTCCATGCTCATTCCAAAAATACTTATTATTAAATACAAGTCTCTCTGCCCTCACCCTCATCCTTCTTCTCCTGCTTTTCCTCCTCCTCCTCCTTCTCCTCCCCCACTCTCTCTTCCCCCCACCTTTCTCTGGCACACTAGTTAAGATCCCAGGCTAGGGCCAGCCCTGGTGGCCTAGTAGTTAAGTTTGACATGCTCCACTTCGGTGGCCTGGGTTCAGTTCCCGGGCATGGACCTACACCACTCATCATCTGTCAGTAGCCATGCTGTGGCAGTGGCTCACATACAAAAAGAGGAAGATTGGCACAGATGTTAGCCCAGGACAAATCTTCCTCAGCAAAAAAAAAAAAAAAAAAAAAAAAAACAAAGAACCCAGGCTAGAGCATTGGAACACCTGAGCTGTATGTCAAGTGTGACTCACTGTGTGACTTTGGGCAAGTCATTCACCTCTCTGAGTCTTAATTTTCTCATCCATACAATAGGAATAATAATAGAGGCCATCTCACAACAACCATCTAAAGTAAATATTGAGCTATTATTATCCCATATTGTAGATTAGGATGTAAAATTTTAAGAACTCAGCTTAGGACACTGAGACTTAGGTTTTTAAGGCAAAAGAAACTCTAGTAACGAGTGTGACAATGAGGCAGTTTAATGATCTGCATCCACCTTTCCATTCTTTGAAGTAATCAAGAAGCAGGATCACAATAAATAGCCTTCAAGAGGTCTCTTAATTTATAATAATACTTTTGAGCCAACAGTTACAGAACCCCTGCGTGTGCAGACTCTATTCTATGTGCTTTACTTACACTGACTGATTTAAAAATCTCCCCACAACCACACAAAGTAAACACTATCACTAGCCCCATTTTACAGATAAAAAAACAAAGACCTAGGGCCGGCCCCGTGGCTTAGCGGTTAAGTGCACACGCTCCGCTGGTGGCGGCCCGGGTTCGGATCCCAGGCGCGCACCGATGCACCGCTTCTCTGGCCATGCTGAGGCTGCGTCCCACATACAGCAACTAGAAGAATGTGCAGCTATGACATACAACTATCTACTGGGGCTTTGGGGAAAAAAAGTAAATAAATAAAATTAAAAACAAAGACCTAGAGAGATTAAATAATTTCCGCAGGGTCACACAGCTAGGAATTGGTGGAACTTGGGAAGAAACCCAGGCAATCTGACTCCAGTCTATTGCTGCTAACTGCTTGCCACCTCATTTAAGATGAGACACAAAAGCTTTCTGCAGACATCAGGGTTTTCTATTTCAAATAGATTTGTCTTCTGAGCGGTCAATAAATAAAGAGTTATTACATGCCTCATCCTGAAACCCCTGGCCTGTAGACACAGCACTAATAAGGGCTGCTACCCAGTCCTGCACAGCGTCAGCCATAGGTAAATTCACACCTCCTACTGTTGATGGGATTTTCAGGCGCCTATTAAAATGTCAGTCGATCTTGGAGTTGAAGTTCTTTCTACATCATTTAGCACAACCTGGAAGGTCAGTTTAATGCGGAGCCAGCCTTCCCTTGGCAGTTACTTCCTTATTACTTCCCTGTCCTTGCACTCGCTCTCAGAAATGCTACATCACAATAAATGTAGTTAAAGAGCAAACAAACCTCCACTCCTCCCTTGGGATCCAGATGCAGTAATCTCAAATAACCTTGCCTTCAGTCTCCCAGCTGCTGACACCAGGCCTGACCTACAGATCAAAGCGGCCATTTTTGGGTCCAGCGTGATAGTAACAGGTTGACCCATCTCCAAAGGCACGTGCCCAGCATTAGCACTGGCACCAACTTAGGCACAGGGAAGAGAAGCAGGATATGTCTAACACAGGTACCTTCCCTTCTAAGGGCTCAAAGTCATGACTAGCAGGATGAAACTCCTGCCCACGTTTGGTGGCGTATAGTGAAGACAGCATAACTCCAAACTCTGTTTAACTTATTGACGTGGGGGGACGCGGAATGCATCGTAGTGATCACAGACTTTGTATTCATGCCTGCTTCTCCCGCTGAATGTAAAGCAGCCACCTGGACCTCTGACCGCCCTTCCTTGCTGTTGTGCCGAGTGGAGCACGTCAGCAAATGCGTAAGTGCCACATTGCATTTGCAAGCCCTGAGAGCTCAGAGAAGCTCAGTGTTGAGCCCAAATGTAGCTGCCTCCTTGAAAGCTCAGGCTCCTTCAGTACACTCGGTCTCTGTAGCCATGGATCGTAGTTCTGCTTTTGGAAAGTGGGGGTTTGGGTAAGACTCCCCAAATCGGTGTTTCCCATACACTTTGCTCGGAAGATCTGTCCCATGCCGTCTCGCGAAGAATGAGGCTGTGAACCTTAAAGTTTCCCCAAAGAGAAAACTGGTCTGTTAAATCAGCATGAGTCCTCGAATAGAAAAGAAATCAGGCTCCAGATGAAAGAAATTGGACAGGAGATGGAAAACTCCCTCTCCTATTCGTTTCCTGTTTTATTGGATTTTCATGGGCATTCACTTGTGGACAAACTCTGAGGCTGGGTCTTTTAGAAGGCAAGTCTCTCTAAATGTTATTGCACCAATTTTCCATAGCTTTTCCTGTCCCCCTGCAGCATGGTCAGTTGGGACTTTATTTGCACTCAGAAGGGCCAAGAGCCAAGCATTGGCAGCAAAGTCATAGAGAGCAGCCAACTCCTGTGATGCCCATTCAAACTGCCTGCTCTCACCTGGACAAGGAGCAGCCTGAGGTGTTGGCTGCGCGTCCTTCTGAGTGTTCTCAGCCTCAGGAGGACACAAGGGGCCAAGGGCTGGACAGGGAGAGGAGGACATTGGTTACATATGTGGGGGTGATAGGGGTGCAGGTTGGGTTTGTAATCAAAATAAAATATTTGAGGCTTTGGAGAAATTCTGGGGGCTCATGGATTTTAACTTTTTATTTTTGAAATAATTTCAGACTTACAAGAATGTAGCTAAAACTGTACCAAAAAATTCCTGTATACCTTGCAGAGCTAGGTTCCCTAGATAGTAACGTTTTACTATGTTTGTTTTGATTCTCTCTCTCTTTTATATATATAAAAATATATACAATATTAATTAAATATTAAATAAAATGTTAATATAAATTATGTATATAATTTTTATGAACCAATTGAAAGTAAGTTGAAGAACAAATGCCCATTTACCCCTAAACAATTCAATGTGTATTTCCTAAAAACAAGGATATGCTCTTACATAAGCACAATACAGTTACCCAAATCAGGAAACTAACACTGATTTAGTACTATTAACTAGTCTACAGATCTTATTCAATTGCCCTACTATTTTTTAAATTGTCCGACTCTTTTGTTTTACAGAAAAAAAATTTTATTGTCTTATCTAGGATTCCATCCAGGACCACATATTGCATTTAATTGTCATATCTCTCTAGTTTCTTTTAATCTGGAACAGTTCCTCAAGATTCATTGTCTTCCATGACCTTGGCATTTTGAAGGATATAGGCCATTTATTTTATAGAATGTCTCTCGGTTGGGGTTTGTCTGATATTTATTCATCATTAGATTCAGATTATTCATTTTTGACAGTAAAGGATAATAACCTTTAGCATCAAATAGGAATCCCTGAGTCCATACTACATAAATAAATAAATGGGGGAGAAGAAAAAGCTCTTCCTTACAGTAGAGTGCCAACTACTAAATGTAGAAGGAATGATGGAATTTTTAAAAATCACCATTTGGCAATCACTACAGTAATAATAGGTTCAGGCAAGAATCATCAATGGATATTAAAACTAGTGGGTGAAAGCTTGAAGAACTCAGAGTATCACAAGATACTTATAAACATAAGGCGAAAACAGCAGCTTTATAGTGGAGAAACCTGGTAGACAACCACCTTAACTGAAAGACCAAAGTTAGCATCAGCAGAAATAGGGAAATAGATTCTATGTGCCTCCTGATATGATGAACTGAGGACACAACCTCTCTTCTGTGAAATGAAAAGACAAATTCCTGCCCAAAGGGCTTAAGAATTTTAAAGAACTATAGTCCTTCCCAGGCTGCATTCACACACAATAGATTCTGAAATTTTTTTCACCTTCACAGACCCTGCCTTGGTAATCTTCCCAGGAGGAGCCAGCAACAACTGGGACACTGATGACAACAAATGATCTTCTTGGATGGAAACTGCTCAATGGAGAGTTGTGGACCATGGGATATTCCTTGGACATAAGGGATGATACAGGAATACGAATAGGCTGGCCTCCAAGACAGAGGGTAATAGGAGAAACAGCAAGTCTGTCTCTACCCATAGTGTCAATGGGGGGTGGGCCAGGATGGAGAAAAGCAAAGAATCATGTGCTGTTACAGGTTACACCAGACTCCCTCCCATCCCTCCTGTTATTCCATTCTATTGTCAAAGCCAAACTTTATCTTGCCAATTTCTCATATTTTGGCACCTAATTGACAAATGAAAAAACTGGACATCAAATGCCTTCCAGATCTGTGACTGGCCTCTCTCTCCAGCTCAGATTTAGAGCCGTGCAGGGGATGGCATAATATTCTTCTCTTGGGTGTTCAAGCCAGAGAGGCCAACGCTTCTTCACAATGTCCCTAGCCTTCACCCCTTCCCCTGACTCCCACCTGAGCATCTTGCATCCCTCTGCCACAACCTCCATCTGTTCCATTCCAATTCCATCCTGTTTCCCCCACCGCCTTCCCTGACACCTGCTGATCCAGAGGGCTTCTCTTAGAACATACTGATCTGGGAAATAAGGACTTGGTACATAAAGAATCTCAGATAAGAAAAATCCATGATGTTATGAGAGATGCCACAGACTGCAACGCTAACAGAGAGGCTATTTCAAGTCTAAAGATATAAAAATTAGTTAGAACCATGCATTCCTTTTTGCTCAGAAATAAGTCATCTTAAAAGACAAGTCATTAGAAGATATTCTACCCCTGGTTTAAAAAACTGTAATTTAAAATGCAAATTTTACATTATCTGTGCTAAACAGAGAGAGACATTGCACAGATAAATGAAATTCACAAATACCCTGAGACTTCTTTGAGCCATACATTTTCATCTTCTATCCTAAGACATCAATAAGAGTTTCATTTTTAAAAGCACATGCTGCACTGATTATCAAAGACAATGACAAGAATGCAGCATTATTTGGATATGTTGGTTGTTTTAAAGTTCAGGATTATAATTTTGCACTGAAGCATCCTCAGTCTTTCATCCAGCCCTGCTTATAAGCAGGAGCAAGCATCAGCCAAAGCATGAGCAGAGTTAAGGGTTGTATTTTGTGGTTACAGAAATGTTTTCTCCTATGTGAAGCTGTCACATGAGGTCTTAAACTAGCACCCATCTCTTAATGGGATGAATAACTTGGAATTCTTAATCACACCCTTCTCTTAGCTAACCCCAGGGGAAGGTGATAACAAGCAACAAGAAGCCCCAAAGTATTGGCTTTATCTACCCAGTGGTGAGTGGGAAGGCAAGAGGTATGATGAGACCACAGAAAGGTAATTCAGTGATGACATCTCCTCACACATGGTCAATGATGGTGCTGCCAATTGTCAGTCATCCCTTTTCTCCGAACTACTGTGACTGAATGTTGGTTCCATTTCCTCTGGGACGAACTCAAGTTTGGTCAGCTCCTCTTTAGCCTCAGCAGCAATGAATATAGAGATGCTGCCTTCAGGTTCTGGAATCTATTTGTTGCTACCATGAGGCCTTATAGCCTACCTATAAATAGGTTTCCATGACTTTATTTTCCAGGGTAAAGTTATAGAATGTCAGAGTTAGAAAGAATTTTATTTTTATTGATGATGTATGGAAAAGTTAAGTATAGGCAAGCTGCCCACACAAAAGCAAGTTGTATAAACTTGCGGGGGGACGGGGGGCAATGTAACTTTTAATCCCCAGAAACCATTAGACCACGTTGGCTAATTACAGCCTTGCCTTCAAGGCCTTCTCGCTCGATTTTCTTCTTCTTATGTTGGCTTCCCCCTCTCACATTTAGAGCAACAGGAAACTACCACTCCTAATTTTTACACTTGCTGTTTTTTAAGTCTCTGGGAACTTTCCATGGCTTATAATGGAGGGTTTCGTGAAGATTTAGCTTTTCCTTTGAACCTGCCACGCCAATCAACCAAATATTTTCTTAAAACACGAAATGAAGAATCTGATTTGTTCCCAGCCAAACCAAGAAGCTTAGAAAAAGCTTTCCATTTCCTAAAGTTTTCATTTCTGGACTGTCAGTTCCAGCATATAGATTCCAAATAATCATGGGTCCAAAGTGGCGGTGGTGGGGAGGCAGGTAATGATGAATTAGGATGGTTAGAATGATGCCAGCCCAGAAACTTACCCTAGAATAGTTTGCTAACCATGAAGTCTGAGTATCAACTCTTGGAATTGTTGCTTCTTATTACTACATGTTGGGTCAGGGGAGGGGGTGTTGTTTAGGGGAAAAAAGATGAAAAAGAAAATGGAAGGGGAGAAAAATTCACTCCTCCATGGAAATATAAGCAGAAAACCTATAGACTCATGTGTCTCTGCTTGCTTTTTAAATACAGTGTTTTTAATAGACAAAAAGAGAATCTTTATGAGGTAACATGTATGTGAATAATGTTTATAAAAAGGGTATAATATGTTAGTCATTATGGACTATTGTATAAATAAACCTTAGATATATAAAATATATAAATGTATAAAAAATTATTTTATAGGGCAATGGACACTTAAGGACTTTCAAACTTTTCACTTCTTTGTTCCAAAAACTAGCGACTTCCAGGGCTGGCAGCTTATTTCCATAGTCTATTCCACTGTAAAGCTAGGGGATTGGGGGAAGGTTTGTTTGTTTGTTTTCCAGTTTTATAATTTCTAATCTGTGTGGTTACTTTGAAATGTCTGTTACATGTGTGTTGTTGGTGGTGGTGTTTACCCACATGGAGTCATCAGAAATCCGTCCCACACTTTGCATCTTGAAAAACCAAAAGGAATTTTCTAGTGAGAAGAAAAATACACAGAATATGCCTTCACTGTTGGGTAACTCTCAGATTTGTACCACTGACAGCTTTTTGTAAGTCTGAGGAAATGGGAAGTTTAATATCAGAGTTGTCGTGTCTCATGTAAATATTTAATGTCGGATAACTTTTCCTCTGGGAAGAAACCACATGTTTTTGTTAACTCCTTTTTTCTTGGACTTGACATAGTCTACAGGAAACCAGAAGTCCTGGCCCTGAGCTACCTTGCTTCAGGACCACTCTCCACCATCAGTTTTCAAAGAACTATCCACATATTATTTCTCCATTTCATGTTCTGTGATTCAATGGTAGAATCAATGTTTTTAGAGCCCAGAGTTTTACTTTTTTGGGGTTTGTGGCTCTAAGGAAGCGTTAAGTTTTCTCTTTTCCACCCAGGCTGATGAAAAGAAGCAAAGGGAAAAACTGAGGCTTCCTTGCTGGAGAGGTCCCCTCGCACCTCTTTCGTCAGCAGAGAGAACTGTGACAGTAACCGGGGAATGAAATACTGTCTGCTCCCCAAGGAGGGATAGCTCAATCATGTGAAAGTGGAGAGATTACCCAAGTCTCCTTTGCCAAAAATGCATATTGTTCCTAGCTATAAGTTTGTGAAGCCCAATATGTGTTTTGGCCTGAAACAATAAAACAGGTTTATTTTCACTTAATAGAGTTGTCCCTCAGGCCTGGTTTTTTCAGTAGCTGGCTTGAAGAGGGAGTACATTATCATAGATTAAATGTCAACATTGGGCATTTAATTTTTCCCAAAGGGCTTTGGCTCCTGGCAGCTGCTCTGAACATCCAAAAGGGAGAGCTGGGAGAAGAGGAATCACTTTGTCAGACGGGAATTGCTTAGTTGCTTAGTTTCGGTGGGGATGCCTGGGGGCAGGAGTGAGTGACACTTCATCTCCATGCTCACCAGGATAAGTTCACCTCCTAGAGCAAACTTTGGCTTGTACAACCATGAGGGTCCAAGAAGGCCTCTTGGCCAGAAGCCTTCTCTGCTTGCTTAGTGCAGAGGTTAGGAGTACAGCCTCAAGAGCCCCACTGCCTGTTACTTAGCAGCTGCGTGGCCTTGGGCAAGTTACTTAACCTCTCTGTGGCTCAGTTTCCCTTTCTGGAAAATGGAGATATAATAGTACCTTCCTGAGGGATGTGAAAGATTAAGTGTCTTAAAACATATAGAATGCTTTGAACAGTGCTGGCACATACAAGTACTCAATAAAATTAGTGTTTTACCACCTTCACAATGTTCACCATATCCGTCAACCATCTATATTATTATTTATTTAATATTCTTATTTTAATTAACTCAATTTTAATCTAAAATTTAATTGAAGAGAAAACTTTATATCTCAACTGTAAATGGAAAATTATATAATTTGCTATGAACATAAGGTAACAGTAACATAGTAATAATAGCTCACATATACTGAGTCCTTGCTACTTGCCAGCCACTGTGCTAAGTGTCTTGACTGGTTAGAATCTTCACAGCCCTATGAGGTTAGTACTATCATTTTACAGATGAGGAAACTGAGGCACAGAGAGATTAGCAAATTTGCCTGTAGTTATACAATTAATATGAAGAAGGCAGTTCAGGCTTCGGAACCCAGGCTCCTCAGCACTGCTCTGTGCTGCCACCCTAACAAAAACAAGAGTACTCGAGTCACATGGTAGGTGGTTGGTGTATTAGCTTCCTAGGGCAGCTGTAACAAAGTACCACAAATTAGGTGGCTTAAACAGCAGAAACTTATTCTCCCATAGTTCTAGAGGCTAGAAGTCCAAAATCAAGATGTTGGCAGGGCGATGCTCCCTCCAGAACCTCCAGGGGAGGATCCTCCCTTGCCTCTTCCAGCTTCTGGCAGCCCCGGGCATTCCTTAACTTGTGGCAGCACCACTCCAATCTCTGCCTCCATCTACATGTGGCCATCTTCCCTGTGTGTGTCTCTGTCTCCGTGTCTCTTTTCCTCTTCTTATAAGGGCAACAGTCATATTGGATTAGGTCCCACTTTAATGACCTCATCTTAACTTAATTACATCTCCAAGACCCTGTTTCCAAATAAGGTCACATTCACAGATACCAGAAGTTAGGACTTTAACATATCTTTTGAGGGGAAAGAGGGGACATAATTCAACCCATAACAGTTGCCTACCTAAGGCTCTGAGGCTGGGGCTGAAGATGTGCAAGTGCAAGATGAGCAGCAACCCGAGGCTTTCTTTTTTATGCATCCAGGACTGCAGGAGTCAGGACAAGGGAAGGACAGTGCTTCTGTGTTTCAGTGACATTAGTGCCCAGTCCAGGTTCTAACTAAAATTAACCATCTCCTGCACCATCACTGGTACTTTTGGAAATGGAGCTTAGCATAAGAAAGCCATATAACAATGCTTCCAGCTTTCCAGACACCCTCATGAAAGGATGGCAGTAGGAAGATGCAAAAAGATGCAACCTTCCAAAACTCCAGGCAGGAGGTTTTGGAAGTTTTGGGAATGCAACCTTCCAAAACTCACCTCTAGAACCTGCCTTACGTGGCTGAACTGGAATAACAAATCCAGACGAATGACAGAGTCTTTCTTCATTGGGGGCATATGTAAAGAAAGAACACTGGTAAAGACAGCGGGGGGACAAGCATTTATTTTCATACTATTTCAGTAAAAATGTAAGAAGAAGAACAATCTCTCTACTAAGAGGAATTTGAGAGAAGGGCTTGGGAGATGAGAAGTTTTCTGGCTCTGTCAAGTAAAGGTGTCCTTAGTTGAAGGGGCTGCATAGATTTCGTAGAGTTGGGAGGTCCTCATTTTGAGTTCCCGGGCCACCTGACAGATGGAAAAAGGCCAACAGCAGTGCACCGCCAGCCAGTCCTCGCACAGTGTGCCCTAGGGTGAGACCCAGGTCTCTGTTTTATAGCAATCACACAGGCTCCAGGGACTTCCATTAACCAGGGACCTCCACAATATTACCTGATGGCCCATCCCATCCACTGCTTCCAAGATCCACCAGCACCCTTCAGTCAATACCCAGGGACACAGCTCCACTGAGTTACCCAAGTGCCAAGCGGCTCAATTGCTAACCAATCCTTGCAATTCAGAGACCTGCTCTTAGGGCTTTTGATATGGGCTTCATACTTGAAACCACATATTTTTTCTTCTCTTAGGACTTAATATTTATAATTATTTTATTTCTTTGGAGTAATAAATACACATGGTCCAAAATTCCCACAGTAAGAAGGGAGAGGAAGTAAAAAATAAATCCCCCTTCTATAGCTGTCCCCAGCCACCCAGTTACCTACCTGGGGGCAACCATTATCGGCAGTTTCTTATATATACTTCCAGATAAACTGCATGTCTATGCAAGTATATACATATATAGTCTTTTTATGAAAATAGTTGCATACTTCTATGCCTTGTTTTTGTTTGTTTTTTACTTTAAAATATCTCTTAGGGATCATTCCATGTGAATATACAAAGAGATGCCTTTTTTTAAACTGTCCACATCTTAATAGGTCTGATCTGTCTGTCCTCAATTTGTCATTGTACCTCAGTCTCAGCTGCACTGGAAATTGACTGTTTCTTTGAATGGTCCCCAGGGAACCTCCAAAGTGAATTCTGCATATGCCACATAGGCTACATTTTAAGTCAGACCATCCCAAGTATATCCTCCAAATTTGGTGCAATTCTACCTGTCAACTTCTCTTGACGCAATAAGAGACAGAGAAACAGAAGTGGCCCATTGACCAATAATCTGCATTCTAATAGGTCCCCCTAGGAAATACCCTTCACAATGTGTCATTTTGGTTAACATACATCCTAGTAACGAATGAAATCAGAAATTTCTTCCCTTTCCTTTCCCAAAGTCTCCCATTAAGCGTGATGATTTTAAGCATCCTTGGCCACACCTTTTTTTTTTTTTTGGAAAATCACAGGTTTGAAAGGCATCCAGGGTCTCATACAGATCCAGGTTCATGGTTCACATATACGTTCAAACCCACTTACCCGTATTTTATGTCTCTCTCTGGTGCCAATTCTCAGTGCAAAGGTGGACCCAGGTAACAATGGCCAACAAAGACATTCTCCATAATGCCTGGCGATGTCACACTCAAGACACAGTGGACAAAACAGACCACAGAAACCTGTCGATAACCAGATTAAAGAAAGCCAGCATTCTCCAATGTTCTCAGAACAACTTTATGTCTTGAGGAGCAGGTACAACCCTATGCTGTCAATTTAATGCTGCATTGTCTCCCTGCAATTGGGGACTGGGAATGAATAACCAATTCTCAAAACTCAGTGTATGAAAATCGCCATAACTGAGCTACATCGAAATTGCCTTCTTTTGTTAAACACTGGCAAAGCTGAACCTGATACAATTCTGTTAGCATTCACAATGGTAATTGTTTTTCCTGTCAAGAGAAAAGCATTAAATAATTTTTTTACAGTTGAATCATAACTCTTGCTTATACGATGTTCATCTACCTAATTTCAATATTTAAAATAGACACAGTATATGATACTTTTGAATAACAGGCATCTTTTTCTATAAATGTGATGGAAAGCTCTTTTATGGTACACTGATTCTGCCTGCTATTCTTATCAGGGCTTTATTCTATTTCTCAGGCCAGAGGTTACTCTAATTTTTGCTAGTTTCATGGAGCCACTGACATCTGCCAGTTTTAATCTGTAAACTATTAGAGGCTTGCTTCCTTGAACATCGACTGGAAACAGTTTGTCATTTATTCATTCATTCATCTTTAACTACTGATATTTCCTACACATTCCGCATGAACCATCTAACATGGAAGTTCTGTTTTAAACGTTTTGGGTCACAGACCCTTTTGAGAATATGGTAATAGCTATGAACTCGCTCCTCAAGGGAAAAGAAAAGTACATGCACATAGACATGCAAAATTGTGCATCCAATTTCACGGGGCTCAAGGATCCATTGAAAACTGTCAACAGACTGCAGGTTAAGAACCCCTGATGTACAGTTAAGATGTTCGGTCATGTAGCACTGCAAAAGATGACAACCTTGATGAATACAAATAATTAGTACTATAAAACAGAAAAAAAAAGCTAACAATAACCTTTAAAAAATATATTCAATAAATATGTTATTCAGGCACAATTTATATACAAGAAAATGTACAGATCGTGAATGTTCAGTTGGATGAGTTTTGACAATCATATTCACCCAAGTAACCAAACATGTAGAACACTGCTCCCATCCACAGAGTTCCCTGTGCCCCTTCCCAGACTACCCCAATCCTCCCACCCCCACTCCAGAGGCAACCACTACTCTGCCTTCTATTTCCATAGATGAGTTTTACCTCTTCTCGAACTTCATATAAATGGAACCACGTTTACCTTTATATCTTTCTTCTTTTGTTCAACATCCTGTTTCTTAAGGTCTATCTGTTGTTATGTGAATTTGGAGTCTGTTCTTGAGTAGAGTTCCAATGTGTGAATATCCCACAAATTGCTTATCCATTCTCCCATTGATTATTCCATTTTTTGCTATTATGAATAAGTACTAGGAACATTCATATACAAGTCTTCATGTGGACATATTTTCACTTCAGTTGGGTGGATTCCTGAAAGTGGAATTGCTAGGTCGTGGGGTAGATTTATGTTTAACTTTACGAGAAGCAAACAGTTCTCCAAAATATTTGTACCATTTTACACTCCCACCAGCCATGTATGAGAGTTCTAGTTGTTCCACATCCTAACCAACATTTGCTATTGCCGGTCTTTTTTATTTTAGCCATTCTAATGAGTGTGAAATGGTAGTGACCATAGTCTTTTAGTGCACCAGACACAAAGGCTCACACACCCTGCCACTAGCACCCTAGAAGAACCTCCTGTCAAAGGCCTGTCTCTGCTTAGCCATCCCTCCCTCTCCCTCCAACAGTTAGGAGTGCAAAGTCCCACTCCCCAATTCAGTGACAAAGAAGCAAAAAACTAGGAATGCTGTTTTATCTTAGAACCTCCAAGGACGTTCCAGGACTCGGGACTTCTTCCACTTCGCATAGGGGTTGAGGTAACACATGTGCACAAAGGGCGTGACACAGACTGGGAGTGGGGGCAAGGAGCAGCCTGCCATCGAGGAACAGAATATCTATTTCCTCCTTCAGGAGTCTTAAGATAATTGCTATATCAGGTATGGCAGGCATCACTTGCCCCAAAGCAAACTCTGAATTCAGCCTTGAGTAAGTCTTGGATGTTTCACCCCACATTTAAAAAAAAAAAATCATTTCTCCCAGTGAAATCAGCAGGGCCCAACAGCACTGACAACTGGTATGAACAGCTCAGAGGACAGCAAATGGCCCAGTAAACTTACAGCGAGTTCAGAGTGGTCATGCTGTATGCAACCTTGAATTAGGGGACTTTGAAATCATGGCACATAAAAATCAATCAAATCTCATTTTACGCATGGATTATGAAATAGTGTAAATCCCTGCAAATAAAAAATTAATCAAAAATTGCACAATTACAGAGCTGGCGAGCTAAATGAATAATAAATTGTGCTTAAACAATTGCCTGAGCTGCACCACTTTAACTGGCAAAGAGAAATGCCCACCATCCTTAGTAAGTATACTGCAAAGAAGTTGTTTTGTGCATTGAAACTCCTGCACCTTATATTTATGATTCATATGCCTATTTTAAAAACACACGCTGTTATTTTTATTTTTACTCCTCCCTATCATATAACCATGTTATCTAAGTGTTCATTAGGAGGTGGTACTTGATGCCGAAGGAAACACACCCAAAATTCAATTACCGTGGGACAGAAGTCAGATATGATAAGACGCACTATGAAAGCCAAAATTTTATTATAGAATAGTTAATATTTAAACAGATTTCACCATATGCCAAGCCCTGCTAAAAATACTTTGCATTTATTAACTCTATAATTCTCACAACAATCCTATAAAAGAGGTACTTTTTTTTTTGAGGAAGATTGGCCCTGAGCTAACATCTGTTGCCAATCTTCCTCTTTTTCTTTTTTTCTCCCCAAAGCCCCAGTACATAATTGTGTATCACAGTCGTAGAGTCGTAGCTCTTCTATGTGAGATGCCACCTCAGCATGGCTTGATGAGAGGTGAGTAGGTCTGCGCCCAGCATCCGAACCAGTGAACGCCGGGCCCCTAAAGCGGAATGTACGAACTTAACCGCTATGCCATGGGGCCGGGCCCTAAAATAGGTACTCATATTGTGCCCATTTTACAGATGAGCAAACTGATACCAAAGGATTTAAGTAACTCACCCAAGTTCATACATTTGTTAGGAAGGGGCAGAGGCCAGATTTGAACTCAAGAAGCCTGGTCCTAAAGTCTTAACTACTACACATAACACATATGTCCATATGTTCTCATGTTTTATGTATTTATCTAGTATGCCACAATGGTTGTGGATTTGCGTCCTCCAAGACAGCATCCTCACTATCACTACTTTATATTTGCTCCTGTGGGACACTCTTAAATCATGCAACTTCTTGAGGAAAAATCCTTTGCATCAAGTGTTACTGCTTTGTACTGTGATGGATTGCAGTGGGAGAAACACTGTCAGCTCACACCTCAAGAAGAGATGCACATGGGCCGGCCCCGTGGCTTAGCGGTTGAGTGCGCCCGCTCCGCTACTGGCGGCCCAGGTTCGGATCCCAGATGCGCACCGACGCACCGCTTCTCCGGCCATGCTGAGGCCGCGTCCCACGTACAGCAACTAGAAGGATGTGCAGCTATGACATACAACTGTCTACTGGGGCTTTGGGGGAAAAAAAAAAAAAAAGGAGGAGGATTGGCAATAGATGTTAGCTCAGAGCCGGTCTTCCTCAGCAAAAAGAGGAGGATTAGCACGGATGTTAGCTCAGGGCTGATCTTCCTCACCAAAAAAAAAAAACAAAAAGAAGAGATGCACAAGAGTAGGATGATGGAATCTTCCGTCTTAAAGAATCTCTAGGAGAAAATTTTGCAACATATAGCACAGGCCAAGGGTAAGTATCCAGAACATGCAAAGAACTCCTACAAATCAACACATAAAGGATTAAACAAAAGAAAAAAATGGGCATGGGACATGAGCAGGTAATTCATAAAAGAGGAAATAAAATGGCCAATAACAAACATGAAAAGTTGCTCAGTGTCATTAGTAATCAGGGAAATACATATTAAGACAATCAGAAACCACTTATTACCCATAGGAGTGCCAAATTTTTCTAAGTTCTTCAATATTAAGTGTTGTGAGGAGCCATAGAGAAATAGATACTCCAGACACTGATGGACGTGGAAGTTGGCACAGCCACTTGGGAAGGCAACTGGGCTGAATCTAGCAAAATTAAATCCTGTAGTTTCCAGTACTTCCACTCATCAGTATCCACCCTAGAGTAATGCTTACACATGCACACAGAGGCAGGGACAAAGATATCTACTGCAGTCTTATTTGTAGCTTGAAATTTAAAATAACTTAAATGTACATTAATAGATGGGAGTGTAAATAAACCATGATGGTGTAAATCACACAGTCAACCTTCTGTATCGGTGGGTTTCCCATTTGTGAATTCAACCACTCGCGAATCAAAAGGCCTATGATGGCTGCATCTGTACTGAACATGTACAGATTTTTTTCACCATTATTCCCCCAAACAATACAGTATAACACCTATTTACATAGCATTTATGCTGTATTAGGTATTATAAGTAATCTAGAGAATATTTAAAGTATACTGGAGGATGTGCATAGGTTATATGCAAATACTAGGCCATTTTATATAAGAGACTTGAGCATCCTCGGATTTTGGTATCCAACGGGGTCCTGGAACCAACTCCCCATCCCCCCCTGTGGATACCAAGAGACAACTGTACTATGGAATAATTTAAAATGCAGTGAGGGCCAGCCCAGTGGCGTAGCAGTTAAGTTCGCATGTTCTGCTTCAGTAGCCCAGGGTTCGCTGGTTCAGATCAAGCCATGCTGAGGCAGCGTCCCACATAGAAGAGCTACAACTCTACAACTACGATACACAACTATGTACTGGGGCTTTGGGGAGAAAAAAGAAAAAAAACAGGAAGATAGGCAACAGATGTTAGCTCAGGGCCAATCTTCCTCACACACACAAAAATAAAATAAAATGCAGTGAAAGGTCAATTATCAACAGAGTTAAATCTCTAAGACATATTTTGAGTTTAAAAATTCAAATTGCATAATGGTATGTACAGCATAATACCATTTTGCTTTGTATAAAGAGTTACAAAGCAATAGTATACACTGCTAATGGATACATATGTAAATACAGAGAAAAAGATCTGGAAGGAAATCCTTCAAATTGATTTAATAAAAAAGAGGGGACACAGTTCCCTTTTCTGTAATGTTTCATTTTTTTAAATAAGGTGAACATATTCATGTGTTATTTGTGAAGTGAAAAAGAAATACATATACCATTTAATACATATACCATATTTTTTTTTTTAAGAAGCTCAGGCTCAAAAGGGATTTAAGGCATCAACTCAGCCTCTTCCTCTTACACCCAGAGGCCTAGTGGTTATGTAAGCACCCACAGCCTAAATGTTCCTGGCCTGTTCTCTGAGATGGGCTCCACCCTCGTGCATGGAACGTGGTTCATGACTCATCCTTCTAACTCACAGGGGAGTCGAGATAAAAAGAAGAAGCCTACACAAGAACAGAGTGTGGAGCCCCAGAGAGCAGAAGTAGAAAAGGTGGGTGGAAACCAGTGAGGCACATTTCAGATAAGTTATTGCAAAAAGGCAGAACCATGTAACAATAAGAGATGCTCAAAAAAGGAATGCGGTGCCAGCCCAGTGGCGTAGTGGTTAAGTTCACATGCTCTGCTTCGGTGGCCAGGGTTTGTGGGTTCGGATCCTGGGCATCAACCTGCACACCGCTTATCAAGCCATGCTGCAGCAGTGCCCCACATATAAAATAGAGGAAGATGGGCATGGATGTTAGCCCAGGGCCAATCTTCTTCAGCAAAAAGAGGAGGATTAGCAACAGATGTTAGCTGAGGGCTAATCTTCCTCACCAAAAAAAAACGAATGGGGCACACTCATACACTGTGGGTGGGAGTGTAAATTAGTACAACTTCCAAATGGAGAGCCATTTGGCAACATCTATCAAGATTTAAAATGGTACATACTATTTGACCAGCAGGTTTACTCCTCAGCAATTATCCAACAAATAAACTCACACACATGCAAAATGACATCTGTACAAGAATAGTCATATAGCATTGGTTTGAATAGCAAAAAGTCTGGAACCACATACAGGTCTGCCAATGGGAATTTTTGGATAAATAAATTATTGTACATTCACACAATGGAATCTACGCAGCAATTTAACATAGTAACTCCAGAAGTGCTGATGTGGTCTGATTACCTAGATATATTGTTAAATTAAAACAAGCAGGGCCGGCCCCGTGGCTTAGCAGTTAGGTGTGCGCGCTCTGCTACTGGTGGCCCGGGTTCAGATCCCGGGCACGCACCGATGGACCGCTTCTCCGGCCATGCTGAGGCCGTGTCCCACATACAGCAACTAGAAGGATGTGCAACTATGACATACAACTATCTACTGGGGCTTTGGGGCAAAAAAAAAAAAGGAGGAGGATTGGCAATAGATGTTAGCTCAGAGCCGATCTTCCTTAGCAAAAAGAGGAGGATTAGCATGGATGTTAGCTCAGGGCTGATCTTCCTCACCAAAAAAAAAAAAAAAAAAAAAACAGCAAAGGTGCACAACAGTGTGTGTTTACAATTCTACTATTTGTGGAAATGATATACACACACATACAGCAAAAACTCTGGAAGGACAGATACCAAAATATTAACGATAGTTATTGCCACCAGCTGGGATTACAGGACACTGCTTTTTTCTCTTATAGCCTTTTGTATTTTTCTTTTTTTACAATGATTATATGAAACTTTTATAATAAAAAAGAGTCATCCATTTTCATTTAAAATTTCTTTACATCTTTACAAGCATATAGTCTATATCCAGACTCAGGTAAAAGTGGTCGCCTCTGGGGAGGACTGAGTGGAGGGAGAGCAAGGATGGAGTACTTGCTTTTTCATACAGCAAAGGGGTAGGTACTTTTGCATTTTGCATCATGTGCATGGTAACCTACTCAAAATCATTTTTTTGAAGCCCTGAGCTGGCTCCAAAGGAGAGGAGCCCTTCTCCCTGGAAATGTTCAGAAAGCCATGGCCGTCAGGTCCCTGCCAGGCACACTGCAGAGGGGATTTAGACAAGCAGGTGAGGGGCCAGACCAGCTGACCCCAAGATCCTTCTAACTCTGAGGCTTTATGATTCTTTCAATGAAGTGCAAGAAAGAAGGAAGCAAGTGAGAATACAGGTTAAAACTCGTTCATTGATGTGTCGTTTAGGAAATACTTTTAAACGCCTCCTATGGGCCAGGCTCTCTGCTGGGCACCAGAGGCGTGAGCAAGACAACAGTGGCCCCTGATTTCAGGAAGTGTACGGTTTACCCAAGATACAGTTTGGGTACACAAATCCCAGTCTGAGGCCTTTTCATGCCTCCTTCCTCTTCCAGAAAACCAAAGAAACTCCTGGCCTGCTTCATTCTACCCACCTTGGGCATCTGATGGTTCCTAGTCCACACCAGGCTCTCTACTGCCTGGTGCTTACGGTGCCCTCCACAGGCAAGACTGAGTGGCTGGTTCTTCCCATCTTTCAGGTATCAGCTTAAGTCAGGTCCTCAGAGAGGCCATCCTTTACCTCACTCCTCTATAATTTCCTTTCATTAACACCCTGTTTATTTCCTGCATGGCACTTATCACAGCTGTAATTATTTTGTTTTCATTTGCTTATTTGCTTATTGTCTGTCTCCTCTAAGATACCATCTCTGTCTTATTCACTATTATGTCTATAACACCTATCAGATGTCTATACGTAGACAGGAACTCAATAAATATTGGTTGAATTACAAACCAATGTTGATTACACATTCCACATAAACCTGCTCTGGGGCAACATCACAAACATTCCCAGAACTGGAATACCCAGCCTTGTACCCACGATGCCACTTAGCAGCCACTTATTTCACCTTGGCTTCATCTTCACATCTGAGCCTTCAGCAACTACATCTTCAAAGGACACAGAAGCTCTCCTTTGCTAATCTCAGTGCAGTGCGAATTCAGATAAAAGCACAGAGGTGGGAAGAGGGAGGCAGTTTAAAAAATATAATTACAATAAAATGAAGAAGAAAATGTCAAAACAAAATGGAAATCATCGCTGTTCATAATGTACTCTTTGCTTAATGGATGACAAATTATAGCAATAATTCTCAACATTTAATGGAAAACCGTCCCAGGATGAGAATCTGGCGTGAACAAAGTCATGGAAAGAAGCTCTCCTTTTTTGTTCCCAAGTTTGCCACTCTTTTCACAGTGATTTGCTTGAAATGAAACTTTGTAGATGAAGTAGCCCTTTTAAACAAGGAAGGAAACAAACCCAGGTTTCAGAGCACTCGCTCCAGCTGCGTCCTTGGAATTATGGTGCAGATAATGTGTAAAAAGTGATATTGCCTTTAAATTTTCTTCCGAGACAATTGGCTTAGAGACACTATGAGCAGTCACAAAATGGAGCCCCATCCAGGGAACAACAAGTAGGACACAGAATACTCGAGATCACCTTGTACTGTATATCATTAATACCCCTCCTCCATGGATCATGCCCAATTATAAAGAATATTGTATTTTTCCACATGGCCTTCCTTCTCCCCTTCCCCTAGGATGGGATCCCAAATAGACAAGCAGGGAATCTTCAAGAGACCCAGTGTGGGGGCCGGCCCGTGGCTTAGCGGTTAAGTGTGCGCGCTCCGCTGCTGTCGGCCCGGGTTCAGATCCCGGGCGCGCACCAATGCACCGCTTGTCAGGCCATGCTGTGGTGGTGTCCCATATAAAGTAGAGGAAGATGGGCACGGATGTTAGCCCAGGGCCAGTCTTCCTCAGCAAAAAGAGGAGGAGTGGCATGGATGTTAGCTCCGGGCTGATCTTCCTCGCAAAAAGCAAAAAAGAGAGAGACCCAGTGTGGTTGGTCTCCTGAACACTGAGGGGAGTGGGGAGCAGAGCTAAGCAGTGAAGCAATGTTTAAAGCAGGGGGGGTGGCGAGAAGTGGTCCTTTCTTTGACCAGCTTTTCAGGTGCTCTTAGAATTGAGTAGAAATCACTCTGCTGCAGCCAGTCTAAGTCTCCCGACTCAACCCTTTGTTCTCAACATGCTGGAGGATAATAAAAATTTATAATAGCAGTAATATTAATACCTAAGTGCACTAATACCTAAGATTCACTAAGTGCATTTTTGTGCATTTGTTGGGGTTTTCCTGGTAACAGCACTCCAACAGTAAATTTAGGAAACTATCTCTTCACTATTGTGGGCAATATTGATAGGACTGTCATTCAGAATGCCCTGATCTACCCAAGCAATAGGCACAAGATCTAAGCTAGGTAAATTGGGCTTCATCTACTGAAACATCAATTCTCAGACAAGAAAACAAAAAGATATAAATGGTTAGAATTGACCAGACTGTCAGTTAGCTCCTGCTAAGGCATCTTGTCCCTTCTGAGCTGTTTTTAGTTGATTTTTCGATTCTGGGAGCTACTCCATAGCCTTCTAATGAAATCCAGTGTTTGCTTGTGCATTAGTTTCCTAGTGCTGCCATAACAAAATACCACAAACTGGGCATCTTAAAGCGATAGAAACTATTCTCTCACTGGAGAATTCTGGAGGCTAGAAGTCTGAAATCAAGGTGTTGGTAGCGTTGGTTCCTTCTGGAAGCTCTGAGGGAGAGTCTGTTCCATGCCTCTCTCCAAGCTTTTGGTGGTTGCTGACAATCCTTGGCATTCCTTGGCTTATTCCAATCTCTGCCTCTCTCTTCACATAGCCTTCTCTTCTTTGTGTTTGTGTCCAAATTTCCCTCTTATAAGAACACCAGCCATTTAGGGTACACCCTAATCTAGTATAACCTCTTTTTAACTTGACTACATTGCAAAGACCCTATTTCCAAATGAGGTCACATTCAGAGGTTCCAGGTAGACATGAATTTTGAGGCAGCACTATTCAACCCAGCACGCAACCAAAAACTCTCTGATCCACTTATGCTCCAAACCAGTATTGAGTGTGTTTTACGCATTACTTGCTTTAATCTTGACAACAACCCTTGAGGTGGACGCCTTTATTATCCTCATTTTAGAGGTGGAAAAGTGAAGATCCAAAGAATGTCTTCAAGGTCAAATGACCAGTAAGAGGCAGATTTAAGATTCAAGAAGAGGTTTATGTCTGATACAGACCTGTTCTTCTAACCACTACATTATATTCCAGGCTTTGCCCTACTCAGAAATGCATTGATGGCCCCCCAATCCCCAGCTACAAGCTACGAAAGGAAATGGTCTAGTTCCCAATTTGGAGCTAGGTCTCCACACAGCTATTCTGCCTTCTCTGTACCTCAGTAACAGGTGACAACCAAAGTCAGAGAGAACCAGGAAGAATCCCAAGAGAATCAGAGAATGGCTGCCATAATTGTCTGGTCAAGTCCACATGGGTGGCAGTGGTAGAAGAACCCTGCTGAGCTCTGGGTCACACGGGCAAAGGGACAGGAAAGGGTAGGGTTTGGTGCTGGGCAGTCTCTTCTCTGTGAGGCCCGGGCAAACATTGAAGGCTCAAGCCTGGATGATCAGAGCACCAAAAAATGTTGTTAGAGCTTTTGCCTCAGCAAGACTCTCAGCTAAATAAGGACTTGGACCATGTAACAGCTCAGAGCTCTCTGACCGATCCATCCTGTGAGACTTTAGGGCAAATTCAGATCTTCCTAGAAGGCTGCAAAGGGTGAGGAAAGCCATGTTCTTCAAAAGTATTAGATCCAGGGGCTTGTGAACTTTAGTGACCCTCATCCATCAAAGGGGACCCCACCGAGTTGCTTCCTAGGGCTAGAGCATCAGGTCCTGGAAGGGGATACTGAAACTTGTACCAGAGATGGGTCAGAAAGTCCTAAGGTAAAAATAGAATCAATGTGCATTGAATCTTAAACCCAAGGGAAAATCATGTAGCTAGAGGACAGTGTTGTTGGTACTTCTTTATAGCTAAACCTGCATCTGAAAAGATTTCAATCAATGAAGAGGGCTTCTTTTTGTGACTATTCTTTTTTTTTTTTTTTAAAGATTTTATTTATTTATTTTTTTCCCCCAAAGCCCCAGCAGATAGTTTTATGTCATAGCTGCACATCCCTCTAGTTGCTGTATGTGGGACGCGGCCTCAGCAAGGCCGGAGAAGCGGTGCGTCGGTGCACGCCCGGGATCCGAACCCGGGCCGCCAGCAGCGGAGCGCATGCACTTAACCGCTAAGCCACCGGGCCGGCCCATGTGACTATTCTTATTGTTATAAGAGTACTACACATTCCTCATAGAAACACTACAGAGATAAGCCAAAAGAAAGTAAAAATTATTCATTAGCCTACCCTATGGAGACACCTGCTAGTAAACATTTGTATTTGTATCCGTCCGGGCCCTTTTCTAAATATGTCCCCCCCCAAAATGGTGCCTAATGTGCATAGTTTTCCAATATGCTTCTTTAACTTAAAAATGTATCCAAAACATCTTTTCATTCCATTAAATGTTATTCTACAACATGACTTTTCGTGGCTGTATAATAATTCATTGTACGGATGCTCCCACTGAACATTTAGGCTGTTTCAGATTGTTGCTGGAATAACCAATGCTGCAAAATTTAATGTTGCTGCTAAATCTTTGCACATGATTTATTTCCTTAGACTAAATGCCTAAAAATGTAATTACTGGGTCAAAAGCCATGTAACACTTGAGGTTCTTTTAATATGTATTGCTAAACCATCCGCCAGGAAGGTCGTACCAATTTATACTCCCACCAGCAGCAGATGAAGGAGCCCGTTTCATGTGTCTTTGCCAACAGTGGATTTTGTCATTTAAAAAAATCTTTGAAGGGGCCGGCCCGGTGGCGCAAGCGGTTAAGTGCGCGCGCTCCGCTGCGGCGGCCCGGGGTTCGCTGGTTCGGATCCCGGGCGCGCACCGACGCACTGCTTGGTAAGCCATGCTGTGGCGGCGTCCCATATAAAGTGGAGGAAGATGGGCACAGATGTTAGCCCAGGGCCGTCTTCCTCAGCAAAAAAAAAGAGGAGGTTTGGCGGATGTTAGCTCAGGGCTGATCTCCTCACAAAAAAAAAAAAAAAAAAAAAAAAAAAAAAAAAAAAAATCTTTGAAGTCATCACTAGTCTATAAAAGCACCCTCATGCCTGAAAAGCAAGATTTTTCCTGCATTTGAGTCACTAGAAGATTAGTCAGTTATTCTGAAACCATTTAATTTCTGTCCTTGTGCTTGTTGTAGCTTTTCTACCCACTGATGTCTTATGAAAGAAAATAGTAAAGAGAAACTTAAATGAAGAGGAAAAACATACAAATTCTCCTATCTCTGCAGACACTGAAGAGGCCGGTGCTCCAGTCCCCACCAGTCTGGACAACTGTTGTGATTGTAGTCCTGCCACTGGCTCCCCGGACAGGCTGCTTCACCACAGCCGGGGCTGGCACATGGCTCCTGGAGAGTCAAGGATGGTAATTAACTTGGAAACAAAGAAGATGATTCAGAAGGATAACCACTAAGCCAATACAGAGTGATAAAGAGATAGGGACCCAGTGATGCCAAGTGGTTCTTAATTCACAGCCCAAGCTGACCTCACCATCTCCCTCCCTCCTCCTTCCTCATACCTTCTCCTCTGACTTTTTGCCCTGTCTCTATTAACAACATTATTATTCCAAATTCTGTCACTGAAACTCAATGTCCAGTCTACTTCCTCAGTGTTTCATAATAGTTAAATTCACAAATTTGGAACCAAGAGGCCTCAGTTCAAATCCCAGCATGCCACATCCTGGAAGCTTGACCTTGGTTAATTAGTTTAACCTCTCTGCTTCCTGTTTGTTCAAATGTAAGATGAAAAAACTAACTCACAGGGTTATTGTGTCGATTGAAGGACATATAATTAGTTTACTGTGCCCAGAGAATGTGTAACAAGGTAACCCTGAGTGAGGCTATACCCCAAGGGTTTTGAACCTTTGTTGAAGAGACTAATAAGGAATGGGATTGAGTTGGTACATTGAAATCTGGACTAGGCTATTGACATTGAGCATGCAGTATCATTTAAGAGAATAACCCAGACTTCAGAATATGTCTTGATATCAAACTGCTGTGTGACTGTCCTAGTGGGGCCATAAAATACAACTTTGGGTTGATTTTCCCTGAAGGGAACAGATATTCCACTTAATCATTCTGAAATAGGACATGTGGGCCCAGGGGATGGGTTTCAAAAGTGAGGTGAGGAAAAACTTCCTTCTCTTTCTGGGGCTGAAAGTCAATTTTGCCTACCTCCTACCATGGAGTGAGTCCCATAGTGAAGAGTAAGCTGTACCTGGCCTCATGGAAGCAGCAGGTCAAGAGTGGGGTAGAGGGGCCCTAGAATGAGTCTGAGCCTGTACATAGTAGGAATTATTCTGTTTTGTGCTTCTCTTTTGGCAAGCCTCATTAAGTGTTTGCACCTGGTCTCTGGTGTGCTATGAAAAATTAAAGAAAGAGCCTGCCTCATACTTGAGACAAAATAAACAAGAGGCAGCAGAGTTTCTTCCTGTAACAGCTATTGTTACAGTAATTGTCACCAATGTTCAGTACCTGAGACACATGGCCTGGAAGCCAGAGTGGCACATTCCTGAGCACCCTTGAGGCAACACCCTAGGGCATCTTGGAAACAGCTGGGGAGCCCTTTCAGTATGTCTGATTTTGGGCAATAAATCCAAAAGGATTTCATATTATCATAATATGGGGTCATTGTTCTTGTTATTAAGATCCACATCTCTTTTTCATTCCACCAACACTGTCCAAGTCCACACCTTCCAGAACCCAAGAGCACGTTAGCTTCTTTTTTGTGTGTGTGTGAAGAAGATCAGCCCTGAGCTAACATCCATGCTAATCCTCCTCTTTTTGCTGAGGGAGACCGGCTCTGAACTAACATCTATTGCCAATCCTCCTCCATTTTTTTTTCCCCAAAGCCCCAGTAGATAGTTGTATGTCATAGTTGCACATCCTTCTAGTTGCTGTATGTGGGACGTGGCCTCAGCATGGCCGGAGAAGTGGTGCGTCGGTGCGTGCCCGGGATCCGAACCCAGGCCGCCAGTAGCGGAGCGCACACACTTAACCGCTAAGTCACGGGGCCGGCCACATTAGCTTCTTAAAACAACAAATTCTCAAGCCTCACCCTAGACCACCTGCACAGGTCTCTAGGGATGAGGTAGAGAAATCAGGATTCATAACAACGTTCCCAGGCAATTTCTATGCAGTCATTGTGATACCAGCCTGAAACCTGATACAGGTGGATTTGGAGATCACTGATGATAACTACAATAGCTTCTGAGTCTCCCACTGGGTTGGTGGTGATGTCAATGTAACAGAGACAGCAAGGAAAATAGAATACGAGGTAGGTTGGAAGGGAAGAGGATGCTCGGAACAGAGCCAGTGAGACATCAGGAGGATGCCCAGCAAACAGCTGGTAATACTGCACCAGAGCTTGGAAGAGAGGTCAGGGTTGGGAGCTACCTGTCTAGAAGTATGACATGGAGCTATGAAACATCCCCAGCTCTTTTAGCCATTAGGCCTTATAAACAATGCTTAGGGGTCTAACAAGCTTTTCAAGAGCCTACAAAAGTGTTTGAGACATGGAAAAAAGTATTGGCTCCAAAATATAAAAACTGCAAAATAGAAACTAGTTAATGGGCAATTAAACACAAAAATCTAGCATTATGTCAATTTCATTAGTTGTCAAATTTAGAATTCACAAATATTTTATTACATATGAAAACAATGTATAATTCTCTCATTTTGCAAAAAATCCCAAGTATAAATGATAAGCAACAGCCAATCATAAATTAATTATTCATAGCCAAATAATTTCAAAAGCAAGATTATAAAAATCTTTTCACTTATTGTACAGCAAAAAAAGATATGGATATAATGTATGGTATGAGTACATTTTAATATACTTGTTATGATGTGGGTTAGGGCCTATTGCTATGGACTGTGGACTGAATTGTGTCCCCCCAAATTCATATGTTGAAGCCCTGGCCCCACTGTGACTGTATTTGGAGACAGGGCTTTTAGGAGGTAATTTAGGTTAAATGAGGAATGGTGGGGTGGATCCTGGTCCAATAGCAGTGCTGACCTTATAAGAAGAGAAAAGGCTATGTAAGCACACAGCTTGAAGGCTGCAAGCCAAGAAGAGTCCTCACCAGAACCCGACCATGCTGGCACCCTGATCTTGGACTTTCAGCCTCCAGAACCGTGAGAAAATAAATTTCTGTCCTTTAAGTCACCCAGTCTATGGTACTGTGTTATGGAAGCCCAAGCAGACTAAGACACCTATAAAGATTTCAAACTGGCCCTGAAGAAACTACCTTTATATATAACTTATCTCCTCCACTTCTATGTGAGCTCCTTGAGGTCAGGAGGCACATTGCTTCTCCCTGTATCCCCCAGATCCAACATACTACCTTGAAACCTAGTGGGTGCGTGATATTTGTTAAATTGGATCAAACTGAATTCACGTCTCTTCCATTATATTTGAGTCCTCCTCAAATCTAGCTATAAATTATGGGAGCTTCACTGTTTCACTCCCTAGTAAAGGCACAATTCTCAGGTGTGAAATAAAAGCAGAGTAGCCTAAAAGCTTCCTGCATCCCTCCACACAATCCAAGGCATCTATCTCGCGATGTGATGCCTACAAGCTGGGACTTGCATCATTATACTAAGAGCTTCCAATTATCTCTGATTTTAGTAGAGGAATTTCTTAGGGCTGAGCCCCTGGATTAGATTTTCTCCTGAAATGAACCATTTATAGCTTGCAGCCCTAGAATAGAATTTCCTGGTTTTATCTCAGCATTATGTGCATAACACCTTTTATTATGGCAAGGAAGTCTGTCCTCTATCTATTCCAAATCAAATAACTAGAGGATGGCTCTTCCTTGGTGGGAAAAAAAGTTGTTTTTTGTGTGTTTGCCTAATTTTAAACTCAAGAAGTACATTATTGAGTTTCTTTCCTTAATACCCTAAATCTTTGAATTGACATACATTGGCTAAAACATTTCACTTCAGGATTATAGCTCAGACGTCATAATTAAAATAACAAGCATAGCTACCCTTCACTGCGCACCTTCTATGTGTCTGGCACTTAGTAGTTCCTTTAAGAACTGTCATTCTTCAGTGGCTGTTACAGGTATCAGACTAAAGTAGCTATTGTAGCTGCCTGCACAGCCTTTAGCTCTGTATACTACCCCAGGGAATCTTCTACTACCATTAAGAATAGGAATGAGTTTGGAAACAGTGGGTGAAGCTGATGGTCACAGAGCTTTGCTAAATTAGAGCAGCTGTCCATCTGCCATCAAATTCAGCAAGTTCTTCATTTAGTGGAAAGAGGACAGATTTTAGATTCAGGCACACTGAAGTTCAAGTGCGGCTCAGCTGCATTCTAGTTGTTTGACCTTGGGCTATACAACTTGCCACAGCTCTCAGCTCTGTCTCCTCTTCCACAAAGTTGGATTTAAAATATCCTACCTCCACATTGCCATGAGGATTAAACAAGATCATGCTTGGCACATAGTAGGCATGCAGTCAATGGCAGCTATTGTTATTACTCTAACTTAAGGATCCCACACATACCCTAGGGCATTCTGTACACTTCTGAGAAACAAAGATGGAGGAAGATCTGGGGCAGTTTCTCCGTTGTCATATGTGCTACCCAAATACTGTAAAATTCAATCAGGGTGACCAATCACCCCAGTTTTCCCAGGACTAAGAGTTTTCCCAGGATGGAGAACTTTCAGTGCTAAAATCAGGACAGTCCCAGGCAAACCAGGAGCATTGGTCACCCTAACAGACAGAAGCAGATGGAGGCTTCCACTGGTGGGAGGCAGGAGGCTGACTCCTGTCATTCTGGTTATCTGCTCCTACTAAGTGTTAGGAGATGGATGAGATACACACCCTTCCTCCTTTTTGACCTCACTCTATCCTTCTCCTCTTCTAGCAGCTACGCACATTCCCCACTGCATGTCCCCACACACCTGGCTTCAGCTTACGGGGTGTCATGTCAGTCTCTTCCTTAATGAAACTTGCAGTACTCAGAGTTCATTCTGCCTTCCACTTGGGCTGCCTTGATTACTTCAAACTCTTTTAACTGAAGCCAAAATCCTTGAGTTTTGATTTCAAAAGGTTAGAAATTACTGGCAGCCACCAGAAATAAAGCTTCACTTGGTCAGGGTTGAACATTTTAAGTTAAGAATAAAGAAACACCCTTTCACCAAGCCAGCTCTTCTCTTTTCACTAGCCAAGCAAGCCAGAAGGAACTAATCAGTTGCCCTCTTTTCAAGTACACATGGGAAATGATAGCAACTACTTTCTTCCCAAGCCTAGTTTTCTTTTCCCTGGCTCCTCATAAGAAGACACTGATTTGATATTCCAACCCAAGAGCAAAAGCTGGGGGGAAAAAAAATCACCCTACTTCCTACCTCATGTTGGAAATAAAATGTTGTTCATCTTCAGATGCTATGAGTGAAAGCAACAGAGGTGAATGTATGTTGAGTAAGGAAACATCCTCAGGAAATTTAGACAAGTAATTTCGAAACCAATTCATAGTGAGAGGTGTTTTCTTGTCACTGGGACTATCCTTTTCCCTTTGACAATAAGCCGACTGATTCTAAATTTAGGTTCAATCCAAAGTGAAACATCTCTTCTAAAGAATGTTGCCTAATATTCTGGAACCTGAGGTCACAGCAGTGTAACTGACAGACATCTTATTTCTTTAAAATCAGGTACACATCTAACTGTGGGCATGTCAATCTTACTAATCTGAAGGAAGAGACTGCCGAAGATACAGTGTAAGTTAAAAAAAGGATCTTATCTTTGGTGGGAAAATCCCTTTGCTTTAGGAGATACCTCTAGTAAACACTCTAGCTAAGTGTCACTTGACCTTTTCCCAGGGGACTCAAAAGCCTACAGATTTAAAGGCTACAGATTTCTGCCATGCCATGTAGCTGAGAAGTAGTGGGGGCCTCTTGTCATCCCCAGGCCTGATGGTCCAATTCAGCAAGATGATGAGTCCCAGAACTAACCTGAAGCAGGGACAGAAAGCTTTTTCAGCCCAGATGTTGTGCTTGAATCCATCCCATGCAAATGGTCTCCGAAAGTTTGAGCTATACCAGGCTGTCCCAAGCCTCTCGGGCTTTTTAGAACTTCTAGCAATCTCCTTCTCTTCCATGGACTTCATTGATCATGCCAGGAATGTGATGCTGCTTCTTTCCTACCCAGCCCGAACAGAATCCAGTGACCAAAGCAGGGCTTGGCTGGTGATTGCCTCCCTACTGCTCTGAATCTTCAGGGTATTAGAAGCCTCTGAAGTATGCCTCTAGGGCACGCCTTACAGAGGGAGGTATGGACCCCAGAAACGCTGGGAAAATGTCGTTAGAGGAAAAAACATTAGAAAAAAATTGCACATTGAGGGAAGGGATCAGTCATCATAATTCAGTGTTACCTTAGAAAGACAACAGAAGGAAACTGTCAACTATACCACATATTCTCATCAGACCCATAGAGAATGACTGTTTAGGGTTCTGAACTTCAAAGCATTTACTTGAGCAGGGTTGTTAGCAAAAGCCTATATAATACCTCCCAAATCAAGATTCTTTGGCTATAGCTGCATAATTGCCTTCACTCACTGGGTTCTGGACAACTCTCACTGTCTTAACTCTAAGAATGCGTCCTACATGAAGGACAGCCATGTTTCTTCTGCTCACCACTCGATTCCACGTGCTTAACACAGTGTCTGAAACTTAATAAGTATTCAATTGTTGAAGAATTCGTCTATATATGAAAATTCAAGCTTATAAAATAATAGAAATTAAGAGGTGATTACTAGTTTGCAAAAAGATTTACAATAAGATTCCTTTGAAGAGTGAAGAACCATGGTACATGTAAGCTGATTCCCTATTTTAAAATTTCATTTGTACCCAACTTTTCTAGTCAAACATTTATTATATGAAATGATTAATCCACATGCCACATAGCTCTTTCACCTAAAAATAAAATACATGAAAAAGAGAAAGAAGAAAAAGGGATGTTCTTCTTTAAAGAAGAATGACAACTATTTTTGAAAAACAAATGATAGTATTAAAAAACCACAATTTTGCATAGCCCCCAACATAACTTGTTCAGGAAAGGATCTTCAAGGGGTACTAAAACCATTAGGTATAAAAGATTGGGAACAGGACATTCCCAAGGTGTCAAAATATCACTCCACAGATTTCTAGGTGCAAAAGAAATAATGTATCTTAACTCTGGAGAGTTCCAGAAATTCTCAAAAGGTATCTTTACAATGGAAAGTTCTGAGCCATTTTTATAAAAAGCATCTTTACAACAAAAGCTCTGGAAGTGATTTACATATATATATCTTTATAATGGAAAGTTCTGGAAGTGATCAAAATGTATCTTTAAAATGGAGAGTTTTGGAAATTATCAAATTTAGTATCACTAAGAGCAGGACAAAGTGATATTATGTACCTCTTGATATGATACAATAGAAAGTAACATTTAACCAAAATTCCATTCTGTCTCTAGACCACACTGTCCAACAGAAATATAATGTGAGCCACACATGCAATTTTAAATTTTCTAGTAGCCATGTTTAAAAAAAGTAAAAAGAAACAGATGAAATTAATTTCAATATACTTTAACCTAATTTACTCAAAATATTATTTTAACATGTAATCAACATAAAAGAAAATTATTGAGATATTTTATACTCTCCTTGTCATACGAAGTCTTTGAAATCTGAAGTGTATTCTACACTTTTACAGCACACCTCAATTCAGACTAGCCACATTTCAAGTGCTCTATAGACACATGCGGTTAGTGGCTAAATTATCGGGCAGCACAGCTCTAGACCTAACTTCAGGTTAAAGAAAACAAGGGATAGAAGAACAAATCACCACCTATTCCTCCAAAGTGAAAATGCAGTAAGTGCTCCTTTGTCACATTCCTTAAGCCCTAGGAGCAAGGATCATGTCCTATCCTGTTTGTTTTTCGTGTGTAAGTGTTTTTTCTCACCTTATAAGCTATTATGCTCTAAGCACAGCAGTGGGCAATTAGAAAGCTTAATTGATGCTGCAAGTCCTGGGTAACATCTGATTTTTTAATACATATGTGAAGTTACATCCAAAGATATTAAGGAGAGAAAACAGTTTAACAAAGTATAGCTAACACTGAGAACCCACCAGAGCAAGGTACATAGTCATCAGAATGACTGAATGAATCTTTCAAGAGAAAAACAGATGGACACAACTACCACAAACTATAGAAGAAATGAAGGAACATATCATCTCATTCCCACTTCAAAAATTTGCAGTGACTCTCCAGACAATTAAATCAACTTCGATTTTCATCCTGGAATCCCAGAATCTTTATAATAAGGCTCAATTTACTTACTTGTTTTGTTTTTCTCTCATTCCTTCCAGATAAACATTCCATTCCTGGCATCATCTCCCAAACAAGCCAGGCATTTGTTTTCACCTCCAAGCCCTTACCCACACAGTTCTAAAAGCTAGGAATGTGGCCCTGCTCTCCTTCAATCGCTACTCCAATCCTAACCATCCTTCACGTCCCACCTCATCTGTGAAGTCTTATCTGACTCTGGTCCATGTAAACTTCTCCCCCCCTGACCCACTGGCCTTGGTCAAATACGTTCCTGCTTTCCATGTATGCATTCCTTGTTTAATAAGTGTGCTGCAATGGACTAGAAATATGGAGGCCAGGGCTCTAATCCAGCTCTGCCTCTAGTGTATAGGATCTTGGGCAGGTCAGTTTTCATCTCTAGACCCGTTTCTTCATGTGGCCTCTTTGCTATTCCTTCAGCAGACCAGCTACATGCCCCTGCCTCAGAGCCTTTATGCCTGCTGTAGCCTCTGCCTAAAATGTTTTTTAGCCCAGATTATCTGCTAACAAAACTACATATGGGGGCCGGCCCCATGGCTTAGTGGTTACGTGCGCGCGCTCCACTACTGGCGGCCCGGGGTTCGGATCCTGGGAGCGCACCTACGCACCGCTTCTCCGGCCATGCTGAGGCCAGGTCCCACATACAGCAACTAGAAGGATGTGCAACTTTGACAAACAACTATCTACTGAGGCTTTGGGGAAAAAAAAAGGAGAAGGATTGGCAATAGATGTTAGCTCAGAGCCAGTCTTCCTCAGCAAAAAAAAGAGGAGGATTAGCACGGATGTTAGCTCAGGGCTGATCTTCCTCACAAAAAACAAAACAAAACAAAACAAAAAACTACACATGCATTTACCCTTGGACCCACAAGCCCACTTTGGGAAATTTACTCTTAAGATATTCCTCCACAAATATAAAACCACATATTCACAAAGTTATTCACTATATAATTCTATACAGATTCTATAAAATATCAAAAACTTAGAAGCAACCTAAATGTCCATCCACAGGAGACTAGTTCAATAAATATGGTACATCTTTACAACAGTATTACACAAAGGGGATGAGAGGAGGAACAGAAGGGGGGAAGGGAGGAAAAAGGAGGAAAAAGAAAGAAAAAGATCTTTATGAACTAAAGTGAAAAAATATCCAGGTTATGTCATTAACTTAAAAAAGCAAGGTGTAAAATAATTATATATAACATACTTTTTGTATAAGAAAGGAGAAATTAAAATACATATAAATATTTTCTTATTTTTGAACAAAAAAACATAGGAAAGAACACAGAAACTAATGAAAATGGTTAGCTATATAGAGCACGAGAATGTGGTGCAAGAGAGTAAAAATTCTCTGAATATAGCTTTTACTTTTGAACCCTGTAAGTACTATACTTACTCAAAAAATAAGTAAAAAGGAAAAAAGCAAACCATAAAATTCAATAAAAAGAAAAGCAAATGACTCTAACTCTCTATTAAACCACCAACGACAAAGAATTCATTCAAGCAACACTGGAACACAGTGCTCTGATGTAGTGAGACACGTTTTAAGGACACAAAGAACTGCAAAAGATAAAAAATTTGAACTCTATTAGTAGATTTGTTGTTAACAGTAGTATTGAACCGGTAATTCTGAAATTACTGATAGGCCAAATAAGTAAACATATTGAGGTTCTTGGGAACCAGAGTTCTCACTGTACGAGAAGGAAGATACAAATATTTAAGGGGGAGATGGCAAGAAAGAACTGTGGTATTAGATAAAATCATGATTTAAAATATATACATATGTCTTAGCTCACCCCATTGTAAAGGCCTACAAACAGCGACATTTTAGTAGCAATGGGCACACAAAACACCAAGATCTTGGCTTCTTAATACCATTCTCCAGTAAAACGAAGCAGAGCTCCTTGGAGAAAAAAACTGATTCCAGTTCTGGGACAGGAAAATATAAGGTGAGCTGGGACCTTCTTCTTGTTCCATTAAGCAATGAAATGTTACAAGACTGTAGAGGAGATATCAAAAAGACACAAGAAACAGCTTGAATGGCGCTCCCACTAGATAATTTAGGGAAATTTGAGCAGTCAAAGCATAATGATGGTAATAGATTATAGCATATATGAAAAAAGAACGCATCAGTCTACAATGATTTGAAAAGAATGATGAAAGAAAAAAATTGGGAGCGAAGGCGAAACCTCTTCTTCACAAAAGAATGATACCTAATAAATCAGAAGAAATAATAAAATTAAGAACTCACCTTATTATAACTACCAATGTAATAACTGGCAGAAAGATGATCCCTGAATACTACCATTTCATGAAAGTTTGCTGGTAAACAGGATATTCACATAAGTCTTAAAGTATCACCTTAACACACTACTTATTAATTACAAAAAGGAAAAGGTACCTTTTCAATGGAGAAATCTGAAGATACCACTTTAACCAAGTGATCAAACTTAGTACCACCAGTAATGGGAACACAGCGACAATATATGAATCCTGATGTGATGCAATGGGAAATACTACCCACGTAGTAGTCTTGCCAAAACTTTTAAATCTGAATCTAACCATGAGAAAACAGACAAATCCAGACTGTGAAGCAAACTACTAACAAGTGGCATGGAGTCTTCAAAAACTTTACTGTCATGAAAGACCAAAAAAAAGAAAAGAAAAGAAAGCAGAAGAATTGTCTTAATTTGAAGATCAAGAGATATGACTACAAAACGTAATGCTTGATCTTTGATTGGATCCTGAGGGTTAAAAAGAAAAAATTATATATGAGATATATATTTCTCATATGATATATGAGAAATATCCCAATAGGGGAAATTTTATTACCTCATTTTTATTACGAAAGCTTATTACCTAATACTATTGCATCAATGTTAAATTTCTTAAGCAAAATATATGTATATTGTGATTATACAAAAGAATGTCCTGGTTCTTAGCAGTCCATGCTAAAGTATTAAAGCATGAAGTGTCATCATGTCTGAAACTTACTGTCAAATGGTTCAGAATTTTTTAAAAGTATATTGTAAATGCAAGGTGATATCTTGGATAGGATCCTGTAACAGTAAAAGGCTCCTGTTATAGTAAAAAGACATTACAGGAAAAACGGGTGAAATCCAAATAAAGCCTACAATTTGGTTAACAGTAACATACTAATGTTAATTACTTAGTTTTGACGACTGAACCAAGGTTATATAAGATGTTAAAGATTAGGGGAAACTGAGTGAAGGGTGTCCAGGAATTCTCTGTACAACAGATGCAACTTTTTTGTAAATCTAAAACTATTTCAATATAAAAAGTTTATGTAAAAAAATGTATATTTAGAGAGAGAGAAAGCAAATGTGGCAAAATATCAGCAACTGGTAAATCTAGGTGACAGGTATATGGATGTTTACCTGCCAATATTTTTAACTTTTCTGTAGATTTAAATTTTGTGAAAATAAAATGTTAAAAGAAAATAAAGCTACAAAAGGTTAAAAGCAAAAGAATGGAAGAAGATATTCCACATGAACACTAACCAAAAGAAAACTGATGTTATTATATTAACATCATAGCATTTTGGCAAAAAATATTTCTAAAAGTAGAGGAACACTTCCTAATTAGAAAAAGTTCAATTTACCAGGAAGTTAATAGAATCTAAATTTATAGGTACCTAATAACACAGCATCAAAATATACAAAACAAAAATTGTCTGAACTATAAAGAGAAATAGGTAAATCCACGGTCATGAGAGATTTTAGCATACCTCTCAAAAACAAAGAGTAAACCGAGAAAACAAAACAAAACAGAAGGATATATATTTGAACAATTCAATCTGCAACTATGACCTAATGGACATATACAGAACTCTACAATTGCAGAATAAACATTCTTTTCAAGCTCATATGGAACACATACAAAAACTCATCATATACTGGCCCATAAGCTTGTCTTTATGAGGAGGCACAAGGCAAGCTTCTGAGGTGCTGGCAATGTGCTATTCCTTGACTGCGTGGTGATTACACAGGTTTCTGCTTTGTTGATAAATTCTGTTTTGTTGTTGTTCATTTTTGTGTGTATTTTATATAGTTTGTGTGTATATTATATATTCTTGTTGTTCACTTTTTGTGTGTGTACATTATATTTTACAGCTTAAAAAATAATTAAAATCCTTTAGGAAGGTACCAATTCCCTATTAATACAATAAGCCCTATGCAGCCTGTTTTCTTTCAGCATTTTAACTAATTGCTGTTTCTTCAGTTGAGCACCAGATGAAATAAATGGGCTTATGCTTAGAGGTTTCCTTGTACAAAACTTCTATGTTATCTTTAAACAAGAGAAGCGTATTCAGCCCAGCAAGATGCTCATTCTAAGAGAGACACAAGGAATTGAGCCTGAGAGAACAGAGGATCCACGAATCCCAGCTCACACTTAACCCAAGCATAGGTTCATTTAATAAAATAGGCACAATCATTCACAATATTAAAATTATTTTCCTTCTTCCTTTTTTTTTGCCAAGCACATATAGTTTAATTTGCCTAAGTTAAGCATAAGTAGGCACTAGGAAAGATTACTTGATCTGGGGAATAACTAAGGCTATGCAGATTGAGGGAGCAGCAAAAGAATCTAAAGGAGGGCAAACAACAAAACAGTTGCCCCAAAGGAACCAATACAAAGGATATGATTATAGCCTATAGTAATCTTAAGCCAATACATCCTGGTGTATTATTATTGTTGTTGTTATTATTATTATTATTATTCAGTAACATTTACTGAAGGCTTACCACTTGCTAGGCACTATGCTATATAGATGATTTTCCTAGATTGTTTCATCTAAACATCCCACAGTAAGCCTAGAAAGTAGGTACATTATTAGTTCCATTTTAGAGACGAAGAAACTGAGGCTGAGTAATTGGCCAAGATCACCCAGGTAGCAAACGGAAGAACTGGAAATCTAACCTGGCTAGTCTGACTTCAGAGCATGTAATCTTACCCACTATGCTATACTGCCTGTTCCCACTAGATAAATGATGATTTGCACTTGATGATCTCTAAGGGATCTTTCAGTTCCAACATTCTATGATTTGCTTTAATGAATCTATGACAAAGCATTTAACTAGGCCCAGTAATTTCAAATTATAGAGAGCAGAATTAAAGAAACTCAATGAAATCTCTTTACATGACCTGAAAGTTAGAATTCAGGTTCCTTAGGGTTATCAGAATTGGTTTATCCCCATAATGAACCCTGCAAGAAATGGAAATGTTTTTCCCCTATGCCAGTCAATACCTAATATTTTTCCTCATATGAAGACAGATGGCACAGACAATATCAAAAGACAATCCAGCAAGAATAAAAGAATAAATTTGCAACACAGTCGGCATGATCTTTAAAGACGATTGGACTCAAGACAAATTTGATAAAAGCAGATTTCTGGGGAAAAAAAATCTTCTCTTTCAAAATGCCTAAATTTAGTGTAGATGAAATAAACTGCTTATAAACTATTGATATTAGCCCTGAAGAAACAACTGGTGGCTAATTGAATACATTAAAGCTGAAGAAAATCTTATAAATACAAGATCTATTTGTTCTTTATACAAAATACTTACTGATCATAGTCAAGTCAAAATATTCTTATTTGTTCTTTTAAAACATCATGAGAGGGGCCGGCCTGGTGGCGCAAGCGGTTAAGTGCGCGCGCTCCGCTGCGGCGGCCCGGGGTTCGCTGGTTCGGATCCCGGGCGCGCACCGAAGTACTGCTTGGTAAGCCATGCTGTGGCGGCGTCCCATATAAAGTGGAGGAAGATAGGCACCGATGTTAGCCCAGGGCCGTCTTCCTCAGCAAAAAAAAAAAAAAAAAAAAGAGGAGGATTGGCGGATGTTAGCTCAGGGCTGATCTCCTCACAAAAAAAAAAATCATCATGAGAGTTTTTTTCTTTAAAAAGGAAAACTAGCAGTCTAATTTACTTTTTTTCTTTTTAAAAGAAAAATATAGTTAACTCCATAATGGATATAATATAAAAAGTTGTTAGATACTCCTTAGCCTTCATAAATAGTATAAAGTACACCTCATAAAAGAAGCATACTGACACTTCTGTGTTAATGTGAAAGACTAGAAGCTTCTGGGAAATAGCAATAATTTGTTAAAAAAAACTAAAAAAAAGTATGGCACAAACTATTTCACTTAGAGGCCCCAAGAAGGGAAAAAAAAATTTATTAGGTCCAGGAATCCAAGATGACTTGGTATAATTATGATTATATGCAGAATTTGATAGTTAGAAATGAAATCTATTTAGGTCCAGCCTAAGGTTCTCATAGCCAATCTGTAGGCACAATCAGAGTAGTCATATCCCCAGACAGCAGGATATATCTCCAATTTACACAAGTTTAATGAACCAGATAGATAACAGTATCACCAATGTCTGCCTGTAGCCCATTTTCAATGAGATGAATTTTCTTGCTCATGAGGTCCACATGGAAAACAGCATGCTCAGAAATGGGAGTCTTCTCAGTGTGCTCTTTTCCTAGGACGGGCACTCGCCGAGGCCCCAGCAGTGGATCATCAAATCTCATCAGCTTCACTTTGGAAAGGTCTACAGCAAAAGAAATTATCACTATGAGCATTTAGTTACAGTCACTGATTCAAACCCATGCCTGAGTGAGATAACTCATGTTTTAAAACATTGGTTGTTATATCCAAAAAATATTTTTATCAGATTATTAAATAGGTTCCAATCTCAGAAAACAAAGCCAAATCTAACAAATCTTCATCCTCTGTCAGCTTTTACCCAGGTCAAAGATAGTCAGAGATTCTGTATAATACATCTCCTGGAATTATAAACCAAGATAAAAGATTGAGTATATTTTTGAGCATTATCCTATATGGTTTCTCAAATCACTTCCTATATGCCTCAACTGACCATTTTTCAGAACATCAAAAAGTCTAAAACTTATTTCTCTTTCTTGTCTTGCTTCCTAGAATACATTAAAACTGCAAAAGTTGTAGTTTTTTTTTGGAAGATACTTTTGGAGAAAGAATTACTACTCTAAGAAATAGCATTACAAGTTTCTCGTTTTGCTCAAAGGATCAAAATGTTTGTATTAACAAGCTGATAAGAGACAAGGAGAGAAGGGGAAGGACAGGGGGAAAGAGAATAGCTTTTAGAATTTTGAGCTTCTGGATGAGTTCCAACACTATGCTGCTTGAGATTTTCCTGATTTATCAGCACTTGTGTAAGCTGATAAGATGGCTCCTGGCAAAGAAAGCACTTGTCCCTTGAACAAATTTATGGATCCAACAATCCTGCCAACCACTGAACCTGAAAGAAATTTATTTATTTCAGCAATTCTGAGACTTCCCAACATCAAATGGTCTTATTTTATATGGTGGACAAACATCATAAATGACTACAAATGCTGATTCTGGGTTTATATCTCATTCTAAGTATAGCATGGCTAGTTAGGCTTAACCTGATCCACAGAAATAGAAGATATTTTCTGAATTACTTCTCGCCCCTTTCTAAAGCAGATCACTGGGTGGTCCATGAGCTACACTCCCTCACGTTGCCTCAAGAGTATTAAGCTTTGCATGAGAGGGATAAGAGATAAAAGGAGACATTAATGCAGCTGGCAGCTATGCCAAGAGTACAGGTTATCCAGGCATTCTATTCTCCTTGGGAAACAAAGAGAGGACTGAAAGTTTAGAGTAGGGATCTTGGGCTTATAGAGCAATTACCTGCAACTATCATGAAGGCAAACCCTGCCTGCGAGTCTCTGGAGAGTCTCTACAGAGACCACACAATCTATTCTCAGATAAAGCAGAAGCACTGAAAATTAAAATGGGAAAGGAACAGATACAGCCTTCATGACAACCACGACCTTATTTTGGGGGAAGAATACAATTCATTTCAACAGCTATTGCAGTTTAACATGCACTTTGGTGATACTAAATATTTTGCTATGGAAGCAGTGACAAGTCCTGCCAGCAGATTTTATGCACAAAGCCTTTTACTGCAGATCTGCGTCTGCCTCTCTCTCTCTTTCTCTGAAACAGACCTCCCTCATCATTCCAAGCAATTCTGAATCAAACTATTTCAAAGAAGCCTTACTACTCAATCAGGCTTTTAAGTGACAAAACACATTTGCTTTGATGTTTCTACCATGTAGTTCATTACTGCCAATAAATTCTTGGCGCTTTCTTAGTGGTTTTACTATCTTTTCTTATTCCAGACCTCTCTTATCATTGAAAATGTTGAAATTTAAGTCTGCAACTACACAAGATTTAAGGCACTTAGAGAAAAGATGAGAGTGACTGAAAGTCCCTAGAGACTGATAATGTGAAATAGAGCCTTTCACCTCCAAGTTATTAGTTCATATATGGCATGGGTTGTAAGTGATTTAAAGTCATTATCATCAAATAGTTGCTCAGTGGTCTTTGTGGAGCAGAATGATGGTTTTAGTCCAGTTCCTCCTGGACCTACATCATAATCACCCTCAAAACAATTGGCACTAATTGGTCGACTCACTGGCTATTGCAGCAGACAGACTGAGAAATATGTCATTGAATTTCACTCCTTTCCCATCTCATATACTCAATATACTCAGCCCCTCAGATATCAAAGCATCCTGAGGGCTTTTGGAAAAGTCTCAAGGTTAGAGCTCTTCTGTAGATACTTGAAGGAATATCAATTTCAAACTCCCCTTAACATTTCTATCTATTTTCTAAAATTCACAGCAGCTACTAACATCAAACTTAAAGCACTTTATGATAATATTAATCACAGTTAGTATGACAAAAGATCGAAGAATTATGCCAGAGGCTCAGTGAGAAAAGATGAGCTATAGAAAACACATTTCAGTACAATTCTGAAGAATCTAGTCAGTGCTATATCTAAGTATATTTATAAGGAAGGCAGGTTTAACATTATATAATACAAGATTCAATACAGGAATACATCCTCTCATGTGCTACAACCTCATAATAATCCTATCCAGCAGGTCCAAACGAATATTTGCTTTCTTTAAAAGCCATCATATCGTTCTTCAGAGCTAAGAGTTCCTCCCGTTACACAATCTTCTTATGACTGAATATATGCGACATAAAACAGCCAAATGGAAGGCCACAAAATGGCTTCCAATATGTTCATATTTCGAAATTTTCAAGTTCTGCTTTTTGTGACCCATAAGTTCCAAGGATGGTGCTATCATTCTACAGTACCTAGTTTACTGAGGGAACATGATAAATGTCTATAACATGGATGAACCTTGAAGACATTTTGCTAAGTGAAATAAATGAGATGAAAAAAAGGACAAATATTGTACACTTCCACTTATATAAGATACCTAGAACAGTTAAATACACAGAGGCAGAAAGCAGAACAGTGGTTATCAGGGACTAGAGGGAGGTAGAATGGAAAGTCATTGTTTAACGGGTGCAGGGTTTCAGTTTGGGATAGTGAAAAAGTTCTATAGATGGATCGTGTAAATTCACAACAATGTGTATGTACTTAATGCCAATGAACTGTATACTTAAATATGACTAAAATGGTCAATTTTATGTTATATATATTTTACCATAATTTTTTAAAATATCTACAAACAATAAAATCCCTAGCCCTAATATATTGCTGGTACACAGTGAAACAAGTATTAGTGTTTCCCTCCTCCTAGTACATCCTTTCCCCTCACTCTCATGGGTATAATTTTCAAGGCCCCATCCAAATGATATTTTCTCCATAAATTCATCCCTGATCACAGCTGGAAATAATCTCACCTTTTTCTGTGCTGCAAATTTTATCTATACTTCTCTTACTGCACTCAGCAGTTTCTCCTTCAACCATGATTATGTACTGCAATAGCTTGGTCCCCTACTCCTTCACCAGATGCAGCCTCCTAATGAACAGTACTTTGTGGATTCCTCAAACTCCCTAGTATATGCATAGGAGTCTCTACTTACACACTCATCTCTACATACACTACACATGACAGTCTCTCAAGAAATGTCTACAGAAGGTGCACAAATGACTTCAAGAGAACAAAATGTACATGGTAGAATGAATTCCAAAAGACTATTTGACGTCTTCTATGTTAATGGAATATTGTTACCCTGAATATAGTCCATAAACTAGGTCACTGTCTGGGATTTGTAAATCTTTTCAGAAAATTTTTACACTGATGGAATGTGGCCCAGTCAGCTCTTTTTTTTTTTTTTAAAGATTTTATTTATTTTATTTTTTCCCCCCAAAGCCCCAGTGGGTAGTTGTATGTCGTAGCTGCACATCCTTCTAGTTGCTCTATGTGGGACTCGGCCTCAGGATGAACGGAGAAGTGGTGCCTCGATGCGCACCCGGGATCCGAACCCGGGCCACCAGCATCGCAGCGCGCGCACTTAACCACCAAGCCACAGGGCCGGCCCAAATGATTTCTTTTCTTTTTTTTTTTTTTGTGAGGAAGATCGGCCCTGAGCTAACATCTGCCAATCCTCCTCTTTTGGCTGAGGAAGACTGGCCCTGAGCTAACATCCATGCCCATCCTCCTCCACTTTATATGGGACGCCGCCACAGCATGGCTTGAGAAGCGGTGCCTCCGTGTGCACCTGGGATTCGAACCGGCGAACCCTAGGCCACCACAGCGGAGCACTCGCACTTAACCACTTGCGCCACCGGGTCGGCCCCCCCAGTTGGCTCTTGATTGCCATCAAGAAGAGAAGAGAGATGGGCCGGCCCCTTGGCTTAGCGGTTAAGTGTGTGCGCTCCGATGCAGGCTGCCCGGGTTCGGATCCCGGCGCACACAGACGCACCGCTTCTCCGGCCATGCTGAGGCCGCGTCCCACATACAGCAACTAGAAGAATGTGCAACTATGACTTACAACTATCGCTTGGGGCTTTAGGGGAAAAATAAATAAATAAATAAATAAATAAATAAATAAATAAATAAAAAAAGAGACGAGAGAGACAATGCAAAATAGGGAATCTCAACATTACTTTGTCTTCATAATTTGGAAGAAAAATAATACAGAGACACACTAACTCCCTTCACACTGCTCAGCCTAAGACCTGGCTGAGTGATAAAAAAAGAAGCCATAAATTATTATATTAAATCTAATCATAGAAGATCTAGACTTAATCTTGATAAGAAATTACAATTATTTACATATTTTACCCAGAGGTACACTGTTTAGAAGAATAAGAGCTTTGGAGTCAAACAGACTTGAGTTTGAATTCCAGCTCCAGGATTTACCAGCTGAATGAAACTTGCAAGCTGTTTAGCCTTTCTGACCTCCATTTCATCATCTGTGAAAGGGGAATAATAATACCCTCTACATTATAGGGTCATAAAAGGATTAAACAGCTAATACATGGCAGACACTCAATAACTTTTACTCTATTTCTCTTCCTTCCTCACGAACAGACCCAGCTGGGCAGGTTAGTTTGAATATTATGGGTATCTGTTCCTTAATTCTGAATACTCTTGGGAGAGAGAAACTGCTTGTCACAATTTTAAAGCTAGATGGAGTCTTGAAAAAGCATCTAATCCAGTGTCCTCATTTTACTAAAAGAGAGATCAGTTTAGAGTTTAAGTGACATGGCCAAGTCACCAAGCTACCTAGTCACAATGTCCCAAAGAGAATATAGGTTTCCTGATTCTGGGTCCAGTACTCTTTCCACAACATTGCACAGCTGTCCCCAAGCAAGCCAGTTACTCTACTCTCTCTCCTCTGCTTAGAACTCATCAAATCCATAAGCTACTGCCAAATGTGCATTTCAGGGAAACCATTTACCTTTGATACCTCGGTCCATTTTCATTAAACGCCTGATTATAGAATCGCGGTTATCTCCTTGCCTGATTTCAATTTTGGTTGAGAAGTGGCCATTGGATGGCTGAGGATTCACTAGGGAAACTGACACACCAGGCTAGGAAAATAGAGAGAAAATGATTGTTATAGGAACTCAAATTTAAATACTGCTGAGGGAGGCGGACTCTAATTCTAGTATTCTAAATTTAATTCTAGTATTCTAAAATCAATATCAAGTGATACTCAAATATGAAAGAAAAGATATACAAAAGCTCATGCTTACAACCAAATGCCTAGGTAAAAATGACTGACTACTATATCAATACTGATGATGCATGATAACAATAATTTATTTCCTCTTCTATTTTCTCTTCTACAACTACCATCATTTATCAAATTTCTACTATGTACCAGGCACTGTACTAAGCACTTTATAGACAGTATCCCCTATATCCTGAAAGGTAGTTCTTTAAGACCCCTTTCCACAGATGAGAAGCTAAGAACCAGAAAGATTAACAAAGTAGCCCAAGGTCACAGAACTAGTATGAGGCAGAGCCAGAATTAAACCCAGTTCTATGCCATACTACCTCCCACACTATAAAAACTACACAGTCAAAGATTTGCCTATTATTTTAAGTGGAAAAAGTAAGCTGAGTCTTATGAAAGACTTAAATACATAGTAGCTTAATGGAATGCTTGAAATTAGCTTAAATAAACACATTTGTATAGGGAATACAATTTCATCTACCTATCTCTGTGGCCAGAATGACTGCATTTTTTTTTTTTTTTAAAGATTTTATTTATTTATTTTTTCCCCCCAAAGCCCCAGTAGACAGTTGTATGTCATAGCTGCACATCCTTCTAGTTGCTGTATGTGGGACGCGGCCTCAGCAAGGCCAGAGAAGTGGTGCATCGGTGCGCGCCCAGGATCCGAACCCGGGCCGCCAGCAGCGGAGAGCGTGCACTTAACTGCTAAGGCATGGGGCCGGCCCATGACTGCACTTTGAAAAGACACCATATCTAGGGGCCAGCCCCGTGGCTTAGTGGTTAAGTGCGCATGCTCCGCTACTGGGGGCCCAGGTTCGGATCCCGGGCCCGCACCGACGCACCGCTTGTTCCGGCCATGCTGAGGCGGCATCCCACATACAGCAACTAGAAGGATGTGCAACTATGACATACAGCTATCTACTGGGGCTTTGGGGGGAAAAAAAAGGTGGAGGATTGGCAATGGATGTTAGCTCAGGGCCGGTCTTCCTCAGCAAAAAGAGGAGGATTGGTATGGATGTTAGCTCAGGTCTGATCTTCCTCACAAAAATAAATAAATAAATAAATAAAAATTAAAAAAAAATAAAAGACACCATATCTTAATGTAGTGAGAGTAGTCATAATATGATGATAAATTCAGGAGGGCTCCACGGTCATGATTACCTCATTCTTTCAAAATAGGTTTTTCTGTTTGCTGGGTTTTCAATTAAATGTGGAAGAAGGAACAGGATACACATTAAGTTCTCTGCTTATCAAGAAAAGTAGGGCATTTTGTGGACTCTCACAATTGTACTCCATTGGACTTTACCAAATATTGCCATTCTGAATGGATTCTTTGAGAGTGAATAAATACAATCCCCCAAAATTCCAAAACCTATTTATCTTCACCAATAATGGCCAAAAAATAAAAAATTTAAAAAAAAAGCATTTCTAGCATCATATAAGATGATGCATCAGTCTGGTTTATGCCACAAGCCAAAAAGTCTTGAATAATATTATCAAACCAAGACTCATCTTAAGTATAAAAGCTCCTTTTCACTGTTTAAAAAAGTCTTACATTTCAATTTCTATTGCATTTTTCAATAAAAATCAGATTTTGAAAATAACTGTTTTTATTTTTAAACCCACAAAAAACATCTGAAGCCATCCATAATAGTAGAGGAAAGAAAACAGGATTGCACCAACTAGGGAATTAGAAGACCTGAAATCCAGCCCCATTTCTAACAAACTATGTGGCCTAGACCAAACCAATCACTTAACTTCTCTGGATCTCACTTCCTTCCATCTTTAAAATGATGGGTTTAGATGTAATGATCTCTAAGGTCTCTTCTAGCTCTAAAATGAAATGATTCAGTGAGATTCTTTCAACTTACTTCTATTCTGAAAACATTAAGTGGTTTCCCAGGACAGCAGTCTTCCCTGACTTTGTCTTCTGCTTCAGAGGCAAACTTGACTTCTATACGTTCTAGCTAAATAGAGGGGAAAAAAATGGAAGTCATCAGTATCACTTAATATGATTTAAATTAATCATCACCTCATTTCACCAAAGAGCAAAACTAGGTTCTCCACTTAACATGAAATGGTCTGTGCAATTTTATTATTTTCCATATAAACATTAAATGAAATCTGTAATCAATTATTTAACACATCTTAGATGTCTCATAGTATTGTTATTTATACTGTCATGTTTACCATTTTCTATAATGAAATGTGGCATCTACCTGCTGTATAAGAGAAAATGAAAATCAGCATAAAAGGATTCCACTTAAAGGAACAAAGTTCAGAAATGCAGCATTTGAATAAAAGGCTTCCACTTAAATGGAAAAATTCAGAAATGCAGCATATTGCATACCCCTAAATATAAGATGATCCTCAATATAAGGTGTCCCCACTGTCCCAATGAAAAGATCCAATTCGTTTTTTGACCTCTGTGAACATATATGAACATTCAGAAATATATGTAAAATAGATGTCTACTAATATTTAATTTATTAATTTAATTATTAACTCATTTATAATTACATGACATAAAATGCTTATTTGGAAATAACTTTCTTTCATTTTCATATTTCATGAAACAATTTTATTCGAACTCTAAACCTGCATTTTTTTTTTACTTGTGTCTTCATTATCACTAGAACCACTTTCTGAGTTCTCTAACACAGTTTTCTAAAGCAAACTGTCTTTCCTTCTGCCTAAGTTGCCTGAGAGACAGCATTTTCAGAATCTACAGATGAAGCTGTGACTAGGGCAGGAAGATGGGATGAGGAGAAACTCACAGATATGCGAAAACTATAGGTAATGTTCTAGTTCTTGAGTTGGGTAGTAGATTCACGGATGTTCATTATATTAATTAAAAATAAATAAATAGATAAAAACCCAGGGCCAGGCAGGGACCAATGACAATAAAGTAGTCCCCACTTATCTGTGGTTTCAGTTACCAATGGCTAACCACGGTCCAAAAATATTAAATGGAAAATTCCAGAAATAAACAATTTATCAGTTTTAAATTGCACGCTGTTCTGAGTAGCCTGATAAAATCTCATGCCATCCCACTCTGATCCGCCAAGGACGTGAATCTTCCCTTTGTCCAGCATATCCCTGCTGTATATGTTACCTGCCCATTAGTCACGTTTAGCCATCTCGGTTATTAGATTGACTGTTGTGGTATTGCAGTGCTTATGTTCAACTAACTCTTATTTTACTTAATAATAGCCCCAACGCCAAGAGTAGTGATGCTGGCAACTCGGATATGCCAAAAAGAAGCTCTAAAGTACTTCCTTTAAGTGAAAAGGTGAAAGTTCTCGATTTAACAAGGAAAGAAAAATGCTGAGGTTGCTAAGATCCATGGTAACTTTTATTACAGTATATTGTTATAATTCTTCTATTTTATTATTAGTTATTGCTGTTAATCTCTTACTTGCCTAATTTATAAATTAAACCTTATCATAGGTACGTATGTATAGGAAAAAACACAATATATATAGGGTTTGGTACTATCCATGGTTTCAGGCAACCACTGGGGGTCTTGGAACATATCCCCCACAGATAAGGGAGGACTACTGTATACTACGAACCAAAGATTCTCATTAATCCAATTCTGTGAATCCGAGGTCTAAAAGGGAGGGGGGAAAAAAGAAACAATTCAGAGTGCCCCTTAATGTGAGAGATTTTGAAAGTATTTGAATATAAGGTCTCTCTTCATTCTTTTAAAGATAATTTTGGGGGGAAAATCCAGGCATACACACTTAGTATTTTATGTATAGAATAATTGATAAGTGAAATAGCACATTTTTTCTTCCTGCAATTTCTACACCCATCCATTCTCTTTCCCTCCAAAAATATTTTTGACTGATGTTTGGCAAAGGTACTAAACAAAGAAGATGAAGTTTATAAAAAGACTTATTATAAAACAAAAGAACTGGATTATGTTTACTATAGTTAACTAGTTATTACAATCCCTGGCCCATCTTACCTCAAGGGAATTGGTCAGGTAGACTATATTCTCCATAAGCACCGCTTGTTCATCAAATTCTAACTGCAAATCCAGAACACGAGGCCCCATCTTCTCCAGATTTTCCTAATGGTCAAAATGGTTTTGAAAAACAAAATCACATTAAGAATATGTTGGAGGGGACCAGCCCCGTGGTGTAGTGGTTAAGTTCAGCATGCTCCCCTTCGGCAGCCCGGGTTCGTGGGTTCAGATCCTGGGTGTAGACCTACACTACTTGTCAGCCATGCTGTGGCAGTGACCCACATACAAAATAAAGGAAGAGTGGCACAGACGTTAGCTCAAGGCGAATCTTCCTCAGCAAAACAAAAAAAAAGAATATGTTGGAAAGAATACATTTCCTCCAAAGCAATCATTCCTCTCTCAATTGATAAAATCTTTGAATTTGAACAGTTAAAGGAAAGGCCTTGGACTCATGGTTTCCCTTATCTATGTCTGCTTGTTAATGAAATTACTAGCTCAGAGTAATTATCATTTAAAGTATGATAAGATTAGGCAGCACTGAAAAGACTAGAAAGACAAAGTTTTCAGATTTGTAAAAGAAGTATGATTTTATCACTGTTTATTTAGACTGACAATATCCAAACCCAAAGAATTCACTTTGACAAGGAATCAAACTAATGTGTGAAAATATCCTTTCAGGTTAACTGAAAAAGAAATAAATAAAATTTTCCAAGATACCACATCTTTAAAGCTATTTCAGAGAATAATGAATTAATAACAACCAAACAAAAAGTTTCTGCAAATTTTAAAGACATTCAAAATGTAACCCTCAATATCCAAGTTCATATGCACAAATATAGCTAACTGCCTAGAACACGTTGCACTTACATGGAAGTGACCTGAGGAGATTCCTGATGTTCACGATTTTCATTTACCATCCAACTGTTTCTTTTCTCATGAAAAAGTGCTAGAAAGCCATTTTCTCATTCCCAGATTTATTAAACACTTTTCAGAGTTTCAAACCACTACTTTGCCTGGCAAATCACCAATATTACTGAAAAAAATATATTACTACTCACAGTCTAACCCTGGTTTTTCAAAAAGCCAACTCTTGTTGAATCTAATATCATTTAATTAGTTTTCAAATCAGTTTCACTGGATTCTGTAAAGCATGTCATCAAAATTAATTGCCTTTGTAACCAACAATGGGATATTATGTTGGATCGACATATCGACAATGGATCTGGCATTTTGACCAATGGCACTAGCTGAGTAGGGAATCAATGAATTATGAGCATACCAGCAAACATATTATAATTTGACTGGTACAGGTCAACTCAGGATTCTAAATTATTTCTGAAACTTCCAACACCATAAGGCTCAGATAGTTGACTGTAGTCTAGGAAAATTAAAAGGCTTTCCTAAGAATATAATCTCTGCAAAATAGGACAAGCTAAGAGTTTAGGTCTCCATCAGGCAGGCATCTGTAGCCTAGAAGATTCGGGATTTAATCTACAGTACAAGAACAACCACTATGTGCCTAGCAGGCTGGAATACACGGATTTACATTTAAAAAAAACATTTAGTGAGCCTACTTTTTGACAGGTAGTATTTAACTGTGTTAAGCGTATTATTTCATTTACTCCTCACAGCACTCCTAAAAGGTAGGTTCTATTAATTTCCTCATTTTATAGATGAAAAACTTTGTGTCCCAGAGAATTTAAGTGATTTGTCTAAGGCCTCAAAACTAAGAAGTGACAGACAAACAAGATTTGGACCAAGATATGTCTGACTCCAGAGCCTGAGATCTTAAGCAATATACAGCCTTATTTCTGTTTCTCTTTGTCAGGAAATTCAATAGATCAATTATGTTTATGAAGAAAACTAAAAGCCTAACCCAGTGATTCTCAGTGGGGGAGGTGACTGGGAGAAGGGGGCTGATTTTGCTCCCAGGAGACATTTGCCAACATCTGGAGACATTTTTGGCTGTCACAACTTGAAGTGGGGTGGGGAGAGGTTCTACTGGCATCTAGTGGGTAGAAGCCAAGGATACTGCTAAACATCCTATAGTGCACAGAACAGCCTCCCACAACAAAGAACTATCCAGCCCAAAATATCAACAGATCCACTGTTGAGAAACCCTGGTCTAACCCATAAACAGCATTTATCCTGTTAAGCTAAACCTATACAAATGTAGAATCTTGGTTCCAGTAATAGGATCTAGTAAAAACACCCTAATGTAAGCCAAAAGAATATGCTTCCTTCCCAAACTGAAAAGAAGGGAAGGTAGAACATGAAGAGAATCATGTAGTGCAGCAATTCTAAACCAATTTTTCTTCCACAGTACATACTTTCACATACTCAGCAATTTCACCGGTAAACCCCAAATCTGATGGCTCATTTCTCACAACCACTGATTGAAAAGTGCTATTTTAGCATATTTCTGGAGAGACTGTACCCAAAGTTTTCCCCTTCCTTCTACTATCCTATCTAGCCATTACTCATGTGGTCACAGCTGCACAAGGTCCACAGCCTACCTTAATCATGGCGACAAATGGCATCACTTTCTTCATATGCTTCTTCAATTCTGGCAAATTGCCTAGTTCACTAGCAATGACTTTGTTATCAGGCAACTTTCCACCGTTGGTCTAAAAAAAAGAGTGAGGGAGGAACGTAAAGAAAAATATTTTAAAGATAAAGCAGGATAGTAGATGTGCCTGTCGGAAGTTAGCCACACACAGAATGGTAGCCCCTACCAGTCTGCTGGAGAAGAGAAGAGCAGTGTGCAACCCCCAGCATCACGGGCAAGTGAAACGTGAATGAATAATACAGAAGGGAGTCTCCTGTCCCTCTACATTCAAAGGATACATATTTTTTAGAATAAAGGAGAAAAGCAGGTGCTTCATGTTGAATATTTAGTTTTTCCTTACGCTAATGGCACCTCCAGGATTGTAACATTAGATCTCGTCTAGTGAGAAAACGAAATAGTCTTATAAAGATCTTGTTTGTCTTCAAACTTCTAAAAGCATTTCATTAGTCATATCAAAATGAAAACTACACAACTATGATACAAGATTTATATGTCTGCTTTTGAACATTCTTCCTTATAAATTGTTACCACAAATGTGAAAAAGAGAATCCCTAGCTATCAACTTGTTTAAAACAGTATCATTTCTATCTACTCAAAACTAAATGCCTATTCATATATCACTAATATGCACAGAGTCCCAAATGTGCTGCCTGAATTTAAATTCATTTCTGCAACATCAACTGTCCCCTTCAATAGAGTGAGAAATAAAGCAAACAGTTTTCAGAGTTTTGGGTAATTTATTTTCTCCTTATTGTAAAAGCATAGTATCAAAGCCAAGGGTTGGGAATGAATCTAAAAGAAAAGTAACATATAGTAAGATTCCCAATAATCTATTTACTTTCAATTCTAACCTTTACTAAAGTACATGGAAAAAAATATTTTCTCCACTTGTCAATATGTTGCTTTAAAATATACATGAAAGAGAAAAAAGGAGAGAGTGGGAAACACTCCTTTTCCTTATGTCACCAAAAAGGTGCCATATTCAACATAAGAACATTCTTCTTGATTATAAACCAACATTCTTTTATTTCTTTTAGATGAAAACAAACGAAAATTTCAAAGGAAGCTGTCCATTCCAAATAATGCCAAAAGATGATGTTGTTTTGAAACTATATAAGATCTAGTCAACGAATACTAAGTAAAAATATAACTTCTAAAAGAACAGTGGTGATGCATTTTTAATACCTGGGACACAACATACTATATTTGGTTCTTCCACTGCTTCCTTGGAAGTGGTAGTATGAATATGTAACCCACTGAGGCATAATTTCATTTTTCTACCTACCGAAGTAGCTTTTACTCTTTTATTTACCATAAGTCAAAATCTGCAAGCAGATTCTAAAGGCTACATTCTATTTCTATCACACACGATCAAAGGAGGAGGTAGTTCTCCCTAAAAATAGGTTCACAAGGAAGACAAAAACACATGCTCTTCTCTCTTCATCAAATTTTACAAAGGTAAAAGTTTTTCTGAGTATTTCTTAATTAACTATGAAAAGTATTGAGGCAAAATTCCAGTCAAGTTCTAGAAAATCAAAAATAAAGATTTTTCGTTTATGTTATCACTTTATGCTTTGGCCATAATCCCTATTTTGTCTGTCTTTCTCTCTTTTAAGAGCACCTTAATGGTTTGTGTCTACGAATAACTCTTCTTAATTACCTGAGCAAGAATTCCACAACACATACTTGTTTCCATATTTTGAAGGTGAAAGGAAAAAGGTAGGTGAATTTTTTTCTCTAGGAAAACCTAGAACTGAGTTTAAATATTGAGTTTCCTTTAAATACAACTATCATATTTAGTAGCTATTTACCCAACAGAGCCAAACACAATAACGAGCTTTTCATTTCTGTGGGTAATTATCAAAGCGAACATTTTCTTTTAAATTACTCAAGAGCCAAGCTTCAATTTTTTTCAAACATAATAAGGTTAAGGTTTCATGAATCCCAGTGTTCAAGTCACAACAAATCCAAAACACAAACTCAGTCTTTTTGCTTCATAATTTTAACCACATATATGAAAAAGTCCCACACCTTTTAATCACACAGAACTAGATCCAGTGTATTTTTGTATGAATGTTTCAGAAATGAAGAAAAAATAGCAGCTCTTGCCCTGGCATCCATTTAAGAGCCACCAAGGATAACAAAGGACACTCCAGGCCTAAAGGTAAGTAAACAAAGCTGCCTGTCTTCCTTCCCCCAGACATTGCCAACATCCTAATAACAAGAACAGCATAAGCATTACACACAATATTAGGGGAGAAGTCTACTGTAAACATCACCTCAAAGTGATTACGTAGAACTGACAGGGTGATATGTTGCCACGATGGATAGTTCTTCGCCACATAGATGGTGCAATGTGAAGGCTTCTCAGGTGGTTGTTTGTCAGTCTTCTACAAGGCAGAGAAAAGGAAAAAAACATTTAATCACTTTCATAGAAACCAAAAATGAAAGAACCCTCCCCCAGTATATACCACCGCCTTTAACACCAAAAAATACATATACTACAAAATTGCATTAGCAGTGAAGACAGCCCTACACTTACTATTAAATGTTATTTGACCAACGACTTTTAAGGAATGACCTTTTTCTAAGAAAATGACTTCACCTTCCCTTTAGCAGGCATCATATAGTTCTTGAGTCGCAGTCTAAGGTCATGAGCTACTTCCATGAGATACTGCGAGGAACGTATCAAGGTTTCATCCACAGGACCTGCCAGAGGCCATGAAGCATTCATAATTGAATTGGGCTTAAAAAAAAAAAAAAAAAAAAGGGTTCCGTGAGATTAGACAACACAACTATTTTATGATTCTTGATTACAGTTTCATACCAAGGCTACCATCTGTAATTGTGTGCTCCAAGTTCAAACCTCACTACACATAACACACTTCCACAGCCCCTGATCTAATGTTCCCTAGAATTCAAGCTGTGGAGTCTGACTCTACACTTAATTAGCATCCATTTGTACAAGCGTATTAATACCCACACACATATGCTCACTTGCAAAGAACATTATGTAATGATAATTTGCCCAAATTTAATCATTATTATATAAATTATGCATACTCTCAGTTTTTATTCTATTAATACATCCAGTATTGAAAGTATGGCTATTTGGTGTATATGTCATGAGCAGATTTTTACATTGTTCATGCACTGAAAAATACAAAAGAGCCTGGCTAATAAGGTTGGAAAGGAGTTATTAAACCAGCCAATCTGTTTATCTGCAAGTCTGGGAGAAATAATTGGATTTATCTTCACAGTAAGAATGCTAATATTCCTGAATATGCAGGCCTATATATGCCAGGAATCTTATATAAAACAAGAATATTTATGCAAATATACACTTCTATCTTTGCTTATAAGCAGCTCATAACAGTAATTTATATCTTTCTGAATATTTTCACCTTTTTAACAAACAGCTGGAAAACCAATATTAGTTATACATAATAGTTATACATATTCAAATATACATTTGAATATATTCAAATATAACATTTCCTAATAGGAAGTAGGTGATAAACAACATGTACATAGTCACATGCTTTTAAAATACATATACTTTGTGTATATAAATAAAGGTGTATATGTGATGTATCTGTCTAAACAGGAGGGAACTTCAGTTTAACCTGCGTAATACTTATGAGATGATGAATCCAGCATTATTCTTGAAATACTCATTTTCAGTCGTTTCCTCTTAAGCAACATTTATTACCACAACAGTTATTTAATGAGGCCAAAATCAAAACCACCCACATCTTAAATGCATATAAGTACCTTTCCCAGGAGTGTCCAGATGTGCTCACAAATATGTGGACAGACTGGAGCCAAGAGAAGTGTCTGAACTTCAATAAACCGGAACACAAGGTCTCTGTGCATCCCTTCTATGGCCAATTCACGGTACTTATCTTTTGAGGCCTATAAAATTCGAAATTATTTACCATTTCTCTCCTTATACTTTTTTAAAATAAAATTAAAGGAAAAAAAAATTCAGTTAATGCATTTTTAAGTTTTCAGTCTTTTTAAATTCCATAATGAATTTTTGTAAAGGTTTTACTCTATTTTTAACAACTAGCAAGTAAACGTGTATCAATCCTTGTCCAAAGGATACTGCAGTTTTACATTAATGATCCTCAAGAAAAATTTTTTAAAACGACATTTTCTAACAGATATAAAAGTTGAACCATTTAAACTGTGTACTAAGGGTAAATGCTCTGAGGAGCATGTAGGAAAGATATTAAGTATCAAAAAAGGCTATAAATATGACACATTGCTACGCTCAGCACTTATCCTTATTTAACCACCTCTCTGAAAACCATGTTACATAAATCCCAATGCTATATTTTACAAAAGTGATTGAGGAAAGCTACATTTTTACTTTAAGCATTTGAACTGCCAAACTTGAGGAAATACTGACACCTTGTGGAAAACCTCAGATAATGTTTGCTTTCAAACTAACAGCAATTAGTTACAATTTTGTCTTTATTTTTTATCAATTTAAAAATGTTTTTCGGGGGCTGGCCCCGTGGCTTAGCGGTTAAGTGCGCACACTCCACTACTGGCGGCCCGGGTTCGGATCCCGGGCACGCACCAACGCACCGATTCTCCGGCCATGCTGAGGCCGCGTCCCACATACAGCAACTAGAAGGATGTGCAGCTATGACATACAACTATCTACTGGGGCTTTGGGGGAAAAAATTAAAAATAAATAAATAAATAAATAAAAATGTTTTCCTGAAAAATGTGGCTGATTTTTAGATTTAACCTCTTTATTAACTCATGGCTCAACTAGAAACAGATTTACCTATAGTAAGTGGATTCAACAAGAAAAAGTATCAAAGAAAATTATTTAAAATCACAATTCATTGAAGAATTTAAAAATTTCTTGGCAAGACTTTCAGTCTCCACTTTCGTTGAGTTATTATGTTATAGCAGGAGGGAAAAGGGTGAAATACATCATATTCACACTGACATATTTTATAGCTACTAAAAGAATTAATAGCTTACCTGAAACTCAAAAAACCCTGTTTTCAAAGCTTCTTTAAACATCATCTTTTCATAGTTTTGGTCTGTTTTTATAATTCCTGCATTCATTTCACTATTGAATAGGGTAAAAAAAGGTTATTGAGTTTAAAGGCAAGTATATATAGGTATAAAAAACTGCCACATATACCGATAAACAGTAAAATGAGAACAATGCCTGAAACATTTAAGACTGCTCAGCCAGAAAACCATCTCTGTGTTCGTTGCAACTGCCCACTGCAGCTCCCTATTGTCTATCCACTCTGAAGTACTGTCATCTGATGCTGCTTAGAGCTCCTATTTATGAAAATACAGTTAATGATGTGCTTATTTACAAATTCCTTGATGATGTAGGGCCGGCCCCATTGCGCAGCGGTTAAGTGTGCGCACTCTGCTTCGGCAGCCTGGGGTTCGCAGGTTCGGATCCCAGGCGTGCACCGACATGCCACTTGTCAAGCCATGCTGTGGCGGTGTCCCATATAAAGTAGAGGAAGATGGGCATGGATGTTAGCCCAGGGCTGATCTTCCTCAGCAAAAAAGAGGAGGATTGGCATCAGATGTTATCTCTAGGGCCGGCCCTGTGGCTTAGCAGTTGAGTGCGCGCTCTCCACTGCTGGCAGCCTGGGTTTGGATCCCGGGCGCGCACCGACGCACCGCTTCTCCAGCCATGCTGAGGCCGCATCCCACATGCAGCAACTAGAAGGATGTGCAGCTATGACATATAACTATCTACTGGGGCTTTGAGGGAAAAAATAAATAAATAAATAAAAAACCAAAAACAAAAACAAAAAAAAAGATGTTATCTCTGGGCTGATCTTCCTCAGGAAAAAAAAAAAATTCCTTGAAGAAAACTTTATTATGAAGCCCAAAATGCAATATGAAAATAGGTTAACTGAGGTTGCAGCCAGGTTTAATTGTTGCATTTTAAACAACTGACATTGGATATTGAAAAAAACTTCTCCTGCTACCTCAGGCCCTTCATAATTTGGCCTCAGCTAGCCCCAACTTGTTTGATCTCTTACTTCTGCCCTCCACATACTATACGTCAAATAAATACCATACTCTTTCCATGGCTTTCTCCTCTCCCTGAAAATATCCTGTTTATTTCTAAAGAAACCCAGAACTTACACGCCATCTCCTCTGAATTCCCTCTATCCCTATTATTACACTTATAATTGGTTGGATACGTGTTTTTCTCTCCTGCCAGAAGAGCCTACAATGAAGGATCAAGCCTTATTCACCTTTGTAACAGCAGGGTTTAGGATGGTTCTTGATACAAAGAGGTTGATAAACGTCTTTTGAAGGAAAAAAAAATGACAATTCTTTTCTTTTAATCTACTTCTCCTTTAACCATTCTGGCAAAACAGCATGGTAAAATGGTTATGACAATGGGCTTTGGAGACAGACAGAAGCAAGTTCATATCCCAAGTCCGACATTGCTAGCTTTGAGACATTTAATGAAATACTTAATTTTTCTAAGCTTTAAATTTCTTTAACTATAAAATAGAGCTAATAATATCTTCATCATATGAGGTTGCTATGAGGCTAAAATCAGATAATGGATGCAAAGTACTTAAAGATTTTATTTATTTTTTTCTCCCCAAAGCCCCAGTAGATAGTTGTATGTCATAGCTGCACATCCTTTTAGTTGCTGTATGTGGGACTCGGCCTCAGGATGGACGGAGAAGTGGTGCCTCGGTGCGCGCCCGGGATCCGAACCCGGGCCACCAGCATCGGAGCGCGCGCACTTAACCACCAAGCCACGGGGCCGGCCCAACAAAGTACTTAGCATAGTACCTGGCACAAGTAAGTTTTCGATAAGTAGTAGCTATTATTAACATCTAATTTATTTTAGGAGTTTAGGAGAAATAAAAAAAGAAAACTTAAAAATGCACCAGTAGTGGGCCGGCCCTGTGGCTTAGCGGTTAAGTGCGCGCGCTCCCCTGCTGGTGGCCCGGGTTCGGATCCCAAGCGCGCACCGACGCACCGCTTCTCCGGCCATGCTGAGACCGCGTCCCACATACAGCAACTAGAAGGATGTGCAGCTATGACATACAACTATCTACTGGGGCTTTGGGGGGAAAAATAAATAAATAAAATCTTTTAAAAAAATGCACCAGTAGTAAGCAACTCCAAAGTATAGTGTTTGGGGTCCATAGATTACCTGGCAAAAACTCTGTCATTGAAGGTGCTGGCAGGACCACTTCTTAGGCTGTCCCAGTTGGCAACCATTTCTTTTACCCACTCCACCCAGGTGTACAGACGGAGAATATTTGCATCTGCCATGGCTTCCACAAAGTTAGCATCTTCAACAGTGTCACCAGCATCAGCCAGAGCCAAGCGCATTCCTGGTAGAAGAAGAAGAAAAAAAACCAATTGATGACTTAAAAATGTGGTTACTGGGGCCGGCCCCGTGGCTTAGCGGTTAAGTGCGCATGCTCCACTGCTGGCGGCCTGGGTTCGGATCCCGGGCATGCGCCGACGCACTGCTTCTCCGGCCATGCTGAGGCTGCATCCCACGTACAGCAACTGGAAGGATGTGCAACTATGACATACAACTATCTACTGGGGCTTTGGGGATAAAAAGGAGGAGGATTGGCAATAGATGTTAGCTCAGAGCCAGTCCTCCTCAGCAAAAAGAGGAGATTTGGCATGGATGTTAGCTCAGGGCTGATCTTCCCCATCAAAAAAAAAAAAAAAAATGTGGTTGCTAAACATCAACTATGTGTCCAGTTGGATACACTGCAAAGCCTACATATAAATTAAGAAATAAAAAATGCTTTAAAGGACTGCCATGGACCAACAGCAAAAATAAAAATCACCAAAAGTAGGATCCATAAAGATGTTGTTAAAATATCTGAATCATCTGTATTGATTTTACACTTAGCATCAATATGTGTTTCTTCTCAGGCATGAGTTAATGAGATAAAGTGATCTTTAATGAGGCAAAGGAAGAAAATAATAAACTGGGGATAGATAGTGCTATCAATATCTCAGCCTCGTTTAGAGGTCGCAAAATATTATGATATTTTAATGCATGGGGCCCACATTGGTGCCTCATAAGTGTAAAAATATATATTTAATTTCTTAGTCCTAAAAGTAGACTCTTCTAAGTTTTCTACTACCAAATTTTACCTTTTTTTTTTTTTTTAAGATTTTATTTATTTATTTTTGCCCCCCAAAGCCCCAGTAGATAGTTGTATGTCATAGCTGCACATCCCTCCAGTTGCTGTATGTGGGACACAGCCTCAGCATGGCCAGAGAAGCGGCACGTCAGTGCGCACCCGGGATCTGAACCCGGGCCGCCAGCAGCGGAGCGCGCACACTCAACCGCTAAGCCACAGAGCCGGCCCCCCAAATTTTACTTTTTAAGCAAAACCTTCCATTCTAAAATACTGGACAAAATCATCAGTGAGAGTTTAATTAAATAAACTACAGGACTTCCTTGCAATGGAACACTACATTGCTGCAAAAAAGAGTGAGGAAACCCTTTGTGTATCAATATGGAGTGATCTCAGATATGAACTATTAAGTGAAAAAGGCAGTTCAGAACAGTATGTATAGTCTGCTACTATCTGTGCCTTAAAGGGGGAGATGAGAATATACAACATTAAGTTATGTATGCATTAAGTATCGTTTACAATACACAAGAAGCTGAAAACATTTTTTAAGTCTATTTTGAAATAATTTTACACTTATAGAAAAGTTGCAAAAGACAGCAAGAGAAAAAACATACACCATTTACCCAGCTTCCCTAATGTTAACAATTAATATAACCAATTCAAAACCAGGAAGTTAACATTAGTACAATGCTATTAACTAAACTATAGACTTTATTCACATTTTATCAATTTTTCCTCTACTATCCTTTTTCTGTGCCAGGGCCCAATCCAGAATTCCACATTGCATTAACTGTTGTATCTCCTTGGTCTCTTCAAATCTGTGACAGTTTCTCAGTCTTTCCTTGTCTTTTATGACCTTGACACTTTTGATTAATACTAGTCAGTTTATTGAATAGAATTTCTCCCAGTTGGGTTTGTCTGATGTTTTCTCATGATCAGACTGAGGTTACGAACCTTTGGCAAGAATATAACAAAAGTGATGCTGTGTGTCTTCTCATTGCATCATTATCAGCGAGGTACATGATATCAATATGACTCATTACTGGTGTTGCAAAGCTTCATCACTTGGTTAGACGGTGTCTGCCAAGTTTCTCCATTGTAAAGTTACTGATTTTCCCTTTATGATTAAGAAATATCTTGAGAGAGATACTCTGAGAATATGCAATCCTCCTATTTCTTCTGAAACTTTGATCCACTGATTTTGACAACCATTTGTGGATCTTGCCTGTAACAGTTACTACTATGATGTTTGCTTAATGGTGATTTTATATTTCACTCAATCTTTTTACATATATTAATTGGAATTCTTCTGAAAGGAAGAGCTGTCCCTACTCTCCCATTTATTTATTCAATTATTAATATATATTAGTAAGAACTCATGAATATTTAATTTATTCATTGGGTTATAATCCAGTATCATTATTTACTTTGTTTCTTAAATTGTTCTAGCTTGGGCAATTGAGAGCTCCTTCAAGTTGGCTCCTATGTACTTTCAAAATGTCCCCTTCCTTTTTTAAACATTTCCTTATTTTCTGGCACCATAAGATGTTCCATGCTCATCTTGTCTTTTCCCTAGTACAGCCCTCAAATCAATCACTTCTCCTAGGAACCCTAGTTCCTTTTATTAGAGAATATATGTAGAAACCAAGATCCGAATGCCAGGTGTTCACTGCTCCTGATGTGTCACTGCTCCTAGGCCCTCTCAGCAGACAGAGCTAGGAAAATATATGCATGTATACTAACTCCCCACACACATCTATGTCCATTTTTATACATGTCTGTACATAAAATAAAACCATGAGTATCCAACACCACAGGGTTCATTCTAGCATTCCCCCTTTACTTATTTATAGTTTCTTTCTCTGACAGCAAGCTCTTATCTACAATATACTTATTTGTTCAATCCCAGTGTACACAAAAAGTAGTTTCAGAATTCTAATCTATACCTCTTGTAATAGACTTACTAACTACAGTATTTGTGTACAGTTCTCTTGGCCTTTACACTGTTCAGTTAAAATACTGCTTTCCAAAGTTACTTAGGTTGATTCTTCCCCATCCTTTTCTGTATGGTCTCAAACCATGCTAGCCATGATCAGTAAAAAGAAGTGGCATGATGACCAAAGACTAAGTTACATAAGAAATGAATGGTTTACCTCAATAAAAAAAATAATTAAAAAAAATTTTTTTTAAATAAATGGTTCCTTCAGGTTGGACGGTGCATTTCTTCTCATGACAAAGTAATGACTGAAAGAAACAGTACTGAGGCCAGGGAAAAAATGTTTTTCTGAAAAACGAATGCTCCCAGGTTCAAGTCACCTATATTTATATCAAATATGGAGGAAATACTTTGGAAAAGCTTCCTACATACCTAACATCTCTACAAACCAACTCTTTAATCTTAGAAGTAGTAAGAAATTAGAAACAAGCCAGGTAGCAATTGCAGTGATTTTCTTTCAAAAAAAGACTCTAATCAACTCAGCTTGAATTTCTTCCTTCTCAACAGATCATGTTGGCACTTCTTATACTTTAAATATTACTTCGCTTGTACACAAAGAAAATGTAAATATTTTAAAGTATTGGTAAAAGCAAAAGAGAAAAGAAATAAAATTGAAACAACAATTTTAATTTTCCTCCTATAATCTAAGGAGAATCGGACCCTTTGCAACAGCAATAACAAATAAGTATACTCACCGTCGGCTGAAAATTTGTCAAGAGCTTGGGTCAAAGTGAGGAAGTTGCCTGTGGATTTTGACATCTGAAATAGAGAGTCAACAATCAGGCTTCAGTAAGAATAAATGAACCAAATCAGCCAAATCAAATTAAATGGGTTGGTCATGATCAGATAAAGACAAAAAGGATTAGAAACATGGAAAGAAAAAGATATCTTACACTAATTTTACAGAGATGAACTGAAGCCCAGTCAACACAGTGACTTGTCTAGGTCACTCAGCTAGTCAGTGACAGAGCTAGGACAGGACTCCAGTCCGATACCCAGTCCACTGCTCTCTCCACTAGCCTATACTACCCCCTGGGAATGGGTTTAGACATGTGGAATGATTCCACTGTAACTCTGGAACATTTCAGCTGGTTATAAAGAAGAGCTTTTTAGCAATTAGAGTCACTCAGAAATGAATGAACCTAGCTCATGAGGTCAGAGTCAGGGTTTTAAAGAACTTCCCATCATTAGGGTCACAATAATTGGTTATACAAGTTGTGCTCTGCCTGAGAGCAGCACATCTAAGGAAGCACTGTGCACAGTCTAGCAATCTTTACTATTTTAAAATTTTTTGTCTTTATCATAACTATGCTGATACCAAAAAGAGGTGATTATTACATCAATTTGCTACTACATAGCAATTCAGTATCTTGTTCTAATAAAATCTATAGTGTATAGGACAACAATGTTGAGACCAAAAAAAATGTCATGTTATAACAGGATTTATATTTATATAAATGTATGTATATATGGTTCCACTTGGCTTACAAAAAAAAAATGAGTTCGATAATCCAAAGTCCTTGTTGATCTAACAAAATCTATAAAACAGCCTGTGGTTCTAAACAAAGAGTTGTTTTTCAGCCTAATGTACACATTATCTTAAATGAACTGTTTTATTCCCTTCCAATATTACTGCACTGACTAAAAATGATGCTTCACATTGCAATCCATAGCATCTGCTATTTATTAAATCTATAACTATTTTCATTACACATAGACACTTACAGCAACACATACTCTTTTACCATTAATATTCCGTTGGTTGCAGCAAAATTCACTAGTAACAAATCCAACTTGTTATAATTACTTATGAGAAATAAATAATATTGTAATTTAATTTCTTTTGTTTAGTTGAGGAGGGGTGCCTTTTCCTAATGTGCATAAGGCATCATAGGGGCAAGTGAGGGCTTTGTCAAGAAGTTTGCACAACCTCCTGTTGAGGATATTGATTAATGAGATAAAATTTTATGTGGTCTATAAAACATCATATATATTATTAGTAGTAACAATAGTGGAAGTAGTAGTAGTATAAACAGAGATATTACACTGCCTGGGAAGAAGCATTACATGACACTTAAGAATCCTACAAACCCCAAAATTCTATTATTCCAATTCAAGGGCCAGTCACAGTATAAAAGAAAAAACAAAAACCACCCAACTATTTTCTCAACTTAATGAGAAAGATATTCTAGGGTCACAACAGTAGGATCTTCACATTTCCTGTCCCTGTCTCTGTCTCTCTCTGTCCCTGTTTCTCTCTGTGTCTGTCTCTCTCTCTCTCCTCCAGTCACAATTTATGTCACCTTTTTTCACTCTAAATACAAATGTTATAATAGGTAAGTTTTCTCCATCCCTCCCTCAACTAATACTATCTACTCCACTTTACTCAATTTTAAAGATAAAACTTTAATTAATGCTGACAGTCCTAAACACTTTAAATGGAAGTTTTTTAACTCTCTGATTTTCACACTCTTTATTTCTTTAAAAAAGTGTAACTTGCTAAATCTGAAAAGTTTTCTGCAGAATTTTAAATTTTCAAGAGACAATGTGCCTTACCTTCTCAGAGTTGAGGAGGAGATGTCCATTTGCTCTCACTGCTACAGGCCATTTGTCACTTTACAGGTACATGTTTAAAGACAGAAAATAAAACTTAAAGATTATAGTTTAGGCTTAAAATTTTGAGGTAAATGCTAAAAGCTTCGTAAAAGTTGGCTAAGACAAATATATAAGGATATTTATTGAGTCCTATTCATGACAGGTAAAAAGTGAAAAGAAAGTGTCCATTAGTAAAGGACTGGTTATATAAACTATGATATAGGCATACGATGAAATACTATGTAACTATTTAAAAAATACAGCAAGGTGAGATATATGGATATAAAAATATCTTAGTGGGCCGGCCCCGTGGCTTAGCGGTTAAGTGCACGCCCTCCGATGCTGGCAGCCCGGGTTCGGATCCCGGGTGCGCACCGAGGCACCGCTTCTCTGGCCTTGCTGAGGCCGTGTCCCACATACAGCAACTAGAAGGATGTGCAACCATGACATACAACTATCTACTGGGGCTTTGGGAGAAAAATAAATTAATTAATTAAAAAAAAAAAAGATCTTAGAAATACACTATTACATAGAAAAAATAAGAGACAGAATAGTAAAAAAAAACGAGAGAATTGTGTCTATAATGTGGCATCTTTATATAAATTAAAAATTAAATAAGTATAGATATCTGATATTGGTTTTACATGGAAAAAAACAAGACTGAATAGTGTCTATAACGTGGCATCTTTGTATAAATCAAAAAATAAGTAAATACCGATATCTGATGCTGGTATATGCATAACTATGCTTTCCAGAAGAAATCACAAGAAAGTAGCAGCAGTGATGAGCTTTGGGAAGTACAGTGATATGGTGGCAAGGGTGAAAGTTCACTTGTAACTTTTTACCTTTATGAACTGTTTGAACTTCCAAACTATGTACATATCATTCATTCATTCATTCTAGCAATGAGATCATGTGGGGGATAGTAGTTGAGAGCAAGAGTTCTAGAGCCAGACTGCTGGGGTTTGCATCCTGGTTCTGCCATTGCTGAGTAACCTTGGGTGAGTTATTTGAGCTCTCTATGCCTCAGTAAAGTTCCTTGTCTGTAAAACGAGGATATTACAGACCTTCTCGAAAAGTTGTAGTGAAAATTAAATGAGTTACTAAAAGTAATTAGAACAGTGCCTGACACGAGGATTTAATGTTATTACTTATCCGTAATTTTTAAAAACCTAACATATGTCAAAAACTTGATGCAAAGGGATAAAGACTCAACTATACTACTAACAAGTACTTCTGAGACACCCAATTTCTCCAAAAACACATTTTAAATAATAGAGAAAAATAACTGGATGGCAAGAACCACATCAGATTTATTTTATTCCTCTACTTCAAAATTTTCCTTTTATTCTTGAGAAAGAAAAGGCAATCTCATTCTAAATACAAGAAGTCACACGAGATTGTTTTGGTTTTACAAAATAAAATTTGAACACAGAGAGGGGTTTGTTTCTTCAGCTACTTGAGGGACTGGAGGGAAAGGCACAGAGACATGTCTTGGTCAAGAGGGAAGACAATAGAAGGATTGCTCTTCAGCACATGGTATTAAAAACACCTCTTAGACCTAGATTCTAGTCAGAACATCGCTACCAATTAATGCTGTAACCTTGGGGCTCTCAGCTCCAAAGAAATGTTTCCTTCCAATTCTAACGTTTTAGGCTTTATCCTACATCGCCTTTATTCCTGCATCTAACAGGTCAAATGAGTTATGTAACAAGTCAAGTGAACTACCAACAGACTGTCAGTGTACCTGAAATGTGCATTGTTTTGGTGGCTCAGGGTAGGTATGAGGATTTCTAGATGTAACAGATAGAAGAAGATGTGCTTTCTGCTTCAGTATACATTTAATATAAGAAAAAGAATGTAGGGGCCGACCCCATGGCCCAGTGATTGGGTTCGCCGCACTCCGCTTCTGCAGCCCAGGTGTGGCTGGATCCCAGCCACAGGATCCCAGGCGCAGACCTACACTACTGGTCAGCCATGCTGTGGCGGTGACCCACATACAAAATAGAGGAAGACCAGCACAGATGTTAGCTCAGGGTGAATCTTCCTCAAGCAAAAAGAGGCAGATTGGCAACAGATGTTAGCTCTGGGCCAATGTTCTTCCCCAAAGAAAAAAAAGAAAGAAAGAAAGAAAAAGAATGCAATTGGCAAATCTACCTATACCCTTCGCAATAACTTCTTATATATTTGAAGCAATAAGGCACCCTTGTTGATAATCAATAAATTTAGTCCACGTCTTTTTTAGCACTCACCTTTGTTCTGGCCACATAGCCACATGATTATAAAGGTAATATGAAAGATGATTTGGAATAAGATCCTTGCCAGAGACTCGAAGATCCACAGGATACCAGAATTCAAATTCCTGCTTTAACTGATCTAACTTTTCCTTTGGGATCTGAGTCTTAGGAAACGGAGCCTCTTTGAAGAAAACATAATCCCAAACTTCCTTGGTCATCTGTTGCGGTCTGTATTAAAAGTAAAAGAAACAAACAAATAACAACAATTCTTTCAATTTCTTTGGAAGACTCAATATTTTAATCTAACCATGAAATAGGACTCTCTTTCTTAATGTAGTTATAGTAACAAATGAGGACAATAGACTCCCATAAGAATGAAGAATGGATAATAATACTAGAGGAGGAGCCATTTATTACTATTTCTCAGTTCAATAGCAAAAAAGCAAAATCATGACAAAATTCTGCTAAATAAATTCTCATGAAAACTAAATATTAAAAAAAAGAGCTTTCAATATGTAAATCAAAAGATCACATCTCTTGCTAACAAACTACACTTCTTTCCCTTATCCATTTACCAACCTGATGCCCAGTGGAGACTCTGCCTGCCCACGCAAGTTACCCCCCTGCAGCAGGTGTGCAACTGCGTAAAATGCCATGTAAATAGTGGAATCAGAAAGCGATTCAATCAGCCACTGCTCATCCCACGGCAGACGAGTACCTGCAAGATAAAGGGAAGAAAATTAATGCATGAGGAACCTAAGAGACACTTCATCTATAGAATCCACATTTTCAAGAATAGGTCTATAGCATTTACAAAGCTACTTATTTAGGAAGTTCCTAAATTTACTTTAATAATTAATAAAAATAAACTGGTAAATAAAAAACAAAATGGTCGAAGCACTAGAAACTTTCTATTAAAAAAAGATCAAATCGTTAAAAGCTATGTGGGGGGCCAGCCCAGTGGCACAGTGGTTAAGTGTGGGCACTCCACTTCAGTGGCACAAGGGTTCACAGGTTCGGATCCTGGGCACGCACCAACACACCGCTTGTCAAGCCATGCTGTGGCGGTGTCCCATATAAAGTAGAGGAGGATGGGCACAGATGTTAGCCCAGGGCCAATCTTCCTCGGCAAAATGAGGAAGATTGGCATCGGATCTTAGCTCACGGCTGATCTTCCTCACAAAAAAAAAAAAAAAAAAAAAGCTATGTGGGTTAGAGAGGACATACTTCTACCACCAGGTAGATGGTAGGGGACCACACCCTAGTTTCCTTCACCCTCTAACCAAAACCTCTCACTTCCAATTCAGAAAAACACTAGAAGAGAGGAAAAAGGTAAAAGCATTAATTTGTTGTGGAATCAGCAAAGTCATTCAAACAGAAAAATCTGAAGTTTTCTTACCTAAACCATAAGTTCTTGAGCAAGCATGCTCTTGTAGCCATCCTAAGACAGCTTCAAAATTCCTCCTGGTCTCCTCACAGAAGCTGGAGAGAGTAAAAGATAAAGTGTTTCTCTTCACCTTTATTGTCTTTCATGTTCCTCATCTCCTTTCCCACCCCTCATCACTTTCTCCCATCTTACGTTTCCAGGTTCTTCAAGCACTGGGATGTCTGTTTCTTCCAGTTCTCTTCTCCATAATCCAAGTACCTGGCAGCGGACAAATTGATTAAAAAGAATAAAAGTCAAAAGGATACGCAAAGTGACTGAAGGAAATTTCTTCTTGCTATTTATAGACTAACCACTGGTCACACAGGGCCACGACACATTCATCTGAAGACCTGGACATAACTTGTTTCTCTGGTTCCATGTAAATAAACGCATCGCCCTAATGAAAGTAAATAAAAATATATCAGATATTATGCCAAGTCAATCTCTATTCCTCAAGAATGATAAAAACAACTTTTTTAAAAAATGCTATACCACCAATAACCAAAATTCTCCATTTTCACTACATCCTCCCACTTCACAGCGTAGAAGTTATCTGCCTTTCTTTCTACACAACACTTGCTTTTGAAAAGGTGTGCATCTTCATCAAATGAATCACGTTCCCAAGGTACAGATTATTCCTTCTCAGTGGAAAGTGAAAGATGTTTAATAGTTTCTAATCCCATGGTTTGAAGGTAAGGCTGCCTATGGCAGCCTTTTATCCTTATTATAATAAAAATATAAAGAAAATAGGAAATTAAAATGCATGGAACTATTGCTCTTTCAAAAAACAGATGCACAAAAATGAAACATAGAAAACATTGTTATAATGGGCCGGCCCAGTGGCACAAGCAGTTAAGTGCACGCGCTCCGCTGCAGCGGCCCAGGGTTCACTGGTTCGGATCCCGGGCGCGCACTGACACACTGCTTGCCAAGCCCTGCTGTGGCGCCGTCCCATATAAAGTGGAGGAAGATGGGCACAGATGTTAGCCCAGGGCCAGTCTTCCTCAGCAAAAAGAGGAGGATTGGCAGATGTTAGCACAGGGCTGATCTCCTCACAAAAAAAATAATAAATAAAAAAAAGAAACAAAAAAAAAAAAAGAAAACATTGTTACTAAAGATTTACTGTCATGATAAATTCCCACTAAAAAACTGAGCATGAATTTTCTTTTTTACCAAATATAAATATCTCTTAATTTATTATGGCCCCAAACTTGTTAGGCTCTGATAATTTTTTTTAATTAATTTATTTTTTTATTGCAGTAACATTAGTTTGTAACATTGTATAAATTTCAGGCATACATCATTATACTTCTATTTCTGCATTGATTACATCATGTTCACCACTCAAATACTAATTACAATCCATCACTACACACTAGGCTATGATAATTTTTTTAAATAAAATTCAGCATTATTATTCATAAAATGATTCACTATTTTGTGTTCTTAATGCAATTCTTTATACTGAACTTAAACAGCATGAACCTACAAAGACAAAAGAATGGGAGAAGAAATAATACCAACCAAATTTTGGAAACTAAAAAGCAAGATGAGAGATAAATGTATTAACAAATTAAAGAAAGCTAGCTGAATCCTAAGCCAGCAGTAGTAAAAGCTGAAAAGCAATCCAGTTTACATTATAGAACCTCCAAAACAGTCAGGAATTTGTGGCACAAGACAATTCTGGAAGTGAAGATAACATGAGGCTAAAAAAAGGAGGAATAACTAAAGTCTTTTAAAGGAGAGGTTAGAACCCCAGATACCCTAATCCCACACTAGGCAGACAGGCAACTGTCCCTCCCTATGACAGCAGAACAATGAAGAGGATATCGTCTGGAAAGGATAAAAGACTCAACCAGAGGACAAAGTTGAGAGTATTGGTATCATAGTGGAAAAAGGGGATTAAGTGAAAGTCAGCACACTGGGTGTTGGTATCCACCGTAGCAATCTTCTCCCATTCGGCTCCCAGAATGCTCAGCTAGTTTAAACCCTTTAAGCCAGAAACTGGAAGAATCTTCTGAGGGGAATCTAACAAACCCAAAAAGCATCAGGGCTAATATCAGGGCTTCCCCGAGGCCCAGATGGCCCTTCCAGAACACCCCTAGTGAAGCCCAGTGACAAGCCCTACCCACATCCGCAAGGTTCCAATCACCATTTTATATCCATTCTTAAATATCAATAGTCTTCCTCAGAGAAATAAGAGAAAATTAAGATTTCACACCCAAGAAACAGGACTAACATCTTATTTAAAAAAAGGATCAATCAGATAACAAGAATAATATCTTAAACTGGCCCCAAGCTGTAACTGCTGAAGCTGAGTAATAGGTATACAGGGATTCATCACGACTCTCTACCTTTTTATAAGTTTAAAATTTTCCATACCAAAAAAAAATTTTTAATGACTCTTAGAAATTTTTATTTATGCACAGAAATAACAGATATAAAAAACACACAGTAAACAAATAAACAAAAACTCATAGCAAGAAAAGTTGAGGGACTCTCCCAGAAAGAAGAGCAAACGGACTTCTAGGGTCTAAGAGATCCAGTATCTGAATAATAAGAATTCAGAAAGAGAAAATAAATAGGAAGGGATAAAATAATCACAGAAAAAGTCAAGAAATTTTCCCCAAATTCAACAATATAAGTTTACAGATTGAAGGAGCCCACTAAACACCCAGAAGAATGAATGAAAATGACCTACACCAAGGTAAATCATCATGAAATTTCAGAACACTGGGAGAAAAGAGAAGATTCTACAAGCTTCCAGAGGGGGAAAAAAACAGGTCACTTACAAAAGATTGGTATTACCAGAATGGTTTTGGACTTCTTAACAGCATCACTGAACCAGAACATCGTGGGTAATGCCCTCAAAATTTTAAGAGAAAATTATTTCCAATCCAGAATTCTATACCCAGGCAATCAAGTATGAGAACAGAATAAAGATATTTCAGACATGGAAGGTCACAAAAATTTACCTTCCAGGCACCCTTTTTCAGGAAAGCTACTAGAGGCAGAGCTTCACCAAAATAAGAGAGTAAATAAGAAGAAGCCAAGGGATCAAGGAGACAGGAGATCCAACTCAAGAGAAAACAAAGGAAATCCTTAGCTTTGGTAGAGGAACATCCCAGATGACACTTGTGCACCAGGACAGTAAGCAATCACTAAAACAGGCCAGAAGGCTCTGGGAGAGTTTTCTCTAGGATGGAACCAATAGCATACTGATGCGTTTCAAGGCATAGAGAGGAGAAACAGACAATTGGAATAGAGTCTGAGGATGGAGTATTAATAATTATATTTAAAAAGTAAGGAAATTTTTTTTAAAAGACTGTAATTAACTCCAGGGAAAACCAAAAGCTGGGGAAGAAAAGTTCTCACTGTATACTACATTGTAGATCAGCCATGTCTCAAAAATGTACACAATGACTATTGCTCTAACATAAGTTATAATATACCTATACTAGGAAGATGGGGCATAGAGAAGTGTACATGAATGTGATGAGGTTAGAGAGGAAGACACAGGTAGGGAGAACAGTTAAATCTTGATCATTAATCGTAGGAAGTCAATGGCTGATGCTTAAAACCAAAAAATAAAATCAAAAAGTTATACTACAAGCATTTAGATTAGAGATCTATAAGACAGATGAAGGTCAGTACTAAAAGAAACAACTAAAACAGTTGAAAGTAAGCGTGTCCAAGGAAGAGAAATTTAAGAGAATGTAGAGGGATGGAGAAGAAAAAGCTGCTTTTTTATTTTAATAAGACTTACAGACCACTGTCTCTCTGTATTATGGATAAATATAACTGTCAAAAATAAAAATTTAATTGTAAAGGTTAAGCAATTAAATAGCTCAACAGAAAAAAGTTACAACAAAAATGAAGAAAGAGGGGGAAAAAAGGATGAAAGAAAAAGTAAAGCACTACAGAAAGAAAGAACTGTTAACTACCAGTAGCTCAAATGGTCACTGCCAGGAAGCATCACTAAAGTTCTCTGTATGTGCATTTTACATGCCAACTTTAGAACACTACCTTCATCAACATCACAGGTGGCATGTTCAAGTTAAATGAATTGCTGAATAGGTCTATTTTCTGCCACAAAATTATATACCTTTAATATAGCTCCACGTTCTACTACAGAAATCATTACTAATTAACACTGTCAAGTCTGTCTATTAACTAAAAGCTTTTCTCCTACAAAAGCCTTCAGAGGATAGCCTATCACATACAGTGTCAATCATCCTTTTCTGAATAGTCTTCTTTACGTCTTGGACCTTCTGTCCTTTAAATTCATCCACCAACATTACCTAAAAGGATAAGAAGTAGGGAAAAAACACATACAAAACAATTAAAATTTGCCTTGGGTTCCCCCCTCAAAATTTTCCCTAACTAAATTTACTTCCACCCATAAGCAAAGTATTTTTAGTATGAAATTTATCACTTTTATAACCATAAGTTTTTATTTTGGTATGGCTTAGTCACCTAATATTTTTAACATATTTGTTTTTCTTTTAGTATAACTAGGATAGCTATCACGAACATGATTAGGAAGGAATGCTCACTTCCTTCCCACTTCTCAGGTTTCCATGGAGTGGAGAGAATTCCACTATACCAGCTCACCTCATTCCTGAAGGCTTTGGGAGAAGGAACTGAGCATATGCAGCTCAGCCTCATTTTGGCTTCTCTTTCCAACTCCGCCTGTTGCCAGCGAGCATTCTCCTTTGCTTGGACATGTGATAAACTTGGCTCTCAAGGGAAGGCCTACTGTTTTTCAACTCTGCCTTTTACGTAGTGGGGAAATTTAATTCTAGGGCAAAGTATTAGCTTGCCCATTGCTGTCACACACAGATCTAAGCCATAGTCCCCTTCCAGCTGATATTTTGAGTTCCATCTGACTCCTGTGTCTCTCTCAAATAGTTTCTATCTCAAGTGGAAAAGACATGTGTTCTTTGTTGAGCTTCCAATCTTCTAACATACCGAAATGCTTCATATCTATTTAATTCATCATTATGAAATTATACTTATTGATCATTATGGTAGAGTGGTTAAGAGCACAAATCCTAGAGCCAAGTAGTCTAGTTTAAGTCCCAGTTCTGCCACTGGCTGATTATCTGGCTGATCTTGGGTAAATTACTTAATCTCCTAGTGCCTCAATGTCCTCATCTGTAAAATGGGAATAATAGTGCCTACTTCATGAGGTTATTTTGAGATTTCAATAAGTTAATATGTAAGTGCTATATAAATGTTGGTTTTTATTATCACCCAAAACATATAAGTCACTTAAAAAAAGACATATAAACAATTCTTGGTTATCCATAAAAATGAGAGTAAAGATCAAAATAAAGAACATTCTCATTTATGGCCTTAAACATCTTCATTTCAACCTCAAGCCACTAGCAACTTGGTTGGAATTTACCTTCTCTAGCTTAGTCTTCTTTCCATGGAAATGTAAGCACATTAACACATGCACAATTAAGGAGAAAAGAGAGGTTCAGAATGTGTTTCTTGTGCTCACTTGACATTTAGTAGGTAGCAACAAGTTAACTAATGAACTGAATGAAACTTTTTATTTAAAATATGAACTCCTCAATTAAAAGAGCAAAAGAAGGGACCAGATATTGTCCATGCAATAAACCTTTGGAGTTTACTGCATACTAATATGAACTTTAAATATCTTTTCAAGAAATTCATTCCTTAGAGATTCCTAGAGGGCACAAAAATGTAATTTCTGTAAATGCCATTAGACAAAAAAAATAGATTCAAAAAGGAAATTTGGAAACAGAAGAACACAATTTCATATTAATCTCTCTCAAATCAGTATATAGCTGAAACTATATTGAATTTTTCTATTTTTTTCCTAAATTATTAAGAAGAAAATCATACAGCATGGAGTAAATCAAATAAAAGATTATTACTTACACCTTCATAAAACCCTTTTAGATATAATTTCTCTTTTGCTTCTGCAAGTTTTTCTCGGTCATTCTGGCTCTGAACTTTCAACTCATCACAAATGGTCACAGCAGCAAGATTTCCAAAACCTGGAATCTCAATGAGCGGCACCTGCAAAGAACAGCAATGTCAGGAACTTATTCACACTGAATGAACACAAAACCAGCCCTATGAGGCACAGACCTTTTGCCTCTGCTGACCAATGAAGTCATTTCACATTTTATGTATCATTATGGCATGCCACACATTAGGTAATCACAGAGTGACTAACATCCAGATGTGAATTTGTCTGCCTACACTCCACAGGAACCAGCCAAATTCTGTGCAGCACCCCCCACATTGTCCCTCCCTCACTACACACACACCTTCCCCAGCTCTCAACCCTCCACTGGCATGTAATTAACTCAATAATTAATGTTGAAACTAGCAAAATGATATAAACAACTAAACTTATAGATGGTCTTATTTTTGGTTTAAAAGTCTCCCAAATTCTTCATGAAAGTTATTTGCTAGTAATTTAAATTTTTTTTCTTCCGCAGGCATTATTAATATGAAAACATAGACATTCATGAGTAATACAGCCAAATTTTTGTATTTAGAAGCCTGGAAATTGGCCATAATAAGCTATATAAAATTGGTGATGCTAAAAAGCTATTCGTTCCAGGATTGCAGGTGCCAGGTGTTAAGAAAATGCTTATTGTTAGTCTTTCTCTCGCTCTTATCTGCCACAGCAGATATAAAGTAAACTCTTAAGCAAACTCCCTCTTCTTTTCATACTCTACCAATTATTTAATTTTGATACAAGGAAACTGTTAGCTCTTTTTTGCTCTGGTAAAGAGATGGATATGAACGTTCTTTTTTTTATTTATTTATTTTTTTGTGAGGAAGATCAGCCCTGTGCTAACATCCATGCTAATCCTCCTCTTTTTGCTGAGGAAGACCAGCTCTGAGCTAACATCTATTGCCAATCCTCCTCCTTTTTTTTTTTCCCCAAGCCCCAGTAGATAGTTGTATGACATAGTTGCACATCCTTCTAGTTGCTGTATGTGGGACGCGGCCTCAGCATGGCTGGAGAAGTGGCGCGTCGGTGCACACCCGGGATCTGAACCCGGGCCGCCAGTAGCGGAGCTCCCGCACTTAACCACTAAGCCACGGGGCCGGCCCGATATGAACATTCTGAATCATCTATGTACTCACCGGCTCAAATGGCAAGACCATGTCATCTCTAATTCCATACTTTGCTCGTAGAGCCTACAAAAAAATTTGCAAGTTCACACTGATGATCAACACTTTACTGGTATAATCATTGAGAGAAGCAACCTCCAAACTTTTTTTAAACTATTAATTGTTCTCCTCTCCATACAGAGCAATTTTTTAATTTTACCAAATATCTCAAGAAGGTATCTATGACTTTTAAAAACTCAACAGTTTAAGTTAGAGTGAATGGCTTAAATAATGAAACTGTACAGCCAAAAGCAAAAATTCACAAACACACACATATACCCCCCACTTAAAATGAGGTTCATATTCTAAGTTGCAATGAATTTGTGAATATCAGAAAACGTTTTCAAAAGTTTTATGAAATCCATCACATGAATAGATTAAAAAAGAAAAATCACATAATCATATCAACAGATGCAAAGAAAGCATTTGACAAAATCGAACTCATGATAAAAACTCTCAGTAAACTAGAATAGACGAGGACTTCCTCAACTTGATAAAAACCACAAAAGATCTACAGCTAACATCATACTTAACGATGAGAAGAAACTCAAAGCTTTCCCACTAAGATCAGGGACAAGCCAAGGATGTCTCCTCTCACCACTCCTCTTCAACATTGTACTAGACATCCTCGCTAATGCCATAAGGCAAGAAACGAAAATAAAAAGGTATACAGATTGGGAAGGAAGACATAAAACTGTTTTCATGCATAGATGGCATGATTGTCTGTAGAAAATCCAAAATAATCAACAAAAAACCTCCTGGAACTACTATATGATTACAGCAAGGTTGCAGGATACACAGTTAATAGACATAAGTCAATTGTATCCCTGTATACCAAGAATGAACAAGGGGAATTCGAAATAAATTAAAAATATAATAAAATAAAAACACAATATCATTTACACTAGCACTCCCCAAAATTAACCACTTGGGTACAAAACTAATAATATATACATAAGACCTATATGAGGAAAACTACAAAACTTTGATGAACAGAATCACAAAAGAACTAAATAAATGGAAAGATATTCCATATTCATGGACTGGAAGACTCAATATTGTCAAGATGTCAGTTCTTCCCAACTTGACCTATAGATTCAATGCAATCCCAATTAAAACCCCAGCAAATTATTTCATGGATATAATAAACTGATTCCAAAGTTTATATGGAGAGGCAAAAGACCAAGAATAGCCAACTGACTATTGAAGAATAACAAAGCTGGAGGACTGATACTATCTGACTTCAGGACTTACTACAAAGTTACAATAATCAAGACAGCGTGGCACTGGCAAAAAAAATAGACAAATAGATCAATGGAACAGAATGCAGAGCCCAGAAACAGATCCTTATAAATATAGTCAACTGACCTTTGACAAAGGAACAAAGGCAATACAATGAAACAAAGATAGTCTCTTCAACAAATGTTACTGGAACAACTGGACATCCACATGCAAAAGAATCAATCTAGAGACAGACCTTACACCCACCACAAAAATTAGTTCAAAATGGATCATGAATCTAGATTTAAAACACAAAACTATAAAGCTCCTAGAATATAACACAGGAGAAAACCTAAACGACCATGGGTATGGTGATGCCTTTTGAGATACAACACCAAAGACACAATCCACAAAATAACAGATAAGCTGGACTTCATTAAAATTAAAAACTTCTGCTCTGTGAAGGACAATCAAGAGAACTAAAAGACAAGCCACAGATTGGGAGAAAAGATTTGCAAAAGACACATCTGATGAAGGACTGTTATCCAAAATATACAAAGAACTCTTAAAACTCAACAATAAGAAAACAACTTGATTAAAAAATGAGCCAAAGACCTTAACAGACACCTCACCAAAGAAGATATACAGATGGCAAATAAGCACATGAAAAGATGCTCCACATCATATGTCATCAGAGAAATACAAACTAAAACAACAATGAGATATCACTACACACTTATTACGATGGCCAAAATCTAGAACACTGACAACACCAAATGCTGACAAGGATGTGGAGCAACAGGAACTCTCAAACATTACAGGTGGGAAGGCAAAATGGTACAGCCTCTTTGGAAGACAGTTTGGTGGTTTTTTACAAAACTAAACATATTCTTACCACACGATCCAGCAATCCCACTCCTCAGTATTTACCCAAAGGAGTTGAAAACTTATGTCCAAACAAAAACCTGCACATGGATATTTACAGTAGCTTTATTCATACCGCCAACACTTGTTAGCAACCAAAATGTCCTTCAGTAGATGAATGGATAAATAAACTATGGTACATCCAAACAATAGAATTATTATTCCGCACTAAAAACAAATGAGCTATCAAGCTATAAAAAGAAATGGAGAAACCTTAAACACATATTACTAAGTGAAAAAATTCAGCCTGAGAAGGGTACATACTATATGATGCCAACTATATGACATTCTGGAAAAGGTAAAACTATGGAGACAATAAAAAGATCAGGGCTGGGAGGGAAGAGAGATGAAAAGGAAGAGCACAGAGGATTTTTAAGGCAGTGAAAATACTCTATATGATACTATAATGATGGATATGTGTCATTAAACATTTGTCCAAAGCCACAGAATGTACAACACCAAGAGTGAATCCTAAGGTAAACTACGGACTTTGACTGATCATGGTGTCAATTTAGGCTCATCTTTGGTAAAAAAACGTACCATTCTGATGAGTGATGCTGATAATGGGGGAGGCTATACTTGTGTGGGAACAAGGCATATATGGGAAATCTCTGTACCTTCCTCTCAATTTTACTGTAAACCTAAAACTGCTCTAAAAAAAGAGTCTCTGAAAAAAGATTCTATGAAATAGTGTATTTAAAATTCAAACCACAGCAAAATATATAAACATCAAGAAACAAGTTAGAGATAGCAGTTCAAAGATACATCCATAGCTTTTTAGCCTAATCCCATAGTTAGGTCAGCAGTACCAAACCAATGAGATGATGAAGAGGAAATACAAACATGAAACTCAGATACTCACTTGCTTTTTCTTCAAGTCTTTGAGGGCAGCAAAATCATCAGGAGAGTCAGAAGGAACACTTGTGACCACACCAGTGCCTTATAAAAGAAAGTGTGAAATTAACTAACACAACCAGAATGCGATTAGTGAAGTATTTCTAGAAAGAAAGAAACTCTTTACCTTTATCCTCATTAATGGTGAGCATTGGGAGAACATAGATCACCTTATAAGAAGTTAAAGGTGCAGAAAGTGATGCACCAAGAATTTCCTGTGTAAGAAAAAGATCACCATAAAAGGTAAAGAAACTTATTTTAACTATTAAAATTTAAAACAACGTTAATATTTTAAGCCCCGAGAAGCTAATAATCAAAAACACATGAAGTAAAACAAAATTCATTCTTTTATAACTACTAGACTAAAAATAATGGTAAATAATTATAATACCCAAACTGGTAAGGTTGTGAAGAAATTAGTACAATAATACATTGCTTGTAACATTGTACTCCTTCAGGAAAGCAACATAGGAATCCATAGCAAGACCCGCAGAAATTTTCACACAACTTGGACCCAGCAATCCAATCGTAGGAATTTATCTCAAAGGAAAAAAAATTATCTTTTCTTTGAGAACTCTGCCCAATGCTGTGTTAACGACACTAGCAAAACCTGGAAACAACTAAAACTTTAAATAATAGAAAAATTATTTTATAAAGATATGAGACAACAATAAGATAGAATACTGTATATCCATTTAAAATGATAATTAGGAACACAAACTGAATTAAAAAGACATATTTAGTTTCTTAAAAAAAAAAAATCAGAAGATCTGACAATACTGGACCCATATTCTCTCTCTTTTTTTTTTTAATTTAATTTTATTTTTTTTTCCCCCAAAGCCCCAGTAGATAGTTGTATGTCATAGCTGCACGTCCTTCTAGTTGCTGTATGTGGGACTCGGCCTCAGCATGGCCAGAGAAGCAGTGCGTCAGTGTGCGTCTGGGATCCGAACCCGGGCCGCCAGCAGTGGAGCGGGCACACTTAACCGCTAAGCCATGGGGCCGGTCCTGGACCCATATTCTCTTTTGGCAACAAACAGCTTGCAGCCTCTTATATAGCTAAGGAATGCACTTTTCAATTCTACACAGTTCCCACCCATCCCACTTTATTCATATAAATAAACTGCTTTTATGGAATTTACAGTCATATGGATGAAGACTAAATATCATAACAATCTTAAAGGTTGAAAGCTATTTTTAAATTTTACCACCCATTTTCCTCACTCCAGAATCTGCTCAAATTAACATGGAAAGAAGTTGCATTAAGAACAGGAAAAAATTTGTGGCTTTAATACTGTTCCCAAAAACTTCTCAGACAGAACACCAGCATCAGGAACTAGTGAAATGTGGCAGCACTGCTTATTAAAAAAAGGGAGGAAACAATTCAAATATCCATTATAGTGAATGGTTAAATAAGCTGTGGTATAACCAAAAAATGCAATATTATGTAGCTGTAAAAAATAAGAACAAGGAAGCTGTTCATGTACTGATAAAAGGATTACCAAGGTACAGTTAAGTAAAAAAGAAAGCAAGATGCAGAACAATGTACTAAAGTATACTGTCATTTGTGTATTAAAAGAGGGAGAAAGAAAACATATGTATGTATCTGCTTGTGTATACATGAAATACTTCTGGAAGGATACAGGAGACAGCGATTTTACTTACTGCCTATGGAAAGGGAAATTGAGTTACTAGGGATATCTTCTGCATCTTCCTTGTCTTTTGAATTTTGAGTCTTATGAATGTTTAACAATTTAGTTAGGGCAGGCCCCGTGGCTTGGCGGCTAGGTGCGCACGCTCCGCTGCTGGCAGCCTGGGTTCAGATCCCGGGCGCGCACCAACGCACCGCTTCTCCGGCCATGCTGAGGCCACATCCCACATACAGCAACTAGGAGGATGTGCAGCTATGACACACAACTACCTACTGGGGCTTTGGGGGAAAAATAAATAAATAAATAAAATCTTAAAAAAAAAAAAAAAACAATTTAGTCAAAAAATTAGTTTACAAAATAAGTAAGAAATAAAAGTTCAATTCAAAAAATGAATTGAGATGGTATTCTACTCATCTTTTTCTTTTAAAAAGTTATTTATTAAGATACCAAAGATCAGCATTTACCAAAGGGAATGAAACACACTCAGCAATACTAACAAGTAAATAAACTATAAGGATAAGAGCTATGTAACCGTCCAGATTTAGTTAACATCACCCAAGACCTTCTTTTCAGGAAAAAAGCAGCTGCAATTCCACACAAGAAGGGAATCATATTCAGAAAGTAATATAATGTCTACTGCAGCGATTAAATCTCCTGGGAAGGACTGTACTTTTGAACCAGATACTTACCTGAAACATAAGATTTGAAAATGCTATTTTAGTGATGTAGTCACAGTGAATACACTACAGCAATAAAAAAAAGAACAAACTACTCCTACACACAACATGTATGGCTCTCACAGACACAATGTTGAGCAAAAGAGCCAGACACAAAACAGTGCAGATTGTATAATTCCATTACGTGAAGTTCAAGAACAGCAACTAATCTTTGGCCACTGAAGTCAGAGCAGTGGCTACCCTTAGAGGAGACGGGTAAGTACTGACCATGAAATGGACAGCAAAGTGCCTTCTGGAGTCCTGGAACTGTTCTATATCTGGATTTGGGCAGTGCTTACATGAGCATATACACATATGAAAATGCACCAAAATACACACTTATGATTTACACATTTGACTGTATGTATACCTCAATTAAGAAAAAAATGCTCTTTTCTCAAGCTTCATTGCCGGAATTTTCCCCTGAATTTATACACTAAAATAAAAATCTGCTACCCAACTTACCTCTCCCATTAATTCTTTAACAACAGGCACTACTCCATTGTCTTTGGTAAAGCCCTGGTATGACATATTCCTGGCAGCTCTTTGGGTACAGATGAATATATCACCATTCACTGTCTCAAACCCAATGTACTTCATATCAGGGCGAACCCAACAATTTGTCTGTCCAAACATGGTCTCAGGTCTGAGAGTAGCAGCTACCAAGAAGATATTTTTCCCTTTCAGGCCACTAAGAAGAAAAAATATATATTTATGCAAAAACATGTTGTGGATTCTATCACAACTATCTGACATTTCCAAAAGATAAAGCAATAACTGTTTGGCAAACCTACCTTAATTTGGATGGGTATGGCTCAAGCACTTTCAACTTGATTAAAGTGTATTCCTGAGGTGCAACACCCTAAACAAATAAAACAAAAATTTGAGAGTAAAAAAAGACTTGGATTAAACCAACTAATCTATATGAGAGATCTGATTCAAATTTCTAAGATGGGTTCTTGCATTGTTAGAATAACTCTTCCAATGAAGAGACCGCCAGTGGTGTGCTGACCACATGCACATAATGTACAAGAAGAGACTTGGGAGACCACCCTCCCAACCCACACCAGACCAGAACTGGTAAAGGAAGCCCAGACTCTACTGAATGAGGATGGTTTGCTGAGACGAGGACAGAAAAACAAAAGAAGTGACTTGGAGTAATCAGCCAAAACAATGTTTGCCAAAATGGGAGCTAGAAGATACAAACACCAATCTCACAGAGTGGTCATCACAGACATACACTGGACCAGGGGTCAGATGATGTGGATTCGAAACTTAGCTTGGGCCCTTACTAATGGCTTGACCCAAGAGAATCACAATCTCTCTGAGCCTTTGTTTACTCAACTGTAAAAGAACTGTGCTGTGCTTCACAGAGGATTGTCCCAAGGAACACATAAGATAATGGGTAGGAAAATACTTTGAAAAACTATGACATACTAATGAAATTTAGGATACTGCTACCATATACTAAAACGTAATATAGGGGCCGGCCCCGTGGTGTAGTAGTTAAGTGCGCGCACTCCGCTGCTGGTGGCCCAGGTTCGGATCCCGGGTGCGCACTGACACCACCGCTTGTCAAGCCATGCTGTGGCAGCATCCCATATAAAGTGGAGGAAGATGGGCACGGATGTTAGCCCAGGGCCAGTCTTCCTCAGCAAAAAGAGGAAAGATTGGCTGGATGTTAGCTCAGGGTTGATCTTCCTCACAAAAAAAAAAAAAAAAAAAAACTTAATATAGTCAGTAAACTGGGCCTTCTTAAGTCTCTCAAATCTTTCAAAATTTTGATCAACTCTCACTTCTATCAGATAAGTTACATCATAATTGAAGGCTGATTTTGAAAAGTAGTTGCTAGACTACAAATGTGTTCAAAGGTGGTAACAGAGAATGATGCACTCATAGGGACTCCTAAGTTCAGATCCTGGCATTATCATTGATTTACTGTGCCCAGGCTTTAGGCAAATCACTTACCCTTGCTTGACTCAAGTATTACAAGGAATAATGTTACTAATGTGTCCTACAGGAATGTAGAGTGAAGTATTTTGGAAATAAGCAAGTAGGCACATGATCAAAGCAAGTATAAATGGAATCTGCGCACATCAGTTAGCCACGTATCTTATTACCACCCCCTACACTGTCTTTTCAGAGCATGTATTCTCCAGGCGGTGCTTTTCAAACATTAGCATGCATACGAATCACATTGAGAGCTTGTTAAAAGACAGATTCCTGGGCTCTATCTCCAGAGCTTCTGATTCAGTAAGTTTGGGGTGAGGCTCAAGAATGTGCTTTTCTATCAGAAGCTGATGCAGCTGGTCCTAGGACCATTCTTAGAGCAGCAAGGTCCTAGATAACATACAGGTACCTATAATAATATTCTGCTTCTCTCTTCACAGCCACCAGAGTATCATGACTATATACCCCAGCACTAGACTGAAGTTATTTTTAGGTTTCTGATCTATTTCTTAAACTGTTTGGCCATATTAAGAATTATTATAATAGCTACTCTATGTCACAAATAATTACCTCTCCAGTGTGTCTGTCATGATCCAGACAAGGCTGTCCATCTTTTGGAGAATAAATGGTATACCTAAAAAATAAATAATAAGTGATAAATATTATTCTAATATACAAGTTTTATATTAACATATTGCTTGGCTGGGAATACTGAACAGAATCTTTAGTGAGATCATTAAAACCAACACTCCTATTCTCCCTGGTTCTATTTGTCACTAACACTAACCAGCTCAGAGAAATTAAGACATTGGCAAGACAAAAAGGAAAACAAAGGATACAAGAGAACAAAAGGAAAAAAAAATCATAAAAAGAGAAAGGATAAAGGGAAAAAGTAGGCCAGGGAGCACTGAATTACAAGGCAGGAATTATATAATTTGCCTTTATTATACTGAAGGACAACAAACTCACCGCTTCCCAAATTTAACTTTGCTTCTTTCTCTTAATGTTAAAAACTGCCACCTGACAAATGAATCATAGTAAGGATTAACATCAGTAGTGATGAACGAACGACGCCAATCTACCTACAGAAGGAGAAAGGAAAAGGTAAGCTTTGAGAAATTCGTATAGTCTCTGAATGAGAATTCCCACGAGTCAATTATTTACTCTTCTACTCTTTATTTTCCAACTTAGAATTATATCAAATATTAAAAGAAAAACAAAAATTTTCAAGCTCCACCTATTAAATATATATCACATTACATTAATTTGTGTTTAATATGTAAGTTTTTAAACACACACATTTGTATATTAAACATACAGGAATTATAATAAATTAAGAAGGAACACTTAAATAATACCTTTATGTATTCCTAAATATTTAAGCTCAACTTTGGCTTCTTCATCTTCTTTGAATAGAATTCCTTTCTAATAATTGCTAATATATGGATATACATTCCAATGCAACAAATATTTAAGTACTTCATTGCTTACATGGAGGCCCATGAGTTCTAATCTGACAATAATAATACTGATTCTTTAATGGAATACAGGTGAAATATATTATTCTAAATTAAGAGGGGGTCCAAAGTTCATATAATCACATAAATATAAATGTGTTCTCCATATTTTCATAAACTATGGGGGTGACGGGCATACCTTCAAACCCAGTCTCTTGAGATCTTGAATAGCCAGTGGTGGGAAATAATCAAGCCAATGTTCTGCTTCAGAAAATTTGACTATCTCTTCATCAGACAGACCAAGGGACTTCATAATGCCCCACTGGTATTTAGAAGATCCAGCTTTAGCAGCAGCTTTACTCTGAAAATAACCAGCAAAAATAAACTCCATCAAAGAACAACTGACAACTGGTTTAACAAATTCCAGAACCACAATAATTTTAAGTGAATAATCCCATTTGGTAATTTTTTAATTCCAAAACAGTGCTGTTGATATGTCATAATACTGCAAGATTTAGATGTACTGTTTTGTCTGCCAAACTGTACAGTCTGATACTAAATAGGACTCTAATACCAAAGAAAACTAAACAGGTGGAACCATAAAGAATTATCATCACAAAGATAAGATCTCAGCACCAAACCTTCTCTATTTCCTTTTTTCTAATACCACAAGCATCTTTTTCAGTTATGAATAAGCTATTAACAAGAGTTTCCTCCTTTTTCAATATTTACCAATAACAAAAAGGCAACCAAATACCAGGTTAGAGGTAAACAAAGGAGTTGAACTACAAAACAATAAGGCAGGACAAGAAATTTGGGGGGTGATGGAACTGCTCTGTGTGGTACTGTGGTGGTAGAAACATGATTCCACGCATTTGCCAAACCAACACAACTATACATGACAAAGTGAATTTTACTGTATGTAAATTTTTTTAAAAAATCAACCAGGATGATGGAGGAACCCAAGATGGAATGCAGAGTGTGACAAATGTACCTAACTGTATTACAAATATATGACATAACCACACTGAAGGGAGCAGGAAAGAAAGGAGCTTTAGAACTAATTTGAGAACACTGTACTCACTAGATTCTAAAGACAAAAAGAACTACACACAAACATTGTACTTTAGTTGGTAAAATTGTTTCTCCCTGGCCGGCCCCGTGGCTTAGCAGTTAAGTGCGTGCGCTCTGATGCTGGCGGCCAGGGTTCGGATCTGGGGCACGCACCGTCGCACCGCTTCTCCGGCCGTGCTGAGGCCGCGTCCCACATACAGCAACTAGAAAGATGTGCAACTACGACATACAACTATCTACTGGGGCTTTGGGGGAAACAAATAAATAAATAAATAAATAAATAAAATTAAAAATTGTTTCTCCCAGGGGTATAGATTAACAATTCTGAAACGACTAGTAGACTAGGATTGAACAAATAAATATACTGTAAATAATGACAGCCAGGTTTCTCACTGCTGGAGAAATAAGTCACAAATAAGCAAAGGAAGAATGCTAGAGTCAGCCCCATGGTGCTAAAATGGAGCCAAGGGTATCAGTATGAACTTTATAGAAATATATATAGATAAAGAAAGAAATATAGACATGTGCATATTCGTGGGTCAGTAAACATACATATTATTTCCTTGCTCTTTCTATGGAGAAGGCCTAGAAACAATCAGCATACCTAGCACTCAGAGCTTAGTTTCTAAATATCATTTTTCAATAAAAGGAAACAGGACTCCTTGGAGAAGTGGTTGATTCCTAGGCAGAAATAGGGAAAATACAAAATGAGCCTGGAGCACCTGGGGGCACCAGAAAGTAAGAAAGTGCTTAAAAAAAAAATGATGGGGGCATGTCAGATGGACACAGGAGCCAACCTAAAAGACTCTCGATAGCCAAAGCTAGAACAATTTGAGCAATAACAACAACAAACCCCACCCTCCCAAAAAAACCAATAGTATTAGATTACAACTCAAAGAATAAAATAAACATGCATGAATCCATACTGATATTAAAAAAAGTGAATAAATAAGTATATGAGGGAAAAAGGACAACTCTTCCTTTCAGAAGAATTCCAGATAATAAATGTAGAAGGAATGAGAGAAATGGAAAATCCCCATTAGAACACCACAGTAGTAAGTATTACAGGCAAGATCCACTGATGAATGCTATAATTAGTAAGCAAATATTGAAAAAGAAACAAGATATTATTTCCATAGCCTCAAAGTATCTCTCCCAAAATATATATGAATTACAAAGAGAAAAATGGAAACTTTACAGTAGAAAAACCTGGCAGACACCACCTAAACCAAATAATCAAGGTTAACATCACCAGTAATAAGACATATCAATATCATATACTCCCTAATATGATGCATTAAGGACCACCTCTCAATCTACTCATGCGAAAGCACTAGACAAACGCAAATTGAGGGACATTCTATAAATTATCTGACCGGTATCTTCAAAAGCGTCAAGGTCATGGAAGCCAAAGATAGAGAAGAATAAGAAGACATACCAAGGAGACATAACAACTAAATGCAATATGGGATCTTGGATTGGACCTCGGAACAGAATAAGGACATTAACGAAAAAACTGGTAAAATCCAAATGCAGTCTGTACTTTAGTAAACAGTATTGTTCAAATGTTAATTTCTTAATTTTAAGGATTGTACCATGGTTATATAAGATGTAACATTAGGGGAACTGGGTGAAGATTATAAGGGAACTCTGTACTATTTTGCATAAGTACTGGGAATGCACATATAAATCAGACAAATATAAACATAAAACTTCAACCAAAATAAATATCATCAACCACCAAACCTTTTTTCCTTTAGCTTTATCCTTAATTATTATATCTTCTGTTTTAACACTGATCTCTTCCTCCTCCTCTTCTTCATCTGGAAAATCAGGGGGGCAACCATAAAGCTCTATTTCTCTTTTCAATTTATCAGCACATGCCTGTAACAAACACAACATTAGAGAGAGTGATGTTCAAAATGCAAGGTAGAAACAATTTGAGTGTTTTGTTGTTTCCATGGCCAACTAAAATTGACTTTGAAATTTTCTGCAATACATCTATACATAAGTGGATCATTATATAAAATTCAAATGGTATAAATCAAGTACCTCAAAATTTGCTAATTTATATATTAGCATTTTACTTCATTTACTCGGCAAGCATTTATTCAACATTCAAGTACTCAATGTAGTATACTATATGTTAGGCGTTAGAAGACAAAAATATACAAGATATAGTATTGTCATTTTGAATAACATTAATAACAGCATTTCTCAATTTAAAGATTACTGTCACATATACTCTATCAATTATCATCACAAGCCTGCTAGGGAGATAGGACAGGTATTAAGTTAGAAAACAGACACTGAGAGATGAAATGATTTATCCAAGGTTATAACACTACTAAGCCACAGAACTAACACATGAACCTGGGCTTCTCAGCCCAGCTCTTCTCAACTATACCATAATGAGTCCGCTGTCAAAAACACAGATGACACCAAGGAGACAGTGTTAAAGTTATGAGAAAAATACAAATATAGAATTGTGAATTTTAAAAAAGGAGAAGGACTCTTCTACGCAGAAGAATTTCAGTTAATGAAGAGGAAAGAACGACACAACTAGAAAGTCACCATTTTACAATCACCAATTCAATAACTGAAACAGGCAAGGATCATCAAAGGATGCTAAAACCACTAGCTTATTGGGTAACGAGATATTCAGAGGCTTTCAAAGTATCATCCCACAGACTACTTTTTAATTAAAAAGGGGAAAAGTCACCTTTAGAATGAAGAAATCTGGCAGTTATTAACTTAATATCACTAAAATGGAACAAACTGCCATTATATGTGTTTTGATGTGATACAATGGGAAGTTTCTACCTCACCAGTATATTATTCTTGTCAAAATATTTAACCCAAATCTAATCATTAAAAAACAATCAGAAAATTCAGATTATGGGATGTTCTACAAAATAATTGGCCTATATTCTTCAAAGACATCAATGTCATGACACTGATACTAAAAGAACCAGACACTAAAAGAGATACTAAAGAGAACTGATAATCAAATGCAATGTGTGATCCACAAAATAAAAAGCAAAAAACTGCCAGAAATGACATTTTGGGACAACTAGAGACATCTGACTATAGATTAGGTAAAGATGATAACATTATATCAATGTTCAATTTTTTGGAGGGGGTAATGGGACTATGCTGATGTTAGAAGAATGCCCTTGTTCTCAAAGATACATGCGGAAGTATTTAGGGGTGACATGTCATGATGTCTGCAACTTACTTTCAATGAGTTCATAGAAAAAGGGAGAAGAAAGCATGCATGTATTATATGTGTGTTGAGAGACAGATCTAAAGCAATTGTGGTGGGGCCGGCCCCGTGGCTTAGCGGTTAAGTGCGCGAGCTCCGCTGCTGGCGGCCTGGGTTCGGATCCGGGCTCGGATCCCAGGCGTGCACCCACGCACTGCTTCTCCGGCCATGCTGAGGCCGTGTCCCACATACAGCAACTAGAAGGACGTGCAGCTATGACATACAACTATCTACTAGGGCTTTGGGGGAGAAAATAAATAAATAATTTTAAAAAAATAATAAAGCAATTGTGGCAAATGTTAATACTTGGTAACATAGGGGCCGCCTGTGGCGTAGCGGTTAAGCGTGCGGGCTGTGTTGCCGGCAGCCCAGGTTTGGATCCCGGGTGTGCACCGATGCACCACTCAGGCCATGCTGTGGTGGCGTCCCACATAAAGTGGAGGAAGATGGGCACAGATGTTAGCCCAGGGCCAGTCTTCCTCAGCAAAAAGAGGAGGATTGGCATGGATGTTAGCTCAGGGCTGATATTCCTCACAAAAAAAAAAAAACAAAAAAAAAACTTGGTAATATAAGTGAAGGGTATATGGGTGTTGATTGTACTACCTTTTTACCTTTTCTGTAGGTTTGACTATTTTCAAAATAAAAGGTTGGAGGATAAAAAGAAATGGGAGTTAAATTTCCCAACTCTATTTAGGGAATCCTTTCAACTCTAGTTTTCTGGCCCATTCTTTATTGAGAATTATTTCCAATATAAATTTATAACAAATGACTTTTGCAAAAAATGATCAAAATATGCAAAAAACAACTGTTTTTTATGCCAACATCCCATATATGTCATGAATGCACAAAATACTGTGCATTTTACTTGTTAGCAGTTATTTTCTAATTCTAAAACAGAAATATGAATATATAAGGTAACCAAACGATATCAAAATTACTTAGAAATCACTTAGACCTTAAAGTGTGCCCTTTATTTGAGCACTTCTTCAAATGTTTTTTAAAAATTAATCTTCACTATAATATAAATTCAACTCATTTCAAAGACCACTTTAATATAACACAGAAGTATCTGAAAATCCTATTTCAAGCTTTTGAATTGGATATTACTATTTGCTCTAAGCTAAAAAGAGTAGAAACCAATCCCAAAAGCAATCTTACCTTAATAGGCATTCCAGTACAGTGTAAACCAAAGGGAAAGAGACAGTTTTTTCCCTTTAATCTCTGGTATCCTACTGCAAACTACAGAAAGAAAATTAAATTTAAATTACAAATTTAAATGCTAGACAAACACAAAATGCTGACTTTTCACAAAAATCATCAGTTTAGTTTTCCTCTTCTCATCTTCCTTTAGAACACCACCAGATTTTACAGTCATGCCAAAATTCTAGCCCACTATCCTTTTTTTGTCTTTTCACCAATTATATATGAATATGTATACATACCTAGACCCTTGCACACATATACACACAGCATATGAAAATTAAATATAAAAATAAGGGCCAGCCCCATGGCTTAGCAGTTAAGTGCGCGCACTCGGCTGCCGGCAGCCGGGGTTCAGATCCCGGGCGGGCACCGACGCACCGCTTCTCCATGCACTCGGCCATGCTGAGGCCGAGTCCCACATACAGCAACTAAAAGGATGTGCAACTATGACATACAACTATCTACTGGGGCTTTGGGGGAAATAAATAAATAAAATTATTAAAAATATATATATATATAAAAATAAAATTACTTAAATGTAAAAATTATGCTTAAAATCAAGGAATTCTAAGTTCTCTTAACAGGAAGTAAATTGTATAGATGCCATTTTCTTCAAAATAGTATTTATTAAAGACCTTCCATCCCCTTGTATTAAACACAGAGGAAGCTTTACCTCACATTTGGATAAAGAAAACGCGTGTCCCAAATGAAGGCGCCCATTCATATATGGATATGGGAAGGTTACAAAGTACTTGTCCTTGCTGCAAAACAATCATGGAAAAAAGAAAGTACAGAAAAGAAAACGTTAAGTTCCTCTTGCAATGAGGGGGTAGGGTGGGGGGAATGCTTGCTTAAATAACCTGTTTAAATTTTAGTTATTTAAAAGACATTTATAATTAAATTTATAAATCCAGAAATTAAAAGCTCTCTAAAATTGAAACTTACTTTTGATTTAGAAAGAATAAGATATTTATAGGTGGCTATTAAAGAAATAAATATCCTTGTAGCAAATACTGGAGGTTTAAGAAGCTAAAACACTGAGTAAAGACGATATACTAAAAAAAAAAATTTTTGTTAATATTCATAGGAATCTGGATTAATTTAATGTTTTCCTGATTAAATGAGATTTGTTTTCATTAGATACATATAAAGCAATTCAAAGTCCCTCAGATAAAATAGAACATCCTCAGTATTACATGATACCTGGTAAATTCACTCAAAAAGCATGTTTTTTAAAGGTGTTATTATGTTATATTCTTTTTTCTTATGAATCAAATGTATCTAACATACATAAGTTATGAAGCACAGTAAAATGAACATCTGTAAACACACCATTCAACTTATGAACCTACGGAAGCTACCTGTGTTCTCCCACTATCCTACCAGAGATAACGAGTATCTTAAAATTTACTTTGGTCATTCCCTTGTTTTTGAATAGTTTGCACGTGTCTGTGCCCTTAAACAATATATCATTTAGTTTCGCTCACTTGTGAGCTTTATTAAAAAAACGGTGCACTTCATAGAGACTTCTGCAGTTCGCTTTCTTCATTCAACTTTATATTTCTAAGTTTCTTCAGTTCATTTTCTTTCACTGAACAAAGCAGCTTTTTCAGTTCACTTCTGATTACTTCAAATTACCTTAAAGTTGACCAAAATTCTAGAGCCAAATAGAAGCTTCAAATTATAGTTTAAAGCATAACACGAGACTTTATATTACAGTAAACTCTTTTTCTCTTAAAAAAAAAACTCCATTAGATTGTAACTTAGTAGCAAGGAGGATAGACTTTGGAATCAGAAAGTCCTGAAAAGAAGTCTAGGCCCTGTCACTTCCTAGCTATGCAACTTTGAGCTGGTTACTTAGCCTCTCTGTGCCTCAGTATCCTCATCTATAAAATAGGGATAAAAATATTGCTAACCTTAAAGGGTTATTACGAAGATTAAATGACAATACACATGTAAAAAAATGGCATATTTCCTATTGCCTTCGCATACTGAACAGTTAAGTGTTCAGTATTACCTACTATTATTGTTGTCAATGTATTTCCTCAGCTCTAAGCAGTACATTTTCCTACATTTCAAAGTATCTTAAATTGAGATGCATCTTATAATTGATGCATATATTTACTGCGCTACTGTTTTGGGGTAGTAATTTTGGTTTTGTTTTTCTCCAATATCATATCATTATCTATGTTTGTCTTATAATCAGTAATTCTTAACATCAAGCCAATACAGTATTTATTACATAGTATCTTCAAACACAGACACTTCAAAATTTATATTTTGGGTCTTTGAAGATAATTATCACTATAATACGATTCTCTCTAATAGAATGATTTCCTTTTATCAGTCAGCAAAGATAAAACTTCAAAACATCTTCCTTTGTTTAAACATGAAAAATATTGGTTTTAAAAAAACCTTTATGTAGAAAAAATCCTTTAAGAATTCCACAGGAAAGAAGATCCTAATTTGAAATGCAGAAAGCAGAAGTCACCACCTTCAGCCTGTTTCAGACATTATAAATACAATATCCTTTCCACAGAGCAGTTTCTGTAGCCAATGGTTTTGGAAACACAATGTGTAGAACTTCAAAAACCATTACTCACCTAGTCTGCCTCTCTAAATTAGATGCATTGACCTCAAACACTTTCTCAGAATCCCATTTCTGTTGGATTTCTTTCTCAATCTTCTTCAAAAAGTCCACTTTAGCTGTTCCTTTTCTTTCCTATTAGACACAGAAGAGACAGAATAATCCACCCTATACTACAACAGGCTTGCTTTAGAAAAAGAAAAAAAAAAACAATTGGGTTCACACAGAACTGAGCTGTTTACCGACAGATCAATTTTTCCTCTGCTATCTTGAAATTTAAATAAACAAGATTAAAAATTAGGGCTATCACAACCTATCCACTTCAAACCTCAAAGGGATTTTACTTACTTATATATTTACTTACTTAAATATATAAAAAGCTTTGAAATACTTTTTTTAAATTAGCTCCTACAATATAACACTGTTGTCAAACGTTCCTATTTAGTTAAAATATACGAACACTTAGACAAGTATAGGATGAAGCAGCGTCTGCCTGCCAAGCTGCAATTATGCCCATCAAAGGAGAACGTTGAGGCCCAGTGGGTAGAGGTCGAGGGAGGATTAGTCATCTGTGTGTTCTTTTCAAGGACGCTGATGAAGAACTTCTCTCCAAAATCATTAACAGACTATTAATACGAAATTTAAATGAAACAGAGAACGGCCAGCACGCCTCTAGTATATTGGATCTACCTGGCAACATTCCCATCATCCCTTAAGCCACCCTTGGACAAAAGTGAAAGGAAAGAACATGCATCATCACTCTAACTCTGAAAAAAGGCGAGTTAGAGCTTCATTCTTAGTTTGTGACTCTGTGAAAAAGAATTAGCTGCTAATAGCAAGTGTGCTGAAGCTGGAAAGGAACACAGCACTTAAGGAACAGGCAGGTGTGCTGAATACCAGTGGACCCTACACAAACATCTAATTCTGTTTTGAAAGCTTAATATTAGTTTCTAGAATTTTATTTTCTGGTATAAACTCACCTGAAATGAAATTAGATTTTCTTCCCCTTCTTACTGGTTAAAATTTCCAGATTCTGCAGCATTTTCAGAAGACAAAATACCTAGGTTCTACTTATACTTTTACAACCTACTAGACAGATGACCTTGCCAACTTACCTGACCTCTGGATCTCAGTCTCTTTTAATCATGCCTCCCTCTGTCCTTCCATCCAACAATTTAGAAAAAGCCTTTCTACTCACATCACAGATACACTGGATTCTTAGACAGCCATTATTTTAAATGATTACACAAACCTGAAGTACTATACAAAGAGGAATTCTGTGCAATCAAAAAAACTCAAACTGACCACTATTTCTCCAAAAACTATCTTAAACATACCTTGTGTATTATGTAATAAAAATAACTAATAGTATTAAAATTACGTAAGATTCAGTACAAATCTATCATAAAATTGTCAACTCAGTTTTACTATTTTCAGTTTTCTATATTTTAAATCAAAGAATGGTTTACTATTCCTTTGTATTTTTTTAAGTAAGTTTAAGAAGGACAAGCAGGAGGTCGGCCCCGTGGTGTTGTGGTTAAGTCCGGCGCTCTCTGTTTCGGCAGCCCAGGTCCGCAGGTTCATATCCCGGGCGCAGGCCTACACTACTCATCAGCCATGCTGTGGTGGCGTCCCACATACAAAATAGAGGAAGATTGGCACAGATGTTAGCTCAGGGTGTATCTTCCTCAGCAAAAAAAAAAAGGAGAAGAAGAAGAACAAGCAGTGAAAGATGAAATGTCAGCTCACAAGAAGGAAGTGAAATGATGCACTAAAGAACTTTGCCACAAAGGCAGAGAGGAAATGAGAAAGAATTCCATAATTTGAAAAGTTATGGATATAACAAGTTTCTCTAGGAACCACAGGAAAATAAAAGTGATGAGTAAATTTTCTGTTTCTGTAAATCCTGACTGGATCATAATTTCTGTGAGTGGAAATTATATCAAAACACAAATCCGATCAAGTTAATCCCCCTTCAGAGGCTGTCTACTGCTCTCAGGATAAAGTCCATACTCTTAAACCTGGCACTCAAGGCCCTTCTTGTCTCATCTCTGCCAGGCCTCTTCCTCCTTCCCTCTCCTCCATTCCCCTCACCACCACTCCAGGCCTATTAAGCCACCTGCATTTTCCCAAATGTGCCAAGCTCCCTCTCTCACCTCTGGGCCTTTTTTCAAGCTATTCTCCCTGCCTCATACCCCACCAATCTCTTTGTCTAGCTATCTCATCCTTAGGTCTCAGCTAATTTCCTGCTTTGAATCCCCAAGAGTTTATGAGATGCCATTCTTACTACATTCCTACCTACCAATATTTCCCCCATGAGAGCACTAATCACACAGCAGTGTCAGTATCTGTCTGTCTTCCCCACGGGACTTTAAGTTTGTTCATGGTAGGGACTGTGTCTTGTTTCTCATTCCTTGATGTCTAGCTTATAGCAGCCTTTCAATAAATATTTGTTGAATATTTAAAGATTTTAAAAGAGAAGTGAATAACACATTGCCGGCTTTTGCATATTGTGGCCATAAAAAAATAACATAGACTAGGAAGTGGGTTGCATATTTGAATCAAGGTGCTAAGCAATTTGGACTCTTTCTCAAGAATTTCCAAAACTAAGTGTGGTTGCATAAGGTATTTCCTTTTCCAAGAAAGTAGAATCCTGCATTTATTTACTTCTTCCCATTCCTGCTACCAACCACTTTCATTTAGACCCTCAGTTCCTTTGCCCTCTCTTACTGCAAAACCCCTCTTCACAAGTAACCTTCAAGTTACAAGTCAGTCTCTCTATTCCTATATACGCTAACTTCTATTTTCAATTCTAATATACAAGGACTACCGTTTGAAAATAAGCTATGGCAGAGACAGCAGGTTACCTATGCAATATTGTTCCTTCCCTTTCTACTTCTGCAACAAAAGCCCAGTCTTATTTAGGGTAGTGCCACAGAGGCAGCTAAGTGTACTCTTCTACCTTTCCAGAATTTGCCATTAAATTGCAGCAGTGTGACCAGGTTCTGGCAAAGGAGTTTTGGGCAGAAGAAAGTAAGTCACTTCCTCTCGGCCCTTAAAACAGCATGTACAACTCCTAACAGCCAAATTAACCTGTAGGTAGAGTAGGCACAGTGCCTAGAGCCCACAATACTTTATGGGGCTGACAAACATATTTTAATTTCTTTTAAAATCAAGAAAAAAATGAACTTTAAGGTTAAAGTAAAAAACTTTAATATATAATATCAATATATTTCTCTTTATACCAACACAGTTGTAAAATATAATTTTTCATATTTTTTACAGAAGAAAGGGCCCACGAAGGCAAAAGTATGTAGGACCTCATGAAGCCTAGTTGTACCTGCTATCCTAGGGTCATGGGTCATATGAAATCCCACTATATCATTACTAAATTCCTCTTTACTTTAACCAGCTTGAGTTGGCTTCCATTGCATGCAACCAAATGATCTCGAAGACATTTACCCAATTAGGCTGTGAACTCCCAGCAGGCAGCAACTCTTAGAACAAGTCACCTCAGCACCAAGTACAATGCCATAGACACAGAAGTTACGTGACAAATATTTTTTGCTTAAAAATGACCATGTCACCCACTTTAAAGAAAAACATGAAAGCAATAGTCTTCACAAATTACTTAGAACTGTGTTTCCTTTCACTGTACTGAGCAGGCTAAATGCATAAAAGCTCTTCTTTGAGGTTTCTGCTTCTCAGAAAAAGTTGTTCCTTAAAACCTCAAAGGTCGACTGTAACGAAATCTAATACTGGCCCTAGCACCAACTTGTTTCATAACCTTGAGTAAGTCCCTTGATCAATCTGAGTCTCAATTTCTTCATTAGTATTCAACCAGACAAGTGGTTATTTTAACTAGTTAAAAGGTTATTTAACTAGATCAGAGTTAACTAGATCAAAGTTAACTAAACTTTGGCACCATTGATATTTTGGGCCAAATAATTCTTTGTTTTCTAGGGCTGTCTTGTGCATTGTAGGATGTTTAGGAGCATCCCTGGCTTCTACCCACTAGATGCCAGTAGCACACCCCGCAGCTGTGATGCTCAAGAATCTCCAGACCAAATGTTCTCTACGAGACAAAATCACCCCCAGTCGAGAACCACTGAACTAGATAATAAACTATTTCATATATTCACAGTATTCTGCAGTTCTTAAAACTTTTATGAACATTAACTTATTTGACCTTAACAACAACCCTAAGAAGTGGGTAGACCAGTGATGATTATCATTTCAAAGATGATGAATCTGAAGCTCAGAGATCATGCCAGCAAATTGTCGAGTTGGACAAAAACCCTCATCTTCTGATTCCTAGTTCTGCTTTCTCTTGTTATTCTGGCTATATCCTAGCTCCACCACTTACTAGCTGTTGAACCCTAAATAGCTTCCTTAACCTCTTTAAGCCTCCATTTCTCTACCTATCTATAAAATGGGGTTAATATATACCTATCTTGTATTATTATTATGAGGATTAAAAGAGATAATACACCTGAAGAAATTAGCACAGTGCCAGACCCATGGTAAATGCTTAATAATATTAATCATTATCACAAAGAAACAACTGGATATCATGTACTTTTGATTAGGTGTGAAATGGCATTGTGGTTGTTTTAAGAGAACTTATCATTATACAAAAAAAAAAAATCTTACGAAAATATGTATGGATAAAATGGTACAGTGCCTGGAATTTGCTTAAAATGAATCCTGAGGGGGGCCGGCCCAGTGGCGCAAGCGGTTAAGTGCACGCGCTCCGCTGCTGGCGGCCCGGGGTTCGCCGGTTCGGATCCCAGGCGCGCACTGACGCACCGCTTGGCAAGCCATGCTGTGGCGGCGTCCCATATAAAGTAGAGGAAGATGGGCAGAGATGTTAGCCCAGGACTGGTCTTCCTCAGCAAAAAAAGAAGAGGATTGGCAGATGTTAGCACAGGGCTGATCTCCTCACAAAAAAAAAAAAAAATGAATCCTGAGGAGTGGAGGGGGAGGGTCTGGAGGAGGTATATATGAAACAAGATTATTGAAGTTGGGTGATGGGTACATGGAAATACATAATACTATTATTATTTCTATTTTTTTCACTATTTAAATTTTCCAAATTTAAAGTTTAAAAACAATAAATTTTCTTAAAGTTGGCTATTATCTTTATTACATCATATCCCCAGGTCTCCTCTAACAGTCTGATATGTAACTAAAAGGGATTAAAACTGTCAAAAGCTCTATAAAATACTCCTATGATATGAAAAAAGTATATTGTTTACTCTTTACAAATTCAACTGTAAAATAAAAACTAATTTTTTATCCATGCTATTCCATGTTTATTGTCTTATACACTTTACTACTGGTAAGGTTTCCTTTGGAAAGAGTTAGAAAATTTTCCTTATAGGAAGATGCTTGCAGAAGAAATTTCCCAATTAGTTTCCAACTGGTAATAGTATAATGATTAAGAGAAGGGGCTCCAGAATGGGACAAAATGAATTCAAATTCCACCTCTTAGTAGATCTGATGCCTTATTTTCCCCATCAGTAAAATGGGGATAATAATAGCACCTTCTTTTATAGGGTTGTTCTGATGAAAACTTATGTAAAACACTAATGCCTGGCACAAATTAGGCAATCAATACATTTTAACTGTTATTATTATTACTTATTCTTTCTTAAAAGGACCTCTTGTTAGATTCTTCCAATAAAACTAATGTTAGCCCGGTATCATGACAGCGTAAAACATGAATATTTTCAGAGGCCAACAAGTAAATGAAGTGAAACAACAATATCTACCAGAAATACCGCCAGTTCCCTTATACATAAAAAAAAAAAGAAAAAAAATGTATTAAGGTCTTCCAAACTGAAAAGCCCATTCCCATTAACACCAACCAAAAAAAAGAAGGACCTGCATATCCCACCCTGGCTGAGGATACCACCTAGATGGGGTGGGATTGGTGAGGAAGCACTGAGCAACTTGGAACAAAAAAAACACTGGACCAGGGATCACAAGGCATGGGTTTTCCTGGAAGGCAGGATGGCATAGTTCTTGAAAAAAAGAGTCAATCCGTTTGAGTTCTAATCCACTTTCACCATGTACTAGCTATGAGAACTTGGGCCTGTTAAGCTCTCTAAGCCTGGGTTTCTTCACTTGTAAACTGCAGAGAATAAGAGTGCCTACCTCACACAGATTAATGTGAAGACTCAGTGACACCATGCAAATAAAAGCTAAACACAAGGCATAACACATACGAAATGTTAGTGATATTATTGGTCCTGACTCTGCTAGAATTCCAACTCTAATAACTCTTCAACCCCACTGAGACCTATTGATCCTGATCCTTTTTCACGAACCCTTAGGCCCTTCCACCCCATGTCTTCACTGCCCTCCCTTACGTCCATCTGTATAATCACTCCTTTGCCTTTCTCTTCATCATTCTTGCCTGGCAAAACTTCAACCCTCCTATCTAGTTGCTCTATTCCTTCACTCAGGCAGCTGAAAAAGGCAGGAGACAAACATTCAACCATGCTGACCAGACTCAATTTAAATTCATCACCACAGGACCGGCCCCGTGGCTTAGCGGTTAAGTGCACTGGCGGCCCAGGTTCGGATCCCGGGCGCGCACCGACGCACCGCTTCTCTGGCCATGCTGAGGCCGCGTCCCACATACAGCAACTAGAAGGATGTGCAGCTACGACATACAACTATCTACTGGGGCTTTGGGGGAAAAAATAAATAAATAAATAAAATTATTAAAAAAAAAAAAAAATTCATGACCACGGAGCCAGCCAGGTGGTGAAGCGGTTAAGTGCGCATGCTCTGCTTTGGTGGCCCAGGGTTCGCAGGTTCGGATCCTGGGTGCGCACCCACGCACTGCTCAAGCCATCCTGTGGCGGTATCCCATGTAAAGTGGAGGAAGATGGGCACGGATGTTAGCCCAAGGCCAATATTCCTCAGCAAAAAGAGGATTGGCATCGGATGTTAGCTCAGGGCTTATCTTCCTCACAAAAAAAAAATAAATAAATAAATAAATTTCATGACCACTAACATCAAGCGATGTCCAGCAATACTTCTAATTTCTGAAATCCAGTTTGTTACTCCTTCTCCTAGACCAGTGCTTCTCAAACTCTAATGTGTGTACTGTCCAATACAGTGGCCACTAGACACGTGACTATCTTTTTTTTCTTTTTTTTGGTGAGAAAGATTGGCCCTGAGCTAACACCCGTTGCCAATCTTCCACTTTTTGCTGAGGAATATTGGCCCTGAGCTAACATCCGTGCCCATCTTCCTCTATTTTGTATGTGGGATGCTGCCACAGCATGGCTTGACGAGCACTGTGCAGGTTCGGGCCCGGGATCCAAACCCACAAACCCTGGGCAGCTGAAGCAGAATGCACAAACTTAACCACCAGGCCACCAGGCTAGCCCCCAAATGAGACTATTTAATTTTAAAATTACATTAAAATTCAGTCCTTCAATTGCACTAGCCACATTTCAAGTGCTCAACAGCCACATGTAGCTAGTGGCTACCAAATTAGTGCAAATATAGAACATTTTCATCACTGCAGAAAGTTCTATTGACAGCAATGTCCTAGACAATTGTTTCATATCTTCTTCCCCCTCCTCAAACCTCCAACACTTCCTTCCCATCCTTATTTTTAGCTGATAATCTTGGTTCCCATTTCACTAAGAAAACAGAAGTGAACAGAAATTTCCACAGCCTTCCTCATCATGTCTATGGACCTACATGCATCTGTACCCAAATATTCTGCCTTCTTTCCTATTACTATAGATGAGCATGGTCCTTTTTAACCCTCCACTCATGCACATGATCTCATCCTCTCTATTCTATTCAGGAACGTCATTCCAGGGATTCTCTCTCTCTTTTGCAACAATTTTTCCTTTTTACAGGATAATTCCCATGAGCATACAAACATTGTATAATTTCTCCTGTCATAAAAAAAAAAAAAAAAAAAAAGCCCTATTTTGACCTTCATCTATTACCCCATTCTTCTGCTTTCCTTGATAGAATTTCTCAGGAGTTGTCCATACTCATTATCTCCAGTGCCTCTCTTCCCATTCTTCCTTGAACACACTTTTCAATCGGCAACCTACAGGGCCTTATATGACCTACATCCACCCACCAATCAACAACCCCACACACACACACAAACACACACACACACCATCATCTCCCCCCCCACCCCCCCAGCCCACCCCAGCTCACTGTCCTTTGGACATACAACCCTCCTTGCTTTTCACTCAAGCTGTTGCCTCTGCCTGGAAGTCTTTTCCTCCATACAGTTGCATGGCTTGTGCCCTTACCTCCTTCTTGCCACAACGCCACCTTCTCAGCAAAGCCTTTCTTGATCGCTCTTTTAAAACTGCAACTCTACCCTGCCCCACACTCCCTAGTCTCCTCTTCCAGGTCTACTTTTTTCTATAGCACTTATGGGCACCCGACATATTTTACCATATATTTTAGTATATAACCACCCACACACACACACGTAAACCCCATAAATGCAGATATTTTTGTCTGTTTTACCGGTAGGCGCTCAATAATTGTTTTGTTGAAAGGAAACATCAATGTTACATACTCCTCTCTCTCCAAACTGCTTTTAGCAACTTCAGTGAAATAACACACATAACACTAAGTAGTCTGTAAAGTTAAAGACATGGGCTCCTGGCTCATCAGCTAGCAAGAAAAGGCACATCCTCACAACAGCCACACCTTAAGCATGAGGGGCAATGCCTCCCCTTTCTTGAGAAAAGGATTTTTCTCTTCAGGACAGCGGCTACCACAAGGAACCCCTAAATTCTGGCAAAAGCAGATAGATCAGCCAGGTTCTAGGGCCCAGCCAAGCGGATTCTCTTCCCGCCAAAACTCACCGCCATGGCGCCGCCCAGCCGACTCGGCAAACCCACGACAGTGACCTCGGTGATCCCCCCTCAAAGGAGTGGTTACGACCTTTCCCCTCCCTCTTGGGGCAGTCAGGCCTCCCAAGACACTAAAGCACACGCTTCACACCTGATGAGGCAATCGCCGGGTCACTACTAACTACCGCCGGGTGCATCTCCTAGCCCTCCGGGGATTGTAGTTCCTACGCCAATAGAGCCCACGCCCAGCAGGTACCTATTGACTACAATTCCCAGAGAACAACGGGATACCGGATGTCTACCCGACAAGCCACTCAGAGGTGACAGCGGTAGTGACGTCAAGAGCATGTTGAACTACAAAGTCCATGGTGCAGTTCGGGGTCGCAGAGTGTCGCGAGGGCACCCCGGCAAAGGTGGAGTTCTCGGCCTGCAACCTTTTCACCCTGTGGAGCTGGTTTGGGTGTCTGTCAGGATAGCAGGATGCAAGGTTTATTAGTCTTCAGTGACTGAGGTGCTAATTATGGCTTGCCACTGTGCACAGATATTTATGACTGTCAGTGGCATTCAACAGTCCAGAATTTAGATATTTTATAACCATTTATTAACAATCTGCATTTTTAAGCCAGAGACTGGAAACCTTACCTGGTCCCCTTGCCAGGCTCAGACTATTTCAATTGTGCTGCCGTGCAAGGCTGAGCTGTCCCATGCGGTAGTCACTAGACACGTGACTATTTAAATTTAAATTAATTAAAATTAAATAAAATGTAAAATTCAGTTCTTCAGTTGCCCTAGCCACTTTTCAAGTGCTCCATAGTTCATGCGGCTAGTGGTTACTTATCATGGGACAGTCCAGATTTAGAACATTTCTATCATAGAAGAAAGATCTATTGAAAAGCACTGATCCAAGGCTTTTACTTTCTGGTGGTCAGATTACTCTCACATGTGTTCATTTATTAATTCAGTAAATATTCATTAAGCATCTGCACAGCACTTTGGAGGGGGGGAGGCGCCGGGGGAGTTGACCAGCCCCAAAGTGTGTCTTCTTAAAGGACTAAGGGGAAAAAAATTTTTTTAATAAAAATAAATTTAAAATTATATATATTTATTTATTTACATTTTTCGAGAACTAGATTTGAAATACAAATTTAATGATGGCCTAACACAATGCCTGGCACATGGTATACACTCAGAAAAAATTTATTGGATGAAAGGAAGGAAGTTAAGAAGGAACCTTAGGCTATGGAGAACCTACCAGTGGCTCTCCTACCCATGGGCTCTCACATATACAGATGCTCTCCCTCACTTTTAACACTCTCTTCCTTTAGCTACCAACCATTTAGACATCACTTTCTGACAGCCCAAGTCTGGGTTAAATGTCCCCTCCTAGATGTTCCCTGAAGCACCCTCTTCCTGCCACCCCTTTAGAAAATTTATCTCACTGAATTTTGATCACCTGTTTTTACGGCTAGACTGTAAGCTCCATGACAGCAGAGGCTGCCTAGCACAGTGTCTGGCACATAGTAGGTACCTTATAAATATTTACTGAATGAATGAAAGAATCCTCATCCTCCACAGCTCTTATAACTATGGTTATATTTTCCTGTTCCAGTTCTGCCCTAACCAGTACTATTTGTCATCTTTGATTCATCAGCTTCCAATCCACATGGGTAACTGAAATTATTCATACAAAAAATATTTTTTGAGCACTCCTGTGAACCTGACATAGAGCTAGGAGACAGTAGGGAACAAGACAGACATGGTCTCTGCCCTCATGGAGCTTACAGTCTAAAGGGCATGAGACATTAAAGAAGAAAATAAACAAGTAATTATGTGATTACAAATTATGAAAATTATGAAAAACCTACCTCAATGCCTCTAACTTCGTCTTTTTAAATTTTCCTATTTAAGTGACTAATATTCTTTTTTTTCAGGGGTCATTTGGATTCCACTCATTCAACAAAAATTTATTTAGTTTGTGCTATGTACAAGGCACTATCCTAGATGCTGGAGATAGGAAACTTGAACAAGGCAGATACAATCAACTCCTCCATAGAGCACACAGTCTGGTGGAAGAGGCAGACATTGAAGCAGTGAGAGGCCACGGCAGCATTTTTAGCAAGAAAGAGACCTGGTCCTGTTTGTGTTTTATAAAGATCATTCTGAAGAAGGATTGGAAGGGAGCAAAAGTGGAAGCAGGAGGCTATTGCAGTTGTCCAGGTGAGAGGTGGCGGTGGTGGCAGTCAAGGTGGGGAAAGAAAAACAGATTCAAGAGACATCTAGGCAATGAAATTTATTACAGCTTAGTAATATGGCTTTTTAATTGGGAATTATTGATTCTTTGCTATGCCGTGTGGAATAGCCTCTCAAGGTAAATGCAATTAGAAAGGTAGCAGAGTGGATAAGAGCTCAGGCTTTGAATAACACAGACTGAGTTCGTCATTTACTAGCTGGGTGACCTCGAGCAATTCGATTAACCACTCTATAAAATACGGGAATAATAGTAAATACCTCATAGGATTGCTATGAGGATTAAAGAAATAATATGTGTATAAACTATATATATGCCTGGCATATAGTAAGCACTTTAAAATGTCAGCTATTTTTATTATTATTTTAGGAAAATTGGTCTATAAACATTAGTCTGATTAACATAGAAAAAGCTTACCTGTGCCCCATAGTAATCTCAGTCCAGAAGGGAATTGTGAGCGCTTCTTTTGATTCTTGTATTCCACAGGCATACAGCAGCACTCAATGAATATGGTTGTCACTTCCCTACCCAATTAGACAACTTTTAATTTTTTTTTTTTTGTGGTGAGGAAGATCAGCCCTGAGCTAACATCCATGCCAATCCTCCTCTTTTTGCTGAGGAAGACGGGCCCTGAGCTAACATCTATTGCCAATCCTCCTCCTTTTTTTCACTTTTTCTCCCCAAGGCCCCAGTAGATAGTTGTATGACATAGTTGCACATCCTTCTAGTTGCTGTATGTGGGATGCCTCCTCAGCATGGCCGGACAAGCGGTGCATCGGTGCGCGCCCTGGATCTGAACCAGAGCTGCCAATAGCGGAGAGCTCGCACTTAACTGCTAAGCCACGGTGCCGGCCCCCACCTTTTGATTTTAAGTAGTTTTTTTTCCTATATTAGCATTCTACCTTTATTTTTACACTTCCTGAATGGTGAACAGATTTTTTTTTAATGACACAAGCAATGAGTATAAACAGAAGAACAAGAATCCTTCTAGGACATATGGGCTTAGCTGATCCTGGGGTTGCTCTATGTGTAACCTCTGACAGTTAGTTAATGGACAGCAGAGGAAGAGTGTGTGTGGTGGTTGTGCTCAGAGGCTTTGGAGTAAGATGCTTAGGTCTGAACTGAGGCTCTGTCCCATGCTAGCTCTGTTCCTTTAACCTTGGAACTCTGGGTCCTCACATGTAAAATGTGGATAATGATAATACCTACCTCTTAGGCTTGAGGTGAGAATAAAATGAGCTACACCAAGCAAGGGGATTAGCCCAATGCCTAGTTCCTAGTAAGTACTCAAGAAACATTAGGCTAAAAACAAAGAAAGAGAAGTGGAGAATACTGGAAGCCAGTTTGATTAGATGAGCTGTGGTCTGAATGTTTGTGTCCTCGAAAAATTCATATATTAAAATCCTAATGCCCATGTGATGGTATTAAGAGGTGGGGCCTTTGGGATGTGCTTAGGCCAGGAAGACGGAGCCCTTATGAATGGGATTAGTGCTCTTATAAAAGAGAACCCACAAGCTCCCCACCCACCTTCCATCTTGTGAGGCTAAAAAGAGAAGTGTGAGACCTGGGAGAGGGCCCTCAGACATCCAGCCTCCAGAACTGTGAGAAATAAATTTCTGTTGTTTACACGCCACTCAATTTGTGGTATTTTGTTATAGCAGCCCAAATGGACTAAGACAGTCATTTAATTAATGGAAATTATAAATCTGATTGACATGAGCTAGGAACAAGTAGCCATGCTGATTAGGGAGAATTTTATATTTAGACAAATGTAACCAAATTAGAGAAGTTGCACTTCTCAGGCACCAAAATTTTAAGAAACCCCTGTTGCCTAGATTACTCCTAAAGTGGTGATATTTGTAATTCTCAGGAATTAGAACTCATTCACTCATGCTGCTCCAAACTCAGGATCCACAAGCTTCAGCCTGCTATCTTGTCAACATTCCACAGAGCACTGCCAGCTGTGTCAAGGACTTATACGGGAAATGTGACACCTGAGTCATCAAAACACTGCTTGTGGTTCCTACATAGCCTACCTTTCCAAATTGCCACCACCATTACCATCGCCACTAGGGAGCAGTCCAAGGGTTCCTTATGATATGAAGGAAGGAAGGAAGGGGGTGGGAGAGGGAAGAAGGAGGAAAAGAAAAGAAGAGAGAAAGAAAAGGAGGGGAAAAAACAAAGAAATAGGTAAAGACAACCAGTCACATATTATTGAGGTTCCAATTTCAGTGACTATATTTTTTAAATTTATTTTCTGCATTTACGATGTTTAGGATTCCTATTTTTACAGTATCAGTGAAATTAGACTGATCTAAACTATGTAAATTGGGGGCACAACCAAGGTCTTACTCTTTTTTTTTTTAATTAATTGGTCAGGCTACCAATATCTTAGTAGCCAGAAGTCAGTATCTTCCTCTAGATGCTATTCCATATAGTGTCCAAGAGTGTGGGCTCCAGTGTCAGATTGTCTCATTTTCAATTATAGATATCCTCCCCTCTATTCCAAACTTGCTATGTGACCTTGGGCAAATCATTTGACCTGTCTGGGCCTATAATGTGGTGATAATAATAGTACTTTTTATCTAGTAATATTGTTGTGATGATCGTATTAGTCATTCATTAATATTTATTGAGCATCTATTATATGCCAGGTTTTGTTTTCAGCACTAAAGATATAATGTGAACAAGGAAGACAAAACCCTTGACCTCACGAAAATTTATACTCTAGGTAGGGTGGGGTAGAGAAAAAAATAAATGAAAAAGTTTCAGACCGTGAAAAATACTATGAAAAGCATAAAGCAGGATTATGTGATAGAGAATAACAAGAGGAGGAAAGTGGGATATTAATTTAGGTTGGATGGTTAAGGAAGACCTTCCTAAGGAGGTGATATTTGAGCTGACAAGAAAAAGTCAACCATACAAAGATGTGTGGAAAAGAGATCCAGGCAAAAGGACCAGTAAGTGCAAAGGCCCTGAGATGAGAAGGCGCTTGAAATATTTGAGAAACCAAAGATGCTTTGTCCTCACACCTCTCTTCTCAAACATCCAGCACCCTCTCCTCACATTCAACTGATGATTGCTTCTTAATTCACTGAAAATAAAGAACTTCCAGAACAGAACAATCAATAAAGAACTTCCATGAGTTCCTTTTACTACATCTACCATCATACCTCATTCATTAACATGTGCTCTTTTGGGCCAGCCCCGTGGCTTAGCGGTTAAGTGCACGTGCTCCGCTGCTGGTGGCCCGGGTTCGGATCCCGGGCGCGCACCGACGCACCGCTTCTCTGGCCATGCTGAGGCCGCGTCCCACATACAGTAACTAGAAGGATGTGCAGCTATGACATACAACTATCTACTGGGGCTTTCGGGGAAAAATAAATAAATAAATAAAATTAAAAAAAAATGTGCTCCATGAACAATCAGGGCTCCTCTTAAGATCTACACTCCATTTGTACACTGAATCCCATTGTCTTTCACGCTAAGATTTTACTCCTGCAGTTGCCCACCTTACCTCCCGTATCAGATTTTCTTTCTCTACTAGATCACACCCATCCGCATTTATACATATCTTCTAACCTAATGCAAGCAAGCAGACAAGCAACAGAAAAACAGAACAAAATGCAAACAAACCCTATCCTTTCTATCCCACAACTTCTAATAACTTCCTTGCTCTGCTCCCCTTTACAGTAAAACCCTTCAAAAGAACTGTCATCCTATCTCTAATTCCTCTCCGCCTTTTGTCTCCTGAACTCCTTTTTTTCCCCCCTTTTCTTCCCAAAGCCCCAGTAGATAGTTGTACGTCATAGTTGCACATCCCTCTAGTTGCTGTATGTGGGACGCCACCTCAGCATGGCCAGACAAGATGAGCGGTGCATCGGTGCGTGCCTGGGATCTGAATGTGGGCTGCCAGGAGCAGAGCCCATGCATTTAACCACTAAGCCACAGGGCTGGCCCCTCCTAAACTCTTTCCAATCAGGTGTTCACCCCCTCCACTCCACGGAATTGTCCAGGTCACCAACGACCTCCATGCTGCCAAATCCAGTGGTCAATTCCCTGTCCTCTTCTTACTTGATTCACAAACTGCATTTGACACAGTTGGAAACTCCATCTTTCCTGAGACACAGTTCTTCTCTCTCTGTTCTCCTCCTGCCTCACCAGGCATGCCTTCTCAGTTTACTGGATATTAGTCACCTTCCTTTTAAATAGGGGAATATCCTAATGGCCTAGCTTTCTAGATGTACTTACTGCCTAGATGATCTTATCCAGGCCTATGGTTTTAAACACAATTTACATGCTCATGAATCCCCAATTTTAACACCAGGCCCAATGTCTCTCATGATCTCCAGACTCAGATCCAACTGTCTGCTTGACAATCTGCACTTGGATTTTATTTTATTTTATTTTATTTATTTATTTACTTTTTCCCCCAAAGCCCCAGTAGATAGTTGTATGTCATAGCTGGACATCCTTCTAGTTGCTGTATGTGGGACGCGGCCTCAGCATGGCCAGAGAAGCGGTGCATCGGTGTGCACCTGAGATCCGAACCCGGGCCGCCAGCAGCGGAGTGCGCGCACTTAACCGCTAAGCCACGGGGCTGGCCCTGCACTTGGATTTTTATATTATCTATCATTTCTAACAAATTACCCCCAAAATTACTGGCTTAAAACAATAATCATTTATTATCTTTCACAGTTTCTGTAGGTGAGGAGTTTGGGAGCAACTTGACTAGGTGCTTCTGACTTGAGGACTTTCATAAGATTATAGTCAGATGGTGGCAAGGCTGCAGTCATCTGAAGGTTTGACTGGGGCCAGAAGATCTGCTTCTAACATGGCTCACTCACGAGGCTGGAAAGTTAGTCCTGGCTGTTGGTAAGAGGTCTCAGTTCCTCTCAACATGGGCTTCTCCACAGGGTGGGTTGAGTGTCTTGCGTCACGGCAACTGGCTTTCCCCAGATCAAGAGATCCAAGGTAGAAGCTACAATGCTTTTTAAGACGTAGACTTGGAAGTCAATGACAATCACTTCTAGTGTATTCTGTTGGTCACACAGAAAAGCCTTGATCCAATGGGGGATGAAAGTACACATGGATGTGAATACTAGGAGGTGAGGATCATTGTGGGCCGTCTTGGAGGCTGGCTACCACAATGTCTAATGTCTAAGACAATGCCTATGTCTAATTTATATCCAAAATTGAATTTGTGATCTACCAGCCATTCTCTAAATCTGCTCCTCTTTCATTTTCCCCATCTCAGGCCAGTTACTCAGACCATACACCTTGGTGTCATCCTTGATTCCTCTTTGTGTTTCATACTGACAACTAATCTGTCAGCAAAAATCATTGACTCTACCTTCAAAATATATCCAGAATCTAACTTCTTACTATCTCTTTCACTGCTAGTCTAGTCCAAACCACCATCATCTCTTGCTTGGATTATTGAGTCCTAACAGGTTTCCCTGCCTCCACTTTTGTCCCCTCCAGTCCAATGACCATAAGGCAGCTATAGTGATTCTGTCTAAAAAAAAAATAAAAAACTAGATCAGATGATTTTATTACCTGTTTGAAACCTTCAGTGTCTTCCAGTCTCCCTCAGAATAAAAATCCAAATTCCTTACCATGACCAACAAAGTCTGCCATGATCTGGCCTATAACTACCTCTCTAACCTCTTCTACCATCACCCTCCTCCTGGCTCCCACTGCTCCAGTCCTGTTGCTTCCCCCCTTTGCCAAGCCAGTTCCTGCCTCAGCATCTTTGCACTTCGCTGGAAAGCTCTTCTCCCAGATATCCACATGACTAACACCCTTTCTACCTCCAATCCTTCCCCATCACTCCCTATTCTCCTACTAAAATAGATTTCCAAGAGAATGCCTATTTTCTTCACTGCTGCATCCCCAGGGCCTGTAACAGTGCTTTGCCTATGATAGGTTTTCATCCCCACCCCCCAAAGCCCCAGTAGATAGTTGTACGTCATAGTTGCACATCCTTCTAGTTGCCGTATGTGGAACGTGGCCTCAGCATGGCCGGAGAAGCAGTGAGTTGGTGCGCGCCTGGATCCGAACCCGGGCCGCTAGCAGCGGAGCGCGCACACTTAACGGCTAAGCCACGGGGCCGGCCTGTGTGATAGGTTTTCAATCAACATTTCTTGAAAGAAAGAAAGGCTGAATGCAGGAACTGAAAGAGGCTAATCCATGCAAAGTTGCTTGGCAGAGTACCTGGCACAGAAGGAGTATGAGTTATTATTATTTGATCTGTTCAAATCCTAAGGGGCTTATTCAATCCAAAGAAGAGAGGTCAGTTCTCCTCTAATATCAGAGGGATAACCAGAGGGAACTGGAGTCTGGTCAGTCCACTACTGTTGTGTTTCCCTCTGCAAAAAAAAAAAAAAAAAAAAGTCACTACTGCAGTGGAGCTCTACACATTTCTCCTGGATGCTTTTCTAATCTGCAAGAATGTCAGACCTGGGTCCCCACACATGTCCAGTGGGAACCCATGAAGCCCTTGGAGAGTGGGGCAAGGACTATTTCCGGTATGTGCACACCCAGAGATGCCACTTTCAACCTTTTCTCCCTGTTGACACTGCTCTCAACGTGTGAAGCAACGTTTTTTTTTTTAATTGATAATGCAGAGAGAACTCTTGTACACTTTTCCCAATTTCCCCCAATGCTAATATTTGCAAAACTATAGTGTAAGGGCCGGCTCCGTGGCTTAGCGGTTAAGTGCGCGCACTCTGATGCTGGCAGCCCAGGTTCAGATCCCGGGCGCGCCCCAAGGCACCACTTCTCCGTCCAACCCGAGGCCGAGTCCCACGTACAGCAACTAGAAGGATGTGAACCTATGACATACAACTATCTACTGGGGCTTTGGGGGGAAAAAAATGAATAAATAAAATCTTTAAAAAAAAAAAACAAAACTATAGTGTAATATCACTATCAGAATATTGACATTGATACAAGCTTTATGTGTATTCATTTGTGCATGTTTGTGGTGTACATATATGTGTGTATATATGTGTATATATACACATAAATTAAATTCTATACAATGTTATCACCCCGTAGTTCCTGTATCCACCACCACAGTCAAGATACAGAACAGTTCCAATACCACAAGGATTCCTCATGTTGCCTTTAATAACTACTCCCACTTTCCCTCCATTCCCCCATCTCTATCTCTGTCCTCCACTCCTAAAATTATGTCATTTTCAAAATGTTATATAAATGGAACCATACCATATGTAACCTTTGGGGATTATTCTTGCTCAGCATAATTCATCCAAACTGTTGCATGTATCGATAGTTCCTTCCTTTTTATTGCTGAGTGGCATTCCCTGGTATGTATGTATCACAGTTTGTTTAACTGTTCACCTGTTTAAGGTCATCTGGGCTGATTCCAGTTTTTGGTTATTATAAATAAAGCTGCTAGCAACATTTGTATACAGCTTTTGTGTATGAACATAAGTTTCCATTTCTCTGGGATAAATGCCCAGGAGTGTAATTGTTGGGTCATATGGTAGTTGCATGTTTAGTTTTTAGAGAAAAATACCGAACTGTTTTTCAGAGTGGCTGTACCATTTACATTACCACCAGCAAAGTATGAATGATCCATTTTCTCTGCAACCTTATCGGCATTGTCAGTTTTTTTTTTTTAAGCAATTTTTGTAGGTAGGTATCATGAAGCAACTTTTTTTTTAATCCAAAATGTGTTTATTGAGATAGTTTCCCACTCATCTCAATTCAGGCTGCTTTTAGTGCTGCTTCTGTCTGAAGGAGCATCCTTCTGTAAGCCATGCTTTTCCTTCTGCAGGCTGGCAGAGGACAGTGGAGCAGCGTACACACAAAACTACTGTTTGTGCGTCGCTAAAGATGCTGGTGATTTTATACCATCCCGGGCATTTCACATCCATGAAGTAGGAATTGGGGCTGTGCACTAGGCACTTCTTCTTGTGTTTTCTCTTCTGTTCTGGAGAGGGATGAAGGAGATCCTTTGTGAGAGGCATGTGCTCATGGGGAAGTTGTCACCACCGGAGAAGTGAAGCAACTTAAAAAAAAAAAACCCATATAATATAGTTCTCCTAGGAAAACTCCTAGCCATGGTGTGGAGAATAAGGACAAAAAAAACCAAACAAACAAAAAAACAATTTGTGGGCATGATCTACTGATTCTGGAAGGCCTATCTACCTCTGTCAACACTCGTGTGAAATCACATCGTTAACAGTTCTTCCTGGTTGAAGCCCAGTTACCCTCAAGCAGAGAAAGGGAACTTGGCTTAAACAAGAATGGTTTAGATGTCTGTTCTTCTTGTAGTCACTCTCTTTTCAGTGGCTTATGTTAATGATTTCTCTTTTCTTAGATAAATTAGCATCTCTTTCTCTCTCCTCCCGTGAAGATAAAACTGAGAGAAAAGTCAATCTTTGTTAAGTATCCATTTTAACATCCACCTTAACTAAGGAAAGAACATTTATTTAAAATCAGTCTCGCTCTCTATTATTCAAGAACAGTGCCTAATAGATAGTAATGGGCTCAATACATACTTGAATGGATTTTGAATGAACTACATAGTTTATATTTCAGTGTTTGCTAGTGAGATGATTAAGTGAAGGTTATAGGTGTGGGCTTTGAAGTCAAACACACATGGTCAAGGCTGAGCCTTTCCACTCATTAGCTTCATGACCTCTCTGGGATGCACTTTTCTTGTCTATGAATATTGTTTACTATATAGGGGTATTGTGAGGATGAGAGGCAACAATACACCGAATTATTTAGCATAGGGCCAGCGCAGAGTATGTACTCAACAGCTTTGGTTGATTATTATTTCCAATGCCTGACTGTTATACCACCAGAATCTGAGCTCCCAAAGGATATAACTTTTCAAACTTTTGTCTCTGCCCCAGACCAGAGCACAGAATCTGACACTTGGTAACCAGCACTCAGTGTAAGTGTGTTGAATTAATGCACGTGAGTACGCATTGCATTCAGGGTAGCCTAATAATTGTACAGCTGAAATCAGTGCCTCATTCATTCATGGACTGCAGGTGAATCCGTTCTATGCATACAATGGACGCTACTGATTAAAGTATATGAAAAATTCTGGGCCATGGCTACTGACCAAATCTGAACCAGGCATGGGAGTGGGACCAACTATATGTATCCCACTTTCACTTCTGGAAAAGCAACTCGTCTACAGATGCTACTTTCTCACGATACAGTTTGGGGTTCAATACCTACATTCAAAGCAGTAGTTGTAATATACATAATGTATTCAATTTAGAAAAGTAATATAATAACATCACAATTTGAAAAACAGAAAAAAAGGAAAAAAATTATCCAGGGGTCCCAAACCCAAATATTACTACCGTAATCATGTCTGTTCTACCCCCGGTAATGTGCTTGGTTCAATGATGCCCCTGGTCACTAGGAAACCAGTATCTCAGCATCCTCACCTCTGAAATAAGGCCTGCAAAATTTGTTCTATAAATACATTTGAGGATACATGCAGAGGAGTGATTCACTGTGAAAAAGGCAACTCCTGTTCCATTTCCATCATACTACCAAGTTCTATTTCCATCATACTACCAAGTTCTTGCCTCCTTAGGCCCAATCAAATCACTTTTACATCTCTTTTTAAAATTTCTGTCATTTTGGGGTAACACTTCATCTCCTTAGGGAAAAGAATTGAAGGAAAAATGTGGATAAGCATAAAGGAAGAAGGAAAGGAGGAGAGAGGGACGAAGAGGCAACAGCTGGATATGAGAAAGCTCTGGGCTTACTGTCAGAAGATCTGGATGCTGCTCTGCTCCATCTACAGACGTGTGATTCTCAGTAAACCACTCAGTCTCTCTGGGCTTTTTTCCTCATTTGCAAAGTTGGGGAGGAGGTGTCAGTGAAGAAGGTTTGTTAGATGATTTCTAAGTGCATTTCACTTTTATTAGTTTTTGTAAGGGGTCCACAAACTGCAGCCAGCAAGCTAAATCCTGTTGGCACCTGTTTCTGTACACCTTTGAGGTAACAATGGCTTTTACACTTTCAAATGGTTGGGAAAAAAAATCAAGAGGATAGTATGTCGCAACATGTGAAAATTATCTAAAGTTGAAAATTTCATATAAGTTTTATTGGAACACAGCCACAATCATTCCTTTACATATGGCCAGTTTCATGCCAAGAGGTTGGAGTTGAGTAGTTGCCAGGGATCTCTCATGGCCCACAAAACCAAAAATATTTACTATCTAGCCCTTTACAGAAAAAGTTTGCCTACACCTGCTCTATATATATATAATATAGTATACAAGCTTATTTTGGGTTGACCTATCTCTTTTATGTGAAGTGTGTGCTCATCAAGTTTTTCAAAATATTATTATAATGCACAATCCTATAAACCGTTCAGCTTTCTAACAGGAGGGACTGTTTGTTTTGCTCACCATTGGAATCCTAGTGCCTTCCACAGTACTGGCATATAGCAGGTGCTCAGTATTTGTTGTTGAATAAACATTCTAACACCAGTGCCAAACGCCAGTAATTTCAAAACTCCAAAAGGGATTTCTCATCTAGTACAAACTATGTTGCCTATTTCGGTAATTTAAATTTTTTAAAAATTATTTTTAAAAACTTTTTTGCTGACCAAAATTCTCCCTGGCGGAAAAAAACTCCCCCCAAAACCAAAACATTGAATTTTAAATATGCAATGAAAAGAGAATTAACAAAAATATATTGGAATCGATTTTCTTCCTAAATAAAGCACATATTAAAAATACGGTAAAATTGAAATGGCCTCAGCCTCTTACATCCGTGCGCCACGTTTTAGAAATAAGGATTATTGGAGTCCACGGCATGGTTTTCAGAAACATTCTGCGTAATTTAAGCATAGCGGCAAAAAATACAACCATGTGTGCCGAGCAAAACGAGTGTGTAAGGAAAAAAAGTAAAATTTTGCATTCTGTGCAATGTGTCGAACGTGAACGTACTGCACGTTGTGTTGCAGATTTACTACAGCTGAGTCATTTCGGGACACGAGTATGTGTTTCCAGGAAAAACGAGAGGAAGGAACCAGACTGAGGGGCTCGCCGGGTTCCCCCAGACACTCGCAGCAGCAGACACCGGTATTCCGCGGCGGGCGGCAGCGTGGTCAAAAAAGGCGCCGCGGCCCCTTTAACAGGCACAGCACCTTCTCCAAGATACCATCTTGCACTAGGAGTTCACGTAAGCTCTCCACCTACCTTGCTATATCCCTCCTCCTTAACTGGGTACGACCGGCCGGCGGGGCGAGCGAGCCTTTTCATTGGCTTTGTGCGCACGGCCCTCTCTCTTCTATTGGTTCTTGCTCCTGCCACTCGACGCTATCTCCCGCCCGCCTGAGCCGTCGTTTTAGGTTGAGTGAGGGCTCTTGGGTTAGTTCCTGTTAGGCCCCGGCTGGGGGAGTAGGTTGAAGTCGCCTAAGATGCCCGGTGGGCTGGGACACGCTGAGCTGTGAAGAGGGCGTGAGGAGGGGCGAGGGAAGACCCGCAGCAGGCCTAAACAAGAGCGGCGGCCGAGCCCGCCTTCCCTGCACCATGCTTATAGAGGATGTGGATGCCCTCAAGTCCTGGCTGGCCAAGTTACTGGAGCCTATGTGAGTGAGCCAGGCTGGGCCGGGGCCGGCGAACGTAGGCGTTGGGGGCCCGCGGGGGCGTGGGGGGAGGGGAGGCGGCGAGGGGAGGGCGGAGCGGCGCGGCCGCGGTCCGGAGGTCCCGGCGACGTCTTTCTAGTACTATCACCATTGTGGGGCGGTGGGGGGGGGGGCGGGGGGGAGCAAGGGGCGCAGAGGCGGTGTGGCTTTGGGACCCGGGAGTCGGGGGGGCCCTAAGACGGCGAGGGCTTTTTGACTGTAAATACTGGGGTGCTGGAAGGGGTAGCAGTTAATAGTGAGGGAATTTAAAACATCGCTGTTTGAGAACTGAGAGAGAAAGCAGGGCTATCGAGGGATTTTTAAATGTGATTATTGGGATTTTGAAGGGAGTAGCAGGGTATCGAGAGCTTTACAAACAGTGTTATTCCGAGACTACAAGATCTGGAAGCGAGAGTATCGAGGGCCTTCTACAAACATGAGGGCAGAAGGGGATTGTAGGGACCTTGAGGGCTTGATAGCGATTGTTGATGAGCACTCAGGGTTCAAGAATATTGAAGGATTTGGGGAAAAAAGGGGTATTGTTGAAGGGGATGTGTGGGCGTTGAAGTGTTTTAGGAATTATTGGGGAGCTGATAAGTATGATACCAAGGATATTAAGGGATTCTAAAATGTTGAGAAGTTGGTAATGCTGGGAGAACTGATGACTTAAATACCGTTAGGGGTTGGGAAAAAAATTTGAAATTTTTATACGTCTGGGGATTAAAAGAGCTACCTTGGTATCTAATGTGTGTTATTGGAGGAGGGACTGAAAAGGATATACATATTTGTAGCATCGCGGGATTTTTAGGTACAGATATTGGAGGAATAAAAAGTGTAGTGGAATGAGTTTTGTAAATGCTACTGAAAGATTGAGAGGGCAACTGAAGATATTAGGCTTTAGGATTATTGTTGAGGGACTGAAAAGAATGAGAGGGGCTGGTTTTTTTAATATTTTCGGTAGTATTAGTTGTAGAAATATTGGGACGCTTGAAAGGAATAGCAGAAGTATCAACTTTTTTTTGGTTTTATAACCATTTTAAAGGGGGTAGGATTGTGGAGTGTTTATTTGGGACACTAGGGTATAGCTAGTCTCTGAAACATATCTCCCAGAGGGAAGAGAGGGAAGGCTGGCGGGAGGGGGTGGAGAGAGATGATATCTTTAAGCCTGTTGGGAAAGAAAGCATGGAAGGGGAAGGGATCATTTCCTGCCCCCTCCTCATTTCTGCTTCTTACTTATTCTCCTACTGGAGGTGAAGGCTTTCTGGCTGCAAGAAAAGGGGTAGAGAAGAGATGGGCAGGCTTTGATTCATTAGATCAGATCGCTTTAGAGGAAAAATTGAGTTTTTCAGAGGTGGAAATAAGGGGTAGTTTGGGAGCTGTGGAGGTATGGTCAAGTTGGGGCTGTTGGGAGACAGCTACTTCCTGTTCCCTGTTTATCTATTTCCTGGTCCTCCTGACAAATCTTAACTTACTTTTGTTGTTTTGCTGCTTTGGTTTCTTGGGGTGGGATGGTAACAGGTAGGAAGACAGTCATCTGTGTGTAGTCCAGTGTGTCAGTCTTGTGAAGGTAGGATGGGTAAGAGAGGCAGCATTGGGGGAATTCTGATGTCTGAAGTGGTACTTGCATTCTGAGGATGAGGAGTATGTGAGTAGAGCACACGTATGAATAAATGTACACTAAGGGCTTCTGAGTTTTACATTAGTGATGGTTTAGTTAAAGTGAAAATGACTTCTGGAGACACTTCAAAGTTTTTTAGAAGAATATGGACCTCATGAGTATGCATCATACTTTTTCTACAATAAAAAGTTTTGGAGCACAAAGATGGAGTTGGATTGTGAGGAAGGTGGGAACTAATGAAATAGATTTAGTGAAATTGACCATATATGGAAAAGGCTGAAAAAAGAAAAATGTCTGTGTTTAAAAAATTCCTTACCTTAATGTTATTTAACATTTTTTTAAAAAACCTTATCCCTTGATTTTGTACACCTGCTCTGCTATTCCTGTTGCCTTTTTAAAATTTTTTTGGTGACAGTTTTCTATACAAGCTCTGATTTTGTTGGTTGGGAGAGATCCTTTTAAAAGTATTAAATGTGTATTTTATGTCTTGGGTTGAAGGTGACAAGTTTTAACATTATAGTTAATTGCTTTTTTTTTCCCAAAGCTCTCTAAAATATTTTACTCTGGGTAGTGTTTGTTTTGTTTTTGTTTTTTATTTTAGCTAAGGAAGATTCGCCCTGAGCTAACATCTATGCTAGTCTTTGTCTGTTTTGTATGTGGATCACCGCCACCCCATGGCTGCTGGCAAGTGGTGTAGGTCCGCACATGGGAACTGAACCTGGGCTGCCGAAGTGGAGCATGCGGAACTTAACCACTAGGCCACGGGGTTGGCCTCTGGGTAGTGCTTTTTGATTTTTTTCTTTTTCTTTCTTTTTTTATTTTGTGAGGAAGATCAGCCTTCAGCTAACATCCATGCCAATCCTCCTCTTTTTGCTGAGGAAGACCAGCTCTGAGCTAACATCTGTTGCCAATCCCCCCCCTTTTTTTCCCTTTTTCTCCCCAAAGCCCCAGTAGACAGTTGTATGTCATAGTTGCACATCCTTCTAGTTGCTGTATGGGACGCCGCCTCAGCATGGCCGGAGAAGCAGTGCGTCACTGCGTGCCCGGGATCCGAACCCCGGGCCGCCAGTGCGCACAGTTAACCGCTAAGCCCCAGGGCCGGCCCCTGATTTTTTTCTTAATGTCAAAACTTAGTTTGGATAGGAACTTAAACCTCCTAAGGATGTTTTTCACTAGGCTTTTTGGGCTGTTTGTACTGATACGTGTTCATAGATATTCTGTAATTTTCGTGGGTAAAAATTATCTTTCATAATGATTGAATTTAGATTCCCCCTTTGTTTTGAGTTGTATGTTCAACTTAAAGCACACATCATGCTTCTTTTCTTTTTTTAAAATTTTTGTTACTTTTTTAGGGCTTAAAAAGATCTAAAATCACTACTTAGGCTTTAGTAGTATAGATGGCTTTCCCAGAACTACAAAATAAAAATACTTACTTTTAACTCTCATAAATAATGGTTTTGAATGGAAGTGTTAATAAGAAATAGTAAATGCAAATGCAGATATCACATACATCTTCATTCTTTGTATGTTGTCATGAGAGATTATTTTTTGTTTGTTTAGACATCCTAAAATGTAATAAATGATATGCTAAAGTGGATTGTATTTGTAAATTTACTTTTTGCATATTCCAGACTCAAGAAAATTTTCATGGCAGATTGGCATGTTGCTGCAACATAGCATTTCAGAGCAGTTGTTAGGCTTTCAGATAATGTAGTTGCAGTGGATAAGTTGGAATCATATTGTGGCTGTGCATATGATTTCCTATTGCACTTTCTTATTTAGCTTAATTTACAGTTAACTAAATTTATAACATTTTTTAATTTTTAGGACTTTTCAAGCATGTTACATCTTGTCACTGGTGAAACAAAGGCATGTAATGGGATATTTCTAAACCAATCCAGTTTACACGTGATTATTCCCTTTAGACAAATTTAGAAATATCAGGTGCTCTTTAAAGCTTATCTGTTACTTTGCACTCCTTTTGTAGACGTGAGACATATCTATTACTTTTCCTAGAGAGAAGGCAGAAGGAGAGAGCCTGGAAGAAATGACTCCTTCACTGGCTGGGAAAAACCTGGTACCATTTTTGTTGGCAGTGCAGTAAAGGGGAGAGAAGCCATCTTAGTCAAGAAGTTTATATGGTATTTTTTTTCCTGCTGCTTCATGAACAGACTGAATTCACAGATCTGTTTGGGGTCCTCATCTTTCCTCACTTTCAGAATATCCTAGATATCCTAGTTATAGAGACTTTGTAGGGATTATGCACAATTAGGAGATGTCATGGTTTCTTTCTGTCAGAATAACTGCTCATTTTAAGTATGTGAACCCGTTAAAAGTAAGGTTCTAAGTAAATCTAGGGATAGATGAATCACTGAAGAAATTTCTACAAGTTTAGAAAAAGTCCAGGCAAACATTTTTCTATAACAAATGTGTTGCTACCAAAAAATGTTGTCTTTAATGATAATGTTTTAAGTTATTTATATTATATATATTAAATATATGTAAACATATATAATTCACTGCTGCTTGTTTGGCTTATTGTAAGAATTTGTCTTGGTATATGTTTTACAAAGAGTGATGGAGTTTGTAATACTTTTTTGGACAGTTGCATCCATCCGTCTGTCTATTCTGGTAGAGCATCGTTATGTGAATTGGAGCATTTAGTTTCTAGTTCTGTATTTATCTCAGATTCTCTGTGTGACTTTGGAGATATTGTCTAACCTTTTTCTATGAAATAGAGTTAATTATATTAGCCTTTTACCTACCTCACAAATATATGAATATTAATGATACAGACTATAAAAAGTGCTTTCTGTACCTCAGAAACATTAAATGAAATTTTATGGCTTTTGAAACATGAAAATATATTAAACCTTTTCTGCAAAAATATTTTACTTACTAATGTTAAGCATCACTGCCACTTACAAGATAATAATCAGTCTAGTGCATGACAGAGCTGGAGTCTCATTGCAGGCCCTATAGGCAGGAACAGGAATTGCTGGTGAAGGCCGTAGACTTGATGTGCAGTTTTAAGTTCAGGACATATCGAGGTCTTTTTAAGTACGCTGGGAAATTGGCTATGTTGTCATTTCTGATTATGATGGAAAAGGCAGCAATAAGGTTCATCAACGGAGATCATTTTATTGGTTCAGTGGTCATGGGGGTATAGTTGGTTCAACTATAGAGTTTACATGCTGCTATAGGTTTGCAATCCTTATCGTGTTAAACTCTTACTAGTAATCTTTGCAGTTGCTCAAATGGGAGGAAAAATCATCACCTAGCAGCTGTTAGACCTGACCTCCCTGATAAATAAACTACTAGGGTGAAATGAGTCTTTTGGAGGTATGTTCTTAAGATTGAGAAGTACTGATATTTTCCTAAAGTGTACGTAGTGGCCTCAAAGAATTAGTGTGCCTCTTAAGTGCTGTGGGACTTGTTAAGGAAACCACTCACTGTTTCATAGAGAAGGACTTATTTTGACCAGAGGACTTTTTGGCAAGTTTTAGTATACTAAGTTAAGAACATATTTGTTCTGCGTCCTTTGGTCTGCCTCCTAAATATGTCTGACTTCATTTCTTCCTGGCCCAGTTGCTATAGGCTAGAAGCCAGAAGTTGAGCTTTTATAGCCCTATGTTTCCTACCACTATCTTGTCTCATCCTCTTACAGTGTTGTTACTTAGTTGGTTATTAATCTCTTTTTTTAATCTCTTTTTAACCATTGTTATTTTGTGCTGTAATTATTTGTTTTCATATCCCTCTCTTGGTCATGTGACTGCAGGGCAAGGTCTGTCTAACTCAAAGTAATTCCATTACCAAGCAAGATGCTTGGCACTTAGTAAACACTCAGTAAATGTTTAAATGAATCAGTGTGCTCATCTGTATATTCAGGTTGGTCAACAATCAGAAAAGTAAGATTTTTTTTAATTGTCTAAATTTCTGGATATGCTTAGCTAGTGGCTACTGCTGTGGGAGCAATAGTGTTAACAGGTTCTTATATTCACTTATACTCTTTGATTTAATCTGCTTAGATTTTATTTATTTTTCTAGTACTGCCTTATCAAAGGAATAATCTGAACACAGATCAGGGTCATAACTTTTTGTTTTTTTATTTACTTCTTTTTTATAAAATAGAAACGTTATTGCATTAGAGAAAGTATAGACAGGAGGAAAAAGAATAAAATTGTGTATACTTCCAGTTTCTTTTCTGTGTGTGAACTTTCATGTAGCTGTCATCAGACTCAAATGTAAAAGTTTTTATCCTGATTTCTCGAATTCACATTACATTAGAAGCATTTTTCATATTTTTTGTATTGTTTTTATAACCATCACTTTGCCTAATGTTTCATAAACATTCAGCAATAAGAATGGTTACCTTTACTTTTTCTATTAAAAATAATGCTGTTTTTACACAATAAATATATATATTTTTAGTGTTTCTTAGGTACCAGTAGTATTTTCTATATTTGGCTTTTTTTCTTGAGGCTAGTTTCTCATAAGTACAACTACTACTCAAAGAATATGAACATTTTTAATGGCTGTTGATAAACATTAAAATCAGGGTTTTTTTTTTCCTGTGGCCCAGTAGCATATTTGTTAATTGTCTTGCCTCTGAAACAAAAATCACACTAAGGTAGAACATGAAATTGAGCCCATATTCAGAAACATGTAGATTTTTCTGCAAGTGGAAAAGATTTAAGTAGTGGATTTTTCCTAAAACAAATAGACTGTAATGGTTTTTTGCTAGTGTTTCTTGGCTTGGGGCCTAAGGCAAGGAAGGACCTTTACTCTTTGGTCTTGGGATTGGGTATATGTCTGAAATCTGTAAAGCTAATGTGCCAGCTCAGCAGATGTCATCTACCTGCAATGGAGCTTTCATTAAGGAGGAAAAAGACAAATATGAGGTTTATATAGATGAGACATTTTCAGAGCAATATTTCTGTTAACTTGCCCTGATAAAAATTCATTGTAATTGATTTTTGTTTTTTGAATAACTTAGAAGATAGATAATGGAAGCATGTTCTTAGAATATTTTGCAAAATTTGAATTTTAAGGAGTCCTCATATTTGTAACTTGCATTAAACTTTAGGAAATTTCTTTTGTTGGTTATTTTATTTATTTATTTATTTATTTATTTTTTTGTGAGGAAGATCAGCCCTGAGCTAACATCCATGCTAATCTCCTCTTTTTGCTGAGGAAGACCGGCTCTGAGCTAACATCTATTGCCAATCCTCCTCCTTTTTTTTCCCCCAAAGCCCCAGTAGATAGTTGTATGTCATAGTTGCACATCCTTCTAGTTGCCGTATGTGGGTTGAGGCCTCAGCATGGCTGGAGAATCGGTGTGTCGGTGCGTGCCCGGGATCCGAACCTGGGCCGCCAGTAGCGGAGCGCGAGCACTTAACCGCTAAGCCATGGGGCCGGCCCCATTGTTGGTTATTTTAACTGCAAGGTAACTATTGGTTGAGACTTAGAATATATTAATTTGTCGTGCAGATCATTAGAAAAGTGTAAATGATGTGAAATAGATTTTACTAGTGTGGCGTTGTAGCTGAGTTTTAGTTCTGCAGGTGTGCTGTCTGCCTGATCTTAAGTGGATCTCTTAATTTGTCTTTATATATTTAGAAATTTAGATATCAATAAAGTGAATAATAATTCTTTGATTATGCTGTTAAGGGCTTTTAAAGACTTTGTAATGGAATAGTAATTTTAGATGGGTATTATTACTTTTTCTAATCTCTTTGTTATAACAGAAGCCCCTTTTTGTCTAGAAACGTGTGTATTTAACATAGACATGGATCCACAATTTTAAAATCTCTTTTATTCCGAAATATGCTTGTCTCTATAGTTAAGCAAAAATGAATTTCCATAAACTTTGATTACAAATAAATAGCTAAAAGGTTTTAGATGTTCTTCTTGGGTACTACTTCTTGAGTAAGAGAATCCCAAAAAGTAGTAGATCTGTTGTAATCTATCAAGGATCTTAGTCGTGCTCAGATTTTTGTGACACACTTCTGGAAGTCTTGTTGGGCTGCTGTTAGCATTGGTACCATAGCTACTACAATATTGTAATTGTCAGTTTTTAAAGTTTATATATTAAGGGGTGATGAAAGACTAAATAAGAACAATCATAAAGGTACGGAAAATTACAGCATAAGACTCCTCAACGTATTTAAGTTTCCTCATTCAATTGGTGTGACTTACTATTTCAGACTGGCAGTTGCCTTCATAGCACACTTTATGGATATGTACTAGGAGCTGTTAAATTTAAATGGTCCCATTCCTTTAACTGTTACACACTTTTGTATTTGTTGCAGAATTCTAACTATCAGTTACTAACGATCACTTGTTCGCTCACATAAAACAAATATTTAGCATCTGTGGTCACTCTCTTTTCTTAGTGTCTAGTCTTTTTCTATTCTTTTACCTTCTCATAACTTTTTTTTTTTTTAAAGATTTTATTTATTTATTATTTTTCCCCCAAAGCCCCAGTAGATAGTTGTATGTCATAGCTGCACATCCTTCTAGTTGCTGTACGTGGGACGCGGCCTCAGCATGGCCGGAGAAGCGGTGCGTCAGTGCGCGCCCGGGATCCGAACCTGGGCCGCCAGCAGTAGAGCGTGCGCGCTTAACCGCTAAGCCACGGGGCCAGCCCTTCTCATAACTTTTCATCTTGCATTTTAACCATCACATCAAAATGTGTTTCATCAGAAGCAGCCTAACTCTGCCTTTGTTTTTCAGAGTCTGAATACTTAATATGTATAAGACATCTGGGTTTGTTTAACCCACCTTATTTATCTAGTAATCTGAATGTTTTGCGTGTTTCTCACTAGAAGCCTCATATCCTTACCCAGCATTTTACCTGTCAGGTCATGAGACTCCTGGAAGGTTCTCATAACACCAGAGAAATTAATATTACTTCTATCTGCCATTCTTACTTATTTTAAAAAATCCTTTTCTTTCTATGTTTAGAATATCGTCCTTATCCAGGATCTGAACTTTCTAAGTAAAGGTATAAAAGTGATTTTTTTCCCCCTCTCCTCTCCATTTGACTGTTGATTAGAACTATTCTGATCAAATATCTTACTGTTCTCAGGAGTGAAATTGAGTATACTTACACATTTCTATTTTAAGGTGTCCATGGAATAGCCAGGGTGGGTAATAATATTTTTTGAAGGTGGAAATGCTGCGTATCCATTTTAGAATTGAGCAATTGGATTTACTAAGGTAATCATAATTCTCTAAAATGTAATTTATATTTTTTACTTAAGAAAAGTCCGGGCTTTCTTTAAAATTGCATGTTTTTATTAATATGTAACTCATCATCTTTGACGCTAATACTCTCTCCTAGTGCACTTTGACCCTTGCCCATCATTTTTTTTTATTAGCTCTGAGTTTTGTAAAATTGACAGTCATTGAAATTTGCTCTCTTAGAATTTGGTGCGTAAATGTGCATAGATGTTTAAAGAACCAGGCTTTTCTACAACAATGTTAATATTAGCGATGAAAAAAATTCTATTTTATTTAGTTATGAACTTTATTTATTTATTTATTTTTATAATTTTATTTATTTTTACCCCCAAAGCCCCAGTAGATAGTTGTATGTCATAGCTGCACTTCCTTCTAGTTGCTGTATGTGGGACCTCAGCATGGCCGGAGAAGCAGTGCGTTGGTGCGCGCCCGGGACCCGAACCGGGGCCGCCAGCAGCGGAGCGCGCACACTTAACCACTAAGCCACGGGGCCGGCCCTAGTTATGAACTTTAAAAATACAGACTAGAAGGAAGTAAAGGTGCTGGTGCTTGCTTTTTCTTTTGTTTTCTAATCTCATAAAGTTGTTGGAAATCTGATTGATAATCTTGAGCTGAAAGTTTTTAATTTTCTGGTTGGCAGTGGAGGCTAAAGAGTTATAGAACAAGATTAGTTAGATTTCAATAATGTTTTCTAGGGATATGATCACTTTGCTTGCATAATGATTTTATTTACTATCATTCTGAATTTTTTCATTTTACCTTCACAACAACCCTATGAAGCCACAAAGGATATGTGTTACTTAAATGTACATTCATGGGGAAAATAGAATATAAAAATACATATATATGTATTTTGTACAACATGAAAACTTTCAGTTTCATATAATACAGATAAATGTTAAGTCTGGCGGATTGCTTTATGTCAGGAGTTGGCAACTCAAGGATCATGTGTTGCCCTGGCATAGGAGATGATTTTGAATGTCAAAGTCAGGTTCCTACCGACCAGAAAAAAAGTGTGAAGTAGGTAAAGGTTATCTCTGCTGCCCTTCCACCACTTCTCTTATCCTTTCTGTTCTAACTCACAGGTCTTTTCTTCCTTGCTTATAGCTGCTAGAGCATTTGCTAGTACTATTTAAGGTGCCATCCTTCTTGTGTTCTCACTTTTTAAAAAGATCCTTAAGATACTCACTGAGAAGATTAGCAGTGGAATTGATCACCATTTTTGGATGCTGATACCTGGGGTTATAGGGAATGAGGAAAGCTGTCTCATCACTTCCTCTGCTTCTTCCTCATTGGTGACATGGAATAGACAGTCCCTGAGGATATTGACAGTGCTTCTGCAGGCTGGGAGTCAGTCTGCAACTTAAGGGTCAGTTGGCACCCTTTCCCTCTTACCATTGAGAGAGCAAATACATGTAGATTTGGTCCAGAATTCTGGGTATGATTAGAACATTGAAAATAGGAGACAAATTATTTTATAAAAATAAGCAGAAAAGGAAGATCTTACTTGTACTGTGTATATGCTGTTTGTTTTAATAGTCACCTGTGTTTGCAGTCACTTTTTTTGTGTGTGTGAGGAAGATTAGCCCTGAGCTAGCATCCGATGCCAATCCTCCTCTTTTTGCTGAGGAAGACTGGCCCTGGGCTAACATCCGTGTCCATCCTCCTCTACTTTATATGGGATGCCGCCACAGCATGGCTTGACAAGTGGTGTGTTGGTTCATGCCTGGGATCTGAACCTGCGAACCCCGGGCTGCTGCAGCAGAGCGTGAGAACTTAACTGCTGTGCCACCAGGCCCGTCCCTGTTTGCAGTCACTTTTTAATTTTTATTTATTTTATTTGTTCCAGGTACAGTCACTTTTTTAAATAAAGTTTTTGACCTTTAGCTTTCCACAATAGGGATGACTTTATTAATGGCATCACTGTTTGGAAAAAAAAAGGTTTTAAAATTTTTGTTTTCTCTTTGTCTAACTAGATGTGACGCTGACCCTTCAGCCTTGGCCAACTATGTTGTAGCACTGGTCAAGAAGGACAAACCTGAGAAAGAATTGAAAGCCTTTTGTGCCGACCAACTTGATGTCTTTTTACAAAAAGGTAATTATTATGGGCCTTCAACCAAGTATTTAAGTAAAGATTTTAAATTTAAAACTTCTTGATAAAATGTTGGAGATATTGAAAGGAAAGAAATTGGTCAGGGTCGTTTAAATACTTGAATATACCCATTCATGCTTAATAATTTATCATGTATTTTGGCAGAACTGGTTTTTTTTTTCCCTTTCCTTTCCTTCTCTGCTATTTTCCTCTATTGAGGCAGTGGTAACTCTAATGCTTTTTTGGTGAATGGGTCCTTTGCAGCTTGTGGCAGAGCCTAGTGTGATGGTTGGGGGTAACAGTTTAAGGATAATGAAGCTGCTTATTCTTACCGTTTATTAGGAAAACGAAGCTGTTTTTTCTCTCTTGGCTGGTGCTTTTTTTTTTCCCCCCCTCTGGTGAGGAAGATCAGCCCCAAGCTAACATCTGTTGCTAATCCTCCTCTTTTTGCTTGAGAAATATTTGTCCCTGAGCTAACATCTGTGCCAGTCTTCCTCTATTTTTTGTGTGTGGGACGCTGCCACAGCTGGCTTGATGAGTGGTGTGTAGGTCAGCATCCAGGATCCGAACCCATGAACCCTGGGTTGCCAAAGTGGAGCGCACAGACTTAACCACTATGCCACCAGGCCAGCCCCTTGAGGCTTCTTGATATCCAAGAAGAGATGGGCATGATCCTCTTCTTTTTGGGCCTTTAACTTCCCATCTTTTTACCAAAGTCCTTTCCGTAGTCTACAGAGCTTCCTGGAGGCCTCCCCAGCCACTTCGCTGACCTCATCTCCTACCACACCTCCTCACTTGTTCCATTCTAGCCACATTGACCACCTTGCTGTTTTTTCAACTTGGCAAACATGTTCCGACTCAGGGCTTTTGAACTCTCTTTGCCCTTGCTTGATACATGGTTTCTTACCTATGGTTTCTGGTCTCTTCTCAAATGTCATCTTCTCTGAGTAGTTTCCACTGAGCGCTCTATATACAATATAGTATACCTCATGCCCCTAGTCACTCTCTCCTGTTCTTATTTTTTTTCATGGCAGTTGTCACTCCCTGTCATGTTATAGGTTTCTTTGCCTGTTTATCTGTGTGTATGGCTCCCCGTCATTTATCTTGCCCTTTTTTTTTTTTTTTAATCTTTTATTTATTTATTTACTGTTTGTGAGGAAGATCAACCCTGAGCTAACATCCGTGCTAATCCTCCTCTTTTTGCTGAGGAAGACCAGCTCTGAGCTAGCATCTATTGCCAATCCTCCTCCTTTTTTTTTTTTTTTTCTCCCAAAGCCCCAGTAGGTAGTTGTATGTCATAGCTGCACATCCTTCTAGTTGCTGTATGTGGGACTCGGCCTCAGCATGGCCGGAGAAGCGGTGTGTCGGTGCGTGCCCGGGATTGAACCCAGGCCACCAGTAGCGGAGCGCATGCACTTAACTGCTAAGCCACGGGGCCGGCCCAATCTTGCCCTTTGTTGAGAGTGGGGACTTGGAACCTCCGGTGCTTGGCACAGGGAAGATATTCAATAAGTATTGCTGAATGGATGAACAGGAATGTGGATAATGCACACTTACTTACTGGTTGATCTAGCTATTGGAGATGAGAAGATACCCTTTAACTAAATATCTACTGAGAAGGAAAAGATAGTAAATATGTCTTCTGAATCTAAAACACAGGATTACATATTTTTTTTTGTAATTTTGTAAGACTTTTTTGTACCAAAAAACCTGATACTTAACAGAATTCATCCCCAGTGCAGGTGAGTATTTTCTGTTCTAAATGTATTAGTTTATATTACTTAATTTACGTGAAAGATGAGTCATGAAGTGTAGCATTTCATCCAACAGTATAAAGGTGTGCTGTGAAAAGTCTCTCTCACCTGTTCTTTGTCTGCTGCCTTCCCACCCTCAGTATACAACTTTGTCATTTTTTTGTCTTCTCAGAGTTTTTTTTTTTTTTTTAAGATTTTATTTATTTATTTTTCCCCCAAAGCTCCAGTAGATAGTTGTCTGTCATAGCTGCACATCCTTCTAGTTGCTGTATGTGGGACGCGGCCTCAGCATGGCCAGAGAAGCGGTGCGTCGGTGCGTGCCCGGGATCCGAACCCGTGCCGCCAGCAGCGGAGCGTGCGCACCTAACCGCTAAGCCACGGGGCCGGCCCCTCAGAGTTTTTTAATACAAATATGAACAGATACAGATATTTAGTCTTATATCTTTGAGATCTGATATTATCAGTACTTGCTTTTTTTTTTTTTTTAAAGATTTTATTTATTTATGTTTTTCCCCCCAAAGCCCCAGTAGATATTTGCATGTCACAGCTGCACATCCTTCCAGCCGCTGCATGTGGGACGCGGCCTCAGCATGGCGGGAGAAGCGGTGCGTCGGTGCGCGCCCGGGACCCGAACCCTGGCCGTCAGCAGCGGAGCGCGCACACTTAACCGCTAAGCCACGGGGCTGGCCCTATCAGTACTTGTTTTTATAGCTACTGTGTATTCTTTTGTATGATTGTCACATAATTTATTAAATTAGTCTCTTTTTCATGGAAATTTGGGTTGTTTCCAATCTTTACTATTGGGTACTCAGACAAATAATCTTGCATATGTGTCATTTTGTACATGTGCAAGTATGTCCAAAGGATTTAAAAATTCAGAAGTGGGATTTTCCCCCATAAGGGTTAGACTCACTTTTAGTTCCACCAGCAGTGTATGAGATATCCCATTTTCCTCAGCTTTGCCAATAGAGTGCTTTGTCAAACTTTTATTTTTTGTTTGTACAATACTTAAATATTATTTCTTTTCCTTAGAAACTTCAGGTTTTGTGGATAAACTATTTGAAAGTCTCTATACTAAGAACTACCTTCCACCTTTGGAACTAGTTAAGTCTGAGCCAAAACCACCAGTGCAAGAAAAAGAAGAAATTAAAGAAGAGGTAATGCAAAGTTTTCTTTTGCTTTTGGGGGCTTCTTAGATCCTTTTACCAGTATTATTCTTAGTTGGAAGTTGACCTCTTTAGAAGCAGTTACCTACTGATTGAAGTTTCTGGGTTTTGGGCAATGTTTACATTCTTTATCAGGGCTTCTTAGTTCCTTGGACTTGAAAAGTTGCCTTGTTTAGTATTCCAAGAAATATTTTAGTATATTGAGGAATTCAGAGAAATCTTATCCAATGACTTTTAGAAAAAGAAAACTTGGTTAAATATGGTGGCTCTACTGAAAGTAAAGTACAGCCATGTACTGCATAATGATGTTTTAGTCAATGATGGATTGCATGTATGATGGTGGTCCCATAATATTAGTACCATATGGCCTAGGTGTGTAGCAGGGGATACCATCCAGGTTTGTGTCAGTGCACTCCGTGATGTTCATAATGATGAAATCACCTCATGACGTGCTTCTCGGAACGTATCCCTGTCCTTAAGCGACGCATGACTATTAACGAAACCTGAAGAGAAATTATTAGGTAACACTTCTTCATTTTCTCTTTTTTAACCATATAGTTTTTTTAAATAGTTAATGTAATTATAAACGTCACTGTCAACATAGGAAAGAAAAGGAAAAAAAAATGTTTGTACAATGTCGAAGTATAAAAATGTGATTATAGATGGTAATCTAATTGTTTGGACCAAGGAGGAAATTTTACAGAGTTCATTTGTAATTCTTTTTATGTATAAACAACATAGTATTATATGATTAGAATATGAGTTCTGAAATCAGGCTGTGTGAGTTAAAATAGTAGCTCTAAAATAAGTTACTTCTTTTTTTCATTTTCACATCATCAAAATGATGATCATAGTAGTATTTACCTTATTGAGGGTTAAATGAGATTTTATACACATACACACACACACATCCTAGTCCAGTGCTTGGCACATAAATGTTGATTATTATACAGAAATAGTTCCCAACTTTTGTTTTTACTGTAATTATTTAATGAACTTTTTATTTGGGAATAATTTTAAACTTACATAAAAATTATAAGAATGTACCCAAAACACGCATATGCCATCTACCTAGATTCACCTATTAAAGATTTGCCCCATTTGCTCTTCTTAAAATCCACACCCAGAAAACTATTTTTTTCTGAATCATTTGGGAGTCAGATATATCATGACCCTTGACCCTTAAATACCAGTGTATATTTCGTAAGAATCAGGATATTCTCTTAGCTGTAGTACTGTTATCAGTTTCAGTAAGTTTAACATTGATAAAATACTTTAATCTACTGTCTGTATTCCAGTTTTATCAATCAACCCAACGTTTCTTTTTTTTTTTTTTAAGAACGCTTTTATTTTTTTCTACTGGGAAAGATTAGCCCTGAGCTAACATCTGTTGCCAGTCTTCCTCTCTTTTTTTTTTTTCCTCCCCAAAGCCCCACTACGTAGTTGTATATTCTAGTTGCTGGTCCTTCTGGTTCTTCTATGTGAGCCACCACCACAGCATGGCAACTGACAGATGAGCGGTGTAGTTCTGCGCCCAGGAACCGAACCCAGGCTGCCCAAACGGAGCACGCCAAACTTTAACCACTAGGCCATCAGAGCTGGCCCATCATTTTTTTATAGCATGTTTTTTTCCTGTCCAGCACAAGATTCATTCTAAGGATCACATATTGCATTTACTTGTCATTTCTGATACATTTTGAAATGCTAGGCTAATTGAATTGATCCAACATTAAAATAAAATGTGGCTATAGTTAATTAAGGTCAGTCGATACCACTTTTACTTTTTTGTTTTTGGCTCATGCCCACTAATTGTCTCATAAAGTCTTTTTAAAATAGGAGCAGCTCACAGTATTGTTTTTCCAAGTAAGGGAAATAGGAAGAAACTCTTCTTCTGTCCTTGATAGTGTATGATTTTTGGTCTATAGTATAGGTTAAATCTTTCATAATAAGTTAAAATTTTTCCGGCACATGTCCTTTTCTACAATCATTGAAGGTCAGTGGATTAGAAGTGGCTGAAAGAAAGCTGGTTTGAATATAAGAGAAAAATTGTATTATCTTGAGTTTTGAAAAAACAGTTTAAAAAAACAAATTGTTGCACTATTTCATTTTGTATCTTTGTAGTAAATCCTAATTTTGAAAATTGTGGAAAATGGATATCAGTTTCTGTGTGTAACTACCCCAAATGATGTGGTCTGGCATTTCTCCCATTTTCTAGGATTTTATACGTAACTTGTCATTACTAACATAAATAAAAGCTCATATAAGAGTGTATAAATATAATAGTTTATAGTACTCCTGTTAGATAAAGTGAAAGGAAAGGGGTTTGAGGTAGCACAATACCTTTGGCTAATTGACTGATTTTCTGGTCTGTGCTCAATTGATGCAGTTGCTCTGAGCAGGGTACAGAGGAACAACTCCGTCTAAGGACTAGCCGCTTGAACTTTCTTCCTTGGTCCCCAGCTACATTGTACCATCAGCTGATTTATGGTTAGACTATTGATCACATGGGGAATCAGGTGAAAGAATCTGGATCATTGGCACAACTCATCCTGGTACTGGAAAATCACTTGGTATATATGTGCCATGATTTATGAAGCATAATACATTTTATATACAGTTGGAAAATTACTTGTAAATTTGCTGTAGTTATAGTTGGCTTTTATTAAACCCTTTATTTACCCTGTCTGTCGGAGTTAACGAACGTGCAAAAGAACAATCCATGAAGATAATAGATCTTTGTTCTTATAATTCCTTATTCACACTATACCATGATCATCTGAAATGTTAGAAGGCAGTTTTTCTTAGACCCAATGCATGTATTTATGACTAGAAATATGAGAGCGTCTGGCACAGTTTTTCCCCCTTTGGTTTGTCTGAAAATATCTTTATTTCATTTTAATTTTTTAAAAACCTATTATAGAGAATTTTCAACCTACACCAAAAAGAGACAGAATAGTATAATGAATTCCCATATATTCATCTCTCAGCCCCAATAACCCATCAACCCATGGGCAATCCTGCCCTATCCACATAACTATTTAGTACACTTTTATATCTAAAAAGGTCCAGTGGAATGGAGGCTCTCAGACTTGTGTAGCCATGATAGACCAAGATAATAGTTAAAACTTCTTAAATATGTGTATAATGCTCAGACATCTAATAGAAGATGTTAAAGTGGAAAACTATAACTCAGGTGGACAACATAGAAGAAAAACTTTTTGGTGGGGCGGGGGGGGGGGGGGGTGGGTGAGGAAGATTGGCCCTGAGCCAACATCTGTTGCCAATCTTCCTCTTTTTGCTTGAGGAAGATTGCTGCTGAGCTGACATCTGTGCCAATCTTCCTATGTTTGTATGTGGGACACCGCCACAGCATGGCTTGATGAGTGGTGTGTTGGTCCACGCCTGGGATCTGAACCTGTGAACCCCAGGCCATCAAAGTGGAGCACATGAACTTAACCACTACGCCACTGGCCCAGCCCCCAAGAAGAACTTTTAAAATTAGCATGCCTGGTCATAATCTGAGTCTATAAAGAAATCTACTTTTCATATTCTTAGAATAGTAGGATCAAAGTAGGTAAGAGATTTTGGTGTATGAAGTCTTCATATATATTACTAATTCAAGATATATAAGACAATATAATGCCATATAAGTCATTTCAGAATAAAAGTTTAAAATAATTGTGGAAAAACATATCCTTAGGAAGTTCCAGAAAATTTATTTAAAATAGAAAAGAATGTAGATTATTTTTGTTTAACTTACAAAAACTTTTTATTATGAAAATATTTGAGAGAAGCCGGAATAATATAACAAGCACCCATGTAGCCATCATTCAGCTTCAATAATTATAGACCTCTGGGCAGTCTTCTTTTTCTATACCTTTAACCACTTTCCATCCTCTAAAATTATTTTGAAACAAATCTCAGACATTGTATCATTTCATCTGTAAATACTCAGTATGTATCTGTAAAAGGTAATATTAAAAAAAGCCCCAAATATCTTTATCATATATAAAAATAACAATAACTCCTTAATATCATCAGCTACCCAGTCAGTGTTGAAATTTCTACTTGTTCGTAAATGTCAGTTTTTTTCCCCATTTGTTTGAATCAAGCTCTAATCAGATTGGTTAAAATGTCTTTTTTTTGTTGTTGTTAATTCCCTCTTCCTTATTCCCTCTCACCAGGGTAACTATTACTCTTACTTGTAATACTATGTACTAGTTTCTCCTGTTTTTTCCATTTTATGTAAAAGGAATCAATACAATCTTTTGTCTAGCTTCTTTAGGGCATTATTATGTGAGATTCATTCATGTTGTACATGCCCTTTGCCTTTTTTCTTTAACAGCTTTATTGAGATATAATTCACTTATCATACAGTTCACCTATTTAAAGTGTACAAAAGCGATGGTTTTTATTGTTTTCAGAGTTGTGCAGCCATCACTACGATCCGTTTTAGAATATATTCAACATCCAGAAAAGAAACCTCATACCCATTAAGCCATTATCCTCCAAGTCTTCTTTCCCCCACCCACAGCCCTAGGCAACTGCTAATCTACTTTTTGTCTCTATGGATTTGCCTATTCTGGACATGTATAAATGGAATTATATAATATGTGGTCTTTTGTGACTGGCTTCTTTGACTTAGTGTAGTGCTTTCAAGGTTCATCCAGGTTGTAGCATGTATTAGTACTTCATTTTTTTTGTTTTTATGTCTGAATAATATTCCGTTTTATGGTTATATCAACATTTTCTTTTATCTAGTCATCAGTTGATGGATATTTGAGTTGATAGGAAAATGGTTAACACTTTTTGGCTATTATGAATAATGCTGCTGTGAACATTCATGCACAAATTTTTGTGTGGCCTGAAGTTTTTATTTCTCTTGGATCCTTTGACTTTTTAAGAACAGTTTTTCCCATTAGGAGTTAATACATGTCCACCAAAAAAAATCCTTATAAAATACGGAAAAGCAAAAAGAAGGAAAAAGATCTCCAAGTTGATATCTTTTTAAGTCTCTTTTAGTCTTTAAATCCCCTCTTCATACCTACCTGTGTATCTCTCTTGTTGTTCTTTTCCTCATCCCCTTTTTTCCCTTATATTTTATTTTGTTGAAGAAACTCAGTTATTTGTCCTGTAGAATTTTTTACTGTCTGGATTTTGCTGATTGCATCCCATTGAAGTAATATATTTGCTGTATATCCTGTAAATTGGTAGAGAGAATGATTTTTAAGTATAGTCTAATGATTGTGTAGTGCTTTTGCCAGCACCATATGGTTGTCATATTGTGGCTGCCATTTTATCTTGCCTGAGTTTTATTAAATTATCTCCTGTTCCATTCACTCACTTCCTGATTTGGGTATTTGTAAGTGAGCTTCTCCATCAGATGGGCATCTGTTTAGCTCCTGCAAAGTACTTTATTTCACCTTTCTCTAGTAAAGCCTATGTATTTGTTTTGAGATTCACTTCTTTTTGTTTTTTTTTTTGTGAGGAAGATCAGCCCTGAGCTAACATCCATGCTAATCCTCCTCTTTTTGCTGAGGAAGACCGGCTCTGAGCTAATCCTCCTCCTTTTTTTTTTCCCCAAAGCCCCAGTAGATAGTTGTATGTCATAGTTGCACATCCTTCTAGTTGCTGTTTGTGGGACGCGGCCTCAGCATGGCCGGAGAAGCGGTGCGTTGGTGCACGCCTGGGATCCGAACCCGGGCCGCCCGTAGCAGAGCGCGCGCACTTAACCGCTAAGCCACGGGGCTGGCCCGAGATTCACTTCTATTTAAAAACAATAATAAAAGCACTAGTTCTTGGTTTGTGGTCAAACTGTTAGGCTTTAAAAGAAACCTTAACATTTCCATTAAGTCTGATACCATTTTTCCATAATTCACGTGAAATACTTAGTTTTATAGCATTCGTTAACCATTTGTGCCTGAAACCTTTTCTATGAAATAAATCTACAGTCTTCCTCAAATGAATTATGTGTGTGAATATATTTTATAATTAGGAAAACATAAACCATTTTACTATATGATACTGAGAAATAGAGATTTGCTATTTCTGCTGTTTCACTTTAAAGAATGAATTGCTGTTTTCCTCCTACACTGCTCTTCTCTACCTTAAAGTAACGTTTAAAAATTAACATATTGCTGTTAAAGTAATTTTAGCATCTTCCTTACTTCTCCCTGTTGCCTAACTTTTCTTGGATGTGATTTGACTTCAATATTTCAGTATATTTATTTGTGTCCTCTTTTACACCAGAAAGATTATCAGATGGATGTGTTTTGTAGTTTATAAAAGGACTGTTCTTGTTTCTGATGAATGTTTTCATATAGATATTTCAGGAGCCAGCAGAGGAAGAACGAGATGGCAGAAAAAAGAAATATCCTAGTCCCCAGAAGTCTCGTTCAGAATCTAGTGAACGAAGGTTTGTGTTTATCTTTAATACGGAAGACATTGATAACTCACTTTTCAGTTACCTTATAAGGGCATTAAAGGGACTTTTAACATATATACTGACTCCTCTCTTTCTAAACTGGTTAAAGATTCAAGGTTAAAGTTCCTTCTATTCTCTGTTTTTTGTCTTTGTCACACTTTCTCTTCTTTTTATAAACAATCATCATTATGTGCTTTCCCCAGGAGCTCAGGGGTGGGAGCAGTCTCCTCAGAGAGTATTAATGAAATGTTCCATTTGGTTAGGGGTGCTCAGTATTAAAATCATTTCATAGCATTTTATATTACAAGTAGTGCAATTTATATGTTGAATCATCAGCCTACTATCAAAAAATTAACATTTGTTTAGGAAAACTTTGTTTCGAGCCGTTTTTCTTTTGTAGTTTTAACTTGCTGTTTTTCCACTACCCCTCCCCATACTTTGGATTCACCTCTTTTTTTCATTGCTCCCCACCCAGTGTACTTGAGGGAATGTTTTTTCTTTTTATATAATGGATTAGAGGAATTATGTGGTAGTCTTATGGCTTTCTAAAAAAGCATAGATGTTATGAATTTTGGTGAATCAAGGAGGGTATTTTATACTACCAGTTTGTTTGCAGACTTCGTTTCCATAGTGTACACATGGCTTTTATATCTGCGTATTACAGGACACGTGAGAAAAAAAGAGAAGATGGCAAGTGGAGAGACTACGATCGGTACTATGAGCGAAATGAATTGTACCGTGAGAAGTATGACTGGAGAAGAGCCAGGAGTAAGAGCCGGAGTAAGAGCCGAGGCCTGAGTCGAAGTCGGAGCCGAAGTAGGGGGCGCAGCAAAGACCGGGATCCAAATAGGAGTGTTGGTGAGTGGATGAGGCTTCCCTCTAAAAACTCTGTGGTTGCTTGTCTTCCCCTATCACAAGGGTACCATAACTTCCCTTAACGGTAAGTGTACCTTTAATATGTCTGAGCGATATAAAATCTGGAATTGTCTCAAAAAACTTAGTATTGATTTTGTCACAAAGACAGGGCTCTATTCTTGGGATGGAGTCAAAGGAGTTTGACTAAAAAGAAGCTATATAAGTGTATCATAGTACATGTCTAGACTGAAGTCATTTTGTATAATTGAAACAAATGTCCTTTAATCAACAAAGCTATCACTACTCCCTTCCCCATCCCCCACCCCCACTAAAAATAATTGATTTGTTTTAAGGTTGCCCAGGGTTTATAAAATTAAAAAGAAAAAAACTTTAAGTAGATTACTGGGATCCCAACCACTGATTGCCTGGGATATCAGTTTGGAAGTCAGTTCTTGGCTAGTATTCTTATTAAAGATCAGTGGAGAAGCTGGCCTTTCTTTGTTGCATTATGTTGAGTTTATAAAAGATAATTTTACATGAGTTATTGGTTAAGATGTCACATTGTTGATGTTCCTACTTTTAGGATATATTAATAATGAGAACACTTTGAAATATGGATAGCTTAGTAAGTTTACTTTAATATTCTCATCTTTCCTGTTCTGTAAGTGAGAAAAGAAACATAGTTTAAGAACAAAAAGGGGGCCGGCCCCGTGGCGTAGCAGTTAAGTGCGGGTGCTCTGCTGCTGGTGGCTTGGGTTCAGATCCCGGGCGCGCACTGACGCACTGCTTGTCAGGCCATGCTGTGGCAGCATCCCATATAAAGTGGAAGAAGACGGGCACAGGTGTTAGCTCAGGGCCAGTCTTCTTCAGCAAAAAGAGGAGGATTGGCACGGATGTTAGCTCAGGGTTGATCTTCTTCACACACAAAAAAAACAAAAAAACCCAAAAGGTCTGATCTTGTTTCTTGTTTTTATTTTGTCTCTAAAGCAGAGCACAGGGAAAGATCAAAATTTAAGAGTGAAAGGAACGACTTGGAGAGTTCCTATGTGCCTGTGTCTGCACCACCTCCAAACTCTTCTGAGCAGTATTCCTCTGGGGCACAGTCTATTCCCAGCACTGTTACTGTGATCGCACCTGCGCACCACTCTGAAAATACAACAGAGAGTTGGTCTAATTACTATAACAATCATAGCTCTTCCAATTCTTTTGGTCGAAACCCACCACCAAAGAGGCGATGCAGAGATTACGATGGTAAAAATTCTTTTTTCTCTTACATTCTACCTAAAAATAATAGTAAAGCAAATGTTGCTAATATTGCATACTTTTTCGTTATAGTCCAGATTTTGTTAAAAGGGATGAATGGGGAGAAGACTCTCTTTTGGCATATGCTTATTTACTTGTTTGATTTAATAGTTTGGTTCTTGTTAAGGGAATGTTCAAATTTGACTCTTTAGTTTGTTTCTTGTTATTCTTCTTGCTTCAGATGCCATAAGTATACCACAAAATTTGGTAGACACTAGGAATTGTGATTTCTTTGTGTGGTGTTTGTGCTGGGAATTTGTTAAGCATATGTAACCTCCTTCAGTTTTAAGTTAACTGACTTTCCATTTGAATGATTGAATCATTGTGTGTGTGTATTTAAAATTTTTATTATGGAAATGTTTAAATATGTATAAAAGTTGACAAAATGATATAATTAAGCCTAGTATATCTGTGGCCTCACATCAACAGTTATCAGTTGATGGGCAATCTTGCTTTGGTCCATACTCCCACCACTTCTCCCTGCCTATATTATTTGAAGCAAATTGCAGACATCATAACATTTTTTCTATAAATATAGAGTGTGTGTGTGTATATGTATATATTTTAAATTTTTTTATTGATGTCTTAATAGTTTACAGCATTGTGAAATTTTGGTTGTACATCATTGTTTGTCAAGTCACCATATAAATGCTTCCCTTCACCCTTTGTGCCCACCCCCAAACCCCCTTGCCCCTGGTAACCACCATACAGTTCTCTCTGTCTGTGTGTTGGTTTATATTCCACATATGACTGAAATCATGCAGTGTTTGTCTTTCTCTCTCTGGCTTATTTCACTTAAACAGGTCCATCCATGTTGTTGCAAATGGGATGATTTTGTCTTTTTTTATGGCTGAGTAGTATTCCATTGTATATACACCACATCTTCTTTATCCAGTCATCAGTTGAGGGACGCTTGGGTTGCTTCCACTTCTTGGCTATAGTGAATAATGCTGCAGTGAACATAGGGGTGCATAAACCTCTTTGGATTGTTGATTTCAGGTTCACTGAATAGATTCCCAGTAGTGGGATAGCTGGCTCATAGGGTATTTCTATTTTTAGTTTTTTGAGGAATCTCCATACTGTTTTCCATAGAGGCTGCACTAGTTTGCATTCCCATCAGCAGTGAATGAGGGTTCCCATTTCTCCACAACCTCTCCAACATTTGTTGTTTCTTGTCTTGGTGATTATAGCCAGAATGTGTATATATATATATTTTTAATAATTTTATTTATTTATTTTTTCCCCCAAAGCCCCAGTAGATAGTTGTATGTCATAGTTGCACATCCTTCTAGTTGCTGTATGTGGGACGCGGCCTCAGCATGGCCGGAGAAGCGGTGCATTGGTGAGCGCCCGGGATCTGAACCCGGGCCGCCAGTAGCGGAGCGCGCGCACTTAACCGCTAAGCCACGGGGCCGGCCCCAAAAGAATGTATATGTTTTTATGTTTTATTTATTTTTAAGTAGGGAATAGAATCAAATCATACTTCAAACATTACCTCACTCTCACCCTGGTCTCCCAGCCACAGAGATCTCCTTCCCAAGGTCAATTCAGTGTTAGCAATTTCTTGTATATCTTTCCGAACATAGTCTGTGCATATGTACAAAAACAAATACATATATTCTCCTCCACTTTCTGTTTTACATAAATGCTGGTATACTAGTCACACTCTTCTGTATAATGTTTTTTTCACTTAGCAATATTTCCTGGCAATCATCCTAAATTAATACCTAAAGAACTTCTTCGATATTTTTTAGGCTTCTTAGCCTATGTACAAAAATGTGTGTTTAACCTATTCCTATTGATGCACTTTTGGAGTGTTTCTAATACTTTGCTATTGAAACAATGCTACAGTGAATAATCTAGTATGTAATGCCCACTTGAATATTTTAAACTAAAGTTTCAACTTGTAGATATAGTAAGAATGGTTGCTTTAGAATAATATGATGAAAATAGGTAGTTAAAATTAGATCATCTAGTTCAAGTCTCCATGCAACCCCAGCCTTTGCTAAATTCGTATTTGTTTAAAATATCTTAATTTTTAGGGCTGGCCCCATGGCTTGGCGGTTAGGTGGGCGCGCTCCGCTGCTGGCGGCCCGGGTTCGGATCCCGGGTGCGCACCGACGCACCGCTTCTCCGGCCATGCTGAGGCCGCGTCCCACATGCAGCAACTAGAAGGATGTGCAGCTATGACATACAACTATCTACTGGGGCTTTGGGGGGGAAAAATAAATAAATAAAATCTTTAAAAAAAAAAATCTTAATTTTTATTACGAAAGCTTAATAGCAAATGGGTTAATCTAATAGTGACTACTATCCTCTTTGTGACCCTGTTATTTGCTATCCTAACAAAGCATAGTCTCATAGTATAGAGAGAGTGCACCTGCCCCTACCTCAGGGATATGTGATGATTAGCAGAATAACTCTAGGAAGGCTTTAGAGTCCTTGGAGAAAAAACACTTTGTAAATCAGGTTGGTGGGTTTTTCAGGGATTTGTTTTGTTTGTTTTCTGAACTCTCAGTAGATCATATTAAGATTCTTCTTTGATTCTTACAGAAAGAGGATTTTGTGTACTTGGTGACCTTTGTCAGTTTGATCATGGAAATGATCCCCTGGTTGTTGATGAAGTTGCTCTGCCAAGCATGATTCCTTTCCCTCCACCACCTCCTGGGCTTCCTCCTCCACCACCTCCTGGAATGTTAATGCCTCCAATGCCAGGCCCAGGCCCAGGCCCTGGCCCGGGCCCGGGCCCAGGCCCAGGGCCAGGCCCAGGTCCAGGTCCTGGCCACAGTATGAGACTTCCTGTTCCCCAAGGACATGGCCAGCCCCCGCCTTCTGTTGTGCTTCCCATACCAAGTAAGTATAAGTTTGTTGAATATTTCTTTCTCTACTGAAGAATTATATTTAGAAGAATCAATCCCTTTTAGCTAACTTGACACTAAATTTAAAGTTTTTGAAAGATAATAATAGAATTTGGAATATATTCCCATAATTAAGATGCTATTCTTTCCTTTGTTCCTTCCATTTGTTGCATCGCGTTAATTATAGTACCTCTAAGTGTAAAGTTTATCAATAGTGGTCTAATGTATATTGACCTGGAGTCAAAATCTTGCTAGTTGATAGCATCTTCAGAAAGCCAGTGTTTTGAAGATGTCAGAAAAGAGAACATACTAGTAGTTTAGTGAAATTTCCCAGTCTTTAAAGAAAATCTCTTCAAGCATATTGAAATAATTTTTAAAACCTTTTATTATGGAAATTTTCAAATATACACAGAGGTAGAATAATAATATATATACCACATGTACCATCATCCAGTTCAGTGGTTATCAATATTCAGCTGTTTTTGTCTCATTTATCTTCTCCCCTGACTTTTTTTGGCCTGTTTTTGCTAGAGTAAATTGCACATGTCCTATCATTCTACCAGTATGTACTTCAGTATGAATCTCTTTACTGATAAGGACTGTTTTTTGTGTTTTTTTAAAAAAATGATTACCATGCTATTATCACATCCACCAAAATTAAAAGTAAAATGTTTAAAACTTTACAGTTGCTGGTTTAGCAGAAACAGAAGTAAGACTAAATTTTGTAAGACTAAATTTTTTAAAAATATAATTGAAAAAATTATGGGATAATTTATGTGTGTTCAAAGATACAAGAAAATATCTATTTGAAGACATTTAACATTGTTAAGAGATAAATTATTATTTTAAAAAATGATTGATTGCCATTCAGTTTATTTAAGTGGTACTTTGTCATTTTCTTTTTTTTAAACTTTTTATTTTTGAAATTATTATAGACTCACAAGAACTTGCAAAATTAGCACGATCTTGTGTATGCATCACCTAGCTGTCTTGCAGTAACATTGTTTGTAGAACACATTTCGTTAAAGTTGATAAAGGTTTGGAGACATTTACTGCATAGATTTGGTTAATAGAAATATGGTAATTTTAATAGTTTTGTGAATATTTAATACTATCACATAAATGGTATAATTGTGAAGCTCAAGTTGAGATTTTATTCCTCAGATAAAAAAGCATCTTCATATATAGAAATTCTCACAATAAAAGATGTTATTTCAGTGTGGGAACATATCTGTTTAAAAGTTAAATCCAAGAATGTCATTTCTCCCCAACATTTTGCTTTGAAAAATTTCAAGCAAACAGAAAAGTTGAAAGAATTGTACACTGAACAGCCGTATACTCACCGTCTAGTTTCTACAGTTAACATTTTACTATATTTATATTATCACATATTTTTCCATCTCTCTGTTTTTATTTTTGATGCATTTTATGGTAGGTTGCAGACATCAGTATGCTTAAACATGTTTATTGTTAACTTGAGAATTCTTTAGAACTTTACTATCACCCCAGAAAGTTTGTCCAAGTCGCTTCCCAACTATTTTCCACCCCTACCCCCATCCCACAGAGCCAACCAGTTCTGCTTTTTTTCACCCTAGATTAGTTTTGTCTGTTCTAGAACTAAAATGTCATTTTAATTAATTATGCAGCTTGTAGTGCTTTAACCCCTGCATATATCAAATTCCTTAATTCTGTTCTAAGCCAAAGTAGTTATTTTCAGTATGAATATTCAAATTAGTAATAGAATAGTGAGTATTTTTATTAGTTAGGAAACATTAATGCTTTACCTTTAACGTTTTGTTATCTGTAGGACCACCTATAACACAGTCAAGCTTGATAAACAACCGTGACCAGCCTGGGACAAGTGCAGTGCCCAATCTTGCACCAGTGGGAGCAAGACTACCTCCTCCTTTATCCCAGAACCTCCTTTATACAGTATCAGAACGTGAGTATAGATTGTTTGACTTAAAACTGCTAGGGTGTAGAAAAGCCGAGTTTTCTCATATCAGTGTTACACTTTAAAAAATTCAATTTCTGTTTTTATGAACTGTGCCATATAAAAATTATATTTGTATTCACAAGGCAGTTTACTGTGTGGTTATGCTATATAGCCATATGTTAATTTTGTGTGATAATGGGGGAGAAGGGCAAGGCCTTCTGTATTGAAGAAGTCTACTGGCTGTAGAGGAGCAACACTTAGTCTTGTGTAAAGGAAATTTATTTTGAATTTCTAAAAACATAAGGCTTATCTCCTAAGAGTATACAAAAGGTCAGATAAAATATGCCTAATAATTATTTAACTTGGATGCTGAAGTGAAGATAGAGAGCGTCCTTTAAACTATAATATTTAGTGGTCAGGCTATTTGTAACATTTATGTTTAACTGTAATATGTCTTTCTTGAATCCTAATTCTCTTTTTTTTCTTACGTGTTTGTTGTTGTTTTTAGTTTACTAAGGTTTTTAAAGAAATTCTTTTCTCCGGAAACATAAAAATAAGGTAGTTGGTTGTTAAAAAAGTCAGATTGTGAGATTTTATTTACAGAGCTAGGTCACTTTATAGATAAATTTACCTTTTGTGTAACTGTGTTTATCATAAACATTTCTTCATCTCTATCATGTCATGGAGAGGCAATTCAGCAAAATAATTAAGCCTGGATTCAAATCCTGGTTCCATCATTACTGGCCTTGTGACCTTGGGCAAATTACTTAACCTCTTTGTATCTCATTTTCATCTTCTGTAAAATGGAAATGATAACAACATTACTCACCTCATTAAGGTTGTTTTAAGGAATAAATGAATTAATATATAAAGCATCTAGAATAGTACCTGGTATCTAGTAAGCGGTATATAAGGATTAGTTGTTATAATATTGTAGTTATTATTGTCTGCTTAAATTTCAGCCTCTCTGTAATCAAATCGATTATCTTCTCTGTAAGTCTCTACCTCCACCGTCCTTATTTTTCTTTGTCAGTGGAAATAACACCCACTTCATCTCCTAGAACCGAAACCTTGACATGACTGACTCATTGCTTTGCTTTTTTTACATCTAGTTAATCAGAAAATCCTTTTCTTCTTTTCTTTGAAGTATCCCTGTCTCTCTATTCCTGCTGTGTCTTCTGACCTCGTCCACACTTGAATCACCTCACATTTGGATTATTGCCACAATCTTCTTGACTCCATTATGTTTCATCCCCCCCACTCAAGTCAAACTACGTAATGCTTAAACTAGTTTTCCTGAGAAAATCAGCTATGACAGTTCCTTATGAGAACTTTTCAGTGGCCGCTGTTTCCTTCTAAACCATGGATGAACCCCTCTCTATGGCTTTTAACTGTTTCTCTAATCTACCCTCCCTTCCTGGTAATCTTTTTCCACTGTTTTCCCACATGCATCTTCTCTCCTCAGGCCAATTGTACACTGTCTTGCCCCTGTCATGACTCAGACTTTCTTTTCCTATCTTTGCTCTTTGTAATACGCTGTTTATTCTTTTAAGACCCAAGGCTTCTAAGTACATGAGGAACATTATTACTCTGTTTCAAACTCCTATAGTACCAAAAGACATTTATTATATAATGACATATAGTTCTGTATAGGCCTACTGTTTGGTTTCTTTTCATGGGCGTAATCTTATGTTCAGCTGAGCTTCTTCAGAACAGAAACCACATCTGATGCTTAAGTAATTGTCCTTCCTGTTTTGCATTTAATATCTCACAGTCTTCTAATTACTATAGAGCCTTTTTACAGTACATATTTGTTTTACTGCTTCTCTCATTTTTTAATTATGGGTAATTTCAAACATATATAAAAATAAGGAAGTTAGTATAATGAACTCCTATGTACCCATCACCCAGGCTCAACATTTATCAATCCTGCTTCATCTGTTCCCCAGTGAATTAGCTCTTAATATTATTTCTTTTTTTTTTTTTTTGTGAGGAAGATCAGCCCTGAGCTAACATCCATGCCAGTCTCCTCTTTTTGCTGAGGAAGACTGGCCCTGGGCTAACATCTGTGCCTATCTTCCTCCACTTTATATGGGACGCCGCCACAGCATGGCCTGACAAGCGGTGCCTCAGTGTGCACCTGGGATCCGAACCCAGGCTGCCAGCAGTGGAGTGTGTGCACTCAACCAGTACGCCATGGGGCTGGCCCCTTAATATTATTTCTTAATGCCTTTGGACTTGTAAATATGAAAAATGGATTATTGGTGAGTCTTGTTGCAGATGGCACATTTTCATACTGTTAAATTTAGCATTGTGACTCATAATAAAAATTCCATTTTTTAATTTAAAAGAAATCTGGCAGTTACCATTTATTTTAATATTGTTAAATTTAACATTGTGACTCACTATAAAAATTCCATTTTGATTTTAATTACAAAAGAATCGGAAGTTACCATTTATTTTAATGACTTAGCTTAATATTCATTAATTCAGCATTTATTGAGTGCCTACTATGTGCCAGGCATTGTGCTATACACTAGGGAGCCAAGATGAACAAGATATCTGACCTCATGTTACTTGAAGACCATTTTTCTATTATTTTTAAAAGCAAGGATATTTTGTGGTATATCAGTAAAGGCCTTTTAGAACAGAAGTTCCCAACTGCTGTTTTTCAGGGGCTGGTAACATTTCTGAGAAAATTTTGGGGACCAATTCAGTTAGCAACTTCTTATTTTGCCACGTTAAGGACTGTATATGAAAACATCTAATATTTCAATTTTACAAATACGTTTGTACACCAAAAGATGGTACCAGGATAAAGGATAATTCTTTTATATTTGTTTTTATGAAATATTAATTACATTTTTTCCCATTTTTGTCTCAGACCAATAAAAGGTGATAACTTCTTATTGGCATTTGTGAATTACTGCTTTAGAGAATAGTCTTATATGCTGTGTTAGTGTTTATAAAGAGATTTAGTTAGTAGGCAGCTGAATATTTTGAAAGTTACAGAATATTAACATCAGGCAGTTTAGAACTCTCTGTACTATGCGAACTACTTTCTTCCTTTCTTAAAAATCAAAATTTGATTCTAAAATTTATAGAGAAATTTGAAAACCGAGGAGATAGTGCCTGATAACAATCTAAGCATTAACAAATTTTTTTTGGGGTGTTAGTTTGTCAGTTATAAATTTTTCCTATCATTGTATTTAGTTGATTTAAATATAGTTTTTGTCCTTTAAAAAAATTGCCTTTGAAACAGATAAATTGAATCCTTCAAATTGTTCAGGTTTACTTTTCTAAATACTATAATTGGTAACTTCAAAAAAATAGAACTTGCTTTTTCAGTTCAAATGAAGTAAAAAGCTGTATGTATGCTTGTAACGTAATAGAGAACTTGAACTATCCTCAAAGTTTAAGTTGGGAAAGTTTAAATTATGGATGTTTTATTGTCATTAAATTGTCATTAAAATTCACAGCACAGAAAATGTTTATAAGTGAAAAACAGTATATCAAATGGTATTTAGTTACGTCAGTAGGAATCCAAAGTAAACAAAGAAAAATGAGATCTGAGATTTTGGAGGTAAGAATAAGAGTCTGGTCAGTGCTAGTTAGATCCTGGAATATACAGTTGAATAAGAAATGATTTTTCTCCTAAGAACCTAAAAAATCTAATAGTGGGAAAGAAATATGTAAAAAAAAACCCCACAAAAAACAATTACAGTGGGCCGGCCCCGTGGCTTAGCGGTTAAGTGTGCGCGCTCTGCTGCTGGTGGCCCGGGTTCGGATCCCAGGTGCGCACTGACGCACCGCTTCTCTGGCCATGCTGAGGCCGTGTCCCACATACAGCAACTGGAAGGATGTGCAACTATGACATACAACTATCTACTGGGGCTTTGGGGGAAAATAAATAAATAAATAAAATCTTTAAAAAAAAAAAAACAATTACAGTATATTTTGCTGTTATAACTAAATGAGCACAGTGCCTCAGAAACACAGGTGACAAAGGAACTAATTCTGCCAAAAATAGACCCTTCATCTAGTCTGTAATGATCACTTGTTTTGGAAGAAGACAACTGAATGTTAAAGAGAGAAAAGAATTACCTCACTGTAAAACTGAGTAAGATATATGTGGTTCTTGGTAGTGCTATTTAAAAGCTAATGTCAGATGGTTATAGTTTAGAAAAACTCTTAGAAAATTTTTTTTTAAGTTAAAATGTCACAGACACTCTGAAAGGGACTTAAACAATGAGATGGAATTGTATGGAAAGACAGCAGTATCATACACCTATTAATATCAACTGTTTCCTCTGAAATACTTAAACATTTTATCTAAATTTGAAGTAAGTTACTCACTGTATGTCTTTTTTTGGTTTTCACAGGACCATTTTTAAGTATACTCCCTTTTCTGTGTTAAATTTGGTCTGTCTGTTCTGCTTTTTTGAAGAAGACAAATATTTTATAACTGCTAAGCTCATTGTACTGAGTGTGTATAAAAGTAATAGTAGAATATAACATCTTGGATTCTAGAAACTCATTCTTAGGTTGAAGGCAGTTGCCAATCTTCAGATGAATTTACGTAAATTATCTTTATCTTTTTGAAAATACATTTGCGATGATCAACTATGTAAAATTATTAAAATGCTATATACCTAAACTTGAGACTCCTCATTTGATTCTGTGCAATGCGTAACATTTCTTTGTGCAGAATCGTGGATTTTGATGTCTAGAAAAGTGAATCAATCTCCAGTAGAGTCATTGTATGTTGTCTAGACTTTTTCTTCTCTTGTATTTTACTTGGATTTGTGTTGCATTAGTTGTCATATTGCCCAACATATAGATATTCATCCGGAAAAATAATTAATTGTCATTGGGATACTTTTAATGAATAAACTTTCATCCCTCTTTAAGTGTCTTTATTGAGCTCCTGCTATGCGCCAGGCACCATTTAGGCCCTGGAACTTCAGAAGATGTGCCAGGGACCTTGGATTCTAATAGAGAAGACCCCTGATAAATATGGTCAGTAATTGGCAGGTGTAGCTTTTTATTTTTTCTAATTGAGCTTTTAGTTTAAAACTTAGGATTTTTTGTCCTACAAGTACTCTTAAAGTCAAAATCAGGAAAATTACAAAGAGTAGCTAAAATTTTAATTTGAGTAAAGACTATCTTCAACTGACTAGAGTTAACATTAAGAATATTGTGAAAATGTTGTTATTAGGCATATAAGATATATGAACAGCTTAAGATATGAACATGAACTTGGGATGTTTGCAGTTTGGAATTATCCAGTCACTTCCTACGTTGATCAAAACTAAATTGAATGAATATGAATTGTGACTGGCTCATCTTCACCATTATTGTAACCTATTTGATTTTTAAAAACCTTTTATTGTGGAAAATTTCAAATGTACACAGAAGGAAAACAAATACTGCAGTAATCTTCATGTACTCATTTACCAGCTTCAACATTTATCACTATATGGTTAATCTTGCTTCATCTGTAACTCACCCTTGACTTGATTATTTTAGAACAAGTCCCAAACATAACATTTCATCTGTAAAAACTTCATTTATATCTCTAAAAGATAAGGATTAAACACATACACACAATCACAGTACTTTATCACACTCCTAAAATATTTGTAGTAGTTTACTATTGTCAACTATCCAATCAGTGTTCCTGTTTCCCAGTTGTATCATAGATGTCCTTTTACAGCTGGTTCATTTGAAGCTGGATCTAACGCATTACATTTAGTTGATATGTTTTGTAAGTCTTTAAATCTATAATGATCTTTTACTTTTTTTTTCACTTGACATTTATTTGTTGAAGAAACAGGTCTTTTGTGCTGAAGAATTTTTTTCACATTCTGGACTTGGCACGTTGCATCCCCTGGTGTCGTTTCATACATTCCTTTATCCCCTGTATTTCCTGTAAATTGGAGGTTAGGTCTAGAGACTTAATTGATTCACATTTTTTTCTCTTTTTTTCACATGACTGTTTTATTAATGGGGTGATGTACTTCCTGCAGTACATCATGATGTACGTAATATCAAGTTGTCTCCTTTCTGTGTTATAAATATTGATCATTGTGTATAGGTGTTTTCATCTTGATCCATCCATTTAAAAATTGCTCATGATTTCAGCAGCCATTTGTGATCACTTCCTAGATCTGTTGTTTCATTAGGGGATATAAAAGTGTAATATTCTAATTCTATAATTTTTTCTACATTTATTGGCAGGCATTCTACGAAGTAAAACTTGACAGTGTAACCATTGGGTTATCCTGAAATGCAATTTTTACATTAAAGACAGGATAAATGCTTATTTCCTTTATTTATCAGTTTTCGGAATAAATGAGTTGGTTTCCTAGTATCTTCCAAAGGGGACCACTGTATTTTTTTTTTAAGTATCATTACGAACTCCTGGATTTTTAACGTGTTTGATGTGTTTCACTCATTATAGCCCTTTTTGGTGTTCAAATTGTCTCATCTTTGGCCAATGGGAGGCTCTGCATGTTGGTTCCTGCAGGTTATTTTGTTTTGTTTTGTTTTTGACATGCTAGTGTTCTATAGCCATCTTGCTTCTGGAAGGACAAGGTATGCCAAGATGTTCCAGGTTCATTTTATAAATTTTATGTCCAGAGCTGGAATCAGCCTTTTATCTAAGGAAGCATTTCTTTTTAAAATAGTATTTAGAGACTTTAGTAGGTGGTGTTGAAGAAAATCAGGCTGCATTTGAATAAACAGCCATCTTTCTGAAGTGTTGGATGCATGTTTTTTGTCATTCGTTTTAAAAAGGCAGGGGCCGGCCCAGTGGCGCAAGCAGTTAAATGCTCGAGCTCCGCTGCGGTTCGTCAGTTCGGATCCTGGGTGTGCACCGACGCACTGCTTGTCGAGCCATGCTGTGGCGGTGTCCCATATAAAGTGGAGGAGGATGGGCATGGATGTTGGCTCAGGGCCAATCTTCCTCAGAAAAAAGAGGGAGATTGGCATTGGATGTTAGCTCAGGGCTGATCTTCCTCACAAAAATAAACAAACAAACAAATAAATAAATAAAGAGGCAGTACTTAAAAAAAAAAGACATTGTGCAAGCTAGCATTTTAGTTTCCAATTTACTTTGAGACAGATATTAATTAAATACACTTGGTACATTGAGTGCTGTGTCATAAATTTAAACTAGTCATATGGACTGAGATTGTACTTCCCATTTTTCTGTTTAGCACACTACTTCATTCTGCAAGGGATTCTCTGCCCTAGGTCGTTCTTAGGACTATTTTTAGGTCCTTGAGAGGACATGTTAAATTGTTTTTGCAATGTAATGATTGAATGATCCTTTTTTAATGTAAGTTTTGAAAGGATTAGTGCTAAGCACACAGTTAAGTGGTCTGCTGTACAACGTGATTTGTCACCTCCTCCTTTGCTCCATATATAGAAGAGAAGGGTAGTAAAATCTAGCACATCTATTTCACCTCTACCTTTACTATGAAATCAAGTGGTTGCTTTGTGGCTTGTCCTATTAATATGTATTAAAAATCTTTTGGAATTTTAAGGACTTTTCATCAGGTATAAAAAAAAATTCTAAACTCACTGTCTTTTGTCTTGTGTCACGTAATGAATGTCTAACTTTTTGACTTTTGATATAAAACCTTGAGTAAATCTTATAAATAGGTCTCACATGGGGTAGTCAGTGAAAAAGATGCTATTAAATGACCAACCAAAGGGAGGTTTTGCTCCTTGATACCTTGTCTTTTTTACTTCTGTTCTACAAAATTTGGCTTCATTGTGTTTTGACGTTCTTGCATCAATATGTAAACTCTAAATTTTTCTTTCAAATAGTTGTTCTTAATATCTGAGGTAATTTCGTAGGTACAGTGGGTCTATCTTGGGGTTTGTCCTTTTTTTCTTTTTCTATATTTATCTACTTGCTCGTGGGATAACAAATTTTCACTGTCTTGTTTAATTTTTTCTTTTGAACATTTCTTATTCTCTGTGAGGGCATGCTTGTGTGTTTTTTTTTTAGTTCCTTTATTATTGTTTTTTCTGCTCCCAGATATGGGAGTATATTTTGTGGAAACCTGAACTTATGTGAATTTTGGGAAGACTGTGTTTTTTAATGGATATGACAACCTTCATAACTATATGTCTCGTTGGATACGAAAGTCTACATGAATAATATAACTCAGTGCTCCTTTGTCTAATAACTTAATATGATTGATTGTTCAGTTTTGGGTAAAATTAGCACATAGTTATTCCATTTAAGATTATAAAAGATGGAGAGTATGCAATCATACTACCTAATTCTTACTCTTTCTTTATACCTCAATGCATCCTAACCAGTTGCATGTCTATTTCTTCAGTTAGAAAGAATCTCAGTAACATCTTTCTTGACTACTGTTCCCATTGATGTACTTTCTCTATTCTTGGCTCAAGTCTCAGGAAATACATCATTACCTAAGAGAAGCTTGTGACTCTCAATCCCAGTTGCCCTCCTATTCTTTCCTCTATAGGACAGCCCATGTACTCTCGTGAACATGGTGCTGCTGCATCTGAGCGACTTCAGTTGGGGACACCGCCTCCTCTGTTGGCAGCTCGTTTGGTGCCACCTCGAAACCTCATGGGATCCTCCATTGGGTACCATACCTCAGTCTCCAGCCCCACCCCTCTGGTCCCAGGTAAGCTTTGCTCCAGATGGCGGTCCACGTCTCTGATCTTTTGTACCATAAGCTGGCTAGCCTAAGAGGTGACCTGGTATCCTGATCTGCTGTCACAAGTTCCCATTAAAGCTCTTGGGTAGTTTTATTTTCTGTTCCTCTGCTTCTTTGGTTTGTCCCTAGTGGCTGCTAGATGATTAGGCCTCCTGTGTGTCTGTCATCTCTGGTGTCCTCTGTATTTACTTTCAGTGCCTCAGTAACAAAAGTCATGCTAGTTTCTTCAACTGGTTTCTAATTGGATAGATAGGAAGAGAATATTGACTTGAATGTTTTCTAATCAGTTATACATTACAAGAAAACTAGGTTAATTTTTCTTTAAAACAAAACAAAAACGTGTGGTTTCTTGCTCATCATGAATGAACATGTTTTTTTTCCCTCTGTTGTATGGACTGGCTGTGTATAATGTAGTGATTTCTTGAAAACTCCTCCCTCCTATTGACATGTACATTTTGAAGACCTATGGAGTGCTTTTGTGGGTGTCTCATGAGGTTTTTAACCTTTCTCAGTTTGCCTTTAGATCTCAGTTCATCATAATTAACTAAAGGACTCAAGTTTCTTGGGGTTCTGTATATCCCCAGGAATTATAGAACATGGTCAGTTGATTATGTAACTTTAAAACTTTCTGCAGCCTTAACTGTAGATTTTCTGTCAAGAGTACCAAGTGGTAACTGGTAACTTTTTTATCATAATTTGCTAATCTTATACTTTGAATCATAAAACTGATTGGCCAGTAATAAAGAATGTACCTTATCTTGTAGCTGAAACTCAATATGAACGACATAAGGAACTTTTCTAAGAAAAAGAAAGAGAAGCAAGGACTTCCAAATCACAATTGGGAAAATCAGTGTCTTTACTCAGTCTTAACCCTTCTTTCATTTTATGTAGGATGAAGAGGATGTATACCGTGTGGAGAGCAAGACATTCAGAATTTATTTTTTAACACTAACAAAATAGTTATTTAGCATTAGAATTTTAAAAATTAAGTTTTTAGTTGTAGAGAAAACAGAGAATGTGATAAAAGTGGTGTTGATGAGACAAATGGTAGTAAGATAATGATTCCATTTATAAACAAAATTTATCTTATTTAGCTGTTTGAAATCAAACACTTGAAATATTTCATGTATGAAACCAGCTATTATCTCTCCAGTTTAAAGTGCAGTTAACCAAATTAATAGATTAGTTTTTTTGTTCTAATTAGAAGAGTATCTAGAAATTGGTGAGACGTGATACATAGGAAACTCAACCAGTCCTTTTTTATATGTGGTGTTCGTGTATGTGAAAATTTCTCTTAAAAATATACATTGAAGTTTGGATTGGTGATTAATATATAGGATAAAAATGACTAGATAAATGAATCTGGAAATATATCAGTAATTAAGGGATTTTTATATCTGTGTTTTGTGACAGGAGCATTTTTATTTCTTTCACTTGGAATAGGTATATCTATATACTGTACTCAAAGAGAAATATATATGGGTTGATATATTTATTGAAGAAAATTCAGTTTTTACAATTGTTTATTTTATAGTAATGAGAAATTCTTTAACCATCTTATTTGTTACGTATTTTTGTTGTTTTGTTTTCCCTCAGATACATATGAGCCAGATGGTTATAATCCAGAAGCTCCTAGTATTACCAGTTCTGGTAGATCTCAGTACAGACAGTTCTTTTCAAGAACACAGACACAGCGCCCAAACCTGATTGGCCTAACATCTGGAGATATGGATGCGAATCCAAGAGGTGAGAATGCCTCAGACTTTTTCTGATGCTAAGTGTTACACAAAAGTTGGGTGTGATATTTCTTACCTCACTAAGGTCCAAAACTACTTAGACACTGTCTCTTTGAATGATACTATATAATCATCTCAAATAAATGTTTTTGAATAACTTTATCTCCAAATTTTATTTTAAAGCTATAATTAGAATACATTTATTTTTAAGTAAAAATAATACTAATGTTATTTAATTACTATTTTTATAGGACTTTGGGCTGTTTTAGCTATGTCCTGGGCACTTTGCTAGATATTAGGTATAGAAAGATGAAATAACAGGGTCCCTTGCCCTCAAAGAACTGATCATTTAAGCCTGCTTTATGTCATAAGAACTGTGCTACACACTAATAATATTGAGAACCTAAAACATTGCGATGAAATTATCATTTGGCCATTTTTAGTGTTAGGATTACAACCATATGTTGGGACCTTTACAAGCGTAGTCACAAACCTTAAAGATTAAATGGAAACATTCACCTTTAATATGGGTTGATAGCCTCCTTTCTCTTACTCTCAAAAAAAATTTGGTTAAAGAGTTTGATGAGATTACAATTTCTTACTTATTATTGTAGTTAGATTTTCAATATTTAATTTCAATTTGAATGACTGACCATGGCCATCCTGACAATATTTTTCTGATTTAATTATATGGTGAGCATTTTCTTGTTTTTATCCTCTTTTCTAACCTGATTTTATTAAATTTTTTTTACTGCCGTTAATAACCCTATTACCACTATAGGCTAACAGTTTTGTATCAAGACTAAACCAAATGCTTTTGTATGTATTATTACCTCCCATATTCCTTACCAACAACTGCTTAAAAGAGATACTGCTTTTATTCTCTTTTTATAGAGGAAGACACTGAGGCTTAGAGAGGTTAAAGAACTTGCCCGGGGTCACACAGCTATTAATGGCAGAATTGGAACTTGAACCCGGGTCTATCTAATTTCAAAGAATATGCTTTTACCTTCCATGCTATAATGCATATATTGTTAGTAAATTACCTTAAATTAGTGGGAAGATCATATTCTCAGAATTTCAAGCCTTCCCTTTGTCACTAGCCTCGTCTGTTTGTACATTCACATACAGTTATCCATAGGTACTCTATCTCAGTGTGGAAGTCATGTGGTTTTTTTACAACAGACTTTGTCATCATGGGCAAGTCACTCAACCTCTACCTATATTTCTTTCCTTTTTTATAAGGCTCTTCAGTAAAGAAAAGCATTAGGCAATGTCAAGTGGTAATGATAACTATTTTAGGGAAGACATAATGGCATCTCAAATTCTAGAATGCTTTGTGCCATCACAGTTGCTTTTCCCTCATTAGCCTTCTGAAAACACAAGCCCTACAAAGGCAGGGATCATACAGTAGTCCCTCTTTATCCACGGTTTCGCTTTCCATGGTTTCAGTTACTCATGATCATCCGTGGACTGAAAATATTAACTGCAAAATTCCAGAAATAAATAACTCATAGATTTTAAATTGCATCCTGTTCTGAGTAGCATGGTGAAATCTCGTGCCATCCTGTCCAGTACTTGAATCGTCTTCTTGCCCAGCTATCCACGCTGTGTATACACTTCTCACCCATTAGTCACTTAGTAGCTGTCTCGATTATTGAATCGACTGTCCAGCTGTTGCGGTATCGCCGTGCTTTTGTTCAAGTCACCCTTATTTCACTTAATAATGGCCCCAAAGTACAAGAGTAATGATGCTGGCAATTCGGATATGCCATGGACAAGCCCTCAAGTGCTTCCTTTAAGTAAAAAGGTAAAAGTTCTCGACTTAATAAAGAAAGAAAAAAAAATGCTGAGGTTGCTAAGATCAATGGTAACTTTTATTACAGTATATTCTAATAAGTGTTCTGTTTTATTATTATTGTTAATCTCTTACTGTGCCTAATTTATAAATTAAATTTTATCTTAGGTATGTGTGTATAGGGAGGAACATAGTGTATATATAGAGTTTGGTACTTATCTGTGGTTTCTGGCATCCACTGGGGGTCTTGGAGTATATCCCTTGCAGATAAGGGAAGACTACTGTATTTATTTTATTTACTAATTTATACCCAAGGTGTAATACAATTGTTGAGCTGTAGCAGCTTTTCAAGAAATATATGTTAAAAGAATGACTCTGCAGCATAATTTCCCTGACAGTTGCACAGATGAAACGGAACATACCACTCCTGACCCCAATCCCTACCCCAGCGTCCAGCCCTACATATGTTCTTCTTTGGTGCTGGTTTTACTTTTGGTGGAGTTGCTCAAGTTAGGGAGAATACTCAGAGTATAACAGGCGTAGTTTTGTCTTACTTACTTTTTTGTTCAACACACCTCTTCCCACCCACAGATAACCCATTGTAAGGTCAGTTTCTTACAGTATTATGTTTTAACTGGTGTGAATGAAATGTGCCAATTTATAATACTGGCTTTTGATTTTCCTCCCAACTTTTAAGTTTGAAAAATTTTAAACCTACAAAAATCGAAAGAAGTAAATAAACGCCTAAATACCTTCATTTAGATTCACCACTTGTTAACATTTTGTCACCGTTGGGCGTGAATGCTTTCTTGTGCATGTGCACGGTTTTCTTTCTCTCCCTTCCTTCCTTCTCCCCTCACGTGGTTTTCTTGAACCATTTGAAAGTAAATTGTAGAGACTGTGACACTTTAGATCTTTTAGTTTACATCTAAGAATAAGATATAGTCCTATATAAGCATAATATCATTGCCACACGTAAAATCATAATTCCACAATAATTTTCCTATCCAGGTGAACTTCTTGTTAAATCACATCAGGAGACAAATAATTTTACTCTATGGTGCTAAGTTTGATCGCTTGCCTAAGGTGATAATTGTTAGATCTCTTCATTGTAAAGTAAATAATTTGTGGAGTGATACTTTGGCACCAGATAAATATCTTGTTCTCCAACAACCTTTCACTGTTTTTTGGTTTTTTTGCATCCATTGATGATCATTGCCTGAATCAGTTATTATATTGGGTCTGCCCATGACTTTTTAAACTTGGATATTGTATTTTAAAAAAAGGAGAAAAAGGAGGCAGTTGATAATTTTTTCTTGTTGTTAGACATTTCTGAAAAGGAAATGGTAGTAGTTGGGAGCTATTCACAGTGCTTTTTAGCTTTTAGACTAAATATTTTAATCATTTGAAATTCCCCAAATATAATGCATCGTCAGTAATGTTAATTTTTGTTTCCAACAGCTGCTAACATTGTCATCCAGACTGAACCACCAGTTCCTGTTTCAATTAATAGCAACATAACCAGAGTAGTTCTTGAACCAGATAGCCGAAAAAGAGCTATGAGTGGTTTGGAAGGGCCACTCACAAAGAAACCTTGGCTGGGAAAGTAAGATAATTTGCTAATTAGTGGCATCTTATTGGTGTTTTTGTTATTTTTGTTTGCATTAGTAAATTTATAAAATTCAGTGTTGTCATTAATCAATGATTTCAAACTATGTGTCTCAAAGTTAGGATTCCCAGAGGCATCCTTAGAATGTCTTAAAAATTGAAAAGCTAACAGACTGTTCATCATAGATATTAGTAATTTGTACCTACTTATTTCTAGGCTTAACCCAATGTTAAAAATTATTGAGACACTGGAAATGAAAAGAAAAGAAGAAAAAAGTTCTGTACTTTTGCAGAAGTTGAGAAACACACCGTAAAAAAATGTTCTATCCTAGCTTTAATGTTAGACTCCTTGATAATTGTGGTGGATCTTTTTAGCATATGATTTTTTATCTCAGTCCTCTTTTTTTTGTGATCTTTTGCCATTCAGTCTTCTTTTTTTCTCTTTACCTGTTCTATTCCTATGTAATAAGGATGGTGTGAAAATTACTTAATAATTTCTCAAGAATGTTAAGTGCTTACCAAAGACACTCTATAAATATAAACTTACATTCTTTGCTGACGTATCTCTTGGCTAGGCATAAGGTGGGAGAATTAACCAAGATCTGTTAATATTCCTTTCAGGCAAGGGAATAACAATCAGAGTAAACCAGGATTCTTGAGAAAGAATCAGTATACAAACACCAAATTAGAAGTCAAGAAAATCCCTCAGGAATTGAACAACATCACCAAGCTCAATGAACACTTCAGCAAATTTGGAACTATTGTTAACATCCAGGTAAAGGTGGCTCCGTTGGTGACAGAATCCATGTATTTTATACGTCTTTGAAAATATTCCTATCAGCTCAGCTTGCTCAAACAAGCCAGTGATTAGTCTGATCATCTCTGATAAGTGTTGTAAACTCCACTATGTATCTGTGTACCCAACTTGATGATGGAATTATTAGGCTGAATTTGTTCTTTTGAATTCATTTGGTTCTTTTCTGCAACCTCTTTCTGAAACACACTGGGCTAGTTACTGTATTTTTCATCTCCATCAGCCCTGATAGGTTTTTCTTTATGATTTCAATCTCTTTTGTGAAGAAACTCCTAATCTCATTTAATTGTTTGTCTGTGTTGTCTCGTTAGTTACTGTATTTTTGTTCATAGTTCTGTCTCTGGACAAAAGACTTTTTACCTGCATTAGTATTCCAACTAGGTAGGTGAGACTTTTGGTAGTTTATAAGATTGTGATTTTGTCTACTGACTGACTTTTATGTTGTAGTGAAATAGTAATTGGCTAAGGATGGTTCTAATCTTGAAATTTTAGGCTGTGTAAAATGTTAGCTAACATCAAATAAATTGTAGCTTTTGTATCTTGCTGTCTACTTGTTAGATATTTGAATTTATGAATTTGTACTTGGGTGTTATGCTGTAATTGAGGGTACTTGAAGACCTAAGTTGGAATTTCAGTCAGTTACCCCTGATAGTTAATGTTGCCATCAAGCCAAAATATAATTTTTATATAACTAAGTTTAAGAAGGTGGTATTGGGGGACTTGATATTTCAAAGAATTGAAATATCCATTGATGGATATCCAAAGAAAATATTCTTTTTGAGAGATTTTTTAAGTAGTTTTTTTCCTTGAGTGCAGAAGTAGTATGTGCTTAATTAATTTTACAGGTAATCGGAAATACGTTAAACAAAAGTGAAAAAACAAATCACCCAAATCTCACCACTTAGCAATAATAATTATTGATCTTTTGATGAAAAGACATACTGTATTTATTTAGGTGGAAGAATATATACACACACATATTGTCTTTTTAAAAATACTTCACACATTTAAAAAATATAAAAGATGTGATCATACCAAATGTCTCTATCTTTTTTCTCTTAAATTTTTCCTAGGTCATTATTCTTTATGGCATTTAGAAAAATTAGTATTTTTTTTAATTTTTTTATTTTTATGTGAGGAACATCAGCCCTGAGCTAACATCCATGCTAATCCTCCTCCCTTTGCTGAGGAAGACTGGCTCCGAGCTAATATCCGCTGCCCATCCTCCTCCCTTTTTTCCCTTTTTCTCCCCAAAGCCCCAGTAGATAGCTGCATGTCATAGTTGCACATCCTTCCAGTTGCTGCACATGGGACGTGGCCTCAGCATGGCCGGAGAAGTGGCACGTCGGTGCGCGCCTGGGATCCGAACCCGGGCCACCAGCAGTGGAGCATGCACACTTAACCGCTAAGCCATGAGCCGGCCCCTAGAAAAATTAGATGGCTTAGTGTAGATGGGTGTATTAGTCTGCTCAGGTTGCCATAAAAAATACCGTAGACAGGGTGGCTTAAACAACAAAGTTTATTTTTTGGGAAGTCCGAGATCACTTGCTGGCCAATTTGGTTCCTAGTGAAGACTCTCTTTCTGGCTTGCAGATGGCCACCTTCTTGCTGTGTCCTCACATGGTGGAAAGAGAGAGAGGGAGAAGGAGAGAGAGATCTGTACCTCTTCCTATAAGGCCACCAATCCAATCTGAGCACGGTCTCACCCTTATGACCTCATTCAACCTAATTACCTCCTAAAAGCCTTATCTCCAGATACAGTCACGTTGGGGGTTAGGGCTTCAACATATGAATTTGGTGGCCATAATTCATTCCATAGCAATAGATGATAATTTATTTAACTGTTCAGTGCTGTTGGGCATTTATGTTGTTTCTATTATTTTGTATAAAAACAATGCTGTGGTGAGCCTCCTTGTGGATAAACCTTTGAATATTTTTTTATGATGCATTGCTGAATTAAAGGGAATTTCAGAATTTTTTATTCAAACTGCCAAATTGTTCTCCACCAGGATTATGCCAATTGATACTCCCAAATGCAGTGTATGAAACCTCATCAACACTAATCCAGACTCATTAAAAAAGTTTTTAATGAGTTTGATAAGTGAAAAATTATACTTGTTTTAATTTGCTTTTTTTAATTACTAGGTAGACTCTAATTTATAGAGACCATTTGCAGTTCTTTTGGATTTACGTATGCGTGTGCATTTTTTATGAAGGCATTTATAATAATACTTTTCTAAGCCTTTCCTTGTCATATATATTAAAATTACTGTTTCCTTTTGTCATTTATATTGTTTATGGTATGTTTGGACTGACAGGTTTTAGAATTTTATGTGGTCAGGTCTACTACTGTTTGTCTTTATGGATCCTACCTTTATAGGTATGCATAAAAAGGCTTTCCAAACCCTCAGATTATACAGGTATTCACCTTTTTTCTTCTGGATTTCTATGGAGTTTTTGTTTGTTATTCTAAAGTATTTTCTCTCTTTGGAGTTTATTTGAATGTAAGATATCAGGGGAGGGATATAACAACTTTTCCCCAAGTGGTTAGGTAACATTACTAGGATTATTTATTAAATAATATAAAATTCCTCCATATATAATTTTGAAATATGCATATCACATTTTACAGGATGGAGAACTTTATTTACACAAGATTCACAATGGATTTCAGCATGCTGTTTTCTTCTTCTGAATTCTTTATCAATTTATTTGCATTTAACTATTTGTTAATTTCTGTGGGGTTTTTTGTTGTTGGTACTTTTATTTTTTCTTGCAGGTTGCTTTTAAGGGAGATCCAGAAGCAGCCCTCATCCAATACCTTACCAATGAGGAGGCCAGGAAAGCCATTTCCAGCACTGAAGCAGTTCTAAACAACCGATTCATTCGAGTCCTGTGGCATAGGGAAAACAATGAGCAACCAGCACTACAGTCCCCAACACAGCTGCTCCTGCAACAACAGCAAACACTTAGTCACCTGTCCCAGCAGCACCATCACCTGCCACAGCACCTTCATCAGCAGCAGGTGCTGGTGGCCCAGTCTCCTCCCTCAGCGGTACATGGAGGTATCCAGAAGGTAATCTGTTGGTTCACCGGGTATTAGAGGTCCTTTGGTCCCACCACCTAGGTCAGTTTCTCAATTTGTGGTCCTTAGGTCTTCTGCATCAGAACCACTCAGTTTGATCTGCAGACCAGCAGTATGTGATCCTCCTGGGAGCTTTTTAGACATGCAGTTTCTTGGGCCTCACCCAAACTTACTGAATCAGAATCGCCTTGGGTAGGGCCCAGGAATCTGTGTTTTAATAAGCTCTCCAGATGATTCTTATGTACCCTAAAGTTTGAGAAGTGCTGTTCTACATTAGAATCACTTATCTGGGTGCAAATTCCTGGGCCTTATCTTCCTAAACCTATAGAGTCAGTCTCGGGGATATAGGGCCCATAGATCTACATGTTTAAGAAATACCCTTAGTGATTCTTCTCAATACTGAAGTGTACAACCACTTACCACTGAACAACTCTGAATCTAGAACTTCTTTGTTTTGTGTTAGAATTAGTCATCCTTGTACCCACCCTTTTGTCCTACTTTTTCCCATGTAGAAAATTCCTGTTCCTTTTAAAACTGCAATGAAAGCCCCAAGAGAATGGGATTTTGTCTGTCATATTCATTCTATCCCTAGTGCCTAAAAAACAAGGTCTGGCACATACTGCTCAAAATATACTTGAATGAATAGATGAAGGAAGGAAAGAACAAACCACCATGCATTAGAGCCATTCAGATATTGATGATAATGATAACTTCCTCCAAGCTGTTCTCTTGTATGGATTAAATACATTCAGATTAAAAATATATATATATTCCTTACAATACCTAGTGTTAACTTCATTCATCGTCCTGCTTATTTGGACCTAAGCCTGCATTTCTTTTGTCTATGTCCCACTTAATATTAGGGCCCAAAGGTGAATGCTTCCCCTAGATGTTGGCTGATTGGTGTATGAAAGAGTAATACCATCACCTCTGTGATCCATTTCACTTAATGCAGCCCAAGATTGCATTATGTTTTTGGGGTGGACGTATCACACTGTTAGTCACATTAAGCTACTGTCAATTAAAATCTTTAAGTCTTTCAAGGCAATACATATTGAAGGGAACATAAAAAAATATTAGAAATTTTTATTTGTATGAGTATACAGATCTTACTTGACTTATGATGGGGTTACACACCAGTAAACCCACTGTAAATTGAAAATACTGTAAGTCGAAAATGCATTTAATGCAACTAACCTACTGAGCGTCGTAGCTTAGCCTAGCCTACCTTAAACGAGCTCAGAACACTTACATTAGGCTAAAGTTGGGCAAAGTCATCTAACACAAAGCCTATTTTACAGTAAAGTGTTGAATGTCTCATGTAATCTGTTGAATACTGTACTGAAAGCAAAAAACAGAGTGGTTATAAGTGTATCAGTTGTCTACCCTCATGATTGTGTGGGTGACTGGGAGCTGTGGGTCGCTGCTGCTGCCCAGCGTCACAAGAGAGTATTGTACTGCATATTGCTGGCCCAGGAAAAGATCAAAATTCAAAATTTGAAGTACAGTTTCTACTGAATGAGTATCACTTGCACACTATCGTAAAGCTGAAAAATTCTAAGTTGAACCGTCATAAGTAGGGGACCGTCTTTGTATACCTATGTACGTGTATTTTGGTCTGACTTATTTCAGACATCCAAAGAAGTATGAATAATAACATAACAATCATTTGTATATCTACCACTTCACTTAAAAAATAAAACCTTATAGATAATTGAAGCACTTTCCCTTCTCATTTCCTTATCTTCCTCCCCAGGTAATCACCATCCTAAATTTGTATCGTTCCTGGGCATTTTTAAAACTTTTACCACATATGTGTTTATTTTGTATATGCAGATGATGAGCAAACCACAGACATCAGGTGCATATGTTCTTAACAAAGTTCCTGTTAAACATCGTCTTGGACATGCAGGTGGGAACCAGAGTGATGCAGCACACTTGTTGAATCAGTCCGGTGGTGCTGGAGACGATTGCCAGGTATGTGTTTCCGTGAACCTCAGATATATTTAGAGTTGTTTAGTGGCGTAAAGAAATTAAGAAATTGATTATCATCCAGATTTGTAATGTCTTATTTCCTCAATCAAGATAAATGTGACAGTTAACCTAAGTATGACAGGTATACTTCCCTAATTTCCATGATTCAGCCAGAAATTTGCAGTTAAATGTTATTTCTATTCAAAGCTAAGTAGGAATTTGAGAATTTTAGCCATTTTTAATAGGTAGATGTCTTTATTCATTTCTTTGATAATTTATCAATTTTAACTAAAAACATAGTGAAGGGGATTCTGTCATAATCAAAAGTCAAACTTTTAAATATGTTTTAATAGTTTCTTTTGCTTTTAGGAATATGTCTATACGATGACTCTTCAGCATTGTGATTATTTCAAAGAGAGCTAGGAAAACTCTGAAACAGAACAACAATAAGGGAGGCTAGCCCTACTACACATTAAAAAATACTATGAAGTCTGTGTAACTAAAACAATTTGATACTGACACATGAAGAGACAGACCAATGGAACAGAATAGATGATTGAGAAATAGACTCACTTGTAAATAGGAAGTTATTATATGCCAACACAGTATCTCAGAGCAGTGGGGAAAATAAAGGACTTTTTGATAAAGGGTATTGGGTTAACTGGATAGCCATGTAGAAAAGATAAAATTAGATCTGTTTTTTTTATTGATGTTTTAATAGTTTTTAACATTGTGAAATTTTGGGTTGTACATTTTTGTTTGTCCATCACCATATATATGACTCCCTTCACCCCTTGTGCCCACCCCTCACCCCCATTACCCCTGGTAACCACAATACAGTTTTCTCTGTCCGTGTGTTGGTTTATATTCCACATATGAGTGAGATCATACAGTGTTTGTCTTTCTCCTTCTGGCTTACTTCACTTAACATAATACGCTCCAGGCCCATCCATGTTGTTGCAAATGGGATGATTTTGTCTTTTTATATGGCTGAGTAGTATTCCATTGTATATATATACCACATTTTCTTAATCCAATCATCAGTCGAGGGACACTTAGGTTGCTTCCACTTCTTGGCTATGGTGAATAATGCTGCAATGAACATAGGGGTGCATAAACCTCTTTGGATTGTTGATTTCAGGTTCGTTGGATAGATTCCCAGTAGTGGGATGGCTGGGTCATAGGGCATCTCTATTTTTAATTCTTTGAGGAATCTCCATACCGTTTTCCATAGAGGCTGCACCAATTTGCATTCCCACCAGCTGTGTATGAGGGTTCCTGTTTCTCCACATCCTCTCCAACACTTGTGGTTTTTGTCTTAGTGTTTATAGCCATTCTAATGGGCATGAGGTGATATCTTAGTGTTGTTTTGATTTGCATTTCCCTGATGATTATTGATGCTGAACATCTTTTCATGTGCCTATTGGCCATCTGTATATCTTCTCTGGAGAAGTGTCTGTTCATTTCCTCTGCCCATTTTTTGATCGAGTTGTTTGTTTTTTTGTTGTTCAGTTGTGTGAGTTCTTTATATATTGTGGAGACCAACCCCTTGTCAGATGTATGTTTTGCAAATATTCTCTCCCAGCTGGTGGGTTGTCTCTTCATCTTGATTCTGGTTTCGTTTGTCTTATAGAAGCTCTTTAATCTGATAAAGTTCTACTTGTTTATTTTTTCTTTAGTTTCCCTAGTCTGGGTAGGCATGTCATCCGAAAAGATTCCTTTATGACCAATGTCAAATAGTGTGTTGCCTATATTTTCTTCTGTGAGTTTTATAGTTTCAGGTCTCAACTTCAGGTCTTTGATCCATTTTGAGTTAATTTTTGTGAATGGCGATAGCAGATGGTCCACTTTCATTCTTTTGCATGTGGCTGTCCAGTTTTCCCAACACCATTTATTGAAGAGACTTTCCTTTCTCCATTGTATGGACTTAGCACCTTTGTCGAAAATTAACTGTCCTTATATGTGTGGTTTTATTTCTGGGCTTTCAATTCTGTTCCATTGATCTGTGTGTCTGTTTTTGTACCAGTATCATGCTGTTTTGATTACTGTTGCTTTGTATTATGTTTTCAAGTCAGGGATTGTGATGCCTCCTGCTTTGTTCTTTTTTCTTAGGATTGCTTTAGCTATTCGGGGTCTTTTGTTGCCCCATATAAATTTTAGTATTCTTGTTTCTATTTCTGTGAAGAATGTCATTGGGATTGTGATTGGGATTGCATTCAATCTGTAGATTGCTTTAGGTAATATAGACATTTTAACTATGTTTATTCTTCCAATCCACGTGCATGGGATATCTTTCCATTTCTTTATGTCATCATCGATTTCTTTCAATAATGTCTTGGAGTTCTCATTGTATAGGTCGTTCACCTCCTTGGTAAGATTTATTCCTAGGTATTTTATTCTTTTTGATGCAATTGTAAATGGTATTATCTTTTTGAGCTCTCTTTCTGTTAGTTCATTATTAGCATACAGAAATGCAACTGATTTTTGTAGATTGATTCTGTACCCTGCAACTTTGCTGTAGTTGTTGATTATTTCTTATAGTTTTCCAACGGATTCTTCAGGGTTTTCTATATATAAAATCATGTCATCTGCAAATAGTGAGAGTTCACTTTAGATCTATTTTTTAAATTGCATAATAAACCAGGATAACTTCCAAAAGGATCTGAGATTTAGATACAGATGGAGATGCTAAATGGTATACTACCCAAGAAAGGAAATTTGGTAGTATCTGCCAAAATTATGTATGCATTTACTCTAAACCAGTAATCCTCCTTCTAGGAATCTCTGCCAAAGGTACACTAGTCAAACTATAAAAAGACGTATGTGCAAGTTTGGTAATTGTAGATTCTTTATGATAGCAAAAGCCTGGAAATAACCCGGATATCCATCAGTAGGGGACTGGTTACTTAAAATGTAGTACATCCACATAATAGCGTATGTGCAACTTTACAAAGGAATGAGGAATATCTTTATATATACCATGGGGTGATCATCAGGATATATTAAGTAAAAAAAGCAAAGTGGAACAAAAAAATGTATAGTCAGCCACTGTTGGTGTAAGAAAGTAGGGGTAATAAACACATGTAAGTATTTGCTTATAATAGAAAAAACCAAAAATTTATGTAATTTAAATCTTCGTGGTTACAACAAGGATGGAAGAAAGTACACAACTTTGACTATGTCTTATCTTGGAACCATGTAAGTGCTGCGTGTAATTATAAAATAAAATGAAATGAAATAAAAGTAATCCCTAAAAATTAAAAATGAAACGAGGGGCCAGCCCGGTGGCGCAAGCGGTTAAGTGCGCACGTTCCGCTGCGGCGGCCCGGGGTTCGCAGGTTCGGATCCTGGGTGCGCACCGACGCACCGCTTGTTAAGCCATGCTGTGGCGGCGTCCCATATAAAGTAGAGGAAGATGGGCATGGATGTTAGCCCAGGGCCAGTCTTCCTCAGCAAAAAAAGGGGAGGATTGGCATTGGATGTTAGCTCAGGGCTGGTCCTCCTCACAAAAAAAAAAAAAAAAAAAAGAAACGAACTAGCATGTCTTTATAGAGAGTGCTTTAAAACACAGTTATTTGTGTATTCCTAATGAGCTATATCCTGAGGACAAAAAGCAATTTAAAAAAGTTCTTTTCAGCCATGATATTGTTGGCTATGTTGTATTCTGACACTGGTTTATGAGCATTGTAGGATAAATCAAATGAGGAATTATACTGGTGTCATTGACAACTGAGATTTTTAGTGTGGTTGAAAAGAGAGATATAAGATAGATGAGATTCAGTAAAAACACTGTAGTCCTACATTTGAATTGAAAGTAGCAATGTAAATTCAGATTGTATTTTATCTGAAAAACAAATAAGCAACAAAAAAACTCCAAAACATTTCCTAATTCTGTTCACTGAAAAGGTCTAGAAACAATGACCAGCCGATGGTAATGAGCACCCCCAGCACCCAAAGGAGCCAGAAATCCTTGAAGAAATGGCTGTCCCCAGATCTGGGGCTGACAGTGTTCCAGATGAGCCTAGAATATTTTGTCAAACCATAAAGTGAGAAAGCTGTCAAAGATTACTGGAATCCTGTCAATTTAATTTAAAGGAAATTCAGAGAAACATGTTAAAGGGTACTGTAGAATCTTGTGGTGAATACTACAGGATAATTGACCTGGTTTCTTCAACAAATAATTTACAAGGAAAAGAAATAGATGGAGATGGAAATGGAATTAAAGGAGACTTTAGAGAGATATAACCAGTTGCACTATATGGACCTTAATAGATCTCAATTCAAACGGGAAAAAATGTTTAGAAAATTATAAAACAATCCGGAGATGTGAATATTTAATGATATTAAAGAATTATTGTTATTTTTTGAGTGTGATGATGGTATTGTGGTTATGTTTAAAAAAGAAAGGAGGTTCTTTCATCTTTTAGAGATATAACTGAAATATTTACAGATAAAACAATACGGGGTTTGGTATGAAGATGTAGTTGGGAATTTAAATAAAACAAAATTATTATGTATTGATAATTGTTGCTACTTGGTAATGGATACATGAAGTTTTTTATATAACTCTGTGCTTTTGTCTGTTTCAAAAAAAAAAAAAAATTATATAAACAGAAAAACAAAAATAATCACAGACTTTGAAGTCAGACAGCCCTGCCTGACTTGACCTGCTTCTTATTAGCTGTTAGATAACTTGTGAGCATTGGCTTCCTTTTCAATAAACAGAGTTGCTATGGGGATTAAAAAATTTCATGTTGGTAAAGCATAAAAGGAAAGTGCTTAGCACATAATGAGTGCTCAGTAAGTTATAGGTGTTGCCATTTTTATTTTAATAAATAATAACACCATGAACATCAGCTATACAAGGTTCTACAGTACTTGAGAGACTTTCCTGTAAAGTAGCTTAATGTTGAGGACAATTAAGTATTTTATGATTGATACAAGGTTTGTATTTGGATTTATTTTCATGATTGAGTTTTCCATGAATTTCTTAATGTTATATCCTGTGTCCCTTACATCGTGTATTCAAAGTTAATTAAAAAATAAAGAAAGAATGGAATGTGTTGGAAAAGACTTGAACCAGAGAGATTGTAGTGTACTATGTAGCTCTACTGTGGTTTAAAGAGGGGAAGGTTAACTGGAGAGTCATCTGTTCTGAAGAGGAAAGGAATCTAAATACCAAAAGCAGTGCAGTAAAGATAGCCACCACTTTGCTTGCAAAGTCAGATCTGTGAGCTAACTACTTGTCTCATGTTTGGTTGTAAACTCATATATTATTTAATTAAATACAATATTAAGATTATGATTACAATGTACCTTAAATCTTAGAAGGGTTAGCAGTTATTAGAAACATGAGTTCTTATTTGGCACTTCATTTATGGAAATTAACTTATGACAGGACCCTTCAGCCAAAGACCACCAGGAACACACACCTATAATTAAACAAGTCGAGTTTATTATTCAGTGCAGGAGTATACACAGTGAAACCATGGGGCATCTCAGAGGGTGTTAGGAAGGACTTATTTTTGGATTGGGCCGTATTAGGTGATTTTGAGGAGGGTTTAAGGAAACAATAATTCTGTGATTGGATATCTTAAGTCTTACCTAGAAGGAGGGAAGACTAGAATGAGGCTAAAGCTGTAAGTGGTAAAGAAGCTGCAGACATTAACCAGGGCAGAAAAATGTTTAGTCATTTTTACAGTTTGTGTAGTATTCATGTTTTTTTTGTGTTCAGTCATGATTATAGAGTGATCTTGTTTTTGTCTTGTTCCATCTTGGTTGCAAGAGTGACCTTGTCTGATGTTGATATTCTGTGAGATTGTAACAAGAAGACACTAAGGCCTAGCTGTGGGTGGCAGGCCAGCTCCTAGATGTCAGGGGCTATTGTTCTTTTTCTCACAATTAAAAAAAATATAAAGAGAAGAAAAATATTTGGTTGTATTCAGAAACATAACATTATTGCTAAAAATTAATTTTTGTATTTGTATTTGAGTGACAATTGAATATATGTATAAAGAACTAGTTTTATAAATAAAATTTTTAAATGTAAAAAAAAAACCTAACTCCTAAAAGAAAAAGAAAGAAATGAAATCTTTCTAAAAAATGATTTTAAAGCATTTCTAAGATTTAATTTAATCATATTTGTGTTTCATAGATATTTTCAGCTCCAGGCCATCCAAAAATGATTTACAGCTCCTCAAACTTAAAGACACCTTCAAAACTTTGTTCAGGGTCTAAATCTCATGATGTTCAAGAAGTTCTTAAAAAGAAGCAGGTAACAGCCTTGATTCTTCTTGATTCTTAAAGAGAAAAGGACCCATTGAATTCTTAAGTGATTGTGTTTATACCTTTGAACAGTTCATCTTATTATGAAACTATATTATAATGTGTATCTAACTGCTTCTTGATGCAATGTACACTTGAAAAAACAAAAAAATGTTTTGCAATTGCCTTTCAGTGGCTACATCAAGCACAAGGAAAGAATTTTTTTCTATATAAAAGTAAACAACACTGAGCTGTCATGTTTTTTTTTTCTCCTAAGGAGAGAAGTAGACACTTTTATTTCATTATTTATTCTCTCTTCTTAATTCCTTTATGGCTTTGTAAGTTAAATAATGTTTCATATAAAATATAACATTTATGTAGTTATTCGTATCACTCAATTCTGAATTTCATTATCTTAGATTTAAACTCATAGAGTTTTTCAAATAAAATATTTATATGTATTATCTCAGTATAATTGGAGATTTAATTAACAGAGGGTTAGGAGGCAACATTTTCTTGGCAGGATCCGTAGATTTTGCTATTTCGTTTTTTTTTTTTTTTTATATAATTATTTTTTTTCCCCCAAAGCCCCAGTAGATAGTTGTATGTCATAGTTGCACATCCCTCTAGTTGCTGTATGTGGGACGCGGCCTCAGCATGGCCGGAGAAGCGGTGCGTCGGTGCGCGCCGGGGATCCAAACCCCGGCCGCCAGCAGCGGAGCGCGCGCACCTAACCGCTAAGGCACGGGGCCGGCCCTATTATTTCTAACCTATAGCTACATCTCACATTTTTAAACTTTAAACTTCAAAAATAAGGATTTGGCTCATTACATTGGCAAGTGAAAACAGCTCTTGTTTTTCCTTCGTAAATACGTTCAGGTCATTTAAGTGAATAAAACCTGATAGATACAGCTAATTAGTGTTGAGTATTTTAAATATTTTTAAAAGTACAGTTATAAATGTAAACTCTTTATAAGTGTTGGGGAAAATATATTTAAAGGTTTCATCTCGGGCTTCAGCTATTTTTTGATTAGGAGGAAAATCTATTTTATATAGGGATGACCCAAAAGAAATGAGTTGAGAATATAGTAGCCTCGTTATCATTGGCAAATTTTGTTATCCATTACTAATTTTTTCTTTACCTGTTCATATAGGAAGCAATGAAGTTACAGCAAGATATGAGGAAAAAGAGGCAAGAAGTGTTAGAAAAACAAATAGAATGCCAAAAGGTAAGACAAGAGCTCATTATTTGCCTACTGGAGTTGATATATTGAATGGATTTTATAAAGATATCTTAATAGTAAAGTTTTTAAGTGCTATTTGTATTAAAATTTACTAAGCGTAGTTTTACTTTTTTCTCTTTATTTTATAGATGCTAATATCCAAGCTAGAAAAAAACAAAAACATGAAGCCAGAAGAGAGAGCAAATATAATGAAGACTTTGAAAGAGCTTGGAGAAAAGATCTCACAATTGAAAGATGAATTAAAAACATCTTCTGCAGTCTCCACACCATCTAAAGTAAAGACAAAAACAGAGGTATCTATTTGCATTTTTCATTCAACAGGATTATTGAACATCTTTTATGTGCTTGGCACTTTGAAAGTAGAGTGGAACCTTTAGGTAACTAATAGTCTAATGGGGAGACGATTATAGTGACAATTTTTTTTAATGTTTCTGTAAATGCTATGTACTCTCTTTGAAAGAGATAATACTCTGAACAAATATGTTTTTTAATCGAATTTTTTGGTTCTCTATGCTGAAGATGAAACTGCTAGAGCGATGGCAAGAAAATAGACGTTTCCTATTTGAGCAGGTTTTTTTCTAATTCTATAATAATGTAATCATCCCTTTTAATATTCAAAAAATCTCATTGGCTTTAATATGGGTAAAAATGCGGTATTATATTGAAAAGAATAATTTGAAGTTCTAGATCCATTCAAGTCTAATTTTGGTAATTTCTAATTGTTTCCTTACCCTAGGAGAATACTTGATTTACACAGTGGTTCCTTTATACCACAGCTCTGTAGTGGGATTTTAGATTAATTTCCAGCCCTTTGAGAACTGGGAATAAATTGTCAGATACATAGAATGAAAATTTTTATGTACAATATTATATTACATTTGAAATTGTGGTTCTCTTTTAGTATAGGAATGTAAAGTGTTTCATTAAAATTGCTTTTAAAAAATATAATAAAAATGTTATTTTTATTGAAATTTCCCCCAATTATAGAACAAACATGTACACATTTTAAAAATTAAAGAGAATATGGGATAAAAAAGAAATCTCACAGTCACACCACCTAAAACTGATAATTTGTCTCTTACCAAAAAAAAAGTACCAATAATTATAGGGTTCACATCTGAAAGCAATTATGTAACTATGTTTGTACTGTTAATGAGTTTTTACTATATAATTTATTTTGCCCCAATATGTTTCATTTATGGTGCTTTATTATCTGAAAATTTTTCTCAGCCTGCTCATCTCAGATGACTCTTTCCAAGGTCTGAATTTTAGGCCATCTTAAGCAACAATACTCCTTATTATTTTTACTGATATCATTGTACTCTCATGTTTTCAGCATTATATCTTTAAAGTTACTTTCCCTAAAACACCCACGTGGCATTGCATCCTCTTGCACTCTCATTTTCCCGAAAGAGATGTGTCTCATTCTGTGAGTATAATATTCTGAGTAAGATCTTGGAAGTTATCTAAAAAATACATTTTTACTCTTAATTTTTCCAAAGGCCCAGAAAGAACTGTTAGATACTGAACTGGACCTTCACAAGAGGCTTTCCTCAGGAGAAGACACAACAGAGTTACGGAAAAAACTCAATCAGTTACAGGTTGAGGTGAGATTTAAGAGAGGTTACTGACCCACTACATTTTAACATCTCAAAAAATGGTTTTCTCTTCCTCTGTTTTCCAAGATTTAGTCTAACAATATGTATTATATTCTACCTTTTGTTGTTGCTATTCAGGCTGCACGATTAGGTATTTTACCTGTGGGTCGAGGAAAGACCATGTCCTCTCAAGGTCGAGGAAGAGGCCGAGGCCGTGGAGGAAGAGGAAGGGGCTCACTGAATCACATGGTGGTGGACCACCGCCCCAAAGCACTAACAGTTGGGGGATTCATTGAGGAGGAAAAAGATGAATTACTTCAGCATTTCTCAGTAAGTTTTTCAAGTTGCAAATGCTAACTCTAAAAACACTGTATTCAGCATTTCTTTGCTGCATTCTCTGTAAATGTCAAGTGTTTTATAGATTATAAAATTAAGTTGTAAAAACATTAGCAAATTCTTATTAATATATTTGAAGATCAAGAAGCAGCTCATGCTCTGCAATTCCATAATCCTCCACATAAATGCATTTGTAGCGGCAAGTTGTTCCAAAGCTATATTTGATTTTTGTTTTAGGTTATTACTTGGTTTACCAGGTGTTTATAGTCAATAAGTGAAAATAATCTGGGATGGAGGTGAAATTCAAAGGAAGAATTTATTAGATTAAGAGACATGTTTAGTTATATTCTGTATACAGTGGCAACCACTTACTTTTAGACGAACATGCAAATAGAGTTGTACTACAGGTAAATGTCTTTATTATTTTAGGCATAAACACAGTATATCCTCTTTCCAGCCACTGCTTAATTCATTCAGTAAATATTTATTGTTATTTGTGCTAGAGCATTTTCATACATGATCTTATTTAGTCTTAAATAACTGTATAAAGTGCATGTGAAATCCCATGTGTACTGCCGGGGAAACTAAAGTAAGTCAACCAAGCTCATACAGTTAGTAAGTGGCAGAACCAAGATAAAAATACACAGTTGGCTTTAACATCCAAGATTCCTATTCCTCAAACAACTTTTGTGAGAGAAAATATTTTCAGCCCTATTAAGTGTTAAAGATGGTGATGGAAATCTTAAAGAGCAAGACTTCGCTCCTAGTTTCTTATTAGTTGGATGCCCATTAATCCTATTTCACCCTGTCTCTTGGAGAATGGTAGATTGTTATAAAGTATCCAGATTTGAAAGCCATCTGGGCTGCCTATTCACTTTTGAGCCAGTTCTTTCACTAATCTGACCCTTATTTGCTTTTTTTTGTAAAGTGGGAGGCTAGCTCTAAGGGACTTCTTTGAAGAGTAAAGAAGATAGCACTGTACATTTGCAGGGTATCTTGTGAAGGCTGAGTGAATGTTGATTTTTGTCCTTGATTGTTGAATATATAAAATAAAAATCTCCTTACCAAGTAAGTGGGGCGTTTAGACCTAACGCCAGCTCTGGTGAGGTGATATTGGATTGTGTAAAGCAGAATTTTTATAAATTTAATTCTGCAGAAAGTTCCAGTTAGAAAAAGTAATCTTGTTAGGTAGGAAGCCACATGCTTTATCCTGAGGGTCACTGGAGACTACATGTAGATTTTTTTTTTTTTTTGTGAGGAAGATCGGCCCTGAGCTAACATCTGCCAATCCTCCTCTTTTTGCCGAGGAATACTGGCCCTGGGCTAACATCCATGCCCATCTTCCTCCACTTTATATGGGACGCTGCCACAGCATGGCTTGCCAAGCAGTGCATCGGTGCCTGCCCGGGATCCGAACCGGTGAACCCCGGGCCGCCGCAGCGGAGCTCGCGCACTTAACCACTTGCGCCACCGGGCCGGCACCCTATATGTAGGTGTTAAAGTTGTAACCCAGAAGTCATGCTCAAATGGAGCTCTTCTCATACGTAGAATCATTCTAGAGCATCTAATAATAACCAATTTTTATATACATACATTTGATGTCTGAAATATGACATGTCTGCAGAAAGAGGCATGTCTAGGCATTTAGGGAAGGAGCAAGCAAAGCCAAGGCAGATGAGGTGACTTGAAGAACAAGACACTGCCATTGGTTTTGTTGGTGTTTTGTTTGTTTTTTGTGTTTTTGATAGGTTATCAGATGGCCTTGAGTACTAGGAACACAGTTACCCTAGTAATAGATACTTGGGCAGTTCAGTATGCTTTCTTTGAAAGAACTGCAAAAGTATATGTGCCTAGACATTATTGTAGATAGATTTAGCAAACTTAAAGGGTAATTCTTCTTTGAGGTCTTTTATAATCCCACAAAAGCTAAGGTAAAATATATATTTTCAACATTCTTTACTGTGCTTAATGATTGTGAGAGGATCATGGATGAACTGTATCTGTATGAAAAGATGTTGGATGGGTTTTAGTGAAGCTGTTCTGAAGTGTGAGGACCTAATTCTGGAGTCCTTCAGTTTATTCTTGTATCTAGTCATCCTCTTCTAAGAATTTATCATAAGGGAGTTATTATGGTTGTACACAAATGATAGCTGCAAGTATGCTGAGTGTAGCACTCTTTATCATAGTGAAAATGAGAACCATCTAAATGCTTGACAGTACTTTGCTGCTATTAAAAACATGTTTTTAAAGAATAATGACGAGAGAATTCTCAAGATTGACTTCTAGGTTAAAAAGGGTGTGGGATACAAGATTATACATAAACTTGGAATGAAAGTGAATTAAATTGTTAGTTCTAGGTGGCAGAATTCAAGTTATTAGTTTTTTTCTTCTAGGCACATCCCTGTTTTCCATGCTTTCCAAATGAACATATATTACTTTTTAAATGGGACTTTTTAGCCTCACATTCACTTTCAGGATGAAGCATCAACATTTTTTTTTGTTTTGTTTTGAGGAAGATCAGCCCTGAGCTAACATCCATGCCTATCCTCCTCTTTTTGCTGAGGAAGGCTGGCCCTGAGCTAATATCTATTGCCAATCCTCCTCCTTTTTTTCCCCCTTTTCTCCCCAAAGCCCCAGTAGATAGTTGTACGTCATAGTTGCACATCCTTCTAGTTGCTGTATGTGGGACGCCGCCTTGGCACGGCCTGACAGCAGTGCGTCGGTGCAGGCCTCGATCCGAACATGGGCCACCACTAGCAGAGTGCGCGCACTTAACCTCTAAGCCACGGGGCCGGCCCCCAACATTTTTATACTGTATATTTTAAAATCAAATTTGAGAATGTGTGTTATTCTTGTGCTTTTTTCCGCCGGGTACTTATATTAAAAATATGTATAAATTAAATTACATACAAATTTAAAATATATAGACTATTTAATATACAATGCAAATTATATGTAACAACACAAAGCATATATAATAATGTATAAATATTTTAATATATATCAGACGTCAGCTTTATTTTTTCTGTAAAGGACCAGATGGTAAATATTTTAGGTTTTTGCGGACTATGTACAGTCTCTATCACATTTGCTTCTCCTCCTCTTCCTCTCTCTTCACCTGCCCCGCCCTTCTTCTTTTTCCTTTTTTTCTTTTTAATAACCTTTTAGAACCTTTCACTAACCTTTTTTTTTTTTTTGTGAGGAGATCAGCCCTGTGCTAACATCCGCCAATCCTCCTCTTTTTTTGCTGAGGAAGACGGCCCTGGGCTAACATCTGTGCCCATCTTCCTCCATTTTATATGGGACGCCGCCACAGCATGGCTTGCCAAGCAGTGCGTCGGTGCGCGCCCGGGATCCGAACCAGCGAACCGCGGGCCGCCGCAGCGGAGTGTGAGCACTTAACCGCTTGCGCCACCGGGCCGGCCCCTCACTAACCTTTTAAAAATGTAAAAACCGTTCTTAGCTTACAGGCCATCAAAAACAAGGTGCCTGGGACACATTTGGCCTGAGGGCTATATTTTGCAGATCCCTGGTATATGTTATTGTATTACTTTATATGGTAAATATATGTTAAAAAATGTAAAATAGTACTATATAATATTTAAATAGAATTTTATATATCTTAAAATAAGTGAGTCCAGAAAGGACATTTTAGAAGAAGAATTTTTATTTATATAACTTTTATTTGACAGAGATCTGAGGATATTAAAACCTTCATGAAGAATTCCCTTTAAGTATTTTAATATGAAAGTCTAGGTCAGAAGCTGAAAATTTGAAGTTATAGGGCATCGCTTAAGGGCACAGACAGAACAAGAGCTAAGATATGTTCCTTTACCCCTGGTTAAAGAGAGATTTGACTAGTTTCAAGAGGGAAAGTTATTTATACTAAATATTTGGAATACTTGAGCCATACTTTGGCATTTTTCAAGTAGTGTGTGTCAATTAACTACAAGATTTTTGAACTGTGGTGGTGTGGTTTAACGGTTGTGCTCAGTGGTATAGGGTGGAACTTGATTTTTTTTCCTTTCCTCATTATGAAGGTAATACATGCTTTTCAAGATGTATTTGGCTACAAGTAACAGATAACTTGGAAAATATGGACGTTTATTTTCTTTCTTTTTAAGAAGTCTAGAGGTAGGAAGGTTTTAGGATTAATTCGGAAACTCAGCCACATAGGTTCTTCTCATGTTTTTCCTCTGGCTTTTGTTCTTAGGCTTTTTTTCCCCCATAGAATCAGGATGGCTACAGCAACAAAAATCACGGCCTCTGAAGCAGAATGTCCAAAGGCAGAAAAGGAAGAGTGCCTTTTTTCTGACATTTTTTTAAGAAAATGAGATAACCCTTCCCAGAAAGTATCCTCCTGCCAAAAAAAAGAAACCCTCACACCACTCAGCAGATGTGCCCTCATGTGTCTTAGCCAGAATTGTCACTTACCTATTTCTAAACTAATCCCTGTTGAGGGAGAAGGAGTTAGCACGATTGAATTAAACCAATCATGGTTCGCCATATGATGGTTGGCCAGTGATGAAAATCAGGATCAGGTAGAAAGGAAGGAGGTTAAGTAGTTGTTGGTTAGACAACTAACAGTGTCTTCCATGATGTTCATTGAAGAAAACTTCGAAAGTGTACAGTTATATAGAAAGAAGAAAACAAGAACAATTTTTAAGTACCTCAGATTCCTTTGATACGAAAAAAATTTTTTTTTTTTGTGAGGAAGACCAGCGCTGAGCTAACATCCGATGCCAATCCTCCTCTTTTTTGCCGAGGAAGATTGACCCTGGGCTAACGTCCGTGCCCATTGTCCTCTGCTTTATATGGGATGCCACCACAGCATGGCTCGACAAGCGGTGTGTCGGTGTGCGCCTGGGATCCGAACCTTCGAACCTCGGGCCACCGAAGCAGAGTGCACACATCTAACTGCTGCGCCACCGGGCTGGCCCTGATATGAATTTTTTAGTTTTTATTTTCTAATAGTTATACATGCATATCGTTTGTAGAGTTAAATGAACTTAATAGCCACAATGTTGTTAAACAGTTTCCTGCTCTGTTCTCCCCCGATGTCCACTTTTAACCTTTTAGCTGATTCTTTTGGTATTTTTTTCATTTCTAAATAGTATGATTTTACTGATACTTCTTGATTTTTAAATTTTAAGCATTGTATATTGACTTCCCATTAGTCCTTCTGCTTTCCAGCTTTCCAAGTTTTTTTGGCTTTGTTAATGTTCTTTCTCATTTTCTCTTTTCTTATGGATTTATGCCTTTAAAAAATAAATCACTTTAGTCATTGTATACTATGGATGGTCAGTCAGTCCTCCATCTGTGGCCAGAGAGCCTTTTGAGTCTTAAGAAAGTAAGAGGTTTAGAAGTCTGAGTTTCTATACCCCCAAAAATATTTATGTAATTTATTATAATTTTTGTGTTCTTACGGGCAAGAACCTCTAATTCACCCATTTCTGTCATTCCTGGAACTTCATATAAGGCCACTGAGTACTTCTGCTTTAATTTCTAAAGATATCTCACATATGGGTAGCTTTTTCCCTGTAGCCTCTCTAGACAGGGTTTTTACCCTTTTCCCATCTTCGAAGTGCCTGAAAATATATTTGAGAGTTTTACTGTATATGAAAGTAATACTGTATAGTTAAAAAGTTACCTTTTCTCTGGATTTAACATTCAGAGAAACTTTTCTCAATAGTGCTTCATTGATTGTCCGTCATCAGACCTTGTTAAAAACTTTTAGTAATGATAGATCTTTTGTGAACTACTGATATTTGCTGCCTATTGATGGCTAATTAGGGTGTTTCCCATTTTTTCACTGTCAAAGAATCTTACATACATCTTATTGGATTTGGCATTTTTTTAGTGGAATAATTTGATATGTGGGACAGTCCTGCACATTATAAGACCTTTGGCACCCCTGGCTCCTACCTACTAAATGCCAGTAAGTGCTCTTCAGTCAGTATGATAACCTGAATGCCCCCTAGAGTAACGTTGTTGTCTCCAACTGAGAACCATTGCTTTAGGTTAGTTCGAAGGAGTGAGATGGCTGGATCAAAGGCATGCATATTTAAAATTGTAGTACAGCTTGCCAAGTAACCCTTCAGGAATGTTGTACTAATTTATATGTGTAGTAATGTTGGATGAGAGTACCTATTTGTCCATATCCTCAATAGCACTTGAGTTTTGTTTTTTCATCTTTGCCAGTCACGTTATTGATGAATGAGGACTGGAACAGATTTGGCATCAGTTTCTGATCTGGGAAAATGGCTGGGCTAGATGAATTTCTCTTTGAGTAACTTCTACCTCTAAGGTTCCAAGTACCTCTAAGTTACTGCATATAACTTTTCGTTGATGCTATGTAATTGACTTGCTCATATTTACGTATATATTCTTATATATTAATATTTTATTTAAAATATTTTATTTTTTGGAGCAACACACATATACAAAGTGTAAAAGAAATAAAAGTGTATACAATGAAAACTAAGATTTCTTTCTGCTTCCAGTCACTCAGTTCCACTCCCCATAGGCAATTACTGTTACCTATTTCTCACGTATCTTCTTGAAGATATTATCTCTTTATGTATATATTATTTGATCTCTCTTTTACACAAATGGTGGTGTGTTGTACAACACTATTGCATATGCACTTTTCACTTAATATGTATTAGATTTTTATTAGAGATTATTCTATACTAGTGCTTTATTGTTTATTCTTCTGTATGGTGTTGCTTTATTCTTTTTGATGGCTACATGGTATTTCATTGCATAAATGTACCCTACGAGATTTAAACAATCCCATATTGATGGACATCTAACTTTGCCCCAATATTTCATTATTTCAAGCCATATTATAGATCTGCATGTGAGAGAATGTATGTGTGTATAGAAATAGTAGATATTTTAATAGATATGTGACATTTTAAGAGGCTAGTCCTAAATTTTTAAAAGTATTTTTTTTTTGGTAAGATTAGCTCTGAGCTAACATCTGTGCCAGTCTTCCTCTATTTTGTATGTGGGACACCGCCACAGCATGGCTTGATGTGTGGTGTGTAGGTCCATGCCCAAGATCCGAACCTTCAAGCCCCAGGCTGCCGAAGTAGAGCACGAGAACTTAACCACTGCTCTACTGGACTGGCTCCTAAAAGTATTTTTTAATAAAAAATTAATTCATGCAAATGGTTAAAAAATATGGTTAATAAAAAGTAAAAATATCCCCTCTTTTCTTAATCTCTGCCTACTCTTTAAAGGTACTCACTATTCTTAGATCTCTTTATAGGAAAAACATTATGAATATGGGAATACATACATAAAGTCTTTCACTAAAAAAAATTTACCAAAATGGGATTATATTATTAACACAGGGATGCATTCCAAACCTTGCTTTTTAAACATAAATATATTAGCTATTTGGTATTTTCTTAACATTATAAAGATAATACTCAATTTAAGATGTTTATTAAACTATACCAATTAGAAACATATAGTTCAATGATTTATCAGAAGGAGTACTCCCATATACCTACTCCTCAGATCAAGAAATAGAACATTCCTGGCATCCCAGAAGCCCCCTCCTGCCCCCTTTTGGTTACTATCTTCTCTCCTCCTCAAAAAAGTAACTATTAACCTCACCTTATGGTAATCACTTCCTTGCTTTCTTTATATAGTCAGTCCTAATTATTCATGGGTTCCATATTTGCAAATTCATTTACCCACTAAAATTTACTTTCAACCTCAAAATCAATACTTGAGATGCTTTCATGGTCATTTTCAGACATGCAGAGCTGTGAAAAATTTGACTCGATTGATGTACATGTACATTCCCAGCTGAGGTCAAATAAGGTGACACTGCCTTCTTGTTTCAGCTCTCATACTGTAAAGAAGTGTCCTTTTCCCAGTCTATTTAGTGCCACATTTTTCTCATTTTTGTGCTTTTCGTTGGTAATTTCACTATTGAAAATGGCCACTTCAGTAGTTCTGAAGTGCTGTGTCATATTTCTAAGTTCAAGAAGGCTGTGGTATGCCTTATGGTGAAGATACATGTGTTACAGAAGCTTTGTTCAGCCTTGAGTTATCATGCTTTTGGCTGTGACTTTGATGTTAATGAATCAACAATATATCTTAAATAAGGTGTCTTCAAACATAAAACAAGTTTGTGTATTGATCAACTTGGATGAAAATGTTTTGATCAGAGGCTCATAGGAACCTAACCCTCTATTTCCCCTAGGAGCAATTGTTCAGTATTAAGTGCTTGCAGTGAATTTGATATAACTTCTGCAAATAATGAGAATCAACTGTAGTTTTATCACCTAAATGTGAATTCCTAAATATTGTAGTATTATACTGCCTATTTTAAAAAATTTGTATGAATGGAACTGCACAGTATACATTCTGTTGTGTCTGTTTCTTTTTGCTTTCTTTTGTGAGATTCATGTTGTTACGTATAACAGTAGTTTGCCATTTTTATTGCTGTATAATTTTCACTTGTAGAAATATACCACAATTTATTTTTCCGTTCTCCTGTTGATAGGTATTTGGGTTATTTCCACTTTAATTTTATGAACAGTGTTGCCATGAACATTCTTATAGATGTCTTTTAGTATATATGCGTTCACAGTTCTGTTGAGTATACATGAATTGTTGAGTGAACTGCATCTGTTTTATTAGTTTAGATTCCTACTAGTACTGTGTGAGAGTTCCTAACTTGGTATTATTAAAATACCCCTTTATTCTAATTACTAATCTTTTTTGTTATAAGTTAGTGGGAGCTATATATTCTTAGTTCCCAACTGCATGCAAATTAAATTTCTAATTCTTCCTTCAATGATATTATGCAATACATTTAATACCTTAAAATTACTTTTGGAGGACAGAACTGCTACCTTCTTTGGAGGACAACCTGGTTAATACAGGTTAAAAATATTGCTTTTTCTAATTATAAAAGTAATATATCTTTATTTAAAAATTCAAATAAATAATATCTAAGGATCTAATGTATAACATGGTGACTGTAGTTGATAACACTGTATTGTATAATTGAAATTTGCTAAGAGAGTAGAACTTAAATGTTCTCACAAAAAAAGGTAAATGTATGAGGTGATGGATGTGTTAATTTGATTAATTAACTTGAAGGGGGGCATCCCCTCAGTAAAGCTGGAAAGAAGAGTTCACATAATACAGAAATGAACAAAATAAACAGTGAAAAAGTCTTTCTATAATTGGGCTATGTGTTAAGGGATAGAGGATGTCTATTACACCCATTACCTGATTTTTTTCCCCCAGGTTTATTGAGATATAAGTGACATATAACATTGTATTAGTTTAAGATGTACAATGTAATGATTTGGTGTATGTATATATTGTGAAATGCTTACTAAAATAAGTTTAGTTAACATCCATTACTTCACATAGTTAACGATTTTTTTTCTTGTGATGAGAACTTTTTTAACTATTTGATTTTTATTTTTTATTTATTTTTAAAGATTTTATTTATTTATTTATATTCCCCCCAAAGCCCCAGTAGATAGTTGTATGTCATAGCTGCACATCCTTCTAGTTGCTATATGTGGGACACGGCCTCAGTATGGCCGGAGAAGCGGTGCGTCGGTGCGCGCCCAGGATCAGAACCCGGGCGCCAGCAGCGGAGCGCGCGCACTTAACCACTAAGCCACGGGGCAGGCCCCTATCTGATTTTTAAAAGATGGTAAATGTGTATTTGGATAGGGCCGTTTTGATACCTTAGTTCAGTATGTCCCACGAGTCAACATGTTTGGTGTCAGGTTATAAACATTCAGCCCGCACAAGGGATAATGAGAATTTTTCCTTAGATCACAGGCCGATATCTATTCAAACAGTAATTGACTGGTTATGGATCTGGCCTAATGTACGCTCTGACTATACAGTAATCTGAGTGTTCTGTGGAAATATTTGGCAAACAGATGCTTCATGAGGTTTATCAGTATTTTTTGAGAAAAACTGGAGTGAAACCCCAAATTTAAAGAACCCCTTCTGTTACGTTTTTCAGGACTGAACCAAGAATTGGGGATATTCTACGGTCCAGCACTGTTGATAGGAAAACTGCAGGAATGACTGAGCTTTCACTTGCACAAAACTTTGGGTCCCTGTTCTTTTGTCTCTGTGGCTTTGTCTTTAAAATTCAAGTTTTGCTTTCTCTTGCTGAAATTTGCTGGGGAGGAAAAAAAATGTTTAGATGGTAATACCAAGAAAAACATTTGAAACTGAGCAGTTTTACCTTGAGTTAAGATAGTAGGTGTTTTAATTAACATTTGTTGAATGCATAGATGAGTTGAGGAGTATTTATCATTGTTTATAGCATTTCAGAAGAGGAAGTAGGAATAGCTTTATCAGATATAGGTGGGGCTATAAGAAATGTCATGAGATAAGTAGACAATTAAAAAAAAATTATGTAGGGGCCGGCCCTGTGGCTTAGCAGTTAAGTGCGCATGCTCTGCTACTGGCAGCCTGGGTTCGGATCCCGGGCGCGCACCGACGCACCGCTTCTCTGGCCATGCTGAGGCCGCGTCCCACATACAGCAACTAGAAGGATGTGCAGCTATGACATACAACTATCTACTGGGGCTTTGGGGTGGGGGAGGAAAGGAGGAGGATTGGCAATAGATGTTAGCTCAGAGCTGGTCTTCCTCAGCAAAAAGAGGAGGATTAGCATGGATGTTAGCTCAGGGCTGATCTTCCTCACAAAAAATAAAAATAAAAAAAATAAATAAAGAAAAAATTATGTATATTTTTAAGGTTTCAGTCTAAATATGTAGATTATCAAAGCCAAAGGCCAATAATTGTATTAAAACAGTATTTGTTATCCTCATCATGACTTTTCTAAGTAGAATGGCTATATGATTTATCATCCAAACGAAGACAGAGCCTAAAATTTACATGACACATATAAATCGTGGACTCTCCTGGGCAAATCAGTACATATGGTCCTCTAATTAAAAGGGACTTCACTGTTTTTTAGACAGAATTGTCCCATTTGCAACAACATGGATGGACCTGGAGGGTATTATGTTAAGCGAAATAAGCCAGACGGAGAAAGACAAACACCACATGATTTCACTCATATGTGGAAGATAAAGTAACACACAGAGAGAACAGTTTGGTGGTTAGCAGGGGGAAGGGAGTGGGGGGTGAGGAACAAGGGGTGAAGGGACACGTTTACCTGGTGATTGACAAACAATGTACCACTGAAATTTCACAGTTATCAACTATTATGACATCAATAAAAATTTTAAAAAAAGAGACTTCACTGTTTTTTAGCTCTCATTGGAGGTTTGTTTGTAGATCCACTTGAACAGATTTCCCCCCCAAGTCATTACGTTTTTTAAATAGCACGCAATTTGAAGAAGTCATTAGTACATGTGGGTACAAACTTGTGTGTTCTTCTAAAATCTATTTTAGGCTGCAAACCAAGGGTCAAAATTCAAAGACCGTCGGCTACAAATATCATGGCACAAGGCCAAGGTGCCTTCTGTATCCACCGAGACTGAGGAAGAAGAAGTCAAGGAGGAGGTAAATTTAATGATTGAAAATAAGAGTTGAATTAGATTGTTTACCGATTATATATTTTTCTTGACATTAAATAGTTTAAATTGAAATATAAATATTGAGTTCTTTCATGCATGCACTTAGTTAAGACTAGTCTAGAAGTTTATTAAAGAATCAGAATGGGTGCAGAAATACAAGAAGCTCTTTTGGGGGTTATTTTCTGGTGTAAGAGAGACTATTCTTTTTTATTTGCATTTATTTTGGTTTTATTTGGGATCTAGAAATTTTTATTCTGGTTAATGAGGACATGAATTACATGAACAAATTAAATCTCAGCTGGTTGTTTTAGCTTTTCGTGTATTCACATTTCATAAATAATAGATTTGAGTTGCTTATTTTCCTTCTATGTACAGTTGGTTAAAATGAGAGTGTAAGGAAGTCGGACATAAGAGAGAAAAATAGGAAAACCAAGGACTTAAATATAATACAAGTGCTAAATAATCAGCCTCTTGACATATGTGAAAATTATTTTTCCTTTTTTTCCTGTATTTCTAATTCATTTATTGAAATGGACATTTAACCAACATTGCAAGTTATTCCTGATTCATCATAATTTTGTTTTTCTTGTGAGGAAGATCAGCCCTGAGCTAACATCCATGCCAATCCTCCTCTTTTTGCTGAGGAAGACGGGCTCTGAGCTAACATCTATTGCCAATCCTCCTCCTTTTTTTTTCCCTTCTTCTCCCCAAAGCCCCAGTAGATAGTTATATGTCGTAGTTACACATCCTTCTAGTTGCTGTATGTGGGACGCTGCCTCAGCATGGCTGGACAAGCGGTGCGTTGGTGCGTGCCTGGGATCCGAACCCGGGCTGCCAGTAGCGGAGAACGCGCACTTAACTGCTAAGCCATGGGGCTGGCCCCCATAATTTTGGTTTTAAAGGTTGTTTGGCATTTATGATTGATCGAGAATCTTCTGACCATATGGATAATTTTATATAACAAAAACAGAAACATATCTTATGTTAAAAAAGAAAAAGAAAAGAAAAATCTTGCTATTTTGGGAATGTTTGTAGATATTTCTGCTTTGTGTAATATTTCACATTTTTATGTAAGATTTGGAATGTCAGTGTCATGGGGACGTTAGTATATTCTCCCCTCACAAATAATTGGATATTAAAGGAAAGGCTTAGGAGTTTGAATGGTCATTTATCTTCCTCATTTTTAAGTTAATGGAATAAAATTAATTTTATCAAAAACATATTTCATAGATATTTTTTCTTTTATTTCCCCTACTAAAAGTTCATATATTATTTATTTTCTTGATGATATCAGAATGGAAATCTATTAAAACTAGCAAAATTAGTAGGGGAGAAGAATATATATACATTTAAAAAAATGTTTTGGGTTTTTTTGCCCTGAAAGATACTCTGAGTACATCAGTTATAAATCCAGCCTGGGCTTTGTATACTAGCCTATTTGTCCTTTGGCCTAAAAAGTATTTTACTTAACTTTCTTGTACCACTAAACAGATTTTACCCTCTCTTTCTTCAGGAAACAGAAACCTCAGATTTGTTTTTGCATGATGACGACGACGAAGATGAAGATGAATATGAGTCTCGTTCGTGGCGAAGATGAAATCTGATGCGAGCTGTATAATTTTTAGGAATATTGTTTAGAAGAACAACTTTTTAAAATTATTTAAGGAAGTCAATGAGCCAAAAAAATTTTTTTTTATTTTTCTTTTCAACACAGTAGGTTTAAGGACAGCAAGTTTACTATTTAAACACATCTCGTAACTGTTCATGATATTAAAACACCAAAGGCCTAGTGACTTTTACACAGTTGTGAAGATCCACAGGAATGACATGGATAATCTCTAGAGCCTTATCTTCCACACCACCTGTTTTTGTTGCTATTGGTGTTGGATTATGTAAATGACAGGGTGTTCAAAAATTTTATTTTGGATTATAATCTGCTGATAAAATTTCATTAAATGTCAAAATCGCCTGAATCTCTTAACTCTCAACTATTATGGATGGGTCGTCAGATAGTAGGAGATATTTGTAATTAAAATACCCTTTTGCTTTCAAGAGTTGTCTTGGAAGGAAAGTAAATTTATTTTAATTTTTTTACTGTGGAGAAGCCCAATTTGTATTCAATCTAAATTTTGGGAGGGATTTTTATGTGCAGTAGTAAGTACTATTTTAGTGTAAATCATAACAAACTCGGTGTCCTTAAATGCTGTAAGGCAATAGTAGCTAGCTCCATGATATTTCCATTCTGTCATCATATTAACTCTCCTGGACTGCTGCTACTGATCCTTAGTTTGCTTTGAAATTAGTGAGCATTGGTTTAGTTGGTCCTTTTTTTTTTGTTTTAACATTCTCGGCATATAAAAGGCTTTCACCTATTGCCCTTTTCTCATCCCCATTTTCTTTCTCCTGCCTTTTTATTAATAGGCTTGACTTACCCATTATTGAGATAAGTGATTCTTTTGGGCCGCCAAAAGTCAGTCCCCAATAAAAAATTTAAACCAGCACCTTGATAAATAATTGATGTTTTGATGAGAATAATGGAAGGATTTGTGGGGGAGAAAGAGTCACCAGCTTTTTTTTTTCTTTTTTAAAGCTTCAATGTAGTTACTAGTTACACAAAAGGGTTAAAAAGTGTTTGAAATTCTTTTCCTAAATTTAAACCATGATGGTGAGGTGACTGGGGGTAGGGTGGGGTGGGGTGTGGTAGGGGGATGGGTGTGCTAGTATTAAATGGGAGTCATAACTTGACTTTGATCAGATAACCTTATATTTTCATAATTTTGTAGCTTGTTGCTATTCATGAACATATGCATCCTTCAGTAGACAGTTTCCTTCACTGTGTGCATTTTTACTGTACACTGTATAGAGTAGAGTATCTGTTAAGTAAAATATATGTGTAAATTTATGTCCTTGTGTTCTGAATGTTAGATGGAAAAGCAGAGGAGCAACACTACACTGTATTGACCCCTGGGGAAATAAAATGATTAATGTACATAGGATATCACTTTTTCAAGGATATACACATCTGTGTTTTTATATATGTGTGGTGTGAAAATATGAAACTTCCTGTTGGCTTCAGAAGGTTCTTGGTGATCACTATATCAAGGATTTTGTTTCTTGAGGTAAAGACTGTTTCTCAGAATAGAAACTATTCACTAAGAAACTTAAAACCATCAGGACTCTAGATTTACTTAGCTTAGAAGTTAAATCCCACGTTCTGATTATCTTTTCTCCTCTACATATTTTCCTGGAATGATGTGTCAAACCAGGATCGTTTTTAAGTTCATGTAATTTTCCCTTCATAATAATAAGGACTTCCTCTTTCTAGGCTATTATTATATTTCTGATAACACTGAAGCTAAAATAAGCTTATAAAAGAAGGAAAACATTACAATGGGGTACCTAGAATAAGCAATCTTGCTCCTTCCTCCTCCATCATCTCTAATGAAATTTTCTTGATGTCTGTGGCTCAGTCGGTATATATTTTGAAAGATTCATTGTGGTGAATATTTTGAGTCCTGACAGTTTAAACGTGATAGAGGGAACAAAGGATTTATATATTTTTTGTACAAAGTTTTTTCTTAAACTGTATAATTTTGTAAATAATTTGTTTGGTTTTTTTGTGTACTAAAACTACCAGCGTATAGATTTCAATAAGAATTGTTGTATTTTTGTATTTGGAAACTGAAAATTACAGTAAATTAATGGAGCTGTAAGAAAATTTTCAGTAGACTGACAGTTCAACAGAATGAGATTCCTTTTCATATGATTTTTTAACCTCAAAATTGATATCAGACTCTTAGTACAGAGAGTTGAGGATTTGTTTGACTTTTTAGTTATTTGGGGAGAAGGGATGCAAGAGATGGGTATGAAACTGAAGATAGATAGATTCTTTTTCCAGTAAGATTTGAGGCCCTTTGTATAGAACTTAAGTTTTCAGTACACTCTAAATAGGACTAAAATACTTAAAAAAAATTCTTTCTAAGAATTCTAAAACGTTTGACTCTTAAAAATGAATTAAAAATGTGGGTTAAATATAATGTTAGAAAATTTGAGTTAAATTTAGCATAAAATAGTTGAACATATATTTTTTTTTCTTTGGGATTTTTTACCCTCATCCTCAAATTCCCGAGCATTAGAATTTCTCTTAAAAGTGAGTAACTACCATGACTTGTTTTCTTGTCATCTTTATTTACAGAAATAACATATTCTTTTTAATGTGTATGACATCTTTATAAGTAGCTGATGAGCAATAACAACCACCAATCTGCCTCCATCACCCTGGTTTACTAGTGGATTGCTGCCCAAGCTTAAAAAGGTAACCCCAGGGAATACAGAACTTCCCTCAATTTCTTCGTGTTATAACATTGGAAAAACATTGATAAATTGGAAAACAGTCTTGTTAGAGTGAAAAAAGTCCATGATGATGGATCATTATTTCAAAAAGAAGAAAAAAATCATGTGAAAAGGAATAGTGGTTCCTCTTGATGTATAGTATGCCTGTATTATAGTTTTTACGAAATTGTGAACTTGTGTAATAGTATAATAGGAGATATTGTTGAATTTCTAACTGTTTATACATTTAAATTCATATATGTAATGTTTGTTTTATCGATTACAATCTGAATTTCTAAGAAGCATGTTGACTTTTGCAATAAAGATGCAATATGGAATGGTTCACAATTGGAAAAAAAAGAAAAAAAAGATAAAAATATTACAAATTTAGAAGAATTTGGAAAATTTATGAACCATTCCAAAAATTATAACAATCACCAAAAGAGCTGTAATTCTGGCTTGTTCTGGAAAGAAAGAAAATGTGTGTGTATGCTTGCTTGTGTGTGAGAGTGCGAGTTGTGGATATGCGTGTGTGTTTTATGTTTGGTTCACGTACATGAGAGAATGCCACTCAATATGAATTTGCGTACTGAAGTCACTGGCTATTAAAACTTCTGTAGAATAACTCCCTCAACGGGATAGTCTTGAAAAGAGAAGGGTGTTAAAGTGTTACTTGTAAGTAACCTTTGATAGCCATATCTCTTTGTTCATGGATGGGTCTTGGTATCCCAGATATAAAGCACAAACAATTTTATGAAAGCAATTATTTTAATATTATCTTGAGGATATTAATTAATTAGTATGCCTACCAACAATAAGAAGGACATTTCCCTTACGTGGAATAGAGAGAAGGGAAAGAACACCTTGAAGAGATGACCTGAAGACACATCAGTTCTAATTGTGATGAATATTCATAACAAATAATGGGAGAAGGATGTGATCTTACACACTAAAGACTGGGCGGTGATGGGAAAGGGAAATATATCACTCCGGCACCTACCTTTTAAAAATTGCTTTTCTTATAAAATTCCCCTTCAAATGGTTGTGCATTGTCTAAGAAGGGTCATTCTTAAATCTCAGCTTATACAGCAAAATACTAAAGAATAGGAATGGATTTCATTTTCATTCTTTTCAAATAACAGATTTTATCTGCATTTTATGAATTAGGTAAATGGCAAATAAGCTCTGTTTGACCATTTGTTTTGAATAGATGATAATTTATCTTATATATGGTTATTATTAGCATTAGTTCTGGGACTTTTTTGGGGACAAGCATAATTCTGAATATAGTTATATCTGTTTAATAGTAACGAATCAAATATTTTACTAAAATGAAGCTCTAACAGAAATCATTGGTTTTATGTGAAGTTTTTACTGATTTTGATGTAAATTATTCTAAAGCCAAGGATAAATTTTGAATTATGACCACCAGTGTACTATCTAGTCTGGATCTAATGATGTTACAATAAACACAAGATAGGAATGTGTATGTCAACGTATGGGGTCGTTTTAGGTGACAAAGCTAGGGTTGCTTTAAACAAGTGGAGCAAGATTATCTTCTCGGGCAGACCTCTGCCCGTTTTGTATCATTTTTAGTTTCAAAGATCTATTTGACGGGCCAACCAACACTAACTCAAAAAAAAAAAAAAGCTACATACTACTGTCGCATGTGTTAGGAATCACCTTCATTTATGCTAAATTGATTTTATTGCCAAGTGATCTCTCTTCAGGATCATCTACCATTTGGCCCCTTACCTGGTTCTGCAATCGACCTTAGGTTAACTAACCCATCCTAGCGTTCTGAGATAGGCAACTTGATACAGGTGAAATTAAGCTCAGAATAGTGTTTGATGATTCTTTGCAAGATATTTGTAGTTTGAGTCTACTTTTTTCTTAGGCTTCTGCAAACAAGACTTTTCTTTTTGGCAGTGGTGGTCATTAAGCATGGTAGACATTAGTGTTACTTTTTGTTTGTATTTATATTATCTTTTTTCTGTGAAAGAGGAGCAAGGGAAGAAGGCCCTAATCTAATAGCCTATTAGCTTGTTTCTAATTAAAATAAGCCTGTATTTCCTACATCACTTCAGTTTTCTAACCACTTCATAGAGTTCTACTACTTGGATATAGTGATCCATTAGTTCTTAGAATAATAGAGTTGGGGTAATGGTTTAGTACGTGATTGTTCAAAATTATTTGTTCTTCAGTCAGTTCTTTGGTGAGGAGTAGGGGTGCGGAAACAAGCCTTTTAGTCACCTAGCCACGTTTCTGTTAAGTTCTCAGCACTGCTTAGTAAAAACCTCATGAAAGTTAGTGTCTTGTTGACAGTTTTCTCAAGTTCTTGTGATTCCATCTCTTCTTAGTTTGCCCCCAGACAACTATTATTGTGAGATATTGATACATTTCTCCCGATTTTAAATTAAATAAGGGCTAATATAGACCTTGCCAGATTATTTGGGTCTCTTGAGGATGATTTGGCTTCATGATTGAGGCTGCACACATGTTCAGTTTGAGTTCTTAGACCAAACACGGCCTATATCTGTGTAAACATCGGTTCCTGAATAAACTTGGGCTGTGGTTCCTGAACCACCCTCCAACAAAAGGAGGATTTGTTTACTGTAGGATTCAAGTTTTTAACATTTAGAGCCTGTAGGGGGCTCCAGAAGGCAAAATTTAGTCTGCCTTAGAGCAGTGACTGAATCTTTTTTCACAGCAACTCACAGTGAAAAACACATTTTGCATTGCGATCCAGCATACACACACACACACACACACACACACCCCAAACCAAAGTTTACCAAACAAAACTTGCCCTTACTACCCAATATGCCCCTGATATTTTTTATTCTATTAAAAATTCCTGTCAGGGCCTACTATTTGGCTTCAAAATTACAGTTTGGGCCCAGCCCCGTGGCTTAGTGGATAAGTGCGTGCGCTCCGCTGCTGGCGGCCGGGGTTCGGATCCTGGGTGCGCACCGACGCACTGCTTCTCGGGCCATGCTGAGGCCGCGTCCCACATACAGCAACTAGAAGGATGTGCAACTATGACGTACAACTATCTACTGGGGCTTTGGGGGAAAAAAATAAATAAAAATTATAAAAAAGAAAATTGTAGTTTGGAAAACACTAGCCTGTTGAGTTGCAGAGTGACTTGCATTTTAAAATCCTTCACTTTCTTGCTATGACGTTGTCAATACTCTTTTGAGTATAAAATAATAAACTTATCTTCTATGTTTTGTTTGGAGAAGTAGTCTGGAGTCTGAAATTGGCCTTTAGTCTAAAATATTGTATACACCAACATCTTTGTTGATTGATTACTTGGTGCTCTTGAACATGGAAGTATTTTATAGTTTTTAATTTTTAAAATAGACAAATGTGAGTGACTTTTTAAAACTTGCCTGCAGTTTTATATTTTTGTCATTCATCCTGGGAAGAGAGTGGGATACTGGTATATTGATGCTACTTTTTATGAAATTCAAATCACTTTGCAGAAATTATATATATATAAAAAAAGACCTGCCTGTGAAGTCCATACAACTACAAAAATTTAGTGTCTGTGAATTGATAAAAGGTTATTTGGCTTTGAATTTCATTTTACATTTAGAGTTCACCTTAGCTATCAGCCATTCAAAACAAACCAAGTTTGATATCTCTGTGAGGAAATTGTACATATTCTAACATTGTGCCATTGAATTTCACCCTTTTCAAACACATTTCCCTGTAGGTTTATAGGAGACATTGATAAACTCCCATGTCAAAAATAATTACCTAATCCTTCCCACTTTTCGTAAACCTGGGCAAGTGTGTCATTTGTATTTTTACATGCCTGAACTTTTCCAGTTTCTAAAATGTAAAGAGAAAGATTAGGAACATGTTGATGAGAATGTTGCCATGTCTTCAGAAATCCACAGAAGAAAACCATTACGTCTGCAAAGTAGTGAAATTAGCACTAACCATGGAAATATAAGTTATTTGTACATTTCAGTGTTTCTATCCTCTAGTCTATGTATGTTCCTTTTGGGATCCCTTAAGCAATAAAACTTGACTTTCCTGTAATACCAGTAGAGTAAATATTTTCCATTAAACTGGCTGATAATTTTAAACTATTCACTTTTTAAAAACAATAACTGGCATGCATTGAGTGCAGACTGTGTACCAGGTCATGGCTCAGAAGTTTGCCTGCATTCTGTGCTTGCAGCAGCCTTTTGAAGGAGGTGCTCTTACCTCCCTTGTTCAGCTTTGAAAACTGAGTTTTGGGGAGATTAAGTGGCTTCCTGGAGGTCACACGGCCTGTAGTGGTGGGACCAGGATTTGAACACGGGTCTGACTGCAGAGCTCGTGCTCTTAACCTCTGTGCTCTGCTGCTTCTAATAAAATGGAATATTGCAAGTCTGTAGAATGTCATTGGTCTTTTTTATTAGTGTTGGTCAAACACTGCCATGCTGACTCCATCTCTCTCATCTGCCTTGGATTAGGGCCAGGCTCCCTTGGGGAGCAACACTGTGTTTTTAGGTAGTGTATTGGAAACCATAGAGAACAGTGTTTATATATGCTAATTTGTGGGGAAACATTTTAAAGTAATAATTTTCTGTGACCTCCATAATGTACAGCCAGCCAATTTGATACATTTCACAATGATTTGGCTATATCGTAACCTATGTTTATTTTATTTTCAATTTTATCTCAAATATTTTCCCTGTAGCAAACTAAGTTATGATAATCTTGCAGTATTTCTACCTGGCTTCTTTGTGTTTTTCAATATTTCTGGTGCCTTCTTCCTTTTAATCTTGGCATTAAAAAAATCGTGTTGTACATAAATAAGTTTACATGCTTTAATTTAATGATGTTTTCATATAGTATACTGAATTTTCTAGGCAGAATGTGCTGAGAATAGCAGTGTTCGTTTATAGTTATGTTTATGCCATAGATTCTTTGATAGAATATGTTCTCAGTGAATAAAACTGATGTTCATGTCATGGTTCTATTGTTTATAGAGTTATTTGATTTTATACATGTTCAGATTTCTTATGTTAATAATGTCATTCTAAATCCTTGTGGATTTCTAATTATAGCTATTTTGGCAACTATGAAATGTTTATTGACTACTAATGTTACGGTAATAATTGTCATCTGCAAAAAAAAAAAAAAAAAAAAGAAGGAAAAGAAGATGTAAGCACCCTTGGGAGAAAGGGGACTTTTTATTCTTTGACAGCCCGTAAGAAAACTAGGTGTGTTCTAATAGATTCAACAGAAAAAGTTTTTTATTCTTGACAAATTTTATAGCCATTGAGAATATTTCCAGTATGGTAACTGTATCAGGGAAATAGCTGAGACAAAAGACAATGATGATAATATTCTGCTGGTAACGGTACATGTTTTTAGAAAGGTATTTCCTCCTAAAAATTGGATTATGTCATTAAAGAATAGTTCACTGTCATCAGACGCTAAAAAAGCATGTGTGCTGTTTTTAAAGCATTATCAACATGTTTTGCTTTGAAATATCAAAGATGGGGAAGAATTTTATACATAGAACTTAATTTCTTAGCATTATAATTTACTTTTTGAAAATTTTCTACCAATAACTTTAAAGCACTTCTCTCCCTGTGATTTATTTAAATCTTAATAAATTATACATTTCTGCACTTTGGCCATTCATGTGAAAATTATTTGGCGTCATCTCAATAAAATGGTCCTGTGTGGTCTCCTGAGGCTGCGAGTATGTCAGAGAAGTTTCCTCCACTCTTAGGTTTACGTTTTCAGGTGACTATTACTGGTGAAGCGGATAAAGCTGAGGAAAAGTCTTTCAAGATTCAAGTAAATGATAGAATCTGCTTAGAAGCGAGGACTTACTTATGTAAGGACTCTATTTTTATGGCAGGCTTCTGTGCTGAGTTCCTAATATTTTGGGAAAGCTATTTGTGAGTTGTAGGTGCCTATCAATTTCTCAGAAATGCAGTATCTAGAAAAAAAAATAGAACCTAACAGTACGTTCAGACGTGTTCAGAAAACTTGCAACGTTGTAAGAACAGTACACAGCATATTTTGCCTCTCCTGTTTTACAACCCAGGAGGATTGCCTTTTTATTCATTTGGAGGTTTCGATGATCATCACTGACACTACTTTTGTGCTTTATAGACCTAGGGTGGGAGAACTGGTACAATAGATGGTTCTACTTGTCTTTCTTGGTGGCCTACGTGAGTCAGAATCCAAAGAAAATTTGCACACTTAAAATAGGAGAAAAGTACGAGTTTTGATTCTGTTCAACATTTTAGTAGGGTCATCCTTGACCATTGTTGTCCAGAAACTTGATGGGTTTTTTGTGTGCGTGCTGTAAATAAGAAATTAAGAAAACATGTTAGATCAGACAGGGAAAAATATTCTGCACACGGAAGCCCTTTAATAACCATTGAGTAAATGACTTGAAGAACCAGGAGAGGTATAAGGAACAGTTGATCTCTGCATTTTGTTGGGTGAATTTTCATTTCATTTCACCACACTCAATTTAAATGGTGCTAAGAAATGATTGTAAACTTGAAAAAGGAATTGTGAAGACTATTATTATTTCCCAATATATTCCCTATGAATTATTTTTTTTTTTAATTTAAGTTCTGCTGTCTTTAAGCATGATTACCATTTTTGTGTAGTGCTTTTAATGTCAGTATTCCCAGTGTGAAAGAGGGATGGCAAGCAGAACTCTAGGCCCCACAGGTCTGTTGCAGGCTGCTCACCTCCCACAACTGGGGTGTTCCTTAGTCATACAGTGGTCAAGAGAGCCCCAGCCTTAGGGTCAAAATGATATTGGCTGCAGTTTCAGTGCTCACTAAGCGACTCACTGTGCTGCGTGTTTTCAAACATTCTTATTTAGTCCTTTCAACAACTCTGTGAGGTATACTAGGGTTTTTCCCTTTTCGTACAAGGGAAAACTGAGGCATAGACAGATTGTGTCACCCACAGTCTCAAAGCAAAGCCAAGATTTGAAGCCACGTTATATCTGACTTCAAAGTAAGACTTTTAACCATTGCTTGATACTGTGTTCACGTCCCAATTCTTGCTACCAATGTGAGCTGGGATTAATTACTTAGTCTTTTGAATGCTCAGTTTACTTACGTAAAATGGGTATTATAATATTAGTACCCATTTAATGTTCCCAGGATTGCCGTAAACATTAAATGATATAATATCTCTGAAAGTACTTTGTGAAATGTAAACCACTATTAACAGATCCTCTAAGCTTCATTGAATTGTCTGAATGGAGTTTTTTCCAACTACAATTGAATTTCCTACGTTGGATATTAAATCTTGCGGAGTTGCCTAAATAAATGTGTTTAGCCATGTTGGAGAAAAAAGAAGGGAATACTTCATACTTCAGTTTGCACTTTTATGTTCCTTTAATATGCCACATTATCAACTAGATAAAGACAACCAGACTTGAGTTAATGACATTTTCTAATCCTTAGCAATTGTAAATGCACATTACATGTAGCCATGAGATGAGCCATATACAGTATGTTTTGACAGTCTTACAAGACGCTTACTGCAGATGGTTGAAGGGGCTTGCTTTCCTGACTAGAATCCCCTTACCAGTCTTCCACAGAAGAACATAAGTATTTTTTATATACTTATGTAATATACCACAGAAAAGCATAAGTATTTCCCCCAAGTCTCAAGCCCTTTGACTTGGAAATTTATGTAACAGTCGTACTTCAGAATCACCCTCACTGGCTGTTGGGCTGTTTGCCATAGGATCTACTCCAGCCTGATAAGTCCCTTAGTGTGCATCCTTTAGTTATGTAAAATGAGATTTTTCCTTGCTTTAACAGTTTTGTACAGTGTATATATCTTTGTATAAAAAGGTGGTCAATGAATTGTGCTGTAGAATGTGACCAAAGGAAAACAATCAAAATAGAAAAATTGATGAAACTGTTTTGCATATAGAATATTTGTTTGGGGATGCTAGAATTAGCTATTGAATAGATGTATCCTTAGTACAAAGTACATGAAATAACTGCACAAATTGTTCATGGATTTTGTGTTTCTGTTATAAAAGGCAGAAAAATATTAAAAAGCAAGCTCTCATTTTCTCCATCTCTTTACAAAGTTATCATTCAAACGATACACACTGTGAAAAGAATCATGTTATTAAACTGCAGTAGTCCCCCCTTATTTGTGGTTTCGCTTTCTGCGGTTTTGGTTACCTGTGGTCAACCGTGATCCAAAAACATTAAATAGAAGATTCCAGAAATAAACAATTCATAAGTTTTAAATTGCGCATCATTCTGAGTAGCATGATGAACCTTGTACTGTCCCGCTCCATCCTGCCTGGGATGTGAATCCTCTCTTTGTCCAGCGGATCCACGCTGTATAGGCTACCTGCCTGTCAGTCACTTAGTAGGTGTCTTGGTTATCAGATAGACTCTTGTGGTATCACAGTGCTTGTGTTTAAGTCACCCTTCTTTTGCTTAATAATAGCCCCAAAGCACAAGAATAGTGATGACGGCAATTCGGATATGCCAACGAGAAGCTGTAAAGTGCTTTCTTTAAGTGAAAAAGTGCAAGTTCCCAACTTAATAAGGAAAGAAAAAAATTGTAGGCTGAGCTTGCTAAGATCTATGGTAACTTTTGTTACAGTATAGTTATAATTGTTCTATTTTATTATTATTATTGTTGATCTTTTAATGTGCCTAATTTGTAAATTAAACTTTATCATATGTATGTAAAGGAAAAAACATAGTCTATATAGGGTTTGGTACTATCCGCTGTTTGAGGCACGCGCTGGGGCTCTTAGAGTGTATCCCTCGTGGGTAAGGGGGGCTACTGTATTAAACATTTCTTTTTTTAGCGGGTTCTATTGTAACCATTTAAGCAAATGTATTGATTTATTGAACATCTTGGAAGATAAAAATGTTTTAAACACTCCAATTGAAAATATACACACATTTTGTCTGGAAAGGATGGACTCTTTCCTGTGCTGTGTCCTCCTCCTCACTTCTAACTCACTGCACTGCTCCACTGACCGGAGGGAGACCTTTTCGTCTTTGAGACTGTTTCTATATCTCTATTCTACATTTTCTCAGGATATCATCTCTTAATTCATAAAATTGTAAGATTTTTTCTTCTTCTTTTTTAACCCATTCCCTGTAGCGAAGGATTCCCCTTTAGGAAGAAAGGAGGTTATGGCAACATGATTCCCTCAGGGATCGCCAGAGGCCCTGTGCCTAATCCACTGGGAGTCCCTCTTCTTTGTCCTCCACCTTGTTTCCTCTTATTGTTGGAGTGATTAACTTAATGTGACTACCCAGAAGCCAGAGGCGAAGTTGCACTTCAAATTTAAAATCAAAACGGGATAGCAGATGTGAAGTTTTTGAGAATGGCTTTATCTGGACTAGATCTGGAACGTTAGATGAAGGGGCCTTTTCCACTGGTAATGAATATCACCTGTGGATTCCATTCTAACACTACGATGTAACCCAAAAGAGTAAGCACTTGCGAATGAAAAAAAAAGCTTATCTTATAACCAGCACAGCTCTTTTTTCAGGCAACAAAGCTAAGGATTATGAAATCATTCAAACCTTTATGGTGTTACAGTACTTTCTAGAAAGTTTGGGGCTTTCATGTCGGAAAAGATCATTTGATATTGTTACTCTATGCATCGGTGGTAATACTGAAAAACAACTTACAGAATTTTTGAAGAACTTATCATATACTGCATTGCATCAGGAACAAATGAGTGTCATCTGCCTATTTGTTTTAGGAGTATATTAAATTATATAATAAACACCGAGGAAACACTCTTGCCATTTCCTCTGTATGAGTTGATTTTGCATAACCTTATTCTCTCAGATTTTTATAAAAATTATCTCCTTCTTCTTAACCATAAGGGGCTGGTGACACTGGGAAGAAGAGAAATTCTGGAATAGCTGTTTAATTTTCTTCTTTTCTCCCACTAGCTGGTTTAACTGTTATTGTGTTACACTCGGCAGATATTTTGGTAATGGGTACAGTTCCAGATGTTGCTTTTTAAAGCTGATAGTATCTGTCCTAAAATAAAAATACCTGAGCAGAAGTTTGTGTAGATCAGTTAAATAAAAGAGTGGTCTGGAAACTGTAATTTTGATTACCTTCATAGGCAAATCAGAAAAATGTGCTGCAATTTGGCACAAAAACACTTAAGTGTTACCAGTTTGGGTAATCAGCAAAATATTTCTCTCTTCACTCCCCCCACTCTTTTCATTTTTATGGTTTATAAAGTGTTTGTGATTCTACTTCAGATTACTTGCATTCTGCTTTGTGCGAGTTTATGTGTTTTTACAGATTACATAGCAAAGAAGCATGTCCTTCAGGTTAGAAGTGTGTGGCGAGGGAAATAGAAACGTGACCAGTGTGGGTAGAAAGACCTAATCTAATGTTGCCATACACTGAGTGGCTTTTGGAATTCAGTCGGTCTGTGTACAGAAAGCAGTGCCAGTTACACGGCCTGACAGGTTGTGTTGTTTAATAAAACATAGAAGTGGTACAGAAAGCTTTGGCTGTACGTTGGGTTTGATTTTGTTAGTGTAGCTAATGGCATGTAAGCTTTGCCCAGTCCCTGCATATTTTCCCCACATTTGGACAAATGAGCTATTGTACTACTTCCAGAGAGCTTGGTTTTAGGTAATAGGCTCTCTTCTCTTTGTGGTATTTCTATTTTAATTTCAGAACCTAATGGCTGGTCCAGAGATCATTGATGCTAAAGGAGTCTGTGCAGGGGTGGCGGAAAGCACGGGGAGGATGGATACTAAAGGAATCTGCCATTCTTGTGTTGTTTCACGTCTATTTCCTCTACAATCTCCTGTGGGTCTTTGGCTGAAACCATCCCAGCTGAGTAGGCACAGAGAGGAAAACATACAGAGGCATTAAAGATTGCGGCATGAAGGTGGACTCACGCCAGTGAGAGGCTCTGGCTTGAAAGGTGAGACAGTCATTCTGGCCCATAGGAGAACATGCTGTTGGTCTGCTTAGACCAAGGCAGGGTCTGCCCTGCCCCACCTGGTGGGTAATGCATAACAACCCGAGCAACACACTCTCATGACTGTATTGTATTAGCTGCTGAAAATAGCCCCCTCCCCTGATTTTTTTCTGGTAAGTAAAGTGATATTTCAACCACATTTACTAACGGCGCATCAGTGGCACTCACTCACTGCAGACTCCTGCAGAGATTAGACAGGATGCCGGTTTATGCACTAGCAATATAACTCCCTCTTCTCTCCATGCGAGAAAGCATTAGAGAATGCGAGTGAGGGCGAGTGACTTCATTATAGGGAATAACCTCAAATCCACCCCAATTTATGACAGCAGGTCTTTCATAAACGTTGACACTCTCTAAATCACAGCAAATGATGTGAGACACAACAAACGTGCCGTGACACAGGATGTTGAGAATCTCTGCCTTTGAATAGTAGCCCCCAAATCAGACTGCACACCAGAAGGTTCCCAGGAAACGTCAAAAAATACAGGTTACTAAGCCCCAGCTATGAAGATTCTATTCAGTAGTCCTAAAGAGGGGCTTGAGTACACACACACACACACACACACGTTCAATGTAAATATATATATCTATCTACACACACACATATACATACAATTTTTTTAAGCTTCCTCAGATGATTCTGACATGCAGCATGAGAAGTGCTTCCTAGGATCACTCCATATATTGATGACACATAATTCAGCAGGCAGGACATAGATGACCTTCCTAAGGAGGGGTCATTCCTCCTGACTTTTTTTTTTTTTTTGAGGAAGATTGGCCTTTTTCTCCTCTTTTTCTTCCTCTTTTTCTTTTTTCTCCCCAAGGCCCCAGTAGATAGTTATATGTCATAGTTGTACATCCTTCTAGTTGCTCTGTGTGGGACGCCGCCTCAGCATGGCTTGACGAGTGGTGAGTAGGTCCATGCCAGGGATCCGAACCTGCGAACCCCCGGCCGTGGAAGTGGAGCACGAGAACTTAACTGCTACCCCACCGGGCCGGCCCCTTCCCCTGACTCTTTGGATACAAGGTCTGAGCGCTACAAGTGCCTTTGAGAGGCTCTAATCCTCAGTCTTCAGCGTGGGGCAAGAAAGGAGCACTGGAAAAAGCACAGAGTTAGCAAACCAGTCTCCTATGCCCCCCATTTTGGTCACCACGTTGATACCAAACATCAGGAAAACCGTCCTTGGAATATGAAGGGAACCGTGTTCTGCTCAAACGATCATGAGGCACATCACCAAGACTGAGAATATGAGTTAGGAGGCAAGAGGGAGCCTATCGCTATCATTCAGTCACGAAAGCTGTGGCTCTGCAGGATGTGAATTCTATGTAAAATACCCAGTGCTGTCATCCTCATAGATTTACCACAATAAAGCTGTCTTGAAAATAATAATACTAATAACTCACAAAGACTGAGAACATATTTTGGGTTGTCCTAAGAGCTCGTTTTATAACCTTTTGAGGTAGATCCTCTTGTGGCCCCATTTTGCAATGAGGAAATTGAGGTACGGAGAAGTTAATCTCCCCACGTTGCAAAGCTAGTAAGTGGAAGAGCCAGGATTTAAACCCAGGAGGCCCAGCTCTCAGAAACGGGCTTACCTCAACCTCTGCTCCATCCTGCAGATCACAGAAGTGTGGGTGGCTGTTTTAACACAACCCATGCAACTCAAAAAAGGAACCAGCAGATTTTATTCTGACCAAATTTGGATGAAGACAAAAATGAAGGTTGGAATCATTTCGGATCTGTATACGGTGATTTCAAAGCTTACAACTTTACCACTCGTTTAACATCATGAAAGAAGTTGCTTTTAGAATATGCTTATGGAAACTAGGCAGCCTTCTAAATGCTGTTTTAAAGAGCAGCAGTTCATTATTTTCATTTTCTAGCATGTTTTAGCCCCCATGCATTCACCTCTCATTATTGTTGCTTAATATAATATGGAAATATTGGAAAACGTGAGCAGAACTTGCTCTGACAATTTTACTGTGCCTTGCCATTTAAAAAAATACTGTCTTGGGGGCAGTGATGCATCCACTATTATTGTTTCCTGTCATTGCTGTACCTATACATATTTTTTCTATTTGTGCCTCTTTTATACTCATTCTGTTCTTCAAGATTGTCTTTATGAAGCTACATCTGTTTAGCTTTGGTGATTAGCAGAAACATTAGCAGACCTACTGTTTCAGAGCATAAATAATTAATGGATGTTCCTCATTAATTTCTTCTGAAACTGACTCTTGTTAGACTACAGTTAGATATATTTCTTGAATTAGGAGCAGATATAAGGAGCAGGGACTCTCTGCCTATTTTGAAAATAGGCCATCTACTTTTGAGGGAAAAGTATGACATCTGAGTCCATCAACGGCAATAAAAGGAAACCTCTTTTAATGAGATGCAACACATGTCTTTTGTTTGCTAAAGGCCTTCCATCACAAGGTGACTGTCCTGTGATCTGTTTCTCTAATTTTGCACACAAACCTGCCTTTTTTTTTTCAATTTGATGCAAGTAGGAACTATTTATTGTATTGACATGCATACAAAATATTACAACAAACCTGCCTTTTAACCAAACAAATCCAACACGAGGATCCCTTCTGTCTCTGCACTTGACTCTTCCTCTCTTTGCTTTGTGAAACAGCCCATTTCATTACCTGCTGGGGATTTCCTCTAAGGTGATTTACATGCAGTGGAACCCTTGCCGCTGTTTAGTTTTTAGTTCTCTCTTGCTATTTATTAATACATATCCTCTTTAAATAATCTGTTCAAATTAATGGGCAGACAATAAAAATATAGTTTCTAAGGCAAATACCCAGTGAAATCCTTCCCTAAGAGCTTTAGCCTAATTAATAGTTAGATTTCTTTCTATGAAAAAAATCAAGTGTACATCAGTGTTTGCCTTGTTCTGACACCCCAAGTAGGCAAAGCTTACCCCCCACATGCCAACAAAATGCCCTCTGGGACTTACCAAGGATCTCAAGAAATTATTCAGCCCGGCTGTAAGCTGGGCTGCCCTTCACCCAACCAAAGGAAGGTTGTGGTTGACTTAAAAATAAAACAACAAAACTAGTAGAGTAAGTTTATAATACAGACGTAAATGCCTCCAATGTAGTGATAAAGTATCATATCTCCTATATGGCTGTGCTAAAATGCTCAGTAATGGCAACCATTGCAGGAAAGAGGAGCTGTATTTCTTAGATGTTTTCGTAGCCATGCTGGCTCCTGAAGATTTATCCCAAGGTAATAATGCCAGGTATCAATGGGAAATGTGGGTGTCAACCTGAAAGACCAGCATTAGTAGATTGAGTAAATAAATTATAGTTTGGCAATACTACAGCTGAATAGACCTCACCCATTGTAAATAATATTGTCAAATACAAATAGTTAACTTTTTGAGCACGTTAGGCATAGTGCTAAGTGTTAAATAATAATTGTAAAGGATGTCTTAAAAAATGTCTCATTTAGTTTTATAATAATTCTTAAGGTGCATATTATTATCCCCATTTTACAGAAGAGAGACTAAAGCACAGAGAGATTAAGTACCTTGCCCAGGGTCATACAGTGAAGAAATGGCAGAATTGGTCTGTGAATCCAGGTAAGATGAAATCAAAAAATTGTCTAAATGGATTATTAAAGGAGAAAAAGACATTAGGAAACTGATTATCTAATATGCTCCCATTTTCATTTAGAAAAAAGACAGTTGTTATTTTCTTTTTTTACTAGTAACCATGTGTGACTTTTGCCTTTTTGTAATTGGAAAAAATTACTTTTATATTTGAGATAAAATATGTTGAGTTATATTTGATATAAAACATGTTGGCTATTTATAGGACTACACTACAATGTCTATTTGGTGTCTACTTAATGATCTTGAGATGACATTCCCTTCCTTGACCTTGCTGTGTAAATTCAGAAAAGAACTGGCGGGCCGGCTCCATGGCTTAGCAGTTAAGAGCGTGTGCTGCGCTGCTGGCGGCCTGGGTTCGGATCCCAGGCGCGCACCAACGCACCGCTTCTCCGGCCATGCTGAGGCCGCGCCCCACATACAGCAACTAGAAGGATGTGCAGCTATGACATACAATTATCTACTGGGGCTTTGGGGAAAAAAGGTAAATAAATAAATAAAAAATTAAAAAAAAAAAGAAAAGAACTGGCAACTTGTGAAAAACTCTGGGAAAAAGTAGAACGCCCTAGTTTGCTGTTAAATTTGTTTCCACTATAATTTAGTGTTGGTGCATAAAGAAAAACCTAGGCAATGACTCTTAGGTGTCTAACCAACTGCAACGTATCCCACAGGCTGTGGCCGATAGCCTGCGTGGTGAAAGGTGAAGGTACACAACAGGAAAAGTGCACACCAGTGCACTCTCAACTCAATCTCAATATTGGTTTCTTTAATAAATGGCGCCATAAAGTTGTATTGAAGTGAATATACATTATTAGCATCGCTTACCATGTTTATGATCCACTCCACATCCAAGTGACATAAAAAGCAGAGTTAGTACCAATTAATATCCAATTGCTCATCAAACTTTAATTTGTATTTGCTTCCCCCTGATTGATACATCTTTTATAACTGAAAGGCTCCATCTCTTTGTAACATATGCTATCATTCAAGGCCACTTGTTTTAATCACTCTGCAAACCAGCATGAAATTGTCTAATAATTCACCTAGGTTTTGTCACAAGTGCCTGAAGTTACAGCAGTCTTTTAGAAGGAGCAGTGGTCCTCAGAACGTTTGGAATTATTAAAACTCCAAATCAGATCCCTGGCTAGGAAACAATCTTGTCCAACTGATGGATGAATAAAATGCTGATTTTTTCAGAGGCATGAAGTGTATATCTTTTTTCACCCACTGCTTTGGATTTTGGTGCCATAGCTGCAGAATGGAATTAATAGCTGCAGGGCTGTTGGAGCAGGTTTTGGGGGAAGGTTGCAATTGAGAGGAGTCACCTGTCAACTTGGTCCTGCAGCAGCAATTTTCAAGAGCTGCTCGTCCACAGCCAGTGCTAATTTGGATTGGACGTATGGTAAAAACAAACAAACAAGCAAACAAACGAACAAAACCTGATATCTTTTGTGTTGCCTTTTATTAGACCTTCTACAGATAGTGAATACGGAACCATGCAAGAGGCTTCATTTTACCTGGTTGCAACAGCTCAAGAGTTCTCAGGGCACCAGAGGGAATTCCCAGCACACAGCGGGGTGACATACGAGACCCTTGCCCTTCCCTTCCCCCTAGAGCCCAAGCAAGGCTCTCAGCTGACTAGGCCACTGCCACGTTTTAGAGGCTCCTCATATATTAAAAAATAAAAGAAATGCTAACGTAAGAATATATAATCAGCATATTTAAAATCCTCACATTAAATAATATAAATGCTTTTAGCATTTAAAGAAGAGGAAGAAGAGAAGGAGGAAAGGAGAAGAGAGGAAAAAGAAAAATTACCATGACTTTAAGTATAACCTCATTTGGAGAAAAATCTCAAAGATCTAAAGGCCCCTCCAAAAGAGCCTCTTGGCCAACCCCTGTGGTAGGTCCTGAGCCTTAGGGTGGGGGACAGACACTGGGCAAATGCCTGTGTTCAGTGGGGCGGAAGTGGGTATGGGGAAGTGTCTGGTCCTTTGAACCATTTTAATGTGTAGATAAAACCATCTTAAAGCGTGTTTTCTCATTATTACCATAGTGAAGAAGGGTTGGGTGGAGGATTTACAATCCCCACGCTACTTTTGTCCTTCCCTCCTCCCATTGGTATTTGGGTGAGAGTATCTTGAGGAGGGAACAGGCAAACCGAAACTGTCCAAACCAAGCGGAAGGCATCCCTCCCTCCCCCGACTATGGGAAAATGTGGTATGGTGGCGAGAACATGAATCCTGGAGGCAGACAGGCCAGCTTTCAAGTACTGGCCCCACACCTTCCTAGCTGTCAGCTGTTGGGCACGTTACCAAACTTCTGAGCTTCAGCTTTCTCCTCGATAAATTCAGGATAATAATGACACCCCCCTCCCTGTAGTCTTGTTATGAGGGCTAAATGAGATCACCCTCTCAAAGCACTTGGCGCAGTGCCTGGTCCACATAAATGTTCGGTAAACACAAGCAGGTATTGTTATAAAACTACGAGTTGCTGAGCTCAAGCCTCCAGAGCCAGGAATGTGGGTGAGTGAGGAGCTGCCCTCGGCTACCTCCCAGGACAGCCAAGCATTGCTATGAGAAGCATTATACGTCCAGGAAAACCTGAAAGACAGCTCTCACTTTGTGTTTTACATGAAATAATTTAGATCTCTTATAAAGTTTAGAAAAGAAGATAACAAACACCAAATGTACCCACCACTCAGCTTAAGAAATAAAACAAGAACAAGAAAATGCTATACAGCTGTTAGAATGAATGAACTAGAGCGATGTGGATAAATCTCAAAAACTTAATGCTGATCAACAAGAACAGGTGGCAATAGGATGAATATAATACGATGCCATTTGTATCAAGTTTATAATCTTGCACGACAATGCTGTGTATGAATTGTTTAGTGATGCACATATAGATAGTAAAAGTGTCAGGTTATGCAGTGGAATAAGTCTTAGGAAAGCTTTGAAGGACGGAGCCCTTTAATTCTCAGAGGTCCTGGCTTTGTTCTCAGCAGGGCTTAGGCCAGGAGCTCCCCTCCCTGCTTTCTTACACAGATGTTAGCCCCTGTGGAGACAGAACTCTAGGCAAACAGTGTTAAATACACTGAAAGCAAAATTCTTCCTTTGAATGTACTCGGCTCCCATTAAAGTCCAAGGGCGCTCTCTCTGCAGGCTGCCTGCACATGATGGCATGACATATTCAACCTGAATTCTGAAGGTTGGATGTAACATAAAAGCAGCCAACCAACAGCATAAATGTATATGAAATGAAATCAATAAAAAGTGTATTTTTTTCCTCTATTGAAGATAATCCTGGGAGGGTGCATCACAGGAGCTAGGACAATGCCAGGGAGATGCTAACAGGAAGGATGTAGGGAGGGAGGGTGTGGGGCAGAGGTGGGCGGTTGTGGGGAGGGAGTCAGGGTTAATATTCACTGTGAACCAGGGTTTAGTGAGAAATATTCTTCCTTTTCCCTCATTACTTAAAAAAAATTAATTATCAATGCTTATATGATGAAATAGGGATTTCTATTTCATTTATTTTGCTTTATCTTAAGAGGTCGTCATAATAAAGAATTATTTCTTTAGAGATCAGGTTGATTGCTATTGCAATAGGTTATTTCAGATTATGAGTTTATGATGGATTAAAAACTGAAATCATGGGCCAGCCTGGTGGCATAGTGGTTAATTTCACGTGCTCCACTTCGGCAGCTCGAGATTTGCAGGTTCAGATCCGGGGCGCGGACCTACGCACTGCTTATCATGCCATGCTGTGGCAGGAGTCCCACATATAAAGTAGAGGAAGATGCACGTGGATGTTAGCTCAGGGCCAATCTTCCTCAGCAAAAAGAGGAGGACTGGCAACAGATGTTAGCTCAGGGCTAATCTTCCTCACGAACACACACAAAAACTGAAATCAGGCAGAGACAGAGAAATGCTTTTATTCATACATTTTTTTCTGCTATCACAATAGTAGAATTTTTATATCTCATAAAAATAAAATGCCAGGCATTGCAACAAGTCCTTTGCATAGGTTATTTCATGGGTCCCTCATAATAAATATCTGAGGTGGCACTGGAGAGCTTATGGGAAACCAGAGGTACACTGGAGAGCCAGGAATGAACTCAGGGAGTCCAACTCCAAAATCTACACTATATCACCATGCAATATACTTACCCTCATTGAAACATATGCTGCAAATAAATGTTCTTGGTTTACTAACAAAGTAATCCTCGAACTGTACTTAAACTTTACCACAGTGCTCTATTGCTGGCAGGGCTTTGGAAATGATCTAATGTGACCGTCTCTATCATAAAGCTTGTGTTCTAAGTGACAATGTAGTCTGGTCGTTGAAACTTTAGTCTGGGAAATGGGGACCATCTTGTAATTCCCTCTCTTGTTCTCAAATTACCCTGCTGCAGCAGATACCCCCTTCCCAGCTCTTGCCCCTGCATCTCATAACTGTCCTCTCCTCCTCCAGGGCTGGGCTTCTGCATCCTTTTTTATATGACATGACCTTGTCCTTCTGTGACCTCAGGTGATTTGAACCATAGGTAGACAACTGACCTAGGGGAAAGCAGGCATTGGTGGGCAGAATCAGCCAGACTGTCTTCTGGGAATTTGGACAAAGAAAGAGAGGGTTGAGGAACAATGCTGTCTCTTTTCTAGATCTAAGTGATGTTGTTTAGAAATGCCTGAAGTTGTCAACCTCATAATGGCATCCTAAAGACCAGCTCTTTGATTCTCAGCCCAGAGAAGTCTGTGTGTTATGTTGTCCCATCTTTGCTTCTTTTATCCTCCTCTCCCTTTGCAAAACTCTTTACTTGGGGGTCACTAAACTTTTGCTGCCACCTCATCATTGCTTTGGGTGATGTTTTCCAGGATTTCAGCTTATTTTGCATTAATTATACTTTAGAATGTTTTTCTTCTCGTAGCAGATGGTGGTGGTGGGGACTCATCTTGATCTCAGAAGTGTGCTATTTTCAGAGCACTGTACCATGATACACGTATTGGTTTGTATTCATTTCATTTCCAAGGAATAACAGATATTTTCTGACCTCTTGTTTCCAGACTCCAGGCACACATGAAATTATTCAGTATTATCTTGTGACTTTGCAGAAACTCAGAGGGCTGGATGTGAAAGTGGTCCATGAAAAGGGGGCTTTGTATCTTTTTGGACACTTTGGTTGTGAGCAATGCAAACTAAATATGGCTAAATTAAACAAAAAAGGAATTTACTGGAAATACAGAGTAGCATGCAGAATTGAGGAAAAGGCTGAAAATCTTAAGGAATGGCAGGAACAAGGTAGTTCTGAGGCAGCAAGAATGAAGGGCCCATACTTTCAGGGGTTGTAATTGTTGTGAATGAGCCCCCATAGCCCTCGTGAGTCCACTCAGGATTCAGCGGCCTTGTGGAGAACACATGCCTGGCCTACCTTGAGTCAGGCACCGTATCAAACCGTCTGCCAGAAGAGGGTAGGACTCTTGACTGAGTCCCCCCAAGACTGTATCCATTCAGGAAGGGCTAGTTCCCCAAAGCAAAATTGCAGAGCATAACAGTAGAAGGGGGAATGGATGATGGTCAGATTAAAAATAGTTGTTCATTTTATTCTCTCAGCATTTCATTTCATCCTTCACCAAGAGTGGTATGAGCAAACAGTCCATAAGAAGAGCCGCCATATATAGACTTATTGTCACAGTTATAGATCAACCACACTTAGCTAGCTCTATGTTACTTAGCACAATAAGCTTGTACTTGGTACACGTGGGAGGGTGTGTTGTGCCACGAGAGCCCCCCCAAACTTACATGGAACTGTGTGGTGCTTGGTGTTGGGTTGACGACTACTAGCACAATGCAAAGGGATAATGGTTGTCTAAATGCTCCATCTCAACTTTAGTCAGCTTATGGTTGGAACTAAAATGTACATCATCTGCAGAGAAGAAAGAGAATCTGATCTGTAACAACATTTAGAGACAGTGTTTTCTAAGTGGTGATACAAAAGTCAATAACTATTCCTAATCAGCTCCCCGAACATGTCGACTTCAAGTCGAGAAACGTCTCCTCCCCTTGATGTACTTACTTCTTTCCACTGAAAACAAATATTTCATATTACTCAATTTTGGACTGTATCCATATATATAATATGAAAGCTTCCCGGTTTATTCTCTATTTAGGTTCACAAAGATCATTGTCCTCTAAAATATTCATCACTTACTTTAAAGTAATTTTTAGCGCTCAAGTAATTTAGGCTCATTGTAGAAAAATCAGAAAACAGAGATTGGCCAAAAGGAAGAAAATGAAAATCCACAGATAACCATTTGATAATTTTGTGTGTGTATATCTCTAGACTTTTTTCTCTGTGTTCAATGTATTTGCATATATATGAGCTCAGAATTAAAAAAAAATGGAATCATGCTGATCATGTTGCTTTCATGATCTTTTTCATTGAACAATAAGTTGTTATTATCTTTCCACACTTATAAAAATATTTCTTCTATATTGTTTTCATACTTCCAATGAGCTTCATATTTTAATATCATTTTTGCTTACTTGTTCATTGCGGAGACAAAGAAAAAACAGTTTGCCACATTTCTTGTTTCTCATTGGTGTCTTCACTTAATTTCACTTCAATTTGCACTCCTTATGTGACCAAGAAACCTAGATTTTCCTGAAGGAACGCAACAGAATCTCTGACACAATGGTAGTTTAAAAAAAAATTAATTGCCCTGGGCAACAAAGTTTCCTTTATGGTTGCTCAGATGTGTTGAAAATCTTTAAGCACTTGGATGTACCTTTATGTGGAAGAAGCTAGTATTGCTGTCTCTATTTTACTGCTAAGAAAAAGGAGACAGACAGTATTGAGGCCATGGGAGAAGTCATTGGCAGAGCCCAAAAGAGAACTTGAAGTTCTAATGGCCCAGTCCTCTAATCAAACCACAAAGCCACACTGCTTCCCTTTCCGCTGCTTCAGGGCTAGGCTGGGAAAGGAAAGTGCGGCCTCCCGCTGAGGGCTGAATGGTGATTTGCCATTCACAGTCTAGGTTGCTCTGTCAAGAGAGGCGCAGACTCCCCAGCCCTCAATTGCGGGTGAAAGCTTGTTATCATGTGCAGGACCCATTGATCTGTTTTGACAATGACTCCTGAGTTATATGGCCCGTAAATGTTTGCTGCCAGAGAGATCTATACTGTGGATGTGATGATGGGTACTTACTGGAAACTATTACCTGATATATTAGTTTTGTTGTTGTGTCTCAATGAAATATCCCTGCGCACTTGGAGATCTCTCTCCTCCCAACTCTTTCCCTTGACTCTAGTATAATGTAGTGTGCTGGAAAGCAGTGAAATAAAATAACTTTCGAACGTGTTAATGTTTAAAATAAAGCCATATTTGTTTGTATGAATTCAGAGCAGCAGAGCTTTTCAGAGGATGATTTGTCAATTCATTAAAAAAAGAGGCTTAAAAAATGTGCATACCCGTTTACCCAGTGATTGTGCTTTGAGTAATTTATACTAGAACATGAGACTTCAGCATTGAACAAGGTAAATAAACTCTCGTGGAGTTTCGTTCTGGTGGGGGAGACAGACCATAAGCAAATAAAGCAGAGACCTCCACGAAAACAAGTCATGTGCTTACCTTGAGAGCAGAGGGATGAGTAAGTTCAGAGTGGGGTCCTGCTATTCCTGAGGCAGGGTGGGGCGTGGGAAGTGGTGGAAGAAAAGATGGTAGGGGCAGTGGGGGAGGGGAGTAGATCACATAGGATTTTGTAGGCCCTAGGAAAGTCTTGGGATTTTATTCTGAGTGTGATGGGAAGCTACTGGAAGGTTTTGACCAGAGGTATGATATGATGAAACTCTTTTGAAAACCGTCACTCTGCCTGTTGTTTTGAGAATCAACTAGAGACACAGAGAGGTAAGGGCAGAAGTCAGGAGGTCGGTTAGAAGCAGGAGGTGGTGGTGGTTTGAACACGGGTGACGGCCTTGGAAGGCAGGAGAGATGAGATTTGTCAATTGATTGGGTGTGGGGTGTAAAAAGAGAGGAATCACACCTTATTCCTACATAACATCCTGAGCAACTGTTGTCCTAAGCAAAAGGTGGTATTATTTTTGGGACAGGCAGCATTGAGGGAGGAGAGAGCCTGGGGGAAGGTGGTGGAAATCAACAATTGTGTGAATGAATACGCGTGTCCAGAAGGAAAAAAAGATTCAAATGATCTATACCAAAATGTTACAGTATTTGTGGGCTGTGAATTGCTTTTACTGCCTTCTTTGCACTTCTCGATATTTTCCAATGTTTCTATAATGAACACACAAAAAGAAAAAAATATTTTTTACAGAGATAAGTTGTAGTTTTCCAGTTATAACTTGAGGACTGTAGGAGTCCAGCAAAGTTCTCTGGTAGCCCTCACCAATTCCTATAACCTTTCAAAATTAAAAAAATTTTAAATTTGTGTTTTTCTTCCTCTCGCAGCAGCACCCACTCCTGCTGAAATACCCCCGGTCAGTGATCAGCATGGCGTAAGAAGGAAGAAATTGAAGGGAGAAGGTAATATTTAGAGAAGTAATATTTTTCAGGGTAAATATGAATTTTTAACTACGAAATTGCTTAAGCATAGCACATAGTTGAGCCCACTAGTTATGTAGGAATTTATTTCTGGCTGTCCTGATGGTATCGTGCAGGCAGCGTCGTTAGGAAGGCAGCCTCTCAAGTCACTCAGACATGGGTTCAACTCCAGGCTCCAACATTTCTTGTCTCCACCACTGTAGTGCCTTGACATTGTGTCTCTGTTTTCACACTGGTAAATGCGTATACAACTAATACTGCTGCCCAGGCTCGTTGTGAAGATCAAATTCAAGAGTGCTCATCAACTCTCAGTACCATGCCTGCACTAGCGAATGCATGGTAAATGCCAGCTACTGTGCGCACACCCATTTAAATACATAAGGGACTTCCCTCCAGTGCCCCCACAACTCCCAAAATGAAGGTGACACATAGTTATATTTATTTGCATGTGCACATGTGCATTCTTAAATAGCCCACTTGCCCATTCTGACATAAAAGAAGGGGACACTGTTGAGGACACCAAGTTTATATAAGAGTTGGGGCTAAAATTCATACTCAACTCTCACTGACATTAGTTAGCTAGCCGAACATTAATGTTTACAGTCTGAATACTACTAAACATTGCGAAGAATACACAAAGAACTCGTATTCTCAGGTTAGAGGGGTGTCACCATGCCCTAGGTCTCTCTGTGATGCTTAATTAGTAATAATATTGGGAAATTTTTTGTTGTTGTTATTTAAAGATCAACAAGGTGAGACTTTCTTCAACAATTCTAAAATAGTACTCCACTTATATCTACAAATGTGTGTGTTTAATGAAGACTTTCAATATCTGATTATGTTTTAGTAGCAAGAATGAGTAAATGCAAGTACCAGTCTTTAAAAATATTTTTCTTACCACTTATGTGGTACATTAAAATCACTCTAAGAAATTAAGAAAATACAAAAACAACAAACAAACACATAGATACAGAGAACAGATTGGTGGTTACCAGTGGGGAAGGAAGATAGGGGGAGGGTGAAATGGGTAAAAGGGGGATATTTGCATAGTGACAGATGGAAACTAGAATTTTGGTGGTGAACACAATATAGTATATACAGAAGTCGAATTATAGTGATGTACACCTGAAATCTATGTGGTGTTATAAACCAACGTTACCTCAGGAAAAAAAACAACAACCATGAAAGGCCAAAAAAAAAAAAAAGGAAAAAAGGTATCTGTTGAAACTTAAAAGAATGATTTAATATTCATTCATAATTCACTAAAATATAAGGATTCTGAAAAAAACAGAAATTCAGAAAATACAGATGATAAATAAATCATGAAATAGCCTTACAATGGAATACTATGCAGTCTTGAAAAGGCTGAGGAAGAGCTTTACGTACTAATATGGAGAGATGGACATGATAACCACTGCCACCACCCAACAATGGCAACAGCTTCCATTAATGGGGCCTAAATGTTTCAGACACTGAGCACTTGGCAGATATTAATTTATGTTTTCCCCTTACAACAACTCTATGATTAGATACCAAATACTATACTCTGAATGCAGATAAATTACTCTCTGTAACTTTCATACCGAAGGGTAGGACTTTCTGGCCCCTAAGCTTGAACTGAATTTAGGACTGAACAGCTGAGCTCCATCTGGCCATGCTGTTCATCTATAAGTCCCTGTAATCACTTTACTGGCAAAATGAACACAATCTAAGATGTGAAGTTTCAACAAGATATTTTGAAACCAGTGAATTTAAGGGGGCTATCAATTCAACAAACTTTATCCAATGTTCTATGGCATAATAGTTCCTTTTGGTGGTCTAGACAGGCCCAAGCATTTACTCTATATATAGACTTTAGCCAGTTCGTAAGAAGCATATGATGGGAACTTCTTAAAATTAATGTTATTTACCTGCTAGGATGTAAATGCTAAAAGGATGTGGTCTACATTATGGACAAGGGCTCTGTAAAATGTGATATTAGAAAATGGAAATTTTACGAGTTCTGGGAACAGAAACAGGTGATGTGAGTGAAATGGGGGAAAATTCTAATTTTTGCTGCATTGCTAGAACTTAATAATCCAAAGTACTTATTTAAAAAAGTCATGAATAATAGACTACAACATACCTGGGTTAATTGTGCTCACTTTGGCTCCATCAAGTTACCTGTTCCTGAAAAATAACCCTTCTGCTTAAAACAATGGTCCTTTCCACTGGTGTTCATGGAGCTAGATTCACAGACTCCACGCTATCAAGGCGCTCAGAGTTGTCAGTCCAACTCCTAGCCTGGGGCATGAATCACTGTGTGTTGGGTGGTTATGTCATCTCCCTTGGAGACTTCTAGGATGGGAGGCAGTAGAGTGTAGTTGATGAAATCTCAAAAGATTTTGCTTTCAGATGGTCCTCTCTAGCTCTGTGGCCTTGGGTGTTGCTTAGCCTCTTAAGATTTGTTTCAACTCATCTCAGAAATGAGAATACCTCATGGGACTAGTGGAAGAAATGAAGAAATCGCAGTAAAGTCTTTGGTACAGTGCCTGACACAGCATCAATACCTATCTTCATCTTCATCATCATTATTGTCATCAACATCACATCGAGGAATAACCATGTGGGAGCTGTCATGCTGCAGAGAGAGTGATAAGGCCCCAGGGCTACGTTTGATGATAACCCTGCCCCTCTATCTTGAACTGAGGACCAGTCTCCATGAGTCCCCACTCTTCCTGGGTCTTGTGAGAACTCTGTTCCCTTCATTTTTAAGGAATTCTTATGATACTCTTCTCCTATTTTGAATGTTCCCTGACATCAAAAAGACCTGCTTCACGCAAGTGCTTCGAGTAGTGTGGCTAGAGCAGAAAAACAAAAGTAAATCCACAAAAGAGGGAAACAAGCTAATTGATCTTCCCCTCTCCAGATTAAAGTCTCATTCTTTGAGTACAATATTAACCTCAGTTTAATTATAATTGTATGGTGATAAATACTTTCTCATACTTTATTTCATTCAATTCTTACTAGCAAACTTGGGAGGAAGATAGAGCAGGCATGCATCATCAGCCTGGTTCTCTATTTTTTTTTTTTATAATTTTATTTATTTATTTTTTCCCCCAAAGCACCAGTAGATAGTTGTATGTCATAGCTGCACATCCTTCCAGTTGCTGTATGTGGGACGCAGCCTCAGCATGGCCAGAGAAGCGGTGCATCGGTGCACGCCCGGGATCCGAACCCGGGCCGCCAGCAGCAGAGCACGCACACTTAACCGCCAAGCCATGGGGCCGGCCCAAGCCTGGTTCTCTAGATAAGGAAACTGAGAGAGAGAAAGCAACTAGCTTGCTAAGATACACAGTTATTATTGATAAAAGTAAAATCAGTGTCTTTATGTATAGACTTCTTGCCTGTTGTCTTTTCACTACACCAGAGAAAACAAATGTGCGGCCACTTTCTCGTTCTTCACTGATGACAGACTTCACTAATCAACCACAGTATTCTTTCCCAACAGTTGAACTCATGATAGAGCCATTCTTATTAAGTGTTCAAGGCAGCCATCATCAGTTGAGTATAAGTGGCACAGGAGACATAAACTTATTGATGATTCTTGGACAAGGCTATCTATCCTTTATCATTGATCTCATCATCTAGTTCACTTGGCATATTAAAGCTGGAGGGAGAATCATTTCCTTAGAAACCGTATGCCGGGTCCTATTTCCAGGGGGTATGTGGTCAACATTGATTGTATACTCCTCTAGGCCAGAATCCTGGTCAATTTTCATATCCCATAACCTGGAATTGAACCTGACACAGATAGACATTGAGCTATATTTTGATGGATGGATGGATGCATTTAGCAATTGAATAGGCCCACAGAAACAAGTGGAAAAGAGCCTCCACTGCTGATAGTTTTATAGACTTTCACTTGGGATGATGACTTGACGCCTTTGTGTCTCCTAAGATTGGGCTGTCAATCTAGAAAGCACTGTGTACCTTTCAAACACTATTTATCTCCATTTATCAGAGGATATTATTAGACATGGTGTTGCTGAGGTAGCAAATTAGTTAGGGCTTTTAGTTCTGGGTCTGCAAGAAGGATTTGGGGAAATGTGTTCTGCCAGGGGAGGGCAGGTAGATGGTTTCTCTATTACTCTGGCCTGATGACAGCTGCTAGCACTCTGCTGAATGATCAATAACTGGCTGCCAGTCCAGTTACTCCTCACTGGCTATTTTAAGGACTGCCACAAAGACCCACTACGGATTCATGAGAAAATATTCTGAAACAGGAAGCCCATTGTTCTTCCTCTATACCAGCTTTGACCTCAGTCACAGAGCCCAAAGATGCATGCAATCTGGGAGTCCCTTCAGAGGGGTACCACTAAAAGCCATTTATGATGGGGCAAAGGATCAGCTATTCCCATGCACTTAGCCATTGATCAGGGTGCTGTCCCAGTGGCGCCTGGACTTTGGCATTATTGGTGAGAATTTGAGGTTCCAGCTATTTCTGCCTTCCCTGGATTGCTTTTCATTTTAGTTGCCTCTTTCCCAAATAAAGATAAAGGAAATTTGCAAAAGGTCCAACCAGTCACCAAAGAGTCTTAATTTACAAGAAGAGTTGCTTTTACAAGGATAGATTTTTAAAAAATAGCATTTCTTTACTTACTTCTTGTTTTATATACAGAATCTCTGGAAAGAAGTTACAGGACTGGGGAAATTTTTTGATCTAGTAAAAATCTGTATGGGTGTGGACTTTACTTACCCTGCAATATGTGATAGAATTTGTACCACATGTGTATTTCCAGTTCCTGTACTCTCTTTGAGAACAGATGTTACAATCTCTTTTTATGGTAATGATGACTAATAAAGAATACTTAGTATAGACTTCAGTTAACTTTATTTTTTAAAAAGTGAAATAGTTCAAAAAAAAGTGTAGAGAATAAAATAACACATATATCTATCCCCAGCTTAGAAATAAAACATAATACATACAGTTCAATCTCCCCAGTGATATTCTTTACTCCAACCTTCACCCCCATCCCCAAGGAGCCACTACACTGATTCTGGTGTCTCCTATTCTCATGCATGTCTTTATGCTATGTGTTAATATCAACAGACGATAATAATATTTTGCATGTTTTAAAATTTTATATAAATGGCATCAAACCAAATGTATCTTTCTGGGAATGGACTTACTGAACTCATCAGCATATATGTCAGATTTTTTCCCCATTAGTACATGTAGTTTAAGTTGATTTTGTGTGTGTGTGAGGAAGATTGGCCCTGAGTTAGCATCTGTGTTCATCTTCCTCTATTTTATATGTGGAATCCTGCCACAGTGTGACTTGATGAGCGGTGTGTAGGTCCACGCCCAGGATCCAAACCTGCGAACCCTGGCCTGCCGAAGCGGAGCGTGTGAACTTAACCACTGTGCCACGGGGCCGGCCCCATAAGTTGATTTTTGATATCAAGAAACAGATTTTTCCAGAAATGATTTGAGAGTCAATGGGAGTGGCTTCTCCAATCCCTACACCAAGTTAGATCTGTCTTCCTGTTACGGGCTCTCATCACACTCTGCTCTTCTCTGTAGTGTTTAATTACATGCTTTTAATTATTTTTTAATGATTAAATAATATATAATTATGTATTTATGTCATGTCTGTCTTCCCTGCTAGAAGGTAAGCTCCCTGAAGGCAGGGACCATGTAGGACTTGCTCACGGCTGTATCCGTTGCACCTAGTTCAGGGCCTGGCACACAGCAGGCAGATAAGTGGAGGGTGTGTTACTGCCTCCAGTATAAAACTCAGCTTCCTTAGAATTACCTACAACGTCTTTCGTGATCTGGTTCCCGTTTCCCTTTCTGGGCCTCGTTCCTGCCCTCCTGTGACCTGCCCCCTGCCCCTTGGTCCCGCTAAAATGTCTGCAGTTGCTGAACTCTCTTGGGCATCTTGCTTTTGCACGTGCTGTCTGCTCAGACCAGAACATCTACTCACCTTTGTTTGCCTGTCGAACTCCCTCTCATCCCTCAAGACTCATCTGAAATGGCACTTCCTCTGGGAAGCCATCAGCAACAATTTCAGGCAGAATGTAGTGCTCCTCCTCTGTGCTCCCAGAGCACCATCAAATTTCTCTAGTGCTTTATTCATTAATTTATTGAAAAATATTTACTATGCTCCTACCATGAGCCAGGCCTTTCTTTATGTTCTAGAGATACAGAGATGAACAAGATATGGTCCCTGTTGTTTACAAAGAAGTCAACAAGATCTATGAAGGCAATAAATGGGGTGATTGGACAGTCACTGGCAGTCTTCTTTAAGGATGGTAGTGGGGGAAGGCCCGTCAGAGGAGTTGACATTTGAGGTGAGACCTAAAAAGATGTGAACAAATCAGTCACGTGAAGGGCTGTAGCAGTATTTTCCAGAATGTATGTCCCATGCCCTCCCCTACCCTGAGGATAGAAATTCCTAATAATTTATCTGCTTCCCCAATGCCAGCAAATGACCATCCAAGTATTTCATGAATCAATGAGTGAGCCAAATTCTGCTGGCTCAGAATGAACCTCAGTTATCAAACTTGCAACAGCTTCATCTCACATGCAATAGTCACATCAACCCAAATCAGGCCCTTCTCAGGTGCTAATAGCTATAGGAAGAAAGGAATTCCACTGAACCCTGTGACCAGGTGATACCCCATGTGCAGAGAGAAAGTGGTTTGCCTTGTTCTGGAGTTTGCATGCTTGAGCTAAGTGACCCCACGCGGACACTTAGCACTAGGCCTGCAGCAGCCTTGCTCCATCGTCACTAACTTGTCATTAGTTACACAACATTAAAGATAACTATCCCCAGTGGAGTGGTTAGCATGGGCCAGGCATGGTCTCACTTAATCCTCATTTTGCTCCTATTATCTCCGAGAAAATGGAGACTCCTGGAGGCCTTACAGTGAGTAAAGGTGCAGCCAGGGCTCACACCAGAGTCTGTCTCACTCAGAAGGCTGCGCTCTCATCCCTGCAATCAGGGCCAGTTTCCTGCGTGTGTAGCCTGTACAGTTGCACCAGACTCTGTGCTTAGACGGGCCCCGGGCTTGGTTTAACGCTCTGCTGTCGCCATCTTGAAATTGTTAATAATTTTGAACAAAGGGATCTACGTTTTCATTTGGCACTGGGGCCTGCAAATTATGTAACTGGTCCTGCCTACACCACACTATGTCCCATGCCAACACATGGGATGTGGTGAGCATCCTGAGTTTTTGATAACCCTGTGTCAACCACGTGTGCACTGAAGCCCAAAACACAAACTCCTTCCCTCAAGATTTGTATGCTCAAATCTGAAAATACATAACTCTTTTTTCCTGATTATAAAAGTAATACAGACAAGTATTGAGGTGGTAGTCAAAGAGACTACAATTTTGTCTACAGTGGAACAAGTTTTTATAAGGAGAAAGGTAATTACCTTGGGTATATAAAGCTCTGTGTCCTCTACATAAACTTTTGTATCCTGTTTATAAATTTCGCTATCCTTAGAATGATTTGTAGACTCCCTCTCAGATGGATACTTGAAGAGAAAATCCAAGATTTTGTAGCACCCAGAGAAATTTTTATTATTCTTATAGTCTACTTTTGCTCAATTATATACTGGATAAGCATCATTGATCTTTAACTAAAATATTAATACGTGTTGTGAAATATTCTTATTCTTCCTGATAAATATCCCCCTCATTTGGAAAAGGTGACTTAGTTTATATCTCGTACATTCCTTCTGCTGTCTCTACATCCAGCCCCTCTGCCCTTAGCGCCCTTCTCTTTGCCGAAGCTGAATCTAGCCCCAGTGGGGTTTACCACTTCATCTGTCGTGTTGGTGATCCCTGGGCCTCTCTTGCCATGAAAAGACTCATATTGTGGAGGTGGCAGTGTTGTGGGCTGGTCAGGTAACTTCTGTTACTTAGCAACTTTCTCCTGCTTTGTTAAGTTGGACTGTTCAATATCATTAATGAATAAGAGCATCAAGCCAGGTAACTGATGCCTGGACGTTTAGCTCATGAATAATTGACTGTCTGGGTAATCCTAGATACATTTCCTTGATCAGATTATACAATGGAACAGTCATGTCATAGCCAGTGTCGAGTTTTTTTTTTCTTTTCTTTTTATTCTTTATCAGTTTTATGATGTCAGAAATCTGCTTTCTTGACCCAAAGGCCCAGGTGAACAATGGATGCAGCGATCCTCCCAAAGCTGGGACACTCTTCCTCTTTCCTTGGCAAGAGCTCAGCATTTCCCCTTTAGCGTGGGCTTAGAAAAGTTTCAGCTCTTCTTGGTTACCTTTTTGGGTATCTTTTCCCACATACATCGGGAAGGCATGTGGTCTAAGGGGAGGAGGGAAGTGGGAATTGGATTTCCTGGACAATGCCAATCACTCACTCTGCAGCTCAGGGCCAACGTTAGCTTGTCTGACTTATTTATTCATCTGTGCATTCATTCAACACACATGTTGAGCACCTCCCATGTGCCAGGCACTGGAGATTCCATGAAGAGCAAGGTTGACCTTGTCTACTTTCATGGAGCTTACATTCTAGTGAAAGCGCATGGGTGATAAACAACTAAACAAGTGAAGGAACCAGTAATTTTCAGAAAATGGTAAGTGCTAGGTAGAAAAATAAAAATGGAGTAATGGGATAGAGAGTGACTGCTGTGAGGATGGGGTAGATGGAAGTAATTTTGATCTGGTGGTCAGGGAATGTCAGAGAAGTCCTCTCTGATGAGGTGACATTTGAGCTAAGAACTGAATGACAAAGAGGAGCCAGCAGGTAAAGAAATGGGAGAAGAAAATTCTAGATAGAGGAACATGAAGGCCAAGGTTCTGAGATGGGAATGGGCTTAGCACATTTGAGGGACAGAGTGGGACACAGTGGGCTGTGGGCCTAAGGGCAGATGCTGGGGAGCAGGTATGCGGTGTGGTTGATGCCCTCATTGGCTACTCACCGTTGATACCTTCCAGGACCACAAAAAACTGTGTGGCCTCCTCTTAGTCACAGGGGCCTGAATGAAGGAATATGGATAGAGCTAAACTTTTCAAAATATATGCCTCACCAATGCTACCGGCAGTGTCACACTTCGTATTTGAAAATCAGACGTTGTCAAAATCCAGCTCAGGTTAATGCACTTATTCCACACATATTCACTGAGCTCTAGGTAGTGTTTGTGACGCTAGGTGAATGGAAGTGACTAAAGCCAAGTCCCTGCCCTCATCACATGCACCTTCTATTAGCAAAATAGACAATAAACTAACAAATAAGTAAAATAACAACTATAAGGTTTATAAGAGTATGAGTGCTATGGAGACAAATGAGGGGGCACAGGAGATGTGTGTGTGAGGGGGCGCGAGTTGAAATTTACATGGTCAGGGAAGGTGACATTTGAGCCAACACCTGAAGGAAGTGTGAAAGTGAGCCATGTGACTGTCTGGAGGAAGAGCATCCCAGATAGAGGGAACAGCAAGCACCACTTTTTTCTGGAAAACCTCCCTGCCACTGGCCTGCCTCTAACCTGGGTTGTGCCCCCTTTTATAGGATTTTTATCAAAATACTTAGCACTCTCTTGCTTAAAACCTTCCACTGCACTTGGAATAAAGCACAAGTTTCGTTCTGAGGCCTCTAAGGTCCTATTTAATTCCTTTACCTCTCCAAATTCATCTCCCTTTCCTCTCCCTCTTGTTTTGTTGGCTCTAGACAGTAGCCTTCTTCCTAGTCTTTGAACATGCAAACTCATTCCCAGCTGGGGCACAGCACTTACTATTCCCTCTGTCCAGAAACTCTTCCGAGAGATTGTCATATGGCTAGTCCCTTCTCACTCAGGTTTTAGCAACTCAGAGAAGGCTTCTCTGATTCCCCCAAGCCCTCTGGCCATTCCCTATCACATAGCCACTGCCCCCTCCCAGCAGTTATCAAAGGCTTACCCATCAGGAAGACTTACCACTTATTCACAAAGGATGGAGTCATTTCCTTTTGCACTGAAACTGGCCCATTATGTGTAATATGCTCTTTGGAGAAAAAGGAGGTTATAAATGTGAAATGAAATGTACAGAGTATGCCTACCATATCATAAGGCTTATAGCCCTTTAGAATATGACATTCATTTCCAGGTCCTTCTATTCACCACCAAATCTGATTTTGAATTTTAAAAGACTCAGTTGCAAATGCACACAAAACTCTCTACACTGCTCAGGAAGTAGGACGCAAGAGCAGAAGAAATGGATAAACTGTCATTCTCACAGAAAGAAAATAATGCCTAAAAAAACAGTGGAGAAGAGCTTCCAGGTTCTCTGTATTTCTAATCTTCTAGAACTTGAATGCTGAACCCAGTGATAGGGCCAGACCTTCATGGTCCTATTCGTTAGGTTTAAAAAGATGTTTGAGAAATATAATCAATTCTAGATAAATATACGTGGGAAGAAATGGAATGAAGTAGTGTTTGTTTATAGTATTTTGTTTTGTTTGCAAAGCGATGAATTTTAGTAAAGGGAAGGCAACTGTCTGTAAAACGCTTCTGGGCTAATCTATTAAAATACGTCAATGGCAAGGTCAAATTATGTCAGAGGCTGAGACAATCTTTCACCTCAGTTCACCCAAATTAGTTAGATCAGAGAGAACACATGGGTCTTGGAAGATGAGGTCTCCACCGCCACCAACAGCACCAACATCTCACCCCTTCCAAGTCCCATGAATGAATCCACTAGATCAAAATATTTCGATGCCTCAGGCTGGCAACTCTTTCAGTAGTGCTGTGTTTAGGGTCACAGGGCAAGCAAAAAAAATATAGACCCAAATTTATCCTCCAGCTCACATTCAATGAGGGTGTAAATAGGTCACTGTGTAAGTTTCTTTTAAACCCACATTTTGGTGGTACATTATCAGAGCATTGGACATTAAGGAGCTTTAAAAAGGGAGCTAGATAGTTTCTTTTCTTCCTTGGTCCCCCAAGGAAGAGAAAGGAGTACAGTTGGAAGGGGAAGGTTCTGTCTGTCCTACATCCTGACAGAAAACCACTCAATTTGGCCCTGCTGGAGGGAACCCAATGAAGGAAGAGGGACAAGGCGGCTGCTCTTTGTCCCCCAGCCTGTCTGTCCTCAGCCAACTAGGTAAGTACACCCTCTCCTCATTTCCAGAGGTTCACCCTGAATGAGTCATCACTGTTATTTCCAGTTTTGTGGACTTTTTCCTTTTCAAATTCAGGAGACCCATCAATTATTTAGGGTTCAGTGATGATCTCAGGCAGTGACACCTCTGCAGGTCTGTATGGTGTTTCCGAAGGGAAACCATCTGGCCTCCCTTAACTTGTTCATCCCTGGGCTTCTTTCACGGCTTGTAAGGTGTGGCAGCCACAGAGAGAGCCAAAACCATCAATATTTCACAGCCTTAATTAAAGTAAGCCGAGAGCTGTCAGCCTCTCGCAACTGGCTTCCTTTTCCACAACAAGCGCCTGCCATCTTGAGCAGGGGGCGCAGAGAGAGAAATGGGAGTTTGGTTGAAGTTGAGGCGGGGGAGTGAGGGAGCCCAGGATTTCATTTACCAGGACCTCCTGGAGTTATAAACCCACCAGAGTGGAGCAGTAAATTCCTGGGCACTGGCCGTGTGGCAGGAAAAAGCAAAGGGGTCCAGCCTTTGGGCTCTCTTTTGACAACTCTTGAAAGGGATTAGAAGTTGGGCAGCCTGGAACCGCAGCCAAGTTTGGGCTGCATCCACTAGTCTAATATGAATTAGCTCTGGAGTCCCAGCAAAGGCTTCACAAGCCACGAGGGAGGGGCAGATGGTGGGGTGGGTACCGTGCAGGTCTCCTGGAAGCTGCCGCCCCCTTCCCGCACCATCCCCAAGTGCCAAGGCCTGCGCCCCCGCGCCATCCAGCCCTGCGGTCAGGAAAGCCAGGAGCCCTGCGATTTATACATCTATTAATTACCTCCAGCATGGAAGAACTGCCTATAAATACAGTGGCACTTTAGATAAAACTTTCATGCAGCTATTTAGATCCTTTAAAATATAAATGATTTCCTCTAAATTTTTTATCATAAATCAGGGCATGGAGCTAGGAGACAAGACGCCGATTTCCCCCCTGATGGGAGCAAAGCCTTCGCTTGTTTCCCTCTTTCTTTTTCTTTTCTACCTTTTTTTCCCTTCTTTTTTAAAATTTGCAGAGGCTGGTTAATGGCTCTGTTTTTCTTTGCTGCTCCAGGGCTTAAGGAGATATGAACAGGTGGCAGAAAGGTTTACCTCCTTTTCCTGGAGTCTGCCTAGTGGGGGGCGGGCAGCTTGTGGTTTCAGACAGCAGACCTGAGTTCAAATCCTATCCCTGCCACTTATTCTTGTGTGGTCTTGAGGAACACACTTAACTGTCTGAGCCTCAGTGGTCTCTGCTGTGAAATAGACATAATAGTAGTATCCACTTCATAGATAGTGTGGCTGTGAGGATTAACTGACATAATGCACAGAGCCAGGCAGATTAAGAGCTCAAGAAACAATGAGCTATGCACCGGTAGACAAGTTACTTCACCTCTCTGAGCCTCCTTTTCTTAAAGTTTCTTAAAGGAAACTTTAAGATTAGTTTCCTTATCTATAAAGAAAAGGTGGAGGGATAATACTCACTTCTAGGGAGTTATTGTGAAAACTGAATAAGACAACAGCAGACTCTCAACTCCTTGAAGCAGGGACCATGCAGCCCTTGTTTATCATTGTATCCTTAGTCCTAGCATGTGCCCATCACAGAGGAGGTGCTCAGCAAGCATTTGATGAATACATGAAGCAACAGAGCCTCCTGCTCTGTTTGCAGAGCACCCTGCAGAACCACCAGAAGTTGGTTTCTATTTACGGTGATGGATTTGGCTTCTACCCTTTTTCCAAGACCCACACTTAGAAGCTTGGCATATCTACACTGAAAGGGCCTGTGGAAACTATCTTCCTAACTCTCCTGTAGTGATGAGCAAACTGACGCCCAGAGCTCATGAGTGACTTGTCCAGGGTCACATAGCAGGTTAGCTACACATCCATGCTTGAATCCAGACCTCCTGTGCTCCGTCCACCACCCCTTGCTGCCTCTTCACAACCAAGCTGACTGGGTAAGAGAAATGGCCTATTCCTTTGGCCACGGAAGAGATGACAACCAACTAGACCACATGGGGATGGACTTCATGACTTTGAACTCTAAGGCGCCTGTGAACCGGAGAAAAGGGAGGCAAAACCAGTTCTCATGTACCAGGAATAGGACCATGTATTTATTGAGTCCAGATTCTTGGGGACAAGCATAGAGCTGGCCATGCTGCTGACGACACAGATGTTCTAAAGTCTAGAGATTAAAGATGAAGACACAGTGGGACCTACATTGGGGGTGGAGGGGAAATATGAAAAAAGCCAAGCACTGACTGTAGAAGGTAGTAGGAAGAGTCTCCTGGGCTATGGCACCTCAAATCCAAACCACGGACCCTGATTCTCCATGAAGCAGTGGGCTAAACCCAGAAAACCTGGGATCTCTCTCTTCTACTCTGGATCCCTGCAACCCACTTCCTGCACAGGCGCCAGAAGGAGGCCTCGCATCCTATCACTGTCTTGCTTAAACACTACGGTGGCTCCTCACTCTCCTTGGAGCAAAACCCAACCCCCTGTGGAATCCAGCGCCAGCCTTTTGCCTATGTCATTTCCCACATTTCCTCACTACACTGCCACCACTCCAGCCTTCCTGCTCTTCGCTGACCACCCCAAGCTTGCTTCCACCTCAGGGTTCTCACAGCCTTGCCTCAAAGTTGCTCCTTCCCTTTCTGTCCATGCATTCTCTATTCCGTCAGCCTCGTCTATTTTCTCTGTAGCAGTCGGCACTACTCCAGGCTCTCTTTTTTATTGCTCACCTTCTGCTGAAGCATCAGCTCCAGGAGGCTGGGGGAGGGGTAAGTGGGAGTGGGGGGCTGTGTGTCCTCTTTACAGCTGAATTCCTGTCTCCTAACATAGTGGCTGCCACATAGTAGGTGCTCAATAAGTGTATTCAGTGAAAGATTGTATGATAGAGAAGGGACCTTGGAAATCCCTGGCTTGGTCCCCTCATTTTTCAGATGGAGAAACTGAGGCTGTGAGAAGTCAGGGACCTGCCTGGAGCCCTCCCGCCTGAGCACCAGCGCTCGCTCCGAGGCAGGGACCCCAAGGGAAGCGGAGGGCTCTTGGTGCGTGCGGATCCCTCATGGATGCTCAGCCTCAGGCTCCCGAGTCCCTCTGGGACATCTCGAGCTCACGCAGACAATGCACCGCGAGCGGCCGACAGGCGAGTCCGGCAGCAGCTGCGCAGGCGGCGGGTACATGTGAGAAGTTTGTGAAAGGAGACGAGAGAAAGGCAGAAGAAGGTGAGGAGGGCGGCTGCGAACACCTGGCGGGGCAGCCCCGCCAGCTGCCTCCCCGCGATGGCATCTTGAGTTCGGCCTGGCCGTCCTATCGGCCATCTCCCATTCCACCCCTCTGCCCCCTCCCAACTCGCCGAGGTGGAGCTAGGCCAGGGATGGAGGTGCGAGCGGGTAGCTGCTGGCTTCTCCCAGTGGCCTCAGCCGGAAGCATGCCTGGAGCAGAGCCAGCCTCTGAGGCTGTGGAAGCAAGGCCTTCTCGCCTTCTGGGAGAAAAGTAAAAGCCAGGTCTTCCCACTTCCTCAGCCCCTGGGCTTGGGTAGCGGAGAAAACCCGTGCCAGCCCAGGATGTTAGTTAAAACCAGGGGTTCTGGAGTCAGAAAAACCTAGGTTCCAGTCCCCACCCTACCACGCTTAACTGTGTGGTCTTGAGCAACTCAATCTCTCTGTGCCTGGGTTTTCTCATCTGTAAAATGGAGATAATAACATCAACCTCACAGGCTTGATGTGATGATTCAGTGTACAACAGGTCTAAAGCAGATAGCCCAGAGCCTAGCACACGGAGCCACTCCACAAATAGCTCTTCTTGTTGTCACCGTGTCACAGGCCAGAGTCCTAGGGAGGATATTACCCATGCATTCATTCATTCGACACGAATTATTGTATTGAGCTCCTACATGGTGCCTAGCCTGTAGACACCGGCACTAGAGACATAGGGACAGATAAGACTCATCCTCAGAGATCTCAGGATCCTTCAAGGAGCAGAGACCATAAAACATTGTGTTCTTACCAAGAGATAATAGAGGAAGATGCAAAAGACTCAAAGAAGGAAAACTCTCTCTTTGAGTCTTGGTGAAACTTACATAATTAGGTCAGGGCTTTCAGCAACAACAACAACAACAATAATAATAATAATATTAATAATGTCAAGTAACAAGTGTCCAGAGCGAGTGTTTCAAGTTGAGGATCCCAGATCACTTGCGTGCAAGTCATGGATGCCTATTAAAAAGCACTTGATTCCTTGCGGTCAAAATCTCTGGGTGTGGTCCTCAGATGCTGTATTTTAAGAGGCTGCAGATGATTCCTACTCATACTAGAGTTGAAAACCACTGGCCCACAGGAAAATGCCTCTACCTCCTGCCCTAACATCCCTACAGGGCTAGTCCGTTGGAGACATAGTGCTTTGTGTTCTGACTTAGAGTTACAAGTGGCAATTTTATGTTCCCACCTGACTCTGAGCTCCCAAGGCTGTGTGCTCTATATCTGCAGAACCTATCACAAGACCCAGCTGTGGTAGGTATTCTGAAATGATTGTAAAATGAAGAAAATGCCCCCTTTAGTGTCCCTTGCATAAATGCCCATGTAGTCCTTACTTGGACCCTCAGACAGATTTTGTTTAGCCCATACTTTGTGTGTGTGTGTGTGTGTTTTAGTTGTAATTTAATGCCATGGGGGTGAGGGTGGGGGCATGTGCTCTCCAGTTTTCTGCAGTCCCAATCTTCCCTTCATACACAGCTAATTTATTTTACTGGACTTGCCCCTGACAGAAGTTAAGTTTGCAAATCCTGTAAAGTGCAGAGGATGTTATCAACTGTGTTCTATGGCTCTCCTTCCAATTGCTTTCTATATGATGTTTTCCTCCTTTCTTCTCCAGTCCCTTACCTCGAGGGCCTGCTCCGAGAGACTAGTCCCTAAGGCTGGATGTCTCCTTACTGCTGGTTGCCCAGACCTGCTAGCAGACCTTCTTGAAGGGAAGGATGGGAAAAACTCAGGGAACACAGGTTGCCTGATGCAATCATGACTTTTGATTTGTGATCCTAATGCCTAGGGATGCCAGAGTGGGGCTGGTGAGCTGAAGGTCCACATTGGAGGCCTAAGGGTGCCAGTGGTTTTGCTCTGGCTCTGACCCCTGCCTGACCTCCACCCTGGCTAGTGTCTCCCAGGCCCCTGAGGGGACAAAGCAAAGAAGGATGGATGTGGGTGGCCTTTTCCCTCTGTTTCTGGGGGGTTCAGCTTCACAGACAACCAGGGCATTAAGGAGTGAGTGTGGGTCTCAGGGCACCATGGGGCCAGGCAAGTTACAGATTCTTCTCCCTGGAGGATCCAGTATCCCCACCTTTCCTTCCCCTTTCCCTTTTGCCTTCCAGCATTGGGCAGAAAACAAGAATGAGTGGTCCTAAATGCTGGCAAGTGATAAAATAATGCTGCTTTCAGCTTCTGGGGAGTTAAGGGTCCCTGGAGAGAAGCTCTTGACTTGCTCAAAATGTATCTCATTTAAATTAACCATAATAGTAGTCTTCTGCTAGAGCTGGAAGCACTTAGCAATCATCTAGTCCAGCCCTCTCCTTGTGGGTAAACTGAGGCCCAGCCAGGGTCACATAGGCCCAATGTTAAACTGCTGTCCAAACCCCAGCCCTCCCGAGGCTCACGGTTCTGGTGTGCACTCTGTATTTGAAGAACCCCACCAGTCTTGCTCTGTCTCGTGCATGAATCTACATTCCCTCCACTGCAGTGCAAGTTTACAGTCAATTCCCTGTGGTGGATTTGAGACTGGAGACTCCGTGAGGGCAGGGAGAGAGTCTGATTCACATCTGGGTCCCAGCCCTCTGCATGGGGTCTGGCACAAAGCAGATGTTGAATGAATGAAAGAGAGCAAGGAACCAGTTTGCACATGCAGACAAATGAGGTGCAAACCACCTCGGGATGGTTTCTCTTTAAGTTGAAGGAGGAAGAATACAGGAACAAACATTTATTCCGTGATTTCAATGTGCCAGGCACTGTGCCAAATGCGTATCTCAGTGCATTCCTCACAACAATCAGTGGAGGAGAAATTATTATCCTCACTTAACAGATGAGGAAACCGCAACACAGAGAGGTTGAGATGGCTCTTGGCCTCTCAGCCCGCAATAGGCCCAGATGCCTTTTGAATCTGAGGGCAGGGCTGCACGCCAAAGCATCAGGTTGTGAGTAGGGTTACTGAGCACTGCGTTCAGTGCTCAATGCTTTCCTTTCTACTCTAGCTCGATACATCTCTAGAACCCAAGAAGGCAAACAGTCGTGCAGCTCCCATTTTAGAGGCAAGGAAAGCGAGGCTCAGAGAGGTTTAGCGAAAGGGCGGCTGGTGGCTTCCCGCACCTCGGCTGAGCCCTTTTCCTTCGTTGGAAGGCGGGACGCAGGCTAGGGGGCTGGCTCTGATGCGAAGAAGAGAGATTGGCGGGACCCAGGGAGGAGAGCCCTGACGTACTGGGCTACCTCTTAGGCCAAGGGTGGCCCCCTTCAGCACTCCACTCTCCCCCCACGTTAACATTCTGGGAAACCCGGCCCACGCCCTGGGGCGCGAGGCCTAGCCCGACGGCTGGTCAGATCTCTGAACGCTGAAGGCTGTTCCCAGGGCGGTGGCGGCGTCCGCCTAGAGGTGGGCTCAGCTGGGCGTGCAGAGGGCTTCTCTCCGAACCCGTAGGGCGGCGCGGCCGCGGTCCCAGGATTCCCCATCCATTATTCACGACGTCTACTAGCGCGTGGAAAGGAGAGGAGAGGAGGAACGAAGAGGGGATGAGAGCAGAGGGAGGCGGGGACAGGGCAGTACTAACACCGGGTCACTCAGGTCCCGACACTTCCGGAAGGAAGACAAAGTAGCTAAGTAGTTAAGAACCTGGGAAATCAGACGTGGCGCTTGGCACACAGTAGGCCATCAGGAAATACTTGTGGAATGGATAACGGAACGAGTGAGTGAATGGCTCTGCTCCCAACCATGTTGTCCTGGGCGAATCACTCAACCCTCTGAGCCTCGTTTTCCTCATCTGTAAAAGGGAATAACAGCACCTACTCCATACGGTGTGAGGATACCATGAACTAGCTCTCTAAATTGCCTAGCACATAATAGCAGCTCAAAAAATGGTAGCTATTGTTACGGGGAATGGGGCTTGCAAGTGTTGGCGCCCCGGAAGTGCACTGACTCCCAAGGGCGGTAGGCAGTCCTGAACTGTTACTATTCTAAAAAACACTCAGTAAACTTCCTTAGACTGCCCGGTTGGGGAAAGGGGGAGAGGGGTCAGTCATCTTTTTCAAACGAAGGCAAGAAAGGCTAGCCTGGGGAGGAAGCCACAGGCCTCCTGGATTGGGTAAGCAATTACTTCCCCACCTCCACCCTTGCAGCGGTTGGGAGGTGGGGGTCACTTGGGGCTCATTCTGGCAGCCCCTCACCCTCCCTGGAGCCAGTCTGCGCGCTTGGAGACGCCTCTTCGCTGCGCCGTGGGGCCGGACTCTGGTGGACGGCTCGGGCGTGGGGCCAGGAGCGCCCTGGAAATGGGCAGTTTGGCGGCAGCCGGGCCGACAAGGAGTGTGTGTGTGTGTGTGTGTGTGTGTGTGTGTGTGTGTGTGAGATGGGGGGTTGGAGTAGGGTCAGCTTCCTGGCCCTGCTCAGCCCGGGGCTGCCCTTCGATCTGGGCAGTGCGAGTTGGGACAGGACGGAGAGGTTTGAGACTTTGGAGGGAAAAAGTCCACGAAGAAGAAAAATCCGCAAAGTCTGCCGCGTTGGAGCCAGGTGGGGCGGGGCGGACCGAGAGAGGCCAGGCCGGGCCGGGGTATAAATGCTGTGGCGGGGGCGGCCGTGGCGGGCGCCAAGAGGCGCGTGGAGAGCTGCTGCCTGGCCTCGCCTCCTGGGCCGCCCCTGCGAGTCCCGGGCTTGTGAGCACGCCTGCGCGCGCCCGGGCCCTTCCTGGCAGGCTGCTTGTAAGATGAGTGAAGAAGCAGGTGGGGGAGAGGGGAGGCAGCGAGCGAGAGGGCGAGGGGAGCGCGGGCGCTGAGCGGCGCTCACTTGGAGCGCGGCGAGCGAGCGAGACGAGCCTAATCCATGTCCCTCGCTGCCTCCCTGCCAGGCGCGCGAAGATGATGGCCATGAACACCAAGCAGCCTTTCGGCATGCACCCGGTGCTTCAAGAACCCAAATTCTCCAGCCTGCACTCCGGCTCCGAGGCCATGCGCCGAGTCTGTCTCCCAGCCCCGCAGGTACGTAGTGGAGCATAATTACCGCTCTAAGGCACATTTTTTGACAGGCACTTGCTTCATGTTTTTTTCATGTCGCCCAGAACAATCGCCGCTGTCTGAACCCCTCTCCTTGTCTCCCTCGCGCTCTCTCTCGGCGCCCTCTCTCTCTCATTCATGTCTCTGATCCACACGTCTGTTCCAGCAGAGCCTCTGTCTCCGTATTAATTTTTATGACCTGGGCTTTGAGGAGAGGCATCTCAGTTGCTTGAAAATGTGTTTTAATCCTGAGTTGACAGTATTCCCCACTGACCGTACTGTGCTCCTTCTCGCTTGCAGCTGCAGGGTAATATATTTGGAGGCTTTGATGAGAGCCTGCTGGCACGCGCCGAAGCTCTGGCGGCGGTGGATATCGTCTCCCACAGCAAGAACCATCCGTTCAAGCCCGACGCCACCTACCATACCATGAGCAGTGTGCCCTGCACGTCCACTTCGTCCACCGTGCCCATCTCCCACCCGGCGGCGCTCACCTCGCACCCGCACCACGCGGTACACCAGGGCCTCGAGGGCGACCTGCTAGAGCACATCTCGCCCACGCTGAGCGTGAGCGGCTTGGGTGCCCCTGAGCACTCAGTGATGCCGGCGCAGATCCACCCGCACCATCTGGGCGCCATGGGCCACCTGCACCAGGCCATGGGCATGAGTCACCCACACGCCGTGGCGCCTCACAGCGCCATGCCCGCATGCCTCAGCGACGTGGAGTCGGACCCGCGAGAGCTCGAGGCCTTCGCTGAGCGCTTCAAGCAGCGGCGCATCAAGCTGGGAGTGACCCAGGCGGACGTGGGTGCGGCTCTAGCCAACCTCAAGATCCCTGGCGTAGGCTCACTCAGCCAGAGCACCATCTGCAGGTTCGAGTCTCTCACTCTCTCGCACAACAATATGATCGCGCTCAAGCCGGTGCTCCAGGCCTGGCTGGAGGAAGCCGAGGCAGCCTACCGAGAGAAAAACAGCAAGCCGGAGCTCTTCAACGGCAGTGAGCGGAAGCGCAAACGCACGTCCATCGCGGCGCCGGAGAAGCGCTCACTCGAGGCCTACTTCGCCATCCAGCCGCGGCCCTCGTCCGAGAAGATTGCGGCCATTGCTGAGAAACTGGACCTTAAAAAGAACGTGGTGAGGGTCTGGTTCTGCAACCAGAGACAGAAACAGAAACGAATGAAGTACTCGGCTGTCCATTGACTGCAGCGGGGCGCAGCGTCCGGGGCCGGGAGAGCTGTGTGCACGTCCCAGGGGTACGGTTATGGGGGACTCCAAGACCGGTTTCCTGGCAGGTCAGGCTCTCTCCCCTGAAGCCACAGACTTTCCCCTTTATCCCACCTGGTTGCCTCCCGGCCTTCTCTTTCTCTTTTTTCTTTTCTATTCCCACCAGAAAAGTTTGGGCGCTAAGAAAAAATTCACGACGGGCAGGCCTGGAGGGACTCGTGCTGTCCGTGGTGCTGAAAATCGCCCTCGCGCGCCGGACTGCGAGACCTCGAGGCAGGAGCCCAAACGCGGGGGATAGTGAATTAGCCGCACGACTCTGGGGTGAAGGCGCCACTTTGCTAAGAGCAATTAGGCAAGGGGCGAAGGGTTGGGAAGGAAGTGATAAATAATAATACAAAGTCTAACTGGGGCACAAACATGTACTGGAGATTTATTTAGAGTATATAAAATACGTGTATGTTTCCAAAGGATAGCCTTATACTCCCTTCCCCTCCTAAATTTTATGCACCTCATCCTTTGGTCTGCTGTAAGTTTTCTAAGGTAGCATGGATTAGGTTCAGGGAAAGTGTGCGGGGAGTTGCGGACTCCGAGCTATTCTCCGCGGTAAGTCGGGCTTCAGAAAAGGTGGGCTCAATTTGGCTACTGAAAATGCTGGGGTCGCTTAGCTGTTTGCAAGCAGCAGCCGGCACCCGCTCTGGCCCATCCTCCACATCTGCTGGCGTTTGAGGGGTAATTACCGCCTGCTGGAGAGCGGGGGATTGGTACCATCCGGACGGACTGAGGACTATCTGACCCCAGCTCGCTGCTCCAGCCAGACTCCCAGCGCAGCGTAGAGGCGGCTGCTCGAAAATAATGGTAACTTCTCCGAATCATATGCAAGTCCTTCCAACACGTCTAACCTCGTTGCGCTTTTATTATTGTTGTTGTTAGCATTGTTACTTCCTATTATTTATTTAACTCTGCTTCTTTCCATCCCCCTAGATGGGTGTCTCTCGGTTGAGGTTCACTTATAGTCTTGGGCGGAAAGAGGGGCCAGATCGCCCCATCACGTTTTATCTTTCGTTGCTTCATGTAATTTGCGTGTTGCTGTGTGACCTTTGGTTTAGTTCTCCGAATAGATACAAATAAAATATTGTTTTCTTTTCTCTTTACCCCTTGAATTAACTTATAAAATAAATGCTTTATTTTTCAACCCGAATCGCAGTGCTTTTCTTTCTCAGAGGCTAAGGAGTACTAGTCTGGGAAAGGATTGAAAAGTGAGAAGCCAGAAGGGCTGGGCTGTCACTTCTGGCAGGCCAGTCTCCAGCCATCTTCTGTCTTTTCTTCTCTTCCCCAGCCGCCTCCCCCTCTCACTCAGATCTCCTCCAGGGAGATCCTGCCGCTGGTCTCCCGACCACAGGGTTTCAAGGCAGTTCCCTCCACACGTCCCCGCATGCGAATTTATCAGCCTCTGATCCTCAACTTGACTCAGACCGCAAACTTTGAAGCCTGACTGATGGGAGTAGGAGCCCCCAATGCCTCCACTCATTGGCTGAACGATACTGAAGCCAGTTTCTTAACTTCTCCGAGCCTCCACAGCTTGTCTGCAGGATGGAGATGCTAATACCTCCTTCACAAGGTTACCGTCGGGACTCAGATTGTTTATTTAAGGCGCCTGGTAGGGCTTGGGGGCTTAACAGGAAACATTTAAAAAGATTCAAACGGCTAGACAGGAAGTGAGGGGATGGATGCAAAGAGGGAGGAAAGTACTCTTAGCTGGGACAGAGTCTGCTGGGGTCCCTTGGGGTGTCTTCAGAAATTCATTTGCAATTGTCACCAAAGGGTCTACCTCGGCTTCTCCGTGGAGCCTGCATGAGATGTCTGCTGTGAAGATCCTAGCGCAGTGCCCTGTACACAGTAGATGCTCAACAGATACCAGCTCCCTTCTCTCTCTTCCACGCCCTCTAAAAGGAGGAAGAAACCTTTTTATTTGTGAGCCGCAGAAACACCTTCATGATTTAAAAATTAATGCTCCAAGTCCAGGAGTCGTCTGCACATTTCTCCACTGTGTCTTCAAAGAGTTCTGGGTCATCAGATCTCTGGCCCTAAATTCCAAGCAGAGCGGGTCTCCCCTCCGCGCAGCGCGCCCCCTTACTGCAAAAGCAAACCCGGGGATCGCCCGCAGCCCCCGGGCCTCAGCCCCTCTGGCCCGCCTTGCGCAACAGCCCCAGCGATTCCGCCACCTCCCTCTCCATCGCGCGTCCTTTAATAATAAATGCCCTTATGCCATTACATTATATTGTGGGTTTTGAAAATTTAAAATACGGCTGATGCAATATTAATTGCCTATAGTGGTATAAAACACAGGGCCGGAGCCCAGCTGGGCTGCAGAGGAGGCGGTCGCGAGCGTCCCGCGCCGAAGCGAAGCGCTCCAGACAGACGCGCCTTTGCGGGCTGCGCGATTTCCTGCAGGTAAGAGCCTTCGGCTTTTCTGGCCCGGGAAAGAACCCGATATCCGCCTCCATCTCCTTTTCGAAAAGTTGCCTGCTGTTATGTATTTAGTTTTTTTTTTAAATTAATAACCTCAAAAGTTTGGGAGACTTTTTTGGAGAGGGCGAGATGAACCACCTGAGCGCAAGATCTGCGCCAGAACCGCTGAGCTAGGTTATGAGTCGGACCTGTGCCTCTGCGCCTGGCCCGCCTCAGGCACCCGGGACAGCATGCGCGCAAGAGTGTTTTGACTAATTTCTACCTGCGGGTGGGAGCTGCGGCCCGGTCCGTCACGCGCTCCACCCTCTCCCACCCCTTGAATGCGCCCGGCCGGCGCCGCCACCTCCTTTCTCCTTGGGCTCTCTCAGGAAGCAACGGGAGCTGTGGTTTCTCCGGAATTGTGCAGTCGCCTTTGCCACCTGTCTGGCGGAGGCACAGACCTCTTGAGGGTGGGGATTGGGTGGGTACCAGCCGGTTTGGGGTTCACACACGCCTGGTTTGCATCCTGGTGGGCTATTTCCTAACCATGTGACCTTGGTCAAGTCACACTGCCTCTCTAAGCCTCTGCTGATGGCTGTAAAACCTCACAAAAATTATTTTTGAGTAACTGAAAAGCACCCTGGTGCGGATTTGCCTTTCTCAAATCCTGCCAGCTTGCAACATTCACTGTCCAAGGCCCAGCTGGGAGTTAACTTGAAACTGTACCAAGAGAAGGTGAGGTCAATGTTCAGGGCTGTTTGTATGAAAAACTGCAGTAGATGTCTCAAGGTGGGACTTTGAGAGTCACTTGTAGACCAGGGGGAAGGCTTCTAGGCACCTGCTGGCTAGAACCAGGGCTTGACCCGGAATGAGCCAGGCATACCCAAGCCAGCATGGCTGAAGCCTTGGCAGGCAGAGCTTGGAGGCAGGAATCCTGCCTTTCCTGAGTCTGAGCTGTGTGACTTCTGGCCAGGAGCTTCATCTCTCTGTGCCTAGGGTAGTGTCAGTTTTGTTCACTGTTTCATGTTCAGCTCCCAGCTCATGGTTTGGCCCAGAGTGGCAGACAATGATTTCTGTTGAATGAATGAATGAGGTTTTTGTTTTGTAACATGAAAGGACCCCTTCCAGCCCAATCCTCTCTGGATTCTAGGGACTGTAGAGAAGAACAGAGACCATCGAGAACAGACAAGTCTCGCTGGGGGTGGGGTCAGTGTCTAGTTGTGGTCTGCATCTCAAGCTTCCATTCAAAGGCAGCCAGTTTCCTTGCTGTTTAAATTAGTAGAGCCCTTGCCTCACTCTGTGCTAACCATGGGTACAGAGGGGGTGCTCTGTGACATGGGCCCTTGGAAGCTAGAGGAGAAATAGGCAGGAGGCTCGGGGGTGACCTCTGCCCTGCTGAGGGTGCCTGACCTTCTCTTGCCACTGCATTGGAGATGGAGTTTTTTTTTTACTTTCTGCTGAGATGGAAACAGCTCCGGGTCTGGAGTGGACAGACGGGGGATGAAATACCTACTCCACCATCTCTTACTTGAGTAAGTGACTTCATGGCTCTGAGCCTCGGTGCCCTCATCTGAAAAACTGGAACAAAGACTGCCTTTCAAGATTACTCTGATGATTAAATGAAATCACCTAAGCCCAGGGCCTGACACATAGTAGGCATTAATAGATATTTAGTCTCTTTAAAACATTATTTACACTCAGAAAAGTGAGCGATAGTGTTGCAGGGTCAAATTCAGGGCTCCCAGTCAGGTGGGATCAACATCTTCCCTCTGTGAGCAACGGTCTGTTCATCTATAAAATGAGGGTGGTAGCAGTGTCCACCAGCTCGCAACGTGGTTGTCAGGGGCAAGCAGGAAAGAGGAAAAGAAATCTCTTTGCACACTCTGCGTCCCAGCTATGGAAGGGACGATGAATTCGCTCTCCAGGAGTCCACGGTGCAAATACATAGTTCCCTCTGAGAAGCTTGACCCCAATAGATGGCTCGTCGAACTTGACCCTTCCTCCCTTGCAGAATCCTGGCATGCATCAAGCTTCTGTGACTTTTCGAGACTCAGCGCGGAGCTCCCTCCCGAGGAACGGGGCTCCAGCGGGCAGAGGAGGCGCGGGGGATGGGCTCTCTGGCTCGTTCTCCCCCTCCCAGCTTCCACCTTTGGGACCCCGCTCCGGAATGCGTCAGTAAAAGCCCCTCTTTTTACTGAAGGGAGAGGGGCGGAGGGACTTAGCTGGCTCCTTCCACCTAAAATTGCTCTTTTCCCCAGTCACGCTGTCATACTGCCCCATTTTGTTTCTTTCTTAGTCCTTCTTACTCCCTGATAGCACCCTGTTTATTTATTGAGCAGTAACTGCGCTCGGCGAGAGCAAGTATCACGTCTGTCCAGTTCCCCTCTGCCGCCCTGAACCCAGGCAGGGCCTCGCACAGAGAGAGCGCTTCACAAATGTTTGTTGGATAAATGAGTAATGATACAAACATGTACTGAGGGCTTCCTGTATGTCAGGTACCGTACCAGGCACTTTATGTGCGTTAATTTATTAATCCTTAAACAACACCATGGGCAGGTGCCATTTTAAACCCCATTTTACAGATGAGAACTTGGAGGCACAGAGTGTTTATGCAACTTGCCCAGAGCAAGTGGTGAACACAGCATTTTGGTGGAGATCTGGCAAAAACTCGGTTTCTTCACTTCACCCGTCCCCAGGTGAGACCTAACCCTGGCAGGGGGCAGGGAAGGGGGGCCCCTGGGGTGGGGGCAGAACAGGAGCATCAGATTTGGCTGGAGATGCCGCGCGAGCGGAGGAGGGGGTGGCAGCCCAGGGTGCCCGCTGTCCTCGCTGGGTTTCGGGCCCTCCACCCGCGCTCCGTCTCTATGAGTCTCTCCACCCGCGATCGGTCGCCGTGGGTCTCTCCGCCCGCGCTCCGCGCTGCCTCTCACCTCTGGTCCCTATCTGTGTGCGTCTGTTTTTACTTGTCTCCCAAGAACCCGCTCTTAGCTTCCCTCCAGCCTCGCAGGCGCGAAGCTCTGACCCCAAAGTGCAGGACCGAGGCGGGCCGAGTCCCCGGGGCGCGCAGAAAGCGCCCTCCGCTCTTGCTCTCTTCCGCGGAGCCGCGGGAGCCCCCGCGGTAACGCCGCCCCGGCGGCCAGACGGAGCCGGCGAGGACCCCGGCGGACGAATTAGTCGCCCCTTCGATCGCTCTTTTCCGATCGGGTGAGGTTTCCCTCCGCCCCCGACGGCGCTTCCGCACCGCCGGGCTCCCGGGGCTCCCCCGCGGGGTCAGGGTTCGCCCGGCTCCTCCCGGCGCCTCCGGAGGGGGCTTCCCCTCTGCTGCGTTCCGGCCTGAGGAGCCCCCTGGATTTTGGGAGGAGCGTCTCGGAGAGAAGGATGGACGGCCAGGCCCAGGCTCTTTCTGGGAGTCGTCTCCACCCGGTGTTTCCTGTCCCCAAAGGGCGGAGTACTTGTCTCCATAAAACGTCAGTTCTCTGTCCCCTCCCTCAGCTCAGCCCTGCCCAGCCCCGCACTGGAGGCAAACTGGTACCAAACTGCACTCTCTCTTTTGAGTTTTAGCTTTAGTTTTAAGATTTCACACACACACACAAAATCCTAGTGTTCATCCTGGGAAAATCAGAATTTTGTGGGACTTCTTTATACATAGTTAGGATTTAATATTGTTTTTACTTTGAATTACATAGGGAGAGAGAACCACCATAATTTCCAGAGGTCTCTGGCTGAATCCCATTCCCAATCCCAATATCTCTTTCCTCTACTCACAACTCCCCAGCACCCCCCCCCACACACACACATACACACACACACACACCAGCCCAACTCCAAAACATCCTGGCCTGCCTCAGAGCCCCTCAATGCCTGGGGCTTTGCTAGGCGGCTCACCTCTTGGCAGATATAGTTAATGTCCAGCCCTCATAAATCAAGACCATAAAAAGCTTACTTTCATATGCACTCAATTTCTACCAAACCTAAACTAATTGCATAAATTCCTTTAGGCCACTCAAAGCTGCTCTCTGGGTTGGGATCTGATCAATTAGTCATTAGGCACTCCATTAGCTGGGGCTTAAGCTGCCTCATATAAATGTCTCCTGTCAATTTGCTTGTAATTGAATGAATAAAAAACGGTACGATTATTAGCACAGAGGATCAGAATGAGGTGGGGTCAATTTTATTCAAATATTTAAAAAATGTCTTAATCTAATAATAATAATAACAACAATAACAATAATTAGAAGGCATTTAGACACCAGCCACTCCAAGAGTCTTCTTGTCCATGCTAAGGAAATCTCTAGCCTAAGACACAGCAACCTGAGTGTGTATCTACGCTCTGCCGCCTTGGGAAACCAGGCTCATCCATCCTCCGGGCCTCAGCTTCTTTACCTGTAAAATGAGTTGGTCAGAGGTGATTTTCTTTTCTTTTTTAAAATTAGTCTTATATTTTGTCAAGTAATTCATGCATATAGTTAAAAATTGAATACAGAACGGCGATTTGACCAAGCCCCACTCTCAGCTACTTTTGACTGTTTCTTTTCGAAGTTAATTACATGTCTAAATAATATATTTTTGACACTGTTTCTCTCTTTTTAAAGTTCAAGGTTTATTTCCTAATATTTTGATTAAATAATACAGTGATTCAAATTCAAAAGAACTAGCAGATTTACAGTGAAAAATCTTTCTCCCAGCCTTGACCCAAGTTATCCAGTTCCTTTTGTTGAAGGCAAATAACATTATCAATTTCTTGTGTACACTCCAGAGATATTTTTTTTTTTTAAAGATTTTATTTATTCATTTTTGCCCCCCAAAGCCCCAGTAGATAGTTGAATGTCATAGGTTCACATCCTTCTAGTTGCTGTACGTGGGACTCGGCCTCGGGTTGGACGGAGAAGTGGTGCCTCGGGGCGCGCCCGGGATCCGAACCCGGGCCGCCAGCATCAGAGCGCGCGCACTTAACCGCCAAGCCACGGAGCCGGCCTCCAGAGATATTTTTTGACTGCCATTTCTTGATTTGTCATTTTTAGTCGTTGTGCATTAACTTCTTGCTATGGTATCAGAGAACTGGAGATATAATGATCTCGAATAATCTTCCCACACCAAGAATTCTAGGAAGCTTTATATAAAATCAGTAATTTAAAAATAGGAACTGAATGGGCAATTGAAAATTCTGATTCTTTTTTTTTTTGACCAAAAATTAATTTGGAGGCACAGACACCATAATGTATAAAAACTGCCTGCTCACAAACATGAAGTATTTATCGCTTGATTTGAGTTCTATTTCACCTTCTTCCAAATAGAATGTAAGGCAGCCATCTGTTATTACTATGGAATTAGACACTATATGTGTAATAGAGGTATCTTTATCTATTGGATACTTTAGTTCATACAGCACTTGGTTTTGTTAGATTCTGTTAAAAATTTATTTTCACTTCTTTACCTCCTCCAAGTGAGCCCTCTTCTCCAATGAGATGAGTTTTTCTTGGTGTACACAGGTATGATGGGACTGGGGGGGGACATTGATGACATCATTTAGTGATCCACCTAGGATTGGGGTGAGCACCAGACTGCAGACATTTCATCTACGCTCTCACATGTGAGGGAGGAAGAGCCTCAGAATATACATTCTATCTCTGACAGAAGTTCAAGGTGGTGATCCTGATTGACTGCTGGGAGATGTGTTAGGAGCCGTTGTTCCAGGGGTGGGATTTATTTGTATTGACCCCTTCGTACTTTCTCAATGAAGTCCTCTTGTAGTGCAAAGCATGAATTGGAAGAGAGTTAACTGGGAGAATTGGAATCATCTCTGGTCAGCATACTGAGCACAGGCCACATGGGGCAGTGGGAAGGAACCTGGAATGTGCACAAAGAGATCTGAGTTCCAGGCCTTACTCTGTGACCTTGGCAACTCTATTCACTTCTCAGTGCCTCAGTTTCCCCAACTCTAACTCGAGGATATTGAACTAGATAGTCTAATTTTGATGAGGATTCATGGACTCCCTTGAAAATCTGAGGCAAACTGTTTTCTTAACTCAGAAAAATGCCTATCTGTGCCCCCAAAAGTTATGCTAACTTCTTGAAGTTCAGCCATGGACCCCTAGGTTCAACCCACGAGTTTATGAGTCTCAGGTTAAGACCCCCCGGACTAGGTAATCTAAGGTATTCTTGATGTGATTATCTGAATTTATGGTTAAATACCCATAAGCACTAAAACCAGTTTAGCAAACTGGGAAGACCTCTACTGAAGGCAAAAATAAAGCATCGGTTAGACTATGAGCCAGTTGTCTATAAAGACTGCAAATGGCTTTGGCAAAATTATTTTTCGGATCAATAGTCTCCCAAGAGACAGTGTGGTGGAGTGAAAAAGCACTAGGGGTCAAAATCTAGTTGTTATTTTTTTTTAAACAGTCTTCCAATAACCAAAATTGAGATTTTTGAGCTGCAGACTTCCCTGCTCTGGCCTCTCTTTCCCTATTGGTACAATAAAAGGGTTGGACCAGCTGACTTCTGAAGCTGCCGGCTGTGACATTAGGTGAGCTTATGTGTATAGGCACTGGCATGTCTTGCGTATGAGATTTATTTTGCCTTATTTTATTTTTCCATTTTGTTTTCAAAAAGGATAGTTGTACACTCAAAGTAGGGCTGGAAGAAGGGGCTACGAATTGTGGTGTCTCCTGGGTTCCCAGCAGTGAAGCTTCTGAAACCGTGTGTCAGAAACACAACTCCCACCTCCTATTGAAAAAATAAAAACACCAATGGTCTGTAAGTTTAAAAATTAAAGACAGAGTGGGTGTAGGAGGCAGGAAGAAATTAAAACATTTTGTTAATCCTGGCTCAGGCAAGACAGTTCATCAGCAGGCCTGGGGAGACCCAGCCCAATGGGGAGCAGAGGGACTAGGGGTCATTGTGGGCTGGGCAGGGTAGCACCAGGCAGCCCAGCTGATCCCAGGTCGGGCTGGAATCCAGATAAGAAAATGCTGAACAGGGCTCCTGTTCTCTGCTCCTAGATCTTCATTTTTCTACCCTTCTGACTTGGGTTAATGCTTGCAGCTGTGATGTGTGTGGCCCATAGGGACGTAGCCTAGTTTGACAGTAAAATTCTGGTGCAACCTCTTTTTTTTAGGGCAAAAATGAGACCTGAAGGCAATCTGGTAAACATATGGTAAATAACAGTAAAACCAGCAACACCTTTACTGATCACTTTAGAATACAGTCATGCGTTGCTTAACGACGGGGACACTTTCTGAGAAATGTGTCGTTAGGTGATTTTGTCATTGTGTGAGCATCATAGAGCGCACTCACACAAACCTAGATGGTATAGCCTACTACACACTTAGGCTATATGGTACTAATCTTATGGGACCACTCGTATATGCGGTCTGTCATTGACCAAAATGTCATTATGCGGCACATGACTGTAATAGGTATTTAGCACATCTTTAAAATTGAGTTTATGAATTAGCCATTCTGGCTTATTATCCTTCTGATCACACCCCTTCCCCCTAAAAGTGAAGGGAGGAAAGGAGGAAATTTTAAGGTACAGAGGTTCCTATATTCAAAATGCTGCCCCTCCTAAGATGTTTTACAAACCTAGTAACATGAAGTATATGTGTTAGAATCCGTATTTTATAAGTGTGGTATTCCAAATGTTAAACAACTTGTCCAAGGTCACACAACTAATAAATGATAGAACCTAGGAGGTAAACCCAGGATGGTCTGCCGCTAGAGCTGTACTCTTTGCACTGTGCCACGCTTGCTCCTGTAGAAGAAAATGGACTTATGTTTTTAGGGTGAATCTGAAGGACTCTTATGAGAAAGAGCCCTACTCTTGTTCTGTGGGTCCCTGAGGGGTACAACTAGATGGGAAATGAAAGTCACAGAGAGAAAACATTGAGTTCCATACAAAGAAGAAGGCTCCGGCAGTCAACATGGTCCAAGGAGTGGACCGTGCTATGACTTCCTGTCTTGGAGGATCCAAGGAGAGATTTTAGTGAGTGATGCTGGGGAGGATTTCAGCATCAGATATGTGGTTGAACGAGATGCCATCTCATTGCAACTTGAGAGCTGGGGCTTCTGTAGATGATTGTTCATTCCAGTGAAAAATATGAAGGAACTATCTCATCCTCAAAATTGACAACTTCCTTAAAGGAGCATGGAAAATAAAGATTATTTTAATATTTTTATTCTTTGCATTTGCTTTTTGGAATACCAAGATATATACTTGAAACCTATAATAATAAAAACGTTAGGCTCTGCTCTTTTATCAACTCAGTCTATTAGAAGAGCTCAACAACACTTTGCTCTCTGTAGAGTTAGCGCAGGGGGTACTAGATACTTCAGGGGAGAATGGGAACATCACTGGTTGCTGTTATTTAAAAATGGTTTTGTAGGGGCTGGCCCAGTGGCGCAGTGGCTAAGTTCACGCGTTCTGCTACAGGGGTTCACCAGTTCAGATCCTGGGTGTGGACCTAGTCACCGCTCACCAAGCCATGCTGAGGCAGCGTCCCACATAGAAGAGCTACCACTCTATAACTGTGATACCCAACTATGTACTGGGGCTTTGGGGAGAAAAAAGAAAAAAAAAAGGGAAGATTGGCAAAAGATGTTAGTGCAAGGCCAATCTTCCTAAAAAAGAAAATAAAATGGTTTTGTAGAGTAGGGACTAGACTGGGGGCCCTGCTTGCTTTTTGTCTACTGGCACGGCCTTATCTTCTCTCCCATCTTTTCTTCCCTAAAAAAGAAAAGCCTCCCTTCCTTTGTTCCTTCAGTTCTTTCCCTCCTGGTCTCCTTTTTCTTGATCACAGTGTCAAAGTACTTGGGAGGACTGGTTACTGTCTTTAAGTTTTTCACTTGGACCCTTGAGTGTTCCAGAGGCAACAGGCTATACAGACCCCTCGAAGCCAGGACTCAGTTACCAAAAGGCAGACTAACCATGTACTTTGGGTACTTGAAAAGCAAAGACACCCCAAAATAAGAAGAGATGTTTTGGAAGGCTTCAGTATTTGATATTTAAAAAAGCATTCTAGTAGTCAAGTTCAGAATTGTGCTGGACTTCCTCCTATGTGTTTTATGAGATAGTGTTTTAAATTTCATACAGAGGAAGGGGTAATATAAGGTATTCAGTGTTTAAAGCCTCTAAAGATCTTCATTTGACCCAACAGAAAATAAATACAATTATAAAAATGATTATGAATACTCTGCACTGTGCTTTTTTTTTTCCATTCTCCATCACAGATTGACCAAAGAACTAAAGAGAAGTGGGGTCTCTTCTGATTTCTGTGTAGATGCCTGGCTTCATCAGAAATAGCTGAGGTCTGGAAATATGATGAGTTAATTTAATAATATTTGTGGGCCGGCCCCGTGGCTTAGCGGTTAAGTGCGCATGCTCTGCTGCTGGCGGCCCGGGTTCAGATCCCGGGCGCACACTGACGCACCGCTTCTCCGGCCATGCTGAGGCCGTGTCCCACATACAGCAACTAGAAGGATGTGCGACTATGGCATACAACTATCTACTGGGGCTTTGGGGAAAAAAAAGGAGGAGGATTGGCAATGGGTGTTGGCTCAGAGCCGGCCTTCCTCAGCAAAAAAGAGGAGGGTTCAGCAGGATGTTAGCTCAGGGCTGATCTTCCTCACACACACACAAAATAATAATAATAATAATATTTGTTATGTTATTACTCTGTGACAGGCCCTGCTCAAGGTGCTGGGGACACAGCAGAGAGCTTGGAACTCAGCCCCTGCCCCCGTGGAGCTTATACTCACACTGGGGACTAGTGATAGCTTGTTCCTGGGACTCAGGACCAATTTTGTTAGGTGCTGACCGAGTAAGCCTGACCTTACCTGTCTGTAGTGTTTGGGAACCAGTCCCAAGCTTTCTGAGTATCTCTGCTAGCATGCTATATAACCTATGAATGCTGTTCTCGCCCCACCCCCGCCGAGAGAAAAGTCATGGAAGCTAAAAAGAAGAGACAGATAAATAACCTCCAAAGCCCTGTGATTTCGCTCACCATCAGTTGGCACCAAGTTATGGAACTTGACTATGATTTTTAAAAAAAAAGTGACAGGAAGAAGTAACAGTCAACTGAAGAGGAAGGTGTGCATTCCTGGCAACCACGCTAAATCACTAACTGATGGAGCCACTCCCTCTATCTCCCCGTTGACCACCTATTGATCCAGCTTGCACATGGCCCTTCTCTTTGTCCATGACGTGTTGAGATGGACACATCCTCTCCAGAACAGACCAACTGCTGACCTGTATGTAGCTGGTCTCTTCAGCTCATCTTAAACTCATCTTAAATGGTTTCCTAGGGTGGGGGAGTAAGAGAAGAGCTGCTTCCTTTCTGAGGGGAACACTTGTGTCTGAGAATGTTAGATAGTTAGGAACTAGGTGATGCTTATGTTATTCCCAAGAGTGAGAGCAGGATTTTTTTTTTTTTTTTGGTGAGGAAGATTAATCCTGAGCTAACATCCGTTGCCAGTCCTCCTCTTTTTCTTCTGAGGAAGATTGGCCTTGGACTAACATCCTTGCCCATCTTCTTCTGCTTTATTTGTGGGAGGCCTGCCACAGCATGGCTTGATAAGGGGTGAGCAGGTCTGTGCCCGGGATCCAAACCCGTAAACCCTGGGCCCTCGAAGTGAAGCGTGTGAACTTAACCACTATGCCACCAGGCTGGCCCCTCTTTTCTTTTTAATTTATTTTTAAAATCAAAGTTATAATGTGTCCATAGTTTAAAGAGTCAAATAGTCTAACAAGGCTTGGTATGGAAAAGAACTATCCTCCTGTCCTCCTCCCCACATACCCTGATTCCCCAGATGATCACTTTCAACCCTTTCAGCTGATTTTTTTGCTGTTTTCCTCACTATCTCTACATATCATGTTTGTATTGGTACCTCTTGTTTGTTTCGTTCCCTGTAATGAGATGAGGATTTAGCTCTCTCTCATTCCCTACCCCAATTCCCACCCCCTCACCATTCCAATATAGTTAAATCTTAATTTTGGTTAGGTCAATATTCATTGTTCATATGTTTTATTCTCAAACATTTACTGCTGAGCCATGTAAGGTACCATAGTTACTTTTCCTTTCCTGCATAATATTTTATTTTTCTTGGCATTAATAGTTATTGCTTTTTCCTTTGTTATGTTGATTATTATTGAGCCCCAAACTCTCCTCATTTATGTAAGTCTCCTCTCAAAACTTTCAAGCAGGGGCCGGCCCTGTGGCATAGCGGTTAGGTGCACACACTCCGCTGCTGGCGGCCCGGGCCCAGATCCCAGACGCGCACCGACGCACCGTATGTCAGGCCATGCTGTGGTGGCGTCCCATGTAAAGTGGAGGAAGATGGGCATGGATGTTAGGTCGGGGCCAGTCTTCCTCAGCAAAAAGAGGAGGATTGGTATGGATGTTAGCTCAGGGCTGATCTTCCTCACACACACACACTAAATAAATAAATATTTTTAAAAAATAAATAAGAGCATGGTTAACATTAAAAAAAACAAACAAACAACTTTCAAGCACGCTAAGTGTTCTATCAGTTTAATCTTCTTGAAGAAACCCCTATTGGAGCCTTCTGGCTTGCTTCAGGCTGAACTAGCTGCTCTCTAGGTCTGCTCACAGCTGTCATCCTAGCATCCCCTTTCATCACTATCCTGGGGGGCCCCTTTTGGGTTGAATTCTCTGTTTCTCAGAATCTATTTCTTCTCTTTAGGTTTACACCCCATTTAGGTGGCACACATTCTCCCTGTGAGAGAGTGCAATGGACACAGATTTCTTTGAAAATTATCAGGTCTAAAAATATCTTTATTCTATTCTCTCACTTAAATGGTAATTTGACAATTATAGAATTCTAGGTTGGAATTAGTTTTCCCTAAGCATTTTGAAGAGATTGCTCCATTGCCTTCTAGCATTTGGTGTTACTGTTGAAAAGCTCAAGGCCATTCTCATTCTTGATTTTTGTAGGAAACCCGTGTTCTTGCTCTGGAAGCTTACAGTGTACTTTCTTTTTTATTTATTCTGCTGAGTAGTTTTCAATCTTGAAATTCACAACTCTCATTCTGGGAAATTTCGGGCTGGTTAGATTACCAGAGAAGAATCTCTCAATTTCCTGTTTGGAGGATATATGTCTGGCTGCTCATGTTCAAGGCGCTGAGTGGGGGAAAAGTAATGGAATCTTCAACATTTAGAACATAAATTCTTATTTAATTCCTCTCTTTTCAATATGGTTGAGGTTCCAAATATAATGACTTAAAAAAAAATTTTTTCCAGTGAATAAATTACCAGTATTCTGCTAGGTTTGGGTGAGGCAGTTTCCCACCTGTGCCAAGTGGCAGGGGTAATCTGAGGGCCTAATCTCTTCTTAAATAAACTCTCAACCAAGCCACCTATTTGCAGCCTCATCTTAACTCCCGCTTCCAGAGATGTAGTACTAACACTTCGCAAGTCTTTTAGGGAATCTGCTGTGCATTTCTGTTGCTTCTCAGCTTTTCCCACTGCTGAGTTAGGATTCAGTTTTCTTGACTCCTATTAAATCAATTACCTCTTATCTGTTTGCTTTCCAGTGTACCAATTGTTTCCTTTCTCATTCTCTTTGTCCCTGTAGGCTCGTGCTTTAAATATCCTTTAATGGTCATTTTAAGGTTAGGTTTTGGGAGAGAGTGGAGCTGATGCTGCATCCTGTCTCCTCCTTCAACTGGAGGTCTCAAGAGCAGGGATTCTGAATTAAGGTCTGAGGAGACCCTGGGAGAGGCAGGCAGGTGCTTTAGTGGAGGGAGTCTTTGTACCCCCTGAAACTACATGCAAAATTATGTGTCTTTATTATATATTCCTGCCCTTACTACGTCTTCAGCTTTTATCAAATTCTCAAAGTGATCTGCGACCTCCTCAAAATTTAAGTACCATTTCTCTAGAGGCCAAATATGTGTTACCTTGGGAAGAAGATGCCATAGGCTTGAAGATACTCAAATTTAGGAAAATATTAGGCCAGTTCAAAACTCTTCAACCCTGCTAATAGATGCAGGTTCCAATCACAGGGACAGAACAGTCCTTGAAAACCAATTCATTCCTATTCATTGCACCACATAGCCCGTGGTTCTCTCCTGGGTCCATAGAACCACCACACTATCCCTGAGGAGAGAGTGCTCACATATTTAAAATCATAGGTGGAAAGTAACTGATGAAACTTTTGAGATTAGCTAATTCAGAGTAACAGTAATTCAAATGCCAAAATGGCATGAATGAGAACAAGGAGCCACACCACACACCAGGCGGCAGAGAGTGGTGTGGATTGTGGTGAACCAGAGGGTATGTGCCTGGCCTAAAGCCAGAAGAAGTTACTCAGCATCAGCCAGTGACTGCCATGTGGGGCAATGAGCCCAATGGGAGCAAATCTTCTGATTTTTCAGGAGAAGCTGGAAATCTAGATTTCTAAAATGTGTTGTCTCCTTATCACTCTTTCCTTAAAATAAAAGTAAAGAAAAATCAGGTAGAGCAAACGAAACACATCTACAGGCCAGGTTTAGCTCCCAGACCACCAATTTGTGATTTCAGATCTAATCCAATCTTCTTTTGTATATTGGGAGCGTGTGGCCCAGAATGAGGAAGCTTCCTTGTCAGTGTTTCCAGGGAGGGTTCTAGACTGGCCCTTGGATCCCAGAGGGCAGCCCTGGATCCTTTATATATAGACCAAAGGGTGGAAATTGGTGATGTTGGAGTGGGTGTGTGTGTGTGTGTCTGTGTGTGTGTAAAAGAGAGGTAGAGTGTGGGAGGAAGGAGGAGTGGACTCTGGTGAGGAGATAGGATAAAGAAAGAATGTTAGCTTTGGCCCCAAAAGCTATACTTCTCAGAGTTTTCTGGAAGAGTTATACAAAATTGGGTGGGGGTGGAGGTGGTGAGGGAGGAAAAATATTGAGTAGTTTTAAGATTCTAGAAAGGTTCAGTGCTGTCCAATAAAACTTTCTGCGATTATGGAAATGTTCTGTATCTGCGTTGTCTGGTATGGTAGCCACTAGCTACATATGGCTATTGAGCACTTGAAATGTGGCTAATGTGACTGAGAAACTGAAATTTTAATTTAATTTAATTTAAATTTAAAAGTCACCTGTGGCTAATGGCTACTGAACGGGGCAGTGCAGGTGTGATGTGATTTATAATAAATATATATTTGGTTTTCCTCCCATTTGTGGCACAGAGCTCCTAAAACCCTTGGAATTTCCTAAGTGATGAGAGCATGAAGGTGTCTTTTTTTATGTGAATCAGGTGACTTTTGAAATGCACCTAAGGATGGGGGCTGGTTGCCAGGAGAACCAACCTGTGATTAGAGGGTTGAAACTTTCAGTCCTACCCCCATGTCTGGGGAGGGGAGGGGGGCTAGAGGTTGAATCAATCACCAATGGCCAATGATCTAATCAATCATGCCTATATAATGAAGCCTCCATAGAAACCTAAAAGGAGTTCAGAGAGCTTCCGGGTTGGTAAACACGCAGAGAGCCACATTTGCAGAGAGGGCATGGAAGCTTTGTGCCCTTCCCCATGCCCTATATATCTCTTCCTTCTGGCTGTTCCTGAGTACATCCTTTTCTAATAAAACAGTAATCTAGTAAGTAAAATGTTTCTCTGAGTTCTGTGAGCTGCTGTAGCAAATTAATCAAACCCAAGGAAGAGGTCGTGGGAATCCCTGATCTATAACTGGTTGGTCAGAAGCACAGGTGACAACCTGGCCTTGCAACTGGCATCTGAAGGAGGGGCAGTCTTGTGGGACTGAGCCTTAACCTGTGGGATCTGGTGCTACCTCCAGGTAGATAGTGTTAGGATTGAGTTGAATTGTAGGACATCCAGCTGGTGTTGGAGCATTGCTTGTTGGTGTGGGGAAATCCCCCCAACATTGGAATTGGGTACTAGAATCATTTTAGCAGGATAGACCAATATATCCCAAACTATGTCATATCTTCCTTCATGGGTGGCATGTGGATAATTAAGTGGGTACAAGGAAAAACATGTCTATTTTTGTAGCTACACCTACCCCCTACACATACCCGCTATATACACACACACTGACACACACACACACACACAGGCACATCAAGCCCATGATTTCATGGATATTGTTGCCTGATTGAGACAAAGTTTACAAAAGGAGTAAATTTAAGAAAAATATTTTGTAAATATTTTTAGTAAATACATTTAATAAATAGTGTATGACTGGTACATACATATGGCAAATATAAAGGTCATACAAATGACTGAAATTTGGGAAACAACGAGCTATATAGATATTTATCAAATTCTGGTCCACACACCACTGGTAACTCATTAAATATTTCACCATAAAAAGTATCCCCCTGGCGCTGGCCGGGTGGCGTAGCGGTTAAGTGCACGAGTTAAGTGGCGGCCCGGGATTCGCAGGTTCGGATCCCGGGTGTGCACTGACGCACTGCTTGTCAGGCCATGCTGTGGCGGCGTCCCATATAAAGTAGAGGAAGATGGGCACGGATGTTAGCCCAGGACCAGTCTTCCTCAGCAAAAAAGAGGAGGATTGGCATTGGATGTTAGCTCAGGGCTAATCTTCCTCACACACACACACAAAAGTATCCCCCGACAAGTAAAATAAGTTTAGGAAATTTTCAAAGAGGTTTTCTTTTTGTTGTTGTTGTTGCTTTGTTTTAACTGCAGAACTTTTCAAGTCTTTTATAAGTTAGAATGAACGTGACTCTCCAGGAGAGGAATCAAGAATGGAGCATTTCTCAAACATATTTGACTAAGGAATGAACGCTCTCCTGTTTTTTCTTAATGGCCTCCATTATTTCGAGGGATGCTCGAAACACATTGTTTGGAAACAATGTGGCATATTTTTTCTGTAGGGGTCAGATAGTAAATATTTTAGGCTTTGTGGCCATACAGTTCTCGTTGCAAGTGCTCAGCTCTGCCATTGCAGCGCAGAGGCGGCCATCGATAATTATCAACAAATGGACATGACTGTGTTCCTATCACACTTGATTTATAAAACCAGAGAGTGGGCCAGATCTGGCCTGAAAGCCGTCTTTTGCCAACCTTTGGTCTAAGGTATCTTCCAGGGTGTTCTGGATCTTTTCTGGGTCTTTTCTATCCCAGATCTTTTTCAATCTTAGCTGGTTCTTAGATCTTCTAAAGGCCTCCTGAATGCTTTGCTTGTTGCTCTTTGAATCATATATACATCCTTGGGTGATCTTTGGGAGATACTTAAGTCCTGGAAAATGCTGAGGTAGAATCTTGTGGGTTTTCACTTTTAGAAACTCTGGTGGCTGGCCTGGTGGTGCAAGTGGTTAAGTGCGCACGCTCCCCTGCGGCGGCCCGGTGTTCGCTGGTTCCGATCCTGGGCGCACACCAATGCACCGCTTGTCAAGCCATGCTGTGGTGGCGTCCCATATAAAGTGGAGGAAGATGGGCACGGATGTTAGCCCAGGGCCAGTCTTCCTCAGCAAAAAGAGGAGGATTGGCAGATGTTAGCACAGGGCTGATCTTCCTCGCAAGACAAACAAACAAACAAACAAACAAAATAACTCTGGCCCACAGAGCCTCCCCCCAGCAAACCACGTGCCTTCTGGTTTTCAAAGGCCTCTTCAAATGGAGAACAGCATGTACTCATATAAGAGTGGGACAGAATCTTATCAGACAAAGAATCTTATCACTTTGGGTAAAGGAGAAATCCCCCTGTAGCCCAGGCAACCTGTTGTTTTGGAAAAGTGAAGAACCATGCCAAGTTTTACAAAAATCCATTCCAAACCCCTGACAGACCCAGCGTGGAGCAGAGCCATTGAGACTTCTGTGCCTCATCATCCTGTGTAGAGCCGTCCCTTCGACAACACTGTGCCCTACAGAAACCTGTCCTGAACCGGGTGTGGAGAGCCCGTGGGCTGGCTCTGGAGCAGCTCAGGGCCTGGAAAGTGGAGGAGGAGGTTCGTTTGAAGATTGATGACTCAGTCAGATGTACCTGCTAAAAAAAGCAGCCCCAGATGTTGGCTGCTGCCAAACTGTAAAGTAGGTAGAAAAGAGATGAGGATGCTGTGGAGAGAGAGGTGCTGCAGGAGACAGCTTGTCAGTGTCTGGTTTAGTCAACCATTAACCTGAGTTTGACCTCATGGCAATGTGAAAGTGGGGAGAGCGGAAAGAGCATGGGCTTTGGAGTCAGAAAGACTTAAGTGTGAAGGCCAGCCGTGCCACTTGCTAGTTATGTGACCTTGGGCAGGTCCCATGGCTTAGCCTTTCTGCCCCTATCGGGAAAATGAGAATGATGGTAATAGTAACTAATAAATATTGAGTATCCACTATGTACCATCGAGGCTCCCTACTAGGCTCTGGACAAAGACAGACGAGACACTTGCTCTTGTGGAACTCACATTTTATCTGGGGTATGGGGGAGACACAGGCCAGCACAGTAATTTAGAGAGGTGCAAATTGTGATACACACACGACAGAAAGTAGCTACCAGGACTGGAAGCACCCACTTTAGCTGGGGTGAAAAGGGATGGGCTCTCTGTGTAAGTGACATTTAAGCTGAGGATGCTTTTATTTTTGATTCCTCACCATGAGCCAGTCACCTACCCTTCAATGCAGGACCTCATTTGAGTGAGCACTAATGTTCTTCCCATTTTACAGGTGAGAAAACTGTGGCACAGAGAGGTTAAATATCTTACCCAAGGCCTCATAGCTAGGAAGGGGTCAAGTAGGGACTTTCGGACTTGCTGACACCAAATCCCCTGCTTCTTCCTTTAAACCCTACCTACATCACAAGGTGTGCTGAAGCTCAAATAAGAATATACGTGAAGTGCTCAGCCCGATATAGAGCAGCTGCTTATTAAATGTCAGTCCTGCCCTTAATCCCACTCGTCCACGTCCAATCCCTTCAGGGTGACTTCCCTGGGGTCATCAGGTTAAGCCACCAGAGAGCAGGCCCCCAAGCCTTGGTCCTAGAGAGTCCTGTGGATTTCTACACTGAAATAAATCAATATGAAACAGAAGAGGTTCTGCAGCCCAGCAAATGTGCAAGGGAAGTAGGGGTCAGATGAGGGCAGGAAGACATTTATCCCTACCTAGACTTCCAGGTGAGCTCAACAGAGTGTGAATGTTCCAGGGACCAAAAACAAAAGATGGGTTAGGTCTCTGAAGACAGATTTCTGAACCCTGCGCCGTCCCCCACCTCCTTTTCCCGTTCTGGCTTGCTCCCTAATATCCTGCTCTGCATCTCCCGAGAACTGGTGCCTCGGAGATGAAAGCCAAGAAAACGCAACAAGCCATCGGCGGCGCTCACTCAATTGATTTTTACACAAAATTTGCCTTCATGCACGAAGGATGGAAAAATGATCCCATAAATAATGGATAACAAAAACAAATGCAGGGAGGAAATCAATAGTCACACGCTTGATACCGCAGGGAGATGGGAGAGGAAAATATGGAGCCCGTTCCAGCTAAACGGCACCCCGGGGAACCCCTTTCTAGCACTTCCTGCTGGGGTGGGAGAGGCACATCTTGCCCTAGCAGGCCCCAGGAGCAGTGAGCTGAATCCCCGGGGAGGGGACTGGGAGACTTGTGTCTTATGGAGCCTCTGGCTTCAGTGGGTCTTAGTGAGGTCTGGGCTTCTCTCAATGCTTCAGAGTCAGTCTTAGCACGTTGGAGCCATCTGCCCCTCAAGGGTCACCCTGATTTCCAGCCCACAGACCAGGATATATGCCCTGGTTTTTTTCCTAAGCCGTCCATGGCCTCAGCAGCTTTCAGAGATGCCAAAAGGCTTCCATGCTCTCTCTGAGTTTCCTCCCTTTTTCTATTCATAGCAAGTTGCCCCCAGATCTGGTTACTCACTCTGGTGCTGCAAAAGCCCCCAGAGTGGCATGGGGGTAAGGGTTTGAATCCTGGTTCTAGCATTTACTCTATTTGTGTGACTCTTGGTAAGTCACTTAACCTGTCTGAACTTTAATTTCCTCATCTGTAAAATGGGGCAGATAAAATCTCTTATGCTGGTAGGAGGGATTAAATGACTGGATGTATCTGAAGTGCCTGGCATATAGTAAACGCTCAAAATAAAGTAAGTAAAATCACTCCCAAATGACACCTGAAATCTGTGCCTTTCCTCGCGTTCACTTCCACTCACTTCAGGGCTTCACTGCCTCATGACTGGACGCGTGCAATAGCTTCCTAATTAGTCTCCCTGCCTCTGACTCTTTCTTCTTGGGTTGTTGCTCCTCATAGTCCTCGCCTTCCTGGAAAACGGGACTGATTATGTCATACCTCTTTTTTTTTTTAATTTGAATTATTTTCAATTTACTGGACCAAGTGCTACATTCATATGGTTCAAAACTGAAGAGGTGCAAAAAAACGGTATACAGTGAAAATTCCTCCTCCTACTCCTCTTCCCATCCACCCAGCACTGCTATCAATTTCTTCCAGAGAAGTTTTGTTAATTATAATTATAAGATATTTGCTTATATATATGTGTACGTATAAATATATATTTATATATATGTATTTTCATGTCTTCTTTTTTTCTCAAGATGGTAGCAAACTACGCATACTGTTCTACACTTTTCCTGTTACGCTTAATATATCTTGGAGCTTATTCTCTGTCAGTATACAAGGAGTTTGCACTCTCTTTCTCTTTTTTTTTAACAGCTACCCACTGTATTCCAGTCTAGGGATGTACCATAATTTATTTAACCAATCCGTGTCGATGGAATTGGTTTTTTTTCCAGTCTTTTGCTTTTACAAGGAATGGTGTGATGAGTAACCTTGTATGTATGTAATTTCACAATATGTCTCTAGGATAAATTACTAGATGTATAATTGCTGGGTCAAAGGGGGTGTGCATTTTTACTTTTAATAGATATTGTCAGTTTGCTCTCCATAAGGGTCATGCTTTGAACGCACCCAGCAGTAATGTGAGAGAGTGCCTCTTTCTCCCTACTCTGGCCAACACTCCCAGGATATCTTCAGCATGCCATCCACGTTCCTTTAACCGTCTTTTAAGCCTCCAGTCCATGTGCTCCAACTCTGCCTGGATTCTCCGCTCCCAACATTTAGAAGTATCACTGTTTCCCCATTGTGTCATACTCTTTCCTGCTGCCATAACTTCCACATGCTGTTCCCTCTGCCTGGCAAAATGCCTTTCATCCTTCAAGTCCTTGCTCAATGCCATTTCCTCTGATGCTTCCTTGTCTTCCTAGGCTGAGTCAGTCAGTAGCTCCTTCCTCTGTTCTCCCACACCACATGCCATTTTTGTAGCACTTATCACACATGTCATAGTTGTTTGTGTACTTATACTCCAGGTTTTACTCATTTGTGTATCTGCAGTGAGAACTGCAAATGCTGAGTTAATATTCACTGGATGGACATGCAGGGTACTGTACTAAACTCTGTTGGGGAAACAATGAGAAAAAAGGCAGGATCCCTCCTCTTGAGGAACTTGTAGAGCCTATTAGAACTCTATACCTGTTCATCTTAATAACTTCTATAGCTGTCACAGAATTCACCTTGCAATTAACTGTACACAGAGGTGAGGGAAGGTATGTGCTCCCTAGAGAGAAAAGAATACACACACAAGCCCATCCGCATCTTAAATACATTTCTTTTCTTTCCTTCCTGCCTGCCTTCCTTCCTTCTTTCTTTCTTTCCGGAAGAGGCAATGAAAAAAGACTTTGCCAAAGTAGATAGGAAACTTTGAAATGTCAAATGCATGTCAAAAACCCATTGTCCTGCTTTCTGCTTTTCAGAGGACGTATTTCACTGTAAGACCAAATCAGATAGATGTGAAAAGGTGATAGCAAATACAGTTTACAGTTCGAGAATTCACAACAAGGTAAAGGATAAGTTATAGGAAGGAGAAAAAGTTGACGTGAGAAAGAAGCAAATACTGAAAAGCTAAGCTTGAGCATGACAGGACCAATCACTTAATTGAACTAGAAGAGAATTTTGAGCTTCCCATTCTTTTGACTACCTTATTTGAAACCCCAAACCTATCAGAGGAGCTTGATCCTTAATGTGGATTATTATTTTATAAATTATTAAGAAGAGTAATATCTCTCCATTTACTGAATGTCATAACAAAAGAGATAGGAGGGAAACTAAGACATTGTCTACCCAAAGAGCCCAGCATTTGGACAGTGTAAAGTCACTAAATAATTCAGCAGCTATTTGAAAGTATAGTGTTTTGTAATTTCCACAGAACCATCTTAGTCTGGTTCTCTGTAGAGCAGAATTTTAAAAAGATGCTCGCCTTCGTGAAGATCTATTTCTAGTAGAAATGGGAGTGGGTGGAAATGCTGGGCAGGAGGAAGAGGGCTGTCTAATTAGAGAGGCTTGTGTTTACTCTGATTTTAAACTTTCATGAGACTGCTGAGGGTGAGGTCTAACCATTTTCTAGTAATATCTTTGATTTTTTTCTCTGCATCTGCACATTTGTGCTCTAAACTGTACATATCTGTGCCCTGTATGTCCATAGAAAGGGAAACCATTGTGTGTGAGGTGATTCTAACATTAACGGAAAGAAGATTGGAGCAAACAAATGTAGCCCCCTGAATTCTTGTAGCAAGGTTGATCACATCTGGTCTGTCTTGTTCAGAGCAGTCGGAAACACCGGCTCAACAACGCCTGGAAGAGGCTGCACCCTGAGACGGCTGGGGTGGGATGAGGCAAGGCACAGGAGGGCCGACCCAAAGGAAGCCCTCATTCATAATTTTTTTATGGTTGGTTTATTAATAGCTGACCTTACTACAGAGAGGATTGCATGCAGTTTACCCTGGTACATAAAATTAAAACAAAGCATTCTGAGTATGACCGGGAGGCAGAATAGCATTATAAAGAAGAGAACACTTGAGTCGGTATCTAAACTCTATCACTCACTGGCTATATGACCTTGGGCGAGTGACTTCATCTCTGCTTCCTGATTTTTAAGATTCAGATAATGATCATGCTTACCTTCCGGGGTTGTTGTGAGGGTTACACCAGAAAGTAATGAAAAGTAGCAGAACCATGCCTGGCACGTGGCAAGTGATCAATAAGCGTCAGCTACTATTATTTCTCTGTCCTTAGTTCCTCTGACCCCCAGGAATTAGGGTAGGTAAGTAGCTAGTTACAGAGAACAGCTTTGTGTTTAATGTGGCTATTGAGTGAGGGCCTCTGCAAGTGCTTATTGGCAAGACAGACTCCTGTGGATGAGTTATGTAAGTGGCATCCCAGAGGTCCCGGCATGGATGCAAACCAATTAAGTTAAGCACTTACCACAATCTCAAGTACGACTCATAGGTTTAAAAGTGGGAAGAGAGTATATGTGAACTTGGCTTTGCAGCACTTTGCTCTGTCAACTCTATTAGAAATACAGCCTGTGAATTCCTCACTCTTGTTCTTCTAAATTCTGGGGCACTTTCCATCTAGTGAACTATAGAATTCAGGATCCGTTTTTTACCAGCCGTGCAACCTTGGATGTTTATTTATACTCTCTTAAGACTCAATTTCCTTATCCACACACACAAAAAAGGTTGAATGCAGGAAACAGAAATCACCCTAGGAATTTTGAAGCACAAAGGGATTTAATACTGACAATCAAGTACTTATGAAATTGCTGGAAGGGTGGAAGGCATGGGCTGTAGGTTGGGCGTATAGGAATATTATGGGAGCTATGAACTTCATCACAATCGGGACAGTGAGTAATTGGCAGCTTGCCACCAGAACAACTGAGGTCCAGATGACACCATCTTGGCTGCTATCCAGAGACCAGGAAAGCCTCTTTTGCCAGTGCAGTTGTCTGGACACTGGACCACTGAAACCAGCTGCCACTACCGCTACAACTGCCTCTGGAAGCTGGAGATGAGACTTTAGTATCTCCATACTTTTTTTTGCCAGGTGAAAATAGCAAACGTAGCAGGAAATTGCCCGTCTAAATTTTGCCTGAGTGCATCTACTTCATGACATCTATCTCACATCTGGAACCCTAGCTGGAAGGGAGTCTAGAAATGAATTAGTAGCTTTCTAGCCTCTTGAAAACAGGAGGGTACCGCAAAGAAGACAGAAATTGATGCTGAGTACCAACTAACCATATCCAGCCCAGAAAATATTATAGAATTATGGTGGGGATTAAAGAAAATAACGAAATAGTTTGGACACTATCTAGCAAAAATTCGGCAATCAGTAAATTAATTATTTCTAACACTGCTACTGTAGTGGGATTCAATGCTTCATCTCCCAAAAATAAACAAAGGGAATCATTCTTTCTTCAGGTGCCATGCTGAATTTCCTTCGAGAATGGGAGAGATCTCTACCTGGTTCAGTGTCCTCGGTGGCCTCGATGGCTCCCTCCCTACCTGAGGTCACAGCACAGGTGCTTATAAATGCCCTCCTTGTCTGTGTGCCAGTGTTTCAGGGAACCTTTCCAGGCCAATCCTCCTGTTCTCCACTCAAGCCCCCTCCCTCTATCCTGGACTCCACAGTTGCCATCCTGTTGTTTCAGGCCAAATTTCTGATTCTCTTCTTTCCCCACCCGTAGTGAGACCTGAGTAGAATGAATTGCTTGGCTTCATCTTGGTTTCATCTCTGGCCAGTACTGTTCCCACTTCATACCCAGCCCAGGCCTTGGAACACTGTACTAAGCATGGAGCCTAAAACCCCACTTGTCATCAGAAAAACTATAAATAATTAGGTAGAAGATGGAAGGAAGTACTGAGAATTCCAAGATAAAGCTCTATCCCAAACTGGTGTAAGACAAATACATAGAGAAAATTTATCTTCAATGTATTCCTGACCCCATTTTGTTGTTGTTAAATGTTTTCCACTTACGTATTGAACCCGGGAGTTGCCTTTTTACTTGAGATCCTAGTAGACATTCTCAACAAACCTTACTTGTTCTACATTTTATTTTTTTCAGGGTCTTAGAAAGTGGCCAGTTAGCTCAGGGATTCTCAGCTCAATTGGCCTCAGCAAAGCTCAGTTTATCTAGAATCTCAGCAGGGACGGGTGAAGTCTGGGCAGCAGTATTTTTTTTTTTTGTGAGGAAGATCAGCCCTGTGCTAACATCTGCCAATCCTCCTCTCTTTTTGCTTAGGAAGACTGGCCCTGGGCCAACACCCATACCCATCTTCCTCTACTTTATATGGGACGCCGCCACAGCATGGCTTGACAAGCGGTGCGTCGGTGCGCGCCCGGGATCTGAACCAGCGAACCCCGGGCCACCACAGCGGAGCACACACACCCAACCGCTTGCGCCACCGGGCCGGCCCCTGAGCAGCAGTATTTTTCAAAGGTCTCCAGAAATAATAATTGTAATGTGCAGCCAGAGTTGAGAACCACAGGGTTAGCTAATCTGACAACCTAACGGGTTGACATGTCAGTGGGTGCAAATATCTTAGTATACTGCTCCAAGATGGGCAGTTCTGTTTCTCTTTCACAAGAACTGTCTGCAGGCAGTGCCATAGCTCAGAAAGTAAATTCACGATGGCATCTCTGGGGTGGCAGGATAAGGTGAGAGGTAAAGTTTTGGGGTCAGGACAATATTTTAATATCCCTCAGGTTATACCATTCAAGCAGGTAACTTTTCCACTTATGCATAGAACCAGTTCTGGCAGTTCATATTTAATTCTTGGTAAAAATTAATTTTATTCTATAAAATGAAATTATATTTTATTCTCTATTCTTCTATGGAATCTCAGGCAAGTTACTTAACCTCTTTGAGTCCTCATTACTTCATTTATTCAATAGTGATAATAATAGTAGCTACCTCAGAGTCGTACTGTGATAATTATACATGATTGATGACATATGTAAAGTATCTAGCACATGAGAAGTGAAAAATAAATTTGATCTGTTATTACTATTATTGAATTATCACTTATTCATTGGCATAGTGTCTAGAAGCCATTTGAAAACTAGGTGATGTCAGCAAGTAAATAAATTGGACATTCTCAGGTCTGTGATCAGTGGAAGGAATTAAAATGTGCCCTCTCCAGGAACCCTCAGAATACTGCTTGGCATGGAATAACTTTAATGGAAATTTCCAATAAGGATGGCAAGTTTAGGGTTACCTGCCTGGTTTGTTTATCCAAGTTGAACTGCTCCTGCTTGTAAGCTGCAGGGACAATGGAATAGGTAACATGTTCTGAGTTGTTTGCTCCACCACTTTTCACATGAACTAGATTGCCAAAGTTCATTATATGAAGACAGCCAACATAGATTCAGGGAGAGAAGAGGTGATGGGCAATCCAAGACGTTCTACATACCATATGTTCATGATGGCATGAGTCACAATCTTGAAAATTTGGAAACAATTCACATGTAGCCATAAAAAATGCCAAAGTAATTTTTGTGCGTTTGCTCATTAATTTAATGAGGCTTAATGAACACTTAATATGTGCTAGGCACTGAGCTAGTTTCTTGAAGAAAAAGATAAACAAGACATAGACCCAGCCCTCAAGGGGTCGAGGACACCTGGGAAGACTGGCAAATAAAGAGATAATTATTAAACCATGCTATTGAAAGTAAAGGTTTTAAGACTATTTGATAACATTGAAAGAATAAGGAAACATTAAGTTAAAAACGTAATATATAAAGCAGTATATAGATGTAAATCTCTTAATATTAAAATATGTCTAGAAAAAGACTGAAAAGAAATATAGTACATAAAAATGCTGGCTAGTAATTTTATGTAGGTGGTGGTATTCTGCCTATATTTTCCCCTTCAGTTCTCTAGCTTCCAAATTTTATCTATTTTTTATATATTATTGTCTTAATGGAGAATTTAAACATAAAATATTTTTTAAAGTCTTGAAATCAAACAGAAATGATCCACCTCTTTGCTACCTCCAGCTTCATACCTGCCTCAATTTAGGTATCCTGAAAGCAATAACTGAGACACAAACTTGGGTGAAGATATTTCCTGTGGGAGGTGATCCCAGGAAGGCTGACTGAAACCATGAGGAAGGTGAGACACAGTGAAGAAAAGCTTACAATGCAAGGTCACTCGTGAGCTGCTTACCCCTGAGCAACTGGAGCTCAGCCTCCCTGGGAACCCTCTGAGGAATCACGTAAACTGTGCCTCAGCTGAATTGTCCCTCTGAATGATGGGAAGCTGGGCATTTATTCATTGATGTCTATGCCCCATTGATTGAGAATTGCTCTCAGAAGCTTTAACTACCCCCAACTTCCAGGCTGTGCTGTGTGTGGGCTAGGTTTCCATTCTTGGCCTTGGAGACAGCCTGGAGGCAGGATAGCAGAGAGACACCAGAGGGGGCGCTGGAGGCTGACCACAAGCACTGAGCCATCCACCGCTGCCCTGAAATCAGGTAGACAGAAGGCCTGGGCAGGGCACACAAAACCCCTGCAATATCCAAACGTGTCTCAACCTAAGGGCTCTGTCCTCACTTCTGCTCATTGTCTATCAACAACTCAGAAACCTGGAAGACAACCTTATCACATTTCTGAACAGCACAGAGTTGGGACTTGAGAACAAACTCAATGAGTACCAAGTTCTGAAAGATCTCAAGAGGTTGGAATGATGGACCAGATTTATGGGTGCAATTTACATAGTGAGAAATGAAAATTAAAAATGTGTACATAGTTCCAAATGAACAATAGTGAAGGCAACAGATTGGAAAACACGGCTTAACGACAAAAAAAAATTTCATGCAAAAAAACACACGTGGGTTTGAATTAAGCCTAAACATAAAATATAAACAAACAGAAATTTCCTTCCATCTCACACTACAGTCGCTGCACTGAATGAGGGAGATAAAAGGCCCATGGTACTCTGAACTAGCCAGCAGGAATGCTGGGCTGGGTTGTGGGCACCCCCTTGAAGTGGGGCACAGACCAAGTGGAACGTGGATACCGGAGAATCACCGGTGTTGGCCTTCAGTGATGGAGAGGCAGAAACCATGTGCTTTGGGTTCAAGGGACTGGGGATGTTTAGTCTAGAAAAGAGAAGCCTCAGGGAGGCAGGAGGGGAGAGGGAGACATGAACGCTTACTTCAAATATCTCAAGGTCTCTTGAGGGGAGGCGGTGAGAGGCTGTGTGGCGTTATGGTGGAAAGCATGGGTTATAGAGTCAGACACACCTGAGTTGTTGGAATCCCACTCTGATGTTCACTGGCTGTGTAGCCTTGGTCAGTTCACCTGTAAAATGAGAACACTAATGATACTATGTTACTTGGTTGTGTGTGGATTAAATGAGATGTGTACATAAATTGCTTAGCCCAGTAGCTACCCACATATAGGTGTTCAAATAAGGATGATAGCTAGAAACTTATGTAAAAGAGGAATTAGACTTGATCTCTGTGGCCACAAATTGTTGAACTAAGACCATTAGAAGCTAGTGATTTGATCTTCATCTACAGAAAGCATCTGGCACCACCAGAACTGTCCAAAAATTGGATAGGCTGCCTTTGGAATAGTGAGGTCCCTGACACTGGATTGAACCCTTGGAGGAGATTCAGGAACTCTTTAAGTCTTCTACATCCAGTGCCTTCACTGGGCCTTTGCTGCCCTCTGTGCCTGGTCTGGAGTCACCAGTGGCGAGGGTTTCCATGGGAACTCTGAGGGGCTCGGAATTCTGAGTCTGAACACTGCATCCCAGAGGAAAGAGACCAGCACTGAAGCAGTCTCCCCGATAATAGTATGCATTTTTTAAAACTGTCTAATTAAATATTAACCCCAGAGACAAAGCATTAACGGGTCTCTTATGCAAACTTTGTACAACTCATAACCATCTGGGAAAGGGCATAGAACACTCCAAGGAAATTAAATCTATATACCCATCTACTTCCTCCATGCCATCACTGACAAATGGCACGGAGGGCCTCCCTGGGGTCACCGCTCTCTCTGTATCTTCTTTATTGACCAGAGCGGCCCTTCCACAGGTGCTTGGGGTAAGGGTGGGGTGAGAGTGTCAGGAGGGAGAGCCCAGGGCCAAACTTGACATCATCTTTGATCCTTTCCTGCCTTTCCTTCTCACCTTCTACTTTTTCTTCCATCTCGGGAAACCCCAAAGTATTGGATTCTGGGGAGGGGATGCAGGCAAGTGGCAGAAGATGTAGTGGGGGCGGGGTTTAAAGAATAGAGGTGGGTGGGAGGCAGGAACATTGGTGGAGAGCTGGGAATCGGGAGACCCGGGTTTTTGCCTTTGCTTTGTGGTCTTGGACAAATCCATTGATCTCTCAGAGCATTTTTGGAAAGAAAATGAGGATTTGAATTACAGCTCATTGATGTCTTGAGCAAAAATTTTTGAGCATTTCCTATGCGCCTGGGGTACAGTGAAGAAAATGGCCCAGTTCCTGCCTTTGAGGAGCTGACAGGACAGCTCAGAGGGTCTCAGTCTGGGGTTCATATATTCCTTAGTGATCAAGGAATAGTCTTCAGGCGACCTGCAAAACCTTTGCCTTTGCACCCTAAATTTGTGAGTCTGTGTATTTTTGGGGCTGGGGGGAAGTCCTCTGCTTTCATCAGGTTTTTGGAAATTTTTAAATTAAAAAAAATGTTTTGGGCCGGCCTCGTGGCTTAGCAGTTAAGTGCACGTGCTCCGCTGCTGGCGCCCCGGGTTTGGATCCCGGGCGCGCACCGACGTACCGTTTCTCCGGCCATGCTGAGGCCGCGTCCCACATACAGCAACTAGAAGGATGTGCAGCTATGACATACAACTATCTACTGGGGCTTTGGGGGGAAGAAAATAAATAAATAAAATCTTTTAAAAAAAATGTTTTTTTCATCAAGTCCTTATAGGGATCCTCCAAACAAAAGACTCCCTGGCTTTCTTGCAGTTCTTCCCAAACCTCTATCATTTGTGTGCCCTTTATTATCTTTGCCATATCTGCATATTACCTGTGCATACTTTAATTTTTCTGTAAAATAAAGTTGGATGAAGAGTGCATCTACTTTAACAACAATATCCATGTAATTATGAGTGTGGGTTTGACGAGATCGATCCATCTATCTATCATCTATCTATCTATCTATCTATCTATATCTATCTATATCTATCTATCTATCTGTCTATCTATCTATCTTATGTATCTACCTTCCTACCTACCTATCGGTATCTATTATCTATCAACTTTAGAATAATACAAATCCATTAAAATAAAAAGTGCTCCCTAGTATATACCACCCCAAATACTCTCTGTTCCCACCAACTACACATCTCACCAGCAGCATACTTCGGGAAACGCGGGTCTGGTGGTTCCCCCAAAACCATTCCAGCTGTAGGACTCCTTAGTTTTCCACCCACCTTCCGTCTACCCCCTCCTCAACCTCCTCTGTAGCCAGTCAAGGGCAGATATTAATGTCTCTCCTTTCCACATTGTCTGCCTTTGTGATCAGACATTGTGTGAGGCAGTTGCCAAACCCCAGAGTTGTCCCCAGACCCAAGTTGGCAGCAGGGGACCCCGCGTTTCCACCTTGAGCGTCCCCTCCCCGCTGCTGCGGCCTGTGCCGCTGGCCTTGCCGCCGCCTGGCTGACTTTCGCCTGAGTGACAGGGGCTGGCGGAGGGCTGGCACTGAGTGGAAGCAGTCCTGACACCTGAGCTGTGTGCGGCGCGCTAATTACACTGATGTGGGATCTGGGCCGCGCGGTCCTTTGCTCAGAGGAAGGACGCGATGCAGGCGCGGAGAGCGAGCGGCACTACAGAGGAACCAGGGAACAGCAGCACCTAGGCGCATCCATAATTTATAAAATGCCAGCAGCAACAAAGGCAAAGAGGGACCAGAACCAGGAGAACAGAATAGCATAAAGCTTTTTAATGGTCTTTTTCTATTAATGTCAGATGGGCGACCGTTTTTCAAGTGGGTGGAAGGGTTCCAAGCCCCCACAGCTCAGTCACAAAAGCTAAATGCTGCCATTTACTCCTCCTCTCCCAGCTTTATGGAGGAGCTTAGCTGTCTTATAAGCCAAGTGTAATATTTGAGGTTCAAGTGGGCATCTGATTCTTCCAGAGAAGCTGCCTGCTCTTTTAAAGGTTTTTCTAGCAGAAGTGAAACCAGTTCTGTTCTCCTGTAATGATAATATCACCAGCAATTTAGTATTTCTAACGTTTACAGGAGGGCCCTACAGTGTAGATATTAAGAGCACAGGATCTGGAGCTGGAACTCACCAGCGGCCAGATCTTGAAACTTGCTGACTATCTCTGTGCCTCAGTTTCTTACTTATAAAATGGAGATGATAAAATTATTTACCTCTTGAGGTAATGAGGCTACTGGGAGATTTGGTGATAGTATATGTAAACTTACCTGGCAAAGTAAGTGGTTGTTTGTAAGCACAAAGCTTTTAACACTTTCCAAGTGCTTCCAAATTTGATCTTATCTTTTCCGCTATTCACATTCCCCCAGAAGTAACCACTATGCTAAAGTCGTGTATATTTTACCCATGCACATTAAAAATTTGTTTTTGCTATATAAGTTTCCTTAAACAACTCCATGTTTTTGGGATTTGTCCGTGTTGCTACATGCAGCTCTGGTTCACTTATGAACTCTGTTGTATAGAATCTCATAATTGATTTTTCTGTTCTTTTATTACTATTCAAAAGTATAACAATTAGGCCATTCCAATTCCTTTGCTTTACTCATAGCCCCACTGTGTCTGAATTTCCCTCCACTCTTTGTTTTTTTTTGTTTTTATAATTTTATTTATTTATTTATTTTCCCCCAAAGCCCCAGTAGACAGTTGTATGTCATAGCTGCACATCCTTCTAGTTGCTGTATGTGGGATGGGGCCTCAGCATGGCCGGAGAAGCGGCGCGTCGGTGTGCGCCCGGGATCCGAACCTGGGCCGCCAGTAGCGGAGCACACGCACTTAACTTGCTAAGCCACGGGGCCGGCCCCACCTCTGCTCTTTCTTTATGGATTTTCCACTTGGGTTTTAAGTAAGGAGCCCACATCACGCCTCCAGAAGTATCTTTCCCGCTGGATCAACATGACTTAGGTATTCAAAGCAGAAGAAAAAAATGTCCTTGACCAATATTTTGTTCCCACACACTTTCCAGAGGCAACTTTTCTCCGAGAGTCTCCCCTTGAATCCAGGAACTCCTTGGAATCAAGGATATCTCTTATGCCTAACGTATACTCCTCATAAGCAGCCTGAGTCACTGAATACCAAAATTGGCAAAATTCTCTTATATTAAGAAGGGAAAAGGTAAATGCTATCAGTTGTATTGAACAATAGCTAATCACAAAAGGACTGTTCAAATGTTTTAAGATCAAAGGAAATTCAAGGGCTCTGTGGTTGGAATTAGACTGAAAGAACAAAAAACAGGATGCTAAAGAGCTAAAAAAGACAAAACTAAAAAACAAAAAAGAAGGGCCATCCTGGTGGTGCAAGCGGTTAAGTTTGTGTGCTCCACTTCAGCGGCCCAGGGTTCGCAGGTTCAGATCCCCGACGCGGACCTACTCACTGCTCATCAAGTGATGCTGAGGCGGTGTCCCACATAGATCAACTAGAAGGATGTGCAATTATGCCATACAGCCATTTACTGGGGCTTTCGGGAGAAAAAAGGAAAAAAGGAGGAAGATTGGTAATGGATGTTAGCTCAGGGGCAATCTTCCCCCCCCCCCAAAAAAGTGTGCTAAAAACAAAAAAGAAACCATCCAGGGTGACAAAAGGAAGAGAAATTGATGCCAAAGCAGATATCCACTAGCTTCAAATCATTGATCTTTAATCTGGATGCCAAGATGAGCCATTCCAGAGTGTGTTAGTTTGCTAGGGCTGCTGTAACAAAGCACCACATCCTGGGTGGTTCAAACAACAGAAATTTATTGTCTCACAGATCTAGAAGCTAGAAGTCCTAGATCAAGGTGTCAGCAGGGCTGGTTCCTTCTGAAGACTGTGAGGGAGAATCTGCTCTAGGCCTCTCTCCTAGATTCTGGTGGTTTTCTGGCAATCTTTTTCATCCCTTGATTTGGAGATGCATTACCCCAATCTCTGCATTCATCTTGGCATTATCCCTGTCTGCATGTCTCTGTGTCCAGATTCCCCCTTTTAATAAGGACACAGTTACCTTAACTTGATCATCTGCAAAGACCCTATTTTCAAATAAGGTCACAACCACAGGTACTGGGAGTTAGGACTTCAACATCCTTTTGGAGGATACAATTCAACCCATAACACAGTGTCAATTATGTTCTTTTTACACTTTCCCACAATGTCCCAGACCAAATTTTTCCATTCAGTCTACATTAGAGACTGCATGGGCCCTGCAGTCAAGGAGTTCACAATCTATACAAACAACATTGACACAGCCAGGCCATGCACAAGTATGTCTCAAATAAGAAAATCTGACTTTTGAGAGCTATTTGGCAAAATCAGTTAAGGTGGAAGATGTGCATATCCTACAACCCAGCCATTTTACATCTAGAGTCACAAGAAGACATGCACAGGGATGTTCACTGCATCGTTGTTTATATTAACAAAACCCAGGAAAGAGCCTAAAGCTCTAGTGGTAGGAGAATGGATAAATCTGTTATAGAGTTCTGTACAACAGATTAAAAAAATGGACCAAAGCAAGGTGTAGCAACACAGATAAATCTTAAAAATATAGTATTGTTTAAGGATACTTATATAGCAAAACTAACTTTTTAATTTGCATTAAGATAGTATTTACTTCAGGAAGGCTGGAAGGAAATGGGATAGGAGGTGAGTTCAAAGGTCATGTTTGCTATAATATTTAGGTCTGGGACAAGTATGTTAAAATATTAAGATTTATTAATTTGTATAGGTCCTTGGTTTTATTATATTATTCTCTGTGCTTTTCTCTGATTGAAATATTTAAAAATAAATTTAAACTGCTTTGTGAAAAGCAGTTTACAGATATACTAGATTTTTTAAAGTTTTTACTTTCTCAAAAGGATTCACCAAAACTTGTACATGAATGTTTGTAACAGCATTGTTCATAATAGCTAAAAAGCGAAATCAACCCAAATGTCCATCAACTAATAAATGGATAAACAAATTGTATTATACCCATAAAATGGAATATTATTCAGCCATAAAAAGAAATGAAGATCTGATACATGCTATGACCTGGATAAACCTTGAAAACATTATGCTAAGTGAAAGAAGCCAGACACAAAAGGCCATATATTGCATGATTCCATTTATATGAATGTCTAGAATAGACAAATCCTTATAGACAGAAAGTAGATGAGTGGTTGCCAAGAGCTGGGGGGAGTGAGGAATAGGGAATGACTACAAATAGGGACGGGGTTTCTTTTGGGGATGAAGAAAATGTTCTGAAATTAGATAGTGTTGATTGTCACACAACTTTGCAGACACTGTAAAAACCACTGAATAGTACACTTTCAAAGGGTGAATTTTATGATATATGAATTATATCTCAATAAAACTTTTTTTTAAAAAAGGATTCACCTATGAGCAGAGTTCCTTTAATTAACAGTTTTTTTTAGTACTTTGAAGGACGGAGTACAAAAAAGGGCATCTATACACAGATAATATCAGAATGTTAGGGAGGGTTATCTCTCAGAGGTGGGATTAGGGGTCTTTTTTGGTGTTTTTCTTTATTCTTTTTCTGTGGTTTCCAAATTTGCTACAATAAACATTTTCTAATTTTACAATAAAAGTTTTTTTTTTTACAGAATTGTTTTCAAGTGGTGTTTAACATAGCTGGAGAGCACAGAAGTTAAAAGAAGAGCTAAAAATAATAATAATTGCTAAAATTCATTGGATGTTTACTTTGTGCCAGTACCGTGTGTTGTTGGGCATTGCTCACTGAAACAAGGACAAACTCTGCTTTACAAACATAGACAACAGGATTCAAAAACATTAAGTAATGTGCTCAAGGGGATATAACTAGTAAAAATTGGAGTTAAATTCAAATTCGGGCTGGCTGCTTCAAAAGCCAGTACACTTTACTGCCACGTTATCATGCTTCTGAAGACTGAAACTCAGGCAGAAATGAAGTCATTCTGAACTCACTAGCCCATGGGAAAATGAGTGTTAGTTCTAACAACAACAAAACAAAACAAATCCCCAAATCATTTACATGTATCTTTCTAGAAACATGCCCATTTTGCAAAATAAGACTCCTGTTTAAGAAGAATCATTTATGCCTAAAACCTTTTTTCTCGGCAACTATTTCTCCATGATTGAGTTAAAAAGAGAAAGATCTTGACATTTCTTTTTGCACACAATTAAGTGATGACTGGGATGCATAAAGGATATTTGTAGTCCGGGGTAACAATGAAGTGTGTGAGGTTATTTACTACAAAGGCATTAGGATTCTCAGACTGCTGCATGCGCCCAGCACAAAGGAAAATGGGCATTTGATAGCTCTCCAGTTCCTCTGTCTGGGGATTCAGCCAAATGGAATCATCCAGACTCAAAACATACTTGGGGTCTGAATTTTCTATTTCAGCTGTCTCCACTAATCAAATGAGCTAGGTAAGGAAGATGTGGAGCTCAGACGCTCCATCCTTCAATGTCCCAGGCTGAATTTTGGGGTTTCAAACTCTATTTCAGAGGAAGGAGGAAGATGGGCCAGAGAGATAACAACAGCATGTTTTGCTGTAGTGCATGAAGATTTGTCTATATGTTTAAGCCAGGGAGAGAGAGAGAAAGAAGAGGCAGGTAGAAATTATAGCCAAAGAGAGAGTGTTGCTGGTGAGGAAAGCCACACTGTAGGGAATCTTGGTTTAAATGATTATTATTCAAGGCTCAACTACATGAGGTCTTGCATGCAGCTAGGTACTCCAGGATCTCCTAGGGGCTGTGGTGAATGTCCACCTTCTATTCTCTGTTCTGGCACCTCAGTTTTCCTTGGGGAACATCTGTTCTACCTCTTGATGGGACTGTCAATCAAGGTGTCCTTCCCTTTCCTGGCCTAAGGTAGATTTGTGACCCCAGCAGACCACGCTGCACCCTGTGAGTGCTACCCTCAAGAGAGAGTTCTCATCAGTTCCTGCCATACAGATGCCCCAAGCTACTTTGGTTTCTGTCCTTTCTGGTTCTTTAAGCTTTGTGTGTTTTTTTTGTGTGAGCTCCTCTGTAGCCTTCTGATAAGTGTCTTCCCATTTTTTTGGCTTAGTCAGTCAGTTTCTCTCACCTAGCTGATGAGTCCCTGCTATGTGAACTTTCCATTTCGTGTGGTTAAAGACAAAGTTGAAGAATTTGGAAGCATCTTGAAGATAGTCACAAAAATGATTAGAGGGTGCTAAAACTTAAAGAATCATGGGCCGGCCCCATGGCTTAGCGGTTAAGTGCACGCGCTCCGCTGCTGGTGGCCCGGGTTCAGATCCCGGGCGCGCACTGACGCACCGCTTCTCCGGCCATGCTGAGGCCGTGTCCCACATACAGCAACTAGAAGGATGTGCAGCTATGACATACAACTATCTACTGGGGCTTTGGGGGAAAATAAATAAAAATTAAAAAAAAAAAAAAAAAAAACTTAAAGAATCGTAATTTTGTTCCAAGAAAGGAAAGCTGAGCTGGGTTAGAAGAACTATCTATGGCTGAGTCTATGCTCTCAAACAGATGGAGAGTTGAGGAAATTGTCCTGGAAACTCATGTGAAAATGTTTCCCTTGAGATATTGTGACAACTGGGACCAACGTGTCTTTTGAGAGGTAATTTGTGTGAAGATTTGCACCTAATTCTCCATTTTATTTACATGTAGACAGAATAAACTTCTTCAAAGAATTGTTTACATTTGTTGTCTACAATTTTTCATCTCCATATCACTCTTTAATTCACTGCAGTCTGGTTTCTGTCCTCACAGCTGCCATAGTTAAATCCAAAGGGCTTTTTCCAGACCTCATTTTATTCGGCCTCTTGGCAGTATTTGACACTGTGGATCACTCCTTCCTTCTTAAGGCACTCTCTTGCTTTGGCTTCCATGACTTCACATTCTCCTGATATTTCCTCCTATTTCTCCAGCTGATTCTTCTCAGCTTCTTTTGGAGGCTCCTTCCTCTGCCCGTCCCTTAGATGTTGTTGTTCTTCAGGGGTTTGTCTCAGGTCTTCATTTCTTCACACTCCACACAGATGGTGGATTGTTTTATCCACTGCCATTGCTTCAATTACCATCTATTTGCAGATAATTCTTAAATGTGCATCTCTCTCTCTCTTTCTCTTTCAGACCTCCCTGAGTGCCAGACTTTGTGTATAACAGCCCTCAAGTATCTTCTTTTGGATATGTCATGGGCACTTCAAACTCAACATTTATAAAACTGATTTATTCCCTTGTGTGCCATATTTCAGCAAATGGCATCACCAGCCACCCAGTTTTCAAAGTCAGAAACTGGAGCACCCTCTTTGACTCTTCCTTTTCCTTGACTCTCCAAAGCCAATACATCACCAAGACCTATCAATTCAACCAACCAAAACATTTCTTAAGTCCATCCATTTCTCTCCAGCTCCACTGCCACATTCCTAGTCCAGGCCACCATCATCTCGCACTCCGTGACTGCAATGACCTTCTCGTTAGTTCTGCTATCCTCAGAGGAGTTTTCCTCCAACTCTCCACCCACACCGGGCAGCCAGAGTGAACCTTTCAAAGCACAAATTGATGTCATTCCTCAGTTTAAAACCCATCGATGCTTCCACTGCCCTTAGGATAAAGCCCCAATTCTTGGTACAACATGCTCTTGTCAGGCTTGCCAGCCTCATCTCTATTGGTTTTCTCCTGCCTCCCTGTGCTCCTGGCACATTGAACTTTTCACACCCTGCTCTCCCTTTTCACCAGCCTTTCCCACATGCTCACACTGCCTGGAATGCTTTTTGTCCCTCCTGTTTTTCACTTAACTCCCGCTCGACTTCTACATCTCTTCTTCCTGGAAGCCATCCATCAGCTTCTCACCTCCTTCTCCCCATGAACTGGATTAGTGCCTCTGTTATGTGTTCATATAAGACTTTGTTGCTCCCCAATCATATCCCTTATCACAGCATATTGAAATCACCTGTATTTAGCCACATGGCTATATAGTCATGGAGATAAAGGACCATGGTTTCCCACCATTCTACATCCAGTATCTAGTTCATAGTCAGTACTTATTATACATATCTTGAATTAATTAGTTAATCACATAAAAGAATATAAGAAAAGTTGGTAAGTCATTCCTTATCATTACCATGAGTATAAGACAAGTAAATATTTAAATAAGAGCAAGGAAAGTTTGATCAAACTATTTGGGACATATTTCTGTAGGCTTGGTTACTAAACGTTGGCCTCGGCTTTCTCTGGAGAATGGTGGCATCTTGTTAGGAAACATAAAATACAAGAGAGTCTCACCTACTTAGGAAAGCAGACAGAAGAAGGGACTAGGTGACATCTGCATGTTGGTCCTATGAATTCATGAAAAGCTTGCCAAATGTGGGATCTGGCTGACTCCACAAAGTGCTTTTTACCCATTTCTATGTTACAAGATTACACCTACATTATGAAAAAGTACCTTATTAAAAGATGAATAGCTTAAATTCTGAGAAGAATTATTATAATTATTCCTTTTCATATATCCTTAAATCCTTTGCTCTCCTTTCCCTTCTTCATACTCAATAAAAACAATAGCTTTGGTTCAATCTGACACTTACCTACTCTGAGCCTGTATCCATGCAGCTGAATGTGCTGGAGAAAATCCCAAACCGTATTGACTAGTCTCACTTTAAAAGGATGACTTTGAAACTCAAGTGGCCTGCTACCAGGCAATCATATTACTTGTCCTTGGTTCATTCATCCTCCTATGTCTTAGACAATTATTTCACACATTTCCTTTCCAAGTCCCTAACACCCTCTCTTCAATCCTCATTTTCATCTGGCAAGTCAGTTTTATCCATCACTGAGAAAACTGATGCAATCAGCAACCAAACCTAAACCTCCCAACATTTTCACACACCTACCCTGCCTTCCTTCTTGTTACCATAGATGAACTTTCCACACTCTTATCTAAAGCCAATACCTTTGCTTCTGTACTAAGTCCTTTCTCTTCTCACTTTAAGACATAACTCTGGAAAATCTCTCCTCTCTCCCCACATAATATTTTTGCTCTCTACAGCATATTGTTCCTATCTTACAAAAATCTTCTCTCAACCCCATTCCCGTCATCGCTACTAGGGCCCATTTCTTTGCTCTCCTTTTCATCAAAACTTCTCAAGAGTTGTGTATGCTTCCTGTGTTGAATTCTTCTTCTCGATCTCTCTTGCACCCAATTCAGTCACGCTCCACCCAAACTGCTCTACCATGTTTATCAGTGACCTCCACTGGCTAAATCCAATGATTAATAATCAGTCCTCAGCATCCTAAACCCATCAGCAGTATTTGACCAGCTGATCACTCCCTTCTGCTTGATACACTTTTTCACTTTGCTGTAAGGATGACACATTCTCTTGGTTTTCTCCTATCTCACTGGTTAATCCTTCACAATCTCCTTTGCATGTTCCTCCTCTTCTCTCCAAGCTCTTAATTGCAGTGCCCCGGGCTCAGTCCTTGGACCTCTTCTGCATCTACATGCACTCTGCTGGTCATCTCATCAAATCCCATCTCAATTCTGTTGACTCACACATGCACATTTCCAGCCTTCATCTCTCTCCTGAACTTGACTTGTATATCCAACTGCCGATTCGACATCTCCGCTCAGATGTCTAATAGACACCTGACACTTAATATGTCCAAGGCTGAACTCCTGATCTTCCTCGCTAAACCTGCTCTAGCCCCAGCATTTCCTGTCTCAGTATATTGTAATTCTATCTTTTCAGTTGCTCAGGCCAAAAACTTGAGAGACCTTCTTCCCTTCAATTCATCAGAAAATCCTGTTAGCTCTTCCCTTAAAATATATCTGCCCATTTCTCAACGCCTCCACAGCTGCCACCCTAATCCAGGCTGTCACCGTCTCGTATGATAGCCTCCTAACAAATGGGTTCCCTCTGCTTCTCCTCTTGCCCCTCACTCATCTGTTCTCAACAAAACAGCTCATATAAGTCAGATCATGTCATGTCTATGCTCAAAACCATTCCCTCGGGGTGAATATCCCAGTCTTCACAGTGGCCCACAGGGCCCTGTATGGTCTAGATTCCTGCTCCCTCTCCGACGTCATCCTCTACTATTCTCCTCTGGCTCACTCTGATCCACATTCTAGCTTCCTTGTGTTAGGTAAACATGCCAGGCCACTCTGACTTAGAGTCTTTGCTGTAGCTGTTCCCTCTGCTTGGAATGTTCTTCCACAGATATCTACTTGCCTATCTTCCTCACCTCCCTGAAATATCTGCTCAAATCTTGCCCACTCACCTTCTGCCCATCCTATATTATACTCCCCATGCCCAGTACTCTTGATTTTCCTTATGTCGTTCAACTTTGTCTTTTTTTTTTGTAGTACCTATCACTTTCTAATTTACTTATTATTTGTACAGTCTATTTTCTGACTCCTTGTAGAATTTACATTCTACAAGAGCGGGAATCTTCGTCTGTTTTAAGATTTTGTCTGTTTAACTTTTCCAAACCTGTAGAACAGGGTTTCTCACCCTCAGTGCTATTGACCTTCAGGCTGTATAATTCTGTGCGATGGGGTGCTGCTCTGTGCGTGGTAGGATGGTTAGCAGCATGCGTGGCCTCTAACCACTAGTTGACAGTAGTGCCCTCTAGATGTGACAATCAAAAATGTTTCCATACATTGCCAAGTGTCCCCTGGGGGGCAAAATAGTCCCCAGTTGAGAACTACAGTTCTAGAAGTGTATTAACCACTAGGAGGCATTCAGTAATTATTTGTCAAAAGAAAGAAAAAAAACGATGAGCAATTTTAGGTCCATCTATTGTTCACAGATTCTCCCAGCATTCATAATTTACCATGGTTATCACCAGGAGCAGCTTTCACCCTAGAACAGAAAAAGCTAACTCTTAGTCACTCATGGAACCCAATAGCTGCCTCTATTATTGTTTTTGTGCAAGACAAATTGTGGAGGAGAAAGGCATAAAGTGAAGAGTAGCGAAATAAAATTAGGCTTCAGAATAAATACACACTGAGAAGAATGCTGCCTAGGATGGTATTGCTTACGAGAGTTATGTGGATTTGCTCAGTAGGAATTATAGACATTGGGACACCGAGCATTTTTCAATACTGCTTTCATTCTCCAAATGAAAAAACTGAGGCTCAGAGAGGTTAAGTAATTTGTCCAAGGTAGCACTGCTAGTAATGTCCAAGGCAGCACAGCTGGAATTGAGAATGATCTAGAATGATAGTATGTTAAGTTAATATTATATTTAACACTACTTATAAATAATAGGTATAGTAAGTAATATAGTAAAATCACAAGACCCTTGCAAAAGTCAGTCTCATTAATTGACAGCTATATATACCATCTGAGGCTATCATTTCTTTTCCACAATCAGAAAATACATAGCACATCAAGTCATAAAGACGATAATAATTTGAGACTTTTTGCTGGTTCTTTGATTTGAATGCTCTTTTTTAGTTTCAAAGGAAGAATGCTCTGTAGGAAAGAGTGAGGCCACTAGTTCTGCTCAGTGAACAGACTCAGTGGGCTTTAGCATGATTTGAGGGATAAGGAAAGGCTGCCCTTACTGAAGAGTCGACTTCCTAAAGGACATGTCCCGGGAGCCAATATTCCTTTGAGCTTATATATTTGTTTATTTATGTTTTATGTTGAAAGGTAAATCACGCACATGGTACAAAATTCAAAAAACCCCAAAAAGATCTAGAGTGAAAAGTAAGTCTGCCCCCTCGCCTGTCTCCTAGACACTGAGTTTCTTTTTCTGGAGGCAACTCCTGTCTCCAGACCTGTGTAAGTCCTTCCAGTTCTCTGCTTAAAGGGGCATATAGGTGAATTCAGAGCTTCATCTGTAGAGGGTTTTCCTGTTTCCAGAGCGCATCCACGAGCATCTGGTCTTCTGATCCTCTCAGCAAACAGCCCAACTGCATGAAAGAAATTTGTCGATTAGCTCCACTCTTGTCCCCTTCACAGCATTCCTCAGGGTCCTGAGACATTTAACAAGGTCTGGTGTTTCTCCAAGTTGCTGCTGCCTCTTCACCCTCTTGGAAAAACCAGGTATTTAGTCATAAAACCCCAATAAAATGAGTAAGTACTTGCGAAGCTTGGTTTTTAAAAAAAGCAGTGATCTTTGAATTTCCCTTCACATGCACGCTTCTCCCCTCCTCCACTGGGCTCAGATGCCAGCTGTATGTTGCCATGGTCCGAAGAAGGACCTGTGGGTCTCCCCTGGCAGATGCTGCCACTCTTTTAGCCTGAGGGCCCTGCAGGCAGCCCCTGGCAACATTTTTAATTCAACATCCAACTTCAACTTGAAATTTGGAAAAGAGGGGGAAATGACAAGATGTCAATGTCTCAGAACCTAGCAAGTAGAGCTTATAAATGTATCCAATCTGGACTACTTTGAGCTGGAGGAAGTTTCTTGTTCTTTGCAGCCACTGAAAGTGACTGTACCCCATCAAAGGAACCCTAAGGGATGCTGGAAGAGCTCAAATGGGGTGCTATGTCTCAAGAAAAGACCTCCAGATCTGGTCACAGAGCCTTTTAAACAAAAGTGGGTGGAAAGCTATCCAGGGTATATTTTTAAGTCAAAAAGACAGGTTGCAAAAAAATGTATATAAAAGACCCCATCTTTGGAAAAAAATATGTGTGTAAATGCACAGCAAAGAGTTTAGAAGGCTATACCCCTAAAGCGCATAGTTCTAAGATTGTATAATATTTTAAATTTCTTCTTTATATCTTTCTCTGTTATCTGATTTTTATTGCAAAGACCCAATGTATTACTTTTATAACTACAAAACTGCTAAATGTATAAAACTTGAAAATAAAAAAGATAGTAAAGTTGAGTTCCTGTCCATCAGTGCCCACAGACTCCTGGAACAGAAAACAGCAAGTCCCCAAATGCCTCCAAAGGCAACTGGGCTTCACATTCAAATCTCCAGTGACGTAGAGTTCAGGGGCTAGTTCACTGGGCATGGTGCTCGGCACAATGTGAACGCGAGTTCAGTAATAATAGCTTCCATCTGAACAAAACTTGACACTTCTCCATTGCTTTCAGCACCTCATTTGATCCCACAGCAACTCTGGGAAGTATACAGAGCAGCCATTTTTATTCTCAGTTTGCATATAAAGAAACGGGGGCTCAGAGAAATTTAGGAGGTAACTAGTAGTCTTGGTCGGAAACCTGACTTCAGAGTTGAAGTCCATAGCGTTTACCACCATATACTTTAAGATGCATGTGCATTTGGGAATAGTCTTGTGAATTCCTGCCTGTAGACTGCTCATTTGGGGTGGTCATGAACAACTTTCCTGGAGAACCAGAAGTGTAAACTTGGGAATCATTTGGGGAGAAAGCTTCTGAAGGTCATACATTAGCAACCCCTGGTAGCTACCTTGATGGATAAAGACCTGATGTTCACTGAATTGTGCTGTCCTACCTGGCCTCCCAAAAAGATTTTGCACAATTTTAAGGGCCTGAAATTTCAGCAGGGGCTGTTTCTTATTCTAGGTTTAGCTCTGGCACCTAGCATGTGCTTGACACAATATGACTCTTTTTTTCTTGATGAACAAAAGAATGAATGAGTTTGGATCAGAGCTTTAGAGGAGGGAGAATCTTCCTTCTCTTCCCCTCTTCTTCTGGGTCTGGTTTTCTGCATGGCTTCCCTCTGATCCCCTCTGCTCCTCATCTCCTACCAAAATGCCACCCTGCCCGCTGATTAGAACTTTGACTCAGAAATGAGTGGAGGGCCGCCCCATGACTTAGCGGTTAAGTGCGCGCGCTCCGCTACTGGCGGCCCCGGTTCGGATCCCGGGTGCGCACTGATGCACCGCTTCTCCGGCCATGCTGAGGCCACGTCCCGCATGCAGCAACTAGAAGGATGTGCAACTATGACATACAACTATCCACTGGGGCTTTGGGGTAAAAAAAGGAGGAGAATTGGCAATAGATGTTAGCTCAGAGCTGGTCTTCCTCAGCAAAAAGAGGAGGATTAGCACGGATGTTAGCTCAGGGCTGATCTTCCTCACAAGAAAAAAAAAAAAAGAAATGAGTGGACTAGAGGGTAGAAGTGAGGGAAATGTGGGGAGTATAGAAAAAAAGGTATGCTAAGAGGAGTGGGGTGGGTAGTAAAATTCAAGATGTAAAATAAAAAAAAACTAATCCTTTTGCTCCCCCATCTCCCAGAAAAGGAATGCAATTTCCCCTCAATTCTAGCTGCTCTGAGCACTAACTATAAAAATAAAAAATGAGAAATGGAGTTGGTTGTTGTCATTTCAAATACAAATGGGCATGCACATTCAGCCTTTATGGCTAGATAACTTCCACTTCCAGTGCTCGGTATTTATTGGCGTTGACTTATTGATAGAACATCCTGGGGCCTGAAGTCCTCCTTCCCACAGAGCAAAGACACCATCAGCAACCGCTCTCTCCTCTCAACCCATGAATAATAATGTGGATAACGATGACGGTGTTATTATTATCATTTGGTATTTAGCCAACGTCTTTCCCCGAAGTACTTAAAGCACTTTATAGGCATTGCCTTATTATTCCTCACAATACCTCCCTAGAGAGAGGGTGAGAACAGAGATTTGATTTCCATTTCACTGAGAAGAGAAGCTGAGACCCAGGTCAATGAAAGGGCTGCTCCAAGGTCACCTGGAGAAACTGGGCTGAGGTTGGAAAAAGAACCAAGGGCTCGTAATGGCTGTTTAAGGGCGCCTCCCCACCCACCACAAGGGAGAATGAGTCATTAGCTCATTCACTGAGTTGTGAGTGTAATACAACATTAAAAGGGAAATTTTGGCCGAGGCACATTCTAAAGTGAGGTGCTGGAAGAAGATACAAACATTTTCAAAGTAGGTGGCTGAGAAACCCCTCACTCACCTCAAGGGAATAAAAGGGCCATTAGTTGGAGATTAGAGAATTTTTGAAGAAGATTTCTTCACCCCATGGGGAGAGATGGAGGCTCTCCTTCACCTCAAGCTCAAAGAAAAATGCTTCAAGCAGACCACTCAAAGAGCTTAAAATGAGTCCTTGGCTGTTTCCAGTATACAGTGGATGGGTGTGAGCTGTGTCTGAGAAATCTAAGGAGCATGAGGTTGGCTAGAGTGGCCTCTGGTGCTGAATGGAGGACTGAAACTTGGGAAATAATTGCTCTCCTTGAGTTTAATGGAGCAAAGAATGGATGAGTGTTTCCCATGATCAGATGTGGACCATGTGCAAGAGAAAGTCAGTGGGGGGCCATCTTAGTTTCGGCCCAAAACGACCATCAGAATAGGCTAGGGGGCCTTGGTAATAAGAAGCTAGAAGTGAAATCAAGGAAGCCCAGGGGCAATGAATGGAGTCGTGAGCAATCAGCCAGAACAGGATCACATTCATTCATTTCAAGGAAACTGAAGGAGCAATCTACGTTGATGGGGGTCTCCAAAGAACCCAAGAAAGCCACTCAAGAGAAAGTCAGCCTTACACTTCGCCAAGTCTAACATTAGCTTTGTTGAGTGACAACTGTTCCTGTAGCCTCGTCTTCCTCAGCTCACCTGGCCCTGCAGGAATTAGGGATGGGGGTGGAGAGTTAGAAGTACTTACAGAAGCCTATCACATCCCGTTCCCTAACTCCAGGCCTAAGGGGAAGGGGGTTAACTTTAAGTCATATTAGATATATTTATTATTACATGACGACTGGGCATCTTAATTACCAAACTGAGACAATGTCTTGTGAATTAAAGTGAACAAAAGCTACCTAAGAGTAAACAGAGAAGTCATGGGACAGGCCTAAATTGTCATCGAGCGGCAGAACAACTCTCCCCGCAGGGCAGATTTAAATAGACAGGGGACAGAAATTAAATTGCTTTATGATTATGTTCCATGAGCTGTGCTTGTTCAACACAATGGTTGTATAAGCTTCCATGGGGCGAGGGGTTGTGCCAAGAAACCATGAAATGCTGCAAACCCATGATGCTCACCATCATTTATACCCAGTTTTATCCAATATCATAATAGCAGTTACCGTTTTAAAGCACTGCCTCTGTGTTAGGCACTGACAAAGCATTTCACATATATCATCTCAGTTAATGCTCTCAGTTATCCTAAGAAGTGGATTTTCCCTCCCATTTTCTAGATGAGGAAATTGAATCAGAGAGAGATACAATAACTTTGCCCATAGGCAAACAGCTAGTTAAGTGGTAGAGCTAGAATTCACCCCAGGTTTGTCTGACTCCAAAGCCTTGCCTCTAAGCCAGGCTATGTCCCTCTTTCAGAATCAGACAAGCTGTTCTATGCCCCTTCAATGCCCAATGCGCCTCCCAGCCACAGTGGCACATATTTAACATTTCTATCCTCTGAACATCTATATCACAATCTGAAACTAGCCCAAATTGAGTATTCTGAGCTCAGCACAGTGCTGGTACATAGCTGGCACTTAGTGGTAGCTATTGACTGGCTGATAACACATATACAAATGTGGGCCTCGGAATCCAGCCAACATCCTTTGCTGTTTACTCGCTGTGTGCTGTTGGGTAAATTACTTAACCTCCCTGAACCTCAGTTTCTTTGTCTATGAAATGGGTTGATAATGCCTCCTTGGGAGGGCAGCTGGGAGGATTGAATAAGCCTGTTATCACTTAGATGCCTTCAATAATTATTTGTTGAATGAATCATTAAGTCAAATGCTCCCTGTACGGTTCCTTATTCATACATTTAAAGCCTTTTCTTTCCAATCAGATCAGAGGCTCCATAACGGTGTCGGTCAGCTCTCATCCTTTGTACAAGTGTTAGACAAACAGTGCTGGGTGGATACTAGCAGCTGATTGACGTTGTCTTTGCCATGGAAGACTGCTCGGTCTGGAAGCCCTCCTATCAATGCAGAGAAGTAAACAGTCGGGAAAGTGAATGTCAGGGAAGTGAAGTAAGGGCACGTGGCTAATACAAGTGCTCAATTAAATTGTTGGATGATAAAAAATATATGTTATGAGGGGCCGGCCCCATGGCTTACTGGTTAAGTGCACGTGCTCCGCTGCTGGCCCGGGTTCGGATCCCAGGCGCGCACCGACGCACCGCTTCTCCGGCCATGCTGAGGCCGCGTCCCACATACAGCAACTAGAAGGATGTGCAACTATGACACACAACTATCTACTGGGGCTTTGCGGGAAAAAACAAATAAATAAAATTAAAAATATATATATGTTATGAGCCAGTGCATATCCTGAGTGCCTTATGTGTAATCTCATTGAATCCTCACACAACCCTATGAAGTAGACTCTACTACTGCATCCTTTTTTCTTGACTTGAGGAAATTGAGGCTCAGAGAGGTTGAGTAACTTACCCAAGATCACACAACTGTTATAAGGATGATGATATTGGAATCCGTCAATCATTATTGGACCTGGGAAGTCTACCCTTAGGAATTCTTACTTCTCCCTTATACATAATTCTAATGCTAACCTAGTGGGACATTAGTTATTTACACGTCTTTTTTTACTATTGCTGTGTAAGCATGCAGGGACCATGTCCTCCTCATCTTTGTGTCCATCCCAGGCCATGCTCAGAACATGTGTTCAATAAAGTCTTGTTAAATAGACTGTTGGCCAGATCTACACCCAAAATATGTATCAAATCATCCACTTCGCTCCAACTCCACTGCATCTCCAGTTCAAGCTGCTAACATCTCTCCCCTGGAGACACATAAACCAGCTTCCAATGGTCTCTGCTTCTATCCTTGGCCCCTTTGGTCTCCACACTGCAACTGCAGTGATCTTTTTTTTTTTCATGAGAAAGGATGGCCCTGAGCTAACATCCATGCCAATCTTCCTCTACTTTATGCGTGTGATGCTGCCACAGCATGACTTGACGAGCGGTGTGTAGGTCTGTGCCCAGGATCCAAACCTGCAAAACCTGGGCTGACAAAGCGGAGTGTGCAAACTCAATCACCACGCCACTGGGCTGGCCCCTGCAGTGATTTTTTTATACGATTTGTAACTGGAATAATAATTTGAAAATAGTAAACCAATGCATCATTCCTTTCCCCATAAAGAAGAGTCTCAAACAGCTAATATGGCACTGCAGCCTCTGGCAAGAGTGAACGGTGATGTCATTCCTGGAGGAAGGAAAAAGTGATGCAGAGAGTCCACACCAGAGGGAGAGGAAGAGGGAAGCAATCGCCTCCACTCCAGGGGCCTAGGGGGAGGATTAGGGGGCAGAGATGGTGTAACGTGTGCCAGATCTTCCCTGTTAGGTAGATTGAGGGAAGACCTTCACCTGGCTTCTGGATGCTGATTTGGACTCTGGGAAGGAGACTGCCTTGCAGGGTGCTGTCCAGGCAAATGTGGAACAGCCACAGCAGTGTAAAAGCTGGTGGCATGGCATGAGTAGAGTTAAATCACAAAAAAATCTAGCCTTGGCTCCTGACAGCATGGAAAGTATCCAGAAGTCCCCATGTGCTCTGTGGAGGGATATGGTAGAGGTGTTTGGAAAGCTTACTGACCATGGAAAAGCTGAGGACTGCAAGGCTGATCTGGGATTGAGTGGGAGTCAAGGGTAGGCTGCAGGTCTGTGGCACCAGCAAGATCAAGACTGAGGCCAGTCAGTTGGGCTGGGGGCTTGGAGGTTGGGGAACATTACTAGGTGTGAAAGAGCCATGCTCACCAGTTACAGCCTTCTGCAGCAGGGAGGTAATGAGAGGAGAGCAAGGGCACATTCCTGCCGCAGTGGCTAAAAGGACTCCAAGACCCTCACAAGGACCCACAGGAAGGTCCAAGGCCCTCCCTCAGCCACCATGAGAATTCGTGTTTTAGCTCCCCATATCCCAGAGGCCATTTTGGGGAGGAAAAGGGCCAAATCCTCCCGGCATTTTCTGCGACTGAAAAGTCAAGAAAGATCAAGTTTCTGCTGGAGTTAGGAAATGTTTAAGATTGGATCCATGCAAGAAAGTAAAGAGATTACATTTTCTTTGCACATCTGAACGCAGTTGAGTAAGGTTTCCAATTGCAGGTAAATTAAATCTAAGCTCCTTCCCCATGGCCTACAAAGCTCAGCATCACCTGGGCCAAGGCAAACTCCTCAACTCATCTCTGACCCTGGCATCAGTTCTTAGAACATGCCAACCTCTTTGCTCCAACTGCTGGTTCACATACTCTGGATGCTACTAGTTCACATACAGTACTCTTCTCAAAAGGGCTATTCTTGGTTGCAGAGAGCCTCTTGGTGGGACACGCCTGGGAGGTTACACCCCACCCCAAGGGTGTATGGCATGGTATTTGGCTGACTGATGAGGAGAGCATAACTGCCCAGCCCCTTTACCTGTGCAGGACAACCTCTGAGATGGAATTTATCCTGCAGAGCTCCCACCGGGATCAGGTCTAGGCCAGACTTTTCCTAAACCCCACCTTTGTCCAGCACCTTCCCCTGCCCTGTCCTCTTTCTCTTTTCCCCTCTGCCCCTCCATTACATTCTGAGGGTGGTCCCTCAGTAAATCTCTTGCACAAGAATCCCCATCTCAGCCTCTGTATCTAGACAAGTCTCTTTCATGGACACTGTGCTGGGCATGGGAGATGGAGGAAGGGATATGGAGAAGAGAATATGGGCTACTGCTGAGGCAGGGACCACAGCAGTGTCACCTTCCTCTTCCCTGTTCTTCCCACCCTGATTCAACCATGCAGATGCCATGGATGTGCCACTCAGAACACCATCAATTATTGAAGAAGCTCTGAAAGGAGGGAATGTAAACGAAGACGAAAGATTCCAATGGAAGGCAGACAGGCCCCACTGCTTGGGGAGGACCTAAGCTATCATGTCTGGGAAAAAAGCATTTTAGTTTCCTGCCGTGAGAAAGCTCCAAAAGCTTTGGAGGCTGAAGAAGCGGTTCTGACAAAGACAGGAGAGAGCGGGCAGGGCTGATGGGTCTTTTTCATCTCCCCCCTCTTTTACTGATCGAGAGGCAGGCGCTGTAAATCTGATGGCAAGGGCTGAGACATAGCAACCCTCCTTTCATCTTCCCTCTTGTGTTTTGGAGACAGAAGGAGTGGGAAGCCAGCCAGGCCCTGATGGTCAGGAAGGTGGCATGCTCAGAAGGAGAGGGACCAGGCCAGGGGGAGTCTAGCTTTGGACCCCAGAAAGGATAGAGATGCTTGTATGAGGCGTGAGATGTCAGCTCCTTCTGAACCATCCTCAGAGTTATGTCAGGCACTTGCAAGTGAAGGAAGAAGGAGAGCAAATTCAGGTCAAGATTAAAAGCAGAGCGGGAACGCTTTTAAAGGGATATTTAAATGAAGCGTTTTCATCTGAAGCAACTTTCCTCCTCTCTCTTTTGGAGGCCTAAATGTCAAACAACAACTACGAATTCTTATTAAGAATTTATAATGCTGCAGGGGCTGAACTAGGTGTTGAAATAAATCCCAGCCCCAAACTGAGAAATGCTCCGCAGTGGATTCACACCACCCAGGGAATCCAGTCATGCCAGAGACGTGGACCTTCCGCCACATCTGTGGGTGGAAGTCCAGATGTGTGATTCAGGTTTGATTCGGAAGCTGGGGAGATTACAAGCTCGTTGAGCACAGGGAGCTTTGTCTGTCTCCTTCTCCAGGTATCTCCAATGGTTAGAATGGTGGTTGGGACCTAGAAGGGGCTCAAGATGTTTGTGGAATGAAAGAAGAAATGGACAAGATATGTGTGCTGACTTTGGATTCAGCTGATAATCCAGTTCCTTTTCTCACGAGCAAGGTCCCTTGGGCAAGATATCATGAACTTTCTGATTTCTCCAACTATAAAGTAAGAAAAAATAGTATCTGCCTCCTAGGTTTGTTGTGAGGTTTGAACCAGCTGTGATATACACAGCACAAGGACGGCACAGAGTGAGCACTGGCCAATGGCAGTTCCTCTCATTATTAAGGCTTGTATTTATCATGACAAATGAGCAATAAAAGCAGAATTTTACAGGACTAAAAAGTGAATTCAACGGAGATCTGTGAATAAAGTTAACTTGGGCAGTGACATCCTGATTTTCCTGACCAATCATTGAAAAAAGTGCCAGAAAAAAATAAGGCTATTCTTAGTTGGCAAGAAACCTAAAATAACAATTTTGAAATAGAGGAGGCAGTAATGTGTTACAAAATCCCATGTATCTATTCACATCTATTTCAAAAGAGTCAAAATTAATTGGTCATAAGAAGATCTTTGAGAAATACCGTTAAGGGAAGAAAGCAAGTTATCTAATTATGTATTGTGTGAATTATGTCTAATTCTAATCCAAATTTAATATAAATGCAGTCATTTATAATAAAAACTAATGATGATTTAAAAGCATCCTACTCAGCTTTGATTTTAAAGTGATATAGTCTCTCACACAGATTTGCTGTGATATGTCTGGAGAGCCTATGAATATTCATAGCCAGGATGTGAACCACATGTCCATATCCATATAATACTCTTCTTACCCAAGCTGAAAGATGCATCCTTTTTCCCCTGGAAAGAAAATCATTAATGTGTAGTTGAAAATGGAAAAGCCAATAATCCCTTAAATAAAAGTTGCAGCATCCAGAGGGGCTGCCAGTCTAATAAATTGTTCGTTTAACTGGTTTGGGATGATGAGTTTGACAAGCCAACATGAAGCTTAAAAAGGAAATCTGCCAAGGTGGCTAATATGCCCGGGGCTCAGGCTGCCTCCAGTGCCTCCATCAGGCACGATGAAATTCTCAGAAGCCCCACATGCTCTGCGAAGCAAAGGCACGATTCGCTGTCCTCACCTAGCCCCTTCCAACAGCAGGCAATCCTGATTGTGGGGCCCAGAAGGGTCTTCTCTACTTAGGGCTGCACCTGGCTATTCCATCTCTCAGAGGACCGCCAGGTGGAGACATCTCCAATGAGAGTTTGGGGTCCTGAGCAGGGACGCACACATACACAGGCGTACTTCATTTTACTCACTAGCTGTATCCTCAAAATAACTTGTATGTTAAAAAGATTTTTCTAAGTTGACTGCTGTTTCCCACGGTAAAAGCATCCTCTAACAAACTCTTGTAAAATAAGGAATGCTTTTGGAAAGCTACTTTCTCTTCTGCAGTTTAAGGGTGGAGTCTGGCATACAACAAGCACTCAACAAATACTGGGGAGGGGCTTTGCAATGTAGTGGATGGCCTTTGGAGTCAGACATCCTACATTTGAGTGCAGGCTCTACCACTGAGTTGGGGAGGGTTGGTTACTCTAGCTAAGCCTCTGAATGGAGGAATCTTCATCTCTAAAATGGGGATAATAATATTAGGCCCAGAAAGGAGCTGAGAGAATGAAATGAGAATGGACCCAGTGACACAGGAAGCACTCACTAAGTGTTAGCACTCAATACAGTTGATGCTCCTTGAAGTGGGAGAGACAGCCCGCAGGATCCGGCTGAGTCAAGGTTGTGACTAATAAAGGATTGAAGAGAGAGAGCCTCCAGGCAGATGTGACTACTCCTTCCCTGCTGTATAGCCTTTGCTTGAACTTCCATGAAGGCTTTTATTCCACTCTCCCCTGGTTGTTTGCTTGTCTGTCTTCCCATATAAACGAAGCTCTTTGAGAGTCTTATTAGATGTTGTATCATTAGGGCCCAGCACAGTGCCTGGCACACACTAAGTGTGGAACTGAATTAATTCAAATGGCAGTTTTAAATATCTACAAATATGGTTTTGGGCATCAAGAAAAAGAGAAAAAAGACCCTGTAGGCTAGGACTCTTTTATTTGTAAGTACTGAAAACCCAGTCTAAACTACTTAAACACAGGTAATCGAAAAGTCCAGGATAAGGGTTGGCTCAAATGATGCCACCAGGAGCTGATTTTTCTCCCTCTATCTCTTGGCTCTGCTTTCTCTGGTTAGCTCCATTTCAAATAGGCTCTTTGCCTCTAGCAAGCAAAATGGCTGCATAGCTCTGGACCTAACATTTTTCCAGTTTCTAATCCAGCAGGAAAAATTCAAGAATTTTTGTCCCAGCAAAAAACCCCTTGCAACTTTAATGTGGTCCTGTGTCCATCTCAGAGACAATCATGATATGATAAATTGATTGGCTTAGACCTGAGCTGTATACTCCTCCCTGAGCTGGAGGTGAGGACAACTCCCCTTTAATTATGAATTGAGAATGGAGTTGGGGTGGGTTCTCAGGGTTGATACTTATTTTATTTTATTGATTTATTTTTTTTAACAGGAGAAAAACAAACAAAAATTTAATAACATGCGTACATGAGAGAAACCCAGGAAAACTGAATAACTCACCAAAATTTACCTTTTTTTTGTTTATTGCGGTAACATTGGTTTACAACATTGTATAAATTTCAGGTGTACATCATTATACTTCTATTTCTGCGTGGATTACATCATGTTCTTGTGTTCATCACCCAAATACTGACTACAATCCATCACCACACACATGTGCCTAATTATCCCTTTTGCCCTCCTCCCTCCTCCCTTCCCCTCTGGTAACTGCCAATCCAATCTCTGTCTCTATGTGTTTGTTTGTTGTTGTTATTATCTACTACTTAATGAGGGAGATCATATGGTATTTGACCTTCTCCCTCTGACTTATTTCACTTTGCATAACACCCTCAATATCCATCCATGTTGTCACAAATGGCTGGATTTCATTGTTTCTTATGGCTGAGCAGTATTCCATTGTGTATATATACCACATCTTCTTTATCCATTCGTCCCTTTGTGGGCACTTAGGTTGCTTCCAAGTCTTGGCTATTGCCAATAATGCTGTAATGAACACAGGGGTGCATGTATCTTTATGCATTGGTGTTTTCATGTTCTTTGGATAAATACCCAGCAGTGGAATAGCTGGATCATATGGTAGTTCTATCCTTGATTTTTTGAGGAATCTCCATACTGTTTTCCATAGTGGCTGCACCAGTTTGCACTCCCACCAGCAGTGTATGAGAGTTCCCTTCTCTCCACATCCTCTCCAACACTTGCTTCCTGTCTTGTTAATTATAGCCATGCTGAGGGGCGTGAGGTGATATCTCATTGTTGTTTTGATTTGCATTTCCCTGATAGTTAATGATGTTGAACATCTTTTCATGTACCTGTTGGCCATCTGTATATCTTCTTTGGAGAAATGCCTGTTCAGATCTTTTGCCCATTTTTTAATTGGGTTGTTAGTTTTTTTGTTGTTGAGATGCGTGAGTTCTTTATATATTTTGGAGATTAACCCCTTATCAGATGTATGGTTTGCAAAAATCTTCTCCCAATTGTGAGGTTGTCTTTTTGTTTTGTTATGGTTTCCTTTGCTTTGCAGAAGCTTTTTAGTTTGTTGTAGTCCCATTTTTCTATATCCACATGTCTGACCCGGCAAGAGAAACAATAGAAAAAATAAACAAATGGGACTACATCAAACTAAAAAGCTTCTGATACTTATTTTAAAACGTGCCTGGGATTTTGGTTTTTATTCAGGTATGGCCAGGCCAACACATCAGGAGACTATTGCCTTTGAAAAGATAGTTTGTTACCCATAGTTCCCAAGAGGAGGGGGTATTCCAAACCACGCAGGGCCACATGGAGGAGGCACCAGAAGGCAGAAGGAGCAAGGGGAAAGCATGGGGAAAAGTCTTTATTGTGGTTTTCATGGGAAGGAATGGACCAGGAAGGGTAAACAACTGAGCAGGTTTAGGATTGGATAGTTTGAATAATTTGAATAATGTTGGTGGGCTCTAGGCTACAGAAGTGGTTCCTAGTTACCTGGTACATGGCCCTGGGGTGATTTAGGCTGGGGATGGGGTGGGGGGGGCCGGAGGGGGGTATAGTGTCTGGGACTGCAGGAGCCTGATAAAAGGAGGTGGTTGGGGGTAGGGACTTAGGATTGATTTGTTTGCATATTAAAGGGGCGTTCACAGGCCACTTGTTTGCCATTTCTAGGAATTAGCTATTCCTGTGAGCAGCATTCCCTCCTTGAGTCCACAAGGCCCCAAGACGTCAAAGCATTATCAAATATAGAAAATTAAAAACATAATTAATACAGTACTGGGTGGCAAAAAGCTACGATATCTGCTACAAAGACCAAGGTCTAATACAGGGATATCATGTCATTTATTCAGCCCTCCATTCATTTATTCACTCAACATTTATTGAGCACCTCTGGTGTACCATATACTGAACTAGTGCAAGGGACATAGAAGTGAACACACCAGGCATGGTTCCTGCCCTCCTGACATTTAGAGCCATCAATCAAACAATTAGAATTCTTAAGAATACTAAGTTCAGTCCTACTAGGACCTATCCCACATGATGTGGAGGGTTCCAGTAATTCATTTTTAAAGGCTTTAATCCATTTAGTTATTTTAGGCTATAGTGAGATGTTTGGCCTGGAAATATATTCTCGACCACTGGAGAAGAGATCTGATACCCATAAGTAAAAATACTCCCACAAGTGAGGCTAATCCTTCATGATATGTATATAGCATTTTAGAGATTACAACTGCTTTAATTATTCTCATTTATTCCTCACAATATTCCCTTTAGATAGGGATTATCATTATCTCCTTTTACAGCTGGGGAAGCTGAGATTTTAAGATGAGGTGAAGTGATTTGCAATCAGCAAGTGGCCAAGCAAGGGCTCAAAATGAAGTCCAGGTCTCTCTCCATTTTACTGGTACTTGCCAAACTGTGGGATCCTACCAGTGGCACACAGATGGAGCATCAAAATACATGACCCCACGTAGCGAGACATTCATTTCCATTCCAACTCTCCTTCAATCCCTTTAGTTCTGTGAAGGGGAAAGTCTCATATCTGTGCTAATACATCTTTAGCACCTTTCATTTGCTGATCTCTCTCTCTCTCTCTCTCTCTCTCTCTCTCTCTCTCGAAACCAAGAAAGTGCAGGACTCAGTCTCAGAACTTTTGGCTGGTAAATTAGATCGAGAATCTAATAACATCATTTTTCTTTATTTATAATAAGCAATATTGGCTTTTCCATTTATGGTTGAGATATTGTTTCCCTTTGAAATAAATTCATTTTTGAAGTTAAAAAAGTGTTGATTTAAAACAAATCCTAGCTGAATAATAATATAGGTGATTTGTGGAGATGTGCAAGTCGTGAAAATGGTACCCAAATTACTGCAGTCTGAGAATACCACGAGTAGGAAGGACTCCTGAAAGGAGCAGAGGGTTTCTCTCACTTCTCTCTGGTGCAGGCAGGAAGAGGACTGGGGCACATCCTGCTCCATGTAGAAGACATGGTCATGAGCCTGTAAGACAGCGGTTCTTAACCCGGGGTCCACAGACTGATGCCAATCCAAAATGATGTTTCCAAACTTTTTGTGAGAAGAAAAATAAAGACGATGTATATGTCAGCACAAGAATGCCCAACATTCTTTCTTAGGTAAGAATGCACTTTATTCTGGAATTATGTCCTTCTTTTTTTGGTACAAGTGCAAGTGTGTTAAAATGCACATTCTTTAGTGATTCCTTGACAATAGTAGATGGCCATTGTTTATTGTGGTTGTTCCAACAACTTTACTTGGCAAAACAAAAGCTGGCAATCTTAACCCCTTCTGCATCTTTTTCTATATATCACTGAACGTCTGTTCTAGGAGACTTCAATTGCAGGAAACAGCTTGCCTTGTATTGTTAGAGGAAGAAGGTATTGATAGACCCAGCATTATAATTGTGGTTACCAGCAATGCAAAACAACAAGCCATAAATCCTTATAGAACCCAGGCGCTGCTGTTTAGCATTGAAGAGATCCTTCTTTCTCTTCACTGTAACTAAATAGAGATGGAAGATTAGCGAAATAAGATCGCTGTTAAATTAAAGAGGAAAACAGTTCAAGTTTCACTGAGGCTGTTACAAAAACAAACAAACATACAAACCAACCACCCCCCAAACTCCTAGACAAATAGGTAGCTCTCAGGGACCTCGCAGCCCATCTCACTTGAGATGGGCGAGCTGACAGCCCATTAAAAATGACAGCCCCACCCTCTCTCATACTCTGAGGATGGAAATGTGAACTGGCAATATCAGGCTAACTCTTTGACCTAGCAATTCCTTTTCCGCTAATTGGCCTGAGAAAATATCATAACTGGGCACAAATAATTAATTACAGGGACGCTCATCAAAAACATCATTTACAATAGTGAAAAACTAGATACAATTTAAATATCCAAACCCCAAAAGATTGGTTGGGTAAATCACGGCACATTCATGCACTAGAATACTGTGTAAATATATAAAACTGTGCTATAGAAAAATACTCAATGTTGTGTAAAGTTGTTAAGAATGTATTGGTAAATGAGAAAAGCACAAAAGCAAAAGAGTGAAACATGTACAGAACATTGGATCCAGTATGATTTATTTTAGTTAGAAGACTGGTACAATACGTCTGGATCGTGAAATTATGGGTAAATTCTCTTTTCTTCTTTTCGTGTGAAGGTATTTTCTAAAAATGTCTACAGTGAAAATGTACTACTTTACTCTAAGAAAAAAAAGTGATTTCTTTAAATCAGGCCCCATTTAAGACCCCTGTTTAAAATGGGTCAGCAACTATAGGCAGAAGCTTAAAGATGTGGATTTGTGGATTTGCGTTTTGTAGTGCTGACGTGCTTTCCCCTAGAACCAAAGGGAGACACTAAACCTCTCTGCAAACTCTTTGTAGATTCCCATCTGTGACTTAATAAATATTTGATGCAGTGGCCAGTCAACATCCCTACATTAGTGAAACTTCTGCCCAGAAGCGACTGCACAGCTCTCAGCCGTGAGATTGGAGTAAGTTAAAAAGAGCGTATTCATTAGCCACTTCAAAGGGTTTGGTTTTTTTAGCTGGCAATTTTGCAGACTGGATTATTGGCTCTGCTGCCTACTGCGTGACGACCAAAAAACATACTACAGCAAGGAGGAGCCTGCTTCTTCCCTTAACAATGTTTTCTTTCCTTTGTGTTCACAGCCCAGGAGGCAAACGCAGCACGACTCACCCCCTCCCTTACCCTTGGTTAAACAGCTGTGAATATCTAAGGTGAGTTTAGTATCTGCCCAGTAACTTTGATGCCCAAAACCTGGAGTCTAGTCTCCCTGTCTGATGTAGTTTTGTACAAAAGGATGGACCATGTATTCTTTCTATACCTCCATGGTTATAATTGATAATTAAAATGTCAGTACTTTGTCCCTAAATATCCTGAGTTGACAAGTAGAATGGATGAACAAATGTAGCAGGGCAGAGAAGGGACCTGAAATTAGCTAAAATTAATCTCAACTACAGGGGGCTTTTAAAAGGACCTGGGCAAACTCCTACTCATTCCTCAAACCTCAGTTTAGATGTCACTTCTCCCTGGAAGGCTACCAGGATCCATCTCCACTGTTCCAGACTTGGTGCCCCTCCTCTGAGCTTCCATAACTTTTGTGCTTCTCCTGCGAGAACCCCTAGATTGTATTATAGTTACCTGCTTGTTTATATCTTTCCCTAGCAAACTGAGTTTCAAGAAGACCATCCTGGCCACCACTGTCTGGTATAGTATCTGGCACTTAGAAAAGTACTGAATAAATATTTATTGAATTGAGTACATTTTTCCTGAAATTATAGCTGCAGAGGACTTAGAAAACTATAGGATCATAGGGTCAAATTTGAAAGTTTCCTCTATTCATTGCTTGATGCCCTACCTCCCATAGCTCTCCAAGGAAGCAGTTGTCCAGTCTGCTTGCATACTTCTAATGACAGGGAGTTCACCTCTCTTCAAAACAGTCAGAGGTAGACTTTGAAATGACTAAGGAAGATGAGTAAAATAAAAGATGAACAGGGCAGGTCCTGAACTAAATTGAGAAGAAGTTAATCCAGCTTCCCCTTTTTCTGTGGGGCCTTGATCTCACCTGAGGGTCAAGTAAACCCCACCAAGGTGGCCACTGATAGCAGTTTAAGGCCTTGCTTTCCACATGGGAGACACCATGCCGAACAGTCCTTGAACTCTAAAAGGAACACGGAATCTCTTCTCAAGCATCATTTTTATTTGGAGATCTGGAGGGAAAATATTTTTATATTAAAATATATATATAGTATGGAGAAAAATATATGCATGGTTTTAAAGAGACAGCACAAGACTTGAAAGAAATTGATCAGAATCTTTTGGGCTGAGCCCTCAGACTCCTGGGGGTTAAGAATTCACTCTTGGTATGATGGGTTACTTTGGTGGAAAAAATATGAGAAATACTGCTGGCTTCACATGCTATCATCATATACCCCCTGGGGGTACTTGCATTTCCACTGGTTTCTTTTGGAGGCTGGAAAGGCTTTAAAACTAAAAGGAATCAGTGCATAATGGTAGAATTTCAGGCAGCATGAATTGGAGGAGAGGAACAGATATTTCCCAGAAGAGGCCTTGCATTTATAAAGCCCACTCCCTAGTATTCTGTCAGCCCTCAACAGCTAGTCCTGGTTCTGGGTGGGTAAAGTAAATGTCCACGTGATTCAGCTTTGACAGTGTTTGGGCAAGCGACTTAACCCCTCTAGCCTCAGTTTCCCTGGCTATAAAATGAAAGTAGAACATTTACCTTGTAGAGGTATCGTGAGCTATTGTATAAAAAGTACCTATCTCAGTGCCTAGCACATAATAAGCACTTAATAAATACTAGTTCCTATTGGCATTAATTATAAAATTAGCATATGCTCAATCAGACCCACCCCGAAATTTGTGGGTGTGGTAGAAAAATATAAATGGAGAAATACATGTCTAAATTTTTCAAAGTTATAAACAAGTAACACACTGTTAAATATAATAAAATATGTTCTATCCTTCTACCTTTGAAACAAAATCCCTTTAAAAAACTTTTTTATTTTATTGTGGTAAGAACACTTAATGTGAGATCTAGAAAACAAGTTTTTATGTGACTGAATATCAGCAACCTTTAAAGTTGACTGAGGGGTCGGCCCCATGGCATAGCGGTTAAGTATGCACGCACTATGCTGCTGGCGGCCCGGGTTCAGATCCTGGACGCTCACCGATGCACAGCTTGTCAGGCCATGCTGTGGCGGTGTCCCATATAATGTGGAGGAAGATGGGCACAGATGTTAGCCCAGGGCTGTGCTTCCTCAGCAAAAAGAGGAGGATGGGCATGGATGTTAGCTCAGGGCTGATCTTCCTCACAAAAGAAAAAAAAAGAAAATTATTAAAGTTGACTGATCTTTAACTTTTTGCATATATCTGGGAGTTCTGTTGTTTGGCTGATGTTTGGATGAGTTGTAATAAAGGCATACGTAATTCATACATTACTACATATCACATAAATTTTATTTTTTCTTCATTTTAGTAACATTACTAATCATATTGTTATAATCTGGATTTTTACCTAATTTGTGATCTAATAATAGTAATGTCAAATTAGACAATATTTCTTGTCATTGTATTCTTATTTTAAAATTAATTTTAATATAGAGAAAACTTGCTGTTAAGCCAATAGCAGCTGAAATTGTCAATAAAGTTGCTGTAGTAACATTCACATTCAGAAATCGACAATGGATTTTACATATAAAGATCAAATAGTATGGTGGGGTCTTAAGATAAATTATCATAGAAAATATTATAAAATATTCTAATTTCATCATATAAATCACTATCACTTATCTTGCAATTTTTACCTTCTCTAAAAACAATATCTAGATCCATAAAATATTTAAATTCTTTTTTAAAAATTTCCAAGGCTGGAATATTATAAGGAAGACCACAAAATGGCAATATGCTCTGTAATTTATTCAAATCTCTCTTTAATTGACCCTATACTTTTATCTATAATAACCCCAAAATAATCTCAATAGAAATTAGTTTGGGGATTATTTGTGTGTGAATATTCCCTTTTAGAGTGATGCAAACATTTTTGTTTACTTGTTCTGATTTTCCTCTATTTAATAAGAATGTCACATTTATTACATACTTCACATACAGTTTATTTCAATTTAGAGAAACTATTTTCTTTAAATTAAAAAAAAATTAATCTTAAGAAAGGAAAATAGCCAAATTTGTATCAGTTTGAGTTTGCAGAGTTTCTGCAAGCTTTGGCTAACATTATTAACAGCAAGCCACAGTTCACAGCAGATAATTGTGGATAGTGCAAATTCAAAAATAGTTTTCTGTCAAAGATCACAATTCTCTTTACTTAAGGATCATCTTTTATTTCTTGTACAATTCTAGTGCATCTTGTTGTCTTGTGTAAATTAACTTTTATTGCATTAATGGCATTTTGTCAGCATTCCTTTTGTGTGTCCAACAGTGGTTGTAGGGGCAAATAGGACATGTTTTTCATCAAGATGTGTCATCTTTAGGCAGATACAGAAAATATCCTACGTAATCATTGAATTGTTCCAAAGATGCCATCATTTATTGGCACAGTTGAGAATATGGCTCTTAAGAAATTCAAATGATGCATTGTCCGTGGCTCGCAAAAAATACTTGTTCCTTATCAACCGCCATTACCAGTAGCTTGCCCTCATTGTTCTTTTAAATCAGTTCCTAAAATTCAAAGTTATTTTTGCAGTTCAATTTTTCACAATGGGCGTAAAACCAGTAAAATATTCATAAATTTGACTTCCTTGATTTTTATCTTCTGATAGTTTGACAATAAGTATGATAAATGTTAGTTATTCAATATGATTTGTCCTGGTATAATCTAGTTAAATTAGTTATTATTAATTTTTAAAATTGTATGTATAACTTATTTTCTCGCTTTTAATACTATTTTGAATTCTCTATTTTTTATATTATTTTTAGATTAGTTTCTATGTATCTTATATGCTTGACCATTCTTGCATAAGTTGGAAAGTTATTTTTTCTACTAAACTAGAAAGTTTCCATTGTTTTCTATGAATGTTGTGCTGTTGTTGTCAAGCTTGGTTAAATATGGAACATCTATGACTATTCTTTAAGAATATCACAGCAATATTTATATCAATATTTATTTATTTATTGGTTTCTTCGTTGATTACTATTGATTGTTTGCTGTTGTTTCAGGCTTTTTTCAGTTCTAGTATTTGCATATGCTGTTTTTGTTTTTTTTTTTGATGCAAGTAACATTTTGTATTCTTTTATTTGAGAACCTAAGTGTTTCCAGTCACAAATAGTTTCCCTGGCCAAAGCTGACTGTGAAGACCAACTGTGAAATATGTAATAATAGTAACAAAATAGTGTGTCTTTCAACTTAAAATATGAAAAAGCTCCTACAGTTTTTTCCTCCATTTGGAAAACATTTTATTTTAATATGAAATATTAAATTTTCTGCCATGTTTATCCAATGGAAAATTCATAACCAATAATTTGAATCAACTTATGTTTTTCTGGAAGCATTCTCATGATTTCAGAAGGATATGACAGACTTTTTCCAGGATCAATTTCCAATAAACAATAAAGATCCACAATTTTCATCTTGCTCATCCAATCTGCCAATTTTCTTGCAATTTCTTTTTCTTCTAATGGGCAGGCCAGAATTGCATTTGTTTCTTCTGAGTTGTGAATTTTATATAAAAAATTATATTGTTCACTGTCTTCTTTTGATCAGGAAAAAAACTGCATTAGCAAAGAACGTAAAGTTACAGGTGTTTCATCTGACCTGTGCAAGTTGTGGATGCCGAGAATACTTCTGTTGCTTATTTTCATTGTTTTGCTCAGTACCTAAATCTTCATTAAATGATTTGTAATGCCTATTTTGAATTGTATGTGGGTCATGCTTAGCAGGTCTGTTTACTTTCGTTGTCTGCAATTTAAAAAATTGAAGCAGACCACCTCTTTGAATATATTCTATGTTTTTCTTTTCAGCCCTTACTTTGCTGAACTCCACTTTCATATTTTGTGTTTCCATCCTAATCTCAACTTGTTCTCATTCTCCGTGATCTATAGAATTAAAAGATAAAACGTAATCATATTCAAAAGGTTCCAACTTTGAATGTTCTTCATCAAAAATGTAATTAAAGTAAATGTTAAAATATTAAAAAATTAAAATTATTCTTCCTGATGGCCTCAAAAAGTTATTTTTCTTCTAAAATGTTCAAAATTGTCTATTAAAATTAAAGAGCAAAATAAAAATAATAATTAATGAACATTAAAATTCAAACAAAAAATATTCAAATAAAAGTTTTTATTTAGTTTTAAAATTTAATTATATCTTATAAAATATTTTTATAAACAAAACTATTTGCAATTCTTGTATTCAATGTTCATCAGTTGCTAATGCAAGAAATTGGTATTATGCTTTATGCTTCAAACATGGTATGTCTAGAGTATGTATAAAAAAGATTTAAGAATAATATTGTTTAATATTGGAAAATATTCTTTGGCTGTCGTGTGTAACTATCTCAAATACTGCAGTAATTTATGAGTACTTACAGATCTACAAATTGGAGCTCAAAGAAAGCAGGAAAATAGATGCTCAGCACTCCTGGGACATGATACTTTATTATGCAAGAGTCTATAGCATTCGTGACATCTGAGAGGAAGGATTTGACAAGTTAATTAATTTGTCTTTTCTCTAAATGCTTCCACAGCTCAAATTCTCCTTGCACTCCTAAAGCAGTGTCCTTCCATGATGTTGGCAGCAGGACAACCCCCGATTCTTCATGACATTTGAGTAAAGTCACCTTTTGTTTCCAGGACAGAGGGCAAGAGATGCAGAGAACATTTCCTTAGTCTGAATAGTGTTAGTCACCAGTGTGGATGTTTAGGGTTATGGCTGCTCTGTGTCAGCAATGGGTACTCAATCTCATAGGTTCTTTAATAAATTTACCTTTTCACGGTGTGCTTGTGATTTTTCAGACTCTCTAACACGTGAAGTCCAAGGTTGGAGCCCCTCTTGACCAGATCTGAGGGCTGTCTTGAGCTCAATAAAAAAATCCAACACTACAACCCGTATGTATAAAATGGAAATAGGTTCCCCCTATCAGTACCTGAATAAATTACCATAGAAACAGTTGGTTGTTTCCTTTTCCAGGCATGTTTTATACCAACATATATACACATATTTTTTATATATAATTTAAAACATATATAAATGAGTTCATAATATAAAAACTTTGTAAGCTTCTTTTCCCACTTAACATTATTTTATACACTGCTTTCCATGCTGTTACATAGAATTCATGATTAACTTTATTTTATTAATAACTACATGATATTACACTAAATTTTTAGTCAATTCCTTCTTGATTGACTTTTTTTTTCAAATTTTTGTCATAAAAATCATATGCATATATCTTTGTATAGGTGACTTGGTGTTCATTACTTTTTTAAAAATAAACTTTTTACTCTGGAATAATTTTAGACTTACAGAAAAGTTGCAAAGATAGTTCAGAGAGTTACTGTATGACCTTCAGCCAGCTTCCCCTAATGTTAACAGTTTACATAACCATTGTCCTTTTGTCAAAACTAAGACATTAACATTGATACAATATTATTGAATAAATTACAGATTTCATCAGATTTTCCACTAATATCTCTTTTTTTATTGTGATAGGAAGACATAACTTGAGGTCTACCCTCTTAACAACTTTTTAAGTGTACAGTGCAGTATTAACTATAAGCACAATGTTGCACAGCAGATCTCTAGAATTTTTTCATCTTGCATAACTGAAACTTTATACCTGTTGAACAGTAACTCCCTATTTCCCCCTACCCCCAGCCCCTGGCAACCACCATTCTAAGTTTTCACTACTTTTAAACCCATGACTGCATTTGGTCAATTATAGCTAATTTATAAATGTTAAAAATGGTCTACATATATCTTTTATAGGATCACTTAGTCCCTGCTCCTGTTCTTCATCTTCTGAAGACTTTCCTGAAGACTTTTAAGGACAACTAAGGTCCAGATGAATGTTTTACACTTATATGCCTTGTCTGGGATCCAAGGCAGTCTGATATATTACTGTGTTAAAATTTCCTGCCCAGAAACAGCAGAAAAATTAGAAACGCCAAATGAAAACTCAAATATATCTAATATTTATATATTTAAATATTTTTATATATTAACTATATATTTTACATCTATTTAACTAATCTTCATCTTAATTATAAGCAGCATATGCATGCTGCTAGTTTCAAGTTTTGTTTGTAGCTAGAAAGTGGCAGATCCAGGATCAAAACTCAAGTGTGGCTGACACAAATGCCAATAGTCTTGCCACCATACCACACATTCTAGTAGGTATTAGAATTTGGTGGTAGTGGTGGTTCCTCAAAGAGCATCTAATTCTTTTCAATATAAGAAAGAATTTTTCTATACACCAAACTGATCACAGTGGCCACGTTTAAAGAGTGGAGAAGGATTGAGGAGAAGAGAAATGAGATATTTGCATTTCTGTATTGATTGACTTATTTAAGTAATGAGAATGGGTTCATATAGTACTTGTCAAATTTTAAAAATTAACAAAAAATAATCTTATATAGAGCTGGTAGGATATCAAACGATACAAGCACCGTTGAAACTTTTGGAAGTTGTTTATGAAGTTAAACATACACTTGCTATATGACCCAGCAATTGCATTCTTAGATATTTACCCAAGAAAATGAAAGCATATGCCCACAAAAAGATCTGTACACAAATATTTATAATAGCTTTATTCAAAATCACCAAAAACTGGAAACAATCCATATGTCCATCAATAGTGAGTGGATAAACAAGCTGTGGTACATCCATAAGATGGAAAAAAATTCAGCAATAAAAGTAACAAACTACTGATATGTGCAACAACATGACTGAATCACAAGAAGTCTGACCACAAAGGTTACATATTGTATGATTCTATTTATATGACATTCATTGAAAAGGAAAATTATAGAGACAGAAATCAGATCAGTGGTTGCTGGAGGTGAGAGGAGGGCATTGAGTACAGAGTGGCATAAGGGATCTTTTTGGAGTGATGGAAGTATTCTATATCTTGATTGTGCTGGTGATTACACAACTGTATATACATTTATCAAAACTCATTTAAATTTATGCCTAGAAAAGATTAAGTATAGATTAAATTATAAATTATAGTTTATATTGTCATCATATTATATATATAATAATATAATTATATACTATAATACATAATATTATAGTATACATATATAATACAGTATAATACATATTATAGTATATATAATATATACTATATATATTTTATATATATAATTATATATATACTTAATATAGTTATTTTATATATATGTAATTATATATACTATAATATATATAATTATATATATACTATATATAATATAGCATATAATTATAAGTTATATTATATATGATTTATAATTATAAATTATAGTATATTATATATAATTATATTATGTATAATATTATAATATGTATATAATTATATATTTATGTAATATATAAAATTAATATAATTTGTATTATATACTATAATTTACAATTATATAATATATGCTATATATGATATAGTGTATTATAATTATGATATAAATTATAATTTATATTAATATTTGTAGTTTATATGATTATATATAGCATACATAATTATAGTTATAACAACATATTATAAATTATAGATCAATAAATATGACTTAAAAATTAATAAACAGAAAGAACTTTCAAACAATTGAAGCTACAAATGAGATCGTGAGCACCTCCTCACGGATTAGTCCAGCAGAGTGTGGACCGTGTGGCAAGGAAACAATAGAAGGAACTGGGTGGTGAGTCAGACTTGATGATATCTGAGCTCCCTATCCTTTGTACTAGGTGCCCATCTTTGTTTATACACCTCTACACCTCGGCAGGGCAGCTGCTAGCCTGTATCTGGCTCTTGTGTGAATTAGAATAGGCACTTCCTCTAGGTGGAGGAGGTACAGTGTCATGGAGCGCTCCTTGGCTAGCAGATGATGCTTTTGTGAGCCTCATGGATGTCTCAGGATAAGCAGAACAAAGAAAATGTGCTTTGTAATAGTCCATAGGAGGGAGAAGGGAGAGGGACTCTATCTGTCCAGCTCCTTTCTTTTTTCTATTTCCCTCTGGTCATGGTTTGCCCCATGGAGAGTTAACTCTCCCATGCTTCACGTTGCTTTATGCAATCCTTTCATCAGCGAATTGGGAAGCCAGATTAAACGCCCTGTGCTGTGGCATTTTATCTAAGTCCAGAAGTAGCAAGAGAAGCAACAAACACAGGGCATGTAGCTATTCAGTATGGCTGCATAGATGCAGTGGAGAGGAGGTTTTCCTGACCACCCCCAGTAATGAATGGTCAGCCCAGGGTGGCAGAATCCTATGGGCCTAAGTGGCAGCAGGTATTTACAACCACAGTTGGGGCAGAACAGGCAGCATGGTTCTCAAAGTTAATGGCACCAAGAGAATCTAAAGAGGCATATGATGTTGCAATTCAGGGCTCAAAATTATTTGTTGAGTACATGAATGAATAAATAAATCAATGGAGAAAATTATGGGAAGATAGTAGCAGTGGCAGTGAGGTTTTTAAATCTTCCTAAATCCCCCTGCTCCCATAAAAGAGGACAGATCAACTCTAATGGCAAAACCCAAAGCCCAATGTCAACATCTTCAACAGATCTAGATGAACAAGATATCCTCATGAACCCCAAATTATGAGCAGGTGGAGGAAAACTACCTGTAGGTAAAGACTCACATTGTATCAGCATCTGTGCAGGAGGAAGCAATGTGGTATTTGACAGATCTGAGAACAGGAGACCTCTAAAACTGACAATAGGTACTTACTATCTACCCAAGGAAAGTAGACCAATTTAAGAACAACAACTGGGGGCTGGCCTGGTGGCCTACTGGTTAGGTTCACATGCTCCACTTCAGCAGTGCAGGGTTCTCAGGTTCAAATCATCAAGCCATGCTGTGGTGGCATACCACATACAAAACAGAGGAAGACTGGCACAGATGTTAGCTCAGGGCCAATCTTCCTCACCAAAAAAACCAACAACTGAAACTGGGAGGGGTTTTTACACACTCCTGTAAACATGTAGGTGTGTGGGATCCAAGATAAGGTCTCAAGGAGCTAGTATAATTTTGGCTCTGTGAACTTTCATATATATGTATGTTGGATATTCTTCTAATATCTATATAATAGAAAACTGACAAAGAAGAAAATAAAAAGCAATGAAAATTGAAAAGTAATTTAAATTTAAAAAGCTAACATTAAATAAAACTTTCCTGAAATAAAAAGAGATTGGACACTAGTACCTAGGAAAATCAATCCAGAATGACCAATATCACGATACATTCTGAAAAAACGTCTGGACTTTACAAAAAAAGAAAAAAATCATTTGGGCATCTAGTCAAAATATCAAGTAATGTAAATGGGAAAGGAAATAAGATTGTCTTCAGACTTTCTTCCAAAAGAAATGGAGTAACATATTGAAGATATTCAAGGAAAGAAAACACGAGCCAAAGATTTTATATCTAGCCAACATGCCACAAATTATGAACGCGAGAACCAAAGAATATTGCTCCCGTGTCCCCTTCCTGAAGAATTTACTAAAGAAAGGTTTTTTAGACAATCCAAATGGAATGACATTGGCATACGGACTGATAGTAAGCATTAAATATATATTTACCCATAAAACTATGATGGTTATAAGAGGAGCATGTGTCCAGGCAAAGTAGATCTTATACAATAATTAAAAGGGGAGAATGGTAAGAGAGATGAAAAGTAGAATATACTTGTTGATTGTTTTATAGTTACTGATGATAGTAAAGGGATATTTATTTAAATGAGATGCTGGTGGATAGAGATGAGAGAGGAAAAAAGAAAGCAAATAATTTCCATATTGTTGAGAAGCCAATAGAAAATAACAAAAATAAGATGAGGCGGGACTAAGGTTATTTTAGCATTAGTATAAAAGGAACCTTTAAATTAAAAATAAAACCTTCCTAAATACCAAATATATTTGAGAGAGCAAATAAAACAGACCACACAGTGAAAAATTAGTGCTATAAAAGACTTGCATATGAATAACATAAAACAGTATGAAGTGAAAAAAATAACATGCAAAGGAGTGGCCATAGTATACTACCATTTGAATAAAAAAGAAGGCAAAATAAGAATATATGTATGTATATGCACACATGTATATATTTGTTTATTTTTGCAAATAAGAAATGATAAGCTTGGGCCCGGCCCCGTGGCTTAGCGGTTGAGTGCGTGCGCTCTACTGCTGGCGGCCCGGGTTTGGCTCCCCGGCGTGCACCGACGCACTGCTTCTCCAGCCATGCTGAGGCCGCGTCCCACATACAGCAACTAGAAGGATGTGCAGCTATGACATACAACTATCTACTGGGGCTTTAGGGGAAAACATAAATAAAATTATAAAAAAAAAAAAAAAAAAAGAAATGATAAGCCAGAAACTAATAAAATTGGTTATGTACAGGAGTTGAAGAAAACTTCTGAGTTACCTTTTCATATAATTTTGACTTCTGAACTACATTACTGTTTTACATATTCAGAAAATTAAATTAGTGCTCACTTCAGCAGCACATACACTAAAATTGGAATGATACAGTGAAGATTAGCATGGCCCCTACCCAAGGATCACACACAAATTCGTGAAGCATTCCATATCTTTGTGATGGATGTTAACTAAACTTATTGTGGTAATCATTTTGCAATATATACATATATCAAATCATTATGTTGTATATCTTAAATTTACACAATGTTGTATGTCAATTATATCTCAATAAAACTGGAAAAAATAAGAAATTTTTTAAAAAGCCTGCTACCACAAAGAAAAAATATTAAATCAACAAACCTAGGAAAACTGTAGCATTGAATATAAAGAGAAACAAATGAACCTATTTCAAGGTTTAAAGGTTTTTAAATAGACCTTTACTTTTAGTGGGCTATATTCTAAGGATAAAAAAAAGCTGCAAACAATCTTCAACTTCATCAGTAGGTTTGTGGTTGGTAGTGGTATTGATGTAGTAATTCCAATACTATTGGGAGTATTGTAGGGAGGAGCAAATGAGTAAATAGATTGCTGTTGGTGAAAACCAGGGTTCTCACTATTGGAGAAAGGAGAAAGAAATATGCACTGAGGGGACAGAGGAAGAACCAGTGGTGTTGGATTGGAGGTGTGGGATCAAGATTAAGTCATGAATTAAAATAAAATATACTTCCTGGCTCTGTCCACTGACAGGGCCTGGAAGCAATGACATCTCCATAGCAATGAGCACTCCAACCACCCAGTTTTTGCTTTCTAAGAACTAGTTCCCACTAAAAGGAACCAAGGCTTTTTGGCGAAATGGCTGATTCTACTGGCTCAAGGAAAGTACAAGATGAGTTTGGGACTTCCTCTGCTAGAGAACAAAGAATTGCTCAAAACTGATGGGGATATGTCAGAAAGACACAGACCAGCTGGAAGGGGCTTCCACCTTGAAGGGCCAAATTTGGGACAAATTGAAAACCAAAAAGAAACTTGGTGGTAATGAATAATCTGAGTTCATACTGATATTCAAGAAAATTTAAAAAGTGAGTGTGAGGGAAGAGACAGCTCTTTTTTAAAAAACAGTAGAATGACAGCTAATAAATATAGGAGAAATGATGGGAAAATTGTGATTTTTTTGTAATCACTAATATAATAGTTGATTTGGGCAAGGTTTATTAATGGCTGCTAAAACATTGGATGAAAGTTGTTGGAGAACAAGATATTCTCACATTCTCAAAGTACCATCCCACAGATTACCTATTAATTATAAAGGGGAAAAAGATGCCTTTACAATGGAGAATTCTAGCAGACAGCACCTTAATCAACTGATTAAACTTAGCATGACCAATAATAGGACACAATGGCATCATGTATCTCTTGTTGTGACACCCTGAGAAGGACCCAACTTCACCTCTATAGAGTTTTTGTTAAAGATCTTTAACTAAATCTAATCCTGATGAAATAATCAGACAATCCAAATTGTGGGGTGTTTTTTTTTACATTCCATAAAAGAACTGATTGAAAGTCAATGACAGGAAAGACTAAAAAAAAAAAAAAAAAAGCAGGAGAACTATTTTAGAGTAAAGGAGACTATAGAGATAGTACCATTAAAACAGCAGGTGATTCTCGATGAATCCTAGATAAGGACAAAAACAAAGACAAAAATAAGACAAAAGAAACCAAAAAAAAAGCTCCGAAGGACATTACTGGGAAATTTGAAGAAATTTAATAAGATTTTTATATCAGAGAATAATATAATCAATATTAAATCTATTATAATGACAACTTGGTTACGTAGGAGAATATCCTTGTTTCTCAGGAGATAAATGCTGAAGTGTTTTGGGGTGACGCTTCATAAACTCTCTAACCCACTTTCAAATGATTCAATAAAAAAATAGCCCCACATTCATGAAAATAGGTACAATGAATGTATGCAGCTAAATGTTAACAATTGGTGAATCTAGGTGAAGGATATTTGAGTGTTCATTGTATTATTTCCTCAACTTTTCTGTAGGTTTAAAATTTTTCATAATAAAAGGCTGGGGGAGTGATGAACACAGGGACCAGAGGAAGGTGTGTGACTCCAAGGCAATCAATCTACAGGGTAGCCAGCTAGTCACCTAGGGCCTGAGTGACCTGGCCTGAAAAGATGAGCTATGCCATATCGGTTGGGATCCATTTGGCTTCAAGTAACAGGATACCCTAGTCAAAGTAGCTTACGCTGTAAGGACACCTAATTAGCTCAGGTAACAAGAAGTCTAAAGGCAAATGGCTCCAGAGTTGGTTATTTGGTAGCTCAAAGATGTTATAGTCTGCTTCTGTCAGTTCCTCTGTAGTTCTCTTGGCTTTACTTCATGGTTGCAAAATGGCTACCATGGCTTCATGTATCATATCCTCACACAACACATCCAAAGTAGGCACGAAGGGGATTTTTGGGTTTGCCCTCTTAAATCAAGGATAAAATTCCTTCCCACAAGCCCCTGAGCAGATTGCCCTTACAATCCAATTCTGATTCATCACCTGGGATTGTTTACCTGAACAAAACTGATTGGGAGGGATGGTTGTTGGATGGGCAGCCAACGGTGTTTGCCACATGAGCCAATCTGTCTCACTTGCTCAGGAATCTGAGCCAAGAAACCCGGCCTGGGCTTGCTGTTAGCAGTCAAGCTGATGGTGAAGGGACAGCCGGCAGTTGAGTTGAGGACATGGCACGCCAGGCCATGTATAAGCCAAGGTTAAGATAAGAAAAAACTATAGAGAGGGTGAGGAAGCTGTTTGGTAGAGAAAGGAGAATGGGGCACAAGTGCTTAGGTGGGTGGAGCTGCCTTGAGGGTTAGAAACTGCTCCCTCAACTGCCCTGATCCCTGTTTTTTGGTTATGATTTCAGTTCCAGGCCACAGAGAATGTACCAGTTAGGATTCATTTTGCCAGTAACAGGAAGGAAAAAAAAAAAAAACCCAACACACTGCCCTAGCACAAAAGAGGAATTAGTTATAAATGTACAGGAATGCCTTAAACCACGAAAGGCAGGAAGTTTAGCCTGTCCTTAGGAAGTACTAGGACTGGGAAGTGCTAGAACCAGGTGACTTCTCTCTGCTTCTTCCTCCGTGTTTCTCTATGATCTATTTCATTCTTATCTCTGCAGTAGGATGTCTCTGCTTCTTTGGCCTCATGTTATCATACATCCACCCACACCTTCTAAATTTTCACTGAAGTGTTGGCCCCACAAAGAACCCAGGTGGTAGTCAGTCCCTTGGTCCTCATTTCAAATTCCCAAAGGAGAGAAGCTAAGAGGCCTAAGTTGGGTGATATGTCCAATCCACCAAGTCCATAGGGCAAGTAGGGGATAGGGAGCAGCAGTGCTGGGAGAAAGGGGTCATTGACTCAAGGATGGAAGGATACCCCAAGAGGTATCCACCATGATCCTTAAGACAGTGGTTTTCAAGATTAGGGGTGGGAATTTGCCCCTCAGGGGACATTCATCAGTGTCTGGAAATGCTTTTGGTTATCACAACTTAGGACATGGGTGCTACCTGCTTCTAATGGGTAGAGGCCAAGGATGTTGCTAAACATCCTAGAATGTTCCTACTAGAAAGAATTATCTAGTCCAAATGTCAATAGTGCTGAGGTTGAGAAACCCTGCCTCCCTTTTGATTCTAGTAACTATTCTTTCAATCAATTGGAGCATCTGTACCTACAGAGCACAGACCCAGGTCTGGTACATCATAGGACCCAGTATATATTTGCTGGGCAGAAAGTGAATGAAAACACCATTCTAAGGTTCGGATTCTACTGCTGATTACCCGGGTTCAGTGTGCAGGTAATAGTGAAGGTACCATGGGAGCCCACACAGGCAGGAGATGTTGAGGTTCTTGCCCTGGGTGGGAGGATTGTCAAACAAAAAGAGAAGATAGAATAAGCAGAAACAGATACGAGCAGAAGACAGAACTATAAATACACACAGCTTGCTCTTGCAAGTGCTCAAAAACAAACAGCAGCTGCCTCGCTGGTACCTACTCCTCCCCACACACCATAAGGGAGAGCTGTAAATCCATAAGTCCCAAACAGCTGTCAGCTAGGATAGGAGGGATTTTTTTTCCATACTAACTTGTCAGGCAGGAAGGTACAGGCTCCAGGCCACTGGGTTTCTCTTTGGCTTAATCAATACAACATCTGCTTTCATTTCCTAAGGAGCATTAACAGCCTGAAATCCTTAAAAAAAAAAATCTGTAAATGGTTCAGAGTGGAGAAGTTTTCAGGAACAAGGAAAAGAAAGAGTTTGTAAGGCTGGACGTTTTCCTGAAATTCCTGATAAACCTGGCTCTGCTATTTGGCAAAGGGGAGTAAGTTTTCTGGCATAAACCCCAGAAGTTAGATAACTCAGGGTCTTTGCTGCCCTCTACTGATTATAATGAAGACTAGCAGGGGGTTTGAGAGAAGGGGAGAGGCTTTTCAGTAGATAGTTTCCGTTCTTCATTTAATTTTTCAACACATATTTACTGAGCTTATACTCCGTGCAGATGCTGGGCTAGGCATTAGTACAGTGATGAAAAATACACACGAGGTCCCTGTTCTCACGGACGTACATTCTAGCAAAAAAGACAGACTGCGTATATGTCAACAAATAACAAAACATTTTAAGGTTGTTCAAAGTGTTGTGAAAGCAGTTAACAGGGTAATGTGGGAGAGGGGGCAGTTTAAGATTGGGCAGGCTGGGAGGTGACGCATGAGCTGAGACTAGAACGGCAAGACAAAGCCAGCGGTGTGGAGAGCAGGACCAAAGGCTTTCCAAGCAGATTGAGAAGTGGGTATCAACTCTGGAGGCAGAAAAGAGCTTGGTGGGTCCCTGAACGCAGGGCGGAAATAGGAGCCAGATTGGAGGGAAGGCCAGAGAGGTGGCCAGGGGCCAGGTCACCGAGGGACCCTGCAGTCTGTGAAGGACCTTGCATTTTATTCTGAATAAATCTTGCTCAGTAGAGGAAGCTATGGAAGGGTTGCTATTTTTGTTTTTAAAAGATTATTCTTTTCAATAGGACATATTCACGATAGGATATCAATAAACATTTTTCCAGAAGTATCAGAAAGTTTACAGAGGTGCATCCATTAAATAAACAAGTAAACATTTAGAGGATTACTTTGTCTCCTGCATGGATAATAGAAGGTAGGGCAGGGGACAGGACTAGGAGACAGAGCCAGACGGGGCTGTGTGGGAGTCAGGCTGGGCCAGAGAGATGCCCTTGCCTTGGAGATGGACAGAAATGGATGGACGTGGAGGTGCCTTTGGGAGCTGCACCTTCAGGACCCACTGATGGGTTGGATGTGGAAGATGATGACAGAGTGAGAGCTGCCAAGGCTACAAGGGCAAGAAAATCAGCTCTGACACGTGGTTGAAGAGAAGTGGCATCTGCAGGTTCCATTCTTGGCTCCTTGCAGGACAGCGGGTGAGGGCCATTCACTTGTGTGCCTTTGCTCTCTCCCTTCTGCTCAGTCTGGGTGATTACACCTGACAGGTCTCAGGGACGCATCCCTCATAAAAATGGCTGTAAAGCCTTTTGCTAATATGAAGCCTCCCATAAATGTCAGGTGATGAGAATTACAGCCCCGCAGGCTCATAAAAGAGAGAGCGTGTCGTGGCTTGAGGAAGCCACAGCGACTGTGAGGGCACCGAGCTGTCTTTCCAAGCTGTATTTTAGTTTCGGGGAAGATATGACCAGACGAAGTGGAGTGCTAGCTGAGGCCCAAGTGGCTCAGAGCCTTTCTTGAAAGGCCCAGTTATCAAACCTGTCAGCAAAGCTTCCCTTCCCTTGGATCAGGGCTTCTTCAAGGTGAAGTGGAACATATTCTTAACTTGTACTAACTCAGCCAGGAGTAAGGGTGTTAGGGAACCTGGCCTCAGGCAGCTCTGATTCTGGGGAATAAACAACATACTGTTTCCCACCTTTTGCAATCCTTGACCCACCTGTCAACTAATTAGTGCATAGCACCCGGGTGTGCTCCTGTGCTCACCATCTGTCTGGCAATCCTTTGATGCACCCCATATGTCTAACAGCCTGACCTTAATACTCCTTATTTCTCCCTTTTTACTTCTTTCTCTCTTTAATACGTACTCAACATACAGCTAAAAATCACTGGGATCATACGATAACCATGGCATTGTCCTGGAAACTGGGCAGAGGCACAAAGAAATACAATATGAAGACCCTACTCAGAAGTAGTTACTCATCTAGCTGACTGTCAGCTGGACAACTATCTTCTGGGAGCACATACACACTGAAAAAGTAGAACAATAACAAATAATGGTGGCTAACAACTATATTGAGGGCTGCCTGCATGCCAGGCACCTGCCAAGGGCACTATCTCAGGAGGGCCTTGTGCTAATCTCCTGAGGTGAGTACTATTGAGGAAACTCAGAGGAGGAATCTGAGACCCAGGGAGGCGGTGACTTTTGCGGGGTGACATAGCTAGTGAGTGGTGGAACCCTTTTTCAACCCAAGTCAGCCTGATCCTGAAGCCTGTGCATGCTCTGTCTCTGGCCCATCAGTTAGGATAACATGAGGTTCCCAACAGCATGAGGATATTCTGCATGCTGTTAGCCCCAATAACGTCCACTGCCAATAGCCCCAATAACCTCTAATAAGTAATAAACCCCAATAAATAACCCCAAAAGACACCAATAAATTTCTGGATCAATTTTCTATATTATAAAATATTTTTCAATTTTTGCTATTAGTTTTTTTATTTACTAAAGTTATTTCTGGCAGAATTAATTCATTTAAATTTCAGGGTGAAGATTTGAAGCATCCAATTCTGTCTGCATCAAATTTTATGAATTTTTATATGGTTTGTGTGAGGTTTCTTTAATGACTGTTATTTCTACCAGATCCAGCTTTCCTGGGTCAACTTTTGCAGATCTGCATTTCAATGTTTGATCTTCAGTCAATTTTCAGTCAATACCACATTTTACCACGTGCAATCATAGCCATTTTCAGTTTTAATTTGTATTGGTTATTTGTACCAGAAATATCCATTACAAATTGAACAGTAGACTAATAGTTTGTATTTATTTCTTAGCTAACCAATTATAAAATTGAGAGTATTTTACGAAACAGAGAGAGCTAGGTAAAACAGAGACAAAGATTCAGACATGGAGAGATAAAGATAGGAAGAGATCAAATAATAAGAATAAAAATTATATTTATAGTAATGGTAATAGCTAATGTTTATTGAGCAGTTACTATGAGCTCTGTTCTAAACACTTTAAATGGGTGTGCACTGATTTAACCCTCACAAAAACTCTTTGCAGAGATATAATTATTATTTCCATTTTAAGATGGGGAACATGTGACAAAAAGACTGGAAATAAATCGTCTCAAGTTACATAGCTGAGAAGAGGGACCCCCAGGATTCAAACCCAGGCAGACTGTGACAGAGAAGCTGCCGTGGTCCTTGCATATTAACTGCTTATTTCTTGATATTGTGGTGCCAAAACATCCTGTGGAACAAAATGATGGGGTGAGTCAAAATGTCCTTCTTCCACCCATGCCTTTCTGCCTCCTGAAATACCCTCCCACGTCTGCGCCTGACACACTCAGATGCTTTCTTTAGGGGAACTGGCCTGACCTCGAGGAGGAGGGGCCCACTGCCCACAAGTCTGGGTCACCTGCCCCTCTGCTGGGCTTCCCAGCATCTGAGGTAATCTCTGTTGTAGATCTTATCATCTGTGCTGCAATTTTTGCTTCTTAGTCTTCCTCATTAGACCATAAGCTCCTTAGGGGCAGGAGTTGGGTCTTATTATACTGCTTTCATTTCCTAGTATGGGACTGGTACAAATTACACAGGCTATGAAAATTCTTGAATGAATGAATGTGTCATTTCTCTAATAGTGAATTCCACTAATAGTGATTTACTTTATTATTTACTTTTTAGTATGATTACTTTGGCCTAACAAGTTCTTCAGCATAAAGAGACTTGTGACCTTTTGTGGCAGTTCTGGAAACTTCCTAATTCAAAGCTCATGAAGTTTTGCTGTTCTCATGCAAGTGACTGGGATGTGAGTAAATCATTTAATTTCTACATTCCTCCACTTTCTATTTTGTCCTAAAAGTCCTACAGCCTCTGGCGATAACAGAGTTCATTAGCAAAGGAATTTGGAATATGATACAGAGTAAACCAAAGTCCAAAACCAGAACAAGTCTATTTAGAATATACGTCTGTGATTATAACTATATACTTGATCTGTAAAGTTGGATAAGTTATCCCCATGCATTAACCCAGGAGGCCCACATCAGAAATCTTAATGTTGCCTAAAACACCCCACTGGATCTACACTCAAATCTAATCAATCACCTAGTTTTGTTGATTCTACCTTTTAAATTGCTCCTGAACCTATCCCCTCTTCTTCAGTCTCGCTGTCATTGTCTTATTTAAGGTCCCATCATGGTCTGTCATAACACCTTTCTACTGTCTCCCCAATTGCAAGCTTGCTCTGTTCAAACTCACCATTCTCACCGTAGTCAGAGAGATGGTTTTAAGAAGTAAAGCTGATCCTGTCACTCTCCCATTTGAAATCCTTAAATAATAACATCTTGTCACCTACAGAATAAAATACAACCTCCTCCACCTTTCTAGCCCCATCTCCTGCCACTCCCCTGCACACCAGTGCTGTTACTCCAGATACATACCCAGGTTCTTTACCAGCCACACAACAGGGGCCAAATAAAGAACTGGAATGCCAGGCTTAAGGCAAGGAAAGAGTTTTTATTTCTGGTGACGTCAGCCGGGAGACAAGAGATCTCAAATTTGCCCCATCTCCCTGAAAGATGGGAGGCAAGGGGTTTTAAAGGTTGTGAGGGAGAGCATATGCTGGGGTTTTAGGTAGGGGAGGGGGAGCATGTGGCCACGCTGTTTGGCACCTTCCCACCAGCTTATGTTTGGCCTTGAAGACTGAATTTCTTTCCCTTGACTGTCTGGACTTTTCTGGTTAGTTTTCATCTTCAGCCTGCGTTTGGCCTTGTGAGGCTAAATCTTGATGTCTGGACCTTGATTTCCTGGGCAAGACAGCTCACTCATAAACTAAGGAGGGACAGAAAGACCTGGTTAGTTATAAACAACAGTTGATTATGCTGAATATGCATAGCTGCAGTTAGCAAAGCTTATAAAGTTTTTGCTCTCTTCTTCTAGCCCAGGGAAGAGTTTTTTAACCTCTTCATGCTCGGTTTCAGTGCTTTAGTCATACAGTTCCTAAAATTACTTCCAAAATCGCTGTTCCTACTGCAGCCTTTCCTGGTTCTTGTTTGCTTCCTCAGTCTCCACCTCCACAGTGGAGTCTCCTGCTAAACATAGTCACTCCAGTGTTTCTGCTTGAATGTCAAGCAATATGGCATAAAGATTCAGAGCAAATGCAGTAGTGTGGAATTGCCTGACGACGCCACTTAAGTGGTATGAGTTTAGGTAACTTGCTTAACTTTTCTAATCCTGAGTTACTTCATCTGTGAGAGAGGGATAATAAGTACCTACTGTATATAATTGTCATGAGGAATTAAATGAGAAGTTTCATGTAAAATGTTTGCCTACGCTAATCACTTAGTAAATACTAGTCATTTGTCTTGGCTAAGATTTGGTTTATCTACTTTCTCTTCTAGAATGCTTACTCTATGGACAACGACTCTGGTGTCTTTAGCAACTATGATAGTTCCTGGCACAAACTTGGTGTTCATTAAATGTTTGCCAGATGGACAAATGAATGGTTTTACCAAATGGACAAATGAATTATCTGTGAGCCCAAAATTAGAAGAGTTGGTCTGATACATTTGTGTAATGGAGAAGAGTTCAGGTAACTTCTAAAATGGTGAGTTATTGCTATAGAGACAAAAAATGATTACCTCACCCCATGTCCTGAGACTGGTGTGGTGCTTAATGACACACTGCAAGTGTTGAGTTTTATAAATTTTAACAGACAGATAGAACTTTTAGTCAAATTTAACTGAGAAAGCACAATGTCATAAAGACTTGGGTCTAGGCCTGTCTCTGCCGCTAACTGGATATGTGACTGTGAGAAAGTTAATAATCAAACTCTCAGAGTCTCTATTTCCTCATCTGTGGACAAAGAATGTTAGACCAGATGATCCTGAAAATTCGTTTCAGCTCTCCAATCAACTTCTTTTGTAATTTCTCAAGGTGGTAATTTGGGAAAATTGTATAGGAAAGATAGCATATGAAACAATTGCATTATAAAAGTCTTAAATATTACCTTTACATAAGGATTCCTGAGATGTTTTTTAATTTTGAGAAAAAGAAAAAATTTAATAGTGTGATTTTAGAGCTGGAGTAAACCATAAAAGACATAATTGTTGTTGATAAAAGAAGGCAAGAGAGAGGCTCTCCTCCTCCAATTCAGTGAAAGAAATAGCATTGACTTCACCCAATGGATTTGATTAACCGTTTATGTTAATAAACCAAGAGATTGTAAATGTGTCATTGAATATTCTCGGACAAATCCAAAGTTTCTGGGAGTCAAACTAGTAAAATGCATACACAAGGGACTTGGATATAGTCATCTATGTAACAAACCAAGAGACTGCAAATGAATGGTTGATTATTCCAGGACAAATCCAAATTAGGGTAATCTAAAGAAATGTGATTATTATTTAATGAGTGGAAACCTAAATAATCATATGGTATCCTATTGGGAAAAAATTGTGGAAACAAAACACAGATGGTCATCCTGGAGCAGTGTACTCTTCTCTGTGGCTCACAGATCTCAGGTGGTCCACGGAATTATCTTAAGAGTCTGCAAATTCATAAGCTTACCAACCATTTATTGTCTGTTGACTGAATTAGCCAATGGTGTTAATAATAAAAATAACTTCCTTTTTGTTTGTTTCCTATAGAGTACAACAGAAAACACACCTCTTTTTAAATTTCCTTCTAGCTAGAGAAGTAGGCTTAGCTATATATGCAAGGAAGAAGTTCTTGTGTAGGGCAGAGAGTTCCCCAGTGCAAGGGCAGGCACGGATGGTCTAAGTGGAAGGTATCTCTCTATTTGGAAAAGTATATTATCAGGCTATCATGACCTAATGCCATTAAAAATTCAAATCAAATAACTTACTGCCCTTGTTCTGCTTCCAGTCACTTTGAGCTGCTTTCTGATAATTTTGCTTGTTCTGTAAGTTTGCCCACAGAGAGGACAGGAATATCTGGCCTACTTGACAGTTGTAATTCTCTGTAAATGAATTGGCATTCTGGTCTATGGAGATGGATCTTTATGTGATCAGTTTAAAGTGAGCATTCTTGACTTTGGTTCCAATCTTATTTTGCCAAGAAAATCTATTTGGGGGACTGTAGAGCTAGGAGTACAATCCTTAACCACGTATATTTCCCAACATCAAGGGTTCCTTGGGGAGCTCTCTTGGCCCTCATGTAGCTGAGCCTTTTCTAGGGACATCTCTGTGCACTGCTTGCCCTTATCATTGGTTGAGCATCTTGTCCAATCCTCTCATTTTGTAGATGGACAAACTAAGGCATACATCACAATGTGGCTGTGGTTTCTACCCTTGGCACTTAGCATCCTGAGAGCTAACTCTCTAGAAGCTCAAAACATATTCTAAAAAACTTTTAATTTTGAAATAATTTTGGATTTACAGGAGATTTGCAAAGTTCGTACAGAGCTACTCTGCACCCAGCTTCCCTTAATGTTAATATATTACATAACCATGGTACATTGATCAAAACTGAGAGGCACAATACAAACTAAACTACAAACTTTATTCAAATTTCCTTGATTTTTCCCAGTAGTGTCCTTTTTCTGTTCCAGGATGTGAGACAAGGCACTACATTGCATTTCATTGTCATATTTCCTTTATTGCCTTAAACCTGTGACAGTTTTTCAGTCTTCACCTGTCTTTCATGACTTGGACACTTTTGAAGAATATTGATCAGGTATTTTGTAGAATATCCCTCAATTTGTTTTGTTTAATATTTCCTCAGGTTTGGACTGAGGTTATGGATTTTGGGGAAGAATACTACAGAGGTGCAGAGCCCTTCTCATCACATTATATCAGGGGCACATGCTGTATCTGAAGATGTTAACCTTGATCACTTGGTTAAGATGGCGTTTGCCAGGCTTCTCCACTGTAAGTGTAAATTCTGTTGTGTAGAGTTGCTAAGTCCAACCCACACTCAAGGAGAGGGGAATTAAACTCCACCTTTTGGAGGGAGGAGTATCAAAGAATTTGTGGACATATGTTAAAACCACAGAGCATTTTAAAAGTTTTGACTGGAGATATTTTCAGCCTATGCAGTATCCTGTTTTTCCTTAAAGTTTTACTCCCTAATTTTAGCATGCACTGGTAGATCGTGCCTGCAGCAGTGATTATTGTGGTGTTCTAATGGTGATTTTCTGTTTCTTGCTTTCCTTCTACACTTACTAGAAACAATATTTTCAATGGATATCCATTTGTACCCCAGTGTGTTTTGTGACCTGGCATCTTTTTATCTAGCTTCTCAACTTGGATAAGTCCTTTTCTTGAGAATCTTTTCTTCCAGAAGATAGATTCACAGGTTTCTTTCCCCTCTTCTTTTATAGTTATCAGATTTTCTATAAGTTTTGGCACTTAAAAAAAATCACACATACTGTCATTATCGGCTTTCCAACAAAATGTCAAACATGAGATTTTGGTTATTTTACTCTTTATGTATCTGATTTAGCTTGTGTTGAGATAGCTTGTATCATCAGTTCACCTTTCCTTTCTTGTTTGCTGTCAGACTATAGACTAATATTGTAAGCAGATATATTTTGCTGTGTATAAGTTCCCTATATTTTAACCCTTCAAGGGCTTAGAATATTTTATTTATTAATGGGAAATTGCAAATATTAAAAAGTAGAGAGGATAGTATCATGAACCCTCATCTACCAATCACCCCGCTTCAACCGTTATCAAGGTATTGTCAACCTTGTTTCATTTATAACCTCCTCCTCTCCCCTCCCCTCACACTCTCTCCTCTCCTTTGCTGCTCCTCACTCTTGTTTATTTTGAAGATAATCTCAGATATTATGTTATTTCATCTGAAAGTCTTCAGTAGGTATTAGAATTTTTTTTATGTCTAGAATGTCAATTAGAAATGATAATCAATTAATTAATTTGCTCATTGACTGATTTATTGACTGACACTGAGCTACATTCAGGAGAAACTGATTAAAAAACATGAATACATTTCCTAGTCTCTTGAGTCTATAGGTATTCAACTGGACATTGACCTTACTATCTGAACCACCTTTTGTCTCAGTTTCTTATTATGAAAAAGGGGCTAGAAATGATACCTGACTTAGATGATTGTTGTGAAGAGTAAATGGATAAGGTATGGAAATTTGAGCATCAAAAACAATTATTGATTGTCGTAAACTGAAATGGATTGAATCTATTGAAAACCCATGAGTCCATAATAATGTCAGAAAAATTAATTGGTCCCCAATTGAGATGGCTATCAAGCCATCTTTTTATTTTGAAAGTTGATAAATAAATGGAAAGAAGTAAGCATTTATCCACTTTTTAAATAGAAACTGTATTTTGGGGTAACTAAATAGCCCCTGTTGTTGAAGGAAATCTCTAATTTACAGAATTGACAGCTAGTAAATGTAGAAGGTAATACATAATTAGAAAATCATTATTTTGCCACCCCTAAGGAAAGTATTGATTCAGGAAAAGATAAAATCATTAAACCATTAGGTTAATGGTTGATAGGCAGGATGACCATTCATCCAGTTTTGCTGGAGATGGTCCTGGTTTTTGACGGTTGTCCAAATGTAATTATTAATAGTGCAGATTGTAATCAGTGGAAGGATTGAGCTCTCATCACCTTAACCCAGAGTCAATGGTAGCATCAATAAGGGTGGGACAATCAGATATTCATGTGTCTCCTGGTGTGATATAATTGAAATACACAGCACTGCTTATGAAGTTCTCTTGAGAAAAATGCTCAATTTAAATTCTTCAGATCTAACTTCCAGCTTACAGGAGATACAAGGATTAGAGGAAGCAGTCAGACAGATCCAGAAGGTGGAACTGGCCTGGTATCTTCAGCAAGTCAGTGTCATGATAAAAGGGACTGCTCTAGGTTAAGCAATATAGCAACCAGATGCATCGCATTGTTCTGAACTGAATCCTGATTTGGCCAAATCAGCTGAAAAGACACAGACAGTGGGGGAAATTTGAATATGGACTTGGTATTACTGTTAATTTTGTTAGGTGTGAAATGTAATTTTTGATATGTAGAAAACTGTGGGGTTTTTTTTTAAGATTTTATTTATTTATTTCCCACCCCCCCCGAAAGCCCCAGTAGATAGTTGTGTGTCATAGCTGCACATCCTTGTAGTTGCTGTATGTGGGACACGGCCTCAGCATGGCCGGAGAAGCGGTGCATCGGTGCGCACCCGGGATCCGAACCTGGGCCGCCAGCAGCGGAGCGCGCGCACTTAACCGCTAAGCCACGGGGCCGGCCCTGTGGGGTTTTTTTTAAGAGATACATACTGACATATTTAGGGGTGGAATGTTATGATGTTTATAATTTACTTAAAAGTACTTCAGCATTAAAAACAATAAAGTGTGTTGACAAGAAGAGAAACAAAATAAAATATGTAAAACAAATCATACACATAATGCTCAAGTTTTATTTTGAAAGTTGCTATAGGTGAAGAATATCATTTTATTTTGAAAGGTGCTATAGGAGAAGAATATTGTAGGGAAATTACCTAGATGGGGGTGACAGGAGGTCAGAGTTTCTCTCTGAAGAATGCTTCCTGGAGGAAGTCATGTGTGAACTGAGACCTGAAAGACAGTGTGGTAGGTAAGATGGCTCCCAGTGACCTTGATTATTAGCAAATTAATAACCATCATAATTTTGACCTTTTAGGTAAAACATTAGCTAGCAAAATGCCCCAAATCAACTCAGTTAACAAATATTATTTATTGAGGCTTGTTAGTTGCTGCCTAGGCCATGGTAAATAGTTACTTATAAAATCTCACAGCAACTCTTTATTTTACAAATAAGGAAGCTAAAGCTAGGAGAAGTCAAGTAACTTGCCCACGATTACACAGCCAGTAGTTGATAGAGCCAGGACTAGAATCCTGATCTCATTTACTCCAAAGTCTGTTAGCAACTGCTATCCATACTGCCTGTGAGGTAGCCAGCAGATGTATCCGGCTAGGTGCTCTCCACTTCTGAAATCTCTTTAAATGTTTCAAAGACCAATATATCCACAAGGAATGATATAGCTGCATACTACAGTAGACAGTGCTGGCCTTATGGGTGAATGAACAGTTTACTAGGAGCTGGAGATTCAGTGAGGAAAATAGTCTTTTTAAAGTATTTACAGTCTAGAGGAAAGAGGAAGAAAGATGCATTAGCTATGCTATATTTCTGATTTGGATGAGACCTGGGACTTAGCAGTCCCCAACTGCCTTTGGTGTGAGATACACTTGTGCTTGAATCCTGGCCTCACCTCTTATCAGCTGTGTGAATTGTGCCTTGCATCAGTCATGTAATCTCTCCGAGCCTCAATTTTCCTATATGTAAAATGGGGACAATACGTCTGCCTTGCAGGGCTGTTGAGGGGATTAAAATTAGTGTATCCCAAGTACCTACCATGGGTTTAAGATAGTTGTTCAGGGGGCCGGCCATGTGGTGTAGCGGTTAAGTGCACGCGGTATGCGGCTGGCGGCCGGGGTTCGGATCCTGGGCACGCACCGATGCACGGCTTGTCAGGTCATGCTGTGGTGGCGTCCCATATAAAGTAGAGGAAGATGGGCACAGATGTTAGCCCAGGGCCAGTCTTCCTCAGCAAAAAAAAGAGGAGGATTGGCATGGATGTTAGCTCAGGGCTGATCTTCCTCACACACACACAAAAAGACAGGTGTTCAAAAACAGTAGTTCTTAAAAAGAAAAGCCTGATTCTGCATCAGAACCACTTCTCAAGAGTCGTTTCTGAAGAGTGACTTCATAGCCAGAACTTAGAGCCCCAGTGATATTGATTCATCTTAGGCCAACACTGTCTCTTCACCTCACTTTGATATACTAAGTTTTATGGTTTATAATTCAATTGCTGCCAATGGGGCAAGGATGGTATTTGTTCTTCTGTTGTGTACAGCTGTGCACATTTTCAGTATCCTAAGAGTTATCAAGCTTTGACTACATGAGAGTCCATTTAATGTCTTAAAAGATACATTGAGTGTCTTTAATTCTTTTTGCACATTGATTCAGTAAAACGGTTCACTGTGGACACAGTTCAGATCAGATATTTGCAGTATGTTTTGTATAACTATTGAGTAAAAAAATACCTGAATTTCAAGGACATGTTTATGTCAGTAACCTCTAGTAATGAAACAATGAAATGATTATATACATAATCATATACATATGATGATATACAGTCATGCGCCATATAAAGACGTTTCGGTCAACAACAGACTTCACATACGACAGCGGTCTCATAAGATTACTACCATATAGCCTAGGTGTGTAGTAGGCTATACCATCTAGGTTTGTGTAAGTACACGCTATGATGTTTGCACAACAATGAAATAGCCTAATGACACATTTCTCAGAACATATCCCCATCGTTATACATATGCATATATACCTGCACTATATATTTAAAAATAAGAAAATAAAATAAGATATAAATATCATAAATATTTATAGATATAAATAACATAATAAAATGATCAAATAATAAAACTTTCATTACATCTTCAGGGAGTTTCTTCCATGCATTCAAACTGACAGTTTGTTTTCGTCTTTTATATATGCCAGTGACTTGCTTTCTATAAGGTATCCATTTTGAGTATTTTTTTTCAACAGTGGGGGTTAGTTCACCATGAGCCATCTATACCAGTGTTATTTTCGGAATAGTTTGTCAGGACATGGGGACTCATGCTGATGTTGAAAAAGGGACCTAACCTCCCATTGTTAGTCAGACTCCAGTTTGTTCGAATGTCATATACTTTAATTTTAACCATCCTTTCCTTCTCCAATTGATCATGCTCACAACTGTGTTCAGCCCTTATCACATTTTATCATACTTAATTGATTCTGAATATTTAACTCGATTCAGTATAGCATGGTGTTTACTGAAATACGATTCACATACAATAAAATTCACCCTTTACAGTGTACAATTCAATGTGTTTTAATATATTCACCAAATTGTGCAATCATTACCACTATCTAATTCTAGAACATTTTCATTATCCAAAAAGAAATCCCATACCCATTATAGCCCCGCCCCCCGAAACCACTAAACTAATCTACTTTCTGCCTCTTTGGATTTGCCTGTTCTGGACATTTCATATAAATGGAATCATACAATATGTAGCCTTTTGTGTTTGGCTTCTTTTACTTCTTTCATAATGTTTTCAAGATTCACCCATGTTGTAGCATGTATCAGTACTTAATTCCTTTTTATGGCTGAATAATATTCCTTTGTATAGCTATATCACATTTTTTATGCATTCATCTATTGGTTGGACATTGGGGTTGATTCCACTTTTTGGCTGTTATGAATAATGCTGCTATGAACATTTGTGTACAAGTTTATGTGTGGATGTGTTTTCAATTTTCTTGGATCATGGTATTTAACAATGGGGCTTCACTGCCACACCACCTTGGGTTTAAGGCCAGGCTCTGCTTGGACAAGTTACTTAACTTCTCTGTGCCTCAGTTTCATTTATAAACTGTGGCGATCCATAGCACCACCTCTTAGTGTTTATGAAGTACATGGAAAGTACTTAGGACACTGCCTGGTATATATGGTTAGGTATGAATAAAATTTATTATTATTTTAATATTTTTAGCTCCTTAATGATAGTTATTCTTCATTGTGCCTTTGAAACCTCAGAGGCTAATTTTTTTTTTCTTTAATAAAAAGAGAAATAAATATTCAAAATTTTTTCTGGGTATCATGGTGTGTTAATTTCAGATAAGTGTATTTTGAAATTGAAGGACAGGTGCTTTAAACTGTAAATTGCAGAAGAGGCTTGCCTTCTCAAACTTAATACAGCAACTTGTAACACTCACCAGCCTTCAATGTAGCAAGTATTCTTATAGTTAGTAATATAGTATTCAATAACATGGCTATAATCCGGTGGTGGTTTAAGACTCCTGATTCTGAAAAGCTGGGAAATAGCTTATTTCCACAGCAACTCTGTAACTGGTTTAGGCGCAACCCAGGTCGATTTTTGATCGGCTTACGCAATGGAAATGGTCTCGGCCTGAGCCAATATGGCCAGTATGTGGCAACATGGCTCCACAATTGGCTTTCCTGGAAGTCCGCAGACACGTGGCTACCGCAGGCCCGGGTATACACGGGAGGACCTAGTTTCGCTTACCGCGAGAGGGCGCCGGCGGTTCCTCGTCGCTAAAGTCTCATTTCCCATAAAGCCTTCGAACGACCAATGAACTGGCTGTCTCCATACCGCTTTCAAAGTCGGCGGGCCCTTTCACCAATAGTGAGGCAGATACCGTCAGCTGGAGGATTGATGGAAAGTTTCACCAATCATCTCACAGATCTCCGCAATCTCCGCCTCTCTCTCACGAGATTGACGATCCGCCCAGCCAATAGGGGACGCCGGGTCGGCGGGTGGATAAACGCGGCCCTCTGTAATGGCGGAGCGTGGTGGGGACGGGGGGGACGGTGAGCGATTCAATCCGGGGGAGCTCAGGTAAGGGCCGCTGCCGTTCCTTGCATCTCGGCACGCTGGAGTCCCAGGGACTAAGCCTGCCGCGCGGAGGTCGGGAGTGAGGGTGGGCAGAGGACCCGCGGCGGCTGGGGCCAGGACCGCATGGGGTTAGAGAAGGGGAAAGGGGAAGGTGGCTTGAATGAGAGAGCCGGGCCGGGGCTGGGCCGCGGCCTCCTGCGCCTTCTCGGGGCGCTCCCTGCGGTTTTCGCGGGGCCCCAGCGCCCCTCGCGGCCTGCGGCCCAAGGGCTGGGCCCGGCGTTCCCGCCTTGGGGCCCCGCCTCAGCCGCGTGCCGCCTCCGCCTCGGCCGACCTCAGCCTTCCCTCCGGCTGCGCGCCGCCGCGGGCCCAGTTTCCCTGGTCGGCGCCCCTCCACTCCCGTTAGTCCCCGGGACCCCTCACCCTGCTGCCTCAGCCTTCTCCACGCCCTCCGAGGCCTCTTGGGGTCTCCACGTTTGCCCTGTTTCTCTTTCCCCACATCTCTTGATTTTTTTTTTTTTTAACTCTGTATGGCTTTTCTCTCACTCATCCTTTTCTTGCTTATCCAGTATTTGTGAGTAATAACAACAGCAGCAGCAGTTTGTTACATGCTTCTCGGTGCTGTAAGCCCTTTACTTAGAGTTGCCTCCTTTAAGCCTCACAACCACCCTTGGGAGCAGTTGCTGTTCTCCTTTTGCAGGCCACAGACCAGAGCCACTTTCAGTTAAATTATTTGCTCATCTTACAGGTGAGAAAACTGAGCCTCGTAGAGGTTGAGGAAGTAGAGCAAGGTCGCATAGGTGAATTATGGCTCCAGGAAGTGGCTTGAACCCAGGCCTTCAGGCTCCAGAGCCTGCGATCTCGATCTCGCGCCATTGCCCTAAAGAGAGCAGTGACTTTTCTTCCCCTGGTTTCTCACTGCCTCTGGAATTTGTAATTAAGATTTGATAAAGTGAAAGTGTCTTGGAAGAATCTTTAAAGTGTCTTGGGAGAATCTTTAGTCAATGGTTTTTGAGGAAAAAGAGGTGCTAAGCTTTGTGTATGTTTGATACATTTTTTTTTCTGGTGGGAAAAACGTCATTTCAGATGTTCAGCTCTCATTCTGATTTGTGCCACTGTCAGCGTTTGAAAGTGAAAAAGAGGAGTGTAGGTTATGAGCGCTTTAGTATTGTCTAGAGCTCAGGATGAAATCGTTTAAGGAAATGGGTATTATTTTTCAAGATTTTAGGGCAAAAAAATATCTTTTAGGTTCTGAATTGTTGCACACAAAAATCCTTACTTTGGCAGGAATACAATCTTATTTCAGAGATGAATCTCAAATCCTTGAAACCCCATATGTCCACTTCAGTAATGAGTGATCACAGTGCATTGTCAGGGTCGTTGGGTATTAGTGGTGGAAGGTTTATTCCTGATTCTGATCTCAAGAGGTTACCTAGCTAATCTCATAGGGATTATTTGGGAACATTAATTTGCGTTTTAGAGAATATCTTTCTTCAGCTTTAAAATGAGTAGCCTTTTAGATTTTATTAGACATTGTTGGGAAACTGGTTTGAGTAGGGCTTTGAATTAGGTGTTCTGTTGCAAATATTTTATATCTTAGCCTGTTAGGTTGGAAGTTGCTTCCAGAGCAAATTGTACAGACCTTTATTTTAGCATTTCTCATGGTTTAAGAGAAATTAGCTGTTGATGTGGCCTCTTTGGCAGAAATTGGGGCTTAGTTTTTGTATTTGTATCCTGAAGGTATTTTGTGGTGTGTCTATCATAGTGCCTGGCAAATAAGGTGTTCAGTAGATATATGGTAAATAAATAAATATAGGAGATTTGGAGGCGGTTACCTTACCAGACCCACATTTATTGAGTGTGCGCTATGTGACAGTTACTTATTTATTTATTTATTTTCCCCCAAAGCCCCAGCAGATAGTTGTATGTCATAGTTGCACATCCTTCTAGTTGCTGTATGTGGGACGCGGCCTCAGCATGGCCGGAGAAGCGGTGCTTCGGTGCGTGCCCGGGATCCGAACCTGGGCCGCCAGTAGCCGAGCGCGCGCACTTAATGGCTAAGCCACCGGGCCAGCCCTTTGTGACAGTTACTGAACTGAGTGTTGACAGTAGAGCCTTGAACCAGACCAAAAACCTTTGTTCTCAAGGATCCTTGCTTCCATGCTAATTACAATTGATCTGAATTCCAAACTAAACTAACCACATCAAAAGAGGAAGTCAGCCTGCAAGTGTGGAGAGACTTACACAAGGTCACTAAGTAATTGACAGAGTCTGAATTAAAACCTAGGTCTCCTCACAGTCTATTACGTAATTTGCCTCCCATATGTCAGTAACATCTTTCCATTTTTGCTCGTCCCATTAAAGTATTTGCAGTCTTGTCTTCACCTTTGGGGAGCTTGTGTATCTGGATAGAGTACTTCTAGAGAAATACATTTGTTCTTGTAAAAAATTCTTTTTGTGTTTCTGTTCGTGCAAGTAGGCTTCTGTTTTCCAAAAAGGTTGAACGTGGTGGAATGCAAATAACCTACAGCAGGCATAATTTATTTGGAGATCCACATGCGATCCATCCTTTTATGGTTGAGGGCCATTAAGATAACTTTTAGAGTCATATTTGTATAGATCCTTTACCCAGGGCCTTTGTTTACCTATTAATACTTTATGAATTTTGACGACAAGGTATTGCAGTCTAAATTCCCTCAACTATAAAATGGAAATACGAATACTCTGGTGATACCATAGGTAACTGCCTTAAGTTATTTTTCTGTGCTGTAGTTTCCTCTGTAAAAATGGTGCCAAATTTACCACAGTGGGTTGTTGTGAGGATTAAAAGAGTTAGTACAAATAATGTCCATATAACCATGCCTGGTATATAGGAAGCACTCAGTGTTCACTTTCATTATTAAAACAATAATATTTGAACAACTACCATCTTGGGCCCTGGGATACAGCAGTACACTAAGGGGAAACTATATGCTAGCGGGTAGAGATAATAGGAAAGTAAACAAGTGAGAGATTTTTTCATAGCATTTCTCGTAATTGAAAACTTATATTGGGTAATGAGCCAGAGAGGAGCTGGGAGAGGCTAGGGCTGGGGAAGGAGTTTGAGGTGACATTTGAGCTGAGACTGAATAATAAGGAGCCAGTTATGTAAAGATCTGGGGAAAAGCATGCTGGGCAGAGGGAACAACAAGTGCAGAGGTTTCAAGGTAATGAACTTGAAGTATTTGATCAAAAAGAAGACTAGAGTCTATAGAGAGGTCAACAAGGGCCAGGTTATATAGAGTCTGATGATAATTATAATAATAATAATAGCTAACACTATTACTAATATTAATACCATTTAACACTAATACTTTTACTATATTAATGTTACAGCAACAGTGATAATAGCTAATACTTATAGAGCACTTATGTGCTAGGCACTGTTCCGAGTACTTTATTAGCTCATTGAATCCTCACTGCAGGTTCTGGTAAGGTGATTGTGATGAAGCAGTGTATATGAAGAGCTCAGCACGTGTGCTATAACATATCTGACATTAGAAAATGGCAACTTTAGGCTGTTTATAGAGGAAATTATATGAATTTTGTTACCATTTCAGGGGCAGACTTTTGAAAGCCATCTAGTCAAATTGACTACGAAGTGCCTTTTACAGGTAGAGCACTGTGCTGGGTTTTGTGGGGGAATGAAAGTAATGGTAGTTAAAGTAATTTACTATACCAGGTACTGTTCTAAATGTTTCACAGGGATTATCTCAGTGAGCACAGATATGAGACAGGTTTTATTTCTATTCCCTCGCTCATTTACATCTGAATATATTCAGGCTCAGAAATTATGTAACTAGCCTGACAACAAAAGATAGAGCCCTGATTTGACTTTTTCGTGATTTTAGAGCCTAAACGCTTAACTTCAAGGTATAACTAGGCAGTGTGAAATTCTAAAGAAAGAAATACTGTAGAGTTTTTGAAAAGGGAGACGCAGACTCAAAGGAAATCTAAGAGTAGGGTACATTATTAACTCAAGGTTGAAACAGAATATCTTTCCTTGGTTAACTTTTTTCTGTCCTAAATGTTAAGACATTCCTTCAGTAACAGTGGCTATGTGTCTTTTGGAAGTGCATATAATTTGAAAAAGACTGATTATTGTGACACAATCCATACTCTTTTTTGCCGTCACTGTTTTTAACTCAATACTTTATAAGGAGAGTAGGATAATTTGCAAATTTGGTTAAATACACTTGTTGTAGTAGTTCTGAATGTGTTAACAATCCTAGTGTTCCCCTAGGGGGCAAATGGCTCTTTATGAGGATTTTTTTGTGTCAGAATTGAGCTATGATGTGGAAAATTTAGAGAAAAGTTCAAGGGTAATCTTAAGCGGAGGGTTGAAAAATGTAGGAAAGTTGGAAGAGCCTGGTGAGGAGAGAGTATAAGAATGATTATCTTCAAATATACATAAGGAATATAATTGTTAATCTTGAGCACAGAAATGTAAAAATCATGTGTAATGAAGAGATTTATAGTAGCTACTGGGAAGACTGATAGGTGCTCAGTAAATCGACTGTGGCAAATTATAGTAAAAATAATTTTTATACATACCTACATACCCTACTTCTAGGGTAGCTTAGGTACAGTATCACCTACGTATTCATTGGTTCATTCAACAAGTATTTATTGAACCCTACTATGTGTAGACCTAACTGTGCTAAGGATATAAGGGTGAACAGGACAGAGTATTCCTACTTAAAAAGGGGCTTATAGACAGCATGGTGTAGTGTTTAAGAGCCATTTGCTTTTGTTTGAATCCTGGCTTTACCACTGAACTAGCTGTGTGGCCGTGGGGAAGTTATTTAATTTCTGTGTGCTTTAATGTCCTTATCTATAAAATGAGGGTTGATAATAGCATCTATCTCATAGGGTTGTTATGATGATTAAATGATTTAAAAAGACCTTGGAGACTGCCTGGCACATAGTAAGCACTTTTAAGAGTTAGTAATTTTTTTTAAAAAGCACTTGTGAGAGAAGATAGACAGTACCATCTTATGTGATATTATTTATTGCTTAAATGCCATGGAGAAAATAAACTAGGGTGTTTAGCTAGAGATTGAAGGGTAGGATGGGGTGCAGTGTAGGGAAAGACTTTCCCTTTAGATAGAGAATACTAATGATCTCTTAAGCTGCTCCGCCTCCTTTCCGCCCCCCGTAAAAACTTTGTATTTGGAAGAAATTTCAAACTTAAGTTGCAAAAATAAAGATAGTGCACTTAGTGTTAATATTTTACCTCTTCTGCTTTATTATTTGTACGCACGCATGCTCTCTGTTACTCTGAACCATTTGAGGGTAAGATATATATACCATGGCCCTTTACCCCCCTAAATACGTAAGTGTATTTTCTTTTCAGAATAGAGATATTCTCTTACTTAACTACAGCAGTTATCAACTTCATAAATTTACAGTGAAACAATACTTTTAATCTATTGTCCATATTCCAATGTTGTCCATTAATCCAATACGTCCTTTATCGCATTTCTTCCCTCTAGTGCAGGATCTGGTCTCGAGTTAGTATTGTGTTGTCATGTCTCTTTAGCCTCCGTTAATCTGACCATTTTCATAGCCTCCCTTTGTCCTTTAGGTATAACATCGACATTTCTGAAGACTACAGCCCCTGCTCCTCCCTTTTTAATAGAACATTCCTCATTTTGTGTTTGTCTAATATTTCCTCATTATTAGATTGAGGTTATACATTCTTGCCTGGAATAGGTGATATTGTGTCCCACTCAGTCACATGAGGTCCGTTTGTCCTTTTTAGATGATATTAATTTTGTCCACCTGGTCAGGGTGTTGCCCACCTTCCCTATTACATAGTGTTTTTTCCATCCTCCCTTTCTGCTATAAGCAGCATGTGGGGAGACATTTTAAGACTAACCAAATATCCCCCTCATCCAAATTTCCTCCTAGATTTGGTGTCCATTGATCCTTCTTACTGATGCACTTTTTTTTTTTTTTTTGCTGAGGAAAATTGGCCCTGGGCTAACATCTGTGCCCATCTTCCTCTACTTTATATGGGATGCATGGCTTGACAGGTGGTGCGTTGGTGCGCGCCTGTGATCCGAACCCGCGACCCCCTGGCCGCCAAAGCAGAACGTGCGCACTTAACCGCTCCACCACCAGGAGGCCCCCTACTGATGCACTTTTTATCATGATGGTTGCAAAATGGTGACTTTCCAACTCCAGTTGCTCTTAGGGGCCTTTTAAATTCAGTGTGATTAGAGATCAGTAGCTACATTTTTTTAATTTTGAGAAAGAAAAATTTATTCATTGCTTTCCCACACAGGATGGCTCAACAGCAGGCCTTGAGATTCCGAGGCCCGGCTCCCCCACCAAACGCGGTGATGCGAGGCCCACCACCTCTCATGCGACCTCCTCCACCTTTTGGTATGATGCGAGGCCCTCCTCCGCCGCCTCGGCCACCCTTTGGACGTCCTCCTTTTGATCCTAATATGCCGCCAATGCCTCCTCCTGGAGGGATTCCTCCACCTATGGGCCCGCCACACCTCCAGGTAAAGAATGTAGAGGTTGACGTTTCTTTGTTGGCGTTAGTACCAATATTTTATATGAGTTTTGCCTAAAAAACTTGTGTTCTTAGTTTCAGTTTGTAGGAAAACGGGAGCAAAAGAGAACATCCGTATATACTCCAAAAGCAGTAGTAACAGTAATTAGTATAGAAATTCAGAATGGGAATTTAGGTGGTGATAGAAAAATACGCATATTAAACTGGTATTGAATAGGATAGTTCTTACTGGCCTTTGTCTCTGAGAATTGTCTTTAGTAATCTATCTTCTTTAAGGGAAATGAAGTTTGATATCTTAATGTGTAGAGTGGAGGATATTTGTTTTTAATGATACATGTTGCCAATAAGTATAAATATATATGTATATACGTTCCTGAGCAGTGCTCCCCAGAATTGATGCCTAGGATGGAATCAAGAAAGTGATGACACACACTTTTATAAGCACAATATTTGGAATTTTTTTCTCTCTCCTGAAAAGAAAATTGGGTTATCTTACAGTTTTAGATATAGAATTATTGTGGGATTTTTTTAAATAAAAACTTTTCTGGTATTTTAACCTGAGGCATATATCCCTCTGTAGTGTATGTAGACTCAGCTACTGTCTGAAATGAAGTCATGAGAATATCAGGTGTCACATGTCTACACTTTTGAGATTGTATTCTTTTTATTTGAGTATGTATCTGTGTTTTCTTGATTTATAAAGCCTGTACAATTCTGAAACCAAATAAATAATAGTGGTATCATCTGCCTTCCATGAGCTTAGATAATCAAGAATGGACTTACTAAAAATAGAAGATGATGATGTACTATCTATGTGATGTTAACTCTGCTTAGATAGCGTTATATTTATGGAAGAGACACAAGGTTTTGATGCTTTGCTTAATTTTATTGCCTTCCTAGTAATGAATAGCCCTTCCTCCCCTTAAACAAATGGTTAAATGGTTTCATATTTTCTTTAAGATTAGAATAAAAAATAGCTTTTTGACCTACTGACTCTGGTATAACTTGTTACATGTGAATTTATTCTAATATGTACTTTTAAGAGTTAGACTTACTTGCAGAATATTATAAAACGTAACGGACTAATGTAACCTGCTAATGGAAATATATCACATGTTGTAATGGGATACTTTCTAGTGTTGTGATGCTTTTCTTGGTCTTGATGGATAATTGTGTGGTTTTACATTAAATCCAAGTGATTTCCAGTTAATGATGCATGAGACATATTTAGGGTAGATATTTTATAGAACATGGGTCTGTGTGCTGATGCTTGAAAGACACCAAAGTAAATCCAAAAAAACTAGAATATAGGAAAGAAACTTGTGTGTGTGTATGTGTGTGTGAGGAAGACCAGCCCTGAGCTAACATCCAATGTCAATCCTCCTCTTTTGTGCTGAGGAAGACTGGCTCTGGGCTAACATCCGTGCCCATCTTCCTCTACTTTATATGGGACGCCGCCACAGCATGGCTTAACAAGCGGTGCGTCGGTGCACACCAGTGATCCAAACCGGCGAACCCCGGGCCGCCATCAGCGGAGCGTGCACACTTAACCGCTTGCACCACCGGGCCGGCCCCGAAAACATTTTTAGGAAAATGAAATACAGTTTCACGTTATTAGCATAGTGTTTATTCCATTATCCATATTAAGGTGTTTTGGATAATTGAATTTTAATGTTATTTGTAGATTATAGAGCAAATCTTTTAAATCCCTGTTCAAAATCTGTTTTAAGAATGTCAGACCACTTCTGCTTTAGTTAGTTAAGATACAGCAGTTAGAGTTGAGTTGTTTGGTTCGAGATCTTGTGTTATGTCGTCAATCATTGAAGAATGACAGTGAAGGAATTATCAGAGATGGGATTGAATCAGTAGTGGCACCAGGAAATTTTTTTTTAATTGTAATACGTACCATCTAAATTCTTATTTTCCACCAAAAGTAAAATGGTATTTTACTGTATCTTTTAAACTTACTGACATTCACATCTTTGATGAGCTACATTATTCTTATTATTATTTGAAAAATAGGAAATGATGAATATTTTCCTAGCTGATACACTTTTTTTCTTGTAGGAAAAGAGAATAAAGGATTAAGGGTATCTGATTTTTCTTTTTTAGTTATTGCTGTGTTATTTATAAAATGTTTCTCTATTGTTGGTTCCGATTGTAGGGAGCTGTGGAGGCATTGGTGTGCTGGTGTTAAACAAGATATAAAAATCAATGTTTTTCTTTTGAAAGTAATCCAGTGCCTAATGTATGAAATATGCAGTTAAAGTATAAAGAATAAAGCAAAATTCACCCATAATGCTATAACCCAGAGATGACTACCGTTAGTATTTTGATATATTTCTTGCCAGTCTGTTTAGTCATCATTTTTGTTAGACAGAAACTTCACTTACACAACCTAGGTGAATGTATTTGAATGAACTGTAAGACTAATTTCTCTCACAGTGCTTTACTTTTGGGTAGAATTTAGTAATAATTTGAAGGAAAAAAGATAAATACAAGTGACCATTACTTTTCCTGTGAATTAACAGAGGCCACCTTTCATGCCTCCACCCATGGGAACCATGCCTCCTCCTCCCGGTATGATGTTTCCACCAGGAATGCCTCCTGTGACTGCTCCTGGTACTCCAGCACTGCCTCCTACGGAAGAGATATGGGTTGAAAATAAAACTCCAGATGGGAAGGTAAATTATAAAATATATTTAGGTTGTTATCTCTTTGGTGACAGAAGAGTAAAACTTAAGATTTCTGCCAGAGTGAGATCAATGACAGTGTCCTTGCCAATTAAGAGTGAGCCTTGAGTAAGCATGAGATGGGGTAGAACTCCAGGACAGGTTCACTGGATTAGACTTCTGTGCAGACATAAGGTTGCCTGGAGTGCTTACATACCTTTACCTGCAATTCTGGAAGCTTGTATTTTAAATATGTGTCGTGGGTCCCCAAAACTCAACAAACTCTCAGGTTTAGTGTTCGCTAGGAAGACTCACAGGACTCAGCATATAGTTGTACTCACGCCTAAGACTAATTGCAGTGAAAAGATACACAGCAAAGCCAGCAAACGGAAAAAGGTAGATGGGCGAAGTCTGGAGGAAGCAAAGCACAAGCTTCCAGGAGTCCTCTCGATGGAATCACGTAGAAAGGGAATTTTGAAAATACGTGTGAAGTGTTGTCTACCGGGGAAGCTTGTCAGACTGGTCACATATCTGTCACCATCTGCATAGCACGTACCAAAATTCCAGAAACCTGGAAGGAAAGCAGATATTTAGCATAAACTGCATTGTTTGCATAAACAGTTTAGGCACAGTGAGCCATTCTTACCAGTTAGGGAATTGTGGTAACCCTCCCAAAATCCAAGTACCCAGATTCCAGCCAAGGGTCAACTTTGCAAGCAGCGCTTTCTAAGGATAGCAGTTTCAGGCCTGCTATGTTAACTTTCTGCACAAAATATAACCTTGGTTTTCCATTTTTATGTATGTTAAAAATATAGTATGCTTATTATAGAAAATGGGGCAAGGGGAGAAAGGAGGGAAAAATTACCTCTAGTCCCATAATATATGAACATACAATTTTGATGTACTTTCTCTTTTCTAAGTTTTTTTTTTTAATACTGTTTAAAAGAAAATATTGTTGCATTATCTTTTTTTTAATGATAGTTGACAGATTCTATGATGCCAATGATTTTGCTTCCTCTGCAGGTTTATTATTATAATGCTCGGACACGTGAATCTGCATGGACCAAGCCAGATGGAGTTAAGGTTATTCAACAGTCAGAACTGACACCTATGCTTGCAGCCCAGGCACAGGTGCAGGCCCAGGCCCAGGCGCAGGCCCAGGCGCAGGCTCAGGCACAAGCACAAGCTCAAGCGCAGGCCCAGGCCCAGGCCCAGGCCCAAGCCCAAGCTCAGGCGCAGGCTCAGGCGCAAGCACAGGCACAGGCGCAGGCCCAGGCGCAGGCGCAGGCGCAAGTGCAAGTGCAAGCACAAGCAGTAGGAGCTTCCACCCCTACGACCAGTAGCCCAGCACCTGCAGTATCCACTTCAACATCATCATCCACCCCATCCTCTACCACTTCTACCACAACAACTGCCTCTTCGGTTTCACAGACAGTATCAAGTGAGTACTAGCCAGTATGTGTTTTCATTTAGGGGCTATAGAGAAATGGACAAGTAGGGACTGCATTCCACAATTATCCTAGTGTTTCAGGTGTTAATCCTTGATGTTATTTAAAATACATTTTGACATTGAGACTTTGTGGTTAAAGAAGAACAGAAATTAACATTAGTAGAAGAAAGTATTTGCCCACTTGGAATTCATGAAGCTAAACTGGGGAGGTGCGGTTATCTATTTAACTTGACCAAAAGTAACGCTGGGTGTTGTGGGGTTTGCAAAATAAGTGTAAGTCTTGGCCCCTACCTTACAGAGCTTCCAGTTTTGCTAACTGAGGAGGCAAGAGTAATACATGTGAAACAATTAGAGAATGGTGTGCAAAACTATACAGTGAAAATAGAAGATGTAAGAATTCAAGAAAATGGAGAGACAAGTGGGTGGACTATATGGGGTATTGAGGTTGATCATGAAGGATGTGTGGTAGGATTTGAGTAGGTTCAAAAGTAAAGAGAAGTCTTTCAGGTGGGGGGAACAGCATAAACAAAGGTCAAGAAATGAGGATAAATATAGTTTATGGGATTATTAAGAAGCTCTTTTGAGGTGGGAGGGTTTATATAGGTTAATAGATTGAATAAGAATGAGACCAGGTTATGAAGAGTTTTAAGAACCAGGCAAATGGGTGAGGCAGACAGGCAGGCAGGCAATAGGGAGCCTGTATAAATGCAGTATTCTGGAAGATTTTTCTGGTGCCTGTTTTTTGGGTAGTGTTGAAATCAGGGAATCTTATCAGGAACTTTTCAATAATCTCGTTTGGAGGTGGATAGATCCTAGAATGGGAGGTAGGCAGATGAAATGAGGAGTTGAGACAGAAGCAGTCAGGAAAGTAAGAGAATTTTCAAGTATAAAGTCACAGAGGCCCAAAAGTTACATCTTTTCTAAAAAGATGAGAGGCGATGAATAGCGGATTTCAGGGATGAGGAAAGAAGAATATATTAATTTGTTTAAAAGATTGTCATTAATATTTATGTTACTATTTCTGGGTTTTTTTGTTCTTTTTTTTTGGTATGTGTGTATTGCTTCTTACTCTACAGGCTGAGATTGAGCCCAAAAATATTTAAATAATGATTTTATTGATTTGATTATTTGTTATGATACTGGTATGAAGATACATAGTTATCCCTATAGGGTGATTATAACTTGGGTTATTTTGCTACCTGGATAATAGATGAGAATAAAAAAAGGAAAGGTGCCTCTCCCCCCGCCCCCGTAAGTTCGGGGACTTGGGAATTATTGGTGTATATTATCCTGTAAGAAGTATGTATATGTGAGAAATTTAATCGGAGTAGATTCATATTTGATTTTATTTTATTGATATAAGAGGTAAGGTACGTGTAATATGGAGATAGTTTTTTAAGGGCTCTACTTGATATTTTTCAGACAGCTTGGGGGAGAATGTACTTAAGAGGAAGATGTAAATAGTGCTTTGCAAGTGTGTTTTCTTTCGTGGCTAAGGTGAATTCTGATACGGAAGTATAGCAGTGATACTAGCTAGCTGCTTGAGAGTCTTTGTCTTTTTATAGGCTGGTGCTTCTAAACCTTGTGTGGCAAGGCAGAGAACTGCCAGTTTTTACAGGGTACCTGAGGTGGTAATGGGAGAAGGGGATTAACAAAAGCAGTGTGGTTCTATGTGGAGGCTCTCTGTTGCTTATATTTTGTTCCCTGCCTTCTTAGGAGGGAGAAATAGTAGTACTTAGTTTAAAAGAAGGTGGGAAGCTAGTTGCTTGAACTATCCTATATGTATTCCATTTCTGTATCAGAGTGGTCTCTCAGTCCCATAGCAAGCTTCTGATTATCAACTATTCTATTCAGAACACTCGTGTGTCATTTTTTGCATTGCCCTTTGGTGATTGGGAGACCTTTATTCTAAGAACAGAATAGCAAAATCATGTTCATTTTACTGCCTTTAAACATCAGTTTTGATGTTGTCTTTCTGAGTATTCCTGACGTCTGTTTTTATTTCACTTGATTCAGTGTCATGAAGTGTTGTCATACTACAGTCTTAATATTTCTCCATCTGTTATAGTCTTGTCTTTTTAGTTAAGCTCTGAGGCTGGATTAGTCGTATATTTTGAGGCCTAGTGTTTCATTAGTTATTTTAGCAAGTGGAGCTAGTAGGAATTTACCCACTGTAAAGTCCTAGCTGCCATTCTCGCAGTTTCCTGTTTAATTCTTTATCCCTTTCCTCTCATGACTCATGGCCACGCATCAAATTCAGAAAATCCCGTGTCAGCAAGAGGAAGGGGTTGAGTGAATACTTTTTGCCATCTTCAGTGATGTTCCTTTCCACTTAAAATTTGATGCCTTCATAACTCATTTTATTTTCCTGACTACAGTATTTTGTATCATAATTTTAGTAATTATTTTTAAATACTATTACCATAATATTTAAAAAAATGTAATTCTATGAACTGCAGTATAGACCTGTGGGTAAATGGGGCTAAAAAGTAAGGAATTTCTATTTTAACCCCTGTTGAGCATAAGCTCATTTTATCCTGTGCAAGTTTGTGAAAAATGCTGATGAAATCCTACTTCTCAGGGAAGTTGGGAAGAATAACTAGATATGTTTTCAGCCATTACAGTAGATTACAAATGCTAAGTGATATATGTATGGGACTGGGCAAATGTTGCATGTAATTTGTATTTTTCACACTGTTATAAAATTATATTAATATGATACTGTACCCTAAGGCTAGGTCTATGCTAGACCAACAATTCATTCCTGGGCCCCTGAAGATACTTGTTTGGCCCTGCTGTCTATTTAGCCAAGGTGAGTCCCTCATTAACAAGTATGAAATTGCTCACATCTTCCCAGCCTGTGAGTTTTTCATTATTAGGAACTGAAAAAATACTGGCAAATGTTGTTGTCAGTTGGATTATTGGGTGGTTTGTATTAGTGTGCTTTCCCTTAGAATAAAATTGGCATACAGATTGGGAAAGTACTGTTTCATTTCATTTAATTTGATAAATTCATTCTTAGTCCAATACAGGTAGAGTTTGACATTTTTCTCTACATCAGGAAAAAGATGAAATATTTGTTACCAATGAATTACCACAATGAATTTTGTTTGAAATTAGATGAGTTATGAATAAAAAAATGTTTTGTAATATTTGAGAACTAAAACTTTTTCAAAAGTATGAAATACAAATTTTATTTATTTATTTTTGGGGTCACAGTTTGATTTTAAATGTGGTTACTAGGGATGAAATGTTTTGTTTTTGATACTTAAAAATAATGTGTTGGGGCCGGCCCGGTGGCGCAAGCGGTTAAGTGCGCGCGCTCCGCTGCGGCGGCCCGGGGTTCGCTGGTTCGGATCCCGGGCGCGCACCGACGCACTGCTTGGCAGGCCATGCTGTGGCGGCGTCCCATATAAAGTGGAGGAAGATGGGCACAGATGTTAGCCCAGGGCCGTCTTCCTCAGCAAAAAAAAGAGGAGGATTGGCGGATGTTAGCACAGGGCTGATCTCCTCACAAAAAAAAAAAAAAAAAAAAAAATAATGTGTTAGCAGAACCAGATTATCCTGAATTTCACAATTCCTGGTCTCTCACACTGGAAACTTGAGGGTTTTTTTTTCTTTTTTTATCTTTTTATTTTGAAATAGTTGTAGAGAAACCCAAGTTGTTTTTGACTCCATTTGTTCATATCCAGTCAGTCATTAGTTATTGCATGTCTTTTTCTCTCCGTTCTTCCTTGCTTGGACAAGGCCAGATATGTTGAAATTGATTTTCCCACCTCTGTTCTTCCTTTTCTTCCTATGCATCTACCAGGTTGATTCATCAGATGAACACTGATTATTATTCTTCCATACAGACACCTTGATTTTGCCTCCCTCAAATCGCTGTTACATTCACAGAGTTACACAAATATTGGTGAATGCATGTGAATGCATTCTTATAAAAAATTCAAACTCTAATGAAGCACAAGTAGTAAAAGTGAAAGATATACACAGATGTAATGAGTTAATACATTTTGGTATGCATTCTTCTAGATCATTTCTCTACATTTACATACCCGGTAAAGTGCAGACTCCTTAGCCTTCTGTTCAAGGCTTTCTGCTTTGTTCCTCTGGCCTACCTTTGCAGCCGTAACTCACTGGTTCTGTTGGTATGCCTCGTGTTTTAAAGCAAGTTTACTGCTTGCCTTCTGTTTTCTAAACTATTCCTTCTTGTCCTCTACTCTTTGCTTTTGCTCACTTTTCCCACCACTTGCTTATTTTCTCCTTCCACTTCATCATTTTCCTTGTTGAAATCCTAATCTTTCAAGGCCTATCATCACAGTATACAATGTTCTGTACCCTCTCACAGTTAGAAGTGGTCTTTGGGTCTTGATTTACACTCCTATACATTTATCCCATTTCACTTTGTATTTTAGTTATTTTTTATATTTTGTTTGACTGTTTTCAAGCTTCTTGAAGACAGAGACCTTGTTACAAATTTCTTGCAGTGCATGGAATGGGCCCTTAAATACTTACTGAATGAGTGAATGATGAATGAGTATAATAAAATGGTTTATGAAGGAGTGATACATATTTTTGTTTTATCTTTTATCAGCACCCACAACACAAGATCAGACCCCAAGTTCTGCTGTTTCAGTTGCCACGCCTACAGTTAGTGTTTCAACTCCTGCTCCTACAGCCACACCTGTGCAAACCGTTCCCCAGCCGCACCCCCAGACGTTACCTCCTGCTGTTCCTCATTCAGTACCTCAGCCAGCAGCAGCAATACCTGCTTTTCCACCAGTAATGGTACCTCCGTTTCGTGTTCCCCTTCCTGGCATGCCAATTCCACTTCCAGGTAAACTAATAGATTATAGTAGTCTTTCTAGCTATGTTTTCATATTGTCAATTAGTTTGTTCTCATGTGTCTGTTGGCATTTGAAATTTGCCTTGAATCTCACCTGTTTGAAACGTTTTTGAAAGATTCATGGCTAACTGCAATATTTTCTCTTCAGTTTTGGTAAATGTCCTTTTTTGTTGTTGTTTACGTGTCTTAAAATTAGAGCCACATTTAAAGCTACATTCATTTTTAATAATGGCCTCAATGAATTAAAAATGATCATCTTTTTGTGTAAATATGTTCTAAATGCAATATTTTTAACGAATTGAGTCTATGAAGTTGAGAACTCACAAGTCATTAATAGCTAACACAAGTTGAGTGATTTATATATTGTGCACTGGTGGAAGCACTTTGCATGTGATAACTCATTTAATTTTCATAACCATCTTATGAGGTAGGTACACAGACAGGTTAAAGTACTAGCCCATGGTCGCATAGCTAATAAGTGATGGTGTTGGTATTTGAGCGTGGGCGCTCCAAATACAAATACCATGCTCTTAATAACTATGTTATACTGGGAAGAAAGTGGGAGTCACTTAACTATAAAAAATTCATCTAAAACAGAAACCAGAAGTTTCCCTTATACCAATGTGAATTAAAGTATAACATGCACCATAAACATTTAAATAATTATGGTGAATTCATGTATTTTTTTGTCTTAGGGGATATCATAACTAGAGAAGGGATTAAAAGATTGTGGAATAGAATTCTTCCTATACAGATTAAACAGAGATAGTGTTGGGCATCCTATTTTGAATGCATTTGCTGTTATCAAAACACCTTTAATCCTTAATCCATGGTCTATTCTCCTAGTATTATAGTTGAAAATACACCTTAAAGATGTCCAGTTCACAGGGCTAGTTTGGAGCAAAGGTGACTAGAACCAAAGTCTCTTGTTTCCCAATTTCACATTCCTCTCACTATCTATTATTGCCACTTTATTGTACTAGTTTCTGTGTAAGAATAGGGTTGTAATACAGCTATTTCTTGGATTTACACACATGTTCATTATCACTATTGCTCTAATTGTCTTTTTTCTTGTGACTATTTTGAAAAGAACACTTTCAAATATTACACCTTAGCAAGAAAGAAACCAAAAATTTCAAGAATTAGTGTTTTTTGGGTAGGAAAACCTTTTACGCATTGTTAATGAAGTGTTAATTAAATGCCCAATATGTAATGTTTAAGAAACTCAAATCATTTAAAGTAAGAAAACCAAAAATGTTTTCTCTAATACTAAGGATTACCCTTTTTCTAAATTAAGTTTAAGACAAGCAGCTGGATACTTTCCTCTTTGGATATACTTCTTGTAGAAAACTAAGTGATAAATGGAGACTAGCTTGACATTCATCATAACCTCTTGCATCTTGGTCTGCTTTAGGGTCAAAGAAAGTATTAAGACCAGATCCCAGATTCTGAGTTATCTGAAGGAGGTGGGGTTGTTAATTCTGTTGAGAGAAGATTGATAGGTAGCATAATACCATTATTGAAGTATTTGAAAAGCTATCATCTAAAAGGACTTTTGTTTTGCTTTACAGTTTCTTAATAGGATCAGCGGGTAAAAGGTACAGAGTAGAAAAATTCATTTCTATAGAAAATAGAATTTTTTCACAATAAAATCTCTTCAGTTATAGCTCTATTTTGATGTCATTGTCTTCTCTGACCCTCAGCTCATCGTTAAATTTTAGAACAGATGATGGTGACCATATGACCAAATGAGGTGTGGTACCTATGAAGTTTGGCAGTAAAAGGCATTTAATAAATGGCAGCCACTAATGACATTTTGTCGGTCAGTTGGTAGAGAATTTGAGTTAGATGATTGGTAAAATTTTGTCCAAGATAACAAGATTCTTTGGAGAGGAAGCTGGTGTTTCATAGCAAGTAATATTAATATTTGTTTATATAGTAAGACATCTTTGATGTTAATGTTCATTCATTTTTCTCATTTTTCGTTTTAATTCAGCCCTCTAGCGTGCTTTAGTGAAAAAGAAAAACAAGACTTTTGGTTTTATGTACAATGAAGTCTCTCTTTGTTTTTCCTTCTTTATATCAATTCGGCAGCAAGGTGAACAGGAGGGATTTGGTATAATTTGTCTTGGAGCCTTAAATTCTATTTGAAATACCAGTGTATGGCTCTAATGAGGATAATTAAGGAAGGGATAATCAAACAAGATGAAGGAAAGGAGTGGAAGAATTTGGTAAAATGTAGGAATAAGAGTCGGAATTGAGGATAGTAAATTGAATTAGGGTTTTAGGATTTCTACTTCTAAGACTATAAAATCTTATTTGGAATTTTAAGAAACTTACTGTCATAATTTGAGGAACATAATTTGAGGATAGAATTGTAGGAAAATTGAACAAATACTCTCTTAAAAAAGGGTAAAAATTTAGGTTGTGGTTATTTTGTGAGTCTTCATGATACGCGTGTAATCATCCTCAGAGAAAACCTTAAGTTTGTCTATCAGGAGAAGAAACGTGGCCTTTCAGTATGGTCTGTATGTTTATAGTCAAATAAAAGAGTTCTGTGTTGGCCCAACTTATATTTAACAATGGCAGTTAGGCCAAATATGAATAGATTTGATTTTCTTCTGTTTATGTTGTATAGTTAAAATTATTGGGGGCTGGTTTTGGAGAACAGTCTGAGAATTAAGTTCATATATTATAAGAATTGAATTTCTAGTGCTGACTTAATAGGTTCAGTGGTCCTGCAGATGGCAGTATTTATACTAATTTAAACCTAATACATGCTGCAACTTCCTTAACCAAATGAGTTTTTCCATTGCTTTCTTTAAACATTAGAGAAAATAAAACTATACATACAACTTTACTTAGCATGCCCTTATGATCCAGTGTTTTTGTTTTAGTTTCAAAGTTAATAGAAAGTTTGGCTTTAACATTCTTTATTTAAAATAATAATTAAGAAATAAAAGATACTTTTCAAAAATTGGCAGTATTTTTGTGTGTGTGTGTGTGAACATAGGTACATTATTTACGAACCCAAGAGTTTAATTTTAATTTTCGTTCTGAATTAGGAGAAATTTCTTTTCCTATACTTTAGTGGGGAAAATAGTTTATTTTTAATTTTTATTGGTACCAAACTAGGTTTGTTTTTTTCAGCCAAAACAAATAGAAAATAGAATTTAATTTCCCAGCCCTTTTCCTTCAGCCTTTTCCTTTAAAAACAATTTAAATTCACTCTTAATTTTGAATTTCCTCAATTAATCAGTCTTAGTTTTCCAGCTTTTCCTTTCATTCCCTTTTTATCACCATTGTAATGCATCATGATGAGTCTTCATTCTTCTAAGAACTGTACGTAATTTCCATTCTTTAATACAAGTGCTACTCCTTTAGCTGCCTTAAGTGATAGAGGTTTTTGAAGCAACCAGCCCATGTAGTCATTAATAGTGTTAAAAGGGCTGTATTTTTCTTTACATGTTAGCCTGCCTCCACAGTGTCCCAAGCCCATGGCATTCCACACAGCAGGCACTAAACCTGGATATTTTCTCATTAGTTGAATGCTACCCTCTTCATCTTTGCCCTTCATTTATTTAAAGTATTATTTGCAGTAGAGTATTTGGATCCATCTCATACCTTATTTTCTTCCTTTCCCTCCCACCCCTCTTTGTCCTCTCTTATTCTTTTTCTACTTCTGCATGGTTATGCTCCATGCCTCAGCTTCTGCATGTAGTTTCCACTTAGCACATAGAGAAAGTGTCTTGTCGGTGTCATGCTGCATCTGCCTTTCACTGGTTTCTAAGCAACAGCAGCATGGGTTTGATGTCCTGTGGGAAAATGTCCCACATGAGAACTTGTTATGTATATGTAATGAAGGGGCTTTCCTTTGTTGAGTTGAAACTCCTGAGACTCCTTCAAATATTATCAGAGCTGGTTTGATAAAAAGGTAAATGATGCTATAAACATAGAGTTAGTTATCATTGGATTTGGCACCACTTCCCACAAAATGTCAAACATAAAGAAATTTTATTCCATTCTTGGTCTTTTTCATTGGAAATAGCATTCTAAATTGTAGTGGTAAATTATTTCCCTGAATCCCAGTGGTAGCTGACATACAATGGCAGCTTTCCAACGTATGCTTGCTTATCCATTTTACAGGTGTAGCAATGATGCAAATAGTCAGCTGCCCGTATGTAAAGACAGTCGCTACCACCAAGACCGGTAATTTTTAAAACCATCTTAGTTTGTTTTGTCTGTAAGTTGGCATGGTAGTGAATGTTGTTGTTTATCCTTTTATTTATTTATTTTTGCCCAAGTGAGTGGATTTTTTTATATTTTTCTTTTTAATGAGCAGTATAAATGCAGTTGTCATATTTGGCCAACACTTAATTTTCCCAATTGCCTGTAGTATTAGCTTCTTTGGTTCACAAAAGCAAATAAGGTCAGATCACTTTATATCTTAATTTTTGTAATAAGTGTAAACAACTTCATTCTCATATTCATAACATTTAATTTTATTTTTTGATGTGTTTTTAAGTTAAATATAAAAAAATCATTTTCATGTGTAAAGTGATGTGATTATGCTTGCATGCTAGTGAATATATATGTGTGAATATTTGTGTATAGTATAAATTTACATTTTAAAGTTATTGAAGATAACTACCTGAAACTTAAATTCTAGTATAGGATTTGAAGGTTTTTTTCAATTTTGTTTCACGTATCCTTAGTTATTTATATAGTATCAGCTTGTGTAGCTGTCTTGTAAAAAATATAAATCTTGGCCTATCTTTTAAAAAAAAACAGAAGAAACTTTGCTTTCTTTTAGGAAAAGGCTAAACTGACTGACAGAATTTACAGGGATCTCTGACTTAATCACTTAGTATATTAAAGTAGATTTGATAATAACTCAGTCATTTAGTTTAAAACTGAGAATTTTATTCATAAGCTTTTAGTAGGTACCTTAAAACTAGAAAATAATTTTGCCTCAGGAAATATGCTTGTTGCCTTGATTTCATTAGAATTTGAGAACTTCTTTATAAAAATACTTCTAATAAATAGAGAATGTACCAGGATTTTTATAATTTATGAAGACTTATTAAGACTTCATCATAGGTGTGGCCCAAATTTCTGACTGCTCTTAAGGTACTTCTTGGGTTGAATTTCTGAATCTAATTGAGTTTAGGTGTTAGAACTAAACCAGAATATAGATTTAAGTAATTAAATCACATTTTTTATGATTTTTTTTTTCATTTTTCCAACTGGCTCATTCATTTATTAACATTTAATAGATTTAGCTTGTATGTTGAAGTTTTACTTTGTATTGCAATGTGATATTTGGATCTAACTTTTTGTTATTCTTCTTTTAGGTGTATTGCCAGGAATGGCCCCTCCTATCGTACCCATGATACATCCCCAGGTTGCTATTGCAGCTTCACCTGCTACCTTAGCTGGAGCAACAGCAGTTTCTGAGTGGACTGAATATAAAACAGCAGATGGGAAGACCTATTATTATAATAATAGAACATTAGAATCAACCTGGGAAAAACCCCAAGAACTGAAGGAAAAAGGTATAGCTTTAATGAGTTGGTGGGACATAATACAAACTATGATATTATAAATAGAATACTATTTGAAATTCTGAGTTAATTCCTTTTTAACACATTAGATGGATTTTCTAATTACATAATTGTTGGATTGTTTATATCTAGTAAATTGATAAATATGTATTTATTTAAAAAGCCAGTTCTTCTGCTTAATGTTTGTCCATCATTTTTCTGCCTGGAGAAATTAACTTATACATCCGTACAAATATATATATATATATATATTTGCTGTAGTCAGGAATTGCATAATTATTCTAGTATATAATTATTGTTATCCTTATTGAGATTGATAGCATTGATCGGGAAGGAATGTGTGTATTGTATGTGTTCTGAAGAAAAAAATTTAGGCCCTTGGAGTCTTAGATGAAGAAGACTCCTAATTTTCTATATCCCAAGACTCTGTTTCTGTTCCTGAGTATCTTAGTATCTTATCCTTTTCAGCAGAATGAATGATTGCTACAAGTGATAACATGAAGGCCCTGAAAGACTTTGTGTCCCTCTGAAATGAGTAGTTCTTTTCTAGTGACAATTTCCTCATTGGTATAGCAAGGTATTTGAAATTGAGCATTACATTAGATTCAAATTAATGATATTACAAGGAAGAACATTTTATCTTTGGGGTTAATAACTAGAAATGGAGTATCTTAACTGCTTAGCCTCTGAAAATCATTGAGTGATATTATCTTAACTTTTTAATAGAAAAATTAGAGGAGAAGATTAAAGAGCCAATTAAAGAACCTTCTGAAGAACCTCTGCCAATGGAGACGGAGGAGGAGGATCCTAAAGAAGAGCCAATAAAGGAGATAAAGGAGGTAAAGGGCCACAACTCGTTAATCTGGGAGCCAACATTGTCGGGTACAATTTACTTGTAACTGAAAAACTATTTGATATAATTTTTTAGATAATTGCTATACATCGGGTTTCTGAAATGTTAGGGTTCTCTGAGGTTTCTAATTCAGTTTTTCCTTTAAAAGTTTCATTAACTTACTTCTTATACTAAACTGAGGCCCCTAGAAAGAAAGGGCCTTGGACCAGCGCTTGGCCCTGATCTCCAGCTGCTTGACTTATAGACTGATGCACGTTAAAATGATAAATACAACTTCATATTTGGCGAATGTTTGTTATATTTTATCTTTTCTCTCCTGGAATGCTCTCTATACAGCAGTAAAAGAAAGCTGCTTTTCAGGGCCGGCCCAGTGGCGTAGCAGTTAAGTTTGCATGCTCCGCTTTGGCGGCCTGGGGTTCGCAGGTTCGGATCCTGGGCACAGACCAATGCACCGCTTGTCAAACCATGCTGTGGCGGTGTCCCCTACAAAGTAGAGAAAGATGGACAGGGGTGTTAGCCCAGGGCCAATCTTCCTCAGCGAAAAGAGGAGGATGGGCAATGGATGTTCGCTCAGGGCTAATCTTCCTCAAAAAAACAAAAAAGAAAAAAGAAATCTGCGTTTCAGAAGCTTCCTTTATTTAGTGAGGGACCAATGGTAGTCGTGTTTTATTAGTAAGGAAGTTAGCAGAAAAGAGAAACGACCTTAAATGAAGATGTCTTCTCTGATTTTCTATACTGTATTCCCCATTTCTGCTCCTAAGCAGATGGGTAGTGAGTCTGTAAGACAGGACCATCTGCTGCTGTTTGGGTCTGCTGTTGTGGCATTTGGCTCAGTCTAGGGGCCAAGAATTGAGAACTTTCTTAGAAATTCCTACTCATTCTCCCCTCCCTGTGCTAGCAACAGACCTTGTGTTGGTTGTACTTTGAGGTATTCGCAGTAATACTTGTATTTGTGGAATATTCAGGTATAATTTTGTGATATTAATTAAATGAGAGTAATATCATTTCCCACAGGAGCCCAAAGAAGAAGAGATGACCGAAGAAGAAAAGGCTGCCCAGAAGGCAAAGCCAGTAGCTACTACCCCTATTCCTGGTACTCCATGGTATGTACCTGGCTTAATTAATAAGTTGTTTTATTTACTTATTTTTTGCCATGCTTGGTTGTTACATGGTTTATCTTATAGAAGGAAAAAGTACTTTACTTTAAAAAAGTATATGTCACATGTATGTTTTTATCTACTGAATATTTTGGTTCTTATTCGTAGTGTTTTGGGTGTTCAAACCTAAAACTCAATTGCTACAGTGTCTTCCTCCCTTCATAGTAGTCTCCATTAATGTTTGTTGTTCATAATTATAGACTTGAATCGCTGTGAGATCCTGAATCTACTTCTTATTGTTTAAAATTTTTTAAAATTTTAAAAATATACTCACATATGTGATTATGTTTATAGAACTATGTTAAATTATGTCTTTTTATCTAAATGCTGAATAGTCTACTTTTTCTTTTCTTTTTGCTTCTCCCTTTTCTTCCTCTCCCCACATCAGTGCTTTCTCTCCTGTTCCAACTCATTTAATTCATATATGGTCCACACATTGTAATGAGTTGGCTTGTTTCTTAAGTCTTGTAATCTATAGGTTCCCTTCCAACTTGTTTTCCTTCTTGTTTTAGTTACTGAAAAAATAAATGTTTTTTTTATAGAGACCCACAGTCTGGATTTTATTATTGCATCCCCATGGTATTGTTTAATAGAGTACTCCATTCCTGAATTTCCTACAAACTAGCAAACAGATACAGAGATGTGATCAGATTCGGGTTTGATCTTTCTGGCAAGACTAGTACATAAGTGATGTACCTTTCCCTCAGGATGCATCTAGTTGTCTCTTTTTTTGTGATGTTAGCAGCCATTGCTGATTATTATTGCCTAGATGAGTGGTTTTCAGCTAGGAGTAATTTTGACAAGATTTTTGGTTGTCATAACTTGGAAGGTGTTAATAGCATCTAGCATCTAGTGGGTAGAGGCCAAGGATGCTCCTATATATCCTACCATGCACGGGGCAGCTCCCTACAAGAATTAATTATTTGGCCCAAAATGTCAGTAGTGATGAGGTTGCAAAACCTGGCCTAGATCCGTTAAATCATTAAGAATTGGAAGTGGCGGTAATGTATTTCTATCATTTCTTTCCCAGTTATTAACTGGGATACTTAGAGGTGCTTCCCTTACCAACTTTGGTTATTTAGAGATATACATTGTATAGCAAAGAAAGGATTTACTGGTTTTCAGAATGATGAGTTGGTTTGAGTATTACAAATTCACAGATTTAACTGTATTTTGTATGTTCTTATTCCATCGTAATTATTATCCTTAGTGATGTTCAGTTGTTTCATCTTTGGCGAGGTGAAGCCTCTTAAGGTTGACTCCTGAGGTTTTTTTTGTTACAGCTCTATCTTCGATACCTTTGTTGCTTTCTGCTCCGCCAAGATGTTCCTAGCTTATGTCATGTATGTCCTGTCTCAGACCTAGATTCAGCCATTTTTCCAAGAAGCCCTGTTTTCTTTTTGTGGGAAGTGGCATTTATAGGCCACAGTGTAGGGTCTAGGGATAGTTGTTACTACTGAATTAGTCATTATTTTTATACCTCTTTGGTAGACACAGATGGAAGATAACATGTTTAAAGATACATCATGAGTTCACATCATTACTTGCAATTCAAGTCTACTACAAGATTTTTACTGAACCTCATCATCTAACTTAATTCAGTATCTCCTTTCCTGCTGAAAATCATGTTTCTGAGTGATAGCAACATAATTATTTGCTTTTCTCACAAGTCACGGAATAACAATACAAGCGCTATCTATCACTAACAATGTGGTTACTGAAGAGAGTTTAAGCTTTTTTTCTTTTCATTTATTTTTATGTTTAGAGTCTATCACTCCAGGGATGGGGATGTATAGTTAAGTTACTGTGTTGTAAAGGCATTTGGAATAGTTATTTTCTATGTAGTTATTCCACTAACTTGATACATAGGCTCTTTTTTTAAAAAATAATTATGCAAAATACTTATCTGCTTCCAAAATCAAAGTTATGAAAACAATCTGTATTCAAAGAATGTATTCGTAGGTTGTTTCTCTGTTTGAGTATTTTATATGAAAAGCTGTTAACCAACTCTGAACCCCACGAGTCTGGACCTCCGTGGGCTTCGTCAATTTTCAGACTTAGATCTGTTCTCAAATTAGTGAAATTTTCTTTTGGAATTTATTTAATTATTGCTTCTCTTCATCTTTTTTTTTTTCCTTTTCTGAAACATTTCTCATTGGCGTGTCAAGTCTCTTCTATTTATTATCCTCTAAACCTCTTACTTTTTCCCTTATGATTTATATCTATAGTTTTTGTGCTCTACTTTGAGTTATTTTCTCATTGATCTGGTAGGCTGTTATTAGAAAAGAATATGTGAATGCATTAAAAAAGCATACAATATGGAAGAATTATATGAAGTAAAAAATTGTGGAATTCCATCTTCACCAAGCCTCCTCATTAATAAAAGTTTGGTACATATGCCTTGTGAACCTTTTCCTGTATTGTGCTTTATGTACGTATGTGTAGAGGGGTGTGTGTGTGGTATACATGTACATTATAGTGTCTTAAAAAAAGAATATTACTCAGTAGTGTTTTTTTCTAAATATGTCTCATAAATTTTGCAATTTTAATATCTCTAAATCTACTTGTCATAGCATAGTTTCTGTTGCGTGAAAATGCATAATTTTCCTACAAATGAATGATTAGGTTCATCTGGTTTTTGTGGATTTTTTGCCCCTGGCATTACGAAAGTTGCTGTTGAGGACATCGTTACACATATTTCTTTGTGAACACATGCAAGTATTTCTGTTCGCCTGATTCCTAGAAATGAAATTGCTGAATCAAGTGGTATAGCTATTTAAAATTTTAATGGATATTACTAAGTAGAACTCAGAAAGGATATTTTTTTGTTGGAGAGAGGAGGGGCTATACCAGTTACTTTTCCCAACAACAGCCTGAGAGTACCAGTTTTCCCTCACTCCGACCAGTATAGGGATATTCTTTTTAAATCTTTGGTAACGTGATAAGAAAAGGAATCTTGGGGGCCAGCCCAGTGGCATAGTGGTTATATTCGTGCACTCCACTTCGGTGGCCTCGGGTTCACGGGTCCGGATCCCAGGTGTGGACCTACACACTGCTCTTCACGCCATGCCGTGGCGGCATCCCATATACAAAATAGAGGAAGATTGGCACAGATGATAGCTCAGGGACAATCTTCCTCAAGCAAAAAGAGGAAGATTGTCAACAGGCGTTAGCTCAAGGACAATCTTCCTCACCAAAAAATAAAAATAAAAAATAAAACGTAAAAAAAAAGAAGAAAAGGAATCTTACTATATGTTTCCAGAACGCTGGTGTAAATGAACCTATTTTATGTTTATTGGCTGTGGATTACCTCTTCATAGTTTTCACATATCTTCTTATCGACTTGTCTTTTTCTTAATATGTGAGAGCTTTTTATGTATACTGTTGTTAACCGTTTGACCTTTACCTGTATTAAAATTTCTCCCTATCTCTTGATTTTTGTTTTAATATCTGTCATATATAAATTTTATATTTTGATGAGGTCAGATTTATTGATCTTTTTATTTAAACTTCTAGGTTCTGTGTCTTTCTTAGGAAGCATCTCCATCCACCCACCACCCCCCAAAATGCAACTGTATGTTCCTAGTGCTTTTACGGTCCATCTGAATACATGAAAGATAACCACTTGTCCAAATTATCTTCCAAGTTCTATCAATGAAGGAGTGTATTATCAGTGTCACTTTAATTCCCTAATTCGTTATTTTCCATTTCTTATAAAACAGGTAAGTGCTAACTTTAAGCTAAACAAATTGTTCAGCTAAGCACGGTATGCCACTTCATTTGGATAATGAAATTTTTATTAGTCTATTTCTTGATATCTTCAAATGTTGCTCTTCAAATTACTGTTTCTTTAGAGATAAGTTAAGCTAAATGTAAAACATGAAGTTTCATGTTTCCCTTACCTATGTTGGGATTTTTTTTCTGGTATTTTACAGCATTAGTTTGCCTTTTTTTTTTCAATTAGTAAAGAGAGGTCAAAATTAGAAGCATTTTGTATTCTCTAGGATCAGTGAACTTTAGTTTCTGGTTCTAAGAGAGTTTTTAATGTTTTGACAAAAGTTTTTCAAGGTCATGGGCCAACTGTCATTTTTTTCATTGCTCACTAAGATTGCATCACACAGATTTAGCTTGCAGTTATTTTCACAGTCTCGTGCAAAGTGAGGGGCCGCCCGTATTTGCCGTGCTTTATTTGTCTATAGTTTTTGTTGGGTTTTAACTTATGAGAAATTTATCTTTGAACTTTTAGTCGCTTTTCTATTTACCAAAAGTGGCACAGGGCCTTTATTTTATTTATTTATTTACTTAGCTGCTTTGTTTCTATATAGGTTTTTTTTTTTTGTTTTTACTTGCAATATTTTATTATGAAAAAATTAAAACATAAAGAAACATTAATACAATGTTTCTAGAACAGTGAACATAATATATTGACCACCTAGATTCTGCAGTTAACATTTTATCATATTTGCTTTATCACTTATCTATCCATCCCTTAATGCATCTGCCAATCAGTCTTATTTTTTTGATGCATTAAAAGTTGCAGATATCAGTACACTTCACCCCAAGCACTTTATCATGCATATTTTTAGCACAGGGCGGTTTCCTGACATGAGAATTCTTTGTCCATATTTTTACTGTTAATTTTGAAATGTCCCGACAGCTTCTCACTCCACATTTACCACTAACACCATTGGAGCTATGTTAGCACACTGAAGCACGCTGAAGCCAACATGAGTTAATAGAATAGCATCTCCATCTTAAAGTAGTTACTGCTGTTAATAAAGATCAAACAGTGTTTTAGAAACTGGCATAGAAAATTTAGGCTTAGATTTTTCCCCCCAATAAAGTTAAACATCTAACAAGATGGCTTAAGTGTCTCAGGATGGTTCTAATGGAAATTCTTGAGGAGAATTCTACATTGAATAGTTGGATGAAAATGATAACACTTGTGTCCCCCATCCCTGCTTTTAACATTAATTGTAAAGCGAGGTCGAAACTAAAAGCATTTTGTATTCCCTAGGATCAGTAAGCCTTAGTTTTTGGTTGGATTCCATGACAAAAAAAGTATCTAGTCCATTTCCACAAAAGATTTTGGTTTGGTAGTACATTATACATTTTCTCTTTATTTTTTATTTGTATTATTGGGGTACAATTGAAGTACAGTAAGCTGCATATATTTCAAGTTCATTACCGCAATCAAGGTAAACATTTCCAGTAGCCCCAGAAGTTTCCTTGTGTTTCTTTCTAGTCCACATCTCCCTCTATCTCCATCCCTAAGCATCCCTCTGCTTTCTATTATTATAGATTACTTTGCATTTTCTAGAATTTTTATATCAAGAATCATATATACTTTTTTTGTCTAGCTTCTTTTTAAAAATAAAGATAATTCACATACCATACAATTCACCAATTTAAAGAATACAACTTAATTGTTTTTAATATATCCATAGAGTTATCCATCCATTACCATAATCAATTTTAGAACATTTTCATTACCCCAGAAAGAAACCCCATGTTCGTTGACAGTCACTCCCTATTTGCTGTCACCTCCCTCAGCCATAGGCAACCACTAGTCTACTTTCTGTCTAGATTTACTTATTCTGAACATTTCATATAAATGGAATCATATGATATGTGGCCTTTTATGACTGGCTCGGTAATTTCTTTCACTTAGCAATAATGATTTTGAGATTCGTTAGTTTGTTCCTTTTTATTGCTGAGTAGCATGCCTTTGTTTGAATATGCCACAATTTGTTTATACATTCACCTGTTGATGCGCTTCTGAGTTGTTTCCAGTTTTCTGGTATTCTGCTCCTAGATATTTGCCCATTTGTAATAGCCAAAAACTGGAAACAGTTCAGTAAATTGCAAATGAAATGGCTGTGAACATTATCGTATAAGTTTTTGCGTAGACATGTTTTTGTTTCTCTTGGGTAAATAACTAGGAGTGGAATGGCTGGATTATTTGGCATATGTGCTTAACTTCCTAAGAAACTGCCCAGTTGCCTTCCAAAGCAGTCCTACCATTTTGAAATTCCCATCAGCAATGTATGAGAGTTCTAGTTGCTCACCATCCTCTATAACATTTGACATGCTCGGTTTTTGAACATTTTAGCCGTTCGAATGGGTGTGGTTTTAATTTACATTTCCCTGATTACTAATGACATTGAACGTCTTTTCACATGCTTATTTGCCATTCATATGTTGTTTGTAAAGTATATGTTCATATCTTTTGCCTACTTTTTATTGGGTTGTTTTTCATATTATTGAAGTGTAAGAGTTCTTATATGTTCTTGATGTGAAAGTCCTTTGTCTGATTTATTTTTGTGAATATTCCCCTAGTAGTCTGTGGATTACCTTTTCATTTTTTTAATAATATCTTCCAAAGAGCAAAAGTTTTTAATTTCAGGTTCAATTTGTCAATTTTTTTCTTTGTGGTTTGTGCTTTTTTGTGTGTTAAGAAACCTTTCCCAACCCCAGGATTACAAAGATTTCCTCCATGTTTTCTTCTAGAAGTTTTATGGCTTTAGAGTTTACATTTAGGTCTGGAATAGTTTTGTGTTAATTTTTGTGGATGGTGTGAAGTAAGGGTCCATGTTCATTTGTTTCCTATATGGGTAGTGGATCAGCACCATTTGTTGAGAAGACTTTCCTTGTTCCGTTGAATTGCATTAGTACCTTTGTCAAAAATTACTTGTTTGAGTCTATTTCTGGACTCTCTGTTTTGTTGCAATTGATTTATATGTTGGTTTGCCAATACTGAATTGTCTTGATTACTGAAACTCAAGTTTTGAAATCAGGTAGGGTCAATTTTTTTAAAAAAAACATTAACTTGGTTTATCTGTATTCTTTGCATTTCCATGTAAATTGTGGAATCAGCCTGTCACTTTCTATCAAAGAAAAAAAGCCTGCTGGAATTTTGATTGAGACTGCATTGAATCTATAGATAAATTGGGGAGATTTCACATCTTAACAAGATTGAGTCTTCCAATCCATGAACATCATTTATCTTTCGATTTATTTAGGCCTTTAATTTCTCTCAGCAGTGTTCAGTGCAGTGTTTTAGACATATTTTGCTAGATTTAGTCCTAGGTATTATGTTTTTTGGTCCTACTGCAAATTAGATTTTTTTTAAATTTCATTTTCCAGTTGATTGCTGTTAGTATATAGGAATACAGTTGATTTTTGTATATTTACTTTGTAGCCTAGAGCCTTGCTAAATTCATTTATTATAGTAGTTTTGTAGATTCTCTGGGATTTTCTGTGTAGATAATCATATCTTCTGCACTTAGGAGCATTTTATCTCTTATTCTCTGATTTTTAATGCTTTTTATTTTTCTCTCCTTATTGCTAGGACTGTCAGTACATTGCTAAATAGAAGAGGTGAAAGTGGGCATCCTCGCCATGTTCCTGATATCAGGAGGAGACAGTTCAGTCTTTTACCGTCAGATATAATTAATATGAGCTATAGGTTTTTCATAGATACCCTCAAATAGTTTGAAGACGTTCCCTACTATTCTATGTTTGTTAGTGTTTTTATCATAAATCTGCATCTTTTGAAATGAGTTAGTTTTACTTCTTCATTCTTTTAATAGGGTGAATTACATTGATTTTTGAATGTTAAACTAGCTTTGCATTTCTAAAATAAACCTTGTCATGATGATTAACCTTTTTTATATATTGTTGGATTTGATTTGATTTGCTAATGTTTTATTAAGGATTTTTACATCTATATTCATATGGGATATTGAATAGTAATTTTGTACTGTTTTTGTTAGGTTTTGGTATTGGGGTTATGCTGGTTTTATAAAATTAGCTGGGTGGTGATTGGTGAATTCTACTCCTCTATTTACTAAAAAAGTTTGAAAGATGATGTTACTTTTTCCTCACGGTTTTATAAAATTAACAAATAAAACCATCTAGGACTAGAGTTTTCTTTTGGGGAAGGTTTTTGATAACATATTAAACTTCTTTAATAGCTATAGGACTGTTCAGATTTTTTGTTTCTTCTGTCAGTTTTGGTAAGTTGTATTTTTCAAGAAATTTGCTTATTTTGTCTAAGTTGTTGAATTTGTTCATATTATTCTCTTAATGTCCTTTAAATGTCTGTATGATCTGTGCTGATAACCCCTTTTTTCTTTCCACGTAGTGGTGATGTGTTCTCTTTTCTTGATCAGTCTAGCTAGAAGTTTGCCAATTTTGTTCGTCTTTTCAAAAAACCAGCTTTGGGCTGGTTGTCTTTTTTTTTTTTTGCTGAGGAAGATTCACCCTGAGCTAACATCAGTTGCCAGTCTTCTTCTTTGTGCTTGAGGGAGATTTCCCCTGAGCTAACATCTGTGCCAGGCTTCTTCTATTTTGTATTTAGGTTGCCACCTCAGCATGGCCGCCGATGAGTGGTGTAGGTCCACGCCCAGGAACCAAACCTGGGCCGCCAAAGTGAGGCATGCCAAACTTGACCACGGGCCACGGGGCCGGCTCCCCTATCTTTTTTTTTTTTTCTTTTTTAATTGATTTCTACTCTCATCTTTATTATTTCTTTCCTTCTGCTTACTTTGGGTTTACTTTACACTTCTTTTTCTTGTTTCTTCTGATTGACTCTTAGGTCATTAGTATTAGTTGTTTCTCCTTTTCTAATATAAGCATTTAAAGCCATAGTTTCCTTTTAAGCACTGCTTTAGCAGCATCCTACAAGTTTTGATGTGTTGTGTTTTCATTGCCATTCAGTTTGTATTGTTTTAAAATTTATTTTCTGGTTTTGTCTTTGATTCATGAATTATTTAGAAATCCGTCCTTTCATTTCCAGAATTTGGGGTTTTTCTAGATATCTTACTGTTACTGATTTAATTGCCCTGTGGTCAGAGAATGCACTTTTCTTTGATTTTGGTACTTTGAAATTCATTAAGACTTTTTTTTTTGTTCAGCATATGATCTATCTCAGTACTGTTTGTTTTTGGGTCTGGTTGGTCTATCAATTGCTGAGAAAGAGTGGCATGGATCTACTATAATTGTGGAATTGCCTATTTCTCTCTTTAATTTGGTCCATTCTTCATCTGTTTCAAGGCTCTGTTAATAGACTTATGCATTTTACAATTGTTACTTGTTGCTGATTGTCTTTTTTATCATTGTGAAATGACTCTATCTCTCATAATATGCTTTGTTTCAAAGTCTGTTTCATCTGTTATTAAAATAGCCATTCCTGTTTTTATGCTAATTGCATGGTATATCTTTTTCCATCCATTTACCTTTCTCAACCTTTCTCTGACTTTATATTTGAAATTTGTCTCTTAAGACAGCTTATAGTAGTGTCTTGCGTTTTTATCCACTCTGTCTTCTTGCTTTTTAATTGAAGTGTTTAGACTATTAACATTAATGTAATTTTTCATATGATTGGATTTAGATCTATTTTTTCTGTTTGTCTTCTCTGTTTTTTGTTACTCAGTTCCTCCTTTACTACCTTCAGTTGAATTATTTGAATATTTTTTAGCATTCCGTTTAATAATTTATTGGTTGGCTTTCTGGTTATATCTCTGCATTATTTTTGAGTTGTTCTGAGTCCCATTTGCAACAACATACCTAACCATCATAGTCTACTTAGAGTTATTATTGTACCACTTCACATAAAATATGGAAACCTTGCCACCATATAGGTTCTTTTTTAACCCCATACCCACTTACTTTTTTGTTTTGTTTTTGTTTTTGTTTTGTATTTTTTTTTTATTGATGTTTTAATGGTTTCTAACATTGTGAAATTTTGGGTTGTACATTTTTGTTTGTCCATCACCACATATATGACTCCCTTCACCCCTTGTGCCCCCCCACCCCCACTGCCCTGGTAACCACAGTCCAGTTTTCTCTGTCCATGTGTTGGTTTATATTCCACATATGAGTGAGATCATACAGTGTTTGTCTTTCTCTTTCTGGCTTATTTCACTTAACATAATACGCTCCAGGCCCATCCATGTTGTTGCAAATGGGACGATTTTGTCTTTTTTTATGGCTGAGTAGTATTCCATTGTATATATATACCACATTTTCTTAATCCAATCGTCAGTCGAGGGACACTTAGGTTGCTTCCACTTCTTGGCTATGGTGAATAATGCTGCAATGAACATAGGGGTGCATAAGCCTCTTTGGATTGTTGGTTTCAGGTGCGTTGGATAGATTCCCAGTAGTGGGATGGCTGGATCATAGGGCATCTCTATTTTTAATTCTTTGAGGAATCTCCATACCGTTTTCCATAGAGGCTGCACCAATTTGCATTCCCACCAGCTGTGCATACCCACTTACTTTTATGTTATAGTTGTCACATGCATTACTTCTGTATACATTGAAAACCCCACTGGGCAATGTTATAATTTTTCATATGTATTTTCAAGAACTTAAGAGTAAAAAAATACCTATGATATTTACCATTTGTTTTTTCCCTTCATTCCTAAAGATCCAGGTTTTCCTTTAGTATCATTTCCTTTCAGCCTGAAAAACTTTGTTATAGAGCAAGTCTGCTGGAGATGAAATCTCTTAGTTTTCCTTCATCTGAGAATATCTTTTTTGCCCTTGTTTCTGAAGGATATTTTCACTGTATATAGAGTTCTGGGTTGGCAGTTCTTTTTTCCAGAGCTTTAAGGATATTGTTTTACTGTATTCTTGCCTCTGTGGTTTCTGGCAAGAAATCCATGATCATTGGGCTTGCTCCCCTGTTTGTATTGTATTTTTTTCTTAGCTGCTATCATGGATTTTTCTTTGCTTTGGATTTTCACCTGTTTGATTATGTTGTGTCTAAGCATGGTTTTCTTGAAGTTTATCCTGTTTGAGGTTCACTGAGCTTTATTATTTATGTCTTTTACCAAATTTGGAGGTGCTTTTTGGCCATTATGTCTTCAAACTTTTTTCTGCCCCCAATATCCTTTTCTCCTTCTGGGATCCCAATGACATGTATGTTAGGCATTTTGATATAGTCCCATAGGTTCCTGAGACTCTATTCATTCTCTTTTTTATGCCCTCTGTTCTTCAGATGGGATAATTATTGATCTGTCTTCTAATTCACTGATCATTTCCTCTGTCATCTCCATTCTGCTCTTAAGCCAATCCAGAAAAATTTAATCTCAGTTGTATTTTTCATATCTAAAATTTCTGGGTATTTTTGGTTTCTTACAGTTTCTATTTCTCTGCTCAGAGAGAGAGATAGAGCTTCTATCTTTTCTTTCATTTCAGATGTTTTTCTGTATTTCATGAAGCCTCATTATAATTGCTGCTTTTTAAGTCTTTGATTATTTCAATAATAGAGGCTTTGTCTGATAATTTCAACATCTAGGTCACCTTGGGCTTGGCAGCTGTTGATTAACTTTTGATTATCTGGCTACAAAGACCTGATTTCTTTTGGAGTTTTAGCTGCCTGTGCTACTGCCACTCGAGCCACTGTGCCACCCTCAGGGCAGAGGTTTAAGGAAGCAAAATGGGAAATTGACACCCTTGCAGTTGCTTCTCTAAATTTTGACTCTCCTCCATACTTCTATTTTTTTTTAATTTACAGAGTCCTTGTGTGTTTGTGTTTTCTATTTTGTCTGAATTTCTATTTGTAATTAACAGGAAAAGTGGGCTGTATGGGCTACAGTGCCATAGCACAATTGGTCCTTCCCTTAATGTTTTATACCAAATATAATCAGATATTAAAGGCTTCATAGAAGGTTGCATTTGAGTAAGTAATTCTGGTTTCGTAGGGAATATTAAGAAGTGTTATGTAATAGATTGGGTGCTATGGTCTGCTCTTTAGCTTTAGAACTGCTTAGTTGCATTATTATTTGTTGCCATTAAACTTGTCTGTTGTAATAGGTTAAAATGTAGGACTCTCAGATTGAGTGTGCCAAACTAAGTTCCTGAGCATTCTAAACCTTGATCACGAATTGCTTTGCTTTTCCTGTTTTTATCAATTAATACGTTAAGCTGCTGTTTTAACCTGAGCCAGTCAGCTCTTTTGTGTTCTAAAAATCATGTTTGGTTTATGGACATGTGCTTCCCCACCATCACCACCTCCCCTCTGACAAGATGACAGTAAAAGACTTAGTTATGTTCCATAACACAAGAAAATGATATTTGAATCAATTCTTAGGTGTGTTGTTTGGACTGGTGATGAGCGGGTCTTCTTTTATAATCCTACCACTCGTCTTTCTATGTGGGACCGACCTGATGATCTTATTGGAAGGGCGGATGTTGACAAAATTATTCAGGAGCCCCCTCATAAAAAAGGAATGGAAGAAGTGAAGAAACTAAGTAAGTTTTAAATTAGGAATTTATCCTTCAATTTTAACATTCTTTTAATATTTTGACAGAAAATGTGAGGCCATTGAGAAAAACTTTCTATTTTCAAGGAATATAGGAAATTTGAGAAATGGAAAATAAACTAATATGCTAATTTGAGTTCAGTAATAGGGATAGAAAAAATAGAGAATTTGGATAAAAATATTTTTTGTAAAATATATATGTATTTTTTTTAACTTATTGTCAAGATTTCAGTTGTATATATTGGTACTACTGATAGTCACCTTTTGTGGCTAGTCATATATTTTTTGAAATAATCAAAACCGTGCAGAGTTTTTAAAAATATTTTAGTGTTTACTAAAATTTTGTAAAATACAAAATTTTGCAAAAATACAAAAGCTTAGTGTTTTAAACTAGATGAAATTTAGGGAGGGTAAGCCTTATTCCTGAGAATATGGAGACACTTAAAGCTTATTAAGAGATTATCTTTTAATGTTCAGACAGCATTCCAGTATATATAATGAAGACAAATATTTGTACGTAATTTTTATTGCATATTTTTTAGTGTAATTTGCCCTTGTATTGATATGATTGTATTTTTATAGAATCTTCCCTTGTAGTATAGAAGCATGATAGATAAATCATTTAGTACTTCAGATGAAACAAATCCTAATATGTGTCATTCATAGTAATTGAGAAATCTTCATGGATTGTATTTATGTGGTACTAACATTTTCTGCTTCCAAGTGATTTATAAATCAGTGAAACTTAGTCCCCCTGGTGCTAAAGATACCAGGCACCAGTTTTTCCCCTTCAGCAATATCTGTTTTATAGCTGTAATATCGATAATACTTTATAACCGTAGTATCGAATCATGCCAAAAAAGTATGTGATTTGCTTTTGTTTTTATGAATCTGTTTTCAAAGATTCAATCCATTTATTTGATAAATACATGCATCATAAAGAATCATTTCAAAATGAGTTGAAAATTTTATGTAAAGGGAGGATTAATAGAGGAGATATAGAATTATTATGCTTTGTTTAATATTCTATAAAGGAGTGAATGGTATGGGATGGATATTTTATATAAACAATACTTTTTTAAAAGAAAAGATTGTGTAATATATGCATGTAACCATTCATAATAATATTTGAAATGTTTTTGCCAGGGCACCCAACCCCAACGATGCTGTCCATCCAAAAGTGGCAATTCTCTATGAGTGCAAGTGAGTGAACTAACTGTAAATTGCAGCTTCTTTTTAATACTATTGAAGGGAGTGTTCTGGTAGTGGGTAGCAGGATTCATACCTAAATAATTCAGTAGTTGCTTGCTTATTTTTATTCTGACAAAGTTTAATTAAATTTCATCTTACAGTTAAAGAAGAACAAGAATTAATGGAAGAACTTAATGAAGATGAACCTGTTAAAGCCAAAAAACGGAAGTAAGTAATACCTACAGTTTATGTAATTCAGGTAGATTTTAGCTTTTAAAAGTTGATTAGGGTCACAGTTAGTTTGTGATTGGGACAGGTAATGTGTATGTTGTTAGGAGACAGGAGTCATGATTGCTTTCTTAGGCCTGATATTAAAAAACTTTGCTTACAGTCTAGAAATGGTGTTCCTTCTGTTACTAGATTTCTAAAAGATTTGGTTATTCAAATATGTCTTATAAAGCCAAATGACATTTTAGGAATTAGTTGATAAATTATTTTTGTACATTCATTAGGCCTGAATTTTATGAAAAATAAATTTCCTTCCTAATATATACCCCAACAGACACTATTGCAGAAATCTCATAAATATAGACAGAGACTTCTGTCTCTCTTTATATACTTGTCAGTTCCCTAGTCCTTGAGTCTGTGGTCTTACTTCTGGTGAAGAGGGAACCCAATGAGCTTAGAAAGTGCTCTGAGAGAGAGACTACTATAAGTGGAAGCATTAGCTTGGCCAGTGCTCTAGAGTTGGGTAAAATATAAATGTTACTAGTTATGGGAGGTGGAAGGGTGGGGTAGAGGGTGTTTGTGTGTGGGTGGGGGAGGAATGGGACCATTATTTAGCAGCAAAAAGGAAAGTTTGAAGACATTATTGGAGACTGGTTGATTATAGTCCTTATCTGAAAAGGACAGATTGAATGCAGCCAAATTATGGCAAAGAGAAATCAGTAAGACAACCCCTATCAAGGGTGGTTATTTTTTAAAAATTTCTTTATTGGCAACAACCTTAAAGAAATTAAGATATTAAAGAGAGTCATTCATAATCGGCCACAGTAACAAAGCTGTTTTCATTTTTGCAGTTGACTTTTTAGTTTTTGACCAAATGTATAAGTATTTTTATTTAGTTGTAATCAATTGATTTTGTGTTCTTTTTTTAAAAAATCTAGAATAAGACATTTGTTTTCTTAATTATTATAAATGACTGTATTCATTCTGTTTATGTACCATAATTTTGGATGTTCCTACAATGTTAAACTTTTAGGTTGTTTTTAATTGTTTGTTCTTATAGACAACTCTGTAAGGTTTTTAACTGCTTTTATCAGGAGAATGTCAAAGAAGTCCTTTATGTGGATTGCCCGAGCTTCTCTATTTAGGTACAAAGCTAAAAGCCTATTTTTCCTGGCTTAGTTTTTCTTTATTTCTTTTATTGAGATAGATAGTGATAGTTTGTATTGTGACATTTTCATTTACTATAATTCTATAAAGGTTATTTGTTTTCATTAGTTATATTTCTTGGATGTCTTTTAACTATTTATTTAAATAGTTCTTAAATTATTATAAGAGGATATATTGTTTGGCAAATTGCTTTTACCTGTTTGTTTTGTGCATATCTTAGGTCACAGACTATCTCGCTAAGTTCCTGCAGGTCACGGACTAAGCCTTCTATTTCTTTTGATTCATTCCCTAAGTTTTTAATTACCTCTCACTTACCATATTTGTGAGTTAGCCTTAGTTGCATTTAAATCTCCTGGGCTATCTTCACTTCCCTGTATAGCATGCTTCTGCATTTTCTTGATGTCCTATTTTCCTAATTCCCTTAAGTTTATGTAGGGAATGTGAACCAGTTTTATTTTTATACTTAGCAGATCATATTTAAGAAGGAAGATCTGCTCAGACACACGTGACTGTTACTGAATTACTTACTTTTTTTGATTATTCACATGAACTGGCCTTCTTCATAGTGCAGATGTTTGAGAGGTGACTCGATTTCATGTTTACAATCTCACTTGAGTACCATACAGCAACAGGGTTGCCCTTAGCCCTGAGGTGCATTTGTGGAGGAACAAGAAGTAGTTTAGTCATTGATGAACAGTTCTAATTCCACCTAACCACTCCTGGGCCTATGTTGCTCTCTGGGACCTGTCCTTCAACTTAAATCTCAACTTATCACCCAGAAAGTGAGTAAAAAAAATGTCAGGTAGGTAAGGTATATATCTCACATATCCACTTGGCCAAGTTTGCAGATATTTTAATTTTAGTTTCAAAATAAATATTTGCGATTACTAAGACTTATACCAATTTTTATTAGATTTTAAAAAATATTTTATGCATTTATTCTGTAATACATTTTGGAAAATACTGTTTTTCCTATATCATTTCAAGAACTAAAAATTACGTTCTGTACTGTTTGATTCTAACACACAAGAGTTTTACTGCAATGTTAGATAAGTTTTTTGTGTTTTTTTTTTTTTTAGTAAATTAGTTCATTTTGTGTATCAAATAGTATCAGGGAGAGATAGCACATTAAAAGTATATATTTTTTCTAACAAAGTAGCCATTGTAACATCATTAGAAGCTCATTGTAATATTATTATTATTATAGTGAAAGTTGCTTATCCCTTAGAGTTCATTTGAAACCCTCAATATAATTTGTTTTTGCCAAAAATATGCTGCTCAGTAGTGAGTCTTGAATATTCCATTGCTTGTAAGATTTTAGTAAGATTCCTTATTAATATTTTGTCAGTTGATGCCTCATATTTTATTTTTTATAGGAGAGACGATAATAAAGACATTGATTCAGAGAAAGAAGCTGCCATGGAAGCTGAAATTAAAGCTGCCCGAGAAAGGGCCATTGTCCCTCTGGAGGCCCGAATGAAGCAGTTCAAGGACATGCTGCTAGAGAGAGGGGTCAGAAAACAATCTTTGGGGGAGATATTTCTGTTTTGTATAAGTAATATAAATATGTCTTGCTAAAAGGTCAAATCTAAGGTTAGTGCTCATGTTGTGGGGGGGGGATAAGGGAAGCCTATCAAATTACTGTACTCTTTTTCAAACAGCCTTTTCCTTGGCTAATCATATCATATTTAACTAAATGCCATTTTACTATCCTTTTAAGTACAAATAACATTTAACATTTATTGGGTCATTAAATTTTGGTGAGTAATATAAGACGAGTATTAACATTACAGAATGGCGGACTACTTGGGATAGGTAAGGTTTATACGATTCTTCCTTTAATATTTTCAGAATGGCTTTTGGTTAAAGGAGAACTGGTACTTTATGATATTATTATTAATGAAACTTAATTGAGAAGAGATTTCAACCTTTTAGTTATATTCACAGATTCATTTGAATAAGTAAAATTGTTCAATTTTAAATCACAGCATTGTTCACAAGATTGGAGCAAGCATGGGAAATCAAAATGCAAATCTTCAAGGCTTTTTCTGATGTACTGGTTTTTAAAATGTCACACAGTAGTGGTTATTTTAATAAGTAATTAAGTGTGTGTTATTTCTATATAATATAGAAATGTTCAGAGCCAATTAGTGTGGAAATTTGCTATTGCTAGCCTCCCACTGCTTGTCATTTATTAGTGATGGAAACTTCACTATGGTTTTTATTATGTCTCCTTTTTAAGCAGATGTCCTGTAGATTTCAAGCAAAATTATATGACCTTTATGTTTTTAGAGCAAATTTAATTATGAGGCAATACATATTTTATTTTAAAGGTTTCTGCTTTTTCAACATGGGAGAAGGAGTTGCACAAGATAGTTTTTGATCCTCGGTACTTACTTCTCAATCCTAAAGAGAGGAAACAGGTAAAAGGAAAATCACATTATTTAAGAAATGTATGTCCTTTGCCAGCATAATTTTTAAATTGTCAGGAATAAATTACCATTCCTTTTTCCCCTAACACAGTACTTTAAAAACAGTTTCATATCTTAGAACATAGTCATCCTCTCTGTGGACATTTCTGCCTCAGAAATACTTGAATATTTTTGCCCTTATGGGCAGTCAGCTATTGCTGTATGCGCATTTTGTCCTTATGCCTCATATACACTGAGGTTATATCTAAGAAGGTTTCAAGATTCATTTCAAATGCATTTATTAATTTACTTTTTATTGGGCATATGATGCAAATTTGGAGTAGAAAAATAGCAAAATACAGATGAGTAAAAAGGAAAAAAACCCACCTATTGTCTGCCCAACAGATAGGACCATCATTGAACACCGGTTTATAGCCTTCCTGACCATTGTGTGCTAATCTATACTTATATATGTGTGTGTATTGTAGATGGACAACACTTGAAGACATATTTATGTCTCACACACACTACACACACAAAGTCCACATCTAAGTGGCATTTGTTAAAATGTCTTTTCATCATAAACTTAAGAGAAATGATGGACACTTCAGGGTCTGTGCTGAACTAGAATTGCCTTGTTACTGAGTTGCCATTTATTCTTATGATGATTCATTGACACATATCATCTCATGGTGATTGCTTCTTCCTCTAAAGCATTGCACACTTCCAACTTAGATAATTTCTGAATTACCTGGGTCACCCTGTCACTGATCTCTGTAAAATGGTGAGTATGTTGAACCACTTGCTATAGTCCTGTTGAGCTACGAGATTTCGTTTGGTAACAGTAGTGTCCATCTTCCATATTTATAATTTAATGGTTAGAATAATTCTCTACACAGTTTATGCCATTATGCATGTAGGTCTAAACATAGACTTTTCATAAAGAGAGGAAATTCACGGTGCCAGACATGTATTTTAGTGCTTGTAACAGAAAGGCATGACTTTTCAAATATATTTGCACCTGCATTTCAAGCATAGTAGTCTTTTTTTGTTTTTTTTAACAATTTGTGTTTGATGGTCTCATTCTCACCTGAGTTGATGGCCCTATCAACACCTGTAAGTTAGCCTTGATTCTTTACTTTTCCTCACTGCACATTTCAAGTCTATCAGCAAAATCTACCTCCAAAAACTTTTGTAAATCCAACCTCTCATTCACCATGTCCCGCACTAACACTCTAATTCAAGCCACCATGGTAAAATCTCATCATCTGTATAGCACCTAATTGATCTCCTTGCTTCCTTCCATTCTTGCTCCTGTGTAGTTATTTCTTTTCCCACACAGCAGCCAGATTAATTTTAAAGTTTAAGTGACATGGGCCGGCCCCGTGGCTTAGCGGTTAAGTGTGCGTGCTCCGCTGCTGGTGGCCCGGGTTCGGATCCCGGGCGCGCACGGACGCACCGCTTCTCCGGCCGTGCTGAGGCCACGTCCCACATATAGCAACTAGAAGGATGTGCAGCTATGACATACAACAATCTACTGGGGCTTTGGAGGGAAAAAATAAATAAATAAAATCTTAAGTTTAAGTGACAAATGAAGGCAGCGTTCCCTTGCTTAAAAACTGTGCAGTGCTTTCTGTTTCATTTGGGATAAAATTGAAACTCTTTTTCATGATTCTACATACACTCATTCCTACATACTTCTTGAAGCTCTTTGCTCACATTTATTCATTTTAGCCACAGTGGCCTTGATATGCCTTGGACAAACCAGGCACATTCTCGTACTTGCCATTCCCTTTGCCTGGAATGTTTTTCCCCCAGGTGTTTGCATAGCTGGCTCCATCATTTCATTCAGGTACTTTTAATCAACTTATCTCTTTTCCTTCTTTACTTTCTTCATAGCACTCATAGCTCTAATTATCTAAAATTATCTTGTTTATCATCTTTCTCCTCCTACCGCAGAAAATAAATTCTGTGAGGGCAGGAACTTAGTCTTGTGCATTGCTCTGTGTGTAGTTCCTGGAACAATGCTTAACCTAAACATCCCTGAAGAGTTACTTTAAAACTTTTATGACTTATTCTTCATGGCACTGAGTGTTATAGTTCCTGAATGAGTAAAATTACAAGTGCATATTGAAAACTAAAATTCTTTCCTAATTTTGGTGCCATTTGTGAGCTGATGGTGTTACCTTCTTAATAGAGAGGAGTTACATTTAAAAAGAGAAGAAGTATCAAGCATTATTCTATTTTAAATAAAAACTCTACTTAAAGGTTCTCATGCTTTTTGAGTAGACTTATTTTCTTAAAACTGGAGTGTAAGAAATGAGAGAAGGGAGAGGTTAACATTTGGGATTAATCTATATATATTTTCAGTACATGAAAGTATAAAACCAAGGAGAAACCAATTAAGTGGTAGGTTACATATTTGCACTTTGTAACTTCATATCTGAAATTTGTGCTTTGATTTTAAAAAACAATTTCATTGTCTTTTTTGGTTCTGTCCTTTTCTGGTTGTCTGTAGACTTATATATTTTTACATCGCTATAAAAGATGTATTTTATATAATCATAACCATAAATTTTAACTTACGATTTTCCTTATTTAATCTTGTTTTTGATAAAAGATCGCTTAAGGGGTCAGAAATGTTTTCATTTGTTTTGACAAATTTAAAAATGAATAACTTTTCAAAACAGCCAGACCATTTTCATGCAGGATGTTAGGCTCTGACGTAGAGAATAGTATGCTAACACTTTAAAAAAAAGTTGTCTGTTATCTTATTGCAAAAGTATTTTTATATAGTGTATATTATTCAGAGCTTTATAAGATTGACAGTGTTATATTACCAATATAATTACTCACGATTGTCAACTGTGCATCTAGGCCACTGTTTACCAAATCAGTATCAAATTATAAATTGAATTAAATTGATGTGAGAACAAATAATGGAGACCTATTGAAAAGGAAAAACTATTCCTCTACACACTGAATACTTGGACATCAAATGTTTAGGTTTTTTTCCCCACATCAACCAGTTTTCTCACACCAGCTGGGTGCCCTGCAGTTGCCTACAATTGCATTGAATTCTGACACTGTCTACCTGGAGTTAGCACCAGATCCCACAGATGAAGAGCTCAGTCCCACAAGACTTCCTCCACTTTAGATGCCATTCACAAGTAATAGGTCCCCAGGTTACCTACACTTCAGTTCAACTTGGCTACAAATCAGGGGTTTTCATGACCCCTTCCTCAGGTTTGATAATTTGCTGTAACGGCTCACAGAACTCAGGGAAACACTTAGGTTTACTGAGTTCATTATGTAATAAAGGGTACAGATGAACAGCAGATGCTGAGATAGAAAGGATGAGGTCTGGAAGGGTCCTGAGCCCAGGAGCTTCTGTCCCGTTGGAGTGAAGGTGTGCCAACCTCTTGGTGTCTGGATGTGTTTGCCAACTCAGAAGCTCTGTGAACCCCTTTGGTTAAGATTTTTCTGGGGGCACCATTACGTAGGCATGATTGATTAAATCATTGACCACTGGTGATTGGACTCAATCTCCAGCCCCTCTCCCTCCCTGGAAATTGGAGATGGGCTACAAGTTCCAACCTTCTGATCACATGGTTGGTTCCTCTGGCACCCAGTCCTCATCCTGTGGTTATCTAGAGGCTTTCCAAGAATCACCTCATTGACATAAACTTAGGTGTGCTTGAAAGGGGCTTGTTATGAATAACAAAAGCCCGTCCTTTTCACCTTTATCTATTTCAAGAACAGGAAAAAAACCAGATAGAACAAAAGATGCTCCTGTTGCTCTTATCACTTGGAAATTGCAAGAGTTTTAAGAGCTTTGGCCAGTAGCCTGGACAAAGACCAAAGATATATATTTTCTTACTATATCACAATATCACACACATACTTTTTGTAAACTTACATTTTGAAGAAAAATAGACATATAGAAAAATCTAAAAATCATAAGTGAAATTTCACAAAGTGAGCATACCGTATAATTGCCTAGATCAAGAAATGGAAACAGTTGGGTGAGCCCGGTGGCGTACTGGTTAAGTTAGCACGCTCTGCTTTGGCAGCCCAGGGTTCGCAGGTTCGAATTCCAGGCGCACACCGACACTCCCTCATCAAGCTAGGCTGTGGTGGCTTCCCACATACAAAATAGAGGAAGATGGGCACAGATCTTAGCTCAGAGCCAATCTTCCTCAGCAAAAAGAGGAAGATTGGCAATAGATGTTAGCTCAGGGCCAGTCTTCATCACCAAAAAAAAAAAAAGGAAACAGTTTTGCAAGATGACTGAGTGCTAGGGATCTGTACAGCACAGTGCCTATATAGTTAACAATACCATATCATGTACTAAAAATTTTGCTCAGAGGATAGATCTTATGTTAAGTGTTCTTATCATACACAAAATAACAAAAAGGGCAGGAGGAACCTTTTGAAGGTGGTAGATATGTTTATGGCATAGATTGTGGTGATGGTTTCACACATATATATTTATTTCCAAACTCATCAAGTTGTATACATAAAATATGTACAGTTTTTTGTATGTCAATTATACCTCAATAAAGTGGTTTAAAAAAAGAGAAAAAATGTGGGACCGGCCCTGTGGTGTAGCGGTTAAGTGCTCGTGCTCTATTGCTGGCGGCCCGGGTTTGGATCCCGGACGTGCACCAATGCACCGCTTGTCAGGCCATGGTGTGGCGGCGTCCCATATAAAGTGGAGGAAGACAGGCACAGATGTTAGCTCAGGGCCAGTCTTCCTCAGCAAAAAGAGGAGGATTGGCATGGATGTTAGCTCAGGGCTGATCTTCCTCACAAAAAGAAAAAAAGAGAGAAAAAACAAAATATTACCAGCACCCCAGAAGCCGCCTTGAAGGCTTAGACAATATAGTCCTTTAATATATATATTTTTATTATGCCTATAAAAGTAAACTTAACTAGGAATTGTGTTTAAAACATTAACTTTCATGGTATTTATTATAACATTTTGTGAGTTGATGTTATAAGAAAACAACTGCTTAAAATAGAGAACATAAAGCCAAGTGTATTGGGAAGCATGACACAAATAATTAGGAGAAATTGAAGCACAGCAGAACTTCTAATTTTCTATGAGGTGTTCTTCTGGGAGTGATTCCTGACCTTGGTGTGGGATACATTAAAGGAGGGGATGTGAAGTTTTCTCCAGCTTCTCAAAAAAAAAGTTAATATAAATTCACTTGGATTTTATTTATAATGTAATACTTTATACAAGTAAGAAAGTATATACTGGGGCCAGCCCCGTGGCTTGGCGGTTAAGTGCACGCACTCCGATGCTGGCGGCCCGGGTTCGGATCCCGGGCGTGCACCCATGCACTGCTTCTCCGGCCATGCTGAGGCCGCGTCCCACATACAGCAACTAGAAGGATGTGCAGCTATGACATACAACTATCTACTGGGGCTTTGGGGGGAAAAAAATAAATAAATAAAATTATAAAAAAAAAAAAAGAAAGTATATAATGAGAAAGGAGAAAGGGATTGGAAACAACTGCTTTCCCCCTTCCATCAGCATGCAGATAACTTTTCAATACCTTCTAAATATAGCATTACAGTAAACCATAAAACAACCTATATGCTTAGCAGCGGACTGGTCAGATGATTAAAGATATTTCGATACAGCCTTTAAAAATTGGTGGATATTATGGACTGACCTGGAAAGATGTTTAAGGTATTTTAAAGGAAACGTTTTTTGTTGTTGTTTTACTTTTTCCAAAGATGCGAATGTGCATATTTAAAGAGCCAAATAGTTCTATAAGATATGTTAAGAAAAATATTAGAGTGCTGCCCAGTGTTATCTTCCTGAAGATGTTTCTTCCAGAGCCTTCTGATTTGCTTCAGTTGGACTGATTCCCCTCTACACGTGATATACAGCTGTCATTTTTAGGATGACAGCTCTTTATCATCATCTTGGGGATTTCCTTCATCTCTCTGGGTTTTTTGGGGGGGCAGGAGGGGAGATTAACCTGTTCGCTACATCATAAGTCTTTTCTTTCTTGTTTTACTCCCTTTTGATGCATTCCATCCCTGTAATAGCTTCTTGAGAGAATACATATAGGAAATAAATTTTTGAGGCCTTATATATTTGAAAATGTGTTTATTGTCCCCTTATTTGGAATTGTTTGTCTGGCTAGGGAATTGGAAGTTGGAAATATTTTTGCTTCGGGATTTTGAAGGCATTGTTCTACTTCTAGTTTTCAGTGTTATTTTTTTTTTTTTTTTTTTTTTTTTTTTTTTTTTTTTGTTTTGTTTTTGTGAGTAGGACCAGCCCTGAGCTAACATCCAATGCCAATCCTCCTCTTTTTTGCTGAGGAAGACTGGCCCTGGGCTGACATCCATGCCCATCTTCCTCTACTTTATATGGGACGCCGCCACAGCATGGCCTAACAAGCGGTGCGTCGGTGCGCACCCGGGATCCGAACCGGCGAACCCCGGGCCGCCGCAGCGGAACGTGCGCACTTAACCGCCTGCGCCACCGGGCTGGCCCCCAGTGTTATTTTTGAAGCCATTCTGTTACCTGTTCCTTTGTGTGTGGACCTGTTTATTTTTCCTTCTCTGTAAACGTGGGATCTTCCTTAGTCTTTAGTGTTCTGAAATTTCTTATGTACTCTGGTGGAAAGGCCTATTATGTTGGGCACTCGATGGCCCTTTCAATATGGAAACTCATATCTCTCAGTTCTGGGAGATTTTCTTGCATTACTTTTTTTGATTTGCTTCCAACTGTTTTCTTTATTTTGTCATTCTGGGACAGAGAATTTACCCTTCTGGGCAGGTGCTCAAGATTTTCTTACCTTTCTCTTCTGTTTTCTACCTCTGTCTTTTTAAACTTTCTGGATGATTTTTCTCACCTTTATTCTGTAACCCTTCAATTATATTTTTCATTTCTTGTGTTATCTTTTAATTTCCAGGAGTTATTGTTTTGTTCTTTGAGTTTTTCTTGTTTTATGGTTTCAGTATCTTTTCTTAGTTCTATGAGATCATTTAGGATTTTCTTCTTTTACGTTTTCATTTTTCTTGCATAGTCTGTTTCCATTAAGTTTTTTTCTATTTTGGTATCTATTTTTAATGTTTTTCTTAGATGTCTTGTTGACCCTGACTGCTCATGATTAGGAATAAGGCACTAAAACACTGTTTGGGAGATCTTAGCATCTGGGTGGGCTCTCATGATTGTGGGCTTTATTTTAGAGCAGTGGTTCTCAACCAGGGGCAGTTTTGGTTGTCACAGCTGAGGGGGAGCTGCTGGCATCAGTAGCCAGGGATGCTGCTAAACATTATTTGGCCCAGAATGTCAAAAGTGCTGAGGTTGAAGCTATAGCATCCTGCTGTAGGATGACTTAGGCTGGTTTGTTGAGAATCCACTGCAGCAAATAATTTTTAGGCTGGTCAGATTCCTGATAAGGACTTATGGTCTCTTGCCTGGAGGGCACAGTTCTTGCTGCTTTGTTTCTGAGAGAACTGTGTCGTAGTATTTGGTGTGTAAATGTTTTCTTAATTCCCTGTGTTCTCAGTCTGGTATGCCTCATTCCTAATTCATGTTCCCGCCCGCAGTCCAGAGATATTGTTTTTCCTCAGAGCAGGGGTCAGTAAATTTTTAACATAAAGAGTCAGATAAATATTTGAGTCTTTGTCACAATTGTATAACTTTTGTTGTAGTGCAAGAGCACCCATAGGTATATATAAAGGAATAAGCATGACTGTTCAAAGAAAGCTTTATTTTGGGGGCCAGCCTTGTAGCTTAGCGGTTGTGTGTGCACACTCTGCTACTGGCGGCCCAGATTTGGATCCCGGGCGTGCACCGACGCACCACTTGTCCGGCCATGCTGAGGCAGCGTCACCACATACAGCAACTAGAAGGGTGTGCAACTATGACATACAACTATCTGCTGGGGCTTTGGAGAGAAAAGGGGGAAAAAAAAAAAGGAGGAGGATTGGCAATAGATGTTAGCTCAGGGCCAGTCTTCCTCAGGGGGAAAAAAAAAAAGGAGGATTGGCATGGATGTTAGCTCAGGGCTGATCTTCCTCACAAAAAAAAAAGCTTTATTTATGGACACTGAAATTTGATTTCATTTAGTTTTCATGTGTTGTGCAATTTCCTATTGTTTTTCTATCCAACTATTTAAAAATGTCAAAACTATTCTTGGCCTGTATAAAAACAGGCAGCAGGCTGGATTTGGCTAGCAGATCATGATTTTGCCAACCCTTGTTCTAGAGAATAACCACTTGCCTTTTACTCAGGTTCAAAAGTGGCGGTTTTAGTAAGTTGGCGAGGGGTGTCTAGTGATTGAACTGCGTCTTAAACAGCTGTATTGTAGCTGTACTCTACCCTCGCTTCCAGGTGTCTGGTGCTACCAATTCCTGAGCTGTTTGAGGATTCTCTAATAAAAATAATTGGTTCCTTTGTTTTCTTGACTGCTGGTTCAGGGTCAGCTTTCTCATGTCTGCCAGATCCTTTACTACTTGTCCATCTGCTTTTCTACTTCAGAGTGGCTGCTTCTCTTTTTCTCAGTTCCCTGTTCTTGTTGGTTTATGACTTAAAAAAAGAAAGTCTTCTCCTGTCGTTTTATTGGTGTTTGAAGAAGGCAGGAAATAAATGTGCATGTTCAGTTCGTCATCTTGACTATATATTATTAAGTGGGGAAAATATAGAATAGATGTAAAGCATGGTTATATTTTGGTGAAAATAAGTTTTAAAGAGAAGCTCAGAAATAAACTAGATGCCAATGCTGTTAATGTTTTTTTCTAGAAAAGATTTGGGAGGACTGTGATTTCTCTTAAACATTTCTAAATTGCTTGAAATTTTTTTAATAAATGTATATTCAATTTGTGATTAGGGAAAATAAAAATTAAAGGGGCTTTTAACTTTTTTCTATATAGGAAGGAAGCCTAAGCAGAGGGCTGTATGCGTGTGTATTACTGTCAGCTAAAGCTTTAGAAGCAGACTTGCTATAGATAATCTGCATATAATTGAGTTACCTATAATTAATATATTTTTCCCATTATAGTTTGGACAAGGATATTGACTTAGTATTTTTTTTATAAATTCCATAGTTTGGTAGTTAGATTATATGAAAGACTAACTTGTCAAATTGGTTTATTTTTGTGATAGGTATTTGATCAGTATGTAAAGACCAGGGCAGAGGAAGAACGCAGGGAAAAGAAAAACAAAATAATGCAAGCCAAGGAAGATTTCAAAAAAATGATGGAAGAAGCCAAATTTAATCCAAGGTATGTGGGTCTTTACTGTCAAATATCAAAATATGTATATATTTTCTCCTAAGATCAGTTAAAAAAATACATTGTGTGTGTGTGTGTGTGTGTGTGTGTACATTTGATTATCATTTCAAAATTTTCTAAGTGTCTAGATTGTGGTTTTGTCTGATGTTTTCAATTGATTATTAATATGTATTGAATATATGTAATGGCCTAGAGACAATGAGACATTTTAAACTTACATGCTTAGCATTATAATAACAATAATAGCATCAATTATTGGATGTTTTATGTGCACTTAGATATATGTATGAACTTACACTTATTAGATATACATATATGCACCTAAAGAGTGTGTGTGTGTATTATCTCATTCAGTTTTCAAAACAGTATGATTTAGGTACTCATATCATACCTATTTTACAGATAAGGAAAGTAAGATATAAGTAAATTGGATAACTTGCCCAAGGGAATGTGGGATTTCAGCTAGATTCCACTGTTACACAGAATAGTCCAGGCAGGGAGAATTACTTTCTCATTTATGGCTTAGTTGTGACAATAGTGATATTAAGTTGTTCTTAGAACGTGGAGAATTTCTAAAACTACAGGGTAGAATCGGAGTCTGTGGGCTAAATGGCACTTTTTATAAAAGTTGATCTTGTTTACGCAGTTATTTCTCTCAGTGGAGGTAGGGAAGACTGATACTGTTTGAGAAAGTATATTTGGTATTATAATTTCATATTTGAAATTGAAGAGAAGCCTGCTGTGGCATTAGTACAAATTTCAGAAAATAAAACAAATAAAAGTATTTGTGGCTATGAAGAATGTAATAATCTTCAGGGGTTAATAGAGTTTCAGACTCTCCAGGGGGTCTTGGGCTTTTTCTTAATCAAAAGGGTGAGTTCATGGGTCAAAATAGTTGAGACTGGGTTATAAAAGACATTTTGAGAGGCAGTTGAGGACATTTGAACATGGATTGGTATTACATATTAGAGAATTAGTAATTTTCTTGAGTATTGTGGTTATTGGAGGAAAAAGGATTTACTCTCAGGAGATGCATATTGAAATATTTATAGATGAAGTCTCATGATGTGTACAGCTTATTTTCAAATGATTTCCCAAAACATCTCTATTTATTAAAACCCTTTATGGGTCTAGGAATAATTGAGATTCCAAAGAGGTTTCCCTTTTGCTGATTTGATGAACTAAGTCTTGCTGTATCACAGTACCCTACTTATGTTCTTTTGGGGCAGATAGAATTGTTGGAGTGATCTGAAATATGCAGGTTACTTCAGAAAATAAAGCCATCAGGCACATAACTGGAAGTCTTAGCACTTGGGGCATTGTGTTGTATTGCTATATTGATACATTTAATGCTAACATAGAGATTAGGATCAATTTTAGTAAGTAGCAGAAAACAAGGAGGAAAAACTTAAAATTGAGAAAATACTGTCCACTGACCTAAATTTCTCTTTGAATGGAAACCTAATTTTCTGTTGAAAATACCACTATCACAAAACTGTTTAGTAGAGTTTGTAGATATAAAGAACTGGAGTTTATTCCAAGGGTAAGAATTGACTGGTGAGAATTAACTCTAGTACCTGTTTCTTCTGTGTCTTTTTTTTTTTTTTAATGGAAATTTCAGGCACCTCCTATGGTCAACTCCTGGTCACTGTACTCTTCCCTGTCCCCTACCACCAACCATTTCCACCCCTCACCCCCCCAAAAAAAAAGGATTCTTATACCATGTCTGTTATAAAGGAGTAGTTTTTGGAGTTAAGGGATGAGCCATAAAAACACCTCTATGGGAATCTAATGTTAAAACTTCATTTTAGTCTGCTCTAATAAAAAAATATTATTTTACCTATTATAAGTAATATAAATAATTGAATAAGTAATTGTAAATAAGTAATTGAATTTTTACTTTCACACATTGATTTTATGTTTTAAAACAAGTGTATTCTTTAATCATAGTAATAATTGCTTTTTCTATCTTGAAATTATAAAGTAAGATGCTTAATTTATCATGAAAAGAAAACAGATTTAGTGTACTGCATGTGATCCCTTTTCTGGGATATGCATTTTTATTTTACCCTAAAATTTTATTATGGTTACATATCCGTTGTTCAAACCAGGTTTGCAGTATATTCTGTTGTTAAAAATGTTGAATTAACAAAATTAGATATCGTGAGTAATATCAACTGCATATAAAAGATTATTAGAGTCTGGCTTTGGTTAGCAAACCTTAAAAATAGCAAATGTTGAGCTGGCCTGGTGGCTTAGCAGTTAAGTTCGCGTGCTGCACTTCGGCGGCCTGGGGTTCACAGGTTCAGATCCTGGGCACGGACGGACACACTGCTTGTCAAGCCGTGCTGTGGCAGCGTTCCACATAAAGTAGAGGAGGATGGGCACGGATGTTAGCCCAGGGCCAATCTTCCTCTGCAAAAAGTGGAGGATTGGCAACAGATGTTAGCTCAGGGCTAATCTTCCTCACCAAAAAAAAAAAAAAAAAAAAGCAAATGTTAGCTGTAAGTGATACTCCAAATCTTCAGTTGATGTTTTAAATTCTAAATTTTGAAGGTAACTAGCCAGTTTTTTCTTTATAATTAAAGTTGTAATATAGTCTGTTTTAACACCTAAAGAATGTATTTTATTTTTGCATTGAAATAGTTTTTAAAAGAGAAAATAAGATTTATTTTTCTCCTCTAAAAACATGTTAAATATGAGAGTGTTTATTATAAGAGTAAATTCCTATTATGTAAGGTGACAGCTTCAAATACTGAAATATATCCAAATATATGAAAGCTTTATAAATGTCTTTTATTCATGGAAAAACTTCTTTTTTTATAGCTAGCCTCATTAGCCCTCATAAGCCTGATCTTTTTATTTAGCCTGCTTTGCATTTGCTCATTCTTTTGGATCTGTACATTGATGTTTTTCATCAAATTTGGAAAAGTTTTTGGCCAGTATTTTTTCTGCCCTGATTTACTATTTTCTTTTTTATGATTCTTGTTACACATATGTTAAAGTGTTTGGTATTATTTCACATGTCCCTGAGACTGTTCTTCCCCTTCCCCCAATCTTTTTTCTGTGTCTTCTTTTGATCAGATGATTGTTAACTGATCTAACTTCAGGTCATTGACTCTTTATTCTGTTTCTCCTCTCCTGTCCAGCCCATCCAGTGAATTTTTCCCTTCAGTTAGTTTTAGGTTCTTTTTTCTGTTTTCCATATTTCTGCTGAAACTCCCATTTGTTCATTCATTAAGACCATGTTTTTAATTCTTTGACCTATTTTTCTTTAATTCTTTGTATATAATTATAATAGTTTTAAAGGATTTGTCTACCTAGAACAACACCTGGGCATCTTGGGTGCAGTCTCTATTGACTTCAAAAATTTCTTTCTGTAGATCACATTTCTTTGTATGTTTAGTGATTTTTAATTGAGTATTGGAAATTGTGGGTAATAGGTAGAGACTCTGAAGTCTGTTATCTTCCTCTGAAGAGTGTAGATTCTTGTTTTAGCAGGCAGTTCAGTTAGAGGCTGATCACCTTAATTTTAGGTTTGATTTTATGCTTTGTTAGTATGGACCTCAGAAAGTGGAAGGTGTTTCTCTCAACCCCCCAACTTTATCTCCCTTGTGGATCTTTTGTGGGCTTTGTTGTTCTAATACTGTTCTTTTTCCAGCACTACTCCATCTCTAGTATGTTTTTTTTGCTGTTAACCACGTAGCAGCTTGATACAGGGAGTGGTCTTTCCCTGCTGTCGTACAGCTCAGCCTTGGCCTTCTACTTTTGGGGACTCCCTGTGTGGCATTCTTCTGGAGTACTCTCTATAGCTTCTTCCTCTGGCATTTTAGCACCCAAACTCTGATCTTTGCTCTTTGTAGCTCATTGGAACCACTGTACTCTGCTTGGCCTCTAGCTCTCTGCACCTTGGGAAATTGTCCCAAGGCAGAGGGCAATGGGGCTGACCTCATTCTTACTCTGCCTCTTGTCCACTGCTTGACATTGGTTGCCTCATATGTTTTGTCCCTGTTTTATAGTTGCTTATGGAAGGAGAGCTGATTCAGTGAGGTATCACCGAGGCTAGAAGCGAGACTTAGCCTCATCTTAGGGTTGAAATAGATGAGCTCTTAAGTCTCTTGAAGCACACAAATTCTTTGCTTTCTGATGTGTATCCCCCCTAACACCATGCTGATAGTGTACAAATCTCTAACCACATTTTGATCCTTTAGCCCTTTTGACTCCTTTCTGTAGCTTATTTTTCACTGTTTAGGCAAATGTTGGTACTCAGTGTCTTTTTGGCACATATTCTTGCTGGAAAAATGGTATCTTCTGCTATATCTTTCTACAAGCAGAAATAACTCTATCAAAGTTAGCACACTTGCCGTTTTGTTACAGAGCTACTTTTAGTGAATTTGCAGCCAAGCATGCTAAAGATTCAAGATTCAAAGCAATTGAAAAGATGAAAGATCGAGAAGCCTTATTTAATGAATTTGTGGCAGCTGCAAGGAAGAAAGAGAAAGAAGATTCGAAGACCAGAGGTGAGAAGGTAAGATGGTTTTAGTTCCAGTGGTGTGATTGACGGGAGTGTGAATGGGAAGGGGCTAAGCTGGTGCTATGTTTCTATTCTCATTCATGGGCATAAATAACAGGACCCACATTTACTATTTAGCCTTTTAACTTAACATTTACAATTGTTTATATGTGTGTATTCTATTACTTTACTTCCGTAATGCTTATTTTAGGAGCTTTACTAAACTATATAGGTTTGCTTTACATTTTATTAATATTAAGATGCCCAGTAAAACCAGAACTGGTTGTTAGGCCTGTGTGTCCACTGGTGCCTGCTAAGTGCCTGCTAAGATTTCAAGATTCTTTATAGATGATAACATTTAAATTTCAAAAAGCTTTCTTTATCTTTTTTGCCCTCTAAAAGATAGCATTTTAGTGACTTTCTAATCTTTTAGTAAACATATCTTACATATAAATTATTGCTTATCAGAATTAAAGGTCAGCTGTTAAAGATTAATGAATTCCAAATGTCATTTGATAGCAGTGTCTGGAGTGGAGAGGAGCTCACCACTGGGGAGGCAGACTGGTAGGGAGAAGGCACCAGTGGTGTGTGAACCATTAAAACATGCAGCTACGCTCCTTAGTGTCCCTTTATGCTTTGTAAATGGAGAAAAAGAACCTCTGAAGCTTAATCATTCTTGACATTTACAATTGCCTATTATTCTAGAAAGTTAAAATATTACAAATTCTATTGAGAAATGTTGTTAAGGAAGTAATATCACTCTTGTTGGGAAGAAGCCTCTTTCGTTTAAAATAGCAACAGTATTAGGTGAAATAATTTTTGTCAGAAATGTCTGAAATTTCCTGATTATGTGATTTTTTTGGGGCTTCAAAGTAGATTTTTCCAGAATTATTTCACTATTAACTTTCTTTTGTAAATGATTATGCTTCTCAGAGGAAATGTGCAAAATTGAGTTCTACATAAACATTTTATGTATTGAATTAGAATCATCTTAATGAATTGTTTGCTACTTTTGACTTTTAGTAGTAACTTACTTGATTAAAGAAAACCAAGTAAATAAATGATTGATATTGTATGATTGCTTTTATACAAATTGAATGTTTTTCTCTTTGCATTTGTAACTAATGTTCTTTTTCTGAACATTTTTTTGTAACTATTTTATGTATTCTGTTTTATAACAAGTGGATAGACTTTACAGTTTTGTGCTGTGCGGCCTGTCAATCAGTTCAGTCTGACAGCTGTCAATCACTGATACGCAAAGTATTATGGGATTTCCTAGTGAGGAAAGAATTGGTATCTCTCTGTGTGGTGACTTTAGCCTCCCGCAGTTCCGGTACTTTACATTTTTTTAGTCTTTTTCCTTATGAAGTGATGAGAGTTGTGCCCAGAATGTGTTAATTAAAATAAGAAATTAAATAGACATTACATCTAAATAAACCTAATGTGTTCATATTTATTGTCTTTTGATTATAGAATTTTAATTCTCTACGTTAAGGTTTGGCTTTGTACCATTACTAAATTAAAAAAAAAATAAGGCAGGAAATTACTAAAGTGAAACTTTCTCAGCCAATTTAAAGAATGCAAAATCAATTACTAACTAGGCTATGAAAGCAGAAATCTTTAAAGTAAGAGTTTAAATATAGTATATTTTATATTCACGTTCTGAGAAGTTTCTGGTTAATGAAGTTTTATCACTTTATGACATTCACTATATGTTTATTCTTATGAAGTATATTGTCTATACTGTTTTTTTAAGTCACATGTTAACTCTGTGTAATTGAATCTTGAGATCAGTACCAATAGCATGCTGGTGTATTGGAGTTTCTTTCCCGTTCTTATGATTCTCTAACTGGTCTTTGTAGCATTGAGATAATTGAATCAATAGCTGAATAGTAAAAGTTTAAAAGTAATTACTTGGTGGGTCAAACACCTGCAAAGAACACTGACTTTTGGTGAAGTCCTTTTTTTTTCTTCAGTAGGCATTTTCAAAATAAGGGTATAATCATCATTTTCATGTAGTTTTCACTGGTAATTTTCCATTTTATAAAAAATGTTCCTAAAGCACTACTTATTTTTACTAGACTGTTTTGTTTGCCAAAGTAGCTACCCTCAAGTTTTTGTTTATTTTACTATAATTTATTTATTATTATAACCAATTTTTATAAAATTGTGGTTCAAATAATTTCCCTTTTGGAACAACACACTTGAAGTTGCACATAATGGAGTTAATCCTCTTATGAAGTTGGCATTTTTCTCTCTTCCCTCTCTTTTAAATTTCCTGCTGAACAGGTTAAGTATTTTTGTTATGGTACATTAGGCTAAAGAGACTATTTCTCCCTATTAAACTGAACAGCCTAGATGGTAAGATACTTGGATATTTGGAGAGAAGAAAATAGGGAAAATAGGGATTTGAATTGCTGCTAATGGTAATTGACATTTTTTGACATTTATGCAGTTGTTAAATAATTTTTCTCATACAAACAGCAGCTTTGGTAAGCCATTTATAGCCTGTCATGGTGATATTCACAGTGAAAGGAAGTTAAAGTTTAATTATAGGTGAAGTTCACTTTGCTTATACGTCACACATTTTTAAAACTGTTTGATAATCCTTACTGTATAGGCTTCAAGTCTAACATTTGAAAATTGTTTTGAGTTAAATATAAATTCCTATGGCTTAGAAAGATTTGTATTTGATACAGCTTGCATGTTTTATTTAACATAAATTTTGTAAATTTTGCCTTCTGCTTATCACATACATCCAGGAATTTGGTGTACATCGTGTCAGATACAAAGTAGACAAGATGAACAGAAGAGTTAGGTTACATCACTACATCAAGTAGTTTCTTTATCGCTATCTGTGAATACTGAGTTTATGAGTCTTTCTCATTAATCCAAACAAGATCAAGAGCCAAGTTCATTAATGGAGAAATCCACAGCTGATTGGCTTCTGTCTTTTTGAAAATTCTGTAATGCAGAAATTCTGTTTCTTATGCCTTACAAGCATTTTCCAGAAAGGACATCAACCTCTCTTTTTAATCCTTTAATGGAAAGTTGAAGTTTTAGGGGGAAGTGAGAGGACTGGAATGGACAGAAGGAATGATTCATTTATTTTGTGCCCACATATTTTAAATTGTGATTCCATTCCTAATTTCTCATTCCCTTGGTCAGGTAGGAAGGCAGCATTTTTAATCCCTATGGGGAGGAGAGGTTCTTGACATGGTCAGAATCTTCTGTTGAGATGATTTTAGCTACTTCGGGTTCTTCCTTGGTAGAAGTAGAGTACAAAATGATTTCAATGAGACTAAATTTTAAAACAGGTCCTTAAAGGTGCATAGAAATAAGTGCCTCATTTATCCCTTTCTTCCCTTGTTTAAAAAAATAAAAAATACAGTTTGGAAGTGGAGTTGTAAGTATTGTATATGTTGACACTTAAGGATTAATATTATTTATTATTATTATTATTAATAATAATAATATTATTAACATCATACCTTTGGTGTGATGTTAATAACTTGGTACTTGATTTGTTAAGAGTATTATTTCGTTAACACTCAGTTATTCTGAGATATATACTGGTAAAGGCATATGTTTAATGGCTAAAAAGTACAGAATATCTGAATGTAGTTTTCTTAATGATGATTAATTATGACCATAGAAATATATAATTTTCTTCTATATAAGGGTACAATCATTGCTCTTTTTTTAGCTAAAATATAAAAATTTACCCTATTTTTTCTGTTTTTAGACATTTGACAGTATAGTTTCAGGTTTATAATGAATAAGACTTGGTATTTGTGCTCAAGTATTTCTAAATTCCCCTATTTAACAAACAAAAATTTTATATGTATACTTTTTTAAATAAATCATTCTTACCATCTGGATGTTAAACTATTTTACTATTCAGTTCATAAGGCTGAATCTTAGCTAAAAATAAATGCAAATTCATATTCCTTATAAAAACATGGCATTTCTGAGATCATCACTGGAGAATATGATTTATCTTGAATTTGGTAGATTTTAAATGAGAACCTATAGGTATGTTGATTTTTATATTTCCCATAAAAGAGCAATTCTTATATTCTTTTTTACTAAAATTTATTCCACTCTAAGTGCATTTAAAAAGTTATTATTCTCATCTTTAAGGTAAGTGAACATTTTTTTCTAGTTGTAAACATTTAGATATGAGGAATTTCTCATGGCACATTGTTTTTCTCCCATCCCACTACCTGTTTTGAAATACAGATTAAATCGGATTTCTTTGAACTATTATCTAATCATCACTTGGACAGTCAGTCTCGATGGAGCAAAGTAAAAGACAAAGTAGAAAGTGATCCACGTTATAAAGCAGTGGATAGTTCGTCAATGAGAGAAGACCTTTTCAAACAGTACATTGAAAAAATAGCCAAGGTAGCCATTGTGTTTACTTGTAACCATTGAATAATAAAATCCTTAATTGCATTATAAAGGTATTTGCTGCTCTTTGGGGTTTGGAATTTTTCTTGTTGGTATTCTTAATATAAGAATCTCTAGCAGTTGATATGGAAATGAGGTACACTGTTTAGGTATATTCTTGGTAAAAACTAGGTTTGAAATTTTGTATTTGGCAAACTAGTTATTCTGTGGAAACATATTGATGCAATCGGTAAGAAAGATAATGTAATTTCACTTTTACAGAATTTAGACTCAGAAAAAGAAAAGGAGCTTGAAAGGCAAGCCCGCATTGAGGCAAGCCTTCGAGAAAGAGAAAGAGAAGTTCAAAAGGCTCGTTCAGAACAAACAAAAGAAATAGATCGAGAGAGAGAGCAACACAAACGAGAAGAAGCTATCCAGAATTTCAAGGCTCTTCTGTCTGACATGGTATATGTTACTCTTTTGATTTTTTCCTCTAAAGTACTGGATACTAGAAATCCATTATATTACCTCATTGGTGAACATTTTATATTCTTTAACTTGACTCTGAGAGAGATAATTTGCTAAGTTATTTATCAAGCGTTTTAAAATTGAGTACTTGGTATTAGCATCATTAGAATAGGCAAACCCTAGATATTTAACATTTTTCAGATGTTAGATGTTTTGTATATATAAAAATTCATAATCTTTTAGTCTCAATGCTTTATTTTTTTATTGTTCTTGGTGGAGGTCATCTTAAGTTATTACACACTTACATGCCATAGTAATAAACGAAGCATGCTGAACATAGTTTAACCTTTTTCTTGATGATTTAGGGTCATCATTGTGATGATCAGTTATTGTACACATAGATTGTATGAGATGTAGGACTGGAGGTGTACTGACCCCAGGAGATACCCTGGAAATTTCTTGAAAATCCTTCTGCATTACCCAGGGTTGTTGAGGTATGTAGGGTTTTTTGTCCCTACAGTGAGTGAATGCCCCCAGACCGCACTCCTGTTCTACTTGCTTTTGCTTCCCCCTTCTCTTGGACACCTTCTCTCCTACTGTTTCTTTTCTATCTTTCATGGGCTTCTTCTCACTCCTGTTGCTTCTTCTCATTTCTTTCCTTGCTTCTGCTGATCTGTTTTCAATTTCCTCTTTCTGTTGTCTGGACAGTTACAGTAGTTCCCGAATTTCTCTCCCTGCCTCTACTTTCCCCAAATTCATCTTCTTTATTGCAATCACAGAAATCTTTGTAAAAGGCAAATCTGATTTTGTCACTCTCCCTGTTGCTTGCAGAGTGAAAGGTCTCCCTACTCCCAGCAGTTGCCTACATTTCAAATTAGTATAGTATAAAAGACTATTCGTTCCTTGACTCCCCCACCTTCCTATTACCTTATTCCCTTTGGTTCCCTCACTTGCTCCCCATGCTCTAGCCTAGCTGAACTTAGCTTTAGTGAACCGTACATTTAATGAATCTTACCATTGCTCATGCCAATCCCATCACCTAGAATGCTTTTAAACTTCCCACTACAGTGGCAAAGTTGATCATTTTTTAAGAGCATGCTCAAATACCTCTTCTGTGAGGCTGATCCCGACCCATCTAAGCAGATTTGACCTCACTGTTCCTTTTACCAGCGTTGGGCTCAGCATACACTGCTGCAGCACTTACTCCATGTTATTGCAGTTATTTGCTTACATGTCTGTCTTCCCTAAACAAAGCGAGCCCTTTGGAGGAAGGGATAGTGTCTTATTTATTATGTGTTCCTAGTGCCAAGCGCAATGTTTACCTGACACGTATCTAAACTATCTATATACTTGGTAAGTGTTGGTTAGATAAATGTTTTTATATTTTTCTTCATTATGTCTGTCTTTTCAGCATCCCATATTTCTTAGCATTGGCAGCAGTGTGACTTAACTGGTAATGCCATTACCAGCAGTGAAGCATTCCTTTCTATTGGTTGGTGAATCAGCCAGCCCTGTCTTGTCTTCTATTATCTTGTCTTCTTAACCATGTTAATTCTTTCTTCTGTTTGGAAGTGTCACTTTCAGTATGTAATTGATAAGTCCCAATTTGAGCTCAAGATTTGTTGAGGTTTTTTTCCTTCTGTGAACTACTTAGTACTATAGTAAGACAATGTATTTCCTCTTTTATCCGTATCCAGTTCTCCTAGTAGAATTTGATAAGATGTTAAATAGAGTACCTAAGTGTATTATTAAAGTTCTTAGGGACCATAATTGATGGGAGATACCTTCTCGTCATCCTTGCCTACCTCTAAACCCATGTTTGATAGCTTACGTGAGCTCTGGGAGGTAAGATTTCTGGCTTAAAGCAGATTTTCAGTAACTTCTTACCTAAAGTGGAGTCACCAGAAGCTTTTTTTAAATGTATCATTCCTAAACTAAATAAAAATGAGCCTTTTATTGTTGAAATATGAAAAGATAAGTCTGTTTGGTGATAGATACAGTTCTGTTTTTAGGTACGTTCTTCAGATGTTTCATGGTCTGATACTCGGAGGACTCTCCGGAAAGATCACCGCTGGGAATCTGGATCCTTGTTGGAAAGAGAGGAGAAAGAGAAGCTTTTTAATGAACACATTGAAGCACTTACCAAAAAGAAGAGGGAGCACTTTAGGCAACTTCTGGATGAAACTTCTGCAGTAAGAGTCTTTTTTTTTTTTTTTTTCCTATTTTAATCTAGACGAATCTTCTTTAATAAATCCAAAAAGTAAAACATTGATATGATTTTTAGTGTCATGGTCTTTTGATCCATTGCTGGAATTCATGACTTTTATGACACTTTTTTCTCTGAATTTTTTTTTTTTTGTGAGGAAGATCAGCCCTGAGCCAACATCCATGCCAATCCTCTTCTTTTTGCTGAGGAAGACTGGCCTTGAGCTAACAGCTGTGCTCATCTTCCTCCGCTTTATGTGAGACACCGCCACAGTGTGGCCTGACAAGCAATAAGTCAGTGTGCGCCCGGGATCCGAACCCGGGCCGCCAGCAGCGGAGCACACGCACTTAACCACTACGCCACAGGGCCAACCCCTGAATTTTTTTTTTTATTAAGTAAAAGCTTGATGGCATTCTTACTATTTAGAAATTACTTCCTTTTGCAGTTTTCAAATTTATATCTGCTCCTGGAGTAATTCAAAATGTCCTTAGCTGTGTGTGATCATGGATCGCTCCTAATGATAGATTTAATAGATTCCTTCTTTTGCTCCATTTTCAATTGGTACCATGGCCCCCTTGTTTGGCACTTTGTACACTCTGTTGTCCAGGTTTTGCTCCTGTTTATCTGCTCTCTTTTTGGTGATGGTTTCTTCAGAATTTATGATGTTACCCATGGAGATACAGGGTGTGCAGGTGATTGTCTTAGGCCACCTTGAAAGATGGCCATGAAAATAACTCTTGTGGCAAGCCAACAAACAGAAATTGCATTAAAGCTGCTTCCCTGTCCCTAACTAGTCCAGTTACACTTGGGCATTACAAGAGATCTCAGGTCAGTGTGTAATATTATGTCCTATATGTGCTGCAGTTTGACTCCCTCAATATGAGTGAATTGTATTTATGTTTTTTATTCACTTGTCATTTCAAAGATTACCTTAACATCCACTTGGAAAGAAGTAAAAAAAATCATTAAAGAAGATCCTCGGTGCATTAAGTTCTCCTCCAGTGACAGGGTAAGTGGGGTTTGTCTGAGATTTACTGTCATTTTATAAATATTAATTGGGTGCTTGATAATCAGTAGCACTAATATCTTGGCCAAAATGAAGTTGGTGGTTTTAAGTGAATAACTTCAGTGTATGAGAAATAAATCTGAATTTTAAGTTTGTATTTTTTTTCTTGTACAATATATGAACAAGACAGCACAATAGAAACTTTAAAAATTTAATACTTGGGGTTAATCCTGTGTTTTGGGATCTTAGAGATTTAATGAAGCTATAGTTTTTGTTTATTGTATAGTCAGGTCCCACTAGATAGATATATTCAGGCTGGCAGTTCCTCCCAGGCTATCAAAGTGCCTGACTCGTAAGCCACGCTAGCAGAACGTGATCTCTCATTTTTATGTGCTCCAGAAACTTTGGAGTAAAGGAACCTCGGGTGAGTGAAGTCTGTAGAAGCTGAGCCCTGTTCTGGTGCACTCTGACTCCTGTATAGGAAACAAACTCACCTGGGGTCTGAAATAGCAAATGATGTCAAGGAAAGTGTAGCTTACTAAAGTCTGTTTTATCCTTTGGCCTTTCACGTGTTCTCCCTTCCCATCCTTCTCCTTTCCTGGTTGGTTTCTCTAGGTCTTGAGTCCAAAAACTCATAGATCTAATATTCCTTCCCCCTCGTACCCTATTAAGTTGGATTTTAGATGTGTGGACCACAAAATATACATGGCTAGGAAAGAGTGGTAGACTGATAGCTGAGAGAGCCAGTCTCAGTTTCTAACTTTCTGGACTGTTTAGCATTAATAATAAAGTCTTTGTTTTGGCCCAAAGAGTTTATACCTATCATTACTATTCCCTTACTTGAAAAGCTAAATGCTCAGTATAACTGAAGTTCTGAGTGTTATCTTATAGTTAGTGTATCTATAAATTATACTACATTAGTATCTTTGTGCTTGAAGTTACAAATACAGTCTGCAGAAAGTGCACAATTAACCCTTAATTTCCATATTTTTAAGAGTGTCCAGGAGGTTGTTATGAAGAATAAAGGACATATCTTCCTAAAACCCTCAGCACAGTGTAGCACACATAGTAAGCCCTCAAGTTTTAGCTACTGCTATTAGATGGTTTCTCATTCTTGCTTTCTTTTTGCCTTAAAAATGTACATTGCAGATTTTGCATTTTAATGAATTTTATATGAACAAAAATATACCCTATATTGCCTTTTTCTTTTGCAGTTTTTATGATGTGACTTAAAAATTACTGGTTTAATAAATAATTGATATTAATTTTGGAATTAGTGGATTTTTTTTTTTTCTAATCTTACTATCTTTTTGCAGAAAAAACAAAGAGAGTTTGAAGAATACATCAGAGACAAATACATCACAGCCAAAGCTGACTTCAGGACGCTTTTGAAAGAGACCAAATTTATAACATATAGGTGTGTGTGGTGAAATACTTCATATCAGCAGTCATTGTCTTTACTAGTTCTTACTCTAATGGCCAAGGCAAACTTTGCATTCACACACATGTTGACATTATTAATTTTTAGGAATAAGAAGCCAACTTTTATCAAAGGCCAAATACAGCCCGTATCTGTCATACCTTTTTTTTTTTTTTAAAGAAAGGGCCCAGATGTCAATTCTTATTTTGTTACCCACCCATCCAGTTTTTTAAACATACTTTTGTTTTTACTTCACTGCTTTTTTAGGAGTTCCTTCAACTATATAAGAATTGCATTTCATGAAGAGACTTTTTAAATAATCCTTCACTTTCAGTTATCATTGCCTCCTCTGAAGACTTCAGTGTTGTTGAACCATTCAGCAGCTAGAAATCATCTTATTTGAGCTCAGCAAAAACAGTTTTTCTCAGAGGAGAACAGTTTGCTGGATACTTTTAAATAAAAGTTTTAAATGATAAAATCAGCTTTAAAACAAGATTTCTCTGTAACTTACCCAGTAGTTCCCCACCCCAACAGTTATCATCAGGAAAACAGTTTTACATTGCTTAGCAATCAATATGCAGGAAACCATTTTTGTTTCATGCTCCAGCTTTTCTTCTTTTAAGAGAAAAATTTCAAACATCTTAATGAAGGGTATGTGCACGGGAGGATAGATAGTGCTGAGGGTGTGGTTTTTAGGTATTTTGTCATTGGATTTTTTGGTCAGGATCCTTAATGTTTTGCATCAGCTTGGGCTTTTAAATTAGATGTGAAGTAAGACTTCTTTCTACATTTTTATAGTTAATTTAGTGAAAGATGTGAAAGTGAAAGCTTGTGAAAGATGCTGGGATTGGCAGCCCCGCAGACTGAAGTCCTCTGTTCATCCACAGAACAGGTACAGCACGGGCAAGATTTACCCACCCACCCTCAGCCCTGATCTGGAGGGACCACCAGTAGGGGTGGGAGGGTAATTCAGCTTCTGAGGCCCTTTCACTCCTTGGAGTCTTTGCTGAGGCGACTTACAAAGGTGACCACTGCAGTGAAATTTTTCTTAAAAAAAAAAAAATGGAAACACAATTAGGAACTAGATGGACATTTCCAGCTCATTTCTGAAAGACCTAGGAACAGCAGTCAGTAATTCTTGGACTTCTTTTCTTCTTTCAGATCCAAAAAGCTAATCCAGGAATCTGATCAGCACCTGAAAGATGTAGAAAAAATTTTGCAGAACGACAAACGGTATCTAGTACTAGACTGTGTGCCAGAGGAGAGGCGTAAACTGATTGTGGCATACGTGGATGACCTGGATCGCCGGGGTCCACCCCCACCTCCCACAGCGTCAGAGCCCACAAGACGATCAACAAAATAATTCTCAATACTCTTCCACAGGGGTATCTATTAATTCAAAACGCTTGCATGAGCCAATTTTCAGGTTTTTACATGTATGTGCATTAGTCAAACTATTGCAAAACCATCTGACGAACAGAAGGAGAAGCATTCATGAACAGTTTCTGAACAGAGAACACTTTGGAAATATTTATGCTTTTCTTTGTGTGGCATGACTGACATACATACTCAAATATAGGCTGTCTCTAGTAAATCTAAAATCTTGAAGCTAAAAATCATCCTTTTATGAGGTGTGGAAGTCAGTGACTTTGGTGACGTTCTTTCTAACAGTGTTATACATGCAAGACGTAAGAGCATTTGTGGTTTGAACTTGCAAGATGCAAATACCACAGACTCCAAGAAAACCTAAGTTGGGGTTTGTTTTGTTTTGATTTTGTTTTTTAAAGCGGGTAAAAGAGAAAACACTGAAAATTGAATTCTTATCTTCCAGAGGCTAAGATTATTATAATGGACATACTTTTACCTTTGTCTCTAAAGAACACTTTAGTTTTATTTGTTCACTTATGTGCTTTGATTATTTCCTCTGAATTATAGGCCCAGTCTTGTTGTTTAGCCTAAGAGAAGATTTATTTAGTAATTTCTTCTCAGGTGTGGAACCATGGTCATAACTAACATGTTGGCCAGAATAGGACTGCTGGTTAAACACATTTTTATTCACCATTAAGTGATCTATCAATATTCTGGATTAGACAACAAATTACCTTTCTTGGGTGTTCCCTGTAAACTATACTCCTGTTTGAATGTTAAACTTTTGTTTCTAAAGTTTAATTTTAAGATGTTTGAATGTTCAGTTTATGTATTTGAACTACAATAAACCAACCCTTTTTATATATGTGGATTGTATATGATTATTGTTACATAATTTATAAAAACTTCTTTTAAACCTTTTCTTAAAAGCAGCAGCAAATGTAATTTGGCACAAAGAAAGTTGACTTTCAGTCTTTCAATCTTGAATGTCACATAGTTTTTAAAGGCTTGAATATTGGGCCGGTCCCGTGGCATAGCAGTTAAGTGCACGCGCTGCGCTGCTGGTGGCCCGGGTTCAGATCCCGGGTGCGCACCGACGCACTGCTTCTCCGGCCATGCTGAGGCCGCGTCCCACATACAGCAACTAGAAGGATGTGCAGCTATGACATACAACTATCTACTGGGGCTTTGGGGGGAAAAAAAATAAATAAATAAAATCTTTAAAAAAAAAAAAATAAAGGCTTGAATATAATAATAAATTATTTGCAATATAAAAGGGAAGGAATTTGTAAAGAACCATTTCGGTGCTCAGTCTCTTAGCAATATCTTATTGCTTCATAGCAAGAAGATGCTGATTTTTTTTCTTTTATATTAACATATTGATGATTAATGTCTTTTTGGCATCCTTTTAATGTGTCATGCACATCCCTACCATGAATCTTATCTTTGAGTCCCAATTGCTCTTTCTAGCATTACCTCCCTAGTTAAAAAATGTCTTCATTTCATTCCTTCATAGTCAAGTTTCAGAGTACTACATAAATAAAATGTTTAAGAAAAATATGTTAATAGGATAGTTTATTTTCCCTGTTATCTCACACCTACTCTGGTTGCAACAAAGCACGCAGACACATCACACACACACACAAACACATTTACGTCTGTGTTACTTAGTACTTAGCTTAAGTATATTAAGTGCCACAGAAATGTGAACTCTGTATGTAGAAACCTGGAACTGATTATCTGACTGAGGTCTTAACTTATAAAATTGATAATTAATAGGATATTTTTTTCTCCTTTTTTGAAGTTTATGAATTCATTGAGTGATTTTTAAGTTTTATGAGGAGTGAAACTGAGTGTTTGCCAAAAGGAACACAACTATTATAGAAATATGACTGTCCTACGAAGGTGAGATTTCTAGAATGCTTTCTTTTGTTATTCTGAATTCCACATAGTATTGTTTGCTCACTATATTCTGTTTCTCACAGTAGAAAAGTGTGAAGAAAATGGTTTCGTGGTATCTATTTTAATTTCCGACTTTTGTCATAAAGTATTTGGGGTTGATCTTATAAGGTGCACATCAAACACCCCTTAAAGATTTCTTTAAGGGATCAAGTCAGAACTTTGTGTATTAGGTTCTTAATGAAAGGGTCATTGTAATTACACTGGTTTTCAATATCTGCATCTTGATTTGGTGCTTATCAGCAGACTCTTTAAAGATTCACTTTATCCTGAGCCCTGTGCCAGTGTTAAGGTCTGACCTCCCCATGCAGCCCCATTGTGCCAAATGATGGTTTTGAAAGGAGCATTCAAGACAAAGACAACTGTAAGTCTCCAAAACTATCTGAAGTAAAACGTAATTGTTTTATTTGTGTACAAGTTAACATGTCAAACACTGGAAGCTTACATCGTACATTTACTGTATATAATGAACATAAAAATCTTTAATTCAAATAGTTCATCACAGACACTTTTAAAGTTAATCCCTTTGTATAAGTAGAGTCTCACAAAACAATATTTTGGATACTTGGGTTAAATTGTACTTTGATCCTGTGAGCGTTAAAATAAAATTTGTAATGAACCAGGTGAAAAGAAAACAGCCCTATCTTCTGTGTTAAAAAAGCAAACCATAACCATTTATAAAAACAAAAAACAAACCAAAAAACCCACAGACTGAACATTTTTTTAAAATAAAAATTTTGTCCACAGCATAATTTTATATTTCAGATTCTCCATTGCTTGCCCCAAAGGCAGTTTTTTTCTGAGGGAACCCCTCAGTGAAAATACCCCAGGAATTCCATTACAAAGTAATCAAGAATCATGGATAGATGTCCTTATTATATTTAATAGGGGAAGAAATGTATCATAATCATTATGTTTTATTGGGTATGCTTTACCTTGCTGTAAAATGAACAGTTATTGCCTGTTATTCAAATTATACTCGTAATATGTTTGAGAATACAACATTTAATTTTATTGCTTTTCTTTCTGCACTGCTCTTGTGCTTTTTGTTTTCTGTCCTTAGCCAAATTCTGTGTTGTGTCAATTGGATTTTCTCTTTTTCATACTGATCTCCTTTTTTTTTGCTTGTTACTCTTGATTACCTCTATAACTGAAAAACCCTGAGGTATTTTAAAAGTTGGGCCTGGTTCAAGTTCAATGTTATGGATATATTTAATATCATTTAACAAGCAAGATCATCTCTATTTCCCCTTTATGTTTTGAGGGCTACCTTCAGTAGTTAATACCTCCATCATTCCCCATAGCTTATAGTGTATCTTTAGAGAAAAGAGATATTGGAACAGATTGGTTTCAGCTTGTAGAGGAGTTACTGTTTCCTGCATTTGAAAGAGTAGATAATTGGGAAGAGAAAGAAGGGTAGTTTTTAAGTTCTTTCTCCCTATAAAAATAGAGAATATCGTGTTAAGCTGCTAAAATCCTCAGGCTGAGAAACTGAAGACTCACAGAGGTGTCTAGAAAAGATCAGTGAATCAGGTTTTAGTATATGGCAAAGTTTGAATTTACTTCAACTTATCCAAAATGAGCCATGGTTTGAAATTAGCCCAGAATTGGAATAAGGTGGTGTTCCTTATTCTGCAACCTTCAGTCGTGGAAACTCTGTATGGATTTTCATCAAGTAAGTTAACATTTTTTAAACAAATGAAGATAACTCATCAAAGTGTTAAAGTAAAATCTCTTAATTGGAAGTAGATTTTGAACTTTGGTTAGGTAAAATAGTTTGATAGGTCAAGTTAGGGCTAGCAGGTTCAGGAGGAAACTAAAGGTACAGGGGGTTTAGCCTTTGACAGATAAGCTCTACTCCAGCCAGTACAGGGCTGGTCCTAAAGAGTACCCCAAAGACAGCCATTGTAAACAAGTGACAAAATAGCTGGGCTTTCTAATCACTTGTGGCAGAAGCATCTTCGTACAACACTTAAAGTTAATTCTTTGGACTGGCAGGTTGTAATTCTGAAACAATTATTACTCCTAACATGGTGTTCTACTTACCAAATTGCACATTTTGAAAATGCAGACTGTGAAGCATTTTTGTAATTCCTAACGGTAATAATTTTGTCATGTTTCTTACGGTAAAGTCAGCAATATTGATAAGCAGCAGTACAAGTAAATACAACAATCGCGATTTGTTTTGCTTTGAAGCTTAATCTATTTATCACAATCTCCTCCTGTCTCTTGATCTTCATGTTCCCAGGGGATAGGGTCATTGTCTTGTACGCAAGGGACTGTGTCCCTTTCCTGCCAAAACTGCTCTACATCAGGGAGGATGGGAATCTCTGCCTTCTCAGTTTTCTGTTTGCTGGAGGAGGGAGAGCCAGTTTTCTCTTTCTCTGGTGTGGATGTTGGGGACTCTGGAGATGGAACATTGTCGGGAAGGACCTCTGCGTTACCAGCTGGTATTTCCTCAGACTCTGAGGCAGTCGGATGTTTTTTGGTTATCATCCATTTCCATAAGCCTTTTAAGCCTTCCTTGAACTCCTCTGACATCACTAGAAAAATGAGAGGATTTGCTGAGGAGATGGAAAACATTAGAACTTGAGACAGGGCTATGAAACCTTGTGGTGGGGCCGGGCCTCCAGCCTTCAGGTGCCATATCCGCAGCCAGGCTACCCATTCAGGGAGCCACAGAATAGCAGAGATGATGGCAATGCTCAGCAACATCACTGTGAGTTGCTTTGAGCGCATCTGGTTTCTAAGATTTTGAGTCTTAGTTCCTCGTTTTTGACATTGGCCATAAGCTCTCCAGAAATAAAAACTGGCAAAGAGTAATGGAAGGCAAAATACGAGCAGAGGGTAGAGCTTACCAAACATTGACATGAACTCTTCGGCCACAGCGGGTACATCCATGAGGCACATTTCCACACCTGCGTAATGCCTGGTGGTGCTAAAGAACCATTCTGGCAAGGGTAGCAGGCTGGCCACAGCCCAGATAGCCACCAGCACTGACCAGATGGTGCGGTTGTGGATATTTACTTGCTTGGCTGGGTCACTTGCATACGTGAAGCATACTTTGGCCACCGCAACGATTGTCAGGCTCTTGGCTGCCATGCACGTGTGGATGAACCAGTCAGACGATTTGCAGACAAACCAGCCTAGATCCCAGACACCTTTGGAGTATGCTGTGGCTCGGACAGGTGCAGAAAACAGCAGGAGAGAGAGATCAGCCAGGCTGAGATTCAAAATCAGGGAGTGGATCATGGATAGCTTTCCTTTCCAAGCGCTGTGAAGGAGGATGCCAATCACACACAGGTTTCCCACGAAGCCGACCAGGCAGACAGCCACCAAGAGAGCTGGGATTATGGTCCTCCAGTCCTTGGAGTCAGAGGGCAGGTACCCTCCAGCGAAGTGGAGGTGAGCAGAGGACACGTTCATGGTGCTGGAGTTGGAGTCTGCAAAGGCAGCTGCCCGCATCACCTTTTCCGTCAGCTCCTCGTTACAGACGTTAGCTGCTTTTTGTCTTTCTGTTTTGGCTGTTTCGCGTAGGAAATAAATACGCTGTCATCGGTGTCAAATGACACCTCTGGCCCCTCCCCCTGCTTGTTTTCTGGAGAGCAGAATGTGGAAGAAGGTTGACTACTCAGCTCTTCTCTGCTGCCTGCGATGTACCTTGACTGCACTGAATGACAGACAGCAGGAGTGCATGGTTGCTGCTCATTAGCAAGTCTAATATCAAATTGCCAGCCCTGTGGAGTAAATAAAATCCCAGTATACCCATAAATGATGAATGAGGAGAACATACATGTAAGTGGGATATGTTCCTGGGGGGTCAGTAGAGCCAGTCAAGGCAATTATTTTCAACCAGCTGTTTCTAAAATCTTGACTGCAGTCTGTAATTCAGTAAACACTACATCTGAACAACCAAGTCCTTAAAACTTAAGCCTGCACCAGAATCACCTGGGTAGCTTGATCCAGTAGGTCTGGAGTAGGGTCCAAGAATTTGCATTTCTAACAGTTCCCAGGGGATGTTGATGCTGAGGGTTGGGGAAACCACACTGTTTTAAAGCAAGAACCAATGCTGCTTTTTTTCCCCCTGCAGAGATGAGCTTCCTCATCTTTTACCCAGCCCTCACCACCATTTCTGTCCCATCAACAGCTGGCTGAGATCAAGCACACAGAGCTGGATAATGCAACAAAGCTGGAAAGGAGTCCTATTAAAAAATCGAATTAGGGGCTGGCCCGGTGGCGTAGTGGTTAAGTTCGCACGTTTCGCTTCGGCGGCCTGGGGTACAGCGGTTCGGATCCTGGGTGCAGATCTATACACTGCTCATCAAGCCATGCTGTGGCGATGTCCCACATAGAAGAGCTACAACTCTACAACTATGATACGCAACTATGTACTGGGGCTTTGGGGAGAAAAAACAAAAGAGAGGAAGACTGGCAACAGATGTTAGTGCAGGGCCAATCTTCCTCAAAAAAAAAAAATCTAATTATGGGTGTCTAAGTGTAGTCTAACTATTGTGAGTGTTTTAGAGGTGATTTTAGAGCTCTGAATTAGAACAGGTTTACATCCTAGTAAGATTTTTCAACAACTGATGGTGATTAAGGCAACCAAATGGTCACTTAGGCTGCTTTTCAGAGAGAATTCCTAAAAGATTTACTGAAACAAGAGAAATAAAAGAAAAATAAACAGGCCGGCCCCGTGGCTTAGCGGTTAAGTGCGTGTGCTCCACTGCTGGCGGCCCGGGTTCAGATCCCGGGCGCGCACCGACGCACCGCTTCTCTGGCCATGCTGGGGCCGCGTCCCACATGCAGCAACTGGAAGGATGTGCAGCTATGACACACAGCTGTCTACTGGGGCTTTGGGGGGAAAATAAATAAATAAAATCTTTAAAAAAAAAAGAAACATAAACAATTTCTATGTGGAAGGCATTTAAGACATTTTAAAGAAGATGACATTTGAAAGTTGGGAAACGAAAAAATTCTTGCATAAGATGATTCTAGAACCAGTCTTGAAATTTTATAAAGAGCAGTGGAAAGATGCTCTGGAGGAGATCAGAGGAGCTAGAATTGTTCCAGCAAAGGGGTTTGTGAGATTGAAATGAAGATATGTCCTGCTCTTGAGTGTGGCTGAATCAGAAATGCTTAGTATATGGTGGAGAGTGTACTGGGCTGGGAGTCCAACCTCTGGGTTCTAATACTAACTCTGCTTCACCAGTTTTTCTCTGGAAACTAAGGGGATGACATTAAAAAATTCCTTGAAACTCCAGAACTCAAATAAGTACTGACTCGATAAATAGGTACTGAATATTGGGAAAGCTGTCAGTGGTGCTGGGCTTCGTTTTCTGCGTCCTTTTCCTTTCCCTCTGGGAAGTAGTTGTAACTATAACAGAGTAAACGGGGGGCAACGTCTTGTCCCAGCAATGCACAATAACCCCAAGTTAGTGCTGTGGACAGTGAAATATCCTTGAGCCTCAATAGTGCTACTTTTGGGGGTGAAGAGGCCCACACCATCTTCTGGGGAGGAAAATGGGGAGCGATGCAGAGAAACACCTTGAGTGCTACTTAGAGCAAATGAATATTGTGTGAATTACAGACCACAAGAAAGCTAGTTCCACCTGATGAATGGGGAAGAGATCAGTTCAGGACCAGAAAACAAATACTACTTTACATCATGACTTGTAGCTTATGAGGCCCAAGGCTCCTGAAGATACAGAAGACAAAAAGCTCAATGAGTTCAAGAAGGCTTTAACATCATGGAAGTTTGATTCTTGCTAGACCATTGAGGGAAACTAAAGACTCATACGGTTCTCCCCAAATCTATTGAAATTGACTCAGGGAAGAATGCCCCAGTGCTCCGGGCAGAGACAGAGGGTTTGACCTGAAGGACTGGAAGACTGAGTTTTCTATGTTCTTTTGGAGGAAATTTATTTTAACTTTTTATTTTGAAATAATTGTAAACTTATAGAAAAAATACAAGAACAGTACAAAGAATTACTCTATACACTTCACCCAGATTTCACCAATTATTAACATTTTGCCATATTTGCTGTCTCTCTGTATATAAATATGCACACACATGCATATTTGTGTGTATATATAGATACACATATGCATATCATTATGTATACATATATATATTATTGTGTATATATAGAATCATTTGAGAATTGGAAATGAGTTTTTGAGTTTTCTTCCTGGATTACCATTAGTCATAAAAATCAAAACGAGACTATGTGCTTGTAGCAGAAAGGAATTCTCTCCTTTGCAACCCTCGTTACTCAATCCAACTTTCAGTTTATCTCGATATATCAGCACTTATGCATCTAGGTATCTGACAAATGTGATATGTAGCTTGTATCCAATTTTTTCTTTATTTTAACAGCATTTCCATTTAAAGGATAAATGTAACAAATCTAAAAGAAAAAGTATATACATTTATTTACATTATAAGTTGAAGTTATTTTGATCTTTGTTGGTAGCTTATTCACTTAAAATACAGGATTGACTTGTATGCAGAGTGGACATTTGTCAGGTTTCCTTATCTTTATTTATTCTGGGGAGTTGCTTAGTATTTGACCCCCTTTCCTGATTGCTGGAGGGATTTGTGGGAAGAGATGATACCAGCAAGGTGGATGGAGCAGTACAATATAGACAAGAGACTGAGAGTTATTTGGAATGAAAACTGGAAACAATCTCCCTCACCACCCCAAAAGGCTGGAAACAACCCAAATGTCCATCAGCTGGTGAATGGATAAATAGATATGTTCATACTGTGGAATACTATTCAGCATGTAAAGGAATGATAAATGCTACAACATGGATGAACCTCTAAAATACCATGCTAAATGAAAGAAGCCAGACACAAAGAACACATATTATAAGATTCAATTTATATGAAATGTCCAGAAAAGGCAAGTCAATAGAGACAAAGTAGATTAGTGGTTCCCTGGGGCTGGGGGTGGGAAAGGGGAGTGCCTGGGAATGGGCACGAAGGATCTTTTTCGGGTGATGAAAATGTTCTAAAATTGAATCGTGCAAATGGTTACACAAGCCTGTAAATGTCCTAAAAACCCTGAATTGCATGCTTAAAATGAGTGAATTTTATAGTATGTTAATTATACCTCAATAAAGCTGTTTTTGTTTTTAAAGAGTTATTTGGGATGGAGAAAAGGTAGAGTAGATTTCTTTGCTCTTAGAATGCAGAGTAGCCTCCAGTAGAGGAGACAGTCTATTCCGAGACTGATGAAAAAAAAAAAAAAATTATAGAGCCAGGGAGAGATTGTGGCCCAGAAGGACCAAGCCAAAGGACAGTACCAGGTGGGACAGGAGGACATACGAGGGGAGCTGGGAGGGAGGGAGACCCAGAATGCTGGGACTCAGAATTTGCTGCCTCTGATGCCTGGTTTCCCCAGCTTGGAAATGGGCTTTCAGCATAGCCTTCTCCCTCTGCTTCGAGACTCCCGCTAAGACCCTAGCAGCAGTGCAGCTGCCACCCCCAAATGCCTCAGCTGTGCCCCAGGCTGCTTCTGACAGGGACACTGTCCATAGTGATGATGCCAAGAGGGAACCCCTGGAAATTGAGAAGCAGTAATAAAACAATGGAAAATCTGAGCTGTAGATATCTTTTTTTTTAAATTTTAAGTTGCAAGGGATCTCAGCCAGAGAGATCTTTTTTTTTTAATTTTTATTTATTTATTTACTTTTCCCTCAAAGCCTTAGTAGATAGTTGTATGTCGTAGTTGCACATCCTTCTAGTTGCTGTATGTGGGACGCAGCCTCAGCATGGCCAGAGAAGCAGTGCGCTGGTGCATGCCTGGGATGCGAACCCGGGGCCGCCAGCAGCGGAGCGCACGCACTTAACCGCTAAGCCACAGGGCCGGCCCGGAGAGATCTTTTTAATCATCAAAAGAACTCAGACAAAGCAGATTGGTGGCTGAGCTTTTAAGTGGCTTCTGATAAAAGCAGAGGTAAGTGTGACCTCTTACCAGGACTGGGCAAAGTTTATCCTACAGCTCAGTTCCAGGGAAGGGCCAATCATAATAATCATTTATAGAGTGAGTCTTAATGCCAACATCTGTGCTAAGCGTTCTGTGCACCGAATCCTCACGACAACAACTGGAGAGGGTACTATAACTGTCTCCTTACAGAGGATGACGTTGAGGCAGAGAGAGGTGAACTGACTTGCCGTGGATGTGTAGATCACACAGCTAGTAGATGAGGGTTGGGATAGGGACTCCTGTGGGTCTGACCCCAGAGTTGGGGTTCCAGAGCTGGTGTTCATGAGTGGTATGTTGTCCTGCCCCACTAACGAAGCTGTGGGACACTTACTGTTGTTTAAGCAATGCGATTGTGAAATTGGTATAGTTCAGCTCAACAAGCTGAATTGAACTCTTTGGAAGTGGGAATATAAAGCTCGTATACTTTTCTTTCAGTGAATATTTACTGAGCTACTTCCTCCTCTGTGCCAACCACGATGCTGGACTCTGAAAACCCACTGTGGTAGAGAGTCCCTTTTCTCGAGGAGCAATCTAGATGGAGAGATGAATAAACAAGAAATTTCAGTGTCAGCGCTACAAGAGTACTGGCTGTTGTGGGTGCCTGGAGTGGGGCACCCGGCGCAAGCCAAGAGCTGGTGGGAGGAGGGTCAGGCAAAGCTTCCTGGAGAAGTGAAACCTAAGCTGAGACCTCAGCCATTCACCTACCTGCTCATTCCTGCCAGAGCCTTTTTGGAACTCATCATTACTGTGTATTGAGTAACCCTGTGCTAAACACACCGAACACAGCTGCTTCTGATCAGAGAAGTTAGCATGGTTTACTTCAGGTCTCTGTGAACTGACCTCTCCTTCTACCTATAGGTTTTCAGGCTTGAACATTGCAGAGGAAGCTCTGGGGGAGCAGAGCGGAGCAGGCTGGGCTTCTCTGACCAGCTGCAGTTTGTGAGCTTGTTGAGCACGCTCAGCTCCATCTGTGTGGGCATTAGATAAGTTGGCCCTCAGTTTTGCAATTTCTTTACCATCCCCTCACTCCTACTCCCAGAGGTAATAAGAGGCTGTGATGTACGGCTGGCATTTCCTTCTTTGCTGACAGCCTTGCTTCACTGAGGGTTCCTTTCTTCAGCCTCCTGGTTGTGCTCCTTTCTGGACTACAGGTGTCTTATTTTTGTGGAGTGTCTTTGCTGTGGAGCCTTCTTGAAGGGCACGTCCCATTATTTAATGTCTGATGTCTCGGAGTGTGGTTCCAGGCTGCAGGTGCAAGCTGAGTGACGGTCCGTCTCTGAGGTAAGTGTTGAGTAGGTCTGGCTGGGTCTGAGGGGCCACTCCTACGACACAGCAACCCCCCTCCTGCTTCTGCTCTTGGTTAGGTGGCTCTGAAGTTCACTGTAGGCAAGATGATGGAAGAAGGTGGATTGTGCTCTTACTGACAAGGTGGTCATCAAGTCTAGATACATAGATTTTTATTTTATCCTATCTAATATCAATAACCATTTATTATGTATTTGCACATGTTTCCAGACTTGATGGCTATCCTGTATGTTTCAAATTGCACAGACTGGGAGTCAGGAGATCTGAACATTGTCTCTAAAAAAGGAGGCCCCTTGGGATTGTCTGGGTCAAAGCTTCATTTTCCAGATGTGAAGACAGATGCTCAGAAAGTGTGAGAGACTTGTGCTAGGTCACTGGCTCCTTGGTGGCAGGACACGAGCTGGGATCCAGGAATCTCAGCTGCCGGGTTGATGCCTTTTGTTCTTCACATCATCTTGTACTTTTTCCTGCCAGGTTTTTTTTGCCTTTGTTAATAACTTATGTTTTGACTTTATAGGAAGGATAAAATATGGGCATAGGTGTAAAGGTTCTTGGAAAGCAAGAGGATGGTAAGAGCACAAGGCGCTAGCTGCATTGTGCCAGATTGTGTAGAACTTGGAACTTTCTTGAAAAAAATCACGTAGTCCTATCAAAGCACAGCTGTGGTTATTATGATGTATTTTCTTTTACCTCTTTTTTTTCTTCACAAGAGTTTATCTTTTTACATTGTTATAAGGCAAATTATAATTGCAGCTATGATTTTTGTTGTAATGAGAGGCCCTGGTCAACCAAAAAGAACTGAGAGAGGACTGTCTCAGGGACTGATGGCCCCACGATGAAGAAGACACAAGTCTGCTTTCTAAACGGGCATGTTGTCCTAGGAGAATAGAGCCTTTTTAGCAAAAAAAGGACTAAACTATCTATATGGGCCCAGAATGGTTAAAATTATGCTTTGGACATAATAAGCCCATCCCTGGCTACCACTATTTTGTTTTTGTAGGGTATCATTCCCTGTGGGTCTTTACTGAATGACATGTCCCATCATTTAGAGGAAAATCTAGTTGTTAACATCAAAATTCCACTGCCACGGCCGCCTTGCACAATGAAAGTTTTTCACTTTCTTCTTTTTAAAAAAGAGCTTTATTGAGATGTAATTCACATACCTACAATTCACCCATTGAAAATGTGTAATTCAGTGGTTTTTGGTGTTTTCCTCTTTTCACATTCCTGCTCATCCTGAGCGGCTAGTGGAGATGTGATGCTCTCTTCAGCACCGACTAGAGCTGTTTCCATGACTACGAAATCCATCACATGGCATGGCATCATAACACACATTTCAAACATCCCAGGACTGGGTGAGCTGGGGAAAGAATGCGCAGTGTTCAGAGATCTGACGCTAACCTGATTTTTTGGCAACATGTTAAGAAAGGAGAGTACATTGCATTTCTGAGTCCTGGACTTTGCCTTTCTTTTTAAAATGGGAGAGAGAGAGCTCTTGTGGTCTATAGATCTTGCCATTTATGTTTACTCCTCGGAGAAAAAAATTTAAAAAAAAAATTTTTTTTAACATTCCTCAATAACAAAATATCACACTCTAAATCTTTGAAAGAATAGATGTTTGGATGGAGGGGAAGGAAGGCTAGAACTTGATTGCAAATGTTTCAACCTGCGTACAGAACATTCATCAGTCAGCTTTTCTGCTAAGTGCATTAAAACACACAATTTTAACACTTTTCAGTTCCTCATTACAAATCTTTGTGGAAAGTTCAGGAAATTCTCCTAAAAGTTTTCTTCTAAAACTTGTCTACCTTATGCATTATTTTACCCCCTTGCTCAGTAGTTGTAATTGAGAAGTTGAAATATGCAAGTTTGAGTTATTCTCATTAAGTATGTCTATAATTTTTACCTTCATATAATTTTTTGAAATTAGGTAAAGGAGGCGATAATGTCATCATTTTGTAGAAGACACTGAAGTGCCCCAAAGGTTTTATCTTGCTGGTAGTTACAAAGCTGGTTAGTTGCTGAACTGAGTTAGACCTTGGATTCCTGATTCTGGTTCCAGCTCTTCCCACCTGCCCAGCTTCCCAGTGGGACATCAGTATCTTGAGAGATGTTTTCAGTATTAGTTTCCTATTGCTGCTGTAATAAATTACCACAAATTTAGCAGCTTAAAACAACATAGATCATCTTACAGTCCTGGAGATCAAAAAGTCCTAAAATCAAGGTGTCAGCAGGGCTGCGTTCCTTCTGGAGGCTCTAGGGGAGAATCCATTTCCTTGCCTTTTCCAGCTTCTAGAGGCCACCTGCCTTTCTTGGCTTGTGGCCCCTTCCTCCATCTTCAAAGCCAGCAGCGCAGCATCTTCTTCTCCTCTCTGTTTCTCTCTCTGTCTCTCTCTCTGAGACTTCTGCTCCCGTCATCACATATCTTTCTCTGACTCTGACCCTACTGCCTCTCTCTTGTAAAGGACTCTTGTGATTATATTGGGGCCATCAGATAATCCAGGATAATCTCCCCATCTCAAAATCCTTACCTTAATCACGTTTGCAATGTTCTTTTGTCATATAAAGTGAAATGTTCACAAGTTCCTGGGATTAGAGCATGGACACCTTTGGGGGCTATTATTCTGTCTTCCATGTCTTCTAAAAAATTTTGGTGGTAGTAAGTTTGGGAAATGCTGGACTAAACAAAGTTAAATAGGACTTTTCTGTACTTTAAAAAATAATAATTACTGTAGCTTACGTTTGTTGAGACTTTAGTATTTGTGAAGCACTTTGCTAAATTTTTTGTGTATTATTTCATTCTCATGACAATACTAAGGAGTTTTATTATTCCCATTGCTCAATTGAAGAAATTGAGGTTCAAAGTTAAGTAACTTGCTCAAGGTCACACTGCTTTAATAAGTGGCAGAGCTGGGATTCAAACTCAGATCTATCTGATACTAGAGCTGGAGTCTTGGAGATTCATAGTATTAATATTCTAATATGTAAGGCAGAGTGTTAGGGTGCAGAATTTTCCAGATTAATTTAACCAGGATCATCACATCTTACCAGGCTCGAGTTCTTCAGAACACTTTATGAAATGATAAACTTGGTGGCCTCTATATTAATGCTGTGCAATAGAACTTTCTGTGATGATGGAAATGTTCTATATCTGCACTGTCTGGTGTAGTAGCCACTAGCTGCATGTGGCTATTGAGCACTTGAAGTGCGGTTACAGCAACTGAGGGACTGAATTTTAAATTTTATTTAATTTTAGTTATTTAAATAGAAATAGTCACATGTGGCTAGTGGCTCCCACATCGGACAGCACAGCTCTTTATTCTTCCATGCCTAATGTTTAAGTAGTCTCACCTAAGGCCAGGTCCATGTAGTTAATTTACTTTTGAGCATAATACTGTATCTGATAATTAATTGGTATCAAATACCATTTGAAATGGTTATTGAAAGCTTTAGAAAATGTTTCTAGGGCTGGCCCCGTGGCTTAGTGGTTAAGTGCACGCGCTCTGCCGCTGGCGGCCCGGGTTCCGACTGGGCGCGCACTGACACACCGCTTCTCCAGCCATGCTTCTCCAGCCATGCTGAGGCTGCGTCCCACGTACAGGAACTAGAAGGATGTGAAACTATGATGTACAGCTATCTACTGGGGCTTTGGGGGAAAAAATAAATAAATAAAATTATATAAAAAAAAAAAGGTTTCTGAAAAGGATGTGTCTTTGTGGTGGGAGATAATAGTAAAACAGAACTTCCAGTGCATGGGAGGATCCTATGAGAATTTGCAGACCACTGAGTCCTAGTCTTTGATGGAACTATCTGGGGTGTTGGTTAGCTGACAATCTCTTGTCAAGATGGATATCCTAGTGGAAGAACTCTCAAAGCGTTCAATAAGAATCTATGAAGCCATTCTAGAAATTGTGGGAAAATCAAAGAAGTAGGGCTAAGGTTCTGTCAAGTCTCTGAAGGCACTCTGTTTGGGGAGACAGCGTGTGTTTTGGTGAAAAGATCATCCATAATGTTACACGAGACTACGCCATTGGAAATGTAAAGCAGGTACCAAGTTAATGTTAGGGCTGATGGTGTTCCCACTTACTTTATATGTGGAAAACCTTTTTTCAGATGACATCTTAGGCAGAAACCCAATATCTGCAAGAGATCAAAGGGGAGCTGTGCCATTGGAGGCAAGTGTAGGATAGAATGGTACATGCTCCTGTTTTCTGAGGCCCCCCCTTGCTTACTGCTGTAGTTCTTGAGGTACCTCCCTGAAACTCTAGGGTGTATAAATCACTGATAGAATCTAGAAAAGTGTTTAAAAGCTCAGAGGCAGGAGAGTTCCTGGGTTTCTCAGAGAAGGTTGCAAAGGAAAAGTGAGAGGTAATACCTGCCAGATAGCTCTATATATGTATTTTCAAATACTTTTATACAGGTATATAATTTTGAAAGGATCCTACTAGATGCCATTGTAAATTTGCTTTTTATTTTTATATTATGTCATAAGTAAATCTGTTATCAATAGATCTATGTCTTTAAAATGGCTGTTGAGTGTTCTCTTTTTTTGTACGGGACAGGGAATAGTCTGGGGAGGAGGGGTCCTTAGGATCTCATGTCACTGGTATCAGCCAGGCCATTCCCTTCAATCTTGGGTATATTCTTGACTCGGAACCGGCCTTAGCAATTAATTTTCAGAAAGATCCATCCTTGCCCATAAATGCCAAAGGACACTGGAGATCATTGAATGGCTTCAATTTTTATTTATTTATATATTTTTCCCCCAAAGCCCCAGTAAATAGTTGTATGTCATAGCTGCACATTCTTCTAGTTGCTGTATGTGGAACGCGGCCTCAGCATGGCCGGACAAGCGGTGCGTTGGTGCGCGCCCGGATCCGAACCCAGGCTGGGCCGCCAGCAGCGGAGCGCGCACACTTAACCGCTAAGCCATGGGGCCGGCCCCAGCGGCTTTAAATCTTACAGACTTTTGTATTTCTGTGTTACGCGGACACAGGAATTACATGGATAATTGAATCCTATTGAGTCCTTGAGTTCTTCACATCATCTATTTCAAGGTCTTTTCCCACCCAATCATAAGCATTCCGCTGTATGAAGTAACTGATTCAAGGTCAGCTGGCTAGTTAGTGATAGGCCTGGAATTTAGATCCACGAATTCTGGCTTTAGCACTTGAGATCCAAAGCATTGGCCTGTCTCCAAAATAGGCTTTCTTTCCAACAGCTGGAATGCTAGGTAATGAGTCATCAAAGGCAGGTATGGGAGCAGCCCCTGGTGTGTGGTATAAAAGGAAGCAATAGACACTGTCTGTGTTTCTGATATGGAGTGGTTATTTCTCCTGTGATTTTGCCTAGAACCTAGACATCTCCTCACTGGGGTCTCCTCTCAATGGCAGCCCTCCTTACTGTGAAAATAATAGTTTGGTGACTACCCTTCCATATATCTCTGTGCATATGTACAAATAAATTATATACATGTATGTAATTTTGAATGAGATCCTGCTAGATTCCATCACGCATGAATCCCCTTTCTTATTGTGTAATATGTGTAAAGCAGTGGCCTAGGAGACCTTTATGCCCAGGGTGTGTGTGGAGGTGACTCAGAGGGAAGATGAGGCAGAGATCTGTTCAAAGTGCAATTAATAAGTATCATAGAATACCCATAATAACTTGTCTTTAGAATGAATATTTGATCTAGTTCCTAGAATCAGACAAGTTCTTAATTTTGTTCTTGTCTTTCATAAACAAACACAATTGACTGCCCTAAAAGCCTTACTAAGGGGCTGGCCTCGTGGCTTATTGGTTAAGTGCGCACGCTCCACTACTGGCAGCCTGGGGTTCGGATCCCGGGCACGCACCGACGCGCCACTTCTCCGGCCATGCTGAGGTCGCGTCCCACATACAGCAACTAGAAGGATGTGCAACTATGACATACAACTATCTACTGGGGCTTTGGGGAAAAAAAGGAGGAGGATTGGCAGTGGATGTTAGCTCAGAGCCGGTCTTCCTCAGCAAAAAAAGAGGAGGATTAGCATGGATGTTAGCTCAGGGCTGATCTTCCTCACACACAAAAAAAGCCTCACTAAGACCAAATAGTTTCCATTTTTATCTCAGTTTGAATGCCTGTGGCTATTTCAGTTGTGTTACCTTTGAGACCTCCACTTCTGGTCACCACCTACAATTTTATTTTTCTAATTCCCATCCATTTTTAATAAAATGTTCACGTAACCGCGCAATTCCACAACTCTGTGGAGAGGACTCGGCTGCCGAGTCTGAACTACTGATTAGCAGGCAACGCCCCCTTGTGACAGCTCAAAATACTGTTCAGCCGATGGAGAGGAGAGTGAATGTGGTGTTGTAAGATAGCTTGTGGGTGTCAGTGAGTAACATACAAAAACACAAGTTGAATGAAGGTTAGGGACTAATGCTGAATGGGACAAGGATGAAAAATACTTTCAATTAGGAAAGGGATATTTGAGTATAGACAGGAAGATGATCACAGAGATAAAAAATGGCTCAAGACGCCTGTGAGTGGAGGTGTACAGTCTTCTAAACTGTGGATTGAGAACTAGGAGCATCAGCGCTGCTTTGGAGCTTGTTAGAAATGCAGAATCTCAGATCCCATCCCAGACCTCCTGAGTCAGAATCTGCCCTTAACAAGATCCTCAGATGATTCCTCTGCACGGTGAAGTGTGAGAAATGCTGGTGTACAGTATAGCGGAAGTGTTTGGCTCATGGACTTGAGAGGATTGGGTTGGAATCCTGGCTCTGCCACTTACTAGCTGTGTGAACTTGAGCAAGTAACATCTGTGCCTTGGTTTCCTCATCTGTAAATGAGGAATAATATCAGTACATCCCTCACAGGGTTACTGTAAGGCAACTGTCACCACCATCATCACTAACATTTAATGAGGGCCTGCCACATGCCAGGCTCTGTTCTAAGCACTTTTTATTACCTCATAAAATGAGAGAATGAAGGCTACATGCCTGGCAAATGGTAAATGCTCATCAAATTGAAAAAAAGTGATGGGTTGTTATTATGATAATCACTATAAAGCGTGGTCTTTGAGCGAGTGGGATGGAATGGAATGCCTCAGCTGAAGAAGTGAAGACTGTTTGGCAGAAGGAGGCGGGATGTTGAGGCTGCTGGGAGCTTTGAGGGCTGAATTCTAGACCTTGACCCACTCTTTTCATTAGTGAGGCAAAAAGGATTATTTAAGATAAACCAGTTTTCAAAGAGCTTGCTTAATCTAGTAATCAACAGGAAAATTGTTTGAAACAGTGGTTCTCAAACTTTTTGGTCTGAGGACCCTTTGACACTCTCAAAAAGTATTGAGGACCCCACAGAGCTTTTGTTTATGTGGGTTATATCTATCAATATTTACTTTATTAGAAACTAAAGCTAGGAAATTTAAAATATTAATTCATTTTAAGATAGCAATAATCAAGCCATTACATGTTAACAGAAGTAATATTTTTATAAGAAATACTACGCTTTCTAAAACAAAAAAATTTCATGAGAAAAGTGGTATTATTTTACGTTTTTGCAAATCTCTTTAAAACCTGGCTCAATAGAATAGAGCTGGATTATCCTGTCTGCTTCTGCATTCAATTTGTTGAAGTATCACTTTTCATGTAGCCTCTAGAAAACTCCACTGTACACTCGCAAGAGAATGAAGGTAAAAAGGCAAATAACATTTTGGTTTTATTAGAAAATAGTTTTGTTCTTGTGGGCCCCTGAAAGGCTCTCAGGGACTCCCAGAAAACTGGTGGTTTGAAAGATTAAAGTACATTCACTGTAAGCAAATATATATAGTTGAAGACAAACTATTTATTCTTCTACATTAATTAATTGTGTAATGGGGCAGAAGTCTGCTGGGATGTACTTGGAATGAATGAAACAGAATTTCTATAAGAATTCTCCATTTTTGCTAATTTGGATTGGTCTTACACACCTGTGGGTCTTATCATACTTCCACGAGAGACTTGGATTAGGTGCACTTGGCAATTACCTTTAGATTTCCAGTTCAGCGGCAAAAAACTTGATTGGCATTTTGTGTGTTTTGGCTGTTCCTGCTGCTCATTGGGAATGTGGTGGTTAACTTGCAGGGTGTGATCAAAGCATGACTTGGCTTTCCTGTCCTATTTTATCTTCTAGAGAGAAGAAAATGGTGGTAAAAAAAACAAAAACAAAACAGACCAGTAGTCTCTCTCATTGAATATATGTCTTTCAAACTAGAGCTGTCAAAGTGTATTGAGTTGGAGTGGGCTAAAAAATCTTTGCATGCAGATCGGGAAGGCTGTGTGAGGTGGTGATTTCCCCCTGCTGGGAGGGTTGCACTTTGCAGGAGCTCAGTGACAAAGAGCCTTTTGTTTTGGCCCCTGTGATGGCCACTGTTGTGGCCAGCACCAAGTTGTGACAAGAAGTTTAGCATCACAATCTTTGGGATGGCCAAGTGCAGTGAAGCTCATGGAAACTTCAGGACCAAATTAATACGCTTTCATCATATGCAGGAATATGGTGGGAAATTATTTCTTACACTATTTTTGGAAAAAATTAAAGCTTTGTTATGTGAATGAAGCAATTCTGAATTCTCTTCACTAATAAATTTAAACTGTAATAGAAATTTGTATTTGCTGTTTGGCATTCCTGTTCGCTTTTTATTTATTTTTATTTTTTTTTTGAGAAATGACAATATTTACTTTCCAGGGGACTTTTTTATAATTTTATTTTTTATTTATTTTTTTCCCCCAAAGCCCCAGTAGATAGTTGTATGTCATAGTTGCACGTCCTTCTAGTTGCTGTATGTGGGACGCGGCCTCAGCATGGCCGGAGAAGCAGTGCGTCGGTGCGCGCCCGGGATCCGAACCTGGGTTGCCAGCAGCGGAGCGCGCTCACTTAACCGCTAAGCCATGGGGCCGGCCCCAGGGGACTTTTTTAAAAGAGACAATACTAGTTGTGGTGTATAATCTCAGACGTGCTTATTTATTTAAAAAAATGAGTCTTATTTCTTTATAGTTCACATGAATTTTACATGATGCATACTCATGTACAAATCTATTCATCTTCTCTAAAAGATTGCAAAGTCCTTCAAGGCTATTAATTTACTCATCTCTTTTATTCCATCAATGTATTCCTTTGCTTAATGACTTTAATTCATTTGTAAAATGCTGCCACCAAGTGAAGAGCTATTAAAGGAGGAAAAAAATCCATTAAATTTAATGGGAAAAATTATGATGCTTTTATAGAAACCAAATACCAAGATACCCAAACAATCTTCTTAAAAAATATATATAAATTGAAAAATAAAAACAACTTATAATTAATAAAGAGTTTAAAGTAAATAAATACAGTTTATACTTAAAATATAGTGTAATAAAAGACTTAAAATGGATGGGGGGCGGTAGAGGAGGGGTGTGAGGAAGATGTTCTTTGGAAGGTGTATTCTTTCTGCATCATTCTCTTCCCCCATCTTCCAACCATTTTGAGGCTTATGGTTGTCTCGCGTTCAAACGTACACTTCAAGTTATTGTACAAAACATACCTTCTGGTGTGGACTGTCTTATGCAGTTGTCAATGACAAGGATCAAGTGGATTTCCTGTGCCCCTTTCAGAGAATTCTCTTCTCAGAACAGGAACCTGCTAATAGGCTCTGAGTGCATCTCGGTGAGAGGTGAGACCTCCCCAGGGACTGGGACATTGGCGGCTGCCACTGCTCTGGCCTGGTGTGGGCGTGTTGACACAGACGCCATTGGAGCTCTCCCTGGGGCCTGCTAGCCCAGGGTCCTGTTCGCTTTTTAAATGGTTGTCTGTTACAGACAAATTCAGTTTGCATTCCTTGAAAACGTATCATCTGATGCTGGGAGAAGGTCAGGAATGTGGGTAAAGAGAATTTTGTTGCTGAGTGGCAGATAGTAATCAACAGGCTGGAAGAATTTGGTAGTTTTGTGCAGTTGCAGGGACTTGCCAGCAGAGGGCAAGGGAATAAAGTAGAACCTCGCTGATGATAGTACAAATGCAGCGTAACCTGTGGGAATTCAAATACCTCGATTGTGTGGGTAGTGGAGAGTGGAGACCTTCGTGAACCGGGGAAGAGTTCCAGGTCTGAAAGGCCCAGCTTGCCCTCGGTTCTAGCTGGTGGTTGCCCAGTGTTGCCAGGTTTTCTGATTTTTCAGGAAAAGAAAACATTCCAGATTTCTCTGTGAAATTTTCTGATTTAAAAATATTGCTTACTTTCTTGTATAACATCATTCAGGCAAAAAAATCAAAACAAAACCACATTAGTGGGCTGAATTTGGCCTGTGGTCTGCCAAGACCTATAGAATCCCAGAATTATAAATGGCCCAGACATATTTGTCTCTTTTTATAAAAGGAAATTTCCATAGTATTTCTTTAAAAGAGATGAAAGTGGATTATAGAAAACAAAGGTAGAGCTGCTTTAAAATTTCAGGGGAAAGTCATGCAGTCTCTGTTCCAATTAAAATTTCAAGGTGATAATACATTTTTATTTTGGAATCCTGAGGTAGGAGTTGACCTGCCTGTTAGACAAGAATTCTCTTTCAAGTCGCAAATTACATTTTGAGTATTTATAATAAGTGTTTATAATAAGCCTACTGCTATGGGAATGACCCCACTCTCCAGGTTTTGTGGGATCGTTTGACTTTTAAATATTCTGCCTCGTTTCCCTGTAACTACTTCCACACTTGTCAGTACCGTGTCTTGACTTTTGATTTGGGAAATGTAGTGACCCTCTGGCTGGTGAGAGAGCCGCCCTCAGGGACTCCTTTAATCGCCCCCTGATAGGTCAGCCTCCATTTGCTCTGGCCCCGCTCTGGTCTGTTCTTTGTTCTTTTTCTCTGCATAGCAACCAGAGTCATATTTTGAAAACTCAAATTTGCCCAAGTTTTTCCTGCTTTCGTTTTTCTTCCCCTTTACTCTTAAAATCTTTCAGTGACTTTTTATTACTTGTTAGCTTAAAGATAGAACTTTTCATGCCTGTTTCTCCTGACTTCTTAACCGTTTCTCCTCTTTTCAGTCCAGCCACCCTGGCCTTGTGTTTACCGTGTTGTCTTCACCTCAGAGCTCTGAAACAAAACTATTTTAAACCCCACAATAACGCTTTGGTTAAAGTTATAGTTGAAACCACAGGCAACACGTTCTCTGGTGCCTGATGAGAAGTGAGTAAAGGTCATGTTGACTCTGTTTTTGAGTTACTCTTTATCCTTTATTTAGAGACATCAGGGAACGGATAGAGAATATTGACAAACTGGGAACCACAAAATTTGAGTTAAATCTGTACTGATTATCTTATCAACATAAAGTTGAATTTCTAAATGTTCACTTAAAAATGGCAAAGAACTTTCTGGTAATATTCAGTGGTTGGCTTTAATAGTTATCTTCCAAGGGTTGCGGACCTGTAACTTCGAAGCTACTTGTAAGGAAAACAGCGTTTGTTAACACGTTTTTTTGAAGAATATTGATCACCAAATTTGTGATATTAACCACAGACTATTAGCTCACTGGTCTGCCTATACTTAACCCAAACTATATATTTAAAAACAAAATCAAACAAAACTCCAACTTATAGTGAATCTCATATCCACCCTCCTGCTTCCAGTGGTTTAGATCAGCAATGTCCAATAATAGCTCTTTCTATGATGATGGAAATGTTCTATATTTGTACTGTCCAATATGAAATATGGCTAGTGCAACTGAGGAACTGAATAGTTAATTTCATCTAATTTTAATTAAAATAGCTACATGTGGTTGTTGGTTACTGCTATAGTCTGCATGTTTGTGTCCCCCCCAAACTCATATGTTGAAATCCTAACCTCCAGGGTGATGGTATTAAGTGGTGGGGCCTTTGGGAGGTGGATTAGGTCATGAGGGTGGAGCCCTCATGAATGGAATTAGTGCTTTTATAAAGGAGACCCTACAGAACTCCCCAGCTCCTTCTGCCAAGTGAAGATAGAATGAGAAGTCTGTGACCAGGTAGAGGACCCTCACCTGACCAGACTGGCACCCTGATCTTGGATTTCCAGCCTCCAGAACTGTGAGAAATAAATTTCTGTTGTTTATAAGCCACCCAGTCTGTGGTATTTTGTTATAGCAGCCCAAGTGGACTAGGACAGCTAACAGAGATAGATTACTTGGTGGTTAAGAAAATATCTAAAAGACTATCCTTCTTCGGAATTTATTTTTGCAAGTAAAAATACATGGGTGATTCTAACAGATTAATTTCAAAGTACCATGTGATCTCTTTATTTTTTCATAGGGTCTCTGAATATGTGAGGCCCCACTGCCTGGAATATTCTTTCCCAAGCTAACTCCTCGTCATCCTTCAGATCTTTGTTCAAGCATTGCTTCCTCTGGGAAACCTTCCCTGATATTTCTTACGAGATCGAGTCTCCTATTAACAGCCCCGGTCCCTCTCCTTCACTAGAGCAAACGTGAGTGTTGGAAGGAATGATGAAGAGGCAAAGGAAAGATTGACCACGCCAGAGACGTGGCAATAGCCCAAGGAATGGCAATTGCTTTGGGAAGTGAGGAGGGCAGGGGATCAGATCCTGTGTGGGGGATTGGCCTTGAATAGGAGGCAGGCAGTTCTCTGCTGGGTAAGAGGACAGAAGCGGCAGAGGGGTGCAGACACAGGGAGGGTTTTCCGTTTGGAGGTGGCAGGTCCTGTTTTCTTGATCAGGGCTGTAAGTAGCAGGGGACAGAGGGTGGAAGGTTTGAGAATTAGCACAAATTTAGACCTGTTTCTCTGAAACAGCTGGGTCTGGTCGAATGCTTATTTGAAATTAGAGATGCTGATTTATAATGATACCTGCCTTCCCAGGCCAGGCTCTACAGGTGTGGGCATAGAGGAAGTTAATGGTTGGGCTATTCAGGGTTGGGGTTTTGTAAAATTCGGGAACAAATGAGGACAGATGTTGAAATCAAGAAAAGTCACTCTCCATTTTTGCCCTATCCTTTATACATCTGGGGTTTCTTGCTAATCTTGGAAATAATCTGAATTTGGTAAATATGAGTTGAGTATGGACTTAAACATCTTAGTACATACCCCATATCCTCCTATACCTGGTTAATTAGCTTCTTGTATCTCTGTTATTTGGGGAGAGATCATAAGACCAGCAGAGCGTTTAAGTCAAGCTTTCCTCCTGGGTCCTTCGCTGCTGCAGGATGGAATTGTCTGGCGTCACTCTTAGCACATAGGAGGATGCCGACATGGCATCATCTCTGTCACATCCATACACCCTCCAGACTTAGAAACAGTGATCTTGAAAGAGAAAACAATTCTGTGACAGGGAAAGTAATTGAACCTAACTCTTGCCTTCTAGGGCCTGATGATTCAATGGCTACAAAGCCCTGCAAACATTTCAGCTGGGATTCATTTTGATCAGGAAGGAACTAGGCTTATTGCCTGCTGGATGGTTTCTGGCGGTCAGTCCACACGTGAAGTGTCACTGATGGGGAGTCTGGGTAAGAGTCCTCTGGGGAGGAGGTGGCTAAAATGGCCCAGCTCTGATGTAGGTGCAGCAGGGGAGCACCTGAGGCCCTGAGCCTTGCCAGCTGCTGCGTCATCAAACTCTCTCTCTTTAATTTAACACGGATGTTACCCTTTTATTTTAAAATAAACTTTTAGATGTACAAATACATGAATGAATTCTAAAAAATGAAATATGAAAGAGCCGTATTTTCCTTGGACTTCTCTCTGTAATTGCCATCTTCCCTTCCTGTCCACAGAGATGATAACTGAAATGAGTTTAGTATCCTTGCAGACTGTTGGATTTGCCTACTGTATTACTTAGGATTCGATTTGGCTGCATATGATAGGGAAACCTCAAATAAAAATAGCTTAAGTAAGTTAGAAGTTTCTTTCTCACATAAGGAAATTCTGGATGTAGACAGTCCAGGGCTGGCATAGTGGCTCCAAGAGGTCATCAGGGATCCAGGCACCAGTCTGCCATCCCCTGTCCATTGTCTCCATCCTCAAGGTCACCTCCTGGTCCAACATGGCGATGAATGTGCTAGCCATTCTATCCACATCCCAGGCCAGACATGGAAGGAAGGAAGGAGGTCTTATTTGCATTCACTTCTGATTACATCTCACTGACCAGAATTTAGTCATAAGGCTATACTTACCTGCAAGAGATGCTGGGAACTGTAGTCTTTCAGCTGAATTCGTCACTACAACTAAAATCATGGTTCTATTATTAAATAGCAGGAGGAGAAGGCAACTAGCAGTCTGCCATGCAAACACGTACATAGCATTATTTTTATATATTATACCACACACATCATTTTGCAACTTTTTTTCTAGTACAATATGTTTTAGAAATCAACATGTTAGTACATATAATTCTGCATTTCATTCACTGTTGCACAGTATTCCATATTGTGAAAATATTGTAATTTGTTTAGCCCTTCTCCATGGGCAATCATTTAGGTTCTTTCCAGCTTTTCGCTATTACAGTGCTATGATGAACACCCTTGGATGATGTTTCTTGTGCACACTTGAGTGTTATCTCAGTCTGTTCAAGCTGCTATAACAAAATGCCACAGACTGGGTGGCTTATAAACCACAGAAATTTATTTCTCACAGTTCTGGAGGCTGTAAGTCTAAGGTGAGGGCGCCAGCACGGTCGGGGTCTGGTGAGGACCCTCTTCCAGGTTGCAGACATGACTTCTTGCTGTGTCCTCAGATGCTGGAAGGGGCTAGGGAGCCCTGTGAGATCTCTTTCATAAGAGCACTATCCCATTCATGAGGGGTCTACCTTCATGACCTAATTACCTCCCAAAGGCCCCACCACCTAATGTCATCACCTTGAGCCTTAGGATTCCAACATGTGAATTTTGGGGGGACTTAAAGAATCAGACCATAGCAGGTGTCACATTCCGGAAGAGATATTGAGAAGTGAAATTGGTGGGTTGAAGTTTATGCACATTTGAAATGTTTCAGATATGGCCAAACTTGCCTGTAAACTGGCTTTGCTATTTTATACCCCCTCCGTCTATGTGTGAGAGTTCTGTCTCACCTAACTTTGCCTGTACTTGGTGTTATATTATGGTAAACTCTAGAGCACCTTCTAGTGACTCCAAAGAAATACCTGCTGAGACTAGAGTTTGCCACTGGATCCATAAATTAGTTTTTATCTAAAACTTTAAACTTCCTGTCTATTAAGTAATTTTACCACTAAGTTTTCTTCTAGTTTTGAACGTAACTGTATATTTTACAGGCACATCTTGGTCATCAGTGGAGCAGGATTTGAGTCAATCAGAGAGACATTTGTGTACTGAGGGCCTGTTACTAAGAGCTGACATTCACCGAGCACTTATATGCTTCATGTGCTCACGTCTGAAGACTTCCCATGTGTTATCATTGACCTTCTGAATAGTTACTATCCTGTCCACTTCTATAGGTGGGGAAACTGATATATGAAGGAGGTTAAGTAAATTGGCCAGGGTTGCGCAGATAAAAAATGGTAGAGCTGGGATTCAGACCAGGCTGACTAAGGTCTCCTACCCACCCTGAAATATTGCATATGGCTAGGTTGTTTAATGTTATAAACACAATCCATTATCGAGTCCCTACATGTGCAAAGCACTCTGATGAGGAGTGGTGTGGATGTTGGGAGTAGGGAGAAGGACAAAAGAGTGAATGGAAACAGGTTAAAAAGATCTTATGTTCAGCCCAGTCATTGCCTTCAAGACCCCACTGTGAGCTGGAGATAGTGTGTAGGACTCACTTAGCATTCACTGTAACACTTTCTGTCAATAGGGATCTTGTATTTTGTAATGAACACAATGTGCTATGGGAATTCCTGGGGTGGGAAGGATCCCTTTGCACGGGAAGAGGTAGGCTGGGGAAATTTATGGGGAACCCTAGTTGAAGCCACTGTCAGCAAGAGCCTCCTAACTTATCCCCCTCCTTCTGCCTCTGTCACACTTGGCACCCAGGGTAATCTTTAAAAAATGAAAGAAAATGTCACTATGCTCTAACTACACTGATCTTGCTGGGGTATGCCAAAACATATTCCTACTTTAAGATCTTTACATTGGCTCTTTTTCTGGAATGCTCTTCCCAGAGATCTTCTGATGGCAGGCTTCGGTTCACACTCAGGTGTTGGCTTAAATGTTCTCTGAGGGAGGCGTTCCCTCACAGGCTCCTCTTATCTCAGTTCAAGTCAATGAGCCACTCTCCCACTGACCTCCTCTAGTCCCTTCAGGGTGCTCACTTGGAAGTTCTTGTGCATCACGAACATGTTTGCCCCATGAGGACACCAGAGTGAACTCCACCAAGCAGAGCCCTTGTTCACACTGGCATCCCTGCCTGGACAGAGTCTGGCACAGTGAATGATTGTTGGGTGAATGATGAATACGTGGGCTCTGGCAGGTGAAGGTTTAGTTTACTTGTAAGTTGATTCCTTGGGATCTACTTTTTCCTTTCAGGTGTAGAGGGAAATGAACATGTAATAAGCAACTGTTATGTGGCAAACATTGCACTAACTACTTGACCTGTGTGATCTCATGGGAAGCTCACCACAATCCCATGAGGAGACTCTTGTTCCCATTGTGCAGATGGGGAAATGGAAGTAATTAGACTTGAGCCTAGGTCTATCTCTCCAAAGCTCATGCCCCTCCCACTGCCTGAGAACCCATTTCTAGCAGTTTTGTACTCCTGGGACCCTACATAGTTGGCTTCTTTAAAGATCCACAGGCAAATTGTACTCTAAAAAAATATGGGGATGAGGCAGGACGAGGGTGTCATCAGGCCAAATCGCTTTGGGAAACGCTTGGCACAACTTTATCCCACTTTTGGTAAAATGACATTACTCCCGTCTCCTTGCTGTTTGGATCATAGTCAATCAGCTATTTTTACCTTTCAAAGCAAAAGCAAGCAAAGCAGTCATGTTTTCTCGGAATCTTCAGAGTGAGTGGCACAAGTCTGCCCTGCTCAGCTCCCAGGTTGCCCTGGTTTGTCACTAAATAAATTTTCTTAGGCTGGCCTGGCTTGGCAGGAAATCATACATGTGTTATGTCGGCGTATTTAAAAAGTGGGTAATTCATTTGTTAAATGAATATGGCAATTATTAATTTCAATTTATCCTGTTTATTGGGAACAGCTGTTCATTAACATTTATTTAACTGCTAATTTTAGAGCCAAGCTAATTAACTCAAACACACAGCGCTGTGGTATCCTGTACAGAGAAGCATGCGGGCTGCCCTCTGTGCCAGAATATAAAAAGAGGGAGCTCTCCAGGGTGCTATTTTGCAGGTGACCAGGTGGGGGCTCTCCTCAATTGGAGTTCAGACCGTATGCTGCAAACCTGTCGTCAGGACCGAAATGCTACCAAATACTCAAAGGCCAGAGTGACAAATTATCCCCAGAGGTCAAGCAGGCAATAAAAATGAATGAAATGGGAAGGTCTAAGAACTCAGCCTCATTGGTCTATATTTGTTTTGGTACTTTTGATGGACATATATGAGAAATCTTTTCTGTACAGTAAAAAAGACTATTTCAAGCATGGTGATAAATGGACATTGACCCTCAGCCTGAAATTGCAGGAGACAGTAAGGAGTGGTGGGGATTGTAGCAAACTGGAGAGTATACTTTTGGAGCTGGGGCAGTGGGTTGGCAGCTGCTTCCCAGGGGAGCCAATTGTCAATTGGGAATGTGGGCCGCAAATGGCTAGCTCTTCTAAGTTTTCAAAAGAAACCAGATATATGGATTTTTATATGAAATCTCACAAAACTTCAGATGTTAGCTCAAATGTTAAAAGAATACATAGTAAATAATAAAAGAATACATCTGTAGCTTGAGGGCTACCCATTTGTAGCTTCTGGATTAAGGGTTTCCCAAGATCTGTTTTCTCTGTGGGCAATACTCAGGTGGCTGGTGAACAGACTGGTCTTCTGAGGTTAAATCTAATTTATGTGGTTTTCAATCTTTCTTTGGTCCATAAAAAAATTCTTTCTCACTAAGAATATTTCATCTTAAGCAAAATTCTTGTTGGTACTGCATTTCCTTTGTTTTTAAAATGAAAGAATTCGGTTTTATTTTCTGTGAGGTCTAAACCTAACTTGTATGATCTGCAACTTTAATATGACTTAAAACTATGCAAGAAACACAAAACTTATAGAGGGCGCTAAAATATTAAAACAATTTTCATGTAGGAGCCATTTTTCTTTTGATCTTTTTTTTTCTCTCTTTTATAGGCAAATTGCCTTTACCATAGTCCAGAGGATCTCAAGCTTCAGTGTGTATAAAGATTACCTGGGGTCCTTGTCAAAATGCAGATGCCCGGGACCCTGAGATTCTGACCGTGTATATTTGGCACCTAGGGGTAGGCATCTAGTGGTTCTAATGCAGAAGGTCCCTGGAGCACACTTTGAGAATTTGTGCTATATCATATGTTTTGGCACTCAATATCTGTTTCTATCACCTTCTATGTCCCCATATTCCTCCATTACAGGGACTGGAAGGCTAAAAACCACAATCTCCTGATTCTTTGGCCACTAGGATTCTGGATGTGGTTTAGGTGCTGGAAAGGAGATGCCCTTGAGATTTTGAAGGTAGAAATGAGGCAGAAAACGTTCTTTTTTTCCCCTGAGATTTTGTGCAGCCAATATATGTGAACGTTGACAGCAGCTGGACTCCATGTTCACTGTTTATTCTTTAGCTTCTTGGTCTGGGGAGGCTGTGGCTTCAGCAGTGGTAATAGCCATGGAAACAGCAATAGCCTGACATCTCCCTGGCAGCAACAGTTCCTGCCTTCTGGATTATGGCTGTGGGAGTTTATAATCTTGAAGTTAGAATCTGTTTTAGTCAGTATAGTTAAGGTTCTGCTGGGGTAACAAACAACTTCAAAATCTTAAGTGGTTTATAACAACAAACGTTTATTTCTTGTTTATGCCATGTGCCCGCTGTGGGTTGCTGAGAGGCTGTGCTTTGTGTCTCCTCACTCTGGGATCTAGACTCTAGGATCTAGTTGATGGAGCAGGCATCAACTCAATCTTTGCTGGGTACCATGTCAGAGGGGTGGAGAGGTGTAGGGATATTGTGCTGCCAACTAAATGCTCTAATCTGGAAGCAATATATGTCACTCTCAAAAATCAATGATCAGAACTAGTCACAAATCCCACCTAACCACAAAGGGGTTACGAAGTGTTCCCAGAAGGTGGGGAGCTGGAAATACTTGGTGAACAGTACTTATGACTCCCACAGAAGCCTAGAGGCGGCCTTGTAAATTCCATTCAGCTAACTCCTCCAGTGATTTATGCAAGCATCTAATCCCTGAAATAAATCCTGTTCTTAAGATTTCTAGAGTGGTTTGTTTCCTGCACTAAACTCCGACCAGTAAATAAACATTACCTTACGCCTATTCTCTCTTTCTCTTCCCCTGCCGCCCCATCTTGAATTTGTATTAGTTAATACACTGTATTAGGGCCAGCCCCGTGGCTTAGCGGTTAAGTGCGTGTGCTCTGCTACTGGCGGCCCGGGTTTGGATCCCGGGCGCGTACCCAGGCACCGCTTCTCCAGCCATGCTGAGGCCGCGTCCCACATACAGCAACTAGAAGGATGTGCAACTATGATGTACAACTATCTACTGGGGCTTTGGGGGAAAAAATACACTATATTAAATTATGTTTTTTGAAAATGCTTAATCCCATGGTGTTCTCACCTATGGAGGACCCGCCTTAACCTTCTCCATCAGTTACGTGCTATTCTCTATGTTCATGTAACTACGGAGTATATACCATCCTTCAAAACTGTCCATGACACTTTCAGCAACCCATCAGGTCAGCCTTCCCATGACATCACTCCGTAGAGATGCTCCACTCTCTCTGGCCAGCCAGTGTAGTATTATAGTTAGAAGATTGTCTCTATAGCTAGTTGACTTTGTTTGAAATCCCAGCTCTATCCTTTCCTGGTAGTATGACCCAGGGAAATTTCCATGTCTCATTTTTTTCTCATATATAAACTGGAGATGATAATTTCTATCTAGTAGAGTTGTTTTGAGCATAAAACTTTTAGAATGGTGACTCGTGGGTCCTCAATACATTTTATCTAATTACACATTGTCCAATGTTTTAAAAATGTGAGACACACACGATCCAATAGATGGGTTTTTTTTGTGGCACAGAGACCTACCACAGATAGCTTTTAACTCACACAGGTATACCCTCTTTCAATTCTCTTTTCATCATTCAAAGGACAAAGTCTTGCTTAGTTGCCACTATATCTATTACCACGTTTTTTACACTCACTAATAGGAGTTACATGAATGACCGAAGTTTGAAAAACCCTGATCTAGTCAATTAGCAGACTTGTGCAATCACTCAATTTGCAACCTGTTCTCCACGATTATGTAGCCTCTTCAATGAAGAGCTTATTCATACTCTTCCAAAGTAGCCTGGGTTTGTGGTTCTTTCTAGCAAAGAGGGCTCAAGAGAGTCAATGTTGATCTAGAAGCACCTTTCTTTTTTTTTTTTAAATTTTTTTTTTAAATTTATTTTTCCCCCAAAGCCCCAGTAGATAGTTGTGTGTTATAGCTGCACGTCCTTCTAGTTGCTGTATGTGGGACGCAGCCTCAGCATGGCCGGAGAAGCAGTGCATCGGTGCGTGCCCGGGATCCGAACCCAGGCCACCAGTAGCCGAGCACGCGCACTTAACCACTAAGCCACGGGGCCGGCCCTAGAAGCACCTTTCTGAGCCTGATTCCCAGGTTAATAGGTCTTGCTGAATTTTACTAGTTTGCTCCTACACACACCCTTACCAACAAATTAAATTAACCTCAAAGCTCAGCTCTCTTTCCTCTGACCCCTGTTTTTGTTAATGGTGCCACCACTTTGCTGGATAGGTTTCACGTTAAAACTTATTGGGAGTGGTTGACTAGAAAGAAAGATTCTTGAAATCTGAGAAGAGTAGAATGGAGATCAGTCATTATTGTCTGCCTTGGGTACAGAGTGAGTGCAAGTTGGCCAACTTGATCAATTCCTCAGCTACACCCAAACTGGACATTCTGTCCCTTTTCTCTGATTTTATTTCCTCCTTTACATCTCTCTGGGCTGTATTTCTTCACTTTCGCATGAATCCAATTTCTACACCCCCTGAAGACCCAATGAAAATGCTTTCTTTTTTTTTTTTAAAAAGACTTTATTTTTTTAGAGCAGTCTTAGGTTTACAACAACGTTGAAAGGAAGGTACAGAGATTTCCCATATACCCTCTGCCCCCACACATACACAGCCTCCTCCATTATCAACACTACTTACCAGAATGGTGCATTTTTCACCAAGGATGAACCTATATCGACTCATCATAATCACTCGAAATCCATAGTTGACCTTAGGGTTCACTCTTGATGTTGTACATTCCATGGGTTTGGACAAATGTCTAATGCCATGGATCCATCATTACATCATACAGAATATTTTCACTGCCCTAAAAATCCTCTGTGCTCTGCCTATTCACACACCCCGCCTCCCCACAACCACTGATCTTTTTATTGTCTCCATTGTTTTGCCTTTTCCCAGAATGTTATATAGTTGGAATTATATAGTATGATTTTCAAAAAAGTAGCCTTTTCAGATTGGCTTATTTTACTTAGTACTATGCATTTTGAGCTTCCTCCATGTCTTTTCATGGCTTGATGACTCATTTCTTTTTAGCGCCAAGTAATATTCCATTGTCTGGAGGTACCATAGTTTATTTATCCATTCTCCTACTGAAGGATATCTTGATCACTTCCAAGTGTTGGCAATATGAATAAAGCTGCTGTAAACACCCATGTGCAGATTTTGTGTAGATATAAGTTTTCAACTCCTTTGGGTAAATACCAAGGTGTGTGATTGCTGGGTCATGTGGTAAAAATGTGTTTAGTTTTGTAAGAAATCGTCTTCTTTGAAACTTTGGAAACTGTCTTCCGAAGTGGCTGTACCATTTTGCATCCCCTGAGAGTTCTTGTTGCTCCACATCCTCATCAGCAGTTGGTGCTGTCAGTGTTCTGGATTTTGGTCATTCTATTAGGTGTGTAGTGAACCCTATCTTTCTTGACCCAGATAATGAGTCATACTCATTTTTGTTTCCCACACAATATTGAGTCCATAATAACTGCCAAATAAATATTTGCTGAATGGACAAAAGAATATGCCTTCTATTGTTGCGTTAAACAGCGTAGATATTTTTTTCTTATTTATAAATTCATTTTGTCTTCAAAACTACATTGGGTATTGTGGAGGGCAGGAATGAACGGACTTTATCCTCATTTGTATAATCTTCATTGTCTGTTCATAGAGGCTTAAACAATAGCGTTTGAGAATTTTTGTCCTTCAGGTCGTTGGCACGCCAGGGGTGGGTCTAGGGACATATATACTTCCCAGGCTGTTGTTAACGAGGATGTTCAGAGACCTCTGAATTTCCTAGGAAGGAGTGAGGATAAGGAAGGGGGATGACTGCCTGACAAGATCTCTTCCTCTCCACCCACCCCGTGCACTCTTCACTGAGGCACCAACTCACATTCTTTGAGTCTCAGCTTGTTGGCCACACTTCCTCAGAGAAGCCTCCTTTGTCTTACCTGGGTAGCTTACCCTTCTGACAGCACTGATAACTTCTACTACTTTGCATTTCTTTATACAATCATTATCTTCTCCCAGTAGCCAGGAAACTCCTTGAGGTCCCTGCCTGCCTTTGTTCTGCCTTGCATCCCCAGAACTCAGTACAGTTTCTGGCATAGAGCAGCCATTGAATAGATGTTGTTTGGAGGAAAGAATGACTACCTGGTACATTACCTTTTAACTAAATTTTGATTCATTAATTCCCATCATTTAGCATTATCACTATCACAACTTAGATTACAACTTGAATGTATTAGGATGGGTGAAAGATTTGGCATGATGGGGAGGTGGAGTGGGGTATCTGTAAATAATTATATATTCTAGATTACAGTAACCTTAAATCCAATACTAAATTTTCTATTAATTTCACTAAATTTTACCTAATACTGAATATGGTTTTATTTTATTTATTCATTTTTTTTGTTTGCGATGCCCTTCTGACCCTTCCAAGGCCTCAGGTTCATCATTTGCATAATATCATACACTTGGCTATGAAGAAGGACCAAGTGATACAAGGTCAGCTTAGGACTGCCAGAGACAACTCAAACCATACATTTCTTTTTTCTTTTTGCTGAGGAAGATTAGCCCTGAGCTAACATCTGTGCCAATCCTCCTCCATTTTTTTGTATGTTGGACACCACCACAGCATGGCTGGTGAGTGGAGTAGGTCCGCGCCCAGGGTCCAGGCCTGCGAGCAAAAGCGGTACAGGCAGAACTTTAACCACTCTGCCACTGGGCTGGGCCCTCAAATCACACATTTTTAAGAGAACAGTTCTCTTCCTCTGCAATATCAGAATGACTTCAGGACCATGGTTTCCAAGATACTATTTCACTTTTAATTTTAGCTCCAAGCCACTGACTAACATGACTTGAACCTATGGTGAGAATTCTGCCCTTAAAAAAAAAAAAATCCCCATTGCACACAGCAGAGAGATGCAAAGAATTAATTGCATGTCAGGCTTCATTTTCTCCACAGTTACACTGGGCTAATATTTAGACTTCAGCCGTATTTTTGATACAAACAATAGGCAGGCATGCCCGTGTCCTTTTTTTTTTTTTTGTGAGGAAGATCAGCCCTGAGCTGACATCCATGCTAATCCTCCTCTTTTTTTGCTGAGGAACACCGGCTCTGAGCTAACATCTATTGCCAATCCTCCTCATTTTATTTTTTTTTCCCCCAAAGACCCAGTAGATAGTTGTATGTCATAGCTGCACATCCTTCTAGTTGCTGTATGTGGGACGCGGCCTCAGTATGGCCGGAGAAGCGGTGCGTCGGTGCGCGCCCGGGATCCGAACCTGGGCCGCCAGTAGCGGAACGTGCGCACTTAACCGCTAAGCCATGGGGCCGGCCCGCCCGTGTCCTTTTTAAATTACAAGGTTTGAGCCTGCACGTTAACCTCGGGGGACCTCAGATCTATCTTTTCTACACATGAGACTTGAGGCAAGTCATTAAAAGGGAAGAACCCTCATGTGCAGAGCTGCGGAGCCTGCTCATGGTGTGGTGGAATCAGGAAAACGGAAGGGAGGCCCTGGCATAAGAGTACCCGCTTTGCTGCAGAGCAGGCAGCAGTCCCCCAGTGTCCAGGCTGATAGTGATATCAAGGGTAATTCACGAGTGGTCTTAATATTCTCAGGTATCGTTCCTCGGAGGCATTAGCCTATATGTTGAAGGTCTATAGCTCCTCCCTCTCCCCATGATCCCTCACCATGAATTCATCTAAAATGAGTCTATTTTCATCATCTGCCTGTATCTCTCCTGGTGGCCAGAATGGTAGTTGCTAAAAATAATGACAATTATAGCAATAATAATAGCTGCCATTTATTGGCCATCTGCTACATTCTAGTGGGTTGCTAAGGGCTTTCTGTGCGTTGTCTTGTTTATTCTTCACAACCATCCAATTGTCGTAGACATTCTTCATTTGGGGAGAGTGGCCCCTGTGCGTAGCTTGCTGTGACGCTCCCTTGTGTGGGGGAATCCAGACAGTGCCCTACCTCCAGGGGTGCTGCAGCCTCCCTCTCCCGCCTCCAGCAGGCAGGTCAGCCAATTGGACACTCCCGTTGGATTCTTTGAATGCGAGCATGAGCCAAGTGACAAAAGGGCAGAGACGGGGGTGGCAGAATGTTTGTGCTGCTGGCAGCAGCATTCTAGACAGACTTACTGCCCAGTCTTCAGTCACTCAGGGCTCCTGCAAATCTTCCATGTGCGCACATCCATACTTCTGTGTATTCTAATAAATTCTTTTTGCTTGCAACCAAGTGCCCTGTCACATCTATGAATTGATACTCTCATTATCCCTATTTTACAGGAGAGGAGACTGAAACATTTAAATTAAGTAACTTGATTAAGGTCATGTATGAATCTGTTGTAGGGCTGGGGCTCAATTTCACAGACATCGGACAGCAGAATCTGTTCCTTCCATTGGCCATCCATTTGCTAAGCCAAGGGACCGTTACCTCTGCTTGCCTGTCCATTAGACATGGTCACAGCATCTAAGAGAGACGGTGGGGTGGCCTATTCTTCAGAAAAGACACACGACTAGGTGTTTCCTCCATTTAACAAGAGCTGCCTTGATCTTCTTTACCTGATTGATCTATTAGATTTCCCTCCTCTTTCTTTCTCCCCTCTTTTCCCTTTTAATGCACCAAAGGATTGCACACCCATGAGTGATTTTAGATTAAACACTAATTTTTTTTTTCTTGAAATCTAAAGCCCAATTAAAAGAAAAAAACCACAACTGCATAAAACTTCATCACTTGAGCCCAGAGACAGGAAGCAGCCATAAAACAGTGACACGCTGGAAACAAATTACATGCATTTATCAGTAAATGGGGCTGTGTATGCTAATGGGCTTCGGCTTGGGAACATGAGGCCAGGCTGCATCAGGCTGGTTAAAAGCACAATTCATTACCAGGAGCCAGTGAAGGAGAGACTCGCAGCGTTTAGTGCCTGCTGTGGGTCCCACAAGAGCAGCTGGGCGTGGGCGTTTACCTTTGAAATGAATTCTGCAGAACTGTGGTTGTGAAGGGCTGGAGTTGAGCGGAGACTTCCAGGAAAGCAGGACCACGCTGACCCAGCCGAGGCGTGAGAACCTAGGACTAGCACCTAGCAAGCTCCTGGGATGTGTCAGTTAGTGTACTAGGAGCTTTATATATTTCTGTCATTTAATCCTCAAGGCAACTTGTTGATACAGGCAGTATTAACCCCATTTTATAAGCGAGGAAATTGGGATTCAGAAAAGTCATTTGCTGATGGTCACATAGGGAGGAATAAGTAGGACTTGAACCTCATTGTTATTCCAGAGCTGTATCTTCTGACCTCGGCAGTTTGGTTTATCTCACAGGACCTGTTTCTGAGGCAGAGGATCTCCAATAATCAAAGGATTCATAAGCATGGGCTTTGAAATTGGGCAGATCCGGTTCCAAATTTCCTCCTCTAACGACCTGTATAACATCTGACAACCTCTCTGAGCATCCGTTTCTCTGTTACATGGAGTTTTAATAAGTTGTCATAAGATGTGATAAGATTGCACCAATATGGGATGCAATGTGGAACACATGTTGGCAATCAATGGTCGTTGATATTGCTGCTGTTATTATTTTTTAACTTATTTTGCCTTTGAGGGTTATACACTCTCTGTGTTTATTTCCCTCTGTACACCTAGAGTACTGCAGGGCTTCCTTCCCTAGCTCCACATTCTTCAAAGTGTCATCCCAATTCACGGTCATTCATAGAGCCCTCTTGTGTTAATGCTGTGGAGCTGGGTGCTGCCAGGAATGCAAGGGGAATGAGATTGTATCACTTCTTTTTTTTATTGCATGTGATAGAAAATATAATTCAGACAAATTTGAGTGAAAATGTTTCTGAGTTTGAGTGGATTTGGCTTCAGACTCGGCACGATTCTGGCTCAGTGTAGTCAGCACCTGGTGTCTGTCCGTCTCTGCTTCCTTTGCTTTGTGTTAGCTCAATTCTCAGAAGAGCTCTCTCTCAGAGTGGCAAGATAGCAGCACTTCCAATTCTACAGCTCCTTAGGGTCATGTCCTGGGGCAAAGTGAGCGAACCCTTGAAAGTCCAGGATTCTCTCTGGACCTTTTGGGTCAAGTGTCTCCAGCCCCACTGCCAAGCTGAAGGGGACTGGTGTATTGATTGGCCTTATAGAGGTGGGCCCAATGCAAAAGACTGCCTTGAGAGTGCCTTGGGGCTCCCTCTGTAAGGAATCAGGGTGGGTCTTCAAAAGGAAGGGGATGGATGCTGGGTAGCTAAAATAACAACACGTTGACAACAAGAGAATAGTCTCTGCCCTTTAGATACTTACAGTCTAGAGCAGGGGTCAACAAACTTTTTCTGGAAAGGGCCAGATAGTAAATGTTTTAGGTTTTGTGGGCCATGCAGTCACTACTCAACCATGCCATTGTTGTGTGAAACAGCCGTAGCCAATTTGTCAACAAATGAGCGTGGCTGCGTTCCAACCAAACTTTATTTATGAACACTGATTTGAATTTCATGTATTTTTCATGTGTCATGGAATATTCTTCTTTTGATTTTCTTCTCTAATGAAAAATGTAAAAACCATTCTTAGCCTGCAGGCCATAAAAAAATAGATAGCAGGCTGGATTTGGCCAACCCTTGGTCTACAGTTAAAAACAAAAATTTTATTCCAAGCCCTCCCATTTCCTCCAATGGCTGTATTTATTTATCTCATGTACCACCCGTAGAAGGGGGACATAGGACAGTCTGTCAGGCATTTGCTGAGGAGCAATTGCTCATGTCTTTGGTCGATCGTGATTCTCAGTTCCAAGTTCCTGTGAGCAGTTTTATCTAGTCTTTGTGGCCACCCCAGATTATTATGTTGGACACACTTATTCATTTCCTTTGCTTTGTAAGTCCTTGAGGACTCTCGAATCAATCACCAAGCATTTTCCTGCTTTCCAATGGATGTTCTGAGTAGCTACAGGAGGCAGGAAGAAGGCAAGAACCCTTTGATCTACTCAGACTCTAACTTTAACTGTAGCCAAAGTAAAATTTTTCTTATTCTGCAAGGGGTCATCAATATTTTACATTAAAAAATTTCTGAGCTCTTTCTCTTCCACATATGTGAGCTTGGTGGAGACAAAATAAAATAGAGTTGAGATTTCAAGGAGACGAGCATTTAACACTATGCAGCGGGACTGCTTTGCAATGTTCTTCCTTCTCTAGTAAAGTTTGCAAAATCAAGACAATATCTTGTATTCGTAGAGCTGAATTTATTGTTTTAAAGGATTCTTTTTTTTTATACTGAGATTATGTCCTTCTTACCTTTGTTATCTTTCTTTTATAAATTATAGTAAAGGTAGGGAATCATCCTTTTTTAGGGCAAAAAAAAAAAAATTAAACCCCAAAACATGTGGGTCTCTATTTTGGGGTTAGATGGGTAAATTTCATGAGATTCAAAGGTCTAAAAAATTCGAAGTTCTGAAATAGGAGAGGGGGCTTCACGTTATTCAGGTCATATGTCTCTTTCTATACAAAAATTTTGAGCAGGAAACTCTAGCTTATATATATTTATTCATAAATTATATATCTATACTGATTCCATATAAGTTAAATATTAGTAAAGCATAAATGCTTATTTTTTTAATTAAAATAATAAATTGTTCCATACTTTAATGGACCAATTTGCATTTTAGATGCCATTGGTTTGGTTAGAAGATAAGAGCTTATAGTTTAACAAGGAACCTCTGAGATTTGAACCAACAGTCTGAGAAAACATCTCTCCAGGGCTGGCTACCCTAGCATCTGTAGATGGCGTTCAGATCATTTACAGCCCTCTGCGATTCTATGCCAAATGGTGTATGTATAGACATTTTTTGGAGTTTGGGTCCATTGCTTGAATCAGATTCTCAAAAATTAAGATCTGTGGACAAACCCACTAATATAGTCAGCTGCTCCATAAGACAGAAAAGAGAGCAATGGCCTGGGTCAAGGCAGTAAATTCAGAACCGAGATGGAATTTGCACTTACTGAGTTCCTATCTCATTGCTTTTAGGATTGCACAGATCTCTGTTTCAAACTCATTTTTTGGGTATTAGGTATTCACAAACAAAACTATATAACTAACTATATAACTATACACTAAATTGTAACTTTTTCACGTTTTAAAATGCTAACAATACCTTATTGAGAAATAATTTACATAGAGTAAAATGCACAAGTCTTAAATGTACAACTTGATGATTTTTGACAAATATGTACATCTATATAATCATCGCCAGATTAAGATGAGAACTTGTCCATCATTTCAGAATCTTCCCTTGTCCCTCTTTGTAGGCATCCCCTCCTTCCCACCAGAGGCAATCACTATTATGATTTCTATCACTGGAGAGTGTTTTGTCTCGTTTTGAATTTCATATAAATGGAATCATACTGTTTGCGTTTCCTTTTTTAGTGACTGATTTCTTTCATTCAACATAGTGTTTTTGATATTCATCCACATTATTGCAAGTAGCAGTCCTTTTTACTTGCTGAGAAGTATTCTATTGTATGGATATGTCACAGTTTATCCATTCTCCTGCTAATAGGTATTTGGATTACTTCAGTCTTTGGCTATTATGAACAATAATGCTATGTACATGTCTTTTTGTGGACACATGCACTCATTTCTCTTAAGAATATACTCAGGAGTGAAATTTCTGGGTCATAGGGTAGGAAAGTGCCAAACTGTTTTCAAAAATGATTGTACCACTTTACATTCCTACGAGCAGTATGTCAGGGTTCCAGTTGCTCTGTATCCTTGTTCATACTTGGTATTGTCTGTCTTTTAAAATTTAGCCATTCTGGTGGGTGTGTTGTGTTATTCTCCATTTTAACAATTCTGAAGTTGAGATGCTTTTTAGAGTTAATATCCAAAGAAATTTACCAGACAGAGGAATGAGTAGTGACAGATAAGAGGTTGTCTGGGTTCAAATTCAAACTTAGAGTTCAGAGAAGGAATCTGTTCATTGATTGTCACCTTGCCTGAAAGATTTGTTTGGTAGCGCCATTCAAGATAAATCTAAATTAAATGTGGTTATCTCATTCTTGGTTAAAATGTCTTCAAAAAGATCATACTATCATGCAACATTGAAACAAAAGGTATTGTACATTCAGATTGCCACACATTGCAACTAAAGGCAGTAGAATTTTCTAAATGTCTTGGCATAGTTGATAGAGTTTTCTAAGCTCTAAGAGGCTGGTATGACAACTCATGGACCTGAACTTCCTCTGATTGACTTTAGCAAGAAGCTGTTTAACTTCCAGTGGCATATATTTTAGTCAAGGAAAATAGAAACGATGAGTTGAACTGAATGGGGAATGAAGATGAAACCTTGTTATTTTTTGGTTTGCCTTGAAAGTATTTTTTAAGTTATACATTTACAGGGTTTCAAATTCAAGTTATAAAAGTAAGCAGTGAAATATCGCCTTCTTACCCTATCCTCATCTCTGGAAGCAATCACTGCTAGCATTTTCTTGTGTAAACTTTAGGAGATGTTCTATACAAAAACAAGCAAATACGTATATCTTCTCTTGCCGCCTTGCCCTCCTCTTCTTAAAAAATACAATGGAAGCACGGTAGACACGTTGTTCAATGTTATGTTTTTTTCATTTAACAATACACTTTGATTTACTTTGAAATTTTACTCCTACTCCTAAAATGGTGTCAAAGAGGTCAAGATGACAAATGTGAGTTAGGGAAAGCTGAGTGTTGCTACGACGCCAACAAGGCAGCCCAAGGCCAAAAGTGATTCAGAAGGATCTTTACTCTCTGAAATAGACTAAGTCTCAAACATTGCTTGAGGGGACTCGAGAAGAAAGAGCTATATTGTTATATGAGTAAAGGTATGCAGTTATTAGTTAAAAATCATGTACTTTTAATATAATTTCTTTTTTAATTCCTTGAAATGCTGTCACTTTGTTGGTGGGTACCTCCATTGTTTGAAGGAGATTAAATTTCTTGGAGTGTTTTTCTTGGTACAGTATCTAAATACCATCTGTCTCTAGTGTGGTGGTCCTGGAGCCCTTTGAAAAACTGGTCAAAGCTGTAGACTTTCATGCCAGGAAAATCCATGTAGGTACAGATAAATTTGACTTTAACTTTAGGGGGTTCATAGACTACCCAAGGCTCATTGGTGGCAAATTTCCTGAAGCAAACAGTCAGTTCATAACTGGCTGGGGAATAAAGGTAGTTTTCATTCTGTTGGTTGTTGATTCCTTGGGATTATTAGCATGGAACATATCATTTTTATGACTTCAAGAACTGTTGTAAATAAAACAGTTGATTGCAACTTTTTGGCGGGCACATGTTGGAATGTATAAGCTTACAAATGATTTCCTTCCACCATTTCCCCCCAAAACAACGTGTTTGAGTTTGGCCACTTAGAAATTATTTACGATAATGTAGTTGTTAAGAGGATGAGTTTCGCTGTCAGAATGTCAGGGGACAGCGGAGCAAGATCCAAACTATGTTCTGCCACTTACCTAGTTCAGGACAATTGAATCTTTCCTAACCTCACCTTTTCCATCGTTAAAGTAGAGTTAACAGTGCATCTCATTGCGTGGTGTGAGGATTACATCAGATAATGGATGAAAAGCTGTACACAGTGTCTGGCATGAATAAGAGTTCAGTTAATGTCATCTGTCATTATTCTGCTCTAGTGACTAAGGTTCTTAATATTTTGTAATTGTGTCAGATGAATCTATATCATATTCATCATTATTTTAAAAGATAAGCGAGCTAGTCACCTTAAGACTAATTGAGAAGTTCATGAGAGTAATTGAGAAGACTATGGATTGCCAAGTGGCAAAACTGTAGTTAGAAACATGTGGTTGGAGTGCTGTTGGCCACTTGGGAAAATGGGTTTTCCGGGGTACTAAAAATGTTAAATAAAGTGTACGGAGCAGAATAATTATTGTAAAGTTACCTCAATATCTCATATTCATACATACTGGTCTCACTGCTAAGAAGACCTTTGTTATCATTACTGTTAAACAAATAGGTTAAGTGGGATCCCATTCATAAAAGCAAGCTGAGAAACTTCCTAAAATGATAACTTATGCTTATCCTTGGGTTGGTCCCATGATTCCTGAGAATTAAAAGGAGACTTAGGAGTATTCATATTCATATAAGATTCTTTGAAAATACCATGTTTCTCAAATTTGGTAGATTACCCCTTTCTTTCGTATTCTAAAGACAAAACTCATCCTGTAGTCATTTATTTACTTGTTTTTTAACCTAAACAGGGAGTAAGCAGTCTAGTAGGCCTTCTGAAAACTAAGCAGGCTTTTGCCAAGGCTCTGTGTTTGTGTATGCGTGTACCTGTGCGTGTGTGTTTCTGCATCTGTGTTCTTTCCCAGTCATCTGATAACTGAGAAGAGAAAAGACGCTAAGAAAGAAAGGCACAAGAAGTCTATCCATCACTGAGGTCTGCCTCTCCGCCTGACTAGGGCCTCCCCAGGGAGTCTTAGCAAGGTGCCGCTGAGTCCAAGTTCTTCTCCCCACCCCCAAACAATCCTGGGAACACTATAATTTGAGGCTATTCTATTACTTTCACCCCAGGCTCTGCAAGACCTCCCCTCCCCCACTCATCTCTGGGCCTATCAGGGATGTGGGCAAAGGAAGCATTAAAATGGATAGATTGATAGCCTTGTGACCACATCGATCTTCACATGTGTTGAATATTATGTCAATTATTCATCACTCAGAGATATCATTGCAGGGAAATATCACATTAAGAGGAGCCAGGAAAACCAAAGGTTATAAATTCCAACCCCTGCATAGTCACTGGGACTCTGGAATTCAGTGCCAGCTCCTCTGTGGTGGTCTCATTGGAATGCAGGAATCTCAGACCTTCTTTTAGAGATGTTTCTTCTCCTGCCTCACCCCCCACCAGGCAGAGAATCAACCTCCCAGAGGTGGAGAAGAGCTGAATAAATCTGTAAACACAATACTCCTAAGTTTCCATCTAAACATCACTTCAAGTTTGCTGTGTCTGAAAAATGCACTTTTCTCTCAGTTGACTCCTCAATGAAGCATTTTCTCCAGCCCTCGATGATACCAAAAATGAGTGTCTGAGAAGACGGCAAATGCCACATGGTAAATATAACTCAACCCAGCACACAGAGTGGTTGACAGAGAGAACGTGGGAGTGCAGGGACCTGCCACCAGGCGATGACTCAACCTTTCCAAACCTGTGTTTCCTCATTTTGTGAGTTTAGGGATGGTGCCAATTTCAGTGGGTGGTTGTGAAGATTAAATTAGATAACCTAATTCACATAATTCTGAGTCCCCCAACCTCAAGGAGCTGCCATTTCTATATGCCACACTTTGTGAGAGGCCCTCCAAGCCGTTCTTCAATGTCTCGGAAAGTTCCTGGAGTGAAGCTCATACATCTCTGGAGGGTTCTATGCTGTAGACGGCTTCTCTTGGAAGCCTGATCCAGCAGGTGCTGCTCTTCTTTCCCAGCCTCCTTCCCGCTATGAGATGTGACTCCCTTATTTCATGCCCTCAAAGAAACACCATCTATCCGTCCTTTTACTCAGTAAACACTCCTTGAGCTGCTAGTGTATGCCATGAAGAAGCAGCTGTGAACGAGATGGAAGGCCTTGCTCTCATGGAGCCTACACGAGAATGTGGAATAACAGACCAAAAACGAGTCAAGAGCAAGTGCACAAGGGAATTTCAGGTAGTAATGGAAGCTCTGAAGGTGATAAAGTGGTGCGACGCGATGGGGCATGGAGTGGGGTGCAAGGTCTGGGCAGGCCCTTTTGAGGAGATGACAGTGAAGCCGTGACTGAAGGTGGGGAAGGAGCCAGTTCTGTGAAGATCGTGGGGAAGAGTGTTCCAGGCAAAGGGAGCTGCAAGTTGGAGCGTGATACAGGAAGGAGATTGAGTCATTTTAGAAACAGAAAGGAAGATGGTGTGACAGGAAAGTGTGGTCTGAGATGATCAGAGGTAGGCAGGTTGAGAACTTGGAGGCCAGAGTAAGGAACTTGGATTGCTTTCTGGTACAACTGGAGGATTTTAAGGAGACACATGGCATATTTTGATTCTTGGTGGTGGGGAGGTCGCTCCAGCTGCTGTGTGTGGAATAGGTTGGGGGGTGGGGAGAATTGGAGTGGGAGCAGCAGTGAGAGCCTCCACAGGAGTTAAGGTGAGAGATGATGGTGGCAGTGTCAGTGGGGAGATGTCAATAACTCGATGGGCTCAGGAACTATTCTGGAAGCCCTGAAATTCGGTACCAGCTCTTCTCTGTACTGAGAGAATCTATTGGTGGATTGAATGTGGGCAAGGGGAGAGTGAGGGAAAGAGAGGAGGGTGGCTCCTAGGTGTTTTATAGGATTTAGGCTTTGGCTACCCCCAAAACTAGAAAAAAATGGCAATTTTGGCTCATGAAATGTATCAGCCTTTCCCTGCCTCGGGGGATGTTCTCACTGGCTGTGTGTCTCCATGGGCCGTGGCCTCATGTTCCTTCTGTCTCGTTTTTTTGGCTTTCTCCTCTTCTTTCTCTGTGTGCTCTGTTCTGAGGGCTGAATATTTTGAGCCAAGGGTGACATTGTTTAGAGCTTTTTATTGATAGCCTACTGAGTGCCCAGACCTGTGCTAGTGCTATAAGGGATGTGGAAGGACTTCTGGAAGCCATTATTATGCTAACGTTCATTGTGATGCTTCTAGAAAGAGCACCTCCTCCTCTTTGCCCCCAGGACTTTCTCAAGGTCTTGTGTTTCATGGAACACGTGCTGGTTCTGCATGACATGCCTCTCAGGAGCTCTAGGCTCAGGTTTGCTTTGCCACCGTTGGTCGTGTGAGCTGGAGCAAGCCGCTTAACATCTTTAAGGTTCACTTTCCACATCTGTAAAATGGGAAACCCACTTCCTAGGGCACTTAGGACGATTTTAGGAGACATTGTACGGGACCTAGCAGATACGTGCTCAATAAAATGTAAATTAGCTGGTTATTTCTGCTGTTGTTCTTACTATTGTTTTATTGGCTTGAATAAAGAAATCTTGCACCTGTTAAAATGAAACACTAAATAGTCAGTCCTGATATTTTGTCACATTCAGCTAGTCATAGAATCAGAGAGGTGGCAAGGACTTTAGAGAACATTTCCCTCAATCCCTTAATGTAACCGGGATAGAAACGTTGGAAACAAAGACCCTTAGAGAGACTTCTTGCAGCTGCTTAATTCTCAGACGGTGTTTTGAGGAATACTAGCCATGCAAGAATCTGCTCAAAGAAAGACTTCTTGGTCCAATAACCAAGAAATATGGCATATTAGATCCCCACCTTGTAGATTCCTCAACTGTCTGCCCAATGCAGGCTCAGATGAGTCCTGTAATAAAGAAATCTGCCAGTGCCTGTTGATCACAGCATTTCCCACTGGCTTTGACTGGAGAGCCTTTTGTCTACAAGCCTTATTAACATCCTGTAGAATGTGTGTGCCTTGGTGCCTCCTTGGGTAATACTACTTTAGCTAAAGGAAGCCACATTTGAAACTGAAGTTTGGTTTCTTGGGACAATTCCCAGAAGCAGAGATTGCAGAAACCACGAGGCCTTTCCTGCCCTAGGGCTGGAGCTGAGAGGCAATTAGTGTTTGAGGATTCTTCCTCAGCAGCACCTGGGTTCCCTTTGATGTCATGCCTCTACTTACCTGGGACACGATGATTCTCATCAAGCTCTGAACAGCAGGTGTTTTTAGGAAAAAGAATCCCTTGGGACCTCAAGGATTTTCACAGATGAGGAGGCATCATCTGTCCATGTAGGGTGATCAGTGAATTTCAGACCTAAATGAATTGGCTTCATCCTGCACCCTTTCTGTGCTGTCCCCACCTGGAGAACATTGTCATCTGAATCAGCCAGAGAGTATGTGGTTGGAAGGTGGGGGAAAGTTTGGATGGAGTTGAAAACTAAGACCAAAAGCTACAGAAATGGGATAACTAATGAAATTTCCTCCTCTAAAAATGAAGAAAACTCACAGAATAGTTTGAGAGATAAACACACAAGCTGGAGTTTAGGTAAAAATGATCTGGCAGGCTGGCTGTCCCTTTCTCAACCTCCAGGAAAACTTCCACTGGTGGTGTTAGATGTCTGTGTCACAGTAGCAGCAGGAAAGAGGTTGATAATCCCAGGAAAGGATTCTTGTTCATTCTCATTACTTTACCACCAAGAGAGGCCTGGCCACAGGGAAAAGTGTTTTCTTTTTCAGATTTCAAGCTTGAACTCATGCATCTTATGTTTCTAAAACTTAGTTAACCCTTCTCTCTCTGGGGATATATTCTTAGTCAATAGGTAGAGCAGGGAGAGGGTCACCCCAGTGCCCTTGCAGCTAGTGGCCTAGAAAGGAAAGTATAGGGAACCGATGTCTCTAGAAGCATCATTTATTTTGTGCTTCATAAAGTCTTAGAGCGTCTGTCAGATATTTGAGCTTGGGGGCTCAACAATTGAAATTGGAGGTCATGAATCCAAAGCCTTTTCAGCTTTCTAAAAACCACACTTCAAAATTCTTGGGCCACCGTTACAGTCTTTTCTATATGGCATTGTAATTTTGTGTGATGCTTTTACGAGCTGTTGTCTAGTGGGGGTGACTGTGTGATCCACTGGTGGTTAGTTGGTTAAGACATCGGGAGAGGAGAGCAGGTCAGGGCGCATACAAGTCTCTGGAAACTTGGAGAAGGAGCTACCACCGGGGGCTGGGGTGGCCGGGGACTGCTTCATCCAGGAGGAGAGGCTTGAGCTGAACAATTACTTTCAATTACCTTAAACAATTTTTAAAAATTAATACATATATATGGTAAAAATTTAAATACTATAAATAGGTTTTCAGGAAAAAATAAACATCTTTCCTTTCTTGGACCCCACTACCCAATTTTCTTTCCCAGAAGTAGCTAGTTTTATATGCCCTTCCAGAGGTATTCTATGCTTATACAAAGACATCTGTGTGGGATTTCTTCTTTGTCTTCTTTTTGAAACACGAATGTTACTGACGTCTACTATTCCTCATCTTTTTTGTTCCCATTTGATGTTTGACTGCTGGTTACATTTCCATGCAGGTAGAGCAGCTCCACTCTACCACCCATGGAATATTCATGGCATGCAAGTATCATAAGTGACCTGCTAGTTCCCTCTTGGTGGACATTTAGGTTGTTTCCAGTTCTTAGCTACTAAAAATAGTGTGCTGTAAATATCCTGAAGCATATGTCTTCATGTACCAATATGGGTATAACTGTATAAAATATGTTCATAAAAGTAACATCTATGGGTTAAAGATAATGTAGATTTTAGGTTTTGATAGACTCAAGTCATATACCAGGGTTACATTTCCTTCCCTAGGTCTACAATCATGGTTCTTGTTTGCTCTCTGCTTTGTAGAACGCATAAAATGAGGAGGAATTATGACTACAATTTTCGGAAGAGAACAATTTGAGTAAAGACTTTGATTTAGGAATGGATGCACCATGTTTGGGGACTACAAAGAGACTAGCCATATTACTAACTACAATTTATTGAATTCTTACCACTTTCTAAGTTCTTTGTGTATACTATCTCACTTAATTCTCACAACCACTCCAGGATTCAGGTTCCACCAGTATTGCCATTTTACAGATGAGGTTAGTGAGTCTCAGAGAGCTTAATTAATTTGCTCAAAGTCACACAACCTGTAAAGTGGCAGAAGCTGGGTCTACCCAACTCTAAAGCCTCTTAGACATTAGATGTCTTAGACATCTAATGTCTAAGAGCCCAGGCTCTTAGACATTAGATGATAGTGCTTGAAGTGTGTGTGTGTGTGTGTGTGTGTGTGTGTGTGTGTGTGTGTAGGGGAGAAAGGGAGGTGTTTAGGAGTATATCAAACTGTTTCTAGAGTTCTACCAAATATTGAGACTATCTCACATAAGGGACGTTTGAGATCGTCTCACTTACCGCTCCATCCTACACAGGACCCTCCTCTATCACATCCTTGCCTGGTACTCCAGTCTTCTGGGGTCTGCTACCTGCTTCTAGTGATTCAGAATTGGCTCTGGCCTGTGGCTGATACCATGACCAATGAGAAAATCCTTTCACATATTGAGTTAAAATCTGCCTTTGTTCAACTTCCACTAATTCAATATGATTTCTGGCTCTATGAGTCATACGGAATAAGGCGAGATTCTTATTTGAATTCTCTTCTCGTTGTCTCTCTCTAGTAGGAGAGGGAAGGTAGACTGTAATTCAGTGTAAAAACAGGGGATTTGCATAGTCTTTGGTTTCAGCAATTTGCTCAACCTCTGGTTTTTGTCCCATATGTGAATTCCCGGTATGAGCAGAGTCTTTGGTCATGTCATTCTTCCCAAGGTCCTAAGGTTTGACTTTACTTAGACTGACCAGAAACCCTCTCTCTCCTGATATATAAAACCTGCAATTTGTTTCCTGTAGGGGCTGGAACACCTTACTTTCAGAATTTTCTCTGAAATGTGGGGCCACGCAGGGCCTGTGCATCCCAAGGAAAGGGATGCTTGTGGAGAGAGCAAGAAGGCTCAAAGGATGAGGGGTCAATGAACTCTACAGCCCCAGGGAACCCAGGGCCAGTCTGGTGCAAAGGTGGTCTTGAAGGTGGGCCTCAGTGGGCCAGGACCCCTGAGGGAAGAATTGACCCTTGAGGGGAGTTACTAGGAGTTGCTCCCTTGGGTGGTGCCTGTGGTAGGACTTTAGGACTATTCTGCCATGAGCTTCCAATATCCCATCCCCTCCGCGGAGAAGCCAATCAGATTGGGCGAGGGAGCAACAAAGGATGGGATCAGTGTTGAGAGGAGCTTCAGGGCTCTGCGAGAGAATCGTGAATTGAGAAAATTCCATGGCTGGTGAAGGCTTTGAACCACAGGGAAACCTTGCTTCTGTTCCAGGCTAGGAGAAGACAAGTCTGCTGTGGATTTCAGAGTGATTTTGAAAAAGATTGTATTTCTTCCAAGTAGCTGTTGGAAAATGCATGTCTGGACAGTCTAGCAGAATGATTGAGGTTGAAGGCTCTGCATTCAGATGCGAATCATGCTTCTGCCTGGTTGTTGCGCCCTTGGGAAACATACTTAATTTCTAAGCCTCAATTTTGTTCTTTTATTTTTTAAAGCGAAATAATACATCTGTACCATAGGGTTATGATAACACTTAGCCTGATGGGACCTGACACGTAACTGATGTTTATTGAGCACTTAATATTATTAGTGATATCTGGTCAATTATAACGCTTAGATGAATGGTACATGGTGTGTTTGCAGAAAGCTAATTTTACTAAAGTACTTTAAAATATTCATTACTTTAGAGTACTTTTATTTCATGGTCAGCATACAGGTAAAGCCAATGAAAATTCTCTTGGATTGCTGTGAATTCTGGAATAGTGGGGTTGGAATGGATTTTTTTTTTTTTTTACTGCACTAGAGCCACAGTTCCATAAATCTATTCCACACCTCAAGGCACGCAGTGCTCTTGCATTCATCTTTGTTCACTGCTTGGACGTCAAGCAATCTGCCTGGAGCTGGTTTTGGAGGCCTAAATTCAGAATCTACCTACCTATACGGTCCAGAAAGATGGATGACTTCAGTCCCCTGAAACTGTTGTTAGAGAACATGTGCACTAACTTATCAAGAGAATGAGAGGGAGGGAGAGAGAGGTGCGCCCTGGAGAGAGGGAGGACGCGGCTTAAATGGGGGGGGGTAGTGATGGATTGGTTAGCACCTGTAAACAAAGGGCTGAGCCCCAGGCTCTTCTCAACGTTGGAAACCTTCCAGATGTTCAGTGACTCATCAATTGCTGTTCAGCTTAAGTCCATGCCATTTGTACATTTGATTGGATTTTATGAGACATTTTACAGCCATTCCCTGCCACCGTTTGGGCAAATAATGTCATAAGGTCCAACCTTCTTTCTTGTTCATTTTGTGAGTTGCTTCCTGCAAAAATAGCTTTTATGTGGCTCAAAGCACTTGGCTACTGTTGGTTTCTACTAACCGACACAGGCCAGCCTCACTGAGCAAGAGGCCTTCACGTTTGACTTTTGGAAGGGAACTTGTATTTGAAGGGATTTCATGGTATTTTTGGCCATGAAGCAAGAATGGCTGAGCTCAACTGATGTGGAAGATAAAAACAAAAAGAAAAACAAAAACAAAAGATACTCATTTTGATGAGGCTCATCTTTTTGTTCTGTCACTCTCCATGGGTGGTTAAGAGTATGGGCTTGGAGTAAGATCTATGTAGATACATGTCTTGCCTTCATGTCTTCCCAACTATTATCCTCAGCAAGTTAGGGAACTTCCCTGAACTTTTGTCCCCATCTGTGAAATGGGGATACCAACAGTGTCTCCTAGGTGGTTGTGAGGGTACTTAAAATATTTAGCAGTGCCTGGCACAAGGTTAGCCTTTAATAAATGATATTTATTATAATTATCTGTCTGTCTTCTCTGCCTCACCTTCCTCCTTGCCTTCGCTGGTAGTTTTGAGTGGCTGGTCTGTTTTCCTTGTCATATATAATTTCCTTCTTTGCATCTATCACTCTCTGAAACTATCTTGTTTATTGATTTATTTGTTTAGCTGTTGGTTGTCTCTCTTCTCACTATGACATAGGCCCCCAATGGCAAGCCTGTGTGAATCTGCTCATACTTGCTGACTCAGTGAGAGCACATAGTAGGCTCTCTTTGTACATATTTATTGACTAACTCTCATCTATTTCAGCCATTTCCTTTCTCTTCTCTTCTCCTCTCCTCTTCTCTTCTCTTCTCTTCTTTTCTCATGATTCCTGCATAAAGAACCATTTTATTTTAGAATTAAGGGTCTAGCCAAGGATGAGAATGAAAGGCGATCATTGCCTTCGTTTGGTTTGATGGAGTCTCAGATCAGGAGAACTTCTTAGGAAACTAGGATGAGACCAGTAGGGCTTTTTATTTTTGCCCTCAAAGACCAGTGTGAATATATTTATTAGGACTCTAGTTTCAAGGTCCATAAAATCGCCTGAGCAAGCTTCACCAAAAAAGGAACACTCATGGGCCATCCCCAGTGGCCTAGTGGTTAAATTCAGTGTGCTCCACTTTGGTGGCCTGGGTTCGGATCCCAGGCACAGACCTAAACCACTCGCCCGTTAGTAGCCATGCTGTTGTGGTGGCTCACATAAAAAAGAAAAAACGAGGAAGATTGGCACTGCATGTTAGCTCAGGGCGACTCTTCCTCAGGAAAAAAAAAAAGGAACATATTATAAGGACTCAGGAATGTTTTTTGGAATATAAAGGCATGGATGTCATCAGGCCTCAAGAGTGACTAGAATCAGGGACCCTTCACAAACAACTGCCTCTACCTTTTGTCTCTGCAGATTTACTTTTGTTTCTCTGAAAACCAGTGATTTTCAAACTATCTGCTAAAATCCAGTAGAAATGAATTATACCAAAATGAAATAAAACAAACCTAATTTTTATTATTGAATTTCATAGACATAAAATTACTCTGTCAAAGTGCTATAAGAGTTCCTAAGTGCTTACTTACGTTCAATTTCCGTGCAGTCGGGCCCCTGTATCCACATGTTCCACATCTGTATATTCAACCAACTGTGGATGGAAAGGCTTATGATGGCTGTGTCTGAAATGAACAGTACAGACTCCTTTTTTTTGTCATTATTCCCTAAACAATATAGTATAACAACTATTTATATAGCATTTACATTGTACTAGCTAATATAAGTAATCTAGAGATGATTTAAAGTATACAGGAGGATGTGCATAGGTTATATGCAAATACTACGCCTACGGCATTTCATATAAGGGACTTGAACATCCCTGGATTTTGGTGTCTATGGGGGTCCTGGAACCAATCCCCCACGCATACCAAGGGACCACTGTAATTAATTCCTCAGGCACTGGTAGCAAATAGCTTGTGGGCAGGCAGGGCTGTAGTTCATTAGCCACTGTAGAGCACCTCCCCTCAGCAATCAAATTTGTACCTCTCTATAAGAAACCAGTGCAAACTGAGCTGTGATCTCTTAGCCTCCAAGTGTGGGTCAGGCTTTGCTTAGGGTTTTGCACAATACTCTGGTCTGTGCAGCTATCGCCACTAGGTGGGGGCAAAGAGTGAAAACATGGCAGCCAGGAGTGTGCTCTTGTGGGTGGGAACACAGTTGCAGGGTGAGCCAAGTAAACACCCCAGAATGTGTCCACAAAGGAGGTTTCCAGCACTCCAGATTTCTATTGCTCCTGAAAATATGTCATAAGCAGTCTTTGGTTGCCAGGTGCTGGGACTTGGGGAGGTGACTCTGAATGTGTGACTGAGCAGGGATGAGAAATGTCATAAACTCGTTTCACGATTTTTTTTGCCAGTGTCTTTCAGGGGTTCCCATCATGTTGACACATCCTGCCAATCTACTCTTATTTCTACACCTCAGTATTTTTGGAGCACATAACTTCCCAGATTTCTGGCACTATTTTTTTTTTTTTTTTTTTTTTGGTGAGGAAGATCAGCCCTGAGCTAACATCCATGCCAATCCTCCTCTTTTTGCTGAGGAAGACCGGCTCTGAGATAACATCTGTGCCCATCTTCCTCCACTTTATGTGGGACGCTGCCACAGCATGGCCTGACAAGCAGCGCTTGTGTGTGTGCTCGGGATCGGAGCCCGGGCTGCCAGTGGCAGAGCACGCGCACTTAACTGCTACTCCACGGGGCCGGCCCCTGGCACTAACTCTTAATATCATATGCTTCCCATACAGATGTTTTGTGGATTAATTTTCTATTTCATGGAAAGAAATTGAAATGCCCACTTGGGGTTTGGTCAGGGAAAGGTCAGAGCTTTCCTGGACAGCGACAACTTCAAGAACCGTTTGACACCTAGGGGAGATGCCTAGACTAAGTCCTAAATGAGTCTGTCAGTGCCCTTCCTTCCTTTACCTACAAAAAGAGTATTGGGTGTAAACTCACGTGAGTGCAGGCTTTGGTTGTGATTGATGGTCCTCTTTCCCATCTTCCTCACATGGAGCAGGCTCACTCAGCAGGCAAATACTTCTAAGAACTGGAATTGGTACACACAAAGAAAGACTTTGGTTTAAGAGCCTTGGGCCAATTTAAGTCCAGTTTTTAAACTTCAAAAAGTTACTGAGATTCATTAATTTCATGGATGAGAGTGAAATATTACTGATGAGTATTTAAGGGTATGGACTTCACAGTGATGCAGTTGGGTTTGAATCCCGTCTCTCTCCTTCTGTGTCCTTAGGCAAGACATTTAATTTCTCTGAGCCTCAGTTTCCTCATCTTTGGAATGGGCATAATAGCTTCTTCTGAAGGGTGTTGGTCACTCATTTGACCACGATTTTGTTGAGAGCCCACTAATGGCCGGACAGTGGGCTAACACTGAGGATACGGTAGTGAACAGGGGAGAAATTGTCTTTCCCCTTCATGGGACCACAGGACATTATAGGGGAATGTTTGCTTGCAACCAGGTAGCACAGTGCCTGGCATTTAGAAAGTACTCAAATGAGAAGTACAAATAATAATAACAGTGATAGTTAGTAAATGGAAGTACTGTGGCCAAGCACAAGACAAAGCATCAAAGCCTGTATATTAAGTCTTGCAGCAATCTCAATTCAAATTTAACCAACGACCGGGCAACATTTGTCATGTAGAGTTCGTAATCCTCTGAAGTCAGCATTCTCTACGTGTTGTTAGAAATTTGCTTAGGGATTTTAGTGCTCCCTTCCTCAGTTTTTCTGTCTGATTATATTACATGTCATCAAATGTGTCATTTACTTTTTCTAAAAGCTTTCAATTTAAGAATGTTGAAATGAGTAGGGAAGAAAAGGTCTCCACTAGGAGATAACAGGATGAAATTAACCCATTGGTTTGTCTCTTTGGTATTTATGGACTATCTTTCGGCACTCAGTGTTTGGCGTGGAGGACATAGAGGTAAAATGGGCCCCTTTCAGTAGGGAGGCATATGCAAATTTATAATTCAATATTGTGGGGTTAGGTACTATAATAGAGGTTGTGGGAGGCAGAATTCTGGGATGACTCCCAAGAATCTTGACCCCTTGGTGTACACTATAGTGTACAGTTCCTGTATAGTCCCCTCCTCTCCTCTCCTCTCAAGGGTAGGTGGAACCTGTGAATATGATGGGATATCACTCCTGTGATTAGGTGACTAATCAGTTGACTTTGAGTTAATTGAAAGAGAAATGATCCTTGGTGGGCCTGACATAATCAGGCGAGCCCTTAAAAGGGACTGACCCTTCCTGGAGTCAGAAGAGATTCAAAGCGTGAGAGAAACCCTCCTGCTGGCCTTGAAGACACAGCATCCATGAGTTCTACAGTGGCAAGGAAACGAGTTCTGCCAACAACTATGTTAATTTGGAAGACGACGCCAGCGCTGGCCACCTTGTGAGGCCCTGAGCAGAAGGCCCAGCTAACCCATTCCCTTGACTCCTGACCCAGAGAAACTGTGAGATAAATTTGTGTTGTTTAAAGACACTAAGTATGGGGTAATTTGTTATGTGGTGTAGAAAACTAATACAGAATTATATACGGATTGCCATGACAGAATGACCTTTCTTATTCCTGCAAGCCAAACTATGGATCAAGTGGAAACTTCTGGATGCAGGTGGATTGTGAAATTTATGAAGTGTGACTTGTTGGTAGATAAATATCAAAGGAGAGGAAACAGGTATCTGAAGACTATTTCATAGATTTTATATTTGTACTGTTTTCAATCTGTTAAAACTTGAGCACATTTTGTGCATTAGGTATTGTGCTAGGAGTGGGGACGGGGGAAAATACAAAGATGCATAACACGGAGCTTGCCCTTTATTCACGAAGACAGTTATGGTAATAGCTGGCTACAGTACAATCCCAAAAGGAGACCTGAGCAATTTACTGAGAGAGCCTCAAAGAAGAGAAATGATTGATTCAGTCTGAGATGAGTTCGAGAAGCCTTCATTTGTAGCATTTGAAGTAGGACTTGGAGGATTGTTCCATTGATGCTGCTGGTTGCCTTTCTAAAGACCATTCCCTCCTTCCTTGCTGGAAGAATCTCCAAGTTTTTTGGGAATCTATGCTTTCTCATTGTGACTCACAAGTTGATCTTTTAATTTTAATTTTTATTTTTTTTGTGAGGAAGATCAGCCCTGAGCTAACATCCATGCTAACCCTCCTCTTTTTGCTGAGGAAGACCAGTCCTGAGCCAACATCCATTGCCAATCCTCCTCCTTTTTTCTCCCCAAAGCCCCAGTAGATAGTTGTATGTCATAGTTGCACATCCTTCTAGTTGCTGTATGTGGGACGCGGCCTCAGCATGGCCGGAGAAGCAGTGCGTCGGTTTGCGCCCGGGATCCGAACCCCGGCCGCCAGCAGCGGAGCGTGCGCGCTCAACCGCTAAGCCACGGGGCCAGCCCTCACAAGTTGATCTTGATTGACCTAAAAAAGGGTGGCTAACTGGGCCAAATCCAGTATGACACCTGTTTCGTAAATAAAGTTTACTGGAACAAATCACCCATTAGGTTGTGTATTGTCTATGGCTACTCTTGCACTGCAGAGGCAGAGTTGAGTGGTTGTGATAGAGCCCACATAGCCCACAAAACCTAAAATATGCACTATGTGGCCCTTTACGGAAAAAATTTGTTGACCGCTGGTGTAAGTCATCATGGTAATTTCAATCCTCTTTTCAGTGCCTGATTTAGGAATGGGAAAGTGACAATTTTGGGCAAGGAGATGGGCTAAGGAACCTGCTGAGAGTTTCCTTATGGACCAAAAGAGGCTCTCAAGAAGGTTCCCCGTTTCTCCTGCTACATATGTTTTTGACTGTAAATGATATCTCAAACTGCTGAAACCATTTTGTGATCTTAAAGAGAATTAGCCTGAGAACAAGAGGATGTACTGAGGATGTAAAATTCATACATTGAGAAGCACTTTTGTCCTTCATGGTACCTTTGAGCTGCCAAATTAGCCATCCCTGGAGCCATCTTATCTCCAGATTTTTTGATATGTGGTGTAACAAGTTCTCAGTATTGTTTAAGCCAGTTGATTCCAGGTTTTCTTACTTGCAGCCAGGAGCAACAGGAAAATAAAGGTAGACATGATGTCAAGAATGAATTAGAATAGTGCAAAGTAGAGGTTGCTGAAGACAGGTTTCTGTCTACTTGACTGAGAAACACTAGTTTAGAGCAAGACCTCTCTGCCATTAACCAAAGTGTGGTCCCCAAGACAACAGCACCAACATCACCTGGGAACTAGTTAGAGATTCAGATTGTCAGGCCCCACTCAGACCCACCGAATCAGAACCTCTGGGGATGGGCCTAGCAGTCTGTGTTTTAATAAGCCCCCAGGTGATTCTGATGCGTGCTCAAGTTTGAGAACCACTGCTCCAGACAGTTCATGGATAGCTGTAGAATTACTAGGGAATTCTTTCCTAACAAACAGATGGTATCCCCATTTATCTGAGGAGAGGGAATGCATCAGAGTAGTTTTTCAGAGAGGTAATAATGGTATTCTCACCACGTGGATTAAGAATTTGCTAAGAATGGAATATTGCTAGCAATAAGCTAATTGAATTTTAAAGAAAAAAGAAGATATCCAGGTTCTTGGCTTATTTGCATTCTGAATTCAAAAGCCACTCTTTCTATGAATATAGAACAAATCAAGTTAATTATGCCACTGTTTTTTTCCACTGTAGATTAAGGACATTACATTAATCAGTGACACTGTACATTTTAAAGTCTATTAATTTTATCACTGCCTGGGTTAGGGGAGAAACTTGTTCTTGAGCAGTCTTTGCTGACCTCATTCATGCAAACAGCATTTATTGAACCTTCTAAGAGCAAAGGTACTCAATAAAGAACACAATAATGTAGAATGATTTCAAGTTTTTCTGCAGGCAGTTTAGAGTATGTGGGTTTGAAAACAGAATCAAGACTCATAAATGAGGAGTTAGAAATGGAGACCATCTAAAAATTTATAGCTTTTCTGGCAAATTTTTCTCTGTCACGAGCATACACTAAGAGAACATTTACAAAGCTCATTAATATTACTAAGGATCAGCCCCTGGAATTCATGACCTAAAGCAGAGATAAAGAGGTTTCATTCCACATGCTGACTTTGATTGATTGATAGAGACTGCTTAGGTCCTGTTTTGGTGGGGAAACATGTCTGTCTTAATCAGCCTGGGATGCCATAAGAAAATACCAAACACTGGGTGGCTTAAACGACAGGAATTAATTTCTCACAGTTCTGGAGACTAGAAGTCCAAGATCAAGGTGCCAGCAGGGTTGGTGTCTGGTGAGAGCTCTTTCCTTGTTTTGCAGATGGCCGCCTTCTCACTGTGCCCTTACATGGCCTTTTCTTGGTGTGTGCAGGTTGGGGGCGGGGAGAGGGAGAGAGACAGAGAGAGAGAGAGTGAGGAAATGATGTCTTTTCTTATAAGGAGACTAATTCCTTCATGAAGTCCCCACCCTCATGACCTCAACTAATCCTAATTACTTTCCAAAGGCTCCATCTCCAAACACCATCACACTGGGGTTAGAGCTTCAACATATGAATTTGGGGGCAGGAGACACAATTCAGTCCATAGCAACATCTGAGACCCTGTCTGGGCTTAGTGAGAGAAAATGCTGTGATTGATTGGTGATGTGTGTGATGGGTGCAGAAATGAGGGAAGTTACATCATGGGTGTTAGGTAATTGCCATCCCTACCCTGATTTCATTCATTTAGTCAAATGGAATAATTTCAGTTATAATACAGAATACCAGCTCAAATTGTTTTAACCAAAAAAGGGAATTTAATACCTCATGTAACTGAATAGCCTGGACTAAAGGCTTTTGGCCCATTTTGATCTTGGGTTTCTCTCTCTTGGCACTAATGACAATGATCTTGATGATAATGATAATAACAACTAACACATGCAGCACTTCAGTGTGCCAGGCACTGTTTTAAGCACATTTACAAATTCATTTAGTCCTCATAATGAGTCTATGAGGTAGGTTGTATTATTATCATCTCCATTTACATATGAGGAAAGTGAGGTGTAGAGAGATTAAGTAACTTGTTTAGGACTGTGCAAGTAATAGAGTCAGGGTTTGAGTTTGTGTGATGTTTCTAGAGCCCATGTTCTAAACCAGTGGTTGGCAAACTTCAGCTTTTGGGCCAAATACTGCCCCTACACATTTTTGTAAATAAAGTTTTATTGGAACACAGCCACACTCATTTACTTATGTATTATCAATAGATGTTTTCACACTGCGATGACAGAGTTGAGTGGTTACAACAGAAAGTATACAGCCTGCAAAGCCTAAAACATTTACTATCTAGCCCTTTATAGGAAGAGTTGGGTGATCCCCTGTTCTAAACCACTCTGCCATATTGGCCTCTTCCATTCTCAGGCTTCATATGGTGGCAAGATGGGGCATCCTAATCCTTTTTTGTTCATATTCATCAAGAAAGAGCATATCCAATTTCTTGATTGCTCAAACAAAGTCCTAGAACTGAGTCTTGCTGGCCCTGATTGGCCTGATTTAGGTCATCTATGAACTGTGATCAGGGCTAGCTGGCTTGGACCAGGTCCCATGCTTCATCCCTGGAGCCAGGAGTGAGGTCAGCTTCATCCAAGGTATGTGGACAGGTGTTGAGGAAGAGTGGTCTACCCTAAGAAACATCTAGGGATTTTACTGTAAAAAAAAAAAAAAAAAAGGCAGAATTCTGGGTAGTGAAAACAAATATTGGCTGCATTAATAATGCCCTGTTTAGTGCATTTTCCTGTTTAACGAAGTAGATGGAAAGTTTGGATGGAAATATTTCATTAATGTACCCAGATATCTGGGAAGGCGACCTCTCTACCCCCAGTTTCTTGATCAAATGCTATTTCCCACTAGAAGTTGGACACTAATTAGTGGCTAGTCTTTCTGGGAACCGTCAAGAAAAAGATCATTCAAGATGGGAGAATGAGGAAGATTTCTGAAAGGAAAGGAGAGAGTTTGAACCTAAACTCAGCTCTTAGGTGGAGCACGGGTCCTCTTTCAGCTCTAGCTGCTGCAACTTTTGTTAACTTTCCTTTATTCTGTTGTGTATTTCATGCTTCTTTGCCTTGTCCAGCAGCAAATACAGAATTAACTTGATGATTCAGTCATCATTATAAACATACTGTCCTGTGTTGTGATTCAGTGATGCCCTCCAGGGCTCTTGACATGCAGTCAGGGCTGTTTTCCCCAACATAAAATAGCCTCATATTGTTAGGGTGTTTGATTCCCTCTCTTAGGCCTTAAAATCTTTTTAAATGTGAAATATTTAAACACAGAACACAGGAACACACACACACACACACACACACACACACACACACACAGAAAATTGCAAATGTAGAAATTAGTGAACTATTGTAAAGGGAAACCCTTTAAAATGGTAAATTGGTTTTGTGCCAGTTTCCCAGACACCCTCTGAGTGCTGTCTCCTGATCACACCCCTTTCTTTCTCCTAATCATTGACCTTAATTTTATAGTAACCACTTCCTTGTTTTTCTTTATAGTTTTACCACCTAAGTATGTGCCTAACACTATAGTTTAGTTTTGCCTGTTTGTGAATTTTATGTCATTGTAATCAAGAAGCATATGCTCTTTTGTCTGGTTTCTTTTACTCAATCTCATGTTTGTAAGATTCATCCATCTTGTTGTCCAAAGTTTTAGTTCATTCATTTTTGTTGATAGTGTTCCGTTTTGTGAGAGGAATGTATTATTTTGTTCTATTGGTGGTCATTTGTGTTATTTTTTAATTTTAGCATTTACAAATAGTGTTGCTGTGAATTTATCTCTTGGTGTACATGTGCAAAAATTTGTTGAGTATACATAGAAATAGAATATGTTGCTGGATCATAAAGTATGAACATCTCCAATGTTGGTGGATAGTGCCACACTCTTTTCCAAAGTGATGGATTTATACTCTCACCAGCAGCATATGAGTTCCAGTTGTGCCATATCTTTGCCAATACTTGTTAGCGTCAGTCCTTCTAATTTCATTCATTTTCTGGCTATGTGGTACTACAGTCATCTGTTGCTTAACGACAGAGATGCATTCTGAGACATGCATCATCAGGCGATTTAGTCATTGTGTGAAGATTATAGCCATGTGCTTACACAAACCTTGATGGTATAGACTACTACACACCTTGGCGATATGGTACTAAACTTATGGGATCACTGTCATATGTGCCTTCCATCGTTGACTTAAACATCGTTATGCAGCGTACAACTGTATTTACATTTCCCTGATTGCTAAGTAGAGCACATTTCTCATGTTCATTGACTTCTTGGATATCTTCTTTTGTGAATTGCCTTCAAGTCCTTTACCCATTTTTCCACTGGGTTTCTGTTTTTTTTTTAAAAATATAGATGTGGGCCGGCCCCGTGCCTTAGCGGTTAAGTGCGCGCACTCTGCTGCTGGCGGCCTGGGTTCGGATCCAGGGCGCGCACCGACGCACTGCTTCTCCGGCCATGCTGAGGCCGCGTCCCACATACAGCAACTAGAAGGATGTGAAACTATGATGTACAACTACCTACTGGGGCTTTGGGGGAAAATAAATAAAAATTAAAAAAAATATATATAGATGTATAGGAACTGTATTTTTCAATGGGTGAACTCTATTCCGTTATCACCATGATATCCTTTGCCCATGGTTCTTCTCATGCCACCGATGCTTCCTTCTCTATTGCTTTGAGTGGCCCTCTCCCCCGTCTGCTCCTTAACATGTTACTCCCCAGGACCCTCTCCTCAGCTAACATAGTCTCACTCTACATCCTCCCTGTGTAATCTCCACAAAGGCCATGGCACACTGACGACTAACTCTCCATCATATCCAATGACATCTCAGTCATGGATCATTTTATTTTGATGCCTGCTGGGAATCTCTCTCCACCTGGCTGCCCCATCAACCTCCTCAAACTCATTGTGTCCCAAATTAGACTCCTCATCTTTCTCTGTTCCTCTCCCTTAACGCTTCTCCTGTTCCTTTAGTCACCATCTCTATTTGTGCCATTGATTATCATCTTAGCTATCCACCTAGGCATCTTTATTGACTTCTCTTTTTGCTCTCATCAAGTCAATCTCTAAGTTACACTGATCTTACTTCTTCAGTTTTTCCTCCATGCCCAGTGCAGGCCCCGTCATCTCCTTCCTGGACCACTTCAACAGCTTCCTGAGCAGGCTCCGGGCCTACAGCCTTGTCCACTTCAAATGTGTCATTTACACAGTTGCCAGAGTAATCTTCAAAAGTGTAATTCCAACTATGTCAACTCTGTCCTTAAAAATCTTCTAGCAGCACTCGTTGACTGCTGAGTGATGTCTAAGCTCTTTAAATGGCCTTCTGCAGTCTGGGCCCTGCTCTCTTATCAGCACACAAGCCAGTCCTAGCCAAGAGTCTTTCCTTTTAGCAAAATCAAACTGCCGGTAGTCCTCAGAGATAGGTGGGGCTTCTCAGCCGTGTGCTTTTGCTCATGCTCCCTTGGTTGGCTCCCATCCTCCTTTAGGATTGAATTCTGTCTCATCCCCTACAAGAGATCAGATGCTCTTACTCTGATGATGATAACCTACGCATATCTCTGCCATTGCATTTACTGTGTTACATTGAAGGTACGTGTTGGGATTGCATTTCCCATTACACTCTATTCCTCGAGGACAGGGATTGTGCCTTGTTTATCTATGAAGCTTACTCTGCGGCACATGATCAGGCGTGAATAACTGGTGATGTGATCTGTAGGAAGGTAAATAATTTATAGCATTTAATCTTGTGGGTCGATGATATTTAATGTGTTGAATAGATGCAATGGGCCCACTGGCGCAAATCTGTGCCAACGTGGACACCAGTGAGTCTTGTGTGAGGCAGTTCTCTCAGCACCACCCAGAACTGTCCTTTGTACCATAGACAGAAATTCTGGATGCTCCTTGAGTAAGAATTAAAACTTCTTATCAAGATCTTCGACCTAGATTTGAGTAGACCTATTGGTTTTGAGCACATGGAAAAAAGAAAAAACAATGATGAAATAAGGCTGATCTTAGAGATTCGAAGGAGCTGGTTTCAGTCTTGGTCTTGGACTAACTCTGTGTGTAACCTTCGGCAGATTGCACCACTTCTCTGGTCATGAATGTGCCTGAGTAAACTGAAATGTCTCCACAAACAATAATGTTCAATTATTGCTCATCATCGGGACAGTTATTCCACCCAAAGTGTCATTGTGACCGAGCAACATAATGAGCAGGTGAAAAAGGAAGTCGTTACAATCTTATGTGGAGTCATATAACTTTATTATCAACCAAGCTGGCAGACTTTTAATTTGTAAATGGATCCCCCATCCTGATATAAAATGCAATGAAAAAAATTTACAACCTTTGTTTCCAGGTTGTGTCCTTAAGCAGCTGGGAAGCATCCACCGTTCCTAAAGGAAGAATCACAAACTCAGAGATGAGTTTCTGAGAGAGGAGTGTCTGTTAGTGGGGTGTTGAGGCTGTGTGTGTGTGTGTGTGTGTGTGTGTATGTATGTGTGTGTGTGATGTCACGTTAAGAAGAATCCATCATGTGTTTAACGCTGGAGAACAGGGAAAAGCTGTAATCACCAGTCTTGCAGGAGCCTCCCCAATGGCCCTCTGGGGATGTCATCTGAGACCGATGGAGTTAGTTAACCATCCCTGTGCTGGTCAAAGTGAAGAGCTACTTTGGGCCATGGGGCATTCCTGAAATGGCATTCTTTTTTGTACTTTGGAAAAAGTTAGCTTTTAAACTGAGCTGTCTTGTTTCATGATGGACACTTTATGAGTTTCTATGACATTTGTCACCTCTTCAATGAATATACCCATCTTTGGGTTTCAGCTGATTCTTTCATCAAGAAGCATCACAAATATCACTAATTAACCTTTCTGCCTATTCAAAAAGAATATGAAAAATAACAGCAATTTCCCTCATCTTATCAGGGAGGAAATGAGGGGCTGAAAATGGTGAGCCTGCCATTGAATAAATGCACCATGGAATTAAGAGAACAACTCCGGTGTCCTAGCCGCAGCCTTCTTCCTGTTAGAGTCCCATCATAGGCTTAAGAACCATGCCACTGTGGACCTAACAGCAGTGCTGGGTTGTGGCTAGTGTGTAACATGACCCACTCCGCTTTCTCCCGCTGAGAAATAGGTGGTGGTTAACATGCAATTGTTTGCTGTTTTCTTTGATAAATTTGGGCTGACTGTTTATAAGCCACTTGCACTTAGAGTTGGAAACCATTGGTCCAGATGAAATATGACTTTCAATTATGCTGCAGTCAGAGAAGCTGAAATAAGAAAGCCAAACTAGAGGGAGTCAAGTTTTTTTTATTAGTGACTTGGGCATGTAGAATAAAATCCAGCATTCACACCTCACACATTCCCCGCCAACCCCACCATCCATCCCCCTCTAATTTATTGTAGTGTCTCTCAGCCGCCCACAGAGCCTCCCCTTCTATATTGTGGACACCCGGGCAAATGAAAATGCCAATCTTCTCCCATCCCTGTCTTGCTGGATTAGGCATGTGCTCAGCTCTGAGTGATTTCTTTGGGGAACTGGCTTGCCTTCCCTTAAGAACATCCAGGGGAAGGTTTGCCTCACCTCTTGTTTCCAAGGGGGAGGGTTGAAAATAATAGCTCTTGTCACTTCCCCTGGCCTTGTTATGGGGAATATTTAGTGCTGGAGCCGGGATGTGGGGGTAATATCTTGGATGTGATAATGTTGCTCCCTGCATCAGTGAACATGGTATTGATTGTAAGCTGTCAACCTTTTTGCATGCTTTGCAGGGTCCCAGAAGGCTAACTACTGCTGGGAAGGTAATGCATCAGGCAGGGACACATGTGCTCTATTAACTAACTCTGCAATCTGAGCTTGGTCGCTTGCTCTTAATGCATCTTGGCTCACTGGCTCTCAATTTTTTCTTTTTAATTCCTTGACTCCACTGAGCAGTCCTGTGATGCCATATACCAAGTTCCCCTTAACTCAAACTCCCAATAGCACACTGCTCATCTTATAAGCTTCCAGAGGGCAGAGGCTGTGCCTGTCTTCCTCACTCATTTATTTGTTCCTTCATTCAGCAAATATTTATTGAGCACCTACCAAGAGCCAGACACTTCTCTATGTTCTGGGGATACAAGAGTGGACTGAACAAAGCCTTGGTCCTCAAGGAAGTTAGGGTGGTCAGGAAAGGCCTCTCTGAGGAGTTAACACTTGAGCTGAGTTTACCAATGTTCCCCTGTGTCTCGACCATTCATATTTGCTAACTAATGGAAATCATAATTCTTCAACTGAGCGGCTCGTAGCCTAGTTATTGGAGAACCCCTGATGTGGGAACCTCACTAAGGGCATGCATTATTATTTCTCATATCCTACCTTACTGTTCCTCCACCTTATGTCCCTTTACTTTTCTTGGTCTGCATTCCAGTTTTTTACTAGTCAGTCATACCAGGAATATTGTGAGTTCCTCAAATACACCATGTACTTTTTTGTCTTTACATATACCATCTTGATGCCTGGAACACTCTTTTCCCTTCTCTTCCCCTGGATAACTCATTCCCTGCGTATCTTTCAGGTTTTATTTTAGGAATTGCCTCCTCTGGGGAGCTTCCGGTCTGGATGAGGTGGTGGTGCTTAGTGTTCTCCTGGCACCCTGACATACCCATCATGGTGCATGCCACTTTACAGTACTAGGAGAATGGTAGCAAGAAACATGCATCGAGTCTTACTGTTGGCCAGGCATCATTTTAAGAGCTTTGTGTGTATAGTCTCATTCAGTCTTCACAGCAATTTTATGAGATAGGTGCCATTTTTATCCTTATTTTGTCAATAAGGAAATTGAGACACAGTTTAAGTAATTTGCCAAGAGTTGTTCAGGTTATAAGTGGTGGAGGTCAGATTTCAACCCAGGCAGGCACCCTGGGCTCTTAACCATGACATTCCTGCTCCATTGCCTGTGTGTTTCCCCGTATTCCTCACGACACTGTAAGCCCTATGAGGACAGGGACCGCCATGACAGCTTCTGCAGACGACCCTGGCACAGGGCTTGGCAGGTAGTACGTGATCAATCTTAAATTTTTATTGAATGAATGAGTGCATGAATATCACCCAACTGAGCGACTTTATAGAGTGCCAAAATTTTGCTTTTCCTTTTGCCAATGAGGCAGCCCCCTTCCCTCACTTCTCCAGCCTCCCCGGGGTTCTCTTTGACCTGCACAAGAATTTACTGCTCTGGCTGGGAGGGTGTGTATCACTAGCCAACCAGAGCAAGAACCTCAGTACTTGTGGTCGCTCCCACTTCCCTGTGGGCCCTGGGTTTCCACACAAGGATGGCTTCGGGAGAAATGCTCTCTCCACTCGCACTCAAACGCAGCAGCCCAAATGATTGGGGTCGCAACTGAGAGTTTGAGATGGGTGAGCAGGGAGGGCTTCGGTGGGGGCTGTCCATTTAAGAGACCTGTGTTGACTTTTCAGGGAATTGGGGGTAGGGAATGCATTGGGAATGGACTGAGAACCTGGCAGTCACTAAACCCGTTTCTGGCCCAGCAGTGATTATTGTTTTGACGGCGTCCAAGGCAGGAATCTGCCGAGATGGCAGATCACCTTGGTTGTGCCACCAGCAGGTTAACCAATGGGGCGTGGAAGATCTAAATTGGGGGGAGGTTAAACAGTAATAAGAAGGTCAGTGTCAGGGGTTGGAGACCTCTGTGAGCCACTTGACTTCACTCTCTGCTTTGGTGACAGACCACATTTGTATTCCTGGTCAGTTGTCACGCAACAAGAGAGATGGTTTGTTTGTGAGTAGCCTCACTAGTGGAAAAAAACAAGACACGATAGCTACGCGTTACCGATCACCGTGATGGAAGAAGTACAGGATCCAGAATAGGACAGATCTAGATAAAACTTGTGGCTGTGTCACAGTGACTGTGTCATTTAACCCTTTTGAGTCTGTTTCTCAACTATAAAAATGGAATACTATATTAACCCATCAGGTGATTGTAAGGATTTAAAAAAGTGCCTCGCCCAATGCCTGCCGCATAATAAGCGCCCAAATATTGGTTTCATTTTATTCTTTCCATCCATTTTACATTTAAGTATAGCAATCAGCTTTGGGAGCTTAATAAATATTTGTTATTGGATTAAAGAAAGAAAGAAGTGGTAGGCCAGTTCTGGCAAATTGAAAATGTGTTTCTAATAGAGCTATAGAAATGCTGACTTCATGCTCCCATGTCATATCCATTCTTAACTCAGTCCCTCACACGTGTTGTTCTCTTTCCTGGAAATGCCATTTCATGCTTTGTCTGTTGAGTGAACTGCTTTAAAACTCTGCTTAGATGTCACTTATTCTGAAACACTTTTTTTTTCTTATCAGTCCTCAGTAGTTAACCATTTCTTTCTCAGTACTATTTCTGCATCAGTCCTGGTGGTCTAGTGGTTCAGATTCCACACTCTCACTGATGCAGCCTGGGGTTTGCTTCCTGGTCAGGGAACCACACCACCCGTCTGTCGATTGTCATACTGTGGTGGCTGCGTGTTGCTGTGATGCTGAAAGCTATGTCTGGGTCACCCATGGTGGACAGGTTTCAGCGGAGCTTCCAGACTACGACAGACTAGAAAGAAGGACCTGGCCAACCACTTCTGAAAAAATTGGCCATGAAAACCCCACGAATAGCAGTGGAGAATTGTCTGATATAGTGCTGGAAGGTGAGAGGATGGCATTAAAAGACCAGGCAGGGTTCAGCTCTGCTCTACACAGGGTCACTAGGAGGCGGAATCAACTGGACAGCACTAACAACAAACTATTTCTGCACTTTGTACATAACTCATTGTATTGTAAATACGTACATATTGCTCCTATATGGATGTCATCCTCCTGGAGAGTGGGGACCAGTGGCTTATGCAGCTTGGTAACTCCAGCCCCTTGCCTAGGGCCTGGCTGCCTGACACATACAGGCCTTCAATAAATGTTTAATGTTGATGAACTTATGGGTCATTGCTGCCACTTGTTTCTAATAAGTAACTTCCATCTATATATATAATGTGAGATAGGGATAGAGGATAAGAATGTTGACCAAAATGTCTGGCTCTGTTGCTTGTGAAGTGTGTAAACTTAGTCAAGTTATATAATCTCTCTCAGTTTCCTTTCTGTAAAATGGGAACAATAATAGCATCTGCATCTAGAGTTTTGATGGTAAATGAATTAATACATGTGAAATTTGTAGAACAAAGCCTGGCCCATCAAAAGTGCTCAATGAACATTAGCTACTATTGTAAAGCATTGGAAACAGCATTTCAGGAGCTCTGGCTTTAGATCAGATACCTTGAGTTGGGGTCCTGATTCCATCTCTTACTGACTATGTGCCCTTGGCTAGGCTGACAAATTGCGTCTACACTATTTCCTCATTCTCAACGTGGGAATAATAATGGCATCGATCTCATGGAGTTAAGGGAAGCAGACAATGAGATGAATCATGGAAATCCCTAGTATGTCCTCAGCGGGTGTTGTTGATGTTATTATTTTTATGGTGCTTTAAACTTAGCAAAGTAGTTAGAAGTAAATGAATTTCTTGTGCCCCACAATAATTCTGTGAGCTAGGCCAGATGGCTTTCTGACCATTTTAGAGGCAATGAGACTGAGGCCCTGAGTGGCTTGTCTAAGTTCCTTAGTTCCTTAGCAGTGGAGCCAGGAGCAGGATCTGTGTTTCCTATCTCCTAGTTCCGTGTTCTTGTCATTGATCAGGCAAGTCGCTCCCATGGAAAGCAGTTCCTGAGACTTGACTTAGAAGTACAGGGGGAAGGGGTGGGTTAAGGCGTGACAGATGCACAGTGAATCAGGCTGCAGTGTGAATGTTTCCCAGTGGTGAATGGATGATTGCTGTGTCTTTGGGGGTGTTATTTAAAACACGCCAGCCTTGTCTACACATGTCCATAATGGAAGAGGGCAAATTAGGAAGGGTTCCTAGGCTGTGGACTATAGTGTCACCCCAAAGTCTTGTTACTAGGCCTACTGGGGCTTTCTTGAGCCCTATAGGCAGTCAGCAGAGGGGTTAAAAAAAGAACGGGGGTGGCGGGAAGGGGAGATAAGAGGAAAGCTTTAGGCAGTTGCTTTGCAGGTTTGAAGGAAGAGAGATGATGGTCTTCCACGTTGTCAGCGATTGAATGTTTGAGGATCTAACTTTATTATAATTGGCCCTGGAGTGTTCAAAAGAAACACATTGGAGACAGCTGACTTATTTCATCGGGTCACTGAGCTAAAAGAATCTGAGCTTCATCTTTGTTCCACCTGACAATTGTTCTGCCTTACACATGCTGGTTGCCTAATGTATGCTGATACAGTTGAGTTAATTACAAGACCAATGAGAGGTTTAAATATGAATTTTTTTTTCCCCAATAGAAAAGACTTTAAGGAGTTAAAAAGCAAGTGGGTTCCTACTGCTCATTCACCTTTGTATGTCCCACTATTTTAGGATGGCTTGTGTCTTCCTTCTTTTTTCTTCCAACTCATCCTCCTCCTCCAGACAAAAAAAGCATGGATGTCTGCCAAAGTTCAGCTTTCATATTGCTTGTTTTTAAATGACAGAAACTGACTGAGGCATCAGGATGATTTTCATAAAAGCTCAGGAAGCTGTGGCTCCCATGTTCCCTAAGTCAACTGACATCCTCCAGTGTAACCTGCTGGTTTGTACCAAGCAGCAGGCCTCACAGTATGAAGTAATGCAGGGCTCTTAGAACCCAACAAACTGTTGAAAAGGTGGCAAGTTAGCTTTCAAGCAGCTTTGCGTGTCAGCTGGAAAAGAGACTGACCTCTATGTGCCACCAATCAAGGAAATCACCAGCACTGGGAGGAAGGAGATCGCAACTGTGAAATACCTGGTTCAGTCCCTGTCACAGAGCAGGTCATTGCTGCAACATGATGGTGGTTATTGCTGCCTGAGGCCTGATCTCTAGGGCCTTTCCCTCTTCTTCTGTCTAGGAGTCTTGGATGGTTGCTCTGATGCACGCTTTGTTAGGGATGAAGAAGTGGATGGTTGCCCTCTGCTCTGAGCTCTGAGGTCTTTGGCAAATTCCTCCCTTTCTCTGGGTCTCAGACTATATCTACGTGCTGAGGTTGCTGGACTAGTGTAGGGGCTTTTATGCGGAACCCACAGACAGACTACAGGGGGCCTGCGAACCTCTTAAAACTATGACCAAAATTGCTCATGTATGTGTTCTGGGGAGCACTCTTGACTCCAATTTGTGAAGAATCATTGTCCATCGAGACCCTCTGCTGCCTCCAAAGGCTTAAATGTTCTTTGATATCTGTTACTCAGTGTCCCAAAGTTTGATAAGCATGCTTCTGGTGGTTCACAAAATGGTTGTAGGTGGTGGACGGGTACATGTTGGTTATGTTAATGGTTATGTGATTATTTTAATGTTAGAAAAAAATAATATTAAAACTGACATTTCATGAATATTCTTTGGAGGAGGCTAAGTCTTACTTTTAAAAAAAGTGACTTAAATAAATGTTAAATGAGTAATAGTGCAGAGGTGGGTTGATGCTTAAGTTTGAGAAATAGTGATCCATCCAACCCGCTCCTGGTACAGACAGAGGAGCAGAGTCTCAGAGAAGCAGAGGAAAGGCCATAAGGAAGTTGATAGTAAACTTGGGACAGTAACCCACTGTCTTTCTATCTATCCTGGTGTCACAATTCTCTAGGAGTTGGAGACATTTCTGAACTTGCTCAGGTCTCCTCCAAGAACACTGCCCCAGTGGGGCTGGGAATCCTGCCCCGAGAGCTTCTACCCGGGCCACTTTAAGGGCGATGCCGGAAGGAGGCTTTCATCGCAGGGATGATGAGAAACACTGGGGAGAAAGTCACGTCTTTGCATGCTCCCTCAATTTAAAGATGTACTTTTTCATATTTTAATGTTTCTGAAATTGGGCTGCATCTTACAAAATTGTGCTCCCTTAAGTAGATGGTTATTTCCTTGTCAGAAACCTGTTATTAAATGGATAGTATCTTTGAATTGAAATATGGTTCTTTCACTACTTTTTTTCTTTTCCAAAACAAATTACACTTGAAAGTTGGGACTTCTAATAAATATACAAACTGAAAGAAAATTTCTCTTTAAAAGAAAAACTCTCAAGCCATTTCCCATCCACTAAGTGGAAGTCAGGGGAAATGAGTCACTGTGACAGGTATAGAGACACTGAGCCCAGACCCTGCTTTCTGGGTATCTCCCACCTCCTCTCTAAGCCTCCTCTTCTAATTTATAAGTCCTTTGAATTCGCTGAGTCTTTTTCCCAGAGGAGTGCCACATAGAACCTTCTGGAAGTTATAAGGACTTTCTGGAAGTTATAAGAACCTTCTGGAAGTTATAAGCCTGAATCCTCAACTGGAGGGGAAGGATGAACCAGCCTCCACAGGTTCAAGCAGACTTCACTCCAATGTCAGATCTTGATTCCCCCATATTCCATTTTTGTAGGAATTTTGGTCTGTTTTTCCAGATGGTGAGCTTGGGGTGGGTTAGAAGCCCTTGATGAGGCTTTACAAATCTGCATTTTTGTCGGCCATTTTTGTTCTAGCTACAATGGAGATTGATGGATTGTAACTTTTGGTTACCAAAACCAGGAGTGGGGGTGGGGCTGCTTAGGAGACACACCCAAAAAGAACAGAACAGCCTTTCCCAGGGAGCCAGGGTGGTGCCACTGCCTCCAACTTACTGCCTCATTTAGAATGCCAGATAATAAACAACCAGGACTTGGCCTGTAGAAGTCAATGCAATAAATAAGCTGGAAAAGGTTGAAGAGAAAAAGCCAACGAATGTGTAAGAAGAGGATTTTACAGAGCCATTTAAAATTACAAAAAGCAGGAGTAACAAAGCAGGCGATGGAATTTGGCCCCACACGGCCTTGCCAGCTCACTCTGAGAAGCACTGTGTAGAAAGCATTCCCTTTCTGTCTCCTGAAGCATTCACGGTGTTTCCTAGCCAAATTCTCAGGCTGTTTCTATGGTGCTGACAAAAAAGGAGTACAGCAGGGTTGACGTGTCCCTTTCCTTCTCATTCTGCGTCCTCTCTGCAGCCTCGTGAAATAAATCTCTGGCTCAAATGAAATCGTTAAAAAGAAAATGGAAAATGGGAAGAAAAAAGCATTGTGGGGGCAGGAGATGCTGAATAGTTCTGATTTTTCACAAAACAAGGAGAACTTCTCCAAGAGTAGAGTAAACGGTGTTTATTTTTTGTTTTTTTTCAATCAAATGGACTTGCTTAATTAAAAAAAAAAACTTATCTCTTTTCTCTTTAAATACTACAGACAACCTCATTTTATCTCAGCAGACACCTAGAAACAAAACATTGGACCCACCAGAGAAAACTGGGCAATAAAAGCATCAGAAATTCAAGTCAACTATGGAAGAATTACTGTTAGCTGGCAGCTCAATTCTAAACAGAAGTGTCCCAGAACTTATTGGGTTGGGTTTGACAAAAGTTTCTTAGAACGGGGGATATGGGAAAGTTGGACTCCTTTTAATTCTATTCCAATTGTTTTCTGCATAGGGAAATTAAAGTCAATGCATCAAATGAAGACCCAAAGAAACATTTAAAAACGTGTTTGACTAGTATTCAGTATGTGAGATTATTAAGTAATAACTTGTCCTCCTAGTTAACCTTGTCCTGGAATATATATAGGTTATTTGTAGCCGCCACTGCTATAATATTTTCTGAAGGATGCCAAGCTGTATGCAAGATCTTTTTGCTAAAGTCCAGACTGTCGACACTGATCTCGTCTTTTCTCCGCTTGCCCCCTACGCACACTTTTCGCGGTTTTAGGATAGCCCGGGGTTTGCTGTTTTCCCTCGAGGCCTCAAGTGTAACATCACGCTTGGTGTTTCGGTCAAACATCCTGAAGAAGTTGTTGTAGGAGCCCGTCATGATGACACTGCAAGGCAGAGAGGAAAGAGGGAGTGACTGAGTGCTGTAGAGAAAGGTAGTAACACATCCCTGTTGTGTCTTTCTAGAGCAAACGACACCACACTGCAGCCAGCTTATGGTACCAAATGTTTTATTAAAAACAAACAAACAAACAAACAGACAACTAAAAACCTAACAGGCTTTATAGTGTGACTGTTGAGTTCCTTTGGAGTCACTAAGAGTTACAAGCTCTTTGGTTGGGTTTGGAAACGAAGGACCATAATAAGCCTCCTTGTTACTTCCTTCTGTTTGATAGATTCCTTTTGGTTCTTTGGCTTAGTAATGAGTCCAGTGGTTTCAATGATCCCAGCTCTACCTACCTCACATCAGGATTGTGAGGCTGGAGTGAGGTTATGAAAGGAGACACTTTGAAAACAATAAATCACTGTGCGCATTTAAAACCTGGCTGCCTGACCTCTGAGGCTTTCCTGCATCAGCATGGTGGCAGAAATGCTGGGAGGACAGCACACTGACCCAGGCACGTCCTCCCCCTTCTAAGAACTAGCTCCAAACTCAGCCTTTTCAGAACACTCATCTGAAAAATGGAGGTCATCATGGTCTCACTCAGGAAGAGAGGAAACAAATTCGAATTTTAGAAGGCTTTGGGATGGGGAAATAAGATTTGGTAGTGGACTGATGGATGGTGTCTACATTTTTACAAGAGTTATCCATTCTCAGGTGTATCTACAATTGATCAGGAGAGCAGTGAATGCCAAAAGCCTTCCAGAAGCAAGGCACTGATTGTTTAATGATGACAGTTTGGTCAGGTGACAGGCTGAGGGGGAGATAGTGCTCTTTACGTGGCTGCCCCCTGGAGAGGCTGGCTTGGCTTTGATTCTGGGTGCAGCTCTGGCTGGCAGGTTAGGCTGGGAGAGCACAGCGTCTCATCCGTTTTCGCGTGACTTGGGTGTGTAGAGAGGTGAAGGAAACTGACAAGATGGAGCTACAGCCAGAGGGATAAGATTTTGGGTACTCTGTCAGCCGTGCCAGGCAAATTAATCAAGGGTTAGATTTTGTTATTCTGGCCTAGGAAACTGATGCTGTGAAATGTGTTTGTCTCTCTAGTAGAGTGAGCTGTTATTACCTTGTCAGGCAGGGTGCTGAGTGCTCTACCCCCGCGATCTCATTTCGACTTCTGTTATCCCCATATAAGGGATTTATACATGAGGAGCAGTGAGTAACTTGCAGTCACACTGCTAGTAAGTGGCAAAGCTGGGCCTCCAACCCACATCTGCCTGACTCCAGGGCATAAGCATTCAGCCACTTGGCCTCGCTGCTTCCCACGCTCTGACATTTGCTTTCCCCACCATGACTCAACTTGTTTTCAAACAAGTAAGGGAAAGTCTTTTTTTGGAAAAAACGAAATCTCAACCTTATCTGCACCAAAAATAAAATTTTCCAATTGTCATGTTATGGAAAGAATGTTGATCTTAGGATTCAAACTCAAAACTTCTTACTCTTATCTCTACTGCTTACTAGTTCTTGAGCGTGGCCAGGTTACTTCATCTTGCTGAGCCTCCATTTCCTCAGCTGTAAAATGAGGCTGAGGAAATCAACCTTGTCAAATTATGGTGAGGATTAAATAACATGATGTGTGTGAAGGTGCCTGGTACGCAGTAGGTGCTTAATAAATGAAGTTTTTGAATCTAGGCTAAGCTAGAGGGGAAATTGGAGCAATAAGAAGTACATAAATAATAACATCTATTAAGTAATAATAATAAATAATAAATTACATATGTATTTAAATAAAAATAGATAATAAAATAATAGGGCTGGGGCTGGCTTCTCTCCCCCTTGGGAGCTTTTGTTCATATATCACAGTTGCTTTGCTCTTTCTTCCCTCTGCCCTATACCAACTGGATGGCATGACTTGGGTGCTCTGCCATGTGGAGATTCCTTCCAGGCCCCTAAGTGGAGGGCTCATTTAGGTTCTTTGGTGGAGAAAGCCAAACAAGGGTCAGAGAGAGCCAGCTTGTGCTCACTGGAAGCTGGAATCTGAGTGCTTTGTCATGAAAGGATTTCTCTGCCCCCAAGCACTATTGTTGGTGCTGTCTTCATCAAGGAACAGACCCTGGTAGCCTGCACTTAGCTCTCCTGGAAGTCAGAGCATCATCTGTATATGTCAAACTAAAAATGAACGATTGGGAGGTAATGTGAAGTATTGTTGAAATCAAAGGCCTTAAAACAGTAATAAATCACTTTGAGGGAATGAGATAAATGAGGCCAAGGAGAATTCAGCTAATGAACCACCAGAGCCTTCGGCCAGGTCTACACCAGCTTCAAGGGATAATTTTAGATTTAGAAAGCCCACTTTGCAGTCATCTGAACTATTCATGCTGGAATTTGCTGGTGGATTATTAGTGATTTTTATTTTAGGCATGTTGACCTAGCTCTGGGGGTGTCTTGTATGTAGAAGATAGGATTTTCTCGTTGATATTAAATGGTCACCTATACCAGGTCTGAAAGAGGATTCAAGGGTCTCACTACATCCTTTGCTTCTTTCCAGGCCTGACCTCAAGGGGAATCCAGTGACCCACACAATGCCTCCCTGCCAGGCCTTAGGGCCTGATTTTGACCTCTGTTTGCCTGCACCTCCTTAGGATAAACGTCCAGGGCCTCTGCAAGGAGAGAGCCCGCCTTCAGAAGGTTCCCCAGCCACAGAGCCTTTCTTACCTGTCTGACCCATTCCACACACACTCAAATTTATCAAAAATGCAGTCATTTTCATAGAGGGAGCACAACTTGCTGCGGAGGTAGTCATGAACCTGGGGGAAAACACATCAAGAGGGTCAGTTATTATTTGTAAAAATGATTATTTCTGTGAATACCTCCTCTTTTGATGTGAGCTGTTAATTCTTTCAGTGTGAATGTGCCTTGAATCAGATGGCCCCGGGTCTAAATTCAGCCTTGGGCCTTCCCAGCCATGGGACACTAGGACGGGTTGGTGAGCTGCGTATGTGGCTAGTGTGGATTAATCAACCTGGCATAGGGCAGGGCTCACTAAGTGGTAGATTCCCATTTTCTAAGCTGATTTGCTAATAGGCATTAGAGGACACCATTCATTCAGTCTTTTATTCAACAAATATTTATTGAACGCCTGCCATGTACTTGGGATCGAGCAGTGAACAGAATAGCCTTGGTATGCTTTCATCCCAGGGTGGGGCAGATGACCAGTTCCCATGGACACTTTATGCTGAGTAAGGTGAAGGGACACCCCAGAGAGGGTCACTGAGCCTGCTGTGCTGTGATAATGTAGGAGTACAAGGACAAAGGCAGCGTGATACACGATGGCCGGGACCAGGGCAAGGGCGGTGGTGGGAAGTGATCAGATTTTCAACATGTTTGGAGGGAGAACTGATATGATTTGTTGGATGGATCAACGGCGAAGTGTGAAGAGAAAAACAGGAGTCCAAGATGGCTCCCGGATCTTTCTCTTGAGCCAGTGGAAGGATGGAGTTGCGATGTTCATTTTTGGGTACCATAATTTGGGTACGATAACAAAGCGGAACTGTCGAGTAGGCTCTGATGTGAAAGGTGCAGTCCTGGAGCATGTGGCAATTCTCTCCTGACTGTTTCTAGTTTTCGGTGAAATAAGAAGCCAGGTTATCAGCTGAGAGTGAGGAAGGGGAGGGGAATGGTTGGGAAACAGTGCAGGATTGCTGGAAGGCACTGAGGGCCTTTGAAGTTATTGGATGTGAATTTTAAATGAGACTGGTCAGCATGGTTGAGTATTTTTCTCCAGCTACACTTAGCAGTTGAGGTGTAGATGCCAAAAAGGCAGATGAATAAGGCTCAGAGGGTAGTGACCTGAGTTCAATTTTTCTCTGAGGGTAATCCTTCCTGCACCCACCAGTAGGGAGTGGTAATGATAACAGGCACACACAATATGCTAGCTTGTTGTCATTGGCTAGATGCTTTATCCATAAAACCTCATTCCATCTGCAAAATCGTCTTATGATGTGGGTACTGTCATTCTCTTCACTTTATTTGGAGCATGAAGTACAGGGTATGACATCATTTGTCCAAGGTCACACAGGAAAGAAAATGACAGGATGGGAACCGGACCCCGGTATTTGGGTTCTGGAGGGCACACCCTTGACTCCTCTAGCACTCTGCCTCCCACTTGCTCTGCCACATTAGCCTCACCTTACGTGGGGTCTCAGTCCTACACAGGAGCTGTGATAATGAACTGAAGCAAGGCCAAGAGGGAGACAGAATTGGGTGAAGGCAGAGAGATGTTATGAAAAGCATTGTTTTAACTTTGTTTAAATTAAGAGTCACGGTTCAGTCTCCCTTTTCCTGCAGCCTGGACTCCTTCTCCTCCCGTGACCCCAGAGTCCTGCTGGATGCTGAGCTCAGAGGCTTGGCTGTGTGCTTAGTACCTGGCAAAGGAATGAGGTCACATTCATCCCATGCTCCATTGGATGTTTTGGGTATTTAAAAGCTCACTGAGTTGTTTGGACAGTGTAAGTATTTCTAACTCTGCAAATTAATTTCTTCCACCTTTACTCTCTTGTTCCCAAACAGCTCTAGGCCTTGTCAGGGTATGTGCTGCGGGGCTTTCGGTGTTGTTAGATGGGGAAGGCAGACACAAGGGTGAGGCTTGTGTCCTGCACTTGGTATCTCTGTTATAAATTAACTCATTGTCCTTCTCTTCCTCTCCTGCCACCTTTTGGGCATATGAGAAGGGGCTCAAGTCTGATCTAGAAGACCATTTCTGTTTGTTAAAAATCTGAGCAAAGAAACAGAAGAGAATCTGACGGCAAAAAGAGGGCTGATTCTTGCTTTTGACCAGGGCTTGGCAAACTTTTTCTATAAAGGGCCAGAGAGTAAATAGTTATGCTTTGTGGGCCATATGGCCTCCTTTGCAACCACTTAACTCTGCCATTGTAATGCAAAAGTAGCCATAGGTAATATGTAAACAAACGTGTGGAGGTTGTACTCCAATAAAACTTTATTTACAAAAATGGGTGGCAGACAGGATTGGCCTCTGGGTTGTAGTTTTGCTTACCCCTGGTTTTTTTTTCTACCTTTTCTTGACTTAACCACTGACTTGCTTCTGGGCTCTATGTAATAACAGGAGAAGAGGGCTTGGGCTTCTGAAGGGGAAAGATGCCAAGCTAGGAATTAATCCAGTAGGCAATGGAAGCCAAATTTGTTATTCCAGTACTCCAGCTCTCCTACTTTTTGGAGGAAAAGATGAGTGAAATAGATCCTTATTTTCAGCCTTATCTCGCCCTACTCCTTCCTCTTATCTGGTATGGAGCATTTTTTTTTTTTTGGCTTGAGGAAGGTTAGCCCTGAGCTAACATCTGTGCCAATCTTCCTCTACTTTTTATATGTGGGTTGCCACCACAGTGTGGCTGATGTGTGGTGTATGTCTGTACCCGGGATCCAAACCCACGAACCCAGGCTGCGGAAGTGAAACGTACCAAACTTAACCACTATGCCACAGGGCTGGCCTGGTATGGAGAATTTTTAACACAAGGCACAGATGTGAGTGTTCTGAGAAGGGAGAAACAAGTTTTGAAAACACTTGGTTAAACAGGTTTCTATGATGCAGGACTTCTCAGAGTCCAACAATGGTCAAGGAATTGTAAAATTGTAAGAAAAGGATATGATATTTTATTTCACTATAAATAAAAAGTTTTTATTTTCACCTTTTTTTTTTGGTAGGAGGAGTACCAAATATCATCTTGAAAATAATTAGGATTTTGACAAGTAGAGAGGGAACAGAGCAGGTTTATAAATAGGGCAGTGATGTGTCTTTGAAGGGCTGGCTCAGTCTGTCTTCTTCTTTATGAACTTTCCTGACCCCTAACCATTCACTTTTGGCATTTTGTCTTATAGAAACACCATAGGTGAGTAATAAATATAAAAAGGTGCTCTGGAAGTGTGGGCCAATTAGCAGGAACCACATCACCAAGAACTCTACAAACAATTCTTTAAAGACAAAAGTCAGGAGAGATTCAAGGGAAAATTGGGTCTGAACCATTATTTTCTCTTCCCCGGTCTGGGGAGTTCTGGGAAGGTCCTGCCTGCCTCCAATTGAGGGCATCTGAAGGAAAAGAACATCTACTATGAAGGGATGTTGTCTTTATGTTCTGTTGTTAAAAAAAAAAAAAAATCTTAGGCAAACGAGATGGATCTTTTTCCATCAGAGGAGAGAATAAGGTAAGATTCATACATGAGAAACTCGAAAGAGCAGACCAAGAGAAAACTTAAAACTCATCCTATTTGATGCTTCTTTCTTCATGTTCCAAATTTCTTTTCTGTATTCCTATTATCTTGTGTATGGCCTTCTTGACACCAAACTGAGCCTCCCAACACAGTGGTTCTCAAATTATGAACTTGTGGAAGCCTGGTGTTGTATAGTTAATGGACTGCTCGTGAGGCCTAGCAAGAGTAAACTCTATTATATTTTAGGGGTTGACAGATTTTTCCTGTAAAGAGTCAGATAGCAAAAATTTTAGGCTTTTGGGCCATATGGTCTCTGTCACATGGCCATGAAAGCAGCTATGGATAATATGTAAATGATCAGGTGTGCCTGTGTTTCAATTAAACTTCTTTCACCAAAACAGATGGCTGGAGTTTGCCAACCCCTGTTCTATAGGAAAACTTGAAAATAGGTGATCATACTTAAGTCTACAGCTTGTTATTCATGGAAACATGTTTGAGATCGGTTGATGCATGTATGAAAATACACAGTAGGAGCATGACCCGTTTCTCTGCCCAGGGAAGGCATTAGTAATGGATTATGGCATTCTTTCCCATTGGACCAGCCTCAATCTTTTTCAACAGTGTCCTAGACACTCAATCAGAGTTTATTTACCATTTTTGATATAGTATATAAATTTAACTAAATTGCTTTGAAATATGCCATGTAAAATTAAAATAAGTTAAAATAAAATTTTGTGAAATTTCATTTCAATACATGTGCTATGATATCTATTTTTGTGTTGTACAAAGATGATTTCCAAGTGTACCACTAGCTGAACATGAATGTGGTTGGTTTGAGAACCATGATCTTAAAATGCTGATTATTCCATGTTACAGCTAGTTAGCTGTGTTCTAAAACTTGCTTTGTTCTAAAAGCCTTCCCCTAAAATGAAAGTACTAAGCCCTCTCGCCACTGTGTAGCCTAAATCCACTTTTCTCTAATCAAGCCTCTCCAGCAGGCCACCCCGTTGTCAATACCACCCTCAGGCTCTGGTTCCCGTTACCGTCTCTCTTGTACTAAGGGTCATAACACCAGACGGTTTGTCTGTGCAGCTGGAAGAGAACCCTAGTGGTGGCTCTAACCCTGGGCTGAAGATGAAGGGCTGGGAATGAGAGCTTGGGGGCAGGTGATGTGAAGCTGCTCCCTGAAGTCTGAGCAGGATTTGGTTAATAAGACTCCATAAATACAGGGAATGCTATTTGAACCACAATGGTAACCAAACTAGATCAACTACATCTGAGGTCTTGAATTCTGGTCCCCAAACCTTTTCATAGCACCCTCTGGAACTCATAGTCAGTCATCAAAGTCCTCTTCAACCTCCTCTCTGAACCTTTCCTTCTTCTTCCTCTGAATGAAATATGGCTGAAGATTCCTCCCCTGAAGATACTGCTTCTCCTGAGGCCACTCAAGTGGTGGCTGGATTTTTGCTCTCATGTGCTAAGGCAGGGTGGGCTCCTTGTTTCTGTCTAAAGTCCTCAGCTCCTTTGAAGTCATGCCATCGAACTCAACTTCCTTTTTACACATCCTTCTTACAGCCATCAGTGGTTCTGAGGCACCTTGCCTCATTCCTTGAAGCAATTCTAGCACCTCAATCTCTCTTGTTACTTAGCCTCATCATTTTCAATGACTTTTGTCCTTTGCTTCCTTGGTCATATTATGAGTCTTGTCATTCCTATAACTGTACCTGTTTAACAAGTATTGCTCTATTGCTACCTCCTATCTTTTTAATTCACTCCCTCTAGAATCTTGGTTCTATCAATTCTTCAAATCCATTTTTCTGATTGCTTTCCTCTGCCCATTATTTCCCTCCTTTAGATTCAGTGCTCCATCCTTACAATCACTCCCTTAGTATACACCTTTAACAAACTTGCCTTTCTCTCTCCTTCCATTGTACTCACTTGGCAAAACCCCATCACTGGTTAAATCTAACTTTCTGCCCTACCTTACCTGCACACACAGGTTAGTCACACTTTAAATCAATAATATAAACCTCAAGCGGATCCCTGAGCAACTCTACAATATTTCCCTAGTCAATTCGCTCACTTAGATGAGTACTTTACACCTTCTTCTCACTCAGCTCATGACCTTGCTTCTTATTTTACTGAGAGAATAGAAGCAATAAGAAGAACCCATCTATATGTTCCCATCACAAAATTTACTAGCCTATTGCATCTGTAGCTATTTACTCTTTTCTCCTTCCTCTGATGGGTGAATTGTCCATTTTCCCATCCAAGGCCAATTCTGCAACAGACTCTGTTCCTTCTTGCTTCCCTCAAGGAATTGGCTGTTTCAATTATCTCCCTCTCTACTGGCTTATTCCTATCAGCATAAAACATGTTGTGATAACTTCCTTAAGCCTGTATCCCATTCCAGCTACCACCCCATTTCTCTGTTCCCCTTCAGAACACAATTTCTTGAAAGAGTCCTCTGTACTCATTACATTCACATCCTCTATTCACAGTCTCTCTTGAACCCGCTCCAATCAGACATTCATTCATACCACTTGACCTACACCTCTTTCACTAAGGTTGCTGATAATCTCCACATTACTAAATCCACTCATTTCTCATCCTTTCTTAGTTGATTCAGCATTTGGTGACTTCCTCCTCCTTGAGACAGTTTCTTCAGTTGGATTCCAGGACACTCCTTTCAGTTCTCCTCCTACCTCACTGGCACTTTTCTCCAATCTCTCTTGTCAAATCCATTTCCTCTTCCCAACCTGTAAACCCTGGGGCCCCAGGGCTCTGTTCCTGACCTCTTCTTTTCTCTAGGCTAGATAGATCACAGACAGACTCACATTGAGCTGTCTACTTGCCATTTCTGGGTGTTTAATTGGCTCCACATGTCTAAAACCAACTCTCCATTTCCTCATCCAGATAGAACGGCAATTCCATTTTTCTAGTTGCTCAGGATAAAAACCTTGGAGTGATCCTTGGTGCTTCTTTCCTTTTACTTCCCACATTAAATCTGTCATCAAATCCTGTTGGTTTTACCTTGGAAATATATCAAGAATCTGGCCACCTCCATTGCTAATACCCTTGTCTAAGCTACTATCACCTCTTGCCAGAATGTTGCAATAACTTCATAACTATTCTCTCTGTCTCCTCCCGTGTCCCCCTGGAGTCTCTCCTCCCCAGCACAACCAGAATGTTCATTTAAAAATGTTAGTCAATGATGAAAATGTTCTGGAATTAGATAGTGGTGATCGTTCCTTCCACAACTTTGTGAATATACTAATGTACACTTGGAAAGGGTGAATATTATGGTATGTGAATTATGCCTCAAGAAAAAATATGTAAGTCAAATTCCTCTGTCTAGAATTTCCCCACTTCTTTTTATCTAACCCAAGATGTCTTAAAATAAGACCAGTTTATCCCTGCCTCTTGATCTTTGCTTCGATTATACTCTTGCCTGGAATTAGCTTCTTCAAATCCCTTCTACCTCAAAGTCTGGTCCTTCTCTTTCAAAAAAACCATTCTAAACACTGCCTTCTCCTTTGTTCCCTGTGTCAGCAAATCTACCAACCATCTAGCCAATGCTTAAGCCAAAAACCTCCACACAGTCTTCTTGGTTTCCTCTTCCCTCCACCTTCAATCAGCAAGTGAGCCTCACAGACTCTTCATCAGACCTCTCCCTCCATCTGCATGCCACCATGCCAGCCAAAATTGCCATCATCTCCTTCTGTCTAAATTCCTTTCCTCTATTTGGCATACTGCAATGTGAAACCCACTGTAAAAAACAAAAAATTCATAATGTCATTTCCTGTGCAAAACCTTTTAACGGCTCTCCATTGTACTGAGCCTAAAGACAAAAATAACCTAATCGACTTCACCAGGGCCTACATCTCCAGGCTTTTCTTTCTGTCCTTGTGTTCCATATTCAAGGTGTAAAGAACTCCTTTCTGAACACACTACATTTCTTTTGACACCAGGCCTTTGAACGTACTATTGTTCTAAGAATACAGTTTTTCTGGCTAGTCTGTGGCGGTCAAGACTCAGCTTAGGGTCACTTCTCCAGAAAAGCCTTTCTCACTGGGCTGGCCTTCCCTGCACCTGCTCCTATGGCACTCAGTACCATCTCTTGAATCACTGCACATTCTATTTCCTGTTCATCACCTGGCTTTTCCACCAGACGGTCAGCTCCACGAGAGCAGGACTCTGTCTTGCTCATCTCTGTGTCTGTAGTATCCATCCCACAGTAAGGGCTCGGTAGATGTGGGTTAAATTGAATTCTAGCCCATCCATATGCACCCCTATCTTAAATCCTCTGGCACTTACATGCTGAACCATTTTATTGAATATATCATGATGTACTGTCTTTTCTTCTTCTGCATGGCAAGCCTTTGCAGGCAGAGGAAGTCCACAAAGGACGTGCTCAATATACCTATGGATGGGTGGTGGTCTGTACCTGGTAAGTCTCGATGGGGCGGTTTTCCATGTTGAGATCCCAGACTTTGACTGTCAGATAGTCTCTGGTCATGATATACCTCCCACTGTGGCTAAACTTCACATCCGAAATCGAAGAGATAATTTCAGAGAAAAATGACCTGTTGCTTGGATCTTCCGGCTCTTCAAAAACTGTGGAACAAAAGCAAAACGAGAAGAATTTAGCACATCTTTATCAACTGACTCTAACATGTTTGGGCCAGCAAGAAAGCCAACAGTCGAACTTGGAGTAGGGCTGGAATCTGCAGAATGTAAGTTGCTGATAGAGAACTGTCAGATTCCTGGCAGCAGAAGAAGCTGTCACTGGATTCTGTATTTTCTTTCTCATGGTAGGACAGGCATAGGACTTGTCCCATCCATAGATCTGGCGCTGACCCTTTCCAAGCTCCAGGTCTACTATGTATTTAACTCCATTTCACAATTCCCCTGGTCTCTGGGTGTTATTGCACATACCAAACCTGAGTCATCTTAGATGCTTAAAATTTTTTTTACAGCTTTTTTGAGATATAATTCACAGATCATAAAATTTTCTCACTTAAAGTTTATAGTTTAGTGGTTTTTAGTATAATCATGTAATCGTGTGACCATTACCACAATCTAAATTTAAAACATTTCATCAACCCCCCCTAAATAACTCCATGCCCAATAGCAGTTACTCCCCATTCTCTACTCCTGCAGCCCTAGGCAACCACTAATCTATTTTCTGGTTGTATGGAATTACCTATTCTGGAAGTTTCACATAAATGGAATCACACAACTTGTGGGTTTTTTGTGACTAGTTTCTTTCCCTTAGTGTAATGGTTTCAAAGTGAATCCATGGTGTAGCATGTATCAGTACTTCCTTTCTTTTTATGGATGAATAATATTCCCCATTGTATGGATATACCACATTCTGTTTATTAGTCTATTCATCAGTTGATGGACATTGGGTTACTTCTACTTTTTGACTATTATGAATAATGCTGCTATGAATATTCATGTACAAGTTTTTGTGTGGACATATGTTTTCATATCGCTTGGATCATGGTGTTTAATAGTGGGGCTCTGCTGCCTTGAGTCTAAGGTCACATTGCATTTACCAGTTGTGTGACCTTGGGGAAGTTACTTTTCTGTGTCTCAGTCTCATCAGTAAACTGTGGCTACAATGTCTTTTGTGTGTATTGTCTATTTGCTCTGATATCCAGGCTCTTATTTTCTCTCTCAATAGCTTCAGCTGATTTCCACTTACGGGAATAAAGGCACGGCTCCTCAGTTTGCTATTGAAGCCCATGCTAAGCTGCCTTAACTTGTCTTTCTACCTTGCTTTTGAACCTCTCTGTTCAACTTGGAAGTATAGAATATATCTTGACATTTCCTATTTCTATGTTCTGTCTGATCATTCCTCCTTCATTGTTTCAAATTCTGCTTGATTCATATGACTCATTTTTTACATATTATTTCAGCCCCAAATGATGTTTTTTTTTTTTTTCCTCTGAAGCCCCATCATCTTGGTTTGGCCCATTTATTTAGCATTTGCTTAGGTACTCTCACAATGGAATAATCATTTTTCACATTATTATTTAACGACCCATAGGTTTGTCTTATCTCAACTAGGATGTGAGCTTTTTGAGGGTAGGATTTTGGTTTTTCTTATCTTTGTACTGAAAGTCTTGCATACAACCATTCAATCAATATTTGTTGCTTGATAGGAACGAAAGCCAGATAAATTAATGAATTCTTTGCCTTCTACGAGCTTAGCACGTATGATTTTGAGCTATACATACTTGCCAATACTCAATTATTTGTGACCTACAAGAATGACTGTTGAGTATGGTTCCACTTAATAAATGTTTGTGTCACCATTTTAGGCTGAACCAAACAGCCTGCAGGTTACTGAGTTAACTCATCCCCCAAGCCTTCCTCTTTCCTGCCTGCTCAACACACTCACATAGTCAGTATTGAATTCTATGTAGAAAACCTAAGAATATAATGAGTTGTCTTGCAAACCTGAATTAAACCATGAGCCAAACCAAAATACTAATTTTCAAAGAACCATTTAAGAGAATAACAAAAAACTGATCAATCAGAATTGAACTTGAGAATTAAAAAACCTATTGAAACAGGAAAACATGAGCTTGTTACAGTCTCGGACCCAATGTCTCAGTCCATGCCCTATCTCTTGGACTTCGATTGAGCAATTAATGAAGGCCCCTGGACTCTGATTGGTATCCTCATAGTTAAGAACTAGATTTCATATTAGTTTCTATTCAAAGTGATCATCTCATTAGGACTGGGGGCTTAGGAACTCCAGGCACACATCTCAATAGAGAGAGGAGTGGAGCCCTGAGACTTGGGTACCTCCACCCGATGCACCTGTAGGGACAGCTTGAGGCAGTCAGTGGGAAGGGTTTAGCAAACTACATTCTGCAGTCAGTCAATTCCCGCCTCTGTCATTTACCAGCTGTTAACACTTTATTTACTACCCTGAGACTCGGTTTTCCCAGCTGCAGAATGGGGATGCATGTCGCTTGGCACATGGTAGGTCCTCAATAAATGTCCGTTGCTATTTTTATCATCATCAGTATGCAGTGCTTTTGTATTGGCCAATCATACTTCATTCATCAAGGTTCTTGAGAATTTGGGACTGAGGACTACGGAGCCTGTGGGCTATTTAAATGACATAAAGAATGTTTACAAGGTTATACCTGGGAACCTGTTCTCTAAATACCTGGCATATAGGGAGGCCAGCATAGCAACATTGTAAGGTTTTGTAACCTGTCCAAGGACAACACAGCTAGACCGAGGTGGAGCTGCGCTTTGAACTCAGGACTGTCTGACTTCAAAGTCTGTTCTTAATCATGATGCAATTCTGCCTTGTACTATGCACAAGACCTTACTTTAGGAGCTGTAAAAAGATACCAGGGTAGAATCTACATAGAATCATGGAATTATAAAGCTGCAAGGCTCTTTTTTTCCTAGTTATCACACTAAGTATTTTTTATTGTGCATTAATTTCACGAAAATTTGTGGAAGGGTTCTTAATGATCATTAGTCCTATTCTATCCTTTTTATACAGCCAAAGCCCTTAAGAGAATAAATCCCTTTCAAACACTTAGGAGCACGGCTTTTACAGCAAGTATAGACTAGGGACCCCAGGACGTGGTATGACCTGTCAAAACCCTCACACAAGAAGCCCAGACCCTCAGACCATTGCTCACCCCTGGATGCTAATCCCTGTGGCCTGTCAGCAATGAGGCAAATTTTCCTCCCACTGTCCCTCTCCCCCAGTTAACGTGGATTGCAATTTAATATATTTTGTCTCCCCTAATAGAATACAAGCCCTATGAGGGCAGGGGGCTTTGTTCTGCTGCATTCCCTGGAACACAGGAGGTGTTCAGTAAATATATGTTAAATGAGTGAATACTGATAAGCCATTTTAATTTTTAAATGAAAATAATACCTATCAATTAAACAGGTTCTGAAAGGAACCTATCTAAGCAATGCTTAATTCACTTTAAATTTAAGTCCCTGAAAAGCATGAAAAAAATTCGCTCCATAGGAAGTCATCTGTAACTCAAGGTTTTCACTGATTCAGACTAAGCACTCCTTTAGCAGCTGTTAAGTGTCTTTTATGAGAACGCACACATGCACAACACTTAGCGCATGACCTAGAACATACAGAGAAAAAGCATTTGTTGGATGGACACATGCCAGGCCCTGTTACTACATGCCAAGGACACAAGGAATGAGACAGATCCAGTCCTACCCTCATGGGAACTCACAGGCTAGAGGAAGGGACAAATGTGAAACAATTACACAAACTCACAGATGTGAATAAGAGAGATTTTACTGCATTATCAGAGGGGAACAAAGGTGCTGGAGAAGCAGTGAGTGGAACGCAAATGGAACCCTACTGTGTGTTCCATGTAATTTACTGAGCACGTGATACAAAAGTATCTAGTGCTTGAGTGACAGATCTAGAGACGAATCAAAACTGGTACTTCTCCTGAAGACCCTTGGCTTGCATTAGAAATCCTGCGGACCTGCAGGGTGTCCAACTAGTTTCTAGAAAATAAAGACATCAAGAGAAGAAAGGAGGATAGCTATGGTGGAGAGAAGACAAGCTTTGCTCCCTTTGTGAGGAAGCAATCTTGATGAGAATACTAATAGCCTAGACCTAGTCACTGGGGATGTGTCAGATTCGCCAACAGCGAGCCTTTGTCTCAGAGACCTGAATAATAACAGTAACAACAATAATAATGACATTTACTACCATTTCTTGGTCCTCATGCTTTGCATACATTGTCCCATTTAATGCTCAAACTTATGAGGAAGGTACTCTCACTGTTCTTATTTATAGATGAGACAGACTAGGAGAGGTTGAGTAACGACCAGGATCATGCAGCTTGTGAGCGGTAGAGATGGGTGTTCAGCTGACCATCTGTCTGCCTGTTATGCTGCCTCTACAATCAGGCTTTTCCTTGCTTTGTCAATACCATTTTTCTGTTTAAACAAGTCAAAGTGAGCTCCTTCACCTCCTAGATATAGGTGTGCATTCCCACGTCCATGCCTCTGCTCCTCCTTACCTCTTCCTGTGTCCATCATGGGATATTGGAAAGAACATTAGACTGGGAGTCAGGGATGCTGGGTTGTAATCCAGGCTGGACACAAATTAGCCAGCTTTTAATAATAGCTACTATCTGTTAAGCACTTATGCTGTATGCTTTACATGTATTAACTCATTCAATATTCGTAGTTATTACTATTTCCCTTTTCCACAAATCACTCCAATCAGTCAACTCAGGCACAAGAGGTTCTACAGCTAGTAGGAGGCAGAGCCAGGATTTGAACTTGGTCTGCATCCAGCCTATGCTCTTACCTCTGTCCTACTGCCTCTCATTTGAATGACTGGGCAACCATCAACTCTCGGGCCTGTTTCCTGTCTGTAACATAAAGGGAAGGAGGATTGCCTCTCAGGTTCCTCCCAGCTCTTAGATGATAAGATCTATGAATTCCACTGGTCTTGTCTTTCCATTTCCCTCTTCTAATGCCCCTTACACTAGGCTAGCCTTCCCAAAGTGACTTCAGCAGAACATTCAGGAATATGTCAGGAATTTCAGATACTGAGGTCAAATGAGTTTGGGAAACTCCTACTCAATTTTAGGGGTTGACAATGCAATTAGCCTATCAAAGGTGCTGAGAAGTCCTGCAGATTAAAAAAAAAATTTATCATTCTTTAATCTAGGAATCCAGGTTTCTCAACTTTTCCACTATTGGATTTTGGGCCAGATAACTCTTTGTTGTTGGGGCATTGTAGGATGCCTAGCAACATCCCTGGCCTCTGCCCACTAAATCCCCAACTTCCAGTTGGGACCACCAAAAATGGCCCCAGATATTGCCAAATGTCTCCCAGGGGCATGAGTGCCCCTGCTTGAGAACGACTGCTTTCAAATCTTATTGGATCACACCACCTCCCTCCCTGCTATTCCATTTTGTTTTTTTGGCAAATTACTTGTGGCCCAGTGTTTCTCTAGTACAGAGCCCTCAGAATACACTTTGGGTGACAACGCTATAGTCAAAAGTAACTGATACTTCCTTTCAAATTCTACAGGCTATGTTTGGTGTCTTGTGCAGACAGTGTTTTGTGTTACAACATGTACAGATATGAATATGTCTCCATGGAATGGAAAGGATCTTGTGTTTGATGTTATCCTTCGAGGTGCCTGACACAGGGCTATTCACCTGAGAGGGCTCAGATGACTGGCTAACTGAATAAGGTCCCAGAATCCTGGGAAAGAGTTGAAATCACAAATAAGAGAGAGGAAGAGTTAAGAAGAAAACTGCTGACTTTAGGGAAACCTAAAGCTAAAACTGCATTCATTAAAACTGGGGCAAAAGAAGAAAGCAAGCATGCAGTGTGCTGGTCGTGGACTCTGGGGACAGGGGAAGAGAAAACGTAGGGAAACCATAGGTAAAGGCTGTTCCTGGGTGTGGCTCCTTTCTCTGGACCTCACACCGGACACTGCACAGGAACTCATGCCCATGTTGAAGGGTCAGGAGGGGACCCAGACCACTACAGATGACCCTGATGGCCCCCTCATACTCCATCCCATATGGTGTGGTAGCTAAGAGCACGGTGGTTCCAAGCTCTGCAGGCGAGTTGAAATCCAGCTCTGTGGCTTATAAGCTATGAAGCCTTGGACAAGTGGCTTGACTCCTTCCAAGCTCCGTTTTCCTTATCTGTCAAATGGAGATAAGAGGAGCACCTACCTTCTAGGGTGGTTGTGGGACAGAAGAGGTCTTTCATGTCAAGCACTTAGCATGACGCCTGTACCCAGAATAACAAGGAAGGCAGCAGCAATGCAGAAGCGGGTGCTTCTTAAGGCAAGCTTGGTGTGAAATGAGTCCAACAGCCTAATGTGTTCTTCCATTTGGGCCAGATTTTAAGAGCTACCAGTTGTTAAATCGATTTCTAGGTCTTCTAACTGGGCTGTAACACAGACACACAATAGCTTGTCTCTGGACTATCACTTGAAATACACCTTCCTTGGTACAAGTGGTTCTCATCTGGTGCTGAACAGTGTCACCACCACACTGGCTTTCATGACTCAGGTGGATGAGAAGGAAAGTAAAGGAACCTAGGCAGGGGGAAGTGAAGGTTTGTTCATGATGAAAAAGGAACAGACTCGGAATCACGCACGGGTTTTAAATTGCTCACTTCTGCTGACATTTCTTCTATGGAGAAGCACAGCTGGCACGCTTTTCCGTTTGGAGACGTGGTTGACAATTTCCCCATAATGGGGACACAACTGGCACAATTCCTACAGAGTGAGGCAGATGGCAATTTTCCTTCAGAGCTATGCAGGCAACAGTTTTGCCCCTGGAGAGAAAAGGCTCAGTGATTGAGATGCAGCCAGTAATTTTTACTACACAGAAGACACATCCAGTAATTTTGCCCAATGAGAGCAACGGCCAACAATTTTCCCACGGAGGGTAAGAGCTCCCACGGACTGATAATGCTGGCCTTCACTCAGCTGAGGACAGTGAGAGAAGTTTAAGATTTAATTAGTGGCTACTATACTACCATGGGCCTAAGGACATAGTCTCCAGACATGGGCTGGAGGCTGGAACTTAGATCATATTGAGACCCAGAGGATTCTGAACTGGGAAACAATAAAGCCAAGTTGCTCAGCCTTTGCAATTTGCTTTTCAGATACCCCTTCATTAATTCTACAAACAATTATACAACAGCGAACACTGTAGCAACAAAATACATAGCATGATAATAATGAGCAATTAATCTAGAAGCGATTATATTGGTCCCTGACTTTTGTATAACTATTTTCAAAATACTTCTACATATATTTAACAAATATCATCTCTTTTACTAGACAGTCATTCAAAGTTAAGATATAATGAGTCAAAACCTTTTTTCAGACAGAAAAAACAGACTAAAAATGCACAGCAGGGAGAAATGATGAGACAATCTGGTGTGGTGTGATCTGGGCTGGTGTGATCAGGAAGGCTTAATGACAAAGCTAACCCTTGAATGATCAACAAGCCCTGGATAGATCAGAGGTCAGCAAACTTCTCCTGTCAAGAGCCAGGCAGTACATATTTTAGGCTTTAGGGCCACTTGGTCCCTGCTGCAACTGTTCAACTCTGCCTTCAGTGTGTGAAAGCAGCATAGACAATGTGTAAACAGATGAGCATGTATTCCAGTAAAGCTCTGTTGATGGACACCGAAATTTCAATTTCGTCCAATTTTTGTGTCATGAAACAGTATTCTTTTGATTTTTAATCAACCTTTTAAAAATGTAAAAACCCTATTTGCTAGAGTTGTGCAAAAACAGGTGGTGGGTCAGATGTGGCCTGCAGACCATAATTTGCTGACCCCTCCCTGATGATGATGTTTAGGGGGTAGGAGGGGTGCCTCTTACACTAAACAGGGGAATCAGAGAAGTAAATGCCTGAGGTGATAAATACATTTTTAGGGGACAGTGGGATTCTAGGACTGGTGGCACAGAGAGATCACGTGGAAAGGCTAGAGGATGAGATCATTTCCTAGTAAATTGCAAATTGCTTTCCTCAGGTATGTCTCTCGGGCTGGAACAGAGACGTTAATGGACTTTGGAGTCAGACATATTCGGGCTAGACCCCGTGCTCCACCATTACAGGCTGGATTGTCTTTGTGCATTTTCTATACCTCGCTAAGATGCAGCTTCATTATCTTTAAAATGCAGATATCAGTTCCCTTTATTCATGGTTATAAGAATCAAATGAGATAAAAGCAGCTAAGACTCCTTGTGCAGTGCCTGGCACATGGGCAGAAGTCAACAAATACTAGCGCCACACACTATTCAACCAACGTGTATTGAGTGCCTGACAGGTGTGTAAGGCACTTTGACAGGGGCTGGGGTTACAAGAGTGAGCAAGATAGGCAAGGCCCTAGCTCTTTGGTATTTCCTTCCACACAGAGTGGGCCCACCTACTTAGCATGGCTGGGGGCTTTTTTTCTTAAAGGAAGACAAGTTGCTCCTTTCCTCTGTGGTAGGCAGAATGATGCCCCCCACCACACACAAAGATGTCCATACCCTGATCCCCAGAACCCGTAAATATGTTACAGGGCAAAAGGGGAATTAAGGCTGCTAATTAACTGATCTTAAAATGGGGAGATTATGCTGGATTATCTGGATGTGCCCAACATAATGACAAGGCTCCTTATAAGTGAAAGGAGGCAGGAGAGTCAGTGTCAGCATGACACAACGTGAGACATACTCGTCTGCCATTGCTGGCTTTGAAGATGGAGGCAAGGAGCCATGAGCCAAGGAATGTAGCTGCCTATGGAATCTGCACAAGGCCAGAAAACATTCTCCCCGAGACCCTCCGGAAAAGCACGGAGCCGTGAAGACACCTTGATTTTAGCTCAGTGACACACATTTTGGACTTCTGACCTCCAGAACTGCAAGATAATTTTGTATTGTTTCAAGTCACCAAGTTCACTAAGTTTGTGGTCATTTGTTCAAGCAGCAGTAGGAAGTGAATACCTTCTTTCCCCACATTGTCAACATAGGAAGGGGACAGAGTTTATGAGCTCTCCCCCCCCCTCTGGAAAGCTGCTGTTATTTCTCTGGGCCGCAGTGGCAACTCGCTCTCCCTGTAGGGCCCTGAAGAGCCCACTTCCTTTCAGCAGCTGCTCCTCTACAGCTGGCCCAGAAGGCAGGCCAGAGCGGGCTGCCTCAGGGCACGGGCTGTGAGGGGTTCACTGCTTCCAAGGGAGCGGTGAACCGGCAAGCTCAGCCACCCTGTCCTCCTAGCATTCCTGCTGCCGCCACTGCTGCTGTTCCCACAGGCTGACGCAGCCCAGAGGAAGCAGAACACAGCAGCTGCAAAGCTGGAGCAAGCCAAGCGGCTCAGAGACAGTCAGGAGTTAGCGGGAGAACCTGAGTCTGCAGGCGATCTGCCGTGTGCTGGGTAACTCTGCCCAAAGCCATGCCACTTCCCTGCTCAGACACCTACAGTGACTCCCCATCGCCAATGGCCAACTGTCCCACTCCCTTGGCCTGGCATTCAGGGCCCTTCATATCAGGCCCTAGATCAGCACTCCAAAATTACTGTCCACTTCTCTCCTGCTCAAATATCCCACTGTGGCCTGACTGGCCTAGTCATCATTGACACCAGGGTCAGAGCCCTCCTGCCTCCAGAGGCCAGGCAGGTAGTGAAATAGATGAAGCACGCATGGGTACGTGACAAGGAGTGGTAGGGACTGTGGCAAACCAGGGTGTCTGCGCCCTGTAAAGGGGGCAGTTTCCACTCAGCTCCAGCTGATTGCTGCCATGCAGAAATGTGGGTCCAGCATAGTCAGATTATCTCATTGGTAAAATCTAAATTTTTCTGAGGAATCTTGATGTTTCAGTGTTAGCAACTAATTAAAGTTTTAGGGGCCCGCCCAGTGGCATAGTGGTTAAGTTCAGGTGTTCCACTTGGCTTCGGTGGCCCAGGGTGCGTGGATTCGGATCTTGGGCATTGACCTATGCACTGCTTGTCAAGCCATGCTGTGGCAGGCACCCCACATGCAAAGTATGGAAGGGGGCATGGATATTAAAGTAAGGAAGATGGGCATGGATATTAGCCCAGGGCCAGTCTTCCTCAGCAAAAAGAGGAGGATTGGCGACAGATGTTAGCTCAGGGCTAATCTTCCTCACCAAAAAAAAAAAAAAGTCTTAGTGTGTGGTCAAACATAAGTCATGTGTAAGCCACGTGGACTGTAGTTTGTAACTTCTGGTTTACACCCTGGAATAATGATGGCCAATGTTTATGGAGCACTTAGCACGTACTAGGACTTGATCCATGCTCATTCCCCACCTGTCTTAGTTGGGGCTGCCTTAACAGAACACCATAGACTGGGTGGCTTATAAGCAACAGAAATTGCTGACAGTGCTGGAGGCTGGAAGTCTGAGATCAGGGTGCCAGTATAGTCAGGTTCTGGTGAGGGCCCTCTTCTGGGTTGCATATGGCCTTTTTCTTATCGTATCCACACGATGGAGAGGGTGAGAGCGCTCTTTGGGGTCTCTCTTTTTTTGCCAACGGTCCTCTATTTCGCATGTGGGACGCCACCACCACCATGGGTTGATGAGTGGCGTGTGGGTCCGCACCCGGGATCTGAACCAGTGAGCCCCAAGCCGCTGAAGTGGAGAACGCAAACTTAAGCACTACACCACTGGGCTGGCCCCTGGGGTCTCTTTTATAAGGGCACTAATCCCATTCATGAGCACTCCACCCTTATGACCAATTATCTCCCCAAAGCCCCACCTTCTAATATCATCACATTGGGGGTTAGGATTTCAACATTTGAATTTTAGGGGAACACAAACATTTGGTCCAGAATACCACTTATCTCTGCTCCCGTTTCTCTGACTCCTATTCAACCTTCAGGGCTCACTGTCTCTTCCAGGAAGCCTTCCTTGACCACCTCAGCCCACTGCATCCTTTCCTTCCTCTTACTGGTTAATTTGGCCACCCTCCATACTTCACCCTGTTAATTAAAAAATATATATATTTGTTCAAAATTCACAAGGAGCTAAGCAATCCTAGTTTAGGAACCGGGCCCCACAGAAAGGCGGCATCAGTGATAACAATAGCATGTGTTCCCTGCCTGGCACTGTAGAGGGTAAGAATGATCTCCATTTCACAGCTGAGGAAACGGAGGCCTGGAGAGCTGAGGAGCTGAAGGACCACATGCTCCCTGAGTGACAACAGCATCTTAAGGGCTCATTAGCTCTGGGTGAGACCTTTCTCATGAAGGAGCCTCAGCTGGAGTCTGTGATCTAAGGAGGGGAAGCAAGACCCTGTATTTGGCTGAGGCCTTACCTGTCAATCTAAAGGCTGAATTTGGGCTAACGTCCACAGACGAGTTTATTAATTGGGGGCCTGTTTGTCATTCCTTTGTGAGGAATAATCATTTATTAGCCAAGTGGGGCCAGTGTCTTTTTGAGAACTGCTATTCTGGAAAGATATTGATTAAAGGAGGGCTCTGAGCACATTCTCTCCAGCAGGCAGCAGTAACGGAGGCGACTCCAGCGCAGACAAGATGATGAGTTGGCAGTGGGTGTCTCGACAGGAGTTAACGGAGAAATCTGGCGGCAGCAAGGCCCAGCTTTACAAGAGCTCATATTTGGATTTTCACTCCATCGTATCCCTCTCTGTAAGGTGGGCGAGTGGCAGAGGTATCCCTGGGGCTTTATGCCTCCTCCTGTGGTATCACACGTTCCTACCGCCAGCATCTCCAGGTCCCTGGGCCCACTAGTACCTCACAGGTTAGAGACCTCTTGTCTCTCTGCTCTCTCTCTTTCTCGCTTGCTCATAATTTGTTCCCAACAGAAAGCTTTGCTCAGCTGCTCCAAGAGAAGCTTGAACTCCCTGGGGAGCCTCTGCCCAGGTGGAAGAGACCGTGAGCGTGTGGCCATTATTAGGGGTGATTGCTGGGAAGCTGGTTGTCATGGTACCGCAGAGGCCAGGGCTGCACTCCCGAGATGTCCCCATTTTCTAGGCTGTATTCATAATCACTGCAATGAGAGGCATAAACACGGAGAGAGAGGCAGAGAGGAGCAGCTCCCTGCTGACAGGAATCTCCTTGCAGAGCATGGTGAGGGGTTCATGGCTGAGTAGGGGGGTCCATCTCGGCATAGGCCAAGCCCTGGTGGAGAGGGACCCTGGTGTGAACTGGTCACTGCTTCATTGTCTTCTCCTGGCTCTGGTGCTATGCCTCGGTGTTCCCAGTGCTGGCTTTCTCCAGCGAAACATTGCTCCTAACCCACTGACAGTCGGATTTGTGCCTTGAATGTTCCTGGAACTTGCACACATGGAGTAGTAATAGCTACCATGTTGGAGTAGACGGAGTAACAGCCTCCCATCCCCAGGTTCTGTGCTAGACTCTTTATGTATATGATATTCCATTCCATTCTCACGATGTGCTTGTTTCACAGGTGAAGCAATGAGGTTCCGAGTGTCACCTGCCCTTGTCACAGGCCAGGAAGAGGCAGAGCTAGGATGTAAACCCAGCTCTGGCTCTACAGCCCACTACTGGCCCCCATTCTGCACCATTTCTCCTCCAGTCCCATGATCAGAAAGGGTGGCCCCTTCAACCTGGTGCTGACACATGGGGAGCCCCACACCTCCGAGGGCAGGGTTCTAGTAAAATGAATTGAACTGGTAAAAGGATTAAACCTCTGATTTGGGATTCATTGGCTGTGTGCTCTCACCAATCACAGAGAATTAACCAGAGCGGAGACATCTCTTTATGGACCTAATACAATGTACAGGGGCAATGTGGAGAAGAGTCACCAAATTCATTGAGCACCTTACCACCTGCTAGGCCTCCCACTGGCTCCAGACAACCATCACCACATGGCCCTCCTGCCCCTCCAAGTTACCTCCAGGACCTTGAGTCCTCTGTGCTTGGATGCAGAGAGGACAGATTTTGCAATCACTGGAGAAAATAAAGGCTCTATCCCTCAGCAAGCACTTTTGCTTGATGACTTGGTCATGGGGAAGAAGGGACAGTCTGTACCCTGTTCTCATTTTGAATTTGGCTGACAAGTAAGAGATCTCTGCATCTCCACTGTTGCTGGTGCAGCGCGCTTCCGGCACACCCTCAGTAGGTGCTCGGGAAACATGGGAACCACAGCGTGTTGATTTCCCGAAAGCCAGACTCCACCAGCGAAAGGCCTGAGCTCTTCTCTGCTCTTCCCAGCACCTGGCCGGCCCAGCCACCTCCCCCTCAGGCTAGTGAGGCAGAGATGGGAAGTGTTTCTAGGCATTCTCTCTCAACAACTTTAACCATGGGCTTTACACCTGGGTTTGAATCTAGGCTCCACCTATGACTCCATCTTCAACTTTGTGTAAAATTACTTCCTTTTTTGAGCCTCCATTCTCTCATCTATAACTTTGAGCTCATGGATTGTTTTGATAAGTATAAAATACTGAGTGCTTACTGTGGGCCAGGCATAATTTCGTTGAATCTTCACAACAATCCAATAACGCAAGCTCCATTATTGTCCCCATTGAATGGAGGGAGACACCGGTTAAGAGGTTAAGTGCAAGAAGTTTAGTCCAAGTTACCCACACCGGGTTTGTCTGACCCTAGAACCAACACTACTGACCACTATAGTACATTTCTTCTCTCCAATCTCATTAAAGCCAAGTTTCCAACCACAAGAGTCTCACAAATACCTGTGACTGGCTTTTGTGATTTACCTTCTTGAACCTCAACGGAGCTGGGAACTTCATATCTGAAAGCCACTAGGAGGCTTTCAAAAGTTGCTGCCAGCTGTTCAGTAAGATTTGACATTCTCTAAAAGGCAAAGTCCTTCCCACCTTTCCAGACTCTGCTCGACTGCTTCCTTTCCCCCGTCACCTCTCTTCCTCCCACCACTCCCTTATATCCTTTCTGGACAGTTGAGGTGGAAACCACACTTTCTTCTCGGAACTTTGAGAGCAGAGTTCTCAAGTTCTGGTCAGGAAATAAAAGTCATGGTGCAGAAAACCATAAAATAGTATCCTTAAAGTAGGTTATTATATATAACTTGGTATTAAATAATATATTATTTTGTACTAGGGTCTGTTATATAGACCATAACTGTTTCAGGAAAACTTGTAGGAGGAAAGTTTAAAATCAAGAGAATTCTGAGTTTTAGCTTATATTTGATTTTCCTGGGAATTGGGAAAAGCTAACACCCAATGCCTTCATTTACACATTTGGTTTAAGAACCATAGCCCTAGTGTATTGTGAGACATGTATCACATTTTATCTGATGTTAGATCTTTTATAAACAAGTCTCATATCATCCATTCATTCATTCATTCGGTATGACTTGGTATCCATGATATGTCAGGCACTGTCCCAGAGACGCTTCTACTTAATAACCTCCCTAGGGGCTAGCAGCCATGTGTTGTATTAATACAAATTTGTAGTTTGTGGCCAACAATGACATGAATACAGAAGATTTTCAGTCAACAGGGACTGAAAAACGCTATGCATCAGAAGTTTGGCGAACACCTAGGCTACGCTGAGGATGACATTTAGCATCACAGTTCATTTTAACAGTCTAACACATATTCAGCATAAACACTCTTTAGTCAGCATTTTCTCTCTCTGACGTTGGGAATCAATTTCACATTCAATTTAAAAATGAACCTTATATTAGAAACATTCCATAATTTCATATCCTCTTGTTCCACCACGATGAGTACACGGAGGCAGTAACTGCATCTTCCGTCTATCCGTTGTGTTGAGCACAATACCTTATTCACGTTGATTGACCGGTTTCTTTCTTTGATCTCACCATCTTTTTCCTGAGCGTGATGATCCCACTTTCTCATATGTAACCCTTCAATGACAATTTCTCTGCATTATAGGGATTTTCAAATGACACCAAAATTTCAGGATGAACTAGTCGAGCCCAGGATTAAGGATGCCCATCTGTGAGATAAATCCTATTTAAATCCTTATATTTAGGTTAAAGATATAGAGAAGATAAAGGCAGGTACAATCATAAGCCTTGTGGGGGCGAGCACTCCCCTGCCCTCTGCTGCCTCTGGGCTGTGCTTGATGACGATGGGAGGCCAGCAGATAAAGGGACCTACGCTGATGGGGCTGGAAGCTGCCGGAGTAGACAGCAGGTCTCACAACTCACTTATTGATGCCACCTACTGAGCTGTCAAAATAGAATTATGTGCAGCGCGCAGGGGGCGCGAATTAGCCGATATACTTAAACATGGGTCAGTTACACACACGAGAGATTCTCCTTTCCCTTCCCTATCTTCCAGTGCTGGGCAAGTACTGGGCCGTAGTCGTTATGTGAAGAAAGAAAGAAACCCATGATAAACCCAGGATCTTTGTCGGTGTACTGGACTTATCTTTTCTGGGCCTTGATTTCCTCAAGCTGCAAAAAAGAAGAAATACTCTGAACTCAGAGGGTTTTGTGGAGATCAATTAAGATAATGGATGAGAAGGGGGTCTGTAAATGGTAAAGTGCTAAACAGCAAAGGGTATCAATTTAATCACTCTTTTTTTTAATGTAAATCTTCAAGTCCACAGAATTTGTGAGTTTCCTCCCCAAATTGTCCCTCCCCTAGTCTTGGCCAACTCATTCGGTGTTCTTCATCTAGGCGTGTGCTCAGGTGGAAAAGCTGGGAGTCACGCTGGAGTCTTCCCTTTACCTCACCTTCCACGTTTTTTTTAAACAAGTCCTGTTAACTTGACACTCAAAGTGTAGCCCAAATTGGTCCAGTCTTCGTCTAAGCCACCATCATCTCTTGCCTGGACCATTTTGATAGCTTTCTAATTCTTCTCCCAGCATCCACTCTTCCTCCTGATGTTTCATTCTTTATATAGCCATGGAGTGATATATTTACAAGTATAATCATGTTATGACTTTACACAAAACTGTTCTTAATTTTCCCTTCCTAAATACAATACAGTAGACCACCTTGTCTGTGGAGATATGTTCCAAGACCCACAGTAGATGCCTGAAACTGGATAGCACCAAACCCTTTTTACACTATTTTTTTTCCCTATACTCACATACCTATGATAAAGTTTAATTTATAAATTAGGCATATTAAGAAATTAATAACTAATAAAATAGAACAATTATAACAATATACTGTAATAAAAGTTATCATAGATCTTAGCAACCTCAGCATATGATTTTCTTTCTTTCCTTATTAAGTCAAGAACTTTTACCTTTTCACTTAAAGCACTGTGTGGCTTCTCTTTGGCATATACTAATTGCCAGCATCACTCCTCTTGCACTTTGGGGCTATTATTAAGTAAAATAAGGGTTACTTGAACACAAGCACTGTGATACCGCGACAGTTGATCTGATAACTGAGATGGCTACTAAGTGACTGACAGGCGGGTAGTGCATACGGTGTGACTATGCTGGACAAAGGCATGATTCACATCCTGGGCAGGATGGGGCAGGACAGTCTGCTCCATTTTAGATTTCATCACATTACTCAGAATGGGGCGCAATTTAAAACTTATGAATTGTTTATTTCTGGAATTTTCTGTTTAATATTTTTGGACCACAGCCAACTACAGGTAACTGAAACTGCAGAAAGTGAAACTGCGGCTAAGGGGGGACTTCTGTAAAAGCCACAATTCCTTAGCTTTGCCTACCGGGCTAGTATGTTGCCTAACTCCCAAGTCCTTTGCATGGAATATAATGGGAATGAAGCCCTAGGGTTGTGTGAGGGTGGCTGCCTTGAGTGTAGAGTCCTCATGTGATGGGGGCTTCCAGCCTGTTCCTCCCGTTTCTCCTCACACTGCTTCTCATGACACTATAGATGGCCAAATTGGTCCTCCTTCTGCCCTTCGACCTACCAAGCACAGTCCAGATTCAGAGCCTCTGCATTTGTTGCTACTGCTTCTCCAGAAACACTTTTCACCAAATCTCGCATTATCTTATTTGCCTATGTGTGTGGTGTCTGTCTCCATCTCCTTGGATAGGGCGCCATGAGGGCAGGAGGCACCATTTTCCTAGTGCCTGGAACAGCGCCTGGCATGAAGTAGCAACAATATACATTTGTTAAATAAATGAATACTAGGTTGATTACCATCATTTCATAGACTCCTCTTCCTTCTCCTTTGCCTGCAAATATCAATGCATCCCCAAAGCTAGAAATGCAGGAGCACTGACGGGGTCAACCACTCTTTAGGGTGAGCCTTTCATTTGTGTAAAGAGAAGCACCAGGTGCAAATTCATCAATTTCCATGACTACAGCTGTTCTACAAGCATTTATTTAGCACCTTCACTATGTTAAGTGCAGACGGAAAAAATAAAGAGCTTTAGGGCTGGCCCCGTGGCTTGGCGGTTAAGTGCGCGCGCTCCACTGCTGGCGGCCCGGGTTCGGATCCCGGGCGCGCACTGACGCACCGCTTGTCCGGCCGTGCTGAGGCCGCATCCCACATACAGCAACTAGAAGAACGCGCAACTATGACATACAACTATCTACTAGGGCTTTGGGGAACAAAAAAAAAAAAAAAGGAGGAGGATTGGCAATAGATGTTAGCTCAGAGCTGGTCTTCCTCAGCAAAAAAGAGGAGGATTAGCGTGGATGTTAGCTCAGGGCTGATCTTCCTCACACACACAGAAAAAGAGCTTTAGCTGTATTGGAGGAACCATCTAGTGGCAGAGACAGAAACGGAAACAGATAATTTCAACCTGTGGTATCAGGTGCTCTAATGGAGGGCACTTAGTCCTACTTGGCGACTTGAAGACTTCGGTAGGCAGAATAATGCCTCCTCAAGGATGTCCACATCCTAATCCTCAGAACCTGTGAATATGTTACCTTACCTGGCAAAGGGGATTAAGACTGTAGACGGAATTAAGGTTGCTAATCTGCTGACCTTTAAATAAGGAGATTATTCTGGTTTACCTGTGTGGGCCCAATGTAAAAACAAAGGTCCTTAAAAGTGGAAGATTAAGGCAGAAGAGAAGAGTCAGAGTGATGTGAGAAAGACTTGTCCCATTCTTGCTGGCTTTAAGATGGAGAAAGGGGCCATAAGCCAAGGAATGCAGGCAGCCTTTAGAAGCTGGAAAAGGCAAGGAAACAGATTCTCCCCTAGAATCTCTAGAAGTGAACATAGCTCTGCCAACCCCTTGATTTTAGCCCTGTGAGACTCATGTCAGACTTCTGACCTACAGAACTGTAAGATGATAAATCTGTGTTTTTAGTCACTAAATTTGTGGTAATTTGTTACAGCAGCCATAGGAAACTCATACAAAGAGGAAGAGGTGAACTTTCTGATGTTGCCTCTGGAAGGGCGGGAAGGGACGGGCTATTGTTAGACGGGCTATTGTAAGCCCTCCCTAGGCTCTGGCAGGCCAATGCCCCTCCCTGAGGAAAATACCTCCCAGGTAGTCCCTTGATTGGGGCTCTCTTGAACCTCAAGTTCAGGATGCTCACCCAGTGCCTGTGAGTGCTTTGCCAGTGGTGGCTTGTCACAGACAATGATGATAAGCGAGTTGGCCTTGAGACGTCCCAAGCCCAGAGCAGCCAGAGCTGCCATAACCTCAAGGCCAACCCTTCCTGTCTGTGTGTCTTGGGCTGCAGCCGTGTGCCTGAGCTAGTTTCGGCCTCCACTGCCTTCTCATCCAAGACCCCTAGTGAGGGAGAGGGCAGGACCCGGGAAGGTGTCAACTGCTAATGAATGACATGTGCCTCCAAAATTAATAAGCTTTCCAGTTCTTAGGGAAATCCACTCAACTGGAGTCTCCAGGATGACTAATGGACAGAACCGGTTAAATTAATCAAAAATGGAAATGAGGATGGAGGAAGGGGGAAGGGATTCTATTTTACTCTGTGGCTTAGGCCTTGCCTGCTCTGCTGTTAATTGCTGCTCAGCTTGAATGGGGTAGATGTTGGAAAGGGGGAGTGGGTTTCGGTGAATTCTGCTCCTTGTAGCAAGTCTCTGTTTGGCTTTTCTCCAGGAGAGGGGGTGGGTGTCTGTGTGTGTTTGTAATCCTGTCATCAGGCAAAAGCATTTTAATAAAGGGCTTTGTCTTTTTAACCTAACTAAGCCCCCCTGAAATAAACACTGTTAATTATGCCCCCGACCAATACTGAACCCCTCTTGGAAGCTGTGCCAAACCTCGGAGGTTTTAAGGTTCATCGCAGCTGCAGTCTCAGCTGATGTCTTTGCACACGTTCCATCAGAGACCTGGGGAAGGAGCTGTAGGTTTAGTAAGGGATCTAGTGGCCATAGAACCAGGACTTGGCAATTAAGTTTGTAGATGAGGTTGAAGAATGAGATGGATTTCATGTTCTGTGCGAGGGCAGAGTTAGTTCTGCAGTTGGAAACTGCCGGGCTGGGGGATCCAGCTGGTGGGGATTACATAAAATGGAGCCCCATGAAGTTATTCCTCTGGATGTTAGAAAAAGATCATGCTCTTTCTCCTGCTGCCAAATGCCCAGAAGAAGAATGAATCCTTCTCCTTCAAGCAGACAGACCTGGGTTCAAATATTGACTCCTCCACTGTGATCTGGGGCAGGTGTCTTCACCTCTCTGTGCCTCATCTGTAAATTGGAGTTACTAATACCAGTCTTCATGGGTTGTTGTAAGACTTAAATGCGATACAGAAGGGCTCAAAAATAATATCCATCCCCCTCCACTATATACACCTTTGCAGGAAAACGGAATTTCTGACTTGGACTGTTAGGTTGGGCATCTAACCTTGCCTTATTCTCATTGGAACTCAGGCTGTTTTTTCCAATGACTGCACTATTCACCACTAAAACATCTCAGACTTTAAGGCCAAAAGTGTTTATACTTTTCCCTCACAGCATGAAAAAGCCAGATTATCTTCACACCAGGCCCACGACAGGCAGATTGAAGTGCACTGCCGGGTTGATGCCAACTACTCCTGGACATGCAGCCTGCCTTGGTTTCATCTGAAGGAGGGAATTTCTGTGGCCAAGTCTCAAGCTGCAGATTTGCCAGTGCAGAAGGGCCCTACCGGGAGTAAGAGGCTGGGAGGAGAGCTCCACCCAGCTGCTCTGTATTCCTGCTTAATCTTCCTATAGCTTTATCACTGTCTGAAAGTATTTCATTCATTTGTACGCTGGTGTATGTTTTCTTTCCTCCCTCCCCACTCTTACAGGCTGCTGGAATGCAATGACTGTAGGCAGCAGACTCACTGGTAGAGCCAGCGCAAGGGGGTTGGAGCTGCAGAGCTGCCATCCCCGCTGCTGACAGGAGCCCCAGCTCCTTACTCTGGCCTTGAAGGGCCTCCCTGGCCTGCTTCTTCTCCGGCAAGTCCCCAGCACAAGCCGCTCCCTCTCAACAGGATGGAAACTCCAGGGCAGGCGAGGGGTGATGAAAACTGTGATGAAATTAAGATGCAACTGAGAAACCTGCCTGCGTCACCAGGCACTGAGCGTGCTGTTCCCCTACCTGATGGATTTCATCCAGCCAATGTGCATCGGGAACCTCCTAGGTGCCAGGCAGTGTGCTAATTGCTTTTACTTTAATTAACTAATTAAGGGCCAAAGATTTCCCTGAGACCAAGTCCCATGATCACTTCTCTGCTCTCATCTTTCTTGACCTCTCAGAAGCATTTGACATGATTGATCCCAATATCTTTCTAAGTCACTCTCCTCTCTTGGTTTATATGCCTACCCTACCTCCCAACCCCTCCCCCTTGGATTTCCTCTTACCTCCCTGGCCGCTCACACTCAGTCTCCTGTGAAAGGCTGCTTTCTCTTCCCCACACCCCACTGGTAAATGGTGGCATGCCCTTGACCTCCGTCCTGGACTGTCCGCTCCTCTCCATCTACACCCTCTCCCCTAAGTGACTTCACCCTGTCCCATGGCGTTAAAAACCATAACATGCTCATGACTCCTAAATTTATAGCTCCAGCCCAGACCTCTCCCCTGACATCCAGACTCAGTTATCCAATTGTTACCAGACTTCCTTAATTGGGTGTATCATAAACGATTCATTCTGGACACATTCAAAAGACAACTCTTGATCTTTCCATGCCAAACCTGTTCCTTCCTATCTCCTCATCAGTGTATGTTACCACTATACCCTTAGTCACTCAAGGCCAAAACCTAAGAGTTATCTTAGACTCTTCCCTTTCTCTCACCTCCCCACTTCTAGCCTCTCAGCAAGTCCTCCTAGCCCGACCTCCTCAGTAGGTTCCGCATCTGTCCTCTTATCACCCCTTCACTGCCCCACCCTGGTCAGAGCCACTGTCATTTCTTCTCCAGACTATGGCAAGAGCCTCCTAATTGGTCTTTTCGCTTCCAGGCTTGCTAGCCCTTTTGTGAGAGCTCTTTTAAGACCATAAACAGAGTATTCACTTCCCTGCTTAGCACCATCTTCTAGCTTCCATCTCACTTAGAATGACATCCAGGCGTTCTGCCCTGTCTACAAGGCTCTACGTGATCTGGCCCCAGCTACCTTTACAGCCTCATTCTCTACACCAGTCCCCAGCCCATAGTCTCCATCCGCTGGTCTTTTTTCTATTCTTTGAAAACACACAAGGTTGTTCCTGTGTGAAGACCTTCATTCCTAGATGTTATCTGTTTGGCTCCTTGTGACAATTCAGGCCTCAATTCAAAGGCTTTCCCTCACCACCCTATGGAAATAGCTCCACTCAGCCACTCTTTAGTCCTGTTTAATGTTCTTACAGCTTTTTATCACTGTCTGAAATTATTTTGTTCATTTGTACACCTGTGTATGTTTTCTTTCCTCCCTTTCTGCTAGAATGTAAGCTCCTTGAAGGCAGGAATGAGTAGGTATTTAATCAATCTTGGTTGATTAAGTGATTTCTGGAGTCCAGGTTAAGAGGTACAGGTCTGGATCAAACCCCAGCTCTGTCACTTGTGCTTTGGTGGCCACGCGAGTATCATGCCCCTCTTAGCTAGTTTCCTCATCTGTAGAATGTGACTAATAAGAGTGTGCACCTCAAAGCGTTGTCAGGAGGGTTGAAGGAGCTCACACCTTGGCTTGCTTTCTGGATACAGTAAAATGTCATAGAAGTTAGCTGTGATTATGGCTGCTGACATTACTATACCTGCCACTATTGCTGCTCTCCCTCCTGTTCCTGCTCTTAAAGACATGCAGGGAAGGGAAGCAGGCTGGCATCATCATCCCAACCATAACTGGCATGGAGCTCACATCACAGGCCAGGCACCGTTCTAAGGCTGCACGGTGTTATCTCACTTAATCCTCACAAGCACCTGTAGGTAAGTGCTGCCGCTACTCGTACTTTACGGATGAGTAAATTGAGACACAGAGAGGTGAAGTAACCTGTTTAAGATCACCCAATCAGGCCATGGACATGGACTAACAGGGGACAGCATGTAGACCTTCCTCCCCCATCTTGGCCGTGTCTCTCAATTCACTCACTACTGTCAGTCTAGTTTGACAGAAGGGAAGAAACAAAGCAAAAATGTTCTGGGCTGTGCTTACAGGGAATGCTATAGACTGAATGGCCGTGTCCCCTCAAATGTTGAAACCTAATCCCCAATGTGATGGTATTTGGAGGTGGGGCCTTTGGGAGGTGATTGGGTCACGAGGGTGGAGCCCTCATGAATGGGATTAGTGCCCTTAGGAAAGGGACCCCAGAGAGCTCCCTCACGCCTTCTGCATGTGAGGATACAGCAAGAAGAGGGCCATCTATGAACCAGGAAGCGGGTCCTCACCAGACAACGAATCTGCTGGTGCCTTGACCTTGGACTGCCCAGCCTCCAGGACTGTGAGAAATAAATGTTTGGTGTTTGTCACCCAGTCTGTGGTATTCGATTATAGCAGCCCGAATGTACTAAGACAAGGAACATCATGCCAGGCTCCACACTGCCTTGCCCGTCCAGTACCTAGGGCAGGTGCTGTCAAGGGTGTGTGTGTGGGGAAATCATGATCTTTCCACCCTGGAGCTAAGGCACCAGCAGGGCTCTCCTGTTATCCACCAACTTTCTCCCAGTTATGGAAGTAAGACAACAGCCTTGGAGGGAGCTGGAAAACAGGAAAGCTGCCTGCATTTCACTGCCCTGATATCACCCCTTCCACATTCCCTGGCAGTCTTCATCACACACTCATCTTCACACTGCTGTGTTCATGGGGGGTGGTGTGTGTGTAACTTTGCGTCCTGCTTTAACATTTATCCTAAGCATTTCCCACTTGCTCCGTCTTTAACTGTGTCCACAGGTCGTGGGCAAGGTAACTCTCTGTGGCCCTTCATGGAACCCGTTCTCTATTCCCACTCCCATTTCAGGATTTCACCTGGTGCTTTTATGCTGTTAAAACAAAATCTATTTATTCAGGAGTACTTTTGAGTAGGAGACAAGCTCCTTAGCCCCTCACAGCCTCTAAAATCAATTAACATCCCTTCATTCAGAGAGAAATTATGTTTCTGCACCACAGGAAAGGATCCAGGCTTCGGCACCACAAAACACACAGACAGCCGTGGGGAGGTGTAGAGACTCAACGCACAGGTTTTTATCGCCCGGGTCCTTCAGTTCCCCACCGCCATCAGTAATAGCCACATGCACTGTGCTCATGATGGGTCAGGGGCTGTGCTGAGAGCCCCGTGTCCACGATCACTTTCACCCCTACCACCTGGAGGAAGTGTCAGCATCGGCACCTTGTCCGGGCCGCCTGCGGCGAGTGAGCCTGGATCCACGCCTGGAACTGTCGGCTCCAGGGCCTGTGCCCTCGATTATTTTCACGTCTTCTGCTATGGGCTGAATTGTGTGCCCTCCCCACCTCCCCCAAATTCTTATGTTGAAGTCCTAACTCCCAGGACCTCAGAGTGTAACAGTATTTGGAGATAGGGTCGTTAAAGAGGTAATTAACTTAAAACGAGGCCATTAGGGTGGGCCCTAATCCAATCTGACTGGTGTCCTTATAAGAAGTGGAGTCTTGGACACAGACACATGCAGAGGGAAGACGCTGTGAAGACACAGGGAGAAGATGGTCGTCAGCAAGCCAAGGAGAGAGGCCTAGAACAGATCCTTTCTTCATAGCCCTCAGAAGAAACCAACCCTGTTGACACCTTGATCTTGGACTTCTAGCCTCCAGAACCGGGAGATGATAAGGTTCTGTTGTTTAAGCCACCCAGTCTGTGGTACTTTTTGTCACAGCAACTCTAGGAAATGAATACACCTTCTTTCATCTGTCTTTTCCCATCTGCCTGCCTTTCTACCACAGATGTTCACTGAAGCCCCATTCGTAGCTGGGCACTATGCTAAGTGTTGATAATTCATTGGTTGGTAAGATAAATAAAGTCGCTGCCCTCATGGAGATTACATTTCAGTTGGGGAGACTGACAGGAAGAAAAGCAAACATCTATAGATGAGCACTATGAAAGAAAGAAAAATAAAACAGGGTGATGAGATAGAAATAGAGTGCAGATGGCGTGAACCGAGAAGTCTTCTCTGAGGAGGAAACATTTTCCCAGAGACCTAAAAAATGAGAACAGTCCAGACAACTGAGGGGCATGGCAGGAGAGCATTCTAGGCAGAGGAAGAGCCTGTGCAAAGGCCCTGAGGCAAGAAAGGGCTGGGTGTGTTGGAGGCACAGGAAGGAGCTGAGGTTGGAGAGATGGGCAGGGACCAGATTCATGCAGGGCATCGCAAAGGAGTTCAGATTTAATTTCTCTTTCCTTTCCTAGGTTGTCATTCATCACACCTGGCCAGTTTCTTCCCTCAAATCTCAGTACTCATGCACTGAAAGGGAAAAGCATGATGCAGTCCAGCCAGTTGCTGCTGCCATCAACACCCAATTGTTTCAGACATTAGAATCTCAAACTGCAAACATAACCCTTGTTGCTACCGCCAGAAGCGATAGAAAAAAGAGAGAGAGATGAAGGAGAGAGCCATCCCTTCCAACCCCTGCTGAGTATGCAGAGTGAGGGACATATGGAAATTAATATATGCAGCTCTGATAACACGAGTCTCCTCGGCATTTTGATTAAACGCCGACGGTTACTAAATACTCTCCTTCTCAGAGCTCACCTCCGAAAGCCAGTGTTGCTTTTCCTTCTTAACCCTGATGAACTGTCTCAATTCCATCCGCACACCTTGGCTGCACCATGGCCCACCGCAGGCTGGCGTTTGAGGAGGATGGAGAAAATCAATATGAAATGTCAGGCGACAGGTCAGATTGAACTTGTTTTCCCAGCCGGCAGGAGCTGGGGCCGCTGCTGCAGCAGCCGAACAAAGGGACATGTGCACCGAAGAAGGTCGGCACTTTGGACGAGTCAGGAAAATGAATTTCGTTCGCTTCTTAATTAGATTAGGAGGCTGGCGGCTGGCAATTCAGAGCGCTGCTGGGGTGGGGATGGGGCGCGGGCAGCAGGGCTGTGGCAGACGCCTGCGTGCCTCTAGCAAGCTACTGGGCCTCCCTGGGGACTGTCCCTTGGGCTTTGCTTCTCTAGGGCTGCATGGGACCTAGGCTGGAGGGAGGAGCAGCCCCTGGGGGTCCCTGGGGATGTGGCTTGCCAGGCCTCCTGCTTCTGCAGGCCCGATGACTCTTCCTTGTTCCCTTCCTAGGTATCTTCTTGGTCTTTAGGTCACAGCTCAGCAGTCACTGCCTTGGGGTGCAAAGTCCCTGTCACATCCCCTCATAGCATCACGTGCCTCTCTTTCATACCACTTATCACAGTTGCAATGTCCTAACTGTTTGTGGTTCTCTGATTAGTGCATCTTTCCTCTTTACACAGTGTGATGGTTAATTTTATGCATCAACTTGACTGGGCCATTGGGTGCCCAGATATTTGGTCAAACATTATTCTGGGTGTTTCTGTTAGGGTGTTTTGGGATGACTTTAACATTTAAATCGATAGACTGAGTAAAACAGATTGCCCTCATTAATGTGGGTGGGCCTCATCCAATCAGTTAAAGGCCTGAATAGAATAAAAAGGCTGACACTCTCTCAAATAAGAGGGAATTCCTCTGCTTGACCTCTTCCAGTGGAGACATCAATTTTTGCCTGCCTTTGCACTCAAATGGAAACATTGGCTCTTCCTGGGTCACAAGCCTGCTGGTCTTTGGACTAGAACTGTATCCTTGGCTCTCCTGGGTCTCCTGCATTCCCACTGCAGACCTTGGGACTTGTCAGCCTCCATATTGCATGGACCAAATGGTTATAATAAATCCCACACATATACACACACACACACACATATACACACACGTATGTGTATTGTATATATATACATATGAAAGAGAGATATCTCCCATTGGTTCTGTTGCTCTGGAGAACTCTCACTAATACAGACAGTGAGCTCTAAGAGGGAAGAAACCAGGTCTGGTTTTGCTCACCATTGTGTCCCCAGAGTCTGGCACAGTAGCTGACATATAGTATGTGCTCCACAAATACTAATTAAGTAAATGAATAGTGGGGCTTCATACATTTGGGGAAAAGGTTGGAGTTTCAAGTACCGTAGAGCTGCAGGGCTGGCACAGGGGTGTTCAGGAGGAATAGCTGTGATAACTGCCGTTTATCGACCCCTGTGTGCCTGCCGGAGTGCTCAGCTCTTATACACATGATGACATTTTCTTCTGTCTTTATTATTTCTACTTTCAAAAGAGGAACTTGGGGCTCAGAGGGATTAAATAACTAGCCCGAGGTCACACAGTCACTGAGTGTCAGAGCTGAGTTCTGATTCCAAAGCTTCTACTCTAAACCATTGTAGTTCTAGAAGTTTCCCAGGCCTTGTCTTTCTTCCATTTTGAGTTCCGAGTTCATCAAGTCTCCCAGTCAGCTTAGTTCTCAATGTCCAGAACTCATGTGCATCCGTCTGACTCCAAAGCCCAGGCTGGTGTCGGCCTCACTAGGCTGTGAGCACACCGGGCCTTCTCATGCCATCTCTGACACCCACTTTGGGTCGGTGGCCCGTCAAGCCCGGTTCTACCTTCACTCACCAGAGAGGCCTGCCTCCTCAGACAGCTCATGTCACCGCACACACAGCACGTCCCAAACTGAACCCCAACCCTTCACTCTCTCCCACTGTAACTTCTTCTTAGTCCCCATTCCATATGCCATTTATGTCAACCCTCAGGCATAAATTTATTTATTGAATAAATATTTATTGAGCACCTACTTATGTGTCAGGCCTTGGCAATATGATGGGAGCAAAACAGATTCAGTTCTCGTCCTCAGAGGGTTTACAGTCTCCAGGGGAAGAACACTGAACGACGAATATCCACGTGTGATGAATGCCAGTCTCTAATGCTGCTTTCATCACCCAGAGTTATTTTAAAGGAAAGTATTCCTTTTTCCCTTCCCTTCCTTTCGATTTCATAGCTACCATTTATCCAGGGTATGAACTTCCATTGTATTGAGACTAAAGCAAAACCCTGATTCTCCTAAGTTTCTTCCAACCACCACTGTGTCAATCGTCCATAAAACATAAATTCTATAACTCTGTTCTCCAGCCCAATGATCTCAAATCACTCTCCACCTGCTGGAATCTGTGCTTCTCAAACTGGGGCACATGGATGTATCTTTGGAGGTCGGGGGCAGGAGGATACGGAGGTGTACCAGGTGGTACAGGAAGCCACAGGATAAACGCTGCATCTTTTGGGGAACATCAGTTTTGCTTGAAATTTGGGGGTTGGTAGAAATGTAATTATTAAATTAAAATGAAAGTAGACATTCTATGGGAATAAAATACAAAATGCATGTGAGATTTTAAGATGGAAAAATAAGACTTCAAAGACAATCCATTGTGGTCAGCATCTCCCCTAGGGCCTCTGGCCTCTGCCGGGCATGGGCTATTTAGTCTGCTGATAGGCTGGGCCACCCAGAACACATCAGAGGTTGGATTGCCTCTGGGTGCCCTTCCTCACGGCAGCAAGGTTCACTAGCTGGCCCCGGGAGTGCGTACTTGGTGGAAACGTTTAAGAAGGACTGGCTACACAGGAGCCAGATTTTGGATATAGAGTAGGAACTCAATGAATGGATGAATGAATAAATACATCAAGGCATAAACTTTTGACTCTGATCTTCAAGGACTGACCTGATATGAACCATCAACCCTATTTGACCTCATTTCCTCAATATTCCCCTTTCACCCAAGCCCAACATTTGTTACTAAGACTCTAAAGGTTCCATGTAACTTGCTAACTTCAGGCTTTTGCCCATTCTGTGTGCACCGCCAGAAACACCCTTCTCTGTTTCCCACCTAATCAAACCCCACTTGTGCTTCAACACCACTACTCAGCCTCCGCCTTCTCTGTGAGGTCTACCCCAGATGATGTCCCACTCTCCTCTGAACGTCCTGCCTCCTAATAGTCTCCACCACTCATTTGGGTATCAATACACACACTGCCTGATACATTGTTCCTGAAATGTTTCCTGGGTACATCTCACCTCATCAGCCAAATTTTAATTCCTTGAGTGTAGGAGCTAGGTCTTACCTTTCCATTGGACCCTTCAGAGTTCTTATTAGTAACGGATATATCACAGACATGAGAAAATCATGCTGAAGGACTGACAATGAATTTTAGTCTGGCTCTGTAGTTCTCAACCGGGAGCAATTATCCCTTTGGGGATATTTCACAATGTCTGGAGACATTTTTGGTTGTCACAACTGGCCTTTGCTAGTCACATCTAGGGGGTAGAGGCCAGGGGTGCTGCTAAACACCCTACAATGCACAGCACAGCCCCTTCCCCCAAACAAAGACTTGTGTGCCCAAAATTCAATAGCGTCACTGTTAGGAAATCCTTGTCTATATTATTATAGTATCTTCCTAACTTGTTTCCCTGTCTGTTTATTCTCCCAGCCAGAACCCAACCTCCATCCCCCTGCCTTCTGTCTAAGCAACTTTTCTAAAAACTAATTCTGATCATGCTATTCCCCTGGTTACTTTAGTGGCTGTTCACTGATTTTTAGAAAAAATTCAAGTTCTTTTTCACGGCCATTATGAGCAGACTCCTGCATTCCTCCTGAGCTTCAACTCTCTTCCTTCTCCAAGTCATTCCCTGTATACCAGCCATGTCAGTCACCCCGCAGTTCCACAAACACTATGATCTTTCATGCCTCAGCATCTTTGCATATGCTGATCCTTCTGCCTTAAACACTTTTCCCCTCGTTGGCATAAGTAAGTACTGCTCAAGGATCAATACCAGCACACATATAAGCAAATATTTATTAAGCAGCTATCATGGGCCAGGCACTGTTTTAGGTGCTGGGGAAACAGCAGTGAACAAAATAGAAAAGTCCATGCCCTCAAGGAGCTGATGGTCTAGATCCACACTTTCCAATAGAACTTTCTGCAATGATGGAAATATCTTAAATCTGCACTGTCCAATATGGTAGCTGCTAGCCACACATGGCTATTGAGTACTTGAAACGTAGATAATCTGAATTGAAATCTGCTGTAAGTGTAAAATATATATGTTTTGAAGAGTTAGTATGAAAAAAAGTAAAACATGTCATTAACAATTCTTTTTTTTGTCATGTGTATCTGTTTTTTATTGAGGTTCCATTGGTTTATAACATCATGTAAACTTCAGGTATACATCGTTATATTTCGACTTCTATAGAGACTGCATTGTGTTCACCACCAAAAGTCTAGTTGCCATTCATCCCCGTACACATATGCCCCTTACGCCTTTCGTCCTTCCGACTGGAGAACCTCATTAACAATTCTTAATAGTTATTTCATCTAAGCCCCAAGACAAACCCATAAGGTGGATGTTATTATTTTACTCATTTTACATATGAGAAGACTGAGACTCAGAAAGGTTAGGGAGAGTTGGACAAAGACAGCTAATAAGGGGTGAAGCCTGGCTTTGACCCGGACCTGTGTGACTCCAGAATCCACAAAATCTACATACCACTATACTAGGCCTACCCGCTCCCCGTGCAATGCTTCTCACAGCAAATGAGCCAACGGAAATTATCAAAATGACCCAGATCTTCACCCCTCTCCTGGCTGTACACCTACACAGACGGTCGTCGCATCATTCATGTCCCATAGGAATTGAAGCTGAGAGCCGGGGCTGTGGGAGGGAAAAGTCCTCATTTCTGGCGCTCCACAGCAAACCGTAGTGGCAAAACAGCACTGGCAGAAGTGCTGGTGGACGAACACAGCTCTAGTCGCTCCTGAACATCTTGGCAGCTGCATATCATCTAGCCCGACGCTGGACATGGATTACCTCTGCCTTCCAGGCACCTTTACTCTGGGGAGCAGTTTCTTTTCTAGGAAGCCTTCCTGCTAGCTCCAGGCCCACCCCGTCTACTGCAGCTCTTGCTGGCAGTGCCCACTGACACTCGCTTCACCTGCTTACATTGGTCTTGGCCTTTGGCATCCAAGCACTCGGCCCCCACTAGCCTTGGAGCTGCTTTGCTCTGTCCATGCCCTGAAAGCTCCAGCGTGACCTGAGGGCGTGTGAGTCTGGCTGCACATTATCCCACCCCCTCTCTCTGAGGCTTTTCCTTGGCGCCCATTAGAATCACAGAGACTTTTAGAGTGCTGGTTCCCAAAGCCACAACCTCTGCAAGAAGCCACTAACCCCTCCCCATAGCTACTATTCTTTTTTTATTGAGATATAGTCGACATATAACATTATATTAGTTTCAGGTGTACAACATAATGATTTGATATATGTATATGTTGTGAAATAATCAGCACAAGTCTAGTTAACATCCATCACCACACATAGTTACAAATTTTTTTCTTGTGTCAAGAACTTTCAGGATCTACTCTCTTAGTGACTTTCACATATACCATACAGTGTTACTAACTTAGTCGCCATCCCCAGCTGCCATTCTTGATTCCTTGTATATTCTCAGCCTCCCGCACAGTCCAACAGGTCCTGTTAACTCTACTGCCAAGATCTGTCCAGAGCCCATCGCTCCTCTCCATTTCCACACCACACCTTGTCCAGCCCACGCTCATCTCCTGCCTGCATGTTGCCACAATCCCCTAACTGGTTTCCCCCTTCTACTCCTCACGTTCATTCTCCCCACAGCAGCAAGAGTGATCTTAAAACATAATTCCGATCATGTCACAATGTTATGTGACAGGGCTCATGTCTTATTCATCTCTCTACTCCACAGCCTGAGGCGAATGTTTGGGCGTTGAAGGTGAGGTTTCATCTTTATTGAAATACCAAATGTGGAGCTGAGTCCTGAGTCGGGCCAACACGTGTAGTTTCTTTACTCTCAGCGTGTCTAACGTGGGAAAGGAGATCAAAATCCTCTAGGATCCCCCCCTCTCCTCCCACGTGTCGGGGGCCAGTGGCCCATCTACCCCCATCAACCCTGAACTGCTGGCTACTCACATTTGGTGTGCCTGTCACACAGGGCCGATGCCCGCATGTCACACAGCCGGATTGTCCCTTTGCTGCTGCTGTACACGAAGGTGTTGCAGTGATGGGGGTGGAACTCGGCTGCCGTGATCACCTCCGTGAGCTCCTCCATGTTGGCTGGCTTAATGTCGACGATATCTGGCACAGACGAGTCAAGGAGGGGACCAGGAGAAGGGGGGCAGAACCTCGGGGTTGGTTACTAACAGCACCGCCTTATTTTAGTGTAACATATTCACATTTACCACACATGGTGGATCATTGTAATAACTCCATATGCAAAGAGGCAGGTATTATTGGTCCCAGGCAGACGAGGCCCAGGGTTACCCAGTGGTCAGAGGCAGTATTAGAACTCAGGCGTCCATAGTCCTTATTAGTATTTCATCCTCTGTAACATGTAGACTTCCCATTCACCATCAGTTATCTGCTCATGCAATCAGGGTGCCAAGTTGCAAAGACTTTCGTCTCTCATTTTAAAACAGTGGTTAAGAAACTAGTCCCATTTCAACTAAATAATTCAATTTATTTGAATCTTTACCCAGACTCCTGGGCTGATAAACGATAGCTATGATAGACTATAAATCCTCTTACATGAAATCTCTGAGATCTTCCTAATAACATGTTGATGATAATGAGAATAATAATAATAGCTGCTACCATTTATTGAGCACTGACTGTAGGTCAGTCATTATGCAAAGCATATCATGTATTTTATCTCATTTCATCCTTATAACAGCTCTATAATCAGCACTTTTCTTATCCCCATTTTTCAGGGGTGGAAACAGAGGCTCAGAGTATGTAAAGCAACTTGTCCCAAGTCACATGGCCAAGGAGTGGCAACACTAGGATTTTATCCCAGGTACAAAATATGTGTTCTTTAGTAATTACGCAAAATTTGTCTGATTGAAGATGTACAGGACCTCAAGTCTCCATCAGTTGTGATTCGCCTTAGAGCTTGGGTGGGAATTGAAGCAATGGAAAGAAGCCATCCGGTTGTATGGAAGGACAGTTTCAGGCTTCCATTGAATATACCCTTAGTTTTATCATCTGTTTTTTCTTTCTCAGTATTTTCTTTTTTGATCGAGAATTATTATACCTCTATTTTTTAAGACCACATCCTTGTATATTGAAATGAACATTGGGCCTCTCAATTGTGAAGGTGAATCAGTGGAAACAAACACCTTCGGTAGGGTGTCTGGCGTGCATGAGGGAGTGGGTTTGTGCTGATCCTGTCATACCCCAACTGCGAGCTTGGGGGACCTGGGTGCACGTTGGGAGGCACCTGGCTGGGGCTGAGGTGCTGTCTGAGGACCCGGCAACTTCCTGCAAAGGAAAAGCCCTCATGACGTGGATGCCGTGACATGGGAAAGCAGACCAGAATGGCTCCCCTTTTTCCTACACTTCACCACTTTCGAGCTCCCTTTGTGATGCTGCCCCACCTGTATATCAGGGTAGTGGTTTTTTTTTTTTTTTTTTTTTTTTTTGGTGAGAAAGATTAGCCCTGAGCTAACATCTGTTGCCAATCCTCCTCCTTTTGCTGAGGAAGATTGGCCCTGGGCTAACATCCAGGCTCATCTTCCTCTACTTTATATGTGCGACTTCTGCCATAACATGGCTTGATAAGCGGTGTGTAGGTCCGCGCCTGGGATCCGACCCTGTGAACCCCAGGCTGTCGAAGCAGAGTGCACAAACTTAACCACTACGTCACCGGGCTGGTCCCCATCACGGTATTTTTTACTTATTTTTTTTCAGATCAACTTAAATCAACTCACTTTTTTCTTTACATAGCCTTGTCTGAGCAGTAATCCAATATTCATAAAATCTAGGTTTAATGAGCTAGTTACACTTTAAATAATATGCATGAAATAAATGCATAACAATTAAATTAAAAACATTTATGTCTGTGCCAGGAGTTTATGTATCACATTTTGGAAAATGCTGCATTGAATCGACAAGCAGAGACTTGATCAGACTATACCATTAGATGGAGATGGATGAGAGTCATCTATGCTTTTCATGAAGTTAGCAGCATAGTCCCCTCCCTAGTTTAGATGAGGTACAACTACATGCAGTGATATTTTTAGTCATACTAGCACTAACAAAGTAGTCATTTATTATCAAACATCACCTGTTCTCCAGCTACAACTATTCCAGCATGCAATTTGTTGCAACAATGGCTGTGTATTTGGCTGTGCCTCTTTCCCCTTCAATTATGTCTTATAAATCCTGTTGGGTTCTTTCTAAAATTAGCTTGAGACTGAACTAACATTACATTTTGCTACAATCTCCTGCACCAAGCCCAGGTGCAAATATCACTTGGGTCTCCAGAGCCTATGAGTCCCCTGGATTCACATAATATACCTTTCAACTCAACTGCTGCCAGAGTTATAAATATTATTGCACATAGCACCACATGCTGGGGAGCAGGAGCCTGTGCCCCCCAGAAGGAGGCTCCAAGCGGCAGCTCTGATGTTCTCTCTAGCCTCCTGACCCATGTGTGGGCCTTGTGGTCATGACACAGGGTAGGGTAAGCAGAGGTTGGTGTTCAGTTGTTGTCAGATTTCATCACCCTCCAGAAAGAGCCTCCACACCCTACTGTGCCAGTGAGCATGTTCCTCTTTTCCCAAAATAGGGAAAGAAAATCTGGTGTCAGCTTTCTCAACCTCGACCAGTATAGCTCTAAAAACAAGCTTAACTGGAAGGGATCTTTGCTGTGTGGGAGGAGGAGGTGCCACTTCTATGGTTATTTTTTTCTCACCTAAAAATAAAGCCCCAAAGTCAGAATGTGTGAAAATGAACTGCTTAAACATATTTATGAAACCAGGAACATCCCACACCATCAAGAACACCATCATGGGGATGTGCCCACAGAGTCCACTAAGGGCTGCTGCCTCTGGGTCCATCCTCCCTCCCACCCACCCATCCTGGACCTCTAAGCCTGCCCATCATCCCTCATCCCCAGGCATCTCCCATTTGACTAGAGTGCTTGTTTGGGTCTGATTCTATGGGGTTCAGGGGATAAGCTGGGACTCTAATCCTCTTTTTAATATCCACGATGATAAGGACAACAAGGAGGATAATAATAACCACCAGTTAATGTTTATCAAGTACCATGTATTATCTCATTTGACCTTCATCTCAGCCTTATGAGATCAGTGCTATTAACTGAGGCTCATCTTCCTGCAGAGGAAATAGTGACGGAGGTTAAGTTACTCAAGGTCATATGACCAGTAGGGGGCAGAGCTGGGATTTGAACCCAAGTTTGTCTGACTCCTGAGCCTGGGTTCTTGACCACATGCCACTCTCTTCCGCTGAGGAATGGCCCTCACAGAGCCAGCCTTTCTGAGCGCAGAAATTCTGTCTCTCTTGAAACTCCCCCTGGCTAATCCGAGACGGAGATCCATCTCTTCTGCTTTGGGCCTGTGTTCTCTTAATTCACTGACCACTTTGGAGGCCACATTTTTCAGAACCAGAATTTGGATATAGCATCTGACCTAGGATTTTTGTTACCTATGATGTGATAATTTTTTCTTTTTGAACCACAAGTTGGGACAGAAACACGATTCTTGAATTGTTAACTGAGGAAGGATTTGCTGAGTTCTAGAAACATTCAGGAGGAGTCTAGTTACTCAAAATTCAATGACCTATGGGGATGACGGGAAAGTATACTTCACATCTGCATCATCTAGAAATCCAGGCCTTTTTCCTCACACTCTTCTAAAGGGAGATGCATGCCTTCGGCATATGTGGTTTTGCCCTTCGTGTTGGGCGGGAAGGAGAAAGGAGATGAGCAATGCGTGGCTCCTTGTATTATCTTGAAAATGGAACGATGCATTTTGACAGTCAATTTTCTCTTCCCTATCCTTTAGAGCTCTCTATCCAAATTATCTCCCTGTTGTTCCAAAGTACTAAATGGCAAAAGCAAAACATAGCATTGGATTCACGGCTAATATACAAGGCAGACAGCCAACAGATTGCTATTAAATTAACCCTGGGGCTTGACAGATCTGTTCTTCCTGACCCCGACAGCTCTCGGCATTCCTTATTAATGCTGAGCCCAGGCAAATTGCCTCTGCTAACAAAAGGGGTTAATCCGCCTCTCTGTTGGGACTCTGGAGGCAACTCTGAGGACAGGAGGGGGCACAGGCAGTTTGGCAGCTGAGCTCCATGCTTGGAAGGCAGAAGGCGAGAAGGTGAGGGCACCACTGTGCCAGGCAGTGGCCTAAGGCATCATTTAAAATCATAATTGAAGACACTGGGAGGTCACCCCTTAAGGGATCAGCTTCAAACAAATAAGAAGCCAGAGCCATAAATTACATCAGCAGTGGGGTGAGAGAATGGAGAGGGTTATGGCAGGATGCTAAGGGGTAGCATGGTGGCCATTTGAAAGTCATTTCCTTAATCCCAAATTTGGAAAAACCTTTCCACAAAAAAATGTCTGATGCAACATTATAAAAGAAAAAGATTGACAATAACTTAGACACACAGAAATAGGAAAATGATTAAGTAAATTTTGATCTATCTCATTAAATTGTTTATGCAATGAAATTCCAAGTCTGTTTAAAAACATAGTATGAAAAGTTCTATCTGTAGTATGATCACAATGTCATTTAAAACTTACGCTCTGAAAATGATGAGCTAAAAGGCAAGATACCAAGTGTTACTGATAGTTCTATCTGGGTGGGTCTATGAATTTTTTTTTCTTGTCAATTATCAGTTATTATTTCCACATTTTCTTTTAATGAAGTTGTAGTATTTTAATATGGAAGTGAGGTGAGGAAAGTTAGATACAAAATATATACAGTCTGATCATAGCCATGTAAAAAAAAATCAGAGAGCAAGTGAGAGAGAGAGAGAGAGAGAGCGAGCGAGAGAGCAGAATGGAAGGACATGTAGTTATATTTTATAGGGAGATTAGAGCCTAAGGTCTGGATGTAAGCTACTCTTTAGTATCTCTAGATTGTGTCCATTCATTCATTTGTTCCTTCATATATTCCATAAATGTTCACAAAGAATCTGCCAGCACTCTTCTGGGGGCAGGGGACACAGCTGTGACCAAAGCAGACCAAAACCCCTCTGATTAGTGGAGCCTATGTTCTAGTCGGGGACATGGTCCCTAAACAAGGTAAATAAATATCATATATAATATATTAGTAATAACTGCTAAGCAGAAAAATAAAGCAAGGGAGGGAGAGAGAAAGTGTACGTGTGTGGGTGGCAGGGTATATGTGTGTATCCTAGATCAAATAGGAGAAGGCTTCCTGGATAAATCAGCAGTTGAAAATTTCTTTTCCTTTTTTTTCTTTCCTTATTTATTTATTGTTCTGAGCCCTTATAGTTGAGTTAGCTAGCGTTAAGTTAAAATTGTGATGTAAATCCACTGTATATATATAAAAATTTTGTGGTGAGTTTATAGGCCATTTTATAATCTTTATAATGAATACATATTATTACACAAAGAAAACAATAAACATTAAAATAAAGTAGTTTCCTTGGCTTAGAGCCATCCATGATGAAGTTGAGAAACTGGGAGCCTCATCTCTATGGGTAAAGTCTGAGATAATATTATGGTAAAAACTGTGATTGTAAGAAAATGGGTCAGGAGATTGGGATTTGGTTTTGATTCCAGCTCTGTTTTGCTCAGAGAATGTGGGAAAGTCATTTTCTCTCTCTGGATTTCAATTTCTTTGCCTTTGAATGGGTATAATCCTATCAACTATCAGCCTCTGAGAATTTTGATTATCAAATAAGATAATGGAGAAGAAGTTATTTATTAAATGGATTTACTGTGGACTGAATAATCCCAGCTTCCAAAAAAGCATATATTTTTCCAAGGATAGCTTTTATATGACTAGTTTTGTGGGCTTCTTACTGATTTTGCTGATACTGACAAGCTTTTTTTTTTTCTTTCTAAGTCATGCCTAAACAAACCAAATACAGGAGAGCCAAGCAGGAGGCCTGTCAGCTGGCCAAGCTGGAGAGTGGACTCGAAGTTTACCTGGGTAATATGCCCAGGCTCAAAAGCAGTGGAGGCTTTTCACACAGCACCTAAAGTCTGCCAGGACCGATGGTGGAGAATAGCCTTATCTTGGCCTTGAAAACTGAGCATATTAGAGTTGGATTCCCTTTTAGGGGACATGAGTTTCTTTGAAACCTTTTTTCCTTTCCAAAGTCCAAATTTAATCTTTGGATATAAAGCAGTGATTACAAAGCATCCAGATCTTGTTAGCTGAGCAGACATGTTGCCTGATGACAACACACTGGAGACCTCCAAAGAGGACTCCAAGGGATATTCCTCTCTTAAAAGCTTAAAAGAAGCCAATGTGCAAACATCCATGGAGGATTTGCTATTGCTAGGCTCAATATGAGAGGACTGACAAAGAGACACGTGGTGCCATATTAGTCATTGTTTTTAAATATGTATTGAGCTGCAAAAGACACTGGGCTGAGATGGCTTTTATGACTGGGGGAACTTGAAAGTTCCATAACCAGACTCTTTCCTAGTCACGTAACACAGAGCTTGAAATCCCACCCTTAGAAAATATCCAATACTTCCTTCAAAGGCCAACTCAGGTGTTACTTTCTTTATGAGGCATTCCAGCCCTTCTTTCATGATTTCTGTCCTGTGTGTCCACAGCACCTTGAATGCACCTCTATGAGAACACTTAATCCATATTATTATAACTGAGTAATTTGAGACAGTGTGATAGAATACGTTTTACTGGAGTATGGAGTAAGAGAGACCTAGATTTTAATCCCAAATCCTGTGACCAGTTACATAATCTCAAATGTCTTTGAACTTGTTAACTCATCTGCAAAAAGAAAAAGAAACTACAGGAGATGATATGTGTAACATACCTGGCACTTAATACAGGCTCAAAAAATCATTTAGTCTCATCTTCCTGAGTCTGGTTGCATATCTGTCTCCCTCTGTCCACATACTCACTCTGACAGCTTTGTGATATGTTAACGTGGTTAGGCTGAGCTACAATCCTTAGAATTCCCTTTCTAGGATGTTTCTGGTTATGGTGGGCTAACAAGGTATGTTCTCTCAGGAAAGCTGGAGGACAGAAGGGAGGAAGCAGCCATTTTGCGGCATACACACACATTCTCCCAGTTACTCAATCAAATACTAATCTAGGTACTGCTATGAGAGATTCTGCAGATGTGATTCAAGGCCCTAATCAGTGGACTTCAAGTTAATCAAAAGGGAGATTATCTTTGGTGGGCCTGAATTAATCAGTTGGAAGACATTTAAAAAAAGGTTTAGGCCTTCCTTGAGGAAGACACTCCAAATGGCTGCTGAGTCTACAATTGCTCTCTCTTCCCCCTAAATCTTCCTTCCTCACGGCCATATGTGGACAAGCTTCAGCTCATGCCTGTAGTTTTCCAGCCTGCTTGGGATTTTCCATTCCTGACTGCTTGTTTTACAGACATTAGATTTGCTTGGCCAGCCCCACAACTGCAAGGCTAATTTACTGTAATAAGGCAATTTCTCTCCCTCTATATCTCTTTCTTTCCTCATCTGTGCAGGCACAACCTTCCCTACTGGTTGTGCTTCTCTGGTCAAACTCTGATTGATATGCCCACCCTCCAGATTACAGGAGCCATGATATCAGGGATGGAGTTTTATTCATCTTGGCATCTCCAGTGCACATAGTAAGTGCTCAATAAATATTTTTGGGTTTTACTTCAATTCATTCTTGTGACTTAGCAGCCATCTTTAGGCAAGGTTTTTTAAAATGTAGAAAACCCATAGTAGGTAAATAGTCCAAGATGCCAGGCTTGTATAGTGTGGATCATTTAGCCTCTGGTTTTCTTAGGAGAGAATGGGATCCAAGCAACAAGGTAAGAAGAACAGGGGGCGGGGGAAATGCTCCAAATAATAACAGATACCATCTATTGTGCCTTCTTTCTGCGCTAGGCACTCTGTTAAGTACTTTACATGATTACTTTATTTAATTCTCACAAAAACCTTATAAGAGAAATGGTATTATCATTTCCATTAACTGATGAGGAAATTGAGGATCAGAGAGATTTTAAGCAACTTGTCAAAGTCACACAGATTTCAGGAGATGAAGCTAGATTCAAATCCAGTGAATCTGACTCCAGAGTCTGCATTCCCTATACTGTTGTTCTAAGGACATTCAAGGATCCCAAGAGAAGTCTACATAGTTGGATTCCTGCCCTCTCCCCTGACAACAAGAGGCCCAAAGGGCTTGCCCTGTCGGAGGAGAAATCTCCTGTCTTATAAAGCCCCAGGTCTGATCTCAGATACAGAGGGTCAGCATCCACACAAGCAAGGCACCAGGCCTGAGAAAACCCACCAAGGCTGCATTTAATTCAGGAAGGAGGGGGCTGCCCTGGCACACACAGGCCAACGAGCTGGATGTGGCATTGGAAGAGATGCTCTCCTTTTACGCTAAATGCTAATCTGAGATATATATGTCCATTTGATCTTCTGGTAGGAAGAAAGCCACTGAAGCAACAAGGAAGAGAAGTTTGCACTAGGCCCCATAGCTTCCTTCAAAGCCTGCCTGGCAGAATCCCATTGGATTAAAAGGCCCCTGTCCATGGTACTTAGGAGTGACAGAAGCTGGAAGCCAAGAATTGAGGTTCTATGGTCCCCTGATCAGAGAATCAACTCTAAAAGGGCCTCAGCTCAGTAGACAAATGAAGCTGAGCACAGGGCTACTAAGACCAAGGTCAAAGCTGAAGCACCTCTGGAGTCTAGCTGGCTTCTCCCAGAGAAATCCTCTGTCTCAAACCTAAAGATTGGACTTCTGCAAGGTCTGGCTTCTGCTAATCTTTCTAGCCTTGCTTATACTTTGTTCCACCTCACTCTCCGGGATCCAGGCACAGTGGTCTTCTTAGATTTCCCCAAACATGTCATGCTCCCTCCTGCCACAGGACCTCTGTACGTGCTGGACCAATCTCTCCACGCCTCTTTGCCAAGTTAGCTCATACTCTTCCTCTCTCAGATCCCAACTGAATAATCAGTTCCTCAGCAGAGGCTTCTTTTATTCCCTAGTCTACATCAGTTTTCAAAAACGGCATTAACAAAGCCATATTCCCTTTCTTCACAGGACTTATTTCTGTTTGCAGTTATATACTCATTAGCGTGATTATTTGATGAAATGTCATTCTGAAAGCAGAAAATTTATTTATTTCTTTTCACTATTGTATCCCTACGGCTTAGTGCAGTGCCTGGCACAAACTAGTGCTCAGTATACAGCTGTTGAGGGCTGTATCTCTACTTTTACTTGATATGAGTCTATTTAATAGGGCCCCTATTGGACAAGGTAAAAGCCCAGCTCGACTCATTCTTAGTCTTGAGAAGAGAGTTCAAAGGATCTTAGGTATATCATAGTATTCATAAAGAAGAAATACCTTTTTATAACAATTTTCTGTTACTGAAAAGTTAGGGCTGCCTCTTGCCCTAGAATATCACTAATCTAGAAATGAGTTGTTATTGTCCTGATGTAGTTAACCCATTAAGGCCAAAGTTTGACCACTTTACGCCAGAACCTGTTACACAAGACAGGGAAAGACTGGCTATGGATGGAAGAGAGGATTCAAGACCAGGTCCCGTGAGGCTCAGAATGCTTTGCTCTGATTTGGTGCTAAACCAAGGCCTTGGACCTCAGGGAATCTGCAAGTATCTGGTAATGAGGGTATAATGAGCAACATCTTGCAAACAGCACCCGACTGCAGAACCAAAGGAGGAGCCTAGAATTGAGAAGATGACCCAAATAATGAATTCAGCATAACAGAATCCACCATTCTAACATTCAGTTTTTCAAGTTTCCTTGTCCTTTCAATGATAATCATGATGGTGTTGGTCACTGTTTATCATTTCCTTAGCAAGGTACTGCCCTAAGCATATATGTATGTGTGTGTGTATGTATATGTATACACACACGTGTATATATATGCACTTATATGGATATGTTTTCTATATATATAATTTATTTTATATATAATTATATATAATTAAAAATATATAAGTACATATTTTAAATATATGGATAAATTTTATATATATAAAACTCCTCTTAAAACATTCTCACAATCCTCTTTGATAAAGCTCCTGTCTACAGATCATGAAATAGAGGCTTGGATAAGTTAGGAAACATGTTAAAGCTCACATAGCCAGCCAGTAGTAGAGCTGGGTGAGAACTTTTAGCTCATTGGACTCCAAAGCCCGTGTTCTCAACCATAACGCCAATGTCACACCCAATGCCAGGCACCGGGAGTCATCACTTTTTTTTTAACCATATCGCAAGACCACTTGTCTTACTATTTACTTCTTTATATATACTTTGTAATTTAAATGGATTTTTCAGTATCTGCAAAATCATAGGACTGATACGATCATTGGATTTTCTAGTACTCGTTATTGTAAATACACAATTATGAAAACGGAAAAAGTCCACGTACTGCTTAGAAGCACGTTGCCCACCACCTCAGCTGTCCTCACACCACGCTTTCGGAAGCCCACATTATTCTATCCTGAACCATGCTTCTTCCGGCCTTCTTAGTGGATAAGAGGCATTCTAGAAATGGCGCTAAGCAACATATGATTTAATAAGACCTGCTGGTGGTTGGTGTTTCTCCGAGGCTGTTTTGAAAGATGGCCGTTTCCTACCCCAGAGGTGGCTGCACTTCAGTGATGAGAGGCAAAAGGCTCCCAGTTTGTACAGTCTGCTCAGTGCTTAAGGCGGTCTGGTTGAAAAGAACTATATAGATATCAGTTATCATCATTCTCATGATGATAATGATTATTTTACATATGGCTGCTGTAAGGGTGAATGGCACAGTCTCATTTGTATGCCAGCATCTGGCAGGCTGTCACACATCTGCAGAATATAACCTAAATTGTGCTATTAATACTTCCCCTTTGCATTCTCCCTAAGGCATCTGTCTTCCAAAACGCCTAAAGAAACCTCCCTCTCCCTTGAAGGCCTAGAGGCAAAATGCAGAAAATATGTCACCCAGACTGGGGACAGCAGAAGCTCAGAATGACAGAAGCTGAGCCTGAGCAGATTTCTGGCTCTTGGAAGAGATGTAAAGGGAGAAAGGAACCCACCACCCACACTCATTCTATTAACAGCTGCACTTCCAGGCAAAATCTGCAGGCAGGTTCTCCCAGGCTCAGACAGTATGTCGCGTCTGCTAGGGGATCAACAAAAGATGCCAGTCATGGTCCTGCTGGTCGGTTCTTAGTATCTCCACCACGGCCACTACCTGCTTAAAGCTGCCTTCCCTGAAAAGCCTTGGAAAACTACTGAGCGTTCTTCTGCGGTGGAGACTAGCTAGCTGGGTACCAACACCAGGTCTTTTTTTCATATGTGCAGCTATACTTTCTTCCTTGCAGTTAGCGGTGGCCATGTGACTGAGGTCTAGCCAATGGAATGCATGCTGCTTTAGCTTCTGGCTCATAGGAGTCTTCCATGTGTGGTCCTCCATAATCTTCCCATTTTGCTATCCTGATGTGGATAAGCATGGTGACACTGGGGAGCTACAAGATGAAAGGAGCCTGAATCTCTGAATCACCGATTGGAGGAGGCTGCTTGTTAATGGGGATCATCAATATTGGACTTTACAAGAAAAATAATCTTTTATGTGTTTGAGCCATTATGGGGTCTATTTTATATCAGAACATTCAGAGCTTCACTATAACTAATATACTCTTAAAGCGAAATTTCCAGGTTAGATTTCATGATCAACTGTCTACTGGACATCTCCACTTTGGTGACCTACCAGTATTTCCAACTTGACATGTCCAACCAAAATGGTACTTTCTGTATGTCAGATGGTCTAGGTACTCGGATACAGGAATGGACCATACAAAGTCCCTTTTCTTACGGAATTTACATTCAAATATGGGGAAACTCAAAATACACAAATTAAAAAACAATCTGAAATAGTGATAAGTGCTATGAAGATAACAGTGGCAGAGGGTTATCGAAGCTGTTTAGGAGTTAACGGGAGGAAGTGCCTCTGAGGAGGTGACATTAGATTGACGTCTGAATGATGACACGTAGTTAGCCATGTGAACTCTGGGGACAGAGTATTCCAGAAAGAGGGAACAGCAAGTGCCAAGAATGGAATGGAGAACAAGGTTTATCTGGGAACAGAAAAGAGGTTAGCTGGCGGAAGCAGAGGGAACCAGGGGAGATAGTATAATAGGATCTCAAAGAGGGAGGCAGGGTCTGGATCATGTAGAATCTTGTAGTCCAAAGTCAAGAACCAGGATTTTATTCTAAGAAGTTCAATGGGAAGCTACTAGAGTGTTTTAAGCAAGGGAGGAATGATATCTGAATTACTTCTGGAGGTCCACTCTGATTGTATGGGAATATATATCGTGCAGGAGAGTAAGAAAGAATGGAGACCAGACAGGAGATTATTGCAGTCACACAGGTGAGAGAACAACAGCCTATACTGGTGTAGGTTGGTAGGAGTGGAGATGGAGAGAAACGAGTTGATTTGAGATATATTTCAGAGGAAGCATTGGCAGGGCTCACGGATAGATTGGGTTGGGGGTGGAGAGGCTGGTGAGACAAAAGAATCAATAGGGACTCCTAGGTCAGTTGCTCAGCTGCCGGGGTGGTGAAACTATTCACTGAGATTGGGAATTCAAGTGAAGAGTCAGGTTTGTGGTGGGATGGACCACAAGATAGGTAGAGAATAAATGACCGATTTATATCAATAAATAGAGGGTCAATATAGTGGGTGAGAATATTGGCTCAGATACTCATTCAGCAATTTTATTGACTTCTCTAAATTTTAGCTAAATAGGAGATAATAATACTTACATTATGGGGTTGTTACATCAAATATACCCTTGGTGTGTCAAGAATAGAGGGAAGCGTGACGGGGACTTGAGGATTGCTAATAAAGTTTGGTTTCTTGACCTGGATGCTGGTTACACAGGTGTGCTCTCTCTGTGAAAATTCATCAAGCTGTACAATTACGATATGTGCACCTTTCAAAATTCTATGCATAAAGTTCCCATTGCAGTGCTTGGAACTCAATAAATGGCAGCCATTATTATTTTCACTATTATGATACAATGAAAACCATCTCATGTGTACCTAAGGTCCGTGCTGTCCTTACAGGCCATTTATGAATCCTTTAACAAGAGGAAGGAACACTAACTGAATTCTAGGGTCTTATCTTATAGTCGGTGAGGTCACATCTGATTTTGATTCATGACACAAAAATGACTCTGCATGAGGGAATAGATTCACAGCTCCAATCCAGGGCTAGTCCCGGCCCACCACTTGTAATTGAATCCTTCCCTACCTTTGTCAGGATGAAAGATAGCTGCCAATGAGATTTAAAAGGGGACAGTACTCCCCAAGTGCTAGGTGTTGCAGTGTGGTTGCTCCTTCCGATTCCATTTCCCCTCAAGTCTGCTCATACCTGAATTCTTGTGATTTAAGCCAAGTGGTTATTGGCCCCAAGGAAAGGATACTAAAACTTTGATTGGTTATTTCAAAGTTCCACAGGTTAATCCTCAGGTCATCAGCTGACATGTAGGTTTCGTAGTCGCTGTTGACTGAGATGGAGTTGATGTGATACGTGTGTGCATTGGCAAATACTCTACGTGGGGTGGCCTCCACCATCAGGTCCATGGGTCTCAGGACAGGCACCTGGGATATAAGAGAAACAAATCGAAGTTAGAGAAGATGATGTATTACCAGTCGATAAGTCACATGTTGTTCCTATTCCTTCTGTTCCTTTTAGTTTTACTCCTTTCTCAAAAGATGTCACCACCACTTAGCCCTGATGGCCAATTTCATCCTTTATAGATTCTAAGTTTTTTTCCAGGCCCCTCTAGGTGACCTCATCTCAGGGGAACTTAGAACCACTACGTGGGGTCATTAGCTTCCAGAGCTGTTGTTCCAGACTATTTTATTTATTTATTTTTTTGGTGAGGGTGATTAGCCCTGAGCTAACATCTGTTGCCAATTCTCCTCTTTTTGCTGAGGAAGACTGGCCCTGGGCTAACATCTGTGCCCATCTTCCTCCACTTTATATGGGACGCCGCCACAGCATGGCTTGACAAGCAGTATGTCAGTGCATGCCTGGGATCCGAACCTGCGAACCCCGGGCCGCTGCAGCGGAGCCCGTGCACTTAACCGCTACGCCACCAGGCCAGCCCCTGTTTGTTTTTTAAAACATAAAATCTATTTTAAAAAGGACGTTGTAGGGAAATTTTAGAAATGTCTAGTTTAACTTTGACCTAAATGTAACCTTCATGGCTTTGGAGGTCTCAACCCCATCCTGGCTTTGTCCTCAATCCTTAAGGGCATTTGGAAAAACATATAATCACCCAAGATTCTAATAGCCTAAAGTCAGCCATTAATATATAGGGCCCCCCCGACATCCTGTTTCACCTGGGAAAATCTCGGTTTACACCTGTTGTCTTGGCGTACCAACCAGGTAGCGTCCACTTTTATATCAAAACTGTCCTAGTTTCTACCGTAAACTATGCGGTCATCTCACTGATATATCAAGGACACTCAGTAATTATTTGTTGAATAAGTGAGTAAGAATATGTGAGTAAATGTTCTCTCCCTCACTGGTCAGAGAGAATCAGGCAGTTAAATAGTTTCCCCACATGAAACTCTTCCTCAAATATGATCGAAGACCCATCAGTCATCTGACTCCCTCTCTGAATTCAAGGGCACTTCTGACTACCCCTGGGGGAACGGGCTCCTGAGAAAGTGAGTGAGGACACTCATGCCTGAGAGAGAACAGACGGAAAACAAAACAAACCAAACCCAAGACACAGGTGTGGTCCTTTAACAGAAACAAGGAAATGGAAGGACCAAAAGCTCTTTTCCTTTCAAGGAAGTCATCTCTCGAGCCCTGAGTGATTGGATACCAGGTGGTTGATTAAGACGTCAACTTCTGGATTTGTTTCAACCCAGGGGGTGAGGGGAAGAAGGCGAAAGCAAAGGTTAAATTTTGTGAAGTACAGTCACCTCAACAATATAACCTTTCACAAAACAGAATTCTCCCAGCTCAGTCTTGAAGGAGTTTAGGTCACGTTTGAGGGAGTTTTTAAATTCAATGAACAATTCAGAGGAATCACAGAATCCATACAGAAGTGGTGCTGGATATTCTGGAAACCAGAGGTGGCTTGAGATGTGGCTGTAGGAAGAGGCAGGGGTCCTCTGAATACCAGGAAAGGGAGGGGAGAGCAAGTCCTCGTGAGTCCTCCACCCCAGTTATGGATAGTGGTTCTGTAGCATAAGCTCAGGAATGGCAAGGACTGGGAGACCTGGGTTCTGATCAAAGATTCACCAGTAACCGACAGGCTATGTGACCATGGGCAGTTAACCTGCCCCATTTGGGATCTGTCTGAAAAACAGTGACAATACCCACTGTGCCCTAATTATCATGAAAGGTGGTTGGGATCTGTTGAGATGATTTGCCCTCTGGTTCACCCTCCCACTCACTCTTTCAGCAAGATTTACTGAGCTCTGTAAAGGTCGGCGGTGGAGGGGCGGTGTTCAACTGGTGAGCACACCAGACACAGGTCCTGCTTTCATATAGCTGGTCTAGATGGAGGAGGTTGATATGAAATCATCTCATACTAAAAGCAGTAAGTGCCCCAAAGGAGAGGAAATAGTGCAAAGGGGGATTTAACATGGTCAGGGAGGTCTGGAGAGGTTTTGCTGAGGAAGCATGAATTGGATGACTGTGAAGGATGAGAAGGGGCTTACTAGGCCAGGAGGGGAGGGAAGAATGTTCCAGTCAGAGAAAATAGCATGTGCAAAGGTCCTGTGGTGGGGGTGAGCAAGGCAAGAATGAAGAATTGACGTGTTAGCGTAGTTGAGACAGAGAAAGTGATAGGAACCATGGTGGGAGATGAAGTGACAGGGTAGGTAAGTGGCAAGCCCCAAGAAAGACTGTTGCTATTACCCTAAGAGAAACAGGAAGAAATCAAAAGATTTCCAATGATTGTGAATTGATCAGGTTCAAAGTTTTGATTAGATCATTCTTGATGTACAGTGGAGAACAAATTAGAGGACAAGTGAGGTAGAACTTTGAAAAGGAAGGTGATACACTACGGACACCAATTAAGAGTGCATCTGAGTTAATGCTTTGTAATGGATAAAAAAAGTGACTTTCCCCTTAGGAACTTTCCCCGCAAATGTCTGCTGGGCATTCACTCTGTGTCAATCATTCTTCATACATCATCTCAGGTAATTCTTTCAACAACTCTGTGAAATAAGTACTTGTACAAAGTACTATTACAAAGAGAGAACTCAGGCTCAGAGAGGCTAAGACACCAGTCCAGGGTTGCCCGGCTATAGGAGACATAGCCACAATTTGATCCCAGAGTCCTCCCAGACTGCAAAGCTAGTGCCCTTTCCACTGTACCACACTCAAATACCATACAAGGTAGGAAGTGATAAATGCTCTGTAAGCGACACGAGGGAACTGCCAGCAGAATTTATGGCATCAATAGTATTATTGATAGTAAAATGGTCGTGGTAGAGTCCTGTGGTTAAGCTGCCTCTGGAAAACTCAATTGGTGTTGTAGGTGTTCACAGTATTTGAATAGGGCGTCCATGCTATGTGTTTTTGAAACACACGTCGTGCTTTTATAGTTTGTCATAAAGGAACTCCTACCCGGAGCTTTTGAGGGCTACCTGCTGCCTCTGCCCCAGAGCTCAGAGCAGGCGCCCCAGGGCCACAGAAGAAACGGAATCTGCCCGGACTTCCTGCGGCTCCTCCTAAACTCTTGCCAGGGCCTCCCTCACTACTGTGCACCCGTCTGCAGAGGCTTCCCGTGGCTGTGGTGACGGGGAAGGGAATGTGACAGCCGGGATCAAGAGGCATTACAAAGTGGGAACTGCCAGCTCAGAGCTTCAGCTTAATGTGACGGGCCTGCCTGCTAATTCAGGCTGACATACTCCATGATGTACCACTTAATGGGGAAGGCTCCGCGCAGGTGTCTGGGGAGGCAGCCTCTCATGCTTTGCCCAGATAAGGCAGGGGGCTGAGTGTCACTCGTGCTATTCCAACACCATTGCCGTGCCCAGGTCAAGGCTCGTCTGCTCCCCAGGGACGCCCCTCCCAAGGAGGAAGAGGGCGGTCTGGCGCTTCAAGCTGGACAAGACGACTGATTAGGAAGCCCTGTTGAGACTCTTTCCCATCTGCTCTGGCCACATGCTCCTTTCGGGGCCAGGCAGGGAGAAGGGTTGGACATCATTCCCTCAGTTTGGCTGTAGGCCGTGGTTAGGGCTTTCTCCGTAAGACATTCAGGAGGGCTTCTGTGCTGTGTGTCAGTCACTGGGTGAGAGCTCCGCTGCCCCACCTCCACGCTACCATTTCATTCAGCCCTCTCAGGAGCCCGCCGCACGAGGAAGATGCCTCCGTTTGCCCACTTTACAGGGGAGGAGCAGGGAGAGGAAGTGTCCTGTCCAGTGTCACACAGACAGCAAGCTGAGGAGCTGAACCCGAGGGAGCACACTTCAACACTGCTGCAAATGAAACTATGAGGCTGAAACATGCGGTTAGAATTCTTGTAAGTGAAAAATTGTCAAATTTCATTGATTTCATGTGGTTTAGCCTAATACTTTGGAAGGTCTCTGTGCTATATGGATGGGACATTGAATCACGGAACACTGAATCTTGGAGAGGCCCTTAGACCTTCTTTCCAGGCCATTGTATATGTGTGTGTGTGTGTGTGTGTGTGTGTGTGTGTGTGTGTGTGTGTGTTGAGGGGGGGACGTGGTGGGAGGCCGTGGTGTCCAGGCCTTACCCCCTTCATCATTCTTGCTAATATGTTTGGATTCTCAATCATATCTTGCTTAAATAACTATTTCTGTGGATAAGAAAAGTTTGAAAACAACTGGCCCAGGCAGTTTCTGAAATCTACAGATGAGCAAATCAAGACCCTGAGAGGCGAGGTGCCTCGTCCAGGGTCACTCACATAGAGGTTGCCAGCACAGCCTGGGCTCTGCCTCTCATCCCAGAGCTCCCTCTCCCCCCACTCCATGTCCTGAGCCTCTCTCCACAGGACCAGAGCCCTCTTCTTGCCAAATGACAGAACAACCAGAACCAGGCAAAATCCAGGATCAAGTCAGAACCTTTAACCTGTAGTTCAAATCCTCTCTTCTAAGCCTTCTTGGCAGTGGTTGATGAGGCCAGAATCAACTCGGAGACAAAGCTGGTGCTGTATCGTGTTGCAAATGAGAACAGGGGCCAGTCCTTGGCCCTTGGAGAGTGCAGGTGGTTCTGGATTGTGCTGCTGGCATTCAGTCATTCCTCTCCCACGGTGCCTCACACTCCTCCCCGACCTTGATTCAGTTTCAGCTCATCCTCCTCAGGCTGATTCCAAAGGATGAGCACCCCAGCCTGGTTGGCAAGACAACTAGCATCGTGTTAGAAGGTCAGCTGAATGATGTCCCAAGAGAGCAGCCCCAGAGTCTGACCTGCCATAAAGCTTATAGAGTACATCTCGGCTGTAATACTAGCGGGATGCGAGGAGCCCAGAGAGCCACATGGCTCCCTCCCTCACACCGTTTGGGTCTCTGTTCAATGATCATCCCCTGAGAGAGGCTTTCCACGCTTACCCCACCTTAAATAGCATACCCTCCACTGGCTATCCTCTTACCCAGCTGACTGCTTAGAATGTTTTAAACACTTACGCAATTCATCAGTGAATTCTCATCAATATCCTATGATTCACCTTGGTAGATATTGTGATCCCTGTTGCACAGATAAGGAAACTGAGGCCAGAAAGGTTAAGTGATTGGTGTAAAGTCACACAGCTGGCACTCATGCCCGGCACTCCTTGACTCTGGAGTCTAAGCCCTTAGTCACTCTGTACTGTGGGCCCCAGAAGAACACACTTGGCGCATGGGAGACAGACAAGTACACAGACATTTCAGTGCGGGGGATCCGTGTTGTAATGGCGGTCGGGAGGCACTGCCCAGGCAGCACTGGCCAACGCGTCCTGTGTCTGCCTGGGGAGGTCAAGGGAGACCTCAAAAAGGACAGGACTAGTAAACTAGGCAGGACGCGAAGGGTTTGTGGGAATCCACCAGGCAGAAGTGGGGGGCGGAGAGGAGAGGGAGCTGTGCTCTAGTCAGAGAGACCAGCATGCACAATAGCTCAGAGGGGAGAGGGCCAAGGATATGTGTGCAAGTGTGTGACTCCATGTGTTTCTCAGGCTGGGGCTCAGGGATTTAATTATTCACTCAACAAATACTTATTAAATCCCTCCTCTATATCAGACATAAAGAAAACCTGAGTTGGGTAGGGGGGAAGAGAACGGATGGCATGTCATTTGAGGTGGGGTGGTTATGGAAGGACTCTCTCAGGGGATGACATGTGAGTAGAGACCTGAATGAAGTGCGAGATGGAGCCATATGGCTCTCTGGCGAAGAGCATTCGCAGCAGAAGGAACAGCAAGTGCAAAAGCCCTGAGGTTGGAGTGTGCTTAGAGTGCAGGAGGAAGAGCGAGGAGCCTTTGCGGCTAGAGGGGAGTGAGTAAGGAAGGATAGTGATAGAAGATGTAGGATCAGTAGTTAGTAGTTATTGTGAGGATAAGAAAGATTCAGGGAGGTGCAAGTAGCTGCCCAATACTGACTCCCCTTCCTGTTAAGAAATTCCCTCCTTCTCTGTCTCTCTCTTCCCCCTCCACTCCTTCTGTCTCTCCCCACCCCTCTTTCAGTCTTCCTCCCTCGGCTTCTTATAATCTTTCCTGCCTCTCCTCTTGGGAAATACAAGATCATCTTTCACTTCCTAGAACCCATTCACTAACAAAATAAATATTGTTCTCATTGGGCTTATTTGGTGACCACACTGGTAATTCTTCACAATCTTCCACAGCACCTAAGCGGGTGTCGGCGGGTCACAAACCCCCCTTCAGAGACACACAACGAAAGCTGAGCAGAATCCTGGAAGCCCCCGAGGCCCCCACTTTAAACGACATCTGTGAAAATGCACAGCAGGGAAAGGCTAGAGGTGAGGACTCAGTGCCTTCCTGCACCGACTCTTCACAGAGAAAAAACAGCAGCTGTGTTTACCGTGGCAACCTCCAGCGCCCCGCTAAGTCAACAGACTCATGTAAGACTCTAGAGAGAAGAGATGGCCGCATAAATGCTAAAGAACAGAAAGGAGATGGACACGGAGAAGGAAGAGAGAGACATGTCCATTTGTACAAGGATGTGAATGGATATAAGCTGTTCTGTAACCTTGGGTCAAATCTGATTGAGTTCAGCAGACAAACATTTGACTATCTTTGGTTGTTAAGTACAATCAACATAATCAACATTATGGGTCTTTCAAAAAAACTGCTATCAATTTAAATCCATGCTTGCTCCATATCTCCTTGTTGGTGTTCAAAAGATGTTCCCCACTGCCCTCCCCAAAGAATTGAGATTACTTTATATTGAAACTGACAGGATATATTAAGGTCATGGGGCAGGAGGGTTCCATGTCATCAATTAGGAAGCACGTACAAGAATGTTATGACCACACGCTGGCCCCAGATAAATCCTTCAGTAAACATTTACTGAGCATTTACTATGTGCTGGGCAGTCGTCACACCGAGTATCTTTAAGAAGCTTGGGGGTGGGGGGCAGACAATACACAACCACCTACCCCTTCCTCTTGCTCATAACCAGCCCTTTTGGAAAGCTAAAACCATGGCTGCTTATCTAGAAAAGAGACAGATGAGAGCTGTCTACCTCCTCTTTGGTGTAAGGAAATAGTGACCCTGGCGTCCGGGGCCACAGGTTTGAGGCATGGTAGAGAATCTGGGTGATTACACTTTCCCATCTGGAGCCACTAAATGGTAAAGCAGGCGGAGAGGCTAGGAAGTTCTAGATTCCAGCCTCACTTCAAGTTTGCCAGTTTACCTTTCCCTGGGCTTCTTTCAAGAAACATCTCTGATGACTCTCTAATTACTGTAGGTTTGGGATAAAGCCAATAGCTAAAGAGCACCCAGACTTCATCGTCAAGGAAGAGGAGGGAGTCATCTTGAAAATGGGAGAGCCATTCTGCAAATATCCCTGTTTCAAAGCAACACAGCTTAGTGGTGCAGAGCAGCCATCTTCCCACAGGAGTATGTGATGACCTCCCAAGAACTATCTGGAATAGTTTTAAAGGAAACCATTTCTCCATCTCTACCTTCCATACATTTTCCTTCCTAAAATCAAATCATCTCAAGAGACACCCATAGCCTAGGCTCTCCTTCTCCCCTTCGCAAAAGAAAGACATAGAAGACACAGCTTCACCCACCCTGTATCTTACTATGATGCACTAGCCAAGGGATAGACACCTCTGGGAGGGACAACTGGACGACACCTTTAACCAAGGCCCCACATATGCCTCCACCCCCAGCACACTATAATATGAATTTCTAACAAAATTTTACTTTATATGTTTAATCATTATTGGTCAGAATTATATGTTTATGTTGTTTTGGTCAATTGTACTCTATTAATAATCGTAGAGACAATTAAATCCACCAGAGATTAAACTCTTGCAGTCATACATTCATAGGGGGAAAAATCTATTTTTGCTGTAGAAATGATCAAAGCAAGCTTTTAACCTTTACTCGAGAGAGGTGCAGTGAAAATTCATGTTTAAAGAAGAAAAAGGAACACTATAATATAATTGTTAAATATGATATAAAGTTCTGACTTTGAAAGAACTTGTTCATATATTGTTTTAATGGATATTGGTGGGCATCCAGTTACGATGGTATTTAAATTCCAGTGGATGCATTAAAAAGGTGATATAACAGTTTTATTTTAAACTGCCCATGTTCAAAATACTCCTGAAATCACATTCTCTGTAATTCTTTAACATCACAATGGAAATGCTTAGTTGTCTACTTAAAAATGCTCAGGAAGGTACACGCCTTTTCAGAATTCTTCTAGGGGGTACACAAGCACAAAATTCCAAGTCGCGTGGTGTAAGAGAACTTCTGGAGTCACGCAGACCTGGGCTGACTCCTGGCTGGGCCATTTACCAGCCACGTGGCCTTGGGTTTGCTCCTTCACCTTTCTCCATGTCAATCTCCCTTCCGTAATGTTAGAGAGAGCAACGCTCTCAGGAGCTTAGCACAGGGCCTGATACACACCATCTAACAAAGAAACATTTATGGAGAACTGACTTGTGCCAGGATTGTGCTAAGCACTTTATGTATACCATGGTACTGAATCTTCACAACGAATCTTCACAATGACCTTATGAGGGAGGCACTAATATTGTTCCCACTTTACAGGTGTGGATCCCAGAGCAAAGGAGGTCATGAAGCTTGCTCAAGGTCACACAGCTATAAAGCCGCAGAGCTGCCCTTGACCTTGGCAGTCTGCTCCAGCCGCTACGGTAGCTATTATCAGAATTCTTACCATTAACTTCCAATTATAGAAAAATGGTCCGTTCTGAGAGATTGCCCAGGGAAGATTTGCTGACATTTTCTATTGGCTATGGGGTTTAGGCATCCCTTCCTCCACTCAGGGAATTCAATCATGATTATAGATTTCAGGAAAAGTGGCTAGTGGAAGGATTGTCAGTGGGTAGCAATTAACTTCATTGGACAAAAAAAAAAAAGAAAAAGCTGAAGGCTTTTCTGGTTAGGAGTTTTCCAAATAGCTTTTGTCCACATTGTCATGAAAACCTTGAACAATATGGTCGTTCATCCAATTATCAAACCAACCTGGGGGGCAGAGTCTGGCATTATGTGTACCCATTATTAAAGGGTAATTCAGTGTAACAAAGCAAATCGAGTACGTACAAAGACTGTCAAATAAAATAAACCACTAACAAATTAAATTACTTCCCATTTTCAGTGGGAAGAATGCCAGTCATTTTTCATTTTAAAAAGTATGCATCTTAATTCCTTTTTTTAAAAACACGAGAAGAAGCATTTAAAGGCTTCTCGTGCTGTCTGTACTGAGGTTTATTTTGCATAGGCACATCTCTCCTGGTCCTGGGGCATTTGCTCTCAGAGAATTAATGAAGCATTAAGCCTCGCCCTGGTCAAAAAAACTTGTTTCCTCGATGGTGGATGGAGTTCAAAAATCAGGAGCAATAGGTTGGCTCCGGCTTACAGCGACATATCAGAGCTGTTGTTTCCAGAATGAAGCTGCCACTCAAAAGCACCCCGCCAAAACCCCCAGGGAATCCTATCCAAATAATATAATTTTTACATTTCCCTGATCACACCCTTCAACAGCCTCAATATGTCCCTGATTTCTTCTTTCACTGGCTTTGTCATTTAGATTGAAATAAGCCTGAGAGGAAAAACCCCTTTGGACCAAGTCAGGCTTTACGCCTCAGGTTCTTAAATATCTTAGAATTATATTCTTTCATTTGACAAACATTTATTAAGGGCCAATCACTGCTCTAGGAGGGACTTGTACACAGTGAACAAAACAAATTAGTTGTGGCACTTAAAGTCTAATAGGGAAGAAAGACATTAATGTCTCAAGGTAGATATATTGTTACAAACTGTCGCTGATGCTATAAAGAGATGTATATTGTTGCAAGAGAGGAAAAAATATTGCCTCATTTAAAAAAATAGGGGCTCTGATTTAGATTGGAGAATTAGGTAAATTGTTTTTGGAGGAGTGAGAACTTACCTCCCCAAAGCAGGGCCATAAGCATCTTTTAAAGCAGTGATTCTTAACTGGGGGGAATTTTGCTATTTGACAATGTCTGGAGATATTTTTCGTTGTCACAGCTGGGGGTGTGCTACTGGCATCTAGTGGGTAGAGGACAAGGATGATGCTAAATGCCCTACAAAGTACAAGATAGCTCCCAGCAACAAAGAATTATTTAGCTCAAAATGTCAACAGTTCTGAGGCTGAGAAACTCAGCTCCTAAGGAAACGCTTCTAGAGCAGAGTCTAAATCTAGGGTGGATAAAAGAAATCCAGCATTAATTTTCACAATAGGCAGCACAAAGTTCCAGTTCATAAAGATGTTCTGGATTAAAAAGAATTTTATATAGATATACATGAATGAAAGACTTATCCCCTATTGCCAGCTACAAGAACAACACACAACCCATAAAAATTTCCTGGGGAATTAATATATATATTTTAGACCCAATGCATCAAAGATGGTTTTTATGGCAGGCTAACAATTTCATGCTCTCAGTGTCTTTGACTTCTTTCGGCCTCTCTATGGGAAAGAGAGGAAAAGCATCTTTCTCTCAGAAGACGAACTCACTATCTAATTACCAGCCCGTGCAGCAGCTTGTAATTCTGCCAGTTTGATCTTATTTTTTTGTCCCAGACACTTCCATTTTCTGCCAACATTGCTATTTCTCAAAGCGTGTTTCCCTGTTCACTGCTTTTCCTGTTATTTCCTTGATGTTTCACATTGTGTAATTTCACAAGAAAAAAAAGAGACATCTTAAAATATCCCAGTAGAGGAAAATTTCTAACGCTTATAGGTGGGGAAGGGTTTGGGATGGAAAAAGGTGGTGGTTTAATTTTTGGTTAGTTTGGTTAGGATTAATCACAAAAATTGTGTTCGGTTTGTTTTTTAACCACTATTTTTGAAAGTATTTCTAAAACCTATCCGTGCACTTTCTCCTATTAATGATTAGGATAAATATCACTGAATCTTTGATGACCAAAGATTGACAAGACATCAGGAGCATATATTACACTCGGTCATTTATTACTGCAGAATATACAGAACCAAGAAGATAAATATAAATTTGATATTAATTTTAAGAAGCTTAGAGTTGGAAGTTACCTGAGAAGTCATTACACTAGAAAGGTGTGGATGTATACAAAGATGCATCTCTAAGAACTTTGAAACATGGCCTTTCACAGGTACGAACAAAGCTCTACACATAACTAAACAGTGTCAGTTCTGCCTCCTGCCAACAGATGGCGGTAGTGATTACTAGTGATGCTTCAATTTAGGAACAAACTGACTTATGAACGACCTTTCAGGATTACATCTCTGGTTCCCATTCCTGGCTGCACATTAGAATCACATGTGGCCTCTTATTGAAAACTGATGTCTGGGCCCCACCACTGATCAGTTAAGTCAGAATGCCTGCGAAGTGGAACCCAAGTACTGGTATTTTGAAAGCCCCGTAAATGAACAATCCGTAGAGCCAAGGCTAGGAGCCAATGAGTCTGAGGCAGCAAATGGAAGGGTTTCCATACAACAAACTCTTAACAGTGGTTATCTTTGGAGTATGAGATTAAATGAGTTTAAAATTATTTTCACAGTTTTGTACTGATTGAGGTTTTTGTTAACTTTTTTTAAAACACTGATTTTTTAAAAATAAGCAGATAAAAAGGAAATCATTTATGGAAGATAAAAATGACAGGAAAAGGGTTACTATTCATAATATATAAAGAGTTACTAAAAATTGATAAAAAGACAATAAAAATATGGGCAAAGGACATGAAAAGAAAATTTGGAGAAAGCAAAAAGCAAATGACCAAGAAATATAGAGAAATATGCTCAACCTTATTAGTAGTCAAGGAGATTCTAGTTAAGATTTTTAAATCTTTAATCTTATGGAAGATTAATTTTATTAATCTTTAATATTTACTATAAAAATTTTACTATATGCCAGTAACTGTTCTAAGTCTTTTATAATTCTTAATTCATTTAATACTCATAACAATTTTTTAAAAGGTTTTTTTTATTTTTTATTTTTTTTCCCCCAAAGCCCCAGTAGATAGTTGTATGTCACAGTTGCATATCCTTCTAGTTGCTGTATGTGGGACGTGGCCTCAGCATGGCCGGAGAAGGGGTGCGTCGGTATGCGCCCGGGATCCGAACCCGGGCCGCCAGCAGCGGATCGCGCGCACCTAACCGCCAAGCCACGGGGCCAGCCCAATACTCATAACAATTTTATGAGGTAGGTATTCATATCATACCTCTTTTTACAAACGAGGAAACTGAGACACAAAGCAGTTATGTGTCTTAGCTTAAAGTCACACAGCTAGTGCTTGCTGGAGCCAAGATAGGTTCTTGGGTATTTTAGCAAAGAGCGTCCTTAACCTTAACCACTACACCACTACCACTACACCCTTCTCAATAGTCTCTACTTGGATGGGCAAAAGTTGCAATGACTAATAACATCCTATCCTGGAGATAGTACAAGGAAACAGGCACTAACTAGTGGGAGTATGAGCTGCCACAAGATTTTCAGAAGGTGATCTGGAAGTAGTTATTAAGACAAAATACTGTTCACATCTTTTAACTTAGCAAATCCTACTTCAATGGAGACTATCCTACAAAAACAAAACATCAGTTTGTGATAATATATGCTTGAGAACATTTATTGCAGTATTGTTAGTTATAATTACATTGTGGCAAAATCTGGAAATAACCCGAATGTCTATCAACAGGAAAATGATTTAATAAAGTTATAGTATACCTATACTTTAGAATATCTACAGCTATTTCAAAGAAGATGAATTGACCCGGAGGGATGTTTATATTACCGAGCAGAGTAATACGTATAGTATGATCTCAATTTTGTAAAAACAAAACAAAATCATATCCATTCATTAACATTAATGTGTGTTTGTGTAGGCAGAGAGAAAGACACACCAAACTAGTAACACGAATTACCTTGAGGTATGGGATCAGGATATAGTATTGTTTGACTCATTGCTACAACCATGCATTAGTTTTGTAATGTAAAAGAAAAAGAAGGGAAGGCCTCAGGTCTAATGTTCCATGAGGGCAGGATTCTTAGGATTTTTCAGTCTGCACAAGACTCTTCCTGAGAAAGCTTATGCAGCTGTAATGAGCACGGCTTCCTCATTCCTATAAGTTTAGCTCTGCTTTCCCGAACTGTCCACCTGTTAGTTCACCTCATTCCACAATGCAAAAGCCCTTCAGATATTTGAGGACCGCTCTCAACCCATCTCACTCCCCCTTCAATAAATTATACCAAGACTTAGCCTCCAATCTTCACTCCTCATCAGTGGTCAGGGCCACTTCACCTCTACCGATGCTTTGCTTTACTGAACACAATCTACCAGTTCAGAACACAGAGGGACTTGTATTCTTCTATATAAGACATGTGCTTTCTACTCATGTAGCTTACAACTGATTTACCTTTGTACTAGTCCATATTGCATTGTCAACTAAAATTCCCAGGTCTTTTTTCAAATAAATTAATGTCAAGTCAAATCTCTTCTACGCTACTGACTGTTTTGAACTTGTATGTGATTTCCTAAATTTCCTCCCTGGGATTTATCCTTTTCTCTTATAAGTGAAATGCAGGGGTGGGAAGTAGTATGTGTGTGAATGTGGGAGATGGTGGTAGGAATCTAATGAATTACAGATTATGGATAATTGGATTTTTCCACATAATGAAGAAGACAGGTCGGAAGATGGGTGAATGAGTTAGGAATATGGAGAATGACAATGATAGTGTTCTGAAGTCTGGCAGGAGGGTGGGAGGTACCTTAACTCTTCCGTTCCCCAGTGGCAGGGCTGAATTTGTAATGTAATGATCCTGGGAAATAAAATTGTTACGTGAAGGGCCTGGGGGGAGAGAGAGCTCTGGAGGAAGAGGTTTGCTAGTTCCAAGAAGAGAGAGCAGGAATAGGTGAAGAAGAGAGGTGAAGGAATGGGACGAGAAAGTGGAGAGGGAATCTGAGAGAAGCAGCAGCACATAGGACTATAAGAAGAAAGAGGATGGCAAGCCTCCAGAAATAGGAATGGGGAAAGAGAGAAGAAAGTGCGAGGTAGGGGAGGAGGTAATATTCTAGTCTGAACCCTTCAGATGTCAAGAAACAGAAACCTTCTCAAAAAAACCCTAAAAGAGACCAGCCCAGTGGTGTATTGGATCAGTTTGCACACTCCACTTTGGCAGCCCGGGGTTCGTGGGTTCAGATCCCTGGTGTGGACTTACACACTGCTCATCAAACTATGCTGTGGTGGCATCCCACATATAAAATAGAGGGAGATTGGCACGGATGTTAGCTCAGTGACAGTCTTCCTCGAGCAAAAAGAGGAAGACTGGTAACAGACGTTAGCTCAGGGCCAATCTTCCTCACCAAGAAAAAAAAGAAAAAAAAACTCCAAAACAACAAAAACAAAAAGGATTATTGTAGGGTAGAAAAATCTTGTGGATTATCAGGACTGGCAATCGAGCAGGTGAAATGCAACAGGGACTTAGCATGCTGTTAGGGACCTGGGGAGCTACACTTGGACTCTCTGTCTCTGTGACTCTCTCTTTCAGGGGCCAACCTGGTCCCTTAAGCTGCTGTCTTTGCATGTTAGGCCCTTTCTCCTCTCTTTACCAACAAAAGTCAACTTTGTCTGTTTACCAGTCTGAATGTGGCCTCTAATGAGTCACTCTAGCCCTGACTGTGTAACATTTTGAAACCAAGAGCTCAGCACTATTGGAAAGGAGAGAAGGGAAGAATCAGGGAGGAAAACAAAGTAGGAAGAGCGCAGGAGGCAGACCCTTCCCATGAAGTCTCATCCCTTCCCTTGAAACTGTCACATTCATAATCACCTCCACACCTTTCCCTGCATGCTCCCCTTCGTCACCCCACTTCCCTGATCCTGAGTGCTCCAGTTAATAGAACTCTCCCCACTCCTCATGCCATATATGCACTCAATCCAGTGGAGAATAATCCAATATTTTTAAGAGACCTAAAGAAAAAGATGAATTCTCCAGCTTGCTTCTTCAACCTAGCACTATTTTAACAACCTTCTTGGAACCATTTCCTAACTTGAGTTCCTAGTGTTATAATTTAGACTTCTAACAGTCTCTTGTTTAAGGAGAGTAAAGCACAATTGGTCACTACTCCCTGGATAGAGATTTTATTTTGTTTGGAACGCTGTTATAATTGACTTTCAATCTTCTGCAGGCAATGAACCCATTTTTTTAACTCTCTCTTACAATTTTCCCCCACTTCCCTGTCAATCTTACAAGTTCTATGAGACCTTTCCATGGCAATCACATACTTTTTTAGACTAGATCATTAAACTATGTTAGAATAAGAGTTTACCTTGAACTGAATAAAATGTGGTAGATGCTTCTGGAACAATATACTATTTTGGATGACTTATGCTTGGTCTAGTTTTAACTAACACTTTTACATTATTATTCACTAAGACCCTGGGATCTTTTTCTGCACACTCACTTTGTCTTTCCACATTCTGCGCATGAATGGTTGAATTTTCTCTCCACGTACACTGGCATTACGCTTTGTGCTTTCAAAACTCCACATCCTATCTGTTCCCCTCAAGTTTTCAAGGTTGCATCTATTTCCTTACTCATTCCCGACCTCTTCTTTGCCCCCTAGTTTTGTGAAATGTGACTCTAAACAATGGTGGGGAGCAGGATGCAGGGTGGCAGGGATGAAGCTTACAGCCTTTGAGGCTGACTCACAGGACTATAAACTCCATTAATTTTTTTTCCTTCCTGAAGGGAGGAATATGAATATTTTCTCAAATAGCCAAAGCAGAGGACCATAAACCTCTGAGGCTAACAGTTAAAAGGAAGGGAAAATTAATCATACAGAGAGAAAAGAGGACAAATATGCAGTTCATTTAAAATCACTGTAGTTGAAAATCGAATTACTCTACCTGATTCCCCCTATCTCACATCCTATTGAGAACTCATTTTGCCTCTAATCTAGGAATAATAATTATATACTGAATTGTATTACATATGCATTAATATGTGGATTCAACTATACATGCTTAGCATAAAACAGAAAAAAGCAAGAAGGAAACAAATTTAAATAATGTTGACTACTGCAACTGCATTCCACTCAGAGGTTCCACCCAAATAAGTATGAGATGGCGGAGTGAATCTGCTCTTTCCTCACACAGACTGTCTGTGTGGATCTCATCTCCTAGCATCTTGACATGTTAAATGAGCTACTAAGGTTTAAAGAGGTCTATTTTTCATAAATGGCCTTCACATTTTTTGCATAGCTTTATCTTGTACATTATTCTTTATATTGTTCATATTTATACATACATATTATTTGCACATGGTTTATAAAAACTATGCACACCCTATCTTATGGGTAATTTAAGGGACTTTTCAAGGATACTTTTTTGTGTGTGTGTGAGGAGGACTAGCCCTGAGCTAACAGCCGATGCCAATCCCTGCCCCCCTTTTTCTTTCTTGAGGAAGACTGGCCCTGCGCTAACATCCGTGTCCATCTTCCTCTACTTTATATGGGACGCTGCCACAGCATGGCTGAACAAGCGGTGCGTCGGTGCATGCCCGGGATCCGAACCTGCTAACCACTGGCTGCTGCAGCAGAGCGTGTGCACTTAACCGCTTGCACCACTGGGCCGGCCCCCAAGGATACTTTTGAATGAAGGTGACTCTTGCTTTATGGGATGACTTTGGAACCTAGCATCTGCACAATTGCCACTTTACTGACCCCTTTTCAAATATCTACTAGTTCCAATATGCCATTATTTCCTTTAAATTTCACAAAAATCCCACATGATTGATATTGTTTAGTCAATATTTTACAGATATTTAAAGAACTGAGGCTCAAGGAGGTTAAATGACATAGTAAGTCATGAGTTAGTATCAGTAGAGCTAGGATTCAAGCACAATCTGAATTCACGGACCATACTTTTTCTACTACATCAGGGAACCTAAAATCTTGATACTTTTTCAGTTCTTCATTGGCTTATACTGGGGGCCTTCTATCTTCCTTTGTCAAGGTCTACTTACAGTATAATATTCTAACACTTAAAAGAGTTAATACAGTTATTTCCAAGCAATATTTGGTGAGCACTTACTAGATGCAAGGTGCTACTGGTGTACTACAGCTATAGAATCATACCTTTCCAAAAGCAACTCACAAATTGAAGGCTAAACAAAGAGTCAAACAATATAAGAAACTCATCAAATAATTTGTAGGCAGGAGCCAATAATAGGGCCTTGTAAGTCATGATAAGGACTTTGGAATTCATTCTAAGTGATAAGGGAAACCATCCGAGGCTCTTAACAGGGAAGTGAATGATTGGATTTACATTTTTCAAAGATCATTCTAAATGCTCTGTGGTTATCAGATTGTAAGGGAAGGTGAGTGAATGTAGAAGGAACAATTGGGAGGCTTTTTTATGTGGTAGTGATGGATGTAGATAAGAAACAAGCTAGCAGAACTCAGGAAGGAAACGGAAGAGAAAATAAGACAATTGAGGAGATACAAGCTGCTTTGAAGCAACAAGAGTAAAACAGTGAAAATCTGGAAAATATAGTTATCAATACGGTTTACAAGCTTGAGAAAAAGACACAAAACAAAATGAAAAAGTACTAAGATATAAAAAGCAATAGAGAGCAGATTATATATACAGAAAACAAAGAGGATCCAATGTATGTATAATTGTTGGTCATGGAGAGACCAAAACAAGTGAATGGGGAAAATGTTAAAATATGTTTTAAAAAAATTGCCTGAAACAAAGACTTAAATCCAAGATCAAAAGGGTACAGTATTCCAAGAAAAAATGAGAGAGAGTGGTTAATACCAAGACATACCCTGGTGAAGTTATTTTACTTCAAGTATAAAGAAGATTTATGGACTATGCAGATCTCTAAATATGAGTCAAATACAAGAGGGCCAAATACAGCTGGCTTTAGACTTCTCTCTACAGTAAACTCAATGTCAGAGACACGTCCAGTGCCTACAGAGTTATGGCAATTTCGTATTTTTTCAGGCTGTGATTTAACATAGAAGTACATTCTTAGGCAGGCAAAAAAATCAGAGTACATAATATTTATGAGCTTCTACTAGAATGTAAGCTCCATGGTGGCAAGGTTTGCTTCTATATTGTTTTCCATTTCATCCTCAGCACCCAGAAAATAGAGTAGTACACATAGTAGATACTCAACAAATGTTTGTTGATTGACTTAAAAAATATTTTTATATAAAGAAAATTGGGGATTTTCTCATTCAGAGATTTCTAAACTATTTTTTATTTCTAAACTGGTTTTTCATTAGAACCACCTGAGAGCTCTTAAAGAGAAATACAAAATACAGATTTCCCAGATCCACACTTTGAGATTCAAACTCCATTGTTCTTGGGTGAGGCTTGGGTAGCTCAGTTTTTAAAAAGCTCCCCAAATAATCAAGGAGAAGATAGACTAGTGCTTGCCAAACCTCAGTTCTTTTAGTACCCCCTTTAATTTTTTTTACCTTATCTGTTTTACCCAGACTATCATTTACTTAATATTTTCTTTAAACAGACCTGCTTTTTAGTTAACTAAATTAATTTTGATAGGGAACTTTACATCATAGCAATACAAGGAAAACTAGTTTTCCATGAATTGCCAAAAAAACAGAAGAATATTATGAAAATAAATACAATGAAAAAATTGTTCATAAATTCTAGCCAGATATGGTCACCTGGAAAGAATTAGAGCTTAAGGCCAGCTCCCGGTTTTAAAAAAAATCAAGATTTATGACTGTTAGAGGGGTTAAAAAAAACATTAACATCAAAGTAAGACTTTGAGCTTGAAGTAATCAGAACGATTTTAAAAAGAAATGAGAAGGGAAAAACTTCATCAGTTATGTGATTCAATAGGACTTAAAGCTGTGTTTTGTACCAATAGAAACACATAGCCCAGACTTCGGGGAATGAAGTGATATTTGAAAGTGACTAGCACAGCACCTAGGACATGTTAGGTGATTAATATATGTCGATTCCAAATATTTACTGGTAATCTACTTTGAGTCAGGCACAATACTGGGTCTTGGGAATAGGACAACAAATAAGAGTCTCTCTCCTTAGGTTGCTCAATGCTATTTCATGTGCCTTTTCATAGCTGGGCATTGCTAAATGGTTCCTTTGATGAGATATTTGCATAAACAAATAGAGAGCTGGGATCCCTGGCTGGCCACTGACTGCATCTCTTTCTCTCTCTCGTAGCTCATCTCTCTCACGCATAGCTGCAGGTTCCAAACCCAGGAACGTGTGGGATTGCGTCTTTCACACTTGCTTTCTATAGTCATAATAGTACCTAATGCTTCCAGAGGGCTTGCTATGTCATTCCATCAAGCACGTGACATGATTTATCTCATCTAATCTTCATAACCACCATATGAAGCAGGGACGATAAGTGATGGTTAACCTCATTTCTCAGATGAGAAAATCGAGGCTTAGCTCTGACAAGAGGCCTTATCCATCCCAGAGAGCACAAAACTACCTACCTGACTAGCTGAGATTCCTGCTCCGGCTTTTCTTCTATTGTATCACCTGCTACTGCTATTTAAATCCCATTTCCTTATCCCGGCGTGATCAGAAAAGCAGCGCGTGACTCCAATGGTAGTCTCATTAACTTCTGGTTATTAAGGGGAAAATGCAGAGAATTGAGGCAGGTGCAGATGGGGACTGTTGGACTGAGAATTAAGTTAAATGATAAGCAAAACAAAGGGAGAGAATAAAGAGAAGATTTCACTGGAGGTTAAGAGAGAAATAATGAGCTCTTTTTTAAACACAAAAGGAGAATGTAAGTGGTGAAGAAGGAAGCCAGGCTGCTGGAGCTTGGCAGGGGGTAATTTATTGATCGACAAGTAAGAATGTGCCAAAAAGAAAGACATAGAGGAGGAAAATTATTTGCTGCAGTTTTCACAATGGGAGACGTCCGAGGAGGCAAGAGATGTAAATTTCCCAGGGGAAAAAGATTATGAAGTAAGATTCTTGTCTTCAGATCCTCAAAAGGCAAAGCACTGGTTTTTTGTTAATGTTTTTTTAAAGCATCGGTTTTGATGCTGAGCAAGGATCAAACCACACAGTTGGCCCTCGATGCTGACAGATATCTGAAGCTGTTTGGGGTATAGGAAACCGGGACTAAATATTCCTAAATCTCATAATGATGGAGTCAGAGAAGACCGATTTGCTCAGGGAATGGGCTCACTGGGTTTCTGGGGCCTCTCCCAGAGAAAGGAGAAGAGTCTAGAGTTGGAGGCAAAGGAACAGCTTCTTGGCAAAGATACTGCTGGAGTAGGGGATGCCTTGAAAGACACAGAAAGGGTAAGCAGTTTGTCTAAACATTACAGGTGAAAGTTGCATTATCTATCTCGACAGGGGAAACCATTAACAGAAACTGAGATGAGCAAGGACAGCTAGGCAGAAGGAAAACCACTCTATGGTTCGGCATGGAAACAAAAAAAAGGTGGCAGACAACCCCCCTTCCTGTATAAGCAGTATATGCACCTGCTCTAGTTTGGAGCGCTCGTTTAACAACTTCTTATTCATTTCCAAGTCTTTGAAGGAGTCTGTCTCAAGACTCTCCCCAACTATTTATTTTTCCTTCACAAGAACTCTTTCGTTTAGAATGACATTCTATTCTAGATATATTTATAGGTATGTACATTTTTTTTGAAATTGAGATAAACCCGGCTCATGAGTTATGAAACCAAATATAGGGAGGCATTTTCATCTTTGAAGGTTGCAGATTTAGGCAAGCTAAGTTTACTGACTGTTTGGAATTTTAATCTCTCAACATATACGGCACTTGCAAATGCTTCTGCTCATACATTTGTTTTTTCTTCCCTAGAAGGGACCAACGCCAATAAGGCTCACCTGCCTGAGTTACGGCTTTTTCCCCTCTGATAATCAGTAAGAATCACGCAAAGGCACAGCGTTGTTATCAAACAGAAATAGAGAGCAAGCTAATTCTACCTGATAAGGTGGCCTGGCACAGTGTTTTTCCAGAATCTATCTCACCACGGATGCTGGCAGGATGATTTCTATAGAAAAGCAGTCCAGTTAAGAGGAAAATTTCTGGAAAGTCAATTTTAGTGCCCAAGGTTGTATTAGAATTTGTGAATGTTAAACAAGTTAATAATGAGCTTGTGCTGGGGGAAAAAAATATAATTTTTTTCTTAGTGGTCAAGACAAAGGAGAAAATATCAAGAAAACTTTTTTTGTTGTCTTTATTTAAGGAAAAGTGACGTACTTTAAAAGTAGTTTTCTTCATTGCTAATAGAAAATAAAGATGGAAGGTCTAATATCTGACCGTGGATCCTTTGACCTAGGCAGAGAATTCTGCATTTTTTTTTTTTTTTTTGTGAGGAGATCAGCCCTGAGCTAACATCCGCCAATCCTCCTCTTTTTTTGCTGAGGAAGACGGCCCTGGGCTAACATCGGTGCCCATCTTCCTCCACTTTATATGGGATGCCGCCACAGCATGGCTTACCAAGCACTACTTCGGTGCGCGCCCGGGATCCGAACCAGCGAACCCCGGGCCGCCGCAGCGGAGCGCGCGCACTTAACCGCTTGCGCCACCGGGCCGGCCCCGAGAAGTCTGCATTTTTGATGACTGACGGTTGGAGACTGAGGCAGAAAATCTAAAGGAAGATTCACAACCAGAGTTCGGAGTCAACTTTTAACAACTTTCCAGGCAACTGTTAATGCCATCACCCCAGAGGCCACTCACATGAGACCTGGCTGCAGCTCCTTCCCTATGAAGGAGTTACTACCCAGCATAACTTTTCTTAGCTCAGCGAGAACTTGAAAGTTCACTGGTCTTTCAAAAACAGGTGTTGCAAGGGGGAATATACTTATGTCAATTTATCCATAGAGACTCAAACTGATGCTTTATTTTCCTTTATCTCCTTACCTTCACTTACAGAGTTTTATTAAGAATCTTTAATGGGAAATTTCCTTTAGGCAAGAGATGTGAACATTCACTAAAGACTCTTAAATATTAGGGTTGAGGTGTCTCAGGCAAATAAACTCTGGCCATATGATCAAGTTAGAGGTCTCTTCCCTCTCACCCATCCTCACAGAACTGTACGTTTCCATCCAGAAGCAGCAACTGGGGTCTACCAGTTCTCTCTCTGTTCTGAGCATTCCTGACTCCCAACCTGGAGCTACCAGCCTATTATTGAATGGTTAATGCTAAAGCCAGATACTGTGCTAGTATTTTTTTTTCTGATAACAAGTCCTATGATTTAGGTACTTTAGTAATGATAAAACTGATACTTGAGAGTTAAATAAAAGACGCAAAGCCATACAAAAACAGAGCTGAGATTTGAATCCAGAGCTGTTGTTACTCTAAAGCCTTTTAACCACCACAGTAGACTCTCTCCCAGAACGGTTCCAACTGTGGGCTTTCTTCCCAGACCAGGGGGTAAGTGGAAACAAGTCGGCCTCACATTTCTCCTGGCAATAAGAACATTTACTCACACATTTTGAACAAACAGGCAATTATTTTGTTTCATTTTAAAGTATCCACTCGTTCCTTCAGCTCCCACATCTCTCTGTGTACTACCTTGTCTCGTATTTTGGGCTTGTTCACATAAAATATACTGCATTTCTCTTCTAGGTCCTAGGGAATTTTAACTGACAGCCAACACATTTTGGGCTGTGTTGTAATTTTGAAGATATGCTTCTCTTTAAAATACATGAAGGTGGAAAAGAAGAAAGGCTCCTCCATCACCGGCAGCAGGAATATCTGGGCTGGACAGACACATGGTTCCCTTTTGATGCAGGTGACACTGACCAAAGTTCCCTTCCCAGGTCTGGGAACTGGGCTTAACTCTGTCTATCCTGGAGAATGGCCCAGTTGCCCCACCCCGTTTTGTTCATTCCATCTAGAGTAGCCCAGAAGAAACACAAGACAGTGTTTCTTGAGGTCTGCTGCACAAGTTAGGAGTTTGGGTTTACTCAGTGTTGAGGCTTCTCCAACTGGAATTTTCCAGGCTCTCACCTTCTGCTAGCTACTTATTTTATAGAATATAAAATTCAACAAAAATTTGGGCATTGCCCAATCAATTTAAGCTTTTAAATAATATCTTCTGACTTGCTCTCCTTCCTTCAACCTTTTTTGAGTTTTATGCCCCCAGAAATACCCACATATCCCGGGCTGTGGGATAGCAGGTTAGCCACAGACAGCCTCTAGCTATCTCAGAGATTTTTGCCCAGTGAATGAGAGAAAGGAAAATGGCAACAATAACAATGATGACTACAGCGGTTACACAAGAGGGAAATCTAGGACCGCACACAGGGCAAGCGCAATACCAAACGTGCCCCCCTTAGGAGTCTGGGAAAGCTTTGGTGGCTGCTATTGTTAGATTAGTGATAAAAGCTGTTCCTAAATGCCAGAGAGACAAATTGCCCCTTCCTGGAGCCAGTGGGCATTTGTCCCTGTCGTTCCTCTGGGCATGGGGCTCTGTTCTCTCTGCATGGACAGCAGAGCAAAGCCTGCTTTGGAGCCAAGTGAGAGCTCTTTATATGGTTCTGCACTGCTACCCAACCTCAGTCACTTCTTTCTCTCTCTCTAGTCCAATTCTTGCATGCAAAATTGAGGTAATGATTTATATGTCGTAAGCAGTTCTGACAGGTGCACTCTATCTTGGCTTCCTCCAGCCCCAGGACTAATCGGAAGCTTATCTTTTCCTTTGTGTAATAGGGAGCTGTCAGGTTCTATGACCCTCCAAACAATTCAATCGCTCATGGGAGCATTCACCTTGGAGGGAGGATGCCTTGATATTGGAGAAGCTCTGTGGAGGCTGTGCCCTGACATATATCAAAACAGGGGTAGTCAAGGGGCTGGAGGGCAACAAGGCCACACTGACAAAATGCCACCTGCATCCTAAGTTTAAACTCTTCTTACCCGCCAGCAACTTCCTAGGTTGTGCCAGCAGCTTTTCTAACTTGGTGTATGCCCCCTCTTGGGTGCAGAACATTTGGCTATCTGACCAAATGACCAGTGCAGAGAAGAAAAGGCTTGCATTGCTCTTGGGAGAAAGAGCAAATTCCTTAGCAAGGTCTATGATGCCCAACATGGTCTGGCCATAGTCTGCCTGCCTTGTCACCTGCATCTTGCTGATGCCACAAATCTCCCTGTGCTCAGCATTCCAGCCACTATGGCCTTCATTCCATCCCATTCTGCTGAGCGACTTCCTACCTCATAGCTTTTGTCCCTGGCATTTCCTCCGCCTGGAATGCTCCTCATGTTCCTCTCCTTACCTACCTCCTGCTTCAGTTCAATTATTAATTGCTCAGGAAATTATTCTCTGCTCTCCCTGAACGGATCAAATTCCCCCATCATCTGCTCTCTATGTACCATACACTTCTCCTCTGCAGGCCCCATCCCAGTGTCAGTTTTACTCGAGGGGCATTTGATTCATGCCCTTTCTAACCAAAAGAGACTGTAAGCTTCATGAGGGCAGGGACCATGCCATTCATGTTCGCTGCTATAACTCCAGGGCCTATCGCAGTGCCTGGCTTACAGTAGGTACTCAACAAATCCTTGGGGAATTAGTGAAAAAATGAATAAGCAAGAGACCTTGGTGGTGCCTATGTTCTTAATTGATTTGGCCATCAAGTAAAGCAAAGGCACTTTTAATCAGGACTGGTGTGACAGTCATCTGTGAGTTCATCTACAGAGATGACTTTACTATGGGAAGGAATAATGGTAACCAAGTGTGGCTTTATTTTTTCACTTTTTTCTCAATATCTAACCTTACAACTCCTGAACTCCTGCTCTCTTGTCTGCATTGGTCATCTTACGTTTGCCCCATACAATGCTTTTCTCAGATGCTCTTTAAATTTGAAGAGGAAATGATTTTTTTAAAAAAATCAAGCTTCCAGAAGTTTCTAACCATCTGCATGTTTGGTATTGAAAGAGCAGGATAATTGGATGAAGTTTTCACCTTGTGTCTGGATGTTTTGGCATTAAACAGACAATGTCTTTATTTAATTCAAAGCGCAGAACTCTCAAGCCCTGAAAATAATTAGAGGAAGTGAGATCACAGAGCAGAGAAGACAATGTTGAGAATAAGCTCAGGCTGTGCGTCAATACACAACAGGATTGATTGTTATGTCAGGTATGGGCACACGAAGTTGGTGCTGTTACTATTTTCAAATAAAAGCTCATAGCCAGCTAGTTCCTCACTGGATTGTAAGCCCCATCATGGCAGGGACCACACATGTAGCCTGCATGTGTGGACTTTACATGTGGAACCTGCACTATACATGGAGAACCTTCTCTCTCCCTCTCTTTTTTTTTTTTGTAAGGAAGACTAGCCCTGAGCTAACATCTGTTGCCAATCCTCCTTTTTTTGCTGAGGAAGACTGGCCCTGGGCTAACATCTGTGCCCATCTTCCTCTACTTTATATGGGACGCTGCCACAGCACGGCTTAACAAGCAGTGTGTCAGTCTGCGCCCGGATCCAAACCTGCGAACCCCAGGCCACCAAAGTAGAGCACGTGCACTTAACCAGTACGCCACCAGGCGGGTCCCTGGAACCTTCTTTTTATAAATGCAGATTAGACAGATATTAGGTTACACAGAAAGAAACATTTGTGAACACTGATGGTTTTTCTATGGGCTAATGGGGCATTTGTGCTTCAAGAAGTCTCTGACAGTAGGATAAAGCCTCCATTGGCTCAGATGGTGAAAACCACTGCTGTTGCAAGGCCAGATAACATGGTGGTTAAGAACGGGGGGTCTGTGGTCAGACAGCCAGGGCTGAACTCTGGTTCTGCCAATTGCTGAATACCGACCTTGCACAAATTGCTTCCTCCATATGGAGCACAGTTTCCTCATCTGTGCAATGGGGTTAAGGTGAAGACTAAAGGAGGAAGTACGCAAAGTACCTGGAACAGTGTCAGGCACTAGTGAGTTCTCAGTTAATGTTAATGAACTTGAGTGTCAGGAGGGAGGCTCTTTCAAGGATCTTTCACCATCACATGATTCTGTGACTGAAAGGCAGCAAGAGCAGAGTGAAAATGCTGCGAGGCTAACCCCTGTGCCCCAACTCAATTCTTTTAGCCAGCATTTCCCAAAGTGAGGTTTATAGCTGCTCTACTCAAAATAATAGATCCATGAACTGTTTGTTAACGGTCCATGACAAGATAAGGAGCTCAAGCCAGAATCAGTGCATTGCTTCATCCATTGAGAAAGTCTCATTACAGAAAATAAAAGCATCAGCCGAACTATACAGCAGATTAGTGATGTGAACGATTCGTATTCTGCTACAAGCTCTTTATCTTGTTGTGGCCCAGCACTGGGCCAAGGATCACATTTTGAGTAAAATGCTATAAAGAACAGTAATTGCATAAATTGAGAAAAGGGTTTTTCATGGTCAAATAAGTTTAGTGGAAAATATGGCATGCTGTATATTTTTCTTGGAGTTTGATATCGTATATTAGTATATTAGAGATCCTGAGAAACCCCGAAGTAAGTAAGTTTGTTCATAAGTGTTTAAGCTGGAGTTTCCTATACATTCTTGAGCAACAAACATTTGTGGGCGTGTATGTTTGTTTTTACCACTGCTTTCAACATTTTTCTGGTAAAGAACACAAGCCCACTGATCATCTGATGACAACAAATTACAAGAGTGTGACTCACTCTCTTCCACTCAAATAAATACAAATCTAACACCTTTCAGGAAGAAAATTCCTTTCCTTCTGGCTCAACCATTCTAAGGAAACCAGAGAATTAAATATTTTCCCTGTTGATGACAATCTGCTTTAATATAAAACTACCCTTATAATATGTTTTCCTCCAACCAGTTTCTTATTTTTATGCACCAAAGAAAAGAAAGTATCTTCCCATACACTAACCTCTATGGAAATATTTAAAATCTTTTCTCTGGTAAGGACGGGTATTTAAAATGTTTACATCAGTGCATCAGATGAAGCCTGGTTTGCAACATACTAGGATCAAAGTGATCCTGTCCTCTACTGAACCTGATTCCAAATCCATTTGTGTTAATTATTTTCTACAAAAATCTTATGAACAATGAGCAGAGGCCCTAGAAGTCCTCTAGTGATTTCAAATTAGTCCTTTGCATAACCTGGTAGCAAAAGGGATCTAGGCACATATTTTTGATCTCTGGATAAGTAAGTGTAATTGAAAACAAATACAAATCCGGTCTAGGCTTTGTGAACATTCTAAGGTTTCTGGAGCAATGCCCTGCTTGGGTGCACATGCATATAGAGGCACATGCCCTTTCAGGGGCTGGAACTCACCTCTCACTCCAGCAACAGCGAGCTCACATTTCAGAGCCGGGACCTACTGTGGGGACAATGTCTTTCCCATTATACTCATAATTCAGATAATTCCATCTGAAAGATTCAGAAAATGGAGGTACTTTTCTCCTTGAATCATTCAATTATGCCTGGATTTGCTACCTACTTTAAAAGTATACAGAGAGCCCTTTAAAGAAAAAGACAGGGGGAATCATACTAATAACTTCTCTTTTGAGAAAAATCCATCTGGGTCAGTGTGAATTAGGTTTGATGCAGGCCAAGATCCTTGCTTGCAAAGCCAGAAAAAGGCCAGCAGCCCGCCTTGGCCTGGTCAACCTTCCCACGTCTCTGAAATTCAGACCATTTAATGACCCAGGTTAGGAAAAGAGATTGGATCATAGTCTGGAATCCTGTCCTGGCTCATGGCCAGGGAATCTCAAGATAAACTACATCAGAGACCATGGAAACATCCAAATCTTCTTCTCTAATGTGATTCTTTTCTTTTTCTGATACTAGTAAACTTCTCAGCATCCCACTGTCACTGAGTGTACACATGGGGAGTGTCATTTACTAGTTCCCATCACATTCAGGAAGCCATGGATGCCTTCCAAAGGGCTGGAAGCAAGAGACAAAGAGAACTTGATCTTAAACCAGGTATAGGATTCTGTTTATATTTACATTTATGTCACATCTAATTACTACATGGTAAATGCAGCATCACAAATGTAGCTTTGAAATTAAAGAAAATATTTTACTGTCAGTGAATATATTCTGAATCTAAGGCAGCTTAGGAGAACCAGTACAAACACACATTCAAAATAAAGCATAACGGATTGCTGGTCCCTAAACGTAATAATGCTTTGAATCTTTTCAATATATTCATGAGCCTTTCCTGAAACTCCTGGTGTCCAGGTGAAAGACAAGATGGAAAAGGAGAGGAGAAAGGTAGTAACATATACTGAGAATCTACTGATTGCAGAGCATCAAGCTAGATACTGTCAGCATGTTACTCTATTTTATTAGAGTGACCTCTATGGGGAGAATGTACAATGATTTCCATTTTACAGATGATGGTTGAGAAATGGTCCGAGCCCCGGCTCTTTCCTGGAGACTCAGTAGCATGGTGTTAAGATCACAGACTCTGGAGTCAGACTGAACCTGGTTAAAAATGTGACTCTGCCCCTTAGTAGCTATAGCCCTTGGGCAAGCTGCTTCAGCTTTCTGAATTCAGCCCTCATCTGTAAAATGGGGATAACACCAGTACCCGCCCCACAGGGTGCAATGAGATGGTGCTTGTAATATGCCAGCAGAAGGCCTGGCACACAGTATGTATTTAATTAATGTCTGCAGTACTGTTACTACTACAGCACACTGGCCACTAGGTGGGCTGCCCCTCTGATTTGACCGGGAGTAGGAGAGGAAAAGAACTTGAGTTGTAAAGGGCAGAACTGCTCACACACAACTATACCTGACCGGCTTGCAGAAGCTCCCTTGAAATCAAATCACTTGTTTAGTGTAAAAGCAACCACGTTTTGATCATAATGTCATCTTTGGATTACTCTATATAGAACCTTGAGGGAAGAGGACAAAGGAAGAACTTAAAAAATCAAATCAGGGAACCTCCACCTCAGAGTGGACCTTAAAGGTCATTATGCCAATGGCCCTGAAATGTGGCTGATCTTCAGAACTGCCTGGGCTATCGCTGAGGAGTATGGGTAGATCTCTTGGCCCAGCTCCTGGAGATTCTGAGTCAGTCAACTGGGGATGATTTAAGACGTTCCTGGAGTCTGATGATCATCCAGGTTTAGTAAACCACAACCTAATTCCATGCACTTTTCCTGCCCCACCTTCCCCCAAAGCAAAATGGAAAACCCACCTGTGCCCAAGGCACCAGCAGCTTCTACAGTCTCCTTGACAGGTTGTTCTCTACTCCCCCCTCACTCACATTTTGGTTTACACTGAATATTCAGATGAATATACCAGGCATTCCATTTTAATAGAAGACGCAGGATAGAAGTATGGATTTTGGAATCATAAAGACATGAATTCAAGTGCAAGCACTACACTTACTAGCCGTCTGGCCTCAGGCACATTGCTCAACCTCTCTGGCATTAGGTTTCACATCTCTAACATGAGGATAACATCAGTACTTACAGTACAGGTTTATCTGGAAGATTCAATCAGCCAATCTATGCAGGGTGCTCCTGGAACACAGCAGATGCTCAATAAATGTTTGCTGCTCTCATTATTATCCCAGTTGAATTATTTTTCTGACTGACATTGAACACAGCTAACATTGTCTTACCGAACGTTAGCCAAAGAACAGGACAGGGACATCTGCAACCCTCATCCCCAAAAGGCAAAACACGGCAAAGCACTGACGCTTGTCAGGGAGGGGAGTGCCTGAGGTTCCTGTGGAGCACCTTCTGATCCCATAACTGAAACCCCATGACACAGACAGATACAATCAGATAACGATGGCAATCAATAATGATAACAGAAATTATTATTTATTTTCATAAACACAGAGTATGTGCGTCCCGCTGAGTTACACACATCACATGCCAGCATTCCCTCTCAGCGCAGTCAATCAATGGGAGATCTCAATATCCACCCGCTGAGGCGGGCTGGAGCGAAGGTTGAGAAATTACCCACACCAGAGTGACACATTCACAAAGTTAATCTAATCCAGGGGCCATCCGGGTGCCATTGCGAGCCTGTGAATATGGAACAGGCTTGATTGATTTTTCACTGCAGTAGCTAAACACTTCATTGTTATTTGCAACAAATATAAGGAAAGGAAAGAGGAAACTGTAAAAGGATTCGATATTAAGGCTGCAGAGCAGCAATAAATTACAAAATGAAGTCTAGAAAAATTAAAAATGGGTAGGGGAAGGCTGTATCTGTGTCTTAAGAGGCCTCGGTTTTCAAAGCATAAAACTAAAATTAAAACCTGGGCAGTGATGGCCGATTCTGACTCCACTGGTCATCTGCCCTGAAACTGGCCTGGGTTCACCCATCCTCCCGGAGTGAGCATCACCACATGGTCACCACAGAGGCACAAGAAAGCATAAAGGCTGTGTCTAGACGGGAAGCATTTGATTTTCAGTTCTGCCTCTCAGAGCCTCAGTTTCCCCCTTTTATAATGGGGATAATCACATCCATACCACTAGAAAGAGGGAAATAGCAATTCATGTCCTACTTGCATCCCAGGATCCTTGGGATCATCAAATGAGACCCCCAGCATAAAAGATCATCTATCCTTCAAGATGCACCTTGAAAACTTTTTCCTGATCCCATATCTCTTCCCTTCTGTTCTTCCTCTGAACGCCAGGTCAATCTTTTGTGCTTTTCTCAGGACACTTACCCTATCCAGTGTTTCTCAAAGAGTGGCCCAAGGACCACCTGCGTCAGAATCACCTAGGGGTTTTCCAGGAGGGGTCTTGTCAAAGATGTCATTGGGCACAACTCAGACCTTCTAAACCAGAATCCCTGGTTATGAGGCCACTGATTGTGCTCTAAAAAGCATCCCAGGTGACCATGAGGTACGCTAGTTTGAGAACCACTGCTTAAATTAATTTCATGTTGCAGACATATACAACGTCCCCTCCTTGCCCCTTGAGGACAGGGAGTGTGTTTCACTCATCTTTGTAAGACCTACTTTGTAGTATGTACTTAGCACAGTGCCTGGCACATAGGAGGCACTCAATAAATAGGATAAAAAACACACTGAAAAGTTCTGTGTGTCAGATGCTATCATCCACATTGTTGTCTAGATTAGGGACCACACGGTAAATAGTCCTGCGTAACAGTGAAGGGCAGGAGCTCTGGGATCAGACAGACCTGGTTTTGCCACTTATTATCTGTGAGGTGCTTCCCTCCCCGAGCCTCCGTTTACACGTCTGTAAAATGGGCATGAAGCATAAGTCATAGGATTGTAATGGAGAAAGAATTGTAAAATACATAAAACTGCTTGGCCCAGAGCCTGTCACTAGGAAGGGCTGAATCAACGTAGTTGCTATTATTAGTAAACTTAAACCAGTGGTCTGTTTAATCAGTTCTCTAGGAAACAGATCAGGTAGTTAAACTAGTTGTTTCACTAAAAGTTGTTTTCGCTTTTGGGAAAACAGCTAGTCTGTTTAGGCAACCTGCCTAATCCCATGACCTGCTGGCAGTAATCCCCAAGAAGTCCCCTTAGGGACTTGGAGCTGGTAAACACTCATGCCGATTAGCCATGGTGACTTAGACTGTGGCTAGCGGGGTGTCTCAATTGCCACCAATGGGATTTCCGAACATCAGGGTCATTCCAAATGGAAAAGTCCAGGCAAGTCACAAGAACATGTGTGTCCTGAGCTGAGAGGAAGACAGAAGCAGTCACTAGCAGAAGGCACATGTGTAAAAACATGATGGAATTTAATCTTTTCTCTAGAAAACAGTGCCTCCATTCTGTGCCCATCCTGTGGCAGAAAAGCCTTCGTAGCCCTCACTCCTCGCCTCCCCCCTCACCAAATCAAGCTCATACATTAAGAAAGCTTTGCCAAAGAATTCTGAGAGACACAAATAATGAAATTCCCCTGATCTTTGATTACGAATTAATATTTTCTTAGAAAGAAGAAACTGTAGGGAATCCTAATGAAAGGCATTAGATTTGGGGTCAGATGGACTAGGTGTGAATCCCAGCTCTGCTGTTTCTAGCCATGAGGTCTTGGGCAAATCCCTCACCTACTCTAAAATCAGTTTCCACTTCTGTGAAACCTATTCATTGGACAAATATTTACTGCGTGTCTACCATGTGCACGTGTTGTTCACGGAGCTAGGGGAGAGTGGTTCCTGCTTTCACGGAGAGTGCATTTCAGTAGGGGTGGAGCGGAGGCTGACAATGGACAAATGATGTATCAGGAAAGATAAAGGCTAAGAAAAAAGGGGCAGAGTAAGGACACGGTGGGAATGGGAAGATCTGAGTGTGCTCTTTTCTCCCGGGTCTCCTAGGAGGACTTCTCTCAGGGAGTAAAGCTTTGGATGATGCAGAGAGACGAAGAGAACCCACCTGGGAGAGTTATTGTCAGGACTAAATGACCTAAGGATATAAAATCCAGCATCTGGCACATAGTAAGGACTCAATACATACGGCTATTATTATTACTTTATTATTATTATTACTGATATTAGCTGTAAGGAGTGTTTGGATAAAATCCATTAGAAAACTTGAGTTCATGACATCCCCTTCATTTTGGGGGAGGTTATGACAAGTCACACCTTGGGAGTTCACACCTTCAGGGCTCTATATTTATAACTGGTTAAAAAGCAAATTTCAACCTGGCCTAGGTTCCCAGGGCACTGGCAGCCAACCATAATGAGGGAAATAATGATTCCAGGCTCATCCTGGAGATGAGCAGGGAGAAGTACGCTAAGTGTGATTTCTCACCACTCAGCTCCCACCCACGCTGATGAAGTTATTTGAACTATGAGTTTCTGTTGCCTAGAAAGGGTTCTGAGGGCCTCTTACCCCTGGGTATTGGGAGGTTGGGAAAGAAGGGCACAGAGAATCTTAAGTGTGACTACGTAAGACCTCAAGGGATGCTGAGGTCAGGGATCTGGAAACGCAGTGTGTGTGAATGTGTAGGTGACACAGACGGGGGTAGGGTAGGGAAGGGAAATACACACACACACACACACACACATTCTGACCTGGGATAACAATGGCACTAATTATGAAGAAAACTATTTCAAATGCGCAAATGTATGTGTCCCAGTTTAAGAGTCGTAGATCTTGATTTTTAGTCCCAGCTCTGAAATAACTAGTTGACAGACATTGGACAAGGCACTTTCCCTCTCTGAGCCTGCATCAGATTTAAGGGCTCAGGTCCCAGAGCAAAGTAGATCAAGGTTTGATTCTTAACCCTGCATGATTCCGGGCATGTTACTTAACCTCTCTGAGCCTCATCTGTTCAATGGGCATTTTAACAGTGAACCACACCGCACGAGGTAGCTAATGCAGACACAGTGTACAGCATTGTGCACAGGATATAGTAAATGCTCAATAAATATCAGATACTGGCATTTTCATCTGCCGAATACCTGTGCTGCCTTCCTTACTGGTTGTTCTAAAGATGAACTGAGGGATTAGGTAAGAAAACACTTTGTGATGTAAATGGCATTTTACAGCTATAGGTGTTATTATTAAATTATCACCATGATTATTGCTTTGAATGTTATGATACTGTGCAGGAGATATAGTTTTCATAGAAGTGCTTCTCATAGTCTCTTTGGGTAACAAGTGACTGGATTTGAAAGGCTATCTTCCATGAAAAAAGGAAAAAAAAGAAGAGCCAAATCCTTGCTTTGAAAAGCTGAGCCTCCCAGCACTGAAACAGAATAGGTTCATTACTCAGTGAGGATTAATTAGCTGTCGGGTATTATTAAACGTTCTCACTCTCAAGATCCACATAGAACTGGAAACTGTGAAAGTGAGCACGAGGTAATCATAGTACAGAGAAGGAAAAGAAGCCACAATGGCTGGCATGCAAATTTCAAGAGCAGAGCATGTTAGTAAATTACAGTCTGATTAATATCACGTCGGCTCATTCTGTTTGGAGTCATTGTTCTGAATTTACCGTCTTCAGGGTTGCCTGGTTTTTTTCTTCTTCTACTGCCGGGATCAAAAGGGAAAGGAGGCTGGCATTTTCAGTGTTTGCATTGAAAGAATGTTGGAGCGTGGATGTTTACACTGAAATGTAGGATAGTTGAAAGCCTAGGAAAGTAGACGAGGTGAAATCAGATATGAGTATTTATAATATTGCAGCAAATGTGTCTCCAAGGTGGTACAATAACTGTTGAAATGATTGAAAAGGAATAGAGGCTCACAAAAATGATAACTCTGAGGAGCACTTAGAGATGATGGAGTCCAGTGGCCACAGACCCCCTTGTCTCAACAACCAGCGGCTCATGTTAAAAATGCAGATTCCTCTGGACCACCCAACTTGCTGCAGAGAATCACTGGGCTGGGTCCCGGGAATCTGCATGTGTAACTAGCACCCACAGTTGCAGAACCACTTTCCTGTGCTCGGCAGCTTAGAAACTAAGCTTGGAGAGAAGAAATGTGATCATTGGCCCAGGGTCACACAGATGGTTAATAAGAAAGCAAGAACCAGAAATGGGATTTTCTAACTTTCTAGCCACACCTCAGGGCCTCCTTCCATGTACAAGTCCACTTCATAACATCACTCTCTTACCTGGTGGACAATCTCTGCTCTAGTGGAAACTTTACATATAGGCCTTCTTTCCTCTTCTTCATGGGATGGCCTTCTCCAAGGGGCTAAACACAGAATATGAAACCCCATAGGATGCCATGGACAACAGGAATTCATAGTGGGGACTACAGATGGCAGCTGAGAAATTCCATCCACACAGCAAACAAGGGCAAGGTAACATCTGGGCAGAAGTTCATGTTATAAAATCCTCAGTAGCACCTGATCCATCTGTATTCCCCTCACGATTGCAAAGTCCTGAGGGGCAAAAGACTGTCTTACTCCTTTTTGTATCACCAGCACAGTGCTCACCACTTAATAGATATCAATGAATAGCGTGTAGAGTGAATACAATAGTACAAAAAGTATATGAAAAGAAAAAATACGAATTTTCTCATACACATAGGCCTACTATCAGTAGGGGGTAATAATAGTCATGAAAATGATGATGATGATGATGACGATGAGAGTAATACTAAAACAACAGCAGGCAACTAACATTATTGAGTGCTTTCTGTGAGTGAGACACGACGAAGGCTAAGCTGTTTATCACACACAATATCATATCGAATCCTCACAAAAATCCAAGGAGGCAGTGACTATCATCATCCTTGTTTTACAGATCCGCTATTGGAGCCACAGAGAGTTTAAGGAATATGTTCAAGGTCACCAGCTGGAAAGCAATGGAGCCAGGATTCTAACTCAGGACAGACTGACTCAACGTTCATACTCTTCATTGCTCTACCCTCTGGTCTCTAAAACCTCTGAGCATTGACCCAGTCTGATAAGGGGGCCTTGCGTGGCAGTTCTCCAGGTTGAAGGCATAGGCCAACGAGAGGAAAGAGAGTGGCCAATGCTCATTGGCTCAGAAGGAGCTCAACAGAAGACCAGGTACCCATTAGCACCAGGTAAACATGCGACAGTCTAGCACTGTGGTCAGCAAAGAGTCCCTGCTCAAAAAGCATCCACTGAATAAACAGATGAACAAATGAATGAATGAATGAACACACAAACAAGCGAGCTAATCAGGCACACAATGATCATTCAACTCCCATATCCGCTTCTAAACCTAGGGAGACAACCTCTTTTCCCCACATGTACTTGTGTCTCCCTTCTCAGTATTCGGTCTTCAGTAGAGCAGCTAGTGTCTGAAAGCACATATTCTACACAGTTTTTGTGTGTGTGTGTGTGTAAGGGAGATTAGCCCTGAGCTAACATCGTTGCCAATTCTCCTCTTTTTGCTGAGGAAGATTGGCTCTGGGCTAACATCCGTGCCCATCTTCCTCTAGTTTATATGGGATGCCTCCACAGCATGGCTTGACAAGCGGTGCGTCGATCCATGCCCGGGGTTCCGAACCTGCGAACCCTGGGCTGCTGAAGCAGAGCGTGCACACTTAACTGCTATGCCATCTGGCTGGCTCCTCTACACAGTTTTGAAAGTCCCTTTGGACTAGGGCTGGTCCCAACATGTGGGTCCCAACCCCTCACCTTGAACACATCCACAACCAAACTCATCACTCAGTCCTGAACCACTTTAACCTATATCTAGAGAGTCTTCCCTTAAAAGGCCACTTTTAGAAATCCATTTTTTTTGTTGTTGTTGAGGAATATTGTCCCTGAGCTAACATCTGTTGCCAATCTTCCTCTTTTTGCTTGAGGAAGATTGTCACTGAGCTAACTTCTGTGCCAATCTTCCTCTATTTTGTATGTTGGACGCCGCCACAATATGGCTTGATATGTGGTGTGTAGGTCGGTGCCTGGGATCTGAACCCATGAACCCTGGGCCGCCAAAGCAGAGCATACGAACTTAATCACTATGCCACCAGGCTGGCCCCTAGAAATCCATTTTTAACACCGCTTCCCTGTGAGATCTTTCCTGGTCTCCCAGAACCAAATATAATTTCTCCCTCCTTTGATCAAACTGCAACTCTCTGATTCTCATTGCATTTGTCTTACTCCATTTAGGGTCAGAATTATTTGTATATTTGTCCCACAATTCCTCTTTCCTTACCAGATTGTGCATTTCTAGAGGGCAGGAAGGAAGCTACTCAGACTAATAGTAGGGATCATTTATTGAGTACCAGCCATGACGTAAGGGCTTCCCACCCTAACTGCATTTTATCCTCATAAATCCACGGGCAGTAGGTATTATGTTCACTGTTTTGCAGATAGAGAAACTAAAAGTAACTTACCTGACGAAAGTTCTGAAAAGTTAAGTGAGTGTAAGATTCTGCTTAAGTGGCAGAATTTGAACCCAGCCCTGTTGGATTCAGAAGTTCGTGTTCTGAATCACACGACTCCAACTTTCCACGTGGGTAGTCCCATCTCCTGTACCTTGAGTACAGAAGATGCTCAAGACTTTTTAGATAATGTGATCAGAGGCTAAGAATACAGTAACGGACGGCAGTGGCCATATGGGCAAGTGCTCCGGGAGAAAAGGAAGTGCGTGGATGTGTAGTCATCAGAGCTTGGCACCTGTCCTGCTCCTCCACTGCCACCGGAGACTCAGGTAGGTTGAGTCTCTGTTTGATCTCCCTCACTCACACATTCTAGTTGCAGCCTACAGCAGCAGCCAGCATGTGGCCAAACTGCAACCCTTCCTCTGACCCTGGTGGCTAAGGAGGTGAAAGACGGTGCCAAAGCAGCCACTGGGCTCACCCGCAACGTCGTGATGGTGGCAGGATCCCGGAGCCGGCCTTCCTCATCTTTCAGATTGTAGCCTTCTGGCCTCTTATCGCGCTCGCTGACTTTCCACAGCTTCACAGTTTTATCTGTGGAGGGCAACCAGAGGAAATCAAAATTACAGTGAAAGCAAGCTGGTAAAGGAGGCTTTTTTGAGGAGGGGAAGCAGGGAGAGGTGGAGATAATGATGGAAGGAACTGCTACAGAAGCTGGCTCACGTCAAGGGCCTCAGTGTGTAAATCACATGTCATTTGAAGGCAGAGCCCATGTTCCAAAACAAAAACATATATTGTGCACAGACAAATGGTTTCCCTGACGATGGGTCCTTAAATCTATAGCTTAGACATTAATTTGTTCATTTAATAAAAATACTTATTGAACATTGAATAATAAGAGCAGCCACAAATGTAGAATTAACTGCCACAAGTGTAGAATTAACTGCCACAAATGTAGAATTAACTGTGTAACTATGTTAGCACTTTGCATGGAGAATTTATTTAATATTCACAATAACCCTGAGAGGTAGGTACTATTATTATCCCCATTTCAGTGTCCTGCCTCACTAAACACTGTCCTTACCATGACCTGCACCCCTACTTTCTCCGGCCACCCCACTCCCTGCCACTCCCTGTGCTCCTGCCACACGCCTTCCTTACAGCTCCTTGTACACGTTAACCCCACTCCTGCCCCAGGGCTTTTGCGCTTGCTGTGCCTTCTGCCAGGAAAGCCCTTTACCCTCTTTTTCACAAGATTTGTTCCTTCCCTTTGCTCTCTCTGTTTACGTCCCAACCTCAGAGGGGCCTTTCCTAACCAACCTACATAAAAATGTTGTCCTCGCCATTCTCGATGCCCCTCCTCCTCCTTTTTTTTCACTACCTGATGACTTATTATGTCTCCCTCACTAGAATGTACAGTCATTGAGGGCAGGGACTCTGTCTTGTTCATCACTATGCCTTCAGCACCTACAACAGTGCCTGGGACACAGCGGATGTTCAATGAATACTAGTTGCATGAATGAAGGAATCTCATCCACACAGTGCAAATTGCTAGCAATACGCAGGGAAATAAAATGGTGAGGAGATTCATCAAAATGCCCCTTTCCCCTTGCAGGCTCCTGGGAGTCCCGGGAAACTTCCTTTCTCACCTTGGTACCGTCCCAGCTCTTTACACCGCTGGCTGACATCTGTCATTCTCTGTAGCATTAAAAAAGGGGTGAGAACTCCAGTGCCCACAGGGGTCAGGCAGGCCAAGGGAAGGAGTGATAGGGGCTGGGGGCCTGGGGAGCGCATGCCCCACCATGCTTCAATTCTATTTTTTAAGGAAACATGTTCGGGCCAAACAGATCATGTCTGTGGGCTCTGTAGCCTCTGTAGGCCTTCCTTCTCAGATTCCGCATTGTTTGTACTCTTGTTAACTTCTCTTCTGGAAGGCAGAGGCTCGGTTGCCTTCTTTACATCTCCCTCTACCTCTGCACAAGGTAGACTTTGGAACCAGACAACCTTCGGCCCCATCCTCACTCCAACCCCAGCCAGCCATGTGACCAAGTACTGGGAGTCCCACACGGTAAGCGCATAACTAGTATTTCTTGAGTGACGAACGAATGGCAGCACCAGATTTAGCAGGAAAAACAGTACAGAACATCCAGTTAAATTGGAATTTCAGATAAAAAATGAATAATTTTTTAGTATAAGTATGTCCCAAATATTTCAACCTTACAAATAAAGATACTTAATTTCTCTATGCCTCAGTTTCTTTATTTGTAAATTGGGGAAAATAGTGTCTTCCTCATGGGGCTCTTATGAGGATTAAATATAACACTGCATGTAGAATGTTTAACACAGTGTTGGGCTTCTAATAATGATTCACAAATGGCAGCTGTTATTAGAATTAGCAAATTGGGCAACTATTCTGCAATAATAACATGTTGCTTTGACAGCGTTAGCTTCATCCCATGATGATGTCAGCACATCCCATTTCCTCTCTATAATACTGTTAGGAGAAAAGCCACCCCTCTACCCTGTCTTATTAGGATTTCCGTTCTCTTTTGCCCCCTTGTGTCACTCCTTCTTCTCTCCTCACCATATGCCTTGTCCTCAGAGGTCTGAAATGCACCTCGTTGTGCAGTGGGCTTCTAGCAACAATTTGGCTACTTTAACAGATGTGTCCCTGTTTCCTAATATCTGGGGATCACTTGGGCTGGTTGTGTCTGCTGGCACACCTGGCAAGGCTGCTAAGTGTGAGATTTGTACACTCTCCCTGGCTTGTACTGGGACAGAAGGCGAGGAAACCTGTCCCAGATGCTGGGTTGAATTTAGAACTTTCTATCTATATGCTAACACTCGTCTGGTCCTATGCTCTCTGGACATTGTGCTCCATAATGAACTGCCTTTTAGGGTGAGAAAATGAAACATGGCCATATTTATACAGTCACTTGATTAGCTACTGAACAGAGATCAGAGTGGATTAGCTACTGTGGCTTAGAAGAACCCAAATCAGTGAATTTTAACACCAAATATTTTCTTTTTCTTGGTTTTGGAATGTATCCCATCCTTTTTGCAAGATAATTCTCCTCTTATATTTTTCTTATTACAAATGATAAATTGCTGTACAGAGAAATAGAGAAATCATAGGAAAAACCTAAAAAATAAAAATCACCTATAATCCCTCCAGTCAGGGACAATTATTGTTAATATTTTGCATAGATCCTTGTAGTATTTTTTCTATGCATTTTTTTTGACAGGGGTACAAACCTATAATAATAGTGCATATATAGATTTTGTACTTTCTCATTTTATTTCCTTCTCTTTATTACACAAGTGGTACATACAATTGTAGGAAATAAAAACGAACATAAAAGTAAAAGAATTAAAATCTCCCTCAATTCCACTAGAGAGAGAACTATTATGAAAATTTTGTGTATATCCTTTCATTATATTTATGTGCAATTATATAACTGTTTTTGATAGACATAACATTATACATAGTTTACAATATGCTTTTTTCCTAATCATATCCATCTATACCAATATCTTTTCCTATAAATATACAATTTACAATAGTGAGAATTTGTTGATAATTAAAGGTTTAATAATGTGAGATTTATTAGTAAATGATAAAAGAATCATATAAGGGAATGCTATGCAGTTATCGAAAATGTTATGGTACTTTAGAAGAATATTTAACAATGCGGAAGATATTCCTCTTATTAAGTGCTATATTATTAAATAAAAAATCTGGTTGCAAAATAGTTTACAGAATATATCATTTTTGTTAAGAAACAAACAGATTTATCCATGCCTCTTTGCTTTTTTCTTTAAAAGACATTAACAGTGGTTCTCTCTGGATGGGAACACTTTTATTATCTTCATTTTGCTTTTCTGGATTTTCTAAATTTTTTACAATGAACATGTACTACTTTCATAGCATGAAAAACAGATTAAGTCTACCTTCCCCTCTCATTATAGAGATTAAGACAGAAGTAGAAATCTAGGTAAAGCAATGTGCTTTCGTATGGCAAATAATTTCAAAGTCCAGATTCACAATTGAATGTTGGTTTTATTTTTCATTAAAAATTATTATTAGAAATAAATTTTAGCAGAATGTAAAAATTGTACCCAACTATAATGAGATAAGCACAATTTTTTAAAAAAAGATAATTGATGGTGAATTCAATCCAATTCCCCATGGTTGGGTTGCCTGGAGTCATTCTTGACTTTATTATCACACAATTTTTCTCGACTCAGTCTCTTGAAGCTTTGTGGATAAAAACGTCTGAGGAACATGTGGCTGTTACTATGAGTAATGACTTTTTCTTTCTTCCTCTGAGTAGTTTATCATTACTTGTGGCAGCTTTTAAACACAATCTTATCATCTATCTTCATTTTCTCTTTTGTACAGTAATTCCAATTGTCTTCCATTAATATTTGCATGTTAACCTATTTGGCTTAAGGGGAATTCTCAACCTCAATATTAGTATAAAAAAGAAAATCACATAAGAACATGGGAATTTTTCTCATCAGAATAATTTTGAGATGCTTTTGGCATATGAAATAGCATCCCAAATGGGAAGATAATATCCTTGTTAATCAAAAAACTATTTAAAAACTCAATTAACAGAACATTATGCTATATAATTAATCTTCATTGCATTTCACTGATTTTTTTCCCATCTCCCCCACAAAGTAGTTAATAAGTCTTTGAATTTTATTGTAATAATCAATAGGCTAAATTTCATAACAGAAAGTAAGCTAGCTATAGAAGATAATCAGATACTTTTTCTCTGCCTGAAGTCATTAAGTCAAAATCATCAGAAGTCTCTTTTCTTCTAAGCAGTGTTGAATCTGCAGAGCCTTTGAGTGAAACTTAAACAGCAAAACTAAAAGAAACTGAAATAAATTCATGTGGTCTGCCTTTCAAGAAATCAGAGTTGGAAAAAGTAAACAGAACAATAAATACAGTTATGAGGAAGAATTAAATTACTTGGAATCTGGAAAAACAGATGAGTGGAGATGTGGTCATGTTGTGATAAGCCATGCTTGAATAACCTTAAACTGGCTTTTTTCAGAATTGTCATTTTTTAGATTTGTACACTGGCCTTATATGTGAGGGATTTTCAATTCATATGCATTAAAAACTTTTCCCCCTTTTTTATAAGATTAAAATAAAACTCATTTTAAAATCTTAGAAAATAAAAACGCTAAAAGGAACACATTTACAAGTCACCCATAATGCACAATCAAAAATTAATCATGATCCACCTTTTAGTGTGTTTCCTTCCAGTCTTTAAAACATTAATATATGTTTGATCGTATCATATACATAGTCCACATTTTTGTCACTTGACTTATGGGCATTATCCTTTCTTTTCAAATGCTGGGATAGGCAAAACAAATCCCTTACTTCTTGATTTATGTTTAAATGTATACTCTTCATGGACTCACACAGAGGATGAAATGAATCATCCTTTATTCAGCTTATTTGCTTGAGAGAGGGTTTGAATTTTTATACACTAATCCTCTTAATTGTTGTGCTATTCAATTAGCACTCTTTAGTATATGATTTTATTCTGAATTGTTTTGAGCATAGACAGCTTCTTTCAGCAAGGGTATTAAGAACCTTTAGAGTAGATAATTCCACTGTATAAAGGCTTATTGAATTAATATGGAATTTGGCTCTCTATTCAACCCCCAACATCCTCCCTCTCTGACCTATTTATATCAACTCCCCCTAAACCAACAAATGGTATAAGAATAGTAAGGAGGGAGAAAGAGAAAGAAACCATTTCTGATCAGTTCTTTGGCAGGGTCCCCCTCTCTTCTTGACCTGGGCTCCTAGCTGAACGTTTGATTGTGTCAGAGAGACACAGACATCTGCTTTACAAACCCCAAAATACATTCAGGAATTTATCACTTCTCTTCATATGCCAAACCCACAGGGACGGCACGTTGAGTTTCTTGGAATGTGTTCCCAGAATAACATTCAGTGAATCTGAAGACAGGAAGTCACATTCCATAAACACCTGGAAATAATTGGTATTAGTCAAAAACTGCAAATAATGGGTCTCATATAATTCGGTCATAAATTTGTTATTTTTAAAAACAATAACTACTATTTACTGAGGGCCTACTCGGTGCCAGGCACTCTGTTAGGCATCTTGCAAATATTGTTTCTAATTTTTTCAATAGCCTGCAAGGTAAAAAGGAAAATTCAGTCTAAGAGAGACTAAAACATATGGTTTGGCTTACTATATTTCTGAAAACACCAAACAGAAAAAGTCCCTTCCACGTACCATTAGTAGACAGAAGGAAGTAGGCTGCATTCTGCTGAGGGAGCCATCTTATTTTATTGATTTTTTCTTCTATTTCTAAACTCTTCAGGTAATCGAACTCGGGTTCATGGCTCTGGAATGTGCTGTAAACATTGTATTCACCCCTACGATGAACCTGATTTTTACTCTGTAGGAAGGAGAAAAAATATACAAAAGATTAAATCATGTAAGCCAAGTGCAAATTCACCAATTCCTTCTTTTTTTGAGCAGAGTCATTAGGGGTGGGATGGGAAGGCCGTGTCAGAGTAGGATGAGGGAAGGACCATGACAGCCACAAGGTCTACCTTCGCTCAGTGGCCTCCAAAGCCTCTGATCATATACCCCAGTTGGTAAATATTAGCACCTCTAATACACATATAGTTATTTATAAATTATATACTTGAACTTCTGCACTAATATATGGTGTACATCATAACATATACACAGAAATAGAATTTAAAATAGGACATGATTTTAAAATCAATATAAATTTTAAAAATTAATATAGATAGAAGTTCTAATAGTTTCTTTCTGCCTCCTAATGGACATCTCGGACACCCTTTGGAGTGAACTATCCCACACTGATGTCCACATATACATACACCAATCCCTTACAAAGAGTACAAAGCTGTAGCATCTACACTTTTCATTGGTCTTTTAAAATCTCATCAGATCCTCACAGAATCTGAGAGAGAGGCTGGTGGGGAAATGGACAACAGAGGCTCAGAGATATTAAAATGACTTCTCTAAGGTTGCACAGCTTGTAAGTAGCAGATTTGGGTATCAGATCTCTCCCTCCTCCTTTTCTTCCAACAGGAGGAGTAACAAAACAGACAGGAACAGAGCTGACATCTGCGTCATTGGGAGAAGATGAGACTTCACCTCTCGCTTTCCCTTAGCTCTGATTATGCAAAGCGCAAACAGCAGGAACTAAATAAATGATGAGGGAATGAAACATAAGTCAGAGGGTCTACAGAAAAAGGCAAGAGAAAGAAGAAAGGTAGAGAGGAGGGAAAAGAAGGTATGAAAGAGAGAAAGAGAAGCAGAGAAAAGAGGGAAGGGCAGTTTTATTTCAGGCGTTTTAGGACCTGATTACCAAGAGCTTCGAGATTCAGGCTTTGGAAAACTGTGCTCAAAAATTCAAATCTAGGGCTTATTAAACATTTGTCAAAAAAGCTTGACTCTTAATAAAAGGGTCCATTAAAAAATTTATGTTTCTGGGTGGATATTGAACACCCAAATCGAAATCTCAACTTCCCGATGGGTGACGGTGTAGACGCCCAGGGGTTAAATATATTTGTGAGGGCATCGAGGCTCCTAGGCACAAACTCTGGAGAGGTGTACCTCTTGAGAATCCACCCACAGAATTGCGAACCAGGCCTGACCTAGATGTCGTCCCATGGCTTTGTTTCTCAAACTTAGTTTTCATTTCAACCCCAAACCTTGCCACGAAACTAAACACTTAACTGCCTGCTATTATCCTCGACATTTATTTTTTATTGAACAAAACCACCTCCTTTGGAAAACGTGTCCCCCATCATTCTACTAGTGAATCAGGCTTCCCAAATATTTCAGTAAATTAAAATAGGTGAAACCTATAAATAGCTAATGGAAAACGTGGAGCGGAATATTGCCGGCAACATGCTGCCTTGGGTAATTTATGCTAAACAGCTCCTCTGCTTCCTCTTTATCATCGCCATGAACCTAACTGGATTTTTTAAAAAATTGAAGAAGAAGGTTTGAAAATCAGTTTTAAAAGGACTTTAAATGCTGACATACTTGCTACTATCCTGCTTACTGCTGAAAGAGCCAGTCCACCTTAACAGTAAATTTATCAGTGTTGATTTGCTACCATCCAAATCAGACTGTCAAGTATGTGTAGTATGTGCCAGACCAATTAGCACCAGGCATCTCTGGAAAAGCAGGAAAAATTCCAGGTCACGAAGAGCTATTAGTTCCTACTTGCCAACCACATTTTCGTGTTTCCAGGGCCAATGGAATAGGCTGGGTGCCTGATTTAACGCTGAACACTTGAATTTATACAGAACCTCAAGGGATTATGATGACCTTATAGAAATTAATTGCAAATAATGTGCAATTACCAAATATATCACCTCTAAATGAGGCTTTCCTTTTTTGAGGGGAGGTGTAACACAAATGACTTTGAGGCACAAAGCAGGCTTTCAATTGCTAGGGAAGTCTCTTGTGAAACCTCCCTCCTGCCCTGGGCCTCCTGCTACACTGTGCCGGGTGAATCTCAGAGGCAGGCAGCAGCAGATGGGAGAGTTACTAGAACACAGACTGGCCTGCTGGAAGCTCCAGGATCATGCCAGGGGAGGCCAAGGAAATCAAATTGGGCCATAATTCCATTCTGACAAAACAGAAGCAGACACCAAAAAACACAATTTATATGAAAAAGGGAAACAATTCCTAGTGGAACCCAAGTCTCAGGAAGAAATGGCCTTTTTGAGATTCACCAGAAGTTAGAAGTCCTGCTCAGAATGCATACAGCATTCAGCTCCAGGGACCTTCAGGTCACCTATAGTAAAGTGTGTGCCATATGCATTGCTCAGATGTCATTTTGTGGGATTTCTCTCCCTTTGGTAGGGTGACCTATCATTTTCTTTTCTACTGACCCAAGTCATCCTTTTCACATCTGTTGGCAAAGAGCTATTTTTTTTCCTCCTACATATTCTGTAAGAGCACTTGAAATCAGGGCGACAATTTCAAAAGCTCGAAGATAAATCCCACTCAAAAAGGAAGAGTTACGCTCCACCAGCACCCATGGAATTTTGCAGGTCAGATGAGAAGTGAGGTCGTTTTGAATGTGCACTACCCAGGTTTGGAAAGATAAGGCCATACCCAGAAAAGGCTCTATTTTCAGGTGCTTTTATGAGCCTGAATGTGGAACTGTTGATGTTAATGACTTTTTGGCAGTTTTTAGTTTGCTAGCAAAGCAGCAAGGTTAAGGGCGACACATGAGGATTAAGGAACAGTAGGAGGCCTCCTTTAAAAAGAGAAGAAAATGGGCATTTTGCATTCACTGCCACTTACCTCCTGCTCTCGTTGAAATATTACAACCCGACCCCCCTTGTCCCCTGTCGCTAGTAATTCTCCCGTGTGGTTGAATTCTACCGTAGAGATAATGTCAGCTGAAAAGAAGAAGACAAAGGCAATTTAAGTAACTGCACACTTACTTTGAAACGATAGATAATAGACACACTTTTCTGTGCATTTAAGGGCTTAGGGCTTTGTCTCTGCAGTGGAATTTGCAAGGATTTTATATTATGTATTTTAAGTGCCACTACAAGTGGCACTTGGGAGGTAAATTTCCTAGATGCCCACACCGCACTGTGGGCTCTTGGAACATCTGGAGAGAACAAAAGGAAAAAGCACATTCAGACCCTTTCATTTTGGGCAAGAGAAAATGAATTTCTTTATGGCTCAGGGAAATGGCAATCTTCTTTGATAATTTCTACCAACTACAGACCCTTTACCCCCTCAAGGCCTTTAACATTCCCCTTTCCTCTACACTAAGAAACTTCTCCAAACAGGTTTCAGTGGTGGCTATTCAAGGGAAGATTGAGGACTGTGATGAAGCAGGGCGGGGATGCTTGAAGCTCAGACACCAAAAATGAAGGGACGAAGCACAGAGAAATCATGGACAAAACTCCGTGAGTTGGAAATTCAAGGAAGGACCCCACAAATGCTCCAGCTTGACCCATGCTGCCTCTTTTCTGGTGAGGCTAACACACTCTTCTGGAAGAGCACGGCCTTATCCCAACCCCGGAGAAAGGTGCTGAGAAAATGGGGTCAAGAGGTCAGAGGGGAGAGGGCAATTTGTAATCTGTATTTCTAAAGGGAGAAAATACACAGGTGCCAGGAACTCAGATCACAGATAATTGCTGAAGGAATGCCAGCCTGCCAAGTCTTTCTTCAACGCTGGTTACCCCTGGAGGAACAAGGACAGGTAAATTACCTATGATTGGATTTATTAGGGCTATTTTTAGAAAAATGTCAGAGGTTAATTCCTCTGCAATTATTCCCCCACAGGGCTCCAACAATTGCTACCCAGAGTGCAAATGAGTTAAAAAAAAAAAAGAGGCGAGGGAATTATGACTATGGCCTTTGACAGAGGAACTTTCTAAAGATTATGTCCATGTGAGGAAAGCAAAGCGGAAACAGTGAGGTGGAAAACTAAGGCAATTACCCCTGAATAATTCAAACCTCAAATCTTACTTTAATATGACTATTTCAGGGTTTTCTTTGTATGCCTGATTTATTCAGGTAAGTAGTGGCAAATTCTCCACTTTACATACTGTCCTTTTCCATACATGAAAACGCTTATAATGGTCATTCTTTGTGCAGAAGGAAAAAGAATAAGGCATAAGCCATAGTCGCTGTCAAGCCAGGCACATGTAAAAGGCTAATTCACAATTTCTTGTTTTGGTCTCTTAGATGACTAACCCCAGGGACAGCAAATTAAAACCCTATAGGGCCATGAGGTGAAATAGATAGCTTGTGTCTCCTCTTAAGGGATAAGTAGCTGTTAAGCTTAAGCCAACCATGGCCATGAAATATTGCATATGTTGCCAGATATTCTGATTTTTTTTTAAAGAAGCTGGAAATCCAGATTTTTATGCAAAATCTCTTAAGTTTTATATATTGGCAACTAATTATTTTTTTCAGTGCCATGACATTTAAAAATTAATCTTGTCTGTAGGCTGAATATGGTTTGTTGGTCACCAGTTTATGACTTCTGGTCTATAGACTCTTCCTTCAGGAAAGGCCACCCCATTCTTTATTGATGATTTCAACCGAAATCTCATCCATTCACTCAAGAAGACCCCTCCAGATGAATCCTATCTTTAGGAAATACAAAATAAGCTGCATGGTTACTCAGTTCCTGACGTAAATTTAGAAGGCCCATTTCTGCAACAAGTGCCCATTGAGGAGTAGCAAAGCCCAGCAAAGCTGGGAAGACAGCCACCTCAAGTGAATTATTTGACCACTTTCCTTTGTTATAGTTTGTGCATCTTAGCAAAGCACTCTCATGTACAAGGGGAGAGAAGAAGGCTGTGTAATGTTTGCAGTTGCCTCAGGAGACCCTGGTTGAAAGCACTCGAGGGCTAGGATACACTTCTAACATCAGTTATTGCTTCTGGCTTTTCAACGAGTGCTTAGAATGGGGTCATTCATGAAGTTTCCTGACTTGAGTAGAACCTAAAGCAGATGTGCCTGTTTCTTTTCACTTTCAGGCTTCTGTCAGGTATTAAGGAATGAGTCAAAGCTCTCAAACTGTTTGAGACACAAACACCTTCCAGAGACAAAGATTAGTGGGAGCAATGAGAGGGTGGTGGGGAGACTAGGCCTGGGGGATAACAGTGCCATGCTCATGTCTTTAGGGCTGAGATTCCGCTTAAGTGCAGTTGACAACCTTCCTCTCAGCAGTGATGTTAACGCAGATCCTGGAGTTCTAGGTGGGCTCCAGGACCTGTGCATTGAGAACTAAAAGATGGGCCTTCCCTTTTGGTGAAGTTGAGTATCAGAAAAAAGAGTTAAGTATTTTTTTTCCAAGGTTAGCCTTGGGTTCAGTTTCCAAGAAAATGTCACTACAAGGAAAACAAAACTCACTCTCCCAGGGATGACATACACATTGTCTTCTTGCCCAGATTCTTTGTGAAAATGTCTTCACTCTCCCCTTAAGATCCACACAGGTAAAGACAAGGTAGGATTCAAGCTCACTTCTAAGCTACATGATCCAAGCTAATATTATCAGAACTCTGCATTATGAGATATCAAGCATGGTCCCATCTAATAAAAATGTCCCCTTTGTTTTCCAAGGGTTAGCATTATTTGTGCTATGCTTCCCTCAAGAACCTTGTAAGAGAAAGGGTGATGGGCATAGCAGGATTCTGAAATTCCTTAGTCCTCTTGCCAAGTCGTTACCTTTATGTTAATCCTGCCAACCAGCTGGTCTGTATATTAGGTTGTTTATTCTAGCTACTGTCTATCCCCCTTCAGAGCACATGCCATTGCAGCTCGCATTAATACCTGTTTTGAACTTTCACGTTTCCTGACTCATTTATCATTGCTAAGCCAGTAGGTGTATCCAGAATACTTTACTGCCCCATCCGTCTCTGCATATCTTCCTCTATGACTGTTTAATCATTGATGCAAAACTGATGAATCACCCCACATTCCAATTGCAAAATACTGAAACTTCTGATACAAATACTCTTGTGCTTGCAACATGCTCTTGGTAGAGCAATTTAAACTGGAAAACATATGCTGCTTAAGACAAAATAACTTTTGTTGAGTATAGAAATAGGATATGGCGATAACAGTAAACCAGCAAACTTAAGAGATAATAACTTCGTCTGAAATCATGGTCAACAGAAATCAATTCATCAAGTTCAAGATGATTGCCGACTTTAAATGACAAGTGTATATATGAAAATTCATTTTATTAAGTGCCCAGCCGAATCATGCTGTTATGCAAAAAGCTATAAACTTGAGCATTTTCCCTCTGTTCTTTAGAGATGTGGATAAAGTGCACGTTTTTGACTAAAAACAAAAAAAAAGAAGCCAAAAACAGTTATAGAGGTCAAATGTAGTTAATATGACTTTTTAAGGAAACCCTGGGAGGTATGACGTTTGCCCTGCTCCACATCTATTTCTGCCTATTTAATTTCCACAAGATGGTGGCCTGGTAACCCCATTTCTAGTTCAATAGGCACTGCTAAGACTGAGTTTTTCTTTTTTAAAACCAATATCAGCATCCTACAAAGGTTCCAGACTAGTAATTTCATACATAAAGTTTCCATTTACCTGAATAATAGAACTTGACTTGGCAATTATATTCATGTGATTATGGGGCTGAAGAAACGGAGAGATCCCCTAGTTCATGCCCTTGTCTCCCGCAGCACCATGTGAGGCTGGAATCTACGCAATGCCAGAGCACTGGGCTGAGAATAATTATCAGGCCATGTACAATTGAAACAGCAGGGTAATTGTTTTGATAAAATGATGGCTCAGTTTAGACTTAGAGAAGATCTAAATCCAAATCTTCTGATGGGGCAAGATCTTACTGACCAGGTCACGCACTGGACTCTCAGCATCAATCTTAGGGACTGAAATGAGAGGGTAATGCAATTTAGCCTTCAGAGCCCATTAACTGTTTTATCTTTCATCTAAGAAATACTTCATAGACAATACTATAAAGTCATTTACTCTACTTAGAGCAGCTGACTAGTTCTGCTCCAATACTTGGCTTTCTTCCTGATGATCACGTTGGTTCTAGGCGGAGTTTTCTGTTTCTTCAGTTAGGACAAGGATATCAGCAATTCATAGGAAATAGGTTTCATAGTGATAACAATGGTGAAATGGTGGTAGTTGCCAGAAAGTGTGTGTTGAGAAGGATTTCGGAGGTCACTTCCAGGCTGAAGTGCTGTGATGAATTGGCTGAGTCCTGCAGTGGGGGGAGGTAGCATGTGTGTCCTTTGTCATCGCCGCATAGGGGCTTCTAGCTAGATTGGCGATGACTTTGTGGATCATTAAACAAACAGGAGATTCCTAGGCTTCCCGGTGGGAATTAAAATTACTCCTTCCATCTACATAAAACTGTGGACTCCTCCTTGAGTTCTGGTTCACAATCCAAAAATCAGCATCCATTAGCTTGAATAAGGTTTTCTCTGGTAAGTTTTGATAACTGAAATAGTGCATTAGAGGGCATTTTCCACCAAAATAGGGGAAAAAAGGAAATCTGGTTATGGCCAAACAAGATATGGCCAAATACTTTTACTGGGATCATGTCAAAGTGGCCTAAAAAAGATGTTAATATATTGTAAAATTTTTAAAAGAAGCAGGCAATAAAACAGTACGTGTCAAATGACTGCAATTTTGTTAAAGTATTTTCATTTTAAAATGTATCTTTTTTTTACTGGTAAACCAATATACACTTACTAAGACATCCATTAATACCAAGATGATGTTTAAAATATAAAATGAAATTTCCCTCAAAGATAATAGTTAACTCCTATAACTACATACACACAAATATTCATAGGAAAAAGACCGTCAGGGAGAATCCAAAATAATATGTTTCGGTGTAGGATGTGGATGATTCAATTTTTCTTATACTCTTTTTCTAATTTTTCAGCATTTTCTAATTTTTTTTTACTATGACCATAAATACTTGAACAATTTTTAACTTGTAAACAATTTTAATTGGTTCTCGAACTGAATAAAAGATTTTAGCATTTATCTCAGTGACTTTTTAGATTTTTTTAAAATTTATTTTTTAATTTCCATATAGGAAAATTCACTTTTTTATGGTACATAGTATGGGTTTGGATAAATACATATAGATGTGTATCTGCTACCATCATCATGATAGAGAACAGTTTCACCACCCCCAAAAAGTTCCTTCACGTTGCCTTCTTGTAGTGAACAATTTTTCAAAAAAGGAATAAAATTATGAGAATAAAATGAGCCGACAGCTACATAAGAATTCCAAATGTTAAAAATGCTGTGCAAATAGAGGCTTAATACTACTGGTTTCTATAGAAACCAACTCTATGGCTCAACTTTGGAGCCAATGATCATTTTCTCACTACTTAAAGATTTTATTTTTTAATCTCACTGTTTAGGTATTACCACAACAGTAGTCCCCCCTTGTCCATGGGGTATACGTTCCGGGACCCCCAGGTGATGCCTGCAACTGCAGATAGTACCCAACCCTATATATACTATATTTTTTCCGATACATACATACCTATGATAAAGTTTAATTTATAAATTAGGCACAGTAAGAGAGTAATGACAATAACTAATAATAAAATAGAACAATTATAACAATATGCTGTAATAAAAGTTACCATAGATCTTAGCAACCTCAGCATGCAGTTTTTTTTTCTTTCCTTATTAAGTCGAGAACTCTCCTCTTTTCACTTAAAGGAAGCAGCTTACAGCTTCTCTTTGGCGTATCTGAATTGTCAGCATCACTGCTCTTGCGCTTTGGGGCCATTATTAAGTAAAATAAGGGTGACTAGAACATAAGCACTGCGATACCCCCACAATTGATCTGATAACCGAGTTGACTACTAAGTAACTAATGGACGGGTAGCGTATACAGCGTGGATACACTGGACAAAGGGATGATTCACGTTCTGGGCTGGACAGAGCAGGACAGTGTGAGATTTCATCAGGCTACTCAGATTGGTGGCAATTTAAAACTTATGAATTGTTTATTTCTGGAATTTTTTATTTAATATTCTTGGACTGCAGTTGACTGTGGGTGACTGAAACTGCAGAAGGAGAAATCACAGATAAGGAGGGGACACTACTGTATTTAGAACTCTGTCTTTAGAGTGGTCGGAAGCTCAGTTCATCAATATACCTTTGTTAACCTGCATCACAAACTAGATTTATGCACGAAGTCTTCTGCCCTTTGAGCCAAAGGTCCTTTTGTCTTTCAAAGGGACTATGTTTAAGTCCTTGGTTGAGTAGTATTAACTTCTTAACCTGATCTATTTCTCACATTCCTTTAGCTTAGTCCTAGCGATAGAAGTAGTAAATATAAAGTTCTGAGTAGTGATAACAAATGGATCTAACCTTGCTTACCAATTTTGATCTATTGGCAGAAGCTGCCTATTGAGAAGGATTCTGAGCATAGCTGGGCTTGGCGGGAGAGTGTTGTGATCAATTAGTCATGTCTGGCATGCGCAGGGGCATGGAAAGAGGCAGCACACATGCCACATGCTTGCTCTCCTGACCTACTGTGTATAATACACACTTTCTGCCTGATCCAGACTTGATTCCTTCGTCATCCAGCCAGTGTTTAGTATGTAGATACCGAATCCTTTTCCTTTCATTTGAATATAATTAATTCTGTGCATACTGGTTTTAATTTCAACCTGGTGCTGGTATTCCTCTCACAGGAAAGAACGCAGGCAGAAGGGCCCAACAGCCCCAATTCCCAAGATCTTATCACAACTGCTGCTTCCTATTTAACCACAAGCACAGTGCTGGAAAATGGGCACTGTTTAAATGCTTGTCTGTCCCTGCAGACCAAGCTCATTAAGGGCAGGTGATGTGGCAGACACTCTACCCAGTGCCTTTCTTCCTTGACTGCCTCCCATGGTAGAGGCTAAAAAACCAGATACTTGCTTCCCAGCCTCCCCTGTGGTTAGCAGTGGCCAAGTGACCCAGATCTGGCCAATGGGGCATACAGGAACTATGTAAGTCTCCTGGGGGCCAGAGGCAGAGACTCTGGCAAAGATTTTTCTTCCCTGAATAAAAGGAAGTAAGTGAGGGGAGGCCTTGTGGCTGCACTGACTATTCCTTGCTTCCTGCCTTTGTATGTGGTTATATGCAGCCATGATACGTGGAGCTGTGGCAGCTATCATGTGACCATGAGGTGACAAGCCTAAGAAATTTAAAAAACCAAGAAGCTGAGTATGACAGATGGAAGCATGGGAAAATGTCCTTGATGACATCATTGAACTGCAAAACCTACCTTAGGGACAGTCTATTTCTGGACTTGTTAGATAAGTGATACCCTATGGTTTAAGCCACTGCTAGATGGATTTTCTGTTATTTGCATCTAAACGCATACTAATAAACATGTCTTTCCACATTTGTTTTCCTCATAGCACTTTGCACAGGGCCAGATTATTAATGCATGTTGAATTGGAAAAAAACGGAACCTCCATGCACAAACTCTCACACACACACTTTCATTTTACTTTACCACACAACCAGTTTTCTTTCATACTTGCTTAGTTCCCAGTATTGACGAGGTCTATTTTTACCCCTCCCCCATATGGAAATGGTGCAATACTTTTCGACCATCCAAATATGAAAGCAGCTTACTGGGATAGAATGCCCCTCCTCAATTTATCATGGTGTCCATCATAAAATTATGGCTTCAAAGGAACCTAGCCATGCCCTCCTTAGGAGCCAAGTTCTCCCTGCTAATATGCAGGAAGCCCGCCATGTTTGCTGAGCTGTGAAAATTCCAGATGGTAGGAAGCAGGTAAGTAATGAATGCCATGCTGTTCCCATTAAAATGCACACAGCTTCCCCACGCTGACCAAATCCCCAGCACTAACCAGCTTTGAGACAACCCGGGACATGTAGGTCGATGTAGACTGCCTTTCACTCAAAACAAGTTCCTGCAACATAGAAGCTGAGAAGAGAGAATTTTCCTGTAGTTGGAACAAAACTTGCCTAAAGGGCAAAGCAGTTTTAAAAATCATAAGTCCTCTAAGTACAGAAAAATCCAGTGGGAAATTGGTAGCAGTCCAGACTTGCCTACAAGCCTATGTAGATTACAGTGGAATCTGCTGTCAAGGTGTCCACTATCTGTCATCCACTCTTTCAGAAAGCAGAGGAGTAATTAACTGCGCAGGTGATGCACACTCTGTCAATCATGCAGATCTATTATCTACACAACATGGGACATCTATCACTGGCCCCAAAGTCAGTGAGACTCCAGGTCCAAAATGAGAACGCTCATCACATCTGCTGGAGAATAGGAGCTCTTTGGCAAGCGGTGTGCCACCTAAACACATTTAACATGGAGTCTGTTTGGCACATCTTTGGTCAAACATTTTGCTGTGTTGGATACTCTGAAGTCAGTAAGACATGGTGCCTGCCTTGTGGGAGCTAAAATTCCCCATGTTTGTGGGTTGGCTCTAATACCACTTCTTTAAGGAAGCCTTGTGTGACTTCTCCCCAGACTAAGACGGTTCCCTTTATTGTGCAGCCTCATTGATCCCCACACTTCTCCTTCATCACAGTTATCACGACTAGCACTCATCACAATGGTGACAATCATTTTAAATGTCTTTCTCAGTCTCTAAATTGGAAATTCCATAAGGAACTTGTTCATCATTAAACTCTCAGTGCCTAGCTGAGTGTCTTAATATAGAACAGATACTTCTTAAATTTTTTCTTTAATCTATCACTGAATGAGAGCCAAAGAGAGCCAATACCAAAGTGAACCAACACAGAGAATGGATAACCCTAAACAAAATATCAATAAAGAAAATATTTATGCTGGATGAACGTAAGAAACATTTTTTAAGGGGTGTAAGGTAAGGGGAAGTTCTTATTTGGAATAGTATTTTATGACTTTAGAACCAGACAGATTGATCAGTAAAGAACAGATTTTATCATAAAAAGCCTTTTTGTAGCATTGGTGAGAGATTAACGATTCTACGAATCACAGGAAGAGAAAAGAGCAGATCGGTTGGTGAAAGGAGGGTACTGGACTTAGAGTGGTCTTTGGGAGAGGGCATGGAAGTGGCAATAAGACAATCCAAAGTGTATTTTGAACAAATGGGTTTGAGATGCAAGAGATTTATTCAATGAACATCTAGTATGTGCAGTCACTGGGCTGGGTGCCAGGGATATGCTAATAAACAAAAGCCAACTGGTCTTTGCCATCAAGAGCTTTCAGTCTAGAGGACGGGGAAGTAATGGTGGATTGGGTATAGAAAAACTTTGGAGAAGAGGTTGTTCAAAGACTCTGTAATAGAAGAATTCTTTGACCCATAGAATAAGAATCCCAATTTTGACCTAGGGGGCAACGGAAGCCACTACTGGAACTTACGGCAACTCATATCTCATCCATGGCCCTGCATTCTTGAAATCTCTTGTATTTCTCTAAAGGACAAATTGAACACTAAATGCAATATGTCCCTTTGCTAAACCCTAGAAGAACCTAAAGAAATGTATGAAGAATACAGTGGGAATGGATTTGGATGTTTCCTACTGAAACATGTGGTTTCTATTTCAAACAAAATAAAGATGCTGCTAACAGTTCACAAGATAATATGCTACGATGGTTTTTCAACTGTCTTAGAAAAAAAAGGGAAAGTATTAGAACCAAATGTACCATTTACAATTCTATGAATCACTTAGTATTTCTCTTTCTCTGTCTTTCTTCCTCTCTCTCTCCTTCCCTCTCTCCCCTCTCCCTGCTTTCTCTCTTTCTGGCTAGGAGTTGTGTCGTTTTGAAGAATATTGTAAAATATTACTCTCTTTTGGATAATGTGCATATTTGAAAGCACTAAATACAATACTTTACACATAGTAGGTAAACAATAAAAGATAGACTAAATAAACTGCTGATTTTCATCAGCAGCATGACCCAACCTTTAATAAATATTCATCAGGCAAAGGCACTATATAGTACATCCTTACTGCTTTTTTCTATCCACTGAAAATTGAATATTTAGAAAATTCATTATGTTTGATTTCATGTTCATGTAGCAGTTTAGATACCAATGAATAACATAAAATGTAGAAAAATCAGGAAAGACCAAATGCTGACAGATTTACTCATAGTTCCATTTATTCACTCAACAAACATTCGTTGAGCATACCTACTATGTGTCAAGCACTATTCCAGGTATTGGATATATATCAATTAATAAAACAGATAAAATATCTGTCCTTATGGAACTTATATTCTACTTGTAGAGGAAAAATAATAATCAATGAACATAATAAATGCCATCATATGTTATGTACAAAGGGAAATAAACATAGCTGAGTAAGGGAAATTGAGTGTGGAGGTAGGAAGGAGGTTTAGATTTTAAATAGGGTGGTTGTGATAGGACTCCCTGAGCAGACCTGAAGGAGGTGAAGGAGATCACTATGTAGGTATCTATAGGAAGAGCACTCTAGACAGAGGGAACATATGGTGGGAAGACCCTAAGAGAGAAACATGCCCATGTCAGAAGACCAGAATAACTGGAAGAGTACAAACAAGGGAAAAATGAAGTAAGAGAAATGGGAGGTTCAGATAATGCAGAGTCTTGTAGACTGTAGCAAGCACTTCGGCTTTTACTAAAAGTGAAATGGGCACAACGATGTGAATGTACTTAATTCCACTGATTCGTACACTTAAAAAGGGCTAAAACGGTAAATTTCGTGTTATGTACAATTTTATCACAATTTTGAAAGGTGAGAAAAAATGAAATGGAAGGTTGTTGGGGGGTATTGAATAGAGGAGAGATATAGGACATTTTATAAGCATCAATCTGGCTGTATTGTTGAGAACAGACCATAGAGGGCTGAGGTAGAATTGGGGTATATTGAGCTAATCCAGGTGAGAGATGATGGTGGCTCAGATCAAGTCGTTGGCAGTGGAGGTGGAGAGAAATGGTCAGATTCTGGATACATATTGAGAGTTGACCTGCCAGGATTTGCTGATAGATTGCGTATGAGACATGAAAGAGAGGAAACAAGGATGATTCGAAGGTTTTTGCCTTCAGTAACTGGCATGATGGAGCTGCCGTCACTGAGATTGGAAGTTTGTGGGCGAAGCAGGCTTTTTTGGGGAAGACTAGACATTCAGGTTAGGCATGTGAAGTATGAAAGCTTTATAAGCAAAGATGTTGAGTAGATAATCGGAAATGAGAGTTTGGAGTTCAGGAGAGGGGTTTGAGTTTGTGATATAAATTTGGGAATTATTAGCATTCCAGATGGTATTTAAAGGCAGGAGACTGGATGAGGTCTCAGGGAGTGAGGGTTTTAAAGGAAGAGATGAGAACTAAGAGCTGAACCTTGGGGCGCTCCAAAATCTAAAAGGTTCGGAGAAGAAGAAGAACCAGGAAAACAAAGGAGGAATAGCCAGTGAGATAGGAGGAAAATCAAGAAAGCTTAGCATCCTGGATGCCAAGTGAAGTGCAGATGAGAGAGTGATCAATCATGTCAAACACTGCTGATAGTCAAGGTATGAGACTTCAGTTGACCTTTGGATTCGAATCATGGAGGTCACTTTTGACTTTGACAAGTACGGTTTCTGTGGAACAGTGGGGTTGAAACAACTGGACTGGGTTTCAGAGTAAAGGAGAGGACAAGAATTAGGACAGTGACTACAGACAACTCTTTCATGGAGTTTTGCTGCCAAGAGTAGCAAAGATATGAAGTGGCAGATGATAAGGGAAGTTGGTTCAAGAGAGTGTATTTATAATATCACAGAAACAACAGCATATCTATATGCTGATGAGAAAGTTTCAACAGCCAGGGAAAAATTAATGGTGAAGAAGAAAGAGGGTGGAATTGCTGAATGAATAAATAAATGAATAAAAAAATGAGTAACTAGGACTGGTCCATCACTAACAGCTAAAATAAAATCTGTATAGGTTCAATTCCTAGCCACAGCCAAAAGATGGCTAGAAGGAAAATGCTATTGAAACCCTATTTTCGTATAAGGTTTAACAGGATTCTCAAAGCATTTAGTATTGTAAGAGTTTCTCTCAAAAATCAACATTTCAGAGATCCATGTGAGCACCATGAATGAAAAACAACTTGGTTTTTGGTTTATTCTTCCCTTCCCTCCTCTTCTTCCTCTCTGTCCTCTTTCCTTTCCCTTTCTCTCTCTTTCTCCTGTTTCCATCCTTCCCTCCTTCCCCTCTCCCCTCCTTCCTTTTTCTTTTGAAACTGAGAGCAGAAAGGACTCTATTCCTTCTGCTACGAAGCTCAAGGTCCATTCCCTCCTATCTGCCTACCAGGCAGAAGGCTGCTTACCTGGATATGCTTTAAAATGATGAGACGTCTACTACAAGACATTTCCACATGGGTAGCCTGACCTCCTTATGGCCTTTCTTGGGCAACTTTCACCATTATTCCTAATATCTTATAGAAAGAAACAAGTCTGTCAGAGAGAAAAAGCCCCACACTCTCATCTTGCCCTGTGGAAGATTTATAGACACTTTGCAAATGGCCAGACCTAGGCGATGGTGCCAGGAACTTTCCAAGTGATTTGTAGGTCTCCCTTCCAGGAAGTCAGTCTTAATGGAAAACTCTCCTAGCTGCACATTCCTTTATTACAGTGTGACTACAGGGAGAGGATTGCAAGTGTCATACAGAAGACTCACTGAAATTACCTAGCTATTAACCTGGCCTCCAGATATTTCAGTCTCAGAAAAGCACTAGTATTGCACAGTTTAGAAAAGCACAGCATCTCTTTGAAACTACCATTTATTGAGTTGGCAGACTGCCTGCCAGGCATAGTACTAGACCCTTCAAATACACTTTCTTCCTAAATCTATATTATCATCTTCATTTATGGAATACCCACTTTGGCCAGGATCTGTGCTTGGTGTTTTAAATTGTCATTTAATTGTCACTCAAAATCCATGATTTCAGTATCTCCCTCTATTTTTCAGATGGAGAAATGGTGGCTCAGAGAAGTTAAATAACTTGCCCAAGTTTGAAAGGCTAATAGTGGAGCTGGGATTGGAACTCAACTCTAGTTTCAAAGCCCATGTTCTTAACCTGCCTCTTGCATCCTGCTTCTTTTTCCTCCACTTTCTATTATTTCTTGTCCCCACTCTCTTTTGTCTATCATTTTTTTTTTTTTTTTTCTGATTCTTTCTTAATCATTCACTCATAGTTACAGGCTTTATGTCTTAGCATGGAGAGTGGATCTCCTGGGCTCAACCTTAAATTTTCTATCCTATCTTCTGCACTCCTTGTCAAACACCTGACACTTCAGCAAAGTTTGACTCTTTGGGCTCCATAAGCAAATACAGTCTTTGTGACCAACCATCATGCCATTTCATCTCATTTACCTGAGACATTCTTTCCATTACTTGTGTCTGCTGGCATCTTCTCCTAGACAGTGTGCTCCTTGAGGGCAGGATCTTGTTCACTATTTTAGTCTAGGGACCTAGCCTAGGGACTGCTAGCACTTAGGAGGTTTACATAAAATTCCTATTGAGTGGCTGAATGAAAAAATGAACACATGAATCCTTCAAGGCCAGCCCAAATGCCATCTCCTCCATGAAGCTTTCCATGAGCACTCCTGATTGGAAAAAAATCCCTTCCTCCTCCCAACTTCTGCAACTCTTTGTACTTTTCACAAGCTACCTAGGACATTCTCACTTACGTGTGTACTTACTCTATTTTCCTTACTGAAATGATTTCATTAAGGGCAGAGTTCCTGTTGTACTCATCTTTGACTCTACCAATAAATTCCTCCACCTGGAATTTATTCTCTTAGAAATTATCCTCTTTCCCCTCTCTTTCAAGACCCAGTTGAAAATTAGTCTCTTTTAGAAACCAAGTAAGGATAGTTTCCATTTAAAATTTCACTAACCTAGTTGGCATCTCCTTATGGGGCACGACTCATTTATACTGGATTATGGTACAAATGCTGACAGACTGCTTGAATACACTGGGGTATGTGTGTTGTCTCCTTAACTAGATTATAAGTTCCCTGAAGACAGAATCATATTTATTTCCTTAATAGACAGCATCTTTATCAGTATCTAGGATCTCATTCTGTGCATAGCAAACATGACATAAATGGTCCACACTTGGAGATTTAGGATTCTCATGGGGACAACTGATTGTTGGCCCATGTAATGCATATGACAGCTCTCCCCTAAACTTAAATTCACACATGCGCCATTTTTGCCTACAGCTTATTATTATTTTTTAAATGGATCATTACAATAAGCTCATAGCCTGGGATATCTCTGAAATAAAATCAGTACTTGATAAATCAAGTACCAAGGCCATTTTCAGAAGCACTTCCTCCAAGCATAGCAGATGACATAGGAGTGGCAATAGGATCGTATTTCCATGTCTCCCAGGACCCTGTTTATGGGGACATTTCAAGTACTGATTCCAACAATCTAAGTTATTGCCTTTGGAGAGTATGGAAAAGCTTAGGGCATGAAAAAGCCAATAACTATTAGCTACAGTAGCAAAACTCCTTTTTCTCCAACACACACCATAGCAGGTTCTTAGCCTTGATTGCGACACATTGATTATTTTCTGCAAAGTCTGTGGGAAGAAATTAAATGTCAATATTTTATCAGGCAAGAGAAGGAATAAAACCATTAAATGCTAAAGGTATAGACAGCACTGGCCACAATCTGCACCTGCCTCTTCAACTGAAATTAATCAACAGTAAAATGTACCAGAAGCCATTTTGAGGAAGCCTTGGGATAATACAACCTTTTGGTAATTTATCGCTAAGGCAATGCTATGAACTGGCCTTTCCTACCTCTCAAACCTCATATTAAGTCATCTCTCTGAACCCCAATCCACGACATCCTAGCCCCACCTGTTTGCTTTCAGGATCTCATAAACGCCATGCTTTCTCCCACTTTGGGGTCTGTAAAGATGTTGCTCTCTCTTTGCCTAAACTATCCTCCCTCTCCGTTTTTTCCTTGGCTAACATCTATTTATTTTTTAAATTCCAGCTTAGACAGCACTTCCTGAGAGAGGCCTTTTCTGACCGCCTGTTCTATAGTCACTCTACATTGCTCTTTACCCTACTCTTTTGCTTCTTTGAAAGATCTATCAGAATTCATCATTATATATTTGTTTGGGTGTTTATTGTTAATTTTGACTATAAAATTCACCAGGGCAGGGATAATAGCTGATTTTTTCACCACAGTATTCCCGGCGCACAGTCCAGTGTTTGATGTAAGTAGACACACAATCAATGTTCAATAAAATATAGTTTTCTAGAATATTTGTTAATAGTTGTCTGATCACTTGGGTTCATATCCTCTTTCTAATATTATTCTCACACACACACACATTTGGTTTTCCCGTCAACCTGCGTGGAGCAGACCTATGTGATTATGAAAATTTAAAAACCAATTAAATCTGCCTCATTCTCCTTAAAATCTACATTTGCCTCATTCTCCTAATTCTCCTTAGCTAATCATATACATGAAAATGCAAGCACTGTAAAATGTATATACACCCTTCTGGTTCTTAAATTCTAGCCCTTATCTAAACCAGCCTCCACCCTTTCAATTTTCACAAAGAAAGGCAATAGCACACCAGAGACTGGGTGGGAAGAGCTTTATATGCCAAGAAGTCTGACCCAGTGAACTATTTCAGTCAAACACGCAGTTTGAATTGGATTGCTTGATTGCTGAGAAGGGATTTCTGGATTAGACAGTTCATTAGTGGCTGAGCCGGCTTCTAGGGCCTGTCGGTCTTTGCTCTGCGTGCCTGGAAAGTGACACAGTGAAGGCTGCTTGAGTGACAGGTGCCAGAGTCACAAGGAATAATGGCTGAAATAGCAGCCACCCAGGGGCACCAAGCATACCCTTAGGCTCAGAATCCCAAAAGTGTACAGAGCTGAAAATGAGGTTTGGTGTCAATTGAAAACTATTGCCTGAGCACCTTGTATCTGCCTAATCTAGAGCATTGTTTTGAGAAATAATTCTAGGAGGTAGTCAATAGCAATCTCCCAACCCCAGTTAAAATTCTAGCTTTACCACTTACTAGCTGGCTAATCTTGGATATATTTCTTAACCTCTTTCTGTCCATCACTTACTTAATCTGTAAAGTGGGGATGATGATATTATACCAAGGATTAAATGAGTACATTTATTCAAAGCACTCAGAATGGTGCCCGACACACATAAGCACTAAATAAGTGTTTGAATAAGACTTTACCTAGAAGTAATTTAGTGAACGGTTAACAATATCACTTTAGATGTCAGACAGACAACATTCAGCTCTGCCATTTATAACTGATGCGCCTTTGGACAAGTCACTTGAACTCTGAACCTCAGTTTCTCTATCTGTAAAATAAGAATAATATTGGTACCACTTTGAAGGGGAGTTATGAGGATTAAATGATGAAAAGAAAGTAAGGAGCTTAGTATGATACCTAGCACATTGTATACACTCAATAAATATGACAATTTGCTGTTATTTCTCCAAATGGATCACTCCTTTAGATCCCAGAGGGCAGAGCAAGGCTCCACAGCTCCATGTCATAGGAACCAAATAGCCCAGAGGATACTACATTGCAGTTGATGGTCATATCTGACCAGCATAGTTGTTTTATTTGGCACTGCAATGTTAGCCCGCACAAAGTTTTCCATTATTTAAAAATTGTGAAGTTTCATACACAAAAATCCAGATTTTCAGTTTCTTTAGAAAAATAAAAAGATTGGCACCATTGGGATGGCATTCTCCCATGGCCACTCCTGGCTTGAGCTGGGAAGTGGCTGCCCCCTTTAGAAAGGCACAAGGTCTTGAATTCACTGAATCTTCCACCTCTCCCTAATGTACCCCCAAAAGGTACCCCTTGAGGCCAAAAGTCAGGTCCCATTTATCCTCCTGAGGTTTTCCTCTACGTCTCTGCTTTCAGCTTTGGCGTTACTTGGTCTCTGTAGGCATCTGAGTTAGCAGCTGCTGGTCTTGACCGTTCGCCGGTATCCTCTAGAAACTGCTCTTTCTACAAGGCTGCATATAAGGAAGCAACCTCTTTATCCACACAGCCTCAGGCCATTTGTCTGCACTGGCAAATGAAAGCGTAGGAGGAGTCAATTCCATAGCTAAAGGCTGGCCTCTCCAATGAGCTGAGCACATCCTTGGAGAATAGCCTCCCACCCAAAAGTTGACCCCATAAATTCTTGTGTTACTCACCCTGAATCTTCTCCAGATGCATTTAGACTGAGGGTAGAGGATATGGGACAAAGGATAGGGGTGCTATGCAACAATACTTTAGAGCCGAGTTCTCTAAAATGTATGTCATTTTGGATTATCAGTCCTGTCAGATGCTGTTCCTTGGGTGAAAAAAGTCAAACACTTTTAGGAAATAGCTCGTACACTAGCTCCTGATGGTGCTCAGGGCAAGCTGCCCCAGGAAGCACCACTCTGGTATGCGGATTATTTCGAGCTGAAGACAATAAGGACTCAGAGAGCTCAGGAAAATATTTGAGTTTCCCCTCCCAAACTGCCTAAAGAATTTAAAACCAAAAAATCTGTTTTAGGAAGGGGTTATTATCATGACTGCTATAAAAGATAATTTAGGATAGAGGTTACAATAGAAAAGGCACCAACAAGCCCATCTTATCGGGAGTCCTGTCTCTCTGGCCACATTCTTTGGATGGCCCTGCGAGGAGTTGTCAGACAATCATTTACAAGGGAAGTCTCCAGTTGTAAAGGTATCTCCCTCTCTGTATTGAGAAAAAGGGGGGGTGAGCTCATTTCTAGTAACTTATCAATGTGGAAGATGAGGCCTTGGGGCTGTATAATAAACCTTACTCTTGTTTACTGTGCTTTAGTGGTAATCTCCTGTAACTGACTCCCCCACCCCCAAAATCCTCCTTTGTCATTGGCTGAAAATGATATTTAAGACGAGAATTTCTGCTATTGTGTGGAGAAACGCAGTGTCCCTGCTTTCTCCCATGTATACATGTTATTAAACTTGGTATTATTTTCTCCTGCTAACCTGTCTTGTTGATTATTTGGCCAGCCAGAAGAACCTTAAGGGAAAGGGCAGAGGGAGATTCTCCCTCTTCCCCCGACACTCCCATCTTGGGCAAATTAAAGACTCAGAAATCCTATAAGAAAGAAGTTCATCCACAATTTGTTCATTTAACAGACACTTACTGAGCAACTACTATGTGCCAGGCATTGATCTAGGTGTTAGGGATTCAGCATTGATAGACAAACACCCTGAACTCAGGTAACTTATTCTGGTGTGGAGTAAAGGAGGATGCTTCGCTGTGTTTCTAAATTTATCTGACCATATTATGCTACCAGGAAATACTGCTTTAGCATAGTGCACAGACCCTTGCAGAACCTGTCTCCAGAGGCCCTTCATACTAAAGGAATGATGGAGACTTTTCCCCATTAATGCATAACAAAGTAAGACCACTCCAGAACCCTTCTTAGAGGAACACACAACTTATTTCTTGAAAAGTCAGTGAACCCACTAGGGCAGCTTTAGATTGGGAAAAACCACAGCCTCACCCAGGGCCTCAGATTTGGCAAAGGTATCTGAGAAGCTTACAGGAAGGGTTAACTTGACTTTCACCTCCAAAATGGAGCTGTTTTTCTCTGCATCTAATATGACCCAGTTGGAAATGTATTTATTTTTCACTGTTTAATCTTCTGCATCACCCACTGTTGATTAGATTCAATTAATTTATGTTTCTAATGAATTTAGAAACTCACAGGGCTGTAGCAGGAAAATTTTCAACAGCATCTGGCCACCAAATGGATTGATTACCTTGTCTGCAAAAGTCTTTCAAACATCTGGGGCCTGATTTTGTGAAACATCCAGAAGCTCTTTCAGAGTAAGAAACGCCTATCGAGGGGAAAGAGAGGGTGCTAGAAATAGGTAGGGTTTGATTTATAAATCTGGATCCTGGCACTCTCCCAACACAAAATCACATTTTGCTGCTCATTGGCACAGTTTCAATGGGACCAAATAGACTGATCTGAATCTATTTTGTTCAACATAATCAGAATCCACCAGGTCTGAGCCCAGGCTGCCACCCTGTGAACTTCTTTGGCACTTTCTTCCATGTGGAAGCTCCCACTGATCATTAAGATGAAACATTTATAGAAAATATTTAGAGAGACGCACTTTGCTCTCATTCACTTAACAAACATTATCGGGGGCCCACTGTGTGCCTGGCACTGAGCCATGTGTACCTCTTCATTAGCTACTCTTGGCAACAACTGGGCAAGGTAGGCAAGCACTGCTCTCCCATTCTCACAGATATGACCAACTATACAAAATAATAATAATTATAAATGTTAATATGAACACTACTAATAAAGGATATAGACATACATACATACATGCCAGACTCTATATGACGTATTTAACATGTATTAACTCATTTAACCCTCCTGATAAAACCATGACTATTATTAGTAGGTGTCATTATTATCACCCCCATTTTACAGACAAGAGTGGTGAGTCACTGGGAGCTTATGTGACTTGCCCAGAGTAACCCAGCTAGCCTCTAGCAGAGCCTTCTAACACAGACAGTCCAACTTGACAGCTTTTGCTCTGGACCACTCTGCTTTACCACCTCTGGATAACATTCATGGAAGACCTACTAGGTGTTCAGCACTATCCTATGGGATTCACTGCATTATATTTTAATTATTCACACCTTATACAGTAGGTATTATTATTTCCAGACAAGGCAGCTGAAGCCCAGAAACATTAACTTATCCAGGTCACAAGGAGACTTAACAACAGCGCCAGGACTGAACTCAGGTCTGCAGGTCTACAAAGGCCACATTTTCCTTATTGAGCTACCTGCTGATAGATGAGAGAAAAAGGGGTGGTGTGAATTCAATAGCTTTCTCAAAGCTGCACCAGGAAACCTGTTGGACAAGTCAAAAAGTAGGGGTGGCCTGGCTGCTTTGCACAGCCCAGACCACTCTAGAAAAGAGGAGATACAGAATGTACAAAGAATAAGAAAACAGCTTCACCTTAAAGAGATAGGTGCAAGATGTTGAAAATCTCATGGCCTGACTGGTTTTTTTGGCTCCAAGTTCAAAGAGAAATGACTGACAACCAGGTGGGCTGCTTACAATAAAAACAACAACGAAAAAGCCTGCCACACCCAACATCTGAAAGTTTTTGAACAATGGATGCAGGTTGTTGTACAATCAGGATGCAACAATTATATAAAGGTGTTGAAAAAAACCCAGCGTGACATGGTTCCTGTGATATAACATCATTTGCTAAGTCTGGGTACTTCTCTTGTTTGAAAAACCCCTTATTTTCTTCCATTCTTCTCCTGCCCAAGCCACTACCTCAACATGGCTATGTCATCTGTCTTCCGTGGACCTTTGTACATGGTCCCTCTATGCTTGGAACCATTTCCATCTCAATCTCCCCCTTGGTCTGGCTAACCCCTGTTTGTCCTCAAGCCTCAGGTTGGACATCTCTTCCTCCAGGAAGAGAAGCCTTCCCTGCCTTTCCTACTCTGGGTTAGGTGCCCATTTTAAGTGCAACCTGTGTTTCCTCCTACATCAGCACTTACTAGAATGTAGGGTCACTGCTTGTCTATTTGTTGGTCTCCTCATTGAGAGAGCATATGATGGTTAATATTGTGTCCCCAATGTATGGGTCTACTACCTAATAGTATCCAATAAATATGTAATTGAATGGATGGAGAGAGGGATTATGAACCTCATAACATCCTCTTGGCTGGTTTCCGTGTTTGAAATCTCTCATCTCCACATTTCATACTACATCCTAGAAGTCATTAAACTTCCTTTTAAACTTTCATCATGTCATTTGCCTTCTTTTCACCTCCCTTTGAACACTCACATAGAAGTCAAAGTAGTGATAATCTCAGGGGTGGGGAGGAGTTAAGACAGAGGAGGATGAAGTCCTAAAAGTGTCTTGATCTGGTTAGTGGGTGAAATGGGTGTATACATATGTAAAAATTATCCAGTTGAACATGTGAAAATAATGCACTTTAAGTAATTAATAATTCAGCCCAAATAAACAGATTTTTTGAAAGCTCACTTGTGTTGATTGGATAAAATCTGGACCTCCTTCCCCCAGTGTTCAAGGTTCTTTACTCATTGGCCCAACTTGTCAACTTACTTGTTCAAACTCAATTCTCTAAAACACATGCCCCCATCTTCTCACAGGTCCTCAAACTCTTCTCACTCATTCCTACCTCTGTGCTTAAAATCATGCTGTCTTACCCTAAATGTTCATTTCTCTTCCTTCCTCTTTTACTTTTTGGAAGCTCCTCTCATTTTTTTCACTCCCAGTTTTATTGAGAAATAATTGATATATATCACTGCATAAATTTAAGGCATATGGCTTGATGATTTGATTTACGTATATTGTGAAATGATTACCACAATAGGTTCAGCTAACATACATCTTCTCATACAGATACAATAAAAAGAAAAGAAAGTAAAAAAAGGAAAAACAATTTTCTCCTTGTGATGAGAACTCATAGGATTCATTCTCTTAACTTTCCTATATATATCGTACAGCCGTGTTAGCTATAGTCATCACGTTGTACATTACATCCCTAGTACTTATTTATCCTAGAACTGGGAGTTTGTACCTTTTGACTTTCCTCTAATTCCTCCTCCCCCCATCCCACACCTCTGGTAACCACAAGTCTGATCTCTTTTTCTATGAGTTTGTTTTTTTGTTTTTGGAAGGCTTTTTGTTTGTTTCTTTGTTTAGATTCCACATATAAGTGAGATCGTACAATATTTGTCTTTCTCTGCCTGGTTTATTTCACTTAGCATAATTCTTTCAAGATTCATCCATGTTGTCCCAAATGGCAGGATTTCCTCATTTTTTACGGCTGAATAACATTCCATCATATATATATATATACCACAACTTCTTTATCCATTCATCCATCAATGGACACTCAGGTTGTTTCCATGTTTTGGCTATTGTAAATTATAGTGCAATCAACATGGGGGTGCAGATATCTTTTCAAGTTAGTGTTTTTGTTTCCTTTGGATATATTCCCAGAAGTGGAATTGCTGGATCATATGGTAGTTCTATTTTTAATTTTTTGAGGATCCTCAATACTGTTCTCCATAGTGGCTGTACCAATTTACAATCCCACAGAGAGTGCGCAAGGGTCCCCTTTTCTCCATATGCACGCCAGCATTTGTTATCTTTTGTCTTTTTGATAATGGCCATTCTAACAGGTGTGAGGTGATATCTCATTGTGGTTTTAATTTGTATTTCCCTAATGACTAGTGATGTTGAGCATCTTTTCAGGTACCTGTTGGCTTTTCGTATGTCTTCTTTACTCCTCCCATTCTTGAAGGACCAGGACAAACCCATTCTCCACAAATCTCATAAACTTCTCTTTTCTCTGAACACTTGACTATTTTGTCTGGTTCATTCATTCATACCAACATTTCCTGAAGACTGTAAGGTCCTTCAAGGCAGAGACTTTATCTTATTTTCAATTTTTATATTTCGTATAGTGCCTGGTACAGTGATAGATTCTAAATATATATTTGTTATGAATATAATGAGGGTCTACTTATGTGCCCAGAACCTTGGCAGCTATAAGCTTGCATAGAGATTAAAAAGACAGGTTGTCTATGTCCTTTAGGGTGAAAACTTAGTGTCGCTGTTAAGATCATGGACTTAGGATTCATATATGGGTTTCAAATCCAGGTCTTGCAACTCACTGGCTCTGGCATCCAGTGCAATCAATTGTCATCACCAAAACTCAGTTTCCTCATCTGTAAAATGGGGACTTTCTCATAGGGCTGTTGTGAGGATTATGTAAAAACATAATTATTTATTAGTGAACATTTATTGAATTAGTCATTTTGCTAAATAAAACACAATCATATCCAAATAAAAGTCCATGCTGTTAATATTATCGTGCAAAGGATTCAGCACAATGACTGACTCACAGGAAACATTTAACACATGGTAGGTATTATTATCAGAGCTATTAAATACAGAGGTATAGTTTGAGTGAGAAAAACCTAAGGATTGGTAAAAATGTAGAAAGCAAGAAGAGAGGGCACATTGTGAGATATAGACATGTGCACATAAATACAGAGTGAATTTAATCCACAAGAAATTCCTTAGGGAAATTCCATCACATCCCATTAACATGGTCCCAAGGCAAGAGCTGCCCTCTGATCTTTACATATTTAATATCTTTGAAAAAATTCTGAAACCATACCCATTGTGAAATGGTATACAAAGGCAAATGTATCTGGGAGATATACACAAAAGCATTCGACTTTAGTTCTAGTTCACATAATTCTTTAATCATCATAATTCCTAGTGCTTCTCTGCAAACTTTTGACCTCAGGATAGCTGTTTGATTGCTTAATAGGATTTTGACAGTGAGGAAAAAAGAACACTGAGGAACAAGTACTCAGTGTGTTCTTACACACTCATTTAAAAGACAACAGTTTAATAATTCTAATTCATATATACTTCTATTCATGCAATCAATAATTCATGGCAACTCCTCTGCAGCATTTTAGAGACAACAGAAAGGGCAGAATATTTCTTCTCTTCCCTTTGCCTTCCTTTCTTCACTTAGTCATGCCTGGAGCCTGGAGAGTACAGAATCTCAAGAAAACAGTTTCCATGGTGATTCTTCCTTTAAGTACCTGACTGTATTTCGCTCTTTCTGGAGTGAATTAATGCTTTTTATTGCTTTCATGCTAAATATATTGAAGATTAGATTTGATTTCCTCTGCAGTGATACAGTCTTACCAGGAAAATGGAAAGTAAAAACACAGCATGAAGAAACTGTGTCTTTCTGCCACCACACTATCAGAAAGAAAAAAAAATTTCAGAGGAAAAAATAACCAGCCATAGGGAAATGGATGCAGGTGTCTGGAAGTACGATACGCGTGCATGCATCTAAATGTTAGAAAGCCTGTCTTGGGAGGAAATGATCTTAATTCCTCCATATGCCGAAGGTGGTATAAGTTGACCATAAAACACTGAGTTACAAGAAATAACCTGATTTTTAACGTACTGTCCTATTCTTAGCACAGAAAATATAAGATCAAGTAAATCTTCAAACCCACAATACTGTCCCTACTCTGTATTTTACTAAGGAGAGTTTTGCTTTCTACTAAAGCCAAATAACTGGCCTCCCTTACTTTTTAAAACAGCTGAGTGACCCTCCTAAGACATCCATGGCACTCTGAATTTCCTGACATAGCACTTAGCATGCTAATACTTACCCCCTACTTGTTCATCTTCCCCATTAGACCCTAAAAGGGCAGGGCTGTGTCTTTCCTGTATGCTCTTGTACCTTTGTGCCTAATACAGCACATAGAGGAAATGAAAATGATAACAAGAGAACTATGAAAGGGTGACTTTGAGGCACTGAGGTCTCCCTTGTAAAGCAGCAACGAGCTGATATGTTGGATGGAGAGGGAATAACATGTAAATAAGAAACAAATCTCAGCAACACCTACTAGTTTTCATGGTCTCTCCTGTCCAGAATCCTGCTCCTTCTCTATCTTGAGGTAACCAGAGGTTAAAGGGAAGAATTGGCATGTGTGTGAGGGGTGGGGCATAGAGCACTACCATCCAGTGAAGCCTCCTTCTCCACCACTAAATACCCACCCCAGCCTGGAGTCAAGTCATCACTAGGCACCAAATAACCAGAAGAAAACTGGAATTTTAGCCACTTTGAGCCAAGGAGTAAGTATTGAGCATCTGTGCCAAACCAAGCACTATCCTAGGCGCTGCTGAGTTGAAATGAACACAACTTTTTGGAATTTTTGCCTCCAGAAAGTTTAGAGTCCAGGAAGGATTCTTTTTCGGATTGTGCAGAAGGGGTGTGGCTAAGTACAAACACATGAACCCTGATTATTAACAATAGTGCCAACAACTAGTATTTACTGAACAACGTGATAGGCACTCTTTTAAGCACCACATATGCATGAACTCACTTGGTCCTCACAACAAATCTATAGGTTGGTCCTATTATTTTCATTTAACATAGAAAGAAACTGAGGCTTAGAAAGGCAAGGTAACTTGCCTAACATCCTAAAGCCAGTTAGTAGTGGAGCCAAGATTCAAACCTATACAGTCTGGTCCTTGAGTCAATATCTTAGCAACTATAGCGTTCTGAATCTCAGGCTCATGGGATCTCACCTGAGAGGACTACTCTACAAAGCATTTCCCCCATAGTCTCCTTTGCAGTGTAAATTACCCAAAGTTCATTTTGTACATAAATGCCTCCGGGCAATCCTTAGGATGCGTAGAGGGCCATATAAAATTCCAGATTCCAAAAGGAAAACCAGTTCCGTGGCTAGGTAGATGTTTGAACAGAGTGAGTTACACATCCCTCTAACTATGACATACACTGCGGCAGGACTGCCTCTGGTTCGTAGAGATGTTTCCATAAGGGACTGTTGAACGACTGTTAGCTTTCATCCTATAGAACTAGCACACTCCAATGTTTTGAGGTGGCTCTATGAAGGGGCTCTTTTGGAACTCATTTTCTAAACCAACTTGTGGGAAATTCAAAATTCATTGGCTGTATACCGAATTTCATTCCATAGAAAACAGCGGCAATAACAAAGTCTCAGCGTATTAGCTTAGAGACACTTCTCTTCATTTCAAAGAGTGTGGATCCCCTCAACTATCTTAAACATATGTATTTAAAAAAAATGGGACAGGAAGGAAGTGTATTAAGGCCTAAAGGGAGGGATTATGAGGCTTTAAATTTTACTTTTGTTTCATTGAGATAATTCTATTTCTCAGTTTTCTGTAATGGGCAGGCATAATTTTAAAGATCACAAAAATAACTCACCTTTTTAAAAAAAATGCAATGACTCCCCAACAAAAGGAAAGAAAAGATAGGGAAAAGAGAGACTCTGACTGAGTGAGTGTTACTTATTAGAGCTCAGAATTGGGGAGGAAAAAGAGGGTCTAATCTCCAGCATTATCCATTCCACTATGTGACTCCTATAAATGGAATATTTTTAAACGAGACCCTTTTTCTATATTTAGTAATAAGAATTATTACTTATTAAGCAGTGAAAACCTGAAGTAAGTGGGTTTTTTCCTTCTCCAAGGGAGGGAATGGGCTCAGAGATCATGTTCTTTACACATCCAGCATCACAGAGTTAACCGATCTCTGTGGGTCTGTTGGACTCTGGAGCCTGTTAGTTAACACTCTGCTCTCCTGCCCCTTCCGTCTGATCAAGGTAATGTTCCAACATTTGGGTAAGATTATACTTTTATCCTTAAAAAGGGCAGCCTGAATAATAAAGGGGAGTCTGATCAGGAAATGTAAACAGAGCTATTCTCTACATTTCCAGAAGAAACTGATGAGGTCTTCGCTGCACTTAGTGAAAAGGGGGAGGGGAGAGCTCCAGGCGCCTACAAGGTGTGAGTTTGGAGAGAAAAACACAGATTAGATGTGTCTTCCTGCCGGAGCTACATGTGGCATGCCAGCTGGCTCCTTCTCCAGTCGTCTCTTTATTAGTGAATCCAACAATCATATTTTGCTAATCTTCTCATAAATAAAATATTGTACATATCACGAAGACATCCCTGATGGCAGACTGCACTCCGAGTAAGCGAGAATGGATGAAGAGGAAAATGGGGCATTTTCAGGTACATACAATTATTGCAATTACCAGCATTTAAAACGTCCATAAAATCTGCAGTACTGCTGGGTCCCTGATGTTCGGTGCATCCTCAGGAATACAGTCTGCTGCTGGGACGTTTTCGGGGTCTTACGGTATCTGTTTAGGGGGTCTCTGTTTATAGTGCTGGGCAGAAAATTAAAATTATTTTGCCAGAGACTTTATACCACATTATACATCTTGTCAAATAACTAGCATCTTATGTAGCAGAGAGAAGGCCCACTAGCATTTCTGTATATTCTTCTCTCCATCTCCATTTTCCCTGGCCTCCCATAGAGCATGAAGGAGTAATTAAGGGCTCTGGCTTTGAAGTCAGATGGATCTGGGGTCAAAGCACAGTTCTGCCTCTTATTAGCTGCAAGATCTTGGGATAGTCGGTCACTCTCATTTCCAATTTCCTCTTCTATAAAACAGTGAAGAAAGTCTTTCCTCTTTCATAGGCTAGTTGTGAGGATGCAACAAGATAATGCAAATAAAGGAGCTAGCACCAGGCCTGGCATGTGAAAAGTCTTTAATAAAGGTTAGAAAGATAGGGAAAAAAATGTGACATGACTGACAAGATTTTGGGGGCAGAGTGGGCATGTTCATTGAAATTTTTTTGTCTTTCTTCTATGAAAAGTTCATCATCTCACAATTGGTTCAAACTAATTTATCTTGTCTCTATTGTTGGCTAAAGGTTTTCTCTTCGACCCCAAAGTTATAAACATAAATATCTCCCACTGACTTGATGATTAAGATAAGGCCCAAGGACTCTTTCCTCATTTACTGTTTAAAAACAACCTTTTGTGGCAATTTTTGATGGATTGCAGGGATATTTATGACTCAGGGCTCCTGGCACAGTCCCTGATGCTGACTCATTCGTTACCCTGGGAGAGAAGGAGGCAGCTGAAATCATCATTCATTTATTCTTCCTCTCAGTTATGGTGAAAGGTCAGAGGTAAATCACTTGGCACAGGGCTGAGTATGAGAATCAGAATTTCAAGAACGTCTTCTTGACCACAAGAGAAAAAAGAATTTCTAACAAACCTACACTCACAAAAATGTTTGCAAAGTCCTCCTTAATACGAATGCTGCAGCACTGCTAAATGACAATATTCTGTCTGAAGCCTCGGGCTTTCAGCTCCTAACTCACAGCCCCTCGTTCCTCTGCAGAGCAAGTGAAAACCAAGTGACAGCTGAGAGAAAGGGAGGACAGACAGGAATAGAAAGGAGGCATGATTTGGAATTTCCAGTGACTATGGCCTTGAAATTAGGAATAAAGGGCAACCTTGCAGAAGTAAAGGGGAAATATAAAAGGTTTCATAAAACAATAAAGGTAAAATTTATGATTATTATCATGAACAAGAACAGCATTAATAAGACTATCACTATCATACTATAATCACCAACAAAGACAGATCAATAAAACTTACTGAATGTAAGAAGTTAAGGAACATGCAAACCAATAAAAGAAGAAATACTAATAGTTTACATTTCTTTGGGCACTTTGTGTCAGGGACAGGGCTACAGAGTCTAAATGCATTCTTTCATTTAATCCTTAAACAGTACTACGAGACCCGTGCTACTTCTACACGCATGTACAGCAGGGGAACTCGAGGCGTAGAGAAGTAAATAACTTGTTCAAGACCACACAGTTAGCTAAGAAGACTGATTCCAAAGCCCATTTTCTGCTATTGCTGTTCCAGCAAAGAAGAGTTGTGTTGAAAACAATGTTCTCCATTGACTATAAATTATTGACATACACACACTGCAAAAATTATTTTGAAGTACTCAACATTACTCTTGGCTCTAGGTAGAGGATATGGGAGAAACTCTGAGCCAATATGGACTTTTAGACCACTGTGAACTCTTGGCATCACTTCCTTTACAAACATAAATCAGTGGGGGTGCTGTTTCAAAATCTAGAGACTCTTACATTCAACTATAAACATTCAAGTAGCACATTCAGTGCAAGTTATATGGGAATGTGGGGTAAAATTTATTGTATTTCCAAAGCACAGGGCTGGGTGGTAAAAAAAAAAAAAATAATAATGGCATTTATGGGATTGCTAAAGGTTACTTAAGGTCAATGTCAACAGAAATATTTTTGCGAGATACGAAATTGGAGGACGGGAGACTTTCGTCTAGTTTCCACCCAGCAGAAAATCCCAACAGAGCTACCCTTGCCCCATATTTTAAATAGATGAATGAGATCTCTAGAGCCTACCCATCAACATTTGGTTTTCAGCGAGAAACATATCGCCTTATAAAAGTATACTTATTAAGGCTTGAGACTACAGAGATAAGATGACAGGATAATGAGTTCCTGAATGAGGATGTTCTTTCTAAGCTTGGGTTAGAGCTTTAGACCAAACCTCCCTCAGGCAAGCCTAGAGTTGGGATCGAATTTGAGAAGGGCATGGGTAGATTTGGGACAGGGAAAGTAAAACATACACACAAACACACACACGTCATTTTTCTTACAGTAGTATAAGCCATAATTACTATCATGGGTGGGTGACTTCCGCTTGCCAGGGCACTACTTCAACATAGTGGTTGGACAGTACCAATGTTCTGTACTGAATTTTAGTTTGAATCGTGACAATAATAAGAGTAGTAATACTGGTGGTGGTAGTAGTAGCAGTAATAATAACAACAGCTAATACTTATGAATATTTCCAGGCACGTTTTAAGTGCTTTATACTTAGTACCTCACAGGGTTGTTGTGAAGGTAAAATGGATTAGGTACAATTATCCCTTTTTTATAGATGGATAAATATATTAAGTGTCCTATATGTGATATCTCATTCAGTCATCACAATTACCTATGTGGGTACTTTATTATTCCCACTTTACAGATGAGGCAACTGAGGCACAGAATGGTTACTTGCTCACAGTCCCACAGCCAATAGGTGAAAGAGCTGCAATTCACTTCCAGGTTTGTTTGACGTCAAAGCTCACATCCTTAACTGCTACATTACACTTTTGGTACCAGTATTCCCTCTGGTAATTCTATGGCCATATTCTCCTCCCCCACCTCCCCCCAGTCCCCATCCTTTTTTCTCCCACTCTGCCTGTCCTAGTGAGACTGAGATGCAACATGTCTCAGTTTCCTCAGCCGTCAAATGGGATAAAATCAATGCCTACCTCAAAGGGCTGGTGTGACAACCGAATAATCGAAATCCTACAGTGCATGGAAAGGGTTTGCATGGTGCTCCCATATAAAAACCCGATACTCATTATCGGAATTAGATCCCGGCTCTCATCAGCCTCCACTCTCCCCGCCAATGTCATTTCTTTCTAGGGCCCAGAAGGAATCTGAGGATGAATTTCCTAGGAGAAGAAGTGAGAGGGCCAGGGTTAATGTGTAGGAGATGAACTGAGCCAGATGACAGGAGAAGGAGAGGGGAATTACTTTGGAGCTCATTGCCGAGAACCCCCATCTTTTTTATTATTTGTATAAATCACTTGACTGTGAAGGCACCACAGGCCAAGCCTCCAAGAGTGCCGATGATAATAAATTGGGCAGCACAATAAATAATGAGGAAAACCAGGCTGCCAAATGAAGAAGGATTTAGATCATTTAAATCCTAGGCTATGAGTTGTCAAATCCAGTTTAATACCGATAAGTGTGGGATAATAACTCATAGCAAACACTCTCCCTACCCCAAGTCCCCAGCCAGAGCCCTTCTAACCCCTTCTCTCACCCCTTGCAAACAGAAAGAGAACTCCAGGGGGATTTTCAGAATGAAAAGGGATGGTATATACTGACCAGAAATGAGCCCAAGTTATTACATAATAATCCCAGATGCCTCAGCTTGGGCTCAGAGCAAATATAGAGAGCTAATAGAATGCTGCAAGGTTCGATTAGCTGCAAAGGAGATTCTAAATCAGAGTAGGTTTTATACTATTAAATTGGATGGGGAAAAAAAGAGTCTCATGACTGGGTATAATGGAGAAATGGGAAGGATTAGAGAAACATAAAGCCACAAGCACCGCTGGGTGGCTGAGGCGTGGCCTGAGGGTGGAGTCAACTCTGAGGGGCACTAATGTCAAAGCAAGAGACAATTTAGTCATCAGAATGGCCCATTTTCCACAGCGTAGCTGTCTTACAGGACTTACAGCCACCTTCAGAAACGTGGCCCAGAAGGTAACAGAAGCGGGATCCTACCTGACAACACTGGAATTTCAGGAATTGGAATAATCAATCATTGCTTGATTTGATGATGAATTATTTCATTCATTTAACAAACATTTACTGAACACCAAATATGTGCCTGGCATTGTTCTAGAGCTGGGGATACATAATTGCACAAAACAGATGCCATGGCGACAATGCTAACAATTGAGCCTTTACCCTGTGCCATGTTCTTTGCATGTATGAGTTCCTTCAATCCTCACAACCATCTAATGATATATTTACCCTTATGGACTGAATGTTTGTGTCCCCTCAAATTCATATGTTGAAGCTCTAACCTGCAATGTGATGGCATTTGGAGATGGCGCCTTTGGGAGATATGAAGTTTAGATGAGGTCATGAGGGTAGGGGCCTCATGATGGGATTAGTGGCCTTATAAGAAGATACACCAGAGAGCTAGCTTTCTTTCTTTTTCTGTGCCATGTGGGGACATAGAGAGAAGGTGGCTATCTGCAAGCCAGGAGCAGAGCCCTCACTGGGGCACTGAATTAGCCAGCACCTTTAACTTGGACTTCTGGCCTCAGGAACCGTGAAAAATAAATCCCTGTTGTTTAAGCCGTCCAGTCTATGGTATTTTGTCATGGTAGCTTGAGCAGATTAATAGTTACTGTTATCACCATCATTTTATACGTGAGTAAACTGAGGCTCAGAGAGATTAAGTAACTTGCCTGAGATCATGCAGGAAGAAGTGATGCTGACATCCAAACCCCAACTGTCCAAAGCCTAGATGTTTTTACGCTGCTTCCAGATGAGAAAGTAAATCATAACGGCCATTGTGAGAAGTGAGGACAACCCTGCCAGCTTTCCCCCACCTCCTGGCACCACCTCCTCACCTAGGTATATACATAGGTACATTTCACAAGTGGTATATGAACTAAAGTGAATTAGAATGTTCTGGCTTTGGCGTAACCTGGTAACTACTATTGATACCACTGTGAGAATATGAAATAAGGGACTGTAGCTTTGTGTTTTCATCCCTGCTCAGTCATTACCCTGTGGGACATATTTCTGGGTCACTTTTGGCATCTCCAATTGGTTCTTTTTAGAACCAATAACTTCCTTTTATTCTCCAGCCCAGTAGTGTCCAATAGAAGTAATGTTGAGCTAAATATATAATTTTAAATTTTCTAGTAGCAACGTAAAAAAAAACAAAAAACAGGCAAAGTTAATTTAATCATGCATTTTATTAACCCAATTTATTGAAAATATTATGATTTCAACATGTAATGAACAAAAAAGTTATTGGTGAATTATTTTTATGTGTTTTTTCATACTAGGTCTTCAAAACCTAGGGTGTATTTTACACTTATAGCACGTCTCAATAGTTAGTGGGGCCACCAGGTTGGATAGCGAGTTCTAGCTGCTTCTTGAATTTTCATTGACTCGTCCCGACTAGATTATAGGAACTGTGCCTTCTAGTGGCATTTATTGAGTATCTAGTAATGCCAAGACTGTACTGAGCATTTTCACAAATTTAATCCTCCCAGTAGCTCTCAAGAAAATATTGTTGGCCCCACATTACATATGAAGAAACTGAGGAAAGTGACTGGAGGCACCAAGGTTGTAGGGAATATCTAATGTTATCTCTTCAACACCTAGCATGTTGCCTTGCCTAGAACATGACTCAACAAATATCTATAGAATGAATGGAAGGTTACTTAGCAGGCTTGCAGAAGAGCTGGGATTTGAATCAGGTATGCCTGATTTTGAAGCTTGTACTCTTTCACTGATGCCACCTTAATTCTTGCGGGTCTGTCTTAGCCCCTAATGCAATGCACAGTGATTCTGCAATGCTTGTTAAATATACAGGCCTTTCACTCCAGTTAAATAATTTATAGATGGGAAATTCTTCATCCAGGTATCTGTCTCTCCTTTGACTGTATTTGCTTTAACAAATAGTTGTTAGGAATCTACCCAGAACAGGAACTGTGCTCAACCTTAGAGGTGCAAATATCATCAACACATGATCCCCACCCTCAGCCTGGTTTGGAAATCACACTACAAGAGTGTTTAACACAGTGATGTGCTATTAAAAACCCTATATTCACAGAAAAATTGAGCTGGAAGTGACTATTAATGTCATCTTATAGTCTGTACTACATAATTTGGCAGCAAATTATACACTATCTAGATTCCACATGGGGAACCTTATGTTCTCAACAAAAGGTTCTTGAAGGGGGAAACATACATCTTACTCCTCAAAGTATTTTGCAGAGTGCTAAGCAAATGACAGGTGAACATCTCTTAATTAACTGGCCTCGGCTCTGTCCCTCCTTCCACGTGTACCAAGTGACCGAGAGTCAGATTCCTTATGGACAAAGAGCAGGTTGGTCAGACGTTGTTTAAATTCTAATTACAGACCACATTTCTCAGAGAATATAGAGGTAGGAGGGCTAACCATCCTCATTTATACTAGGAAGACTTAAAACTAATTCCGTTGAGGGTTTTTTTTTTATTAAACTGATTTATCAGGAAATTAATTAATTCAAATGTTTATTAACTGTTACGCATTAGCTAGTATGACTAGAACTGTGAACACAATGGTCCCTTCCCTTGAGGATATCACTGTCTGGTGAGGGACAAAGACGTAGGAAGAGGTATTTGTAATATAGTGTGATAGGAACTAATATAAAGACAAGTAGAGTGCTATGGTAACATTTAGGAGGAGCATCTAACTTGAACTTGGAGAAATCAGGAGAAGCTCCTTGAAGAAAGCATCTTAAGTCTAGTGTTAAAGGACAAATGAAATTCAGCCTGACCAAAGGCAAAGGATGGGGAGAAAAGTGTACCAGGCAGAGGGGACAACTCATAAGAAGAACCACAGAGCATGGAATATTTGGGGACCAACAGAGACTTTAATATGACAGGAGCCTGAAGTGCCAGGACTGGTCGAAAGAAGGAAGCATGTCCAGATGATACTGGGAAGTAAGCTTGAGGTTCACGATGAAAGTCTTCATGGATGATAGGAAGAGGAGACATCAAGGGTTTAAGGAAAGAAGTGAGAATTATGTGTTAAGAACATTTTATAGTAGCCCTTGCTGTGTTTCATTATGGTGCTTCTTATATCTGTGGTCACCGTTTTTATATCTACTTCTACCACTATACTGAGATCCTTAAGACAGCGCTCCTGGTGGCCGGCCCAGTGGCATAGCCGTTAAATTTGCGCACTCTGCTTTGGCAGCCCGGGGTTCTAATCCCGGGCGTGGACCGATGCCCAGCTTGTCAAGCCATGCTGTGGCGGCGTCCCATATAAACTAGAGGAAGATGGGCACAGATGTTAGCCCAGGGACAATCTTCCTCAGCAAAAAGAGGATTGGCAACGGATGTTAGCTCAGGGCTAATCTTCCTCTCTCTCTCTCACACACACACACACACACACACACACACACGCACAGACAGGGCTTCTGTCTTATTTGTCTTTGTATCCCAGTGCCTCAAAACAGTATCTGTTGGATAATTGATGCTCAATACTTATTTTCATGAATACAGCTGTGGGAATCCTTGTTAGATTTGAGGAGACTCAGTCTACTGAGGATGTGCTACCAGAAAGGTCCCTATCTTAGATTCCTTGGCTCTCTTGAAATTACACGCAAAAATTGCAGTATAAATATGTGCATTTTTTCAGGAGTGGGGGATCATCACTTTCATCAGATTCTCAAAGAAGTCTAAGACCTCACAATGATTACAAAGTGCTGAATAAATGAGGATCCTTGGGAAATATAGTTTTGGAGGCCTCTCTAGCTAGGGAAGACCTCTCAGAGGTGCAACACTAAAGGACAGCTCACACCAAAGGCAGCAAAATGAATAGGCAGAGGTGGATGTGACCTAAATGTTCCCAAGTGAAGGAGATGGAGAGGTGGTGAAGGAGAACAGGCCTATGGTGGGAAGACAACGTTTGCCAGAAAAGGGAAAAGAACCTTTGAGATGGTGCAGCAATTTCTCTTAGGTCTCCTGAGTTGGCAATTAATAGGTACATAGTCCTTAAAGAAAAGTGTCCTCAGTAGAGCTAGAAGGGGCTTTGAAATCACCATCGGAAGAGGGCTTTGTAAAGGAAGAGCCCTTAGAGCCACAGAGCCCAAGGCAAAAAAGGTTATTGGTTATTATCACTGGAAGAAAAAGATCTGGTGGACTTCCCTCCCTTTCTCTTTCACCAATTTGTGTCTGCAAACTTAAAATAATATTTTTAAATGATAGAGATTACACACACACACACACAGAAAAAAGTTCTTGATGGACAGCCATTAAAATATTTATGATTTATGTCTCAGTAGTGGAAAATTGATGATGTTTATTTATACGGCCTGATTTTTAAAAAATAATAAGCAGGTATTGCTTTTATAGGCACCACACATGGAAAAAAATTCCATTTTAAAGAAACAATGGTAGGATAAAAATGCAAAAATTAATATTCTAAGAGAAAGACCATAGGAGAACACAGGACTTCCAAAACTATGTTTCATAGACCATGAAGCTCACAATCACGAGGGGAAGACATTAAAAACGCAGATTCCTGGGCCTGACTCCAGTCCTACTGAATCAGACTATTTAGGAATGGGACCTGGGAATCTGCAATTTTAAAAAATCATCAGGTAACTCCCATGCTCACGATGGGGTTTTGAATATACCTGGTCAATAAGGATGAGGCAGACTCAGTAAGAAAGGTTCAAAACCAGCAGGTAGCTTTTCTTCTCCATACATATATGTGCTGTGGACACTAAGAGGACATGGGACAGAGATGAGCTTAACACATCCTCTTAGCTTTCATTTAGCAATTTACTGCAAGTGACTTTTTCACCTTCCAAAACATTTTCATACACATTTAAAAAAACCGCACTTATAGGGGCTGGCCTGGTGGCATAATAGTTAAGTTCGTGTGCTCTGCTTCAGCAGCCCGGGGTTCGCGGGTTAGGATGCCTGGCACAGACCTACACACCGCTCATCAAGCCATGCTGTGGCAGGATCCCACATGCAAAAAAGTAGAGGAAGATTGGCACAGATGTTAGCTCAGGGACAATCTTCCTCACACACACGCAAAAATGTACTTATAATCTGAAGTTGGAGATGGTGGTGGCAGGGGAAGGGAGCGGGTACAAATTATGAGCCAACAGTGTTGTATATCCATACAAATCCCATCTTTATCCATACCAATCCCATCTTTCTGGGAATGGAGGGTGAAACCACTCATGGTATCCCTGCAGACAGCATATCTCCTCTGGGACATCTGAGTATTTTCCACACTCTTACCCATCTAGAGGCCAGGTTGGGATCAGTAGCTAGGGGTAATAACAGTGACCCAAGAGGCTGCCTCTCTCAGCAGGTGGTGAACAACCTCCAAGGCTCTGAGGATCACACCAGATCAGGAAGGGTTGGGTTGCCACCTATAAAGTTTTCTAGAGCTGCCAGTCCTGCCTGTGCTGGAAAGGTGGCTTCCAATTCTGTGAGACCACGATTTTAGGTCACCTAACTTTGAGTTTATTCTATCATGTCATATTTGACACACTCTTGTGTGTCATCCTAAATTCTTTTGAAACAGAGTGGAGTAAAAATATCCTAGTTCAACAATCCTGTTTTGACAAATCGATATCAGCCTAGTTCCCAAATATAAACAGGTGGACTGAATGCTGTTTCTATGCTTGTATGTAAGAAATTGAAATTGCGTGTTTTGTGGGGGGATACTTGTCTGGGTTCGCACCTCACTGGTGATTCTTCATGGAGGTAATGGGATTTCCTTAATCGAGCCCATTAGACTATCTTCTTGTAATTATCTCAGGGGCCAATCTGTCTATGTAACGGGCTCCGGAGGAATCAAACCTTCACGTTCTTACAAGAGAAAATGTTGTGTACGTGTCAGAAGAAAACCATTTTGAAGAATTACTGGCTCACCATCTCGACAACAGCCGGGGGGAACTTTGCTGTGATACTGCAGGAAATTGCTGGATTTGGAGACTTTATTGCTCCAAAGGGTAATTCTTTTTTCATGGGCGTTTTAATAAATCTAAAATGTGCATGACGCCAGTGGCACGGGGGACTCCACACCATCTGGCGAGGCTGGGCAGGCTGCTGCCTGCCTGCTCACTGTGGGAGGATACCAGAATCTTAAAGCTGGAGAGATTGCCAAAACTCTGGATGGCTTTGGGTGTAACTAATGACTAGCTCTGCTGCCTTGCTCCATTGGGCTGGCCAATTGTCCTGGTTCCCTTTACCAGGTCCATGAATGCCCTGACATTGTGGACATGTACTATAATTTTTCAGCTACTTGAAGATATTCACACTATGCAACAATATTCCAATTTCTTCATTCCCTTTTTTTTGCAAATTTTAATGTGCAGTATACAGAGGGTAGATCCATAGTGAAGAGGAAATCATGAAAAGCTAAGAATTAAATAATGATTAAAACATAATAATAAATAATAGTAATTGTTATGGGTTGAATTGTGTCCCTCTAAAATTCATATGTTGAAGTCCTGACCCCCAATATCTCAGAATGTGACTTCATTTGGAAATGGGGTCATTGTAGATATAATTAGTTAAGATGAGGTCATTAGGGTAAGCCTGATCCAATATGACTGGTGTCCTTATAAAAAGGACAAATTGGGATACAGAGACATGCATACAGGAGAACACCATGTGAACATGAAGGTAGAGATCAAGGTGATGCATCCACAAGTCACAGAATGCCAATGATTGCCAGCAAACCACCAGAAGCTGAGAAACAGACCTGGAACAGTTTCTCTGTCACAGCCCCCCGAAGGAACCAACCCTGCTGACACCTTGATCTCAGAATTCTAGCGTCCAGAACTGGGAGACAATAAATTTCTGTTGTTTAAGCCACTGAGTTCATGGGATTTTGCTATAGCCACTCTAGTCAACTAGTACAGTAATACATGAACCAGGCTGTATGCTAAGCATTTTGTTTATATTATCTTTTAATCTTCTTTAACAATAGTCTTATGGTCTGAAGATTAGTGTGAATTATTAATTGGTAGGGAATGAGTGGCTGGGTGGGTGGGGGAAGAATTATTTTTCTTCCCTTTCACCACCAACAGTACATTCTAACAGGGTTTTCAATGTATGCTGGACTGAAAGGACTTGGGAAATGATGTAAGATTCATATACTGCCTGCATATGTGACTTTGCTGAAAATTTACAAAATTATCATATGAGGCTACTAGAACGCGTCATGTTTAGGACTCTCCCCAACTGTGCTCCATGTGAGATGCCCTTTTCAAGAGAAGGAGAAGGTGAGGTAGCTCCTGTGTGCCTAATGAGATGGACTTGGTATTAATTTTAGTCCAGTGACTCTGATGGCATTATTACTTTGGACAAAATGCCTCTTCCTCCAAGTTTAATCCAATTCAAATCTCTCAGGCCCTAAGGCTCTATAGTGCTTCATTTATTTATTTTTTTTCCCTTTCTGATTCTGTGTAAAACTTATTTCTAGTCTCCTCCCTGTCGAACTGATTTTCCCCAAACTTCTTTCCTATTGGAAAGACCTTTGCAGCACAAGGAAGAGAACAGGCACCAAACAAGCCCAAAGGAGAACGAACTGTATACCAGGTCATAAGCTAAAATGTGCCCCAAATATAGTCCCAAAATCATCGAGCAAATATTGCTGCCAGTCAATCTGCCTCCGTATTGAGTGGCCTGTAGCCAAGATTACCAAGATTAAAACCAGGACCGATGACGTGCACAAGTGGGCCCGACTGATCTTATTGATTCTTCTCCACTGAGGGGAATCTCAGGTTACCAGGCAGAAATCAATTCAACTGCATTAAGCTAAGTGAAGTGTAGATTTATTCATACTGTGCTTGGAAATGTCTTTATAAAAATGGCAAAAATTTTTTTATGTATATACAGATATACATACTCATTTATAAATAAATACTTATGAATTTACATAAATAGATACCTGCTCCATCTTTCCTTTTATAATATTTAAAAATATAAAACAAAATAGTACAGAACATAAGGCTGTTCCTACATTTCTTCCCATCTCCAATTTTGATTCTTTTTTTTTAATAAAAGAAGTTATTTGTGTTGAGATGTTGTCAACTTGGCTACTTTAGCCCCACCCCAGATTTCAGGACGGAATGGCAGAGCAGACACAGATATATTGCAGCCAAAGAGGCAATGGAAGCCATTTGCTCTTGAGGAAATCATCAGTTTTGGCTCTGTAGATTAAAGGAACCTGGCCCATAGGCTTCAATGCACCATAGGGAACACAGAATTCATTCTCTTCCCTCCTCCAGCGAGAACACACAGGCTAGGACTGAAGAGAGCTTTCAGAATGAACAATGGGTGGAAAACACTGCCCTTCCAGCAGTGAGAAATGTGAAATTCCACTCCTACCCTCACATGTGTCACCAGGGAGCCATCCTGTGTGCTCCATCAGTACTGGGACAGGAGCCAGGCAGTCATTTGTACTCAGGGGCTCAGCCTAAACCTAAAAAAATCATCAGAAGAGCCAAAGAGGGGTTCTTCCTCATTCCTCATCCCTGAGAAACAAAGAACACCACACTTTACTGCTAGAAATTGTTTGTGGTTCTGACTGAGAATAGCTTAGGGCTCATTTTCCTTTAGGCAGGCTGTCTATCGACTTCTGAGCCTGCCTTGCCTGCTAAGACATTTATTCTCCGCCTTCGTGGCCATTCACAGCCAGTCAGGGTGTGAATTTAAATGCATTGCTGGGCCTATGGTGGATGGCCTATAAAGCAACAAAAGTACCTCCATGCAACATACATGGTCAGCACCACAGAGATCAGGTGGTTAAGAGACCAGGGGTCAAGTTTATATTCAGTTTCGAATATAAACTGCCCATTCCCAATTCAGCGGGAAAATAAACCATTCAGTTGTTCAAAGCTGGGCGCTGTGGCAGTAGGAGACACCTGTGTCTTTGCAGCAGCCTCAGCTGCACTGCCTTATTGGCCCACAGCTCTAAAATGCATCTTGCACTAGAGAGCACACATGTAGAAGGATGGGCAAAGAACGCTGGATCACTCAGCAGGCCTGAGTTCTTGTTCTAGTTCTAACTTGGTAACCATATGTCCTTGAATAAGTGACGTAATGTCACTGAAACCACAGCTCCCTCAACTCTAAAATGAAATGCAGGATTTCAACTAATATTTCAAGGTTTTGAGCTTTTTTTTTGTGCATAAAAATGGGATAATAGAGACCTGATTCACAGAACTATTATGAAAGACCTAATACGAAAATAAATATAGTAGCATTCTATAAGCTGGTAAGTAATATATAAACAATAGTTATTGCCATAGGGACAGGAGGAAATTCTTTAAGGACTTATCTGTATCATGAGCTATTTGGCACAATTATTGGGGTCCTATAATTTGGTAAATCACTAAATCTCTCTGAATTCGTGTTTCCCCACCTAAACTGCTTGCCTTCCCCATGAGGAGAAAATGAGGATAAAGGAAATGTTAATGTGCTTTAAAACCATAAATTGTCCTAGAAATGCAAGCAATTATTATTTAGAGAATTCCTTTTGACTTTTGGCATTATGATGCACACACTGTTAGTTCTTGGCTCAACGACAGATTTTAATTGGCCTGGCTATGAAAACCTTATAGAGCTATTATGTGCTACACCTGTGATGGCCATGCAGCGTGTTAATCAAGACAATTAGGCTGGGGACCCAGAGAACCGCTTTCCACCACGGTGCATAATCCTCCTCACTTTGAGAGGGAAATTAACAGCTGCTTTATGGTCTCTTGTATTATCTCACTTTCTTGGAGAGAGATCCCAGTCAGATCCACCTCAACTAAGCAACATCTAACAGCAATGCCTGGAATGACACAACATCTGTGAAGAAATATTAACTCTGACTTTGAAATGGCTTTTGGGCTGGGAAGAAAAAAAAAATGACACATGTGGCACTCACTGGATAAAACAGCCCCTGGGTGACAGCCAGAATTAGAGGGAAGAAAGTTGATCTCTTTAAGTGATGTGTTTGAGAGAAAAAAGGAACCTGGGGATGAGCAGATCAATTTAGGTCTCAGGCATTTATTCTCTAGTCTGCAAAAGGAAAAGGAGATGAGGCTTCTGAGGCAATACAATTCTGTCTACTCCTAAGCCTTTCACTGACGTTACAAAATCTTTTGGAATTTTCTTCCTTCCCCAACCTCCTGATATGCCCATCTCTTCTGAGAAGCATTAGAAATACATTTTGTTGTTTGGATTTCTTTTCACCCTTGGGCAAAGCAGCCTCGGTTCATTAGTGATTAAAAAGTTGGCAAATATAAATGTTTGCTCTGTGCTGATCATAACATTCTGAGTTTACATGCATTTGTCTCATTAGATCCTGTGAGATAAAGATGCTATGAAGATATTTTAACTCCCATTTTGCAGATACGGAAACTGAGGCTCAGGAAGCCTGATCTAACAAGTGACACAGCAGAGTCCAGACTCAAATTCAGGTCTCTTGACTTCGAGGCTTTTCCATAACACCATGCTGCCTGTCCTGTGTGGGAGAACCAATACTCAAGGGCTGGGGACCAGGCTCAATTTATTTCCACAACCCCAGTACCTGGGCCTGTGCTTGTCACCTTTTAGGTGGTTACTATGGAATTTAATTTTGAGAGAAGAGGAGCTTCCCAAATTGCTTACTATCTCTAGAATGAGCCTTGCCCAAGAGAGCTCATCCAAAAGAGAGAGCATCTAAAAGGTCCAGCGTCTATTCCTAATCATCTCCTCTGCCTTGGCTGATTCAGAGGAAATGACTCTTGTCCCCTAAAGGTGGGCAGTTTGGCTGTGAAACCATCCTGGGGACAGAAGTACGTCCAGCAGCGGGTGGATCATTCCAATTGGGAAGATCCCAGTAGGGTAGCTTTTGGTCTGGGTCTACGCTGTTCTGCTTTGGAAGAGGCCAAAATGGAACCATTATATCTGCAGTTCCCAATCTATGCACCAAAGTGCCCCATGGTATCACAGCAAACTCATAGGGGTGCTGCAGCATGTTTTAAATTTTGAGGGAAAAAGAGCAATATTCAACATCTGTCAGATCCTATGAGAACTACCAGTATGAGGGAACTCACTGTTTCAACATTAGTGTATGGTTTATTCTCTTTAATAACATTGTACAATCATGCACCACATAACATTTCAGTCAACAACAGACCACGTATATGATGATGGTCCCATAAGATTAGTACCGTGTAGCCTAGGTGCGTAGTAGGCTATACCGTCTAGGTTTGTGTCAGTACACACTACGATGTTCAGACAACGACAAAATCACCTAACAAAGCATTTCTCAGAACGTATTCCCATCGTCAAGCAACACTTGACTACATCTTTGCAAAGCTGGATTTTGGGCAGTGAATGTGATTAAAAACAAGCACTGCATCAAAATCCAGGCAGAACACACAATGAGGGTGGCGCTGTCGAATCTGATTCCAAGACTTGAGGAGCTGTGCAGAGTCCAACAGGGGCACATATCATAGTTCATTGTAAGTGACTGTAGTTAAGAATGAAATAAAATGATTTCTTTCAACTCATGTGTACTCTTTTTTTCAAACTGTTACTAAATTGCTAGAGTGTACATACTTATGAAACAGTTTAGATCTAAAATATTTAATAAACAGAAATGTTATGTATTTCTTTTGGCCCAGGAGCAACATGAAAAAATTTACTGCATCACTAAGGGTGCCATGAACTGAGGCTGCTCTATACCAATCCTGGGTTACCCTGTGATGTCCCAGAGCTGACCCTGCCTCTGGATTCCCAACTTGCAACAATGGCAGCAACAAAAGCAGCTCCCTTTTCCTGAGCTCTTACCCACAGGCCAGACTCAGGCTAGTTCTTAAGCACTGTAACCGCATGACCCCATTTAATCTCCCAAACAGTATTAGCATGGGGCTTTTATGATCCCTATTTATCAGATAAGGAAATCGAGGCTCAGGGAGGCTAACCAACTGCCCAGAGTCACTTAAGCTAGTAAATGGCAGAGTGGGGATTTAAATCTAAGGCTATCTGATTTCTAAAGCCTGCGTTATTTTAAATTAAACTTTTAATTTTGAGATAACTGTAGACTCACAGGCAGTTTTACAAGAAATAATACAGAGAGTTCCTATGTACCCTTCACCCAGCTCCCCCCAGTGGTAACATCTTGCAAAACTATAGTACAATATCACAACCAGGATCCTGACATTGGTACAGTCAAGATACAAACCATTTCCATCATTACAATGATCTCTCATGTTGCCTTTTTATAGCCACATCCACTTCCCTCCAGCCCCCACCCTCCTCAACCCTTGGCAACCACTAATCTGTTCTTCACTTACATAACATTCGTAAAATGACAAAACTATAGAAATGGAGAACAGATTAGTAGATATCAAGGGTTAAAAAGAGGTACATCATACTGTACATAAGCTTTGGGGATTGGCTTTTTTCACTCAACATAATTTTCTGGAGATTCATCTAGATTGTTGAGTGTGTCAACAGTTCATTCCTTTTTATTGCTGAGTCATATTCCACGGTATGGATGTACAACAGTTTAACCACTCACCCACCGAAGGACATCTGTTTCCAGTTTTTAGCAATTATGAACAATGCTGCTATAAATATTGTGTACAGGTTTGTGTGCAGGTTTTTGTGTGAACATGTTTTTACTTTTCTAAGATAAATGCTAAGGAGTACAGTTCCTGGTTCATATGGTAGTTGTATGTTTAGTTTAAGAAATTGCCAGATTGTTTTCCAGAATGTTTTCCAGAATGGTTGAGCATTTTACATTCTCAACAACAATATATGAGAGATCAAGTTTCTCTGCATCCTCACCAGCATTTGATATTGTCACTATTTTTTCTTTTAGCCATTGTGACAGATATGTAGTGATATCTATCTCATCATGTAGTTTTAATTAGCATTTCTCTAATGCCTAATGATACTGAACAACTTTTCATGTGCTTATTTGCCATCCGTACGTCCTCTTTGGTGGAATGTCTCTTCATGCTTTTTGCCTATTTTCCAATTGGATTATTATTATTTTTTATGCTGAGTTTTGAGGGTTCTTCATATATTTTAGAGACTAGTCTTTGTCTGAAATGTAGTTTGCAAATATTCTCTCCCAGCCTATAGCTTATCATTTCATCCTTTTAACAGGGCCTTTTGCAGAGCAAATGGTTTTAATTGTGATGAGGTTAAATTTATCTAATTTTCCTTTTACCGATCGTGTTTTAGAGTCAAGTGCAGGGACTTTTTTGCCTAGAGTAGATCCTGAAGATTTTCTGCTATATTTTTTTTCTAAAAAGTTTATAGCTTTACAATTTACATTTAAGTCTTCAATCCATTTAGAGTTAATTTTTGTATAGATTGAGGTTCACGTTTTATCTATAGATATCCAATTGCTCCAACACCATTTGATGAAAAGGATATCTTTCCTCCATTAAATTGCTTTTGCACCTTTGTCAAAAATCAATTGGGCATATTTGTGTGGGTCTGTTTCTGGATTCTTTATTCTGTTCCACTGATCTATGAATCTATCCTTCTGTTAATACCACACAGTCTTGATTACTGTAGCTATATAATGTCTTGAAATTAAATAGATTGATTCATCCACGCTGTTATTCTTTTTAAAAATTACTTTAGCTATTCTAGTTTCTTTGACTTTCTACATAAGTTTTAGAATAATCTTGTCTGTGTCTGCAAAAAATCTTGGTGGGATTTGGATAGGAATTGTATAAAATATATATATCAATGTATATATATATCTATATATCTTTGGGGAGAATTACCATCTTTATTATGTTGAATAGTCAAGGCCTATACTTTTAAACACCAAATAACAACACTTGTTTATTTTGGGACTAGGGTCACAAATTCAATTGCCCAAAAGGGGCTCCATGTACTAGGTTTAATAACATGTAGCCTTTTGATGGCGAATTGGATACAGAATTTTATTTCTCTACTATAAGAAAACAATAACTCAATCAGATGTTAAATGACAAGAAACTCTCAACCTTAGCATTAGAAATTAATAGGGAGTGGTGGAGAACGTGGCTTGCTGGAGAAAGCATGCCTTCTATGAATGGTATAGCTGCTACTCAATTCCTCTAGTTGTTGAGACCCTGGGAACAGCATTACTATGTCTTATAAATTTTCAACAGAAGCCAGAAATCCATTTTTAAGGAAATCTAAAATGTTGGCAGCTACTTTGAATTAACATAAAACATGTGAAACACTCTCCTTAATGGGCTGGATCCAGATGACCAGCAGCCACTCTGTGGTCTCTGAGTTAGAGGAGGCAAAAAGAAAAGGTTCCCTGCCTCAAGTTGCTTACACTGCAGTGGGAGCAACAGACAAATAGCCACCACAAAGCAGGACCACATGCTCTCGTATCACTGGGAGCTGTAGGAGCATGTGGGAGGACCCTTAACTCTGCTTTGAGAGGTCAGGGACGGCTCCCCAGGAAAGGGAATGTACACAGCAACTCAAAGTAGCTGATCCAATATGTGCTATTTAACCCATGGCATCTCAAGCAAACACTGATAGGATCAAACAGCAGTACAAAGCTCTGTTTCTGGGTATCACTGAATATAATAAAGAGGTCATATAGTTCAACATTTCTCCAAATGTCATGTCACTTGTTAGGAGGAATCACAAAGCAAAAGCTTTCCAGAGGTGAACAGCTTCTTGATTCTCTCAGAATAATTCTGAGCTTCTTAAAATCACTTACAAGGTCCTGTGCGGTCTGACCCCAGCCTGCTTCTTTGGCTTCCTCTTCCCTCTTCCCACTCCCCACTCCTGCCTTCTTTCTGTTTTTCCAACATATCAAGACTCAACGTCTTTCCATTTTGTCATCCATCCACCCATCCATCCATCCACCCATCCATCCAAGAGATACTGGTTGAGGACCCCTATTCCAGGTATTGGGAATACAACAGTGAACAAATCTCACTCAGTTCCTACTGTCATTGAGCTTACATTCTAATAGGAGAGACAGACAGACAGACATAACATTATGCCTGGTGTGAGGAGTCCTATGAAGAAAAGTTAGATGGGATTAAGGTATAGGAAATAATGGTGATTGTTATTTTGGATAGAGGGTTGGGGAGGCTTCTGGTTTATATTTGAACGGAACTTGAATGAAGTGATGGAGCAAACCATAAAAGCATAGGGAGAAGAGCTTTCCAGCAAGAGGGAACCACAAGTGCAAAGATCCTGAGGTGGGAACATGTTTGGCCTATTTGCGCAGTAGCAAGAAGAGCACTGTGCCTGGAGCGGAATAGTGGTAGAAAACGGGGTTGGAGAGGAGGTCAGATGATATGAGACTCTGGTTAGTCTTGGGATTTGGGTTAGTATTGGGATTTTACCCTCAGCGTAAGGAGGAGCCATTGAAAGATAAGAGCAGGGCAGCGACATGATCTGACTTACAGACAGCAGACTGTGAGTGGAGATGCGGAAGCAGAGAAACCTGTTAGGTTGTTACAGTCGTCCAGGTGAGAGACGGTGGTGGTTTGGACTAGTGCGGCAGCAGCGAGAGTGGAGCAAAACCCATCAATTTGAAACACTCTGAAGATAGAAGCAACAGAGTGCAAGAGGAAGGAGTCAAGGATGACTCCAAGGGTTTTGTCCTGAGCAATTGATACATTTACTGAGATGGAGAAAACTCTGTGTCTACAACTTCACAAGGCTGGCTCCTTATCAAGATTCAAGTCTCAGTCCAATGTCCTCTCTTTGAAGAGGTCTTCCCCGACCACTCCTCATCCTGTTAGCAGCTCTCGGTTTAATTTTATTTCCTAGGATTTACAAATATCTGAAATTATCTTATTCATTTTATTTGACTCATTTATCATCTGGATCCCCCACTGGAATACAAGCCCCAAGAAAATAAGGACCATGTCTATTTAGTTTATTGCTACACCCTCAGTACCTAATTCAGTGCCTGGATCAGAGGATATGGTCAATAAATATTTATTGAATAAGGCTTGGAAAGTGTGAGACAAGTTAAACAAGTCCCCAGGTTTCTTGAGTGTGGTTCTTTTTAGAGCCTTATTAAAGCAATTAGTCAATGGACGAAATAATATTGATTATCTAGGCCAAGCTCCGTGCCAGGCTCTGCAGAAACAGCACAGTGCAGACACCCTCATGGAGCTCAGAGCACCCTGATAGAGGCACAGCAAATAATTGCAGAAACATGGCCTTCCACTGTGCTAAGAATTCAGAAAGGAAGGTGCACAGAGCTATGAGAGTGTGAGATCTGGGGGTCCAACCATGTTGGGGAGCATAGGGAAAGCATCTCCGAGCTAAGATCCACAGGAGGAGTCACTGAGCAGGGTATATACTGTGATCCCACTTTTCACGGAGCTTCTTGCGAGAAGAAATATGTTTTGGTGAAAGCTAAACTACTCTAGCCTTCTTATGCACTGCAGCTGAGCTGGCTTAGGAACCTGGATGGAGAGGAACAGCTGGTCCACAACAGAACTAGGGTTCTGCATTTATCATGACCCATCTGGCAATGGGTCTTCATGACCCATGACCATGACCCAAATGGCAATGCTACTTCATTAAACAGGACCGCTGTGAGAAGGAAAGGTGTTGATGTCTATAAACAGCTTAGCACAGTGCCTGGTACACAAGAAGCGCTAAACACCTGATCATAATTATCATACGATTTCAAATTCTTGAGGGTATTAATCATGTTAATACTCTTCCCCAACACATACCAAACAGCACAGTACCTTACACATAGTAGGGACTCAATAAATATATGTTGAATAAATGAATGATGGTTGCCTCAACAACACACTATTTTGGATTTGGCCAGCCATTTTCATTGGTAGTGGGCACACTAAATAGAAACAAATCAGGCCAAACCCTTTCATGTGGTTCAGATGTTGCTGGGTTGGTAGCTGTTGTTAATTATTGATATTATTAATTATTGATCAGAGTTGGTAGCTGCTATTCATGATTCTTGCCAGCCAAAGACACTTGGCAGCTTGAACGGAAAGAAGTAGGTCTGGTCATTGATTTTAAAGAAAGGATAAGTTATATGGTGGGAGGGCCCAGAGGATTCAGTGATTTTATGCATCAATAACTCGCAATAGGAAGGCACAGCCAAAATCCAGGAATAATTGCTACTAAAATGGCATTTCCTTTGCATTGAAATCCACATGTGGGAGTGCCGCACGTGATTTCTCAGCTGCTACTGAAATAGAGGCAGCGGTTTGAATGAACACTAACCAACCTGGCTCTCCAGGGGCACCTTGTACCTGAGAACCTCCAAGCCCTTCGTAAACAGCTAAGACTTCCCGTCTCCTGAGGGACGAGCTCCTGGATTTTTGCTTAAATCAAGCGGAGTCGAAGGAGTGAGGCTGCAATCATGAGCAAAGTGGGTGTCAAATGGGACAGTCCTCAGGCCTCTCACAAACCCAGACTTGAAAAGGGCCAAAATAATCTGCAAGTCCCCTAGGATATTTTATCTAATAAAGTTCTACCACCAGTCCCCCCAAGTGTCAAGTGAGGGATGAATACTTGGACATTAGAACAGCCATTCTGGAGGGCAATTTGACAGTAACTGTTATGATAAGCAGATCCTTCAACTCAGCAATTCCACTTCAATGCATTTTTACTAGAGAAGTCCTGGTACATGCGCTAAAGAAGCATAAGCAAGCATCTGATTGCTGTATTATCTGTAGGAGTGAAAATCTGTGATCAGTATCAAGGTGTATCTATCCAGAAGATAATGATTAAATCAATAGTGGAATAATATGCAGCAGTTAAAAGAATAAGCCAGTACATATAATAAGCCAGTACATATAACAATCTGTCCATAACAAAATAGTCCAAATAAAAATAAAAAGTGACAAAAGCAAATTACAGAATCATATATGCAGTATGCCATACATGGTGGTTTTAAAATGTGTCCAGAAATTCTTTGATACTCTTCCTTTAGCAAGTGGAGCTTGATAACCCTCCCCTTGAATGTGGGCCAGACTTAGTGACTCATTTCTAATGAAGAGAATATGGCGGAAATGAAATGTGTCACTTCCAGGACTGGCTCATAAAAAGGCATTGTGTCTTCCTCCTTGATCTCTCTCTTTCGCTCTCTCACTCTCTTATCACTTGCTCTAGAGCTAGCCAGCTGCCATGTTGTAAGAATATTCAAGGAGCCCTGTGGGGAGGCCCATGTGGCAGCCTCCTGCCATTAGCCAGTAGCACTGAGTCCTCCAGCCAACAGCCAAGTGAATGAGCCATCAGGGAAGCAGACCCTCCAGCCCCCACCCACCCTTTAGATGACTGCAGTCCTGGCTTACGTCCCTTACAACTACGTGAAAGATCATAATCCAGATGCCCCTGTGTAGCCACTGATGGATTCCTCACTCTCAGAAAACGTGTGAGATAATAAAGGTTTGTTATTTCAAACTACTAATTTTTGTGATGGTGATCGATAACCAGTATACTATTTATATAACCACAAATTCAAACAATGTAATACATACACACATAGAGGCAAACGTGTAGAGAAAGGTCTGAAAGGAGATGTACTAGATCTAGTGGTTACTTCTGAGGAGTGGGATGGGGAGAGGGAAGGTGAAATTAGCTTCACTTGTACTGCCTCTTCTTGTACAAGAATTTGTAAGTGCATTACTGGCAAAATTTTTAAAAACACTACATGGGAGGAAACACAATTTAAAATTTCACTACTTTGGAATTTCATGGTGAGTTAGATAAGGCTGAGGCTTACCTTTGATCATCTCCAAGAAAAAGGTTGCTTAGCAAATTTGTTTAATAATAAACAAGGTGATTAGTGATTACTTAAGAAAGCCAACTCCTGTCAGTTACTCTTAAAAATCACCTCAGCATAAGTCATACACAATAAGTGATTATTCTTACCCATGTTTCTTATCTTTTGGTAAGACAGGTCAAAGAGACCTTTATTTGGACAACACTGATTGGCAATATTCTTACTCCCAAAGAGTAGCCAAATTCTTATGAAGGTGACAAAGCTACCTCCACTGAAAAAACTGAGTTATATATTAATGCGCTGGTCTTATCAAGCAGTTTAAAATCAAAGAGGTTTTGTTGTTAGGCTAAGGTTACGGAAAAGGTAAAGAAACTTTGTATTGGTTTTCTTTTAGGCTTATGCTAATTTGTTTTTCAACGTTGAGCCTCAGGGTCTGCATCATTTAACGGAAGTTCTGTGGCAAGGACCCTGTCTGTGGTTAGACTGGCTGCAGGCACCAAAGCTTTATGCATTTTCAGTAGAATTGGGTCCAGAGCTTAGTGCAAAATGCCTTCCGGGTGACTGACCAGAAATTCAATCACAGTACATTCATTTCAAAAATCCCTTTCATGTATCATTTAAAAACAGCCTGCATATTTAAATTTGCATATCTCTGACCCTGAATTTTGGAAACGCTGGAGAAAGAATGATTTCTGTTTAGTTTTCAGGATGATCAGAGAGAATAAACTATAGGCATTTCCTTTCCTTCACTACTGGGTAGATTTAGTACTTCTGAAACACTCTGAACCAGCAGTTCTGTAACATAAGCCACCGTCCCATGGAGCTCGGAAATAAGAATAACTAACGTTTATAGAGCGTTTTACATTCTACAAAGTGCATTAGCATTCATTGCCTCGTTTAATGGGCAGAGAGGTTCTTAATTATGCTTTCTGATGAGGGGACAATGATTCTTTCAATCCCAGCATCTGCAGAGATTACTCTGGTTTTCCTTTCCTATGGACACAGTAAAGAAATAATGTTGCGGTGCTCTGGCCTCCCCAGGCTGGGAAAGAGTACACTGTAGCAGGCGTGAGATTGATTAATTTCCCTACCCTGCAGCCTGTTCCAAGTTTCTTTTGACGAACTCAAATGTTTATGTGACTCTTTGCTACAGAAAGACAGGAAGGTTAGCAGGTAACTGCAGGCCTCGAGAGCCTGGATGTCTGGAGTTGAATCCTGACTGGGCCATTTTCTAGCTGCACAGTCTAGAGCAAATTATTGATCTGTTAAATAATTAAAATAATTTACCTTACCAGTTTTCTCCTCTGGACAATGGGGCTGATAATCATACAAATCTCATAGGGTTTTTATGAGAATTAAAGGGATGAATTCACGCAGGGTGCTTAGAAGAGTGCCTGGTGCAGAGTCAACACTTAGTAACTGTTATTACTATTATTATTATATACAATGAGCTGCAGCTGCTTTGTAGGTTGGATGGGTAACAAGACACATCCACCGTGCATTCTTTCAACGGATTACTGAGCAGCTCTCTGCTGGGCACAGTGCCAAGCTGTGAGGCTACATCAGACATGTCCCTTTCCTCAGGAGGCTTACATTTTGGGTGGAGGAGAAAAACAAAATTAAATAAAAGCTAATGAAGTGAGAGGAGGATAAAAAATGGGGAGCTGAGCTAGAGAACGAAGGGCTAGAATGAGCAGGAGCAGGGTATTTTTTTATTTTAGGATCCAAAATGCCAGCCTTTCAAAACACGTGGGACAGAACAGTCCCAGAGGAGGGAAGAACATGAGTGAGGCCCATGAAGGAGGAAAGAGCTTGGCCGGTTTGAGGAACTAACGGACAATGGGGAGAGAGGCAGGCAGGGCGAGCAGCCAGGGCCAAGTGTTATGGTCTTGTCCTGTGTGTAAAGGGAAGCCACAGGAGGGTTCGAGGTGGAGAAGTAACATGGTTTTATATAAATTATATAAATTTATGACATTTAGTAAAATTTAATCTATATATCCTACATAAATATCTATTACACACACGTACATGTATTTAAAGATAGTACTGGCTGTTGTGTGGGGCAAGGATTACGGAACGGAGACTAGAGCAGGAACATAATAACAGCAGAAGCCCTTGCCAGAAGAGAAGTACAATGTGCCTCTGGAGTTCATGGCAAAGAGGTGGAGAACCAGAGAAGGCAGCACCATTTGAGGTGACCTTGAGGAGAACATTGCTTTTAGACATGCAGGGGTGTCTGGAAAACACAGACGGCTTCACTAATTGTGCATCTTGCAGAGAGGCCTTATGAATCTTACCTGGAATATCCCAAATTTAACGTATGGATCTCTGAAATCTGCATATAGGTGTGATACAGGAGAGGGAATGTTGGAGCTCTCTTGTATCCCAAATTACAATGGTACTTTACTACCCTGCAGAACCAAACTGCAAGGAAGTTCTAAAATAACCACGACTTGATCTGCACCCAAGCGGAACCCTCTGCCCTAACCTTGCCTTGGCTTCTGAAAGCCAAGGAAACATACAGACCCTACCTTCCATTTCCCACAAGGCATAGAGGTAAGATGGAAGCCTTCTACGCACTGAACTGAAGCTGAGTAGACATAGGCAGAATGATGTCCAAATGAAAACAACCAAGGAAGGACACGGAACTCCCAGTAGTAGCTGAATAGACCGTCCAAACAAAGAGCTCGGCATTGCGACTCTATTTCTCGGTTACTTGTGCCCACATCATAGTTCTGCTTATGCAATGTTTCTGCCTGGTAGGCTACCCCCACCTGTCAATATTAACATCAGTAATGTCAGCATTCTCTGGAACTGCTCATTTAAGCATTTTCTTTGGATTAGAGGTTTACAATGGTCAGATGACTGAAATTCCAAATGACTGCCCAAAATGTTCAAACTGCAGCAGCAAAAGAACATGCAAACTAGCCTTGAAGGAGCTAGGTTCCGGTCCTGCTCTGCCATTAACCAGCTTCGTGATTCTAGGCAAGAAGCTTTATCCTTGGAATTTCAGTTTCCTCTGGGTTAAGTTACAACCATCTACCTTGAAGATTTATCGTGAGGGTTAACTATAATGTATGTCAAATTACTTTATCAAATTATTAAAACACGAGTACAGCACTATCATTATCATCATCAAATAACATCCACTGTTTACATAACATTTAAAAATGCTTAAATACTTTTATTTGCTGTTTTTCTTTCTTTCTTTTTTTTTTTTTGGTGAGGAAGATTAGCCCTGAGCTAACATCCATTGCCAATCCTCTTCTTTTTCCTGAGGAAGATTGGCCCTGAGCTAACAGCTGTGTCCATCTCCCTCTATTTTATATGTGGGACGCCTGCCACAGCATGGCTTGATAAGCAGTGCATAGGTCCGCCAAAGTGGAGCGTGCAAACTTAACTACTAGGCCAGTGGGCCGGTCCGTTCATTTGCTGTATTTAATTAGCCAATCCACTAATTAAAGAGTTCTGCACTAAGTTGGCTACATGAGGGGCAGAAAAACCTTGTCTGATTTTTGCTCATCCTGAATCCCCAGCACCCCGCAAAGTACCAGCATTTCTTAGATGCTCAATACACATGTGTTGAATGAAAGAAAGGAGGAAGAATGAACAAAAACTACTCTAGGGAATGGATGAAACCCCTATTGGAAGACAGAGAATATCACTCCCATTTCACAGGTATGGATTCTGAAAGGTTTAGTTGTGCCACAAACTAAAATTTCACAGCGAAATTTATGAAGGAATAGGGCCTGATCCTGCGTCTCCAGCCTCCTAAATTTATCCACCTCTGAGCTCTGCTTTCTCCAACATGGAATGTTTTTTCAAAAGGAATTAAAGCCCGATGCTTTCCTAACGTAGTCTTTCAGCTCTCTTCCTTAAGCCATCTGCTCTTTTATCTGTCAGAACTTATTGATTTTATTTGAAAACTTTTAATTAGAAGCTTCTAGGCAGTGGCGGAGTTAAGTTTAGAAGCTTCCAGCTTGTCTCATCCTCAGCAGCTGCAGTAAGGCAATAAGGCTTATGATTTAAATTCATTATTATCTCCATGTTGATGTCATTTTCTTTTCCCTTGCTATTGCATTGTTCCAGGAAGTTACATAAGGCTTAAGAGCCACCAGATAATACGGCTTCTTAGAAATGACCTTTCAGGGAATTTTCCTTATGTACCCAGATGCTGGTAAAGCTATGATAATAAGTAAGATACTTCCCTTCTACCTCACCTTTTACCCAAAGATGACTGAAAGCTTTACAAACATTAATTAAGCCAACCTCATTACACTCCAGGAAAAAGGAATTATCCACTGCAGAAAAATATAACTGAATTTAAAGGCACCTTAGCAACATATTTAGAGTCTGCCAATAAGCAGCAGAATCACGTCTGTTTTATTCTATCAAAGAACTGTCCCCAGCTTCACCCACCTCCCCGTGGGCTTGGAAAACTCCTGCTCATTCTATAAGACCCTGCTCAGGCATCACCTCCTCTAGGAAGCCCCACCTCTACCTTCCTGGTCCAATTAGGTGCATCTTCCTCCTTTCTACTCCCAACATCCTCTGTATGTATCTTCATAAAACTTTTATTGAAATTTTTGCAATTTATATTCTTGCTCATCTGTCTTCCTAGACTCCAGTTCACTAAGGATATGGACTCATCTTTCTCACCAAAGACATGCACAAATTAATTACTTTGGTGTCCCCTGAATCTATCCCACATAGTCTGGCATGTAGCAGATGTTCAATACACGTTTGTTTAACTGGACAGGATTCCTGTCTTTTTTTTTTTTTAATAGACTTTATTTTTTAGAGCAGTTTTAGGTTCACAGAAAAACTGAGCAAAAGGTACAGAGATTTCCCACATACTTCTTGCCCCTACACATGCGTATCCTTCTCCATTATCAACATCCTCCACCAGAGTGGTACATTTGTTACAATTGATCAACCTAGGTTGACACATCACTATCACCCAAAGACCACAGTTTACATCTTAGTGTTATAGATTGCATGGGTCTGGACAAATGAGTAATGATATGTACCCACCATTGTAGTATCATACAGAGTAGTTTCACTGCCCTAAAAATCCTCTGTGCTCTGCAGGATTCCTTTATCAGTCATCAAAGCACACTCTTTAGAGTATGGCCAGAAAAGCCTTAGCTTATAATTTAGCACTAAATTGATGAAAAACATATACAGCGCAAGGCTTTCTCAACCCAACCTGCTCTAATTTCTCTGTAAAGTATACAGACTGGTACACTGAAGAACCTATGGTTCATACTGGTCCAAATCACATTGAATAAAACAGCTTCTACTCTGTTTGTCTTACAAGTGCTTCAGGGTCCTAAAGGACTTAATGCTAACACGGTGCCTGGACCCCTGGCTCTTACTTAGTCTTATACAGCAGCACACACGAATGAAGTGTCCATGTGGGATGCTCTAACTGGCAAACCCATTTCTCCTGATTCTTTTCTCTTTCACTTAGAGAGGGCATAGGGACAGAATTGAGAGGGAGTGATGGTATCATAATGACCTTGAATCCACTTTAATTTATATAAAAGGCAAAACATTTGTCAACTGCAGTGCTTTAGCTGTTGTTAGCAGTTAATTATTGTGATAAGTTTACCAATTACTGTGACATACCAATAAAGTGTTAAATACCATACTGTGCCTGGCTGGCCTGCAACATGACTCTGAAGACAGTGAGAGCAGCCAGCGTTCTTAAATAACTTTTGGGTAAAAGGAAAGGTATGTTTCTTGAAGCTGACAAACCTTTTCTATATTATGTAAAAATTAAATGAAATAATTACATATAAAGCATTTAGCACAGCATGTAACATGCAGCAAACACCCAATGAATTCATCTATGCTGTAATAACAGCAACATTAACAATTACTATTTATTGAGTGCTTATTATGTGCCAGGAACTACACCAAGTACTTTATATGTACCCTCTTAATATTCCCAAGAATCCTATAAGGTATTGTTTTAATCCCTATTTGACAGTTGAAGTATATGGAATTTATGTAACTTTCACTGGGTTGCATAGGTAGTAAGTGGAAAACTGACTCTATCTGCCTCCAGAATCCGTTAAGCTGCCTCCAGAATCCGTTAAGCTATCCTGCCTCTCTTTAAGCAAACAAGTGGCATTTATTAAGTGTTCGTGTGCCCACAATGTGTTAGGCAGTTACTAGATGGGATGAAATGAACTCTCGACCCTCCAGCAAATTACAGTCTAGCTGGAAAGGAAAGGCAAGATACCCAAGCCGAAGATGAGAGGTCATAAGACTGTACATGGCGGACTGTCAACTAAGTATTTAAAATAAATATGATCTGGGTTTAAAGGGGGAAGAGACCCAGGGGCTGGAGGGGTCAGGAGAGACCTCAGAACTTGATTGAGCTGCACTTGGAACTATCTGTATAGACTGCACGCTCTGCTGTGATTTTGGGGGTAAGGGATATATTGGAAATACCTTGGGGTGGGGGCTTTCTATACTTCACTCCCCCAACCGTTAACACATGTACTTGAAGAATTACTGTTGAAGTTTGCCATGGATATTGATGAAAATATTGAGGGTAGTGACTATGAGTCTGGACTCTGCAGTCCAATTGCCTGGATTCAAATTTTGGCCATGTCCAGTCTCTCTTTGCACTTCAGTTTTCCCATCCATAAAACAGAAAATAATTACAGTCATGAGAAAATGTAAGTAAAGCCCCTAGCACGAGGCCTGGTGTATATGAATGTTCAATGAATGAGAATTAATGTTAGTAGTATTTCCTTGGCTTGATAAGGGAGAAAAAAGGTGGGAACAAGCCCTACATTTTCAATTTATCTTGGGACCTGAACCTTCCAACGTAAAGACATCTTAGGCTGATGGCTATTCTTAAACAGCTCGGACTCCAAATGGCCACTTAAACGTAATGGAATGGTATGATTTCATACAACACGCTCTTGGGACTGGAAGAATTCCTTGAATGGATAAAATGTTAAATGAAAAAAGTTAATGATGTTGGCTAAAACACAAAACAGTTTACTGTAGGATATTGAATAATCTTTCATATGAGTGATTTTAAGAAGAGACAATAAGCATTTCTGAACAATGTGGGCTCCATGGTACGACTATTCCTGCATTCACTTAGTTAAACGTAATCCTGGAGGATTCAGTTTCCCCATCTATTAAATGGGTATGATGATAGTACTGATAGCTCCACAGCAAGTGGTTATGAGGATTAAATAAGATAATGAAGATAAAGCACTTAGCACAGTGGCAGGCACAGAGTTTGCACTCAATAAATGTTCAGGACTCTTATTCCAGGTGCCATGTTAAGAATTTGGGCTACAGAGATGAATATAATATCTGTGAGTTCTCCTCACAGTCTTTAGTAGTTGTTTCTTAGGTGTCTGCAAACTCTTCTGGGACAATTCTGGTCTAACCCATTCTATTCATCTCCATCCATCCAGAGTCAGGCACAGAACGTGAAGCATAGTGTATGCTTAAGAGCTGTGACTTGATGCAAGAGACCCAATCCTTGTGTTTAGGAAGCTCATAAGAGGGAAGAGAGACAGGTAGACAAGGAACTACAATGCAATGTGATTATTGTGGTCAAGGGGCTCTGCGTCCACAGAAGGTCTGGGTGACCAGCATCATTGTCCTAGTGGCAAACCAGACCAAGTTCAGGTCTGCCCTGCCTCAGGCTGGCAGGTAATAAGTAACATGTGTAGAATACACCAACATCTGACTATAGTCACTTAGTGTTCTCTAGTTGAGCCTCTGTCATTTGGCTAATGTTCCCACACATCGGTGCAGTGACCTGTGACCCTCCTGGCCCTAGGAGCAGCTCTGTGAGCCTGTTTTGCTAGATTTCTGCCCAGAGCATTTGGCCGTAACAAAGTGGAGAAGGGCGAAATCAATACAACCTGAACTGAACGCACACTTAAAACATCAGCCTTCAACTCTGGAATCACGCCCTTGTCACTAACATCCAAAGTGCTTTTGCTCCATGATCTGCTCGAAGTCTAGAAAGCAAATGTGGCAATGTGCTGTATTACAAACAGGAATACACACAGGGAGAGCTTCCCAGTGTGGCGGAGTGGAAAGAACGCAGCTTGTTTAAGTGCCAGCTGGGGACCCTCGGTGTGTTTCTCAACCTCTCTGAGCCCCAGTTTTCGTATTTGTAAAGAATAATAAGTAAGAGTGGTAAGATTGTTTCGGCTATTTAGTGAGCATTAATGCATGCAAAGCATCCAGCACAAGATACTCAGTAAATGGTAGCTTATTAGAACAGCTTTTCCACTGCTCATAAGGAGGTGAGCAAGGCGAGAGGCAGTGAAAATCATTTACTAGCCACACAAATAAATGCTACAACAATGTAAGTTTCCACGTTTCTTTGCAAAGAATATTTACTAAACACCAATCATGTGCCGCACACTGTGTTAAGAGGTGGGAACACAAAGGTGATTAAGACAAAGGCCCTAACCCACAAGAACATAAATCATTTAAATATAATTCTTGAGACAGACTTCATAGAAGAGAGAATGTACAAGGTGACAGAATGCACAGAGAGGGGTGACTAGCTCAACAGGGTAAGATGGACGCTGATTTGAGTATAAAGAATAAGCACAAAGTCAGCCTTATAAGGAAACATAGAGAGGGCAATCCAGGTTAATAGAACAGCACTGAAGACAAACAGGCCTGAAATAACATGGAGTGTGGGGGTACTGTGGGCAGGTGTCAGGTGGCAAAAGCCTTGAGGGTCCATTTCGAGGGAATGTACCCTGAGAAGATGTGAGCTGCTGAAGGTTGTTAAGTAGGAATGGATTTGCATTTGGACACAGCACTTCGGCTTCAGGGTGGGATAGAAAAAGCTACTATTCCATGAGTATTCGGGGTGTTATTTCTTCATTCCTTTCCAACCCAAGCAAACACACAAGTCTATAGCCTCTTCTGGGTGGCCCAAATTGGTGATAATACAACCAAGGGTGACTTCTGGACACTTAATCATTCCCTAATGGACAAACTGTTTCAAGCACGCCTCTCTCAGCTCTCATGCTCTCTGTTTCCCCAGAGTCCCTATTCCTTGATCACATATTTGTCCACTTCTGCTACGTCTGCAAGACTGAGTTCATTACTCTCCACTATGTATCTCCACTCAGCCGTAAGTAACCTCAATGCGAAGGTCACAGGTTCCAGCCATTTTGGTGTCTGCTAAGGTTAAGATAACTAAAGTCCCTCTAATCTCAAGAGGTGATCAACCGAGCCAGCCAAAAGATGTCTGTCTGTATGGATCATCTCCATCCCTCTAAAGAAAGAGACAAAAACAAAACAAACAAAAAAACCAACCAAACATATATATATATATATATATATATATATATATATATATTTGCACTCTGCCCTATCTAAATCATCCTAGTGGATCTTCATAGTTATTAATAAAATATTAAGCTACTTTAATCACATATTTTATTGCAACACAATTAAGAATTTTATTCTTCTCATGTATATGAACAACTAATGAGGCCAATGATTAAACTCTTGGTAGAAAACACACAGTTGCAAATAGAGATTTCAGAAGAAGTAGGTAGATTTTGTCAAAAGTGTGTCATAACACACTTATAACACAGTTATAACAAATTTAACTCCTTTATTAAGTTCCAAAGAGATGATGATGATGTTTTTATATGTTGTAGAAAATTTAATATTAATTTAAATAGGTAATTCAGACATACCATTATAAATAACTATATTCCACCTGCCCATGTCCATATTTCTAAATGAAGATACAGTTTTCATGTGATATCTGAATGTTTTTCACAGTCCTTAGCTAGAGTGAGCACAGGAAACCCATGTCTGGCAATGCGTGTGTGTTCCCATATAGTATTAGGACAATTTTCAGGATTACTACCAATCTGGAAGAAAAGCTTCATACGGAGGTTTACCAGCGTAAGAGCAAGAAGGTAAATTTACTCCCTTGTATTCCTCTGAGCCCTAAGGTCAGGGCTGCATTTGAAGAGCAACACCCAGAACATGGAGGAACAGCATTTCACACTATGAGACGTGACCACAAGCCCTGTATGTTGGCATCTGACTTATTGTTGATGACATCTATACTACTCTAAATTGTAAAAAGTCAGTAAGTTGTGCCCAACTTGAAAACATCAAGACCATACATTCTTTCTTCATATCCAGTATGCTGGCCTCTATGCTTTCTTCCAGATTCTTCCAGCACTGCATACATTATTTTTAGAACTTGGTTTCCTCAACAGATTTATAGAGAAGATAGTTAATTCGGGTTTTGCACCACAGGAAGTGCTCGGAATAAACTTGATAAAAGAAACTCATTAGTTCTCCCAAACAGCCATCAGAAAGACGTTAATTAAGTCACACTGACACACAGAATGGCTTCAATTAAACCACTATTTCTCATGTCGTAACTTTCAAGTCCAGCAGAGGGTCACCTTGAAAGTGTTTAGATAGGCTGTTTTGGACAAATCTTTTTAGATTCTCCATTTGTCATAATCTGGTGATTAAAGAATTAATTTAAAATGGTCGTACCTAACCATGTTCTTTTTAAAGAAAATGAATACTAAGTCACTGATAATGAAATGAGGAAAAAAGAAAGAGCCAATGGAGTCTCCAGAAAAGGCCTCATTATACCTTCTGAGACGCGTGCTTTGCTTAAATGCATAAGGATGGGGCCGGCCCCGTGGCTTAGCGGTTAAGTGCGTGCGCTCCGCTACTGGCGGCCTGGGCTCGGATCCCGGGCGCGCATCCATCTACCGCTTCTCCTGCCGTGCTGAGGCCGCGTCCCACATACAGCAACTAGAAGGATGTACAACTATGACACACAACTATCTACTGAAGCTTCGGGGGGGGGGGGGGGAGGAGGAGGATTGGCAATAGATGTTAGCTCAGAGCCGGTCTTCCTCAGCCAAAAGAGGAGGATTAGCATGTTAGCGCAGGGCTGATCTTCCTCACACACACACAAAAAAAAAACCCATAAAAAAAATGCATAAAGATGTCTTTGTTAACACTATCCGCCCACAAAAAGATGATCTACCACATATTCAGTAGTCTTTGATGTATTTTGCTGATGACAAAATACAATCAACTTCCACGTCAAAAAAGAAAATTCATTCCAGTATTTTTAGGTTTAAACAAGATGCATGGAAAAAAATGTATGCGAAAATTTCTCTAAATTAACATATGGTTAGAGGAACGACCATTCTCCAGAGATATCACTCCCTGCAAAATTCCACCCCAAATAGGAAGAACTGTGACTAATCCCTCAGCAAGCAGCAGGCAGGGAGGAGGAGAGTGGCCTGGGGCTTCAGGAAGCTGAAAAGAGCCAAGTCAACATCTGACCAAAATTGAGGTGGAAAACACATAATTCCTTCTAATAACGATAGCAACCCTTACTACAGCTAATGTTGTGCTAAATTCTCTACCTAAGTGATTTCATTAATCCTCATAAGCATTTCATGAAGTGAGTTCTATTATTTCCATTTTTGAATGACAAAACTGAGCCTCAGAGAGGTTAAATCCTTCAAGTCTCACACACACAGTAAATTGTGGAACTAATCCCACAAGGGTGGAAGCTACTGCACCTCCCCTCTGCCCTGCGGACCCAAGAAAACCTTAGCAGAAGCAGTACCAGCACAAAATACGTTAGGGAGCCTTCTTGTGTTTCTCCTTGCCTATGTTGAGACTTCACTCCATGCTTAGGTTGAAGAGGCAACCACAAAACAGACATATCTGAGCGAGTATGGAAGTGTCTCATATCCCCAAATTTGAACCCTCATGGGCACCCCTAGTCTTACCTGTTCAAGGAATCTAAAGAACTCACAGACTCTTCAGTCATCTAATCTATAAGCACATGTCATTTAATTCACATTCTGCCTGCGGCTAGCAGTCCATTTCAGAAGTGCTCTTAGCATCATGCTCCTAAGACCACCTCCAAATTTAGCTAGGAAAGTGATGACTGCCCTGTTCTGCACCTCATTCTTACGTGGCACAGAGTGACTCTTCCCACTGGATGGACCACTCTGCTGCCCAGGCCAACAGAGGGCCAGAGCCTTTGAAGCAGTGGACGCTTCAACTATCAATTCCCATTGAAACATTAATTACCTGAGGTGCTCTGGGGAAAAATATCTTATTAGAGATTCACAATGAACATTTCCATTCTAAAGGCTCTGAAAAGTCCAGCAGTTAAAAACTGGTTCTAAATTTGTGGTAGCCAATACTTCCCAAACATTTTTTGGGAGTGAAACATAGCTCCATCGCCTCCTGTTCTCCATCTCCACTGTCGCTCCCTAGCTCACGCCAACCTCGACTCTCACCCAAGTCCACGGTCCTGACTTCCAAATCTGGTGTCTCTACACTACTCCTGCTAACTTTCTATCCTTTCTCCTCTCAGCAGACAGACTGATCTCCTTACAATATGAACTGCATCTCATTCCTTCTCTGCTCATAATCCTTGTTGGCTTTCCACTGCGTTAAGATAAAATCCAAACTCCTTCCCACGGCCCACCCCTCCGACCTCAACTTTTATCATTCTCATCCTCGGTATCGTCCAGCTTCACTGGCCTCCTCCCAGCTCTCAAAGCCAAGCCTTTCCTGTTCTGGACATCTGTTCTTGCCTCAGCCTGAAATATTCTTTCTGAAATATTTTAGCTTCTCATCCTCAGGTCTCAGTCTAGCTGTCCTCTCTTTAGACAAAGCCTTTGTAACCACGTATGCAGAACCCTCCTCTTCACCCTTCTCAATCTGTTCCTTTCTATCACAGTGGTTCACAAGTGTGGTCTGCGGGCCAACAGCATCAGCAACACCAGGGAACTTGTCAGAAATGCAAGTTCTCAGGCCCTGCCCCAGACCTGCTGGGGTTGGGGGACTCAGCCATCTGTGCATTAACAGGCCCTCTAGGGAATTCTGACACATGCTAAAGATTGCACTGTTCTGTGACAGTATCCTGTTCATTTCCTGCATGTTTTTCACAAACTGTAATTATTTCTTCTTTGTTTATTTTACCTGTTTTGTCCAACTCCATCACTAGACTCACAAGCACTATAAGGACAAGACTTTAGTCAGCAACGATTGTTGTAGTCCAGGATCACAGCTGAGGTTAATTAATATTTCCTGAATGAATGAATAACATGGAAAACACCTTGGGAAATACTGCTTTAAATAAGCTCTGTACTAGCTTAAGGTTAAACGTAAGTGTCACGAACAACACACCACCAATTTTTCTTTCCCTTCATTTATTCATTATTTAGTGACGTCTATTATAGGCCAGGCATTGTTTTAGACAATATAAATACAAACATGAGCAAGTCCTTCTAGTGAAAGAATTTACAGATAAGTGGGATGAAAAAGCAAGTAAATACAATTATTTCATTCTGATAAGTGTCATAATAAAGCCCAGCAAAACCCATCAAAAGCATTGGAAATGTACAGTCTTATGCTGCTAATGACAGGGATACATTCTGAGAATGCATCATTAGGTGATTTCATTGTGCGAACATGGACCTAGATAGTCTAGCCTACTGCACACCTAGGCCATATGGTAGTCATCTTATGGGACCACTGTCATATACGCGGTCTGTCGTTGTCTGAAACGTTATGCAGCGCATGACTATACTTGTATGTCTTTGACCTAGTTATTCCAGTTCTAAAAGTTAATTCTAATTAAATAACCAGGGATGTACAGATTTATCAAAAGGATATTTATCACAGCATCGTTTATACTAGCAAAAATAAAGTCAGAAACAACTTAGATGTGAAAGTATGGAGAATAATTCAAAAATTATGCTAGATATAAGATAGAATACTAAAATACTTATTATAATTTAGAAGAATTCTTAATGACATGTGAAATTGTTCACAATACACTGTCAAGTAAAAAACTATAAAATACAGTTTAATACAGTATATATACAGTATGTGTATATATATTTTTTTTTATGTAGAAGTTAGTTATATTGAACACAGAAACATGTGTATATTTAAGTAAGAAACATACTTAAATATATTGGAAAAGTGTATACAAAAATATTAACAGAAGTTACTAGGTGGTGTGATAATAGGTATTATCTCCTTTTGCTTTTCTGTATTTCCAAATTTTCTGCAATGCACTATTATAGTTAGAGAAAAATGTCAAGGGCAACAGGTCACAGTAGAGGGAGCAAGTAAACCTGCTCTGTGGCATGGAGAGTATCAACACAGAGGAGGTGTCATCTGAGCTGGGACTTGAGAACGCATGGGAGCTGGTGTCAGGAAGAGACACCAATGAAAGGAAGAGTCAGGAAAGTGCTGAGTGTGTTTGGGGGGCACGCAGTAGCTCAGTGAGGCTGAAGCAGTTGTAGAGGGGACCAATCCCCAGCTCTCCACCAAATTTAGCCTACAGAGAGCAAGCTGTTTGTTTACCTTCTCAAAAGAAAACAAAGCCCCATATGAACAGTGGCATTCTTTATTGATCAAAATCAGAGTTTACTTATGCATGATGGGCCATCCATGTTCCATAGGGCTCTCTCCTCAGCGTTTCGAAAAGCCACAGGCTTTCCTGTTGTGTAAAGGATAATACAAACAAATAGAAACCATACCAAGGTTTCACTCTGGCTGGATTATTATGAGATAACATCAGATGGAAGAGGAAGGAGGAAGACATTCAAAGATATCCTTATATCTTAGACCTCAAGCTGCCAGTGCCAGAATTCCGGAGGCAGGCCTAGTTCCGTGGTCTGGCCATTGTCAATGGCCAAGATTACCGAATGAGCAGTAAAATACCTCTTTGATGCTCCTTCATCACTCAGCACCAATACAGAAATTTCAAAGGCCATGATAAGTAGCTTGACAACCTGGAGACAGATGATAAGGTCTCAGCTTCTGATCACTAAACACAATAAATCCCTTGTGAACAGGTGCTACTAATTTTTTTTTCTTAAGACCCATCTCATGCTGTCAATCATTTTCAGGTCAATTACATAAGAACCTGTTGACCTAAAGCATACTCAGATTTAACTAAAATTCAGTTAAATATAAATTTTTGGAAAGGTCCATATGGTTTAAATATAGGAGGGGATTGCCCTGGAGATGATTTATATCAGAGGTTACAAACTCAAATGTCAATAGATCAGTGCCAGATGATAAGTTGTCTACCAAAATCAGTTTTTCCTTCTTCAACAGGAACCAAGTTTTAGCTAAGCACATGATTAGGTAGAAACAACATTTTCCAGCTGCCCTTACTGCGGGAGACATGCTAGAAGCTCACCAAACTATCCTTCCATTTTTCCTGGGCACACAGCTAATCAATATCTCCCAGTTTCCCTTGCAAAGAAGAGAGGCCATGTGATTGAGTTCTAGCCAATAGAATGTGGGTGGAGATGATATACCCCATATCCTGGCCCATAAAAAACTCCCAAGGTAAATTTTATCTCTGTTCCCACTTGCCAGGAGAAGAGAAAGGAATTCAAGGACCTACCTACAGGAAATCAGAATGTATATACCCTATGAGTGAGAAATCCTACTTCCTGGAGGCCATCCTTCAGAAGCACTTGCACATGTACACAGAGTCATTTATATGGATATTCATCCCAGCATTGCTTATCATAGTAGAAAACTGGAAACAATTAGAATTACATCCATAGGAAAGGAGTTGAATAAATTTTGGAACATCCTTACTATAAAATACAATGCAATCTTTAAAAAGGATAAGATGGCTCTGTATCTATTGACATGGAAAGATCTCCCAGGATGTATTGCTGAACACAAAAAGCAAGTTGCAGGATAATTCATTCCCTAATTCAGCAAACGTTTATTGACAGTTTATATGTCAGGCACTGTTCTAGACACTGGGGATAAACTAGTGAACAACAGACAAAAACCTTTGCCCTTTTGAAACTTAAATGCACATACAATGTATACTTAAAAATCCTAAAACTATATATTAACTAGTAATATACATATATTTATTTCTAAATACAGAAAAAAGATCCATAATTATACCCACCAAATTCATGGCAGTGACCTCTGGAGATGGGAGTGGAGGTAAAAGGTGGATATTAACTTTCTGGTCCACATTCTTCTGTGTTGTTTGACTTCTTTTTATGAGAAGGCATTTGTGCATTTGAATTCTTTTTAGCGGAACACATTCCAAAAAACTGTTCTGCTAAGGCCTAGCCTTGGAACCAACCCCTCAAGGGTCACTAATCGAGAAAGAGTAAGGCATTCCTCCTTCTTCTTCAAGGAGTGCCTTCATCTGCTTTATTTATTTATACCCACAAGTGAGATTTCTTTTGATCAAAGGCTTCTGTGGCAACCAAAGTTTAAGAACAACCTACCTTGCTCCTTATCAGAAAATTAATATACATTCACAAAAGAATAAAGATGAAAACCTCATAGACTGATCCCAGATCATTTCAGGGTTTCGATTGTCCAGTTCTTTTATTGTTGAGGCTCCTTTTTTTTGTAAAGGACAAGATTTCAGCTTTTCAGATGTCAAAGAGCACTCAATATCATGTGAGTTCTGATGCAGAAAACGCATTTTCAAATAGAAGAGTTTTGTTTTATTTTATTTTAAAATTGTGTTAGCACCTAAAGGACTTCTGTAATAGTGAAGATAAAGTTAATCCAGTAATGCATTTACCATAGCAAACCTCCAGAAGAGAAACACACTACTTCCTTCTGATGGAATTCTAAATCAGCATAAGGGATTAAGCAGTATTATCCAGCTGACGGAGAGCAAATTGGAAAACACGACGGATAATGGGAACTGGCCATCATGTGCACTACCGTTTGTGTTCCAGGAACTCCTTTTGGACATTCCATGATTAATATATCTGATATAATTCTGGGGAGGTGGTGTCTTTTCTTCTTTAACTTCTCATTTTATCTTTTCAAAAAGTCTGCACAAAGCAGAGCCAGCCTTCATGCTTTTCTTTCAGACGGCGGTTTACACGATCTGGATTTGAATTAAAGCAGTGGAAATGGTCTCACACTTCTACTTTAGTGTTTGGTTGACTAGGGGAAACGAGCACATTTTCCCTTGTATTAGTACATCCACCATAATCACGTATTAAGGCCTACCTACAAAAATAAATGTTGTCTGAAAGAATACAGAGTGGACTGAATGACAGACAGAACCCAAAGGTCATCAAAATTCATTCCTTCTTTCTTTTACCTTGCCTCCAGCTTGCTCCTACATTTGGGTAGTCTCCTCTAAGTTTTGTTCTGTATATATAAAATAAAGCAACTAAACAGCTATTTTAGGGAAAATTATCTCCCCACCAATCTAGCTTTGCTTGAAATATCTTAATGATAGAGGCCAATTTTAATTGCTGTGAGATTTTTCTTAATGTGAAGCATCTAGATAATCTATCACCCAGTGACAGCCTAGCCACATAGACCATCTCTCCCCTCAAACATCTCACCCTTCCACATTCTCCTTTTCCTCACCCCAAGATAATCCTGTAGTAACCTGTGGTAATCGGTACTGTCAGCCACAAAAGGAAATAAAATATCTTAGTTCTTACAGGCAAAACATGAGAGAAAATGTACACTTCATAGGCTTGATGAATTCTATGAACTTATAAACATTGGACTAACCCTGAGCAAGATAAAATCTGTTTTTTTGATTCTCTGGGATCATTGGATACTCTAACTTGATGAGTGACTTTGTGTTTCACTTTTCCTGAAAACTGATAGAATACAATGGTCATACATATCCCATGGGGTTGTTATAAGAGTTACGTGAAATGATATTTGTAGAAGGTTTCACATACGGTGACTGGCACATGAAAAGCATTTACTAAGTGGTAGCTATTGTTGCTGTTATTATCATCACTAGGAGCAATACACTTTTATCTTAAACTGAATTAAAAGATACAGTCTGAGATCCAGGACCAAATATTGGAAAGCTTCTTGGATCCAGATTTCAGTGAAAAATCAAGGAAAAACCACTTAATGATGGCAGATATAAAAATGAATGCACTAACATTACTACAGACCTTATAGGAATAGAAAGGATTATAAGAGAATGCCATGAAAGACTGTACACCAAGAAATTGGATAACTGAGACGAACTAGACTAATTCCTAGAAACACGAATTACCAAAACTGACTTAAGAAGAAATAGAAAATCTGAATTTCAGATGTGTACACTGAAAACTACAAAACATTGCTGAAAGAAATTAAAGACCAAAATAAATGGAAAGACATTCAGTGTTCATGGATATGAAAACTATCGTTTTGACAACACTGCTCAAATGTGGTATGCACACCTAAAGTGACATACAAATTCAATGTAACTGCTATCAAAATTCCAATGGCATTTTTTGTAGAAATTTAAAAACTGATTCTCAAATTCATATGGACTATTCAAGTTTTATGAAAAGCTCACAGCTAACATCACACACACCGGTGAAAGTTGGAAAGCTTTTCTTCTAAGATGAGGAACAAGATAAAGATGTCCACTCGCCTCTTCTAGTCAACATAATGCTGGAAGTCCTAATTAGAGCACGTAGGCAAGAAAAAGAAATAAAAGGCATCCAAATCAGAAAGGAAGAAGCAAAACTATCTCAATCCACAGATGACATGATCTGATATCTAAGAAACCTAAAGAATCCATAATAAAACCTGTTACAGCTAATAAATGAATTAAGCAAAGTTGCAAGATACTAAAATCAACACACAAAAATCAGTTGTATTTCTATACACTAGCAATGAACAACACAAAAGGGACATTAAGAAAACAATCCTTTTTACAATATCTTAAGAAAGAATAAAATACTTAGGAATAAACTTAACTCAGGAGGTGAAAGACTAGTACACTGAAAACTACAAAACATTGAATAAAGAAATTGAAGACAAAAACAAATGGAAAGACATCTCGCATTCACGGGTGGGAAAACAATGTTGTTAAAATGTCTATACTACCAAAGAGATTTGCAGATTTAATGCTATCCCCATCAAAATCCCAGTGGCAGTTTTTACAAAAATAGAAAAAACAATTCCAAAATTCATATGGAACCACAAACGACTCAGAATAGCCAAAGCTATCTTAAGAAAGAACAAAGCTTGAGGCATCACACTTCCTGATTTCAAAATATATTACAAAACTATAGTAATTAAACAGTGTGATTCTGGCATAAAGACAGACACATAGACCAATGGAACAGAATAGAGAGCCCAGAATTAAACGTACACATACATAAGGGAGCTAAGAATACACAATGGGGAAAAGATGGTCTCTTCAACAAATAGTGTTTGGAAAACTGGATATCCACATAAGCCTCTGACACAGCAATTCCACTACTAGGTGTATATACCCCAAAGAGTTGAAAACAGGGACTCAAACAGATACTTTGAACATACACCAATGTTCATGCAGCATTATTCACAATAGCCAAAAGGTGGAAACCACCCAAGCGTTCATCAACAGATGAGCGGAAAAACAAAATGTAGTATACACATGCAATGGAATATTATTCAGCCATAAAAAGAAATGAAGTTCTGATACATGCTACAAACATTATGCTAAGTGAATGAAGTCAGACGCACAAAAAAAACAATTATACAATTCTACATATATGAAATATTCAGAGTAGGCAAATTAATAGAAAGAGAAAATAGATTAGAGGTTACCAGGGACTAGGGGGATGGAGAAATGAGAAATTATTACTTAACGGGTATAGACTTTCTGTTTGGGGTGATGAAAATTTTTAGAAATAGTGGTGATAATTGCACAACACTGTGAACGTAATTAACGCCACAGTTCAATTTCTTTTCTTTTTTTTTTTTTTTAAAGATTTTATTTATTTATTTTTTTCCCCCCCAAAGTCCCAGTAGATAGTTGTATGTCATAGCTGCACATCCTTCTAGTTGCTCTATGTGGGACACGGCCTCAGCACGGCCGGAGAAGCGGTGCATCGGTGCGCGTCCGGGATCCGAACCCAGGCCGCCAGCAGCGGAGCGCGCGCACTTAACCGCTAAGCCACAGGGCCGGCCCCACAGTTCAATTTCTTTATTCAATGTTTTGTAGTTTTCAGTGTACTAGTCTTTCACCTCCTGAGTTAAGTTTATTCCTTACATTTAAAAACGGTTAAAATGGCAAATTTTATGTTATACATATTTTATCACAATAAAAAAGGTAAATAAAAAAAATCTACAAGTATCACTGTTGAAATTAGTAATAGCACCATGCTATTACATGTATAAAACTATTCAAGATTTTTCTATGCATAATTTAGAAAAGAAAAAGTGCCCCTCACATGTTGGAATTGAGATATATTTTTGGCTAATATAGCTGGAACAGGTAAAATTTAATTGATTAAATTGCATTTATCATTTCTGCCTAATTTATTAATAAAAACATATAAATGTTAAAAAAAATGAATGCACTGCTATGAAGGACTGAACTTTCCAGCACTGAGGTTATTCATGGAAAACTGGATGATCATTCAGCAGGGAGATCCTAGAATAAATCTATACAAATGGCAGAATGTTGGACAAGATGAGGAATGTTCCACTTTCAAGAGTCTAAGCTTCTGTGGGAGATGTACACAATCAGAACATGAAGGCTAAATCATTTCTTTTCTTACTTAGGCAGTGGCAAACCTTCGGGTTCCAGCATTCTTGATGACAATTGACTATCCTGGTCTGGTGATGTCCCCACTGAAAATATTTTTTGCTATCAATCTCCTGCCTGAAATGTCCATAGAGTTTATCAGCTTCTATAAATCAGATCACCCTAAAACAGTTTTTAAATTCCAGAATGGGACAGATTCCTCTATGAAATTGTAATGTAGAAAATAAAGTTCTCCTAACCCTAATTGTCTCCATTAGAGTGTTCCCAAGGAGAACATCCGGGGATATGACATGATTAGGAAGGCCATAATAAAGAGGCGAATGTAATTTCTACACATGATGCCAACCTCAAATATGCAGCCTACTCGGAGGCAAATTGGAGTAAAAACTGTCACAGTTATTGTCAGTGTTGTCACTTCTTGATTTCCTTCCTCCTAGGGACTGTGTCTTATTCATTCTTGGTCTTGCGGATGGCACACAGCACCATCTCTTTCAGGCATTCAGTCAAGATCTCTCAAGTTAAATTTCCACTCCTCCTAGACTTTCTTTATCCTGAGTTTTCTATGACAAAGAGGACTGTGAAGAGAGGAGATGGGTCAGTGGCTCAAACTTACAAAGCAGGGCAAATGGCCCAGTCATCAAAATACAGAGCTGGGCCACATAAGACATGTTTAAGCAACAATTTGGAAAATTCAGAACCTAATCAAACACATCTGTGCCTTATATTCTCTATCTGCTGGCTTGCCTGAAATGAAGATGCTTAAATCCCCATTAGTGGGGCAGGGCCACCCATCTATGGAAAAACAAAGCTGGACTCCAATCTGCTTTGTGCGTCCTCAGAATGGCTGCCAGCTGATCAGAAAACACTTAATGCGGGGGATCCAGTGTGGAGCAGGATGAACACAGCTGGCTGACACAGCAAGCAGTTACGAACAACAACAAAAATGCCATTTGATTTGTGGGCTGAGCCAATCCATCTGGGAGATCTCTCAAAGAAAGTAGCTGGAAATGACATTTCAGCTCTGATTTTCCTAGTCAAGTTTGCACCTTAAGCCAGAAGACTCAAAAATAGCACTCCGTCTAGATGGTGTCAACACAGTGACACTTGAACCTCTTTTCCTTTGGTCTTTGAGTGATTTTAGCGCTTTTGGAGATAACATTGGAAAATGAAGGGACTGGGTGCTGGAAACGGGACTGTGCCCATATCTCGTTTCCAGAAAATGGATTACTCTGCTCGCTGTTGACTCTTGGATTTCCTATCATGAGATCTGAACCCTGGGCCTGATGTACAGTGAGGCATGAGATTGGCATTTACAGAAACCTTGACATCCCACACTGCAGTCCGTGATTGGTGTCAGACAAAGGAGCGTATTAAATGACTGCCAGCCTGATGATAAGGCCAGTTATTACCGAGGTGTAGTTTCCTCAGGTCTAAAGACCCATAGTGGTGGCACTGAAGCATGCCAGGGAGAAGATAAAATTTAATTAATAATTTCCTTAGAGGCCAACAGTCTATTACAACTACGTTCCTTGCTGTTTTCTGCAATGGCCTTATAGCTCATAAACATTACTGATGCACACTTGGTCGTAGTCTCAGCCCCAGGTTCAATTTATGGCTCAGGTTGCACCACATAATTAGCTAGACGGAAATGAAGATTTTCAGATGCTACTGCTGGAAACATCACTGGCTCTGCATAAGGCAAGTGTGTACCTCCCTCCCTCTGTTCAGTCCAATGCCTGGAATAGATAGTATTAATTTCCTGGGTTAATAATATGCATCATGGACAAAGCTAAGGATGAAGGTGAAGTCTGTTTCTGAATTATAGGGGATACAGTTTAGTTTCTGTTAGCACTGGAGAGTCTGGACGCTAAATTAGGTAGCTTTTTTGTATTCCATAGAGTGGCTCAAACTAATTGTTTTTAGAAACACAAAATTGCAAAGAATGACGTAATGGTAGATTTTCTCTCCTACAGTAAAAACACTTGTTCCTTGAATATAGAACTACAATTTACTTTGGACCTATTATGTGCTGAACAATTTGCAGAGCTGTGGAGAAAACAAACAAAAGTCTTAGCTGTCTTTGGGATCAGTGCCTAGCACAAAATCTGGGAAATAGTACATGTTTAATATCTGTTGAATGAATGAATTGATGAATTGATTGTAGGATAATTTATATTTTGAATTATTGAAAACATGAACAATATTTACATAGTCAGAAAAATAACAATAAAGTCAATTAAAAATGATAGTCTCTAGCTTCCTAAAATTGAAAACCAATGTTTGCTGACTGCCTACTGCCAGACCCTATGGTACCAGGGATACAAGGGATGCTGCAGCAAGCAGTGGTTCAGACTTTAAAGGTTGACTGTCTTTAAAGGACATTTAGGTCCTACCCTTATCTTTGGCATATTCTTCTTCCCCTCCTATGCTACAGCCAAACTAGATTGTACCCCTCATATTTTCCAAACACCCCAGGCTTTGCTCTAGTGCCTGGCCAGCATATGATTTCAAATGTCTGTGGAATGTATGAAATAAAGAGAGAATTAATTACTATGCCTTTTGCTGTTGGTCTCTCTGGTTAGATGTTCTTTCCCAGTTACTGGTCCATTAAAAATCCCGCTCTCTCTCTACCTGTTCTTCAGAGTCTACTTCAAATACCATTTAGAACAAGTAGTGCATTGTTGGTGTCCATTTCATTGATTCATTCATTTACTCAATCATGTATATCTCATCTCCTTTGAAATGGTTAGGGCATCACATATGTTGGTTGAATTGCATGGAAGGATAGGAACATCTATGGCTTTAAGGATATAGTCTTTAGTGCCAAAGTGAGCTACCTTCTTTCCAATTCTCGTCCACATTCCAGATATTGATGATGATAAGAGCAGTTAATGCTATTGATAGAACACTTATTATTTGCTCTGGACTGTGCTAACCTCCTCACATATAATTACCTCGCTCACACACATAACACCACCATGATATACGTACTATTATCCCATTGTTACAAGTGAAGAAACTAGAACAGACACACTAAGTAAACCTGCCCCCAAATCACACAGCTAGTGATGGCAGTGTAAGCCTGTCAACACAGGTCTAAAACGGAAACTTTGCTCTTGCCCACCACATTATTCTACCTCTCTTAATTCTCAACTCATCATAAACAGACACGAAAGTGTGTCTACTGAGTTACACACTTAAAGAAGAAAACTTGGGCATTACAGTTGCCTGTCTGACACCAACTATCCAAATTTGTGCAGTCACTCGATCACTTGGATATTTAGTTGCATGAACACAAACATCTGGGTATTTGGAAAACTGATGCTCAAGCAAGCATTTCAGATTTTATCTGCATGCCAGGTTCCATACAATACTGAAGCAAGGCATTTTTCCTGACAACAGAATATAGAGATCTGAACTGGAAAACAGGATGAAAATTTTAGGCAAAAAGTATATATTGCTTAATCATTACCAGTGGAAAAATGAATTTTCCTTTTGATCTACCACAATGTTTCATAGATTCAGTGTTGCCCTAATGTGATACTTTATTAAAACAGTTCATTTGAACCAGATCAAACCCAAGTGAGGCTAAAATAAAGGGAAAAGGAAGATCCTGTGAATGAAGTAAATTTTGGATCAACCCAGATTCTTCACCATCCACTGCCATAATAGAACCAGAACTCCTGTAGATATTGAGGGTCTGAACACTGTTGCTTCAAACCAAAATAAAAATACTATTCTGAACCCCCTTTACATTTAGAATATCTCAGTTTCAGTATTAATCTAGGAAACTCAGGATCCAGAAGTTTCCCCTAAAGCAGCTATCCCTGTGGCATACCCATGATCTCTCTCCAACTTATAAAGTTACAAAGCCCAAAGAGCTGGCTCACAGTAACTAACACTTCAGCCTGACTTATCAGTGGCTATCTTACTCCTCCAATTCTTAGCAGAGTTTTGTTTGCTCTTGCTTTCTCTTGATTTTCACTTATTGCACAAATCACACTGTAGCAAAAAGCACGAGATCCTCCCAACCTAACACCTCAATAGTTGTTTTCTTTCCTGCCTATTTTTCTTTATAGCGTTGGTTCATAGTTTTCCAATCTATGCTTCATGTACGCCGACCTCCTTGGTTTCTGAACTCCCCTTGGCTATTTCACTACATCAAACACCTGACTTAACTGGGGAGAGATGGTATGTGTGTGTGTATGCGTGTGTGTCTCTGTAAGAGAGAGAGAAAATAAGGGAGCTAGTGTAAGCAAGCAAGCATGAATGCTAGGGAGGAGGGAGAGAGAGAGAGAAAGAGAGGAAGGGAGGAAGAAAGAAAGAGATAAAGAGAGACAGGAAAGGGGGATTGTGGATAGAAATGTGGATATAACAGTGTTATAGGATAATTTATCAATATAGAAAAAAATTCCTTAAAACTGCTGTCACATATTCTGCCTCAAATTCAGCTGTTAGGAAATTTCCCCCAAATATGCAAAATTATGTAAGTATAGTAAAGGTTATTAAGATATCGAAACACTGGAAACAACCAAGTGTCTAAGAATAGAAATTAGTTTAAATAAATTAAGGTGCATTTACTATTATACAGCTACTGAAAGTCATGTGATAGAAGAATATTTAATGACATATTTGTGATCTATTTCTATTACAGATGCACATGGCCATAGTCTCATCCCCAGGTTTAATTTATGACTCAGGTTGCACTGCATAATCAGCTAGACTGAAAAGAAGATTTTCAGATCCTACTGCTGGAAATGTTACAGGCTCTGTAGAAGGTGTAGTGTAGCATAAGCCCTGGTTTTGTTAAAAATATATATGTACAGAATAAAGAGATAAAAAATTCCACAAAAATGTTCACAGAACATATCTTTGGGTGCTTGAAGGAGCTCCTGTTTCTGACCTATTGTTTTCTCTTCAGTTGTTGAATAAATAGCATAAATAATTAAAATTTTTTCTATTTATGCTTTTCTGCATTTTTTCCTATTTTCCATAGTCCACATAATTCTTATAATTAGTTAAAAATCATACTATTTTAAAAGTAATTAATGTCAGAGGCTGTAAATGGTTTAAGGAAACACTCCTCTAACACAAAAGAAACTTCTTGAAGGTGGGTGCCTTTCTTTGCAACTGTCAGCAGAGATGGGATTGCAGACAACATACAGGCAAGTCCCTGAAAGCTTGTGTGATGATTGTCCAGGAACACGAAATGAAGCCTCTCAGGACCAAGGCCTCTAATTACTAAACATCAATTCCATCCCAGGGCCTTGTGGAAATTTTGAATCATTTGGTTGGGGGACAGGAGGAGCAAGAAGCTGTGTTTCTGCCTTAGTGAATCACATTAGTAACTTATCACATCGGGAGAATATCAGGGAGAAAAAGATAGGACTGTGTGCGTGCATCTCCTGCATGTGTCTGTTTGTGTGTGTGTTTAGCAGACAATTCCTGGACCTACAGAACTTGGCCCACAATGGAAGAAGACGTTCTGCAAAGGTGAAGGATTGATGAGAATACCTCAAAACCTCATACGTCAAGGAGAAAAACATGCTGGTTAAAAATTTATTTTTTCCTTCTTTAAATGGAAATAAGAAAATGGAATATTTCAGTCTAATTTTTCCCCCAAATTTCATCCAGCTTCCAGTTTTGTCTGTATTATGGAATTATGTACAAAGAAGTTTTTCTCAGTGAAGATCAATCAATCGATTGATCTATCTGTCTATCTGGAATTCCATATGGAATCTCAGTAATGAAAACTAAAAATGTGAGAAGAATACAGTCTCAGTCCCTTAATAGTATGAATTTTGATGTACTTGTATAAAAAATATAGTCATTAGTTTTAAGTCAAGGATGTTTCCATAATACCCCCAAAAAACTGCTGTGAATGAAAATTCTTCTAGACTTATTTTAATTAAGTAAGAAATATATTAGCATTAGTAACACTGGTGGGAAGTTGATTCAAGACAACACTCCTTGGGAGTACTGGACATTTGCTCCACTACAATCTTATTTATCCTATTTACATCTTTACTAAGTATCATAACTTCTTGTAATGGCAAATCAGAATTACCATCAATTCAGAATTGAAATTCTAAATGTACACAATGTAACTATATATTGGTCTTAAATTTACTATTAAAAGTGCTAGATCAGATTGACAAACACATCAACACAATTTATTTTCTCTTAGATCTCAAGTCTTCAGAAGGGTGACTGCCAAATACATATTATACATTGTTCACTTTTTAATTACAATAGAAGGTTCCATTACCTTAACTTTACAGAATGCCAGTTTCCTGATGAGTTCAGTCTTAGACATACTGACAAGTCAGAATCAGGAAATTTTAGGATTGGACACACATAAGTTAGAAACAAATTCAGAAATGAATGAAAGGGGATGGAAGATAACTTGTGAAATCTATGATCGCAAAGAGAGAAGAAAACAGAAAACAAAAATCACCCAAGAATGCATAGGATACTTTACCCTAGAAATAGGATAGAAGAACCCCCTCAATAGGGCCATTTCTGAGCTTTAGGATGATTCTAGAACAGCCCCACCCCCATTACCCTTCTCCCTACTTTTCTGTGGCACATGCTTTGGTAGGTACTACTTGAAGTGCATTATTGTGGTTCACCTAGGTTGTCAAGTTAAGTGCTCCCGGAGATAGTCAGCCAGGTACAATTATGAAGTTGGCACCTTCCTATTTATCCCACATCCTGATAAGGAAGACGCTGCCATTTCCTGAAACTCCTGGCTACCATAGCTCTCCACCCACCTGGGGAGCTAATGATAACCACGCCAAAGTGCTGCTCTCGGGGGCCAGGTTACTTACACGCAATTGAAGATCTTTATATTGCCCTCTGCTTTTCCCGAGCTCTTAGTTTATAACTACTGTTTTTTTTTTTTACAAACTGTTTTATTCCTTTGCCCATGTTAATGCTTCTCGTTATCACTCGGAGAGGGATGATTTGGTTTGATTCTCCCTGCCACTCCCCACAACCCCCCTAAGCTGGCAGAGAAAAAGATGACACATTTGAGTATGATGTAACCTAGCAACTTCCTTCTTATTATAGATCAGTCTTCAGAGAAAGAGAAAAGGCTCCTAAAAGCAATAAAACGATAAGACCTCTAAATTTTTTTTTAATTCAACCATCTCAGGAAACTTTTCTTTATGACCAAGCTAACAACAATAATGCTTGTTATTTACTTTATCCTTATTATAATCCCAGTGTAATGCATAATGCTTTATAGGGTTTATCTTGTTTACTCCTCCCAACTCTCTGTAACTATACTAGTTACAGAGTTACTATAACAAATCCCCATTTTGCACATGAAGAAACTAAAGCATTGGGAAGTTAAGGATTTGCCCAAGACTACCTGGCTTTTTAGTAGCAGATCTAGGATTTGAATTTTAGGTCCGTCAAGAATCAAACAAATAAAAACTGTGCTTATAACCATTGTTATTTTCCTTTCCATGGCCAGTATTGGGGTTGCAAACTCAGATCGCAGGCAAGTGATTTCCACGAGTGGAGCAGGCTGGGAGGGATCTGTGGCAGCCTAGAGTTCTCTCTCAGACATCATCTTCAGGACGGTGACTGCTGCCCCACTCCAGCTAGCTGTGGCCACAAAGGATCTATGTGCTCACTGTGGCCAGAGGATCAGAGTTTTCAAGGGAAGATGGCAATATGGATATTTTAAAAATCATCTGATTTCTAAATGCTGGCAACTCATTAAAAATATTTAAACATTGGGCCAACCCTATAGTGGCCAAACAAAAGCAAGCTGTAGGCAGAGTTCAGCCATGGGACACCAGTTTCCAACCGCTATATTTTTCTTTCTTTAAGCTCAAATTTTGACAGGTGTGATAATAACATCCTGCTTCAATAACACAAAACATCTCTGACCCAACCATTAAATCTCTTTTTCTCTCTAGCTACTGTGCTAAAGAGCAGAGTAACAAACTCTTTTTCCCATCTCTGCTCTAGGAGTCCCTGTTAAAATTGGGCAGGCTTGGTAGAAGCCTGCTTTTCCAGCTGGTGATGGGAATCTGTCCCTCTCTCCCCCTAGGCTGTTGTGTCAGCATCTCTGGAGTTGCCTATGGCTTTCTCATGTGGTTCAGCTACATATTGGCTCCCAGAGCCTAGCTATATTTTGTGTCTTGGAGGAGAAAGAAAAAAATTCCTCTGAAGCTCTAAAAAATATAGTTCAGCTTCAACTTTTTCTGTTCAAATTTTAGAGGTGATGGTAAATTCCACACTCACCAATCACATTATTCTCTTTAGCACACCGTGGTTAAAAAACAAAATAAGAGTAATTATTCTCCAATGTAGGGAGGTTGAGTTTGGGCAAAGAAACCTACAATCTTATCATTAGGTAATTTGGAAAAGCACTCTAAAATCTCTGGTGAGGGGTTTTCTTTAAATACAGTCCTTTGGTTGACAATTAGGTCCCCTGCAACAACAGAAGCAAACCTCTCTGCTCTGGGTTTAGACTCACATAAGCCTCTGTATTCATTCATCCTCCTGAGTTCCTCCCAGGGACCTTAGCATCAGGAAATCAATCTTGCTCACTGTTGTATCCCCAGCACCTGGCACAAACATTAATAAGTATTTGTTGAATAAATGAATAAAATGAAAGAAGGGCTCAGATCAGTCGGGACCAAGATAACATCTATGCTGTGATTTATTCATTCAAATATGTTGGAATGAACTCGGGTCCCTAAGGAGCGTGCCCGAAGAACAAAAGGTGGCCGCTGTTCAGATCACTGTGAAACTTCTGTTTTGCTGTGTAAGGTGGAATCTGAGGGCAACAGCTGGTTTTCTCAGGACAAAGAAGAGGGAAAGAGGATTTCTGAGTGGATGTGTGGGTAAAGAGGAGGGAGAAAATATCTGAAACTTGGTGGGTAAATGGGCAAGACATGGGGGAGAGAAGAGAGACCATGGGGTGTGTGACATAACCCTCTTCCCAGTCTCTCCATAAAACTCTCAGGGAAATATGCACTGTCATCGATGATTTTGGAGTCAAGCAATGCAGTTCATATTAAGTATAGCCGCATGTGTGCTCAACATGGAAAAACAAATATGAATAAAGTCCCTTCCTTGGAGGAACAATCTGGTGTAAAACAACCAGAGAAATAAAATGTTACACTACAACACAAGAAACTGTTCAAAGATTCTTACAAAACACCATTGATTTATGCAAAGACATTTACTGCCCGTTTACTGTGTGCCAGGCACGTCCTGGGCCCTAGTGATGTGGTGGCAAAGGAGACCATTAAGGTCCCCTGCTCTCAAGGAGAGAGAGGCAATAAATCTAAGGAATGGGATAGTATCAGTGATGGGGGCTTTGAAGTGAACAGAGAGGGGGTGAGGTATGATAATGATGGATAGGATTCAACATTAACTAGGTAGTCAGCGTTGGCCTCTCTGAGGAGTGACAGTTGAGCTGGGACCTGAAGAATGGGAAGAGGCCAGTTATATGAAGATCTGTGAATAAAGCTCTCCAAGAATAAGGAAGAGCTACATGCACATGGCCTAAGGTGGTACAAGGCAAGCAACGGGGAGGAGGGTGTAGAAGATGATCAGAGGCAGGCAGGGGCCGGATCAGAGAAACAGAGAACTTTATAGGTCTGTAAGGATATAATGGGTGGACTAGCAAAGACTCAGAGATGACGACTGAAACGCAAAGTTAAAATGTAATCACAACACAAGGGCCTTGGCATGCACCATCTCTGGGGGGATGTTCTCAAACACTGGCCCTCCAGGGGGCAGGAAATAATGTAGTCTCGTTAATTGCCCTTCGGGACTGCTCTGTGTATGAATGTAAAAGTAGGGATTATCCAGCCCCAGATGCAAATGAAAAGGGCACAGTGGGTCACTGGTTTTCCTGAAGACTCTTCTCACTTGAGGTAGAAGTGAGAATGCCAATTACCCTCATTTCTGAGGAAGGGAACTGGGAGAGGAGAAACACCCAGAGAATTGTGCTTCCCATTGGCTTGCAAATCATAACAACCACCCCAAAATTAAGAGAACAGAAAAAAACCCCTTTGCTCTTGGGACCTTAAGTGATTAGAAAGAGTTGTTATTTGGCTGATTTTCACACTTCATTAGCATATGCATAATTTAACAAGGGAACATGCTGGGGGCTGGCACGGGTGAGGGCAGCTCTCCATACCCACGGACTAGAAACTGGGGCAGTAGCATTGGGAGTGCTTAATTACGCCAGCAAGGCAACAGAGATCAGCGTGCAAACGGAGATGAATACACGATGGAGCCTTGGAACAAGCACAGAAAGACACCCCGACGTCTACTTTCACCCACGAGCACACCTGCACGGAGAGCTGTAAGGCAGACCTGCCTGAATATTCCTCCCAAGGACAAAGTCACCAGTGTTAATCCTCATGCTCCCCGCTTCTCTCGCTGTCAACACTCTCAATCAGGCAGCCACATTTTCTTCTCCAAAAATCTGGCAATGCCAACAAGAATAAAGTATTATATTATGATTGTCCACATCTCATTCCACTTGGCATTGAAGAGAAGGGAGTGAAGTGGTGTTTGGGGGGCTGAATTAAATGACCTCTAGGAGAAGGGTCAGGCCTTCAAATTTGAATTCTGAATGCCTTGATCAGATCCATAAGCAGAGCAGCAAGGGCAAAAGTCACAACCAACGCTTTAAATTAGTTAACTTTTAGGCTTTCTTTTTCTCCACTCTAAAATCTATCCTTTAAACCCCAAAGGAAGATGAAAAAGAAGAAAAGGCAAAAATAGGCTACCTGCAATGGGAGGACTCAACTACTCCTGGTCACCTGTCTTTCTGGACTTGTTTCTTTGCTCATGCCCTTTGGGGGACACATATATAATTTAAAAATTGATGAGTGGAATCGTATGGGTGTTTCTGAAAAGAAGTGGCAGGGAATTTTACACTTTTCACACCATATCTCATCTTATCACCACGTTCAATGTCATATAACTTTAAAACTATGTCAATATCATATTGATATATCTTGGTCTGTTGGTCTACTCTGAGATAATTTACAAATCTTTTTCTGCTTCTGGTATCTCCTCAGCATCAATTCTTATGTTAAGAGAATCCTAATTTTCCTTTCTCTCAGTCTAATCTATGTGTGTATGTGTGTGTATTTATCTTTAAGGCCTGAGCTAATTGGCATACTCCATCCTCCTGGCCATAGTGATTGGTTCAGGCATAAAAAAAAAATCCAACTTGGACCAATGAGAGGTCCAGACTTTTGCTGCTACATTGAGAAGATTCCAACATATTACTTTTGCTTCCTTCACACCAACTCCCTGCAGCTCTACAAACATGTCAAACATTTTCATACCTTTGTGCTTTTGCAGATGCTATTCTACTTTTCAAATGAATGAGGAAATCCATCAGTTCTTCCATATGTTATTTTGGCTTGAATCCCTAAACCTTACGCTATTATATTTAACTTAATAAGCATGTATTCACTACTGTTATACCAGAATATTGGCTGTCTCCCCAACAACCATTCTTCCCCTCTTCTGTCAATGGTCCCCTTTCTCAACCTAAGCATAATTTGGATAGTGCTGATTCCTCCCTCAACGTCAGAGTTAGACCTTAACTGGCTCAAGTCCATCAGGTATTCCATCTCACTGAGTACAGGGAATAGATTTAGGAGATGGGCACAGAATCTAAACGGACCTAATGAGATGTTAGGAGTCATTTCCTAAAGATTTAAGGAGATATGAAGCCCTACACTATGGAAGCCAATTTTCCACCACAAACAGAAAGCTTGGAATAGCCACTGGGTCCATATAAAAAGCAGAGCAGAGAGACTATTCACCCAGGGAGACATAGCTGAGTTCTGGGTCAAGCCTTACCTGAAGCCAACATTCTTTTGAACTTTTAAGTTATATGTGCCAAATTTTTAAGTAAATTTTCAGTTGCATATTTCAGCCCTTCAACCAAAATATTCCCGATCAGTACAGTGACAAAAAACGTTAAATAGTTGAAGAGCCAAGACAGAAACTTATGGGAAATCATAAACTGTGTTCTAAGCCAACGCCAAATTATTCATGCACTAATCTATTCAATAAATATTTGAACATTTTTTATATGCCAGGTACTATTCTAGGACATTGGGGGTCTGGTAATAAATAAAACAAACAAATATTCTTTCAGAGTGTACATTCTAGTGGAGGGAGATATATAATAAACAATAACAATGATAAATAAGTAAAATATATAGTATGTTAGAAGATGACAATGAGAAAACAATAGAATAGGTTCAGGCAGATCAGAAGGGCCAAAGGTGGAAGGACATTTCAATTTGAAATAGGTAGTCATATAGGCTTCATTGAAAAGACAACACTTGAATAAAGACTTGAAGGAAGTAAGGAAATTGGCTATGCAGGTATCTGGGAGAAGAGCAGTCCAGGCAGAAGAAACAGCAAGTGCGAAGGCCCTGAGGACTGGTGAGTTCCAGCAGCAGCAAGAAGGCTACTGAGCAGGGAGAAAGAAGCAGGAGTGAGATCAGAGAGGAAATTAAAGGGCGCATGGTATACAGCCTTACAGGCCATCATAAGGACCCTTTTACTCTGAGTGAGATGGAGAGTCATGGAAGATTTTGAACAGAGGAGTGACATGATCTGACCTAAATTCTTACAGGAATCAGTCTTGCTGCCATACGGAGAATAGATTTGGGGTCAGAGACAAGGGCGGAAGCAGGAGACTTCCAGGAGGTGGCAGCAACACATGTTCGATAGTGGCTTGGATCAGTAGGGTAGCAATGGAAATGATGAAAAGAGATTGGATTCTGGATAGATTTTTAAAATAGAGCCGATAGGATGTCCTGATGCATTACACACGCAGTGTGAGTCAAGAATGACTCCAAGGTTTTTGGCCTGAGGAACTAGAAGGATGCAGTTGGCATCAACCGAGAAAGGGACAGCTGCAGGTAGAAAAAGTTTGTTCAGGAGACAATCAGGAGTTCAGTATGAAAATATTAAGTCTGAGATGTTTTATTGAACATCTGAGTGGAGATTCTGAAGAAGCCATTGGATATGTAAATCTGGAGTTTAGCAGAGAAGACTGGACTAAAGATATGAATTTGAGAGTTGTCAGCATACAGATAGTGTTTCAAGCCACAAAACTGGATGAAATAACGAAGGGAGTAATTATAGACGAGAAGAAAAGTGGATCCAAGGACTAATTCATTTAATCCACTCATTTAATCCCTACAATAACCTTATGAAGTCAATTATTATTACTATCATAATTTTACAGTTGAGGAAATCAAAGCTTACAGATGTTAAGATCACATAGCAACTTGGCCAAGAACACACATGCTCAGCTGTGTATAAACATGTAAGTAGGCAGTCCAGCTCCAGAGTCTGTGCTCTTAACTATTACTCAATATTGCCACCTGTTCTCAGGTGGGATTGTTTAATCAACTGATGCATGTTTAGGATTAGTAAGAAAGAGAGTATGCAGCACCTAAGAGTGGCCAACTGAGCTAAAAGAATTCAGTTTCCTGCCTCCAGAGCTAGACTGGGCTGCAAATACAATGCCACTGAGACAAAGGTAAGAGCTGAAGTCATTGTATCCAAATACAGGAAGACGAGTTTGCTCAGTCCTCACACTTAGTCAGATTCACTTGGGGATCCTGTTAAAAGATGCAGGATCCTAGGTGATCAACCTAGACATTGATTCAGGAGATACTGACTGGAGCTTTGGAATTTCATTTTGACATGTGTCTCAGGAAGTTCTGAGCAGCTTTTTGAGAAACACTATCATAGGAAATCTACTTTGGCTTATCTCTGTCTGGTAGCTCTCCACCCAAAAAGACCAAGAAAATTGTATTTTAATTCATCTTAGCTTCACAGATGGGATTGGGACAGAAAAAAGATATCTGTACATGGCTAACGACTACAACTAAGCTTGGAAAAATAGTTTGATATTCTTCATAAAGATCTTTAGTCTTGTTAATCAGTAATCGATTTCCTACTTGAACTGAAATTGATCTTATTCTTTACTTATTCATATTAGTAAATGAAATGGTGCTTGAACTTTGCACAGCAAATGGTGGGTCTTTACTAAATATTTATTGAAATATAAGATATGTGAGAAATTTGTCTTGCATTTGTCAGGGGAGACCCAAGCCTAGTTGGATATCTTCAGCCAATAACAGTTGAAATGAAAGTGTAACAGCATTTAACTTAAGCTAATAGGTGACTATCCTTTATGAAAAACTGCCAAAGTAGAGCTATAAATAAAGTGTTTTGGTGTGAAAGTCAACTTCCTTTCTAGTTCTGATCAAATAGACAAGTACAGAGCTTCTCAGAAACGCATATAACTCCAATAAATCAGCAGTTGAGTAAGCCTAGAAAAACACTAGGAAAATAGCTAATATTTGCTCCCAATTTGGTTAGAATCTAAAGGTAATTGCACAAATGATTTCCTCCAACACAAAACGCCATTGCCAAATGTTTGCACATCCTATTGCTTTCTGTTTTTACTTAGGGTTTTGAAAACAGTCTTTACAAGTTGTCTCTATTTTAGTGATGTGACTGATCATCATATTAATAAAAGTTTCATTTTAATTTCAGAATTTTTCATTTTAATATCAGAATCACTGACTCATCCAATTTATTGGTTTCAGTGGGGGGCTATCAAATGGAATTGGACTAATTTCTAAAGCAGGAAAACCAAGACAACAAACAGTGATTTCTGCCCCTCCCTACCCTCCGCATTTTTGTGCAAATGAAAAATATGAGAGTGAGAAGGAATAATTTCTCATTCTCATCCAATCAAATGTCCATCCACAATCTATTCTTTCAAGCACGTTGTATTAAACATTTACATAGCAATATAGTGTAGTGATTAAGATCATGGACTCTTAGTTGCATGGTCATGAGCATATTATCAGTCTCTTCATCTATAAATGGGCCTAGTGAAAATATCCATCTCATAAGGTCTGTTAAGAAAATTAGATGGGATAACACATAAAATTACTAGCATAGTGTCTGGCATACAATAAATGCTCTGCCATTGTTGGTGATTGTCATTTTTATCTATACACATGTTCATCTGGGTATAAACATGTACACAGGTTATCCCTACTTTTTGCCACTTTGCATTTCACTATGACACTCAGCTGCCCAGTTACTGCCTAATAAGCATCTCCGCTTCACCTCTTCCACTGTAGCCATGCATTCAGTGATTTTTGCTGCTGACTCAAATGATGATATACCAATGGATGATAACACCCATTTAAGAATGGCATTGCAATGATCTGACATCTGAAGGAGATTTCAGAAATGCAGTGGCATCATCTTCTTACTAAACTGAGAAATGAAAAAAACAAAGGACATCTTCTTGATGGGTCCACATGTGCTGGTGAAGTGGGTACACTCAAGTGATCTGCCCCCATGCTTCCAAGTCTCTACGTAACTGTCCCTCAGCCAAGTCTTTACAAAAGACAGAATCATCATGAAGGATGGAGTGAGTAGAACTTGAAGTTACTCACCCAGTCTCACTATGTGCAATGCAACTTTTATGAAGGGAGAGGTTTAGCTTATTAGGAGATAGAACGCCACTTCCCTGGCATCTGACTGCTCTGATAGCAGCAAATAGCAGACCACTCTTTTTCTTTCAATTTACATTCATGGAGTGCCCACTATCGCATACACTGTGCCAAGTGCCTTGGGGGAAACAGAGGCAAATATGACAGGATCCCTGAAATCAAAGTAATGATAAACTACAAGAACATACTATTTCTCCAACAGATGCCGAGCAGAGGACCTGCCCTGTAACCAATACTTAACAAAGATTTGCTGAATGCATGAACAAATGTACAACTTAGGCAGTACTATCTACAAGCGCAGGGTAGAAAATGAAACTAATCAGGCCAAATTTAGGAAGCTGTTGGTAGCTACCATTGGCAAAAGGCATTCTTTGTCTTGCAGTTTCTAACCCTTGGCCAGGAAGCACAAGCTTTTACTTAGGTAGGCCATTGATTCCTGGTGAGTACAACCACTTTGTGCTTACTGCATCTACCTAAGGCCCACTCTGATCTTTTGTAATAGAGATAGTGACTTGGTATAGAAGCACTGGCAATGGGAAGAATCAGTCTGACTCTACCAGCGCATGCCTCCATCCCATAGGAACTCCACCTTTCAAGATAGAAGTAGGAAATCAACTAAACTCTTCTGAAAATTTTGGGAGTTAACTCGTTGTTGGCTCTCAACATCCCTGCTATGCTCTCACAGCACAGAGACAATCCACTGTGATCCATGCAACAGACACTGTTCTGTTGCAATCAATAGAATAAAGGGCTCTCATGTATATCCTATTGGCTATTATTTGTAGTGTGAATACAATCATGCTTTAAAGGCTTTCAAGACACTCAAGAACTTGAGGATGCACCATCTGTGGATTCTAGTCATCACATAAAACAAATAATTGCTTTTTAAAAAATCCATGCCACTATTGCTAATTTTTTCATTTCCACAAGCTACCCCACTAACAACCTCTGGGTGTTTACACAGTTTATTTAATTATGCCATGGTTTTGTGTGTACTGAACATCATACAGCGGGTCTGTGTATACTGAACTCACCATCCTGATTGTTAAAACCAGCTCCCTTGCTTTGTTTCTTTTCTCGATTTTCAGCAGGAGGACAATAACACCCATCTTTCTGGCCTCTAGAGGGATTAATGTTCATAAGAGCTGTAAAGCTGAAAGACCCTGCCTCCGTGCTGAGTATGATATAATAAGATATATTTGCAACCGCGTCCTTAAAGAGATCTATCTGCTGGGCATCTCCTGCTACCAGCCACTACTGTCGTCAAATGCCATTTATTGAACAGGCAGTAACTGTCTTGTGAGCTCCAAATTAATGGGGGATTCCTGAGGACCTAATTTTAAAACATTATCCCCCTCTTTGTTATCTGTATTTGTTTGTTTCAAAGCCTGACACTTTAATTGGCACTGAGGACTCCAACGCACAACTGCAATTTTCCTCTTGAAAGCTTAGAAAGCTGCTGCCTAAAGACGCCCGCTTTAGTTCCTGGAGTTCAGAGGTTGGCAGGGAGCTGTGCAGCCACAAGTGCCAGTGAATGCCATGAATATGGAAGAAAACCGGAGCTTGTCTCAGGTGCAGGCTGGGAAACAGACAAACGAGCCATTAATCTTTCAGAGTCGCCCTTCCCGCAACTACTCCATCCGAGACAGGCACGTGTCTTATTTTCAGTCTCCTTCTCAGCACCTTTCCATTTTTATCCCCCAGTTTCTTCAGGGGCTTGGCGTGTCTGGTTTTGATCCTCTAATTGGCTTTTACCCTCCAATCCTTTTTGATTCCTCCAGAAGGCAAACTGGCCCATTCCTTGCCTATTTTATCCCTCTTTTTCCTCTCTGTTGCCTCATTTTGCTTTTGTTTTTCATCTTCCAATGAGGTTTAACCTTCCCTTTCCCCAACACATCACTGGAGAGATTTGTCAAGCCTCAACTAACCCTGGCTTCCCCTACATTCCCCTGACGAAGGCTCCCCCAGTGCTCATTTATTTCTCTTACCCACAACTTGCACAGACCTGGATTTGGATCTTTCCTGTAACACATTCTATGGTGATTTGTACCCATGGGCTTCTAATTGACAGAGATGTGCGGGAGGATAAATCTTCACACGCCATACAACACTCCACAGAGTACTGAGCCTAGAGTAGGTGCTCAGGAAATATTCTTGGAGACATAAACGCTTTAATTTAAATTATCTAAGTACTTAAAAAAGAAAGTCCTACTGATGTTAAAATCAACACCTAACATGATCTAACCATGCGCTGGTGCTAAGAACAAAAACAATACAAAATAACAGTAGAAACTAATATTTACTTAGCACTTACCCATGTGCCAGGCACATGGGTAGGTGCTTTGCTTGAGTTTTCTCTTTGAACTCTCTCATAAGGTAGGCATTAATATTATAGATGGGGCATTGCAGCTTTGAGAGTTAACTTTCTCTAGGGCATATAGCTAACAACTGGCAGATCTGGGATTCAAGTCCAGGTCTGTCTCATCCCAGGGTTTGCTCCCTTAGTAACTTTATTGCAGTGACTTCTTTCTCCTCATGGGCCCATTTAGAAAGATCTATTCAGGCTCAACCAGAGTGACTTTGTCTGAGACTTTATAAAATCTTATGTACAAGGACAGGTGATGGACACATTGAAGACTCCGATGTGACCTTTCAATTTCTGTAGGGATTGTCTGCTGATTCCCATTCCACGGCAGACAGAACAAAGCCATGGTAAAGAAAGTTTACCTCCTCCCCAGTTCTTAGGTGGAATAATGACTTCTCTACTAAACAAGAAAGCGGCCAATTTAGGTTTTTATATCAAATCTTGTTACCTGGCAATGCCCATATTTCTCCTGGTCTTTGTCTTAGAGGTTAATTGCACCAGGCTAATTTAAATCTGAACACAGTAAAAATTTGAACTCAGAGAGAGAGAGAGAATGAATGAGAGAAGGAGAGATTAGGGGTGGTGTTGGTGGGGAGCTCTATTCACTTTTGGTTAAATGTCAGTACTGCAAGAGTCCAAGGTGAGTAAAAAAGATGTACAACCAACTAGGGTTTCTCACCTTCTGGCTGCTGGAGGCTATGCATACTGCACACCCAAAATGTATGGTTTTGCAAGGGAGTATCGCTGGGCTGCAGCTGCTCTGCTATGCTGCAGAATGGCACAGTGCCAACCTAGCCAGGGACAACACATGTCCACTTTTCAGTCTTGGGTTAAAAGTGCTGAAACCCAAAAGAACAGAGGGGAACAAAAGAGATTCAGCAAGAATGGGAATGAAGCACAACTCATAGATAGAGGAGATTAGATCAAAAGCTGTAAAGAAATCTGCCAAAGCTATATAGCTCTCTGCTAATGACTGTGACTGTAATTTCTGCATATTTTTTAACAGATGTTCTGTTTCTGAAACTGCAAATGGATTTAAGGGTTATGAATAAAGCCAGGAGGCCCTGGAGATGTTTCTTTGTATGATTAACTGACCACAGGCCATTTGTTTTACAACAAAGATGCTCAATGATCCATAGTCCATGATTTATACCAGCCCATGTATACTAATGGCTGATGTCTCCATGGTACTTCTCATTAGCATCTGAAGGGGGATTGGAGGAAAATAGATTATGGGAATAGCTCCCTATTGCTCGACATGATAGTTCATTAGTGGGTGAGGAATCGATCTGAAAGAAAACTAAGATCATCATAAGCTGAAATTTGAATTATAAATTATAACAATTAAGGAATCCAATTCAATGACGAAAGAAAGAATATGGTTTTTCATAACCCTAGTTGTACGTACCTTGGTAAGATAGGAATGAGGGAATGTTTTGTATCTCCCAAATAAAAGACAAATCACATTGACATTTCAATAATAATAAACATAATAATAGTACTGACTTGTATTGATCATTTAACTATGCATCAGGCATTCTGCTGGGTGATTTACATAAATTATCTCACTTCACCCTCACAAGTATATATTGTAAGGATCCCCATGGAGTAGAACCAGAAAGGCATCAAGGTTGGGGGCATCCCTGGCTACTGGCTACTTTTTCCTTTTCTCATGACCTCTCTACTACTCCATGTGTGTTCTCTCTGATGCTCTCTACCAAATGAATTTCTCTGCTTACTCATATTCACTGCTGCCTCATTACTTCACAGCCCTGACTTGACCTCATGGTTTCATTTCATCTTAAGCTCTTGAAGCTAAAGTGGTATGTTCCATCCTAAGTTCCCGAGAGAAGGAATATGATAGCCTCAGCTAACTTTTTTTTTGGTACTAGGCCACATCAGAGGTCATAAGCTAGTCTTTCCCCTCCAGTCTAATTAGCTATGTTTGGATGAGGTGGAGATGACACAGGGCACAAAATAGGGCCCCTCTATGAACCCTCTGAGTGGAGATGGGAGCAGGGCAGATTGCCTTAGATGGGGAAGCCACCATCAATAAGTCAAGTTCAGCCCTGACGATGGTGGGGAAACGCACAGGCAGTAGAGTTAGGCCACCCGTCTCTGCCCCTTATTAGATGTAGGACCTTGGGAGTTATGTTTTAAGATCGTGCTTTATTCACTCACCCATAGAATGGGAATATTATAATTACGTACTTTGTAAGGTTGTTATGAGAATGAAAGGGATGTACAGGTGCTTAGCACAGTGTCTGGTACAGAACCCACATTTAATTGATGCTAGCTATTATCCTATTAGTTCATTTTATTAATAACAAATTATAATTGCAATAATAACTTCTCCGTAGATAAGCCCGAATTTGAAGATTAGTTAGTGCTCCAAGTGACCTCACTAAGCATCCTGGAATGAGAGGGAGGAGCAGCTGTATGTGTCTGACATTCAAATCAACTCAGTAATTTGGTTTTTACTGTGAACAGACAAAAGCTGGTCCTTAACTGGTTCTAAACTGAGATTCTTTGTATCTAACAGAGGTCGGGGGTGCTCCCAGACCTTCCTGAATGACCCTTACAAATGCCCTTAAGCTTGGGGCTAAAGGAGTAATATTTGGCTCTGAGGAACTCACCACAAATTTCCAGTCCTCAGTTTCATGACCCTTTCTGTCCCACATCCCAAATCTGCACCCCCCAAACCCTCCCGCCACCCACTCCCCCCTCCACCACCGCATGCTCTCCTCAGAATGCATCAGATCTTTCCATTTGAAATGTCTGGGTCAGTACCCAACATCTGGCATACCTACCCCCAAATTTCTTGGATAATTAAATTCTACCCAAGAACTCAACAGGGGGTGGCAAATGAATACCTGAGGGCACTGCCTGGCTCTGGAAGTTTCATTTGAGTGCAAATTATCACTATTTGTTTGTATCTGTGAGCACAAAAGAATTAGTAAGTGCTCCTGCAACATCATCTCATTCCATCTGTTGCCAAAGTTCACATTAAGTACCAAATCCAAGGGAGGATAATGAGTTCCGTGAAAATGAACTTGTACTTGGAATTTCAATATCCCCAGGTGATGCAAATAGGCACATTTGAACTTGCTCTGAAAAATCCCAAGCTTTGGGACCCGAACATATGGTCCAAGTTATTTAGCCAGATAAGACATGGGATTTCCCACAAGTAAGGTTTTGTCAGTAGGTTGGTAAACAGTTGTCCCTTAGCTTGGACACTTCAAGTCATGGTGGGGGTGGGCGAAGTATGTATCAAGGTCTTTCCACAGAAGACACACTTGCAAAAAAAGAGACCAAAACTTCATATTAAGCCCTAAGGGTCAGCAGCCAGCATGAGTTATGTGAGTGCTTTCAACCCAAAGGACTTCTGGGGAATTGGAAGGAGTCCAACCTGGCTATTAGAATTAAGCCTCACATAAATTTTACTCCTGTCTTCACTATCAACATTAATAAGATGCTCAAGGAGCTAAAACCAGATCTGTAAGGAATGTTCATGCCATAGAAGGTGGATACACAGAGAGAATAGGAATAAACTTAGTTTATGGGGTGCTCCTTTCATACCATCCAAATGCTCCTTCTCTCTCAGAAACATGTTTGTTCCATAAAACACATGTCTAACACTGTCAATTCCTCTAAATGCTTTACAATTATTATTACACAGCTTGAATTAGAGGAATTTTAAACCATTTATTAGGAGAGTAAATCCTCAGGCAATTTGTGATGCAAAATTTTTCTACATTGTGTATTTGTCAGCGCTGTAGAAAACCCACCATTAGAACGATGCAAACCCAAGCAAGTGCCTTGTGTGGGAGAATGTTCCAAGACAGTGCTGGGTATTATCAGCCACATTTGTTAACTTTAGTACAATTGAGACACTTTTAAAGATAAAGGTCATTAATATTTCAACACATCATTAAATTTAAATTCAGAACTGAGAACTGTTATAAGTGAGAATCCAACCAGTTTTAATTAGGCATTTAATAAAAATTCTCTATGTGAAGAGAAATACTCACTGGATATTGGGAGGGAAAAAAAAACACAATAAAACGAATGTTTGAAAAATATTGTATTCTAGCTAAGTTATGTGGCTTCATTTGAGTCATTATTAACGTGGCTAGCAAATGAAATTTCTCAAAATCCTGTGATATGTGTAGCTCCTGAAAGATATAAGGAAAGTTTAGCCCAGACGGTCTGGGGTAATGGTAAGAAATATGAATGACAGTGTTAGGCACTCTTGTGTTTAAGCCTGCCACTTATAAACTATACAATTTTGGGGAATCATTTTTCCCATCTGCAAAGTGGGGAAAAAGTAGGACCTAGCTCGTACAGTTGTTGTGAGAATTAAAAAAATGTGATAATCATAGCTAAGATTTATTGACACTTATATGTGTCAGGCATCGTAATAGGCATTTTAAGATATATTATTTTATTTTAATCCTCACAGAACCCAATGAAATAGACATTTTTATCGCTATTTTTAGAGATGAGGAAGCTGAGGCTTAAGGATCACTAGCTTGCTCCAGGTGTCATTACCAGCACTTGGTAGACAGGAAACTGGAACCCAAGGCCATCTGTGTACAAAGTTCATTGTTCTGCTGTCTGCCTTCTCCCCTCACCCCCACTCCTGACCTATTGCCTTTTAAATTGACTATCTTCCCAGTTACACTGTAAACACCTTGAGAGCCAGGGCTGTGACTTGTCACTCAATAAATATTTGCCAAGTAAATGAATGCATCTTTTAATGTTGTTTAGAAACATAAAATCAGGTTCTGTTTAGAAGCAACAAGAAGTCCCTTAGAAAGACTGAGCTGAAGGTAGGGCAGAGATTGTGGAATTTCTGAAATCAATTACTTACGCACTGGACACTAACTTCTTCAAGCTGGAACAGAAAGGGGCCAACAGAATAATCCCAAAGTGTGTGCTAATGGCCTTGACAACAGACAAAAGCAGGTTGCTTGAGGAAAAGCATAATGTTCAGTGGTTCACACTCTGTGCTAGGTTCTAGAGAAGAAATGAATCTGAGAAGGAACAGGCAGCCTAGCGGGGACTTTGCATCTAGAAGTGAAAAAAAAAAGCATTCTAACACTTTAATTGGAGAAGAGTGCAACTTCTAAAGCTACAAGAGTTGCTTTGGCCTTCAGAATAAATGTTGCTGGGTCCCAAGATGGTAGCATAAACAACAGCAATTCTCCTTGCTCAAGTTGTGGGGGTCAGATTTTATGTGCCGGGAAGAGATTAACTTTATTGCAAGGAGAAGGATTTAATTGCAGAGAGTGATTAGCCAAGTGATTAGATCAATAGAATGCAGGTCAAACTGTGCTCAGAAATATCCAGGGCTCTTATTACATGGAAAGTTGAAGACTGGGAAACCATTTGGGGACCTAAGTCATTTGAGCATGAAGTCATCTGCAGACCTTCCCATAGACCACAGAAACACTCTTTCCTTTACCCAGTAATAATGCCATGCTGACTCAGGAACATCTGCCCCCCACCCTTGTACCTGGAGAAAGCCAATAAAACAGCTGGGCTCCTTGAATGCTGTTTTTAAAAGTGGGAAAAGAATCTTGCCTCATCTAGCTCTACATTCTCTAATTGCAGTAAAAATCAATGATTTTGAAAATGGAAAGCAGATAGATCATTCCCCTTTATCTAAGAAGATATTTGAGCAGAAGATGGAGGAGTGACATCATCTAATATGGTTCAGCTTTTGCACTAGGCAAAGCTCTCCTCTTCAACCAGTTCTGAATTGGTATTAACCTTTTGAAGGAATTCACTCACAGCAATAGAATGTGGAAAGTCAGATATGCCTGGAATACAAACTACATCTTAGGAGAAAAATGGATTGATTCGAAAGTGGTATTTTATTTAAATGATGCCTTTCTGGCTCACAAAGTATCCCAACAAACTGAGACACAGGGGACACATCTCAAGGGGAAAGCTGTATTTGCCAGCTCCCCCAAGCTGGGACCTCAAAATATGTGGCTCCTTCTGATAAGCAGAGACCACAAATTTATTTAATTATCAGCAGCTCACCAATTCTGAATTCCTAGTTCTTGACATTTATCTCTTACAATCCAAATTATATGATGGCAAAGACCTAGAAAACTGTCTGACCTTACCACAACCACTAAAGCAGATAAAGAAAGAACATTGAGAAAAGGGCCACATCTTCCAGAATTCTCTGGGAGGCTTGCAAGTGCCATTTCACTCATCTTTACAACATAGCTGTGAAATTAGATGGATGATAATACAAACTGAGTGTGTCACTGAACATATGGGAAAATAGGGAGGTAAATATGTGTGTATGTCTTTGTTGCACAGTACACACACATGCACACACACACTTTTATTCAACATCATCTGTAGTCAACAACAGAGATCATAATTGTCTAAGTTTCGATCTCTCTCACCAAGTTGTTTTAAGAAACTGTGTGGTTTGTGCCCACCAAGGAAACATTTTCTCTTCCCTGACAGTTTGGTGCTTCATTTCTACCTCTCTCACCTGGAGCTGCCGTTCATTTTAGGTACCCTGGGAATGAAACATACGACTCCAGGAAATGGCTTGTGCACAGGCTTTAAGCACACTGCTACTGCTCAGCTTGTGATAATTACTCTAGAATCCTGTGTTTGTGACATAGGAAAGAGAAAGAAGAGACATTTGACTCTTTTAACTCCTCGATTTTTTGCTATGTGGTATCCTAAAGGCAGACGTACCCCTAAGTGCCTGCAAAGACTTATGTTGTCAGCCATCGTCACATCCAGCCTGGCGCTTCCTCAGGATGGAGACTGGAGTGACAGAGGGGCACTGGTATAACGGAAGGAACCCTGGGAGAAGAGTCAGCACATCTGAATGCTAGCTCCAGCTTAACTAGTGGTCACTAACTGAATAATGTGGGCAAGTGGAGTAATCTCCACGCTTTGCTAGCCTTCATGACAAATAGAAAAGGAAGTACAGGACAGAAGGACATTTTGCAAACTGCTGAGTGTCGTGTAATGCAAGAGACTGCAGCCGCCTGGGGAAGTGCAAAAGTGCACATGACACTGGACTGTGTACCAAGAGAGGTTAGTTTTAGCCTTGGCTCTACTTCTAATTGTTGCATGACCTTGAGCCTCTCCTCTGGATCTCAATTTCCTCATCAGAATAATAGGGTATTGGTCTTCTGCCCTAGACTTAGGTGTTGAACAACCTTGATACTGTAAGTGTAGACCCTGGACCAGCAGCATCTGAGATACCTGGAGGTCTGGGAGAAATGCAGACACTTGGTCCCCACCCAGATCCACTGAATCAGAACTTGCGTTTAAGACCTCCGGCAATTTGTTTGCACATTAAAGCTTGAGAATCACTGGTCTTCAAGATCCCTTCCATGTTTATCATTCTATAAGTCTACCATAAATGGTCCAGTGCCTTGCACTTTCACAGAACATCCATTGCATGAGACACTGCATAACTTGCTATTCATGGCTGAGGGGGCATGGTAGTATTTTGTTGTTTATAAGTACTGTCATGCATTGCTTAATGATGGGGATATGTTCTGAGTAATGTGTCATTAGGCAATTTCACTGTTGTGTGAACATCACAGAGTGTACTTACACAAACCTAGATGGTATAGCCTACTACACATCTAGGCTCTGTGGTACTAATCTTATGGGACCACCATCGTACATGAGGTCCGTTGTTGACTGAAATGTCATTATGTGGTACGTGACTGTATACTTTTGCATAGGCAAATAAGTCTAGTTAGTTCCTTGTCCCTCCTCTATCTCTCTGATCACAAAGCTCACCAACGCGGCTACCCAAATATTGGGTTAGATACACAAGAGGGTCTTATTTCATATTAAACGATACTATACCAAATTTGCTAAGACATAAATTGTGTCAGACACAGTGTTAAGTGCTTTCATATAGTAACTCATTTAATACTTAAAGCAGCCCTAGGAAGTAGGTTCTATTATTATCCTCATTTTACAGATGAGAAATGTGAATCTTAGAGAAATTAAGGAACTCGCCCAAGATCACACAGCTGGAACTTCGCAGAACTGGGATTTGAACCCAGATCTGTCTCACACCAGAGTGTGTGTGTTTAACCACCATGACACATGCCCTCCCAGCCACTTGGTTAAAACTCCTGAGAGTATCTTCTCCTAGGTATTCCCACTCAATCTTTGTGTCCTTCATGTCATTCTTGCTACTCTTCTTCCAATCAGACAATATTTTAGAATTGTGCTGTCCGATGTGGTAATCAGTAGCCACATGTGGCTACTCAAGTTTAAACTCAAGTTTAAAATAAATTAAATCAAAATTCAGTTCTCTATTGCACTAGCAACATTTCAAATGCTTAGTAGCCACATGTGCCTAGTGGCTACCATGTTGGACAGCACAGATATAGAATATTTCCATCATCAGAGCAAGTTCTACTGGATAGTGTTGTTTTAGAGAATCATTGGCCTTGTCCCACATATACTACTTCCGAGTATGGAATGCTCTACTCTTAAATGAACACACATAGAAAAGACACCTCAGCATCCTCCACTAAGGGGTAAGAAGCTGTCTGGGGAAGAAGAACCGAGAGATCTGACATAAACAATAAGATGAGAGTTCTAAATCTTGACCCTGATTCAATTTCAAAGACCACATTCACAGAGGAGAAGTCAGGCTCTGGTGCAAGGCCAGCCTTGCAGCCTTGGCCTATGATTCACTGTGACAACTACTCATTTCTGTCAGGGGAAAAAAAGTCCAATTGGGCAGAGTTTTATTTCCTCCCTGAAATAAAATAGAACTGACTGGCCAAGGTATCTCCGGGGACATCTGCGACAGGGCCTTAAATTACCCAGTAACTTCTAGTCAATACCATTTCCATGTTGGAGTTTGCAATCAACATTTATCTCTATCGGACAGACCATCTGCAGGTTTCTAATACCACTTTTATTATTACCTTGTAAATGTAAAATCCTCCTGGCAGAAATGCCAGCTGCTAACACAGGAGCGTGTTTGAGTACCCATTTCTCCAGTGATGAATGTCTATGGGTCCTGAGTCTCAAAGAAAAACATACCAAGGACTTGCCTGGGAAGTGTGTCTTGTACAGATCCAATGTCAGAGGCTTTGGGGGCAGTTCTCTCCAGTGATCCACTGACACAGAATGACCTGCCCCTTCTCTGTCAGATGTAAAGCCTTCTACTGGGCTGTCAGTCTTTCTACTTTGGAAATTGAGGCAAATATTGGAGATAGAAATTCTTACCAAATGCTTATAACCAGATATACCATAATAGTCTCTCTGACAGGTACTAATGAATAGTAACAGCTATTATTTATTGAGGGATCCTCTTTCATTTCTCTACTAATTTGGCAAATGTTTACCAAGTACCTATTTAGTGTCAGACACATGCTATGATCCACTGGGCCCTGAACAGAATAGTTTGGAGGCTCATAGAACTCCTAACCTAGTAACGGAGCTAGACAATTCATCTAGTACGCATCCAAATAAATGTATAATGATGAATTTTAATAATGGCTGGGATTGGAAGAAATAGGGTGCTGTGGTAGAAATGAACAAGAGAGGCTTTATTTAGACACGATGATGAGAGGAGACCCTCTCTGAGGAGGTGACCTCTCAGCAGAAAGCTGAAGGATGAAGCAGCTGGTCCGGGAGGGCAGAGCTTAGCGAGTGAGGAGTGGAGATGAGGCCAGGAGGTGGCCAGAGGCCAGATATTTCAGGGGCAGCCTTAGTAAGGAGTTTAAATTTTCCACTGAGGGCAATGAGAAGTGATTGGAGGGTGTGAAGCAGCAGGATGACACGTGCCTTATGTTTTAAAAAGATCACTCTAGCTGTGGAGAGACGAGTAGATGGGAGGTCAGGGGTGGGACAGAGAGTGGATGCAGGGAGATGGGTAGTCCAGGTGGGAGATGAAGGTGGGTTGGACTCATACTGTAGTAGTGGGGATAGAGATAAATGGAGGAATTTGCAAGATATCTTGGGGGAGTACAGAAAGGACTTGCCAGCCAACCTGTTGTGTGGGAGTAGGGTAAGGAAAAATCAGGAATCAAAAATGACACGTGTGTTTCAGGCTCAAGCAGCTGGTGGGTAGTGGTGCCTTTTGCCAGGACTGGGTTGGATGCCTTATATTCATTACTTGCAAGGCTGATGATTAACCTTGCAAAAGCAGGTATTAATATTTCCCTTTACAAATGGGGAAACTCAGAGAGATCAAGGAACTTGCCCAAAGTCACACAGCTTGTCAATGGTGAAGCCAGTGTTTGAACCCTTGGCTGTCTGCAAAGCCCAAGTGTGCTCTTTCCTTTGACTTCATTGTCTCACCACCACAATTTCTCAGTTGTTGGCTTCAAATATCTACAGTTCCTGTCTCTGTATTGCCCCATATTAACTGTTTTCCTCAGCTCATCTTTGGCTCAGAATATTCCTTTTGTCTGGAAAACTCTGTCCCCTACCTCTAACTGTACCTGGCTACCCCTTCTCCTTCTCTGGAATCTTAGACTTGGTTTCCATCCTCCTGCAACTTGCTCCCTTAACATACATCAAACTTTATTTGTTTGCAATTATTTGTCTGTTTGATTTCCCCACTAGACTGTCAGCCCTATGAATGCAGGACACATCAGCCTTGTCCATCATTGCCCCACTAAGGCCTGGCACAATTCCTGAAGCTATTCAGTAATAATTCATTGCCTATTTGCTAAATGAATTCCTGGTCACTGGTGAAGTTGAGACGAGGATTTGTCCAAGGTAACCCAAGGGTTGGGAGCCTGGGGCAGCATTCTCAGCAGCATGCTGCAGGGAACTGGGACTTAGGAGATCTGGGTTGAGTTCAGGCTTTTATTACTAACTAGTTAATTCTGTGATGTTTGGAAGGTCTCATTATCTCTCTGGATCTTAGTTTCCTTTTAATTTAAAATGAAGGAAATTAAAACCTGGCCCTCTAACCTCATGGGGTGAGCATAAAATCCAAATTAATATATGTGAAGGGGCTTGAGAATGTATAAAAACTATAGGTATGCACGGTGTCTCTCTTGTTAGAGCATCAAAATAACATAATTCCCCTTCAGCATGGCCCAGAGGTGAAGACTCTGGAGTCCAGCAGACCTGAGGAGCCTAGGTTCTAATACTTAAACTGTTTCTGTTTGCGTAAGTCATCTTCTCTGAACTGAACTAATGAGAGTAGCATTAATTTCACAGGGCTCTTCTGAGGATTAAATAACCTCTAGTATATTGCAATCTGTGTGTATGTGTGTGTGTGTGTGTTTGGTATAGAGTATGGAGCAGTGCCTGGTGTATTAGCAGCACCTAGTAAATCTTAGCCTTTTTATTCTTTTTTTTTTTTAAAAAAACCCACCCTTTACACACACACACACACAGAACCCACATACCAACTCAAATTCTACACCAAGAATTTGGGTGTTAAATTATATGGAAACATATTTTTGAAAATGTCACTACGGATGAATATTATGTCACACCCAACCTCAGGGGCAGATTCTTCAAGCACAGTTTCCTGTAACTTTGTACCAAGCATCATGTCACTCCAAGAACAATATGCCTTCTTTGTAGAAGAGGAAGCAAGTCTCAGAGGCAAGAATCAGCGTGTAGCTCTGTTCAGTGGGGACAAATCTAACCGAGCACTAGCAGCTGCCCAGGTCCTCAGTGAGTTGAAACAGGCCATATGGGAAGACAATTTTTTAAACTTCTTAGCATCAATAAAGCATCTCCTTTTTAAAACTTCACCTCCTAATTCAAAACCACAACCTCCCATTTTCCACTGCTCTGCTCTGCTGCTAATCTGGTTATTAGAAAATCTGCCACCTGAATGTGTTTGGCTCCCAAAGAGTGGACTAATCCAAAGATAAGGGGACTTGTTTAAGGAGCAGGAAGGATAAGTGGTGAGACAAAGGGCGTCTTGACAGATGGCAAGAAAAGCAGAATCCAGGAGTACATGGGGACAGAAATGGAGAGAGGAAGAGGGAAGAGTTCTGGCAAGATGGCAAGAGTTTAGATGGGACAGGAGTGGAAAGGACAGAGAAGAGAGACACCACAATCAGGAGAAGGCAGGAGGGGAAAGCAGCAGATTGCAGTGGTTACAGCCCCGCCTGGGGCACACACAGCAGTGACAGAAGCTGGGCTCTGGCACTTGGTAAGTGTGGACTCGCTGGACCTCAGTTTCCTCATCCACAAGATGGAAGGCTCAGAGCATCATGAGGATGAACAGACTACTGTTAGCAGAGCACTTAGCACAGTGTCTAGTACGAAGCATGCACTCAATAAATGCTTTAAAACAGATTAGGGGCAACAGAAAGGGGGTAAAACATCCCCCGCTTGAAATAAATCCCGAAGGAAAGGGAGACAGCTAAAAAGAAGTCCACAATCTTCAGTCCCTTTTTTGGACAATGTTAATTTTTCTAATTTACCAACTTTTTCCAAATGCTGCTTGCTTCCTTTGTAGCTCCTCTGCATGGAATCCAAGGACGATCTGTTCTTTAGGTAGGAAGGAGATACAACAGCCATTTATACTACTTCTCCTGCAGGGCCAGAATCTCTTCCACAGCACCCCCAACAGATGTGCCAGCTGACTCTGCCTGCGCCAGTCTGCTGGGGGGCAGGGCGGGGCAGGGCAGAGGGCAGTGCCTCCAGGAAGGTCCTTTCTCCTCCCTCAGACTTGGTAATAAAAGCTCCTCTTCTTAGCAAGTCAAAGCACACCTTGCTGTTAGTAGCAACCACTAGTCCTAATTAGACCTTCTGGAGTTGAGTTCCTGTATTTCTCTTTCAATCCATAGTCATTCAACACAACTCCCCTCCTGCACACTCTCACTGCATGTTTTTTAAGGGCAGAGAGGCTGTCAGGTTCATTGTTAGGTCTAGCATCTCACACAATAATCCAGCACGCAGTAGGTGCTCAATAAGTATCTGAATGAACAAATGATAGTCACAGCATCAAAGGATTTAAAAAGCATCTACTAGGGGTGGTAAACTCAAATGCCTTCAGGAGCCCAGGCAGGTAAAATAAATGAGGGGGGGGCCAGCCCTGTGGCTTAGCGGTTAAGTGTGCGCACTCTGTTGCTGGCGGCCCAGGTTTGGATCCTGGGCGCGCACCGACACACTGCTGCTCTGGCCATGCTGAGGCTGCGTCTCACATACAGCAACTAGAAGGATGTGCAACTATGACATACAACTATCTACTGGGGTTTTGGGGGCAAAAATAAATAAATAAATAAAATTTAAAAATAAAATAAAATAAAATAAATGAGGGGGTGTGTGGCTTGTGGCTAACTGAGGAGTGAATGTTCTGCCTGAAGGTATTTGAATTCAAATTGTTTTAGAAGAGTCTATTAGCTGAACAAATCCATTTACTGTTGGGTAGTAGCTTGGGCCACCAGAGTTTGTGACTCTATTTTACGCCTCCCAATTAGAAATTTGAATCTCCTCAATTGCTTCCTTTACAAATGCTAACTAACCCTCTAGCATCCCCAAGGATGGGGCAGGCAAGATCTTCAAAACTTAATTATTTGAAAATTCATTACCTTTCCTGAAAGCTGCTTCCTTGCAATTTCCATCCAATTGTCCCTTTGAGGCTAGCAAAATAAATTGAATTCTTTTTCTGTTTGATTTCCCTGCAAATATTTGAAGATATTTACCACCTCCTCTAACCCTACTAAATCTTCTCCAGATTAAAGTTCTTTCAGCTGTTCCTTATGTCAAGCTTATGAAACTCCCATTATCCCGGCCACTCCACTGTGTCAATATTCGTCTTCAAAGTGTAGTACCCCACAAGTACATACAGTGTCACTAATAATAGTGAAAAATTTTGGAAAAGATCCAAATCTACAACAATAGGAAGTTGGTAAACTTTGGTACATCTCCTATAATGGACAGTTTATGCACCTATTAAAAATTAGAAGAGCATAGAAAAATGTTCATATTAGAATATTAAATGAAGAAGTCACTTTACAACACATCACATACAATATGATCCTAATGTTAAACTATTTTATTTAAAGCCAATTTGAATAAGATGGCAAATTGGAAGGGAAACTAATATTGTCCAAAAATTACTTCCGTAATCAGAAATAAAAATACAGGTTATTATCTTTTTAAATATGGTTTTAGAAATTAATTAAAAATTTCAGATTGTAGATCCTTTAACATTGAAGAGTCTGAGATGGCCCCTCCCTTGATCTAGGTCAATTTTTAAAAACCAGAAGCCCATATGAGAGCACCATTTCCAATATCCATGTGCTTAGTCCCTACCCCTCCTTTCCCCAGATTGGAATAAAGTCAGATTAGGAGTCGGGGCTGAGCATATTTGGAAAAAAGACTCTCAGGTGATTTTGATGCATACCACTGGTTAAGAATCAAACCAGATTTCTCTTAATGCTGCCAAAACTCATATCCCTTTTCTTGGCAGCCACGTCATTCTTTTGACTCACTCTTAGAGCGATCTAAGACCCTAGAGGCTTGTGGAGGAGCTGCTCTTAAGGGCTACTCCCCTCCCTGAATGCATGCAGGTGGCTTTGTAGGACTTCAGGGAAGATATTGGCATTGATCCCCATACAATTCATGCTATTAGATTTGGCCCATCAATCTAGACTGTCAAGACGACTCTGTTCTGGCTCCTCCTCCCAACTGTGAGTCATCCTAAAACTCAATCAGAATGACATTTAAGGTACTTATCATGCAAACGTCCTCTTTCCCAAGGTAAATATTCCCAAAGTCATCCACCAGAAAGCCTAAGATATTTTTTTTTTCACCATCTGACCTGGACATCCTCTGACGCGGGTGCTCACAGTGTAGCCTGGTCACTACCGAGGACAGAGGGCTATCGCTCCCCTTGCTATCTAGATAGTGGAATAAGATTTGAAAAGGTCCTTTTTTGTTGCTTAAAAGACTCTAACTAGGGTTTTTAATTACTAAAGTAATATTTGCTTATTGTAAAACATGTTTTAAATATAGGAAGCGTAAAATAAACGTCTTCCCCCATCCCCAAGCTCACTTCCCTGAGGTGATCACTATTAACAGCTCCATGTATACAGAAGGCTCTGTGCACCTCTCTGCTAGGCTTTGTTTTATCTCTTTGACCAATAATCAAATGTTTCTTCCACTCATTTCATAATAATAATTTACCTTGATATCAATTTTAAATGATCAATTCAGTTCATGGCTTTTGCTGCCAAAAGCACCATCTGAAGTGGCCCAGTTCCTAACTACGAGAGGCAGAGCAAGTTACAACTTCGCTGGTCCTTCAGCAACTTGACTGGACTAGATGGTTTCTAGGGGGCCTGCATGTGGAATGGATACAAGAGAGGCTCCCAAATTCTGGGCTTCCTTAGGATCATGTAGGGAGCTGTTTTAAAATAACAAGATATACTCCCCAATGATTATCACACAGTATGGGACTCAAGGCTATACTAATACCCTAAACTATGCTAATGGTTGGCAAGGTCCGGGCCCAGTGGATTCAGACATAATGCCAATGTGCCTGATGCCTTGGGCTTTGTGCACTGGTGCCACCCACCCACCTCCCCCTCCCAACCAATGCCTCACCTCTCAGTCACACCACTTCCCAGTTGAAAAACTTCCATAGCTCCCACTGTTGAAATCCAGCAGCTCTCTTCAGAAGTCTTCTCAGCTTCTCACACCTGAGCCTCACCTACCTTCTAAGAACTTTCCTTCATGCAGGTTAAAATTCAACCAGATTTTTTCATTCCACTCACCCTACACTCTCTCTGTCTTCACTCTCACTGTTCTCTTTCTCTGAAAAATGCCTCCTTTTTCTTACCTGCACTCCACGTATCTGCTTATTTATTGCTGCATCCTTCAAGGTTCACGTCAAATGCCGCCTCATTCATAAAACCTTTCCGATCAAGGCCCACCTCTTGCCTCCTCCTAACAAACTAGAAGGGATCTTCTCTTCCTCTGAAACTCCTACTCCATTTTTTATATTTTATGGTACTCACTTCTTTCAATCTCATATTGTAATTTATTGAATATATCTTACATCTCCAACTAGATTGAGTCCATTTATGAATGTATGTTGAATGAATGAATAAATAAATCCACACATAAGCATGCAAAAGAAAAAAGGGGAAAGAGTGAGGAAGAAGAATCAGCAGGATCCCACCTACACCCTACTGCCCCCAAGAAAATATTAAAAGCATATACATCCATTAGTAACCAGCCTGTCACCTGCACAGGCACAGCTTGGTTGGTGGATTCTTATCAGTATATATGACTTTGAAGGAACTTGGCTCATCTCCTTTGCCAGTACCTCAGATTTATTATTACTTAAATCTTTCCCCATGGCCTGGGAGTTAGGAGACTATTACCTGGAGGATAGGTAAGATACTGGAAGACCGTGGGCTCCCAGACTGAGCGACAGGAGTTGTGTATACGCCCCTTTGGATAGTTCTGCCATCATCACATCCTACCAGTGTACACACTGTTTAAAACTCCATGAAAGCTTTCCTCAATCTTAGGTTGGTCCTGCCTGATCTGGCCCTCACTTCTCTCCTGGCCTCATCTGATGCCATCTTCCCGCTTGTTCATAGTGCTCAGTCCCACTCCCTTTTCTCCAAAGTGATGGGTGCCTTTCAACCTCAAGGCCTTGCTTTATGCTGCTCCCTCTGCCTGGCATGGGCGACCTCACCCCTCCAAGCCTTAGCTTAACGGTCACTCCCTCAGGGAAGCCTTCCCCGATCCCACAAGACTACGTCAGATTATCCCAGCACAGCTTATGATGATGCCATCAGAAAGGAGCCTTCAGACTTGAAGTTTATATATTCCTTCTGTGATTATTTGACCAAGGTTTATCTTTCCCACTAGATTTTAAACTCCCTAAGAGCAGAGAACAAAACTGTCTTGTTCAACTGCTACAACCCCAGCACCAGGTCTGGCACATAAGATGTCCAAATAATATTTGCTGAACGAATTAATGAATTGGAATCCAAGGACATCCATCTATGCTAAAATAAAAAATTAGGAGCAGAAAAATCATGGGGATTTGGCAACACCTCCAACTCAGTCTCTCCTCTCTTCACTTGGTTGATGGATATTTTCTCCTACCCTCATTCCACACAGAGACTCCAGAGATTCATAAGCCACTAAGCTTTTACTGGAAAATGTCTTAGAGCAGCATAAACCATATCAATCCCATTGTTTCAAGGGAACTCACATATTTTGAGCACCTACTATTTACAGATCCTATCCTCCTGCATATGAGGTTATTTAATGTTCTCAGTGACCCAATGAAGTTGTTTTCATTATTTCTATTTTACAGATGAGAAATCTGAGACTCAGAGAGACTAAGTGAGTTGGCCAAGATCATAGAGCAAGTAATGGCAGGAGTTTAACATTGTTTAACAAGCAGTCAATGGAAAGGATGCTGGCCTGGAAACCAGGAGATGTGGCTTTTAGTACATCTTCTGCCACGAATTCCCTGGGTGACCTTGAGCCAATCACGTAATCTCTGAGTTTTAACTTCCTGGTATAAAGGGATAATATCTGAAGATGAATGGAGACCAGGCCTTCACAAGTTTCTGAATAGGGATAAAATACAGCATGTTGTAAAGAGTGATTATCCGCCTCATCCCCTCCTACCCTCAAGAACCAACAGATGGCCTTCTCTTCATTTGAAAATCAAACACTCCTACCAAGGTCAGTTATGCCTACAAATCAGTGTAGGCTTTCTTCTCCTGCACAAACTCTCCAGCTGGAAATCAGCTCTAATTCTTTCTCTTGCTCAGGCCTTGCTCTGAATAATATATTCTGAAAATGAACTATTTTCAGGCCAAGAAATCTGTAAATCTGAACTGATTCATCACTTTCACCATCAGACTCTTGCTCTCCTGCTACTTCTGCTTTGTCAGATAAAGACGTTTTATCTCCACGTATGATTTCTCAGGGGGCTATGTGGAAAGTTCTCCTCTTGTCACGATAAGATTCTTTGCAAAAGATAAAAAACATAAGGATGGGCAAAGTCTCAAGAAATAAATCTAAAGTAAATAAAACACTGGGGTGGGATGGAGATATGTGGATAGAGATGCAATCGTTAAGACAGTAGAACCAAAATGGATTGCAACAGGCCCCTATATTTGAACGCGGAGATTCCGGAAGTGTCAACTCATGATTGTCTCAACCAATAGAAAAATAGAGAGACAAAGAAAGATAATTCCAGGTAATGCACTAGCTTAAAACCAGCTCTTGGGATGCTTCTAACTCTCCCCCATAAGATTTACCTTCCTAACTATCTTTTTCTTGGACAAATATACATTAAAATGAGTTTGCTTTGAGGAAATAATGGAGATATCCTTAAAAATATGCTAGGTAGGACAGAACAGCCAGTCTAAGAATAAAAACAAGTGCCACGGATGCTCATTCGTGGATAATTGAGAATTGGCCCATATTTTCTTAGGGGCACAAAAACTCCTTCAGAAAACTTCCTGCGTTCAGTGCGAGTTTAACATGCTCTGTAAGAGAGCAATGTGATCACAAAAGTATACCATACTGTCTGCGGACCTTTCCTCCCCATTAATCTCCTTCTAGGCTATACCTCTTCTGAGCTCTGGATATTTCCAAATCTACCCCCTAACACTGGTGTCTCCACGTGGATGTCAGGCTGCTGAAACTCACTGAGTCTCAAATTTACCTCCATCTCATCTCTCGAAATCTGCCTCTGCTCCCACTTCCCTCATTTAAGTTCCTAGGACTCCATCTACATCATTGCCAAGCTAGAGACCCAGGATTCATTCTGAACACCTCTCTCAGCTGTACCGTGATGTAGATAGAAGCCCTAATGATTCTATTTCTAAAATATCGCTCTAGTAAGTCTCATCCTCTCACTCCATACCCTCTACACTGCCTTAATTCTGGCCCACACCACCTCTCACCTGGATTAGTGCACTAGCCTCCTAAGAGGGCTTCCTCCTTCAGTCATTCCACCTCTTCGACAGGAGCATATTCCAGCCACACCCTGCCTTTTCACATACGTTGTATATCACACACTATACAACCTCTACACACATACACACCTCCACAGATGGAAAAACACACACACACACTCCAACACCAAAAATATCCTCAGACAACACACACACAGTCATAATAGCACACATCCTCAAGTCACACTGATTTTTCTGCCATTCCCCCATTCCATATCCCGCTCTCTCATTTCCAGATCTCTGTTTAGGCTGTTTTTTCCTCCTGAGATGTTGTTCCTTCACCATCACACCACCCATTAATGTCCCTCAAGTTCAAAGCACCCCTCCTCTATGAAATCAGCTGAACTTTCTCCTTCCCTTCTCCAGGCTGTCAGGTCATTTTGTACGTGCATATCCCCAATGTACCAGCAAGGTTGGTTAGTCTTGCCTTCCTACTGGGCAGTGGAATCCTAAAAAGGCAGCAGAACTTAACAGCACAGCACAGGCTTTGGGGGCAAACAGAACTGGGGTAAAATCCAGCCACCTCTTACCAGCTTGGGAAAGGAAAGTCTCCGAACTCCAGTTTTCTCATTCAAAAAGCAGAGATAATCCCATCACTTAATAGGGCTGGAATCAGAAGTAAATGAAAAAGTACATAGTGTCTAGCACCTAGTTAAGACTTAATAAAATGACAATCATTATAATTAAAACTATTTAGACCTCCTTGTGTTTCGTATTCAACAAATGTTTAATTGCATGAATGGATTTTGCTCTCAGTCTCTTCAGTTTAATAATAAGCACATTCAAAGATACTGTCACACCAGAGCTTCTCAACATTTATGTGAGGTAAGCAAAGGATGTACTAATACTCCCTTTTTCCACTAGGGAAATGCAGATTGAGAACATAAGTAACTTTGCCCAGGAAAGACTAGAACTCAGCCTTCAAATGTTATATTACATGTCAAACATTGTGTCACATTTTAGAAAGAGTCTATCTAAAACTGGTATGGATGTCCAATCACCAGCATGATGCTGGGTATTTTTTAAAATATGCTTATTTTACAAGAAAACAAATTTGTAAAATAACAAATCAGTAAGATGCCAGGACAAGGACTGGCTCCCCAGTTTAGAGCAAAGCCTTACAAATGAGAATGCTAATTTGAAAAAGAGATCTTTTGGAAAGTATAAATCAGATTACGTCATTCCCTTGCTTCTAAGCCCTCCAATAATTTCACACTGACCTCAAAATAAAATCCTCATCCTTGTCATGGCCTCCAAGCCTCTATGTGGTCTGGATCCCATCTACCTCTGCTGTCACTCTGTCTTTCCTTTATTCATTATGCTCAAGTCACACTGGCCTTCTGTTCCTCATAATCTCCAAGCTTATTATTGCCTCAGGGCCTTTGCATCTGCTGTTTCCTCTTTGGGAGTCCTCATTCCCTAGATATTCCTCATCTTCATACCATCTTGTTTTTTAGGCCTTAATGTCAAGACCTTCCCTGTGTATTCTATTTAATGTTGGCTCCCCACTGTCCATACTCTCTATTAGATCATTAACTTACTCAAATCTCTTAGAATATAATGTTTATAATGTTATAATATTTATGAGAACAGAGAGAGATCTTGTTGATTTTGCTCACTGCTCTATCTCCAGCACCTAGAACAGTGCCTGGTACATGGTAGGTATTCAATAAACATTGCTAAATGGATGAATGAATAAGCTTCTTTTATCACCAGTAAAATAATAAGATAAATCCTTCTATGCATTTGCAATCTAGACTGACAGAACTTCCTTGAAACTAAAAGCAATACAGTCCCCAAAATTAGAACTCATAGGAAGAAGTGAGCCAACACTGAACATCATTCTACGTCTTTGAGAACAAAGGACTCTTGTTTTTATTTATATCCAAGGAGAGCTGAGTCTTTTGGCAAAGGGGACTGTTTGGAGACATTCCCACCATTTGGAGCAAGAGGTCACACATGCTTCTTCTTCAACTTGGAGCTCAGCCCCCATTCTGGTTTCAATCTGGAGATTTTATCTGACAGCCTGCATGTCACTGCTTATGGTGGACTTGCTCTGTTGCCAGAGAGTTAACTTAGAGATTATACCATATAAAGAGCAAAATGTGCATCAAGAGGGGAAGAAGGGATCTTTAAAGTAGTTTAATTGCCAGGGTTAACTTTAAAATGATCTGGAAGCTTCATTTCTAATATCATAGTGCCTAATCCATTTTAAAGTTAAAAATCCTGGGAACTGATTCAATTAGTCAAGACAAATACATATTCTTCTCTAGCAGAAGGATGAGATGGTTCTTCTCCCTATCTTCCTGAATTTTCCTCCCAATAACATGAAACAATAACAGCACCCAGCAGCCCACCTATAATCTATTGGAGTGACTCTGTAAAACCCAGCAAAATAGATGTCCCTATTGCCTCACTTTAGGTTAATTTTAGAAAGCAAAGCTGGAAAAGACTCAATCAAACTTATGTTGTAATTCTCCTTGCTTACAAGTAAGCAAGTACCATCTGAAAGGTTAGGGTTAGGGATCCATTTCCTTCCTGGATCTCTGGTGATTGATATGCATGTAAAGTGAATCCAGGCACAAACTCCATGCTCTCTCCCAATGAATTTGATTTTCCTCTTCCTCATTTTTAAATAGCTGAGCCACAAATTCTCCCTTATCAGATGCCACAGGAAGTTACATAAAGCAGGGTTTTGATTGGATCTATGTAATTATGTCAAATCTGATAACAGCATAATTTACTGAAGATCAAAAAGGTTATTGAATGTTTGTATTTCTATTACAAAAGCTTAGGGCAAAGAGTCAGTCTCATCCTCCCACCTCAGCCTTAAAAATCAAATAGAGATTTATGACACAGAAAAATCATAGGGAAGGGGTCCAAATTCATGTCTAGAACCAGTTGCCTCAGTTTATGTTCCTCATGGCTAACTCTTTGGTCTTAAAGGCTAATAAAAGCAGATATTGCTTGTATAGTAGCCATGTTCTACTCTTTCCAATTTATGAGTCAGTTCTTTGACTCCCTAGGGCCCCTTTTTCAATAGCTTCAGGATTAGCATCTATGGATTTCCATTTGGACTTTATCGTCACAGAGGAGGGTTAGCCGTACATCGTGTAGTTGAATTTGGGGAAAAGCATTGAGTAAAATGGGGAGGAGGGGTGTGAACTAAAAAAAACTAGATTCATGAAACTCGACTGTGGTAGACAGGTAATTATTGAGAGAAAGCTATATGAAGGCACTTCACAGTAATTAATTGAGGCTCTCCTATTTCCAAATTGAGAAAAATACAAAAATCAATAATTTCAAATGTGTCATACTTATTGACACTAATGAAACCTCCTGAATAAGCATTTAATGCAACTCCACTGCTATTTTAAATTTACGTTCCTCACTGAGTGAACATTACAGGTCAGGTCAGCTCCTCTGGGCTTCGAAGAGCTGATGTTATCAAATAGACAGGACTTTGTTCATGCTGTATATGGAACAACCCTTTAGAGAGTTGCTGAGCTGTCCGTGGTGCTGAAAAAAGCAGCTCTTTCCCCTTTGGTTCAGCAGGAGACACACATTCAGAAACAACATGGTATCTCATAGTGCAGTGACCCACACCTCCATGATTATTTGAAAAAAAATACATAGAATCTCCTAATACTCTGAATTCCTAGAAAGCTTTGGTTTGATTTTGCTATCTCAATAAAATCTCTCATTTTACTCTTTGTACTTTCAGATATTAATAACCACATTGAGGTATGTTAATTTGCACTTGCTTGCATCTTTCTTTGTAATAAGTGTTCTTTCTCTCCAAATGGACTGTAAGTTCAAGAGTCATAGAAATACTCATGTACTTGTTGGAATATTTGGATTTAAATTTAGGCTGCACCACTTATTAGCTGGGTAACTTGGTTGAGTCAAGTTACTCTCTGTGCCTCAATTTCCTTATCTGTAAAAGGAGGTGGCTCCCACACAGTCACAAACTTTTTGGGAAGGTAAAATGCAATGGTATATTCCAAAGTATTTTGCAAACTGTAACATGCTATAAAATTGTAAGCTTTTATCACATTGAGGTTTTTCTTATTTTTTTTTTTTTTGGTATCATATATAGTAACATATTCTTGAAACAGCATTCACAATTAACGTTTTTGTTGTCTCCTTCAATTCAGAACAGGCTTATGTAAATTAAGAAACCACCTCATGCCTAGAGAATCTTAGGAGGTTACGGATGTAAGGAGAGACTAAGTAGGAAGAAGGCAGAGAAAGTTGAAAACTCTGAAATTCAGACCCCACTAAATCATTCAAAAATTAAGATCCAAACTCTCAGTTATCTCCAGGCTCATCATCATCTCCATCTTTCCAATACTTGGCATTCATCGAGATAATGCCCCAGTCAGCCTTCTACGTATACACAGATTATCTAATTTAACCTGAATACTCTCATTTTGCAGGCAAAGTAACTAATTTGGGAGTGATTCAATAACGTGCCCAAAACAACAAAGAGTGGCAGAGCCAAAACTTAATCAGGTTATTCTGAATCCAAAGATTATTCTCTTAACCATCATGTCCACAGCCCCCTATATCTGAATGGGTCCTTTGGATGTGGGTTAACTTAGAAGCTGGCCAGAATTGCTTGGATCTCTTATACTGGAGTAGAACTTTTGAGAGCACATTATCTAGCACATTAGAGGTCATAAGGAAAACAATTTCTTTTGAGAGCAGGGAGATAAAAGGAAACACTGTAAATTTTGCCTTGTGAATTCTAACCCAAGGTCAATCCCCCTGATTACATGATGCAACAAACTAGAAGGAAAATAAACTCCTGGAATCACAAGTGCACTGACTTACAAATAACCCATTCAGCATCCCTAACCAATTAGAAGTTATTTCTCTTTATCATAAAGGGATTCTAATAAGATATATTTTGGTGAGGCTTTTGTTTTTCTACTAGAATTCAAAACTCAGCAATTTTAACCATTACATTAGTTTAAAATTGCATTTATTGTACATTTCCTTCTCCATCTATTTAAATCCTTTCCATTCTTAAGATCCAATTGATATTCTCCTTCTTCCATGAATATTCACGGATGGCTCCAACTCATAGTACTTTACTCTTTCTCTGTATTCGTATCGCTTCTGCCTACACCATACATTTCTCAGCAAATCACCTATTGTCCTAGGATATCTCTCCATTTTCCTATGTAGCTATTTAACATATGTTAATTAATAAGGTATAATTATTAACACATTTCTATCTTATTTCTTCAACCTTACTGGAGATGGACTCATAGTAGGTGCTCAATAACTATTTAAACTGAAGTTAGCACTTCATTGAAATTGCTTGTTGAATTTCTGCTTTCTTTCCATTCTCTCCCCGTTAGGTACATGAAGGCAGGGCTATTTTTTCTGTCATACTCACTACTGTATTCTTTGTACCAAGTACATCATAAGGGCTTATGTATATAATTGTAATAAATAAAGGAATGAATAAATGAGCCAGCTGAATTGACAGGGATTATTATCCTACAATGAATGCCCAAATTCCCACCCCTACCCTAACAGCTATTGGTAGGAAATTTCAAATCTAGTTCAAGCGGATTAACTGTGTTCCTAAATGAATTTATTTTATTTCACATGAGAATCACTTTCAAAGTACCATAGGAGATTTGTGTTTGGAAACTCTGCTCCTAGGTATCAAAAAAAGGTAGCATAGATTGTAAAAAATTACATGGGCATAAAAGGGAAAGGGCACTCAGAATGCATTAATTATTTTCTAAATGTTTTCTATCAAGAAAATACTGAGGCATTATATTTCATTACAGAGCTGAGAAGGAATTTATATGAACTCTTTTCAAGAGCACACAAGCTGCCTCAACTCCATATATTTATATATTTATTCAGTAATATTTACTGTAGTAGATGCTGGGGATAGAGAAGTTAATAAAACCAATATGGTCCTGTCCTCATAGAACCCACATTCTAACATAATAAGAAAATAAAAGAAAGGTCTTCCTTTCATTTACACAATAAGAATTGATAAAGAATTAATTCCATGCACAGCACTGGGTTTTTGCTTTCCTAGCCTTACTGCATCTCTGATATTACTGAGTGTAGAACAGATGACACAAGCAGTTAATCAGATTTAATAAATCCTTTAATTCTCTTGGTAAATACTGGGGAAGCAAGGTGATCATGGAGAAAGAAGGTCCAGAAATAGATTTTAATCCTTTTTTCCATCTTCTTCCTACACTCTTCAATAGAAATACTAAGACAGTTCCTTGAAAGGGAGCAATCTCTGCCTTGCTTAGGGGAAAAATAATTTGGAGTCCTCATGGATATATTTGCAGTGAGTGTGTGTGTGTAAACCAGTCAAGGATGCTTTCTTTCATGGTGGGTATCCTGGCATCTGCAACGGTTAAGGGGCAACTCCCTTCCTCATGGACATGCTTACCTCCATGGATTCTACCATTCTCTAGTTCAAAGATTTTTCCCCCTTTCTTTGTTGTGATGGAATTTTCTATTATATTCTCAAGTTAAGTATCACTTTTTTCTAAAACGAGACATTTTCTTGCAATTTTACATATGGTGTTTGGATTAATACTACAGATCCGCACGTCACAAAGGAGAAACTTATGTGTCAGAGATGAAATCAACGAGTGACATCCACAAACCAGAATCAAGAGCTGGTCTATTGCTTTAAAAATGCTCCTTATTTATAGATAGCTTAATTGCATTAAGTGCCAAAGAATGTACTGCTTTCTTTGTAATGAGTTTTTATGGTCTTAGTCTTCAGAAGCTCAGATTCCATCTGTGACAGCAGACTCTTGTAGAATTCGGCTATTAATAGCTGCTGGTACACACTTACTCAGAGCTAAGAGGCCCAGGGCTGCAGAGACAGCCAGATGGAGATAATACCAGAGGGTGACTGTATGGACAAAAAGATGATCTATTTTTTTTCCAACACAAAACAGACAACACTAAGACCATGACAATCCTGTTTTATTGCAAGCCAAACTCTCTGAGGAAATTTTCTTTTCCTTTGGAATTCTCAGGTCTGGTTCTAAATCACATGAGACTTATCACCGTTTCTGTTGTTCAAATAACTCCTTACACAGATTACAAAAACAAAAACATGTAAATGGGTTAACAACCTTGATTTAGTAAAATGAAATCCTGATACAGACCAATTTGGCAATTATTCAAGAAAAAAACTAAACTTTGATACTGGACAGTCATCTCAATCAGAAATATTTTCCCAAACACAGAGAAAAAGGGACAACAAATGAACTGAATAACACATTAGACATTTCTTTATAGGTAGAAAAGACCAAAAAAAAAAAAGCCTGTTTAATGTGATTTAACATGATTCTAACGAGAGTAAGAAAAATATACTTCAAGACAAGAGCAGCTCAGCTACCAGACTTAATGTCATATCATGATTCTTTGGGGCCAAAGTTTTATAAATTTTTTTTTTAATTCTTCCTTTTTTTTTTTTTTTGTGAGGAAGATCAGCCCTGAGCTAACATCCATGCTAATCGTCCTCTTTTTGCTGAGGAAGACCGGCTCTGAGCTAACATCTATTGCCAATCCTCCTCCTTTTTCTACCCAAAGCCCCAGCAGGTAGTTGTATGTCATAGTTGCACATCCTTCTAGCTGCTGTATGTGGGATGCGGCCTCAGCATGGCCAGAGAAGTGGTGCGTCGGTGCGCGCCCAGGATCCGAACCTGGGCTGCCACTAGCGGAGCACTCGCACTTAACCGCCAAGCCACGGGGTGGCCCCCAAATTTTCTTTTCTTTTTTAAAAATTTATAATAATTTGTCAGGTGAATAAGGGAAAAAACTACTTTTTAATATGTGATTCATCTCAAAACTGAATGGCTAAATTATATTTTGGTGGAGGTACCTTTGTAAGTTGCACAAATGTGAGTTTTATGTTATTTAAGAATAGAAATATTAATGGGAGTGCTTGCATGCAATGGAAAACAATATCATTAAAACATGGGCAAGGGATCAGCATATCTGCTTGTTTGGTCTGCAACATGAGTAGAATTGCATTGTTCTCATGAAGCCAAGCACAGCTAAAGGCGAGAGGTACAGCCTCAACTAAGATGCTGGGGCTGCCACGGGAACTCTCTGCTCTAACACTTTAACGAATTCCAGGCAAACTGGGGGATGGTGTGTTAAGTACCTGTGACCTGTTTCATACAGATAGCACATAAAAAGTCCTGAAAATAAAACAAATAAAACTGACCTATACCAAAGAGGCAAAGGTGCCAGGTTCAAACAGATGAGTAAAGAATCCAGGATTTCTCAAATTATCCAAAGAATCTAGGATCTGTCCCATGAACCCTCATTTATTCATGTAACTATCCTTACTTTATAGGGAAGCGCTCTCTTTTCTTTTTAAAATCAAAAATAGACAGTCCTAAAAGTGTGATAATCTATTTTTATCACAGGCACATTGGTTAATAGTTCAGGTTCTAGAGCCATACTGCATTGAGTTCACAGCCTTTGTCTGCATCTTACTAGTTGCATAAAACTGGGCAAGTTTCTTAACTCAAGTAAGCCTCTACTTTCTCATCAATAAAAAAGGTACACTAGGATTCTGAAGGTTATATAAGACATTCTACACAAAACATATAGGACAGTGCCTGGTACACAGTCAACACTCAATCTATGTGTCTTCTCCTTCTTCCTCTTCTTTTCCTTATTAGTTATTTATATTTAATTTTTATTACTACCACATGCACAATGCCTCTAAAAGTTAGAAAGATTTGGGTTTGAATCCTAGCTAGGAGGGTTTGATCAATATTCTTCAGTTTACTCATCTGTAAAATGGAGCTAATCATATCTACCTTATAAGAATGAGAAAACTAAATTAGATAATTTATGTCATATGCTTAACATGCTATCTGACACAGGCTAACTCCTGTATGGAAATTAGCTGCTATGATTTCATCATCATAGTTATAGCCACTCAATAAGGGTGATGGGACACTTACATGCAATAGTGTATATAAAGCCCAACGATAGTGCTGAACCTTAACCAACGTTAGCTCACTCTTCTTCCAGCTTGTTTAGCCAGGCTGAATATATCACACATTATAATTAACCAATGTTATCATCTGTATATTAGCTTTAATATTTATTGTCTCCAAGGTCATCAGGTGACTTGCAACCATACTATCATTTCACAAAGCAAGTGAGGTATAGGTATCACATACTCTCTGAAACTACATACAGGAGATACTTTCATCTTCATTGTCATACTTTTGTTAATATCAGAGAGTCAATGACTTAAAACATTTCCAGGCTGGCCCCGTGGCTTAGCGGTTAAGTGCGCGCGCTCCGCTACTGGCGGCCGGGGTTCGGATCCCAGGCGCGCACTGACGCACCGCTTCTCCAGCCATGCTGAGGCCGCGTCCCATATACAGCAACTAGAAGGACATGCAACTATGACATACAACTATCTGCTGGGGCTTTGGGGGAAAAATAAATAAATAAATAAATAAATAAATAAATAAATAAATAAATAAAATCTTTAAAAAAAAAAAAAATTCCCAGATACTTCCAGCAGATAGTCACAGGCTGCTTTTGCTTCTTACTTCGTTTCCAGCCTTACCATTTCTGAAATTTCCACATTAGCTCATCACTTTAAACTGCTTTCAACACCAATGTATCAAGCTCATCATCAAGCAGAACACCTTACAGATGCATGCGGTGTGCAGTGCTTTGAGTGAGCACATTCTACAAACGGATTTTTATCTACATTCTCGAGTAGCAGGGAGATTTTGCGGTGGTACTTACCCTCTCATGGAATGTTTACTAACTAGCTAATAATTTCATTGTCATCTTTAAGCCTTTCATGAGTCACAGCAAGAGTACACGCAAGGATCTAAGTAAGCAAAGTTCTTGGGCTGCCTTGAAACAAAACCTGTCTGTGCCATCACACCAAATCCCCCCAGCCTGTTTGAACACTGGCAATGAAAACATGGCATTTTCCACCTAGAAGTTGCCTTCAATGTGACAAGGCAGTGTCTATCTTCAGGGCATTCAATGGTTATGAATTCTTGACACCTCATCTACTGTGGGAATGACATGTTGAAACAGTTTCTCCCTTTTCCAAGCCATTTTCATATTAAGCTCTGGTGAATGGGAAGTAATGAGATGGACCACGTAGTGCTCTGTCAGGCAAGCCGTGGGTCTCTCTCTCTCTCTCTTCCTCTCTCTTTCTTTCTCTCTTCCCATCCTCCCCTTCAGCAGCACGGCTGACAACTTCAAACATTTATTAATATCGATCCCCTCGTCTCCTAACAATCAATAGTCATCGTCCAAAGAACCAAATAATATTCAATGTGCAGAACTGTAGTTATTTTCACATAATACTGGAGGGAAATTAGAGATGACTCATTATACGAATCAGTTTATCTCTTTAAGATTAAGAAATGGCTACCATTTCTATATACATCCCAGGGTTTTAGCTAATGTGGCTCTAAAACAGTCCTGGTGAAGTGCTCTTACTACTTCTCTGGTTACATTAATCTACTGTCTAATGATTCCTTGGTAAAATATAATTTATGGCATCTAGAATTTTTAAAAGGATACTAGTTATACTTGTTATACATGGTAAATTGCTTGTCTTGTAATAATAGAAATAGCTAACATTTATTGAGGGCATGCAATGTTAAGCAAGGTCTTTGGTGTTTTACATACATAATCCATTTCATTCTCATAACAACTCTACAGAGGTAAGTCTCATTTTTATTATTCATGTTTTATACAGATGAGGACACTGACATTTTGATAGGATGGATGACTTGACTAAGGTTACAACTAATTAGTGGCAGAACTAGAATTTAGAATTATTCTATCTGAACCAAGAGCCAAAAGTCTTAACACTGTTGTACACTACCTTTCTTGGTGAATTGAATTATTTCAAACCATTTCTGTTTGGGTTTAGCTATAAATATTTCACTGTGTCAACTCATCTAACATCCTTATTATTCAGGTTTCACTATCAAGGCTAAGACCTCTCATGGGTGCTATGAATAATACTGACTGCATTTTCCATATGAAAATTCACAGAACTTTATGATTTCTCAGAAAGTTCAGACTCTTTAGTTTGTGTTCCAAAACTGGATTTCAGAAATCAGGATAAAAGATGATCTCAAAAATTTTGCAAGAACCTATTTGCCCATTTGTAGTTATACTGTAGCAGAAAAAAATTTAATGACTAAAAATAATTTAATTTAGTATATTATTTTTTCATATCTTATATTTGGAGAGAAAATAACATTAAAATGCTCCTTCCAGAACATATCACGAAACATACTGAAAATTGTGAAATGTGGCCAAGTCAAACAGAAATTTCAGAGACTGATTTTCCAGTGTACCATTTTATGAGGCAGCACCACGCCCACTTCAGCAGGTGAGTGAGCCTGGGGCCCACCCTCATGAGGGGGGTTCAGTTCTAGGGAAGATGCTCTTCTTGGTTTGTCAACTGTCCACACTGAACCTGGGGTGGAATGACTTCTTCTTCACATCCCTCCTTTTCCTCAAGTCACCAAGACTTAGAGAATTAGAATAATGCACAAAACCTTAGAATTTAATGTATTCCAGCCCTTGCAGTCTATAGATGAAGAAACAGAGGCCCAGAAAGGTGGGAAGCTGACAGAACCCGGGCAGACGCAGGCCCCAATGCCAGTTCTATGCATATTCCACCATCCCACGCTCTCTCTCCAGCTTAGACTGTACTGTGCAGACAACTTGTAAAGGATTCATCATTTGTGAACAGGGCTGACAGAACGTCCCCTCCTCCTAATGTTGTTAACCAGAAACTGCCTTATTGTAAGGAAAATAGATGCTGCTAATTCTGCAAAGATATCTGTATATTATGTTGATTACAGCCTAATGATCTGGGTTGGAGTCCCAGCTCCACCAGTCGTGAGCTGTGTGACGTCAGGTAAGTTACAAAACCTTCCTCAACCTGAGTAAGAAGGTGGTGATCACACCACCAACCTCATAGGGTTGTTTGTGATACATAAATGCAATAATTCATGTTTAATACTCAACAATATATCTAACACATAATAAATACTCAATAATTATTATTTTTGTTATCATTATTATTTTGCAAAATTGTGACTGAAAATTCACTATTAGGTCTACGAGTATATCTACTCACTATTCCCTGCCCATTCAGCTGCTAACAAACCTACCGTAGTCAACACTACTTGCTAAACTCTCAAATAGATGAAAAAATTCTACCTCACTCCTCACTCTTACCAACACACATATCCCCCACTCACTTGGAGTATGAACTCCTGTGAAACCACTTATAATGTACACTTTGGCAATGGCCCACCACAATCTTCTCAAGGCTCTTCACTGGGAAATGTCTCTGGCTAAGGTAATAAGAAAGGTCCATCCATAACAATATGGTAGTGATGCACTGGCAAGTATCCTATACAAGGGTATTTTGTCATGGTTATAATGTTAGGATCTATGGCAAGAATTACACTTATTTTCTGACTTCCGTTGTTTAAGGTGCTGAGTCAGAATGAGAGATGATACTTCTAAATTCCAACTAACTGGACTCCACTTATATTTTATGAAGTTGAGCTGACCCTGTTCATCTCCTAAAGGATACTGTTTGCCTGCTTTCCTAAGATGAATCCTCTAGAGACTACTCTATGGCTCTTCCCAGTTCTAGACTCTTACCTGTCAGGGAGGCAGGTGTCCTGGAGGTTCTGTGGCTTTGCCTGATGAATGACAGCCAGAGCTCTGTCATTTGCAAAAGATAAACATTTGTGGAAGTCTGAGAACTGTTCCTTATAGAGATACGTCACTGCCAAAGGGCACAGAGATAGCTGTAGACACAGGTGTAGTATTAGGATATATTGATTAGCCTCTGGTAGGCTCTTTATTATGTAATTGGCACAATACTATGTTGGTGAAGTAAGGTAACTTTTTGACAATTTGCAGTCATTGAACTTGCCTTCTGCATCAAAGATATTGGGAGAACATGTTCCTCTGAAGTTCACAAGGCCTCAGAATATAGCTCCTGTGCATCCGTCCGTCCATCCATCCATCCATCCATCCATCCATCCAACAAATCTGTACTGAAGACTTGGTTTTGGGTGCTATGACAACAAATAGCAGCATCAATTATAACAGTAAATAGTGTCCTGGAGGAGTTTATAATTTGAAAAAAAATAATCCATATGACAAGTATAATATGTTAGAAAATCATATGGGGGATGGGAGAAGAAAATGATGTGGCTGTAAAGTGGCACAGTGAAATACTAGGACAGCACTGTCCAAAAGAAATAAAATGTGAGACATACATGTAATTTTAAATTTTCTGGTAGCCAGATTAAAAAGTAAAAAAAATAAAAGATGAAATATTGACTTTTGTTATATTTTATTTATCCTAATGTATCCAAAATATCATTTCTGTATATTTAATCAACATCAAAACATTATTAATGAGATATTTCCCATTTTTTGATACGAAGTCTTTGAAGTCTGGTGTGTATTTTACACTTAGAGCACATCTCAAATGAAATAGCCACATTTCAAGTGCAAAGCATGTGTGGTGACCTTATTGGATTAGCATACTTTTAGAAAGTTCAAAAGAGGGAACAATTGCTTCTAGAGTAGAGGAGAATGGAATCAGAGAAGTTGACTTATGTGGGATGTGGGTATCTGAGCTGACTTCTGGGGTATGTTTGCTCCCTAGCACCATGTCCCACACTGTAGTAACGGTGCCGTCTTCTTGGTATTTTATGAGCCCCTGGTGAGAAGGTTCCGTGTTCATATCCCCAACAGTGATCCTAAAAACACCCATCCTGGTGTTAAAGTGCCTACCTGTTGAATAAATACATGAGAGAAAAATAAAAACAGCCATCTACCACTTGCCAGACTCTGTATTGGTATTTTGCATACATTCTCTTTAACACTTATAATGAATTTGCGAGGAGGCGCTAATATCCGCATTTTATAGGAGAGGAAGCTAGAGCACAGAGTGGTTAAATGATTTCCCAAGATCACAGAGCTAGAAAGAAGGAAGTGAGAGGGGAATGGACAGATAGGTTTAACAGGAGGGAGAACTTACAGCGGGAAGGATGAGGGTAGCCTAGACTCAAGGGTGAGCCACAGCACAAAGTTAAGGTGGTTGTGGGAAGAGAACCCAGGATATGTGAAGTGTCTGCCCTCTGCCTCATCCCCATAGTGTGTGTGTGTGTTATATAGTAACATATTTATGACTAACATATACTAGCTTGTTTAATAAATCTTAAACAATTCCTTATACATTATCCCTTGGACCTCCATTCCGTCTCCCTTGATAAGGTTTCCTTGAAATAATAAACAAAAATAAATTTCTAGCTTCCAAAGGCAAAGGGCATTCTGGGAAGGGAGAATCAGAGAAACTCTAGTCATTAGAAGTTTAGCCCAATTTTCCCCCCTCCACCCTTTTCAACATCTCTGAAAAGTAGATATCCATCCTCCCTCTGAAAAGACCATCCTCCCCCAAGACCATCCCTTCCACTCTTTGATAGGCTGAACACCAGAAGATTATTCTGTATACTCATCTTCAGTCTCCCTCCCTATAACTTTTTGTGTGTGTGTGTGTGAGGAAGATCAGCCCTGAGCTAACATCCATGCCAATCCTCCTCTTTTTGCTGAGGAAGACCGGCTCTGAGCTAACATCTATTGCCAATCCTCCTCCTTTTTCTCCCCAAAGCTCCAGTAGATAGTTGTATGTTATAGTTGCACATCCTTCTAGTTGCTGTATGTGTGACACAGCCTCAGCATGGAGGGACAAGTGGTGCGCTGGTGCGCGCCTGGAATCGGAACCCGGGCCGCCAGTAGCAGAGCGCGAGCACTTAACCGCTAAGCCAAGGGGCCGGCCCCCCTCCCTATAACTTCTAATTAGTTAGGAGCTGGCTCTAATTGTGCACCACACAGTACTTCTTCAGATAGATGTGACATGCCTCATCTCTTTGATGCTGGTGTGGGTGGCAGAAAAGCAAACATTACTTATGCAGTACTAAAAAAAATCATAAAATGTAGGTGCAATTTCTAAAAAATTAAAAATCTAAAAAATTCTAAATTTCTAAAAAATTACAAATACACAAAATGTATTTGTGTCAGCTGGGAGGAAAGTGTAAGAACTAGAACTTGCCCCTATAAAATTTGATACTTTCTCATTTTTACTATAGCGTAGGGAAAAGACTTTTAAATCTATTGACCATGCTAAGTAGTCATCAGCAACTTGGAGAGCCAGGATTCCACGAAAAACAAGTTTGCAAATTGTAATGATAAAATATGATAAAGTTCTAACTTCCTGACTTCTTGGTTGTGTTTGGACAGCCACTAGCCACCCACCAGGAGTGGGGGGAGGAGACACAGAACAGGATGCAAATAATGTCACCATTTCTGCAACTTTATTCACCTTTCTTTCCAAATGTTTATTTTTGCTTCCTTAGGGTATCAGGAAGAGCATGTTCTAACACAATTGTTTTGAGTTGTTGCCAGGAAGTCAAGTTTATCTTTAGCATCATCTCTGGGCAAATAGCACAGACAGAGGAAAATGGTGTTTGGGGCCAAATGTTAAAAACTTGAGATTTGTGTTGCCTGAGCTGAAAGAGCAAAGAGCTACAATGAAAAGCTAATAATGTTGGTTCTTTTTTTTTCTATAAGAATTTCTATTTAGGGGAGAGGCAGTAGTGAAAAGAGGATGGGCTTCACCTACCAAAGGCTTTGGGTTCAAACTCAGCCTTGATTAATTGCTGCCCAATTGAGTACTCAAACTTAATTTAACAAATATTTAATTGAATGACTCCTCTGTGCCAGACACTTTGTCCTCACAGAGCTTAAAGTCCAAGTAAGTTAGTTACCTCTGAATCTGTTTTTACATCTAAAAGAAGAAAATACATTACTATTCCTGGGCTTTTATGATAATTAAATGAGATAACATATGTAAAATTACAAAGCCCAGTGCCTAGCATATAGTTATTGTTTAAGAAATATTCATTTCTTTACTTTGTCATCAGAATAACCAAATTAATCTCTCCTTTGAGTCAACTTACGATTTAAAAGTACAGCTCTACTACATAACTAAAAATAAAACTAACAGACAGTTCCATGAATCTAGACACTTCCCAAATACCCCAGGTTTGGGGGGTGGCCCATCAACTATGACAGCCAGATTTCAAAAAGCAGTCTCAGATAGTACCGCTTCAAATAGCCCTATTTTGACTTTAACTTGGTTCTATGCAAAGCAAAAATAAATTGTTTTTCTTTTCAATTACCAGCAACTATGGTACATGCAGCATAAAAATTAGAGCTATAAATAACGCTGAAATATTAGAACTTCTCATGCAGAATTATCTATTGATTGCCTGTAATATGTGAGACATCATGATGGGATTAGCATAACAAAAGCAAGAAATGTGTCTCTGACCTGATGGAGCTTACTCTTTAGCGGGAGAGATATAATGTCTGCTCTCAGGAAGGAGAAACAAGACAAACATGTATTAAATAATAGTGGCCAATATGCTATTTTTTGAGCATTAAATTATGAACTAGAGTCTCTAATATAGGATTTAGAGAGACTGGCCTAGTCAAGGAGGCTTTTGGGGGAAGAAAGTGGGATTCTGTACATAAAGATCGAATGCACCAAAACTCAAAGCAGAAGCTAACCACAATAATGTCCACCTTCTTTTTCTGAATACGTGTAGTCTTCTCTCAACTCCTTAATTATTCCCTAGTACAAATTCTACCTGGTTCCATCTCATCCAAAAGGCCACATTAACCATTCCTGAGTAAAAGATATTTGGTTTAGATACCATTGTAGTATTTTCAAAGGAGGTGTTCAGTCCAACTGGGTCTGCTTCTTCTCCCACTCCCCACCCCCAAAAAAAGAAAAGAAAAAGAAACACATAGGTTACATGCTCTATTTGCATTTTCTAATTGTGAGAATCTCCCATTCCTACCTCCCAAACTTCCCTGTGGGCAGGTGGTAATCACAACCCAGACAGCTATGCTGCCTGTCCTACCAGCCAGAAATGGAATCAGATCAGGCTAGTGATGAAGAGGTTTGATGTTAGAAAGCTTTTAAAATTCTAAATCCTGTTTGGACTGGACAAGCTTCAGAGGCGAGCCCTCTGAGACACGCTTCATCCATATTCCCTAGCCACACCCCTCTAAAGCCAGAACAACCGCACTCCATTCTTGGCATGAAATACAATACCCTCCCCTTAAAGTACTGCACATTCACGCCTCAGTTATGTTCTGCACATTTGTTCACCTCAACTTTCTTCAGTCTTCTAGATTAGAAATGCTTCACCAGCCACTGAGGGATGAACTTCATGGGAATCTATGATCTCTCTGAAATGATAGGGCCCATTGTATATGTATGAATTTCTTGGCATTCTTCTCCCTGTAGAGAGGAGCCTTAGCTTTCATCAGATTCTCAAAGGGCTTCATGAGGCCTCCCAACCCCTGCTCCCCCCAAAAGTTTAAGAACCTATATTTTAAATCTACCAGGGTCAGATTTCTATTTATATCATTTCCAAATGGCTGCACTCCAGCCATAACTTGAAGAAAAGAAAAAACGACACACTTTAAAAAAATATTTCAGTGTTTCTTATCTGCTAATAACAACCAAGTACTAACTATTCAAAAGTTTGGCTCCTAGACTCTAATAAATTAGATTAAAATAATTTTTAAATGCAGATTTTTTTTCTGTCCTAATTCTTAAAAATTATCCAGAGGTCAGACTCTGTGAATAATGATCAACTTGGTTCTTGATTCCATCATCTTTCAGTAGCTGTCTAATGACACTTGGTAGTCTACTGAGCACTATACTAGGAGAAGTATATAAACCCAGTTACTTTGTGGGTTGCAATCAAATTGCTTTATCAATAAGGAAAATTATGAAACTGCCCCACCCTTGCTCCTCCCAGCAGTGATAGAGTACAGGAGATTAGGTTTCAAATGGTCCAGAGAAAAAGGTATTCCCAATGAGCTCAGAGCCTATTTTATACATTCCTAAAAGAGGTGCCTTGTAATGGATTGGAGTAGGATCAGAAAAGTCACTGGTGTTCTCTCACACTACAGAAAAAAGTATAAGTTAGAAGATATAATCTCATTGTCCATTCTGGGCACAACTAACCATGCAACTCTCCACTTCTCAAAGCCTTAGTTCATTCTTCTATAATTTGGAGATGGCTCTGCTTGCTTCATCTATTTTACAGAGTTATTGCAATCAGGAGATAATGATTTCAAAAACAGATTGAAATATTCCAAAATGCCAGACAAATAAGAGGTCCTCTTCTTTCCCAGCCTTCTTGGATCCTTGCTCTTTCTACATACACACAAACGGTTGGCAGGACTCCCAGCAAAATGTCACTATGCATCTGCGAGCATTCGTTTCAGGAACAGCCCACCACTTATCTGGAAAACCAGAAACCACAGGTAGGGCAGAAGACTTGTACCACACAGCTTCACTCCCTGCAACTTAATTTTTGAAAATAAATTTGAGATGCCATTCAGAAAGCACCCTGGACACTGAAAACCTGAAATTCCATTACAAAGAAGAGCTCTCAAAGCCAGCTGGGTTTAGCACCTACACTTCTATCTTTTCTTTTCAGCACTTTGTATCTAGAGATCATTATATAGTCTTCACAGAACTTTCACATACCTTGTTCCATCTTTCTCTTATTAATAACCTTGTGAGGCGTGCAGAACAAACTCTTTTCCATCTTTCACTTGACTGACTCTTTACCTTTAGCCTACACTGTGATCTGAGGTTAAGGCAATCTTCATAATCAACAAGTCCCTTCCCCTAAAATCCTTTAGATTTCAGAGAACTTAGAATAATATTCCAAATCCTTACTTACAAAGTCCCATGAGAACTGACCCCTGCCCACCTTCACAGACTCATCTCATGCCACTCCTTCCTTCTCACCAATCTTCAGCCATACTCATTTTCTTCAGATTCCTTCAACATGCCACAAGCCTCAGGGCTTTTGCACATATTTCCTCTACTTGATTTACTCTTTCCCCAATTCTTTGTGTGGCTGACTCATTTTCATCCTTTATCTTTCAGCTTATGTCAACTCAACTGGGATTATCAAAAGCAATCCTATCATGGTTATCGAGCATCTCAGTCTCTCATTTGTTTTCACCACGGCATAATATATGATTATCTCATTTACTGGGTTTTGTTTTGTATTTGCATGTCTCCTCCACAAATCTCTAAGCTTCGTGAAGTATAGGCACCATGTGGGGTCAGCTCATGATCAGAACTCCAGTGTGTAAACCATAGCCAGTGCTGATATAGTAAACATTCCACTACCAGATAGTGGGCACTCAGTAAATATTTATTGAGTGAAAGAAATAGGCAATTTGAGTATGTACACTAAATTCTGTTTCCCCTGTGCATGTATTAAAGCAGAAATGCTTACTAACTTGTTTAAAAAAGATTCCTTGACTGAGAGTTTGGAAGCTCTAGACCTGAGCTGACCAATCTAATAGCCACTAGCCCCATGTGGCTATTGCACACTTGAAATAAGGCTAGTCTGAAATGAATGTACCCTAAGTGTAAAATACACACCAGGTTTTGAAGACAATATGAGAAAAAGAATATAAAATATCTAATTCATAATTTTTATTTTGGTTACATGTTGAAATAATATTTCCAATACCCTGGATTAAACAAAACATTACAATTATTAATTTCACCTGTTTTACTTTTTAATGTGTCTATTAGAAAATTAAAATTACATATATGGCTTGTATTATACTTCTATTGGGTGATGCTGGTCTAGAACACTTCCCTATCCCCTCAGCATTTCAAAGTTAATCTGATTCTTATGCTTGTGTCTTTTTTTTTTTTTAACTCTCTATGATGGTACATATTAGGAGTGGAAAATATGTAGAAGTTTCAAAGTCACTGCTTAAAATTCTTAATGTTATCCTACAGTTTTTTTTAATCTTATGCAGATATTAGGAAATTGTTCAGGTATCACACACTATAATAAATCAGACTCCTGGGCAGAAAAAGATCTTTATAAAATTGTACAACAATTATTTGCCCTATTGTCAGCCTTCAATTCTTTCATTCTACTTGCAGCGTCACTACGATAATCTAGGCTGATGATCTCTCACCCTTACAACTGAGTTAGCTTCCTCCCACTCTTCCAGCTCCAACTCATTTTTTTCAAATAGCCAGAGCGATCATTCTAGAGTACAAGGCTTATATGTCACTTTCTTTTTTTTTTTTTTTTGTGAGGAAGATCAACCCTGAGCTAACATCCGTGCTAATCCTCCTTTTTTTTTTGCTGAGGAAGACCAGCTCTGAGCTAACATCTATTGCCAATCCTCCTCCTTTTTTTTTTTTTTCTCTCCAAAGCCCCAGTAGATAGTTGTATGTCATAGTTGCACATCCTTCTAGTTGCTGTATGTGGGATGCGGCCCCAGCATGGCCGGAGAAGCGGTGCTGCGGTGTGCGCCCGGGGTTCTGAACCCGGTCCGCCAGTAGCGGAGCGTGCGCATTTAACCGCCAAGCCACGGGGCAGGCCCTGTCACTTTCTTCCTTAGCACACACCTGCAGTTTTCCACTGACCCCAGAATAAAGTTCAAATCCTTAATCCAGTCTTCAATTGCTGACATAATGCTGGCCCTACTTACCTCTCCCTCTTCCTCCCTCCTTAGACTCCACCCTCCGGCCACTCTGAACTCTTGAAGTTCTGTCAACGTGCCATGCTTCCTTTTGCTTTTGGACATTTGTTCCTTCTGCCCAAGCCCACTCCACCACCCTCTTTTTATCTGGTCAACTCCCGCTCTGTTCTCAGTGTAGGGTTAGGGAAGGCCACTGTGTCTGGTAGGTAGGATTCAAGGGGAGGGCACGTTCTGGCCTCCAGGAAACTTTTCCTCGCTGCCACCACCGAAAGATGGCTTATGACATGCCAGGCATGCGCTAAGCACTCTCCATGATTATCCCAGTGAGTCTTCACCGTAAACCTGTGAGGAGAAAGCAGCAGCAGCTAATGTTTAGCACTGTGTGCCAGGACTTGTTATGAGCCCTTCACACATATTATCCCAGATCTCACAACAACTCACTGAGGTAGGTAGGTACTATTATTATCGTATTTATTGATGAAGAAGTGAAGCCCAGATAGGTTTAGTAAGTCACCCAGCCCCATAGCTGGGGGTTTCAGTTCCTATAGTTTGACTTTACAGCATATATTGGCTGATGGCAGGTTTTATCACTGTTTTAGAGATGAGGAAACAGAAGATCAGAAGGGTTAAGTAACCTGCCCAAAGTGGTCAAGTCATTTGAAAGAGCAGTTAGATGCCCCATTATGTTTCTCCCCATCACTCTATACACCTGGCTTCCCTCACTATAGTGTAAGCTGCTGCTTCTCTAATTCTTTTTAATTTTTTATAGACTTTTTGAAAAGTTTTAGATTTACAGAAAAATTGAACAGATAAAACAGAGAATTCTCATATGCCTCCTGCTGAGCTTCCCCTATTATGAACATCTTATGTTAGTGTGGTGCATTTGTTAAAATTAATGAACCGATATTGACATATTATTATTAACTAAAGTCCACAGTTTAATTCATATTTCCTCAGTTTTTACCTAACGTCCTTCTCTGTTCTAGGATCCCGTCCAGGACACTACATTACACTTAGTTGTCATATCTCCTCAGGCTCCTCCTCCTGTGGCAGTCCCTCAGATTGTCCTTGCTTTTGGTGATCTTGACAGCGTTGAGGCGTACTGGTCAGGTATACCATAGGATGCTCTTTTATTGGAATTTATCTGACATTTTTTCATGTTTGAAGATCACAGAGGTAAAGTGCCATTTTTGTCACATCATATCAAGGACACCTACTATCAACACGACTTATGACTGTTCATGGGGACTTTGATCACCTGGCTGAAGTAGTGTTTGTCAGGTTTCTCCTCCGTCAGGTGACTCTTCCTGCCCCTCCCCCCTTTCCAAACTGTGCTTTTTAAAAAAAAGTCACTCTGTGCCACCCACACTTAAAGGACGGGGAGCTAGGCCCACTTGCTTTGCTCCTTGAGCCTGAGTCATCTGTATAATTGATTCGGAGTTCTTCTGCCTGGCAGATTTTTCTCTCCTCTCCCATTTATTAATTTATTCAATTATTTATTTATATCAGTTTGGACTCACGGACATTTATTTTATACTTTGGGATATAATCCAATACTACTTTTTATTTTGTTGCTTAAATTGCTCCACTCTAGCCACTGGGAGCTCAGTTGGCTCCTGTGTCCCTTTGACACACTCCCATCAACGTAGGGAGTACATTTTTCTTTTTTGAGCACTTCCTTACTTTCTGGCACTATAAAAGGCTCCAGGCTTATCTTGTACATTTCCTTCCCCAGTCCTAGAATCAGACATTTCTCCAAGGATTCCTGGTTCCTTTTATTGGAGAATGGTTTCAGAAATCAAGAACTGGGTGCTGATTGTGCTTGTTGCTATGGTGTGTCATTTCTTTCAAGCTCTCCCAGCCGACACAGAAAGAAATATATGTATGTACACAAACCTGTCTATATACAAATACTCATAAACATTTCTATGTGTAATTATGTTTATTTCTACAAACTTAAACATGAGTTCTTACTGATGTCTCCAACTCTAATTCATTACTGCATGGATCATTCTAACCTCCTGCCCTTGCTAATCTGTAAATTACCACTCAAATAGTGAGAAATGACTGTAAGTTTCTTAAAGGCAGCGTTTAGTGCCTTATTCACTGCTATATCCCAAGTACAGTGCTTGGCACGTATAATGCACATGATGACTTATTATTGAGTTTACCTGATAATTTCAATTCTGAAGGGACAGATTAATTTGCAAATGTTACCAAATATGGATTTCAAAGACTAAAATCACAACAACTTATTAGGGCAACAGTACAAGCGGGTGCACTAACAAAGGTCTGATTTAAGTGTGTTTATTCAACTCTGTGAAGGGAAAATGACAGTAATACATGTAAGCCACGCGAAAAGGATTCAGGCTCCCCTGAAAAGGATTCAAGTGGCATAAAATGGTTTGTTTCTCCATAGCAATTTACATTTATTAAAATAGATAATAGGCATAATCATTGTCAAAATCGAACTTGTACCCTCTACAATATCTTAATATATTCTCGAAGTTCCTGACAAACAGGCATGAAGCCGTGGCAGATTAGACTCCAAGTGGGGGATCACTCTAACAGCACAGCAGAAAAAGCAATCTCACACTTCTGGGAAGGAAAATAAGACCTGGGTAAAGTACAAAGGGAAAGGTGCTGAAGTGACACATCAGCTGGAAAGGGACCTGGGCTCCAATGTGACACTCTGTTTTAATGATGCTAATTTATGTCTGGGGAAGTGTGTGTGCATGACACAGGGAATTTGAAGAGGTCTATATTATACCATGGAGGAGCTCATCTTGAATCTCTTGGAAGGGTATGTGCTTTATATGGGGAATGCCTCACAAAGGCGTATATTATGTAGATTCTGTGTCAGTTTCATATGAACAAATCTCTTGTCTCCTTAAATCTATTCTGGATTGTTTCCAATCTGTTCTTTACACTGCAGCCCTAATGATCTTTTTGAAAAACAAATTTGGTGGCTGCTCCCCATCTTCTCCACATTTTAACATTTCCCTTTACTCCTAGGATAAAAAGCAATAAGGCCTAGTATAACTTCAAGACTCTGCAAGATATGACTTCTGTCTAGTGCCCACCCTGTGGGAATTCTAGCCACATGGGTCACCTTTCTCTTCTCTGAACACACTCTCCCTTTACTACTACCACTACAGGGCCCTCGTACATGCACTTCTCTCTGCGGGTCATCCTTCCATCTTGTCTTCAACATAGCTAACTCCTACTATGGCTTCAGGATTTAGCCCAATCAGTCCTTCAGTAGGGAAGCTTTCCCTGTCCATGTCCAATCCTCTCATTACACACACTCATAGCACCACAAAGTCTTCCTTTACAGTGTTTGTCACAGTTACAATTGTACATTTATCTTTGTTCCTCTTTGATTAATGTAATTCCCCAGAGGGCCTTGTTGCTCCATATTCCTGGCACCTACCTCCATACCTGGCACACAATAAGTGCCCAATAAATATCTATTGAATAAATGAATGAAAAATGATCATACCCCAATCCACACTATTGTCAAGGCTTTCCTGAACATTAAACCTCCTCTTTGGATTCTGAAGAATATGTCATTTCACACCAGAAATTTGCTTGGTCACTCTTGTTATAAGTATAAGAAATATCACTGCTAGGCTGCAGTAGTTTCCAAAGGGAAACAAGAGGTGCCTTTTATCATATGGGTCATTAATGTGTTGAAATAGATGCTTATTCGGAAGTGGACATAAGGAGACATGAAAAGAAAATCCTATCTAAAAGAGGTCAGCTATGGTGCTGATCATCTAATAGTCCTAATCCTTAAGATGACCGTCATCAAGTAATTTTGCTTTATTTCACAATATCCTAATTGCCTCTATTGGTTTTCAAGCTCTAATCATGGTGCCTGGATTTCTTTTAACAAACATTTACTGAGCACATTTATTACATGCCAGGCACTATGTTAGACCCTGGGATACACGCTGAGCAAGAGACACAAGGTGCTTAACTTCTAGTGGATGAGAGAGCCAACTCAGATTGGCAGCCATTTCAGATGAGTGAATTTCAGATTAGTGTGTGATTAGTGTTGCTAAGGAAAGAAGTCATGTTCTATGTGAGTAAGATCATTCCCATTGTTTCAGCATGATCTCAAGTGATCCAGATGCCTCACTGGGATAACCTGCATCATTATTGCTCTGTTGTATCAAATAGATCACAGTGTTTTCACTTGATGGAGGATTAAAGGATTTTGTTTTAATGTCATGGTCTCCCACAGGATTTAAATATATGCACTTCCTTGAATTAAATAAAAGACTAGGCAAAAGACAAGGTATATCTTTTCTAAAGAGTCACTATAAACCCTCAAAGTCTCTATTGTCAGTTTAGCTGTACCTCAAGGGATCAAAGTGCCTTATTGTCTAAGATGCATATCTCAACAGAGCATCTGTTTTATGCCAAGAGATTTTTCAGTTGGTTTTAGTGATAAATAGTTCAAGGAGTAGTTAGTGGTACAGAACATCTTAAAGACATCTATGGAGAGATTGTAAATTTTGCAAAGATTTAGTCAAGACTCTCTTGATAACCATTATAAACCTTAAGGCGTAGGGTAGCGTTTGGAGCATAACCGGCCCTCAATAATTATGTGTTAAATCTTTGCTGAATAAATGGCAATATTTCGAGAAAATTAGCCAGTTGAAGGATGGGACCAAAGTGGAGCTAAAAAAGAAAAATTAAAATTGAAGTGGCTCACTTACCAAGAGAGAAAGCCACGGAGAAAGGGCTCCAAGAACAGTATCCTCTCCGTTTGCTTTTGACAAAGACTGCAGACTTACAAGGGGTCGGTCAGGAAGCTGGGAGAATCTCAGTAACAGACAACGGCAGCCCGAGAGGCCACTGCTCAAGACTAATTAATGCTCCAGCCTACCATCTCCAATGGGGAAGAACAATCAGCAGATTGATAAATTCTTCTGTTTACTTTCTTGAACAAATAAACTAATTGCGTCTTTATTTTTAACCTGACAAATCATAGCTTGATTACAGGTCATTAGTGACCATTAATACATGAAACTGTTTGCATTTCACTGGTACATCTGAATTAAACAGGCTTGCCTTTCACACTAGCTCAATCAAGCTTCCAAAGGGACCTCCCCCGACCCCACATCGGGCCCCAAGCAGGACTTAAACAAACTAACAATTAGCCTCTGGAATTGAACTATGATGCAGAAGAATTCATTATTTTGGTTCATTGTTGATCTCCCTAGTGTAGAACCAGCCATTCCCTTTGTAGTGGAGACACGCTGTTTGTGCCCAGAGTGTTCGCCTCTCTCCGAACATTCTCAATTATTCCCATGGCTGCTAATGCGTTGGCCAGCAACACGGACCTGCTTGTGTGATACTAGTATAGACAGTCCTAAGTTCACAACACAATGGCTGATTAGAGTGCAGATAAATGCAAAGAGCACTTTGGAAATGTTAAAAATATCTAGGTAACAGGAACAGAGTCTATTTGGCAAAAAAGTGGAGGCAGAACAGAGAATATATACATACACTGGTCAAATTCTGGTAGTCTAGAATTTTAAAAAGTCTATTTGGGGATTTGGATTATCCTTATTAGAAGTCAAGATTCTTGGAAAGAATTGGATAATTGCCAAGTCTCTATGTCAGTTTGTGCTGAGCAGTCACGGAGCGGCATGGAATGATTAACAGATTAACAATCTCAGAAATGTTTGAGGACTTTCTAGCACAGCAATTGCCATTTGGGAGCAAATCCATGGTCCATCTCATCTAACGTTCTGTTGCTTCAAAAAGTGTCCCCCAGGGAGGCCGGCCCTGTGGCGTAGTAGTTAAGTGCGTAGTAGTTAAGTGCGTGTTCTCCGTTGCTGGCAGCCCGGGTTCGGATCCCGGGCGTGCACCAATGCACCACTTGTCAGGCCATGCTGTGGGGGCGTCCCATACAAAGTGGAGGAAGATGGGCACAGATGTCAGCCCAGGGCCAGTCTTCCTCAGCAAAAACAGGAGGATTGGCATGGATGTTAGCTCAGGGCTGATCTTCCTCACACACACAAAAAAATGTCCCCCAGGGAATGCCACTTTTGACTACTAACATGCTAAGGCCATAGAATTAGAGGAGTGGCTAACAAGGCAAGTAACAGCAGCCCATATATTGCTGAAACCCATTTTTACTTTTTATTCTAGGCTAGCTACTGAGCATGTGACTCATGGCTGAGCTCAACATGCACAATGATAGTTTAGTGTTCCTTGCAGTTTAAAAAGGACTTTCAAAAGAGTTATCCCGCTCATCTGTATATCAGCCCTAAGAAAAAGTTAGATTATTAACAGCATAGTAATGGTGGAAAATGCAGGCTCTAGAGGCAACTTCTCTGTTTTCAAATCCTGGCTTTTCTACTTACTAGCAGGGTGACTTGAGCAAGCTACTTAGCCTTTCTAAGCTTCACTTTTCTCATCTGTAAAACAGAGAGAATAATGGTTACCTCATAAGGTAACTGTAAAACTGAAATAGGTAATTAATGCATGGAAAGTGCTTAGTATACTTAAACATGGCACATAATAAGTGCTTGAGAAATATTAACTGCAATTATTTCTCTCTTTCTCCTCTTCCACCACCACCACCAGCCACCATGGCCACCATCTCTGCCACCACAATTATCACCACCACCGTCCCCCACAGGAAGGTAAGGAAACTAAATCTCCAAGATAGACTTTTTCCTGAAGTCACCCAACTACTAAATAACTAACCCATTATCTTCTAAGTGTACCATTCTGCCTACCTGGAACACTTTTCATTCCTCTTCCCTTCAACTGACTCCTTCTCCTCATCCTTCAGGTCTTGGCTTAGCCATGTCCTTCTTCATGAGCCCCCCTCTGAGCCCTCTTACATCCTCTCACAGTCGCATGTCCTTCGTCCATCACAGAACTTCTCATACTACATTATAATTACCTGTTATCCTGTCTGTGTCCCCCACTACACCAGGAGCTCCTTAACAGAAGAGACCAAGTCTGTGTCCTACATCTTTGCATCCACAGTGCAGAACATAGCCCCAGGCACAGAGAGAGTCCTCAATAAATGCTTAATATGTAAAAGGATGGATGGCGGACTCTATTCATACCAATCTGCTGCCACATATTAAAGGATTATTTCTCATTGGAGCATATTTTGGGAAATCAGAGATAGCCATACATGGTTTCATGCCTTAAACTGCAATGAAATAATCCTAATCTCATGTAAAAACTCAAGGCAATCTTAACCAAATTCTGAAGAAAGGAGCTTAACTTGTGAAAATAACACCTTGCAGTGATTCTTAAATTATGTTAACACACACACACTCTCATTCAGTTTATACCTCACACTTATTCACGAAGCTATGCACAATACTTACATAGTTACCAACCCCATAGCATTTTGAAAAGGGCACCGTCTTTGTACTTTGAAAGGATTTTTTCAGAAACATTCGGACTTGATGAGGCACAGTGAAAAGCAGGCATTCATCCTTGTTATTCTTCCTCACAACAAGCTCTTAAAATTCTGACTCTGAACTGTCTCTTTCTCACTTGCAGCTTTTGTGTTTTTGGAAATCTTGAGTCTGACATGACACAGACCAGAAAAACAAGACCAAATAACAAAACACTTCAATCCCTCCCCTCTCTCTCCCTTTTGGAGGAGGTATAGAGGGTATAAAAGTTGGAAGCTTCAGGGAAATCCATTCAAAGCCTATCTAGTCTCATCTCATTAAAGTACTGTCATCGAGGGCAAACCAAATAAAACTCAGACCCCTCGCCCCCAATCAATAGTATATCAGAATGCATTGAATATGTTTCTTGGTTGGTAGAAATGAAACAAAAGTACATTGAAATCACAACAGATATAAACTTTTTATTAAAATAGGTCAGAAAGAAACATGTAAAATTTTCTATGGCAAGGAAAGAGCTAAACTCCACCTCACATTATAAACACTCCAAAGTATTTAAAAACAAACTCTACTCTTATCATCTTACACAAAAATACACATTAAGAAATATAACCTGTGTGGAGTCTATATAAATGTATAAAGCTAAGCTTGCATAGTTCCTTTGGGACACCAGTGCCTGACACATCCTTAAGCATAGGCTGATGGAGAATATACATAAACATATATATATATACATACATAAATATATACATCTGCTCTTTGCTTTCTTTTCCCTTTAAGTCTTTGACCACATTTTTAATTTCATTTCCCTATGAAAAATACCTGGATAGGTTTCTTTCTCCATTTCTTTTCTTAAAAGAAGCTTTTCTCTTCTGAATGTCATACTCTTTGATCTGTCTCAGAGTTCATATCTACCTCTGATACAAACTCCACCTTAATGAAGAATCTCTGATGATTCTTTTTCTTAAATAAAAATATACAGTTCTTTTGCACTAAATTTTATTTTCCAGGGCCCCAAAATACGTCCAAATGTGGAGGCTGTAAAGCTAAACAGTCTCACCACAGAGTTTCAAGAAAAGAATAAAAAAGGCTAGCAGAGGTCTTCATGCTACCTCATCCAAACCAGGGGGGATTCAGGGGTTATACCGAAAGGGCTTCCAAACGTTTAATACAGGTTAGAAGTTACTGTTTTTCCTACATAGCGATTTCTAGATCTGCTTTTTAATTCAAAGTTACCCATTTAGTGAGAGCCTTTATTCTTCATTATACACAAAGTAAGAAGCCCATATTGTCTCTTTCTTCACCTCCTGACCCCAAGCCCCTTTCTTTGTTAGAGCAGTTAATATATCTGTCTGGTTCACTAGCCTATTCTACATACCTCCCTAGCATCTATAAAGCATGGTCACTCTTGTCTAGCTTAATGTCTCTCTCCCAGTAATTCTATAACCAGTCAATATTTGTCATCACTGTGTACCAACATTTCATCAAAATATGTTCTTAGTTCTTAAAATAGTAAGTCAAAGGATGCTTCCTATCTATACTTTCTTATTAAAAGTGTGAATTAATTGGTTTGGGTCCCACAGAACAACATTTAAGCAATTGGAACTATTCAACACTTCCACGTTGCTATTTTGTTAAGAATAGTAGGTATAAATAATGATACTAATACCTTTATTTCCATAGGTGCTTTCATCTGGACAATTCATGCTTCATTATTGTGCCACTATTCTCTGTCTTGGGTTCTCCCTTGGCTCCTGTGACAAACACGGGGTTCAGATCCAGACTCCAGGAGGCAGTGATGCTTCAACTTGTGGTAACATACAGGTGCATTACACACTCCCAGATCCCCCTACAGTCTCTTTGTGTCAGGTTGCTCCTAGCCTGTCAAAATCCAGCCTAAGAGGGTGACACAATCAACACTACAAAACCTCTCCATGCTTCAGTGTCCTCAACTGAAAGTGGGCTGCCTTCGGGTTTCAGAAAGCAGTAGGTCTCAAAGAGTTGCTCTGGACCACCACCAGCAGCAGCACCACCTGGGAAACCATTAGAAGGCAAACTTTCAGGCCTCCTCCCAGACCTACTAAATCAGAAACCCTAGAAGGAGCCCAGCAATTTGTCTTTAACAAACACTCCAGGTGATTCTAATACACATTAAAGTTGAAAACAACTGCCACAGAGAATCCAGGGAGTTTTGAGGAGGTTGGGGTGGTCAGGAGAGCTATCTTCATGGAGTTAAAGAGGGGGTCATGTGCATAGGATACTAAGCTTTCGAGGTAAGGCTTCATAGTGTAGGGCTAGGAGCAATGGGTAAAAAATCAGAGAGACTGCTCTGGTACACAGAACAACATTTAAGCAACTGGAATTATTCAGAAACAGGAGCAGGTCACCTCACTGATTAGAAGGGGTTCCTTTTTTCTCTCGAAGTGTTCAGAGGTACAAGGTTATACTTCAGGAGAATCTATGAATAAGGCAATACAATAAGAAGTACTAAAAATAGAGATGCAAGATCTTTTTAAAAAAACAAAATTAAGCCTTCCTGGGAAGCTTCAACATACCACTAATATAGAAAGAGAGGTTTATAATTAATCTATTACCATTAATTTTTTAATATCTCAAAGCTCTTACCTTTAAAAACTACCCTACTGATAGTGCATAGAGTAGATAATGGATTTTAGTTTCCTAATGCTTTGTTTCATACTCAGGAAAGGGCAGCAGTTGCCCTAGACTCTCATAAGATTCCATTATTATTATAGGATATTATATTTATTATTTAAAAGGGATCAATCACCACAAAAAGCCAGAACTGATACTGCATCAAAGATTAAGGTTGGGGTATTAACTTATTTCTTTGTCTTGTAATCAAAACAACTGTCTTCTGACAGTAATGATTATGTTTTAGGACATACAGATAACTGTACTAATATTAATGAAAATACAGCCTAATATTATTTAGCAGTTACTACATGCTATGTACCTGGGACTGTTCCGAGCACATCACACACACTGTCGGATTTAATATGCACAACAACCTTAAGATGTTAAATATTATTATCCTCATTCTATAGAGAAGGCACCAGGGCTTAGAGAAGTTCAATAACTTGCCCAAGGTCACAGATCTAGCAAGTGGTGGGACCAGGATACAAACCTAGTGGTCTCCAGAGTCAGTGTTCTTAACCACTCAAGTATGTTTTTAGTATAATCCTGAACTCTAGGGATTTGGAGGGCAGAAAGAATGTATAGTCCAGTGCAAATAATACTTCTGACCATTTACAGCTTCTAGAAATACAACCAAACAACCACTTAACGAATGTTCAATCTATGTCACGTACTGAACTAATCACTGCACAACTACCGTCTCAATCCTCACAACCATAGAAGGTAGTTACTATTATTGTTACTGATTTTACATAGGGGCAATTACAGTTAGAAGATTTAAGTAATAAGCTCATTGTCTTAATAAAGAATTCGCTGCTCACATGATTAAGTGGAAACGAAGCAAAAGATGTACACAGTGTGTAAAAACCACTCAGTAAATGTAGCTTCCCTGCCCTTACACTATGTTTCCAGAGATAAGAAAGGTGGTGATGATGATCAATCCATTGTCTTTCTTACCTATTTTCTTACTTGTTCCAAATGGCAAATATCTGTGTGTTAGATGGGGGGGTTGCAGTATGCAGTCGTGAAATGGAACTAAGTCCACTGGCTTCTCCATATCTTTATAATCAACAAACCCTAGTTATTTGAGGCTTGCACTACTGGCCAGGAGTATGGCCCAGGAGGCTCTTCCATTTGGCAATAGTAACAATGAATGACATTAGGAATGAGAGACATCACACACCCAAGCCAAACAATCAAAGAGCTAGGCACTTGCTCTACCCAAAGAACCTTGTGCTAAGGATGTAGGTGGCCAACATCTTGCAGAGAGAGTCAGCACGAACGAACACTTTTTTCCAAGACTGCAAGATTTGATCTAGTTGGGAGTTCAAGGAAAATTGATTTATTTAGTATTCTATTATCACGGGAAGAGCTCTATTTGAGGAATCAGTCTCTGGACCTCAGTCTTTTCTCCATCACAAACCAGCTACGTGATCATGGGCAAATTGATTAACTCCACTGGATCTCAGTTTCCTCATTGAGGAAATGAAAAGAAATAAAGCTTACTCTCCAAATTTGTCGTGCATAGTAGATAAGAGCTGTGAAAATACCTTGCAGAAATATAAAACCCCTTCACACGTATAAGATGGCATTATTATTTTATGTAACTTCTTCCTTGCTTAAAATTTGGCTGCTAGCATATTAACCTGGTTAGCTAAGCTGGTTTACTGACAGACTAATTTAAAAGGAAAGAGGAAGGAAGGGGGACTATTTAAAACTGATAATTATCAGCTGTACCAAAGAACAAATAGTTTTGAGCAAAGAACTATTTGCTCAGTTGCTTTGATGGTTAAGAGGGATTCATTTCCAATGGCCTTACTTCCCTATAAGCCTGGCAAATCCCCAGATCAGTGAATGTCATTATGAAATAGCCCGAGGAACCTTTCTGTGCAAGCAGAAAGGAATATCACCAAACTACTGTCACTAAGCAGGACAAAGACACTCTCAGCAGCTCAACAGAGGGATCTCCACGTATTTTACCCAAGATGCCTTTGGGTTCCCATTCAGATTTCGAGGTGTTAAGTGAGTCTCCCTTGCATGTCTACATTAGAGAGTAGAATCTGGGAGATTAGTTGGGGAGAGCTGTGAAAGGCGATAGTGTGAAGGACATTTTTATGCAGGGAGAAAAAAAGAAATTCCATTTGCAGTCAAACTTGGAGAGATGAATAAAAGATAGTATTTAGTACTATTGACTGTTTTTACACCTTATTAGAAAAATTCAACCAAGAGATTCAAGAGCAAAGATGTAAAAACCAAGGTAACAACTCCTTGGTGCCTTTACGTTTATCTTAGACTATGGTTTCCCTCAAGTTATTTGACAGCTTAAAATGGCTTTGTGATGTGACACTATCATCCTGCTTTTCCTATTATAGTTCTTTTCTTAAAATATTTTGTAGGTCAACATGAACAGGTAAAACTAAAGATCTTAAGTATAAATTTTCCTTGGGCCTGTATTTGGAAAGGCATATTCATTCTTTCAGGTCACTTGTTCTGGGGCTATAAAGCTGATTGCTTGATTAATCACTCCAACTCTGGCTTTAGATCATCTTATCAAGTTTACTTTCAATATACCAAAAACAGAGGTTATGGAGGTTGCTTAGAGCATGATCAATGACTGGAAAGCAAACTAAGGCTTTTCAGACATAAAATATGGCATACTTTCCAAAGCCAAGACTATGTCACGAGTGGATGATGGTATTTTCCTGCCTGCGTTTCTCTGATCAAACATACCTATGCTCTGTCTCTAATAGCCACGTTGCAACACACTACACTTGACTACCTCCCCCCTGTGCAGACTCGCCAGTAGGACTGGTTGTCACTAATCCACTGATTAAACATTTTCAGACTGGCTTTGGCAAAACGCGCCAGAAATTCCTTCAGGGTGTTTAAAACCAACTTCTGTGTCAATAAACACAGACTGTGAGATCCCTCATGTGCAGAGGGGCTGCCTCTGACCTGCAGGCTCTAGGACATTTTTTCTTAGACGGCTTTTCCATCATCGCAATTGACTTTCACTGACTCATCCAGACCCTTTCCCAGCCCCCTCATGAAATGATTGGCTGAGGTCAGAGCTATCATCTTACCTTTATTGTTTCAGCCAAGACATAGGACCAAAGGGGCCCTGAACCTAAGAGCTGAGCTCATTGCCAAAGTCCTTTCACCAGACCTACAGGTAACAGAGCTTGAATGGGATTCTTGTTACAGAATTTGACAGTTACTAGTGTCCACTTATCACTACTCTTCCAGGGTTCAAACTGATTTTCATTTTAAGAATGATTAATGTGACTTCAAAGTAAAAGGAAGAACTCAGGTGAATATTTACTACACTGATATCCAGACTAGTTCTTTGCACTAGTAGACATTCCATGAATTATTTTTCACCATAATGACAGCTTTATTGTTTTTATTATGTAAACAATGTATATACTTATTTACAACTATCATATATTAGAAAATATAAAAGATAAATATTAAAAATTACTTAAAATTCCATCAGCTGGAGATAACCATCATTAATATTATGGTAGCCATTCTTTTCATGGAATTCTTTACGTAAACACATAGAAGTTTATATAAGAGGAATCATACTGTACATATTCTTTTTATCATGGATGTGACACATTTTATTTATTTATTTATTTATTTATTTATTTATTTATTTATTTATTTATTGTGAGGTAGATCAGCCCTGAGCTAACATCCATGCTAATCCTTCTCTTTTTGCTGAGGAAGACCGGCTCTGAGCTAACATCTATTGCCAATCCTCCTCCTTTTTTTTTTTTCCCCAAAGCCCCAATAGATGGTTATATGTCATAGTTGCACATCCTTCTAGTTGCTGTATGTGGGACACGGCCTCAGCATGGCCGGAGAAGTGGTGTGTTGGTGCACGCCCGGGATCTGAACCCGGGGCGCCAGTAGCAGAGCGCGCGCACATAACCACTAAGCCACGGGGCCGGCCCTTAATAGTCTTTTTTTTTGCTTACTTCTCCCCCTTCCATAACCAATGTTAATAACATTTTATATATTGTTTTCATACTGATATCATCATATACCAACTCGTATGGCATGAATGAGGTTTCAGTTGCTCAGTCAATACTTGCTGAACGGTTAAAGGGTAAAATGAAAGAACACATAAACAAATGAATGGATGAAATAATAATAGTCTATGCTCTTAATTAGCCAGTACAGTTTCCAAGTGATTGCAAAAATCACACAGCACATCCTTTGACATCTCCCTTATATCTTTAAATTCTAGTGGGGGTAAGAGAACCTGGCTTCCATCTGTTTAGTGGGATCTTCAAGTTTCAACTCCCAAGTAAAGAATATGTAACTAGCTGCTACATAGATAACTAGAGACATTATCAATCTACTCTCAAATTCAAATCAAGTTCAAAAGCCATTTACTAAGCCCCTGCCTACCAAGCACTGCATTGTCCTCTGTAGGATAAACTGAAGAAGTAAAGATGTGATGATTGCTTTCCAGGAGTTTCTTTCTCCTCAGGGAGACATTATGCAGGCCTATAACTCTTTCTGGCAGGCTATCTGAACTTGGACCTCAGTTTTCACATTTGTGAAATGGTAATAATATCTATATATCACAAGATTGTTGTTATGATTAAAGAACTTGAGGAATTCAAGAAAAACCTCATGGGAAAATACGGATTTGAGGCAGGACTTGTGGGTACTAGGGAAGGAAAAACAGCACACTAGGGGCAGGGAAGCAGGAATGGCGTGGGGTGGTGAGGACCCAGCACAAGCCAGCCTGGTTGGTTTGAAGATCAGTTAGGAGAGACTCAGGGAGATGAGGGACAGGCAGGAAACATTAAGGTTTATAAGCACAGGCGAACACCGCAAGCAGACTAATCTTCTTAAAGGGTCAAATAAAAGCAGGAAAATATTTTTTGCCTTTTCAACATGTGCCAATGTCTAGATCAAGGCCATTCATATGAGTGACTCAAAGGCAACCTGCTTGTCAAGTAACTGGAAAAAGAACAAACCTGGCCTGCACAATGGGCTCAAATCCAAGTTTCTAAGACTTAAAGGAAAAATTTTGATCAGAAAATTTCCATTTCAAATTGTGCTGAGGAAGCTTAGGGACTGAGTAAGTATGTTGGCAGCAGAAGCACAATATGATAATCAGACTGCTTTGGCATTTTTCATGACAGTGCACAGAGTTCTTCAGGTCCTGGGGAGACCTTACCGAGTTTTTGATCTCTGAACCTGCAAGGGGTCAGAGAACCTACAGGGAAATACACTTTGTTCACAAATGGAACTGCACTAAAAACTTTCCCCCTACATGCTATGAAGTGATCGGAGGGTTCTGACTTCCAAGGCATAGTATGTCATTTTCACCCAGGCTAATCCTATAGAACTGGAATGGGATTAGATATTAGTCACTATAAGAGAAGTCAGCTGGAAGCACCCAACTGTCCCTGTCTCTTCTGTCAGCTCAGGGTTCCAGGACAGCTTTTCTCCTCTCTGTTATTTCTTCTCCTTTTAAACTATCACCATTGATGAATTCCTGGAAGCATGTCCCCATGGATCTGTGCTGTCCTAATCAATACTCTCTCAACCCATCCCACCTGCCCTGGCTTCCCAGACAGAAGAGAGAGGAGATGAGAGGTAGATTTTAATATTACCATCCCAAATCATCATTGAAACTTGATGTTTCTAGAAGCTTCCTTAATACTTTTAGTCTTCTGAGGAAGTAACTGGATTTCCTATTAACCACCATAAATCTTTACCCATTCAACTGTCCATTCATACATCCAGCCATCCATCCAGGCAGCCATCCAGCCAGCCAGCCAGCACGTCAGCCAGCCAGCCAGCCAGCCAGCCAGCCATTTATCCTTTAAATTTTATCTACTGAACACTTAGGTCACAACTTGTGTATCATTTTTCTAATACTTTATAAAAATTTTAAGTAAAACATGCCTCAAAGAACTTAATATTCTCACTTCAATACCTCAGCACTTCAGAGGGAGAAAAATACCCCAAATACTCAAGCAAAAGGAATGGAGACTTCAAATTGACTCCCAACTATATTCCCTAAAGACTGCTGAAGTGCAGATGGCCAATGTACTTTGAAAGGGGACTAAAAATCCCTCACTAAACATACAATCTCAGTGGTCATTTATAAGATTTGTACTTTTCATTTCCATCAAATCATGCTCCCAATTTTTGGAGGAAAACTAGAGATGTCTGGAAGTCTTAAGCTAATAATAGCTAGAGCCTAGTGTTCTCAGAAATACCTGGATTCAAATTGCATTCAGCCACACATAGTAGTAACAAAAAGAAGAGCTAACACAGCTTTCAGAATTGTCAAATTTGAATCCCACGAGAGGCTAGTTCATTAAACAACCATATTGGTTGTCATATGGGGTCAATCATTCTTTGAAGTAACCGACTCACCAGTTTGAGAAAAATGAACATTTCTGGGTCACTAAGTTCCATGTACTTATCTACAACTGATGCCCTGGAACCATGCAAGTCATTTTATTTAATGTAGATGGGCAACTAAATCCCAGAGAACAAGCTACTCACCCATGTGTTCAATACCATAGGCTGAGCACTGATCTTGCCTCCTTCTCAGAATGAGCAAAAGAACCTGGGCCTTTGGGGCAGGACAAGGGCAAGGGGAGCAAATTCAAGTTCAATGGTCATGTTTTTATGAATTTTTTTCTGATCTTCGCCCCACACAAGTTTTCTGGGATGAACTTGAACACTCTGGAAATCTGTGACAATGTGAGGTAGAGGCAAAATACAGACCAAAGGTGGGAGATGGCCACAGCAATTACAAATGTATTCCTTGGTACAACTTTTTTAGAAGGCAATTTATTAATATTATCCAGAAACTTAATTGTTCGTACCATTTAACCCAGTAATCTTGACTTTAGAAACTTGTTCTAAGAAAATAACCACAGAGATGATTTAGATTCATGCAATTATTTATCACACAATTATTAGAACAAAATATTGGAAACAATCTAAATTCCAGCCTTAGATGATTGGTAAAATTATGATTTAATTATAGGATATTATAGAAAAATGCCCAGAGTATTGTTTTGGGACCAAAACAAACAAAACAGCAATAGCTATGATACCATTTTACCTGTAATTTCAGTATTCATCCATACCTTTGTCTCTCTCTCTCTCTCTCTCTCTCACACACACACAGATTCTGTAAGAAAATACATCAGAAAGTGTTTATAATAATTATACCTGGGGCTAGAGGTAAATTTGATTCTTTTTTGTGTGTGAGGAAGATTAGCCCTGAGCTAACATCCGTTGCCAATCCTCCTCTTTTTTTTGCTCAGGAAGATTGGCCCTGGGCTAACATCCATGCCCATCTTCCTCTACTTTACATGGGACGCCACCACAGCATGGCCTGACAAGCCGTGCGTCGGTCCGTGCCCAGGATCCAAAGCTGCAAACCCCTGGCTGCCAAAGCGGAACTTAACCGCTACGCCACTGGGCCAGCTCCTAAATTTGATTCTTTTTTTGCACTCTTCTTTATAGTCCAAGCTTTCATCAGTGAGCATATATTTTGTTCTCTCATAGCCTCTTTTCTTTTCTTACATAGTATTTAACAAGATTTATGTTCATATTCTTATGTTTGTGTTTATTTAATATGTACTTTCCCAATAGAATGCAAGCTCTGTGAGAGCAGGGTCTATATGTTTTTTTTTTTTTAATCGTATACTTTTTTTTTTAGCATAGTACCTCGTATATAATAAATATTTTTTAAGTGACTACAGAGTGAATAATTGGAGGGACACTAGCCTGAAGAGGTATGATGATGGTGGGGATTGTAATGGGCTATCAAACAGTCTGTTACATCTCTAGTTTCCAGCTCATTTGCTCAGACAACACACCATTTTCCTTGCTTACTTTTGCCTCCTGACATCATACAAGACTCCCTTCTCCATAAGGAAAGGCTTTGCCACTCCTCTCCACCCGTCAGAATCCCACCAAGATCCCACTTTCCCCACTAAGACATTCCTGTTCAGGTAAGCTTCCCTCTAGCACTTACTGCAACCACTTGCTTGGAAGATCAACATTTTTTGAACTTCTATTGGGTTCCAAACATTTTTTTAGAATAGGGGTCAGCAAACTACAATCCATTGGCCACCACTTGATTTTGTAAATAGAGTTTCACTAGAATACAGCCACGCCCACATGCTACCATGACAGAGTTGAGCAATTGGGACATAGACTGTATGGTCAGCAAAGTCTAAAATATTTACTATCTAGTCCTTTACAGGACAAGTTTACTGACCCCTGTTCTAGGACATCTACATACTTGTGCAAAGTGGGGATAATACCAAATTTTTATCCAATTAGAAGGTTCTTCTTAGGACAATATGGGATGAAAAGTAGATGTCCAAGAGCTTTGCAAAAAAGAAATTATTGTAATATACCTAAATTTGTTAAGAATATACATTTTTGTGTCACACACACCTGCATTCAAGTCCTAAGTCTGCTGATTGATTCTGGGCAGATTACACATATTTGTAAGCCTCTGTTTCGTCATCAGTAAAATCGAAATCTATTCCCTCATTTCCTTAATTAACATGTAATGAGTGCTACTTGCCAGGCACAGTACTAGGAGATGGCTAATGGACAATGGTGAATAAGACCTAAAAGTCTCACCTAATTCAGCTTTAATTGTACCTACATCTGAGGGTTGTGTGAGGATTAAATGATATAGATACACACATACGCATGTATCTACATCATAGATATACACATCAATGTAGTACATTATATATATAATATACAGTACATATAGAGTTCTTAACTCAATTCCCGGTACACTGCAAGCACTCAGTGTATGGTGGCTCTTTCTCCTCATTATAATTACAACAGAAGCTCTTTTAACAGATCTCTAAGAAGCTGACTCATTGGATGAAAATTGCCTTCAATTCCCTCTGTAAAATGGGCCTATAGCATGCTCTATACTCACAGCTAATTTGGTAGGCTAATCTTGCATACACAGGCACACTTCTGCTTCTTCTGGTTGAGGTGCATGTTTACTGACATTCAGTTGTATTTGTTCCCAAATGTCTTGATGCTCATTATACTTGTTATTTAATTAAAGATCATGGAAAATAATGAAAAGAATGGTGTGAAAAGAAAGAGAATGCTTGTTTCATATGAAATCTAGTCGAATGCTTTCAAAAGATGACAAAGAATTGTTGAATGAAATGTGGGAGAGAGAAAAGATTGGGGACAATCATAAAATTCTAGAAGGATCTATAACAAGATTGATTCTCAGGTGTCTATACTTTCACTCAACCTCAAGGAAACCAAACTCAGACATGGTCTTTGTCATTTGGGGTGTGGTTTGTGCAAGAAAAATATAACCCCCAATCAGCAGACTCATACTCAAAGATTAAGCCTTGATTCTTCAACAGCCTCTTCACAAAATTAGGCAATGCTGTTTAAAATAGGTGTATCATGTTTTACAATTCTCTGCCTTAACTTTTTCAACTTACTAGCAACTATTGGTCCCAAATGCACAGAGTAAGAGAGGGATTCTTCTGTATTTATTTAATTCTCACCTATAGACAATAACATGTTAGCAGGAGACATGTTGCCTCATCCCCTGCCATATTTTATAGGTAAGAAAATAATCAGAGAAGTGGAGTGACCTGTCCAAGGCCACAGAACTAGTATGGCTGGAAGTGGGTCTAGAGCCAGGCCAGCTCTGTTTTCACCACCTCAGCCACCTGGTGATAACAGAGAGGCACACGCAGCACAGACTCACACAGCCTGGCTTATATGGTTAAGTACATTTTGAGAAGGATAGAGTGTCATCTGCCCAAATCGATGGAAAGATGCTTGAGAACAAGAACTTATATTTCACCATACTCACCAGCATAATCGGCACAGCAGCTAGTAATAAATGCAATAAATAAATTCGGTTTGAATTGATGAATTTTCTTTCCTGCTTTATAATTGTGGAAGAAATTGGGGCCCTCCTGATTTCTGAAAGAACCCGGTTCCCATGCGGTTTATCACCCCCTCCATGGAATATACAATAGCGGGGGAGAAATCCTATTGTGCCTGTCAGAGCCTGTCACTGAGAGCTCAGCCTCACCCATTGGCACTTGCTCTTCCCTGTCAGTGCAGCAAGATGAGCAGCACCCCGCTCACCAGATGGTTATTTGTTCCACCAGCCACCTTTGCTGCATCCGTGATTCTCTCCAGCCGAGGACAGTCTCCAGCATTCATGCTGCAAGGCAGCTCCTGCCAACAACTTTGCCAAATGGCTCCTCTCAAAGTCATGGGCCGCCCAGACAGACTGGCTCCTCCATCTGCAGCAGCTTTTGGCAAAGAGACACTTCTCCTTCTGGCTCCACCTCTTGGCTGCACCAGAGCCTTCTTGCCAGAAGGATGATGTGACCCATCAGTACATACAGCCAGGCCTGGAGTTCTGGGGCCATATGCCTGTGTCCCCAGACTCACCCCTGAGCACAATGTCAGAACATACTAAAGAGAGCTAGATGATCAGAAACACAGACATAGTGCACCACAGAAACTTAGAGCCAGAAAAATCCATAAAAAGCATGCCTCCCCTCCCCCATCTTCAACTCATTTCAGTAGATTAGGAAACTGAAGCCCAGAGAGTAAAAGCAACTAACAATGACATTAGGACTAGGAATAATACCCAGGTCTTTGGATGGGCATTCTGCAGCACTGCTTACAATGCTGCACTGTCTTCCAATTTTCCCTCCATTCATTTTCAAATTCTTGATAAAAATTGGACTCTTTGTATTGGTATTGATTCAAAAGAGTATTTCTTTAGAAAAATAAATAATCTTTGCTCTGTGCCAACATCATGACTTTTGTTTTAAACAGATGTGTCTGTGCACTATATTGACAGACCTGGAAGTGACTTCTGTCCTGCCACTTACTGTTGGGTGACCTTGGACAAGGAATAATCTCATTCTGCTTCAACTTTTCACTTAAAGAGGTACAAGGACAGTATCAACTTACACAGAGTTCTGAGGATTAAACAGGAAAAATATTTTAAAGCCCAAAGTTTGATCCTGGCACATAAGCAAGCCCTCCACGACTGCTAGCAATCAACATTGTTCTTTATTAACACTCAAATCCACATGGTTTTAGAATAGACAATACTATCCACACATAAATAGGTGTGCCAGGTATTCCCATTTTCTAGATTAGGAAATTCAAGTTCATGAGGTTAAATAACTTATCCAGGATTACTCAGAGAATAAACAAAGGGCCAGAAATTCCTTTTTGCCATTTTGCTAAGAAATAGGAACCAGCATTTTGGCTTTAAAGATGATAAAATCAGGAAGGAGAACGTTTGAACAAAAACATATATACATGAATAATCACTGCAGCATCTTATGTAATACAAAAAGCTGGAAATAATTTTCCATCCATCCACAAGGGAACTACTAAATAAACTATGGTACAGTCATACCATGGGGCACTGTGCAGCCATTAAAAAGAATAAGGCAGATGTAGGTGTCCTGACATGGAAAGATCTTTCACATATATCATTGAGTGGGAGAAAAAACAAAGTCCAAACAAAATAAGTAGTAAGCATTCAGTTATGCAAACAAACAACCCCCTCCCCATGTATATCTGTACATGTATATTTAAATGTATGAAAATGCATACAAAGGTGGCCATGAGGAAGCAGACCCAACTATTGACAATGGCAACTCTGAGCAGGGAAGTGGGGTGGGTGTGGGGTGGAGGGTGATTCATGCTTTGCTTTATATATTTCTATAATGCTAAAATCCTTTCAAGCAAGAAGGCATTTATGTATTATTTGTCTTATAAATGACAACAATACAGCTCTTGTGAACAAACGGACCTCCTAACCAGGCGGTACCTGGCCCCAACTTGACGTCTGCAAAGTTACATGAGCAATGTTACTCTCCTCAAGTTTCTTGGACAGCTCTCATTTTTGGTAAAACACTTCCTGGTGATATTTTGTACTGAGTGATCCGAGTTTTGTCTTCCAGACCGCCTAGGAGTACTCAGCATCTTGCTGTAATATTCCCCATTACAGCTGTTTACAAATGTCCACCCTCTGCACCCTTGTACATCTGTTGAGGGTCGCATAGCTGAGCCCCCTACATTAAGTGCAGGAGTTGGCCTGTCATTCTGTGACTACTTCAGGTTCATTACTTAACAGATTCACAGCAGTGGAATCAGCAATGCCTGATGGAGGAGGCTGTCAGTCTCCCAGCATCAAGCCCAGCACACCTGGAATACATCCTTTCACAGGTAAGGTACTCTTTGGCATACTCCTTCTAGCTGACCTCATCTTTCTCAGGTTAAAAACCTACCCACAGGGACCCCTCCAGACCCTTAGACTCCATGCATCTTTTTGCCTCTTATCCATAGAGTCTCCTTCATTTCTTTACATTTGCTATAAGCACTCAGGTCTCTTTCTTCTAAAACACAGAACCGAGAGTCTGACATCCCCCTCTACACACCCATCCCTTTCCAATACTCATATTGACTTTTCTCTAAAGAAACCAATTAATACTAATTAGTTTTCCATGGATTTCACACATGCATATCCTGTCATCATCCCTCTCCACTATTTCCATAGTGAACTTGGAGCATAAGAATTCAAAGGTTCCTGGATTATTTAAGACAAACCTATTAGTGGTCTTGTAAAAAGAATCTGTGCTTCCACCGGGATAGTTATGTCAGAACTGGTCTGCTGTGTCAGAGCTGATTTTCAGCCTGATTCTAGAGTTCTATCGGAAAGGAAAAAGAAGAAAATTTGGTGGTAAAGGATAAGTTTTGTGAAAGCAAAGTCATCTTATTAATAGGAGATGAGGGGACCAGTGGGACCATCTCAGCTCACCCCGGCAACTACATTGTGAATGTCTTAGGCTGGGGTGAGAGACATGGAGAAGGCTATAAAAACCCAGCTAATTTTCACATTTTGATTGCTCAATTCCATAAATATTTTCCTTCTTTCTTTATAGAGTAGAATAAATCTACAGGAGTAAGTCAGCTAAGGATTCTGGCGTTGGGTGGGAGAATTCAGCCATCTCCCTGGAGGAGGAAGGGAAGGCCCAGACTTGCGCACTGCCCTACTGGGAAGACATGGAACAAGTGAATCCAGTGGCACTGAAGGGCACCATGGGGATATATGCAGAAGGTAGAACACAACCCACATTTTTTTCCCCTAAAATCCTGACGAGAGGCAGTGGGGGTGGGAAAAGAGCACGTGCCTAGAGTCCGGGCAGTCATGGGTTCCAATCTGGTTCTGGCATTTACAAGTCTGTGATCTTACACAAGTTTCTTTGCTTCTTCAAACCAATTTCAATTTCTCCAAAATTCTTGAAATTTCTTATTCTGAAAAGGGGGGCTAATGCAACCATTCTCTCATGGTTGTTGAAGAAGATTAAATGAGTAAATATATGAGAAACATCTAGGAAAATGCCTGGAATACAGACAGTACTCAAGAAACCTTAGTTCTCTTTCCTCAGCTAAGTGTCCAAATTGGACCCTTAGTTTCTTTATAAATGCAAATGCCAGAGTCTAGGAATGTCAGTCTACAGCTGTGCTCTTTTCATTGAGCATCACCAATATTTTGACAGGACTGGCCTAATATTAGTCACCCCAGGTTCATTGGTACGGTTCTGGCCAGCCCTCATAAAGGGCTCGGGATTGCCCCTGGGGATCTGAATGCTAATAATGAATACTCGCTAGTGATTTTCAATGCACTCTGGTTATTATGTTTAGTAGCAGAACATTTCCCATCCCCAGAAAGGTCATTTACAATAATATAAGGCAGCTTCTTTCCACCTTCCATTTCAGATTTTTCTGAGAACAGCAGAGAACTCAAACATTCATCCATATGCATTGGAAATTCTATTCGGATCTTGCATTTGCATACAAATACCAAAGCAACTTAAGAAACTACAAGCAACTACAAGAAACTCTCCATCGTATGACACCACCTCCTTTTATTTTTCCAATGCCTTCCCAGCACCTTCATATCAAAAGCCATTTTCATGCACCTTCCCAGTTTTATTCATCATAGCTTCCCTCTTTCTTGAGCATGTGTGTGGGGGGGAAGCAGGGACCTTTACTTCCTAACTTTTATTCTTGTGCCCCTAAGAAGCCATAACATTTTACAAATCACACAGATCTCAAGTTTGGAGACCCTCTGAACTCAACTCATCCAGGACTGGACTCTTCTTATTCTATCACATTGCTGAGAAATGCCTATATAGCATTATTTGAATAATTTCAGTTTGTGGTTAATTACGCTTACCAAGGCATTCCATTGTGAGGTACTCTTTGTTCAATTTCTTTATACCAAGCTAAGATCAGTTTCCTTGTAATTTTTCACTCATTGGCTCCAATTCTGCCCTGGAGCGCTCTTCTCCTAGGCATCTCATCTACTCACTTGGTTTTAAATACCTTTAATATGATGGTGACATCTCAAATTACATATCTAGTCCTGGTCTTTCTTCTGAGCTTCAGACCCAGATATCAACTGCTTCCTTGAGTCTCACTGTGAGACTACGTGTCTCACACGTCCCTCAAACTAATCAATTTCCAAAGTCTTTTTCCATGTTCAGTAAAAGCTCCATTACGCAGCCATTCTCATGGCAAAATCCTGGGAGTTGTCCTTGACACCATCTCCATCTACTTCTCCATCTCCACGCAATCTGTCACACCAAGTAAGTCCTATCCATTCTTCTTCTACAATGTATCTCAAATCCATCTAATTTGCCATTTCTACTGCTGCCACCATCCTCAAGTACAGCCATGGCCTCCTAATTATCTCTCTGCTTTTGCTCCTATTCACTTCCTACCCAGTGGTACCCCACCCTTCACAGCAGACAGACTGAGCTTTTGAAAAAAACAAACCTGATCATATCCCCCACCCCCATCAAAATCCTTTAATGGCTTTCCATTCATCTTTGGATCAAGTCCAAACTCCTTGTGGTCAACAAGGCTCAGTGTGATCTGGTCCCTGAATACTTCTCCAGTCTCTCTTTTCTTTTCTTTTTTTTTTTGTGAGGAAGATTAGCCCTGAGCTCACATCTGTTGCCAATCCTTCCCTTTTTGCTGAGGAAGATTGGCCCTGGGCTAACATCCGTGCCCATCTTCCCCTACTTAATATGTGGGACGCCTGCCACAGCACGGCTTGATAAGCAGTGCAGCACGGCTTGATAAGCGGTGCATAGTTCCACGCCCAGGATCCGAACCTGCCAATCCCAGGCCGCCGAAGCGGAGCATGTGAATTTAACCACTATGCCACTGGGCCAGCCCCTCCAGTCTCTTTTTTCTAACTTATGAAAATTTTCAAACAGACAGCAAAGTTGAAAAAAAAACTTATAGGGAATATCCACAGACTGACCTCCTGGACTTTACTATTAACATTTTATACTTGCTTTATCATATACCCATCCAGTTATCCATCCTTGCATCCAGCATTAATCTTTCTTGTTTTTGGTGCATTCCAAAGTAAACTGAAGGCTCCAGTCTCATATTCATCACTCTTCCTCTTGTTCCCTAAGCTCCAGCCATAGACATCTTTCCATTGCTTGAATCTGTCAGACTATTTTATATCTCTGGGCTTTGTACCTATTGTCCCTTCTACCTGAAATGCCTTCAGCTCTTGGTAATTCCTAACTCATCCTTTAGTTCTCAGCTTCAGCCTTCTCTGAGAGGCTGTCCCTGCACCCCCAGTCTAAATGAGATCTGCCTTTCTGCCTTACATACGATCTCAAGGCACCTTGGACTTTTTCCAAATATCACTTACCACAATTGCTTACTCTATATTTATTTGCAAAATTCTTTGTTTAATGTCTACCTCCTCCACTAGACTGAAAGCTCCATGAGGACAGAGACCATGTCCCTGTCGGAACATCCTGGATTAGCTCTGCAGAAAGTCGGTTGAAAGAATTAAAAGGCAGAATGAATCAATGATTGGAAGGAGGTACATGGAATAAGTGAATTTGTTCTTCCTTTAATATGTGCAAACAGTATGGGTTTTTAAAGGCCTCTAAGAGAAGATGGAACTTACTTGCTGCCAGAATATAACCAGCAAGTACATTAAGGCCAATTACTAAATAGCAAGATCCATGGCTCGTGGCTGAGCCAAGAAGAGACTGTGGTGGGTTTTAGTGACCTCTCCCCCATCTCCACTAGCCTTTTCCCTCAAGATCATCCCAAATCAACACACAAGCCAAGGAAAATTGTGCTTGCTATGCAAATACAGCTTAAGTAATAACACAAATAGCTATAACATACTGAGGGCATTTATCCAGGTCTGGCTTTGTATCAGGTACTGTCTTGAGTGCTTGCCCTGTATTAAATCATTTTTCCTGTGGCATAGGTTTCATTGTTATTCCCATTTTACAGCTAACAGAACAGGGTAGTTATTTTAAAACATGTTCTCTGACTTCCCCTTCTAACCACATTGCCATTCCTGTAAACTCCACCGATATAGAATAGTCTGTCTGTGGCCCCATTTGAGAGTAGGAAGATTAATCTAGAGAACTCTCAGACCGGTGTAATGGAGAAAGGGTTTTAGTTGGTTCTAACAAAGTCTAAAAATATAGAAAGAAATTCACATATAGATCAGAGAGATTTGAGAGATGAACCCTTGGTTAGGAAACTCAGAGTTCCATATCTGAAAAAGCCAATAAAACCAATGCATTGACTTATTTTTGTGCTCATTCCAACCTCTTCCTGCCCCCCGCCCTGCTGATGCTTTTCCTCATATATAACCCCATATATACACTTTCAAGTGATCCCTACAAAGAATTTTGTCCCAGATGTAACACAGTTCACACACAAAGCTAAAACCATTGTGATTTCTCCCATAAGAGGAACTAACGGTTAAAGGAAAATGAGGCAGTGCAGAATTTCCTAGTGGAAGAGTATGGGCTTCAGACAGTCTTGAGTTTGAAGACAATCTTTTCCCGTCTGTGTGACCTTGGCAAATCAGTAACATCTCTGGGCCTCAGCTGCTCAGTTTCCTTATTTGAAAGGGGAAATAACATCCACTTAGCAGGGTTTGGATATATTGAGATGATACATATAAAAAGCTCAGCCAATGCTTGAAACATAGAAGATGCTCAAAGATGGTAACTCTAAAAAGGGAGGAAAGATAGGAAAAGATAGGGGAGAGTGGTAACTTGAATGCCCGGGGTAAAAGAAGAGTCCTAGGAAATGTCTTTAATAAATGCACATCATGTGTTCTTGAGAGTGAGAGAGAGAGAGGAGCTTGGGTAAAAGTGTCCTTTAGCATTTGCATTGCTCTTAGCTGGATGAACTTGCCTGCAGCTACCACTTACAATGCAAATTGAGCTTAGAGTCCTTCACACTAACTACACAGCAAAAACCTTTCAGCTTTAAATAGAATACTGCAGCGTGGAATGATCCGAGCAGAGGGAAGAAAAATTCAGAGATAAATGCAAAGGAGATCTTGGAGAAAAAAAAATCTGACATATCTGGGCAAGTAGGAAAATGCAGAAATATCAAAGGAAACAAAAAGAAAAGCAGTACATAGAAGGACCTAGAAGCTAATTCCCTAAAAGTGGGTTTAAGCTAATAAAAGGGAAGAGAAGTTTGGGGACAAGCCCCCAATAAAGTGGATTTAACACAGAATATTTTGATCTGGTGCTCTTTCAAGATATACCAGCACTTCTAAGGCATTCATCAGAAGAGGAGGACTCTTCCCCTTCAGGCTGGCGCCACTGCACGAGTGTTCCCTAAAATGAATAGGTTAAGACCATAGACAGCTTCCAGCTCTACCTAACTTCTGCTATTCACATTGTCTAAGTTCCATTTTTTTTTTTCTTCCCAGACCTTCACCAAGATCAGGTCAAGAAACCTGGAAACCTACTGTGAAATAAAGATTTGTTTAGTTTTGAGTGTGTTTAGTGCATGTGTGTGTGTGTGAGAGAGAGACAGAGACAGAGAGATATCTGAGAGGTTGATTTAGAAAGATTTTTGAAAGCTCTTTGCTATAAACTCATACCTCATTTTTCACTACATGAACCCAGATATTTTATCCAGAATGAGAGTTTACAAAAATGCCATAAAATAGAAACAAAGATTAGGCAGTATCTAGGGCCCTGAAAGCAATCAGGAATGCCATTTTTAACTCGTTTCTTCATTCTACAGATGACACTCCTATACACGTGGCCCCAGTTTGCCCATCTTCTCAGCTCAGTAAGTTTCCTTTGCCTACACTTGGAGGCATAATGCAATAGAGAAGAAAACATGAAGGCAGCCCTCTTTCTTTGTTGTCACAAATAGAAAGAAGTGTCCCCCCAAAAGCCAATAGACCCAAGGACATCTTCTCTCTTGGATGACATGCTTATACACAGAGCTAATCATATTCTACCTGGTAACCGAGTCAGTGACAAAGCAGTAAGACTGAGGAAGAACATCTCACAACCACATCGTCACCATGCAAATAAAAAGAAATCAGCAAGTACGGTGCTTGGTATGGGGGAGGGATAGACTGAACATTTTAAAAGCCATCTCTAAGCTCCTGGAAGCCAGAGATCTACAACTCTGCTTAATCTGTCTAGCACCATGGACACATTAGGCTTGATGCTCTCCAATAATAATGATGAATGGAGAATATATTTTCAATAGCGTTGGGCATGCTTTCTATCTAAAACTTCCAGGGATGTTTATAGAAGATGCCACATTTACCCCCAAATTGTGTCTTTTTCTTTCTTTCAGATCTTGAACTTTTTTACTCCCCCTGTCACATTTCTCTAGTAGTGTTGATTTGATGAAATATTATAGAAATTTTAGCATCCAAGAATAATACCAATAATCTTAACATACCTCGCCACATTTTCCTATAGCACCTGCACACCCATTTCCTCACGTGGCTATTGCAATGTGATAATGCAACACATTATATGAGTGGTTAAGGATAAAGGCCTACAGGTAGATAATGAAAGCAAAAATGCAGAAGTTTTGGTATTTGAAAAAAAAAAAATGCCTCCACTCTCTATTCACACACAAAAGGCGAAATGAGATTCCACCTGCTGACTTTCCCTGCCTGGCCACACGGCACTCAGGCTAATGTCAGAACAAGCTAGGAGAGAGAGAGAGAGACGACAATTTCACCTCCTGGCACAGCTCAGCTTACTGAACCCTTTTGCTTTCTGCTGGCTGTTGATTCAGCAGAAACTACTGCTGCAGAATTCATAATGGTGATTTTTAAAGGCCCCACTGATCCCATTGCTCGCCCCACGTGTCAGACTCATTCGCTCGCCGCCGGAACACTGCTTCCCCAGCTACCTTTTTATTTCTTGCTAATGCACCTCCAAGGGGAGGGGGGCTCGCCCTTTTGCCCAGGGCCTTTTGGGGTTTTGATTGTCTGAGCAGGTAACCCGGCCGGAGAGATGAACGGGCAGGAAATGAAACCATGCCCTCCCTGCAGCCACTGAGAGAGACAACATCATTCCGCTCAGGGAGGGGAGGACCTGCGGTCCTTCTGGGCCCCTTCCTTCTTTTCTCCCCGCCAAGACCCCTGCAAACATCTTGAGGGAGTGGTCATCTGCCTTTTGGGGGTCATTTTTCCAGCCAGGAACCCCACCCTGAAAAGCCTAATCCCCGAGGGCCATTTTAACTCCCGTGGGCGCCGGGTCCACCTGCTGCTGAACGCCAGGCTCGCCTCGCGGAGCCCGGATGGATGTGGGGCGCACTGGCGGCTGCCCCTGTGAGCCAATCCCCCGCTCCAGCCCCGGGGCCCAGAGGAGTCTCCGACGCTCCGCGCCCAGCTGCCCGTGGAGCACAGCGATCCGCAACTTGCGCCCGGCCCCAGCGGCGGAATGCGGCGGGGCTGGCGTTACCTTCGGTCGCATAGCTGTGGTCGCGCAGGAAACTGTTGTTGATTTTGCGGGTATCAATGTCCTCCTCCATTGACAGCAGGCTTACTTGCGTGGGAACCAGAAGCCGGCAGACAAGTATCCATGATCCCTCCCCGCAGCCAGTCTCACAGGAGAGGGGGGCAGGGGAGCCAGTGGGACTGCACCATGGTCCGAGCCTGAGGAGGAGACGGGGAGGCGGAGAGAAAAAAAAATAAAAACCCGGCAATGGAGCTGTCACCTCCTCCACTCGGGATCTCCGAGGCTGCGGCGGCTCCTCCCGCGGTGCGCTCACTCCAGCTCCAATTCCCAGCGAGGATGCTGCGCCTGCCTCCGCTGCCTCCGGGTGCCAAGATGCGCCGTGCCCCGAGGGGTCTGGTCCCGCCCGCCGCCCCGGAGGCGCTCACAAGCGGGGCAGGGGAGATGCCCAACAGGTTCCCCTCGTTGGCAGCCGCTCCAAAATGCAAAAAAGATCCCTCCTCCCTCTGGAAGAGCGGGCAGCCGCGACAAAATGGTGCCTTTCTGGACCCGAGCTGCAGTGGCGAGATAGTAGGGGCAGGATTCAGGCTTGCCCGGCCCGGAGGAGGGTGCTAGTCCCACGGGAGGGCGGCTCCGGCTGGCGGGGGCTAGGAAGCCAGCGGGGAGCTGGGCAGGGCGCTGCGGCCGGCGCCAGCGCACTCACCCTCACACCCACACGCGCGCACTCGCAGCTGCTGCTGCTGCAGCAAAAGGAGGCTGGAGGCGGCTGATGCGTTCAAGGCGAGGCTCCTCCCAACCGCGTCAGCAGCCCCAGGACTCTTCCCCAGCAGCGGTGGTGGCCGAAGCAGAGGCTGCGGCTGCTCTCTGCTGCAGTGGGGCGCACGCAGCCGCGAACCGGCACCTGGGCAGCAAGCAGCTAGCTTGCAGGTTCACGAGAAAAGCTAAAACGTGCTCTTCCAACCTCCCTCCTCTGGTGCCACGCAGCTAACGGCGGTCGGCGTTTACTCGAGCACCCGGAGTCCCTAGTTCGCTGCCTTTCTCCAGACACCTGCGCTTCAGGACAGCAAGGAGAAGTAGGTTCCCTTGGGTAGGCAGGAGGTCTACATCCAGGTCCCTTTTGTTCACCCTTATATGATGCATGCGATCCCTTGATGAAGTTAAAGGGCGAGGCCTGGGGCTCGAAGCCTCAGAAAAAGAGAAGAGAATGTGAAGATGAGCTGCTCAAAGCCTAGCTTAAGCCCCCTCGGTGCTAGGCATAGAAGGGGGAACAGGGGCCAGAACTTTTCTACGGTCACATCTGACTTCGTTCCAAACAGAGTCAAAAACATCTCATTCTAACTGTAGGCGTCTATGTCTACACAGCGAGAGGGAAGCAGAGGGCTGAGTTATGAATCTAGTCAGTGGAGTCAATCTGAAAAAGTTCATCTTACCTAGCCCTTTGCACTTTTGGGCAAACTGCTGAGTGCCATCCTGTAGGTTTTGCTCGTGAGGACACAGCACTGCAGGAACGGCTTACATTTACTTTCAACGTGGAAGGTACGTTGGAGCCCTGAGCCCACAGAGAGCCACTGCTACTCTGAGGGTGTTTCAAAGATCCCATGAATACAAAAAAGAGGCCTGTCTTCCTACTTCAACTAGGAGGAAGATATAGAATTTCCTATCCTCTCATGTTTCCCCCAATTGCAAATTGCAAATGCTGTATTTGAAAGAAAATTAGATTATTGTCATGAAACAACTAAAATCATTTACGAAGCAACGCAAATCACTAGAAAGCCAATTTGGAAAAGAAATTTCCCTGGTTTCCTCTTGTAGAAGGTATTCATTTCAGTGGGTGTCACACTGCAGGGAGAGACATCAGCACGTCTTGCTCAGTTAAGCTCCACAAGTTTAGTTAGATGAGCCCAGAGGGACCTGTGAGTTAATTATATACATACAATGCTTCAGCTAACACAATTTAGAAAGTATTTGAAGTTCAAAAAAATGGGAAAACAAGTTCTTAACTGAGGTTGGGAATTGCCGTTAGAGTTCCATGAAGAATAGATGCTTCTGGCAGGTGGAAAATGGCATTGTCCCTATCTCCAGAAAGCGATCGCGTATCTCCGGGCAAAGAGAGTAGAAACATTCTTTGATATAATTTGGGGGGGAGGTTTAGCTTATAATAGATTCCATTTTATTCTCATCTGGTGGTGAAGTCTTACATACTTGTTTGACTATTTGTTCAAAATTCACATATGAAATTCCAGTAACAGATGAAGACTGGTGCAAGTTGATGTAATCCACTTCTGCATCAGCTGCCATGGAAGGTTCTTCCACATGATGAGCTGTATCCATCACCAAGGCTCCAGCGGTCAGCTCATTTATAGTTACACAGTCCAGCTTCTCTTGCAGATCAGCATAATGGGGAAGAGCGGGGGCAGAGGGGAAGAAAGCCAAGTTCATCTCAAAGTGGTGAGAAGACATCTTGCTTTCAGTTGAAATGACCTTAAGTTGCAACAGGACACCTTGGAATAGTATTTGGGAAATTCTCCCCCTTATCTTCCTGGAACGTGGGCTGGACTGGAACAGAGCTGCCTGATGAATCAGGTAGGCCCAGGCTCATTGGCCAGGCTGTGCTTCAGGAATTTTCCACTGTAACCAATGGGACAAATGTTTCCTCTGTAGATCAAGCCTCCGGGTTTACTCAGTTTTCCCTTTCTTGTTCCCTGCAAAATTCCTCCTGCGTTTATTCAACAATACAGGCCTTTTTTCCCCTAAGATACAAGTTCTGAGAAGGCAAATTAGATAGATCTCCATGGATTAAATAGATTCCAAGATTTCAATTTTGTGGACCACTCTTTTTTACTTTGAGCAATGGGGAACTAGCCCCTCCAACCAAAACCAAGAAAAATAAAGCTGTTGCCTTTGTGCTTTAACACAATGACATGTAGCAAAGGAGGGAAGGGGGTGAAAGAAGCCCTGTGCAATTCTGTTGTGGTAAGAAGACTACACAGACTGTTTCTCAGAAGACTCGCTGACCTTCTTTCTACTCCTCCAACATGTCAAGTCCTTTCCAAAAGCTTTTGGCATCTGCACATGCCATTCTCTATGCCCCTTGCTCATGTTCTCGGTATTCTTCAGAGTCTCAGCTGAACAGTCCTTACTTCGTTGGGGCATTCCCTGAACACACTATAGCCTCTTCCTCTGGTATTTTCTGTCTCTACATCTTTTTTTTTTTTTTTTTTTTTTTTGTCGTCTTCGTAGTGCATTGCATTTTGTAATAGTTGTTTACTTATTACTGTCAACCATTCTCAGTGTATCTCTGATATTAAGTGTCTGGCACTTAGTAGATGCTCAATTATATTTGTTGAATGGAGATAAATATTTCTTGAATGAATGAGTAAATTACTGAATTTGTTCCGTGATATTTAGGTTTTATAGCTCTACCCTTATCAAAATTCTTGCAAACCTCCTGCCCCAAAACAAAGCCTGTAATGGTGAGCCAGTAATTTTCTAGCTTGTAACTCCTATTCCTGTTGAAATAATTGTCTTACCCATTCCTGTATGCATATCCACCAAAAATATTTACTGAGCACCTAATATATGCCAAAAATTGTTCTAGGTGCTGGGGATACAGTCAAAACAGAGTTCGTTTCTTCACAGAACTGAAACTCTGTCATTTGATTTTAATAATATGAGCTTTCTTAGAAATACAACAAATGCATTATAAAGCAACAGACTATAGCATAATGTTAAGTGCCAAGGCTCTGATATCAAGCAAAGCTGATTTTCTGCCATTTATTGTGTCCTGAGCAAGTTGTAAGATCTCTCTAAGCCATGTTTTTTAGTTTTTATTTTTTAAATCTATAAATTAGGGAGAAGAATAGAATCTACTTCATGGAGTTATTGTGAGGATTAAATGAGATAATGCTTGGAAATGTTATACTGCTACTAGTTGTTATTTACTATCATTACCACCATCAATATTGAACAAATAATTTAAGCACCTACTCTGTTGGCCACTGGGATAGGACTGGAGATTCAGCAACATCAATGCGTAAGATGGATAGTCTCTGCTGTCAAGGAACTTAGCATCTAAGTTACAGTTTATGTAAAGGGGCCACAGGCTACACTACGGGCAACAGAGGACGCTCTGAAAGGCTGACCTAATTCAGGCTTGTGCTTTACACAGAAAAGGCCAATTACAAGTACACAGCCTTCTTAAGTTACACAATTCGGCATGACAGCATGTGGACACATTCTTTTTTTATCACCCTTGTCATGGTCCCTCTCCCCCAATACTCCCATACAACCTCACCCCAGTTAGGTTAGTGCTGCCTACACTGGAACCTTTTAGGTCATCCTGTCCAATTCGCACATTAAATATCTACAATTTTATTCAAACCTTTGACCTAAGCCAGTCTGGGGATTCTTAATATAGGCTTTAGGTGTCAGACAGTCCTGGTTTGCGTCCCGGCTCAAGCATTTATGAATTTCATGACCTTTGGCAAGTAATTTAACATCTCTGTGCCTCAGTATTTGCAAAAATGGAAGAAAGTAATAGGAGCTACTTCATAGGGTTGTTGAGTGGCTTCAGAGACAATGTAAAGAAAGTACTTAGTACAGGCTTGGCCCATAGCCAGGCCTCACTAAAATATTGGTTCTTCCTCTTAGCAGTGGCCCCTCGGGGTCTCCATCTGCATAGAACTGGAGAGATGCACTACAAGTCAATCATTCATGTGAACAAAAGTGACTTAGAAACCTCAGTTTTACCGCCTCTCAATGTGTTTTAATGAGCAACGAGAAACTGGATACATGAAATTTTACCATCTTGCAAAAAGCCCTTTAAGAGCCACAACGACCTGTGCAAAGAGAAGGAATTAGGATTATCCTCTCTTGATTTTCACTTTATGTATGTGCAGACCTAATCATGTTTCTCTACCATGGAATCCCTCTCCAGGATCACTAAGCACTGAATGCACGATTCTTTCTCTGAGGTGGTTATGTGTTGACTGCCCAGGGGATGACCTCTTGAGTTTCTAGCAAGGTTTGCAATTCGTTTTTGTGCATGTTACAACACGTAATACCACATGAGTGAGCCTCTAACGTGGCATTTAACCAAGGAAAAGAAAACAAAACATCTTGCCCTCAAAATGTCGTATTAATTCTAGATTCTGGATACTTAATGGATTTCACTGAGTAAAATGTTCCCTCAGTTGTCCAAGCACAGCAACGTATGAAAATAAATAGTGATATCCTGGTGCTGGTACGTACTGGCTATTGAGAGCCGATTGTGCCAACGATATACATCTCTTTCCAGTTCTGCTTTGAGTGACATCATGTTGGTAGCTTAAAATCTGAAATCTGCCATCGTGGGATATTTATATCATGGAAATAAAAAAACCTATATAAATCGGGGCTTTGGCTTTTTTTTTTTTTGAGAGCTGATTGTTAGGCATTTACCAGCACACCAGTAGAAACACATTACTTCCTGAAATATCTTTCTACTCATCCCTGTTACCTGTGCAAAGTTCCTTCCAATTTCTCAACACTGTCTCCCAAGCTGTGTCAAATTCCAGAACATTCCATCATCCAACCAAACTTCAGCCATGAAGTTAAGTAACTCTTCAAATCCTACCTTTACCATGAAGTTTTCCTATATCCGTCAGAGAAAACCTGATGCCTTTGTTTGCTCCCTTCCAGGCTGGTTATGAAATTGCCTTTGTAGACCTGTAAGTGATTGCCCATATAAGGCCCCAGACCTGATAACTCTTGACGAATCATTCTTTTCTACTGTTCAAGCTCTATTGTCACCTTACCTTTGCCCTTGATTTGCCTAAATAGAAAACAAAATCATCCACTGTGCCTGATTTCATTGACAGCTCTTCTACTTGTCTAGTTAGGATATTGATGCAAAGAGAGAAAGGTACAAAAATCCAACAGTCCAGATCTGAGAGCCTGAGAAAAAATATTCTCTTGTACCTTGCCTCATTCAGTGGTTTTAGAATTCAATTTAGGCTGTCCTGCCCAAGACAGTCTTAATCTGCATTATATTTGTTAGGTACAAGGTGAGGATTTACAAAACCAGTTTAGCAATACTGTCTAGTACCCGATAACATTTCTCAAAGTAAAATTTCAGTATAATCTAAATATGAATATATATTGGGAAATGTCTTTCAAATTTCTTTAAAATGTACCAAGCAATAACAATTTACAGAATTTATTCTAAGAAAATAATCATGGAAATGGGCAAAAATTTAGCCATAAAGTTATTTCTCAGAGCATTATTTATAATCATGAAAAACTGGAAACAATCCAAATGTCCAACAATAGAATTGGCTAGGCAAATTATGGTGTGTTCATATAATGGAAAATTGTTGAGCCATTGATATAATATTAATAGCTAATATTAATATTAATTGAATATCTATTATGCACTAGGCACTGTGCAGAGGGTTTTACAGCATCATCTCAATTAATTCTAACAATAGCCCCTATAAGGTAAGTACTATTACTATCTCCATTTTGCTAGGGCTAATAGAGATAAATAGTATACCCAAAGTCAAACAAATAGTAGCCTGGCTCTGTATGTTTGTGTGCTGTGTGTGTGTGTGTGTGTTGGAGTGGGTTGAGGTTTCAACAGAATCTGGGAGGTCTTTTTCCAAACCACCCACCACAAGATTCTGATTTGTCCATCTTAGGAATGAATATCCTCCCAGTTGTAAATCACTGCTATTGTGTTGATGAGGATGTGGCGAAATTGCAACCCTCAGACGCTGCTTGTGGGATTGTATAATGGAGTAGCCACAAATAGTTTGGCAGTTCCTGAAAATGTTAAACAGAGTTACCATATGACCCAACAGTTTCACTTCCAGGTATATACCCAAGAGAACTGATAACACATATTCACACCAAAACTTGTGCATAAATATTCGTAGCGGCATTATTCACAAATAGCCAAAAAGTGAAAACAATCCAAATGTCCACCAACTGATAAGGATACACAAAATATGATATATCCGTATAACAGATATATCATTGTTCATATATAACATATCATTGTTATATCATGTATTATTCAGATATAAAAAGTAATGAAGTACTGATACATGCTATGACATGGATGAACTTTGAAAACATTATACTAAGTGAAAGAAGCCAGTCACAAAAGACAACATATTGTATGATTCCATTTATCTGAAATGTTCAGAATGGGCAATCCATAGAGACAGAAAATAGATTAGTGGTTGCCAGGGGCTGGAGTTGGGGAAATGGGAGTGAATTAGAAGTAATGAGTTTGGGATTTCCTTTTGGAGTAATGAAAATGTTCTAAAATTAGATAAGGGCAATAGTTGCACAACTCTGAATATAGTAAAAAACCACTGAGTTATATACTTTAAAATGGTGAATTTTTATGGTATGGTGTCTCAATAAAGCTGTTATTTTCTCTGCTATCATAAGCCACTGTTACTTCTAGGAGTATGATATATCCTTCAGGCTAATATTAGTGCAGAAAAAATTTAAAGGTATGTAATGACAAGGATAGATGTTCATGTTAGGTGGTTTAAAAAAGTCAAAAAACAATGTATACCTACTGGTCCCCTTTTTTGGTTAAAAAATATGTGTGTATGCTAAAAGGAGTGTATAAAAATACTTAGTGGTTACATGTGGTTTTCTTTGCTGTTCATATTTTAGCCAAAGAAAATTTAGAACATGTATCATTTTTGTAGTAAGAAAATTTTTTAAAGTTTTGTTTAATGTTATGAAACACCTTTTAGGATGAAACGTTGTACTGAAAAGATAAAAAACCATTTTCTGCACTCCAGGAAATTGAGAGACACTAATATAAATGTATATGCTATCAAATGCACAGAACAGCTCTGTCCAATAGAAATACAATGCAAGTCACATTTTTAATTGTAAATTTTTTAAGTTGCCACATTAGCAAGTGAAAAGAAACAGATGAAATTAATTTTAATAATATTTTTAAAATATTGTAAAATTTTTTGAAAATATTTTACTTAATCCAATATATCAAATATTATGATTTCAATATATAATCAATATAAAATTATTAAGGATATATTTACATTCTTATTTTCATGCTAAGTCTTTGAAATCTGGTGTGCATTTTATACTTACAGAACTAGTCACATTTCTAAGTTTCAATAACCACACGTGCCCAGCGGCTACCACACAGTTATAGAGGAACTATTCCAAAAATATTATTCCATTCACAAAATGAGTTTCATCATATTCTTCCAAAGAGAAATTTTTATCTACTAAGAACTTGAACTAGATTGTAAGGCTAAAAGCAAATTAAGTTTGTAACTAAACTAAGTAACCAAATTAACCAACATTAATCTGATGAACCTCGCAACTATTTAAAGTAATACAAACTGAATATAAAATATAGACCCACTCACATATATACATATATATTATATACAATAGCAAATTTGAACCCAATCTGCATTTCCCCCTAAAACTAGTAAGTTGAATTAATAGAATAAAAAGATCAAGATTCTAAAAGTGCTAAAATGACACCGTATAACAATATGTAACAGACAGCAAGAAAGATGTAATTCAGTCACTGTAACAGTTACCACTCTAATAGGCCAACTGTTTAGTTCAACACCTATGGCTTCAATTCTGGCTAGGAGAAGCCGAAGAGCCAGACGTCACTGCCAAAAAAGAATTTTCACAGCTGAGAGTCTGGATTCTATTATGGCCACTAAAGGTAGAGAAATTTAAAGGTACAGTTAAAGGAATCTGGCTGAGAATTATGAGTAGTCTTTTAGATTGGATTGCAGAGTAGAATTTTGTGGTCATGTGATTGGTGGATCAATTTCTGAGGACTTGTTGAATTAGGTACACCATTGCCTTTAACACACGCATGTAAACAGTTGTGTGTGTGCAGTCGGGCACTCCCTCCTTCCCAACACACTTTCTTCACTGATTCCCGGCACCATCTCTCTTGAGTCTCCTGCTACCTCAGTGCATGCTCCTTCTCAGACTCATTTGCTGGCTCCTCTTCACTGATTGACCTCTAAGTGTACACGCACCCTAGAGTTCAAAGTGCTCAGATTTCTCTACCCACAGTCCCATCCTGGGTGACCTCAGCCAGTCCCAGGGCTTGCCACTCACATGACAACGAAACCCCAAACTTCAACTTTGAGCACAACCCTCTCCCCTGACCTCCAAACTACCATCACTGACAGCTGACCTGATATTTCACTGAGTATCTACAAGACATCTCAGCCGATAATGCTGCCCCCACCACGCCTGCTCCGCCGTCCTGTTCCTTGATTCCTCTCTCATTTCCCACATCTGTCCAGTCCATTGGCAAATCCTGCCAGCTCTACCTTCAAACTACATCCAGAATCCAACACTTCTCACCACCTCCACTGCTATTACCATGCTCCAACTACCAGCGCTTCTCACCATGACTGTTTCAATAGACTCTAACCAGTGTGTGATCCTTCCTTCCCCCCTCCACAGAATAGTTTCTATGCAGCAGGCAGAATGGTCCTTTTAGATGCAAATCACTTCATGTCACTTTTCTGCTCAAAGCCCTTTATTGGCTTCCTACACGTTCAGAGTAAAACTTCCTTCAAATGCTGGAAAGATTTGGCTCCAGCTATAGCTCTGTGCTTATTTTTATTCACTTCTCACCTGCAGCACCACCAACTCTTGTCTCAGCTCCCTTGTCCTGACCCCTGACATAGACATAGGGCATCCATATTGTTTGCCAAACACATCAGGAAGAGCGCTCCCCTCCCAGGACCTCTGCATCTGCTAACTCCCTCTGTCCCGAGTGCCTTCCTTCAGACAGCAGCATAGCTCAGTGCTTTATCTCATTTAGGTGTCTGCTCCAGGACTGACTTTTCTGATGCCTTCCTTGACCACCCTATATAAAATAAAATAGCACCCCTCCCTCCCAGCACTCCCTATCCCCGTATTGCTACCTGACAGTATATATTTATTTGGCTTTGGTTATTATGCCAGTAGAACATAATTTCTAGGGAGACAGGAATGTTTTTGTTCCCTGCTCTGTATCTGGCACCTAAAAGGGTGCTTGGCACATGTTGGTTACTCTAATGTACCTTTTGAAAGAATGAAAGAGTCAATGTGTGTTTGCTTAATAATGACGATTGATCATGAAGGAATCATAATGAACAATAAACCTAGGATGCTTGTGTAGTACAGAATTTGGCCATGCCCAGAGAGACGTCTGGTTTCTGCCCTAGGCTTCTGGGAAATAATCTATGTCAGACCTGATAGCAGTGTCTTTGTTTAGGGTGGGAACTGTCACATCCAACAGTTTATGGTAGGGACTGGCCACACCAGAAAGACCATGTGATTTAAGGTGGGGGATTTGGATCACCAGGTATCAGTCGACTTGGAGACAGAGTTCAAACTTGTGGGCAATCTGTCACTCAATCAATCATGCCGATGTAATGGAGCTCTGATAAAAACTCTGAATACGCGTCTTAGGTAAGCTTCCCTGGTTAGCAATACTCTAAGCATATTGTCATACATCAATGCCAGGAGGGTAATGTGTCTCGAGGACAACAGAAACTTCGAGTGTGGAACCGTCCCAGAGACTGCCCTATGCATGTCTTCCTTTGGCTGATTCTAATCTGTATCCTCTCCCTGTAATATACTGCAACCATAAGTATAAGTTTTCTGTGAGTTCTGTGAGGCCTAGTGAATTACTGAAACTGAGAGTAGTTTGGAAACCCCCCAAAATTGCAGTTGATATCAGAAGTGAGGACAGTCTTGGGAACTCTACCCTAAAATTGAGAGTTTGGCTAACTCCAGGTAATGTTAAACACATATCCAGCAAGGTTCATATGAAAAGGTGGCTTAAAGATCACTAGGTCTAGCCCATCATTTTGCTGTTGAGGAAACTGAAGCCTAGAGAAAAGAACTGGCTTGCCCAGGTCACCTGGTGATCTGCTGACAGATCCAGAGCATGGACCGTCTGCATGCTCACCCCCCCACAATGACTCTCCTTAACATTTGTTTTGGAGGACACACCACCTTTTCTTAAGAGGGTAAATTGAAAGTTATTGGACAATTAAGTCGGCTTAACTCTCCAGTACTTTAAGGTCAGTATCAAGGGGAGAAATTACTACTTTCTTTCAAAGGTCAGCTCTGAAGTAACAGAGCTCCTTGTTCTTCTTCATCTCTCTCATCTCTGTTTTTCTGCCCCAAGGTGGGCCAGAGCAGAGCTGCAGGAAGAGCTTCATCAATCCTCCTGACCCAGAGCTGCAGAGGGGTGGGAAGCTTTCATGCTCACTGAGAATCAGCATAAGTCATCTTCTCCCGACACCACCTCATTCTGCCACTTTCTCCTTCTAAGTATAGGCACCTTTGGAAGGACATACCACATGGTAAACTTAGCTCATCAAGTGGGAAAACATTTTGATAAGTTCAAAGTGTTATGCGAGCAAGGTTAACACTATGGCCATTACTATCCTAGTAAGGTAAGTTATAGAAGCCAAATTCAAGTGCTAGGTGGACCTTGAACTTGTAAGCAAGTCTGTATATATTGTACAACTCAATAAATATTTATAGAATAAATACAGAACAAAAATAATTATATTAAACATCCCTCAAATAGAGACCTCTGTAATTTCCATTTAGATCTAACAGCACTACAGGGGTGAACCAAGGATGATAACCAACGTTTATGAATTTACATCTGAAAAGTAGCGTAGACCCTGAACAGCAACTTCAACATTTTAGGGTCACAGATCCTTCTGAGAATTTGATGAAGGTTTTGGACTCTCTCTCCAGAAAAAAACATAGTTTGGAGCACTTCTTGCTTCCAAATGCTGACTCATTGTGTCTCTCTCATGGACAGAAAAAGGAAGGGGAAAAAAAAGATCTGGGACCAAAGAAAAGTTCATAATTAAATGCAAGTTTAGAATTACAGTGCCATCACCTCCCATGCATGTTTTTATACGGGAATAATAATAGCTATCACATATATAGCACTTAAAAGTAATGATGTAAGACCAGATGTGAGACTCCTTTCTAAGGTGGGTCAGCAAAGTGTCAGAGGCGAATGGTTAAAGGCATGAGTTTTGAGAAACAGACTCTTGAGTTTAAATCTCGGCTCTGATATTTCCTCCAGTATAAACTTGGGCAATTTACTTAATTGCTCTGTGCTTCAATTTCATTTGCAAAATACTGATAATAATAGTATCTTCTTCATAGAGTTGTTGTAAACTTTAAATGAGTCGATATATATAAAATGTTCAAAATAGTCCATAGCACATAATACACACCCAATCAATGTTAGCTGTTGGTATGAGTGCAGCATATTGTCATTATTACATGCTCCATTGTCCACACGGACGCCAGATTTAGTCACTTTTCTGGTTCTCATTCTTTAATTGTTTTGGTAGATCTGCTGCTTCTTTTTTTTAAGCTAACTCAGAGACATGGTTTCATTACAAGAGAGTATGAACCTGTTCGTGTCAGTGGGCTCGTAATACAGCATACATTTCTTCAACATCAAATGTTTACTACCTGCCTACTATGTGCTTAGCACTAGCCTTTTCAGCTGCTGGTAAGGAATTCACAGCTCGATTGCAGAGATAAATGCTGAAATTTATGTGCAGATAGAGACTAATTAAGTGGGGGCTAACTACAGTGTAAGAATTTAGAGGCATCCAGCTGAGTGAGAACAGCCTCAAAAGGCAAAATGGACAAATGAGACACTTGATCAAGGTCTGAAGCAGGACTGGCTACATAATTTGTGGAGCCAAATCCAAAATAAAAACATGAGGTTCTTTGTTCAAAAAGTATTGGGTATATATACACAATGGAATACTACTCAGCCATAAGAAACGATGAAATCCAACCATTTGTGACAACATGGATGGACATTGAGGGTATTATGCAAAGTGAAATAAGTCAGAGGGAGAAGGTCAAATACCATATGATTTCCTTCATTAAGTGGTAGATAATAACAACAATAAACAAACACATAGAGACAGAGATTGGATTGGTGGTTACCAGAGGGCAAGGGAGGAGGGAGGGGGGCGAAAGGGATAATTCGGCACATGTGTGTGGTGATGGGTTGTAATTAGTATTTGAGTGGTGAACATGATGTAATCTATGCAGAAATAGAAGTATAATGATGTACACCTGAAATTTATACACTGTTATAAACCAATGTTACTGCAATAAACAAAAAATTTAAAAAAATAATAAAATAAAATAGAAAAAAAAAAAAGTATTGGGAATTTCAAGACTGACAGCAGAGCGTTAATCCAAGCGTGGGGCCCTGTGTAACTGCACCTATCACACGCCCATGGAGCTGGCCCTGCCCTGAAGGATGGGAGGACTCATGGAGAGATTCCAGCCTTTAGCAGATTGACACTTCCTAGACTGTTGGCTGTGTTATGCATATCTCTGCTTCTGTGTCCTTTCTTGTATTTTTCCTCCTTACTAAAAAGTTTTTGCTTATTTTTTCAACCTATGCAAATCTCACATATCCCTCAAACTCCAGCTCATGTCTTAGCTTAGGGGGAACATGATAGAATGAATAGAGGAACACCTGGACTTGGAGTTAGAAGAGCCAAGGCCAAGTCTGCCTTTCACCAGCTCTGGAACTGTGGGCAAGCCTCTTAATTTTTGTAATACACAGTTGGGGAAACTGATTTTAAAAGTCTCTCACAGGGTGATGGGAGATCAAAAGGCATCACAAATACGAAAGATCTTTGAAATAATAATTTCTCATATCAATAAAGAGCTTTATAATTTTTTTGATAAAGCCTTCCCTAGCTTCTATAAGCTACAGGTTGCGCTTGCTCTGAGCGTCCAATATATTATTAAAACATACACACAAAACATACATACATACATGTGCATGAGCACATGTGTATCCCTCCCACCACTGCCCCCTATTTGGCATATATGAATTTGCTGTCTTGTTCTTTCACTTAACTTATTCAGATCACCAGGCCTTTAGTCTTTACCCTTTCAATCTATTCTCCTCATCAAGTGAGCATGATCTTTGAAAATGATAGATCTGGTCCTCTCATTCTTGTTTTAAATCCTTGCATAATTCCCCATTGCCTAGAGCAGAATTTCCTAAACCCAATGGCACAGAACCATTAGTATATTTTGAGGTGTTAATCATGCTCTGGGAGAAAAGGTATGGAATTTGAGAAAAAATAAAATCATGATATATCACTCTGTTGGAGATTTGCAATCCACATTAAAAAGCTCTGAGAAGTCCTGCAATTAAGAAGTTAATTTAACTTTGTTTAAACCAGAATTTTCCTTATTAATTTGACCATATTAACATTCTACAGGATATTTGTATTCTGCGGAAAAACTTTGGCAAATGCTGGCCCGTAAGATGACAGATTCTTTAGCTTGGTTTATGGAGTTACCATAATCTCCAGTTTTCTAGCTCATTTTCTGCCATCCCCTTCACAAATCCTATGCTCCAGAAAAAGTGATCCATTTCCAGTTTCTTGAAGAACTATGGGCTCTGTGCCTGCTGTGCTTTCTGCCAAGAATGTTTGCTATCAGCCGTCCCTCCGTTCATGCCCTGGTGATTTGTTACTCATCATTTAAGTTCCAGCTCCATAACCCTGTAATGTCTTCTCTGACATTCTTGGTAACCACTTTGTCTCCTACTTCCAATGGTTAACTGCTTCTATGGAACTTTGTACATAAAAATAATTGCTGATGTTTATTGAACATCTTCTTTGTGCCAGGGATTTAATTCTTAGTGTAGTGTAGGCAACCCTATGAGGTATTAAAATAATGCCTACTTTACAGATACAGAGACACACAGAAACTCCCTTCTTTTTCTGCGTTTTTATCTTTTGAGTGGTACCTACTGTCTAACCTAGCTGCCCAAATCAGAAACCCAGAAGACAGTTTTACCACGTTTCTCTTTACCCTACATCTAACCAGATGCCAAATCCTATAAATTCCAGCTCCCTAACAGCTGTAAAATCTGCCCCCATCTATCATTCCTACTGCCACTAGTTTAACTTAGGTCATTATCATGTCTCAGCCATCTTCCTGCAGTAGCTTCTTAGCAAATTTTCCATGCTCCATGTTGAACACAAGTATGATCATCTTAAAGTACAGATCTGATCACACCAATTGCCCTGCTTAAAGCCTTTGAGTGCCTTCCCATGACTCAGGGGAAAAAAGTCCAAGACCTTTAACACAGCTTAAAAGACTCTTTAGGGACTGGCTACTGCCTGCTTTTTTATTTTTATTTCATCAATCAGGACCTCACAGTCTAGACTGGAAGCCCCAATGAGTCTCTTAAGGTTTCCTGCCTTGCCAAGCATTCTCTAGCCTCTGGACCTTTGTGCACATGTTTTCTTCTTCTTGAAATTTTTCTCCTTCTCATCCTCACTTTGCTAATTCATGAGCTTCCTAAATACAGGTCAAGGTTAGTGCTCTCCCTCTGTGAGCCCACAGCACCTGGGCATCCTTTTCTGTTGTCCTGTGAGATCTTTGGGACCAGGGGCTATGGTCTTATTCACCATTGTATCTGTACATAACATGGTGCCCGCCACACAATAATGACATGGAATAATCATTTGTTGAATGCCCGAATGAATCAAAGGATGAATAAATGGATGAATGAAAGCAAAACTAAAAGGGCAGCGTGGAGTATTACAAGAAAAGGAATTTAGAGCTTTATCTCACATATGCGCTGGCCTTTGTCCTCTATGTTAAAATTCATCGTCCTTTCAGTTCCCCAAAAGCATTATGCTCGCTCCAACTACAGGGCCTTCACATCTGCCTGGAATGTTCTTTCCTCTTCCACCTATAGTTTACGCCTTCCTATCCTTCACATTTCAGATTAGTCATCCTTTCAGCAAGGAAGGATTCTCACCAATGTAGACAAAGTCAGCCTCTCTACTCTATTACCCTGATAGCACCTTATGTCTTTCCTTCATCACTAACTTCGAAATGTAGTTCTATATAAATGTCTATGACTGTTCATTTAGGAACTATTTTCTATAGTAGACAGTAAATGCCAGAGGAGAGAATCATGTCTGTTTTTATTCACCACTGGATTCCCAGTGTCTAAGTACAATGCCTGACACATGAAATAAAAGTTTGTTACATGGATGTATAAACTAAAAACTCAGTGTTTCATCAGCAGTTCATCAGTTCATTTCAGCATTGTGTATATAGTAGGGCTCCATAAGCAATAGTTGTTTGTTAAACGAAAGACTAGAACTGATTTTCTCTCTCCAGTTTGTAAACAGTTGTTAACTAGTATACTTGAAGCAAATAAATTCATTCTTACAAATTTAATGCTGTTTACATATTTCCAGACCACCTTGTGATATGTTTACAGCTTCCCCTGAAATGAATGTGAATGGCATCAAAAGAACCCCATCTTCTCGGCTGCTGAATTCCACCTTATCAGGCAAATAAGGAGCTGCAAAGTCCATCTCCTCCACAGGAAAGGCCAATAGGTCTAATTCATAGATTCATAACGTGCACACAATCGGGAGATGTCAAAACCTGTCATGTCATAGATTAGTCAGTGATTCTTCACTAAGTAATTATTAAAATGGCAAAACCAACAGTCCTGAGGAGTCATTACTGGTTGTCAATTCATTGGGGCTAAATCATACTGACTAGGTGGTGGCGTGGCTCAGTTATCTAATACTCTGAGGGCTGAGCAAGATAGAATGAGCTTAAACAACAGCAGAGGGACTGAGAGAGACATTCAAGAGAGCTAATTCTAAGGCTTATGGAGTTACACAACCTTTGACGTTTCTACAAAAAAGTGCTTTTTCCCCATATTTTTAAGAAGATGGTAAGCAATGACACTATAAAGGGCTGTTTACCTCGAAACCAAATCAGTTGCCATTTGATGGGTATTTACCAAAAGCCAGGCATTTTGCTCATTTCTTTATATACACATTCTCTGTTTCATGACCACCCTATAAAGGAGGTATTATTTTTTTAGTACCACTTAGCATTGAGGCAATCAAGACTCAGAGATACTAACTATCTTAGAGCAGGTAGAACTGGGGTTTGAACTCAGCTTTGCTTGACTCTTAACCAACTACGCCACAACAATTCTACTTACATTTTCCCTTGGAAATTTCTGTTCAAGTAAGTACATACTAAATATTTGTCAAAAAAACAAAGAGCTATAATTCCCATAATTCTTTGAAAAGTACACGTAGCAGTCATCCGAATGATTTATCTCTAAAAAAATATGTTCAGTTTGAAGTATCCTGTAAGAACTTATGAAGCTATAAAGAAATCTTTAGACTTTTTGTTGTTTAAAAATTTTTAAGTCCATGTCTGTGTTTTTTGGTGATTCACTTCTCTATTACTCAGAACATTATACACCTACACATTAAGTAAAACTGACTATTCCAAGATTTAAAGGCATAAGAGGGAGTTGTCAATACCTGAAAGCAGAGAAACTCGGTATAATTGGTGAAAAGCGGAGGCTCAAACTGTCAAAGAAAATAGCTTTTCTACTTTAAAACAAAGTTCCATAATATAGAAGTAGACCAACTAAGAGAGGCTGGCTTAGCCTCTTAAGAAGGCAATGGTCCTCCTTGATTTAGGACAAGCAGAAAAAGAAAATTAAGGGTAATAGTGAACTGATCATACACTTATCATTTATTTTTCCCAAGATCTCTTAAAAATGATAGTAAAGGAGCAAAGCAGATATGATCTCACAACAATGAAGAGAATATAAGGAGGGTCATTAAGTAGACTATAGATTTCATGTGTTTCTGGGAGAAGAAAAGCAGATGGAAGGATGATGACAGATGAGGGGGAGAGGTGGCACAGCCAAAAAGGGCACCCATTCACCTTGCAGAAACCTGGAGAGGCTCAGGACTTAGAAACACCCAAAATGATGTGAGATGAGGGCTGAAAAAGGGAGGGGGTGCTAAAATAAAATCCATAGAGAGAAAAATCGATTCACCTGCCCTTCATCTCCATTGCTTAACTCCCCTCCCTATCCTACTGTGGGAGAATACAATAGAAAGTTCTTCCCTTGGGAAAAAAATGTAGTTAGTCTGTGGTGGACAAGGCGGCGCGTGTGGGAGTTGGGTCTCCAAAGTGAAGTGCTCTGCATTCTGGCATTTACAGATTTCAAAATGCAAGATCATCTCCCTGCCTGCTCACTCTACTGTGAAACCAGCTAGTTGATCAGTCCTATTCATGTTCACTCAACTGTCCTATTGACTCATTCTTACATATGACTGGGCGATGTAAGATCATCTAGACAATTGAGTAAAACCTACAATGTAAAAGAAAGAAAAGATCAAGATAAACATGAAAACAGACACTAGGGGAAACATATCCTTTTAAAAACAGAAATAAATAAATCCTAATTAGCACATGCAGAAATATTAAAAAAGAGAATAAATCTACGAGTCAAGAACATGATGCTATAAAAAAGGAACAAACAGAGAATAAGACAAAACTCATGGAGTTAAAAAAATATGGCTAATTTGTTTTTAAATCATTAGAAGGTTAAAAGATATAGTCAAGGAAACGGCCCAATGGAACAGAACAGAGTGCCTAGAAATAAACCCACGCATATACAGTCAACTAATTTTTGATAAAGAGGCCAAGAATACACAATGAGGAGAGGATAGTCTCTTCAATAAATGGTTTTGGGAGAACTGGATATCCACATACAAAAGAATGATATTAGACCCTTATCTTACACTACATACAAAAATCAACTCAAAATGGATTAAAGCCCTAAATGTAAGACCTGAAACCATAAAACTTCTAGAAGAAAACAGGGAAAAAACACCTTAACAGTGATCTTGACAGTGATTTTTTGGATATGACACAAAAACAAAAATAAACAAGTGGGACTACACCAAACTAAATAGTTTCTGCATAGCAAAGGAAACAACCAAAATGAAAAGGTAACCCATAGAATGGAAGACAATATTTGCAAATGATATATCTGATAAGGGGCTAATATCCAAAATATATAAGGAACTCATGTAACTCAATAGCAAAATAACAACCCTATTACAAAATGAGCAAAGGACCTGCATAAACATTTTCCCAAAAAAAGACATACAAATGGCCAACAGGTACGTGAAAAGATGCTCAGCATCACTAATCATCAGGGAAATGCAAATCAAAACCACAATGAGGTAGCACTTCATACCTGTTAGGATGGCTATTATCAAAAATTCAAAAGATAACAAGTGTTGGTGAGGATGCGGAGAAAAGGAAACCCTTGTACCATGTTAGTGGAAATGTAAATTGGTACAGCCATTATGAAAAACAGTATGGAAGTTCCTCAAAAAATTAAAAATAGAACTCCCATATGACCCAGCAATCCCACTTCTAGGTATATATACAAAGGAAATGAAATCACTATCTCCAAGAGATATCTGTACTTCCATGTTCATTGCAGCATTATTCACAGTAGCCAAGACATGGTAACAACCTAGTGTCTATTGATGGATGAATGGATAAAGAGGATGTGATATATATATCTTGGTCCCTAAAAAAAATATATATATAGTAGAATATTATTCAGCCTTAAAAAGAAGGATATCTTGGGGCTGGCCCGGTGGCACAAGTGGTTAAGTGTGCGCGCTCTGCTGCGGCAGCCTAGGGTTCGCCGGTTTGGATCCTGGGCGCGCATTGACACACTGCTTGTCAAGCCATGCTGTGGTGGCATCCCATATAAAGTGGAGGAGGATGGTCGTGGATGTTAGCCCAGGGCCAGTCTTCCTCAGCAAAAAGAGGAGGATTGGCAGATGTTAGCTCAGGGCCGATCTTCCTCACAAAAAAAAAAAAAAGAAGAAGGATGTCTTGCCATTTGCAACAACATGGATGAATCTGGAGGACATTATTCTAAGTGAAACAAGCCAGGCATGGAAAGACAAATACTGCATGATCTCACTTATATGTGAAATCTAAAAAAAGTTCTAATTGACAGTAACAGAGAATAGAATATTGGTTCCCAGAAGCTGGGGGTTAGGAGAAGAGGAGAGAGATTGATCAAAGGGTAAAAACTTTTAGTTATAAGATGAATATGTTCTGGAGACCTAATGTAGAGCATGACAGCTCTAGTTAATAATAATATATTGTATACTTGAAATTTGCTAAGAGAGTAGATCTCAAGTGTTCTTACCACACACACACACACACACACACACGTGAGGTGATGGATATGTTAATTAGTTTGATTGTGGTAATCATTACACAGTGTATACATATATAAAAACATCACATTGTGTACCTTAAATATACACAATTTTTATTTGTCAATCATACCTCAATAAAGCTGGAGGGAAAAAAGTAGGACAAAAAGGTAAAGACAGAAGGTATTACAGATAATAACATTAGGAAGTTATTCTCTGAAACCCAACGTCCAACTAATAGAAGTACCAGAAAGGGAGAATTAGGAAATCAAAAGGAAAGCAAGTATTAAAGAAATACTTGAAGAGAATTTCCCTCAGTTGAAGAACATGAGTCTTCAAGATTGAAAGGACCAATTGAGTATCTATAGTAACTATTTTAGAAAGACCCACAAGTACATAATCATTGTGAATTTTCAGAACACCAAGGATAAAGAGAAGATCCTAAAAGTTTTCTGGAAGAAAACACAGGCCATCTATACGGCAGTAACTTTCAGAAGGTCATTGGAATTTTCTCTTCAGCAACATTGGTTCATAAAAAACAGTGAAGCAACAACTTCAAAATTCCAAGAGAGAATTATTTTCAAACAAGAATTCTATATTATCAATTAAGTGACTGAATGGCTGGGGAACCTGAAATTTATTGAGCTATGCCATTCTTTTGCTAGATGCTTTACTGGAAATATCAATGTTCCTTTAAGAGAGGTATTATTTTTACCATTAATCGATGAGATCTGCTAATATGTCAACTCAATGGATAAGTGGTAGAGTCAGAAAACGTACCTGAGTCAATCTGCCATTCTTCTTCCAGAATATATCACTGGGCCTTTGAACACACAAAGGCAGACTAGCCTACAGGGTGAAGAAGCTGCAGTGTGGATGCAGGGAGAGTCATCCATTACTGGGACTTGGGGCAAGGGGTAGGCTGTTGTATTTGTAAAGGAGCATTATGTCATTGTTGCTACCTTGGCAACTTTCACAGGTTAGTGTTTCACCTGACAACATGGATAAATACAATTGAAGAGATTTCATAAATTGAGGTCCACCCAATTTTAAGTCAAGTATGATCCAGAAGCTCCCATTAAAGATCGCCAGCTTATTGGTGTTAACTTGAAATATCAGTACAAATAAATTCAAACCAATGCTCTCTTTCTATTTCAGTCTATCTCCTGGATCCCATTTATTCACTCATGAAACAAATATGCATTATATCTGAGGACCTTCCTAGGTGCTATGTCAACAATGATCAATGAAATACAAAGTCTCTATTCTCATGAAACATTTAGTCTATGAAGGTAATGAACAGGATTCAGTGAAAGAAAAGAACGTAAGGGGGAGGGAGATTTACTTGGATGGAATGATCAGGGAAGGGCTCTCAAGGATGCAACATTTCAGCTGATTCAAAGGACCGGCTATGTGAAGGGGTGGTGTTATGGGTGGTGCACTACAAGAAAGGAAATAGTAGTTAAGATACCCCAAGGTGGGAAACAGCTTGAAGGGTTCAAGAAACTAAATGATTGGGCCACAATAATGGAAAGGGAGGATAACCCAAGATGAAATTGGAAAGGCAGTTATAACCATAACACATCGGGCCTGTAGGCTATGGTAAGAAATTAGAATAAAATCCAAGCTGTGATGAAAATCCTCTGAAAAGCTTAAAGCATGAGGGACATGAATTGATGTATGGTCCTGTGTTTTATTTACTTAAAGACCTCTTCATGTGCATGTTCCACAGGCATCTCAAAATCAACAGACATCATCTTCCTTGCCCCAAAAGGATCCACTTCTTTCCATCCCTTCTCTCTCCCTTTTGCCCTCTCAGATATTTATTGAGAGTCAAGTCTTTGTCAAAATACTTCTTTGTCCCTATATTAGTCAAATGGTAAAATATCACCTGTTAACATTTTCAGTTTCCTCATCCCCACATCCAATCAGCAACTACAACCTGTGAACTTTATTGCAAAATGTTTCTCCAGTTCTGCTTAGTGCAGGCTTTTATTACTGCTCATTTCATATTAATAATAATAGCAATAGAACTACTGCTATTAACAACAACTACTAGTACTTCTAACACAGACAGTGCTTACTATGGAGCTAACTTTGTTCTACGCATTTTATACAAATTAATACATTTATTTTTCACAAGAACCCTAAGAGGTCCGGCTCCAGATACGCTATGGTACACTGACTATAGTGTTCTTACTGGTTGCCTCTTTTCTATCCTCTTTCCAATCCATGCTACCCATTGTACTGACAGACTATTTTCCCCACACAGGACTCTGAAACTGTCTACAGCTTCTCGGTGCTTCCAGTACAGCATCCAAATTCCTTAACTTGGTAATCGCACTCTCATGATCTGGTCCTATTCTACACTTCCCCATTAATAGCCCACCTCTTCTCTATACATAAAAAATGTTTGCTATGTTGGAATCAATATATTTGTAATTATCCAAATGCAGCAATTCTCTAATTGTGGTCTGGGCATCTCTAGGGACCCCTGAAGCCCTTTTAGGGGATCCACAGATCAAAATGATTTTCGTAATACTAGGATGTTATTTGCCTTTTTTACTCTCATTCTCTCACGAGTGTACGGTGGAGTTTTCCAAGGCTGCATAATGTGTGATATTACAACAGACTGAAGGCAGAAGCATATACGAGAATCCAGCTGTCTTATAGTAAGCCAGACATTAAAGAGATTTACAAAAAATATAAAGCAATGCTACTCTTCTTACTAATTTTTTGGGGAGATATAGTAATTTTTCATAAAATTACGTTATTGATTTAATATGTAATGGATTTGTTCTTGTTATTTTTAAATGAATTAATATTTCTAAAATCTATCAGTTTTAATTTCTGATAAAGTAAATATAAATAGATGTTACCCACATAAATTAAAGCTCTTTGGGATCCTCAGTAATTTTTAAGGTTGTAAAGGGGTCTTCAAATAGTTCGAGAACCACTGTTCTAATGGTTAAGAATATATGCCTTAAAGTCAGATTGACCTGGAGTTTAAATCTTGGAGATACTAATAACTTTTTGACCTCAGGAAAGTTAAAGTTGCATCAGAATTCTCAGTTTCCCCAATAGTAAAATGGGAATAATAATTATCAACCTTATAGAATAATAGAAGCAAAATGCTTGAGCCAGAGTTGGCACAGAGTACACCCACAATAAATGGTAGATTCTGCCAGTATCATGATCAACATAACAATCATTTTTATTGTCCTTCTCCAAATATGCTCTGGCTTTCCTGTCTCTGAGTTGTTAGTGATATTCTTGTCTAGGCAGGGACTGTTCTCTTAGAGACTTCTTCACCTAATGAGAGCCAACTGCAGTAGGATAATAATTCTCTCTCACTCATCCTCTGACCAACCATTCAGGCAGAAGAGATAGCTCTCTCTGCGTACTCAGCTCAGGAAGAAGGCAGAACCAGAAAGACCAAAGTGTAATATTCTTTGTTTATTACTTTCTAGCTAGATTTCTATAATTTATAGCAGGGATATTAATCTTAGAGTCTGGTGCCTGAGAGGGGAATAAGGACTTGTGAAGATCAAAAGCTTGGCTTAAATATGGAGCACCAATGTCTGGAAGATTGAAAGCTTGGCACTTATTCTATGAGGAAATCAAAAAGGGAAGAATGCAGGTTGATTGCATAAGAGCATTGTCATGGAAGGAGACCAAAGTCTGACCAAGAGGCAGGAAGCAGGAAAATCAGAAGGACAAGTCTACAGATTGGATGTCCCGAGTCTCTGATAAGGCTCAACAAGCTCAATCCTGGGATGGGCAGATGAGTGACATAAATTATAGATAGATTATGGGAAATCTCATAGACAGCAGCAGGAATTTGTGCCTCAGGTTCTAAAGTGTAGCCCAGAGAGGTTGTAAGCTTCTTGGAGACAGAGAAACCTCATGTCTAGCCAATGTGGGGCCTAAGTGACAGTTACATCAGTTGTTCATGTAGAGTGGCTGAGGACATCTGCTCGGAGTCCTGCAACCTCAGCATGGGGTAAAAGAGCTAGAAGAACTGCCAGAAGTTCCTAAAGCTCCCTGAAAGAAAAACAGACACAGTTAAGAACACACTGGTGGACCCAAAGATGCCGGGAGTCAACATGAATGCATGGATGTTGGCCTGGAGGTCACTGCAGGACCACATTCAACAGCAGCTGATTAATATCAAGAAACAGATAAAAAAAGTCACACCCCAGCCAAGACTGGGAGAAAATATAAGCTAACATACTTGATAAAGAACTTGTATCTAGCCTATTTAAAACAACTCTTACAACTCAATAATAAAAAGACAACTTGATAAGAATGAGGGCAAAATAGTTGAAGATACTTCACCAAAGAAAATATACAAACGGCAACTAAGCACATGAAAATACATTCAACATTATTAGTCATTAGAGAAATGCAAATCAAAACTATAATGAAAAGCATTGCATACCTACTGGAATTGCTGAGACTAACTACATCAAGTGTTGGTGAGAATGTGCAGCAACTGGAAAATCATATACCGCTAGTGGGAATGTAAAATGGCACTTTTGAAAATATTTGGTAGTTTCTTGTAAAGTTAAACATGCACCATTCAGTCCGCTCCTAGATGTTTATTTGGAAAAAATAAAAACACATGTCTACACAAATATTTGTATTTGAGTGTTCGTAACAGCTTTATTCATAATAGTAAAAAGCTGGAACAAACCAAATGTCCACCAACTGGTGAATGCTGTGGTACATCTACACAATGTAACACGATTCAGCAATTAAAAGGAACTAATTACTGAGAAATGTAACCTAGATACATCTCAAAATCTAGTGGTAAGTGAAAGAATCTAGAAACAAAAGGCTATATGCTGTATGATTCCATTTATATGACATGCTAGAAAAGGCAAAACTATACAAATGGCAGATCATCATTGCCAATGATCTAGTGCAAGATGGTGGTAGACGGGGGCTAATTCCAAAAGAAAAGAAGATAACTTTTTGGAGTGATGGAAATGTTCTCTGTGGTGTCCAGTATGGTAGCCCCTAGCCTCATATGACTACTGAGCACTTGACATATGGCTCATATGACTTAGGGACTCGGGTTTTAATTATATATAATTTAAATTAAATATAGATGAAATTAAAAGTTGTAATGGAAAACTTTTAAGTATGTTTGGAACAACTTGGGCATTTTAATCTACTTTTCAACTGTGAATTTTATAAAATCTAAATATAAATCAAGTTTTCTGATGAAAATTTAGTGTCTGATTTCAATAAGTATAAAATACACAAGGCATTTCAAAGAATTAATGTGAAAAAAGATGTAAAATATTTTGTTAATATATTTTTATATTGACTACACATCAAATGATGATACTTGGATATATTAAGTTAAATAAAATATACTGTTAAAATTAACTTTACTTGTTTCCCATACTTTTTTTTAAATGTGGCCACTGGAAAATTTTAAATTACATTATGTGGTTTACATTATATTTCTTTTGGACAGTTCTATTTTATATAATGATTGTGGCAATAGTTATAAGACTATATGCCCTTGTCAAATCTTATTGAATTGTACAGTTATAACATGTCAATTATACCTCATATAACAGATTAAAATATAAAAGACAATCCACATAAAAGAAGAGCCATTAGGAGGACCAGCCAACATGAGTTACACCTGGAGGGGTTAAAAGATGAGTTACACTTGTCGGGGGGACGAGATGAGTTACACCTGGAGCAGAGGATCAAATGAGTAACACCTGGGAAGGAAAAGATGCGCTATGCCCGGTGGGGACAAGAAGAGTTACATCTGGAGAGAGGGCAAGATGAGTTATACCTGGAAGAGGGCACTGCAGGGATAGAGGCTCATATGGAAGACCAGAAAAGGAGAGGTACTGTTCAGCTGATTCCCGTGAGAACAGAGGATGGAACAAGGATGCCATTCTGATAGGGAAGGGGGAACAAAAGGGAGGGTTAGGTGTGTGCGAAATTGAATGTTTAGATCCTACATTATCAGTTTAAATCTGAAAGTCATTGGATTACCATGAATTGGCCAAACTGTATCTTCTGCCATTAGCAGAAATGTAAATTAAAATTAGGAAATAGAGCTGCATATTTGTACCAGTGAGTTGGTGGACTATTGCAACTATATATTTTAAGCCATCTACATGCCCTTTCCTGAAGGCACCACTCAAGCAGAACTTTCTCCCAGAGCTTCTCCAGGACCCTTGTTAAAATGAATATTTTCTGGGGCTGGCTCAGTGGCATAGTGGTTAAGTTTGGCACTTTCTGCTTCAGCAGCCCGGGTTTGCAGGTTTGGATCCCGGACACTGACCTCTACCACTCATCAAGCCATGCTGTGGCGGTGACCCACATACAAAATAGAGGAAGATTGGCACAGATGTTAGCTCAGGGCCAATCTTCCTCACGTAAAAAAAAAAAAAAGAATATTTTCCATATTAATGTTGTCAAAGGTGGCTTATGTTCCTCTCACCGAAATTTTCATATAGCAGATAGTCAAAGAATGTTTGTGGAATTAATGTCATTACAGATGGGCCAAGTCAACAGCTGCATCTATATGCTGTCTGGTCTTCACAAAGCTGGAGAAGGTGCTAAGGACAAGGTGGGTCTGAACGCTTTCCCAGAGGCCACCCCACTGGCTGTCGTGTGGAAAGCACTAGACTCATGATTGCCGAGTCCCATTACTTGGGAGAACCCCTTCTCCCTGGCCCTATTTAAATGCTGTTTTGTTGTTAAGGCCCATCTCGGTTCCTTCCTTCCCCCACAGCACTTTCATTTTCTACTCCTTTGAAATCCTGCACTACTTTATTACTCAGCTATTGCAAGTTGTTCACCATTGCTTCCTATGTGTTTATCCTGTCTCCCCAACCTAATAGCGAGGTTCTTGGGGACATGTATTTCACACTTTGCTAGGCATTCAACCTGGATGATCAGGTGTTGGCAGCATTTAATTACCTAGGAGGAAAAAAACCACATTTTTTCTTCCTTATAAACATGACCATAGAGAAAATCTGTAAAGAGAAGTAGGTGCCATTTTATGAACATGCCCAAAGTCAAGTTCTTTATATACATTCCCACATTTGTCCTCTAAAATCAAACAATACGATCCCTAAAACCATGGTACCCAAAATGACATGAGGTACCTCAGGGCACCACAGCAAACTCACGGGGGTGATGTGGCAGATTTTACGTTTTTGAGGGAAACACACCTGTCAGACATCATGCAAACTATTATCTTGAGGTAATCACAGTTCAACATTAGACTGTGCTCCGTGTCATATCTTTGCAAAGCTTGTTTTTCAGCAGTCGCTGTGATTAAAACCAAGTATGGTGCGAAAATCAACGTGGAAGAACAAATCGGATTCCAAGGTTTGAGCAATTGTGCAGTGACCAACAGGTGCACACATCCCATCAGCAAGTACCTGTGGTTACTTAAAAATTAAATAAAAATATTTTCTCCATACATACATATCTAGTTTTTCAAAAGGCTACTAAAAATTTGGACATAAATAAGTATTAAGTTGTTTGGAGCTAACAACTTAATAAAGGAACTGTTAGATATTTCTTTTGGCATAGGGGCCCTGTGAAACAATTACTGAGACAATAAGGGCTCCATGACTGAGAGAGTTTAGAGATCTTTGTCTTATAAGCTTCGTATTACTGTTCCCATGTTCTAGTAGAAGAAGCTGATATCCTAGAGAGTGAAGGAATTTGCCCAGGGGCACATGTTAGGAAGTGCCAGACACCTGGGATTCAATCCCAGGTTCCCCTCAATGTAAAATGCATGGTCTTAATCTCCTAGAGTTTCTTTAAAATCCTTCAGATTAGCTCCTGGAGACAGTCACCAAGGAAAAAGCAGATGGTCCATAGAGAAGTAATAGTGGGAGAGGAGTTCCCTTGAGGGCAAGAGAGGACAGTGGGAGGTCACAGAAAGAAGCAAGGTCAGTGACCCCAGCTGTTTCTAACCACCAACAATTCCCGCAATCAAAATTTTCACTGAGAGATTAAGTGACTTACTCCGGGTCCCATGAGGAACTCAGCCATCCTCCTGGACTACGATGCCCTACCCCCACTAAAACCAGAGGAAAGAGGGAGTAACTTAGTATTAAGTTGAGCTGTTCTTGCATTCAGTTCATTAGCTTTCTAGGGTGTTCCTGGATTTTTATTCTAACCTCAGTACACTTCAAGGAACAACAATGTGACCCTTTTCTTATCCTGATGATCTGGGAGCATTTTCCTCACAATTATGCACGTATTACTATCCTCTTAAGGGGTCAGTAAAACATTTCATTTTAAAATCTGATTTATTTGCATACATAATCTTCCTGTTAGTTAGACAATCTGCATAATAACCTGGCATAAAATATTTTTAACTAGGCTTTCCAAAATATAGAAGGAAGCCTCCTTAATAATGGGAAGCATTAACCATTTTAAACAGGAACCCATTTGCAGATTAAATTTGCCAAAAGGTCAGCTTGCAGCTGCCACTGTGTTGCAAACCCCACGTGTCCTCCGTGTCACATACTGTGACATATCTTGAGAAGAGTCAGGGTCTTTTCCAGTCTACTGATTCTCTGTTTCAATTAGAATAGATTTAAGAGTCCCCAAGCTCTGGTTTCTAGGTGGCCTTGCACAATATTATTAATAATTCAATCATACCTGTGCTGATAACAGATTACATTTCTACCATCCCACAAAAAAAAGCCCAAACAGATTAAGGACTACCCCGTGGCTAATTTCTTTAGCAGTTTCATATCTGATTGACATCCATTTATCTAATTGCAGCTAGAAGATTTAATTTTCATTTTGTTGGCTTAAAATTAATGGGAAAAACCTGTTTACTTTGAAAATATTTGACTCATTCTTTCTCATCTCCTGAATAATGTTGAGATAGTCCATTTCCCGGGGATGAATCCTATATTTTATTAGTTTTCATCCTCTGAATTCATTTCAGCTGAGTCTAGCTATTTACAATTTGAAGCCTAATGTGAAATTTAATCTTCCATCGCAAATAATTTCATTTTTATGGAAGCCCAACAATGAGGAGGGCAGCGGAGTGTTTGTTTGGAAATTCAAAAAAATTTTAGAGATAGAAAAAATTATAAAGAGCTCTACACCCCTGGGTTCGAAACCTAGTTTGATCATTTATGAACCCTGAAGAACCCTAGGATAGGTGACTTCACCTAGATTTGAGACAAGGGGCAAGTGAGGTGCCTAGTGTGCAAAATTTAAAGGGTTCACTCTCAGGGTTGTGGCACGACCTGGCAAGTGAGTACCTCCTTCTATAACTTTTGTGCCGTGGACTCGTAGCTTGCTTCATTTCAGTTCTGGCCCTGATCTCTGAGCATCAGTTGCCCTATCTGCAAAACCATACTGTTACTAGCAACCTTCCTCATGATGATGTAGCGAGGATGAAATGAAATAATTCACATAAAGCACTTAACATATTGCCTGGCTCATAGGAAGCATCAATAAATGTTCAAGGATGTTACTATTAATAATATATTACCGTTATGGACCGAATTGTGCCCTCCCCCCAATTCATATGTTGAAGCCCTAACCCACCATGTGATGGTATTTGGAGGTGGGGCCTTTGAGAGGTAATCAGGGTTAGATGAGGTCATGAGAGTGGGGCCCCATGATGGGACTAGTATCCTTACAAGAAGAGGAAGAGATTAGGTCTTGCTCTATCTCCACTATGTGAGGACACAGCAAGAAGGCAGCTATTTGCAAGCCAGGAAGAGGGCCTTCACCAGAACCCGATTACGCTGACACCTTGAACTTGGACTTCCAGTCTCCAGAACTATGAGAAATAAATTTCTTTTGTTTAAGCCACCCAGTCTACGGTATTTCATCATGGCAGCCCAAGTTGACTAAAACAATTATGTTGTATCATACACTTTGATCGTATTACACTTAGTCTTTCAGTGATTTCTTATGCTCTTTCTAGAATAAAGTATAAAATCATCAAAATACCCCCAAAGCCCAGCATGGTCTGGTCCCTGCATACCTCTCCAGTAATATCTTCTGACATTCTTTCTGAAAATCTCCGTATTCCACACTGTTCTTCTTTTGGGTTCTTGAATGCACCATGCTCCATATCCCTCTGCCTGCCACAGGGACTTTGCATAGGCTGTTTCCAGTCTAAAATGCTTTACCATTCCTTTTCACATAGGTAACTCTACCTCATCCTTCATATTACAGTTCAACCATCATTTCCTTACAGCCTAGACCAGATCTGTCAGACAGTTTCTTGGCTTTTAAAATAAATCACAGTGGGAACTTATGCATTTATTTGTCTAATTATTTGATTACTGTTTCTCTCTCCCTCTAGATGTTAAACTCCAAGAAGGCAGGGACATTTTCTCTCTTGACTGGCAACTTGTCCTCAGCACAGTAGCTTGTAGTCAGTGGGTATACCATAAATAATTGTTTAATGAAGGATATAAAAATAATATTGTCACTGTCCCATCTTTGATAGGGCTATCCTAAGCCAGGCACAGGGCATGTACCTCCTTACGTGGAGGACCACTGTCTTTCGTATTAACAGTTCTAAACGGTTGTGGGACCAATTCCTAGGCATGTCTGGGGGGGTGGTTTTCCTCACACAAAGCAATGCTTGGATACCAGCTGGGTGTCCTACAATTCCACTCAATTCTGACACTATCTACCTGAAGATAGCATCAGATTCCACAGGTTAAGAGCTCAGGCCTAGAAGACTGCCCCACCCCTCCCCCACTTGGGCTTCTGACCGGTCTATAGATTGGAGGTTCCAACAACCCCCTCCTTGGGGTCAATTACCTTGCTAAAGTGGCTCACAGAATTCAGAGAAACATTTTACTTACTATATTACCAGTTATTAGGAAAGGATATAACTCAGGAACAGCCAGATGAAAGAGATGCATAGGACAAGGTATGGGGAAAGGGCAGGGAGCTTCCATTCCCTCTGAGTGGGCCACTCTTCCCAAATCTCCATGTGTTCACCTACCCAGAAGCTCTCTGAACCCTGTCCTTTGGGTTTTTATGGAGGCCTCATTACTCCGTCATGATTGGTCAAATCATTGGCCGTTGGTGATTGAAATCAATCTTCAGCCCCTCTCCCTTCCTCAGAGGTTGAGGGATGGGACTAAAAGTTCCATCCCTCTAATCACATGCTTGGCTCCACTGGCAACCAGCCCCCATCCTTAGGTGTGGTCCAAAAGTTACCTCATTAGCATAACAAAATACACCTGTATGGATCTCATCACTTAGGAAATTCCAAGGGTCTTAGGAGCACTGTGCCTGAAACTGGGACAAAGACCAAATACCTATTTCCGATTATAAGTCACAATATTGTAACCATGGGGCCTCCAGAACCAGTTCAATTGACCTCATCTCTTATTAATTGAGTGATTAAGAATTGCCTTTCAGAAAATCTGCAAAGTCATGTAGCCAGAGCATGCACAAAGGAAGAAATCTTGACCTGAAGTGATGGTAGAACCAAAGATCCTCCTTCCCCCAGAACCCAAGGATCTGGACACAGACTGGAACTTGAAAGTCGGACTCTGATCCAAAGTAAGGGATCCCCCATTCAGGAACTCACCATAAATGTTTAGAACCCTGTCATAAAGTTGAAAACCTTACCATAAATGCCTGAAGCCCACCAATCAAAACCTGTTCTGCCAGCATTTCTGCGTGCCAGCCTATTCTCCCTAACCTCTTAAATTTCACCCCAAATTCTGCTGAGGAGACAGATCTGAGGGCACACACCCCCTGTTCTACCTGCAGATCAATCTCACAGAATAAAGATGATGTCTTTTCCCACAGGCTGATGCCGTGATTAATTGGCTGTTTATATGCATCGGGTACAAAAACCCCAATTTTTTCTGGTAACAATATTATAAGTTCTTATTGCTTGTTTTCCCATAGAGTGAGCTCAAATGAGTCCTTCCTCTACAAGGCCAAGCTTAGGTCCTATTTGCTTCCAAGGGCAGTGTTTCTTTCTTTGCGTATTAGTTCACAAGCATTTTTAGAGTGCCTAGAATGGGTAGCACACTAAGCTTGCCTGGGTGTTCACAATGAGGAAAGGTGCATGCTCTGCACTTAGGGTTCTCTCAGCATAGTGGGGGCGAATCACATGCACAAAGCTCTGATTTAAGTTAAGTGAGTATTATTATTCCTAAGAGAGGTACAAGATGCCCTGCCATTTGAAGAATCAGTGGTCATTTCCTGAATGAGGTGACTTTTTGAGCTATAACACGTGAAGAATGAGTAGGACTTATACACATGAAAAGAGGGGAGAAAAACAAAATTCTCAGTGACTGAGAGCAAGGATAGAGGAAGGACATCAAGGCATTCTGCACCTTTGCAAAGAAGTGACATAGTCCACAATCTCTTTTGTTCCTTCAGCTGTTCATTTGTTCATTCATTCATTCCTTCACTTATACATTCATAATAAACACTTAAGTCCCTCCAATGTGCCAAAGACTACCTTGGAACGGAAATATCATAGGAAAAAACACAGACAAGTCCCATGCTCTTTGGGGGACTATATACTGGTGTGTTTAAACCTATCTGTATCCAAGAAACTCTCACTTAACATGCAGGACATGTTGTTAAAAATACCACGTGCTCTGCTCTGCAGTCAGGTACCTGCCTAAGGATTCATTTCAGGCCATTCTTGAAATGCAGTTGTTCTCTGGAGACTGTCTGCTCATGAGGGTAAGACGTTTTGGAGGCAAGACTGAGTTTATGTTTGGCTAAATGTGTCTATTTGCTGTGAGTTCAGAAGCAGAGAGAGAGCCAAGTAATTAAAACAAAAACAATCCTCAATAAATGCTTGTTCTTGTTATCATTATTTAGGATGGTGGGAGAAGGATTGGTGCTTTGGAAAAGATATTCTTCATATGCAACTGGCTAGGAGGAAGGTGCCCTGTGTTTAAGAAAGATAGAGAGGAATCATTGGGGCTTACTGTCTCCCACTAAGTGACTGATCATTTTAGCCCAAACTTCAAACTAGCCCTACCCCCAAGGCAGAAACATTGAAGGAAGTTCTCTGCTTAGTGACAAAGGAAAGAAATAGAGGCCAATATGTATTTCTGGGAAGACTGAAATTCTCTTTGCATACTAGGCCTATTTTTTGATTTCCTGGTTTTCAATGATTTTTCTAAATCTGTCACATTAAAACGACTCCCTCAGTCACCCGATCTCTTATTAACCTTTACCCATGGCCCCCACAGGACATGGTCCTTGACTTCTATGATTATCCCTATTTTGAAAAGATAAAACTGAATTGAGACATGGGCAATTTGAGGAACTGGGCCATCATCTCAAATAAATACAATACATGTATTTTGGTTACTACTAGTAATTTGAGTTCAAAGACTAAAAGCTAAATTCTGAAGTCCTTTAATGAATTAAACTGTAAGGAGACATTCTTGCCTTCTGTGTTCTACTGAAATGGAACTAGCTCATGCTTTCCACTCTCCACTTATGAGTTCTGTGGTAGGATTTTCAGTCGGGCCTGACCCAACTCCAAATCTATGGGTTATGAAGAATCAGCAGAGAAAATGACATATGCTGGAGAGCAGGTGGCTTTGAGCAGCAATATTAACTATGTATATATGAAATCACAACAAGTATAAATATTTAATTTCCAATGTTTGAAAGAGAAAAGAGGGTTTCTTTGAAAGTGGACTTTAATGCATATGTAAATTAATTATAATTCATGACATTCCTCACACAAATCATTATTTCAGAAAATGATGCAATCATTTCAAACCAATATTGACATTTTGAATGTTACTTGTAAAGATTTATTGCCGTATATTTTCTCTTTCACCTAAAGATGGCCTTCTATCAAGAGCAAGATGAAATGCAAAAGAAGACACATGGTTTTTATTCATCAAGCTTGTGTAACTTGGGCTCAGAGGAGAGCACCCATGGGGTCCTTTGGGAAGCAGTGGTTAGGGCAGTGGCAATTTACACAACTGTCCCACTGCACTGCATCCTGGTACCTCATTACAACCTGTACAAAGGTTACATGCAAAAGTTAATGATCTGTATGTTTTTGTGGGCACCATTTCTCATATCTGCTTATCTCCAACTTTAGGATATGTTTCACAACTATCTCCAAATTTGATCTCATGGCACAATCCCCTAAACAAAGCACTCCAAATTTGGGAACCAATTAGATATCCAAATAGAGTAATGAAGCTGTTGTTGTTGTTGCAAAAAAATGTTTTTGCCCAGGTTGGCCCTAAGTTAAGGATGAAACATTGGTGGATGGGGACACTGGCAAAGAATAAAGGTCACATACTGGTGAATAAATATTACAGGATTGGGTTTTATGAACAAAGCCATCTTCTTTGGCTACCAGATGATGCAGAAAGCAGATTTGGTAGCCCAAATGGGCACTCCAAAGAGACCTAGCAGGAGTTGTCACATCTTGTGTGGTACCATTCGGGGCCCAGGTTTAAACTCCCTCTCTAGCTCAAAGGTATCTCCCTAACCAGTCCACCACTTTCAGCATTAGAATCAACAGTGATTTCCACAAAGGCTATTTTCATTGGAAGTCCCAGTTAAAATGCACACATTCTAGAGCTAAAAACCAAGGTGTCATTTTTCTCATTCCTTGTTTCCTTTCCTCCATATCTATTTTATCAGCAAATCCTACAGTTCTACTTTCTACATAGTTCTCAAATAGTCCTTATCTATCTTACTTCCACACTCTGGCCCAAGCCCCCAACACCATCACCTCCATGAGAAGGCAAGTCTTCTCACCAGTCTTCCTGATTTCATTTTTGCCCCTTGAAATCTATACTCCGCTAAGTAGCTAGAGAAATACATTAAAAAAAATATGGATCAGTTCACGTTGTTCTTCTACTTAGAAATTCTCCAATGTCTTCCTCTTGTACTCAGAATAAAATCCAAATTACTTACCCTGGCATTCAACTGAAAACATTCTTCCCACAGCCCTTTGTATGCCTATACCTCTCTTGTTCATTTACCTGTTCCCTCTCCCACCCCGTCAATCTAAAGAAGTTATTCTCCCTACACACACACACACACACACACACACACACACACACACACTATACATATATATACCCCCATTACAATTTCTTCATAACAGTTGCCACTATGTGAAATTTCAACACCGTAGACCTTAAGGTTATGTCATGAAGCTGCTGTTCCTTTACCCTGGGTTTAGCCGTTGAGTCCAGTTGCAGACTTAGAGAAGGAATCTGCTCTAATCATTACACTTCCTTAATGACTGACTCATGGGTTAACTGCCCTTTGTTCTCTGCCAGGATACCATTTTTTTTGGTGCATATATTATGCTATATTCTGAACCACTATAGCAAAAATTGATTGCTGTTGGCTCCTTTCCCTTTGCCCAAATCCTTGTGCTTGTCTCTTCCTTGCTAATATTTAAAAATCATTAAAAACAAAAACAAAGGCAACCTCCATCTCAACCTTATTACTACATCTTTCCCTTCTTATCCCTTTTTGCAATCAAACTCTTAAGAAAACTTACACCTCATTATCCTGAATGCTTCTTGTCCTTCCAGGGATGGAGAAGTCCTGTTTATAGAAACTAGACTGGTCAGACACATGACCTTCACTTTGGGGTCAGCTATGTTTCCCATTGAAAGCTCCTTGAAGACAGTGCATTAGTATAACATCTCTAAAGGAAATCAATAATTTTATTCACTTTGAAGTGGCTCATACAACATCTGGCCCATAGTTGGTACTCAAATATCTGTCATAAACACATTATCCACAACAAAAAGATGCAAAGGGTTAATATTTTAAAAAGGTATTTGAGTTATTCAAATTCTTTCCAACCCAGAAGAATAAAAAAGGAAATTCTAAACAGATGTTCCCTATTTTTTTGACCACTCAGAGTACGTTCTGTCTCCCTGAGGGTACATTATGGTCTCATCATATGTGTAGTTAATCACATGATTACAAGTATGCACATTTGGCAGAGAAGGACAGAGAAATAAAGCAAGTCATTTCCCTTCGTTCTTCTTTCTCTGTCGTGGTTGACATTGCACTCCCATAGCCAAACCCAATATCTGGCAGATGATTGGCATCCAAGATGCATGCAACAAATGAATAAACACACGCAGCTAGCATGTGACAGAGCCAGTATTCTAAGCCAGGTCTGTCTGATAACAAGCCCATGTGTCACAGCTAAATTCTACTGACTTCCTTCAGTTGTCTGAGTAACTGTGGTGGTGTTTTCTGTTGCCACTCTTTGATCCTTGCTGTATACTTTCCTGAACTGTCATTATCTGTGTTTGTGTTTTTCTCACCAAGTGTCTGTAGGTGCCTCAGGGCAGGGTCATTCCTTGTACAACATTCCTCAGAGCCAAAAAGAAAAATGTCCTGCTCATGGGTGTCTATCAATTATTCTGTGTGTAATTAAGAAGTTCATTTTACAGATACGGACCCTTATTTACAAGGAGGTTTAAAGTTATTCCCAAGGACACACAATGGCAGAGCTGGTTTCAGAACCTAATCATTTTGGCCCCTTCACATTCTTTTATGAACTAGGAGGGTTACAAATAAATAAATAATCTGTCTCCTGGCTCCCAGTCCATATTCTCTCTGGTACCACAGTGACAACCAGCTTCAACCATTTCAATCCTTTAGCCCGGTCTTATTTCATATCCTAGATGTAGCAAGATCAGAGGAGAAAGAAAGTGAGTTTAGAAATGTTATGTTCTGCTTTCCTCTCCTTTTACTGAGACCTGTTGTTATATTTGCTACCCAAGGATACAAAGCGTTTATTTAATAGTAAGGTGCCAAGCAATTTGACACCTCCCCTCAGCCAAAACAAAGGTTATTCATCTCAAAACACAGGGATCCATGTCATTTTGCAACCTACCTGTGCTTTTCAAAGGTGTTCTCTCAACTTTGAGTGTTAGAATGCCTCCACCCACACTTTTCTTAAAAAAATATAATCTGGTTCACCTGCATTTTTGTATTTAGGCTCTGGCAAAGAAACCATTATGAAAATGACAGAACTGCCAGAAAGAATGATGACCTCACTGCTTAAGAAGCATGTGAATTCACTTAAGAAACTGGCAAGGCGGAGGAGCAGAGAAACAGGAAGAAGAATATATATGAAGAGAAATTCGCCTTTAGGCTTCTCACCTCTTCTGCACGTTGTTGAGAATGGTTTTACTGGCCTTTCAGAATTAACATGTTTGCTCTATAAAAACTACTTTAAGTCTTTTTCCATAGTATATGGCAGGATTTTTGCCTTTTAACTGAAGTTGGTAATACTAAGAGTAATGATGATGTCGAAGATGGTGGTGACGATGCCAGCACCTACCATTTATTGAGAGGTGACTAGATAGTAACACTATGCTAAGCCTTTGTGTACATTATTTTATTCAATCCTCACAACTCCTCCACGTATCACTCCTATTTAAACTCTTTGAGGAGTCCTTGTCACCTTTAGGATAAAGTCCAAATGTCTTAACATAGTTTACAAGATCCTAAGATTTTATCAACATTTACCTCCCACACAACCTCATCTTTTACCACTTTGTGTCTCTCTCAAATGGTCTGGTCTCATCTATACTCAAACACTTTTGGTTCTTCCTATGTTTCATGCTCTCTGTTGCCTGTGGGACTTTAAATGTTCCCTTAGAACCACATTTCTTCCACTCTTCACCTGGCTAACTTGAATTTTCCTTCAAATCTTTTTCCTTCAATATCTTTTTCTTGGGGATGCCTGTCTCCAATTCTACCTAAACTAGGTTGGGTTCCCTATTGTTTCCTTCTATAATTCATTCCAATTTCTCTTTTATAACTCAAGAATTGTAGTGACTAGTTAGATATATACCTTTCCCACTACACGTAACCTTTGCGAAGGCTGGCAAGCACCTTGCCTTCTTATTCACAGTTGTTTCCCTAGTATCTAGCTAAATGACTGCCACATGAGTAGACCCTGAATAAATGAATGGAAATCAATTATGTGCGAAATCTATATCTGAGCATTTCCATTTCACAGATGAGGAAACAGGTTAAGAGGGCTTAAATAACTTGCCCAAAGACACACAGTTAGCAAATGGTGAAGCCAAGCTCTGAACCCAAGACTGATTCCCAAACTTATGTTTGCAATCGCTCCACAGCATCGCCATCTCAAAATTTCCTTCAGCTCTAACAGGAAAAAATAAAGACAATTACTATAGAATATTCATCTTAGAGAAAAATTGAGTAGAAGAAGCTGCTGGTATTCAGGGAGGTGATCTTTCTCTCATCTGATTTCAGAGCTATAGGAGAGAATCTGGGTGATTTTGAATTTTCTGCACCCTGGGCACAATGGTGTGTTTCCCAAAACATTGCTTCTGCCTCTCAACTATAAGTAGTAGTGGGTAACAGGCAACCTACAGCTACACCTTTTAGTCCTTCCCACAGATCTATATCGATAAAGAGAAAGCAAGTTTCTCACATTCTGAGAGAGGTTGCCCAGGCAACAAAGACAGAGCCAGAGCAACAGACCACCCAGCTGAGACACACTGCAGCATCTGCACATTCTCCCATACTGATGCCCAGTTCTGTGGGGCAACAGCCCATTGTGTTCGTACACAATTTCAGTGGGGTGTAGGGAAAGATTCACCTGTCCCCGCTGGACACAGTGTGTAAAGACATCCCCATGGACAGCCAACCAATATCTCCAGGTTCTTGCCATGTGGTCAGGTGAAAAGCCCGTTGTTTAATCTGTAGACTCTGTCAGAATAGCTCCTCAAAAGGTGGTAAAAGCTGAGAATTTCCAATTTTGTGGCTTGTAATAAGGAAAAAAAATGGCCATTGAATTGAACGTTGATTTTCAAAATTGTTAGACAAGTTTGTATATAGCTGCAGCCCTGATACAGCTTTGTCACTTAATAGCCATGTGACCTTTGAGAAGTTACTTAACATCTCAGTCATGAATTTGCTCATCTATAAAATGGGCTTATAAATATAAATAATTACTAAAGGTGTTTTGTGAGGAGTAAGTGATAAAACTCATGTAAAGTGCTTAGCATACTGTGTGGCCCATAATCAGCACTTAATAAATGAAAGTTACAGTAATTTTTAGGGTTTATTTGAGTTCCTGAAAAGGTAGTTGGACAGAGAGATTAGCAGTCTCTTTCTTTGAGTCTATTTGCTGGTTTGAGTTTAGCGCAAAAGCAAGTTGGTGTCCTGTCTGCTCCAGCGTCTGTCATGTCTGTCACGTCTACAAACAGCGACGTGGGCTGTAAACCACTCGTGACACAGGCTGTCTTCATCGTGCACTAGAAAGCCTTCACCAGGCCTAACATAGTGTGAGGCACACAGTGGGTGCTCAAGAAATGCTGGTTGAAGCTGTCAACAACAGGATGTGCAGGCAGTTCAAAACACGGTAGGCATCTGGCTCTTTAAAGGAAATTGTACCCACCTAGGAGTCATTAAACTAGTTCTTCAGGGAAGGCAGTAACAATACACCACCTGATTGCTTTGTTCAGAAGTATTTTCCGACTGAGTTACCCCAGAAGAGATGCTGTTCTTTGCAACATAACGGCATGACTGCAGTCCCTATAAGAAACGGCTTTTCATGATGGATTGCTGGTGTGTGTGTGTATGGAGGGAAGAGGCTGGCCCCAAGGATAAGAACCACAGAGCAGGATGAAACTTCTACTAACCTGCTCCCAGCCTCTGGCACACCATTGTGCCCTATTATGCTCTGTGTGTGTGTGTGTGTGTGTGTGTGTGTGTGTGTGTGGTAGGGCAGGGGATACATCAGCAGTACCCATCTACCTCTGAAAAACAGGTCCACATCTCACTTAATTCTATTAGAAAATTATTTTTCAGGCATAACTTAGATTCTCTGAAAGCATTTTATCCTTTGAACACCAAAACCTTTTTGGAGAGAATTAAAATAGAAAATGTGTAAATGAGCACTTCTCTAAATTAGACAGTTTCTGGCTGAGCAGACCAAATTAGCCTTTTCTGGGGTGCAGAGTACAATACATGGCTCTGGTCTTTGTTCTGGAGTAAAAAAATTCAAGAGAGGAAAACATTCTAGAATGAATAACTTCCAAATGCTAATTTTGTAAAACTAATAATTGTGACTCATTAATATTTGTAAGTCATCCAGTTTTTGTTATTTTGAAAAACAAACCACATGAAGTAGTAATTAATAAAAGATATCATGTCTTATTAACGTTCATATAGTAATTACCAAAATCACAAATCCATCTGCTAAGTAGTCAGTAAACAAGACAAATGACTGTGCTCAGTTAAACAGATTATCAAATGCCTTTGGGAGTATAATCTAATAGCCCCAACTAAGCCATGAATCAAGCATTGACTCCTCTTGCCACATGGACAGGCCGGAACAATCCTATCTCCCGTGCGAGACAAGACAGAGCAGTGGAGACATCCGCGACTCGGCCCCTCTGGAGAGAACGCACTCTTCTGTAAGTGTCAATGTGGCTCATGTAGCCCTTTCTTACAGCCTTTATACTGAAACTTAAGATTTGGTTTCTTTAAAAGACATAAGAGAAAAGACCCAAAAGATGTCACCTAAAGTTAAACAATCCCACGAGCTTCTGCATATAAAATGCCTATCAATGAGGCTTCTCAGCTCCCAACACAGAGAAGAAATTTCATCTTCCTGCAAACTTCTATGTCATTTCATCTCTACTTCTATTCTGACATTCATTAACTGTATACATTTCATGTCTCCTCCCCTAGACAGGCATATAAAGAATAGAAACTATGTCTTATGAGTTTTTCAAGTACAACAGCAATGATAATACCAACAACAACTAATAATAATAATAATAATAATTGTGATTATCATGTCTACCACTTATTGTGATTACAAATGCGCCAGTCGCTTAGGTGAGTACTTTAATTTATTTAATTTTGTCATGTAATATTCACAGCAGCCACTTTAGGTAGGTACATCCTCACTTTACGTAAGGCAACTGAGGCTCAGAGAGGCTGAGTGACAGGGCTGAGATTCATTTCTAGGTCTGAAAGATTCCAAAGCCTGTGTTCTGAAATACTATGCTAAACTGTATGTATCCCATACAGTGCCTTGGTCAGGGCCAAGTACATGGTAGAGATTGATAAATGTCAGCAGAATAAGTGAATATCTTAATACTAATTCATTCCTGCCTCCCCATGGTAGCTAAGGTTAAATCTTTGCAGTTTCTGCTTTCCTATACATTTTTCCCAGGTGTGCAAGATGTTAAGGGTCATTATCAGTACTGGGTATCCAAAAATGTCAATGAAAGCTCCCCTTACCTTTTTTACATCAGAAAATAAACACCTCTCCAGGACTCTACCTCCTAGTTCAGTGTCTGCCAGGATGATATTCACAACAGGGCACATTCGATGGCTTTGCATTTGTATTGGTGTTACTCACATGTTGGACTGCAAGCTAGATGGTAGGAGGCAGCCCAGTGTTCTTGGCATCTCCTCCCAGCTCTCTTCAACATCCTGAGCTCTATAGTCACATGGCAGGAAGTTCAAGGACTGGTGGCCACTGACTTCACAATAGTCAATGTTTCCCATTGGTGGGGGTACTGGGCTTTGGCTGGTTTAACCCTCTCAGCACATAGTATTGTCCCTCCATCCAGTAACAGGACTTCTACCACGCAGCCATGTGCTTGGAGGAAGTACACCACACTCAGATCTAGAGTAGAACCCTTGTAGGTTTAAGCCAATCAGCACATCCATTGGCCTTGCCACAGTGATTAGTTCAAGCAGAAAGACTCCATTCACGCCAGTGAGAAGAGAGGAGATGTTTACTGGGGCTTCTGGGAAAAATGCTTCCTGGCTCAGAGAGCTACCAGGAAAGAAATTCTCTCTCTCCTTGCTAGACATTTATGTAGAACAAGAAAGATCCAGAAGATGCAGGAAATTATTCTGGAACTAGGAAGGAATCCAACCTTAGGATTAATCACAGAAGACCAAGAAGAAAGATGGAAAGAAATAGTTTTTGATGAAATAGCAGAGCCACTTAATCAAGCCTTGTTCCAAAGATTGGACTATTTCCAGGTTTTTCAGCTACATGAGTGTCCGAATCCCCTTTATTGATTAAGCTCGTTTTGAGCCAGATTTTCTCTGACTTAAAACTAAAAGATTCATAATATATATGGGTGACAGCTTTGATAGTTTCATGCTCATCATAATAGCCGCGAATTTTTTTTTTTCAGAACAGCAAGTATGACAGTGGTCTGAAGGACCATAGGGGACCACAGCTTATTACAAACTGTAAGCAGGCAAAATTTACCTGTCAAAGCCTGAGTGGAATTGGCTTGCATGATTTAGAGCTATAATCTCACAGAATGTCATCAAGTGTGTTTGACACTAGTGAACTACGTTCTAGTCTGTTCTTTCTATGGTAGTTAGTCATAAAGCCTAATTATGAAGACATGATGAGATCACTGCACAACTGGACCAAGAAGTAATGGCCACCCTAATAAGCAGATCAGCTCATCCCAGCACTGCCCTACATAGATCCTTCTTGGGTTTCGTATACATTAAACATTTTCAAATGAATTAATAAATACCAGTTACTTAGAGAAGGATGTTCTCTGAGACCCCTATGCTGCCTTTCCTTACAATGACAACTGCCCTTGATAACCATAAATTCAGCACAAATAAGGGAATTACAGGTTTGAATGCAAAACAATATGTAGCAAACTGTAATCACAGCTGCCTCATGTTGATGTGATAGTTTGATCTCTTGGACTTTTAGTTATGAAGAATGGGTCCTTCCCAAATGCTGGAGATTTTTGATACAAGGATGAGAAAGGAGACAACAACAGGGAGAGACTAGAACAGAAGGCATTGAATCTCCAAAGGAGGTTTATTGAAAGAGTGAGAAGATGGGATATGGCAGCCTCTTCTTAGGGTCAGCTTCCTGGGTAAGCAACCTGTACAGTCACTCAGGGCCCTGTGCTCAGAAGGACCTCTTCCTTGTCTTAATGATCTGCTGTCACCATCTTGAAATTCTTAACACTTTTTGAGCAAAGGACCCTGCATTTTCATTTTAACTTTAGTCTACAAATTAAGGAGACTGCCCTTCTTGTTATAGATCTTCAGTTCCCTCTGCTAAAGTCACACAAGAGCAAAAAGAATAGAAATCTTACCCGAGACTTGCCTTAGATTTTCTATATGTCTCCTGTCTTTTTTGACTATCTGTTCCTCCTTGACTGCCTTCTTTGTGTTGAAGAAATTTTTTTAGTGTGACATTGTAATTCTTCTGTGGATTTACCATATTTTTTGTTATATTCTTAGTGAGATTGCAATATGCAATTTAATTTATCACAGCCTTCTTCAGATTAATGCTAATTTAATTCTGGAAAATACAGAAACTTCGCTCTGATATAATTCCATTCCCTCATCCCCTCTTTGTGCTATTATTGTCATATATATGAAATCTATCTATGTTATAAACCCAACAATACACTGTTAAAATTATTGTTTCATACAATGTTGTGTGTCTTAAAGAAGTTAGGAAAAGATGAGAAAAAATATGTTTATGGAATCTTTTATACTAACTCACATATTTATTATTTACAGTGCTCTTCATTTCTTCCTGTGGATTTGTGTTACCTTTTGGTGTCTTTTCCTGAAGGGCTTCAACCTTCAGTATACCTTGTAAGACAGATTGACTAGAAACAAATTTGCTCAGTCTTTGTTTATCTGGGAATGTTTTTATTTTGCCTTCATTTTTGAAGAATAGTTTTGTTAGATATAGAATTCTTGTTTGATAATATTTTTTGTTCCACCCTCTGAATATGTCATTCTACTGCCTTCTGGCCTTTGTGGTTTTAGATGAGAAACCACCTGTTAATTGTATTGATGCTTGCCTATATATGATGAGTCATTTTTCTTTTGCTACTTTCAAGATTTTCTCTTTGGCTTAGGCTTTCAGCAATTTGACTACGATGTGTTAAGGTGTGTATCTATTTGTATTTATCCTACTTGGGTTCATTTGAACTTCTTAGATGTGTAGATTAATGCTTTTGTTTTCTTTTCGGTGAGGAAGATTGGCCCTGAGCTAACATCTGTGCCAATCTTCCTCTCCTTTGCATATAGGACGCCACCATCGGATGGTTTGATGAGTGGTGTGTAGGTCCATGTCTGGGATCTGAACCCGTGAACCTGGGGCCGCCAAAGTGGAGTGCATGAACTTAACCACTATGCCACCATGCCGGCCTCTCAATGCCTTTTTTAAAAGTAAATTTGAGAAGTTTTTGTCCCTTAGTTTTTCAAATAATTTTTCTGTCCCTCTCTTTTCTCTGCGTGGGACTCTCATTACATGGATGTTGCTATGCTTGAGCTTATCCCAGGTTTCTGAGACTCTGTGCATTTTACTTCAATTCTTTTTCTGTTTTTCAGATTGGGTAATTGATTTATAGTTCCTTGATTCTTTCTCCTGGTCTCTCAAACCTACTATTGAGACTTTTTAGTAATTTTTGGTTTTTACAGTTATTTACTCTTCAGCTATGGAACTTCCACTTGGTACTTTCAATAATTTCTATATCCTCATTAAGAATCTCTATTTATTGACCTATTATTGTCACACCTTTCTTTAATTCTTTAAATATGATTTCCTTTAGTTCTTTGAAAATATTTGTAATAGTTGCTTTGAAGCCTTTGTCAACTAATATCTGGTAATACTGAGACAGTTTCTATTAACTGCTTTTTTTCCGGAGTATGGGTCACATTTTCTTATTTCTTGGCAAGTCTCATAATTTTTTTTCTTAAAAATGGGACATTCTAGATAATATAGCCAGCTATTCTGAATTCCGATATTTTTTCCCTTGAAAGTTGTTGTTGCTGCTGTTTTGTTTGTTTAATAACTTGCCTGTGCTAAATCTGTGAAATATTTTTCCCCTGTGGCCACTGATGGGTCTGCTGGTTGTTGTTGTTGCTTTTGTTTTAAATATATATCCTTCATTTTATTTTATTTTATTTTATTTTTTTTGTGAGGGGATCAGCCCTGTGCTAACATCCGCCAATCCTCCTCTTTTTTTGCCGAGGAAGACGGCCCTGGGCTAACATCCGTGCCCATCCTCCTCCACTTTATATGGGACGCCGCCACAGCGTGGCCTGCCAAAGCAGTGCATCTGTGTGCGCCCGGGATCCGAACCAGCGAACCCCGGGCCGCCGCAGCGGAGTGCGCGCACCCAACCGCTTGCGCCACCGGGCCGGCCCCCTTCATTTTATTTTTAAACCTGGCTTTCTAGAGGTTGCTCCTGTGTCTATATAGCTTAGCGGTCAGCTAATCAGATGTACCAAACATCTCAAACCAATAAGGCTTCCATCCTTTGCTGTTGGATCTGTTTCTGGGTAGTGGGGCACCTTTAGAGCTCAGGCTGCTTTCAAGCCTCCTGGGTTTTAATTTCTGCTGAGCCCTTTTGAGTCTCCTGTGCTCATGCACTCAGACCTAGGATTAACCAGAAGTATGTGAAGGATTTATGCCCTCTTCAGTCTCCACTGTACATGTACACAGCCTCAGCCAGGAATATGCTGCCCCTGATCACAACTGCAACCTCAGGGTGGTGGAGCCCCTGGCCCTCTGCGCTCACCCAAGATGATCATTTCTATGGACAGCTTTGCTGAGTGTTTGCACTGCCCACCTCTCCAAATTGGATGAGTCTCCTCTGCATTGACAGAGAAGCTGCTGGTCATCACGGCTTTCCCAACCTTGGCAGAACCTACAAGTTGGGATCAGGTGGATGACAGAAGTCCCAGGCAGAACTTACAGATTCCCACTCTTCCTATGTGAAGTTGACCGATTTTTAAAGCATAAACACTCCTCAGATTGTTGTATGCCTTTGATTGATTTCCAAAGCACTAAATGGTGGTATTTGTCAATTTTTTTAGCCTTATGGTTGCATTTTGGGGACATGATTTGCCCAATCTCATCACAGAGCCATAGCTAAAAGTTCCACTCTGCCTTGAGTTTTGACTTTTCCCATTCGTGCCCTGAGTACACAAATTATGTAGACCATCCTGCTTGTTACAGATCTTGTCCTTCTCTACTCTTCTTTCATGGATCCCCTTTCACACACTTAAGTCCAGACTACGCTAATGGCTCAAGAGCAATAAAATCTTTCTTACACATATAAGACAATTTCAGCAACAAGTTATATACTGCTATTTCTGCAAACCACACAAATTGACTTGCAACAAGTTGAAAACATTCAGTGAACTCACCAAACACCACTTGCTGACATCACTTCTGTCATGTGGCCTTTCCTCCAGGCAAAGAATGGCAGATACCTGATGCTGCCCTGCTTGCTGTCAGTCACGGCTCCACAACTGTAGCAGTCATCACTAATCAACTGTGACTTCCTTTCTTGCTAAGCCCAGACACAGCCCCAGAATCCTCCTCAAACAGAGCTCCAGGCAGCCATTACACGGTTGAGGAAATGAGACCACCTAGCCATACCTTCTTCAAGACCCCAAAGCTGAAGTTTATAATTCCCCCTACTCTCTTCTCTGCTTCCATCCACCAGTCAAGCCTCTGGGTTTGGTTTCCTGAGGAATATGTCCTCTCTTATTTGGGCCTCAGGCTCAGTTCCTTTGGTTCAGTTTTTCTTCTGGACCTCTGCACTTACTGCCTTGGTGATTTTCTCCATTCTCATGATTTTAAATTCCAGCCACTTATTGGCCCTTCTCAAATTTATATTTTCAGATTAGATCTCTTCCCCAAACTCCAGCTCCTTACATATCATCTCCACTTGGAAGTCTTAAGGACATCTTCAAGTGACCTTGCCCAACATTGAACTCTTGATTTCCCCCTTGGGATCTTTTCCACACCTGCTAGGCTTTCTCCATCTTGATTGATACTAAATTTATTCTCTCGGATGCTCAGACCGAAAAACTGAGAGTCATCCTTGATTCTTCTCATTCTCTCTCACACCATCAGAAAATCCTGTTGGCTCTACCTTCAAGATAAATCATAACCCTGCAGCTTCTTACCACTGTCACTGCTGCCACACTGGTCTGAGCCACAACATCTCCCACAGGATTGTTGCAACTGATTTCACTACTGGTAACTTTGCTTTTTTATATTCTATACTCAACATAGTAGCCAGAAGGATCTTTTTGAAAAATAAGGCTGATCGTGTCACTCTTCTGCTTAAAACATTCCAGTGGCTTCCCATTTCACTTAGGGAAAGCCTTTTCAATGACTTACAATGCTTTACACGGTGTGTCCTGCCATCCCCTTTACTTCACTGAGCTCGTCTTTCACTATACATCTCTTACTCCTTTCCAGGATGCTAGCCTCCTTGATGCTTCTCGAAAACACTATGCCGGCTTTTTTGGATACTTTGCATTGGCAGTTTCTTCTTCCTGAAATGCTCTTACCTCAGATATCCATGCGGCTAATTCTTTTACTTCCATCAAGTTTTGCTCAAATGCCACCTTCTCAGTGAAGCCCACCTTGACGACCCTATTTCAAATTGCAAATCTACCCTTCCCATCTGCCTCTCCCTCATTGCCATTCCTTTTTGCCCTTCTTCCACATCCCTCTCATCCTTTTCCACATTTTCTTTTCTTTCCATAGAATCTCAACTTCTACTGTACAACAGAATTTACTTATTTATTATCCTTAATGTTTATTATCTGTCTCCTCCCTCTCTAGAATGTATCTCAGAAAGGGCAGAGGGCCGGCCCCGTGACTTGGCGGTTGGGTGCGCGCGCTCCGCTGCTGGCGGCCCGGGTTCGGATCCCGGGCACGCACCGGCGCGCTGCTTCTCCGGCCATGCTGGGGCCGCGTCCCGCATGCAGCAGCTAGAAGGATGTGAAACTATGATGTACAACTACCTACTGGGGCTTTGGGGGAAAATAAATAAAAATTAAAAAAAAAAAAAAAGGGCAGGGATTTTTGTTTTGTTCAGTGGCAAATTACACAGTTTCTAGAAAAGAGGTGCCTCGTGCATAATAGGTATTCAAAAGACATTTGGTGAATGAATGAATCAGCGGTGAATCTGTGGTTCTGATATGGGTAGGCGTTTTTGAAAACATGTACTGAATATGAGAACAGTAACCAAAGAAACATCAAGAGTGAAAGAGTTCAAAGAAATGTCAAGAGAAACTTCATGAAAAAGAGTCAGTGGTGAAAAAAAATATATTAAATGAGATACCCTCATCTTGACAAGTCCTGGGATACATTAGCATATTAAAGGTTCTGATAAGTCCTGCAGGCAACAGATGGGCTTAGCTTTATTTTGCTCTGGCTTTTTTCAGGATTATATTTTTATTTCTGATTTTCTATAGTTTGAAAATAATATGCTTAGGTGTAGTTTTTTTGACATATACCCTGTTTGTTATTCTCTAGGCTTCCTGAATCTGTGGTTTGGTGTATGACATTAATTTGGGGAAATTCTTAGCCATTATTGTGTCAAATATTTCTTCTATTCCTTTCTCTCTTTCTTCTTCTTCTGGTTTTCCCATTATGCGTATGTTACACCTTTTGTAGTTTGTCCCATGGTCCTTAGATATTCTGTTCTGTTTTTTTCAGTCTTTGTTTTCTTCACTTTTCAGTTTATTATTTGATATATCCTTTAGCTCAAAGATATTCCCTCAGCTGCATCTAGTCTACTAATAAGCCCATCAAAGGCACTCTTCATTTATGTTAAAGTGTTTTTTATGTTTAGCATTTCTTTTTGGTTCTTTCTTAGGATTTCCATCTCTCTGCTTATATTGTCCATCTGTTCTCGCATGCCATCTACTTTGTCCATTAGATCCTTTAGCATGGTAATCATAGTTGTTTTAAATTCCTGGTCTGGTAATTCCAACATCCCTGCCATATCTGGTTCTGATGCTGACTCTGTCTCTTCAAGTTATGTCTTGCCTTTTAGAGTACCTTGTAATTTTTTTTTTTTTTTTTGATAGCTGGGCATGATGTACTGGGTAAAAGGAACTGCTAGAAATAGAGCTTTAGCAATGTGGTGTAAAGACATAGGGGAGGGGTAGCGTTCTATAGTCCTATGATGAGGTCTTCATCCTTTAGCGAGCCTATGCCTCTGGGCTGTGAACTTCACAAGTGTTTCTCAGTTTTTTTCTCTCCTCTAAGGATGGCTGGAGTAGGCTGGAGTTGGGTATTTCCCTCCTCCCGTGTAGAAGGCTAGAGTTGACTTGGGGTCAATTCCCCCAGGTCAGTTAGGTTCTGAGAAAACCTTAGTACCTTAGGCTCTGGTTAACTAGTTCCTCCTGAGGGCAGGCCTTGTTAAGAAGGACAGAGTGCTCTGGCATTTTTCAAAATGGTTCCTTTTCTCCTCATCCTGCTGAAGTACAGGGGACTTCTCTTATATTTACTGTGAGAACCAAGTCCACCACTTGGAGGTAAATTTCACAAAATTATAGGACCCCCTATGACAGGGTCCCCTTGAAATTTTTAATTCTCAGGGTTGTCCACAGTGAGCCTCTAGCAACTCATCAATTACAGTTCAGGTTTTCCCATTCCAGCACTGGTTCCCAAAACAGTTTCCACCCATGAGTTTCTGCTCTGATAAGACAAGACCCCCTGTGTCTGCCTGTCTGTCTCTCCAATCTTGGGGGAAGAAGTTTGCCCTGTGTCCTCCCCTCTCTTAGAGATCCAAAAAGAGTTGCTGAGTTCTCAGTCCGTTCAGCTTTTTACTTATTGTTAAGATGGAGTGGCAACTTCCAAGCTCCTTACATACGAAACGGGAAACTGGAAGTCTTAACTTTTTTGACCCTATCTCAAACTTCAAAAAAAGGCTTATATATTACAATGTACAGGTAAAATGAGTAGCAGTTGCGAGTGTGGGCTCTGAAGATAGACTACCCGGGTGTGTATCTTAGCTTTGCCATTTACAAGAGTTATTTCATGTCTTTAAGCTTTAGCTCTTTTATCTGTAAAATGGGGATGGTATTATATCATAGTTTTGGGTGAGGATTAAATAAGATAATATAATAGTATCTAGTACAAAATAAGCACTCCCATAATTTTTTAAATTAAACTATTTGAACGCCTGTAATCTGCCAGGCATTATCCTAGATGCTGGAGATACAGAAGTAGAAATTGGCTCTGGGCTTCATGGAGCTGATGTTCTATTGGCAGGAGACAGACTAGAAACAGGTAAACCAATCAATGAACATCTTCTGATAGTGATAGTGTTAGGAAGAAAATAAATCAGGGTTATGTGATAGAGAGAGGGGAATGGAGGGCTGCTTTAGATTGGATAGTCCAGAAGGCTTTTCAGAGGAAGGGATGCTTCACTGAGAGCTGAGCAGTGAAGAGCCAGCCAAGCAAAGATCTTTCTGGAAAAACAGCATCACTGCAGCAAGGACAGGGATGTAAAGGCAGAAATGAGTTTGGCTTGGTCGGGATTAGATGAAAAGTCCACGTGGCTGGTCATGGGGAGTACAAGGAGAGAAATGGCATCTGTATTGCTTTAAATAACACCAACACATCTGGGCCTTGATTTAGGGGATGACCTCTCAATTTATAATCCTTTTTTTGGGGGAAAGGAGAGTGGTTCTAGAGGGATTCTAGCAATGACCCAGTGGTCTGGAGAAGAAGGGAGATGCAATTATCAGAGTCCTGGGATTCAGGGGGAATTGACCAGCCGGTTTTGAATAGGTTTTCCAGGTTGGAGTGGTGATCTTTGCTCTCCACTACCCACAAAAAAAAAGGCAGTGGGTTTCAGGTGGACACAAATGATCAACTCAGAAGGTAAAGGGATATGAATAAAAAACTCAGAAGAAAAGGTTCATACCTGGGTCTTATTGATAGCGTCTTTTTCCCCGACCTCTACGGCTCTCATTCTTGTTGAAGCCTATGCTCATTTCTCTCAGTTGACGTGTTAGTCTAAAAATTCTCTTTTGTGTATTCTTTCTCCACTTGCCTCTTTTTGGAGCACGGAGACAAATCTCTTGGGTATAACTGAACATCCAGGAAAATGCTCAGCAAACACCACCATGTGCTATTACTTTTAACTTGTAAATGCTCATTTACTTGGCATACTATAATTAAGTCCTTTTCTAGACATAAAATACCCCCCAGATGGTCAGTGAATATAAATTTTTATTGGTGTTCATTTTACCTCGCCAAACTAGTCTGAAAATTTTGTCCTCTTTGTGCCAAGGATAATTTTTTCAGTCGTCTTCTCAATGACTATAGTTGAAAGGAGGAGAAAGTGATATCTCTGTAACTCAAACCAGATCCTTCTGCAATAATACATTGGCAAGTGACAAGGTGATGATACTGTTTTATGTGTGCGTGCTTTTCTTTCCTATCTTATTGTTTCTGATTGCAGAACCAACCTGTTTGTTATTGTTCTGCTACACAATGGGAAAGGGAGATGAGAGGATTGTTGAGCTCCCTGCAGCTTCACAAAATTTCTTAACAAGAATCCTTGCTCATAATGGGCTTCCTTGGAAATGTCCAGAAATAGCACCCACTCTCAGTAACCTCTCCTTTCTAAGTTGGCAGTGTTTTCTTGGCTGATCTAAGCCCAGCCAAAGGTACCCTAAAGCGCCAATTCAAAGATTCAGGGGTTGTTTGCCTACAGGGATTTACTTAGATGTCATCCTCCGTCTTTCTCAAATTCTTGGCTTTTGAGGTATTTCATTATTCTTAGCAAATCTAGCAGAGGGTAAATAAAAGGCATAGGGGAAAAAAATCAGGCCACTTGTAGCTCCTCATTAACAGGTATAGGAAAAGCCTAGTGGGTGATAGAAAGGATTGAAATTTTCCAAAGTGAAGTTTGAGAATTCTCTACAGGTTTTCATTAATCACACCTTAGCTTGTTCTTTCATGGATAATCAAGAGTTGACTATAAATGAGAAACATGTCTTAATTACTTCGTGACTGACTAACAAAGAAGTTATTTTCTCAAATCTTCAATGTAGACTATAATTTAGAAGAGAACTGTGTGTATGAGCGCACATGTGGGTATACCTGTGCGTATGTGTTTGCCCATGAGTGTGCATATAGGTGTGTGAGTTTTGTTTGGTTTTAATGTGGGCATGGACAGATTAATTCAAACTCTTTTTTCTAACCTCCAGCAGCTCACCCAGCTCTGATCATTAACAACAATCTGGTATATTACCCATCATTCTTCCCTAGGCATCAGGAGAGTTCCAAACTCTTTGGACCTTCCTTAGTATGTTTATACTCAATTGTTTAGACTGTCTCAACCCACTCATTCAGTAACTATTCACACCATGTCACTCTATTACTTTTTTTCTTATACTAAGTCACAATCATCTCCAGGGAATCAGGATTCTCAAATTCAAATCCTTTTGTGCTCTAGAGCTTATCAAGTTATCAGCCTGCCCCTCAGTTTTCTATCCTGGCTTAAAGGGATCAATTGAATTACTTAAGATACCAAATCTTTGGACAATAGATCCCATGAGAAGACTGAAGATTCTAGCGGTCCAGGTGGCTAAATCCTTTTCTCCCAGCTGAGGGCTTCTTTATGCACATCACATCTGTGATCGTGATAAACAAGGCCACAGAGCAGTGAGAAAAGGGAAACTAACAGCCCAGTGCATGACAAGACATATCTCATGCCGAAGTGTATCAAGAGAACCGCCTTGAGGAAGAGGGCAGGTGGAGAAAGCTATATCAATCAGAGATGTTACAGTCGTGGAGGTAGGAAAGAGGCCTTTAGAATCTGGAAGGACAGCCTAGGAAACAGTGTTTCTTTACCTGGAACAGCATTAAGCATGCTAAAATGTCCATGTGGGAATTATACTGTATGCTGTTTTAATTAAAGCTGATTGTATTCTACCTTGGAATTATAACTAATTCTGCTTGCTCTTTGAAAAATTCTGATTTTTTTTTAAACATCCTTTGCTTCAGCAGCTGAGATTTCAAGTAAAAGAGATTGGAAAATAACCCCATGTGTTTCCAATTGGATGAATTGTTTGCTTGTAAAGTTATTTCCTAAGATTTTTTTTTTCAATTAACATATTAGATCCTTGAGGAGTTCTCTGGATAACTGCCCAAGTTGCTCTTTGGTTAAGTAGAATAGCATAAAGTCTGTGTTCAGGGAACCCAAACCTATGATTAGTGAGAAGGTCAAACCTCACCTTAATTATTTCTTTTAAAAATCATAAGGCTTTTTATGATTATTTGAGAGGTTTTTTTTTTTTTTTTTTTTTTTTAATTCTCTATCAGATAAGCATTTTGGCTATAGTGCCTGATTCTTGAGGAGAAATAAAAGGAAAAAAAAAAAAAAACCTATTATCAACCACACTTGTGGTGCTATTAATGATCACTTTGTTTTGTTCTGAAATTTCCACTTCAGGCAGATTACCAAGTATCCAGCTAGAAGCACAATGAAACACACGTAAACTAGGAGCATGTGGCTTATTGTGACAAACAGAACCTATGAGGAATTAAAAGAGATAATCTTTCACAAGTGAGGGGAAAAAAAATGTGTGGGGGTGACTAGGGGAGACTTTGGCCTCAAAGAATGTATGTACAACTTCTAGATTTAGCTGTAGCTCAAATTTGAAAACCAAATATTTAAAACTTGGATCCTATTTCATCAAAGCTGAAAGAGAAATTGGAGAAGAGAACAAACATTTTTTGAAGAGTGAAAGGTGTTGGTAGGTGAACCAGATCACTAATTGGTAGTGTCCGTAAATAGGCAGGGCTGGCCTAGACATAGAATTATGGAGAAGGCGGGACTTGCCTTTGGCGTGCAAAAATAGACAGGAAGTCATCACTCTCCTACTGCAATGCATTCCTGCTCTACTAGTTATCGTTGATTAGTTTATGCATTTATTCATTCATTCCACTATTACGTATTGAACTTCTACCAGCTGCCGGGCACTGAAGACACAACAGTAAACCAGACAGACTTACACCCAGTCCTTATGCTACTTACGGTCTAATAAAGGATGCAACCAATTAATTACACAAGGCATAACTATGCATATGATCCATGCTAACATGGGGGAAGGCCAAGCAGCTCTGGGAGCAGTTAGTGGGGAGACCCAACAATATCTGGGGATGGTGTTGAGCCGTCAGGAAATAAACTCCATGCGGAAGTGGCATTTTAGCTGAGGCCGAAAGTGTGAGCCAGGCAAAGGAGGACTGAAAGCAAAGGGGGAGGGAGAAGAGAAAAAAAAATCGTTCTGTTGGTATGTTGGAGGAACTTAAATAAGTTTGGTATGTCTTCGCTGTAAAGTTTGGAAAAGGGTGGTAGAAAACGTGGCTGGAGGAGTGAGCAAATCTTAGAGCCATGTGGATTTGAGACCTGACTTCTGGGGTCTGCAAAGGCTTAGAATCAGATGGAACTGAGTTTGATTCACAGTTCTGATCTTTCCCAGCAACCCGGGTAAGTTACTTCATTTCTAAGCCTTGTTTTCTTTATCTATACAATAGGGATATACCTGCTTCATTAGATTGCTTGGAAAATTAAATGACAAAACACGTCTGTATCTGGCAGATTGAGTATTCAATAAATGGCAGCTATACGGGTTCCTTTTATAATGGGCAAATACAATGGCATTCCAGCAAGGAGTAATATCTCAGAGAAAGTGAGCTCTATTGCCGTTATCAGCAAGGCTAGACTGTTGGCATTTTGGAATGGGGTTAACCTCCTGATTTGTCTCAGTTACCTATTCTTCTTGAGCGGTGAGTCCTATCTTTAGTTTCAAGAGATCAAAGATTTCCTAATATAAGCAATGGAGTCACTTGATAAAATATTTTAGGCATCATGTCCATCCATGATTATACTTATGGTCCTAGTCATTCATGCTGCTGAATAAGATCCTGAAATTACCATCACATCCCCCTCTGAGTAGACTCAGGAAATAAATGAAATAAACTAATGAGGACGTGAAAGATTTGGTAACACATAGGATACTTTTTTTTTGTTATCAGCTTAAGACCCTGGTAAGCAGGAAAAAAAAACCCAACCCTAGACAGTTATTATTACAGATAGTTTCTAAGAAAAAGACGGGTCTATTGAGATTCTTACAGTCCTTTTGATTGCTTTTCGCCTCACTAGGCTCAAACAAACAAAACCTCTCTCCATAGACAGATAGATAGCGGGACAGCACTCACAGAGCAAAAGAGCTCTCTTGAGCCACAAAAAGAAGTCTCTGGGCTAATTTCTTTTAGCCCCTAAGGCTGTGGGCTTGGTTTTTCTGTATGAGCACTGTAACACACCTTTACTGCACTTACTCCATACCAGGTAACTGGGATCACAGAGATAAAGGACATATTTACACCCTCCTGAAGGTCATCGGTCTGCTGGGGGAGACAGCCAGTAAGTGAGTGTTTTATTCAGTGTGTTCCCATGGCCAGCACCTGTGCTAAGTGCTTCATATGTTTTATTAGAGTTGATCCTCCCAACAACCCTTTGAACTAGGCAATATTAACTTCAATTTGCAGATAAGAAAATTGAGATTTAAGAGTGGTTACTAGTAACTTGCCCAAGGAGAGATAGGTGGATACATGGTAAAGCCAGGATTGAGCTGGGGCAGTCTTACCTCAGATTCCTGCTTTTGAACATTAGGCCATCCCACCCCTGCATTCTTGATAGCATGTAAATGTGTGGTGTTAAACGTACTAAGTACTGTGGAAGCAATACTGACAGAAGGCAAGGAGAGAGGAGAGAGACGAAGCCAGAGCAACTTTCCAAGGGCGTGGCCTCTGCTCTGAGATTTGAAGGGTGAGCAGGAGTAGCCGATGAAGAGAACGAGGAAGTAGACACCTTTGAGTTAGAGAGAGCAGCATTTATACCTTCCAGAGGAGGATAGCTTCAAGGAAATACAGGTAGCTCAGAAGAGCTCTTGGCTATCTGAGTCAATAAAGGAAACATGTGGGAGAGATGACCTAAAATTCATGTCTATTTGGCTTCTGTATGGATAATGTTTTTATTTATTTATATCCTGCATTGTTCTGCAAAGGTTTGGAGGTAAAATTCATTACATGGTTTTAATGCAGTGACCTTGCTAATTAAGTTTTTCTCAGCACTGTCATGTTCGTCTTTGTATTCCCTGAGCCATATGCAGAGCGACTTGAATAAAAGTTGAATTAAATTTACATACTTTGAGCACACTGTAAGTAGTTAGCAAGGGCAATTGGTCCCAGAAGCTTGGTGGGTGGCAAGAAAAGCTTGGCCAAAACCTAAAATTGCTTAGACTGAATACCGTATTTCACTGAATCTAAGATGCCATTGATTATCATGCATGCTATTACTTTATGTACTACTAAGAAAGAAAACATCCTGCAAATTAAACTATTATACAATGTTAGATTGCAAGATGCAATCTGACTTCAGATATGTTAAAATATGAAAAAAAGTGTGACTTTAAAGAGATAATATATAGTGATGATACTACCCCACTCCCAATAGTCAGAAATTCTAAAAAGTAATGATACTCTGATTGAGTGAGAGAAAATGAGAACTCTTACACCTTTCTGGATGGCAATTTACCTAACAATCCAAACTCTAAAGATTCTGCAAATACTTTGACCCAGCAATTGTACTTCTAGGAATTGAACCTAAAGAAATAGACATAAACGTTTATAAGGATGTCATCACAGAATTATTTACAGTCATAAAAATATAGACAGAAATAACCTAAAATCTTCATTTTGTATAGATATTGTTAGAGTTATACAATATATTAAAATGATGATAGAGATATATTTACTTAAGTGGGAAGACATTTTATAATACACTAAGTTTTAAAAATCAGGTAATAAAACATTTGTTATAGGACAAAATTACTGCTGTGAAAGAAGAATACATTTACATTTCAAATTTACAGAAGAATAAAGTCTTGAATGATCTATATCAAAATGTTAACAGGGGTTGTCTGGGTGTAGGAAATTTAGTTGATCTTTTTCTTTTCTCTATGTTCTAATTTTTCAAAAATTGGGAACCAAATGCTAGTTTGACACAGACTTTTAAGTAGGTAATATGCATGTGGATAATGGAAAATTAACTACCTTGATTTAGAAACTTAATTTTCTATGGAGTAGGTTCCTGAATCTTTCCTGTTTCACAAATGAGCCTGGCCATACTGGTTCTAACTGAGGGTCCAACCAACCCCAGGTGGTTCTAAATAAGTCCCTGGTTAAAAGGTGTGGAGAAGGCCGTTTGATTCCCAATTGGAAATACAGCTTCATCACCTGGAGTTTTCCCTCAAAAGTTGGTACCTAAAATGGGAAAAGAAATACCGCAGACCACATCTATGCCAAAGAGTCTGGGGAACTCCAACTTCTTGATGTAATCTTAGTCCGAGGCAAAGTAGGGGACCCTGAGCTCAGGCAAGGCAAATTCCAGGTCCTACAATTGGCAGGGAGGGTCGTGATCAGAAGTCAAGGTTACGTCTCAATTTTTACCATGGCTAACATAGTAAATCCTCTGGATCTTTCTCTAAACACCATACCTGATACGAATGCATAGATTTTTGCAAATCATTTATAATTCTTCATAGATGAAGTCGTTTTCTGATAGATAAAGCCTTGATGGCCTAGACCCCACTTTAAGGATAAAGTGCAATATTTTGACTATAACTATTCATGAAATGAACTGGTCTTACTAGTGTTCACAAGAGCATTTTTTTTCTTTTGCTGAGAAAGATTCACCCTGAGCTAACATCCACTGCCAATCTTTCTCTTTCTGTACGTGAGCCACCACCACAGCATGACCCCTGACAGATGAGTGGTGTAGGTCCACGCTTGGGAACTGAACTCGGGCCACTGAAGTAGAGAGCACTGAATATAACCACTAGGTCACTGGGGCTGGCCCAAGAGACAGTTTTTTTGAGTGGCCAATCAGAGAATGCCTGCTTGAACAGGCAAGACTGTAACTATGCATTCTACTTGTATATTTTTTATCCTGAACCTCATGAGTTGCCTTTTGATATATTTTGTCAATACAGATTTATATTTTTTATTTATAGCTTGTTTTAAAAAAATAAGCTGTCCTTTATACTTTCCAACACTATATATTTAATTCTTCCTTAATTCAAAGCTCATTCATATAAAAGTTTTATTTTGCAATCAATTTTTATTTGTTTATAGACTTGCGTTTGTCATTTCATTTGTCAGCTCTGCAAGGTTTGATCCATTTCTAATCTATCAATCATATATCTTTTTTGTATAATATTGGACAGTTGTAACCTAAAAGAGGATAACAAAGATTTCAAGTGACATGGAAGCTCCTCCCCTAGGTCGAGGGGAGAGGGGACAGTATTTGGGGAAAGTTTGGGTATTCTAGTAGGCATTTGCTATTTGTCATTCTTGAATCACTTTCTACTTCTTCTTGGATAATAGCACCCTCCCTTCATTGGGGAAACAATCTTTCCTCCCCATCTTGTCTTAATAGGGCTGTCAATCCCAGAGCCTTGCCCTCCTGGCTGCAGATCTAGGCCCGGCTAATCAGAGCACCCTATCCACCTGGCCAGAGTAATTGACTCAGGTCTGGGCACTGAATCCAAACCTAGCAATCAGAACTTCTCTGGAATTATTTATGTATGGACACTGAGAAAGCAGAATTTTTCTCTTCTTTTTCATCTTGGATTCTGAGTCATGGGAATGCAAGTCTGGAGCTAAACTCTACTTGCTCTGGCCATGCGGGAGAAGCCCATTAGCAGAAGGGAAAATAAGGCCACTACCCAAAGAGAAGCACAGCTAAAAGGGAGCACAGTGACGGAGAGACACATTTAATGATGAGTCCTTAGAGACAGGATGCCACCTCCACTCTTCGATTTCCCAACAAAATCCCTTTCCTTTTCTTGGTATAAGCTTGTTGGAGTTGGATTTCTATCACTTGAAACTGCCCAAGTTCTTGACTAATCCTTGGTCTTCTGATTACCTTCCAAATCACACTAGGTACATACATATGCTCTCTGTACACGTAGAATTGGCTGTGCTCAGTTGAATTCTCTATTATAAGAGCATCCACATATGTATAGTTTTATTAAAATAGTATTAGAGCATAGTTATTCTAAAAAGAATATGAGTGACTTCAGCCCCAGTGCTGTATTTTCCATAAGCTGTAGCCTTACCATAGAAGTTTTCCATGTCTATTGGTTCCTTTGCCCTCATGTTCAGACTTTAGTCCTGAAATGGCACATTCGCCCACTCCTGAGGCAATTAGATCCTCAATTTTACCTTACCAAAGACCCAGCACAGCCAGAGAGCATGAGTTTCCCAGAGTCCTGCCTTCCTGGTTCTCAAGACTATCAAAGACCGCTTAGAAAGAAAATGATTATGAGGCTATATAAGAAGCAGCAAGACTTTACAGAAATTCAGGCTGACTTTAGAAGGCAGCTGGAAAACAGGACACTCCTCCTCTCAGTCTCTCCTCTCCCAAACAAATGCCATATGTCTGTTCACAATGCATTCTGGCTCACTGCTCTGTGGTTGACCTTTGATACTGAAAAGATGCCAAAACACTTGGGACCTAGTTTTCCTTTCAACTCATTGTTACAGTCATATTTAACATGGTTGAGGAAAAAATGAAAATTATGATAAGCAGGCCTGTAATTCTTTAAAGTAGTTCACCAATGAGACCAATCTCTAGATCCTTCATGATATTTATGATGGTTCACAGAAGAAGGAGCCTTGTGGGGGCCTGAGAAATAATCCTTCTGTTACCTGGGGGTGTGTTCAGAACCATTTCAACATTTGTGTCACCTGTATAACATCTAGGAAGTAGGACATTTTTGCTTCCTTTTTCTAAGTACCATGAATTCAATTCCAGATTAGGATATTGGATGCAGAACTGTTAATAGTAGGGTTTGCTATTCCACGTCTGGCATGGTACAGTGATGTATCTTCTCCCCACATCTATAGAGTAAACAGGATTTCCCCTCAAAATTAAAGTGGCTTTTATATTGGTTTCTTAAGGCCACTGTAGTAAAGTACCCCAAACTACGTGGCTTAAAACAACAGAAATCTATTGTCTCATAGTTCTGGAGGCTAGATGTCTGAATCCAACGTGTTGGCAGGGACGTGCTCCCTCTGAAACCTGTAACTGAGGATCATTCCGTGCCTTTTCTAACTTCTGGTGTTTGCCGACAGTCATCAGCATTCCTGGCTTGTAGATGCATCTCTCCAGTCTCTCCCTCTACTGTCACATGGGTGTCTTCTTCTTGTGTTCCGCTCCTCTTATAAGGACATCAGTCATATTGGATTAGGGCCCACACAAATTCAGTGTGACCTCGTTTTAATGTGATTACATCTGCAAAGATCCTATTTCCAAATAAGGACACATTCTCAGTCCTAACTGTGGGTTAGGACTTCAACATGTCTTTTCAGGGAACATTCAACCTATAAGAGCTTTATTTGTTGCCCTTGATTGTAATACTAATACACACTTGTTATAAAAATAGTAAAACTATTGAGAAGTATGAAGAAGAAATTAAAAATCATCTAGACTCCTACCATCAAAAATAACCACGTTAATAATTTGGTGAACATCTTTTCAACTATTTCTCATACAAATCATAGTTTCTTTCTTTATCCTCGGAAGTAAGTCAAGGTGAAGGATAGAGGGAGTTAAAGATGTCTGGAGTTTCATGCAAATTAGAATAAACGATGCTGTGATACACTTTTTTTCCTTCTCTCTCTCTCCCTCTTTTCTTTTTGGTCCCACTTGTACAACTACCTCTTTAGGATAAATGCCTATAAATAAAATGTCTGGATAGAACAAAATATAAATTTTCATTCATACTACCAAATTATCCTCCAGAAAGGATATACCAACTTTTACGTCCACCAATCATGCACGAGAGTTCTAGTTTCTCCCACCTGTTTTCCCCTGCTGATTACAAGTATTAATGAGATATATATTTAAAACTTTAAATTTATGAATATTTACAAATATGTTCTCCTTTTTGGAATTCTGAAACATGGTTCTTCTTTATTCTTAGACAACAAACATGAATCCATAATTTTGTCTAGTGTTTTCATAATTTGATTTTTTAATCTTTAAATCTTTGACTCATCCAGAATTTTTTGTTTTGTTTTGTTTTGTTTTGTTTTTGGTGCGTGGTATGGAGATGCAATCCAGAGATTCTGATAGAGCTGAGTTTAATTTCTTTGTTTTCATTTTTAATTTACTCTAAAAAATTGTATTGTTTAGGAATGTGAATGGGGAAATTCAGTGTGTTTCCTGCTCCCCTTTACAAGGTATCAGTTTTATTTAATAAAAGACCTTATACTAATTCACAGAAAAATGCATTTTCAAAAAGCAACCAGAGACATAACTTTGAGCACATAGTAATAAGTAGTACTTTTAACCTCGATACTCATAGTTAATTGAATTTCTCAGCATTCTTGCTATAACTACCCCCTTTCTCTCCCTCTCAAAATAGCCTATGAGATTATAAGAATAAACGATATTTTAAGGTTAATCTTTGATCATTCTAATTTGTTTTCTTTAAATTGTAATATTGGCAAACTTGGGTCTTTTTTATTATCACTACTTCAAATTACTTGCAAATCATCTTTCAACTCTTTATAATGGGCTTGAGGTTAAGACCCCTGGTTCAGAGAGGCACTGAAAATTTTTGATGGCAAAAAGCTAAAGCTCAGAGGGAAGTATGTTTTCCCCAGAGAAAATCTGTAGGGAGCTATATCAGAGGTCCCAAATCAAGCTTACCAAACTACGTTGTCAGAGAAAACGGAGACAGCATCCCCGAGTATCTCTTTCCCTAGGCTCTCACATGGATTCACTATTGAAATACACTTGCTCTCAAAATACACCATTCTTCACACTAGCTTTTTACTATTAACTTTCCATTGGGCTGGTGGGTGACTCTATTCTTTCGGCCTCATAAACATGTGTTCAAGGAGAGGCAGCCCCATGTCTTGACATAATGCCTTATGTCAGTGACCTACCATTTAGCTACAGAGATCAGCTTCCTCACCCTTATCTCTTTAAATGAGTAGATGAATTCAAATTAAAGTTTTAATCTCAGACTGTAATATCAGTGGTATTTCCAGTACAAGTAGTTTCATAATGGTCTCATTACTGTTCCTAAGCGCAACACATTGAGACGTTTAAATTGCTGAATTGGTACTACATATATTCTTTGAGAACAGGTATCCAGGTAACCATGGCAATAGTGTCTCCAGGCAGGATGGGAGTGGGGTGGGAAACTATTTCATTAATTGAAGGGAAAGGATTGAAAAGAGATTTTCAAGCTGTAGATCAGAGAAAGAGAGAGAGAGAGAAAAGGTCGATTTCACAATCTTATTTTCTTTTCATTATCAAATTATGCAACCCAGAGAAACTCAAAATTCCTTGAAAGGCTTAAAGAAATCATAAGATTAAATAGAGCAGCATTCTTAGCCTTTCCACATTATTACAGTGATGGACCTGTACCTGATTTTATTTGGTTGGGTTTTTATACAGTTTGATTGAAACTCAATGTATTTCTTGAGAAAGCAGAATTGTGTTCTGTGATTTAAGGCAAAAAAAAAAGGGATAATATTCACATGAGCAAGAAGGTTGTGTAGGCGTGTAAGAGCTCTATTTATTTCAAGTCGATAGCACCTGAAAAAGCTGATTTTATCAGTAAAATTTGTTTTCAACCTTAGATCCCCACCCTCTCCCAACCCTTGGTAGTCAACATTAAAAATTTTTTTTTATTTAAAGAGTAAAGAAAAACTGTGAAGAAAAGAGGGCACCTGGATGATATGGAGAAAAAAATCAAATGTCCGTTATGGTTTCTCGGAGGAACCTAATATTTTGCTTTCATTTAAAAGGTACTGCAAATTGGTGATTAGATCAGCTTGTTATTTAACCAAATGTGCCCTTGTGTAACTTGCTCCTTCAGCTATCTGACAGAAATGTTCTAATGGGCAACTTAAGATTTGTAAAAACCCAATTACCCAGATAGACAACCTGACTACTGTACATCGGCCGTAGTTTGTAGACTTTCTTTTCAAATTAGGCCAATGTATGGCACCTTAGTGACCCACGGTGAGTCTCTCCAACTCCTGATGAATGCCCACTTTCGTGCTCCCTGCTATATTATCTAATGAATTCAGGAGGAAAAATAGCCAGAAGACATTAGATGCAACTATTACCAACAGAGAAATGAGGACTTGGCCACATTCTTAGGATCCATTCCTCAAAGGGTACATCCACTTTTCATCAATCACTGGGAAAGGCAAGGCAGGAAATTTTATTTACAGAATTGTGGAAAGCAACCTAAAACTGGGTGGCTAATTATTAACCAAATGGATTTCAGTTTAAAACAAACATTTCTATTATGCCAAACAGATTTCTATGTTGGAAGGCAGCTAATTCCCCAGAATTAGGCCAGAATTCATAGTTGCATTATAATAGCTGTTTTGGGAACTATGTCCAGCGTATTGATTACCTTGCTCCCTGTTGCAATCCAGAGGCTTTCAGTTACAAGTAGCCGAAGTTGTGCTGCTGCCGCTGCCACTGCTGTTTTTTCAGGGCTGTGTTTCCAGAGTGCACCCACTGGGAGAGCCAATGGGAAATAAAAGTAGCAATTTGTTTTCCTGAAGTTAGAGGACAGTCAGGGCAAGCATTTTCAGCCTTGTCATCATGGATGACATGGTATTGTATTATGCACACGTGAGTCTAATTTTTGAAGACAGAAAATCATCATGCAAGGCAATCTAATTTGAGAAAGAATATTGCTGATAGCATGGAAGAAGGAACCATTGTTTCCAATAACGAGCTGAGGGCTAGAAAAGGAGGTAACACTTATTTGTGTCAGGTCTTTCGAATACCAAGGTGTTACTATGGACCCCTGCCTCACGGCCAGTGTGTTATCAGCTGCTGGCAACTCCTACCATACAAAGACAAATACAGTCACGCGCCACACAATGATGTTTTGGTTAATGACAGACTATATATATGATGGTGGTCCCATAAGATTAGTACCATATAGTCTAGCTGTGTATTAGGCTATACCATCTAGGTTTGTGTAAGTACATTCTATGATGTTCACACAACAATGAAATCACTTAATGATGCATTTCTCAGAACATATCCCCATCGTTAGGTGACACATGACTGTATTGGGATTGTGCAGTGACTGAAGGGTGACCAGAAGGCTGAGTGGGATTTCTTACATTTGGGTTGTTAATTCTAATCCATCATTTAGTTTTTGAGTCAATCCAGTCATTAGTCATGTGGACTCTATAAAGTGATTCATCCAAAACCTCTTATCCCTGTGTTCCATTTCTTAAACTGTAGTCACTAAAGCAACAGTCTTACACAAAAGGGCATACAATTAGCTAGTAGCTGGTACAGCACAACTCCCCCAGCACAAAACCTAAGCATTCAACTTGCAGGCAGTACCAGATGCAGAGAGACAAGTCCCTTTTTTATTCTTTCAAAGGTGGCTCTGAATGTTTTGCTTGGAGTCTGATAGAATACTAGCAAGAACTCGAATGCTAAGTGGTGCTTGAATTCATGGTAATCGGCTCCTCCCTTCTGAGTTCTGAGGTATAAGTTAGGGTACCCCATTGAAAGTTGCCCTTCAAAAGACAGTGTGATCAATGGTGTTATTTTTCTGAGCCACAAGACTGTTGTTAGTCTCAGTGTCTCAGATGACTGAGTCTATTAGCATGAGCTCAAACTGTTAAGTAGTGAGAATTTTTATTATCTGAAATCACACTAGAACTACTAGGCCAAGAGATTACAATTTGTCACTGAATGTGGATGTATGGAGAATTATACGTAGAATATATAAAACCTTTTCTATGTCTGATTTGCATTGAGAATAGAGAAGCCAACCAGAGGTCTTGAGGAAACAGCATAAATAAAACATGGCTTCACTACTGTAAATGCTCAATTCATGCCAGAGGAGGCCAAGTCCATCACAGAAGGATTGTTTCCATCTAAACTATTCCCAACTCAGGCACTTCCCCCCTGAAGTGGCTGCCAATAGGATGAGAATTGGGTAGATGGGTGGGGGGAAGGGTCGAGGCAGGTTTGGCAAACAGTCAGCAGAGGGAGCCTGAGAGACTTTCTCTAGAAATCCAAGCGTGGTCAATGTAATCCTGCATGTTGTTCCATGTTGAACACACTCACAGCTGAAGGAAAGACAGAAACCAGCTCTCCAACTCAGTTTAAGCCCAAAAGAACAAACCAGAGCTCTCTGTATTGCCAGCGCCCAGACAAGCTCAATACTTGAGGCTGAGAAAAATACTTTATGTTGCAAAAAAGCCTCGATCAGTTTATAGATGACATTCAAGGCCTTTCAAAATCTGAACTTCTGCTATGTTTCTGCCCAGCATTTACTCCCTCTTCTTGGGACAATGATGTCCCAATTCTACTTTGAGATTTATCTCTTGTCTATTCTCAGTCTGTGTGCTCTGTGACTACTTCATGAGTTCGGAGAGCAAAGCATGTGACTAAGGCTAAACCAATCTGCGCATTCCACCCCCTAGTGATTGGGTCAGAAATGGCAGTGTCCCTCAGACTTCCCAGCATGTGACTTGACTCTGATCAATTAGGGTCAATGAAATTTCTTTCTGTAGGTTTTCTGGAACTGTTGGAGAAAGGGACTCTCAGTTGCTAAGCTTAGTGCTTCAAGTATAAGATGATTGAGTATTGGAGCTGCAACCAGAGAACGGAGCCAATAGACAGAAGCCAAGTTGAGAGACCAGGAGAAAGACACTAGATATCTAAGCACATGGTTTGAGCCCTTATATCCTTATGCCCAAGGCCAGGCCTATCATGTGACTTTGTTCAATGAGACAATACATTCTCTTGTTGTTTTAAGTCAGTTTGGATCAGACTTTCTGTAAGAGATCTAATGGTTCTGAGCACCTTTCCTGGTTTATCTCCCACCACTGCCCTTTCGCATCTTACCATCTACCACTTCATTCCTTGGAGCTACCATAAGTGCATCTGGCCTATCCACATACACCTTGTGTTTTCATGAGTCCACGCCTTTGGCCAGAGTCCATGAATCATCTTTCATGGTTCAACCCAAACCCACCTTCTCTATGAGGTCTTAATTAATACTTTCCCCTACTCCCCTCAAGGCAAAATTTAAAAGTTCCTAGCTATATCCTCATAACTATTTTCCCTCACTCTAAAACTTTAACACTATATGATGATATTTTTTGAAGTAGCCCATCTCTCCCATGAGGCTGTGAGTTCCTTAAGACCAGGGACCGTGCTTTATTCATCACTCAGAGGCAGGAAGCATCATTAGGCTCAGAGGCTGTCTTTGGATCCAGAATGCCTGTGTTCAGTCATTGGCTTCATTACTTTCTAGGGTGTGTAACCTAAGTACATGACCTACCCGCTCTGTGCCTCAGTTTCCTGATCTGTAAAATGAGGGATAATATTAATACCTGTTTCACAGTTTGTTGTGATAATGAAATGAATTAATCTATGTGAAATGCTTAGTACAGTACCTGGAACATGGTAAATTTTTAATAAATATTAGCTATTATTATTATATTTCTAGTGTCTAATAATGGCATAAAATAGGTATTCAAAAATATAAATGCAACTATGAAGAGAAAGCTTTCTACTAAGTAGAAAAGGGAACACTTTAACTCTATTTTCTTAAGTTCATATGTCTCTGTGAGAAATCATGAGACATTAAAGATAATTTGGCAGTTTTGAGACTTGTTCATATTCATTCACTTGGTGCAAAAACATCTATTGAGAAAGCATTATGCTAGGCCCTAGGAACCAAAATTGATTAAGATAACACCTTTGCCTTCAAGGAGCTCATGGCTTAGTAGATGAATCTGAAAGGTAAATAAATAATTATAATTGAGTGAATGTGTAATAAGAGAAGTATGTACACATACCATGGGGTCCTAGAGTGATGATTCTTGAAATAGCCACACATAAGAATCAGCTAAGGAGTTTGCTAAAAACACAATATCTCAGGCCTCATCCCTGAAGCTTCAGAAACAACAGGTCTACAGTCGTGGATCTGCAATTATAAGAGATCTCCATGAGTGATTCCTGGAATAGAAGACAGGATGGTAATCTTTGCCTGGATGGGTCAAGAAAGGCTGCTTGGTGGAGGTGATGCATGTGCTGGGTTCTTACAGATGATTAGGAGTTTGCTAACCTTTGACATGAGCAGGACAACTGAGCTTCGAGAATAGCTCTCCTGGTGCCTTTGTCAAAGACAGAGTACAGAGGCTGACAGTGGTTCCACTGATCCCAAAGTATGTGGCAATATTTTTTTTTTTTACTTTGAGTCTAGTGGTCTCAACTTGGCTACACAGTGAATCACCTGGAAAGCCTTCGAAAAATAGAGGAATTTGGGGTCCATCCCCAGAAGTTCAAATTCAACTGGTCTGTGATGAGGCCAAACATCAGTACTTTTTAAAAGCTCCCAGGTGGTAATAAACGTGCAGCTAAAGAATTGCCATTTAGGCAGTTCACAGTATCCCTAGAAGGACCATAAGTACTGGCTCCAGCATCAGAGATGTGCATACTCCTGTGGGGGTCAGGCCTGTGCCTCATCAATGTCAAGAGAAGCCAAGCTTCTCGTTTAAAGATATGTCAAAAGAGGGTGACCAAAGTTATGACACATTTCAAAGGTTTACATTTAACAAATTAATGCTTTTCATGCAAAATAGGATACTACATAGGTGTGTCATGCACCAGGTAATTAACAGATATAAACAAATGTCTAATTCTCAGTGCCCAAATATTTAGGCAGTATGGATGCAAAATTAAAGGGTGTGATCATTTTTCAATCCTGGCACTGTAGTTCTGTGATAGTATGCAACCCCATATGGAGATAAGGCTGATTCTAAAGATTCATGATTGTGAGGCCCCAGCGAACGGCCCTTCTATCTGAGGTCTCCACTCACCAGCTTGGCAGTCCTTCAAATTTACTTCTGGAGATAAACTTCAGATTTAAATAAAACACTATTTTTGAAAGTGGGACTCCTGAATCTCTATTTTTTAAAAGCTCCCTGGTGACTTAATACAGCTGGTCCACCCTGGCGTTTGAGAATCACTGAAATTTATTATCCTTAGCACTTTTCTAATTCTGAAGTTCAATAGATAAAACTCTGTCTACCTGAATAAACTGAAAATATTATTACCATGATCTTCATTATCTTCCCCCTAGAGCAAGGGAATAACTCTCCCTTCCTTTATTGCCCCTTTTGTTTGATTTTTTATCCTTCTTTTGGGTGGCTACATTTTCTGTAATGATCATTTATTATTATAAACTGGAAAACAACACTATAAAGTGCCTGTGGTGATTTTTTCTCCTACATCCGTTTACTCATTCATTTGACTGGTAACAGCATCCTGATGGGGCATCTCTTTTCCACCGTTGTCTATGATCTTAGTGAGACTGTCAGTCAAGATGCTTTGCATGTGACCCAAGCTAAGATAATCAGGTTTTCTCTCTTAAGACTTTGGACCTTGAGCCGAGCAATGCAAGGACAGAAAAAAACAAGGTAGGGGCTGATTCATTCTGGATAGCTTCCAAATCAGACAGTCAACTAGATGCCTAGACATCCTGAGCTGCCCGGATTCCTGCCCTTCTCAGCTCGACTGTCAATCTGCTGAACTATCCATGTTCTGCCAACTATTTCTTGTTTTGCTGAAGTTAGCCAGAGTTGGTTTCTGTTGCTTGCAGCTGAAGAACTCTATAAGGTGCAGTGTTACAGGCAGTCTGTGTTGTCTGGCCTGGTGGTTGATTATGGCCAGGGTGGGAGGAGAGTGTGAGAGAGTGACATTATGTGACTAACCTTGGCTCTTAGGTGTGTGAGTCACAATCTTTAGAATATTGCAAACCAGGATGGCCTACTTCAGACACAATGTTAGCAAATGAATAAGAACCAGGAGATAATAAGTGAGAGGGGTGGGGGACTATAATTACAGTAAGTTTGGGGGTATAACTGCAAAGATTAAAAAAAATCCATACCTGAAGTTAACAGATGACATCTATAAAAACCAATAAACACTATTTAGAAGATCTGGCTTCACAAGCCAAAAGCCAAATGACTGGTACCAACTTACATGCCTTCCCACTAATCAAAACAGATCCCTGAGAAATAACTTAGAAAATATAATAAGAAATGCTTGTGAATAAACATATGAATAAAACTACTGATTATGAATAAATCTGCAACACGGCTTCTGAGAAAGTGTTTACTTCCTTCATTTACTTGACCTATAGCTGTTGTGTTAAAAATACATGCACATACACTTACACAGACATATTTATATTTGCAATTTATAACAGGTCTAAAATACAATACTCCAAGTTATTTGCAAAACTGTTACCAAGGCGTTTCAGGTGTAGTTTTATCATCCAAGGAACAATGGAAATAGCTGGCTGTAAGCATGGAGCTCAATTGAGTCCCCACAGATTACCAAGGAACATGCATTTTACTTTGAACTGAGAGGAATTTCACATCATTTAGATGCGGAAAGGCAAAATGACTTCAGAGGTGTTAACTGAGTTGGTCAAATACTTGTCATTTAAATAACAAAGTGACATAAAGTAATACAAAACTGAATTTGATGAATTGCTGGAAGGAAATGAACCCCCCCTAGTGAAGGAGTGAATATGGTCACCATTTATGGAGTGCTTAATCTGTGTTAAACATTGCACTGAGCCCTTCAGTAAACACTGTCTCCATTAATTTTACAATAATCCTATGAGGTAGTTGTGATTCCCATTTAACTCTTAAAAACAGGCTTAAATGACAACAGTTATTGAGCTGCGTCCAATACAAACTCCTATCTAAGAATACATACATCTAAAAACAAATGGGGATATTTTAACAAGACTTTCAAAGCCAGAAAATAGGTAGAGATGTGTTACAATAGAATTACAGAAGCTCTGATAAATAGCATCAACTAGTCTGGGCAACTGCTAAGGAAGAACTGAGGTCTCCAGTATTTCTAAACTAGGGTAGAAGAGCTCTACTATTTGGTATCTCTGAGGCTGACCAGGGTGTGCATGTGTATATGAGCAATTTTCTTTTCCCTATAAATACCATGTTATGTCAGTGTGTCCTGAAGATGAAAAGATAACATAGTTTGGTTTTACCAAGAGTTTTTTTTTTTTTTTTTTTTCAACTTAGGGAGCTAAATGGGGTCAATTTCTCTCCCTCCTTTGAATACCTCCCTCCTGGAAGATATTTTCTTGGAATGAATTTTCCAGGAATCCCGAGTGTATAAGGACACTTAAGCAAAAATATTGCTCTGCTAATATGGAATAATCAATGTCAAAATGACACTGGGCTAGTTTTTAAGATAGTAGAGCAGTTGGACCTCTGGAAAACTTATGAATTGAAAAGAAAGTCCAGATCTGCAGAGAAACACATGAGCCAAGTGCATGCATGTGTACACGTGTTGAGGGTGTGGTCGCAATAGAACTACTGAGCGTTTCCTTCACTCAGCTCTTACCCAAGGACACCTATTTTCTAATCAGTAAAATAAACCAAGTACATTGCCACAGTGTAGTGCTTCCCATCAGAATAAGAATAGCCAGCATTTCTTAAATTGCTTACTATATCCCAAGAACTATGATAAATGGTCCTGCCAAATAGGTATCGTTTTCCTCTTTCACTGATGAGGTAACAGACCCAGTCAGGTTGGATTGTTTGGCATTAACACATGTAGTGAGAGGCAAAAAATCATAATTTAAACCTCAGTAGTCTTCACCAAGAGCTGACACTCCTACTCCTTAAGCTAAAATGTACTATACTAGGGTTTGAGCCTAGGAATTGGAACAGTTAAAAGCCCCAAGTGATTCTAATGTGTCCAGCTCCATCCCTGACCAAGAATCCACTGGTAAGTCTTTAACGTGCATAAAAATCACCTAGGGATCTAGTTAAATAGCAGATACTGATTCAATAGGTCTAGGTTTGGGCCCGAGCGTCTGCATCTCTAACAAGTGATGCTGATGTTGCTGATCCTCAGACCACATTTTGAGCAGCAGGTCAGGAGAGTGTAGCACTCAGTTATATAATGTTTTAAACTGTTCTCTAATAAAATCACGAGTTCTTGTGTTCCCAGATAAATCATAAGCGCCTTAAGTATCTTGTAAAGTATTTCCATCCCCTCACAGTGCTAGACTTGTGGAAAGAAAGCCATTCAATGAACGCTTGTTAAGGAATTCTTGAGAGACATATTCTCTTTTAAAACTCAGCACAAGGTGAAGTGGAACAAAGGAGCTTGCTCTCAGAGTGCAGGTGCCCTGATTTACTTCTACTTGGAAGAGGCTATGGATTCCATCCTTGTATCTGGTCATTTGACAGGATATAGTTGACAATAGGCCTCCTTCCAAGGAGTCCTAGAAAAATGGGGTCTAAAGAGACTTCAACAAAGTCGTTAGAACTCAGAATAAAGGCAAGTTACTTGTGTTCTTTGGGATTTACAAAAAGATTTAATTAACTCAAATATTCTCTGGCATCAAAGTTCCATATATTTGTTGTTGAAAACTTTTCATATTTTGTTATTACAAGGTCCTTGCACAATTTTGTCTCCTACATACTTTGATCCACAAATGGCAAACCTCTGCCTGAATTCTTGACATACACTCTTCATTTTCCTATCTGATCCACAACTATGTGGAGCTGTCACTGCAGAAAACTAATTGCCCTGGTCACTCCCCAAAGAGCTTGTCCCTGATTTTATCAACCTTTATTTGACCAAAGATTAGTCTTTTGATCTTGCAAAAAAAAATACGTCCAACTCAGTCAGCCAGCTTTTAAAATAACCCAGGATATTGTCATCGTGCTTATTATTTTTTTTTAATAACCATTCAAACTCAGAGTGCTCTCCATTCCTCTGATTAACTCCCCCCTTGCCAAACACACTCACGCGCAGACACACACACACGCACATCAGTTCATAGACTTGAGAGTTAATCTATTTCTAGAGGACGATGTGTATGTATATATCCTAGAGTTTCTAATATATTTTGGGACTCAAAGATGTTTCTTATTGGGAAGAAATGAATAGCCAAGGATTTCTTCAGGTGAAACACAATGCCCAATATCTCTTTGCCTACAGTAAATATGTGCCTTGCTCTCTAGAGTAGTGAGCTTCAAAATTGAGAGGACTTAAGCTGCCACACGTAAGTCTTACTTAGAAATGCAGCTTTCTGGATTCTGTGCCCAGCAATTGTGATTCAGGAGATAAGGAGTCAGACTCAGGAATTTGCATTTTCATAAGTATCCCAGCTAGCCTTGCTCTAGAAGCTCACAGCTTAGAATGGGACCTACTCACGTAAACAAATAATTGCAATCCAGCACGATAAATTCAATGTGTACCATGCACAGTGCTAGCAGTGAAGAGGAGCAGAGTAAGAATTTTACTTAGTCCAGAGTGGGGAAGGCTGTTAGGGATGGCTTCCTCGAAGAAGGTGTTTAAATCGAGTCTTCAGAGAGAAGTAAAAGTTCAGCAGATGCTGGTTGATGGGATATAAGCAAACAATGCATCTTCTGAGAAATGATTGTTGAAGATGAAGTTAGGGAGCAATGGGAGAAGGTAGAGGCAGCTGGCGCGTGATATTATGCAGGCTATATGCTACTCAACGTTGGGGGCACGAATTACATTATATTTATCACAGTTGTGTGTATTTATTGCAATAATTTTCTGACAGATGGCAACAAAATATCTTGAAGAATGGGTGTCTGTTTCTAAGACCAGTGGGCTAGTAGTGGGACTAGAGGAGGGGAAATGCAAGGACCATGTTTCTTGTTCACTAGTTTTCAGTCTCATAGATGTACACATCACTTGGTAAGGAGCACAGGGAATCCTGGAGGGAAGGCTGCAATTACACCCCAATGTGTTGACTGCATGTCAAATGTTATATACCTGCTCAAAATATAAAGTGAACTTTGGACTGGGAGAAGGCATCAAATAATTGGAGAAGTGGGAGAAGTTGAGCTGGGGGATGATCATCAAACATCTTATTTATTGTTTTCCTTTCTCCAAATGTTGGTTCCAAGACATTAATTAAGTAACCAATATACAGAGTTCCTCAGATATGACACGAAGCAGCCATTGGCCACAGATCTCCTGAGGGCCTCACCCTTGCAAACTTCAGACACCATCTATGAACAACACACCTTTCACGTCCCATGAGAACTCTCAATTTTCACTGTCTCTAGCACTTATCTGTGTTTTTACTAGCCTTTCACTCTGTTGAACTGAGTCTTCACATTCATTCCCAAGCCTTCAATCCCAGAGAGATGTTTTCATTTCTTTTTTGACAGGAATATCACCTCACTGATATGCCTACATGAGCACTTTCCAGGTTTCCTTCTAAGGAGGGATGAGGAACCTACAGGTGCAGTGTTCACCCTCTTATTTCTGTAACCATCCTTATTACTTTATTATTATAACTATTAAAAATAACATTTGTCACTTACCGTGTGCCCATTGATTGTCCTAAATCTTTATATTCATGATTTTCATTTAATCCTCACAAGAATTCTGTGATGTACCTATTATTAGCAGTCCATCAGTCTGTCACCTTAACCACTCGGCCACCTCATCACCCTCTTGTAGTTATTATTAAACCCAATTTAGACAAGAGAACAGAGAGTTTAAGTAATTTATCTTGAATCACATAGTTAATAAATAGCAGAGCCAGGAAACATCATCCAGCTCTGAAGGCCACAGTATTAATTAGTACATAAATACTACTCCCACCCCCTTTGCTGCAAATAATGAACTATATCATCACTATCATCATAGTACCTAAACTTTTGTGAGCTAAGCTCTTTCTATGTACTAGCTCATTTAAACCTCACAACAACTTTTTGCAGAGGGCTCTATTATCCCCACTTCAGAGATAAGAAGACTAAGGCACAGAGAAGTTAAACTATATGCCCAAGATTATCTAGTTGGTGAGTGGTTGGAAGTGGGATCAAATCGTTCAAAATAGCTGTTGAGATATTGTTTAAAACTGCTCCGAGTTTTGTATTTTGTTCTTACATAGCAGTCTTAGTCCAATTAAATCCAACATTTTCAAGGTGTTTTAATAAACATCTAAAAATATATACTGAGTTATCCAGGTGTATGTTTCAGTTCAAGGGAGAGTGCGGGAGGAACCTAGACATTCTAAGTGTAAGGTCTTTACCTTCAAATATAATCCTTGGAAACTACATAGAATTTTTGTAGTAAATGGTCAAAACTTGCCTTCATAACATGTCTTGTTGGCATTAATTTCTTCATTCAGTGGCTCAGTGATTGACACATGTTTACTGAGTCCCTGAAGTTTCTGGGACTGAGGAATCAGACTGGATTGAGACATGACCCCTGACTTCAAGAAGCTTACGGTTTGGTGGAGGAGACTCAATAGGAAACCAGTGATTATAGGAAAGGGCATCAAGTGCTACGATAGATTGGGAACTCCATGAGGACAGGATCTCTGCCTTATTCTACTTTATTTCTACCCAGCGCCTAGCCCAGTGCCTGGCTGAGAGTGAGAACATGAATACAGTCATGCGTCACTTAACAACCGGGATACGTGCTGAGAAATGTGTCGTTAGGCAATTTTGTTGTTTTATGAACATCATAGAGTGTACTGAAGGGGAACAAAATTCGCCACTCCAAAACATGTCTCTTTAACGTGAGTATTATGTTAGCCTGATTATTTTTAAGAAACAAAAGACTCAATGTTTTTCTTCTTACCTCCCTGTTAACTGCATAAAATAATTCAAATAAAAAAACCTGTCTCATGATGTGAGCTATCACCTTTGCATTAGGTGAACTAGGTGGTAGATAGGGAGGAACCTAGAAAAGCCTGTTTGTTGGGCTCCCCTCTGTGTTCTTCTGTTTCTGTGTGGCCAAACACTTGTTTTCCAGACATTTGCTTTTTTTCACCTACCTGTAAATTTCCTTCCTTCTCTTTCAAGTCCCTGACTCTCCCCACCGCCAGCATCTGCTTTTGTCTTTAGCTGAGGATGGTATTTAAGGTGAGGGCTTTGGCCATTTTGGCAAGTTACCCAGTTTTCCTGGGTTTCTTCCATGTATGCATGTTATTAAACTTTTGGTTTTTTTTTTCTCCTGTTAATCTGTTTCAAGTCAATTTAATTCTTAGACCAGACATAAGAACCTAGAAGGGTAGAGGAAAATTTCTTCTCCTCCTCCTAACGTACTTAAACCTAGGTGGTATAGCCTACTACACACCTAGGCTATATGGTACTAATCTTATGGGATCACTGTCATATCTGCAGTCTGTTGTTGACCAAAATGTTGTTATGTGGCACATGACTGTATTTATTAATGCATGTGTGAATGAATAGATGTAGTACAGTGGTGCTAAGGCCATGGGGTTTGAGGGAGGGGCTGTCAGCTGGGGATTGGGGAGAGAGGGCAATGGGAAGGCTTCTGGGTCCATGAAGGTGGTGCTTGAACTGGGTATTGAAAATGGAAGAATTAGGAGGAGCGAGCCAGGCAAGGAAATGGGTTGGGGAGAGAGGGATTGGAGGAACAAATGGACAAGGGTACTGTGAGTGAGCTCTGATGCTGATGATGGGTCTGTGAAAGGATTCCCAGGTTTGGCTGGGGGACACATAGAAATATGAGCCAGCTGACATACTGTTGAAGAACAAGGAAGACCAGAAGCAGAGGAGGGAGGCAGCAATGAGAGATAGAACTCAAGAGGTCAACAGGAGCCAGATCATGTTTTTCAAGCTAAGGATTTTAAACCTGACTCTGAAAGCCATGGAGGAGCCATTGATAGGTTTTAAGCAAAGAAATGTCGTGATTGTAAAAATTTAAACCCCGCTTTCCTAACCCTCCGTACGGATGGCTTTGTTAGATAATGCTATACACAGCTGTGTCAGGACTTAATGAGTAGTAGTCCTCCTACCTCCAGCTCGGTTCTAGACCTGACTGTTTATAAACCTCCCTCCTGTATTCTTCCTTAGGTTCCCTGGGCCCCACTGAGAATAGCCAGGATAGTCCCAAGCCCTTTTTCTGCTACAAAGCGTACTCCATCTATCAGATACTGCCTCGTTCCAAAGCTATAGAAGCTGTTGGGAGAAAAGACAAATACATCCTCTTTTAAATGAAAATCACTTGGAATCTGAGCAGAGCCAGAGAGAGAGGCATAGTAATCAGAATGGAAAGCCACCAGACCGAAATGGAAATGAACCAGGTAAGATAGACAAACCCAAACAAATGAGACTCAGAACACAGATCAACGTGTCTTTCAAGCAGGGCATCGGCCTGAAATCCCAGGTGATAGGTCTTCACATGTTTGAGGAAGATGAGTAGTAACCTTCTCAAGCCAGTAAAATGACAGGTCTTACTTCTATCACGTTGGAGCTACAAGCCCTTTCTTGTTGTGTGTGGTACCTCCCTCACCTCCCCTGCCCCGATGCTTTATTTTGCTTTTTCCTGCCTTATTTGCTATTTGTGCTCATTATAAAAATTCCAACAATATGGAAAATAACTTTAAACAAAAATTATTCTTCATCCCACCAACCTGAGTCAACCAGACATAACATTTTGGAGCAACTCTTGCCCAAACTTTAGTTCTCATATGTACAATGTTATTGTTGTTGCCTTGTTGTTATTGTTGTTTTTGAAAGGAATATTAGTTGTATGATTTGCTTTTTTCTACTTAATTTACTGTGAATATGTATTTACATGATGGTTTCTAAAGGCTGCAGTATATTCCATTATGTCGATATACCATAATTTTATCAATCTCCTCTTCATAGACACTTGGATTATTCATAATAACAAAAAAAGCTTATGGAGAGGGAAGGCTGTGATGAACACTCAAGTAGCTAAATCACTTAGGTTTCTATGATTATTCACTTAAAATAAAATTTGAGAAGTGGAATTGCAGAGCCGAATGGTGTGCACTTTTAAAACTTAGGCTACGGGTTGCCAAATTGGCCTCCAGAAAGGTGGTATCAATGTACAGTGTCACCAAAAAGAAGTGTTTTGCTCCATGGTTAAAAATTCTAGGTGTTATCCCTGGTTCTAACCTTTGCCTACCTGACAGGTGAAAATGAGCATCGCATTATTATTTTAATTCTTTTATTTCTACTCGGCTTGAATACCTTTACATACGAATATTAGGCATGTCTTCTTTTATGAATTGCCCTTTGATGTCCTTTGCTCATATTTCTGTTTGGTGATGTTTTCTATATATTAAGAGTATTAACCCACTGAAAACCCATTTTATAGACAAAAACTTATAATTTGGTCCAGTCACCTATGGATAGCTTCCAACATAAACTCTGCCTAAGATCAGTACTAGACACTTAAACGTTAGCAATCCACAGCCAGGAAGATATTAGTCCCCCAGGGAGGAGAAAAGAGATTTTCTATGGTGGCCCAGTTAGTAAAATGATCTGGTCTGTGACCCACTTTAGTTTTGGCAATTTCTGGTCGTTGCCTGTGTGTGTCCCTAGGGAACTGAATGAATTATGGAGTCACCATCTAAGGTGTTTTAGAGAGAAGGACATTTGGCAAAAGCTTATTCAGCTAGTCTTGGAATCATTTGCTTAAGCAGCCAGCTATAAGCTTCCAAGAGAAAGGGATGGGTCAAAAAATTCACTCCCAACCCCCACACTCCCGTTCCAGTTCTTTTTTTAACTGGTTTTACAAAGCTGCCCATGGTGGGGGCTCTTCTTTACACTCATGTGTTCTGAACCCCAAAAGCACTCGAGATGTGAAGAGCGTTATGCTTGTTTTTTCCCTTGGGTCAGTCCAGGGTTTTGCTCACGCCAACCCTTCCCCATCCCCATTCGCTTCTCTTCACTTTGCTTCTAATGCATCCTACCTCCTTTGTTTTGCAGGAGAGGGGAAAAGGTTCTAGCATAGCTTGTGTGTGTGTCTGTGTGTGTGTGTGTCTGTGTGTGTGTCTGTGTGTGTGTGTCTGTGTGTGTTTTAAAAACAGATAAGGGGCCTTAAGGATAAAAAAACCTTAAAGCTAAAAGTCTTAGAAGCCAATACCAATTGGAGACCCCATGAGAGATACCATTTCAGAATTACAAGCATAAACTTTTTTGATTCTGACCACCCTCATTGCATAGATGTTAAGGAATTTGCCAAAGGCCACAAAAGTAAATAATGGCAGAGCTGGGATTCACACTCAGGTCCCTATGACTCCAAACCCCTTTGTGTGAGGCTATAAGGCCTCACACATCACCACACCGGCTCCCTCTTGTTTTACAGGTGAGTGAACCAAGGCCCAGTGGGCTAAGCAACTGGCCTAGGGACTCAGACTTCCTTGGCAGAGCTGAGAGGAGAACACAAGCCCCTGAGCAGCAGGCCACAGCTGGTCCCCTGACTGGGCTGACTCATCTTCGAGATGACAATGCAACATAACATGAGAACATTATTAACGTGTACAAATTGGATCAGGGCAGTGATTCAAGAACATATTGTATAAAGCGAGCTAAACCCCATCCTCTTTTCTTAGCTCCTCATTTAGGGGCATTTCATATGGGTGTTTACAACAACGCTCTGTGGTAGTCATAACCTGGTGTCAGTTACCTTCAAATCAAAGTCAACACAGGTAGTTGTTGCATGAGATTTGCTGTCCTCACTGAGATTTTGTGGTGCTAAAGCTTGGGCTGATATCACATAGAGAATTTTATATGAGAATGCCTCCCAAACATTCTCTTCTCAGTTCCTCCTCCTAGCACCAAAGGGAGCGGGGATCCATCAGAGTGCTGGCGGAGGTTCTCCCTCTCTCCCCTTCTGCTCCTCTCTGCCTCACCTCTCACTGGCTCCTACCTCCTCTGCCATGTTAGTTCTCCACCCACACTTGGAATTTCTTATCCTTTTGCTATGCAGAGAATTTGAGCGTATTTTGTTACTCAAGCATTTTCTTGGGGTCACACTTTTCTCGCCAAATGGTTTATCAGCAATTATTTTGAACAAATATGGCACCCTCCATTTTTCCTCCATCTCCTCCCATAGATAATGTTATCCCAATTTTTACATAATGTAATTATCCCCATTTTAAAGGGTCTGAAGTTCAATGAGGGCCATTTGCCCAAAGTCACACTGCTAACACATTGCGCAGTCTGAATTCAAATCCATGATTATCTGACTCCCCACGTTCTGGCTTTAACGATACTAACTCCTGAATTCATTGTATAGTGAAATCTTTCCATCTTTGCTGACTTCCAAAATATTGTATAAAGGGGTCGTCCTTCAAAAAAAACAACAATTAAAATAGCTTGAGCTTTCAGATTTCACTCAGAAGTTTTCACCAAGATGGCTCTGTCCTGTGTATAATTTGCTTTTCTTGAGGCTGAATTTCCTCTGAAGAGACTTGATCCCCTCTAGGCAGGCGAGCCCCCAGAGGCAGCCCTTAAACTAGTTGGATACTAAGATTCAAAGATGATTTTGTTTTGTCCATAGCTCAGTGAAGCAGTTCCTAAGTGTGCGCCCAGAACATTTATTCTGTGAGATATTCTCAAACAGGGGGGTTCCATGACCAAATACTTTGGGAAACTGAGATAACAAAAATTAAGTCATTGTTTCTCAGTTCTTTTCTATTGAACACTGTTGTGTGAGCTGTTAATAGATGTGGTATTAAAAATAAAAGTTTGAGGTCAAACAATTTTGGCAAACTGTAAATATTCTGATTGCCTCTTGGAGATTTGTGGTAAATATTGGTACATTAAAGGTTCTGACAAGTCCTGTGAAAATTTGTTCAATTTTGTTTGACTTGGTGCTTCTCAGATTTGTTTGACCTCAGGGCGTTCTTTGACCCTGCAGCAGCAGCCCACAAGAGCCCACTCTGGACAGGCCTCTGGTTTGAATTCTGGTCACCTGTATTTTGAAGGGAAGTGGTAGAGGGTCCTCTTTTGGGAATCTAGGCCTTATCCTGCCATCCACTAGTTGGGTCATGCCTCTCTGGGCCTCAGTTTCCCCATTTGTAAAATGAAGGCATTGCACCAGATTGTCTATAACTGCCTGTCCAGTTCTAGCATACCATCACCTAGACTTGGAATTGGTGGGGCCACAAATCAAAATATGATAAACTGTATTTATAGCTCCTTAATTTCCAGAGGAAAAATGATAATAATCTTTTTCAAGCTATAGAAATTTTAAACACATAACTATTAATTTGCCCCCATCTGCTAGTAAATTACAGAAAGTAAAGCATTCTCTGGAATTACACGATCATTTACGTTTTTAGAGCTTTGAGGTTCTCTTTGATCGGCCAGTTTCCAGGATGACGAGGAAGTCCCTGGAATCTCCTGAGTGCCTCAAGTGAATGTCCAGGGACCTTGGCAGCAACTTTACTCTCTGTGACTTATATTCTTCATCCACAAAAAGAAAACATTGAGTTTGCCTTTCATTTCTTTAAGACATCTGTGAGGACTGTCAGTCACAATAAAAACCCTCTGTCCTCTGGCTGTAAGCCTGTCACTGCCATCAGTCCTCAGAAGTGGTTCTGGGTCTACTCCCTTTCCTTTAGTCCCTAGCCATTCCTAGAGCTATGTGGGTACACCATAAATACTCTCCCTTTGACTGTGTTAATACTAGCATTGTATGGATGAGAATATGATATCTTAATATTGGAAATTATTTGCTCTGTTTCAATGACACTCATCTTAGTAATAATTATTCTTCTTAAAATACAGAGCAGGACAGCGTGATGGTTAACAGATAGACTTTGACATCAGACAAACCTAGGTTCGAACCCAGAGCTGTCACATACCAGCTGTGCACCTCTAGGCAAGCTGCTACTCTCTGATGCTCAGATTCTTCATCTATACAGTGGGAATAATATGACTCACTGTAAAGCTGGTGCCGCAATGCAATGTAATAATTTCTATAAAGCTCTTTGCACAGTGCCTGGACATGTGTGTGCTCAGTTTTATCAGTTAAAAACATTATTTCAGCCATAAAATAAAAGGAGATCCAGAAGAAAATTGTCACCATACCAAGGCCCAGAATCCTTCACAGCCTTCAGAAAGGATAACTGTAATTAGTGTTTGCAGCCAATGTTCATTAGGCAGCCTGCAATATTAATGCTGGCCAGAGGCCCTCTTTAATTAATGCTGTCATTGTCCATTGTTGAACACTGCCACCTGGTGGAGGGACAGGCCACATGCAGGCAACGAAATCGCTGAGGTTACGTCAGGTCTCCTGGTCGTGCAAGAAGAGGCTGTTCTGTCCACCACGTCTACGCTGGTTTCAGATTCTAGATTTGGAGCCATGCCCAGGGAGAGATCTGGGGGTTCCTGCTTATGTAAACTTCCCTCCATCTCCATGCAGTTGTCAACCGACACAAAGACATGAGAACTGTGCCCTTTCACTGAGGCTGGTGTTGGCCATGTGATCTGAGCCAAAGAGCAGCCTCCTCTGACAACAGGATCTAAAGCAGACCCCTCCCTGGTGACTCTCACCTATCATACCCTTTTGTTTTCTACATAAAGCATATTGTTATCTAAAAATGTTTATTTATTTATTTATTCACTTATTTCTATTTCCCATCCCTCTCTCCCTCCCCATCAACTGGAATGGAAGGGAGCTCGCTGAGTGCAAGGCCATGTGGCCCATATTCCTCTATGTCTCCCTCACACAAAACACAGGGCCTGGCACATAGTAGGTGCTCAAAAATTTTGTACTTATAGAATAAAAAATAGCAATAATAAAGATAATAATGACAGCATTACTGTTTACGGAGCCCTCTTTATTTGCAGGCACAGAACTAAGCTCTGTACGTAGATCATCTTATTCATCTTTATAATCACCTCCTGGGTGGAGACCATGTCACCACCCATGTAGAATCAGAAATTTCTGGGGCCAGCCCCGTGGCATAGTGGTTGTTAGGGGCGCTCTGATTCAGCGGCCCAGATTCATGGGTTCAGATCCCAGGCGCGGATCTACACCATTTGTTAGCCATGCTGTGGTGAGGACCCACGTACAAAATAGAGGAAGATGGGCACGGATATTAGCTCAGGGTGAATCTTCCTCAAGTAAAAAAAAGAGGAAGATTGGCACAGATGTTAGCTCAGGGCTAATCTTCCTCAAGCAAAAAAATAGGAAGATTGGCAACAGATGTTAGCTCAGGGAGAATCTTCCTCACCAAAAAAAGAAAAAGAAAAGAAATTTCTACGGCCTAGAAGTGATCTTCCCAGTTCAATAATCATAGCACTTCTTTGCTCAGCATTATAATTATCCTCTCTCTTTCATAATCTGTACTATAATTTCACCCATTTTATAGATTTAAAAGCTGAGTCTCATAGAAATGAAGCAATTTTCCCAAAGTTACTCAGCTCATATTTAAAACCCAGGTCTTGTCTAATTCCCAAAGTCCTGCTCTTTTCACTACAATACACTGCCTTCTATTAGATACACGGACAAAAAGGGCTTTCTTCATTCTGTCCTGGAAACCCAGACCTGAGTTTTGGCTAAGCATTTGAAACAAGACTTGCTCCCTAGCTAAATGTCAAGCTGGATTGTCCTGTAGCCTGGACTTTATTGGTCCATAGATGTCTCCTGTATCTTCATTTCAAAGATAATAACTAGCTAAGATTTATTGGGATTTTACATGTCAGGCAAGGTTCAAATGATCTTGTTTAATTCCTACAACAGCCCTGTAAAATAGGTTCTATTGATGTTATTCCCCTTTTAGAAGTGAGGAAACTGAGGCACAGAGAGATGAAGTAATGTCCCCACGGTTACCCAGGTTCTAAGCCAGAGCCCTGGCTTGAGTGCCCCCAGGATGGACTGCTCAGCGCCAGCAGCCTTTCTAGGGGGCCCATCCTGGTGCATTCCGTCCACCGTAGAAAACCTCAGGGCACCTCCTCAGTGCAGCACTTCTTGGGATGTTTCAGCTCAGAAACTGTGCCTAAGTCATAACAGACAGGGATGCCAGCGCATCCCGCGGCTCCCCTCCCCTTCCTGTTTGCAATCCTGGCCTACAGTTACTCTTCCATTAGCTTCCATCTGTAGAAGCAGCAATGCCCTAGGGGCACACAGGCCAAAAAGAGAGACCGACTCAGCCAAAGTCCAAAAATATCTTCACTGCAGCAAGCAAACCAGTGATGGCGAGAAGGACAATTTCCCCCTCAAGTCCTGGACGTTTCTCAAAGGCAGCCCACTCAGCTTATGTAAGCAGCATCTACCACGAAGGAACGCAACCAAGGCCCCGCGAATCTGGGACAATCCTGCCAGTTCTGGACTAATGAAGAGTTATTTAGGGGCACGGTTTGGGCAGTTTGGGAAACTTGACCCTGTGCTTATCGAATTGTCTGCCCTGGCTCTCCGGACCTGGGCAAAGAGGCTTGGGCAACACCCCAAGGACGGTGGCAACATCAGTCCACGGGCATCAGTTCAGACAGCTTCCACCCATCCTTGAACCTTTCCTTCAAAGCAACAGGCAGTGGTAGGGTGCGGGGAATTCTAGGCCTCCTTATATTCATTCACTCATGTTTCATACATTTATACGTTTTCAGTGAATATCTATTAAGCGCCACCTCTGTTTCAGGCCAGGTGCTGGGAACATCAAAGTGAGTTTGACACGGTGGTCTCACAATCAACAAAACAGTAAATCAAGCCCTAGTTTGTAGCATTTGCCACTTTTCAAGTGTAAATATGCCCATTGTGGCCAATGTCAAGCTACCAATATTTTGTCACTGGGCGCGGAGTTGGGAAGAGATGTACAGTATAGATACACATAATCTCAAGAGCATAGATTATAGTAAAATGTAGTCAAGTAATTAGGAAGGGATAAATTTTGAGCATCATTTTCACTTTAAACATAATATACTTAATCGTAAGCTTATATAATTTGACTTTTGATGATGGCTGTGTTTACCAACCAGATTGCAACAATCCTGGACATTCAACAGCGGGCTCTTGCCAGCTGGTGCTTGCCGGCTCTAGTTTACCACGGCTGAGACATAGTTGCATAATTTAAGAAGTTTACAACTGAGTTGGGAGAAAACTAGCAAAGAATGTGAAATACTTTGTGAGAAGGAAGTACAAGGTGCTATGGGAGCATTTGGGAGGCAGATCCAGCCAAGAGTTGGGCTTGGGGAAAGTTTTCTGAGGCAAACACCTTTAATCTGAGACCTTAAGGAAAGGAAATATTAGCTATGTGAAGGGTGGAAAGTGGGTTCCAGATGGCGGAAGCAACTTGCGCAAAGATCTTGAGTGAAACCAGACAACAGAATGTTTCAGAAATATACAGTATTTCATAACAGCTGGAATCACGTGTTCAAGATAAGAAAGTGACATGAAATAAGATTGAGGGAGGGGAGGAGCACAGAGCCAGCACATCCCAACCTTATTAAAAGAGCTTATTCTAAGGTTAGCTGGTGCTCATTGACAGCTTGTATGTACCAGGACATCCTGATTAGATTTCTTGTTAGAAAGATCATTCTGCTTGCAGTATGGGAAAGAGATAGGATGGGGGCAAGACCAGAGGATGCTGCCACAGTATAGGAGAGAGATGAAGATTGTGTGCACGGTGGTAACGGCACCGGGGAGGGAGAAGAACAGATGGGATCAAGAGTCATTTAGGAGGCAGTATCTGCTGGACAAAGCGATTGGTTACGTGTCTGTGTGTTGCTGGGGCGGGGGGTGGTGTTGAGGAAAACGAAGTCAAGAATGATACTGAGGTTTCTGACAAAAGCAACCCAGGAGATGATTGGAAGTAGGAGACAGTGAAGGAAGAACAAGTAATTGGCTTGAGGGATGGTGAGTTCCGTTTTAGACGGATTAAATTTGTGGGACATCCAAGTGGCGATGTCCAGGAAGCAGTTGAATGTATAGGCCTGAAGCTGAGGACACAGATCTGGGCTGGAAAATGAACTGGGGAGTCATCGGCAAATTGATGGTAACCAAAGCCATGTGTGTGAATAAGATTATCCAGGGATGAGTCAGAATAACTTGGGTTTATAGGCCATTCCTCTGTGAACACTGCCCCTCCATTTTACACATACCCACTCTTTTAACCATTACAACCACTCTATTATGTAGGTGTTATCATTATCCTCATTTTGTGGATGAGGAAACTGAGGCCTAGAGAGGTTGCACAGTAAGAGGCAGAGCCCAGATCTGAAACTGGTCCGTTTGGCACCAGAACCTACACTCTGAAGGTGATATTGGGCTGCTTCTGTGTCAAAATATACAAACCAAGAAGGACAGAACCTAAGGAAATGAATATTTAAGACAGGGGAGGAGGAATTTACAAAGGCAGGGGGTGGAGATGGGGGAACTTGAGGCCTATCATTGTTAAGGTTGACTTCTTAAAAACTTCCTCACCACAAAGTCACTGAGTTGCCCCCTTAAAATTTACAGTCACATTGTATTTACTAACATTCTTTTCTGATCATTAAAGCAATGCTTTATCCTTGTAGAAAATACAGAAGATGTAAAGGAGAAAATAAAAATCACCACTATTCAATTTCCTAGAAATAATTGCCATAACTGTTGAGCACATATTCCTTCAGATTTTTTTTCTTCACATAAAAAAACAAATGGCTATTTCTTTAAAACATTGTTTAAAGTTTTATTTTGAAAGCACATTTTATTGTTTCTTAAGCGCACATATAAAAATTATACATTTATTGCTACTAAAGATGCACATCTAAAAATCAGGATTTATTTTATAGTCAGTGGTGATTTATAGGTAAACGGCAGCTTTTTTGTTCTTGTACATGAAAGAATGCTGCATCTTGTAATCTATGGCATCTTAGATTTACGAAATATGGTAGGTAATATATTCATATCTTTCAAAATTCATAATATACTAAAAGGTGTACAGAGAAATATCTTTCTCACTCCTGCCTCACCCAGTGCTCCTCCTTGGAGGCAGATGATATTTTCTGGTTTTTTGTCTACCCTTCCAGATGTATTTTAATGCACACACAAGAAAACGTTACATATGTCCCCCTCTCTTTAAGTACATGGCAACGTTACCCACAATAGGGCATTTTGAACTTTTTTTAACTTAACAGTATATGCTGGAAGCGTTTTTTCCTAATTGAAAATTTTCAATTGAAAGGATGTACCAGAATTTATTAAGAAGTCCCCTACTGATGTGCAAAGTAATTTCCAATCTTTTGCTAAAACGAACAATGCCATGATGAAATATCTTGTATATTTTGTACACATACCGGTATAACTCTCGGGTAAATCCCTAGAAATAAAACTGCTCAGTCAAGGGTAAAAAAAATTGTGAGGAAGATCAGCCCTGAGCTAACATCCATGCCAATCCTCCTCTTTTTGCTGAGGAAGACTGGCCCTGGGCTAATATCTGTGCCCATCTTCCTCCAAGTTATATGGGATGCTGCCACAGCATGGCCTGACAAGCGGTGCCTTGGTGCACGCCCAGGATCCGAACCTGGGCCACCAGCAGCGGAGCGCGCGCACTTAACTGCTACGCCACGGAGCCGGCCCCTATAATCTACTTATATTTTTAAAACACCCTTGACACTCCATTCAAGGCCCATGCTTAGTTAAATCTGCATAAATTATCAGGAGAAAGAAGAGCAAAATGATGATTTTAAGTTTTGAGTGACATTGATTTTTTTCAGATTGATTTTTTTTTTGCATGCTTGAAGAGCCAAGAAAATGAAGTTAAAAACAGTAAACTCTTGTAAGTCTATTTGGAATAGATTTGGGCAGGAAAGTATCATATGAGCTTGAAGGTAAATAACAGCAATAATGCATTTAAAAATAACAAAGTCAAAGTAGACAGAAAATCAAGGGCTCTGTGCTGCAATAGGTTTAGTTCACTCTACTAATAACACACACTAACATAGCACTTTACGCATTTTACGCTGTTCTAAGCCTTTTAACACAAATTAACTTTTATAATCCTCACAACCAAGGTCCATTATGCTCTCATTTTCACACATCAGAAAATGGGGGCCCAGAGAGAATCAGTAACTAGTTGAAGGTCGCACAGTGAGGAAGTGGCTGAGATGAGTTTAGATTGGACAGCCCAGCCCTGGGGTGTGTGGTCTGAATCACTGGGCTCCCTGCCTTCCTTGCAGGACTCTATGCAACATGGGCAATTGTGTCAGGTTGATTCATTTCTTCTCTAGAAGATCTGTGAGTAAGTCACATTCATCTCTGTATTTTCAGGTTTAGCATAATAGTCAACACAAACTAGATGCTTAATACATTTTGACTACCTGAATGTTTCGATGGAGGTATGATCAAAGTCTTACACAGTGATTTTCAAATTTCTTTAAGATATGGGATTTGGCTTTTTGGGTTTTTTTTCCAAGTCTTACAGGGATCCTATGGTAGATAGCCTCTAAGAGGACACCACAGATCCCGACCTCCTGGTATTCATGTCCTGGAGTATTCTCCTCCCCTTGAATGTGGGATGGACTTGCTGACTTGCTTTTAACGAACAGAATGTGGCAGACGTGATGGGGTGACACTCCAGAGATCAGTTAGAAGAAGACTGAGGCTTCCATCTTGGGCACTCTCTCTCCCTCTCTTGACTCTCTTCCCCTGGGGAAGCCAGCTACCACATAGTAGCCCTGCAGAGAGGCCTGTGTGGGTTAGCTTGGAAGCAGATCTTCTGAGGCCTGCCAACAACTTTGTGAATAAACTTGGAAACGGATCCTCCAGCCCCAGTTGAGACTTGAAATGATGCAACTCTGGCTGATAGTTTGACTGCAACCTCAGCAGAGACCTTGATCCAGAGGCACCCAGCTCAGACAGGCCCAGATTCCTGACCCACAGAAACTGAGATAATAAAAGTTTGTTGTTTTAAGCTGCTAAGTTTTGGGGTAGTTGGTCATGCAGCAATAGATAAATAATGCAGATCCTGAAAGTATAAAATACTCCCTACAGAAAGAAATTTTCCACTTATTTTTTAAGAAAGAGTCTATAGTTTATTTTTTACATTTAGGTCTTTTATTCCCTTGGAATTAAAAAATATATATGTGTGTGTAGTGAAAATAGAAGGATCTCATTTTATTTTAAAAGTTATAAATTTTTTTGTGTGTGTGAGGAGATCAGCCCTGTGCTAACATCTGCCAATCCTCCTCTTTTTTTGGCGAGGAAGACTGGCCCTGGGCTAACATCCCTGCCATCTTCCTCCACTTTATATGGGACGCTGCCACAGCATGGGCCGCCAAGCAGTGCATCGGTGCACACCCGGGATCCAAACCAGTGAACCCAGGGCTTCCGCAGCAGAGTGCACGCACCTAACTGCTTGTGCCACCGGGCCGGCCCCATAAAAGTTATACATTTTTAATTGTGATAAAATACACATGAAATTTACCATCTCAACCATTTTTAAGTGTATAGTTAGGTAGTGTTAAGTATATTCAGATTGTTATGCAACCAATCTCCAGAATTTTTTAATCCTGCAAAACTGAAACTCTGTACCCATTAAACAATAACTCCTTATTTCCCCCTCTCCCCAGCCCCTGGCAATCACCATTCTACTCTCTGTTTCTATGAGTTTGACTACTCTTTTTTGTGTGTGTGAGGAAGATCAGCCCTGAGCTAACATCCATGCCAATCCTCCTCTTTTTGCTGAGGAAGACCGGCCCTGACCTAACATGTATTGCCAATCCTCCTCCTTTTTCTCCCCAAAGCCCCAGTAGATAGTTGTATGACACAGTTGCACACCCTTCTAGTTGCTGTATGTGGGATGCCGCCTCAGCATGGCCAGACAAGCGGTGCGTCGGTGTGCGCCGGGATCCGAACCCAGGCCGCCAGTAGCGGAGTGCGTGCACTTAACCCCTAAGCCATAGGGCTGGGCCCTGAGTTTGACTACTTTTGATATCTCATTTAAGTGAAATCATACAATATTTATCTTTTTGTGACTGGCTTATTTTGCTTACCATAATGTCCTTAAGTTTATTCTATGTTATAGCATGTATCAGAATCTTCTTTTTTTATAAGACTGAATAATATCCATTGCATGTGTATGCCACACTTTGTTTATTCATTCATCTCTTGATGGACATTTGAGTTGCTCCCACCTTTTGAATATCGTATATAATGCTGTTATAAACACAGGTGTACAAATATCTCTTTAAGATCCTGCTTTTAATTCTTTTGGAGATGTATCTAGAAGTGATATTGCTGGATCATATGGTAATTTTGTTTTTAATTTTTTAAGGGACTGCCTTACTGTTTTCCATAGTGGCTGCACCATTTTACATTCCACCAACAGTGCAAAAGGGTTCCAATTTCTCCACAACCTAACCAATACTTGTTATTTTCTGTTTATTTACGTGTGGAGCCATCCTAATGGGTGTGAGGAGATAACTCACTGGAGCTTTGATTTGCGTTTTCCTAATGATCAGTGATATTGAGCAGCTTCTCATGTGCTTGTTGGCCATTTGTATATCTTCTTTGGAGAAACGTCTATTCAAATCCTTGCTCATTTTTTCATTGGGTTATTTTTGTGTTGTTGAGTTGTAGTTCTTCACACCTTCTGGATTAACCCCTTATCAAATATATTATTTGCAAATATTTTCTCCCATTCCATAGGTTGCTTTTTCACTCTGTTGATTATGTCCTTTGACGAGCAGAAGTTTTAAATTTTGAAGTAGCTCAATTTATCTATTTTTATTTTTGTTGCCTATGCTTTTGGTGTCATATCCAAGAAATTACTGCCAAATCCAATGTCATGAAGCTTTTCCCCTAGGTTTTTTCCTAAGAGTTTATATTTTTAGGTTTTCCATCTAGGTCTTTGATTCATTTTGAGTTAATTTTTGTATATGGTGTAAGCTAAGGATCCAACTTCAAATTTTATTTTTTTCCCAGTTGATTAGCCAATTGCCTCAACACAATTTGCTGAATAGATTGTTCATTTCCTACTGATTTGAAACATTATTTTGTTCATATACCAAGTTACAATGTATATGAATATATTTCAGTTGCTTTATTCTGTTTCAATGAGCTATTTGTCTATTTTGGTGCCAGTGCCATATGGATTTATTTAATGTAGGTTAATTTTATACTCCAACTAGGCAGGCAAAGTTCCTTCTCATTATTATTCTTTTTGAAATTTTCTTAGTGGCTTTTGCATATTCTACTATGAAGAATTTTACCATGAATATTTAGGATTACCCTCTGCCACTCCATCAACACCACCTACCACGAAACAAAAAAGCATGGAGATTGCAAGAGAAATGGATTGGACGGGATTGATATTTTACAATATTCTGATTTTTTTCTCCACATACGCTCCTCCAATAGTATGTTCCATCTCAGATAGCAACAACTTCATCTTTTTGTTTGCTCAGCTCAAAAAAACATTGGAGCCATCCTTGAATCCCCTCATTCTTTCATACCCCATATCATACCTGTCAGCAAATTCTGTTCGATCTATCCTTTAAAAATAGCCAGGATTTAACCACTTCTCACCCCCTCCACTATTACCACCTGGGCCCAGGATCCCATTGTCTTATTCTTGGATTGTTGCAATAACCTCTTAATTGATCTTCTTGCATTTACTCCTAACCCTCTAAAGTTTATTCTCATCACAAGAGATAGAGCCATCCTTTTAAGACATTAGTCCATGAATATTACTCTCCTACTCAAAATTTTCCAGTGGTTTTCCATTTCATGTAGAGGAGAAGCTGATGTCCTTAAGGATTCATTTTCTACTTCTCCCATTTCTACTCACTCCACTCTAGTAACACTGGTCTCCTTGTTCTTTCTCAAACAGGCCATGTATGCACCTACCTCAGGGCCTTTGCACTTGTCATTTCCCCTGCCTGAAACACTTTTCTCCCAAGTAACTGCACCTTCTTAATGTTTTTGCTCATATGTACAACTGAGGTCTCCCCTGATCCCTCTGTCTAAAATTGCACCCCCTCTCAATATTCCCTATCCACCTTGTCCTGCTTTCTTTTTCTCCATAGTATTAATCACTTATAAAATTCTACATAATTTTCTTATTTATTATGTTTATTTTTGTTTCATTTCATTAGAATATAAGCTCCATGGGAGCAGGGAATTTGACCTGGTTTGTTTACTGCTATATCTTTACTGTCTATAGCAGGTAGGTGTTCAATAAATAAATCTTAAATGAACCAATGAATAAATACTGAATCTACCGATTTTGGAATGAATAACTCTCTCTCTCTCACACACATATGCAGATCTTGTTTTGTGTTCTTCAATTTAACTTTGTGGTTTTCTTGTCTTCGAGGCATGCACAAAATAGAATTTTCTTCTTTCATTTAAAAAAGTGAGGTAGACTTGTATCTATTGTTATGAAAATATATTTTTACAAAAAAAGAAATTCAGAACAGTATGTCATATGATTCCATTTTGATAAAAAATAAAAATATGTGCATGTATCTATATTTTCTCTCTCCCCCTCCCCCCGCCACTTCCTTACTGCAGGTGGAGTATATTGAAGATATGGTAAGAGAAGGATGCCTTGATAATGGAAGGAAAGAGCCAGATCAGCTTTGAGCACAATGAAGCAGAGATGGTATGCAAAGAGAGGGTCAATTTTGGCAGGATAAATCGCCTAATGGTCTTAGGAGAACTCTAATCTTCGCCTCCTTTACCCTTCCCTCCTCTCCCTCATAGTCTCATTCAGAAGGGAACCCTGATGACTGACAACCCACCCCAGAGATTAAGGTTAGGAACAGGGGTGGGAGCAAGAGACAAATGAAAAGACAAGAGAGTGAGGAGGGTTCCAGGGAGAGAACGGAGGCTCCCATGTCTGAGCTAAAATTGAGTTGAATTCTTCTCCCAATGGACCTAAGTGGGCTGGGAGAGACCAGTGCATGCAACAAAAGAATCTTATCTCTTGTTTTGTTATTGATTCTAATTTTATGGTATTGTGGTCTCTATGATACTGATTATTGTAGTATTTTTTCACATTTGATTTGAAGCTAATATGTAGTCAATTTTTGTAAAGTTTTATACATGCTTGAAAAGAATCGCTGTCTCTAATTTGTAGATACATGATTTCACATACATACGTGTTTGTTCTATGACACTAGCTAATCATGTTATTCAAATATTCTATATCTTTACTCGTTTTTGGTGTTCGCTAGACCTATCAAGTTCTGGGAGGGGTGTATTTATGAATTTTTTTATATGGATACTCAAATTCAAGAAAGAGTGAATCCTGAAAAGATTAAAGAAAAAGACATCTAGATCTAGAAAGAACCCAGCGCAACTTTAGAACATTTAAAATACTATATTTCTTACTCATTTTTCTTGTTTCTTGTCTTTCTTCTTTCACTAGAACTTTAAGCTCCGTGAGAGCAGGCAGGAAATTTTACCTGTGCTCCTTGTGGTATGCCTCACCTCCGGCAGAGTGCCTGCACACAGTAGGCACTCTACAAATACGTGTCGAGGTAATTAATGCAATCATTCCCTTCCTTCATTCTAGGCTTAATTTCTTTCTTACTGAAGCTCATACTTCAATCCTTCTTTTTGGGAGGGTCTTGAGTGGTAAATTCTCTAAGACCTTATGATCAGAAGTTTCTATTTTGTCTTGACTCTTGAGTGAGTTTAGCTAGATAAAGTACTCTATGCTGACAGCTATTTATTATTTTTTTCTTCAGCAGTTTGAATCAATTATCCCAGTCATTGTTATGTGGCCCTCAGTGTTATTGAGAATTCAGCTGTTGGTCTGTCATTTTTTTTTTGGGAGGGGGCGGAAGATTGGCCCTGAGCTAACATCTGTTGCCAATCCTCCTCTTTTTGGTTGAGGAAGATTGTCCCTGAGTTAACATCTGTGCCAATCTTCCTCTATTTTGTATGTAGGATGCTGCCACAGCATGGCTTGATGAGCGGTACACAGGTCCGCGCCAGGTCCAAACCTGCAAACCTCGGGTCACCGGAGCGAAGCTTGTGAACTTAACTGCTACGCCACTGGGCCGGCCCCTGTTCTGTCATTCTTTAAAAGGTAACCATTCTCGGGGTCAGCCCAGTGGTGCAAGTGGTTAAGTGTGCACGCTCTGCTGCGGCGGCCTGGGGTTCGCATCCTGGGCGCGCACCGACACACTGCCTGTCGAGCTGTGCTGTGGTGGCGTCCCATATAAGATAGAGGAATATGGGCATGATGTTAGCTCAGGGCCAGTCTTCCTCAGAAAAAAGAGGAGGATTGGCAGATGTTAGCTCAGGGCTGATCTTCCTCACAAAAAAAAAAAAAAAAGGTAACCTTTCTCTTCTTTCTGGGAATTTTTTGTTTAATTAAACTCCTTTATTTTGAGACAATTATAGATTCACTAGCAGTTCTAAGAAATAATACAGACTGAGCCCTTGTGCCCCTTACCCAGTTTATCCCAATGGTAACATCTTGCACAACTATGACATAATATCACAACCAGGATATTGACATTGATATAATAAAGATACAGAACGTTCCCATCCCCACAAGGATCCTCATGTTGTCCCTTTATAGCCATACCTACCTACCTCGCTCCCACTTAAACCCCATCCTTAACCCGTGACAACCACTAATATGTTCTTCAGTTCTATAATTTCGTCATTTCAAGAATGTCATATAAACGGAATTGAGAGATTGAGTATATAAACCGAGACAATGAATATTCACACTGACAATGACAGTAGAACTCTGACCCACAACCTCTGCAGCAACGGCCCAGAATGGGCAGGACTTGCTCAGTGACCCCCAGTTTCCCTATTTTTCGCCCTCACTTGCAACTCAGGACCAATCAGAGAAAACCAAATGTGCTCCCCAAGCCAACCACATGTGATGTCTTGTTTCTAATTAGCTCTTATATTTATTATTTTCTTCCTTCTGCTTGCTTTGGGCTTATTTTGTTCTTCTTTTTCTAGGCTCTTGAGGCAGGAGCTTGGATTATTGATTTGAGACTTTTTCTTTTTTCTAATATATGAATTTAGCACTATAAGTTTCCCTCTCAGCTTTAGCCACATCCCACAGATTTTGATATGTTGTATTTTCCTTTTCATCCAGTTCAATATATTTTTTTTATTTCCCTTGAGACTTCCTCTTTGACCCTGGATTATTTAGAAGTGTGTTATTTAGTTTCCAAGTGCTTAGAAATTTTTCTATTATCTTTCTGTTATTGATTTCTAGTTTTATTCCATTGTGGTCAGAGAACACACTCCATATGACTTGAATTCTTTTAAATCTGATAAGGTTTGATTTATGGTGTAGGATATGGTCTACATCCCAGGGGCACATGAAAAGAATGTACATTCTGCTGTTGTTGACCGTAGCGTTCTATAAATATCAATTAGACTCTGTTGGTTGACAGTGTTGTTGCATTCTTCCGTACCCTTGTTATTTTCTTTCTAGTTGTTCTATCAATTGTTAAAAAAGAGGTGTTGAAATTTCCAGCTGTGATTGTGGTTTTATCTATTTCTCCTTTCAATTATATCAGTTTTGCTTAACATATTTTTCACCCTTGTTGTCTGGTGCATACACATTTAGGATTGCTATGTATGTCCTTTGGTGAGTTGATCCTTGTATTGTTATATAATGTCCCTCTCTGTCTCTTGCAATTTTCTTTGCTCTAAAGTCTACTTTATCTGATGTTAATTATAGCTACCCCTTCTTTCTTCTGATTAACATTTGCATGATATATCTTTTTCCATCCTTGTACCTTAGACATGCCTATATTGTCACATTTGAATTGAGTTTCTTATTGACAGCATATAGTTGTTTTTTTAATCCACTCTCCCAATTTCTGTCTTTTAATTGGTGTATTTATACTATTTACATTTAATACAATTTTGATATATTAGGTCTAAATTCTTCCATTTTATTTTTATTTTTGTTTTCTGTTTTTTTGTTCATTTGTTTATTTCTTTTTCCTGACTTTTGTGAGTTACTTGAATATTTTTTAGAATTGAATCTTGATTTTTCCATAACGTTTTTGAGTATATCTCTTTGGATAGCTTTTTTATTGGATTCTCTAGATAGAACATTATATACACAAAACTTATCACAGTCTACTGGGGGTGTCATTTTACAGTTCTAGTGAACTATAGAAACCTTGTCTCCCTTTACATTCCTTTACCCTCCCCCATTTATAATACAATTGCCTTAAATGTTTCCTCTACATACAACAAGAGCCACATCAGACAGTGTTATAATCTTTGCTTCAACCATTAAATATAATTTAGAAAACTCGAGAGGAGAAGAAGAATCTACTGTATTTACTCACAATTTTGCTTACCGCCTTCTTTCTTCCTCCCTGATATTCTAAGGTTCCTTCTTTTATCATTTCCTTTTCGTTTAGACAACTTCCTTTAGTCATTCTTTTAGGGTTAATCTGCTGGCAACAAATTCTTAGTTTGCCTTTATCTAAGAATGTCTTGATTTTCCCTTTATTCTAGAAGGTTATTTTCACTGGGTATTGGATTCTAGGTTGGCAGGTTGTTTTTCTCTGTACTCGAAAAACTGTTGTGCTGTTTCCTTCTGGACTTGCAGATTTCTGACGAGAAATCCACTGTCACTCAAATTGTGCATCCTTTATAGGTAAGGTGTCAATTCCGTCTCGTGCTTTTCAGGATTTTTAATGTGCCATTACTTTTCAGAAGTTGGATTACGATATACCTTGGTGTGGATTTCTTTGCATTTATCGTATTTGAGATTTGCTCCGTTACCTGAATGTGTAGTAAGGTCTATGTCTTTTGCCAAATATAGAAGTTTTCAGCCATTTTTTCTTTGAGTATTTTTTCAGCTCTGCCCTCTTTCTCCTCTACTTCCAGGACTCCAATCACACAGATATTAAATCTTTTGTTACAGTTCCACAGGCTTTTGTGGCTCTGTTCATTTTTTTTCAGGCTACTTTCCATTTTTCAGATTGTGTCACTTCTATTGTTCTAGCTTCTAGTTCACTGATACTTTCCTCTGTCTCCTCCATTCACCTTTGAGCCCACCTATTGATTTTTTTTAAAAATTTTGGTTATTGTATTCTTCAGTTCTAAAATTTCCATTTGGTTCTTTTTTTTTTGGTGAGGAAGATTGGCCCTGAGCTAATATCCATTGTGAATCCTTTTCTTTTCACTTGAGGAAGATTGTTGCTGAGCTAACATCTGTGCCAATGTTCTTCCACTTTATACGTGGGATGCTGCCACAGCACGGCTTGATGAGCTGTGTGTAGGTCTGTGCCTGGGATCTGAACATGTGAACCCTGGGCTGCTGAAGTGGAGCGCGCGAACTTAACCACTATGCCACTGGGCCGGCCCCATCTGGTTCTTTTTTTATATCCTCTATTTCTTTGCTGAGACCTTCTATATTTTTATTTGTTTCAAGTGTATTTATAATTACTATTGAGCCATTTTTATGATGGCTTCTTTAAAATCGTTGTCAGATAATTCTAATATTTCTGTCACCTCAGTGTTGAGATTTATTGTCTTTTTCATTCAGTTTGAGATCTTTCATGGTTCTTTGTATGATGAGTGATTTTCAATTGAAACCTAGATATTTGGATGGTCTGTTATGAGCCTCTGGATCTTATTTAAACCTTCTGTTTTAGCAGGCTTTTTTAGAAACTGTTCTGGAAGGGAAAAGGGGAGGAGCACAGCCTTGTAACTGTCTTTTGGGGATAAAAGTCCAAGTTTCTCACCTGGCCTCCATTGACACCTGAGAGGGAAGATTATTCATTACTACTGGACAGGAGTGGAGGTGGGAAGAGGAGATTCTGACTCCCTTGTGGGCCTCCACTGATACCTCTGTGGATGGGGGAGGTAGGAGTTCTTTATTATTGCTTCCTTTCAATGAGATGGTGTCAGGGAGGGGGGATGGCCTTGTTTCTGCTGGGTGGTGGTGAGAGTCCTGACTCTCCACTAGGCATCCTCTGACACACCCTTAATGAGGAGAAGAGGCACCTCATCACTGTCAAGCCGGGGTAGAATGCCAGGCACCTCATGTGGTCTCTACTGCCTTGCAGTGTAGAGAGCCTTGTTACCACCTGGCTGGATGAAAGTTTTGGGTTCTTACTTGGCCTTCTCTGACCTCAATGCAGTGGGGATGTTGAGACACATCATTACAGACTCTTGAGGGTGGAAATCTAGGCTCCCCGATTGGCCTTTGCTGGCATTTGTACTACGATCGATAATATGTTACTTTGAGGTAAGACCAAGAAAAGGTGTGGCAGCTCTGTCTCCAGTGAACTCTTTAATTCTCTACTTTTATGGTGGAGAATCTAATAAGGACTACATAAAGCATGAGATTTAGAACATGAGTTTAACTATAAGTTCCTATAGGGTGACCTTGAGCAGAAGTTTAGTCTCGCTAAGCCTCAGCTTTCTCATTTGCAAAACGGAGATAAGAACAAGGACCTGATAGGACCGTTTGGGGGTTTTATATTGCTAGTATATGTGAAGCTCCTAGCACATAGCAGGGGTTCAATAAGTGACACTTGCTATCATCATCATCATCATCATCAATGACATCACTGTCATTGTCACATTAACTAGAAAGATCCAACATAGCTTTGCATGAATGTGAGTCCCATATAAGACAAACTCTGGCTCCCTGTGTGAGAACACTGGCATGGTTAGCAGCCATTTTCTAGGGATCCTGAGCTGCTATTTAGGCCAGGAGGCAGGAAAAGTTCCCAGAGCTATGTGTGACCTACAGAAAACTACCTCTCATTAAAAGCACTGTGTTTTCCCTCTGGGTATGGACCCACGTCAGGAATAAATGAGCAGATTTGGAGTTCTTGAGGTCAAAACAAGCAGTCAGAAAATCTCTTCCAGCCATTTGGCTCTTACTCTGCTGTGTCCCAGCTGGGTTAGATGGGCATGTGACAGGGCAGTGGTCTATTTCAACAACTCAGCATAGCTCAAGCAGGCTTTGCATGCACCATATGTCACTGGAGCCAAGCAACAACCTGGTGAGGTAGGGAGGGCATTTTACAGGGGAGGAGGGACAAGGGTGAAGGCTCAGAGAGGTAATAACTTGCCTAATCAAGCAAATGAGCAGCTGAGTCAGGAGGCGACTCAGTCATTCAACACATATTTGGTGAGTACCATCTTAGTTTGGGTTCCCCTAGAAGCCGACCCTGAGACAAAGACCTGATAGTGAGTAGTTTATTAGGGAAGTAATCCCAGGAAACATTGGTAAGGGAGTGGGTAAGTGAGAAGGGAAAAGAAAGCAGCCAATAAAGAACGCATTTTCAAGTAATTTAGTGCTGGGGACCACTGGAGCTTAACTCTGCTGTAGGACATGTACCCCAGAGTTATCCCACCTGAGGGACAAGCGAGCTGCTGCAACACTTACCCACCAACCCCGACAGTCCTTGGCTGGGGCTTCTCCTGGAGTGTTAATTCCCTGGCATCTGTGACTCTTTGCAGGGCCTGCTCTGCCCACACTTCAGATGCTGATGGTTGGCAGGCAGGCAGGCATGCACAGGCATGGTGAGTGATATGACTATGTGCAGGGCATTTCCTTCAAGATGTTACATACTCAGCACTGTGCCAACTGCAAGAGATGCAGTAGTGGTCAAGACAGACAAAATTCTTGCTCTTACGGATATTATTACTTCATGAGAAAGACCAACAAGTAAACAGGCAATTATAATGCAAAGTGACAGGGCTGTGATGATGGAAGTATAGAGTGCTTGGGAACATATAGGAGGGGCCCCCATCTCAGGATTGGGAGGGCCCAGGGAGATTTCGGGGGGCAGTGGTTATCTCAGTGATTTAAGTTGCCACTCTCTTGCCTCTGAGGTTTCCACAATCCTGTTCCTTTTGCACAGTATACTCTATGCTCCATCTTCAGCTGGCTGTCGCCTACACATTCTTCATGTCTCCACTTATATTCACTTCTTCAGAGGGGCTTTTTTTGAATCTTCACACTAGGTTTTACTCCCCAGCAATATGCTTCCATACTAACCAGTATGTATATTAACATTAAACTGGAAGAGTGTGTGCCTTTTTCACTATCGTATCCCCACTACTTGGCCCAGTTTCTAACACATAGTAATAGTCAATCGTTATCTGTTGAATGAAGGACTAGATGATCTATCTATAGAAAAAGCCACATTCTCTGCTGAGGCTGGGGCCCCAAGGAAACAGATTCTATAATTGGGGGTGTAACGAGTGACAGGCTCTGCCTTTGGAGAACTAATTCCCTAAGGCTGAGTGTGTAGGTTTGAATTCAGAGATGATGTGGGCACTTCCCAGTTCACTGAAGCAAATAGCGATACTTTGTTAAAAAATAGAAAGGAAACAAAGGTTGTCTTTGGTATCTGCCTACCTGCCTTCCCACAAGCTCAACTCCACATATCCTGAGTAGCTGCTACATGCCAGAGATCATCCTCTGAGGACTCAAAGGAAAATATTATGCAGTGTCCACTCTAGCGAGCAAGACTGAGTGCTCCAGAAGATAGGAGAGCTAAAACATACCCTAGATGATAGAAGTAAAGACAGACTAGGGGAGACATCAGGGATCATGAGCATAACACAGGATGGGTAGGGGAACAGGAGGGCAAGATTTCCTCTTCTGGACTTTCTAGAGGTAGCAGGAATAATTTGTTACTGTTGGATGGCTAGAACTATCCTAAGCTGATAAAATCAGCAATATAAATTGTGAACTATACGTCATGTTTCTTTTTTGTGTGTGTGTGAGGAAGATCAGCCCTGAGCTGACATCCACGCTAATCCTCCTGGTTTTTTTTTTTTTTTGCTGAGCAAGACCAGCTCTGAGCTAACATCTATTGCCAACCCTCCTCCTTTTTTCTTTTCCCCCAAAGCCCCAGTAGATAGTTGTTTGTCATAGCTGCACATCCTTCTAGTTGCTGTATGTGGGACGCCGCCTCAGCATGGCCAGAGAAGCGGTGCATCGGTGCACTCCCGGGATCCGAACCCCGGGCCGCCAGTAGCAGAGCGCGCGCATTTAACCGCTAAGCCACGGGGCCGGCCCATATATACATCATCTTTCAATTTGTTCTGAGGTAATGTTGGAATCTCAACTCTCATCATGATAGAAAAATGAACACACTCAATAACAGTTTTGGTGTTTGGGCAGGAGTCATCAGAATCCTGGCAGTAGGATAAACAACCACTCTTATTTTCAGTTATTTTTCAGGACCAAGGACAGTAAAATGTGTGTATGGGTGTGTTCGTAAGCATGTCCTCATTATGGATATCGTTAAACTAGGCCTATGACAGATTCACAAATAAAAATGCCACCAGGTCATCAAAGAGAGGGAGAAATCAATTCTAACTGGTAGACTGGGGAAGCCTTCACAGAGCAAGTTTGAGCTTGGCCTTAAATCACAGGGAGAATTTTGACTATAGGAAGAGGCAGTCGTAGGGGGCAGTTTAAGCAAAAACAGAGTGTTGAAGTGTAGGGTATGTTCAGGGACTTCTAAGTGGTGTGGTGTGGCTGGGACACAGTTTGCATGGAAGAGAGTAGAAAGACATAAAAGTGAAAAAAACAAGTTGTGTTCAGGAATAGACAAACTTGAGTTCCATACTGAGAAGAGGAGATTGTTGCCTGTTGGCACTAGCAGCTACTGAAGACCCCTAGGTAGGAGTATGCGTTGATCACGGAGAACGCTGGTGGCTGTGTGGAAGACTGATTTCAGTGGGAGCAGAAAGATGAATTAGGAGGCTATAGTGACAAAGAAGGCTTGGACTTCAGCAGCGGCAGAAGTAATGGAAAGGAGGAGGCTGCTGGTAAGACACAGTGACGCAACGAGGACATTGAAAAACAAGTTGAAGCTGACTCCAAGGTTTCCAGTTTGGGGCCAAGTTGATGGTGTCATTAATTGAGGGGGAACTCTCCATCCCATCCCATCATCTCCTCCTCCTCCCCCTGGTCCCCACAAGCCCTCATGCTCCTAGACCCTCCTCGATCTCCTAACCTTCCTCACCTCCAGGCCTGCCCTATTGTATCAAAACCAATTTCATTCCCCACTCTCCAGGCAACCTGGCTTTATAACTTCAGGAAAAATAACCTGTTTGAACTTTTATTTCCACCTTTTAGAATTAGAAGACTGAAACGCAGGATCGCATCCACCTTTAAAGTTCTACCTTTTTCCAATTTACTTCTTCTGCCAGGACCAAATACACTCAGTTGTTAACCTTTCATGGCATCCCCAGCGTCCTATTAGGTATTGTATTTAAACAAGGCACAGCGCCTCACAAAGAAACCCAGCAGTAACAGTGGGATTTCAAGCAGCAGCTATAGGGGCAGGTCTGAAGAGGACGGGGTAACTGGACTGAGAGAAGCCCTTTGAATCTCAGATCCCTTCATGCAGCCATTCCCCACTCTGGCTTCTGGTGGAGACACTCGTGTCTCCCAGCAGCAGCCACAGCTGACTCAGCGTGAACGAGGGCATCAAACTCGACCACCGTCTGCTCCAGGCAATCAGTCCTCCAGATGGGCCCTTGGGCATACAATGAGCAAGCAGCACACCAAGCACCCATGGATGTGGCTTTTCACCTGTGCCTCACACATTCTGACAGCTACCTCCAGCACCCTTTGGAATTAAAATGGGGTTCTCAATGTGCAGCATCAGCATCACTTGGAAACTCATAAGAAATGCAAATTCCCAGGCTATACCCCAGACCTACTGAATCGGAAACTCTAGGGTGGGCCCAGCAATCCTTGCTTTAGTAAGTCCTGCAGGTGATTCAGATGCATGCTAATGTTTGAGAACCAGTGAATTAAAAAATGAAGAGAAAAAAGAAAAATGCACTACTCCTCCTAAATAATACATGAATAAATTCATTATTCTGAACTGAAGGCAGACCCGGTAATATAATGCGGTAAAAATTTTAGAATGGACGGAATTTAATTTTTGTGAATAAAGTAGACACTTTGGTGGAACCTAGCAACATCTCTACGGACAAAGGAAGAAATCACGCAGGAGCTTAGGTCTAAAAACCTCAGGTAATTAAGGCAAATAAGTGCCGGGTTTTTATTTGCATCATCTAAATGCATAGGTTCTAAGACCTACTCTTTTTCTTTTTCAAAGCTGTGTAACCTTTGATTTAAATGAAATCTAAACTGAAATCCCAAATGTAAAACAGATAATTGGGTTGTACTCTAGGGAAATAGGGAGGGAGTCAGATCTCTGCCTTCTGCTGCTTTCTCCTTCCTCTCTCCTTCCTTCAACCTCCTCCTCCTTCCTCCCTCCTCCTCCAGTGGCCCACAGGGCTCCAGGCAAGACCCATTACTGAAGAAAATAGCTTTAATTCCCCCTTCACATTGCATACCCAATGCAAAAGCCTCAGTGAAATTCTATCATATTCCTGGGATAGGCATTTTCATTAATACAAAAAGAAAATTTGTTTTTGTTGTGATTGTGTTTTCCCTAAAGACCAAGGATGGGGAGAAGGGAGGTGAACTTCACCTGGGAGAGGCCCTTTCAGGGACAAGGTGAGCACAACGGAAATGCAGGTGCTTCGATCATCTTTGCAGCCAGGAGACCGAGCCACCCACCCAGGAATGTGCTCTCAGTAAACACCCTTAATTGAGCCCGACAATCTGGGCAGCCTATTAAATTGCCAGCGCAGGAAGTGGGAGTGACTTAGAGCCTCTGCGTCTGTCACCGTGTTTTGCTTGGGCAGATGCAACTGAACATGTTGGCTTTGTTTCTCCAAGGCTTTTTCCTGAAAAGAAGAGCCCACCTGAACTTACATGTACATTTGCAGCCTTCTAGAAAAGCAGAAACCTGACTGTGCCAGCTGTTCAGTCTCCTCAGAACTTTGTGTGAGTCAAGTCTTCTTTGTAAAACACTCAGGGTCACAGGAACGTTCAGCCAGAAGGAGTTCTAGGCACCTTCTAGTCCAGGGTTTTTGAATTATTTTTATTTTAGGAACTAAACTCTTCAAAATAATGTTACCCAGAAATAGATGAGCAGGGATTTCATTCCACTTGCCCCTTCAGCTTTTCCCCTTTGTCTCCCTCTATCACCCACTGACCCTGAAGGATGCAGCAAAGCCTAGTTTAGAGACCACTGACACAATGCTGAACAAGGCTGAAGCCCAAGAAGCAAGAGGCCTTTTCAAAGGTAACAGGGCTAGAAAAAGTCAGAGCCTGGATTACAAATTAGTCTCTGGTTCTGAGATCTTTCCTGTGCAATCTGCCAGGCCCATGAAATTATTCCTTAGGCTGGCATAGTATGTAGGCACTCATTCATTCATTCTTTGAGCAAATGTTTATTAAACATCTCTTCTGTTCCAAGCTCCAGCTAGCTGCTGTGGAATCAGGGGTCGGCAAACGAATATGGCCCTGTCCTCACAAATTCTATTGCAGGATAAATATACTCATCAAATGGCCACACAAACAAATGTAAAATTGCAAGTGTTACTGATGCTGAGAATGAGAAGAAGAGGGTAGTGTAAGAAATTACGACAGTGATTGTCCTGGGTGAATTTCAGCTCCCTCCTCCCCTTCCATGCTCTTTAGGGAAAAACACAATTATAAAAATTATGACAGGAGGGGTTTTCTCCTCAGAGAGGTCAGGGAATGTTTCCCTGAAGATGTAAAACCACAACTGAGATCTAAATGTTTAGTGGTTGAGAAGGCAAAAATGGGAGGAAAGAGCATTCCTGGCAGAGGGAATAGCATGTGCTAAGGCCATGTAGCAAGAGTGTGACAAACTGAAAGGCAAGAGTGGCTGAAGCACAGAGTCAGGGGAAGACCTGCCAAGATCACCCAGGACCAGGGTGGGCATATTACGAAGTCTGTCACAGTCTAAGAGCAATGAAAGCCATGAAAAAATTTTAAAGTGGAAGAGAGGGCAACTTATATAGTCGTATTTTTGTTTCAAAATGATTTCTCTGCTTCCCGTGTGGAGCAGTGCCCAAGGGCAGACAGGAGGTACAGTTTGGAGGCCAGAGACAATGGGGGTTGATTCTGAATGATGGCAGTCGCGATAGAAAAGTGGATGAATTTATGAGCTATGTGTGTGTTAAGCGGACAGAATTCAGAAGCCGGGGGATGTACAGGATGAGGATGGTGGTAAGGATGACCGTCTAGTTTATGATTCACAAATAAAGGCAGTGAATACTGCATTAGACCAAGTTTGGCTGCTCCCACATTTGCCAACCTGGTGGTTCTCAACCTTAGAGACACATTACAATCATCTGAAAGATAAACAAAAAAATACCAGTACTCAAGCCCGATTCACAGAGATTCTGGTTTAATTGTTTGGGGTGAGGTCTGGGTATCTGTACTTTTCCCAACCTCCTGGGGTGATTTTAATATGCCACCAAATGTTGAAAACCCCTGCTCTAAGCAACCCCCCCCAGGGGACCTTGTGTGGTTCTTTGTCTATTTGATTGTATGTCACCATAAACCGAGAAGGCCAAGATCTTCAGTTGCAAATTGATTTGCCTCCCAGAAAGAAACAGATTCCCAGGAAATCCTGGCAAATAAGGCATAGAGCAATTAGCAAGCAGCCAACCACATCCGGTCAATGGAATAGGGAGCAGTGCAACAGAATAGAGAAGACCCCAAACTCACAGAGGAGTCGCAAGCTCTGCCTCTAACAAGCAACTTTCTCATGGGACTCAAAGGAAGGCATTGGACTAGACCAACGGTTCTCCAACTTGAGCTCACATCAGCATCATCTGGGGGCCTGGTTCAAACACAGATTGCTGCACCCCACCCCCAGAGCAACTGATTGAGTAGGCCTAGGGTGGGGCCTGAAAATCTGAATTACTAAAAGATTCCCAGGAGATGCTCATGCTGCTCCAGGCACCAAGGCTGGGATGAAGGTGCCATGGAGCACCAAGGCTGGGATGAAGGTGCCATTAAAAGAGAGAGGGAATCCAGGAGGGATCCATTCTTTATTTAAGACAGAGATCCTGTTTTTATTTAAACTTTGATATTGTATTCACCATAAAGTTTTGCATTAATTTTGAGTTTTAAAAAATCTTGCATTAAAGTATTATCTATTTGAATACTGAATTTTTTGGCACCCCTTTACATTTTGCACTTAAGGCGAGGGCCTCATTCGCTTGATTCTAATCCCAGCTGGCCAAGGACCACATGCAGAGAACCACCGAACTAGACTTTTAAGGGCCCTTCCAGCTCTATCACTTCATTAAACAGAGAGGCAGTAGGGGTGGTGGTAAGCAGAAAGAGCTCTGGAGCCAAGCTACCAGTGTTCATACCTGTGGAAATGTGCTCTGCCATTTACAAGCTGTGTAACCTTGGGGAAGTTGCTAAACCTCTCTGGGCCTGTTTTTCCTTGTCCACACAGTCAAGATAATAATACTGGTCATATAAATTTATAGTAACTGCTTGAGATAACACATAAAACACATAGTGTGGGCTGAAGATTTAGCAGTCAGTATCATCAGCAATGCCTGTTGGTTTAATTATCTCTGAAGGTTCCCTTCTGATTAGGTTTGCATTCTTTGAGACCTCAGAGGACACATTTTTTTTCAAGGCTTCATATTATTTATTAAGTCATGCAACTTCTTGTTTCGCATGATTTTCCAATTTCTCTCATAAGTTTGCATTTCCTTTATACCAAAGAGACAGTGAGTAAGGTTAGTTTAATGAAATGCAGCATCTTAAACAAAAGTCTTTAGAAAATGCAAGACAAACCTTTTGGATCAATACTCATTCTTTACTTAACATCAATGAAATAAATGGCCAGTAGATCCAGAGAGTCCCAGAATCATCTTGTTTATGTTGTAGGACACAAACATTTGTATAAAGGGAGACTGACGTTCATTGGCTCCCGACAGGGAAGTCATGGTTTCTGTAAATGTAGTGAATACTTATCAAATTTCATAATCAATTAGTGCTGTCAATTGACAGATTGTTTGGCAGGGCTCTAGTTTCTTTAGAGAAGCCAGGTGATGTGAAGGGCAGGGTTTCCAAGGGAGCAAACCTGGGCCCCTCAGTGTCCATTCAGATTTCCTCACGCAGAGTCTCTACTATCTTTCCAGCCTCACGCCTGCCATTGCTCACAATTTGTCCTCACCAACTAAGACTTTCCGCTGTTTGTCAACATACTACTACATAAACCCACTCCCTTCCTGCATCAATCAAGCTATTGATCCACCCGGAATGGTCTTTCTGCTTTTCCATATCAAAATCATATTCATCCCTTGAGATCTAGCTCAAGTGACACTTTCTCTAAGGACACTTGGGAAATCCCCTATGCTCCATCTCCCCGTGGTTGTACTGTTGCCTCTGTCAGAGCACATCTCAGAAGTCTGGGGGTTTTCCATTCTAGCACATCATCCTTGACAAGTTGTTTATCCTCCACAGGAGGCACTCAACTGTTCTCTTTGGTTGGTTGTCAAAGAAGCTTTGGTTGATCATCAAACTTTAATCAGCAGCCAAAATAACAGAACCCTAGGTTCTACTCAGAGAATCAAACTTGATTTTTTTGCTGCTCAATTCTTACCAAAAACGTGGTAAGTAATATTCCTGAGTCAGATCACAAAGGGATGCATCCTTAAATACGCAGTTTGGGCCTCTTTACTGATATCTGCTTTAATGTGCAGTCTACCTGAACTACGAAATATTATAAAAATAATCCCTATAAAACCCATTGCTATGTTACTGTCAGAAAGTTCTTAAAGAAAATCTGCAGTGTTTTATTTAATAAATAAACCTTTATTACCCACTGGAGAAATTGGCCCCATGATTGAGGACCAGGAAAAGATAGACTTCTAAACAACTGGTGAGTTTTAATTTTATTGATAGTGAATCTTGTCCTGTTTTCTCGTTTGCCCTGGCTGGGAGAAAACCCTGAGTAAACACTGTACAGAATGTTTTGATGTGTATTTTTTATATTGATCTTATTCCTGGCTTTACATTTTCCTGACTTTATTTTTTAGTCTTACTTCCATTTATTTAATTTTTTACCCTTTTGCTTTTATACTTCTGTACAACATTCCAAATCCTTTTATAAAAGAGGTAGGGGATGGATCCTCAGTTAATTAATATTTCCTTGAAGTCAGATAATATATCTTATTTGTTTTGAATTTTCGATACTTAACTTAGAACTTGACATGTTTGTATGTGTCTTTTAAAGGGAAAAAGAGGAAGGATAATGGAGGGAAGGAGAAATTAAAGTTGGTGATAAAGGTATCTATACCCTACTCACACGTATAGATGAATAGTGGAAAAAACTCAAGAAATATTTCAGGACATGCACCAAATACTTTAGAACGTCTGAAAACCTGGAGATATCACTTGGCTTGTTTCCAACTGATTTTAATATTGTACAGGTAATTTTTTTATGTTCTATCCAGATATTTGGCATATGTAGACACAGCCACCATTTAACTACCCAAAGTACGAAATTAATGTTAAAGCAATTATTCCCTAACTTTCTGAAGCTTATTTATGTACTTTTTTGGTTCAAGATATTGCACCCAGAGATAATTTAATGCATTTTTTATGTGCAGTATAGCCATCCTAATACAGAAATGTTGTGAGTATAAAACGAGATGAGAAAGCACTTTGAAGAGGTAAGTCTTCATCAAAAGCAATGTGATATGTATTTATTCATAAGCATACACTATGCCGGGGCATTCATTTATCTGTCAGAAGGAAATTCTAATTTTGTGGCCCAATATAAATGGGCTATAAATGCAGTGTATAAAAAGTGTACATACACCAAAACAAACCCAGCAGTACAGAAAGACAAATAGCAGTCATTACTGAGTCCATGGACTCTTTGGATTTGTCCTAGACAACTCTTTCTCTCATACTCATGCCACGTCCAGTCGGCACATCTGCTTACCACCAAATAACTCCACAGCTGGCACCTGGACCACCATCTTCCACAACTGCAATAGGCTCCCAACAAACTCCCTGCTGTTGCCCTTGTCCCTGTTGACGTATGCCCCACACAGAAGCCAGAGTCCTCCTCTGGAAACATAAGTCAGACCGTGCCACTCCTCTGCTCAACACCCTCCAACGGCTTCCCATTTCACTCAGAGGAAAAGCCAAAGTCCTTCCAATGCCCCTTTCTATATCCTCTCGGGATGCTTTGCCTACTACTGCCCCTTCCTCAGTCCATCCTAGCCCCTTGGCCTCTTTATTGTACTTTACATAGGGCAGGCATTCTCGTGGCCTTTGACTTATTCTTTCTTGTGCTTAGAATGCTTTTCCAAAATTCCAAATTTTACAGAATTTCCACATGACTCATGTCACCTACTTCATGTCTTTGTCCATATGTCACCATCTCAGTAAGGCCTTCCCCTACCATCCTATTCAAAATGGTGAATGCCCTCCCGTCCCTACCCAGGAACTTTCTATCTTCTTCCCTTGCTTGGTTTTCATCTGTAACATTTATCACCTTCTAACACTCTCTGTCTCTCTCTCTCTCTATATATATAGACACAGATATATATATATATACATATATATACATTTATATATACACATAGATATGACTTGTTTATTTATGTTTATATATACAACTATATATACAACTATTACAAATAAATAAATAATTTATATATATATATATATGTGTTCATTATCTGTCTCCTCCAATCAGAAGAACTCCATGAGAGCAGGGATTTTTGTTTACTCTGTTCACTGATGTTGCCTGTTCCATAGAAGATGCTTAATAAATGTTTCTCAAACAAATGAATAAACCATTTCCAGACCCTCTTTCTTCCAACCAATTTTATAGGCTTTGATGAGATTAATCTTCTTATATCATTGCCCTGTTCTAAAATTCTCCTTGGCTTTCTCCAGCTCCAGACGGAAGTTCACATTGCTCAGTAAGAGCGGATGACCTCCTCCTAACACTTCAATTTATATTCTCACTATTTTATTTTCATCCACAATGATCTCCCTTGCTTTGCATTGTGTATGCTACACACTTTCCCACCTCTGTGCCTATGTTTAATCTGTCTTCTCTACCTGAAATGTCCTTTCCTTGACTCTCAGGAGGTCCAGATTTTACTCATATTTCAATGCCTAGATCAAATGCCACCTCTTCCATGGAGCCTTCTCTGATCCCTCCAGTAGAAGCCATCTGTCATGCTTTTCTCTCAGTCTTACTGTTAGCTGACTCTCTCTCATAACATATCACTGTATCACAGAGAGTACAGCAGAGGGTTAAGAGTTTTGAATCTAGCAGTGTGGACTTGAGCATGTTCCTTAACTCTTTAAGTCTTGGTTTTCTCATCATAAAATGAGGATGGTAATTGATTATTTGCACTATGATTATGAGGTTAAATGAGACAATGGAAATAAGTTTGATTATCTCAATAAAGGTTAGCTATTATCATTATCATCACCAACATCATCATTTCTTCCTTGAAATACAGTTATGCTATTTTTCCTGCTAAACTGTAAGCTTTTTGAAAACAGAATAAATGTTTAATTCACCTCTACACACGCCTAGGTACTCAGTAAATAATTGTTGAATATATTTGAGAATCAAGACCAGGACTTTGTCCTCTAAGTTAAAGTAAAGATACTTGCTAAAAAGGTGATAGCAATTTTTTTGGCAATCATCTTCTAGCAAGTAAATCCATTCCTATCTGACTTTGTTTTAGTTCTCAGATATTGTTAGCATAGAATTTGAAGCTTACTAGCATTAGGTTTTCTTCTTGTATTTCCCAGGGTACAAAAAAATTCATTAGTTAAGAAAATATCAGCCTAAATCTTTCTAAAATAAGCCTAGGGAAATGTAAGTTCAAAGAAGAAAGTAAGAGAGAAAAAATAAAGTTCAACAAGATGTGGTCCTTGCCATTAAGGAGACATCACATATATAGAGTCAATGTATATAGTAAATGACAGGATAGAAGCAAGTTCAGGGTGCTGTGGGAACACAGGGGAAGAATATTCAGTCCTTTTGTGTTGTTTGAGGAATATTTCCTACAGGAGATAACATCTCAGCTAAACTAGTAGAGATGAGTGAAAATTAATCAAAAGAAGAAAAGGGGGGGCCAGCCCTGTGGCCTAGTGGTTACCTTCAGCGTGCTCCGCTTCAGCAGCCTGGGTTCGGTTCCCAGGTGTGGACCTACACCACTTGTCTGTGGCCACGCTGTGGCAGTGACCCACAAAGAAAATAGAGGAAGACTGTCACAGCTGTGAGCTCAGGGTGAATCTTCCTCAGCAAAAACAAAAAAAAAAAAGAAGAAGAAGAAAAGTGGAACAGGCATCCTATCCAGGCAGAAAACACAGCATAAACAAAGGTAAGAAGACCTGAAACTGCATGATCTATGCTGGATTCCACAAGCATTTTGGCATGATTATGGCTTCTATTCCAGGGCAAGGAATAGGAAAATATAAAGTTGGAGAGAGAGTTGTGGGCCAAGTCATAGAATACCCTAAGTGCCATGCTCTGGGGCTTTATTTTGCAGATAAAGGGGAGACCTGAAGGATTTTAAATGGGGAAGAGACACGATCAGATTTGTGTTTAGATAGATTTCTCTGGCTGCAGGTAGAGACTAGACCTGAGGCACACAAGAATCAAGACAAAAAAAAAAAAAAAAATCCAAGTCAGGAGGCTATTGAAAAACTCCAAGCTATACAAATGGAATGCCTAACGAGGGAAGTAGGACAATAGAAGAGGGAATGAAGTCAAGAACTGTGGGCAATAACATCAGCAGGATTTGGTGATTGGTACCTGAACTGGATGGGATGAAAGAGGAACCTGGGTTTCTGTATGGATGACTGCACAGAAGGTGATGTCAGTCACTGAGATAGGACATTGATGGGAAGGAGCAGAGTAGAGGCTGGGCATGTGGCAGGAAGATGATGAGTTCAGTTTCAGTCACACTGGAACATCAGTACTCAGAGTCTTAATTTTAGGGAAGGGATGTGAGCAGCAGATACCGTTTTAGTGCCATCAGAATACAGGGTGGTCAAATCATAGGGGTGCATAAACTCAAAGATAGAGTTTATGTAGAGACCAAAATGCTGGTGAACCCAGCATGTAAAGCAGAGGAGGAGGAGCCCACAGAGGAAGCATATTAGGAATGTACAGAGAAAGAGGAAAGGAGAGTCAAATGAAAATAAAATTGTTGAAGCTAAGGGAGTAGAGAATTTCAGGAAGGAGGGATTAATCAACAATGTAAAATAAGATATGGACTAAAAAATGTTTCTTAGATTTGGCAAAGGCATTTTAAGTTAGATTTGGAGCAAGAAGGAAAGCAAGAAAATGTTAAGCCTGCTGCTTGGAAAAGATGATGTAATGTTAACAGATGACAGTGAGAGAGAGGAAGCATCTAGCATTTCTGCTGCTTATCTATCCTATGAAGGAGAATGTTCTTCAAACTGGAAAGGTAAAGCCAATGTCTTTAAGAGGGAAGTAAAGCCCAAGATAAATTAGAATATAGTAGAGACAGGACTGTGTTGCTTTACATATAGGGAAGTCTTCCAGGCCCAGATGAATTATATTCAAGGATACACACATCCCCCCACAGTTATGGTTTCAGAATTTCTGTCAAAAAGCTGTAAGCATCATAGATAAGAATGTCAAAGATGCTAAAAGACTGGAGGCCAACAAAAAGAAAAGGGAGATCAGAAAAACTGTGTTCAAGTATACAAAGTACTATTATATAGAACAAGAAAGAATAGATTTACTTTGTATGACTCCAAAAGGCAGAACTCCAATCAAAGTGTGGAAGTTGTAGAAGCACAGATTTCAGCTAATTGTATAGAAGGACTTTCCGTCATTCAGTCATGACATGAGCCACTTTGAAAGGCAGCGTTTTCCTGGCTTGGAAGTGTTTGAGTTAAGGCTGATGGCCATCTGTCAGAATGGACAGTTGGACTCAATTTGGAAGGGCCAATACTTGGTACTCACGCCCTCAACATCCTCTACTCCCTTTAAAAGACATCATTTATTGGAAACAGCACTTTTTCTTATTGAAAATAAATAAATGATATTTGTCATCTCTGGATTATATTATCTCTAAGGTCCCTTCTAAATAGGAAATCCCATATATCTAGATTTTAGAAACTACAGTAAATGAAGAAATAATGATGAAAAAGAAACATCTTAGTTAACTGAATTATTTGGGACCTGGAGTATGAGAGTTAGTGTTGTATTAGGCTTCATTTCTCATGGGACCCCTTGCAGGAGAACCAAGCTTGTCGGTTGAATTAGGCAGTGTTCCATGCTGGCTTTAGACTATCAGATTTATAAACAAATATTTAGTGATGTCCTCCTGGTGGCAGACACAATGCTAGGTACAGCTATTGTGGAGAAAATGTGTCAAGACAGACACCAGGCACTCTTAGAACATAAGGTGATGGTGTTATAAAAGTCTTCTTGCCATCTCCCTCTTCGCCAGTTAAAATGAATTAGAGTGATCAAAGGCATTAGCATTGAGTTCTTGCTTTGCATAGTTCAGTCTGCAAATCAAATACTGCTCTCTGTTTATTACTGCAAGACCATAATTCACAGAGGAAGGTTTGGAGACGTTAGTATTTATGACTATCCGAAGGGTTTCATTTGCAAGAATTATAAATGAAAAATCTGGCACACAGTTAGAAATGTAGATCTTCTGATACATAAATTTGCCCCATTGATTTTTATGTATTTCTTAAACTGTGTACTGCTGCTTTCAATATTGTTCTGCAACAGATTGACCATAAATATTTAAATAACTGCTGTTCAACAACCAAAGCTACTCACAACAGTAGCTGTTTGAAGATACAAATGTGATCTATTGAGGTCAAGAAAAGCAAGTTAAATAAAAAGATTCAAAGTAAATTGTCACATGGTACTGTTCTATCAACCAAAACAAGAGAAAGTTCATAAGATAACGCTAGCTATGTATTAGGTACTCAGTAAATATTTTTGGAATGAGATATGTCCATAAAAGTATCTATCACTAACATGGGGATGGGAGAGAAGGAAGATTTCTTAGCTTTCACAATGACTAAAACAATGGAATTACAAAAGTCTGGTGAAATGAGATCTTATGCTGGCTAAATAGCTTTACTTTGCTTTTTTATCTATCCATTAGTTTGAAAGGAGCTATGCCAAAAGCACAGAGTGCTTTAAATCCAGGGACTACCAACAAAATCCAGCAAAGTGGCTCTTTTCTTAACCACTAGTCTAAGAAATATTCTCATTATGTGACCTTAAGCTAACTAGTCACTTACATATTGTTTTAAATATGTCCTAGAGAAGCCTTCCTCAATCTCCCAGGCGAGGACCAGGTGTCCTGCATGGAAGCTACGGGAGTGCTCTGCTTGGATCTTCCTTTCAGGGAGAACGTGCTGTGAAGAGTACAGTTAGCTGAATTCTCCAGCTGCCGTCCCTTCAGGATCCACCACAGCATCAATACTGAGGCCCTGGGTTGCTCCCCACCAATGACCAACGACCAAGCACAACATAGGTACTGGATCTGTCCATTCCCGACCGACAGAGAATCCCTCTAAAAGGCAATCTTTGCTCTGGGGCTCCCCACGGGTGGCCAAAGCTTTCTCAGAGCTGCATAGCAGTCTGATGCTCTTTCTACTCAACTGTTCTTCCTTCACTCTCTCTTTATATAAGTATCATATTTGTATCACTGAACGCAACTCTCCCAGATCCTGTTTTCTCACTCCTTTTTCTTTCATAAACATTTCCCCTAACAAATCTCTTAACATTTTAATTCTATCTTGGCATTTGCTTCCTGGAGAACCCAAGCTGACATACCCCGTGACACACCCTCAAAGTACCTTCTGCCTTTTCTTCAAAGCACACATTATATTTTGTAATTATATACTTATTTATATATTTGTTTGATAAATGATTCTCCTCTCATCAGACTTTTGATTTCCATTGGGGGTAAGAAACATGTCTACTTCCTTCCTAGAATCTATCAAACAACCTAGAAAATCACAAGTAATTTATAAATATATATTTAGTAACTAAGTGAATGAAAAAATCATAATGGCATCATAATATCATGAAATATTTGTGGGTTGCATTAAAGAGGGTGGAACAAAGTAGTTACAATCAACTTTGGCAAGAGAAAGAGACCAGGAGGGGTCTTGATATTAGTTATATCCTTGCAGTTCAAACATATGAGTATGTAACTGAAAAAGGAAGAAATTTTCCAACCAAACCAAGCAAATTCTCATGAAAACTGAGAGCTTAGGAAAGTGTTTTAGGAGAAAGGCTACATAACTAAAATTTTCAGGGTATTGTGATATTCCACATGATATACTATCATTAATTTTTACAGTCACTGCAAAACTTGTGAGCTCCTTTATGCCATATAGAATTGGTAGTGTACGTTAACAGACATGGAGCTAAAACAATACGTTTATGACTTTTGTTTCTGGTCATGATGGGGCAACTGATATCAGACTAGCCTTCTAGTGTAAACAACTAGAAAACTGAACAAAATGTAAGGAAAAAACTATTTTCGGATATCAAACATTAGTGACACAGAATTGTAATTCTTAAGGGGAGGGAAACAAACAAGCAAAGCCTTATAATTGCTCTTTCAGTCTAGAGTGCTTGATGGACCCCAGGGCAGGAAAGGGGCAGCCAAGCAAATCGTAACGGTCTTGCTGAGCTGACAAGACAGAGAGGATTTCAGGGAGTCTAGGCCAGCTTGTCTTTAGAGGCAGGGTACCAGAAAGCAGTGAGCAGAGACAGAGTTCAAGAAGTATACAGTAGAAGTCCTCTTGAGTCTTTGGCTGAATACTAAGACACACATGCATAGTGTGAGACTCCACAGGCCTGAAAAAGAATGATGACCAATGAGCCTAAAATACTGGAAAGGGATAAACTGAACAACTACAAGAACTACCAAAAAAAATGGAAGATTTTTAAGCTGAGACATTCAATAGAGACCCCAGAGACTCCACGCCTTAGCGGCAGGGCTAAACTAGCCATAGAGCGACAGCTCATTTAGACTGACCCAAGCAAAGCTTTGAAAACAGGCCTTAAAAGGACAAGATTATTAACAAACAAATTAACTACCTACCAGAATAAAACTCAGTATTCTTTAAAGGAAGACAATAAAATCTAGATGCTCAACAATATAACATTAAAAATCTTCAGCATTAAATAAAAATTACTAGATGTGCCAAGAAGCTAGGAAATGGGACCCATAACCAAGAGAAAAATCAGTCAATAGAAACAGCTCTAAAAATTATAGGGATGATGGTATTATCAGTCAAGGACTTGAAAAAATATCTATTAAAAATATGTTCAAAGACTTAAAGGAGAACATGAACATAATGAGGAGAGAAAAAGAATATAAGAAAAAGTACCTAACGGAACTCCTAGAGTGTCTGAATGTCTGCAATAAAATGTTTGAAACAAAAAGTTCACTGGATGAGCTTCAAAGCAAATTAAATACAACAGAAGCAAAAAATAATGAAATTGAAGACAAGGAGATAAAATAATCCAAACCGAAACACAGCAAAATTGCTAAAAAATAAATAAAAACAGATCTTTAGTGATCTGTACAAAAATATCAACCCATCAAATACATTGTAACTGGAGTGCTGGGAGAGTAAGGGGTAGGCAGAAAAAGTATTTATAGAAATGATAGCTAAGGGCCGGCCCAGTGGCTTAGCGGTTAAGTGCACGCGCTCTGCTGCTGGCGGCCCGGGTTCGGATCCCGGGCGCGCACCGACGCACCACTTCTCCGGCCATGCTGGGGCCACGTCCCACATACAGCAACTAGAATGATGTGCAGCTATGACATACAACTATCTACTGGGGCTTTGGGGGAAAAATAAATAAATAAAATCTTTAAAAAAAAAAAAAAAGAAATGATAGCTAGAAGTTTCCACATTTGATAAAGAATATAAACCCATATAACTAAGAAAATCAATAAAGCCCACTTAGGATGAATAACTAAAAAAACCTTTCTAAGGCACGTAGTAATAAACTGAAAAACAGTTACAAAGATGAAATCTTAAAAACAATCAGGAAAAAAATGGTCAATTACATACAAGGGAATACACTTAAGAATGGCCATTGACTTATCATCATAAATAGTACAAGTCATAAGATAATGGAAGGACGTCTGTAAAGTGTTGAAATAATTTTAAAAATACCTGTCAACTGGGGCCAGCCCAGTGGCGCAAGTGGTTAAGTGGACGCCCTCCACTGCTGTGGCCTGGGCTTCGCCGGTTCGGATCCCGGGTGCACACCAACGTACCACTTATTAAGCCATGCTGTGGTGGTGTCCCATATAAAGTGGAGGAAGATGGGCATGGATGTTAGCCCAGGGCCAGTCTTCCTCAGCAAAAAGAGGAGGATTGGCAGATGTTAGCTGAGGGTCGATCTTCCTCACACACACAAAATATACATATATATAAAAAAAAAAGCATAGATTTATAGATTAGATAAAAATGCAAGGCCCAACTAAATATTGTCTAAAAAAATGCACTTTAATACAAAAATATAGGTTAAAAGTGAAAGGATAGAAAAGGTCATATCATGCAAACAAGCATAAGCGAGTTATCTTAATATCAGAAAAAACAGACTGAAGGATAAGCTATATTACCAGGGCCAAGATGAGCATTTCATACTGATAGAAGGGTTAATAGAACAGAAAGACATAAAAATATTAAATATGTATGGGCCCTGCAACAGAGCTTCAAATTACACAAAGCAAAAACTAACAGAACTGGAAAGAGAAATAGACAAATCCACATTTACAATAGGAAATTTCAACATTCCTCTCTCAAAAGCTGATAGAACGAGTAGAATAAAAATCAGTAATAATGTAGAACATGTAAACAATATTATCCCCCAATTTTCACTTAACTGACATTGAAAAAACACAATACCCAACACTGGAAAAAAGACACATTCTTTTTAAGTGTACGTGGAATACTCTTGAATCATACAGAGAATGCTCTCTGGCCACAATAGATTCAATTAGAAATTAATGACAAATATAGATCTGGAATATCTTCAATTATTGGAAACTAAACAACATACTTCCAAACAAGCCATGGCTGAAAGAAGTCACAAGAGAAATTTGCTAATATTCTTAATTGAATGACAATGAAAAAACAACGTATCAAAATTCATGGCTTGCAGATAAAGAAGCACTTGAAAATTTATAAATTTAAACGCTTATGTTAGAAAATAATAAAGCCTTAAAATTAATGATCTAAGCTTATATCTAAAGAATCTAGAAAAAGAAGGGCACAGTAAACCAAAATGAGGAGAAAAAATGGAAATAATACAGATTAAGAGCAGGAATCAAAAACAGAACCAAGAGTAGGCCCTCTGAAAAGAAAGAATAAAATTGATATACCTTTGGTTGGAACAATGAAGGAAAACTTGACAGAGAGAAAACCAAATTAACAATATGAGGAATGAAAGAAGGGACCTCATTATAGATCTTACAGACTTGAAAAGGAAAATAAATGAATATTATCAACCATTTTATGCCAATGAATTTTCCAATTTAGATGAAATAGGCAACTTCTGAAAGAAACAAATTTAACAAAACAGATACAAGAGGATGTAGAAAATCTGAAAATCCCTATAACTACTAAAAAAATTGAATTTATAATAAATAAAAGCCATCTCACAGTCTGAGACCAAATGGCTGCAAGGGTAAATTCTATCAAATGTTTAAGGAAGAAACACTAATCTTAAATAAACTCTCTCAGACTATGGAGGGAGAGGAAACAATCACCACCATGTTACATGAGGCCAGCATGACCCTGACACTGAAATCACACGAAGACATTACAAGAAAATAAAACTGAAAACGAATATCTCTCTGAACACAGATATGATAATTCATAACAAAATTTAGCAAATGAAGCAAGCAATCCATAAAAAGTGCAACAAATTATGACCAAATGCAAGGTTGATTTTAAAATCAATCAATTTAATTCATTATATTAAATAAAAGAGAAAAATCATGTAATTATCTCAATAGATCCAATTCAACATCTATTCATGATAAAAACATTCAGAATTGAAGGCAATTTCTCAATGAAATAAACGGTGTCTACAAAAACCTGCAGCTAATATCATACTCAGTAATGACATATTGAATGTTTTTTCTCTAAGATCAAGAACAAGGCAAGGATATCTACTCTCACCATTTGTATTTAACATTGTATTAGAGATCAAGAAGAGAAAAAGAGAAATACAGAATAAAGATTGCAAAGAAAAAATAAAACTGTCCTTTTTCCAAATGACATGATCGTGAACGTAGAATACCGTAAGCTACTAGAAAAAATAAGTGAATTTAGCAAGTTCTCCCAATTCAAGATCAAAATACAAAATTTAATGTTATTTCTATACATTAACAAAAATTATTTAGAATATAAAGTATAAAAATGCCATTTACAATTGCAGCAAAAAATATTTGCAAGGTAAATATTTCAGAAACGTGAATAAGTGGAGATATATAGCGTATTCATGGGTTAGAAGACTCAATAGTCTTAGATGTCAATTCTTTTCAAGCTGATCTATAAACTCACTGCAATCTCAATCAAAATCCTAGCAGGCTTTATTGCAGAAATTGACAAGCTGATCCTAACATTCATGTAGAAACGCAAAGAACCTAGAAGAATGAAAACAATTTTGAAAAAGAATCAAGTTGGAGGACTAATACTATCTGACTTCAAGCCATAAAAGAGGATATTGAGAAATTTGACTTCATCAAAATTGAAAACTTCTGCTCTCTAAAAGATACTGTTAAGAGAATGAAAAGATGACCCACAGGTTGTGAGAAAATATTTGCAAAGCATCTGATAACGGACTTGTATCTAGAATATATAAATGACTTAAAAGTTGCTTGTAAGAAAGCAAACAATCCAATAAAAAATGGGCAAAATATTTGAACAGACACTTTACCAAAGAATACATACAGATGACAAATTAGAACATGAAAAGCTGCCCAACTTCGTTAGTCATTACAGTAATGCAAATTAAAACCACAATGAGATACCACTACACACCTATTAGAATAGCTAAAATTAAAAAGATTGAATTTACCAAGGGTTGGAGAGAATGTGGAGGTTGGAGGAACTAGAACTCTCATACATTGCTGGTGGGAATGTAAAATGGTACAACCACTTTGGAGAACAATTTGGCAGTTTCTTAAAATATCCCCCTGTCATTTTATCCAGCCATTCCACTCCTAGGTATTTACCCCAGAGAAAAGAAAGCACATCTCCATAGAAAGAATTGTCCATAAATGTTCGCTGCAGCCCTATTTGTAAGAGCCTCAAACTTGAAATAACCCAAATGTCCATCAACAGATGGATAGATAAATAAAGCAAAGTATATCCATACAATGGAACACTTCTCAGCAATAAAAAGATTCAACTGTTGATACACACAGCAACATCGATGATTCTCAAAATGGTGACGCTGAGTGAAAGAAGCCAGAAAAAAAAAAGGCCTACTGTATGATTCTATATACATAAAATTCTAGAAAACTCAAACTAATCTAAGATGGCAGAAAGCAGGTCAGGGAAAGAGTAGGATTATAAAGGGGCACAAGGAAACTTTTGGGGATGATAAATATTTTCATTCCTTTAATTGGTGAGAGTTTCATGGGTGCCTACATATGTCAAAACTTATCTAATTGTACACTTTAATATGCATAATTTATTGTATGTCAATTATATCTCAATAAAGCTGTTAAGATACGAAATCTATTTGAACAAATATTCTCAAGAAATGTACAAATGGCCGATAAGCACATGAATACACTATGAACATTTTTAGCGACTAGGGAAATGAAAATTAAAGCCATCATAAGATACTACTACACACCCACTAAAATGCTTAAAATTAAAAAGAGTGGCAATTGCAAGTGTTGGTCAGTATGTAAAGCAACTGGAATTCTTATGTGTGTAAAATGATACAACCACTTTGGAAAAGAACTTTTGCAATTTCTTATAATATTAAACGTACACTTAATATTAAACATGCCGCGTGACCCAGTAGTTCTACACCCAGTATTTAGGAAAATCAAAGCATGTGTCCGGCAAAAGCTTTGTAAAAGAGTGCTCATAGTAGCTTTATTCATAATAGCCAAGAACTGGAAACCACACAAATGTCTATCATCAAGTGAATGAATAAAACAAATTTTGGTCCATTCAGACAATGGAGTTCTATGCAGCAATAAAATGAAGGAACTACTGATACGTGCAACAACATGGATGAATCACAAGAACATTTTCCTGAGTGAAAGAAATCAGCCAAGGAAAGAATACATACAGTACAAATGCATTTATATGAAGTTCTACCAGGATACACTAATGTATAGCGATAGAAATCAAATCAGTGTTATACACAGGTTACAAAACATTGTGAACGTACTAAAAACCACTGAACTGTTCACTTCAAAATGGTTAATTTTATGCTGTGGAAATTTCACCTCAATTAAAAAAAGTCAGCATGGGGGCCAGCCCGGTGGCGCAAGCGGTTAATTGCGCGTGCTCTGCTTCTTTGGCCCGGGGTCCGCAGGTTCGGATCCCGGGCGTGCACTGACACACCGCTTGTCACGCCATGCTGTGGCGGCGTCCCATAGAAAGTAGAGGAAGATGGGCACAGATGTTAGCTCAGGGGCAATCTTTCTCAGCAAAAAAAAAGTCAGTGTGGATGCCGGGGTAGGAAGCGGGGAGATTCACTACAAATGGGCACAAACTGATCTTTTGGGGTGATAGAAATGTTCTATAGCTTGATTATGGTGGTGATTAATAGGAATATATATTTGTTAAAACTCCTTGAATTAAACTCTTAAGATGGGGGAATTTTATTGCATGTAAATTATGTCCCAAAAAATTGATTTAAAAATACATTTCCCCAGCTTCCTTTGCAACTATGGGTGCTCAGGTGTCTCTCTAGGGCAATGAGAGATAAGCAGAAGTCAGTGCTATCCTAGAAGCAGTCTAGAATACCTTTTAACAAGAGACAACTCAGCTGGAATGGACTTTGTGGCTTTTGTGTTTCCCCTTCTTCGTGCAGTTGAGATCTTTGAAGCTGATTTTATCTACAATTTCCCATGCTTTCTGACTGCTGGTTGGATTTAGCCAATAGGGATTTCTAACAGGAGATAAGGGGAAGGGAGGTTAGTGAGATCAGAGGATTTATATTCTATGTTCTTTCCTACAAGGTCTTGAGTTAGCTTTGTCTCTTAATCCTGGCTCCTCTCCAAGCAGAGGACTCAACAGGACTTCTTCTTTCCTAAGTTTTAGTAACCTCTTCCTCTCCTTGATTCCAAGGGCCCAGGGTTAATAACAGTTTAGCCTCTTGTTACTGCTCTATCCCTTTTCCATTGAAGAGTAACATGTATACAGAAAATGTACAGCTTGGTGATTCTTCTCATCCATGTAACCATCTCCTAGATCAAGAAACAGAACCAGCACTCCAGAAGCCTCCTTGGACACCCACTCCAGTTATTACTCCTCCTTCCCAAAGGCAACCTCTGTCTTGATGTCTGATATTCTGAGTTTGAAATTTACATTAATGGAGAAATATGGTATATTTTCATTGCTGTAAGTATTCCCTTGTATGAATATACCACAATTCACTTGGTCATGCTATTGTTGATGGACATTGAATTGTTTCCTGTTTAGGGCTATTCGGAACAGTGCAGCTATGAACATTCTGGTACATGTCTTTTGGTGAACATATGTATGCATTTCTGTTAAGTATATACTTAGTAGTGGAATAGCTTGGTCATAGCATATGTGTATCTTCAGCTTTAGTGGATTTGCCACACAGTTTTCCAAAGTACTTGTAATAATTTACACTCCCACCAGTATGTGAGATTTCCAGCACCACTGCATTCACAACAACCCTGGGTATTTTTAGTCCTTTTAATTTTAGCCATTCTGGTCAGTGTGTAGTGGTATTCTATTGTAGTTTTAATGTGCATTTCTCTGATGACTAATAGAGTTGAGGACATTTTCATGTGCTTATTGTCTATTTACATATTTCATGTGCTTTTTGGTCATTTACATATTCTCTTTTTTGAAGTGCCTGTTCAAGTCTCTTGTCCATTTTTCTATTGAGTTGTCAGGGTTTTTCTTATTCATTTGTAGTTCTTTTATAATCTGGGTTTGAGTCTGTTGTTAGTTCTCTGTTTTGCTAACCTAGTTTTCCACCCTATTGTTTGCCTTTTCAGTCTCTAATCTTTCTTTTGATGAATTAAAAATTTTAGCTTTAGTCCAATTTATCAATATTTTCTTTTATGGTTAAAACTTTTTATGTCCTGTTTAAAAAGTTTTTTGCTTCCCCAGGTCATGAATATTATCCCTATATTATCTTCCAGAAAATGTATTGTTTTATTTTATACATTTAGAACAACATTTCATCTGGAATTGTTTTCTATGTGTGTGGTAGGGGTCAAAATTATTTTTTTCCAAAAAGAGATATCAAATTTTTCCAATATCATTTATTGAAAAGACTACATTTTCTCCACTGCTCTGCAGTGTTACCTCTTCATAGATTGGAAGCTCATACAAATGTGGGTGTGTTTCTAGGCTGTATTATATTCTGTTGCTCTACTTGTTTATCCTTGTGCCCAATACCCAATGTCTTCATTATTGTAGCTTTATAAGAAATCTTGATAAGTGGTAAATTCCTTCATTCTTCTTCAAAATGTATTGGTTGTGTTTTGCTCTTTGCATTTACTTATAAATTTAGAATCAACTTTTCAATTTCCTCAAAAATAATTCTAGAACTTTGATTAGGATCTCATTTCTCTACAGATCACTTTGGGCAAAAAACTTGACACTTTTACAATACTGAATCTTCCAATCTGTGAACATAGTATATCCCTCCAATTATTTAAATATTCTTCTCTTTCTATTGATAAAGGTTTTTTTGTTTGTTTTTGTGTGTTGATGTTTTGAACACCTTTCTTTAGATTTATTCCTAAATATTTGATGTCTTTGTTGCTGTTATAAATAGTACAATCTAAAAAAGTCATCCTAAATGTTCTTATTATGTAGAGATACAACTTAATTTTTACATGTTAACTAGGTATCTAGAAACCTTGCAAAATAACCGATTTATTCTAATAGTTTGTCTGTAAATTCATATTTTCTATCTATACAATCATATTATCTGCAAATATTGACATTTTATGTCTTCTTTCCAATCTGTACATTTCTATTTCTCTCACTAGCTTTATTGTACTGGCTAAAAACTCTAATACAATGTTGAATGGAAGTTGTATTAGAGGGCGTCTTGTATCATTTCCAAACTCCAGGAAATCTTTCACCATTTCGCCATTAAGTATTCTATTTGGTACAGGGTTTTTGTTGACACCCCTCATCAGGTTAAAATGTTCCCTTCTACATGTAGTTTGCTAAGAGATTTTATCATGTATATTTATAACACAGATTTTTAAAATACAGTCTAAGAACCTTTGCTCTTAGGAGTTTTTAGTCCATTTACGATTAATATTTCTCATTCTCTCCTTTTGGATTAATCATGTATTTTTTAACTTTAAAATTTTCTCTTCTGGGGCCGGCCTGGTGGCATGGCAGTTAAGTCTGTGTGCTCCACTTTGGCGGCCTGGGATTTACAGGTTTGAATCCCAGGCACGGACCTATGCACCACTCATCAAGCCACGCTGTGGTGGCATCCCATATACAAAATAGAGGAAAATGGGCACAAATGTTAGCTCAGGGCTAATCTTCCTCAGCAAAAAGAGGGAGATTGGCAACAGATGTTAGTTAGCTCAGGGCTGATCTTCTTCACCAAAAAAAAAATTTCTTCTCCAGCTTGTGATTCATACATTATTTTATCCTTTTAACATAATGGTAACACTAGATATTACAATATACATCTATTAATTGTTAGAGTATAATTTACATTAGCAGTTTTACTACTTCCTCCCCAAAAGCTAAGCCATTAAGCATTTTAATTTCCTTACTTTCTTCACCTCTTGTTTCTACCCCTTATGCTATTTTTTACTACATTCGAAACTATACATGATATTATTATTAATTTTTTCCATCAATATTCAACACTTTTAATTGTTGTTGATTTATGCATTTTCAAATATATGTGTGCTTATAATAAATCATCTTCAGATTTTGTTTATTTGAAAATATCTTTATTTTGCTTTTATATTGAATGTTATTTTTAGGAGACATAGAGTTCTAGTGTGGCAGTTATTTTCTTTCAGCATTTTAAAACTGTCTCTCCATTGCCTTCTGGATTCCATAATTTCTGTTGAAAACTCAGCTGTATGATTATCTTTCCTTTAATGGTAGTATATTTTTGTCTGTTAAGATTTTCTTTTGTCTCTGGTTTTTAGCAGTAATGCTATGATGTACTTTACTATGATTTTCTTTTTATTTGTCTTGATGGGAGTTAACAGCACTTCTTAAATCTATGGCCCAATGACTTTCATCAATTTCAGAAGAATTTCAGCCAGCATCTTCTCAAATATTGATTTTGCCCATTATCTCTCTCTCTTCTACCTCTGGACTTCAGTTACAAATGTTAGAACTATTCACTATGTCCCATGTATCTTTTAGGCTCTTTTTTTATCTCTCATACATTTTTACTTTATTGTTATCTCAGTCTGAACATATTTTATTGACCTGACTTCCTGGTTAGTAATGTTTGCTACTGCTCTAGTATAGCAGCTCCTAAATCTATCGATTGAGTTCTTAATTTGAGTTATTGAATGTTTTTATCCTCTTAGCCAAAGATTTTCACCTGTTACTAAGACATGGCCTCAGAATTTACCTTCCTTTTCTGCTACCCCCATCTTCCCTCCCCCCCGCCACCACCCCTTCTTTCTTATTTATTATTCTTGTAACATCTGTGCCTGCTATTTCAAGACATGTGAGGTTGGCTAGATCTTACAGAGTTGTATTGTCCCTAGAAGCTTTCTCTTGTTGTTTGTGTTCCCCTAGAAAAGAGCCCATTATGTTGCCTGGTTAGAGTAATTAGATATCATTGGCATATCAGATATCTCTCTGCCAGCCTTGGAGGGCATCACTGATTCAGATGCCTGCTGGCTTAAAAGAGGGAAGATGGCAATTGATGTCAGAGCTCCCACAATGTAGGGCTTTGTCTCTCCTCCAACAGCAAAGCAATTACTCATCTAGATGACTTGAGCTGGATGAATTCTGATCAAGAGGGTACCACCCTACATCAGTGAGGGGCAGGGTCTACTCAAGCTTCCATAATATACATTAGAGAAGAAGTCATTATCTGGAATTCCCTAAGGATGAAGGGCAAGAGGGAGGAAAATGAGGGAAACGATTCAGGCTATCTACTCAGTAATGCTACAGTCCCCTATTTTTACCTTTTAGTCTGGCTGCCCCAATCACCTTTGCTAGTTATTCATTTGTACAACCCACAAATATTAGGGAACTCCTAGAGCTTGGTTCTAAGCCTCCTTCTGTTTTCAATCTCTACTTTTTCTCTTAATAATTACTCGGGCTCATGGCTTTTAAATACCACCTCTGCCTCTAACTCTGTCCCCTTCCCAATATTCCAGAATTGGATATCTAACAGCCTATTTGATGCCACCTTATAAACATACAATACTTGTCTCAAAGTTAATCTGCTTTAAACAGAACTCTGATACCCCTGTATAGAGGTCCCCCTGAACAACTATTCTAATAATAGCAACACAACAGTTACTAACACATCATTTTGTTCCTGTTTTATCAATAGGTGTCTCATCAAAAGGTATCTTTAGGTGTCTGATATCTTGTTATACTTATTATTTATAGTCCATTTCCTCTCATTAGAACGTAAGTTCCATTAGAACATAGGTGTGTCTATCTTGCTTGCTATTGTTTGACCAGTACCCATAACTTGGTCCAGAGCATAGTAATAGAAACGGGTGACTATTTGTGGAATGGATTTGAGAAGATATCCACAGCCAGAGTGAGCCTTTTTGTTGAGATGATATCTGGCAGAAGTAGGGTTGGGAGGAGTGTGGGTGGTTTGAAACATAATGTTTCATCCTCATTCTCGTTACATGTAAGCCTACGTAACAAGTCGACTGTTCATTATAGGAACACCACTCATATCCCTCTTATTGACACCACACTTACTTATCTCCTCCGTTAGCAATCCTATCAATTCTATCTCCAAAATAATTTATCCCAAATCCATTCTTTTCTCTCTATTACTTCTGCTGCATCCAATCCAAACTTCTGTCCTCTCGTTCCAATCAACTGTGACAGCCTCCCTGCATTCTCCACATAGCAGCCAAAGTTATATTTGAAAAAACAAAGCGTATTATGTCCCTGACCTGCTTTGTACTGCCCCAAGTTTCCCATTACGCTTAAAATAAAACCAAGTTCCTCATCACAGCCTCTGAGGCTGTCCATGATCTGGCCCCTGTCTTCCTTTATGACTGTGGGTTTCACCACTCTCTCCCTTGTTAATTAAGTTCCAGCCACGTTGCCCTGCTTTCTTTTGTGTGAACATAGCAAGCTCCTTGCTGCTTAGCAAGTCCCTTTTACTTGCTATGCCCTCTGTCTGAAAGATCCCTCCTCCAGTTTTTGTATGGCTGATGACCTCATATCCTTCAAGTCTCAAGATTCCTTGACCACCCGATCTAAAGGCCACTCAATCTTTCCTTATCACTTTGCCCTGTATTAGTTTCTTCACAGTTCTTATAGCTAAGTGAGGTTAACTTAAGTTTTTTCTTTCTTTTTATTGTCTGTCTTATTCACTACCATTTTCTCAACATCTAAAACAATATACGACTCACAACTGGTACTCATTACTTATTTGAAGAATAAATACGTGAATGAATAAATTGAAGGGAGATGCTCTCAAGCTCTCACACCACTGCTGTTCTAAATGTCACTTCTTTGGGATGAGTCCTTGTTTATTCTTTCTTCCCTTAAAAGGAAATACAGTAAATAAAGTTTAAAATCCATATTTTTTATCTTGCCTATACTTTCTTCTTCAGAACTACTACCAACTTCTTGTGATAAAAATGATTTAACAAATATTGATCTCTTATTGGTGCCAGACAATGTGCTGGGTTATCTTATTTATTTATTACACCAACCTTGTGCATTAGATCCTACTATAACCCATACTTTATACATCTGATGTTTGGAATGTTTCCATTACTTTTCCAAGGCCACAAAGCTAACCAATATTCCATTTTACTTTCTCAAGTGAACTTCAGAAACCAAGGAACCAGACAGGATAAGCAGGAATTTTGGATCACTGTGCCTTTTTTTTTTTTTCTTCCAGCAAACCTTTTGTTTATTGGTGATGGTAGGAAAGAGAGAGAGAATGAGCAATTCATAACATGACGACCTGAGAAAACACTTTGGTAGCAAACTCTGAACTCAGCTAATTTAACTCATCCCCAGAAGGAAGGACAAACCAAAGTAAGGTCATTGTCTGTGGATCTCTTTCTCTCCTCTTAGAACAACTGTCTTATTAGTTGATTCTCAATACTTTAAATTCATGAAAATCAGAAAGGCTGACTTTGCTTGACTGATTAATCTTGGGGCTTAGCTTGACCAGTTCATTCTGTTATCCAAAAATCAAAATTACATGCAAAGTAGAAAGTCATTCACATTCCACCAAGAAGTTTACAGTTTGAAACAGGAGAGACTAGGAAGACAGAAAAATAGTTAAGAAAAATCTTAGGAAGGTAAAAGACCATGCAGACCAAGAGATTGTCTCTGTGCAACTTCAAATGTCTAGGTGAAAAGCAAAGGAAAAGGAGAGTTTAGATGTCTAGATAATTGGCTAAAATTTTAATTTTCTAATCTGGTTGTTTGGCATCATGAAGATATAATCACGTTGAAGCACTTTGTGGTGTTTTAATAATTGTTGCTTCTGTTCAACAAATTTTCTCAGAATTTATATATATGTATGTATATATATATATATATATATATATATATATATATATATACACATATATATTTTTCCTGAGGAAGATTTGCCCTGAGCTAACATCCTCTGCCAATCTTCTTCTTTTTGTATGTGAGCCGCCATCACAGCATGGCCACTGATAGATGAGTGGTGTATGTCCATGCCCGGGAACCGAACCCAGGCTGCCGAAGTGGAGCATACTGAACTTAACCAATAGGCTGGCTCCTATTTTCTATATTAATTTCTTGGGGTATAAAACGTGATTATTTTTATGTATTTGGAGGATCAACCTCAACCTTAAAATCCATTAAACACAATCATATCATTAGGAAGGCTGTCTTTTGAATCAGTAACAATATAGTGATGGCTTGCTTTGTGTCCAGATCAGCCACTGGTGGATGCAATGGAGGGTAGATATTAAAAAGAACATTAGCAAATATTATTAGGCAATTTAAATTTGTCAAGAATTTTGCTAGCCACTTTCTGTGAATTAGCTCATTTAATTCCACAGCAGTCCTATGAGGAGGATATTATTACAAGCCCAGTTTTACAGATGAGCAAACCATAGTGTCAGAGAGGTTAAGTAACTTTGCTCAAGTTAGGTTGCGGTAGAGTCAGTTGAACCCAAACCCTCTTACTTGAGAGTCCACACATGCTGACACACAGCTCTTCAAGGAACCTACAGTTTCTCTAGGAAAAATACACGTAGGCATGAAACAGTTAATTCACAGCAAAAGGGGCTGCGGGATCAAAGGTTTGAATGAGTCTATACCACAGGCTCACCTAGGTAACACCACAATGTTAAAATCAGACCAGACTCAAGACAGAGTGACTCCCGACATCATCATCCAAGGGAAACATCTCCATGTGAGTAAATTGTAGACAAAAACTAAGTCGGATGGGAACCTCTCCTTGAATCTGGGAGATTACATATATGGACTCAGATTCTCTGCCACCTAACACCCTGAAATTCCTCGTGTGGTAATTGCCTTTGCCTCCTTTTTGAAAGAAAAGTTTCCCTCAACACAATCTAGTTTGTCTCACAAACAAGCAGCTGGCAAATGGAGGGTGTGATATCACATGCTGCACAGAGATATCAAGACTGGCAAATTCTTATTCCCAGCTACCTTATGCTCCTTGTGCTATTTGGGATTTCAGTTCCAGTGCCTTGGGATGAGTTTTTGGTGCTGAATGAGAGTTTTATATTGGGTGATGTGTGTGTGTGTGTGTGTGCACGCACGTGTGTGTGTAGGGTGAGAGAGGAACCGTTGTGTGCCTCGGGGAAACATACATGTGGGCCACCTGGAGCGCAGCACTGCAAACCCGCAGTACCCCAGGAATGGTGTGAGGAGGGATGAGTCAGCTGGGAATAGCACTTCCTGACTGCCCACTCTTGGGCACACTGCCAGGTTGTATTTAATCTCTAGGTTCTAGTCTTCAGATTCCTATGAAAAGATGTTATTGCTGAAGCTGGTGATAAGATGCTTTTTATAAGCACTAGACTCTAATCTCCTGAGGGCAGGGGCCACATCTGTTTCATTCACCATTGTATACTAGCATCTAAAATGCTACCTGGCATGAAGTCAGGACCCAATAAATATTTGTTGAATGAATAAATGAATAATAAATGGATGTAATATTTTGTATTTATTGGATCAGATCCTCCCAGTGAATCATTGCCCTCGTGGCTCACTGAGAAGCTGGCAACTCAGATTGCATTAAAAATATGGGCTATTTTTAGACCCAAGGCTCTTTGACTCATTAGTAACCCACTCCCTGGTATTTTTTTAGGGGTGTATAGATATATAATTCAATAAACAAGTATTTACTGAGCTCTACTATTTGAACACTGTTAGAGGGATCTGGGGACGGTGCATTGAACAAGACAAACAAGTCCTTGTTCTCACAGAGTTTACATTCGTATAGGTTCAGCAACATAATAAATAGATGTATCACATGACTGGTGGTAATAAATGCTATGAAAATGCAGGGAAAAGAGAAAGAGAACGATGGAGGAGCACTATTGATATAGTGTCGTCGCAACCATGTCCCCTGGGGAAAGCATTGTCCAGGGCCTGGAATCAATTTAATGAGGATTTTATGAAGCTTGCCTTTGTTAAGTTACACTGAAAACTTTTCAAGGATTTTAATGGCACCCAAATCAAAAAGATTTGGGGAAATTATTTTCAACTTTATGTTCAGAAATCTATTCAATGAGTGGCTGGTGGGATAAAAGGATGGCAAAAATGGTCAAGAAAGTAAGCTTCTAGGAGAAAAAATGGGGGGGGGGTTGTAATAGCCAGCGTGCTTTGAGCACATATGCTGTTAAGTGCTTTGTGTTCATTCTAATTTATCACCAAAAGATTCCCTGCAACAGGTACTATTCTTATCTCCCTTTTATGGCAAATGAGGCACAGAAAAATTAAGTAAGTTGCTGGAAGTCACTCGGCCAGTGGATCGAAAATCCAGTATTGAACCCAGGCAGTCTGACTCCAGGGCTAAATCATTAAATTATTCCTGGATAGAGTTAAGTATGCTGTCTCTAGAATACAATTTTTTAAACTACTACTATACACTGCTTCTTTGAAAAGTGTAATGAATTAAAGAGTTTAAATATTTGAGTTTTTTTTTCACACTGAGCTATAAAATCTACCACAAAAGGATATGGTATTCCACTGAGACCTTTCTATTCCTTGAGTACACCAACTTTACTCCAGCCTCCAGGTCTTTGTGCTAGCAGGTCTCTCTGCCTGGAATGCTCTTCCCTGGGCTCTTATAGTCTCATTAGTTAAGTCTCAGCTCTTTCTCATTAGTCAAGTCTCAACCTGAGGCCTTCCCTGTCTACCCTATTCCTGGTAGCCCACCATTCCCCAGTCCCTCACTGTGCTATTTATCCTATTTTTATTTTCTTCCCAACCCTAATCACTATTTGAAAGTTCCTGGTTATTGCTGTCTATTTGTGGTTGTCTGTTTCCCTTCCTAGAATGCAAGCACCATGAGGTCAGGGGTAGTGGCTGCTTTATTTCCTGAAATTTTCCAGAGCCTGATCTCGGCCTGGTACCTCATAAGAGGCTTCAAAAACATTTGAATGAATTAATGCCGTCCCTGGGGCCTGCAAACTCACCTTCCAGAGGGCTTTACTTCTGCAGAGGATCATGCTCCTGGCAGCATCTGCCCATCATTCTGTGCAGAATTAGAGATCCAGATGGGAAGGAGAGATCTGCACAGAGGCCTGAGAAATACTTGCCAATAAGCACCCAAAATGAGCTGTGAATGCTCTGAGGACAGCCAAGGAGACCAGGTACAAAGCTTATTTGCTGGAAGACCAATCTGGAGGGTATTTCTGTAGTTAGGTATCTGCAAGGTCATCATTTAAATTTTATATCCTTGTTTAGGTCTTGTTTTATTTTGGTTCCCACCTTATTTTGGATCTAATGTTTGTAATGGTTTATCGCCTGTCTTCTACCACCAGAACATAAGGTCTGTGAGAGCAGGGATCCATCTGTCTTTTACACCTCTGGATACTCACTGTCTAGAATCATGCTGAACACATAGTAGGTGCCCAAGAAATATTTAAGAAATGGACCAACAAGTGAGCCAACACTAAGTTGTGTCTGTAGACAAAGGCAGGTGGAAGACCAGAATGGAGCAAACGTTTATTGAGTCCCTGCTAAGCCCCAGGCACTGGTCCAGCTGCCCAGAACACACCTTATTTCATCTGTTTACCCTGTTAAGTTGCAAGCTTTGGGAACCTAACTTTTAAGAAGCTAAAATTTATAGAGTGGAAGAGGCCTTTCTTTTTCTACCTTGTAAAATCGAGTCTTGCTGGGGAAGTAGTTCTTTAAATGAAGGCTGGGTATCGCTGGAAGCCTCCAACTTTAATCAATTCACTGAGGTCTGTGCTATGACCTGATAGTGCTGTATCAAATAAATAATTTGTATGATGCCCAGAACATATCTGAGGATCAATAGAGAATTGTAACTAAAGCCTTGGCCACTGCTTCTCCTCTATGATCGTTTCCATTTATCATCTCAGTTTGAATTTATCTGAATCAGAGCCAAAAATACAATTTCCAAACGGGAGACTGGAAATGAGGGCAAATGAAGTGAATTTGGAGGAGGTTGTTCCCAGCACGTACAGCAAGCTTAGCCTGGGTCAGTTAGAGAAGGAAGAGAGAAATGCAAGTTGGCACAGGGGCGTGTTTGAGATTAGAGCAGGAGAAATGGTAGGAGAACGCGTTCAGTATCTGACTGTCCCAGATCTCCAGCCCTGAGCTCTACACAGTCCAGGTCAGCCCATTGCTTAGTGGTATTTGAGAGGCACAATATGGGGAAACATATATTACATACCCTGGTCCTGAATTACCTTGTTAGGTACCCAATGTGGAGAAGATAGCACTTATGAGGACGTTCTAGAAGGCTTAATACCAGACAACAGTCTTTTACGATGATTCTGTGTGTAAATAGGGCCAATTTCAAAGAAAAATGAGCTTCCTTTGAAAAACTGTGAAATAATAGTGCTGTTACACACACCTAACTCAGCCATTTAAAAGTATCTCGAAGCTGGTTCTCTCCTGAAGGCTTCTCAGCACACATGTCCGCCGTGCGAAAGGAAATCGACTCTTTACAGAGCATCCTTGAGGATTTCCTTCCTCCATTCTATGTAGAGTCTCTACTCAAGTCAGCATGTTTATTCTAAGATATTCACAGCACTGTTAGGAACAGTCATTCTCTTTCAAAGGGGTACAGAGGCCAAAACACCACAGTGAAGCTCACAGGCTGGGTTTCAGGCCCAGCTCTGACACTAACTAGCTGTGTGCTTTTGGGCAGTTCAGCTAACCTCTCTGCAACGTGGTGGGCGGGGCTGTGAACCTGGCTTCCATGTCTCTTCCAACTCTGGCTATCTAGTTTGATGTGATTGCCAGGACCAGCGGGGAGCCCTGCCCCACTCACAGGCAGCAGCGCCATTCAGAAACTACTCTGTGCATAGGCAAGGGAGGAAATTGATGTCCTTTTGCTTCTGAGTTCCCCTCTAAGACCCCCTCCTTCAGCAGTTCTGCAGCCACGCAATCTCCAACTGAGACTTCGAGATCAGGGTGCTTATGAACAGTGCACCTAACCCCCTTTTCTCCACCAGCATCTCTCCTGATGCCAAGTCTAGAGTTCCCACCTCTTGGAGGGAGGAAGGAAACCATGCAAAACCCAGTGGTGTTGCATATATATTTTTTCTCTCTGTTATCCTAGGACAGTGTTTCTTGAAGTACTGCACTTGGGGTTCCTTCCTCAACACGTGCTGAGTACTTCTTAAAAATGGGAGTTCTTGGGCTCCACTCAGGGTGCACTGATCCAGAATTTTGGCGGGGTTGATGCGCCCCCAGATCTGCATTTTAAACCAAGCACTGCAGATAATCCTTATGTATGCTAACATTTGGGAACCACTGTCCTAGAAGAAGGAAGGCAAAAACTTCCAGGTTGTTCCACTTGCCTGCTGCTGCTGCTAACCATAATTATTCATCATTTATTCAACCAAGACTTGTCCCTGAGTACCGTGAGCAGGTGCAATGGTTAACAAAAGCACAAAGCACCTGCTCTCATGGTGCTTATGGTCTAGTGAGGGGAAAGAGGTGATAAACAAATGCAAATATATAATACATAGAGCAGTGAGAAAATCTACTAAGTAAAATAAGGGGCAAGTACTGGGAAGGTGTCCCCTTTCAGGTAAGGTCAGCAGGAAGGCTTCGGTTAAGGCTGATATTTGGGCAAAGACTTAAAAGAAGTGAGGGAAAGAACCATGTGATTGGGGAGAAACATTCCAGGCAGAGGGAACAAGAAGGACAAATGCCCCAGAGAGGGAATGTGCTTGGTGTGTTTGAGGAAAAGCAAGGAGGCCAGAGTGGCTGGTAAGGCGTGAGTGAAGAGGAAAGTTATACAGGACAATGGAGTGCAGAACGCCTAGGCCTTTTAGGCCATGAAGGATATGAGGTTTTACTGGGTAAAACGGGAAGCCATTGGTGGGGTTTGAACAGAGACATTACACAATTCCAATGGCCACTGTCTTGTGGCTCGTTTGCTTTATTTCTAGGCTGCTGAGTACCCTAGAGTATGGATTGGCGGGAGTGGAGCAATGAGTTGTGGTGATAATCTATGACACCTTTGTTCTTATTCCAGTCTATTGTCCTTTGTTTATGCTGTGACTCCCTGTTTCTGGCTGACCTCCTGAGGGCAACAGGAAATGGGTATTTTGCTTGAGAATTGGGGCAAAGGGTAAGAAAGCTTTACTAGGGAAGGTGGGCCCAGAAAATCTTCATTTGTTTATTCACACATCTATTTATTCAGTCAGTCTTTAATGAGTGTGCAGTATGTGCAAGGCACTGTGCTGCTTTGCATACATTATTTTATTTCATCTCACAACACTACTGAGGCAGGGTTTATGGTCATCGTTTCATGGATGAAGAAACGGAGGCTTAGTCAGGAGCAGTCAGCTGGCCATGGGAAGTGTTGAAACTTGGATGCAAAGGCAAGACTGTGACAGCAAAGCCTGTGCTCTTCCCTCATATCAGAGGAGGAAGACCAAGCTCCGGAGCCAGCTTACCTGGGTTCAAATCCTGCCTCTGCTGCTTGCTAACTGTGTGACTTTGGGCAAATTATTTACTATTCTGAGCCTTAGTGTCTGCATCTGTAAAATGGTAGTAAAAGTTTCCTCTGCATTAGATTGTTGTTAGAATTAAATGAGCTAAGACACTAAAACACTTAGAAGAGGGCCTGGCATCCAAATGCTCCTTATTATCACCCTGACTGTACATGAAGTCCTAGGAGGCTACTTGAAAAAATTGGAATCTTGAGCCTATACAGGGCATGAAAACCATCCTCGTACACATATAGAAAAAAGCCTCAGATTTATGATTTCATGGTTCTAAGAAATAAATTTCAGTTCAACTTAAAGATCTAGGCATAGTCAGCATTGTCTAGAAGTAGAATGGCTGAGAATGAGCTCTCCATCTCTATCTTGTCAGGAAAGCCGCAAGGCAGTTCAGGGAGCCTGTGAAAGGCTGGACTAGTTGGTTTCAAAGGTCTCCTCCCAAACAGAAATTCTATGATTCTTTCCAATGGATGGAACCAGGCAGTCTAAAGACCTGAGCTGGCTTTGTTTTCCTTGCTCAGTGTCTTTTTTTTTTTCTTTAACTGAATTGTGTTGCCTTTAGGCAGGGCCGAACACACAGTTTCACGATAACCCATATCATGCCTTTTTAGTTAATGCTATCTCCTTGGCTCCTGCAGAATTTTACATTTGGAGTTCCCACTCACATGCTTAGACATTCTGTCCTCCCGGTTATAGGATCATGAAAAGAGAGATTAATAATTAAGGTAGGACATGGCTTCCTAACCTTTGCTCATAAGACTGACTTTTTGTCAACTCTCCCCTGAGAGGGCCACCTTGCTGTTCATGTAGGAATATATACAGCTGAGCATATGTACCATTCTCTCTAGAGGCTTTGATGCAGCAGCTATTTCTTACTGAGTAAACATGATATGAAAACATTCTTATTGGTTCTGTCCAAAGACAGCCTTTCTCTTCCTTCTAAATATTGTGCTTTGCAAGTGCCGTGTCTGGAAGGGCAAGCTAGCTCTATTTTTCAATGCCTGGAATGTTTACTGCATCTTCAAAACAGAGCATAGTGTGTTCCTGCCATTGCTCATTGAGAATAAAAATATCTTTATCTGGATGCCAAGACAATGGACAGGTTTCCATGTTCATAAGACTGTTCTATTCAGACACAAATACACCTTGAGGAATTTGGGGCACCCTGGAGCCATCTACAAGTCTACTGTAATGCAACAATTAGCAACCACATACCTCTGTTTTGAATAGCCAACTCCTTAAATATGTCCATTCCTTCTTAGCCCCTCTGATCTATTCTCTTTACAGCAGTCAGAAGAATCTTCTCATGCTACAAATATGGTCAGTTTTTTCCTCCAAAATGTATACCCTTCAATAATTTCCAGTTGCTCTTTGGATTAAGACCAAACTCTTAATTCATATCACAGAGACACACAAGGTCACACCACTTTATAGCCTCATTCTCCACCATACTCCTTCTTGGTCTCTGTGCTCCAACCACACTGGCCTTCCTTCAGAACCTTGCATTCACCGTGACCCTCTGGTAACAGGGCCTTGCAAACGTGCTTTTCTTTGCCTGGAAAATTCTCTCATTTTGTCTTGTTAAGTTTTACTTATCCTTCAGATCTTAGCTCAAGTGACACTTCTTCACTTGACAGCCTTCTTCACTGCTACACTTGAAGACATCCTGTTCTTCCTGTGCATTACAAAACCCTACTAGGCTTTGTCCTAATATCATGTCCTCTCCACTGCAGCATTTGCTGACATTTGCTGAGTTTGTATTAATTGATTAGATTAATTTATTTGTGTTCCATAAGGGCAGGAACTATATCTTTTTTTTACCACTGGTGAACCCGTTGCCTAGCCAATATCTGATGTATAATAGAGATATTCTTTATGTGTGTGTTTGTATTTTTTAAACAAATGAATAATTTCTCCTGCAAGGAGGTTCACTGACTACTAAATTTATTCCTAAAATTTCCAGGAGAGTGGCATCCCATGTATCAACAATAGGATCTGGAGTGGCTTTCATACACATCTTTGAAGCCACACAGTTATTTGCCTCTTGTTTGCTTTTCCTACGAATTGAGCTTTTGCAGACATTTGTAAAGATAAAGGCCTTGGCCATCTCAGCCCATCTTTTCTTCCAGCTCAATCTGCCAGTGGAGAAACAATGACTCAGAAAACTAATGGGCCAGTCTTTCTAACGATGGTAATGATTTCACTGCCGGTGATTTTTCTATTAGATTTATAAAATTGAGTCAAGATGAAGGAATCGCCTTGAGGCACAAGTACCAAAGACAAACAATGAATTCAGAAACACAAATCAGAACAGTGCTGACCAGTGTATATTACAAGCAAGCACCAATCAAGGTAATAGAGATTGAAAGAATCAAAGAACGAAAAACTGAACTTTTTTTGATGGGAACATGATGAAATGGGAGGAACCTAGAATTTGCAGTCAGACCCACCTTGTGTTACCGTTGGTATGACCTGGACAAAAATACAGTCACAGTAAGTACAGGTACCATCTATTGAGTGGCTACTAGGCACATTCCACTCAGTGTCTTTAATCCTTACAATAAACTTGAAAAGGAAGCATTATTACTTCCATTTTACAGTTGAGAAAATAGACACTCAGAGGATAAGTAACTTTAACTCATATTTGGAATTCTGGTTTATCTGATTCTAAAGCCCAAGTCTTTTCCAACTAGATATTTCATCTCATCAGTCCTCTCTCAGTATCTCCACCCATAAAATGTGGATGCTACCACGCAGAATTGTTGTGATAATTATCGGCGTGTGATAATAACACATGGAGCGTGCCTGGCACCCACTTGGCTTTTATTAAACATCATTTTCTGTCCTTCCTATTTTTTGTCAGCTGCTGAGTTCCTTATGGCTTTTATTAGAAACTCCTGACAATGGGTTACCATTCCCAGTTTCTGATTTGATATGGGAAGACTCAAGAGGCGGCCCGGGTTCGGATCCCGGGTGCGCACCGACGCACTGCTTCTCCGGCCACGCTGAGGCCGCGTCCCACATACAGCAACTAGAGGGATGTGCAACTATGACATACAGCTATCTGTTGGGGCTTTGGGGGTAAAATAAATAAATAAAATCTTTAAAAAAAAAAAAAAGAGGGGGACATACTCTACAATGCACCATCACTTAATCTCACACCAACACCGCCGGCTATTATTATATTCGCGTTTGACTCCAAGGCACAGCAAGATTAGCCAATTTCCCAAGGGACATCAACGTCAGAAGAGGACCAGATTCTCGGTGTCTGGACTGCTGGCCCAAGATTCTTCCCATCACCACATTGGATCAAAGTACACAGGCAAGAGTTGATTTCTGGGGCCTCCACTAATATGAATCATTTTAATAATAACAACAGCTAACTCTTACTGAGCTCTTAATTTGCACTGGGTACCACACTATATACTCTCTAGGAATTATCACATTTACTTACCAAAGCAACTCTTTGATATATGCATAATTTTTATCCTTCTTTTTATAGATGACAAAACTAAAGCCCAAGAAATTGAATACCTTTCTCTATATTAGGTAGGTGTTTTAGACAGTACCTGAGTATAAAATCTTGAAGCAAACTCATAGCGGCCATGAAGCAGACAAATGCTCAGTAGAGTTCCACGGAATGTGTAAGTGGATGACACTGACCATGAATCTTCCCAGGACAGCCACTTCTCTGCCAGACACCAGAGGTCTTGACCAAAAGTAACCTGCTCTCAGCTGCAGGATTTTACTCTGTCATTTCAAAGGGATCCACAGCTGATCAATCTCTTGTTCCCAGAGCTCTTCCCTTGAGCTTTGAATATATTCCTCCACTCAGATCGTTGTTTATCACAGACTCAGGTTCTCACCTCTGACTGCTCATGAGATTCACCTGGGGAACTTAAAAACTAGGAATCCTGGGGCCCACTTCCCGTCTGATTGGACAGGGCTGTGGTGGAGACAGCCCTGTGTGTTTGCCACAGGTGATTCTCATGCATGACTAGGGTTAAAACCTACTGTTAGAGTTGAGTCCATCTGCCTTTCTCTCCCCTGCCAGACTGGAGCTTCTCAAAATAGGGATGAGTCTTTTTCATCTTTTAAGTTCCCATATACTGAGAACAATGCGTGACATGTTGTAGGCAGTAGTGTGGGGTAGATGAGAACCTGGACTCTGGAGTCAGGCAGTCTGAGTTGATCTACCACTTATCAGCTGTGTGGTTTTGAGTACATTGCTATACTTTCCTGTGCCTTGTTTCCTCATCTATAAAATGGGGACAATTAACAGTAGTATTTATGTCATGATGTCTCTGTGAGATTTATGTTAGGTAGTAACTACAACGTATTTAGCACAGGATCTGTGATATAACAAGCCTACAACCAATGCTAGCTATGTAAGTAGGCAGAAAATTCAATCAACAAGGAACTATTAATGCCTATATGTGACTGTTGCTGTAGTAAGTGCACTAAGGAATAAAAAGAAATAATATTAAGTCCCATTCACTGAACACTCACAGGCATTATGCCAGGTGTTTTACAAACACTATTTTTTCATCTTCATAACAATTCTCTGTTATGTTATTATTAGAGAAGGAAATACACCAGGAATACAGAAGGAAATAAATAAGTAACTGAAGGTCACCCAGCAGGTAATTATCAGTGCTGAGATTGGAACTCAAGTTCATCTGGTTTCAGAGCCCATTCTTTCCACTGTATTACTAAGACTTCATATAAACATTCATTCATACATCCATTCATTCAACAAACAAGTATCTGTTACATGCTTACTATGTGCTGGAAACTGTTTTAGGTACTGGAGATATAGGAATGAACAAAAACAGAGAAAGCCTTTGCTTTCATGTAGCTTGCATTCTATACTGCAAAAAGACAGGCAACAAATAAGTAAATGGATATATAACACGTCAGGTAAAGATAAATGCTATGATGTAAATATAAAGCAGGGTAAATGTAACTGGGGAATGTGTGTGTGTGTGTGATGTTGTAGTTGGGAAGGCCAGAACAGGCCTCTCTGATAGAGAAACATTTGAGTGATGGATGTGATAAGATGTGATTGGATTCTGGATATTTTTAGGTCAAGCCCAGAGGATTTACTGTAGAATTGGAAGAAGGATATGTGAGAAAGAAGGAAATCAAAGATGACTCCAAGGTTTTTGGCTTGAGTAGCTAAGACAATGGAGTTCTTATTTACTGAGCTGGGGAAGAATGCTGGACAAACAGGTTTTTCTTGAGAGGAAATCAGGAGTTCCATTTTGAGATCTCTATTACGCATCCAAGTAGAAATGGTGGGTAGGCAGTCGGATGTACAAGTCTGCATTTTAGATGAGAGTGGAGCTGGAGATATAAATTGAATAGATGATATTTAAGACCATAGAACTGGAGGAGATCACCTAGGAGCAAGCATAGATTATAGAGAGGACTGAGCCCTGGGCTCCAATATTTACAGTTGGGAAGATGATAAGGAACCAGTAGGGAAGTCTGAGAAGGACCAGCCAGTGAGGGAGAAGGAAACAGAAAGTGTGGGCCTTGAGGCCAAGACAAGAAACTCGTTCAAGAAGGAAGCAGCAACCATCTGTGCCAACGCTGCTGAGAGCTGTAGCAAGAGGAGGTCTGGTGAAAGACTATTGGATTCGCCAGGGTGGTGGTCATCGGTGACTCTCATAAGAGCAATTTTGGTGGAGGGATGGAAAGAGCAAATCAGAGGAAAACAGGTGGCAACTGTGTGTGGAGATGACACTTTCAATGCATTTTTCTGAAAAGAGGAGTGGGGAATGGAGTACCTGGAGGAGGATACAGGGTCATGAGATGAGCGTCTAAAGTGAGATGATTTACAGCATGTGTGTGGACTGCAAAAATGATCCAGTGGAGAGGAAAGACTTGGTGATAACAGCGAGAGGGGGGACAAGTGCAGGAGTGAGGGGCTTGAGTAGAAGACAGGGGTGGATCCAGCTCACTAGTGGGGGGCTGGCCTTAGATGAATGCAGGGACAATTGATCTTTGGACAGGAAAATGTAAAAAAAATTTTGAACGTAAAACAATGTCAAACAATGAAAGATTTTTGTCTCACTTAATCCTTATAATAACCCGTTGAGGTGGTGTAATATTATTTACATGTTACAGAGAATCACAATGTGCGCTTGGGAGAGACTTTAAATGTAGGTGTGTATTTGTGAAGATGAGAAAATGAATAGTCAGGAAAAGCTGTGGGGGGAAGTGCATTCAATGTGGGCCTGAAGAGTAGGTTGCTTCTAAATATGTGGAAGGGGCTAAGAAGTGAATTCCAAAAGCATGAAAAATAAGAATTTGTGCAAAAAAGCACAAAATATATAACAATGAATCGTTTCTTAGCAGTCCTTTGGAACCAGACTGCATGGGTTCTAATCCTAGCCATTGTAGTTAACAGCTGTGTGACCTTGGACAAGTTACCTAACTTCTGTGTGTCTTGGTTTCCTAATGTATAAAATGAGAGTAACGACAATACTTATAGGATTGTTGTGGGGAATACACCTCCACCCTTATGTCCACATACACATACAGAGGAATTGTGCCTAGCAAATAGAAAGCACTGTATGTTTTACTTATTATTTTATTATTATTATTTATGACATAATAAAGAGTTAGAAAAATGTATATTTTTTCCTCTGTGTGTGTGTGTAGACTTCCAGTAAGCCTGCTTTTGGTTGTCATTGGAAGATATTCTGCTTTAAGAAGTTTTCTCCTCTCGAAGGAGCGTCACTGATGGAAGATAGGCAAGTCTGTTTATACACTCTCCCATTCAGTCCCTCATTTAAGAATTTCTTGACCGTATAATCAGAGTCCAGTTCTGTGCTAACCAGAAAGCAGAGACTGAAGATGAAAAGGGCAGAATCCCTGTGCCCACACTGCGACTGGCTGCCAGGAGACAGACATGTAAATAGACTGTTTCAATATAATCTGACGGCTGTTCTCACACTGATCCTCAGAAGGAAATGTGCAATGTAAAGGTTAAGAACGCTGATTTTTGATTCAGATAGTTTGGACTTGAGTCTTGGCTCTACCACTTTACTAACTGTGGCTCTGGGCAAGTCAGGCGTGTGTCGGTTTCCTCCTATAACGTGGAGATAACAGCGTCTGAGACAAGAGACTGTGTGAGGAGCAGATGATATTATCCAGGCCCAGCCCTCAGCACACAGCCAGAGATCCACAGGCCTTGTGGTGCTGTTCTGCTTCTCCTTCTCATTTCTTCCTCCCACTATTATTGTGGTTTGTGTGACTCATAATAACAACTCCATCTCTGGAGTTGTTGAGGAAGTCTTCCTAGAAAGGCTTGACTTGAGCTGAGTTTTAAAGGATGAGTAGGGATTTGCAGCAAGGAAACACGACAACTCAGCAGAAGGAAATGGCACAGGGCAAGGCACATTACCCCTGTCCCTTTAAGAAAAGAAAGTGCCTCTACTCATTTGTTAGATAACCCCAAAAGAGGTCATTTCCTGTTGAGTGTCAAATTAGGTCCACCAGATAATATCAGGCAAAGTTCCTCATACTTCACTGGCTCTCTCCTGCCTGTGGGTCTCCCCGTCCTCTCTGTCCAGTCTGGAATTGTTTCTTTTTGAGTGTGACTGGGATTTTGTTCCTCTAATCCTGAAACTGTTTTGCTGGACGAATTCTTCCCTACCACGGGGAAGGGAGTTGTAGGCTCTCTTAATGAGGTCCACAGAGAAGGAAGACAGTCCAGTTGTCTTCTCAAAACTCTGTTCATGCATCAGCATTATTTAGTTGTCTTTTTTCTGTTTGTGTGTTCTTGTTTCAAGTTAAAAGAGCATGGTAATAAAACCAGTCCCCTCAAGTATGGCCACAGAAAGCTCCCCGACCGGCAATGCTTAAAAAAACTCGCATTCATGTAGGAGTTAATGCTTTGAAGAATGTTTACCACATACGTTTTTAAACTTTATCTGTACAATAGCCTTGGTAATTGTCATCTTTTCATTCAATAAAAATTTATTGAGTGCCTATTATATAGTTGGTATTGTTCTAGTGTTGGGGGTACAACAGAGAGTGAAATTACATGTGGGTCCTGCTCCCACGAAGGGTCCTGCTCCCTTCAGTCTAGAAGGGGGACAGATATTAACAAAACAGTTACATCAGTCTATTCACAATGACAAACTAGGATAGGTGCTCTGAAGTAAAGAAACCCAGTTCTTTAATAGCTCTGATCAGCTGAGGGTCACGGACAGCTTCTCACTTTGAGCCAAGAGTTGAAATCTAGAATTAATAAGGAATGGAGCCAAGGGGAGAGAGAAGCATCCCAAAAGTCTGTGGTCAGAGGGAGAATACTGAGGAAGCAAAGAGGGCCTGTGTGGCTGGAGACCAGGAAAGATGGAGCTCATTTGTGGTCAGGCAGGAGAGTCAGGGACGGGTCAGAATATGCAGGGCCTGGTAGACCATGGGAAGCCCTTGAGAGGTTTTAAATGTGAGTGTGTTTGTGTTTGAGGGGGTGTGGTTGTTACAGGATCATATTTTAAAAAATTATTTTGACGGCAATGGAGAACAAAATGGTTCCACCATATCTGATGGATAAAGAGACAGGTTTGATGGCTGAGAGTGAGAGGGAAGGAAAAAGCACTAATATTTGTGGACCACATACTGTTCATCTACTCTGTGTACAAATGTTACTACATATAATGTGCTTAACGTCTTAGACATAGTAAGTACAAGTGAAGGCTGATTATTACTTTTATTATTTACTACTACTATTATTATTATCACCCTGTGTATGGCATTCTGAATGTATTTCTTTGCAACCCTCCCATGAAGTATTATTACCCATGTTTTACAAATGAGGAAACTGAGGGTCAGAGAGGTTAAATAACTATCCAACATCACCCAGTTGGTATGTGGCAGAGCTAGGATTCAAAGCCCATGATCTTCCTGTGCTGAGAAACTGTCAAGACAAAGCTGGGAGGACAACCCAAGTCTTTTAAGTAAGATGGTTTCATACCCTAAGAAGCCCAGGAGTTGTTGAAGCTCTTAAAGTTGTTCTAGAATTACTCTTAAGGGGATTGTTTGGGTCCTTTGTATTTATTTGACTTTCACAGGGATATACACAAATTATTCATTCTCCACTTTTTCAATTAAATAAAATATGAAGTTCACAACCATAACTTTTCCAGAATAGACTACAGGGTGACATGATTGCTAACAATATAAAAAGAAAAATGCAAACTCAGATTCATTCTGACATATTTTTCTCCTCACACAAACTCTAAATAAGTGTAAGTAGTTGCTGGTGATACAGTGATGTGTTGGAAGAAACCACTCATTGCTTTAGATAGTGTAATAAATAAAGAAAACTCGAATGTCTAAAAAAGTGCATGGGGCATGGGACTCTAAAATGGACAGGAACTATCATGTACCAAGCTTTAGGAAGAACTTAAATTATCACATTTAATTCTCAACATCCTGGGTGTAGGTCTTTTTATTTCCACTTTATTGATAAAATTGGGCATAAAGCAACTAAGTGACTTGACCCTGCCTGCTTGGTGTTTGTATGTACGTATGTATGTATTTATTTATTTTGGTGAGGAAGAGTGGCCCTGAGCTAACATCTGTTGCCAATCTTCCTCTTTTTGCTCGAGGAAGATAGTCCCTGAGCTAACATCTGTGCCAATTCTCCTTTACTTTGTATGTGGGACACTGCCACAGCATGGCTTGAGGAGCAGTGTGTAGGTCCTTGCCCAGGATCCAAACCTGCAAACCCCATGCCGCCAAAGCAGAGTGCTCAAAGTTAACAACTATGCCACTAGGCCGGCCCCCTTTCTTGATATTTAACTCCTATCCTTTTCACTATGCCCCAGTGCCTCATCCATGGTGTTAATGTTTGACAGATGCTATTATCCCTACTCATTGTCTTTACTAGATTTACAACAAATTTAAAGACATGTCTCTCCACCTCCCACCTCTAAATCTGATGATAGTTGGTGAATCAGAGATTATTTGGACATGAACAAAATGGGATTTCCATTTTGATGGAATTAATCAGTTAAATTTGATTAAAAAACTCTTCAAGAAAGTTCTTGTTGTGATGTTTTTGTCTATATGAGGTAGGATCTTTAGTTTGATTAATATACAAAACAGCAACTGAATAGACCAAGTGTTGGAGTTCTCAAAGTCTAAGCTGGAGGAGAACCAATCAGAAATAGACAAGTCATCTAGGCAGCTTCCTATATGAATTTAGGTCTTTTGTATTTGGAAAGTTCTCCTGGAGATTTTTATCCATGCTACCCCTCATCTCTCCTCAGTATATAGGGACTTACTAAGTTTCTCTCCATGAGGGGGGAAAGATTTCTCAATGGATCATCTTCTTTAGCCATGAATAAATTTTTAAAAGAAATATCCAATTGAAAAAAATCTGTGAAGTATCAATGTCTTTGAAAAATACCATCCTCAGTCTCAATTCAAAAGTGATCCCAAACATCTACTCCCCTTTCCTGTGGGTACTGATTGAAAACTACCTCATAACATCATACATGCTTCTCTCATTTTATATACACAGCCTCCATACCCAGGCTCTTCCTCTGAGGATGAGAAACAGGGGTGGGTTTTCAGAACAGGCTGCCCACCAGCTCAGTTCCAGAAGAGTGTGGCTGGGCCTGAGGCGGAGTCCCAGCTCATTACCATCCTCAACCCTCTTCAATCAAGAACCGCTTGTAGGACAACCCCTGGGGCTGAAAAGCAGCCAGCCAGTTGCTTTTCTTGCAATTGCTCTTTTTCAAGAATGTGTCAGATCAAGAGAAACAGGCAAATCACACACAGAAGATGCACAACCAGCTACTGACTCTAGAATTGTTGAAACTTGCAGTGCTTAGTTGAAGGTGAATTGCCAGAATGTTTACAAGGCACACACACGTGCACACAGATAGTACACACACGTGTATGCATATCATGCTAGGTTAGAAGGCGACAGAAGAGGTCCCCAAAAGGACTGTTGGAGAACTATCTGTACAAGGCTCAGCTCACCCTCCCCTTAAGGCATTGACTTAGGAGCCCTACAAACTACATTTCCAGCAAGTGTTGCAAGTCAGCTGTGTTCTTCCTGCTCTGCAATCCAAGTCCAGACTCCGAGCAAACCAATCCAAAAATCAGCACTCCACAGTCACGTAATAAGCTAATTCTATTTTGCTAATTGCCTTCTTGGGCATGCACCAAGTTATTAAACAGACAGTGACAAAACAGAGAGCTTGGATAAATGTACGTGGCAATACCTACTGAAAATTTTTCCCTTAACATTAGTTCCAATGACTTGTTTGCATGTTAGGTAGATCAAGAAAAACTGGCAAAATATTTTTGATTTTTTTTCTAATCAGCTGTATCAGCTTTGAGATCACGTTTGCAACATTTTCCTGCTCTTCAGAAAATACTTCCCTTTCCTTATACAAGACAGACTGATTTTAGAAGCTGATCTAAGTCTGTCGGATACAAGCTTTTGCCAGGAACGCCAGTCATCTACTAGCTACAGAGAGCAGTATCAGCAGAGCCTGTGGGAAGTCATACACCAGCCCACTTTTTCCCACCCGCCCAGACACTCTCCCTCTCTGGTCTGTACCTTCCGTGTGGCAGCTGGAAGACAGGATGGTGTTCGGAGGTCTGAAGATGTAAGGCAGGTAACGAGAGAAGCATTTCATCTTCCAAAAAAAATAAAAAATAAAAATCTAAATAAAAAACCAGTCTCCTGAATCCATAAGGATTCTCTCGGCCTTTAAAGCTGGCTACATCACCAATATGTTTATGTAGGTTCTCTCCCAGATCTGCAAAGCTGGGTAGCCCGAGGAATAACTGGAGATGGGTCCCATTTTGCCATCAGCGCCAGGAAGCACTGCCTTACATTTCTGCATGCAGCTCAAACTCAGAAGCCCCCAAGCAAGCCGGGATATAGCCTCTTCATTGGCTGCAGCTCCTCCGAGCAGGATTTGCTGAGTAAGTCAGTCCTGCCTGTAAACACACGCTGAAATGCCCTGCCTGAAACCTCTACCTTTTCCCGTGTGGTCAGTTTCTCTTTTAGCAATAGAAATCCAGCAGGATATGGGAGTAGTGAGGATAAGTGACCATCTCTTATTTAGCTGAAAGATCAGATGAAACAAAGCAGCATAGTGTTCCGCCCTGGAGAGAGATGGCTGTTAAAAGGAGCCACCCCTAATGCCATGGGTCTCAGGAATATTAAAGTACAGTGCAATGAAATGGGTCTCTGTCCTTGCTTAATCTAGATTTGGTTCTATTTTTTTTTAACACGAAAGCCCAAACAATAGGACCATTTATCATTTAGGTGAAGCCAAAAGCTGGGTTGAGTAGTTGGTGACAGAGGGCTAACACAGACAGATTCTGTTCTCCACTATGGCTGTTTTTTCCTGCCAGCACTCACACCAAGGCAATAACTTGGTTCCGAGTTATTTGCTGTACAAATTTAAAGCCACAACACAAGAAGAGAGAGTAAACCCAAGGGAAAGGACCCTTCACCAACCCATGTACCCTAATGGCACCTGAAAACGTGGAAAAAGGAAGTTGATCCAAGGACTATACAACTTGACCAAAACTCTCACTGAGATGTCAAATGAGAGAGAAGGAGAATATTAAAGTACATGACCAATCACCAAATACAAGTAATTTGAATTGGGGAACCTGTTTGGTTTTGACCCATGAAATGGTAATGACTTTGGAAACCTTATCACTGGAAGGTAAGCACAAGGAATCAGTTTGGGATTTATAAGTTCTGTCAAAGACCCTATTGTATATGATGAAGAGAAAGAGGTGAATGTCTTTTATACTGCATTCGCAGGCACAAGGAAATGATTTAAATGGTCTATAAAAGAAAACCAATATTCCCGAGTGGCATTTTTAAAAATAAGATTTAATACAAAAGTGTGCCTGGAAATCTGATAGAATAATTTTTAAGCCTTTATGGGCTCTCCTCTTTACAAAAGTACTTAACTTAGCATTGGAGAATTGTGTTGGTCTGCCCAGGAGAGCAAAGACTTAGAGCTATACAGTAATTATAGTGTCAGTCCACGCCGTGATAGTGTAAATCAACTCTTTCGCCAATATGCTCTCTGACTCCTGGACCATTGCAACATGATGACAAACTACTGGCAGGGACAGGACATTCAGCCCTTCAATCATCATATCACTTCCTTAGACCCAGAGACCTGGCAAGGTTGGGCCATCCCAAGTAAGGTGCTGTTTAAACAACGCCTAAATAGTCTGCTTTGGTTGTGTGGGTAATCTCAAACTCGACAGAAGAGCATGTCCAGAGGTGTCTTCCTGAGAGATACTGCACGTCTAACCTCTGATCAGTAGTGAGTCAGAGTGGAAGGAGTGTGGGCTCTGGGGTCAATCTGGTCCAAGTTTGAATCCCAGTGCATTGATTTACCAGTTGGGTAGAAATGACAAAATTTTAACATCTATGAGCCTTAGTTTTCTGCATCTATAGAATGGGAACAACAACAAGATTTTCCTTGTGTATACTTGACTGAAGAGAGACAATAAGCATATGAAGCACCTGGCACATTGTAGACACCTGATAAACTGTCACTACCAATATTGCTCTTCTGTTGTTGGCCTTCTCTGGGCTTCTATGGCCACGTACCAACCTAAAAGCAGTGAAAGAATGAGTTTGATTAGGAGGGTGGTGCTATAATTAGATAGCCAAGGCTAAGCCTGCCCTTGGTGTTGACTTACTGTGTGATCTTGGGCAACTCACTTAAAATTTCTAAGCCTCATTACATATCTAATAAGATTAATAATAGAATCTCACACGATATCGTGAGGGCCAAATAGAATGGACGATATGAAGGGTTTAGCACAGTTAAGTGCTTCCTAGGTTTAATTGCTATTGTTTATAACAGTGATATCAGCCCTTAATCACAATCACAGTCTCTTATTGTATTTATTTACCTATCTTGTCTAAACAATGAAATTGTAAACTTCTTGAGGGAGATATCAATGTCTAATTCATCTTTGTACCCCCAGTGCCTTTCAAGTGCCTGGCACCAGCTAGGTCCTCAATAACTATTAGTTGAGTGAGTAAATGAATGACTAAATGGATGAATCAATATATATGGGAGAAAGCTTCTGAAAGATGTTTTATACTTTTTTGTAGAGGTGCTTTATGGCACAAATGAAGCAAATTTGAGCCCATCGTAAAGCTGGAACACATCATTCAAGCAAAGATAGCATGGAATTCGTGAACAGATATGTTTCAACTTTGCATATTTTGGTCTTAGATAAACAGTAGGCATTTAGTAAATACCTTCTGAGTCAGTGGTAGGTACTCAATAACTATTTCCTGAGTGAAAAAGTACTCACTCATGATGCTGCCACAATTATCCTCCAAGAACTAAACAAACAAATAAAAATTAAAAAAAAAAAACAACAAACATAAAAAAAACTGTCTCCTCCATTAAAAATGAAAGCAATGGGGCTAGCAACCAATTTCCAGACAGGCCACTCCAAACCAGCCAGTACCTCTTGACCTCAACCGGAAATGTCTTCTCCAATCTCAATTTAAAATGACTGGTTCACGGGCAAGAGAAACAATAGAAAAAAATAAACAAATGGGACTACATCAAACTAAAAAGCTTCTGCACAGCAAAGGAAACCATCAACAAAACAAAAAGACAACCTAACAATTGGGAGAAGATATTTGCAAACCATACATCTGATAAGGGCTTAATCTCCAAAATATATAAAGAACTCATGCATCTCAACAACAAAAAAACTACCAACCCAATTAAAAAATGGGCAAAAGACCTGAACAGACATTTCTCCAAAGAAGATATACAGATGGCCAACAGACACATGAAAAGATGTTCAAAATCACTAACTATCAGGGAAATGCAAATCAAAACTACAATGAGATATCACCTCACGCCCGTCAGAATGGCTATAATTAACAAGACAGGAAACAATATGTGTTGGAGAGGATGTGGAGAAAAGGGAACTCTCATACACTGCTGGTGGGAGTGCAAACTGGTGCAGCCACTATGGAAAACAGTATGGAGATTCCTCAAAAAATCAAGGATAAAACTACCATATGATCCAGCTATTCCACTGTTGGGTATTTGTCCAAAGAACTTGAAAACACCAATTTGCAAAGGTACATGCACCCCTGTGTTCATTGCAGCATTATTCACAATAGCCAAGACTTGGAAGCAACCTAAGTGCCCATCAAGGGACGAATGGATAAAGAAGCTATGGTATATATACACAATGGAATACTACTCAGCCATAAGAAACGATGAAATCCAGCCATTTGTGACAACATGGATGGACATTGAGGGTATAATGCAAAGTGAAATAAGTCAGAGGGAGAAGGTCAAATACCGTATGATTTCCTTCATTAAGTAGTAGATAATAACAACAATAAACAAACACATAGGGACAGAGATTGGATTGGTGGTTACCAGAGGGGAAGGGGGGGAGGGAGGAGGGTGAAAGGGATAATTTGGTACATGTGTGTGGTGATGGGTTGTAATTAGTATTTTGGTGGTGAACATGATGTAGTCCATGCAGAAATAGAAGTACAATGATGTACACCTGAAATTTTTACAATGTTATAAACCAATAAAAAAAATAAATAAATAAAATGACTGGTTCAGTGCCAGGCCTACGTACCCTTCCTACCCATATGCAGAATGGGCAAGGGGCAGAAAGAACAAATGTGAAATTTCCTTGAATAGGTGTTTCTGACGCAGGTAGTTTACACTGCACCATTTGAACTGTTTCAGTGTGTTTTTATGTCTCTTTTCTCTTCCATTCTCTGAACAACCCCACTTTACAGAAGGCTGAGAGGATATAACAACTTATCCAAAGACAAACAGCCCCTGGGGAGACCCAGTATCTTGCACCAGAATCGCTTGGTGAACTTGTGAGCAATGCAAATTTCACAACCCTCAAGCCTATGGATTCAGACTCTCTGGGGACAGAAAAGGAACCTGCGTATTTAACATGCCAAGTGATTCTTACTTTAAAGCTTGAGTACCTTTGGAGTAAGGTATTTGATTTCATGCTTTGGAGGGTCAGGGTAACAGAAAGTTTTCCAAATACCCTTGTCCTAAATCATTGGCCTCACCATTTTTATCCACAATTTGTTGCCACTCTGATGATACATCAGGCATTAGGCTGAGTGATAGGGATACAGGATATAAGGTACCATCCCTGCTCTACAGGAGTGCATTTTCCAGAAAAAAGAAGGACTAAGACACTGTTATGTATTGTAGTGTACAACACACTATGTATTAGTCATGTGGGCCATGACAGCAGGAAGAGGTTCTGGAAAGATTCTTTGGGATTATAGAGCCCCAGAATGTCAATGTTAGAGCTTCTTGCTTGTACATTAGGCGTTATTTACAAAAAGTTCCTGTTAAAAAGCAATTATCTTACTGGGAGGCATAGCAAATGAACAGTAAGCAGTCATTAACTCCATAAGTGGAATTCGACTCTGATATACCTAATGTCCGTCACAGATAAGAACAGGGCCACCAGGGGAGGAACGGAGTGTTTATAAGGAGAGGGGAGGCTCTAAGACAATGGCAGAGGTGTCTGGACGGAGGGGCAAGAGCAGAAAGAGGTCTCTGAAAGGGAAACCAGGAACCTAGAAGGAGGAAAAGCAAAAGGTGATCCTTTTTAGGTGCCATGCAAGAAGGGCCCTGGAGTCTGTTAGACCAGAGACCAGAGATGAGAAATTCCCCAGATAACTTCCACATGCCAGGTTCTGACATCAAATGGCAAAAAAGCAATTAATTGGGAGATTCTTGAGTGCTGCACTATGGACCAGGCAGCTCCAAGCTTTTCTTTAGACTGACCTCCTGGGAGATCAGAAGCAATCACTTCTGTCCTGCAAAGTCCCAGCTGGAGCCCTTGCCTTGGGGCCAATGGACTTGGGTGCTCCCAACAGTCTATTCCCACAGGTGCTGGCTGTGGTGCCTACTCTCACTGAAGCCCAACTCTTATGGGAAACTCACCCTGATAATTCTCTTTTAACATGTTCTTACAATATCCTTTGGGCGAAGTTTCATCATTACAGTTTTTCATTTTCCTAAGAAGGAAACTAAATCCCAGAAAAAAAAAATTAGTTTATTTAAGATCAGTCAGGATGAGCCTGCCCAAGTTTTCACTCTCAAGTCAAAGCAAAGCAAATTCTTATTCATTCTCCAAGTCTTAAATAAAATGTCACATCTTCAGGGAGAGGTTTCTTAATGCCTTAGACTGGGTCAAATCTCCCTCCTCTAGATTCTCAAATACCATCCTCCCCTTTCAAAATGCTCATTCATTATTGAAAATTTTTATTGAGCATCTACTTATGCCAGGCACTGTACATGGTACTAAGGCATCAATAGTAAGCAAGATAGATAAAACATCTGCCCCTTTTTTGGTGTAATTATCATTCCTAACATATAGGGCTGTGGTGAGGATCAAATTAGGTAATTCACTAAAGTTCTTAGAATTCTGCATGGCGCAAAGGAAGTGCTATTCAATTACTTAGACAACTGCTAAGTATCTAACTCCCTTGCAAGACTCTAAGTGGCAGGAGGGTAGAACTTTAACTTTTCTCTGCTGAATCCTGAGTGTGAGGTTCCCTACCTGGTGCATAATAGGAGTCCAATAAGTATGTGCTGGATTGAATTGAGTTGAACTGAACAACGAGAATTCTGACATAATTTCCATTGCTCTCACTACACTCTCCAGCCAGTGTGTAAAATTCACAGCTTGGTACATTCTGATCTGGAATAAAAAGGAATTTCTTTTTGGTCAGTTCATTCATCCCTTCATACAATATAATATTTTTAGCAGCTATTAAACACTAGGCATGCTTCTAGATGTTGGAGATAGAGCAGTAAATAATATATTGAGGATTAGTTTATTGAATTTATATTCTAGAAGGAGGAGGTAGAAAATAAACAAGTAAGTATTACATCAACAAGGTTATTTCAGATGGTGAAAAGTAGAATAATGATTCAACAATTCCACTTCTGGGTATTTATCCGAAGAAAATAAAAACATTAACCCTGAAAGATATGTGCACTTCCATGTTCATTGCAGCATTATTTACAATAGCCAAGATATAGAAACAACCTAAGTGTCCATTAATGGATGAATGGATAAAGAAAATTAGGTATATATATATACACACAATGGATATTATTCTGCCATAAAAAGGAGGGAAATCTTACTATTTGTGACTACATGGATGGAACTTGAGGGCATTATGCTAAGTGAAATAAGTCAAACAGGGAAAGATACATACCGCATGATCTTACTTATATGTGGAACCTAAACAAACAAACCAACAAAAACCCCCAAGCTCATAGATACAGAGCACAGATTGGTGGTTGCCAGAGGCAGGGGTGGGGGGTGGGCAAAATAGGTGAAGGGAGTCATAAGGTACAAAATTCCAGTTATAAAATAAATAAGTCATGGAGATGTAACGTATAGCATGGTGACTATAGTTAATAATTATGTATTGCGTATTTGAAAGTAGCTAAGGGAGATCCTAAAAGTTCTCATCATAAGGAAAAAAATGCATGGTGAATGCATAAGAAAACTATGCATGGTGATTTAACTAGACTTATTGTGCTGATCATTTTGAAATATATACAAATATTGGATCATCACGTTGTACACCTGAAATTAATATAATGTTATATGTCAAATATACTTCAATTAAAAAAAAGGTAGAATGAAGAAAATAGAATCGGAGATGTAGTAGAGAGTAATGCTTTGCTTGGATGCTCAGGGAAGGCTTCTCTGAGGAGGTGATATTTCAGCTGAGCCCTAATGGACAAGTTGCTGACCAAGAAATGATTTTGGTCCTTTCGTCCACCACACTGCAGCCTGTAATTTACCTTCAGAGCAATTTCCTCTACTAATTTAATTAACTATTTAATTATTTTAAAATAATTTTTTTAATGTGTGTTTCACGGCTTTATTATAAGTTTGGTGAGGGCACAGGTTGTGTTGTCTTATCATTGCATCCCGCAGATTTATATGAGAGGTCTTGATTCACTTTTTGATTGGCAGTCTGGACCGGTTGCTCAGCCAGCTCTCTTGGCACGTGACTAAAGCAAGTGAGAGGTGGGCAGCTATAGATAAGACTAAAGAGGACTTTGAAGACGGAGGACAGGCTCAATTTAGAGCAGATGCTGCCATGCAGCAAAGGAAGAAACACAAAACCTAGCCGGTTACAATGAAGATTTTGGCTCTTATTGAAAAAATCGTAGAGTGAAAAGCATAATAAAACCAAGCACACTTTCCACCGAATTTTAAATACTAACTCTCATAGAACCTACAAAATGTAGGCAAATCCCTCCTCCTAATTTATAAAGAGATGTCACAGCAAGTAGGCAAGATTTTATTTTTTAATTCTAAGCCATAGAAATATGACTTGATTTTAATAGATGATGATAACAGTAGTAATTACAGCAACCACCACCTAGTAAGATCTGAGATCTTACTAGGTCCAGTCACTCTGCTAACCACTGTACCTAGAAGATCTCATTTAATCCTATTGAAATACTTATAATAAAGTCAATGTTATTATTTTATCTGTTTATACATGAGGAAATTTTAACACAGATGTTTAAAAACTTGCCAAGTGGAGGAGCTAAGATTCCCATGCAGACTTCTCACTCCTACCCCCATGCTGCTTGGATGCTGTGCTGTTTCGTGGGCTGCATGACCTGGACCTTCTCTCCCCTGTAGTCCAGAGTAGGACGGAGCACCTACAATTAGACTAAACTTCTGTGTCTGCTTATTTGGAACTTGTGGGCATTTGATCAGGGCTGGTCAAGTTTACTTCTGACCTATTTGAGAGAAAGTGTTTGCTAATGACTAGAATGATCATGTCGGGAGAATCTAACCAAATCTACACACCTACCCATCAATGCCTCCAGGGAGTCAACATGCATTGAAGGTTTACTATTTCCAAGATGCAGTGCTAAGGACTGTGGGAGTAGAGGAATGTATAAGGCACAAAATGCAGGTGAATAGGGAGGTGAGATTAAAGAAATAAATGAAAAATATGACTATATTACAAATTACAGAAGGGCAATAAAGGAGTAATAGATAAAGTGCAGAGTAGGAAACTCTCATACTTAATTGGGACATTGGGTCAGATTCCAAGAAGACTTCCTGGAGGTGGTGGCATTTGAGATAGGTTTTGAAGGACAGGGAGAATTTGAATCTGTGGAAATGTAAGTGGGAAGAACATTCTGGTAGGAAGTAATAATTAGAGCAATAGTTTGAAGGTAGGGAATCTCAAGGATTATTTGAGGAATAGTGAGTACCTCTGTTTGTTACTCAGTCTACAGAACACCTTGTAAGTTGTCTCTTAATGCCACTTTGTAAACATGAAGATAATAATATTACATTTCCTTAAATTTTTACTATATAGTTATTCACCACTCAAATTTACTCTTTCCCTTGTTTACTCTAAATTAATGGAATTGTAAAACATATTTTAAATATATGAAGCAGGTTCCAACTTCTATGTTTGGGCTGTGCACTAAACAGCTCTCATTTGGAAATAGTGGACTTTAACCTCCCTTGTCCAAGCTGGACACATAACAGCCCAGTTATCCAGTCTGTATAATGCCTCAAAGCCTTTGGAGGAAGAAAGCACTCCAAAGTAAATCCAGAATGTGTTTCCAATTCCTCGAAAGGAGTTGTCTCGTCTGCTTTCCTCCTGTACATCTCTGGGTTTTAATTAAACCATGAACAATTTGAAAATGAATCAATATGCTGAGATAATAACAATATTTTTTTAAGGATATCTCTGACTATGATATCTATTTTGGCCTTATTCCTCAATATTAGGCAGTACTATTTCCTTTTGGACAGATGAGAACATTAGGAGATTTTAAGGCAACCCAGCGCAGGAATCCAGGTGGCAAGATCTTAGTTTTCTGACTGTTAGGCCACCCTTTAGAGATACAGGAAAAGGCATTTGAGTGATCAGGTTTAATGCCTTCTCTGGACACTTTTAACCCAACTTTTCCTTTGATTCTGAGAGGCCATAACGGTAAATCTTTCAGGAGGCAGCTGGGGAGAAAATGTTCTACCTGTTGTTCTTAAGGTACGGAGCAGAACTTGCTCATTCAGAGAAGATATTCCCCAGGGAGTGCTACACCGCGCACGCAGCCTGCAGAAGAGTTCTGTTTGGCCTGCAGAGTATTTTATTTTTTAATTCAAACTTAATTAAATAAGTGCCTCTACATCTGCAGAGATTTACACACTTTTGTTCCTCTCTGTTGTTTCAGTCTATGATCTTTACAGCAGCGTTTCTTAACTTCAGCACTATTGACATTTGGGGCTGGATAATTCTTTGTTGTTGGTAAGAGTGGGGCTGGGGTGGGAGGGGTGAAGGATGGCGGGCTGTCCTATGTATTGTAGGAGGTTAAGCAGCATCCCTGGCCTCTACCCAGTAGATGCCACTAGTACCCCCCCAACGCACACACAGTCGTGACAATAAAAAATGTCTCCAGACACTGCTGAATATCCCGTGGGGGACAAAATTCCCCCCACACACACACACACATTGGAATCACTGCTTTACAACAATTCAACATCAGAGACCAGGGCTGGGGTAGTGGCTGCGTCAATTGTACATAAGGCAACATAATGTGAGCAAGTAATAAATTGCTTAGAAGGAAGGAGAACTCAGTTCTAACTGTAATTCTTCATGTTTCAGTTTCCTCACCTCACTCTCCCACAGATCTGGTGTATAAATCCTATGAAACAATATTTGTAAAAGTGTTTTGAAAATTTAAAAATATAATGTTGTTGCTATTTGGTCTAACCTGGGTCTTTAGGCAACCATTAATACTGGCACATTGAAAAATGGCAGCTCTAAGCCGAGAACATACAACGGGGAAAAGAAAGTCTCTTCAACAATTGGTGTTGGGAAAGCTGGATAGCCACACGCAAAAAAATGAAAGTAGACCCTTACCTTACACCATACACAAAAATTAACTCCAAATGGATTAAAGACTTGAATGTAAGACCTGAAACTGTGAAACTTCTAGAAGAAAACATAGGCAGTACGCTCTTCCACATCGGTCTTAGCAACATCTTTTCAAACACCATGTCTGACCAGGCAAGAGAAACAATAGAAAAAATAAACAAATGGGACTACATCAAACTAAAAAGCTTCTGCACAGCAAAGGAAACCATCAACAAAACAAAAAGACAACCTAACAATTGGGAGAAGATATTTGCAAACCATACATCTGATAAGGGCTTAATCTCCAAAATATATAAAGAACTCATGCATCTCAACAACAAAAAAACTACTAACCCAATTAAAAAATGGGCAAAAGACCTGAACAGACATTTCTCCAAGGAAGATATACAGATGGCCAACAGACACATGAAAAGATGTTCAAAATCACTAACTATCAGGGAAATGCAAATCAAAACTACAATGAGATATCACCTCATGCCCGTCAGAATGGCTATAATTAACAAGACAGGAAACAACAGGTGCTGGAGAGGATGTGGAGAAAAGGGAACTCTCATACACTGCTGGTGGGAGTGCAAACTGGTGCAGCCACTATGGAAAACAGTATGGAGATTCCTCAAAAAATCAAGCATAGAACTATCATATGATCCAGCTATTCCACTGCTGGGTATTTATCCAAAGAACTTGAAAACACCAATTTGTAACGGTACATGCACTCCTGTGTTCATTGCAGCATTATTCACAATAGCCAAGACTTGGAAGCAACTTAAGTGCCCATCAAGGGACGAATGGATAAAGAAGATGTGGTATATATACACAATGGAATACTACTCAGCCATAAGAAACGATGAAATCCAGCCATTTGTGACAACATGGATGGACATTGAGGGTATAATGCAAAGTGAAATAAGTCAGAGGGAGAAGGTCAAATACCGTATGATTTCCTTCATTAAGTAGTAGATAATAACAACAATAAACAAACACATAGGGACAGAGATTGGATTGGTGGTTACCAGAGGGGAAGGGGGGAGGGAGGAGGGTGAAAGGGATAATTTGGTACATGTGTGTGGTGATGGGTTGTAATTAGTATTTTGGTGGTGAACATGATGTAATCTATGCAGAAATAGAAGTATAATGATGTACACCTGAAATTTTTGCAATGTTATAAACCAATGTTACTGCAATAAACAAAAAAAAAAAAAAGAAAAGAAAAAAATGGCAGCTCTATTCTGCAATAAATAATTTAAATTTGAAGGAATCCCATCAACCAAGTTTACTGATGGGAGCAGAACTAAGCAGTAAGAAACGTCACTCTTGCCACTAGATTGAATTTTATTTGCTTATTTATTTGAGGTTACTTTGGTTTATAATATATAAATTTCATGCGTATATCATTATATTTCCACTTCTATATAGACTCCATCGTGTTCACCACCAAAAGTCTAGCTTTTATCCATCACCATACAGATGTGTCTCTTTATGCCTTTCACCCTCCCCCTACCCCTCTTCTCCTCTGGTAACCACCAATTTGTTCTTTGTATCTATGTGTTGGTTTTTTATTTATTCATTTTTATCTTCCACATATGAGTGAAATCATATGGTATTTGTCTTTCTCCATCTGACTTTTTTGGCTTAGCATAATACCCTCAAGGTTCATCCATGTTGTCACAAATGGCAAGATTTCATCTTTTTTATAGCTGAATAGTATTCCATTGTATGTATATACTACATCTTCTTTATCCATTCATCCACCAATGGCATGTAGGTTGTTTCCAAGTCTTGACTACTGTGATTAATGCTACAATGAGCATAGGAGGCAACAGATCTTTTCTAATTAGTGTTTTCATGTTCTTTGGATAAATACCCATAAGTGGAATAGCTGGATCATATGGTAGTTCTATTTTTAATTTTTTGAGGAATCTCTATACTGTTTTCCATAGTGGCTGCATCAGTTTACACGCCCATCAACAGTGTACAAGGATTGCCTTTTATCCACATCCTCTCCAACTCTTGTTATTTCTTGTCTTTTAATAACAGCCATAGAATGAATTTTCTTTGAGTCTCCTGTCTTATTGGTCTTTGCTGGTTGGAAAGCTGGTGTTCATTCATTCACGCATGCATTTATTCAATAAATATTTGTTTAGTACCATATGTGCCAGATACTGTGTTGGGCACCAGGGATGCTTATATAACTTGTAGTAATAGTAAGCAAGTAGTTGTAATGGACACATTAGATATGGCCCTGCCTTCATGCAGATTATGGTCTAGTAGAGGAGACATAAGAGTAAGAAAGAGTAAGAAAATTATAGTGCATTTGGCAAGTGCTATGACAGATAATATCCAGGACCCCCTGGAAGGGCCACCAAGCTTAGAGTTCAGGGTTAGGGAAGGCTTACAGGGAAAGTGAAACCAAAGCTGAGACCTGAATGATGAGTAGGGGGTTGCTGGGGAAAGAGAGGGTGAACAATATTTCTGGCAAAGGGGAGAGCATATGTGAAGTGCTGGAGGTGAGGGAATGTGGTATGACAGGGAATATGGAGCACAGAGCACACGAAGAAAAACAGTGAGTGAGGCTAGGAGTATACTAGGAACAACGAAGCCCATCGAAGGTTTTAGGGAGGCAAGTGACATGTGTGCAGACTAGAAACACTACTCTGGGTACAGTGTGAAGAACAGACCGCAGGTGGTCAAGACAAGAAAGATGATGGAGAAAACCAAGGAGGCTGCTTCAGCATCCACAGAAGAGAAGATGGCATCTAAACCAGGATAGTGGCAATGGTGTTGAAGAGAGGACAAGGGATTCAAGGTGTTTGAGAGATTCAGGGGGGAAGAATGACATAGGACTTAGAATAGATGAGCCTGTGTGTTGAGGGAAGTTAGGAAGGCAGAATCCGGGATGACTCTAAGGTGTTTGGGTGGGCTTTTGGAGGAAGTAATTGGAGTTGACTAAGGCCATTGCTACTAGTAACAACAAGTGAAGGTGCAGGTCTCTCAACTAATGACTAACAAGCATTATCACATTTAAGTCTTGCCACATCCCTATGGTATTGGATCTATTATTCTTAGTACGTCAAGGCTCAGAATAACCTGCTCAAAGGCACACAACTGGTAATGACAGAGCCGAGATTCAAACCCAGCTTCCTGACTCCACAGCCTGCTCTCTGAACCACCACATATAACCATCATTAATTCACTTGAGTGTTTGCCTTCTAGATTTAAATCATAGGTCTCCCAGTTACTAACAATAGCTTTGGAGGAATCATTGAATCATTTAAGATCTTTGAATCTCAATTTCTTCAGCCAAAATCCGGGTATTAGAATACCTCCTTCACAGAGTTGGTAGTGCGATTAAATTAGTCCTAATGCTAATAATGAGAGACCAAGCATCTATTGAATGCTAACTATATTCCATATTGTGTTGTAAATACTTTATAAATATTAGCTAATTTCATCCTCACAAGGGCTCTTGAAGTAGCTTCAATTATTGTCCTCATGTTATAGATGAGGAAACTGAGGCACAGATAGATTAAATGTCACACTCAGAGTTCATAGCTTGGATGCAAACCTGGGTGCACATTTCTGGAGCCTGTGCTCATCACCACTGTGTCACGCTGCCTCTACTAAAAAGTGAGATCTTAGAAAGCACCTGACAGACCAAGAGCCTTATGCCTGGAATGTTGTGCATGTCTGGTGCTGGCTACAATTTTTATCCAATGCCAAGTGTATCTAATTTTCAATAAGTGCAAGGCACCGTATCAGGCAAACAGAATGGACACGGCCCTTGTCCTAATGTCTTTATTGGACTTCTGGAAAGCCATTTCTAGTCACGATTTTTTTCCATTGCCAAGTCTCCCCCACCCATGAGAAGTCGGGACATGTCAGTGGTTTATGTGGAATGCTTCAGAGAAGGCCAAGGAAGCCAGACTTCATCTGGAGCCAAATGCAGAGCTCTGAGCTGCACTGCTGATGTGATTAACCTGAGCATTGACAAAAGCCCCGAGAGGCCCTTGGAGGGGCTGCTGCCTTCCTTCCTCCCATCTTTGTGCACTTACTTGTAGGCAAGAAGCAAGTATTTCAGTGCCTAGGTGAAAGAAAACAACTGGTTGATGAAATGGAGTAGAAAATTCTATCTAACAGATATTTGGCAGCCAGAGGTCAGGGACCATAGGTTCATGGTATTTTTTAACTCGAAAGGATATCGAAGAGCTAATCTAACCCATCATGTCACAGGGAAAGCTGAGCGGTAGAGACATTCAGTGGTAATGACATGAAGTGGAGGAATAAACTTGTAGCTTTGCTCGTGTCCCTTTTCTGTTCTGAACCCCAGTCCCTCCAGCTATAAAATGTGGAGATTAGAAATGATCTTCCAGTTTCCTTCAATATGCTATGAATCTAAATGTTCCAATCCCACAGTTACGTATTTGCTCATTAACATCATTGTGGACAAACTCGTTACGTGGAGTAAGGAGTGTTAATTTATTGTTCGTGTTTGTTGATGACGTAGAGGCAATTAGCTTTCTGTAATTTTCTGTCAATTGCTTTGACGTTATCTTGGTAGAACCTGAGCCTAGAATCTTCTGTAGATGTTTATTGTTATTCCCAAAGATGAGGCTTGTCTCTGCACCCAGGTATAAGTAATCCTTTTAGTAAACACGTGGGTCTGATGGACATTTTAAACTCATTTTGAAGCAAGTTTGTCAAACTTATCAAATATTAAACATTAAAATAAATAAATCGGGACCAGCTTGGTGGTGTAGTGGTTAATTTTGCGTGCTTCGCTTCGGCGGCCCGGGGTTCGCAGGTTCAGATCCCGGGTGCGTGCTGATGCACCGCTTGTCAAGCCATGCTGTGGCAGCATCCCACATATCAAGAAGAGGAAGATGGACACGGATGTTAGCCCAGGGTCAATCTTCCTCAGCAAAAAGAGGAGGATTGGCAACAGCTGTTAGCTCAGGGCTAATCTTCCTCACCAAAAATAAGTAAATAAATAAATAAATAAATATCTGGGTGGTAGGATGACAGGTTAATTTTATTTTCCTGCAATCTGTGCTTTCATCAGCATAATAGCTAACATTTAATTAGCATTTACTCTGTATCAGATTCCTTGCTTTATGTGGATTATTTGATTTAATGCTCTCAACAAGCCTATGAAGGAGAAACTATGATTTTCCCCATTTTACAGAGGAGGAAAGGAAAGTTAAATGAAAATAAGATTACGTCACCTGTTCAAAGTGCCCCAGAAGGTGTTGCAGGGACTCAAACTCAGACAGTCTGTTCAGAGTTCACGCTCTTAACTGTGGTAAGTTAGTTCTTCCCACCGCCCTCACGTTTCTGTCAGGGTCACCAAAAGTATCATTTTATGTGAAAAGAACTGCAAGCATTTAAAAAGTAATACTTTGTGTTTTAACTTTTCTTGAATAAAGTTTGTGAATTATTTTTTCAGTTTTAGTCTCATGAATTGGTTTAAGTTGCTGTTAAATAATTTTTCAAGACAGCTTACCTTCAGCAAGCTGTAAATTACTTACTAAAACATTCTCTGTCAGGTACTGAGAGGAGCTGCACTTTATGTGAATCATAGACTAATAAAGGGCAAAAATGTAAATTCTGAAGCATGTGTGAATAGTAAGTTGTAGAAAATTACCATCAGTTTTCCTTGGAAAATAGGTACTTAATATCTGGAAATCACTACGGCTTAAATATTGTTTGTCTAGACCTGTCAGCATTGAAATTGCCTGTTATACTTGATGAATAGTGCAGAGCGAGAAGCACACACTGAGAAACGACCTGTGCCATAATTTGGGGAAAGACTGCTTTAAATTGTAATCAGAAGAATCAGTCTTGAAACAATAGGTAATAACGATTCTTAAAAAACAGCTGACAAAATTATGAAAATACCATACGTAGTAAAGAGTAAAATAAAAAAAAAGAGAGATCCCACATTCCTCAAACTACAAACTGAAAGGACACTATCATTTCTATGGGCTCCCAAATTTAAGTGATCTCAACAAGGCCTTGAAAATTGATTTTTGGACACTGACTAAAACTAAAATTTAACAAGTTCCTATTGTGGTCCTGGGCAAAGATACTACAGTGAGCTTCAGACCACAGGCAATATTTTACTATGAGAGGTGACATATGAAGACCTCTAGGTTGGAAGCAAAAACAAAACAAACAACAAAAACATCTGAGTTTAAAGGTGAGATTTACTTTTCACAGTACAGCTCCGAGGAAGGCTATGTTACTGAAGTTCTCCATTGAGATGTAATGCCCTAGGCTTCTCTTTAAGTGTCAGATTACCAGTCCTCCGTTCTACCATTAGTTCTAAAACATCAGGGTACTCCCATGCTTAAAATCCTCTAATGGCTTCTCATTGTACCCAGAATAAAACACAAATTACTTACCATGGTTTGCAGGGCCACACCTGAACCTACCTCTACTTCCCTCTGCAACCTCACCATAGACTCCTTCCCCCACTCACCACTCCAGTCATCCTGGCCTTCCTTCTGGTCATGCCAAGATTGCTTCTGCATCAGGGCCTTTGCACTTACTGTTCCGTGTCTCAACACTATTCCAACAAGTCTTTTGAAGTGGCTTCTACTCATTATTTGGATCTCAACTCACATGGCACCTCTTTAGAGAAGCTTTCACGAACAACTGGCTAAAGTAGTACAGGCATACTTTAGATATACCGCAGGCTCAGTTCCAGACTGCCAGAATAAATTAAATATTGCAATAAAGCAAGTCATATGAATTTTTTAGGTTCCCATTGCATATAAAAGTTATATTTACACTATACTGTAATCTATTAAGTATGCAATAGCATTATGTCTTAAAAAAACAAGTACATAACTTAATTAAAAAATACTTTATTGCTAAAAAATGCTAACCATTATCTGAGCCTTCAATGAGTTGTAATCTTTTTACTTGGAGGGTCTTGCCTCGATGTTGATGGCTGCTGATGATCAGGGTGGTGGTGGCTGAAGGTTGCGTGGCTGTAGCAATTTCTTAAAATAAGATCACAATGAAATTTGCTGCATTGGTTGATTCTTCCTTTCATGAATGATTTGTCTGTAGCATGTGATGCTGTTTGATAGCATTTTACCCACACTAGCACTTGTTTCAAAATTGGAGGCAACCCTCTCCAACCCTGCCGCTGCTTTATCAACTAAGTTTCTGTAATATTCTAAATCCTCTGTTGTCATTTCAACAATCTTCACAGCATCTTCACCAGGAATAGATTCCATCTCAAGAAACCACTTTCTTTGTTCATGCATAAGCACAACTCCTCATCCACTAAATTTTATCATGAGATGATGGCAATTCAGTCACATCTTCAGGCTCCACTTCTAATTCTAGTTCTCTTGCTGTTTCCACCACATCTGCAGTTACTTCCTCCACTGAAGTCTTGAACCCCTCAAAGTCATCCATGAGGGTTGGAATCAAATTCTTTCAAATTCCTGCTGAGGTTGATATTTTTACCTCCTCCCATGAATCATGAATGTGCTTCACGGCATCTAGAAGGGTGAATTCTTTTCAGAAGGTTTTCAATTTACTTTGCCCAGATCCATCAGAGGAATCACTGTATATGGCAGCCATAACCTTACAAAATGTACTTCTTAAATAATGTCTTTTGAGTTATAGTTACTCCTTGATCCCTGGGCTGCAGGATGGATGTTGTGTTGCAGGCAGGAAAACATTAATCTCATTGTACATCTCCATCCGAGCTCTTGGGTCACCAGGTGCATTGTCAATGAGCAGTAATATTTTGACAGGAATCTTTTATTCTGAGCAGTAGATCTCAATAGTGGGCTTAAAATATTCAGTAAACCATGTTGTAAACAGATGCGTTGTCATCCAGGCTTTGTTGTTCCATTTGTAGATCACAGGTAGAGTAGATTTAGCATAATTCTTAAGGGCCCTAGGATTTCCAGAATGGTAAATGAGCATTGGCTTCAACTTAAAGTCACCAGCTGCATTAGCCCCTAACATGAGTCAGCCTGTCCTTTGAAGCTTTGAAGCCAGGCATTGACTTCTTTCTAGCTATGAAAGTCTTACATGGCATCTTCTTCCAATATAAGGCTGTTTTGTCTACACTGAAAATCTGTTGTTTAGTGTAGCCACCTTCATTAGTTACCTTAGCTCGATCTTCTGGATAACTTGCTGCAGCTTCTACATCAGCACTTGCTGCTTCACCTTGCAGTTTTATGTTATGGAGACGGCTTCTTTCCTTAAACCTCATCACCCAACATCTGCTACCTTCAAATTTTTCTTCTGCAGCTTCCTCACCTCTCTCAGCCTTCACAGAGTTGAAGAGTCGGGGCCTTGCTCTGGACTAGGCTTTGGCTTAAGGGAATGTTGTGGCTGGTTTGGTCTTCTACCCAGACCACTAAAACTGTCTCTATATCAGCAATAAGGCTGTTTCACTTTCTTATCAGTCATGTGTTCACTGGAATGCACTTTTAATTTCCTTCAAGAACTTTTCCTTTGCATTCACAGCTTGGCTAACTGGCACAAGAGGCCTAGCTTTCGGACCATCTCAGCTTTTGACATGCCTTCCTCACAAAGCTTGACCATTTCTAGCTTTTGATTTAAAGTGAAAGATGTGCACCTCTTCCTTCACATGAACACTTAGATGCCATTGTAGGGTTATTAATTGGCCTAATTTCAATATTGCTGTGTCTCAGGGAACAGGCAGGCCTGAGGAAAGGGAGGGAGACTGGGAATGGCTGGTCGGTGGGGCAGTCAGAATACACACAACATTTATCAATTAAGTTCACTGTCTTACATGGGTATGGTTCATGGCACCCCCAAACAATTACAATAGTAACATCAAAGATCACTGCTCACAGATCACCATAACAAATATAATAATAATGAAAAAGTTTGAAATATTGTGAGAATTACCAAAATGTGACAGAGACACTAAGTGAGCAAATGCTGTTGGAAAAATGGCACCAATAGACTTGCTCGACACGGGATGCCACAAACCTTGAATTTGTAAAAAAATGCAATATCTTGAAGTGCAATAAAGTGAAGCACAATAAAATGAGGTACACCTGTATCCCCCATCCCCTCCCCTCATTCAGCCACTACCACATTACTACATTTTATATTCTCTATAGCATATGTCAGCAGCTGACATTATCTCGTGTCTTTGTGAGTTTGCTTTTTCTAGTGTCCATCTCAGCCACTAGAATGTGAACTCCACACACCAGAGACCTCGGCTGTTTCGAACGCTGTTGTTTCCAACACCTAGTGCCCAGTGCATCTTTACTGAATAAATGGATGAATGAAATTCAATATTCTTACCCCTAACCATATTATTATAAAGGTAGCTACATTCTCCTTTTTTTAAGGAAAAAAAAAAAAGCTCCACCTAATAAATTAAAAACAAACATGGTGAAGAAAAAGGCATAACACTTGAAACCTAGAGCACAAAACTGAGAACCACCCCGCAGTACCCACGTGCTTAATTATTTATTCTCAGCTTTTAAATTCCATTAACAAACAACATAGGCAGTAAGTGGCGTGCTGCTGAGCCTGCTTAATTAGTAACATAAAAAGAAAACAAAAGGTAAGTAATCTTCTGCCACATCCCAGACGCCAGCTTCAAGGCAGGCTAGGGGAGTGTGGCATTCAGATTTGCCTGAGCCAAATGTTCCACAAAGAACAACGCACTGAACCTCTACCCTTAGCCCAGAGGTAGCTATAGAATTGGTTGAGCCGCATCTGCCTCTTCTTCCTGTAGTTGACTGTTGTTGGACTACCTGGAATTGCAGCCCATTCCTTGCTGCAGAGTCCAGAGTTTATTGTGGTGTCCTCCACTCAGAGCTGACCATCCTAGACCGAGCTCAGACGCAAGCCCAATTTGCGTAAACCAGCTAGGCTAATCCCGTCCTCCTTGTCAATGTTGGTTTAGAAGTGGGCATATGACTCAGACTGGGGCCAAAGGGACATCTAAAGAAATTGGCTGGGGACATCTGAGGGAAAAAGATTCCTGGCATTTTTTTTTTAAAAGCCCAATATCCTTTCACTGGATATTGTCGTCTCTGAGTGTAACACCCAGAATGGCTGCGGGACAAAGCTGACATTCCAAGGATAGCAAGACAGGAAGAAGGAGAGAATCTGAGTCTTCCACACTGTTCTCAGCCAGGGAATTCATCAGCTCCGGGGGGATCCCTGCCTTAGGAGTTATTATGTGAAAAACTGCATTATTGCAATAACCGCTTAACTGGGCTCTTTGCTTCTGACCTTGGTCCCTTACCACTTATTATTGACCTGCTGCTAAATAGAGAATTTTACCACCAGTGGATCTCTACCTCATTCAGGCAGAAGTCTAGGTCTTTTTTTTTTTAATTTTTTGTTTATTGCAGTAACATTGGTTTATAACATTGTAAAAATTTCAGGTGTACATCATTGTACTTCTATTTCTGCATAGATTACATCATGTTCACCACCAAAATACTAATTACAACCCATCACCACACACATGTACCGAATTACCCTTTCACCCTCCTCCCTCCCCCCTTCCCCTCTGGTAACCACCAATCCAATCTCTGTCCCTATGTGTTTGTTTATTGTTGTTATTATCTACTACTTAATGAAGGAAATCATACAGTATTTGACCTTCTCCCTCTGACTTATTTCACTTTGCATTATACCCTCAATGTCCATCCATGTTGTCACAAATGGCTGGATTTCATCGTTTCTTATGGCTGAGTAGTATTCCATTGTGTATATATACCACATCTTCTTTATCCATTCGTCCCTTGATGGGCACACACCAATTTGCAAAGGTACATGCACCCCTGTGTTCATTGCAGCCTTATTCACAATAGCCAAGACTTGGAAGCAACCGAAGTCTAGGTCTTTATAATGGTCTGTAAGGCCCCTGCTTGCATCTACCAGCCGGCATTTCTCTGTGTCCATCTTGCACAACTTCCCCCTTTGCCCATCAACCTCAGCCCCACTGGCCTCGTGGCTAGACCTTAAATATACCAGATAATCTCTTCCCTCAGGGCATTTGCACTGGCTGTTACCTCTATCTGGAACTCTCCTCCCCAGATATCCACATGACTTGATCTCTTGCCTTCTTTGTCTCATTGCTCAAATGTCATTTTTTGCATGAAGTCTTGATCATCCTATTTAAAAGAGAATACCCACACCCCGGCACCCCCTATGGCTTTATTTTCCTCTATGGCATTTACAACCTTATATTTTATATTTTACTAATTTATTTTTATCTATTGTCTACTCCTCCACTGCTGAATCTCCAATGCCTAGAATGCCTAGCACACAGTAGACACTTAGCAGATATTTGCGGAACTAAGGAAGGGAGAGTACTACTTCTACTGTTCCAGAATTTTGAGATGAATTATCTGTTGCAACTGAAAGCATCTCGAGTGATAGATTTCCCTTGAGCTGCCTTGTGACCACTGCCCTGCATTTTCAAGACAGTCGACCATAATTTTAAATTTGTAGTTCTTCCCCCTCCAAAGCCATCAATCCATATGTGGAAGATGAGCAGTAGAAAAATCGCTGGTGTAGGATTCCAAAGTTTGCTTTCTGGTCTCTTTGCGACCTTGGGCAATTTAAAATTTATTTCTATCTGCCTTAATCTCCTCATTTCTATGAGGAATAGTCTACCTACTATCTGTAATATCTATACTATCTCTTTTACATCTGTAATGTGGGATTATAAAACCTACTCTAGTTATCTCCCATCGGGGTTATGAGAAATAAATGACCCATATATGTTAAAAGCAGGAAAGTGCTATGTATATTTGTAAGGGATTGTTTTGAATGAGCTGTTTTATTCTCCTAAAAACATTCATTATTGTTGTAATAATGATTTTTTTGGTTCGTTGACATTTATTACATACTGAAAGCTGTATATTCTAAGTAAATATTCATTGAGCCCCTCCTTGGTGCCAGGCTACTTTCCAAGAGCGCTCTATCCCTGTGGTTAAGAACACAAACTCCGAGGTCACACAGGTGTGTGACTGGGGTAAGTTGTTAAAATTCCTGAGCCTCAATCTCCTCCACTGTAAAATGACGTTAAGTTGCCTTATACCTTACCATTGTGGCAAAGGTAAAATGAGATAATATATTGGACGTTATTACAGAATCTGGCCCAGTGAAGTCTGATTAAATAGAATCATCATTATTATTAATCTACCATGGCCAGGTATTGTGTAGTGCTATCAAAGATCTTATTAACAAAGCCTGTCAACGTCGTCTAAAGACAGCCCAGGGAAGATGAGTAATTTGACTAAAGGAATAGTTGAACCCTAAATGAAACTTGGTCTATGTGCCTAAAAAGCCTGGCTAATTTCTATTCCTACTTTATGTCTTCGATTGGCTGTCAGCTCCGCTAGCGAGGCTTTCTTGCTCCCTCTGCCACCCCACTGTGGGTTAGGTTGGGTGGCTTACTCTTTTTCTAGCCCTTTCCACATTCACACTGCGTTGCAATTGACAACCACTTGTTGACATCCCTTAGGAGGGTGTAAACCGCTTAAGAGGAGAGCAACAGTGTCTTGCTCACCCAGCCTGGGGCCCAGCACATAACAGGCACTCTATAAATATTTGCTGATTAAAACACTTTTAAAGCGATTGGCATTAGGGCAGGGGTGAAATGAACAGCCTTGGAGCTTTTTCTCCTTCTTGGCTTAGAAATGTTTAATTACCTAATGCTTACAACAAGAACAGGATGTCTGACCTCAGTGCTTTGCAGAGAACCTGCTTCCCTTCCCCCCAGAGCCTTGCAAGCTTCCTGTGAGTCCACTTCTCACCAGGCCCCCTTCAGAGCACGGCGAGCCTGCAGCTCTCTTGCATCAAGACATCCTCCATCACGGCTGAGAAAAATGCTTTCATCTCATGGCAACTTGTTCATAATCAGACCACTCTTGCTTCTAGTGGATTGGAGCCCCATACAAAGAAGAGTTGCTTAGGAAATCCCTTTGCAGACTACTGGATACAGAGAGAAGATTCCGGGCTTCCTTCTGACACACAGAGGAGAGGTTTTCACTCTCCGTAGTGCCTGGGGCAGAGAACTGGGCTGCACAGTAACCTTGTATTTATTGGCATTCTTGTTTCCTTTAAAAGCACTCAAAATATGCTCAGATGTTCTATCTGCTCTGCTCTCACAATAGCCCTCTGATGTAAAGAAAAAAAAAGTAGAATTTCTCAGTGTGTCTCTTGGATCAACCTATGTTAGAATTATTTGGGATGCCAGTGAAATTTGCAAGCTCTTTGACTCCATCCCAAACCTTCTGATTCAGAATCTCTAGGGGTAGGAGTGAGGGATATGCATTTTAACATCCTCCTCAAGTGAGTCGTATGCATAATAAGTTTGAAAATCATTCAGTGACCTGTGTAGGGTCACTAACTGGGTAGCTGAACTCAGTTTAAAGTTAGAGATAACCTGACTTCAAATTAGTTCCTGATTAATAATCCTATGTAGGTGGCTTGATTCTGTTGATCCAAAAGCTTCTGTCCAAAGCTCTTATTCCTGAAACAGGAGTTCGTATCACAGCCATCACTGTACCCTATATCCTGGAGTAGGAAGAGGGAGGCAATCAAGGCTCCATTTTATTTTATTTTATTTTATTTTATTATTATCATCATATTTTGTGTGAGGAAGATCAGCCCTGAGCTAACATCTGATGCCAATCCTCCTCTTTTTTGCTGTGGAAGATTGGCCCTGGGCTAACATCTGTGCCCATCTTCCTCTACTTTATATGGGACACCACCACAGCATGGCTTGACAAGCAGTGCGTCAGTGCGCGCCGGGGATCCGAACCTGCAAAACCTGGGCCGCCACAACGGAGCACATGCACTTAACTGCTGCACCACCCGGCCGACCCCAAGTTTCCATTTTATATCATTTAGGCTAAGATCTGTGGGGTGACGTTACAATCACCCATTGCCGTTTATGTTGCATAAACATCTAATAAAGGTAGTTTGTCAATCAGTGACTTTCTATAAAATGAGGTCACAGTCTACACTGCTTTGAGACAACCCAATCAATATTTTTCTTTTTTGGTGACAGCAAAAAGTCATAATCACAAAGGGAAGCTAAAAAATCATTCCTACTATTCCCAAGTTTCTCAAAAAAATTATTCCTGGGGCCTCTGCATGGTGCATAGTGGTTAAGTTTGCGTGTTCCACTTCGGCGGCCAGGGGTTGGTGGGGTTGGATCCCGGGCACAGACCTATGCACCGCTCATCAAGCCAAGCTGTGGCAGTGTCTCACATACAAAATAGAGGAAGATTGGCACGGATGTTAGCTCAGGGTGAATCCTCCTCAAGCAAAAAGAGGAAGATTGGCAACAGGTGTTAGCTCAGGGCCAATCTTCCTCACTTAAAAAAAAAAATCATTCCTACTATCCCCTAGTTTCTCAAACATCAATGCAAAGATCAGACATTCTTGAAAACATTTTAGGTAAAGGACCTCTCTTTGCTAGGCTGTCACTCGCAATCATCAGCTTCTAGTTTATGGTGTACAGAATGCACGTCACATCAGCAGCCAAATTGATATGTTTCTCTCATTAGAAAACTGAATCAATAGAACGCCTCATTCTTCCTTCTACATGAGTCATCTTTTCAGAGGGAGGGGAAGGAAAGAAGCTTATGCCCATGTAGCAAGACAGAATAAATATCAGTTATTTCCCATGAATAAGAAGAAATGACCTATATTGATACTGATATACTGTGTTGAAGAACTGTAGAAGGAGGAACAAACAAAATACCCTAGAATTGTAGTATCAGAAAGGAAATGGCTATATTCTGTAGTTGGGGGAAAAAACCCTAAAATCCCATCAGATAATTCTGACTCCTTCCCTTGTACAGAATCATACACCAAATCTGAAGAAATTGTCTGATGTCCAGAGTAGCCAATTTCCAGTATGTAAAGAGCCCCTGTGATGACATAGTGTAAAACTCCACGAGATGAAATCATATATTATATGAACGTGCATGCTAGACAAGTCAAATACAAGAATTGCACATGGTGAACCTTTCAGTGTGTAAGTGTCTTCCAAGAACTAAACTAAGTGAACAATGCTTAGGTGGTATCCTAACCACCAGCAAAGTACTGAAAGCTTCAGTCCATCAACAAGTTGTTTGTTGATTGTTTGTTGCTGGCATGACATATGTGATCCCAGCCAGTCCCATGGTTCCAAATACCATCTACGTGCAGATGCCTCCCTAGTTTCTATCTCCATCTCACATTGTCTCTAAGAAGAGCCATGCTTGCATATATAAATTCCTTCTTGGTATCTACACCTGAGTATCTTATAACCATTTCACACTTAATATGCTCAAAATGAAGCTTATGATTTTTCTCCCAGAAGGAGTTCGGGACATGACAGCCCAAAAAATGCTGTTTTGGTATATTGATTATTTTGAGCTGAAGAACTTGAAAAACTGCAAATGTAGGGAGGGGTTTTCTCTGAATTCCCCATATGTGCCTAAAGAGAGATCCTCCAAAAGGCACTCAATTGTCATCAATCCCCTCCCTGGGAGTTTCACCAACCAGGGAAGATTGACTCTTACCACAGGCAAACTTTGTCACAAACTGTCATACCTCCCATCTGTTCTTCTAAGGGCTCATTCATCTTTCCTAAAAATCATTTCCTTTCCTCTAGGAGGCCTACATCCCTATTCCCCTTCCGCTATTAAAATGGTATAGCTTTCAAATCTCACCGTCTCTTTGAGCACTCACATTCTCTTTCCTGTGGTACCTCTGTGCATGTAATATTAAAAATTAACAAATTTGTACACCATTCCCCTGTTAATCTGCCTGTTGTCAGTTTATTTCATAGACGCAGCTGTTGAAACTTGGAGGGTAGAGGGAATGTCTTTCCTCCCCTACATCTCCAAATCTGTTTCTTTTCCAGGTTTCTCAGTCTCGATAATTGGTGCCCACAAACCACACATTTGCTCAAGGCCAAAACTTGGGAGTTATCTTAATTCCCTACTTTACCTCTCCCCTAAAATCCAGTCTATTACCTCCAAAATATGTCAGGAGCCTGTTCTCTTCTCATCGTTGGCAACTTCTCCACTCTAATAAAGCCACATTGTCTCTCATCAGAATTCCAATAAGAACTTATTTTAACATGATAAATTGAATTTTTAAACTCCTTCCATGGCAAGGAGTCCCCCTAGTCTCAAAATAAAACCCAGACTCTGTAAGGTGACCTAAAAGGTCTCACCTGGTCTAGCCCTTTCCTACTTCACCTTCTCCTTTCAGACCACACAGCTCTGTCTCACCCAACTGCAGCCACACTAGGCTCTTGTATGTGCTTGGAAAACGTCACCTTTCTTCTTGATGCTGCGCCTGTACATGTGCTTGTTTTAATACTACCTGCAGTGACCAAGTCATGGTTCTTTGATGCTGGCACATTCCCATCCTCCAGGGCTTGGCTCAGGTGCCACCTCCGCAGAGAGGCCTTCCCTGGTGCCCCAGACTGAAGTGACCTCCTCCAAGAACTCTCTCATGCCACCCTGTTTATGTCTTTCTCAGTGTTCATCAAAACCTCAAATGATCTATTTTTCAACCATTTTTATTGGCCAACTCTCTTATTATAAAATAAATTTTTTACTTATACTTCATATGTCTTATTCACCTGGCACACATCAGGCATTTGGCATTTATTGAATATTTGAGTGAATGAATTAATGAATTTGAGTGATATTCCTACTTTACTAACGAATCAACTTCATTGCCATTGTCTGAAATGAGCTGATGTGACTTCAATTAGGTCTTATGGCACAGCAATAATTTTTTCAGTCCCCAGCAATATCATTTGGCATCAAATGGCACAGGATGTAGAGTGTCATTTACTGTCATTCAAGCACCTCACAACCTGAGTCCCACCTACCCTTCTAGTTTAGTCTTTCACTTTGATTCCGCAGGTACCCTATGCCCAACAAAATGGAATTCTTCCTCATTCTGAACCTACAAACATTTGCACATGCTATTCCCACCACTTCAACTTCTGCCTCTTCATGTCTCATAATTTCTGCTTCCTGAAATCTTCTGAGAACTTGAGTAGTCAAAGAAGTGTCAACTATATAAATGTATCAAATCGACACGTTGTACACCTTAAATTCACACCATGTTATGTGTCAATTATATCTCAATTTTAAAAAGAAGGAAAAAAGTGTTAATTAATGGATACTTTAAATCTAGTTTTTAAATGCTTTAAATCGGAGAGTTTGGGAAATGGGCACTGTTATATATTGATAGTAGATATGTAAGTCATTAGTTTCTTTAAAGGGCCATTGATACTTTAAATTTTTAAAAAAATCTCAAAATATACCTACATAAACTAAACCAAGGAGTTCTATTTTTGAGAATGTATCTCAATGATATGATCATAGTAACTAATCGTAATTATTGAACATTTTCTATGTGCTGTGTTGTTTAAAATATCTGTCTAAATATATTCTACAGCAGTTCTTCAAAGTAGATTTTATTATTCCACTTTTACACATCAGGAAAAGGAATTATGAAAATTTGAGGGAACTTGCTCTGTGCCAACAAGTAGTGAGGCCAAATTTTGAATCAGGTATTTTATTGTAAAACATATACTCTTAATCACTCTACCATATAGCTTTTCCTGGATAAATGCAGAGTAGCTAGTAGGGAAAGTTCATAATGGTGTTGTTATAAATCTTGAAAATTTGAGTAAATAAATTAGGGCACACCTACTGTTCATAAAATGAAAGATGATCACTATATATTGTTAAATGAAAATAGCTATTTACAAAATCGTATTTCCATGGTGACTCCATTTTGGTAAAAAAAAAAACAAATCGTGTTGATTTTGTTCATTACAAACTAACCGATCCATTTCACAGTATCTGACACATAGTATTTATTTGTTGTCTAAATTGAGTGAGGACTATACACATAGTCAAGAGGTTAGAAAAATATACCACAAACTTTTACCAGTGTTGATCTGTGGGTTTTGGGATTATGAAGAAAATTTATTGTTTGATTTTTTCTTAGTTATATTTAAAATTTTCTACACTGAGAACATACTGTTCTAGTAATCAGAAAAGGAAAAGAATAAATGTTATAGTTTAAAAGTCATTTAAGTCCTACTTCACATGCCTTCTTCCCGTTAAATCTATCTTCGTCCTCCCAAATATATGAGATTTCTATTTCTTTTTTACTCAAAGCACTTTAGTTTTTAATCAAAGCACTTGTTTTTTTAGCTCACCTTACCTTATATTATATTTCTTGACATAATGCCTTATTTTTATGTACCAATTCCTGTCTCCCATTAAATGGTGCATTTCTGATTATATTTTATTTATCTCTATAACCTTTTCACTCTCTGGGGCAGTGCCTTGGATCTGATAAGTGCTCACTAAATGTTTATTGTTGGACTTGTAGTATCATTCATCTAATATGCTATACGAATAATTTGGAATGTGAAAAATTCCAGGCTACTAGCTGATACCCGAGATCCACAGTTAATTAAATTAAGAGTAACAATGCCATGCTGAGCCATATTGGAACCTGAAGCAAAGGAAACAATAAGTCAGTAATATTGATTCTGTCTTTATTTAACAGTATGATATTTCATTCATCATAGATTCTTCATTTTAATTTTGTTTTTTTAAAAATATTGCATTAAAATATTTATTTTTGTTACTTCACCTGGTCTCAGCCTTGCCTTTATAATACAATAATAGCAGGTAATGCAATTTGAGCATTTTATAACAATCTATATATATATATAATTTTATTCACCTAACCCTTACAGCCATCCTAATGGACACCTATATTATCATCTCCATTTTGCATAAACTTAAACACAGAGACAGTAAGTGACTTGGCCAAGCTCATCAACCAGAAAGTGGAAGAAATGTAATGGAAAAGTCATTAGTAGGAGTAAATAAGGTGGAAGGGAAAGTTGAAAGTTGAATAATTTTTACTGATTTTGATCGGTATAGAAAACCAACATGGGTAGAGCAGGCCAATTAGAAAAAAAAAAGGAACCTGATTTTCAAGAACCTTGATTTTTATCAAGTGAAAGTCATTCATTAATTCACTCAACAAATGTTCAACTGTCATTGAGGCAGTATTAGAGCAAGTTAAATGACATCAAAGATGTGTTGGCCAGGGAACTTAAATGCCAGTGGCAGTGTGTTATTGTCCAACCTGGCAAAGAACTTAGTCTTCTGTTTGTTTGTTTAGCTTCACTATCCTCATAGGTAAACTGGGAATAAGTATACCCACCTCTCATAAGGTTTTTGTGAGGATTAAATTAGAATGAATGTCTATTACAATGTTATTTATAATAATAGCTTGCAAACATTGAGAACTTACAAAGTGTCAAGCACTGTGGTAAATGCTGCACCTACATTATCTTGTTGTCTTAAGCACTTAGTAAAGAGTACTCACCACATAGTAACTCCTCAACTGGTAAGAGCTATAGCTTGAGGAGACACTTAGAATCCTTGTAATCGGTAGGGAGCCAGTCACAAAGACAAGATTTAAGTCCAGAGTCTGAGAATAATGGATAACCTGAAACAAGTCACCTAGCCTGATGGTCCCCAAAGCTAGTCCACCACATCAGAATCTTCTGGGTGAGCTCATTAAAAGACATTCTATCACCCTGGTCTTCGAATCTCTACCTCAGTAGCTCTTGGGGGACCTGGAAGTCTCTATTTTTTAAAAATCACAAATGAATTTGAATCATGGTGAAGGTTTAAAACAACTAACTTGAGCTTCAGTTTTCTTAAGATTCATGAGGTTAGGGAGTAAGGCATTTTTTTTCCCCTTCCCTTTTTTATCTCTAATGCCTAGGATAGTGCTGCCATATAGGAGACACTCAAAAATATTTTTGATTAGATAGGTGTAAAACAGGCCCAAGAAAACAGGCCCAAGAAAGCCTGCTCTATCTGCTTCACAGGAGCTTGATGAGGATCATTTGTAAAGCTCCACTTGACAGTACATCCGAAAAATGGAAGATGCTATACAAAAGTATAATTTTATAGATTTAGTCATTAATTTATTTTAGCATGATTTTTCCCTCTCTTTGAACATAAATCACTTGGTTTTGGGGTACCCACCACTATATTGAGTTTCTAAAAATGATCTGCAACAGCAAGGTTGCAGATTAAATACTTCCTCTAAATTACTCAGAATAATTTTTACTCTATTATTTTTTACTCAGAATTAAAATGCTATAGAATGATCCAGAAGTCCACATGCATTTATGCATGTTAGTTTCCATATTAAAGTTCAACCCTGTCAACTGTGCATTTCCTCACTCACTAAAATTAGTTTTAGATCTGTGTTATACCACAGCCGTATCCATACCTACCACCAATGCAGTACAATCTGTTCAGGCAACCCTACTGCGCTCTGCTAGAACAGCTAAACCTTGATTTAAAACACCCCGAAGTGCTATTCTAGTTCCTTCCAATTGCCTATCATTCAGCTATTTTGAAATGTAGACATCATTTGAGAGAGTCGTGGAGGTCTCCAAGCTCAGGCTTATAAGAAAAGGAAATGAAAAGAATTAAAAAGAAGTTATTCAGGAGGAGGAAAAGGAACGCATTACCCCAGGTAAAGGGTCCTGGAATAGGAAAATCTCTTGAGAGACAGAAAGGCAATTATATGCTGATATTGGGACTCAATGTACCCATCATTTATATGACCAGACTTGAATTCTTCCTTCTCCCTGTGTGCTTCATGAGTAATAGCAAGTGATCTTCAGCATAGAATGGAAGGAAGAGATTAATGTCTGACCGTCTTGAAGAGTTGGGACTCAGAATTCTACAGAGCTGACAGACCATCCTGAAACAACACTTGCCTCGTTTAGCCTCTCTCTGCAAACCTATTTCCCTGCAAGTTCATTTCAGTACTGCCTCATTGGTGGGAATAAAATAGGCTTCAACAGAAAAAAAGGGTAGAAAGAAATTATTAAATCCATTTCCAGCTCAGAATGCTATTCTGGGATGTGCAGAGACTTACTTCGTGGAGGCAAAGATGAACATTTTCCGATCTGGACCCATCACAAACCCCCAAGGAGGCCAGGAAAAGGGTAGGGGAGCTTTCTCCTACCTTCTGTGGCTCCAATCTCGATAGTGCCTTTCACTTGGCTGAAGCACCATAGTGTGTCCTGGGTGAGGGCCCCAACTCCTGAAAGCGACACAAGGAGACACTTCAGGTTAGGTAAGAGCTCCCAGTAGTTCTTAAAAGGCCAACAAGGAAAGAAATACATAGTGTAGTCTATGCATTTCTAAAAGGAGATTTGCACACCGGGTAACATCTTGTCAGAGAGGAGACCCTAATGAGTCCTGGGAGAACGGTCGGTCTGCAGGTGCCACGTCCTGCTGTGAATCACTGCTCTGTCTCCTCCATCTGACCACGCCAGGACCAGTCTGAGCTGGAGCAATTGGAGTTTCTCCCTTCCCCGCCCCTGGCAGCGTCTTAGAGCAGCTACAGCAGGCCTGCAGTCACACCCTTGTGACTGCCCCTTTTCATGGGAATACTAATGCTTTCGATTGTTTTCCTTCTGTGGCGGTGGGGAGGAGAAAGAGGCAGTTCGTTAGAGAGCAGAAAGGAAAAGAAAGGCAACATTTTTTTTTTTTTAAATTGGATTCACAGCTTGCATGGCTGAGTTGCCAGTAAGGGGTCAGATACTCAGAGAACTTCCATCTCTCTTGTTCACTTCTTGACTGCTTGCCAAAGTCAGAGCTGACTGGAGAGTAGAGGAAAGCAAAAAAAGGTTGGAGATGGGGGTGGGGGTGGCTAACACAGGGTTGGGGGGGTCAGTTCTAACCAATGCGGCCTGTTTTATTCCACGGGGATTTCTGTTTCAAATTCTGATTGGACCTTTGGCGAGGTTAAGTTTTCTGGCTTATTATGATGATGTCTGGTTTTTACAAATATATGTATCAAATACTAGAATATATACTAACACACTTATAATATATATATATTCAAGTCAAAAAGGTCCTTTTCAGAACACTTCTGGATAGCAGTGGTGCCAGTGTGCTTCTCAACATCATGGACGTTCCTTTCAATTTTACTACGTTTTAAAATTAAAGGGAATATTGCATAGTCAAATTTTAGGAGAGGATATGAATTTAAGAATGATTATATTAGTAGGAAAAAAATCAAATATCAAAACCAAATTGACTCTTTAAACACACACAGAACGGAGTCTCCATCCTCACAGTCAGTGACAGACTTTTCCTGAACTTCTGTATGGAAACCGTCACTCACTCAGCCCCTGGAAAGCAGAGTTGTTCCTCGGATACTTTCTCCTGTTGTAGGCAGCCCATTGGATGAAAGCAGCATAGGCCATCACTAAGAGCATACACTTTGCAAGGCAGATGGGGTTTGCAGTTTGAGTCTGACCTGGGACAAGTTTCTAAACATGAGGAGACTGTGTGTTCCCATTTAAAAAATGGCAGTAATGGTACCCATCTCTCAGAGTTGTGGATATTGAATGTGCTTAGCACAGTCAAGCAATTTAATAAAGGCTATTATTCTTATTATTGGCAAAAATTCTAAAATGTTCAACAGTGAAAAAGAAGAACATTAGCTGAGAAATTTTCAGTTAGTTGCTATGAGGCAGGCACTGTGCTAAGCACTTTCTATGGATATTCCATTATCACACAAATCTATGAGGAGGGTACTATTATAACCCCATTTTACAGGCGAAGAAACTGAGACTCAGGAGGTTTGATTACTCATCCGAGGTCATACCTAGGACATGGCAGAGCTGGGATTTCCACCCAGGCTGTCTGAATCCCAAATTCCTAGTGTGCCGAGGTCAGCCCACCCATGAAATCCCAATATTCCTGGTGTGCAGAGGTCCGCCTGCCCATGAAATCCCGATACTCATGGTGTGCACAGGTCAGCCTGCCCACTTACCAGTTAGGGCCCTTAGGCCCAGAGAGGCTGTATAGCTTGAACTAGAGTCTCGTTTGGACGGCTGAGCAGGAATACAGTTTCAGATGTCAATTATTAAAGTATCTATGTCTCCTCTAAGACACAGGGCTAAAACTTCCCAATAAAATTAGCATCTGGGAGGGAAGAAGGAGAGAATTTTGCAGCATTTATTAGTGCACAGAAAGACCACATCCACAGCCCTACTGTTGATCCTTTTTTGTACTTCTAGCTCTGACTTTGGATTTCAGCATCAGACATTCTTTAAGAAGTTCTGACTCATCCTTGTGAACTGTCACTGGCCCTGTCTAAACTGCCAATTCTGCTCTTGAATCTGGGACTGTATCTATCTCTTAGGGAACATCAGCTACAGATGAGGTTCTTCCTGATTTTTGTCCTGGCACAATTCCTATATCACTAGTTATGACTCTGGGTGTAGACTCAACCTATTACCACAAAACATGTACTTTAAAGTAAGCAGATGTATACAACGCTGAAATACACACACACACACCTAGGCAGATTTAAATATGGACCTTTGTATAGGTATTCATATTGCTTCAGGGAATTTTAGCTTTGGAAGGAATTTTGCTTATTTTAAAATCAACTTATTTTACACTTGAAATAAACCAAGTCATAGAGAATTACTGACTTGCCGAGAGTCACAGAGCAAGGGATCATGTGACCAATTCAACGTCAGTGACTTTTCCAACCTTCACCCATACATGTGGTTGCCAGGCCCATGAGCTCCATTGATGAGTATGGGAGGTCAAGGCAGACAAAGTTATTGTCAATTTTCTTGTCCAGGGCAGTCTTTAATTGGACTTGGTTTCTGTCTTTCACCCAGATCATTGCCAAATGATGACATTAGTGATGTAAAGAGATTTTGGAGCATGCCATCTCTACCTAAAAGAGCTGAAAAGCAGCTGAAAACACAAACGCCTTGATGGGTTGGGATGTAAATGAGAAAAGCTGGCCAGGTGTAAGATACCCCATGGAGATGACACCTGAATTGAGTGGGTGATCAGCTCAGACATGGTGGTGGGGGATGGTGGGCCCTGAGGACTCAGACCTTGTCTAGATGGGGGGCAGCTGCTCAGCTCTAGCTGAGAACTACCATGGAGGACTTCAGCCCAATGTTATCGGATTGGCTGATTTTTTTTTTCATCAGCCAGAAATCTGAATTATTAGGTGAAAACTCCAAATTTTTAAACACTGTCAATCAATTCAAGTTAGAACACTGTATGGCTCACACAGCATAGGGCAAACACACCACATCTGCAGGCTGAATGTGGTCTTTGTGCCATCAATTTGCAAACTTCTGGCTAGAACATTTGAGTTGAGAGAGACCTTCAATAAATTTTTTGTTTATTTATTTTTCCCCCAAAACCCCAGTATATAGTTGTATGTCATAATTGCACAGCCTTCTGGTTGCTGTATGTGGGACGCGGCCTCAGTGTGGCCGGAGAAGCGGTGCGTCGGTGCGTGCCCGAGATCCCAACCCCGGCCGCCAGCAGCGGAGCACGCACACCTAACCGCTAAGCCACGGGGCCGGCCCCGACACCTTCAATAATACTTAGTCCATCCTTCCATCAGACAGAGCAGGAAGTGATGCCCCAAGAAGGGAGAGAACTTACAACACTGTAAAGTTACTTTAGTTGCAAACCTATGACCGCAAAGTGACAATTCCACTTCTTATACCAGACTTCCTTTTACTACCAGGCTACCTCTCATGGTGATTGGTGAGATATCTGTCTAGATTTAATGAATGCTCTTTAGGGAAGTGTATTTGATTGCTAAAATAGATGACTGGGAGAATTAAGTCGATATAGGTGAGAAATGAAAATTTGTTTCTCTTAAATTACAGACCTTGACTGTTTCTGTAAACCCCTGTGAAAAATGACACTCCAGTTGCTATGGTAATGATGTCAATAAGCAACATTCTCTACCAAGAAACTGGCGCAGATGCAGTGACTAAAAATCCCGTAAGATGTTCATTCCTCTCTCCTCAACACTGTGGCTCAGGAAAGTCCTGAGCCTTACCTGCTGAAAGGCCAGGAGGTCAACCCACTGAGGGCATACACCTGCCTTCTTTACAGGATCATGTAATAGCTGATTTCTGAATCTGGTCAGCCTTTGGAGAGTATTTGGTCATTTAAAAGCAGAGGACACTGAGGCCCGGAGTGGGCATGGCCACACAGTGAGCTAACAGCAGAGCTGGAGCCAGATCCCAGAGCTCTGATGCCCAGCACAGGCTCTTGTCCTTGCAGTGCCCCAGCAGGGCCCTTCAGAGTTGAGGCCAGCCTTTGTGCTGCCTCTTCTGTGCCAATTCAGCTGAGTGAATACAATGAACAGAGGGTGTGACACACAGCAAATAAAGCTCCTTATTGATTGGAAGGCCGCTGTAAAGAGTTATTTTCATGGGCTTGGCGTCAGCAGTGTGCTTCTCTCTGTAGAGAGAGCAAGAGAGAGACAGAGAGAAAGAGAGAGAGGTAATCCTTGCCCAGAGAAATTGTCTCTGAGAAGAATTTATTTTGAAATTGGCTGTTATATAGGCTGTAGATGTGTATTCAACTAAAGAAAAGAGCCTACAGTTGTGTAACCCTCTCTGAGTGTGTCATGATGAGGATACCATGATAACTTAAGGCAGGAACTCAGTGTAAGTGGATATCTTGCTAATACACCAGCCAGAACCTGGTGTAAACATCTTCCTATCTAGGATGCCAGATCTCAAAGAGGAGAGACTCAGCTGCTTTAGAAGGGGACTCCAGACCTAAAGTAATAAAAGAGAGGCTTTATTTTTTACTTGCTACCTCAACACCTTGTATATCACTCAATTTTAGCAATTGATGCTGCATTTAGTAAAAACAGGTCGCTTCTATGTCCCCAACTTGCCAGGAGCTCGTGAAGAATAGGAACAAGTAGTGAAGATAAATGTCAGATTTTTAAATCAAATGTTTCCTTTGCACTGGACTGAATCAACCATTAGAAATATTACAGTGAAACCATCATTGGATTGATTTTGCTGGGTTTAATTCACTGGATGATTTCAATTGATAATCAAGCAAACTGTAGTTGGCTAAACTGACTGTCACAACAGTTCATATGATGGAAGAAAGAGAGAGGAGGTGGAAGAAAATGGCTACATTTGACTGATTATTAAGAAGGCAGGATCAATCGGGAGCCTAGATGATTTGATACATGAATGAGGAAGCGAAGAGGTGAAGAAATCTTGGGCTATTGGTGAGATAGTGGAGCCACTCATTCTTTATTGTTCTCTTGATCCTATATCCTAAGAATTTATTTGCTGAACAAAGGAAATAAGTTTTTATATTCTCAAAAAAGTGATAAATCTGCAGTGTGCCTCACTGGAAACCTCACTCTATTTTACAAATCAAAGGAAATGGAGGTGGCTAACATCTTCGAGAAGATTGATGTAAATATTTGTATGTTAGATACTAAGAAAATGAGAAGACAGTTTCTTCCCCAGTGCATCCTAGCATGTCATTTTGGAGAATGATTAAAAAGTAGCATAGATCAAAGCATTAGATTTTGCTCATCTTCTCTCTATATACAATTATTTTGTAATAGTTTTCTAATATTTATTATAAGGCTTTAATAAGTGGTTATTGTAATCCTTTCTACTCTCTCTTTTAAAAAGCTTTTGGATTTGTACTTGACATATAATATCCTGAAAATATTTAAAGTATACAGTTTGATAAGTTTTGGCATGTATATACCTTAAAATTTTCACCCTGATCAATATAATAAACATAGCCAATATGCCTCAAAGATTCCTGCTGCCTCTTTGTAATCCTCCTTTCCAGCACTTGTTGCCCACACCTCCCTCTGCCCACAATCTCAGGCACCTCTCATCTGCTTTCTGTTACTATTCATTAGTTTGTATTTTCTGTAATTTTAGATGAATGCAACCATATAGTATATACTCTTTTTTTTCTGGCTTCCTTCCCTTAGCATAATTATTTTGAGATTAATCCATGTCTTTGTGTGTATGGATAGTTCATTCCTTTTTATTGCTGACTAGTATTCCATTATATGGATGGACCATTGTTTGTTTATTCATTCACCTGAATTGAGGTTGTTTCCAATTTTGGCTATTACAAATAAAGCTGCTAGAAATATTCACACACAAGTGTTTGTATATGCTTTTATTTCTCTTGGGTAAATACCTAGGAGTGGAATGGTTGAGTATTACGGTAAGTGTTCTAAAGTGATTGTATCACTAATATGTATGAGTGTCAGTTCTTCCACATCCTCATCAACATACTGTATGGTCAGATGTTTTCATTTTAGCCATTCTACTGGGAATGTAGTATATGTAGTAGTATCTTATTGTGTTTTAAACGTGCATTTCCCTAAATAAGTATCTTTTCCAGTGCTTGTTTGCTATCTGTCTTCTTTCACTTGGCCGCCTTCTTTTTCTTTTCTTTTTTTTTTAAGACCTACCTTTTTTTTTTTTCTGCTGGGTAAGATTCACCCTGAGCTAACATCTGTTGCCAATCTTCCTCTCTCTCTTTTTTTTCCCTCCCCAAAGCCCCAGTACATAGTTGTATATTCTAATTGTAAGTCCTTCTAGTTCTTCTGTGTGAGCCGCTGCCACAACATGGCTACTGACAGACGAGTGGTGTGGTTCTGCGCCTGGGAACTCCACCCGGGCTGCTGAAGTGGAGTGCACTGACCTTTAACTACTAGGCCATCAGGGCTGGCTCTCCTTCTTTTTCTTGGCTAAAACCTCCTGTAAAAATTTTAACAGAAGCAGTGAAATTAGATATGTGGTCTTGTTTCTTATCTTAGGCAGAAAACTTTCGGGTTTTCACCATTAAGTATGATGTTGACTGTAGATTTTTCATAGATGGGTTTATCTGTTTACCAGGTTAAGAAAGTTCCATTCTATTTCTAGTTTGCTGAGAGTTATTATCAGGAATGCTTGTTGGATTTTTCACATGTTTTTTCTGCTTCTGTTGAGGTGATCTTATTTTTTTTTTTTATTTTATTTATGTGGTGAGTTACACTAATTGATTATTGAATGTTAAAGCAATCTTGCATTTGGTCACTATGTATTATCTTCCTATATATTGTTAGATTTGAATTGCCAAAATTTAATTTATAATTTTGCATTTATAGTCACGAGAGAAATAGGTATCTGGGAATGCTGACCTCACAGAATGAGTTGGGAATTATTCACTCCTCTTCAATTTTCTGGAAGAGTTTGTGTATAATTGGTACTATTTCTTCCTTAAATATGTGGTAGAATTCACCAGTAAGCCATCTATGCTTGATGTTTTCTGAGTGTGGATTTTGATTATAAATTCAGTTTCTTTAATAGACACAGTGTTAATCAGGTTATCTATTTTTTCTTGAGTGGCTTTGGTAATTTGTGTCCTTTCAAGGAACTTTTCTATTTCATCTCTATTGTCAAATTTATTGGCATAATGTTGTTCATAATATTCTCTTATTATCCTTTTAATATCTGAAGAGTCTGTAGATGTGTATCTCTTTTATTCCTGATGTTGGTATTTTGTGTCTTCTGTCTTTTTTTTTTCTGATCAGTCTGGCTAGATCTTCCCAAAGAACAAGATTTTGTTCTTATTGATTTTCTCTAATTTTTTTTGTTTTCTATTTCATTGATTTCCTCTCTGATCTTTATTACTTCCTTTCTTCTGCTTGCTTTGGATTTCATTTTGTTCTTTGTTTCTTAAAGTAGAAGCTGAAGTCATTGATTTGAGACACTTCTTTCCTAATATAGGTGTTTAGTGCTATAAATTTTCTTTAAAAATTGCTTTAGTGGCATCTCACAAATTTTGAAAACTTGGGTTCTCATTTTCATTCATGCAAAGTAATTTCTAATTTCCCTTTTGATTTTTTCTTGACCTTTGACTTATTTAGTGTTGCATTATTTAGTTTTGAAATTTCAGAGGGATTTTCCAGAGATCCTTTCATACTGATTTCTAATTTAATTTCATTATTTTCAGAGAACATACTTTGCTTGATTTAAATCCTTTCAATTTTTATTGAAAATTATTTTATGGCCCAGAATATAGCCTATCTTGCTAAATGTTCTAGGTGCACTTAAAAAGAATGTGTATTTTGCTGTTGTTGAGCGGAGGGTTCTATAAATGTCAATTAGGTCAAGTTGGCTTATTGTGCTGCTTAAGTCTTCTGTATCATTACTGATTTTCTGTTCTATCAATTATTGGGAGAGGAGTATTGAAATCTCATATTATTGTGGGTTGGTCTATTTCTCCTGTTATTTCTTTTAATTTTTTCTTTATATTTTTGAAGCTCTGTTGTTATGTACATTAACATGTAGGATTGTTATTTCTTCTTGATAAACTGATCCCTTTATCATCATAAAATGACCTTCATTATCCTTGGCAATATACTTTGAAATTTATTTTGATAGTAATATAGCCATTCAAGCTTTCTTTAAATTAGCATTAGCATGGTATACCTTTTCCCATCTCTTTACTCTTAACCTGTTTGTGTCTTTGTATTTAAAATGTGTTTCTTGTAGGCAGCATACAGTTGGATTTTATTTTTTTTAAATCCGATCTGAAAATCTGTGCCTTTTAATTGGAATTTTTATAACATTCATATTTATTGTGCATATTGATATAGTTAGGTTTAAACCTAACGTATTATCTTACTGTTTTCTATTTATGTCTTCTGGTTTTTGTTCTCCTTCTCCACTTTAATGCATTCTTTTAATTTTTAGGGTATTTTTATGACTTCATCTAATTTTTAAGTATTAAGCTATACTTCTTAGTTTTGTTGTTTTAATGATTACTATAGTCTCTATAGTATACTTCTTTAACTTATCACAGTCTGCCTTTTAATGATTTTATACTACTTCATATATGGTCCAAAAACCTTACGATAGTATATTTTCATTTCTCTCCTCCCAATCTCTGTAATATTGCTCTTGTACATTTTACTTTTCCATTTATAAATCTCATACATCATTATTATTTTATTTAAATAATCAATTATCTTTTAAAGTGATTTAAATAATAATTAAAAAGCTCTCATTTTTATCATATAGCTACCATTTCTGTTGTCCTAAATTCCTTTCTGTAGATCTATATTTTTACTTTGTATCATTTTCCTTCTGTCTAAAGAACTTCCTTTAATATTTCTTATACTGCAGGTCTGCTGGATATGAATTTTTTCAGCTTTTATATGTCTGGAAAAGTTTTTAAAGGATATTTTCACCAGTATGGAATTCTAGGTTGATGTAGGTTTGTCTTTCAGTACTTTAAAGACTTTTTTTTATTGTTTTCAACAAGAAACCTGTTGTCATCTTTATCTTTGTTCTTCTGTATGTAATGTGTCTCTTTTCTTCTAGCTGCTTTTAAAATTTTCTCTTTATCACTGGTTTTGAGCAGTTTATTCTGTGTGTTGGTATGATCTTTTGGCCCAGGGGGTTTATAGTTTTCATTTAATTTGGAAAAATTTTAGCTATTAATTCTTTAAAAAAAATTTTTCTGCCCCCACTCCTCCTTTGAGGACTTCAACTGAATATATATTAATCCATTTAAAGCTATCCAACAGTTCACCAATTCTTTGTTCATCTTTTAAAATTCTTTTTTTTTCCCCATCTATTTTATTTTTGATATGTTTTATGGCTATGTCTTTAAGTTCACTCATCTTTTCTTCTGCAATGTCTAATCTGCCATTAACCCCATTTGGTGTATTTTTCATCTCACGCATTGTGGTTTTCATCTCTAGAAGTTCAATTTGAGCATTTTTACTTCTTCTATGTCACTACTTAAATTTTGAATGCACGTAATAGAGTTATAATGACTTTATTGTCCTTGTCTATTCACTCTAACATGTGTCAGTTTCAATTGATTAATATTTCTCCTCATTGTGGGTTGTATTCTCTTTCTCCTTTGCATGCCTGGTAATTTTTATTGGATGACAGACACTATGAATCTTACCTTGTTATGTGCTGAATATTTTTGTTTTCCTATAAATATATGTATTTTTTTACCTTTCTTTGGGAGGCAGTTAAGTTACTTGGAAATAATGTGATCTCTTCAGGTCTTGCTTTTAAGATTTATTATGTAGAACCAGAGCTCTTTTTAGTCTAGGGCTAATTATTCTCACTCCTGAGACCATACTTCCCTGAGTACTTTACACAATGTCCCATGAATTATGAGGTTTTCCAGTTTGGTGGGTGGGAACAGGCACTATTCTTGGCCCTGTGTGAACACTGGGTACTGTTTATTCTAATCGTCTTGGGTGGCTCCTGTAGCCTCTTCACATGTATACACCGATCAGTACTCTGCTGAATACCTTATGTAGAGCCTCTAAACATCTCTGAAGTTCTCTGTCTTTGTAGATCTCCTCTATCTAGTTCCCTGTTCTGCAAACTCTAGCTTCCTTGGTCTCTCTGATTCTCAGCTCCATCTCCTCAACTCAGAGAATTTTCTGGGATCCACCTGAGTTCCCCTTCCTTATACAATGGCCTGGAAACTCTCTCAAGGCAGTAAGCTGGGGGCAATTATGGGACTGACATCATTCTTTTACCTGTCTCACTGAGATCATCATCCTTTGTTGTCTGATATCCAATGTCTTGAAAGTCATTGCTTCACATATCTTATCCTTTTGCTTATTTGTTTCAGGAAAGAGGGTAAATATAGTCCCTGTTATTCTATCTTGGTGAGAAGGAGGGGTCCACTAAGCTAGAATAACGTTTTTTAAGTTACTCTTCCACGTCTGAGCATCTCACTTCAGTAGATCTGCATTCAGCACTGAACTGACATCTGGACTAAGTTGATCTGTTTCTCCACTCTTTTTTAACTATTAGATATTTTATTGCATAGGGTCAGTGCTTGGTGAAAAAAAAAAAAAGAAAGGAATGCCCTAGGCTGTGTGGTTCTGTTTACACTCTACACCTCTTTGTCCTTCTATCAGGTGCTTTCAGAATTATTTTGCCTGCTTATGTTTCCATCCAATCAAAACATTCATCAGCCTTAAGAAGTTCCCGGCTTCCGCTGTGGCATCCCATCATCCTTATGATCTACTTCTCAAATGTGTCTATCCCCTGTACCCCTCCCTCAGACCATGCTTTCTGCTAAAGACAGTGTTAACCAGTGAAACCAATTCTTCTAAGCCATAAGTTACTATTTTATTACTTCTAACTATTAGCAGTATAAGAGATTATTTAAAAAGTTCTTAGAGGATTCCTGAGACTATAAATTTAAGTTACCATAGAAGATTGTTTCTAGAGACAATGAATTTTTTGTTTTGCATCATATCACATCAGTCAGGTGACCAGAATTTTTACTTATATGAAACTAATTTTGAAATTACATGCACAATCAAAACTATTTATAATATAGTTCTGGTTTCTAATAAAATTGTTATTTTTACATCAAAACTCAGCTCCAGCAGCAGATGCTATCTCCTTGGATACTTAATTGTTCTCTCATCCATATTGTCTCTTTATCTTGTATTTATGATAAAGTGCTGTCGGGCACTCCTGGTTGCCTATGCAACATCCCTCCTTTCCTTCTATCTTAGTAAGAGATTCTTGATTTTGTTCATTGCCACACATCATCCTGTCTTAAAAAAAAAACAGAAAACCTCTTGTAATCTCAGACTCCCTTGCAGCTAGAGTTGGCCATGTGACTCATACAGTCATGTGACATATGACGTTTCAGAATGTGACAGACCACATATATGACCATAAGATTAGTACCATATAGCCTTGGTGTATAGTAGGTTATACCATCTAGGTTTGTGTAAGTACACTCTATGGTGTTCGCACAAGGACAAAATCACCTAACGATGCATTTCTCAGAATGTATCCCAGTCGTTAAGTGATGCATGACTGTATCTGCTTCTGCTAGGAGTATCTGCAAACATTTTTGGTCTCATGATATAGATGCTACCTTTTCCCCATTTACCATTGCTCCTTATTTTTCCTTTCTGAAATAGTTTGTGATGACAGGAGCAATTGCCATCTTCTGGCATTCCAAAGGGAAAGGACCACGGAGATCTTGGCCCTGGTGTCTTAAAGCCACTGAACCAACACAGCAACTGCCTGCCTCTGGCTTTTCATGGTAGAAAAAAGAAATCCAACTTAATTTGTCAAAGCCACTGTTTATTCAGTTACAGCTGAATCCAACCCTCATCACAAACGGAGAAAGCAGATGCTATCTCTGCATAATTACACAATCATTTTTATTTCTTCTGCAGTAAAAACCAAAGAGTCATTTTTAGATTTTCAGAGGTAAATCAGTTCAGAACAATCCATTTTACTCATCTTCTGGCTCACAACTTTCAACCGTTAGCCAAAATGTCAAGTATCAAAGCACAAATAGCACTACATTATAACTCTTTATTTACATCTCTGCTTATAGACTGAATTCTTTGAGGGCGGGACCTGTGTCTTATTTATCCTTTCACCTCCAGAGTCTAAAACAACTCCTGGCATCTATTAGAGGATCAGGAAGTGATTGTTGAATTCGATTAGAATAGAAGGAGAAGATGCTCTTTAATCCCACGGTGGAAGCTGTTCCCGCAGGTAAAAACCAGCGCTCAGATACATAATACAATAGGCAAGCAGAAGGAAGGCAGAATATAGAGCCAGCATTTTGTCATTGTACCAGTGTCTCACTCTCTGTCATTCGGAGAACAGCATGTGGCTCTACAAGGACAAAAATGTCTTCTAGCATCCTGAAGAAAAACATCTTGCAAAAAAAAAAGCCTTGATAGATGCTTTAGCAAATACTCCTCCATCTTCAGCATTTTCTGTCTATAATTACATTTCACCAAAGAGAGTAATCATATTTAAAAATAGCTATCATACTTATTGCATTGCTTCGCTTAGTATGGATGTTGAATTATAAAGCATAAGTGGCAAAAAGCCAAACAATGGCCTATTCATTTAATTTTGTTTTCTCATGTACCAATTACTGACTCATCAATTGCCTTGGATCTGGGAGGTGTGGTTTTCAGTGGCCCGTGGCATCTGAGACCAATAGGAACAAGCACCAGTTCAAATTGGATTTCTTTTCAGGCCTGTACATACAGGTTAGACAAGTTATCAAGGCATGAAACTCCCAAATCCTGAGACACTGACAACTGAAACTGCCTAAGTGTGAGATCATACTTCTGCAGGAAGACTTGCAAGACCATCTTCGGGACGGGTATCACTCTGATGGAAGGGACGGGTAAGATGCAACCCAATGGGAGCAGGCAATTTTGACATTTTAAATTATTTAGTGTTTTGTAATTTTATGTATTGGAAACCATTCTCTTTAAATCCACATGCCTGTAATCCTGAGAAAGCTCACTCATAGTGTGGAGCCTAGAGTATTTTGAATAGATCAGGAAAGGCAGGGTTGAAAAGCCCAGTTTTCCTGCAAATTGGGGGAATAGACTTACAAGGAGGATTTTAAAATGAAGGTTGAATTTGCAACCATTCATTTTAGCAGGCATGCCTAGAACACCCGATAAATAATACATTTGTATTATGCTTACAAATATGCAAATAAAGTCCAATTTGCAAATAAATGCCTTGAAGAATTTTAAAACTTCAGAGGTAACCTAATCCTAGGATTCACTGTATTCTAATTTGTGAGATTTTTCTTTTATTTTGTGACAGCTGCTATAAATTCAATTAAACTAGAGGGGAAATGAAGTTTTGGTTGTTGTTGTTTTTTTCTTGCTGAAGGAAGAAAATGATCAAAAGGTTGGCAAGATGAGAAGCAACTAGCACATTTGCAAACAGGGAAATCAACAGTGCCACATCAAACCGAGAAAGAGGAAATCCAGCCAGCTAAGCAAGTATAGCCTTATTTACTACCCTTGTCCTTCACCTCCTTTCTCAACATTCTTTCCTTGCTATGGAAAAAAGTAGATGCAATTAGAATCTGCAAAGTGAGAAGCTAAAATAATGCTCTGGCAGCAAACGGAAACAGAAAGCGAAAACTCGGAGTCTGCAGGCATGGAAAATACTGCAAAGGATGGTCATTTAGAATGTGTTCCAGGATCCTAGAGCAGCCCCTGGCAGCCACCAGGAGCATAGTAGGTAAGCATGCCCAATATCGGCTTCTTGTAAACTGAAGCTACAAATTGCCCGTGACATATATACCCACAGAGGTAATACCTAGTAGGAACATGCATACAGAAATGCATAAACACAGCCGCTGAATTTCCTGTACACGTTAGATATGTCTCTCATCCCATGGCTACTATCTGTTGAGGTTCTATTCTATGCTGGGCACCAAGAGAAGCACAACTCATAATCCTTACAACAGCCCTGTCGGTTAAGCCATTACAAGCAAAGAAATTAAAGCACAGACAGGCTCAGGGGCGTGCCCAAGGTCACATGGCTAAGAGTTGCAAAGCTGGAGTCAGAATTCAGGCCTCTCTCCTTGTGACATCTCCATCAGATACCTCTGTTGTAAAAGGCAGGGAGAGTTTCTGTGACCTAAATTCTATCCTAAACGTACGAGGGAAGCTTGCTGGTTAAAAGGAACCTCGGGGTTCCTTTGGAAAATGAAGCATCCATTAGTCATGGTAAGTTAGTAAATTCAGATCTTTCTTAAAACTCTAGACACGTGCCAAGTACAAAAGGTGGCAGTCAAGAGGGGCATTAAAGAGGATGCTGTGGTTCACTTTTTGATGATCTCAATTTATCCCTCTTCTGCTTTTTTCAGTTCACACAGTTCCCACACAAGGGAAGACATCTTCTCTGGCTGAAGCCCACGATATTGGAAAGAGCATCTCCTGAAACAACCAGGTGTGGGGAGAGCCCCCAAATGTGGCTCACCTGTTGACACACGTGGCTCACCTGTTGAACTAACCCCATGGAAATAGATTCAGGATCATTGCCAGGGAGAGAAGCTGCCTAGCAAAATGCCACTCTGTAGGGAGGGCATAAGCCACTTCTACAGTTTTGTGCAAAAGAAGAGGTGTGAATAATAAATAGGAGGAAGGACAATTACAATGGCAGGAGAGATGAAGTGACCTGAATGTCATTGGTATTGGGCCATTCCTCCAAGCTTTAGGGCTGCTGTGATGCTGTGTCTTATTGCATCATTTATTCATCCAATAAATTTTTCAAGAAATATTTATCGAGGACCAACTATGTCTAAGGCTGTGGGGATATGGAAAGCTGTTCTCATGAAACTGACATTTCAGGAGATGGGAAGATAGATAATAATGACACAAATAAATACATGATTTGTTAAGTAGTGATAAGTTCTATGAAGCAAAAGGAAGCTGGTTAAGGCGAATAAAAAGCTATAAGGGACACAAATTTACATAAGAAGGTTAGATAAGTCCCCTCTAATAAAGTGACATTGGAATAAGGACCTAAAAGAAGTGAGTATGTGAGCTAGATAGGTAGGAGAGGGCATTCCAGGGAGAGAGAACAGCCTTTGCAAAATCGCTGACGCTAGGAAGTGGTTGGTGTGTTCGGAGAACATTAAGGAAACAGTGTGGCTACAGAGAGAGGAGAGAGGGGGGCCACAGGTAACAAGGACAGAGAGGCTGTGGTGACACGCAGATCATATAGGGTTTAAACACTTAGGACATTGTAAGGACTTTTACCTTATAATCTAAATGAAATGCGAAGCTACTGGAAAACTTGGTTGCTGTAGAGAAAAGAAACAAGAGTAAAAACAGAAGGAAAGAAATGCCAGTTAGAGGCTAGTGCAATAATCCAAGTGAGAAATAGACCAGAATGGTAGCAGTGCAGGCAGTGAGGAGTGTTGAATGTTGGGTGTGCAAGAAAGACAGTTGTGAAGGGCAATGCCATGATGTTTTAGGCCTAAGTGACAGGAAAAATGGAGTTACCATTAACTGAGGTGGGGAGGACCAGGTTGGGAGATGTTTTAGATGTTAAGTAGGCATTACATACCATCACGTTCCTTTGCTATGACCCCTTCCTCTGTGCCAAAGCTCTCTTACTTAATAGGATGAGCCATGCACTTTCTGGCCTCGACTTCTGCACAGATTGTTTTCATCTCCTGAAATGATCTTTCCTATCGTATCCCTTTAACACCTCAGCTTAGAAATAGGGTGTCTCATTGGCCAAGTTCCCCATATCATGTAGATGGTGTAAATATACGGAGGGTAGGGAGGGTGTATCTTTCTTAAGAGGATGTGTGAGTTTGATTGACATCCATCTTCTCCACTGCTGTGTAGTCCCTTGAGAGCAGTGACTATGTCTCTCTCTCTCCACTGTATTCCTAGCACCAAGCACGGCATCTGACTTGCAGTTGGCACTCAATAACAAGCAAAAGGGTGAATGAATGAAAGTGGGAAGAAGTGATTCCTCCCAACAACTCCCTGTGGTAGGAACTGGGTCAACTGAAAGGCTGCTTCCACAGCCTGTCTGGACCAGGTCAGCAAGCTAAAGAATTGCACCAGTGGAATGACCTGTGTAAATGCACTCGAGTCAGTGCCTTCTCTTTCCCTTTGGCTCAGGTCATACCTTCACTTCAATTCAAGGTTATCAAATGCTGATGTTAATTTTACTATTAAAAAATTTAGGAGAATATAAAGAAAAAATATTTCCAAAATAAAATACTGTAGATTTATTTCCTTGATTTTTAAATGGCACTATGGCTGCCTAAACTCAAGTTTTCCATACATGTCAGTTTGAAAATTTACTCTAGGGTTCCTCTGCCACCTCACCTAACCCACCAGAACATCTTAGCGATACAATTTGCACCTCTGACATCACACCTTGAGATTCTCATCCTCATGCTAGTTTTATCCTCAGTCAGAGCAGGCTGGGGCCTACACTTTAGCGCCAGGAAGAACCCACAACCCACTCCCCAAGGCACAAGCTGATCTTCATGCTTAAACCTCCACCACTAAGAGGGCTTTCTCTGCATTGACTTTCCCTTCCATGAACTCTTCAATAAGAAGTCTTAGTGAGAGAAGCCATTATTTTCTATTGATATTTTATCAGAGTAGAATGATTTCCATGTGACTCTCTGCACCTGGGAGGGGTTGAGTTGTACAACGGCATTTAAGATAGAAGTTTGGAGAGGGATCCTGAAGAGGCAGTGAGAGAGCAACAAAGAGAGACCTCACCATGTCCCAATAGCAGCTCAGCAGGCATAAGATCCAGATACTAAGCAGCAAATAGTGTGAGTGCTGGTATTTTCAAAAACCTCCATCCTGCTATACAGAGGCAAAGGCATAGGAGGAAAGCCATATCGGTGGTAAATACACTGGCCAACCATTGTCCAAACTTTATCTGAGAAAAAATGGTTCCATAGCCAAATAAGTTGTGGATATCCTGCTTATCATATCCCTGTCTTGGATATTTACAATAGTCATTAGCAGGTTAGATGCTGGGAGAAGTCTTAGATTTTAGAAATCTGTTTAACCTTGTTTAGTATAGCATATTTACAAACCTATTTTTTTTTTTTGCTAAACATCTTTAGAAACATGGTATTCTGAGGACCATAATTAATAAGAGACAGAGCTAATTTGCTGTACCCGGAAGTTAATAGTGAAAGAATGGAGGTTGCCTAATATACTGAAGAGCACAGTCTTTGAACAGGGTTCAGAGACCTGGGTTCAAATCCTCCACTAACGTACTTACTGTCTTTGTGGCCTCAGTGAGTTATTTAACCTCTCTGCGGCTCTGTAAATTGAAGATCTAGTTTGTTTCTACTTCTAATGTGTGTAATATCTTGATATGGAATAAATAGCAACCACGCTTTTATCTGGGCTCATCCTTGTCCTCTCCAGGACTCTGCCTCCACCTTTAGTGAGCACTCTGGTTTAGAGTAGCCAAGAGCAGTGGCTAAGAGCAAGGGCTTTGGATATATTTAGTTCAAATCTTGGCTCTGCTATTTACTAGCTGTGTGGTCTTGGGCACGTTACTTGACCTCTCTGGGCCTCAGTTTCTTTATCTGTGAAATAGAGCTGTTGGGAGGATCAAAGGACTAAAGTACATAGAGCATCTAGCCAAGGGCCTAGCTCATAGTAAATGGTACAGTAAAAAAAAACAATTACAAGTGTTCTGGTATTTACCTCCAGTCTCCACACTTTTCGTCTCTGGCTTGGCTGTGATCTCTCTCCTTAACTCCATCACTAAGGGCATTCAATCCTAGTAGCCAACACTCTTGACAGTGGGGTCTCCCAAATCGCTCCCCCACCCCCATTCCCAAACTGTAGCTTCCTCCCTGGGGCAACTGGTGCTTATAATTTACTTCCAAATCCCTGGCCCAGCTGCAGGGAAGGAGCACAGATAATAATTTCTCTTCCCACAGCCTCCCACACATTAGTTTTCCCTGTGTGTCTGACGTTTGACTTCCAACTCCCCTCGGGCTGTGATTACTCAGGCAAAGTGAAGTGGACAGATGGAACAATTATTTGGAAAGCTCAGCCAATGGAAAACAAAACAAAAAGAGGGAAAAAGAAAACTCTACATCGAACCTTGCAGTTGAGGGGAAAGAGTTTATTGGTTTAAATTATTCTTATTGCCTGCTGGCATCGATTGCATTTTCCAGGTAATTGCTCAGCCCTCCTATTAGTTTGCCCATGTAGAGAAATGATATTTTCTTAGACATTGGCACTACAGGTAGCCCTTGCTGGAAGGAATAGATGTGTTTGCACAAGCCTTGTCTATATAGCAAATTTTTGTTGGGTAGCTCCGATCAATTCATTGGCTTCCATGATAAACACAGAGGTATTGCAGTAGTGGGAGAAAAGGATCTCTGAATGTGATAAGAAATATCACTTTAGAATAAAGCATACTTTTAAAATCATGTATTTAAAGACTTTCTAACAAAACTATAATTAATGTTTCATAGATATGGAGCCAAACAGCCTGGGTTCAATTCTTGGCTTTGCCATACTTTTGTGGTGCAGGTGACCTAGTATAAGTGACTTAATCTCTGGGTCTCAGTTTTTTGGTTTCCCCACTGGAGATAATAACAGCTTACTCACAGAGTGATGATTAGATGAAATAGTAATGTATATATAGGATTTAGCCTGATGTGTCCCATATAGTAAATTCCCAATAAATGGTGGCTGTTATTAATGAATTATTAACAAATAGACATGTATCCAGTTATAAAAGCTAAAGATGAAAAGCCTGGAACTCCAGATGATGGCAGCTCAGGGCCTCACGTTGTATGGGTTTTGAGCTCTTACTTGTCAATTCAGAGACTTCTCCACTTTCAGAATCTCTGGTGCACATTTCTGTTCACTGAGTGGTAGCTATATACGTGTATATACCCACACATCTATATACAGGAGACTATCATGTAGTGTTTGGAGTCCATTATTCACAAACACAGTGAGAATCTGGTTCAATCCCGGCCCAACGGGGAGTTAGATTGGCTGGGGAGGCTACAGGCCCCAACCAGACTTTTAAGGTGGACACAGCCCTCTGGGCAGGAGGGCAGGGTGCCTGCTTTGGCCTGTCCCAGACGCCACCTGCCTGAGTTCGGGGGGATATAACCTAAGGTCATGCAAACTGTGTTTCAGAGTTTCTGCTACTCTAGAGCAGAAATCAAAGGCAAACTTGGATGGCTCTAAGCCTAAATTTTTCTCATCTGTAACAGGGTCAGCCAAAGGTCAAAGACTTTTCCTGAAAGATAATAAAAAACATTAATAATAACTACCACATATTGAATACTTAATATATCAGGCACCGTTCTGCGTGTTTTACGGGAATTGTCTTATTTAATTCCTCCAACCATCCTCCTAGAGGAGAGTCATTATTAAGCTGTATAAGTCAGGGTTCTCCAGAGAAACAGAACCAATAGGATATATAGAGATATATTTCAGAGGAGATTTATTATAGAAATTGGCACACATGGTTATGGAGGCTGGGAAGTCCCATGATCTGCTGTTTGCAAGCTGGAGACCCCCAAAAACTGGTGGTGTAATTCAGTCCGAAGGGCTGAGATTCAGGGGGCTTACGGTGTAAGTCTCAGTCTGAGTCCGAAAGCCCAGAATCAAGAGCATCAATATCCAAGGGTAGGAGAAGATGATGTCCCAGTTCAAGCAGACAGAACAAATTCACCCTTCCTTTGCCTTTTCGTTCTATTCAGGCTCTCAAGGGATTGGATGACACCCACTGGCATTGGGGAGGATGATCTGCTCTATTCAGTCTACTGATTCAAATGCTAATCTGTTCCAGAGGCCCCTCACAAACACACCCCAAAATAATGTTTTACCAGTGATCTGGGCATCCCCTTAGCCCAGTCAAGTTGACACATACAATTAACCATCACATAAGCCTACTTTGCGGATGAGAAAACAGGCATGGAGGGGTTAAGTGACTTGACCAGATCACACAACTAGCAGCTAGTGACCTGATTCCAAAACCAGAAGTTTTAATTGATTGCTCTATTACCTTTTGCAAGAATTAGTTTCAATCTGGGAAAAAGCAGAAGCACCTGTTTTCCTGGAAAACTCTTTGGTCTTGATTAGAGCCACACAACCAATCCACGACAGCCTGTAATGAAACCCAGGCTTGAATCCCAGGTCTGTCCTAAATAACAATAACAAAGATAATTGATGCTAATTCAACAGAGATAGTAATAGCCACGATAATTTAGCGAACAAATACTATACTATGTCAGTTACCAGTCTCGGCACTTTAAAATTAACATAACAAACCCTCACAGAAACTGCAGCTCTGTTGCCTGATAAGCCTGCGTTTGCATCTAACACTGCATTTACCAGCTGTGGGATTTTCAATTAGGTATTTAGTCTCTTTCTCTCCCTTCCTCTAATTATCCTCACTTTTAAAATAAAATTTGCTGTGAGAATTAAATGAGCGAACATGTGGTAAACACTTACAGAGTACCTAGAAGGAGGAAGGCCCCAATACGTGTTAGCATTAGTATGATCCCTTTTCTACAAAATGAAGAAACTAAGTCTCTCAAAGAAGTGAATGAACTGCCTGAGGCCGCAAGACTGGAAAAGTCTCTACTGAGTCCTTTCACTCCAAAGCCAGATGGCTGTTTCCACCTGACCAGTGACTCTCATACCTGGCCACACATTGGAACCAACTGGGCAACTTTTTTAAAATCCAAGGTCTTTGCCCCCATCCTATGACTGGGCTGTTGCAGGGCCAGGTTGGGGTCCACTGCTACAGTTCATGCCACCGCCTCATTCCCCAGGTCCCCTCTCCCCTGGCCCACGTAATGGAGTGTGTCTGTTATCAGTTGACTGCAGAGAACCCTCCTGTCTTAGTCAGCTTGGGTTTCCATAACAAAATACCATAGACTGAGTGGCTTAAGCAACAGAAACTTATTTTTCATAGTTCCGGTGGCTAGAATTCCAAGATCAAAGTGCCAGCATGGTTGGATTCTGGTGAGGGCCCTCTTCTTGGCTTGTAGATGGCTGAAGCTCTCTGGTATCTCTTCTTATAAGGGGACTAATCCCATCAGGAGGGCCTCACTCTCATGATATTATCTAAACCTAATTACCTCCCAAAGTCCACATCACTAAGTACATCACACTGGGGTCAGGGGCTTCAGCATATGAATCTGGGGGACATAATTCAGTCCATAGGACCTTCCTAATTAGTTTAAGATGTTCTCCTCTTCTCTTCTTCATTGGCAATAGGCTTTAAAAAAAATTAAAAGATATTGGCTGAGCACTTGTTTGGTGGGCACTGTAACCAAAGGACTCTTTATTTATTCACTATTTATACTTGGTCTGCTTTCAAAAAAAAAAAAAAAATGCCTCTGGAAGTTTAAAACCATCACAAGAAACACTGACAAGGATACAACAGTTCACAGGCTCAAAAAACAGGGTCATTTTCCTGGTCGTTGTTTTCATTGGCCCAGTTGTTATCATTATTCACACAAATGTGGGCATCTGTCCCATAGTTATATCTTTTTTTTTTTTTTGTGAGGAGGATCAGCCCTGCACTAACATCCATGCCAATCCTCCTCTTTTTGCTGAGGAAGACCAGCTCTTAGCTAACATCTATTGCCAATCCTCCTCCTTTTTCTTCCCCAAAGCCCCAGTAGATAGTTGTATGTCATAGCTGCACATCCTTCTGTTGCTGTATGTGGGACGCTGCCTCAGCATGGCCGGAGAAGCGGTGCGTTGGTGCGCGCCCGGGATCCGCACCCGGGCCGCCAGTAGTGAAGCGTGCGCACTTAACCACCAAGCCATGGGACTGGCCCCATAGTTATATCTTTAGTCCCTCAGTCACTCTCCCTTCTCCACCCTCCCAGGTTTTTGCTGCTGGGTACAGTGACTGAGTCATCAGTTGGCTCTGGCCTTTGGGTGCCTCAGCAGAAGCAAAAGGCAGCAGCTTTGTCTTAAGTGATGACCTGAAAAATTCATATCTCCATGTTCCTGAAATAAAAATAATGATGATGGTAGCAACTAATCTTCACTACTTACTTACTGTGTTCTAGGCATGATTTCATTTAATCCTCATAGCAACCCTAAGAGATGGCTACTATTATCCCCCATTTTGCAGAAGTGGAAACTGAGGCTTAGAGAGGCTAGATGTGTTGCTCAAGATCATACACAGTCGATAAGTTGGGGAGCCATAGAGCCATGCCCTTTCTGGCCTTGACCCCTGCTCAGATTGTTTTCATCTCCTGGAATGTTCTCTCCTATTGTATTCCTCTAACATCTTGGCTTAGAAATAGAGTGTCTCATTGGTCTAGTTCTCCACATTATGGAGATGGTGTAAATATACAGGAGGTAGGAAGGTGTGTCTGTCAAAATGAAAAACCCCACCATCACCAGTCTAGAGAAACGATAGAGTGAAACAGCTTTCCAGACCCAAGTCTCATTACTGACAGTATTAAAACTGATCTCAAGAGAGAGCCACTGAGATAGCTGGGCAATTACAAATCCAATTTAATAAATTTTCTCTGATTTTACTTGTCACATACTAGAATTGGATTCTAACCTAAAAATCATTGTGAAATTGGAAAAGCTGAAAGAGCAGGAGATCTAAAATAAAATAAAAAAGATGGAATTCAATTATATTTTATAAACATTGTTTAGTACGAGATGTTTTCAAAACTCCGTTTCCCAGTTTACTCTGTCTTTGCCAAGTAAAACACGTAAACTGCACTCTTGAAATCATTCAAATTTAAAGAAAAAAAAAGTGATGAGCCATTTCTCTGCCATTTGTACCCAAACTTCTTTTATATCATCAATTTACACCATCATGAAGTATTGAATGCGTATATTAAGATGAAAGAATTAAGACTGAAAAGCCAGTCTCCAAAGAAGACTGACCTGCTGATCACTAATTTTCCTATTCACAGGATGTACTCCCAGTGTCCCCAGGGCCCTGTCTGGTGGCTGGTCCAGTAGCTGCCTCAGATGCAGCATTTAGAAGCCATCTCAGGTAGGTCTGAAAGATTCTATGTACCTTTATAGGTATCTATACACATACTGGATATTCACTTTTTAGAGTCAGAAATGGGGCAGAATGGTGTAGTGGTTAAATACACAAGTTCTGAGATTAGATAGGTGCAGATTTAAATCTGGGTTCTGTGACCTTGACCCCAGCATCTCATCTATAAATCTTGGGCCCCATACATAGAATGAAGATAATGATGATCCTCACTTCCTAGGGCCATTGTGAGGATTATATAAGGAAATACATATGCATCACTTAGCAAAGCAACCGGATAGACAATGAAAACGAAATAAATAAGAACCAACACTATTAATACTACTACCACTAGTACCACGATGTTACTACTATCATTACTAGGACTATTACTACTGTTACCCTTCTGCCTCCTCCTCCTCTACCTACCTCTACTCTCACTACTCTATCACAACTACACTATTACTACAACTATTGTATCTTAACAAATTAAAAAACTGTCTTTTCCATCCTCCCTTTCTTTTATGTTCTTTTACTCCTATTTATAACAGCGAATGAAATTGTTTTTCCTGCCAAATGAGTCGCTTGAGAATTGGAACATTAATTTATTTGAACAAATGTGTGTCAGTGTAGCTCTGAATAAAAGGTCCCAATATGCTCGGCTGACATCTTTCATGAAAAAAATGAAGTATGGGTGATACATACATTCATATTTCAACTCAAGTCTCACCTCCTTCCAAAAGCCTTTGGCTCACATGAATGTCTCCCTTCTTTGAAACAGCCATCATCATCTGCTCTAATTATTTCGTGCTTGTGAGAATTATCTCCCCAATTAATAAGTTCCCTGTGGCCAGACTTTGGTACCATAAACACAGTAGGCATTCTGGAAATACTGATACATGAAGATGGTACTGAATAAAACAAGATTCCAAACCCTATAAAGATATTTAATTGCTCACGTAACCCGGAGTCCAGGGTTAGGTCACGGACAGCTAGATCCAGGGGCTCAAAAGATACTACCAGGGACCAAATTCTCCATCTCTCAGATCTGCTTCCCTCTCTGTTGTTTCCACGTAGCCTCATTCCTTGCGTTGGGGAGATCTGTGCTCACATCCTCACAGCAGCAAGTCCGGAGGAAAACAGAATGGCTTTCCTGGGCTAGTCTACGTATGTCCCAGGGTAGGCGGCTTTTCATTGAACAGGCTTCAGTCACGTGCTCCCCCTAGAGCTGCAGGTGTGTAGCCAGCCCCATCCAACCACCTGAGCCAAGTGAAGAGGAGAAGAGATTTCCCAAAAGGAATTTTGGAATAAGAGTAATGTGCTTTGGATGGGGAAAAGCCTTTATAAATATCTTGCTTGTCTTTTGTAGCTACCTTAGCTCTAAATACAGTAACAAACCATAGTAGGCACTCTGTGCAAATTTTGAGATTGATGGATTTTTATGCATTAGGCCTCCAACCTAAATCCTAATCTGTTTTTCCTTCTGCCTGATGGACACTTTGTGGCCAGATCCTAAAAATGTGGAAATGGTTCACTCAAAATCAACATCATTACAAAGTTTAGATTAACTCAAGGGTGGCAGGTCCATAAAGGATTGGTGTCACCCTCTCTTCTTAGTACACTGCCTTTTTGGACCCATGCCTTAGGAAGAAATAATCTCTCCATCTCCTGAACTTTTGCTTTATTTGGCCGACATATTTGCTGTGGCGCTTGACATATGATCTCTTTGCTCTTATGTATATTAGTCAAGACTGTTTAAATGATAGAAATCCTAACTCAAAAAGGCTTCAAAAAATTATCAGCTCATAAAACTGAACAGTTCAAAAGATAGTTCTCCTTCAGAAATGGTTTGAGCCAAAGTTCATCTGATGTCAGTAGGATGAGGTTTTGCTCTGTTTCTTGACCTTATCCTTAATATTTACTCTATTCTCAGTCACACTGCTCACAAAACAGCTGCCACAGCTCCAGCCTTTGTCTTTTGTTTACTGCTGGTGGAAAGAGAAAGAAGCTCTTTGCCAAGATTGCCATGGCAATCTCACTGCTTCTCCTGGGCATTAATTGGGGCCTATGCTTATTACCGAATCAGTCACTGCCCAAAGCAGTGGGGTACACTGATTGGTGTAGGTCTAGGTCACATGCTCCATCCCAGGAGTAGGTGTGGAGTAAAAACCAAGTCTAAATATAGGGAAGGGATCATACTCAGAGGAATATCCAATCTGGAAACAGGAAGGAAACTGTATATACGTGCCATAGAAATGACAAATATGAAGTCTGGCTCTCCCTTTAGATAATGTATTTATTCATTCTCTTGGCCACAATACCTGCTGTAGTGAACAACACATATTGATGGGGTGCTTAATAAACGTTTACTGGAGGGAAATAGAAAAAAAGGCTAGATGAACCACTGAATAGACATTTCTAACATTTTCACAGTGCTTTGGTCAATACCATCTTCCTTGGGAATGCACATTTGAAATGGGATTTGGAATTTCAGAATACAAAGCTGCTCATCAGTTTAATTAGCTTTAGCCTGTGCCAACTAAAAGTTTTCCACAAGCGTTAGCTGTTTGCTCCCTTACTTGAAATGTTTCTTGGTAAAAGCTCTGGGGAAACAATAATTCACATCTTAACGAGGCTGAATTCTTACCTTTTGGCCCCTGGAATTACAAATTGGGCCCTGGAGAACTATTACCCGTTTTGGAAAGAGTTTGAATGGCCACTTACAGAATTGGTGAACTGATTTAGCAGAGTCTGCCTTGATGAGGTCATTTACCTTACTTTCTGAGCCCCACTACACTTTTGGCCTAACAAAGTTTCAATGGAAATAATGGTCTCTCTGCACGGGACTTAATTGTACAATGAAAAACAGAAACTAAACTGGCTTCAGTGTTGCTGCTTCTAAGCAGATGTCATTGGTACAATATGGACACCCATTCTTTTCTCACCTTCCCTCAGAGAGCATGCTATCTGAGCATGAACATGGGAATTGGAAATTACAAATTCAGAATCATTGATTTTCTTATGCCCTGTTGAAGCCACTTAACTCTCCTTGGCTCTCCACCACACTGCTCATCTCTTCCATTAGCTATAAACGAGACATGGGCTTAGGGTCCTCTGATGAGGATTAATAAATGAATACCTGTAAATTCCTTCAAAGACTGAATTCTCATAGTTTAACTTTTTTTTTTCTAAAGAGAAAATAGCCCATGTTTAGTACACTTTTTTCTTTTTCTCTTTCTTTTTTTTTTTTTGTGAGGAAGATCAGCCCTGAGCTAACATCTGCCAATCCTCCTCTTTTTGCTGAGGTAGAGTAGCCCTGGGCTAACATCCATGCCTATCTTCCTCCACTTTATATCGGACACCGCCACAGCATGGCTGGACAAGCGTGTGTCAGTGCGTGCCCGGGATCCGAACTGGCAAACCCTGGGCTGCCGCATGGGAAGGTGCGCGCTTAACCACTTGCGCCATCGGGTCGCCCCCCTCTTTTTTTTTTTTTTTTTTTTGAGGAAGATTGACCCTGAGCTAACATCTGTTGCCAATCTTCCTCTTTTACCTTTTTTCCCCAAAGCCCCAGTACATAGTTGTATATCCTAGTTGTAGGTCCTTCTAGTTCTTCTATGTGGGACGCCACCTCAGCATGGCTTGATGAGTGGTGAGTAGGTCCACACCCAGGATCCAAACCAGTGAACCCTGGGCCACTGAAGTGGAACACACAAACTTAACTGTTACACCACTGGGCTGGCCCTACCATATGTTTTTTGTTTAAAATTATCTTGAATGAAATCTATCTCCCTCATGAAGTTGGAAGCTAGGAGAAGGCACATTATTGAAGATTCAACAAAGGTGTGTTTCAGAATTTAACATCACTGGTAGGTAAAATATTCTATTTGTATGATAAAAACTCAACTATATAAACTCAGTCACGGTAACATCAAATTTTATGAATTTTTACTTTAAGATAACTATCAAATTACTTTTAGCCACTAGATGGCTTGGAGACAGGGTCCTCAGAGGTTGACCTGTTTATATGGTAACAAAAGAGAAACAGGTGGGAAGTGAGGAGAGAGAAATGACAAAGAACAAGACCCAAAGTGAAGTTATTGGCTAAGTTAATCTTCAGCTTATTTAACTGCATTAGACAGAGGATGTCACTCTGTGCTAAAATATTGTCTGTCACTATAGTTTTCGGAAAGATTCGAACTTCTTAATCAATGTTAAGGGCAAACGCTTGAAGCAAACAACTATAATTATTCAAGAGATCCAAAGTTATTTCTGGCTTGATGTGGAGCATTTAGGAGAAGAGTAATGGGTACCATGAGCTGTCTACTGAAGCAGAAGAAATAGGGATGGATTTTGTATAAAAACTGGCCTTCAAGATGCAATAGGAAATAAAACAAACATTTTTCAAAGTATCAGATTCTGAAAATTGCTATAAACATATATGGGACTGTAGGAAAACAGAGACTGATATCTGAATCTCGCGTACGTGAACAATTTCAACATTTCAACAGATAACATATTATCTTAATTTTAAAAAATGCTCATTAAACAAATTTTGGGAAATCTTAACAATTTAAAGAAGTTTAGAATTATCTAGTCTTATTCAGAAATCGTTACTCTAAGTATTTCAGCATTTTTCCTTCCATTCTTATCTGCATTTCTCTCTTGCTTTTTTAAAACCTTTTTTCTAAGTCTAAAAATAATTCGTATTTGTTAGGAGAAATTTGAAAATTAGAGAAATATAAAAAGGTTTTTAAAATATTTGTAAATCTGTAAGCAAGCAGTAACCACTGCTAATATTTGGGGGATGTATATTTCCAGTATTTTACTATATATTTTTACGTAGTTTTCACATACAATTCTGCTCGGGCTTTTTGCACTTAAAATTACAACCATACAATACAGCGACTCCACCCCTGGGCATTTTTCCTAGAGAAATGAAAACTTATATTCATACAAAAACATGTTAACAAATGTTCATAGCTGCTTTATTTGTAGTAGCCAAAAACCAGAAACAACCCAAATGTTCTTCAGTGACTGAATGGTTAAACAAACTGTTGTATATCCATGTCGTGGAATACTACTCAGCAATAAAAAGGAAGAACTACTTATACATGCAAAAACTTGGATGAATCTCAAGAGAATTATGTTGAGTGAAAAAAGCCAATCTTAAAAGGTTACATATTGTATGTATTTATATAAAATTCTTGAAGTGATAAAATTATAGAGATGGAAAATATATTGGTAGTTCCTAGGAGAGGTGGAGCAAGGAGGTGCCTATGCCTACAAAAGGGTAGCAAAAGGGATCCTTGCGATGGAACTGTTCTGAACCCTGACTGTGGTGGTGGTTCCGTGAATGTACACGTCATAAAACTGCATAGAACTTAACACACACACACAAGCATGTAAAAATGGTGAAATCTGAATAAAGTCAGTGGATTGTATCAGTATCACTATTTCAGTTGTGGTATTGTACTATAGTTGTGCAGGATATTGCCATCGGGGGAACTGGATGAAAGGTGTACAGGCTCTCTCTGTACTATTTCTTACAACTGTGTGTGAACCTACAATTATCTTAACGTGAAGAGTCAGAACAAAATAAAATATAGCATAAGCATTTTATCATGTACACATAATTTTAGACAGAAAAACTCTGTAAACATAATTTAATGCCTATATAATAGCCTATTGTAGAAACATTATCTAACCGTTTCTCTAATATTGGATATTTAACATAGAGCTGTGTGCATTGTTAACAAATACCAGTGCAAAGAAAATCTTTCTGCATAGAACTATGTCATTTCAGAGTATTTTCTTAGAAAAATATTTCATAAAGTGAGTGCTGTAGGAGATTAATAACTGTTGTAATACAGAAGTTTATGGTTAAATGTATTTGGGAAGCAGCTTTGTTCATTTTGGGAATTCTCACAGTCATTAATAGATAAACGTACATTGTGAATCACCCAGAGGCAATAATATAATCAATATTTCCAAAATGTATTTCCTCTGGAAAATCCCATGACAGATTAACAATGACTGACAATTCTTTGACTCCACTCCCCCCAGTCCCTGAATCTGGGTGGCTTTCTGACTGCTTTGATCGGTAGAATACAGTGGAAATGATGCTGCACCAGTTTCCTTGCACAAACTTTAAGAAACTGGCAGATTCCTTTTCCTGCCTCTTACAATACTACTTTGGGGAACCCGGCAGCCATGTAAGGGGTCAAAATACCCTGGAACTGCCCTGTTAGCCCAAACTAGCCACGTGGAGAGGCTGTGTGAAGAGAGGGTGATGCTTCCCAGCCCCAGCTGTTCCAGCCATCCCAGCTCAGGCATTAGACATGTGAATAATGCCATCTTGGAAATTTTAGCCCTAACAGAAGCAAGTGGAGTAAAATCAACGGAGCAAGCCAATAGCCAGAACCAAGACTCCAGATATATAGTACCAATGAAGCCTGCCCAGATATCTCCAGCCATTTGAAAATCCTAGCTGAAATTATTGTGGAGCAGAGATGAACCATTCTCACTGGGCCCAAATTCCCAAACCATAAAATCGTTAGCACAATAAAATGGTTGTTTATACCACTAAATACAGGATTGTTTGTTAGAAGCAGTAGATAATCATTATACCTCTTCTTTTTGTCCATAGACAGTGGTGCGTGGTGTTTAAGATCATTTAGCTTTAGAATCAGGGTACCAAGAGACTCTGTAATTTGCTAATGATGTGACTTGGGAAATTATACTCTTCAAAACAGAGTTTTCTCTTTGGTAGACTTACCTTACCGAGTTGGGAGACTAAAATGAGATTATACCTGTAGTGCTTAGTACGTGGTATGCAGTAAGTGCTCAGTAATTGCATCCACCCTATCACTGGTCAACCAGGGCTATGTTGTACAGAAGAGGAGTTACTGTCTTAAAGAGCAGGTCCAATTTACTCTCCTAGTAATCAAATTGCTTTCCAGAAATTATGCACCAGTTTATGCTCATTTGTACAGTGTGAAACTTGAGAAAACTTGTTATTCTAGAGCAGGGCTTTATGAATTGGGCCAGACAGCAAATATTTCAGGCTTTGTGGCCATATGATTTCTGTCACAACTGCTCAACTCTGCTGTTTCAGCATGAAAGCAGCCATAGACAATTTGTAAACAATGGACATGGCTGTTTGCAGTAAAGCTTTATTTACAAAAATTGAGGTGGGCTGGATTTGGTCTGCAGTATTTAGCTTGTCAACCTCTGTTCTAGAGGTTGGACCCAGAGGGTTTTCACCCTAGGGATATATTCATAAAGGTGTTGAGAAAGTGAGAAATTCTGTCCAGAAGTTACTACCCTAGATACCCTCGTGGACTCTTCTCTTTCTAGACAAACCGGCTATTTTTTCACCCAGGGTAGTTCCAATTTTGCCATACTACTTCCTGCAAGATTAGCTACATCAGCTGCTTCTACAAACTTTAATTGGTAATGATCTATGCACAAGGCATCTATACTCTAGTACTTGGTTAAACTTGCAATTAGGACAGTCAGCTTTTTTCTTGAAGCAAAAGTGATTTGGATTCTTTTTTAAGCACAAAGTAGATATTCCAAGTTAACTAAGGCAGTAAGCATAATCACTAAATATAGACAGTGGGCTTTGACAGAAAAAGGCCTTGGTTAGCAAAGAAAAGGCTTGAGTTCTACTTCCAGTTTTAGCTAACTAGCTGTGTGACTTGGGGGAAGTCGTACCCCTGAGCCTCAGTGTGTTATAAATTTATAAAATAGGACTAACAATTGCTTTTTTGGCTTCCTGTAACATTTAGAAAAGTATAAAATGCCACATGAAATTTACAAACCTCCTATTTTGTTATCATTAACTATTTATGTGTCATCTCCCCAGTAAGAATATGAGCTCCTTAGGGACAAGGGTAATGTTTTAGGCATTTTCAAATCCCCATTTCTTGGAACAGTGCTTGGCATACTGAGCAATCAATAAATGTTTGTAAAATGAGTAACTAAATTGGCAGATGTACGCAAGAGTTTGTAAACATCACAAAGAATAAGAGCAGAAATTAAAATGAGGTTTATTATCATGAAGCAAACCAATAAATTTTGAAAAAAATATTTGAAAGAGAGTGAAGTGTTCTTTACATCAAGAATTTCACTGGGCCATTTTCTCTGAATCCCTGAGACATGAGAAGCCTTCATATCTCAGGCGACTCACTCTGTATCTAGCCATCAATCAACTTTTTCCTGTGAGTACATATGAGGTATAGATGTTGGCCCTATTTTTAAAATAAAAATGACTGCTTTGTCCAAAAGCCATATATACAAGTGTCATTTGCAGCCTTTGAAATGGGAATAAAAGAAAAAAAAAATCACTATTGTTTTTTATTCTGTTATGATTAAAAGTAATAGTGTACCTTTAAGAAATCTAAAGTGAAATTAAAACAGATAGGTGGATGACATAAGCAGCTGCAGAGTAACTCCGTACAATTGATGCTGTGAGGCGGTATCGTTTAGAGGAGCAGAATTTTTGCGCTCTTTTTACAGTGATACATTCCCTCTCCTTCACGGGTCAAGTTGCCCACACTGGAATGGAACTCTTAGAGCCTTGGAAAGCTTTGGAATTCTCCAGTTGGCAAAACCATGGCACCGAAGTATCTGCTGCCATGATATTTCATATCCAATCTGATCAACAGCCTGCAAATAAGCGTTCCTCCCAAAAGACCTTTTACAAGGAAAAGTCTCCGTGGGTGTGACTGTTGAATAATGATGTACTTAAAGGACTGGATGCCAGTTCGTATTAAGCAAATGCTTTCCTTGGCGATATTGTGAACTTTAATGTCTTCAGGTGAGGAGACTGCATTAGCCCTCCTTATCAGGGCTGCCGATGGCCGCACTGACCTTAGTGTAGGAGGAGTAGATAGCCAGGATCTTAAACTAGGGGTTGGTAGGTATTGCTGTTATCAGAAGGACACTTTCTCCCCTGAAAATGCAGGAGAGGAACCTTATTCCTTTCTCAACACCTCCCTGCTGGGACACCAGCTACATAAAAGAAAGCAGATTTATGTAGATCCTTGCTTTCCTGACCAGGATACTTTCGCATAAGTCTGACTCTGGATATCCCAACTCTTTTCCTCCTCTGGAAGAGACCAGTCATAGGATAGACTTGGCAGTGCCCTCTTGGTGTGGACATATGTCTTGACATGAGTACAGCCATGTTTGGCCATTCCATTGACCTATAGCAGCCAACACACAAAGAAATAGAAAGCTGCTTTCTATGTGGTCGGAACTGGCCCTTCTCCCAGGAACTGGCCCTTCTCCCATGGAGAGAGTTGCAAGTTGTAACATTTCAAGGCTCTTTGAACGTCGTAGCATGGGACGGACTGGCCATCTGTGCCGGGCTGGGACGATAACCAGGGAGAACAATGCACGTACACAACTGCTGGGCTGGGACAATAGCCAGGAGGCTCAGTACACCTATACCACTGATAACTTTTGTGCATGGGAACACTAAATGCTTGCTCTGCAAACTCTGTAACTGCTTACTCTGGAAATTACTGATGCTATAAAAACGGCTGGAAACTGAGGCCTGGTGAGAGTCTCACCTGTGGAGGGGATGGCTTGCCCAGGACCTCTGATGATCGGACTCCTGCCTAGCTGTGTCAATTGAAGGGACTCTCCTCAGCAGTGGGGCGTGGATGTTGTGAGTAACCAATCTGATGTGTTCTCTTTTCAGTCAACCTGCTGTTTCTCTTTCCGGTTGATTTGTGTCATTTCCCTTCAGTCAATTTGGTGCTTCCTTTTCTGATCAATCTGATGTTTCTCCCTCTTATTATATGACCTATTGGGATCTGCGGCTATCTCAGTCGATCTGGTGTTTCCCTTTCCAGTCGAGCTGGTGTTTTCCCTCTTATTATTTGACCTATTCGGATCTGCTTGCAGACTATAGCCTTTACTCTCCTCTATATAATAAAATATACCTTCAGTCCATTTGTTTGAAGTGGAAAGTTTCTTTTACGTCTCTGATCGAATCCCCCAAACCTCTCATAACAACATATAAATCAAAGTCTCCAGGGTAGAGAATGAAGGAAACTTGTCTCTCCTGTCTCTTGTTTATCTGAATTTACATAATTCTGATAATCAGCTGCATTTTACTCTTTTTTTTTACCCAGACACATTTGACTTTTACAAACAGCCTAAAATATAGATAGAGTATATGCTATTTTCCCTAACTGAGAGAAGAGCTAACAAAGGAGGTGAAGTGATTTGAAGGATCTGTGATAATTATTCCACCACAACCTATAATTCTCTTATTTAAATCAAAATTTACTGAGTGGCTTTAACGAATAAAACATAAGACTCATTTATTGTGATTTTAGATGAGTGTCACATGTAGTCACTTCTTCCCATTCCTTGCTCAGCTACAAGTTAATATTCTCCAGTTCTATATTGTAAAATCTGTGGCACAGAGTGGCAAGTGAGTTGATTGAGGTCACACAGCATAACGGTGACAGAGACAGGCAATGCTGTTACTACATTTAAATCTACCAATAGAAATCACAGGCTTTGTTTCCCAATATCATATTCTAACAATTTCCAAACACACAGAAAAGTTGAAAGAATTTTACAGTAAACACCCATATATCCACCCATAGATCAACATTATGCTATAATTGCTTTAACTTATCTGTCCTTCTATTGTCATCCAACTGTTTCGTTTTTGACATATTTTAAAGTAAATTGCAAACATCAGAACACTTTTTCCTAAATACTTCAGTGTGAATATCTTTAACTACAGTTAAGTATTTGTATATAGTTTTTTCTTCCAATAAAATTTACACACAATAAAGTGCAAAAATCTTAACTATACGTTTGCTGAGCTTTGACAAAATCATATACCTTTGTAACCCAAATCCCTATCAAGATACAGAACATTACCTTCACTGCAGAGTATTTCCTCATGTCCCTTCACAGTCCGTAGCCACTCCCACCTCCCATTACCAGAGGCACCACTATTCTGATTTTTTCTACCTTAGAGTAGTATTGCCTGGTCTAAAATTTCATATAAATGGAATCATATTTAGTATGTACTCTTTTATATGTCTTATTTCACTCAACATAATGTTTCTGAGAGTCCTCTGTGCTGTTGCGTGTACCAGTAGTTTCTTTTACTTTTAATTGCTGTGTAGTATTCTCCTGGATACGAGTATACCAAGGTTTGTTTATTCATTCTCCAACTGATTGACCCCAGGGCTGTTTCCAGTTTGAGCAATTAAGTATAAAGCTGTTAAGACTTCTAGTACAAGTCTTTTGTGAACTTCTGTTTTCCTGTCTTGTAAGTGTATGTTTAGTTACATAAGAGGCAGCACAAACATTTCCAAAGTCAGTGTACCATTTACGTTCCTACCAACATGTGAGCGGTCCAGTTGCTCCACAACTCCATCAACATTTGTGTCACTCATTTTAATTTTAGCCACTTGCAGAGGGTAAATAGTCATTGCATTCTGGTTGTAATTTGTATTTTACTGATGACGAATGATGTTGAGCACTTTCTTCTGTGCTTTTTGGCCAATAGTATATCTTCTTTTGTGAAGTGTTTAAATCTTTTACCCATTTGGGGGTGTTGCCTTTCTTTTTATTATTAAGTTGTAGAAATTATTTATAGAGCCTAGATACAAGTCTTTTGCCAGATATATGTTTTGCAAATATTTTCTCCCAGATTGTGGCTTGCCTATTCATTTTCTAAATGGTGTTTCTTGACTGGCAGAATTTTTTAATATTGAAGAACTCTAATTTGTCTTTTATTTTATTTTATTGTTATTCCTTTCTGTGATTTTTGTAAAAAATATTTTGCTACCCTAAGTCAAGAAGATAGTCTACTATGTTTTACTCTCACGTTTTATACAGTTTATACAGGGGTTGAGCATCATTATTTTTCTTATGGATAAACAGTTATTCCCACTTGATTTGTTGAAAAGACTTTCTTTCTCGATTTGTTTCCTTTAATGCCTTTATTGGAAGAAAATACATATGTGGATCTCTTTCTGGGGTCTCTGTTCTGTTCTATTGATCTATTTGTCAGTGCTTATATCAGTATTCCACTGTCTTGATTAATGTATATCAATAATAAGTCATGAAGTCCCATAGTGTAAATTTTCCAGCACTGTTCTATTTCAGGATTGACTTAGATTGTTGTTGTATTTTTTAATTTTTTGTTTATTGCAGTCACATTAGTTTATAACATAGTATAAATTTCACGTGTACGTCATACTTATATTTCTGCATAGATTACATCATGTTCAGCACCCAAATACTAATTACAACCCCTCACCACAGACATGTGCCAAATTATCCCTTTCACCCTCCTCCCTCCCCGCTTCCCCTCTGGTAACCACCAATCCAATCTCTGTCTCTATGTGTGTGTTTGTTAATATCTACCACTTAACGAGGGAGATCATACACTATTTGACCTTCTCCCTCTGACTTATTTCACTTTGCATAATACCCTCAATGTCCAACCATGTTGTCACAAGTGGCTGGATTTCGTTGTTTCTTATGGCTGAGTAGTATTCCTTTGTGTATATATACCACATCTTCTTTATCCATTCGTCCCTTGATGGGCACTTAGGTTGCTTCCAAGTCTTGGCTATTGTGAATAACGCTGCAATGAACACAGGGGTGCGTGTATCTTTATGCATTGGTGTTTTCAAGTTCTTTGGATGAATACCCAGCAGTGGACTAGCTGGATCATATTGTAGTTCTGTCCTTAATTTTTTGAGGAATCTCCATACTGTTTTCCATAGTGGCTACACCGGTTTGCACTCCCACCAGCAGTGTATGAGAGTTCCCTTCTCTCCACATCCTCTCCAACACATGTTGTTTCTTGTCTTGTTAATTATAGCCATTCTGACGGGCAGGAGGTGATATCTCATTGTAGTTTTGATTTGCATTTCCCTGATAGTTAATGATGTTGAACATCTTTTCATGTGCCTGTTGGCCATCTGTATATCTTCTTTGGAGAAATGTCTGTTCAGGTCTTTTGCCCATTTTTTAATTGGGTTGTTAGTTTTTTTGTTGTTGAGATGCATAAGTTCTTTATATATTTTAGAGATTAACCCCTTATCAGATGTATGGTTTGCAAATATCTTCTCCCAATTGTTAGGTTGTCTTTTCATTTTGTTGATGGTTTCCTTTGCTATGTAGAAGCTTTTTTGTTTGATGTAGTCCCACTTGTTTATTTTTTCTATCGTTTCTCTTGCACGGTCAGACATGGTGCTTGAAAATATGTTGCTAAGACTAATGTCGAAGACCGTACTGCCTATGTTTTCTTCTAGAAGTTTCATAGTTTCAGGTCTTACATTCAAGTCTTTAACCCACTTTGAGTTAATTTTTGTGTATGGTGTAAAGTAAGGGTCTATTTTCATTTTTTTGCATGTGGCTGTCCAGTTTTCCCAACACCATTTGTGGAAGAGACTTTCTTTTCTCAGTTGTATGTTCTTGGCTCCTTTGTCAAAGATTAGCTGCCCATAGAGGTGAGGGTTTATTTCTGGGCCTTCGATTCTATTCCATTGATCTGTGTGTCTGTTTTTGTGCCAGTACCATGCTGTTTTGGTTACTATAGCTTTGTAGTATCCTTTGAAATCAGGGAGCATGATATCTCCAGCTTTGTTCTTTTTTCTCAGGATTCCTTTAGCTATTTGGGGTCTTTTGTTGTTCCATATAAATTTTAGGATTCTTTGTTCTGTTTCTGTGAAAAATGTTGTTGGAACTTTGATAAGGATTGCCTTGAATCTATAGATTGCTTTAGGAAGTATGGACATCTTAACTATGTTAATTCTTCCAATCCAAGAGCACGGAATATCTTTCCATTTCTTTGTGTCTTCAATTTCTTTCAGCAATGTTTTATAGTTTTTTGTGTACAGATCTTTCACCTCTTTGGTTAAGTTTATTCCTAGGTATTTTATTCTTTTTGTTGCAATTGTAAATGGGTTTGTATTCTTAATTTCTCTTTCTGCTACTTCGTTGTTAGTGTATAGAAATGCAACTGATTTTTGTATGTTGATTTTGTATCCTGCAACTTTACCATATTCGTTTATTACTTCTAAAAGTTTTTTGGTGGATTCTTTAGGGTTTTCTATATATAAAATCATGTCATCTGCAAATAGTGAGAGTTTCACTTCTTCCTTTCCAATTTGGATCCCTTTTATTTCTTTTTCTTGCCTGATTGCTCTGGCTAGGACTTCCAGTACTATGTTAAATAGGAGTGGTGACAGTGGGCATCCTTGTCTGGTGCCTGTTCTTAGAGGGATAGCTTTCAGTTTTTCACCACTGAGGATGATATTAGCTGTGGGTTTGTCATATATGGCCTTTATTATGTTGAGGTATTTTCCTTCTATATCCATTTTATTCAGAGTTTTTATCCTAAATGGATGCTGTATCTTGTCAAATGCTTTCTTTTCATCTATTGAGATGATCATGTGATTTTTGTTCTTCATTTTATTAATGTGGTGTATTACGTTGATTGATTTGCGAATGTTGAACCATCCCTGCATACCTGGAAGAAATCCCACTTGATCATGGTGTATAATCTTTTTAATGTATTGTTGTATGCGATTTGCTAGTATTTTGTTGAGGATTTTTGCATTGATGTTCATCAGTGATATTGGCCTGTAATTTTCTTTTTTTATATTGTCCTTGTCTGATTTTGGTATCAGGGTAATGTCGGCTTCATAGAGTGAGTTAGGGAGCTTCCCCCTCTCCTCAATTTTTTGGAAGAGTTTGAGAAGGATAGGTATTAAGTCTTCTTTGAATGTTTGGTAGAATTCACCAGGGAAGCCGTCTGGTCCTGGACTTTTATTTTTGGGGAGGTTTTTGATTACTGTTTCAGTCTCCTTACTGGTGATTGGTCTACTCAAATTCTCTATTTCTTCTTGATCCAGTTTTGGAAGGTTGTATGATTCTAAGCATTTATCCCATTCTTCCAGATGGTGGAATTTGTTGGTATATAGCTTTTCATAGTATTCTCTTATAATCTTTTGTATTTCTGAGGTGTCTGTTTTAATTTCTCCTCTTTCATTTCTGATTTTACTTATTTGAGCCTTCTGTCTTTTTTTCTTGGTGAGTCTAGCTAAAGATTTGTCAATTTTGTTTATCTTTTCAAAGAACCAACTCTTGGTTTTATTAATTTTTTCTATTATTTTTTTCTATTTCATTTATTTCTGCTCTGATTTTTATTATTTCTCTTCTACTGATTTTGGGCTTTGTTTGTTCTTCTTTTTCCAGTTCCTTTAGGTGCACTGTTAGATTGTTTGGTTTAGATTTTTCTTGTTTGTTGAGATAGGCCTGTATTGCTATAAACTTCCCTCTTAGAACTGCTTTTCTGTATCCCATAAATTCTGGTGTGTCATATTTTCATTTTCATTTGTCTCCAAGTATTTTTTGATTTCTCCTTTGATTTCTTCATTGACCCAATTGTTGTTCAGTAGCATTTTGTTTAATCTCCACATATTTGTGGCTTTTCTGATTTTCTTCCTATAGTTGATTTCTAGTTTCATACCGTTGTGATCAGAAAAGATGCTTGGTATTATTTCAATCTTCTTAAATTTATGTAGACTTGTTTTGTGGCCTAATATGTGATCAGTCCTGGAGAATTTTCCACGTGCGTTTGAAAAGAATGTGTATTCTTCAGTTTTTGGATGGAATGCTCTGTATATATCTACTAGGTCCATTTGTTCTAGTGTGTCATTTAACACCAATGTTTGCTTATTGATCTTCTGTTTGGATGATCTATCCATTGGTGTAAGTGGAGTGTTAAAGTCCCCTAATAATATTGTGTTACTGTCTATTTCTCTTTTTATGTCTGTTAATAATTGCTTTATATATTTAAGTGCTCCTACGTTGAGTGCATACATATTTACAAGTGTTATATCCTCTTGTTGGATTGTTCCCTTGATCATTATGTAATGCCCTTCTTTGTCTCTTTTTACAGTTTTCGTTTTAAAGTCTATTTTGTCTGATATGAGTATTGCTACCCCAGCTTTCTTTTCATTGCCATTTGCGTGGAGTATCTTTTTCCATCCCTTCACTTTCAGTTTGTGAGTGTCTTTAGGTCGGAAGTGTGTCTCTTGTATGCAGCATATATATGGGTCTTGTTGTTTTATCCAATCAGCTACCCTGTGCCTTTTAATTGGAGCATTTAGTCCATTGAGGTTTAAAGTAGCTATTGATAAGTATGTACTTACTGCCATTTTTTAACTTTTTTTTTCCTTATCGTTTTAGTAGTCCTTCTCTGTTCCTCTTTCCTTCTATACAGAATTGATGGTCTCTTTAGTTTGACCTCGTCTGAAAGCTCTACTCTTTAACCCCTCTCCTCCCTCTTTTTATGTTTTTGATATCATATCTAACCTCTTTTTTGTGCATCTGTATCCATTACCATCTTATCATGGAACTAGATAATTTTTCCTATTTGTGGTCTTCTCTTTTCCCCTTAAATCAGTCCCTTTAACATTTCTTGTAGCACTGGTTTCTTGGTGACAAACTCCTTTAATTTTTGCTTGTCTGGGAAATTTTTGATCTCTCCTTCCATTTTGAATGATAACCTTGCTGGGTAGAGTATTCTTGGCTGTAAGGTTTTTCCTTTTAGCACTTTAAATATATCGTGCCATTCTCTTCTAGCCTGTAAGGTTTCTGCTGAGTAGTCAGCTGATAGCCTTATGGGGTTTCCTTTGTATGTAACTTGTCTTTCTCTTGCAGCTTTTAGGATTCTCTCTTTATCTTTAACTCTGGACATTTTGATTATGATGTGTCTTGGTGCGGGCCTCTTTGGGTTTATCTTGTTTGGTGCTCTCTGTGCTTCCTGTACCTGGATGTCTGTTTCCTTCCTTAGGTTAGGGAAGTTTTCATCTGTTATTTCTTGAAATAGATTCTCTGCCCCTTTGTCTCGCTCTTCTCCTTCAGGGACACCTATAACACGGATGTTAGTGCGCTTGATGTTGTCCCAGAGATCCCTTAGACTGTCCTCACTCTTTTTAATTCTTTTTTCTTTTACCTGTTCAGCTTGGGTAATTTCTTCTAGTCTTTTGTCCAGCTCGCAGATCCGTTCTTCTGTATTCTCTACTCTGCTTTTGAGTCCCTCTAGTGAACTTTTCATTTCTAGTATTGTATTCTTCATTTCTGATTGGTTCTTTTTTATATCTTCCATTTCTTTGTTGACATTCTCACTGAGTTAATCTATTCTCCCCAGATCAGTGAGCATCCTTAACACTCTTTGTTTGAACTCTCTGTCAGGTAGGTTGCTTATTTCTGTTTCATTTAGTTCCTTTCCTGGGGTTTTGTCCTGTTCCCTTACTTGGAATGTATTCCTTTGCCTCCTCATTTTGCCTCTTTCCTTGTGCTTGTGTCTATGTATTAGGTAGGTCAGCTACGTCTCCTGCTCTTGGATAGGTGAACTTATATAAGTGATGCCTTAGGAGGCCTGCAGTGTGCTTCCCTCAGTTCTCAAGGTTCCAGGGGTGACCCCTATGTGGGCTACATGTGTCCTTCTGTTGTCGTGTGTTTGCTCTCCCTGTAGGCACCCAGGGAGGCCTGTTATGCTCCTGGCCAGCTGTTGTAATGCTCAGCTGCTTGTAGTTGTTGTGGGCCCTTCAGTCTCTTTATCAGGTGTGCGGAGCCCCAGCACAGTTGGCTGCAAGTTCTAATACCACATTTGTGTTGCAGTATTTCTTTTAAGTGAGTAGGCCCCCAGTGAGGCAGGTTGTTAGGCTCAGGGGCTTACAAATGCTATAAGCCTCTAGCCTTTAGGTCTCTTGTCAGCTCTCTGAGGATTGCAGCTGGGTGGGGCTGGCCTCAGGCACGGGAGCACCCAATTGTTTTAGGCTTTGGAAGGTGGGGCAAACCCCCTATGTGGGTCTTTGAGAAGCACAAGTCTTCTGCAGCTGACAAGCCTGGCCGCCCACAGGTCCACACACACAGTCAACACAGTCCTGACCCATGTGCACACCCCGACCTCCTGAAGACGACCCAGTCTCCCCACAGCGGCAGCCCCACACACTCCACCACTGCCCCACACTCTCCACCTGCTCCTTGTGCATGCCCTACCCCACTGAAGTGGGCTCAGTCACCAGGATGCAGAGAATCCTGTCACCAATATATGCAGGCCCACAAGTTGCCTGAGGGCTTGTTGTTGGGTGGGGCCAGTCTCTAGGGTGGGCTGCCTGCCCTGGCTCAGCTGGATTAAATCGGTGCTCTGGTGGGTGGGGCAGACCCTGGGCTAGCAGGCCCCAGGGAGAACTCCAATGGCGTCTGTGTCAGCATGCCCACAGCAGGCCACAACAATGGCCGCCGCCAATGTCTCAGTCCCTGGAGATGTCTCACTTCTCACTGCAATGCACTCAGATCCTATCAGCTGAGTCTCTTTTCACCAAAGCACTGTGCACCTTTCTTTCTGGTGATTTAAGGTTGCTTTCCAAAACAGGTGAGTTTGTGCATGGGCCCTTTAAGAGCTGGTTTTAATTTCTTTGTGAGCCAGCTTTTCTGGGGGTACTCCCCAATGTTTTAGCAGCAGGCAAAGTCAGATATTATGCCACTCATCTGGATTGTGCTGGGTCCATAAAATGCCCACAGCCGAGGGCTCCCCGGCTCAGGGCCCCACTCCTCCAGGGAGGGCTGCGGACCTTTGGGCTGCTCCCAGGTGGCTGTGAAGCTGGCGGCTTGTGAAGGTGGCATTTTTTCTCTCCAGAAGGGAGTTTCTGCCTCTTTCACCTCAATTAGGATTGTCCTTTGTTGCAGGAGTTCCTCTTATCCAGTTTTCAGTTCTCTCTCAGGGGTAATTTTTCCACGAGCAGTTGTGAATTGGCTGTGTCCGCTGGAGGAGGTGAGTTCAGAGTCTGCTTACACCACCATCTTGACTTGCAATCCTCTGACTTAGATTGTTTAGGTCCTTTGTTTTTCCATATAAACTTTAGAATCAGTTTGTCAATATTATCAAAAATATCTGTTGTGATTATGATTTGGATTATATTTATCTGTAGATCAATTAAATGGAATTAACATCTTAACAATATAGAGTCTTCCAGTCTATGAACATTTAAGCCTTTCTTAATTTGTTCAACAGCATTTTACCATTTACAGTGAAGATGTCATTTGTTAAATTTATAACTAAGTATTTTATATATTTTTTTGATCCTACTATAAATGGAATTGCTTTTTTAAATTTTATTTCCAATATTTGCCACTAGTATATAAACATACAATTGACTTAAATTGACTTATTATTTCTTGTATTGTTATTTTATATTCTTTAGAACTTATAAGCAGTTACTTGAATTCTGAAGAGACAGTACTAATTCTTCTTTTCCAATTTTTATATCTTTTATTTCTTTTTCTTGAATTATTGCAATGGCTAGGACCTATAGTACAATGTTAAATAGACTTGGTAGTGGTTAGAATGGGCATCTTTCCATTCTTCTTGATCCTGGCAAAATGTGTTTAATATTTCAGCAAAGAATAATGTTAGCTGTAGATTTTTCATAAATGCCCTTTATAAGAATGAGGAAGCTTCCTTCTAGTCTTAATTTGCTTGGAGTTTTTATAATGTGTGGAGCTATAATCTTGTCAAATGCTTTTCTTCACTTATTTGAAAGCATTGTGTTTCCCTCTCTGCTTTATTCTGTTAATGTGATAAATTACATAGAATGATTTTTGAATGTTAACCCAACCTTGAATTTCTGAGGGAAATCTCACTTGACCGTGATGTCTTATCATTTTAACGTATTGCTGGATTAAATTTGCTAGTATTTTATTAAACATTTATATGCTTTTATTCCTAAAGGCTATTGGTCTGTAATTTTCCATGTCTTTTTCAGTGTTTTTTCTTTAAGTTATTCTAGCTTCATAAAATGAGTTATAGTATCTCCTCTTTTATTTTCTAAAAGCTTTTATGTAAATGTCATGCTGTTTCTTCCTTAAATGTTTGATAGAATTTTCCAGTGAAACCATATGGTCCTGGAGTTTTCTTTGTGGGAATTTTTTTTTTTAAATAACAAATTTAATTTCTATACTAGATAAAAGGCTATTCGGACGTTCTGTTTCATCTTCTATCAGTTTGATTAAATTTTATTTTTCAAGGAGTTACTGTAGTCCATTTCATCAAAGTGATTGAATTTGTTAGCCTAGCTGTTTATATTACCTTATCGTCCTTTAAATGTCTATAGAATCTTTTATGATGTTGGTAATTTTTTTCTCCTTTTTTTAAATCTGTCTAGTTTTGTTCAATTTGTTGATCTTTTTAGTGAACCAGTATTTTTGCTTTTTAATTTACTCTATTGTGTTTCTATTTCATTGATTTCTGCTTTTGTCTTTATTATTTTCTTCTTTCTACTTTGGATTTATTTTGCTCTTCTTTTTATAGCTTCTTAAAGTAGAAACTTAAGCCATTGGTTTTGTATCTATTTTTTTTCTAATATAAATATTTAAAGCTTTAAATTTATCTTAAATTTGCATCCCTCATATTTTCACATATTGTATTTTATTATTTTTCAGTTAAAACTTTTTTCTTTTCTCTTGTTATTTCTGTCTTGACTTGTGCAGTATTTAGAAGTTTGTGGTCTAATTTCCAAATGTTTGGAATTTTTCTAGATATCTGTTATTAATTTTAATTTTAATTCCATTGTGATCAGGAAACATTCTTTATATGATCTCAATACTTTTAAATTTGTTGAGATGTATTTTATTGCCAAGCATATGGTCTGTATTGATGAACGTACTGCGTACACTTGAAAAGAATATGCATTCTGCAGTTGTGGGATAGAATACTATATGAAACTAGCACAAGGTGTTTGATAGGGTTATTCCAAATTTTTTTATCTTTACTGGTTTCGTTGTTGTTCTGGTCCAGTTTTTCTATTGCTTTTTGAGAGAAAGGTATTAAAATCTCCAACTATAATTGTGAAATTAACTATATATCCATTTTAATCTGTCAATTGTTGCTTCATATATTTTGAAGCTCTGTCAATTGACACATACTCATTTGATGGCCGTGTCTTCTTGATAGATTGATCTTTTTAATCATGATTATATATTTCCCTTTACCTCTGCTAATATTCTTTGTCTTGAAGTCTTTTTATTTCTGGTATTAATACAGGTGTCTCTAGTCTGTTTTCATGGTAAATTTCAACTAATCTACATCGTTATATTTATTGTCTTATATATATTATAGAGTTGGACGTTTTTCTTTTTGTAACAATCTCTGCCTTTAATTTGGAGTGTTTAGACCATTAACATTTATTGTGATTATTTATATGGTTGGATTCAGGTCTTCTACTTTGTTTTCTATTTGTTCCCCCTTGATTTTTTTTTTTATTCTGTCCTTTCTATTGTGCTTTCTTTTGGATTACTTGAATATCTTTTTAAGAATTGAATTTTAATTTATCTATTGGCTTTTTTTCAATTGGAACCACATTTAACATATACTTTTATTTATAAAGACTGACATGTACAGAATTTAATCTTCCATCCAGGAACATGGTATATTTCTCTATTTATTCAAGTCACTCTTTATGTCTTTATACAGTTAGTGTAGCTTTATTCATACATAGCCTATACATTTATTAAGATTATCTCTCATTATTTTTTGTTGTTTTTATCATTGTAAATGGGATTTTTAAAATTACAGTTTTTGTTTATTTCTGACATGAAAGTTATTTGTTTTTGTATATTTATTTATCTTGCTACTTATTATTTTTATGACAACCATATTGTCCTGTGCTGGGGAAATTTTCCAAATTTACAGCCATTGTTTCCACGTCATATTTAACTGCACTGACAAACACATTCAGAATGATGCTAATCACAATAGTGAGCATTTTTGTTTTATTCCCAATTTTACTCAAAATGATTAAGCATAACCATTTTAATTTTTCTTCATTTTATTAACTTTAGACATTTATCTACTGAGGGATGATCTACCCAATTTCAGAGAGTTTCTTCAGATAAAAAATGAATGGAGGAAGAATATCTTATTTATTTTACCTCCTAATCAGTGCAAAGTCAAAAATCTACAAATAGACTTTTAAACTGGGTATTACCATTCCTAGCTTTATAAGTAGGAAAATAAAATATCAAAGAGTAAAGGATTGGCCAAGATCACATAGCTAGTATGTTAGTTATCTATTATTGTGTAACAAACTACCCCTAAATTTAATGGCTTAAGACATTAACCATTTTATTTGCTCATGATTCTATGAGTCAAGAATTTGGATACAGCACAGAGTTAATGGCTTGTCTCTGCTTCCTGATGACTTGGGCCTGAGCTGGAATGGCTTCAATGGATGATGATTGACTGGCAGGCTTAACTAGAGTCATATCTCTGGGGCCTCAGTTCTTGCTGTTGGTAAGTTTCCTTGATTCTTTTCTGCAAGAACTCCATGTGGATGAGTTCCCTCACAGCGTGATGGCCTCAGTACAGTACTTGCAGCTGGCTTCCCGTTAAGCAAAAGCAGAATATTTCAGGTCCCTTAAAGGCTAGGTCTAGAACTGGCATAGCATCATTTCCTTCAAATTCTATTGATTAAGGTAAGTCACAAGCAGGAGAGCCCTGGTTCAAGAAGAAGGGAAATACACTCTACCTCTTGATGGAAGGATCAGCATGTACATACAGGGGTAGAAGGAATTGATGGCATCCATTTTTTAAGACTATCTACCACAGTTAGAATTATATGGTAGAACCAGGATTCTGAGTCCACACATTCCTAGAGCCAGAATCCTTTTAAGCACTACTTAAGGGAAACTAGAACTCTCTACATGGGTTATCATCATTAATAACTCCTCAGCTCACTGCTGCCAGAAGACATTGGTCTCACACAAGCACCAGAGCCAAGCCTTGGCCTTTCTCACGTCACTGCAGATCCCAGACAATAAGCAAGGCTTCTGGAGTAAATCCGGGCTTTTGATTCAAGATGCTCAGTTAATTCGCAACTCAACAGATGAGGCCCTCTTTCCCATATTGTCTCCACTTAAGATACTAAGACTGAAACAAAGTGATCTTATTTATTGATTTGGTTACTTGTATTAGACTGTCTTATCTCTCTAGAATCTAAGGTTTTTAAGGGCAGGAACCTTGTCTCTTATTCATCACTCTATCCCTGTACTTAGAATAGTGTTGGAAACATGGTAGAGGCTCATTAAGCATTTGTTAAACAATTGATTCGATAAACAAAAAGTGTCACTTCCTTGTTTAAAAACTCTCCACTATCTATTGCTTTCAGGGGAAAAGTCTCAGCAGTTTAATATGACCCATAAGGCCCCCCACGATCTTCCTCCTGCTTACTTCTACAGTCTCATCTATCTCAAATTCTCTCTCCCTTAAAATTAAGCTTACCTTTCCTTAACCATCTACTATGGGCCAGGAGTTCTTAGTACATTAGCTCCTGTAATCCTTAAAAGAATATTTAAGGTAGATGGTATTATTCTCATTTTACAGAAGAGGAAATTAAAGTTTATAGACATAAAGTCACTTGTCCAACTACGTGACAGAGTTATGAGCCTAAACCATGTCTATTATCATACCACAGTGCCTCCCCTCAGAGCTCCAGCCACACTCAGTTTTGCCTTTCCTTGAGCAGCCCAAGCTCTCTCTCAGACTTTTGCACAAAACTATCCCCTTTTTCCTGAAACACTTTCTCTGACTTTACTTGATTTACTTCTACTCATCATTTGAGAGTCAGCTCAAATATGTCCTCCAGAAACCTTCCCTATTTTTCGCCTTTTACAGGCTGGATTATGGCTTCCCCTGGGTACTCCCAACATACTCCATGCCTTCTCTGTGATTTTTTTTTTCCACCCTGTGCTGTAATCATCACTCTGTCTTATCTGCCTCTTCCTCTGTGGCTTCCTTGAGGGTGGAAACCCTCCTTATTCCCCCCACCCACCCGGCAACTTTCCAGAGCTGTGCTGTTTAATATGGTGGCCACTAGCCACATGGGTTTATTGATCATTTGAAACGTGGCTAGTCAAAATTGAGATATGCTGTAAAATACACATTGGATTTTGAAGACTTAGATGAATAATAAGAATGTAAAGTATCTCATTAACAATTTTTATGTGGAATACATGTGAAAATAATATTTTGGATCTATTGGTTTAAATAAAATACATTATTAAAATAATTTATTTCTTCTTTTTAAATGTGGCTATAGATAGTTTAAAATGACATTATTTCTTTTGGACAGTAGTGCTGTAGCATTCTATCACATAGAGAGTTCTGAGTAAACCTTTGATAATAGTTAAATGATTGGAAGATGTACTGCAAAAGCATCTTTATTGGGTTGCTTTCTTCAGTTTTCTCTATTCACTTTGGATAGACCACTAGTGGATAAGAGGGAGATGATCTGGTTTGGGGTCTGTATGTGCTTGTACTGTAGTTTGGGATATTGACAGGCAGCTGGTTGGGTCAATGGATAGATGTCTTTACTAGCTGTTTTACCATGGGCAAGGTACTACCCTCTCTGTGCTTCATTGTCTCAAGTGCACAATGAGGATGATAATAAAATCTACCTCATAGGAATGTGGAAAGGATGCAGTGAGTTAATTTTATGAGTCATTTCACAGGTAAAACATTGCCTGGCATGGCATAAATGCTCGGCACATGTTAGCTTTATTATTTATGCCATAGCTATTGTGGTTCCTGTGGTGAAATATAGAGAGAATACCTCATTCAATGCTCCGCCACATTCTGTGGAAGACCAGAGTAGAGAATTACTGTCTCTATGTCCTTGGCAGTTAAAGGCTCCTTGGTGGCAAGCTGTGGGGACACTGGCAAGGTCTTAGGAGGCCAGGCCATCCTGCGGCTAAATAAGAATCTGGTGACTCTTCCTGTCAGCTCTGGGGCCTTCACGTACAGACAGCTTCCCTTCCTCAGGGCACTGGGAGCTGAGCATCTGGAGAGCAGCAAACTTAATTAACTTTAAGCAAGAGGCACAGCAGAAGAAATAATGGTCGTAAGTTCCAAACTTCCTAATTAAAATGCAGAAGGCACTGTAGATCACACATACAACTTAGCAACCTCATTCATGGCTATGCCTTCCATTTGAGCTTCCACAATGTGTCTATGCAAAACTGATCCTTGACCCAAAAAGCAAGACAAAAGGAAAGGAGCTAGACTTGGCTCCTTGTACATTTAATGCATCTTCAAACCCACCAGGGAACGCCCTCTTTCTTTGATCTCATGTAACTTGGCCTGGGCTTGCAAATTAAATGCCTTTCCATTTGGATCTATAAGAAGCTTTTCAAAGATCAAATATGTCTGCAGACTTGATTGTTCCAGGGGACTACTGGGGTTTTAATGATATTTTCTGGCATTCACTGCTAGCTGAGACTCCTGAAGGCAGTCCCCAGGCAGGTTAAAGAGTAGAAGAGTGGGGTATTTTTAGCCTTTCTGCATTCCTAGAGATTTTTCAGTTCTAAATGCAACCATGGTGCAGAAAAGGTCCAGCTGACACAGGCAGAAGGGCTGTGATATTCCTGGAAAGAACATGGGCTTCAAAGTCAAGCAGACCTGGTTTCGAATGCCAGCCCTAGCACTTACCAGCTGTGTAACCATAGCAGTCAGTCACTTCTCCTCTTTGAGCCTTAGTTTTCTCACCTGTAAAATGGATACAATAATAACAACCTCACAGAGGCCCAGCGAAAATTAAATGCAATCGTGTATATAACACTTCTAGCATGTGTCTGGCAGGCAGTAGGGGCTCAAATACGGAGGCTTTTGGTTTTTTTGTTACCAACAATAACAATAATAAACCAACATGCTCCTACACTGTCCAGCCCCTACAAAGAATCACAGGAAGCCTGGAATTTTTTTAGCTCTGCCTAGCTAGGTGCTAAGACCTTTCATTATTGAGTATTGAGATGAGTTCTTTTATTTATTCAGTTATTCAGCTAAAAAAAACTGCATTTATACATTTATCAAGCCTCTTTTGAATGCAGAAAACTGTACCAGCCTCTAGAACAAAGGGAAGAGAGACATTACCAGGCCTTTCCTTATGGACCTTAAAATCCTGTTGCCGAGCAAATAACGTGCTCCCAATATGTCTTACATATTCGGAGCCATTAAAGACTTTATAGTCGAGGCATAAATTCTCATGCTGTTTGTTTAACTTTGAAATGCACAAAATGAAATGTGAAAAAAGAAAATCCCAGCCCTCACTCTTTAAAAATGTCACGTTATATAACTAATAAGGAAAATAGAGATGAGAGGATTTTCACGTCATTTAATTCTATTCACAGTGGAAACAAATTTAGTCTGAGTGAGCCTAAACATGAATACAGAAGTGCTTCAGCCAAGAAAGATTTAATTGCTAAAAAGAAGGAGTAATGTGGTGTATTTTAGGAGTTTAAAGCTACCCAAACAGTGACATTTGCCTAGTTTTAATGCTTGTCATTTTCCTTCTTTCTTAGGTTCTATCTATATAGACAAAGAGGGAGTGAGGACAAAAATAATTCAATAATTTGATCTGCTACAACACATAGTTTTTTTCATAATTATACTAACAATAAAGATGATTAAATAATAATAGTTAAAACATAAGTATTCCTATGATCCATGCACTTTTGTCTGTTGTCTTTTTGAATCCCCAGAACAACCTTAACGGCTGAATAACTGTCAAAACCAAAGGATTAGGAAGTGATGGAGGCAGAATATGGTAGGATTTTGTCTTGTTGCATAGAATGCATGTGTTTGCTTCTTGAAAATACCTATATAGTTCTCGAAAAGAGAGACAAATGAAAAACAGAAGTATTTTTTTCAGATTCCTAAATATCTAAATGATTTCTGTGTCGATGTGTTGAGTCTTCTTTAATAAGAGAAGAGCTCTGAGCCAGTCGCTAGTGCTATTTCTCCGCCTGTTTGTGCTTGAGGCTTGGGCCGTGCACTCTAATACTCCAGGAGTTCAGGGTTTTTCTCCTGCTCTTTGTAGATCCTGCCCCTGCGCCCGGGAAGAAACAAGCCTAGCTCCCCCACACTGAAAAGCAGGACTGAGCTGAACTCGCAAATACCGTGTCAAGCAGCTTGGCTTTCCCCTTGGAAAAGATGGAGATAAGAAGGCCTGATGAGCACACTGGTCATTGACCAGATAACTGAAGACCAGGAAAATGTTTTTGATGGGGTGGAGATGGGACTAATATTCCATTATTGAGATCTGATTTGAAAATAAAGCAAAACTGTCTCATGGAATTGCTTTAATCTACCACAAAAGAGGGATTAATTAAAATGAGGCTAAATGATAAGTGAATTGTGTGTAGAGGAACAAACGGAAGAGGCTTTTAAAAATAAGGAGAGAAGACTGTGGTGAACAACCTTCTTTTCCTTAGCGTCGACCACACAACCTATTCTAACTAGTAACTTAGGTGACTAGCTACGATCCACCCCTTCTTTAGCTTACTATTTAAGGCCGCCTCCCATTGGTAATAAGGAAGTGATCTTTATTCCAAGAGATCGCAAGAGCTACATTAGGGCAATTGGTAGTGTAGTAGTTTCGACATCTTACGGGTTTGGTTTGCCTACTTATTGGCTGTGCAACCTTAAGCAAATTACATAACCTTTCTGAGCTTTGGTTTTCTCCTCAGTAAGAAAATAGTGACTAGTAAGTTGATTGTGAGGATTGATGCGCTGCTATATTTAAAACTCATAATAAAACGCCTCCCACAGAGCAGAGAAATGTTAGTTGTTATGATGATTATCTTATACTTTGGAGTCAGCAATTTGTCTCCTAGAATTATATATTTAGTTCAGAGATTGGATTTTAGCTAATGCTCAATATGATGTTGATTATTTTTATTATTGTTGTTGTTATTCCAAGTCATAGAACTAGTGACTTTATATTATTACCATTATTATTATGATTAAATACAGAGGGTAATACCAAATATTGGGGGTGACAGAACATAGATAGAATTCAATATTTGGTATTAATTGAATATAAAAATGTGCATGTGATATGGATGGTAACAGATAAGTAGTAACATTAACAGCCAAAATTTATTTAGTCTCTACTCTTTGCACGCATAATCCTAAGAATTCTAAAATGTCTTTACATTATCTTATTGATCCCTTAAGTAACCCTCCAAAAAGGTATAATTAAGTCCGTTTTATAGACAAAGAAACTTAACTTCTGAGAAGTTAAGTAACTTACTCAAGGTCCACACTGGTTTGTGAGCAAGTTGTAATTTGAATTCACTTCCACCTCCTTGCAAAACATATGTCCTTAACCCCTAAGCTACTGACTCAGAGTAAAGTCATCTTGAGCTCTACCTTGTCAATCTCTGTGGGTTCCTAGGAAGGTTACAAATGTATATGCAGTGACTCTCCAGAAACTGGAAGGACTAGAGAAGTTCAACATATTATCATTCTTTCTTTTATAATAGTCTCATACGTAGACTATATTTCACTGATACTGCCTGGGCTTCCCATGAAATCAGTTAAGAATGAATGAAGTTTCACGGCAGTAAATATTCATTCTATTAGAAACATTGAAGTCCAGAAACAAACAGAACGGGAACTCAGTGAATAAGCTGACTCACAATGCACCAACAAGATAAGGGGCCTTGCCTTCATTGATATGTCACACTGTTTCTTTTGTCACCTGCCCCAATGAGAAATCTGTGGAGTTGCAGCCCACTTAGTGATTAAGAACACAGATTTTGGAGTTGGACAGATCTGAGTTCCAGCCCCAGGCCTGACACTTACTGAGCCTCTAATCTTGGACAGGGGTTTAACCTCTCTGGGCCTCCATTACTTTACCTGTAAAATGGGGCTAATTGTGTTTATCTCTTAGGGGTTTGTGAGGATTAAATGAGGCAATGTAGGTAAACCACTGGGCACCACACCTGGACCACGGAACACACTCAATGTGGTAGATCTTAGTAAGAGAAATGTCTTTCACATCGGAATGGTTTCAACTGAGATATCTAAACACAAACAAATACGTAGTAAATAAACACTTAAAAGTTAAGTATTAAAATTGAAGGAGTAAAGTGTCCAATGTGGGTTTATTTTTTTCTGTTGTTCTATGCTTCGCTGAAGGCCTGTGAAGATTCCCAAGGAGCAGTGATAGGGAGGAGCTGGTGTCTGTATCGGGGAATCTCATTTCCTTTAGTGGCGGGAGCATGTCCATGCCCAAGACCACTCCTCACCATGGAAACCAGCACACGCAGGCCCACAAAGCCCCTGAATGTTTAGCAGTTTTCCAAATCACGGCAACAAGCCAGGGAAAGGGATGCAACTGAAACTAGCAAAGGAGGAGACCCAAGAGGCTGTGGGATCACTCCTACTGTTGACCAAGTTTTTGTTAATTTTATCTGCTGTGCCCCCGGCATCTTTTCTCTTGTTAATAAGCAGCATGGCAAAAATAATTCTGTCAGCAAAATGTAGAGGAAGTAAGCTCAATGTAAAATAATGATTCCATTCTCCTCCTAAAGGTACGTGGTCCTTTACAGTCATTGCATACCATATTCTTTTGAGGCTGGAGTTGACAGGTAACTTCAGAGGGAGGAAAAGGAGAATAATTTGCTCAGTCTGAGAGACTGTACTTAGGGAAATAAGCCTGGACTGGGAGTGAGAACCTGGGCTGTGATTTTGATAGCTGCAAAATGAAAACATGATGTGCACAAGCCCCTTCAACTCTGAGCCGCTGACCTCAGTTTTTTCACTTTTGAGATGAAGGGGTTCTCAAGAGAAGCTGAGCCCCACGAAGGCAGAGCCTGCTGAATCCTTAGTACCCAGTGCAGGCTCTGACATACAGTAAGTGTGTCAGAGATTATTGCTGTTAAACTATAAGAGATTCTTTACTTTGGTAAAGAGACTCTATTCTTTGAGCCTATCCAAGAAGCTCTGATTCCAAGACCTGCCAAGTGACTCTTAAAAGGGAATGATGCTCCCTTTCCAAAGCCAGGCTAGTACTGCATGCTGATTCCACACAGGCAAAGACACCCGGCTCAGAGCTGAGTGAATCCTTCTCACAATCACAGGGTTGTGAGAGACAATTGGGGTCTGCCTTCTCTGAATCCCCATCACAACATCCCCCCCAAATAGAAGGCAGGGGTATTGGGAGGAAGGCCGACTCTGGTGACAGCAAGGCCCCTTGCCTGGGCCTTCACCTTTCGTCCGCTCTTACTTTGTTTTCACAGGAGCCCTATGGGGAAGGGAAGCGAATGGCTTAGCCAATATAGGATGGAAACTGACACTCAGACAAGGTGTCCACTTGATCACAGTTCATTCCCTGGTCAATGGAACAGCCAGGAGCTGAACCTGGGACTTGGAACTCTGAATTTCAAGCTATTAAGACCATTCCGCAATAAGAGACTGTGCAATTCTCATCTGCTCCCAAACTATGCCCAAAGATCCTATGTCCTAAGAAGAATAATATTAGTAATAACCAGTATTTATTGTTGTTACTATTACCAGCTTACTATATCCCAGGCACTGCTCTCAGCACCATTACTCATGTTAACACATTTAATCATCAAAATTATTTTCCCTCCCAGTTTGGAGGTGACTGAGGCACACAGATTTGAAAGTAACTGGCCCAAGTTTACACAGCTGTAGCGGGAACCTGTAGGGGGTCAGGGTAGCGTTAAGTCCTCCCCTCCTCCAGTCCCAAGAGGTAGAGAATTGGTAGGAGGTTGTGGTTTAGAAAGGTCTTCTCTGGCTTCAGCTCACCAGAACAAGCCTACGGAGCCCAAAGAGGTCTGCCTGTGGTTGGGGATGGAAACCGCCAGCCTCTGTCATTCCGGGTTTGCAGCTGCTGACACCAAAGGGATAGTTTCCCTTTCCCCTTTGGGACCACATATCATGTTCCTCTTCTCTATTTCCAGCAACTGTGTCCTTTCATTTTGCCAAAAGCTTTCTCACTGATTAAGGCAGGGCTGAGAGGAGAGCTGCCCTGGTAGCTTTCGGGAGTCTCTTCTGTCACGGGTTCCTCTGAGGGAGGATTAGATAGCAAATAGTGGGCAAGGAGGAGGCAGAGCCATCGGAACCTCAATCAGATGCAGACCCACCTAAGTTTTCAAGTGCCCACCAAGTGCCGAATGCCGAATTAGCTCATTCACTCAATCAAAACACATCCACCAAGCCTCTACCGTGTGCCAGGTGCCAACCTGGTTGTTCAATATTAATTAATTTAAAAAATATCATTGATCATCTATAAATATCAGGGCTATAACAGACTTTACTAGCATGAGTAATCATGGTCATGATAAAAACAATATTAATTGAGAACTTACCACTGATCTAAAGACATTACGTTTAGTAACTCATTTAATCCTCACAGCTCTACAAGTTTGATACTATTACTGTTCCTATTCTATGGATCATGAAAGTGACGCCCAAAGAGGTTCAAAAAATCAGCCCAAATCACACGATTGGTAACTGATAGAGCCCGGATATAAAGATACATAAAACTTGCCCTAGCCTTAGGGGAGGCTCAGTCATTATAACTTATTCACCCCCCTGCAACAATCCAGTGTGAGATAAGTAGTATTCTTACTTCTAGAGTGGATCATACATGTTTCGTTTCTACAAGTTCAATTCTAAGTGCTTAGTAGGCAAACCACGTATGAAACACATTTTTCATAGAGCATGACATCTAGTGGCAAAGCAGTTTCTCATCAGATATTCAACAAAACAAGGACATCTTCCAATGCCTAGGTTTACAGAAAACCATACCCAATCCACTTTAAAAATGGTTCCATTTTACTTAACAAATGAGAAACTGAGAGCTTAAGTGACTTGCTCAGGTTCCATTGCTAGCAAGTGGCAGACCCAGTCCCTGCTCTTTTTACCAAACCACACTTGCAAGTAGACCTGTGGGAAAGCTGCCTATCTTTTAAGGAATCTATAATGCTAATTGCAAACCTACTAATTATGACTCTTGGGGAAGAAAATTCTTGATTCTCAACAGCCTCAATAGGCATTTCAGTGTTATCTGATCAACTTTGAAAAATCACGAAAGCCAAACCCTTGTTTTGGTTCCACATCAAAACACTGACAAAAGAAGCGTGTGTTTGCTAGAGGATGGAGATTTAGGCTCTGTCTGGGGCGCAGATTTGCATGCCTGAAATAGAATACTACGAATAGAACGGAGAAACCCTGCATCTGTAATGTCCTTGAAAAGAAGAAGGAAATTAAAATGTTCTAAATGAGTAGGTTTCAGAATGCCAAGTTATTGAGGAAGTTTGGGAAACTTCAGAGATGTTCTCATCTGTTGAGAGAGAGATCATGATTGGAAATACTCATAACCTCCTCTTCAGGTGCCTTAACTGAAGATGGAATTTTCAAATGAATAAACTTGTCCCCTGGGATATGGCTGGCACGCAGAATGCAGACATACATGTGAAGTTGTGATATCGAGCAAATCATTTCAGCTCTCTGGCTCTCAGTTTCCCTATTTTTTTTTTTTAAAAAAGGGAAAAATATAGAAAGAAATCTTTCTATAGCCTTTTTTGGAGTCATAGACCCTTTGGAGAATCTAATGATATTTCTGGATCCCCGCCCCAGAAATATGCAAATTTTTGTGATACATAAGTTCACATACCCCCTGAAACCCAGTAACGGATCCCCAAATGTCTATAGATCCATATTTAAAGACTTTAGTCTAATTTATTTCTAAATTCAATTTAAAAATGTATTATTTTTAACAATCATAAACTTTGGGATTTCTTATATACCTAGGCAGCCGTCCATTCTTGCTCTTCTACTGCCAAATACCTTAGCAGCTTCTGTCAGAGTTCTAAAGTCTTTAGGATTAACAGATGTGTGCCTAGGGCTAACAAAGAGCCTTGATCCTTCAGAACTTCCCTTAAATATTTAACTTTGTGAAGCGATAACCTTTTTAGTGAAAAGAGCTGCTCTACCAGGCTCAGAGAGGGTGTAGGATTACTAACCTAATAACTTCTAGAGCAAGGTACTTCTCGATGCCAGTTGATTGTTGCTGGGAGAACGTAATTGACTACTGTCATCTAACGTTCCTTAAACCTTTAATTTTGATGATCTCTATTACAGAGGCAGCTACTTGGTTGTTTTTTTTTTTTTCATTCAGTCAACTATTATTGCTTGAGTAATGACTGTATACAAGTACTTAGGAAACACAGAGATGATTCATTCAACCACTTTTTCTTTAAACATATTGAAAAGAGTTCTTTTTTTATTTGCCTTATTGATAATTCCAAAATCATATATCAAAAATCAAATTATTTTGCTGCCTGTTGTTTCTTCTGTTCTTCTTCACATTGTCCTATTTCCGTGTGTATTTCATGTGTGTACGTGTGTGTGTGCATGCGCGTGTTTGTGAACTTATGGTCCTTGCAGATTCATCTGTAGGAATTTGGGGAGGGCTTGACTTGAGGTTGCATTCTTTCATAAGAAATTGCATTTCTTCTGGTAATCACCTGGAGATAGCAACAATTTGGAATTTCTTTAATCTAATTCTCTCTTTGATGTATTTTTTACCCTATAGGCAATGTGAATTTGGCTGCAAACTCACACATAAGTACCAACTTGGAATTATGAAATCTCAGGGAAATGTTTGTGTATCCTATTTTTCCCCTTCATTCAGTGCTGTTCCATGCTGAGCAGTGGTTTATTTCTCATTCCCCCTTAGTTTGAAGCTGTAGCGCTTTGGGGACCCCAGGAGTGGAGATCTCATATTAAATTCCCAACCTGGGGAGGGTTGTAGGCTTTATCACCTGTCCCCTGTGCAACCTTCAAAATGGAAGCTCAATGTCACCATTTTTCTAGAGGTTCCTTCTGGGATTACTCCTGTTTACCTTCATTTTTCCTCTCAGCAATTTCCTCATGTCATGTGGTCTGTAGTTCCCTTGCAATTACTCCAATATCCCCAGTGGATGCCTGAAACCTTGGATAGTTCTGAACCCTATATACACTATGCTTCTTCCTATACATACCTACCTACGATAAAGTTTAATTTATAAATTAGGCACAGTAAGAGATTAACAATAATAATTAATAATAAAATAGAACAATTATAACAATATACTGTAATAAAAGTTACCATACATCTCAGCAACCTCAGCATATGATTTTTTTTCTTTCCTTAAGTTGAGAACTTTCACTTTTTCACTTATCGGAAGCACTTTACAGCTTCTCTTTGGCATATCTGAATTGCCAGCATCACTACTCTTGCACTGTGGGGCTATTATTAAGTAAAATAAGGGTTGCTTGAAGACAAGCACTGTGATACCGTGACAGTCGAGCTGATAACCAAGGTTACTAAGTGACTGACGGGTGGGTAGCGTATACAACGTGGATAAACTGGACAAAGGGATGATTCACGTCCTGGGTGGGACACAGGGGACAGTGCAAGATTTCATCACACTACAGAACAGTGCAGCAATTCAAACCTCATGAATTATTTATTTCTGGAATTTTCCTTTTAATATTTTCAGACCAAGGTTGACTGTGGGTAACAGAAACCACAGAAAGCAAAACCATAGATAAGAAGGGACTGCTATATTACACATTTGCATGTAAGTTTTCGTTCACACATCCAGAATGGTTACATCTCATTTAAAAACTTCTCATCTTAAAATCATAACCCAGAATTGACTTTCACAAGCACTTTAATTATTCTTATAATAATGTATGCAAGAGCAAAGCTACTCAAATTTATGATCTTGGACAGCAGCATCAGCATCACCTGGCAGCTTGTGAGAAATGCAAATTCTTCCTCTCCACCCTAGACCTACTGATTCAGAATTTCTCAGGCGGGGGCCCAGGAATCTGTTTTAACAAGTTCTCCAGGCAAAAGAGAAATAACAGGCAGAGAAAATGTTGGAGCAAAGACCAAGGCAGAAAGAGGTACTGGTACATGGGAATAATAAGTCATTTGGTTTGGCAGGAGCTTCTCTTTGGCAGGGTCAGATCATTGAGCCAAGATCATTGATGTTTAAAATTAATTACATTCTTTTTTAGTCTCTTCATATTCTACAGGACAGTGGAAAGTAACGGAGACAAGTCTTGGGGTAAAGTAATGAATTCCTTCCTAAGACTCATGGAAACAACACAGAACACTACCACTGTGATCTGCAAAAGGAGTAAGGAGGATCCAGAGAGGCTGATGCTAATGTTAGCCTGAGACACGGAATCCTACTGATGCATTTTACGCCGTTGTGTTGGCAAGAAGCACGTGGAAGTGTATTTTCACGACTCAAATCGGAAGGCTGTGGGAGAGGATTGCCAAGCACACAGATGCAGGGGGGTGTTAATGATTCTCACGGACAAAGCACCTGAGAACCTTGTGTGAATTATTAAAATGCTGTGCAAACTTATTGCGTTTGAACATCAATTGACTGGATTTCAGTGTTAATAGATCTTTACTTCAGGACTAAACGATAAAATGTCTGGTTATCCCCTGCCTCACAGATCTGCTATTATTGTTGTCTTTATTGAATTACATGGTATGGAAATTGGAATGGTATTATGTCTGTACAAATACTGACACTGAGGGATTTTAGAAATAGTTGGGAGAACAAAGAGGCATTAGAGTTCATGTCAGTGACCTATTCCTTGAGGAAATAATGTCATCAATTTTCCCAAGAAATGATATCCTTATGCTCTAATTATACAACACCAAAGAAAAGCGCTTAAACAGTTAAAAGAGGACTTTCCTGGAAGAAGGATGGGGGCATGGGAAGCAGTGGCATGTTCAGAGCCACCAAGAAATGACTTGCTGATTAATTCCTCATAGACATCTGCATGTAAATTAACCTCATTTGCTCCTCTGAAAAATGTGGACAGCAGACATCTAATTCATGAAAATTAAAGAAAAATGGGCTTACCGTATCCCACAGAATTTCTGGCACGTGGTAGGTGCTCAATAAATGGAAGTTTTTGTTCTTCCTGATGAACCAAATTTGACCAACCAGGAGCCAGCCTCAGGCCATGTGAGCAATCGTCCATTGCTTTGATGTGCCCGGTGCCCAGTCCTCCTCCTTCTGCTAATTACTTGTCAGCTCTATTTTAGAGAACGACTCCTTCCCAATTATACAGCTTAGGGGGATGTCAGTCAGCTCCTTGTCCCTTTCCTGCTGGGAGGCCTCAAAGACCCAGGCTAGGCCAAACTGATGCTTACATGCTAGACAGTAAGCAAAGACACGAAAACAGGCCTGTAAGTGAAATGGACATGAGTTACTGCTCCCAGGTCTCATGAGTGTCTGTGACTTTTGTCCCTTTCGAGGCCCGGTTCTTCAGCCTTCTCTTCAATTGTTTGAGCTTTCTATTGGTTTCTGTTGCCCGAAAACAAATCATCTCAACTGATACAGACCATGAGAGCTGGAAGCATCTTCAATATAATCTATCCTAATTCCATTAATTTATAGATGAGGAAACTCGGGCCCAGAGAAGGAAAGGTGTTTTGTTTTTGTTTTCGGTCATGGTGACGGAGCTGGGACTGGAGCCCCATTGGAGCCTGCTGTAGTTCTCTACTCACTGTTCATTATTATTCCCAACCCTGGTGAGGGGCCCACCTCTCAGACAATCCAGGGATAGTGAAAGAAGTTGTATCAAAACAGCTCCCCAGTTTGTAGCAAATGTCAGTGACTTGGTGCTGTTCTAGCCACAGACGTAACTGGGCTGTGAGGTGGGATGCTCTGACCACTTAGCTGATGCCTCATGTGGGTCTCTGGGCAAAAAAGAGAGAGCAAGAGGCAGAAGGAATGCACCTCGCTACTTGTTTTTTTAAAAAAGGAAAACCTGGAGTTCTTGGCTTTTTGGCTTGCAAACTATCCAGGACAGGCAGAGGGTTCCATTCAATTAGTATTTGCCCTTAGGTCTTACCTGCCTCCCTTGCCCCCTCTTTCCTCCTTCCTCTCTCTTCTTTCTTTTTTCTTTCTTCCTTCCCCCTCTTCTTCTCTCTCTCCAAATCTGATTATGATTTGGTTTCTCTCACTATCTATATTCCTCTATTTCACTGCTTTTAAGCTCCTTAATGAAAGATGGATAGGAGAGAGAAAAATTGATCAACAAATCAATAAGTAATTTTTTCTTAAGGAACTACCTTTAAGATGAAAATGACTACACAAAAAACTTATATTAAGGTTTTGTTGACTTTAAAAACTTGCATAAATGGTTGTTATTGGTGAAATTATATAGTGTACTGCAGTAATCAACAGTTCAGACTCAGGAGGCAGAACACACCTGGGTTCAAATGCCAGCCCTGCCATTACTGCGTATGTGACTGCAGACAAGTAACACATTCGAAGGCCTCCATTTCTTCCTCTGAAAAGTGGGGATTATAAAAATAGTATTTACCACGATGGACAAGTTGGTTGTCTATTATAACTTTCATTTCAAACCTCTTTGTCCCTTGCTCATATCTATTCGAGGCAGAAAAGTTTAATAGTTATGTTTCCTGCTTCTCTTGCAGCTAGGGTTAGCCATGGCAGATGAAGTTAGATTTCTGGCCAATGAGGTGAAAGTAGAAATCTGCTGGGGAATTCTGGGTAAACTCTCCCTTCCAAAAAAAAGTTATGACTACCCTCTTCCCTTCTTCTTTCTTCTTGCTTTAGATGAGGATGTGATGCCAGGAGCAGTAGCTGCCATTTTGTGACTATTAGGAAATTAGCATAAGAGTAAAGATCAAGATAATCACTGAGATGCTGGTCTTGACAGTGAGCTTTTTTACCCAATAGTAGTGGCTATTTCTCTCTTAATTTATTGTTACCTGAAAAAAATAGACTAGATTCAAGATACCAAGGTCAAGTGTTCTGTTGTTACGTGGAACCATGTGAAATTGTCAATAATCAAACATGTTTAACTTACAAAAATAGCAGTTTTATGTGGTTTAGCCTACTATTTGCAGCCAAAATAATCCTAATCATTTATTTGTCTCACAGTATTGTAAAAGGATGAATGTATGTAGAGCACTTAGTGCACTGCCTAGCATGTGCTCAACAAATGTTAGTCACCGTATTTCTTCCATATTAAGGTACACTTTTTTTCACATTTCAAATGCCTCTGAAAGTAGGATAATACTTACAGTCAATGCTGACAATTAACCTGATATTGTTTCCTTTTTTTTGAGAAGATATTATTAAATAGTTTTCCTTATAAGGAGTATTTAAAAATTGATTTAATGTAGTACTACTATTAACTTATGGAATTAACAAGCATTCATTCCATATTAATTAGTTTACTAAATGAAGCTTATAATTGTCACCTTCTTTCAAAAGGAGTTTTCTTGTTTTGTTTTTGCTTTTGTTTTTTAGTAATTGGAACAAAAATAGTCTTCTTTTAATAAAAGACTATTTTATGAAGATGACTTTCTACCATTAGTTTGGATCCACTGATAAAGATAAAATAAGAAATAAACTCTATCAAACCCTCCTAAATTTGTGAATTTAAGCCATTGATGCAGAAACCAGCTATTACTAACGTGGGAGTTAATAAAAGAGCTCTTCTAACATAGCTGATGTTAGACTATCGGGTTCCAGTTGCTTTTCCAATATATCTGGGGTTTCCCCGCTGTGCCAACCAGACTTGAGGTACCTACTATCCCCACACCTTGCCACCCACCAGCCACATCTTTCCTCTTTTCATTGAAGAATGGCTTCTCTACTTAGAATTAGTTGGTCTAATCATTTTTACAAAACTTCAGCATTTATTGTCTGAGTGCCTAATATATTCCAGGAATTGCTTTACGTCTGTGGCTTGTAACCCATTAGCGGGTCATGGCCAATACTTTAAAAAAAGAAATAGAATAAAATAGAATAGAAAATATCATAGTGCATCACAGATAGTACTGTTCCATGAAACTTTTTCAATTTTAGATAACCCCTTGATTGGAGGTTCGCAGAGTTGGACTGTGGGCAAAACATTTAAATGGCACTCTTCTGGAAGCTAGAGAGTCAGCAATAAAAGAAAGACTGCCTGTTCACACAGAGGTTTCATCCTGGTGGGGGAGGCAGATAGAAAACAAGCAAATAATATATCAGAAAGGGATAAAAATTGGGAAGAAAAATTACAGGATAAGGTGTAGAGTGATGGGGCTCAGGGTTGCTGTTTTAGATATTGGTCAAATAAGGGCTGTCTGATAAGGTGACATTTGAGCAGATTCCTGAAAGAAGTGAGAGAGTGAGTTGTTCCAATATGGAGGGAAAGGTATTCCAGGCAAGAAGCAGCGAGTGCAAAGGTCCTGAGGCAGAAGTAATATGGGAAGATCTCTGTTTCTGTTTCTGTTCTGAAAACAGAACAGGAAGGAGGCCAGGGTGGCTGAAGTGGAAAGAGTGAAGGAGGGTAGGAGATGAAGTCATAGCGGTCACCAAGGGCCAGGTCATATAGACTTTGTATTCCATGGAAAAGACTTTGGCTTGACCGTGTGAGATAAGGAGCCTTAGCAAAGCTGCCCAACACGATGGTGGATAACAGCCACTAGAGATTCCTCTCTGTCTGAGACACTAGAGATTTTAACATGCCTCATCTGATTCGCACTGTCTCCCCATTGTTACATAAGTTGCTCTGCATCTAGGCTGTCAATACTTTGAAGGCAATTTAGATTTGTGTGCAAGAGGATGGCTATGGAGACAGACAGGTGTAGAAGCAGATACTAATTTATTTCCACCACTGTACCTAACACAGTACAGTCATGTGCCGCATGATGATGTTTCGGTCAACAACGGACCACATACACGACGATGGTCCCGTTAGATTAGTACCATATGGGCTAGGTGAGTAGTGGGTGATACCATCCAGGTTTGTGTAAGTTCACTCCACGATGTTCACGTAATGATGAAATCACCTAACGACGCATTTCTCAGAACGTATCCCCATCCTTAAGTGATGCATGCCTGTGCCAGGCACCTGGTAAACTTGATAAATGTTTGATTTGTTGTTGTCTAAATCTATTAAAAAGATAATCACAGAATTTCTGCAGTTACTGAATAGTTCCCGGTTCAGGACCATACATTGATTGTGATAGTAATATTGGCTAACATTTCCTGAGTGCCTGCTCTGTGCCAGGGGCAAGGCACATTTATACACACTGCAAACAGACTCCTTGTGTCCTGACTCCTCTCGCCTCGTGCCTGCCTAGAGCCCTGTCCTGTCTCAGAACGTCATTGCTTCCCTTACTGTTACACACACGTGTGTGCAATTTCAAAAGCACAGTAATTAATTGGGTTTTTACTGAGGGTTTCATATAGAACAAAGGAGAGTGCTACACCCTATTCCACAGAGCAAAATTGAAACTAAAAAGTCTACCATTCAGCATTTCAGTCCTCTTTCCAAATTTTCTCTACCCGTCTGCCCTGTTGCTGGGCTTCTCCTCTTATGTGCTTCTCCCTGTACCCTCTAAAATGTTCATTTTGTCTGCCCCAGCAATCCAGGTCTTCCCCTTAGATTTCATACTCCACTCACCAAAGCAAAAATCGAAACATTCATCTACGCGATTTTCCTTGTAAGTCACAACTGATTGTGGCCACTTACAGTGTCCCTGCAAAGTTGGCCCTACGATCCACCAGAAGTTCAGAGGACTTTGGTGACATCTCAGGGTAGCTGCTAGGAAGTGACGTAGCCAGGATCTGAATGCACGTCTTTCTCACTCTTAAGTCCATGCTCTGCGCACTGGGCATGGCTCTCTAGATGGCATCCTTGTCACGGGGTGGGCAAGGTTATGGCTTCATTTACTGAGATGGCACTGCAGCTTCAGAGGAGAGATGGCTCGCTCAGCATTCTTCACTCTGGAAACCATGGTTTTCTGTTCTCAGATCTGATGATTTCTCTGACCTCGTGCGAATCATTTCTCCTCTGAATTTTTCATCTATAACAAGTGGACTTTGCAACAAGGGACAGTCCTGACTGAGGTGGCAGAAATTCCTTTCTGGAGAGAAAAAAAGCCACCTTCGCAAGCCACCGCACCTCATGGCTGGCCAAAGAGGTAAGATTTGAATGTAAGACCCAAAACTATGAAACTTCTAGAAGAAAACATAGGCAGTACACTCTGTGACATGGGTCTTAGCAGCATATTTTCAAGTACGATGTCTCATCGGGCAAGGGAAACAATAGAAAAAATAAACAAATGAGACTACATCAAACTAAAAAGCTTCTGCACACCAAAGGAAACCATCAACAAAATGAAAAGACAACATAACAATTAGAAAATATTTGCAAACCATATATCTGACAAGGGGTTAATATCCAAAATATATAAAGAACTCATGCATCTCAACAACAAAAAAAACTAACAACTCAATTAAAAAGTGGACAAAAGATCTGAACAGACATTTCTCCAAAGAAGATATACAGATGGCCAACAGGCACATGAAAAGATGTTCAACATCATTAACTATGAGGGAAATGCAAATCAAAACTATAATGAGATATCACCTCACGCCCATCAGAATGGCTATAATTAACAAGACAAGAAACAACAAGTGTTGGAGAGGATGTGAAGAGAAAGGAACTCTCATACACTGTCGGTGGGAGGACAAACTAGTGCAGCGACTATGGAAAACAGTATGGAAATTCCTCAAAAAATTAAGAATAGAACTACCATACGATCCAGCTATTCCAAGGCTGGGTATTTATACAAAGAACATGAAAACACTAATGTGTAAAGATGTATGCACCCATATGTTCATTGCAGCATTAATCACAGTAACCAAGACTTGGAAGCAATGTAAGTGCCCATCAAGGAACGAACGGATAAAGAAGATGTGGTATATATACACAGTGGAATAACACTCAGCCATAAGAAACAATGAAATCTGGCCATTTGTGACAATATGGATAGACCTTGAGGGTATTATGCTAAGTGAAATAAGTCAGAGGGAATAAGTCAAATACTGTATGATCGCACTCATAAGTAGCAGATAAAAACAACAACAAGGGGACAGCCTGGTGGCGTAGTGGTTAAGTTCCCACGCTCCACTTTGGTGGCTCGAGGTTTGCAGATTCAGATCCCAGGACTGGACCTATGCACCGCTTATCAAGCCATGCTGTGGCAGGTGTCCTACATGTAAGGTGGAGGAAGGTGGGTACCGATGTTAGCCCAGGGCCAGTTCTCCTCAGCAAAAAGAGGAGGATTGGCAACAGATGTGAGCTCAGGGCTAATCTTCCTCACCAAAACAAACAAACAAACAATCACATAGAGACAGAGATTGGATTGGTGGTTACCAGAGGGGAAGAGGGGGGAGAGGAGGGCGAAGGGGGTGATTAGGCACATGTGTATGGTGACGGATTATAATTAGTCTTTGGGTGGTGGACATGATGTAATCTACACAGAAATTGAAATATAATGATGTATACCTGAAATTTATATAACATTATAAACCAATGTTAACGCAATAAAAAATAAAGTCTTGAAATAAGTAGTAAAAAATATATACCAAATGTGCAAATCCACACAGACAAAATAAGTCATGTTGTTCAAAGTTGAACAGGCAAAATACTTTTTTAAATCAAAATGGCTATCATGTTTTGTTAAAGCTCATGATTCCAGTAAAAAATTTTTGCAATCATTAATGAAGGAAAATCTGAAGAACATAAGAAATCAGTTTCATGCATTAAAGTATTTGAAATAAAAACTTTTTATCAAAGTAAAAAAAAAAATTAAATCTCATTGAGATTGGCTCAGTAATTGATTAACAAAACGAATGAACGAGAGAGATCCAAAAAGAAATCCAAATAAAAATGCAAGTTGTTACATGTTAAAAAAAAAAAAGTGTACTTTGCATAAGCATTTGAGATTAACCACTAAATGGTTAAAAGTAGACCATGCAGAACAACAAAATCAAAATATGTATTTTAAAACTCTCAGGGGTTTGTGATTCAAAACCTGATCATTATATTGCAAAGCAATTTTTCCTTTTTCTTTCCTTTTCCCTCCTAACTTCCACAGCTCTGCTCTCCTTACTCTGTATATTTTCTCTTGAGGTTTTTGGGACGCATGTGCAATAATCACTAAGGTGTGTGAAGCATGTGAGCTGTCCACATGTGAAGTCATCAGTGTATTACATAGCTACTGTTATATATGAGTAGTCAGCAGTAGCATATCCACACACATGAAATAGTGTTAATGATCTGGCCAAAACTGAAATCATAGTAGAATAACCAACAGAGGGGATCTAAGTCAGAATCTCCCATTCAACCAATGATTGCAATGTTTGGAAATAAAAGAGGTCTCTGGAAAAAACAAAGAAAAAAAAAAAAACTCCAGCGCATCTGGCTTCAGTGCATCTCTCTGAAATAGAAGGAAAAAAACTTGCCTCAGTGGAGTATTTATTGCATCCTGAACTACTCTTTCAAGTACTTCACCTATCATTAAACATTAATTTCCCTAGAAACCAGAGCTTTCACTTCTTGTAGCTGTAGCAATTAAAGGCAGTTTTGGCTGGGCAGCTCTGATTTCCCAGCATGGCTCCACGAGCTCTGTGGCCTTTCCTCTACAGAGAGCCTAGCTCATTTACAAGCCTTGGTTTCTTTCTGGGAAACGCAAGATAAACCCTGCCCCAATGCAATAACCCAGGTCAGATCTGTAGGCATAATTCTAGTAAAAGATGAACTGTAATTGTCAAGAGGAAGCTATGGTTATTGATCAAGCCCCCCTTTCCTCCCCAAGTAGGGCATCTAATTTTCTCCAGAAGCGTGCTTTTTGGTTTTTCATCATCTAAACTATAATTGAAATGTGGGGCACAGCAACCATTGATACTTCCATCTCTGTAGCGTTCACACTCAAAAGGGCCACGTACTGCCTTAGAAACCTGGTTTCATCCACAGTGGCCGTCTGTCTCCCAGGAAGGGATTAGTGTCACACCTGATGGGGGCCGGAACAGAGAGGTGACTTCACTATAGTCACAGAGTGAGCCAGGGGCTGCACCGAGAATAGCTGTCTAGTCCCAGAGCCCAGGCTGTTTTCTTTATTCACTTCATGCCTGGAAACCTCCATTATCATCACCAATTCGTATTTTCTAATAAAAACACACTGAGGGTTTTTGAGCGTGTGCGTCATTTGAGGCTCTGAAAGATTGTGAGCCTGCCATAGATAACCTGGGACAGGTGGGATCATTACTCTTCACTGAGCCATTGTCTTTGCCTCGGTTAAGGCTGCTGTTGATTCTCAATCACCCTTGTAAATTGAGGGGAACAGTTAGTAGAAACAAGATAATTAGAAAGTCATCAACAGTGTACAAAGATTTGTCTCTAAGGATGTCCCCTGCACCATTGTCACCAGGAAAAACTTATCTCTTTTCTCTCAAGGGATTTCAGAACTAAATAGAATAAAACATTCTTGATGAAAGGCAGCTAGCCTTTTTTTAAAAAAGAATAAAGCTGCCAAATATGCGCTCCTGCAAAAGAACACCCGAGATATGAGAAAGATAAAAGCCGACAAAAGATGAGGCTGTTCAAATTGTGGACTTATGGAGGGCGGGGCCTTTGCGAACAGCCTGGCTAGGAGGCCAGGCCAAGCTAAATTCTGAGCCATGGGCCCAGAGGTGGCAGGAGCAAGGCTCACCCTCAGATATCTCAGAGGCCTCATCACGGGCACCGCAAGTCTGGACAGTGGCCAAGGACATACACTGAACTCACACAGGAAGCTAGTAAGAATAATACCTAGTTATTGAGAACATATGAGACTCTGATTCATCAGGTAGAAAACACCAGACTGTGTAGATCAAAGCAAAGCAATTAGAAATCCTGCAGATGGGCAGCAGGGAGCCGCTCAAAGAGACTTGCATTTGGGAATGTAAGAACGGTTTAACAGAGCTATTGGCATATGACAAGCCCTTAATACATGTTCACAAATATTATTGTTGTTGTTCTTGATAATGTCATCTTATTGCAAAAAGTGTTTTGCCCATCCCTTAAGTGTGGGCTACACCTGGTGACTCCTCTCCAAAGAGTACAGTATGGAAAGGGGGAAGGAGTAACCTTACAGTGAAGAAACTCCATGAACACCATCTCAGCCAGGTGACCAAGGGCAACATCCGTGGTGATGTCAGGTTGATAGTAGGCACCCTCGATACCATGTGATGAAAATGACTCGTTACCTCCATGGTCTGCCTCCACAAAACCTGGAACTCCAATCTAACCATGAGTAAAATATCAGACAATCCCAATAAGGAGGACCTTCTACAAAATATCAGACAAGTACTCCTCAAAACTGTCCAAGTCATCAAAAACGAAGAAAGTCTGAGAAACAGTCACAGCCCAGAGGAGCCTCAGGAGACATGACAACTAAGTGTATGTGGTACCCTGAGTGGGATCCTGGAACACCAAGGAAAAACTAAAGAAATTCAAATAAAGATGACTTTTAGTTAATAGCAGTGTATCAATACTGGTTCATTAGTTGTGACCAAAGTACCAGGCTGAAGTAAAATGTTAACAGCAGGGGAAACTGAGTGCAAGGTGTGCAGGAACTCTTTGTACTATCTTTGCAACTTTTCTGTAAATCTAAAACTATTCTTTAAAAATAAAGTTTATTTAAATAAATAAACAAAAGATACTAAAATGCCACTTGGTACAATGGGTGTTTTTTTTTTTTTTTTGTGAGGAGATCAGCCCTGAGCTAACATCCGCCAATCTTCCTCTTTTTTTTTTGCTGAGGAAGACCGCCCTGGGCTAACATCTGTGCCCATCCTCCTCCACTTTATATGGGACGCCGCCACAGCATGGCTTACCAAGCAGTGCGTCGGTGCGCGCCCGGGATCCGAACCAGCAAACCCCGGGCCGCCGCAGCGGAGCGCACGCACTTAACCGCTTGCGCCACCGGGCCGGCCCCGGTACAATGGGTGTTTTAAGTGGCTCTTCCCACATCGGAAGGAAGAAGGGGCAGAAAGTAGACTTGACAGCCTCAGATCCAACACTAGACTAGCGCGGGGTCACTTTTCTACTTGAAAAGCCCCGAGACCCACTTCTTTGACCTCAGTTTGTTTCTCAGTGTTTGTCATCCTACCCCTCCTGATGTGGAGTCTTAGCCCCTAAAGGCAATCCCCTGATATCAACTTTCCCCTCCTTGCCGCTTTGAAGACAAGACGCCTCCATAACTCACATCTTTTCATTTTAAATGTTTGTCAGGGGGCTGGCCCCATGGCATAGCGGTTAAGTGCACACGCTCCACTGCGGCGGCCCAGGGTTCGCCGGTTCGGATCCCGGGCGCACACCGATGCACCGCTTGTCAAGCCATGCTGTGGCGGCGTCCTATATGTGGAGGAAGTGGGGCAGGATGTTAGCTCAGGTCCAGTCTTCCTCAGCAAAAAGAGGAGGATTGGCATGGATGTTAGCTCAGGGCTGATCTGCCTCACAAAAATAAATAAATAAATAAATAAATAAATAAATAAATAAATAAATGTCTGTCAGGGAAGCAGAAAGCAGATAATCAATACAATCAACAGGGGATTTTACACAGGCTTATGCTAAAGTTCAATTCTCTTTCTGAGACAGTAACTTTAAAAAGTGACCTAGTATCTACCGAGCACATATTCAATGCCAGACACCAGGCTAAGCACTTTACAAAGTGATTTCATTTAATCCTCTCAAACAGGCTACAAACAAGTTACCATTAGTATCCCCATTTTACAGATGACTACATTGAGGCACAGATTATTTAAGTGACTTGTGCAAGGTCACACACTAATAACGGCAAACTTGAACCCAAGGTGTTCTATATCCAGAACCCAGTAAGAATGGAATTTACCAAATGTCCCCACCTCTGCACGGAAAGTTGGACATAAATTTCAATGAAGATAGAATGATGGGTCTCCAATTAGTGGTCCCCTTACCTCCAATGTGTGATTCTTAATTTAGAGCCTTCCAGAAAAATCAGGATGCAGCTACTTCCAAAGGTAAAAATGCATCTTCACTAACTGATAATTTTTTTAGCAATTAATTTTATAACAGATAGTTCTGACTTCTATCCCATCTCTGAATCTCTGTCATCGACTGCCCTATTTCCGTCTCTCACTTGAAGCCTCAGCCTTCGTTCAGGACTGAAATAAGAGTGGGGATGGGCTGCCAGTGCCTGCTGCCTGTGTTACCTTCTCACTCAAAATAGCTGAAAATTTAATGGATTGATTTTCAGACTTCGGCAAACTATCCCTAGTTTCAAAACAGCCTTTGGCAATGTGATAAACCCTTCAAATTGGGTGATGCCCATTCAAGCAGTCTTATCTCACAAGTGAAATGTTTACCTAAGGCTTGCTTCAGAATAAACACAATAGCAATAACCATGATGAGGTTTATTGAGCGTCTCCTAAGGAAGGGGACTGGATGGGTGCTCTACAAAACATATATTTTATACTAACAATGATATCAGATTAAGCCTTATTATCTCCATTTTAGAGCTGAAAAAACAGGCTTAGGGAGGTTAAGCAACTTGCACAGTCACACACGTAGTAAGCAGAGGAGTGAATATTTGAGCACAAATTCCAAAGCTTGAGAACTTTCCACTAGTCCACACGCATGCTTCCCACTTCTGGTCTTTCCTCGTGACCCATGACCTCACAGTTGTACTCTCCTCCCAGCCTCATACGGGGCCTCTTTCTTCCCTCCTCGAAATGGCCTCATCTTGTATAGCACTCTCTGAAGTCAAGGGCGTCCAGTTTCTCATCTGATAAAAATCACCATGTGAAGTGAAGGAGGCCAGATGGGGACTGCTGCTCCTGCCACTGCCCAGGGAACACCCGTGCCTGGGGCCCTCTGGAGAAAATCTGCCTCCCGTCCTTTGACAGTTGAGCAATCTGTACAAGCCATTGAACCTTTGTGAGTCTCAGTTATTTCTTCTCCAAACGAACGTAACCTAACATCTGTGAAATATACACTGATCTTTTGGCCAGAAGTTTCCCATTCCCAATTGCATTTTTAAATAAAAGCTTACTGAGGAGGATGGGAAGTTTCATGGTCAACAAGCATCAACTGTGCAAATTCCACGCGACAAGCACTAGGCTCAGCACGCCCATGTCACTACTTTATTTAATGCTCACAGCAATCTTATGGTGCAAAGTATTACCAATGGGATCACTGTGGCTCAAAGAGGGTAAAGGACTTAAAAAATATAACTTACCTATATCTATAAAAAATAGAAAGGAGGAGATATTTCTTAAATGTATATAAAATATGTTACAATGTTTTTAAAATTCTGAAGAATAAGACCAAGAAATTTAAACTGAATGTGTGGATGGGTTTCAAGGATCCAGCAACTCGCAGAAGTTGTATATAATCAGATCCCCCTCAGATTCATAAATTCCTCCAAAAAGTTCAGAACCAACCATTATACTAGACATGTACCCAAAGACAACATATTATTCCTCTGGGTAGCATAAATAGCTTTCAACATAGGATTACAGCATACTATCACCTCTCTATTACTTAAAGGTCTGGGATTACATTGCACTGTGAGCTCCTACAGGATAAAATGCAGCGTTTGCTCCTTGCTCTCTCCCTAGCACCTAACATAGTGCCCAAATTGAATCAAATAGAAAGGAATTGAATGAAATGGAATCTTCTTGGGCAAGGGGAAAGATAATACAGTCATTAAAATTTCAGCCATTCTACATTGCAGGCACAAGAGAAAATCTCCAACGTAGAAGACCCATGTGATTGATCTCTGAGGAGGATAATATTCAGACTACTGATGTTATCATTAATATCAGTATTGATGCAATAAAAATGAAATTATGTTCTCGGAAGTCATGATTATTTGTTAAGATAATTACTAAGGATGAAGGTGCTAAATACAACATTAATAGCTAACATTTATTAACCAAAGAATCATGCAAAGTCTTTTTTGTGTATTTTTTTTCATTTTCTCCCCGCTCTGGTCCTAAGGGGATAATAATGTCTGGCTAAGGACATCACTACTGGGCAGGTCGCCTGAGATTTATACTATTATTATCTACATGTTATAGGTGAGCAAAACGAGCCTTAGAGACGTGAAACAATTTGCCTATGTTTATATATCTAGTGAGTTGCGGATCTGGAATGTGAATTCATGTTGTGTTCAAGTCCAGAGTCTGAACCTTAACCACCATACTGCCCAGCCTCCCTTTCAGGTGTGAAGCCAGCTTAAGGCAGGTGGGCCTGAGCTCCGCCCCCAGCAGCAAAGAAGAAAAGCATGAGAACCAGCATCCCCCACTCAGCTTACTGCCTTCCTTTCTCTGATGCCCTTTTCATAAAGTTCAAAACCTTCTCTTTATACTTGCCTTTAAACCAAATTGGTCTGTTGACTTTCTTCCAACTTTCTCCTCTTAACGAGGCCTGTACTCCCACCCAATCACCCCCTTACTTCTTGCCTTTCTCCTTCTCCACTGTACCTATTGAAAAGCCACACCCTTTCAGTCTTGAGTACAAGGCAATAGTCCATCTTGGGGAATAGATTCCTCTCCCTTCACACATCTGTATCTGTACTCAGCTCAGAAGCTAGAACGCAGGGAGGCGGGAACCAGACTCATCTGTACCTTTCACAAACACTGCTGCGTCAGCCACAGAAGCCTGAGTGCTACCAATGTCCTGCTACAGAGCTTTTCTTTGGTAGCAAGACAGGTACTGCAAGGCGCCTATAACAAATCATCAATGAAATCGTGATGTGCTAAAAAGCAAGCAGCCCCAGGTACTTTGTCCATTTCCTAGGAATGCACTGCCCGTGGCACCCTGAACACAGGCAGCGGCCTGGTGTAACTGAAAGAGCGGCAGTCTTGAAGCCTGAAGACCTGGTTGCTTCTATCTCTTACTAGGTACACAACCCTGGGCAGGTCATTAACTTCTCTGAGTCTCAGCATCCTCAGACAGAAAATGGAGCTAATATTCTTTCTTTAGTGGTATACCATCCATCCTGTATATAAGCCAGAAATCTAAAAGTCATCTTTGTTTCTTCTCTTTCTTAACACCCAACACCCAATCTGTATCTGAATTATGTTGATTCCATTTCTTAAATATCTCTCAAATCTCCTTGCCTCCATTCCCAATAGCTATGTTAGCTCAGGCGTCATGATGTCCTCGCTACACTAATGCTAAGTCCCCCTCACCCATCTCTCTGTTTCTAGTCTAGCACCATTGTCAGTCCTTTCTTATCACTGCAGACAGTTATCTTGCTAAAGGGCATATCTCATCATTTTGGTCCTGATTAAAACCATTATATGACTCTCCAACATTTATGGAATAAAGTACAAATTTGCCAACCTAGGGTACAAAGTCCTCCATAACCTTGATCCTACCTACCTATAATAGTTAGGAATCTTCCAGATGCAAGTGACAGAAACACCTCTCCAGAAGGCCTAATAAAAAAGAAGAACTTATTGGCTTATGAAACTAAAAAAGCCTGGGGCAGAACAGGTATAACTGGGTCCAAAGGCTCAAACAGTCTCATTAGGAAGCTGTTTCTCTCCAACCTCCACTTTGCTCTCTTCCATAGTGATTTTATTCTTGATTAGGACTTCCCACTTGATAACAAATTTGCCCCTAGAAATTTCAGGCTTACCTAGTACTTATTTAGCAACTCCCTGGAAAGAGAGTATCTTTTTCTCCCTAATTTCAACAAACTTCACAAGGCAAAATCTCAGTGGTCTGCCTTGGGGCATTTGCCCAACCCTTTACTAAACACCATAGCAAGGAGAAATATGGTGACGAGGCAGGCACGTCCAGGAGGTAGGGGATAGGGCTGGCTCCATCTGAACTACATGGCTTAAGAATAGGGTTTACTACAAAAAATCAGACTGTCATCACCAAAATAAGAGGAAATAAATGCTAGGATGGCAAAAACAACACCTACTTTACTACCCTTACCCTCCAGAGCTTCTCTCCTACGAGCGTTTCCAGAATCTAGTGACTTAAAGCTATTGGTTTCTTTTGATCATGTTTTTTTTTTGGAGGTCAGGAATTCAGAAAGGGCTCAGTTGGACAGGTCTTGCTTGAGGTCTCTCACGTGGTTGCCTTGAGATGTCGCTGGGGCTGTAGACATCTGAAGGCTCACCTGGGCTGAATGTCCAAGACGGCTCCCTCACCAGATGACTGTTGATGCTGTCAGATGGGAGCTCAGCTGTGCTGTCAACTGAATGCCTACACATGGCTTCCTTAGCATGAGAATCTCCGACTTGATGGGCTTCTTACATGGTAGGTCAGGGCTCCATGCACTGGCATTCCAGCACAAAGAGGGAAGCTGCACCACCTTTTCTGACCTAGCATCAGAAGTCAGGCAGTGTCACTTTTCTGCATTCTATTGATTACAAGGCTTCCCAGATTCAAAGGGAGGGTACAGAGACTGCACCTTTGGACAAGAGGAGTGTCAAATGATCTGTAGCCACAATCATTTCCTATTGTTTTATGAAGACATTCCCAACATTTCAACAAATTTTGCCTTTATGGATGTGTTTCTATCTGCCTAGAATATCTTTTTCTCTTCTTTGTCTATCCACCAAGCTCTACTCTCCCTACAAGACACACCCCCACTGCAAAGCTTCCTCTCTCCTCTCCACATAGTAGTGTTCGTCACCTCCTTTGGACGACCACATTCTTAGTTCATAACCTCTTTCATAATGCTTTTTCCTGATGTATTGTAACACTTTTCTGTCACTAGGCTATAAGCTCCTTGAAGGCAGAGACAAAGTCTTATTTGCCTCTGTACTTAGCATATTGTCTCTCACTTATGTGTTTCCTGAATGACAGAATTAGATTATACAGCCAAAGAGCTTTTCAAATGTTAAAGTGCTATTCAAACAAAGGCTGTCATTATTTAGAAGATAAGCAAACCTTTTACTGAGGAAAACGTAATAGCATCTGGTAATAGCTTTCTGCCTGACAAATTCTAAATGGATAATCCACTTGACTATCAAAAAAAATAAAAAACATTATTTAAAATTTTTTCTTTCATTCATTCTTTCTTTGGCTTAAATACTGGTGATACCTAGTTGTTTGTCCTTTTTACTCTGTTATCTGGATCACTATTCCCCAGGTTTTATCAATGTCACATTTCCATGAACCTGTTTTATCAGGCCAATCCTTCTGTACATCCTTTACAATTCTGTGCCTAATTTTTTATTTATCATTTAATTTTCCTGGACCATTACTTATCTTTAATTAGTCTTTTATTTATTCAATATATATTTTCTGAGGATCTGAGGGCCTACTAGTACCAGGCGTTGTGATGGACCCTGGAGATTCAGTGAAAAACAAGTTACAATTCCTCTTAACAAGAAATTTAGTGTCTGGTGGAGAAAGAAAATAACCGAACTTGGTAGATGTTAAACTAGAGGCCTGCAGAGAGGAGTATGGGGCTGGGAAGGAAAGACTCTGCAAGACAAATGCAAAAACGAATAGAGTCATATGCTGCATAGATGTTTCCGTCAATGACAGACCACATACATGACAGTGGTTTCATAAGATTAGTACTATACAGCCTAAGTGTGCTAGGCTATACCACCTAGGTTTGTGTAAGTTCACTCTATGATGTTCGCACAACAATGAAATTGTCTAATGACGCATTTCTCAGAATATATCCCCATCGTTAAGCGATGCATGATTGTAGTAGTTACACTAATAAAGAAGGGGATACTCCAACAAGAGAGAACATCCTGGGTAAAATATGGAGATAGGAAAGAGCAGATGTGAGGAAGACCAACAAGCAGTTCCATGCTCTTGGGTTGTAAAGACTGAGAGAGAAAATGGCGGGTTTCTGGAGCTTCTAGCCAACAAAATTGTGGAAACTCTCTTGGTTTTCAAGCATTAGAGTCTCTGGAAATATCTAATTGGGAAGCTAGTTACTTACCAAAGAAGTCCAGGAAACAATTGTGGAAAATCGAATTCCGGGGGATTAAAAAAATTGTTATGCAGCCATTTATCCAAGCCAAGTGGAATTAGCTACTAAAAACAATTCTAGTCCAAGCTGTGCCTTTTACCACCTGGGAAATTTTGGGAAGAATTTATTCATAGATCCTCATCTATCAAAGAAGAAAACGTGATATTTCTGCTTATTTCAGAAAGTTTCTAGAAAGATCACAAATGATGGTATAAGCAGAAGTTCCTTTTGTGGACAGTGGTTGCTTTTGCCTAGCCAGCTTCTTTGCCATTTCTACTGATAAGAGAATTCTCTTTCCTTCTTTCTTGGGAACCCCAACTCCCCTACTTCACTCCATGTGTGAGCATGTGACATCGGTCCAACCAGTCAGAACACTATTTACCTCAGTCCATATTAAACAATGCAGGACTAAGCACATGTCCCAATTTGGTTCATGGATGACCAAGTAGTTCCACCTGATTCAATCAGAATAAATCCTATGATTCAAAGAAAACTTGGAAAAGAGAAGCTTTCGTTCCAATGGAACTGCTCAGTATAGTTCAAAATCCACTAAAGGGCCATAACAAGTAAAGAACTGCCCAACAAAGAAGATGACAGAGGAAAACAGAGCAGAGAGATGAGATGGGTAACTGGTGATAAGATGTGAATGCCTGACTACAGTATCCTTAAAATAAAAATATGTCCTGCAATTGTTAATTAATTTCTTTCTTTCTTTATTTTTTTTAAATAATTTTATTTATTTTTCCCCCAAAGCCCCAGTAGATAGTTGTATGTCATAGCTGCACATCCTTCTAGTTGCTGTATGTGGGACACAGCCTCAGCATGGCCGGACAAGCGGTGCGTCGGTGCGCCGGTGCGCGCCCGGGATCCGAACCCGGGCCACCAGTAGCGGAGCGCGCGCACTTAACCGCTAAGCCACGGGGCCGGCCCATAATTTCTATTTCTTAAGTGAGTTTTACTTTTGTTTCTGTATCTTGCAACTATAATTAGTTCAGATTTATAAAGTCTTGCATATAATTTATGGTAATATAATATCTATAGATCCCCATTTTTCATCTGAGTATATCCTTTACTTTAAATATTACATTCTCAGACTTTCATTTTCAAAACAATATCTGAGAGCTGTAATTCAAGGAAATTTTCCTGGAAACAAATTAATTGGACATACTATATACCTAGGAAAACTGACCTACAATAATTACCACCAAGATATATTCTTTCTTTTTTAACAGCTTTATTGAGATATAATTCATATATCATCAATTCATTCATTTAAAGTGCACAATTGAATGTGCTTTTGGTGTCGTAGCCAAGAAATCATTACCAAATCCAATGTCATGAAGACTTACCCCTATGTTTTCGTCTAAGAGTTTTATATTTTCAGTGCTTAAATTTATTTCCATGATCCATTTAGAGTTAATTTTTGTGTATGGCAGGTGGTCCAATTTCATTCTTTTGCACGTGGGGATCTAGCTGTCCCAGCAATATTTGTTGAAAAGACTGTTCTTTCCCCCGTTGCATTGTCTCGGCACCCTTGCTGAAAATTAATTGCCCATAAATGTAAGAGTTTATTTCTGGACTCTCGATTCAGGCCCATTGATCCATATCTATTCTTAATCTAGGACCACAAAGTTTTGATTACTGTCGCTTTGTAACAACTTTTGAAATTGGAAAATGTGAGTTCTCTAACTTTGTTCTTCTTTTTCACTGTTATTTTAGCTATTCTGGATCCCTTATATTTCCATATGAATTTTAGGACTGATCTGTCAATTTCTGCAAAAAATGGAAGCTGTTTCATGAAGCTAGGATAACCTTGAGATGAGGACAGTGGGAATAAAGACAATTAACAACCGGCTGAAATTATGGACATAAATGTAAATATCCTAAGAAAATATTAGCATTATGTAACTCTAGCACTACAAAAAAAACATTGCCTTATTGTGACCAAGTTATGTTTTGTCCAGTAATTTAAGAATAGTTTAATATTAGAAAATTAATCAATATATTTCGTAATATTAAGAGATTAAAAGGGAACAACATAGTTCATCTCCATAGATGCAGCAAAACCAGGCATTAAATAAAATTGCATTCAACACGCATTCATGATGAAGCCATTAGCCCAGAAGGAGTAGAAGTTTCTTAATCTGCTTAAAGACATCCCTCTAAATCTATTTTCACATTATTTAACGTTAAAGGGAAGAAATAAAATGCTCATTATTTAGATATAATATGATTATCCAGATTGAAAACTGAAGATAATATACAAATATGTTTTGTTAGTTGTGTTCAACTGCATTTCTATTATTTATTATTATTTTATTCTTATTATTTAACTAAAAATAAAAAACTAGCAAATATAATTTAATAGTACAACAATGTACTATTTTAGAAATAGATTTAACAAAAGATATGTAATATTTCTAAAGAAAAATCATAAAACTTTGTTAAAAGATTAAATAAGAATTAAATAAATGGAGAAATAATTGAGAAGGATCACATAGTAAACGTGTCAATTCTTCCAAAATTAATTTATAAATTTAATTCCAATTTAAAATATCAATACGTTTTTCATGGAATTTGACAAGCCAGTTCTAAGATTAATGTGTAATGCAAAGGTCCATGAATAGCTCAGAGAATTTTAAGGAAAATCAAGATTGGAGATTTTTATCACCAGACATCAAAATTTATTGTAAAGCTATAGTAGTTAAGATAACATGGCATTCGTAGATTTAGATAAACTGACCAATGGAACAAAATACAAAGCTCAGAACCAGACCCAAACATATACAGAAACGAACTGAGTCAGGGAAGGTGTTGAAGATCATTGGGAAAATGACAGGTTATCTACAAATGGTACTAGGACATATACGGGTGAATAACAACTGATCCTTTCTGCACACTGAACGAAAAATCAATTATTGGTGTGACAGAGATGTAAACGTGAAAAGCAAAGACCTCAAAACATTGAGAAGAATACACAAACCAACTTTATGACATTGGAGTGTTTATTAAATAAAACACAAAAAACATTTAAAAAGTTAATAAATTCAACTGTATTAAAATTAAAAGCTTCTGTTCATTAAAAGACACCAAAAGCATATCAGAAACTGAACAGAGATTTTGTTAATAATATGACAAAAGATCAGCATATATATGTTTATATGGGTGTGCATCCCCCCACAGATATATATTTTCTGTATACCTATAAAATAAATAGCAATGAATTTGAAACATTAGTAAAGTATATGAACCAGTGCAATAGAGAAAACTCAGATAAAAAACAAATGAAATGTGTTCATTCTCACTAGTAATTATAAAAGTGACCATTAAAACCACAATGGAAAACCATTTCACACCTGTGATATGCAAAAATATTTAAAGAATTGGAGAGGATTTGAAGAAATAGGATATTTTACATGTTGATGGGTACAAATTGATACAACCCCTTCGAGAACAATTTGACAATGTCTAATTAATTTGAGGATCTTCATACCCTGTAACCCTTCACTTCCACTTTTACGTACATAGAGCTACTTTCACACCTATGAATAAGGAGACCCGTATAACCATGCCCATTATCTGATGAGTGGACAAATAATTTGTGGCATATTTATAAAATGGAATGTAATACAGCAGTAAACATGACCAACGCGACAGGTATTAATATGAATGAATCTGGAAAAAATCACATTGAGGAAAAAAAGGCAAGTTACAGAAAACTACCATCTGACATTATTTATACAAAATTTTAAAACAAGTGAAGCAATGCTAAAAATCCTAAAGCTACATAAATATGCAATAAAAGCATATAGAGCTGATGAAAATGATAAATACCAAAATTAGATTTGTAGTTTCCTTTGCAGGTAGGAGAAAAGATTCAACTGGAGGGGTCACAGCATTTTTTTTTAAGTGGTGGTGGATATTTACTTTTTGTTATACTATTCTTGATACCTTTTTGTATGTCCAAAATATTTCCAATAATTAATAATTTTTAAAGAGGGGAAAATCTCATATTATCATGGAAAGATGTTTAGAATATATTATAAATAAACAGAGTGAAATATATATAAATACCACATATATACACCACCCATTTTTAAAAATCTCAGTCTTCATGAAAACATGTATGCAAAGTAAAAGAGTGGAAACATATATGCTATAATATTAACAGTTGTTAGCACTTGGTATTAGGATTATGATTGTTTTTAGTTTATTTATTTGTGTGTTCTGCTTCATTTTCTCCTGTGAACATAATTAGCTCTTAACAAACCTGTTGAGTTAATTAATAAATATTTTTTAATGTCACGGTTGTCATAAATTGTGACTATCCATGCACTTGTGCTGAAAGTCTTGAAGCAGCAAACACAATCAGAAAAATGCTTCCAAACTACACTTCTACATACAACATTTTATTTGACCCAGTTGAAAAAATAACTTTAAAACAGGACAATATCCCAGTCCTCCCTGAGCTTACCAATTAAAAACAGATGACAAAACAGTGAAACAGGCTTATAAGTTGAGCATGAAAAAATTGCATGTGACTTGCAGTGCTCTTTGGCATTTTAGACATACGGATGGCCTCCACTCTGCCTTTTTGGTTCCGGAAAAGAGCTAATGCCTTAAGAAGAGTGTGAAATAGCTGTCAAACATGTCTTTTTTGCCACTGCCTTTTTCACACCAAATGTTCTACTTTCTTTTTCAAACAAGGAAAAGACAGCATGGCAGCCTTCCCCCGACTGTGGGCAATGGATATAATTGAAGCATGATCTATGTTGGGGTTTTGTTTTTAACTCACCTACTTAGTGAAGATGCCTCCTCTCCTCAGAGCAGCCAGCTCTGTGGGAGTGCACTGCTTCCATAACTTGCTATCCAGCCCAGCTAGTGATAAAACAGAAATAACAAAAATGTTGCACATTTCCCTGCAGGATTTGACTCCTACCACACGCACACACACACAAAAAGGGTATCCTAGTTATGTAAAAGAAAGAGTTCTGGAAATATAGGAACAGTTGTTAGTCTGGTTGGTCATCTTACAAATATTAAAAGGCATTGACCATCATACAGTCCACACTACCTGTACTGAAGGTCCTTGTTAACACATGATCAAAATACAACACTTAAAAATCTTATTTGGTGCTCACCTGTGCTCGATATTGTGTTGAACGCTATACAGTCATCATCTCAATTAAGCCTCCCGGCAGCTGTGTTAGGCAGAGTCTATCTTATGAGCCCCATGTTATAGGTGAGGGAACTGAAGCTCAGAGAGGTTAAATGGCTGGCCAAGGCCATGAAACTAGTAAATGATGGAGCTGGGATTTGAACCCAGGTGGCCTGTCTCATGTGTGAACGCTTAACCTCTATACACCTGTCTTGGGAATCGCTCAGTGAGTTGGTGCTTTCACCTATATCATCCCTTTTAACTCTCCTATAGCCATTAGTGGTAGATAATGTAATCTCTGTGTACTGGTGAAGTAACCAAGTCTCTGAGAGATCAAATAACTTTCCCAAACAACCAGAGCTATCTACCTTAGAAATCTACGCCCTTAGTGCTAGGTCACATCCTCTTTCATAGATCCACAATCAAAATAAGAGTCCCACTCCCAAGTCTCTCTTCCTCCCTCTGTTTCTCCATCGACAAAAGAAAGGGAATCATATTTTATCCCTTGGAAACCTCAGTGGTGTTTATGGGGACCAAATGAGATTTAGCGTAAAAGAACTTTGAAAAGTATAAAGACATAAGAAAATCAAATTTGCACCCATATTTCAGCTAAGCTTCCTTATCAAGTATTAATTATTGGAATACACCAAATCTCTCCCATTTGTGTTTATAATGCTATGAGTAAGAGCACATGCCCTATTTTCTATTCATAGCACGACTCAGCTAGTTATTCCATTATCCAATCTTTTCCCAGACAGCCCTATGTTTCGAAGCTGATTTCATCTCCAGGTTTAAGGATGGACTCAGATAGGCCTATGTCAATCAAAGTAATCTCGGTCCCCAGACGTAGTGATTCCTTCAGTCAACTCTGACTTAAGACAAGCAGCACCTGCATTCTCCTGACTAGGGGGTTTAACTAAATGTTGGCCAGTGAGGTGTGTACTGATAATATGGAACATACAGATGTGAAGCCGGAAACCATGGTAGCCTTTGTCCACCGTAAGGGAGGCTGGTCATTTCACAATACTGACACCACTGAAAGTGGTAAGAGCTTCATAAATGCTATTTATGTTATTATACTAAAATTTTTGACAGTTTCTGTCAAAAGTTTGATGGTCCTATACCCTTCTCATGGGTAATTCTTTTCAGGATATCTTCATTCAAACTTGCATATTCAACTTCAATTCATTCCTGCTGCAGAAGTCACCAATATTATTTTATCTAACTAATTTGTATGAAAAGGCAATCTTCTGTTTACCCTGTTATTGCCTCATTTTCTAAAGCACTAACATTTTATGCTTATTGCAGGCAGTGGGGGAGGATAAGGAGGCATTATCTGGCATAGGTAATGAGCTCCCAGCGCTGTTTCTACTCAGAAAAGGCACCCCAACCGCAGGTGAACAACTAACCTTGTCACACTGCTGCAATTCACAAGTAAACATGGTTAAGCATAATTCCCTGAAATTGACTTGTCCTGTTTCATCTCGGTGAATTTGAAGCGTCTTTTGCTTCACTGACAAGTGCCACTGACTGCTTCAGCTTCTATTATTTTTTCTGCGTAAAATAAGAAATATTACCAAAACCAGATAAATAATTTGCTTTTTAGTATTAACACGCTGTTGTCAAAGAATTGTGCATCAACACCCACAAAAGAAAGGCTTTTCTTACATCTCCTTAAAAGAGGAGTTTTGAGATGGTAACTCATGATAATCTGGAATAGTTTACCCCAGGACTGGTCCTCATATATAGATGCTGAGTTTCTTCACTTGTGCCCCGCCATTTTGTATTTCCAGGTGGCCAATTTCTTGTATCCAGGAAAAAGCGAATTTACATTAACTACCTCCCAGCAAATCTGTGTCCTTAAATGTTCTGCAATCCACCCCTTCTTTTATCCATCACTGCAGCTACTGATCCATTTCAAGGCCCCATCACTCTCACCTGGGGTACTGCAATAGCTGTCTTGGCAGTTTTCCCCATCCCATTTCTCCCTCTTCCAGTTTCTACCTTACTGCTTCCAGAGCTCCTGCTCCAAAAGGCAAATCTGATGATCACATCATTCTCCTATGTAAAGACTCTCAACGGCTGTCCGTTATCCTCAGGATAAAATTCCAACATCATGGCCTAGTGATCCGGCCCTGACACATGGACAGCCACATGTCTGGCCACTCCTGTCACGTATCTCTGCTGCACTACACTCATTCATTGCAGTGACAATATTGGATCCCTGACAAAATAGAGTGGGGCCAAATTTTGAAATTCTACTTTTTTTTTTGGTAAGGAAAATTGGCTCTGAGCTAACATCTACTGCCAATCCTCTTTTTGCTTGAGGAAGACTGTTCCTGAGCTAACATCTGTGCCAATATTCTTCTATTTTTTGTATGTGGGATGCCACCACTGCATGGCCTTCTGAGCAGTGCATAGGTCTGCATCTGGGATCCGAACCTGCAAACCCTGGGCCACTGAAGCGGAGCACATGCACTTAACTACTACGCCATCAGGCCGGCCCCAAGAAAAACTTGTTAATAAAATAAGTTAGATCTTAGAAATGTCTTTTGCAGGTAGGCGTGCAAAAGCTATTTAAAATTTGACCCAGCCCAGTTTTTCAGTGTAGAAAGGATTTCTTAAACAAAACACAAAAAGCACAATTCAAAAAGAAAAAAAAATTGATAGATTCAACATGTCATCAACAGGTCCTATAAAGAAAGTGAAAAGATCAGATGTAGACTGGAAACATAAATTTGTCACACATATATTTGACAAAGGGCTAAGATCTAGGATATATAAAGAACTCTTATAAATTAATAAAAAGAACAAAAAAAACACAACAGAAATGTGGGCAAAGTTTTTGAACAGGCCACTCACAGAAGAGGAAACCTAATAAACGGTTAAAAATGCTAAGTTTTCTTAGTAACCAGGCTATGCATGATAAAAACAGAATGAAAATGTACTGTACACTTAAAATTTCACTAAGAGGGTAGATTTCGTATTATGTGTTTTTTACCCAAGTTAACAACAACAAAGCTATGAAAAGCAGCATCACACCCACCAGAATTGCAAACAATAGTACTCTATGGATACCAAATGTTGGTGAGGACCGGGCAGTGGTAACCCTTGTGCATTGCTGATGGGAATGTACATTGATCCAGCTAATTTGGTACCATAGACCTTTGTTGCACTTAATGGACCATTTCTGGGGCCCTGAGGCTGTGAATCTGGCTCAGCGTTTCTGAACATGGAGCAAGATAGTTTACACAGTGAGCAATACATGAAATGGAAAAGGCTGTATCCAGAAGCAAAGCAGGTGCCCAATAAAAAGACTGTCCCAAAAAAGCATCAACACACAGGGCTCTACAGAGGGCCGAAGACCAGCCATAGGCCAAGATCTGGACAGGTGGACATAGGGACAGAGCCGGAAGCTTCCCAACAAAGGAGAGAATTCCCAAGCCTCTCTCCAGTTTGGCTGCAGGACTCCATGAAAATGTCAGCGGCCTCTCCCAGAGGTGGGAGGTATAAAGGGTAATCAGCCAATTTCAAGTAATCAGCAAACTCCTTTAAACTAGATCCAGAATTTACCTACCTCCATGCTGGGGAAGGAAGAGGCAGTATTCTCCAAGGTCCCACAGACGGGAAGCCAGGCTTCACAGCCAGGCCTAGCTGATGGTTTAAATACTTGTCATTTTGTTTCAAAAACTAATTCCGCCCATTTTTCCTTTTCTCTTTCAGACTGAGGAAGAAAATTAACCACCCAATATTCACCGAGCGACGACTTAGTTTCAGCACTGTGGAGAATACAATCTAGTCCAAGACAGTGTCCTTCCTACCCTCAAGGCCCTGGTCCCATGGAGTGGCAGGACACTATTTATTTAAACATTAACAAGTGGGTTCCCTCTCACTTTCCATGAAGACAGCCAGGCCCTTCGTATTTCTCTTCCTAGGCTTTCTTGCCGAGTGAAGTAGAGGTTGCTGGAGGACAGCTCTCCTCTTCTCCCTCCCCCCCCACTCTCGCTTTCTCCTTTGAGTGAAAATTGGAGCTCGGAAAGCAATCATGACAGCGAGAGAGAAGCAAGGACAGCACCTCTGCAGGCAGCCAGAGAAAGGCTTCAACCTCTGGCACATCTTTCCTGTTGTTGGTCGAAGCCTCCCTGACCCTGAGACCTACCCAGAGAAGTGGGGCGCTAGGTTCCCAACCCAGACAAGGGTCCTCCGAGCCAGAAACACAAGCAGCGGTTGCTTGACCTCAAGAGACCAGTGTGGACAGATGCCCCAAGAGTAGGCACCTCCTTGACCCTTTGACACTGTAGACTCATGGGACTGTTAAGTAATTGGGGGCAGCGAGCATTAGGGGAAGCCCCAATAATGACAGATTGCATTTCTCATCAGTCTGGTAGAGTGGGGACTCAGCCATATTTAATTCAATTCAACAACAAGATATGTGACATTTTTTACATACCCTTGTTTGCACAGCGTTAAGACTCATATCACCTTCTACATTAGAAATCATGGAATGTGAGAGTGGGAGTGAGCCTTAAAACTCGTCCAACCTCAACATTCTATTATGTGAATGAATCTGATCCAACAAGCCAAGTGATTTTGAAAAGTCAGGGAATCACAAATGCAAGACCATAAGGCAACAAGTACCCCGGTATTTTATCCAGCACTGTTCCCACAGGCTCATGTTGCTTAGCTGGAAAAGAACAGTGCTCTGAAAAGCTGGGCATCTCAAATCATTTTAAAATTAAAAAACATCAACGCAAAAAATCAACCCTAGAAATGAAGGTGGAGACCTGAGTTCAGGGGCCCCAGGTAAGGCAGCAGAAAGGATCAGAAGACAAACTTGTCTTTAGAAGCAAACTCTGCCTCATACTGCCCTCTGGTGGATTGGAATAAAAATGTCTCTGGTCAGCAGTGTTGCGCTGTTGGTAATGAACTTGAGGGGTCAGCCCCGTGGCAGTAGTGCTTAAGATCGTGCGCTTGGCTCCTGAGGTTGGCCAGTTCGGACCCTGAGCACGGACATCTACACTGCGCATCAAGCCGCCTCACCGCGCATCAAGCCGCCTCACCGCGCATCAAGCCATGCTGAGGTGGTGTCCCACATAGAACTAGAAGGATATACAACTATGTACTGGAGCTTTGGGGAGAAAAAAGGAAAAAAAAAAAAACAAAAGAGGAAGATTGGCAACAGATGTTAGCTCAGAGCCAATCTTCCTCAAAAAAAACATAAAGAAATAAACTTGAAAATGTTAGATTAAATTTAAGAAGTGACCAAAAAAAAAAAAACTCTTGTACAAATTCAGGTCATCTCTGGGTAGCTTTATAGATGTAACACCCTTTGATTACTATGATTACTGTCCCAAGGAAAATGGTAAAGTGTAGTCATTACTAACATGGGCATATAACAAAACTGCAGGTTAGGTCTCAGCTCTGGAACTCTGGAGAAATTACCCAACCTCTCTGAGACTCATTTTGTTCATCTGTAAAGTGGACATAATAGCAGGACATCTTTTATAGGGTGTTGTGAGAATTAAGGAAGAAAATCTACATAAAATTCCTTTAAAAAGTGCTGGCTATGTTAAAGGTCAATACATAAGTTATTCTTATTGTTCTTATTGTTGTTTTTATTACTACCATCTTGATAAATTTGCAAAAAAAACCCCACATGCACATGAATAAAATCTTGATAATTAGGAAAATTAACAAGGAATTAAATGGTATGATTATGTGCATTTTTTTGACACGTTCTGACTTCTGGAAGCTGGTTAAATTACCTTTGGCTTGGTTTTCTATTTACCTTAATGTTCAATCTTTTACAAACACCGTAAGTATTCTCTCACTATTGATTTTCACTGCTCTCCTTTTTTATTCAGTGACAGTTGAATAAAAACTAAAGCAGAGAAGTCACTTGCTTTAGGCTGTATTTGTGGAGTAAGAACGCCTAACTGAAGACCCCCAGGAAAATTACAGTTTATGCTGCAGGTTCTGTCGTGTGGGGGCATTCTAAGCCTTTGCCTCCTTATTAATTAGCTGTTGCTGTACAAAAGCCAACATACAATTTAGTGGCGTAAAACAATAATGATTTCTTACTTCTCCTGATTTGGGGGTCAGCTGAGCAGTTCGTCTAATTCACTGGTCTAGGCTGGCCTTGTTGCCATGGCTGGGTCCCTCCCTCCACGTGGCTACTCATTCCCCCATAGGCTACGCTGGGCTTGTTATGTGGTGGCTAATGGATCTCAGCAGCAAGAGTGGGCAGACCCCAACACACAAGCACTTTTCAAGCCTCTGCTTTTGTCACTTTTGCCAATGCCCATTAGCCAAAGCAAGTCACGTGGCCAAGCCCAGATTCACAAAGGTGGGAGGATGGGCTCCTCATCTTGTTGGGAGGAGTGGCAAAGTCATACTACAAGGGAGTGTGCATGCCAGCATAGGGGAAATTAGCAGCCGTTTTTTGCCATCTGCCACCTGAGACTCAGGCTCTGAAAAGTGTTGGGCATCGAAGCCAGTCAACAACAACCAAACAGCTTCAATAATAGTAGCTGACATATACTGAGTGCTTTCCAGGTGTCTCCCCCTTCAGTGCCTATGGGAACCAGGCCACCACTGAAGGCGAGAGAAGATTTTAGGGAGGAGACTGTGGCAAAATGTAGCTCACATGCCCATTTTGCTGCTTAGCTCCACTCAGTTGTCATCATTGGGAATGAAGGCTCAATGTTCCCAGATATTCTGATTTTTCAGGAGATGACAGAAACCTGGATTGTTATATAAAATATCCTGATATTTAAATGCTGACAAACAATTCAATTTCTTAAACTGTGTGCTGGAACCAGCAAAGTCTTCTGGGGGCAATGGAAGACCAGTCTGAGTCCTCTGGCTCACTCATGCTGAAACTAAGTGATTTATGTCAATATGCACTTGGGAACATTCTCTTCCTTGTAAAATGTATGATGCAGGGGCCAGGACGGTGGCGCAAGCAGTTAAGTGCGCGCGCTCCGCTGCAGCGACCCAGGGTTCGCCAGTTCGGATCCCGGGCGCGCACCGATGCACCGCTTGTGGAGATATGCTGTGGCAGCATCCCATGTAAAGTAGAAGAAGATAGGCATGGATGTTAGCCCAGGGTCAGTCTTCCTCAGCAAAAAGAGGAGCATTGGCAGATGTTAGCTCAGGGCCGATCTTCCTCACAAATAAATAAATAAATAAATAAATAAAATGTATGATGCACAGAGTGGGAAGAACCCAGAGCAACAGCTGCATTTGCAAGAAGAGGGGGAAAAAAGTGTCCCAAGACTGAATGGGGCTTTTAAAGTTCAGACTTCTGTGGCATTTGCTAGAGGAGGCAGTAAATCACAGAGCTTAAGTGTGTGGATTTTAGAGTAAGATGGACCAGCTCTGCTAATTACCAGTGTCCCTCTCTCTTTTACTTGTTAATGTTTAAATCTCTTCCAAGGACTCAGAAACACAGCCCATGCAGTCTGACTGCTCAGGTTTGAATTCCAGCCTTGCCACTTACCAGTTGTGTGAATTTGCTGTTGTCACTGTCTTATTCGTGCTAAAAGAGCATTTTGTGTCTAAAGATACAAAGCGATTTTTCCCTGGGTCATATTAGTTGTATGCATATCTGCTTTCCTCAATATACCATGATCACCTAGTGATAACAATACTAGAAAATATTTATAGGGCTTTTAGCTTATCCTTTACCTTATGAGTTGATCAAATTGTTTGCATCATATCAAGTAACACTCACAACAACTGTAGGAGAACACCATTCTTTTTATTCTCATTATATAGATGGAGAAACAAAGCCCAGAGCATTAAGTAACTTGTACCTGGTTTACATAGCGAGCAAACTGGTAATGTCATCATTTGAACTCAAATAGATTGAGTGCAGATAAAGTTATTCAAACTGGGATCTGCAGACCCTTGGGGGTGCCCAGGGATATACTTTTGAGGTCTTCAAGTTCGTCCTCCAAATTTTTTAAAATTTTGCATTCATTTTGATATGCTAAAACACTTACTATCAGCACTTCTTGACTATCTGGATGACCGCTTTCTCGGCAAGTACCACTGCATGATTTCAGTGCTGCATTCCCATCTGTGTTTATGCTCATGTTGGCACTATTTTAATTGTCACAGGCTAATGAGAAAGAGACAGAGGCAGAGCCGATATGTCAAAGTCATGCTCAAGCCGTGTGAAGGCCAAATCATCCACACCAACAAATGTGTCTGGGTGATTTTAACGGAGAGAAGTGGGGGTAGAACTGAGTCCTCCTGGCCCACAGTACGAGAGGCATGCAAAATCGAATTCGTACGAAGTTGTACAAAAACGAATTCCTACCCCAGAATCACTACCATATCCCTGCTGTGAATGGCACTTTAGCTTCAGTAAAACAAGATTCATTTCCCCCATTAAATTGTGTTAATTTGAACTTTGTGGATTTTGTTCTTTGTTTATATTTAATCTACAAATGTATTTTGGTTTTAGAGTTTTATATGAGCTGTAAGTATAAGAAACGTAAACCTAGATTTATGTTCTTACTTATGATAAGCAACATTATAATAAAAAATAAATTAAGTAAACTAGCTGGCTGTAAGATTTCTTTTTTTTCATTTAAAAAGAGCACACTCCTCAACTGTGAGGACATGGCATTGTACTGCAGTGCTTCTTATGATAGGGAGTATAATGGAATGGTTTAGAGTTTGGGTTCTATAGTAGCACCATATGGGCCTGAGGCTCAACTCTAACACCTATTAGCTGTGTGACCTTGGGCAAGTCACTTCTCCTCTCTAAGACTCAGTTTCATAATTGATTAAATGGTAGAAATAGGGTCGTTGTGAGAACAAAATGAGATAATATGAGAAGCAGGTGGCAATGTACTTGGCACTATAGAACTGACCAGAGCTGATAATACAAACATAGAACACATGGAGACAAGTTTTGCCCAGTGAATAAATGGATTCATTTGTAGCCTTCGATACACGGCTTACCTGGCTGTGATTCTGAGATGAGAACTTACTAGATTGAGAGAGAGAATTTACCTCTTATACAACAAAGCTTGTCATTCCTGAGATGAGAGGTGAAATCACTGTGGTTTATACGCAGTCATTTAATTTCTTAGAGCACCTTCCTTTTATTTTAAAGAGTAACTTTGAAAAATCTGGGATACTTTCCAATCAGGCAATTAGATCGGTTTCCCAGAATTCGTTTCTTATTTCCAACCAAATGCACTTTTTTTTCACCCATCTTCTCCTTGCATTTCTTTGTGGTTCAGAATATGGGAAATTTATTGCAGATATTGCTTTATTTCATTTGGGAGTAAGCATCCTGCTAACCCAGGGTTTGGCAAGTTATTTGGAATAACTTCAGAGGAAGAAAGGTAATATTTATAAGAAAGAATGTGGTTCTCAAACACCATGAATATTCAATTGAGACTTGATGACATTTTAAATAATTATGTAATAATATTAACTACTGTGCCATTAGACAAAGTCTTAAGTGAAAGAAACCTGGCCACTTATGGCCAGTGCTGTGCCTTACAAAGACCATGCATTTTAGAACCAGACAGTCTTAGATTCGAATCCTAGCGTGACTGTTAGTAGAGTGAACCTGAAAAAATTTCTTTACCTCCTTTTCTCTTCATAGCCTCTACTTCCAACTGACAAAGAATTATCATTTTGATAGCATGAATTTTAGCAATTTCTACCCCTTTTATTTCCACCTTCCCAGCAGGATCTTCTGACCCAATACCTGTTAGAACTATTTTCAAGTGCTTGATGTGGTACATTTCATTCATTCATTTATTCCTTTATTCAGCAAATAATTATTGAGTGACCACTATTTGCCATGTACTCTAATAGCTGCTAGGGATTCCATGGTGAATAAAGGAGATAAGTTGCCAACTCTTAAGGAGTTTATCTTTCATTGGAGAAGTTAGAAAATAAGTGCAGAAACAAATAATTAAGCAAGATAGTTTCCAATTTGAATGAGTTTTAAGCGTGGTGCTATGATGGCAATAAAGTAAGTCCATAGTTAATGAATGGGGCCTGAGCTGAAGGCTACTTATTCAGGACGGCCATGGAAGTTCTTTCTAATTAGGGGAGTCTGGAGATGAAGAATGAGAAGCAGTTGGCTGTGTGAGGATCTGAGGAAAGAGATCCTAGGCAGAAGGAACGGCAAACACAAAAGCTGTGAGTGATAAAGGAGCTCGGGCAGACTCAAGGATCAGTAAAAAGACCAGTGTGGCTGAAGCACATTAAGCACAGAGGAGCGTGCGGGAGAGGACGTCATGAGCCAGATTACGTTAAATCTAGTAAACCAACGTAAGGATTTGGGTTTCATTTCAAGCGAGGTAGAAAATCATTGAAGGACTCTAATCAGGGGAGTGATGGGCTTTGGTTGCTATGTGGGGAATACATCATAAAGAATCAAGAGAGGGAAACCAGTTAGGAGACTATCACTGTAGTCCAGGTGACAGATGATGATGGCTTAGGCTGAGGTTACACAAGAGAAGATGGAAAGAATGGAATTAGAGGGAAGTAGATGGATTCAGTACCCATTTTTAGAAGTAGCATGTACGGAACCCTTATGATATATCTCTAAATGTTTTTAGTTCCATTGTTTTTTAAATAGAAATCAGGATTACAATGCCCTGTTGTCCTCTCCTACTTTATTGACACCCAGAGAGCTATATAAATTGTTTGACTCTTGGGGCAGAGTGCTAAAGTCTACACCATCCAACAAATAAACACTTCTGTCCAGGGTTCTGAAACTTGGTCCTGCTCTTTAGGAGCTTAGATGCCAAAACAAACACACTCACAGAAAGGAAAAATTGAATGAACATGTTGCCACATAAAGTTTTTCATTACCAAAAAAAGGGGAGGGTGCTATAAACCAAAGGACCAATTGTATTTGTTCAGGCTCTGCTGTGTGGAATTTGTGGACCATGCCTTTTGGGCAATTATATTGGTAGAAATTGCCTTCTGTTTGCCCAACTCTGAAAGATTTCAGCTTCCTTGGTATTTGAATAAGTGTATGGGTGTGTTTTAAATCAGTTGGGCAAGGAAGTTTCTGGAGCCTGAACTGGCCTGTTGGGAAGGGAAAGGATTGGGTTGAAAGTAGCATAAGAGAAGCTAATACAGGATAGTTGTCCAAAAAAAATTGTGATTCACAAGGCATGTTCTTATGAATTTTCTCGAAAGAGCCTCAAACCCACCCCATAAAGCAGTGTTCCCAACCTCTTCCCATTATGGAACACAGAAAATCAAGACATTTATACAGAATGCTGGGGTAAACTGAGAGAGATTTGAGAGTATCTACCTGGGTTTGGGGAAATTCTATTGTACCTTATTTATATCATTATAGAAACAAAATACAAAGTATTCAAGATTATTCTAAATATTTAATTTGTATAACTTCCAAACAATAGCTTGATACAATTCTTGATAAAGACTTTTTGAATGATGGGCTCTTCAAATTCAGGTTCGATATTATCCATAAAATATTTATTTGCTCAAGTATGTGATATTAAAATCCAACAATTTTCAGCATTCAAATATTTGCAAAAATTGGTTTTGTGTAAAGGCACTAATAGTTCCTCTATCTTTTGTTGACACACATTGTGATAATCAAACTATATTTTTTAATCATACCAATGTCTCTTTTCATACCAAATGTCTTAAGAGTGATGGAATTTTTATTTGTAGGACTCGTTTGGTTAGAGAAATTCTGAAGTCAGTTCGGATAACACTGAATGGGCACATTCTACTGCAGAAGGATAGACAGACTCCATGTATGGGAAGACAGAGATTTTGGTGTCTAATTTTAGCTGCATCTCCCAGGTCTTCTGTCCAGCTTTCCAATTCCCTGCTCGCCATCCCCACTGGCCACATTTTGGGCATTGTGACATGCTCTGGAACGCAAAATCCTCTGGCAGCTCCATTTGCTTTTTGTCCATGATGGAAAGTTGTGCCTAGAGAAGGCAGCTGGCAGAAACAGGCAACAAATCTTGAGGTTTCATCCACCCCAGAACTGACTCAGTTGCCTTGAGAAGTGGGGGTGGGGATGGGACTACATCTTGATGTGCACCAAAACCTTTCATGGCTATGTTCACGAGTGTCACAGTGCATTGGTTGGGACATGGGGCTATTAAGTATACAAAGAAGATCTTGATACAGATGAAGCAGCATATGCTCTCAGAATGGTGACACGCCTTGCTGACTTTCCCACAGTTAGAAAGTAGCAGTTCAGAGACAAAATTAGCTCTTATAATTGCACATTCTTTCCATTACATCTCATTCCCTCTCTTGATGCAATAAGCTTTATGGGAGGAGAATTAAAAAATCCAGCAGCACAAATCACACATGGTCTTTGGAGATTCACATTTATAAGGTCATGTTTTCAGCTTTCACATGATGAATGGGAACCTATAAAGTTATGTACTGCAAAAAGATCATGCAAAAACAGTTTGCCTCTTCCCTTTTCAAAAGCATCCACTTATCTTGCAGTGATGGAGTGGGAATTAATTATATTTTAGCTATTGGTTTTATAAACTGAGGCAGTGGATAAAAGTTTGCCACTATTCAGAAACCAGATGTCTAGAATCTTTCCATTATAATCATTGTTTGGGTTAATAAAAATGAACTTTTCCTCTTCAGCTGACAGCCATGCGAGGTCAGACCATCATAGCAGTAGCCTGATAGCTGCCTCCACACTTGGCTCTTATACGATCGGGAGGTGGAAGTTCCTGCGCTTGCTGGTGCCCTATAGATAGCTAAGAGAGCAGAGCTGGTGAGTAGACTCCAGGTGGCTCTAGTGTTGTGCATGGGCAAAGAGACACGGGTCCTCTCAACAGTAGAGCACACCTGATTTCCTGAAACCACAGGAAGAATGTCTAAGAGTGGTATGTGCGGACTTCTCCTCACCATAATCAATATTATTGCCCAGAAGCAACTATCCCTCACCTGCTACCAACCTCTCAGCAGCCTATCTCCCATCCGAATCTGCCTTTGTAGATTTATGCATAATCCTGGACCACCCTAGGATGAGGAAACCTACAGATAGGGAGTAGGATCAAGATAGCACCAGAGGAGTCCTCTGTTTTGGGAAAAGTTCTGAGGGGGCTGCCTGCTTAGTGGTAGCCCAGGCCAAGAGGTAGAGAATAAGTTGAACACTTTTGGGAGACATAGGTTAATGCTATGGTCTGAATGTTTGTGTCCCCCCAAAATTCATATGTTGAAATTCTAATGCTCAGGGGATGGTATTACCAGGTGGGGCCTTTGGGAAGTGCTGAAGTCATGAGGGTGGGACCCTCATGAATGGGATTAGTGCTTTATAAAAGAGGCTCCAGAGAGATCCCTAGCCCCTTCCACCAGGCGAGGACACAGGGAGAAGGCACTGGCTATGAACAAGGAAGCCGACTCTCATCAGAAGACAACTTTGCTGGCGCCTTGATCTTGGACTTCCCAGCCTCCAAAACTGTGAACAATAAATTTCTACTGTTTATAAGCTACTCAGTCTGTGGTGTTTTATTATAGCAGCCCAAATGGACTAAGACAGTTAATATCCATAGTTTTTGCCTAAGGGAATTGTTTGATGTACACTGTGGATTTCAGTAACTCCCTTCTCTGTTCAGATAACTACTGAGCATAGCACATTCATTGATTGATTCATTCAATAAGTATTTATTAATAAGTACTTTCTATGTTCAAAGTATTGTGGTAGACACTGGGGATATAAGACTTGGACTGTGCTCTCAAGGAATGGTCTAGAGGGGGAATTAAATGGCTAGGGATTTTAATACCCTGAAGCAGCATGTAGCAGTAAATGTTGCCCTCATCTGTCCTCAGGTGGACCATTCTGAGGAATATTCTACAGACTCCTCAGAGGGTTCCTGTGAGGTCCAACCTCAGTGGGCCACAGTAAGACCAGCTCAATAATCCTCTCTTCTGTCACCTTTCCCCTTTTCCCTGCTTCAGTCTTCTCAGTCTTCCTCTCTCCTGTTCCTGTTCCCTGGGATCACGTCCCAAAATAAACTGCCTGCAAGCAAACCCTTGTCTTATATTCTCCTTTTGGGAGGAACCCAGGCTAGGCAGTTGGTATGACAAATGGTCCTAGAAATGAGACCCTCAAGATAGGATTCCAGGGGCCGGCCCGGTGGCGCAAGTGGTTAAGTGCGCGCGCTCCGCTGCGGCGGCCCGGGGTTCGCTGGTTCGGATCCCGGGCGCGCACCGACGCACTGCTTGGTAAGCCATGCTGTGGCGGCGTCCCATATAAAGTGGAGGAAGATGGGCACGGATGTTAGCCCAGGGCCGTCTTCCTCAGCAAAAAAAGAGGAGGATTGGCTGATGTTAGCTCAGGGCTGATCTCCTCACAAAAAAAAAAAAAAAAAAAAAAAAAAAAAGATAGGATTCCAGAACTGGGTCACCCACCTGTCAGACAGCAGCCAAGATTCCTTTGCTGGCGGTGAGCCCCTCCTTCTGGCAGTGGCTGTCTCCCAATTACTAAGACTCTCACCAATGATGGACTAGGATAATATGGAGGTGGGAGGTAAGGCATTGGCTGATGTGGTAGTAGTGTAGGTGAATGATATAGGACAATGGTAATTATAAGTATTATAGAGTTAGCTACTTTTTACTAAAGGCTTTAGAAGCTTTGAAAAAAATTGACAGTCTCAAGCTAGCCAACTACCAATTCAAGAAACACTGTGAAAGTCATTTAGGCTATGTGGCAGAATTTTACAAGGTCTTTTATCTCTTGTAGCCACAGGACGCACAATGCTGAAAATCATGCCTAGGATTTGATAAGAGTAGCAGAGCTGCAAAGAAGATTGTATGCATGACACCCTGTGGAGTTTGGTTGCTGTCTTCCAAAATGCCACATGTGCAAGTCCACCATATGTTGCTGTGTCTCCCAGCAACTTCAATACATGAGTTGGCAACCAAAGATTGGAAATAAGATTAATTGTTCCTACCAAAACTGCTAGAGACCTATTTGAGTAATTTGTGCTTTCTGTTTCTACAAATTTAGGATTCTTTGGATGAAGTTCAGGCGCCTGGGATGGGGACATTTCAACCACACTTCAGAGAAAGTTACACCAAACTTGAAGCTACAACCACCATCTGGTTATTTCGAACTTTTCACATCAGTGGACAAGCAAGCAATGAAGTAACTATATTTTCAGGGTTATTGATCCTAATTTATAACAATTATAAATATATAGGCACCCAACATCAGAGCACCCAAATATATGAAGCAAACTTTGACAGAACGGAAGGGAGAAATGAACAGCAATACAATAACACTAAAAGATTTCAATACTCTCTCTTTCAATAATGGATAGACCATCCAGATAGAAGATCACTAAGGAAATAGAGGACTTGAACAATGCTATGGACCAAATGGACCTAACAGGCATATACAAAACATTCCACCCACCAGCAGCAGAATACACATTCTTCTCAAGTGCACACAGAAAATTCTCTAGGATAGATCACATGTTAGGTCACAAAACTTACATGTAAGATCTGAAACTATAAAACTCCTAGAAGAAAATGTAGGGAGAAAAGTTTCATAATATTGATCTTGGCAATGATTTCTTGCTTATGACACCAAAAGCTCAGGCAACAAAAGCAAAAATAGACAAGCGGGATAACATCAAATTAAAAAGCTTCTGCCCAGCAATGGAAACAAGCAACAGAATGAAAAGGCAACCTACAGAATGGAGAAAATATTTACAAGCTGCACATCTGATAAGGGGTTAACATCCAAAATGTATAAGGAACTCCTACAACTTAATAGCAAAAAACAAATAACCTGATTTAAAAATGGGAGGAGGACTTGAATAGACATTTCTCCAAAGAAGACATACAAATGGCCAACAGGTACGTGAAAAGATTCTCGATATCACTAATCATCAGGAAAATACAAATCAAAACCACAATGAGGTATCATCTCACACCTGCTAGGATGGCTATTATACAAAAAAACCCAGAAAATAACAACGTTGGTGAGAATGTAGAAAAATTGGAATTCTTGTGCACTGTTGGTGGAAATGTAAAATAGTGCACTATGGAAAACAGTATGGGGTTTCCTCAAAAAATTAAAAATAGAGGGGAGGCCTGGTGGTGCAAGCGGTTAAGTGCATGCGCTGTACTGCGGCGGCCCGGGATTCGCCAGTTTGGATCCAGGCGCGGACCGATGCACCGCTTGTCAAGCCATGCTGTGGTGGCGTCCCATATAAAGTGGAGGAAGATGGGCATGGATGTTAGCCCAGGGCCAGTCTTCCTCAGCAAAAAGAGGAGGACTGGCAGATGTTAGCTCCGGGCCGATCTTCCTCACACACACAAAAAAAATTAAAAATAGAACTACCATATGATTCAACAATTTCAATTCTGCATATTTATCCAAAAGAATTGAAATCAGGATCTTGAAGAGTTATTTGCACTCCCATGTTCACTGCAGCATTATTCAGAATAGGCAAGACAGCAATGCAACCCAAATGTCCACAAACGAATGGATAAAGAAAATGTGGTATATACTTATGATGGAATATTATTCAGCCATTAAAAAAGGAAATCCTGTCAGGGGCCGACCAGTGGCGCAGCGGTTAAGTGCGCACACTCTGCTGCAGCAGCCCGGGGTTCGCAGGTTCGGATCACGGGCATGCACGGATGCACCGTTTGTTATGCTATGCTGTGGCCGCATCCCACGTAAAGTAGAGGAAGATGGGCACAGATGTTAGCCCAGGGCCAATCTTCCTCAAGAAAAAAGGAGAAGATTGGCATCGGATGTTAACTCAGGGCTAGTCCTCCTCACAAAAAAAAAAAAAGGAAATCTTGTCAAATGTTACAACATGGGTGAACTTTGAGGACATTATGTTAAGCGAAATAAAGACACAGATGGACAAATATTGTGTGATTCCACTTATATAAGGCATCTAAAGTAGTGAAACTCATAGAAGCAGGAAGCAAAATGGTGGTTGCCATGTGCTAAGAGAGGGGGAAATGGGGAGTTGCTGTTCGATGGGTATAGAGCTTCGGTCATGCAAGATGAAAAAATTCTAGCTATCTGATGTACGACATTGTGCATATAGCTATACTCTAAGTGTTTTAAGTGTACTGTGCACTTAAAAATTTGTTAAGAGAGTCAATATCATGTTATATGCTTTTTACCATAATAAAAACAAAACTAACTTAAAACTAAGATTTTAGAAAGACATTTACCTTGACCTATAGCATTAACTTTCCAAAATACAAAATTAGGAAGTATTGAATGTTTAGGTTTGTAAAAGAGAACTGTTACATCTCTTTATCACCTGAAAAATATGGTCCTTCACATGTTAGCAAACCTCTGTGGAAAATGGTCAGGGCTGCACAATTAGGCAGTGTCAGTGGAAGTCATGAAAGGAAAAAAAAATTGAACACGGGCAGTACTGTATTCACTCCAGAAAATGGAAAGAATGCTTCTCTTCATCTATAACATGATTTTCTTTGACTTTCTAGTTGCATCTGGGATGAAAAGGAACTATTTATAACACAAAGCTTATTTGTACCATATTATCAAGTTAATATACAGCAAGGGCAATGGATTTTTTGTTCTTACCCAACCAATAATTTGGTAGAATATACTTAGCAGATAGTTATAGGCTGTAAGAAGAAAAGGGTATCCACTGGTAAATTAGAACTAATTGGGGAAAATAAGCCTATCTGTCATAAAGCACAAATAATAATCATAATTGAGCAGTACTGTTCATTATCAAAATTTTTACATAGTATTGCAATTAACTAAGGAATTATACTGAAACACAGTATATCATTTATTCTGGTAGCTCTCCCGTGCCAGAGGCGAAGCAAACAATACTCTCTTTATGCCACAGATAAGAAAGAGATGTTGGCTATACCCAGTACGCAAGGCAGAACCTGAAGAGAAACCCGGTACATTTAATCCCTGATTAATGCTCCAGTTTTTACTTGGAATGTGCCATTTCTGTACTTTGCAAAGGCTTTGCAGAAATATTTAAAATCAGGAACAAAGAAGGGAATGATACTTAGAATCCTTATCTGCCTTTGTATATGTTCCACCTCTGTTTGGTAACCAACTTTCCCTACGACAGAAGCAGTGCTGAGCATGGAAAAATGGCAGGTATAACTCATGGTTACCTAAGCTGTGATCAGTGTGGTCATGGGCTGGCAACCAGGCATAGAACGAGGTTGACCCTGGGGAAGGGCCTGAGCTTATAGTGCTGGAGTTCAGGATCATTGGTCAAACTGCTGGTGTCCGACCCCATTTCTTCTGTAGGGTGCCTACAAGGGTGAGCACTTAGTACAGATATTTGAATCACTAAGGTAAACTCATGGTTTATTCATCCAGTAAAGTTATCAGAAAGGTGAAGGATACTTCCTGGCTGTGCTGACTATTCCTTAACTCCAGATATCAAAGCCTGAGAAGAAGAACGAAGAAAGAACGAAGACATCATTCTGAAAAGTCATTCTGAGACTTCAAAGGAACGGGATAAATTGATTCAATTTCTCCCAAGTGTGACAATAGAGCATCCTTCCTTAATCATTTGACATACATAGTTGTGTCAGAGACCGTACACGCCACAAAGTCTAAAATATGTACTAATTGATCTTTTACAGAAAAGGTATGAGCTAAAGCATGATGAGAAAATTGTGGGTTGAATGCCAGGTCAAGAGAACTGGTATCTACAGCAGACGTGTAAAGGATAAAGCAAGTAACAAAGCATGAATATATATATTTGTCGAAAACTCATCCAATAATATGCTCAAAAAAGGTGAATTTTATTATAAAATTAATATTACTTGTATTATTTTGTTGTAAAAATCTATTATAAGAAAATAGTGCCAACCATAAAAATAAAAGGACCCAGGAATTTCTGGGGGACTATAAAGAGGAATTTGACCTAAATTTAGGGGATCTGTGGTAGAGGCTACTCTGAAATGTCAATTTAACGTGAAATTTGTTTGTATTTCATAACCCAGCTAAGAAGTAAGGTCAGTGAATACTCTGCCTTGGGAAGAAGCATTCTATTCTATTTTTCAAATTGCTCACTATTTATTAATTATAGTATTTTTACAGTTATAAAAATATGGTTAATTAATTATAATATTTAATTATAATATTTTACAGTTATAAAAATAGGGCACCAGGGTTCAACTCACTTCTCTAATCTTTTATTTCAGAAGCTGAAATACATCCCTCCTTCCCTCATAGGAATGGTGGAAGGAATCATGAGGAAAAATACTCTAAGTATAATTATTGATAAATATTTATATTTAATGTTAGTATGATAATCCTTTTTAATTGGTTAATGTTATGCTTACACGTGCTTTTACTAGTCTGCAATAAGTTATGCAAACTTAACCATAATTTTGCTTCTGATTAAATTTTGATTTATGCAAAATGAAAATTCTTTAATATTATCAACATGTCGACATTTGACAAGTTTGGAACCTAATTGCATTCTACAATCTTTACAAACTAGCCTTTTCTTGTTTTAAAGGATTTTGAAGCTGTTAATGACTCCATATATGTGGAAAGAAACAGATCTCATTAGCTGATAACATTTCTTTAACTCTCATTAGTATCTGGGTAACATCAGTTCCTATTACTGGAAAAAAACAACTAACACAGAAGGAGAAAATAACTGGGCAGCATAGGAAACATACTAAGGGTCTAGTGAGAGTAAAATGTTAAAATTACATAATTAATTAAGAAGAAAAATGCTCTCTTTAAGAAAATTGATCTAATTCTCCATGGTTGGAAGAAAGATAGTTTTTCAATAAGGATAGAAGTTGGGAATAGAGACATCATCTACAGGATTCCTAATACTCAAATAAAGGTAGGAAAATTGAATTAATAATCTAGACATTTTTCAAACTCCTAATTAGTTGCACGTGAGTAGCCTGGGTGTTGGGAATCATATGGGCTCATAGATTACGGACTCTAACAATGGAGGCATTAAAATGTGTTGAATAAATTAAACAAGGCCATAAACAGGAACCTTGTCTGAGTGAGTGAGACCCATTATAATATACAATATAGCATCCCAGAGAGAGAATTCAAAAATGAAGAAATTTCTGAAATAATTCTAAGATATGTCCAAGTGGCATCATATTGACCAAGGTTCGGTATGGTCCCTAATACTCTCTCTCATGTTTCTTAGTCACGTGACTTAATCTGGCTGAGCTCAAGAGTCTGCATTAGTACAATGGGAGAAATTACTCACCCATCGGTTTCTGTGAGGATTGAATTCACGCAGTAAACCTACAATAAATGTTTGTAATATTCTCATAATTTTGTCGTTTTGTTCAGACACTGCAAAAATTGTGTTATGCTAATTAATCATTATATTTAAAAATAATATTTGTATCTATTTTTTATACTTAGAGTTCTAATATTATATACTGGATATAAAGAGAGACATTTTGTAGTTCACATTATTTAAAATTATAGTTTAATACATACATTCTCTTAAATGCTGAAATTCGTTGAAACATTCCTTCCTGTTGCCTGAACTACCCAGATCCATGGAAACAGATTTTTTCAACTTTCTACTCACATTGTCTGCTTATTCTACTGATAAAAATACATCTTTGCTTATTCTAACAAGAAGTGGAAATACAACTCTGTTCTAATTAAGCAGGGAACTTACAAAGTAGGGAAAAAATACAGCAGGACATAGACATTTGCTTCTATCTGTTGAAGAAATGGTCCCATTATTCATCATGGAAAGAAAGTCAGGATTTGAAAATGAGAAGCCAGACATCCAAATATGTTTTCACTTGAAAACTTCAAGAACACAAGCAGCACAAATAAACTAGAAATTGTAGCCGTTTTTTTTTGTGTGTGTGTGAGGAAGATCAGCCCTGAGCTAACATCCATGCTAATCCTCCTCTTTTTGCTGAGGAAGACCAGCTCTGAGCTAACATCTATTGCCAATCCTCCTCCTTCCGCCTCCCCCGGCAAAGCCCCAGTAGATAGTTGTACCTCATAGTTGCACGTCCTTCTAGTTGCTGTATGTGGGACGCGGCCTCAGCATGGCCGGAGAAGCAGTGCCTCTGTGCGCGCCCGGGATCCGAACCTGGGCCACCAGTAGCGGAGCGCGCGCACTTAACCGCTAAGCCACGGGCTGGCCCTGTAGCCGTTTTGAACCACGGAAGTCACCATTTGTATGGGAAAAATAGGGACTCTGAATTTAGGAGCAACAGAGTTCAAATCCTAGTTTAGATTTAGTTGTTAACTTCAATAAGTTATGGGGCCGGCCCCGTGGCTTAGCGGTTAAGTGCGCGCGCTCCGCTGCTGGCGGCCCAGGTTCGGATCCCGGGCGTGCACCAACACACCGCTGCTCCGGCCATGCTGAGGCTGCGTCCCACATACAGCAACTAGAAGGATGTGCAGCTATGACATACAACTATCTACTGGGGCTTTGGGGGAAAAAATAAATAAATAAAATTATAAAAAATAATTTCAATGAGTTACTTAACTTCTCTGAGTCTCAATTTCCTTGTTCTTAAAGTGTGGATAATAATAGCTACCTGGAATCACTGCTGTCAAAATTCAATTATTATACACTAAGTGCCTTTTAAAGAGTAGGTATTCAATAAAATGAAGTTATCACTAGTACATAACCATTCCTTTACACCAGTGGAGATAACTTCAAATGGATTACAACTGCTGTAATCTTGTCAGTGTGCATTCCTCAAGTATCACTTCGAAAGCAAATTGGACAAGACAAACCAGCCTATTATTTTGAAAGAAAAGGAAGGTGAAACTATTCCAACAACTCAAGCATAACATGCATAGGGAGGGAAAAGCATGCCCCAGGTCCCTTCAAATAAGCTACTCTATGCTCCAGGTCTTCAAGAGTTTATCTAAGAAACAGGAAGTTCCAGGCAAAGGAGTTCAAAGAACTCTCCAATAAATGGGTATGCCCTGAACAACGAGATAAATGTATCAGGTGTTGTAGTAGGTGACCAACAGTCCAGGTTTGCCTTAGACTGCCCCCATATTAGCACTGAAAGTCCCACATCTCAGTAGCTCTTTCAATCTCAGGCAAGAGATGGTTGGTCATCCTAACCATAGGTCATAGGACATCTTCCATGGTCATAGAATAGCAGCACTAGCAGAAACTGTGGAAACTACCCAGCCCAACCTCTTTATTTAACAGATGGAAAGTCAAATCCCAGGTATGGGCTAATAACATCTCCACAGGTGCTGACTAAACCCAAGGAGTGTTTCAGATGACAGGTGAACTCCACTAGTCTAATTCCAGATTTGCGACTGTCATACAGAAGGAAGAATTCTGTAGTGGTGAAAGGCCTGGACTACTTGGGCTTCTGTCCTGTGACTCTCGGCAAACTATCTGACCTCTTTAAGCCTCAATGCTCTTGACTGAAAATTAGCATTGAACAAGAGGGTGCAAATAAAATGTTGCACTCAGTGCCTGGCACATAAAAACACAGTAAATATTTGTTATTATTAGTGGAGTTTTAATCTATTTATCTTCTTTTTCCTCCCCATTATTGTTATTAATAATAATTATGTTATTACTAGCTACTTAGAGCAAGGGAGACACAACCAAGGATAATATAATCCTTTCTTGGATTTTCACTAAAATCATTTGGTCTTTAAGTACATTAAAGGACAGTGTTTCACACTTGGAATTTTCTTGAAAGAAGTCATTGTGAACTGTGCCATGCTGATCTGAACAATTTACAGACACTTTTTGAAAAGATACCTCTTTGACTATAACAAATACACTCAAATTGCTTTAGTAATTGAACTTCAAGGTACTTCATTTGGTTCTTCTAAAAGGCTCCTTTCAAAATGCTGGATCTTTACCACCATCCCCTAGGTCCTGAGCGATTCTCTGTAGAAGCCAAACTATTAGGAGCACTCGCCAAAGGACAGGAATTCTAAAATAAAGATGAAGTATATTTGAAAGGATTACACATATCAATGATACAACAACAGGGTTTGTAGGACAAAATTTTGATTCAGAAGTAATGCTTCAGGAATGTAACTAATATTCAGAAGATTTGGCCTACCTTGGGATATAAAAAAGCAAAATGAACAATCTCTCTTTCTTTTATTGCCCTTTTATAGTTCTGTATTGTAGTTTGTTAAATGTAAGTCACTTGCATACCCAGGAATGAATAAAATGATGGATCAAACAGAATTTTAGAAAACCAAGACAGGTGCCTCCTAGGACCACAGCACCCTCTCCTGGATGTGCATCGAAAGATGTGCTTTGAGAGGAACAAAGGACAGCATTTTACCCTTAATTTTGTGGATACTTTAAGATATTTCACTTTAATTTATGGGTCTTCATGAGATGTACTGTATAGTGCTCAACTGTTATGTCATTCAAAGACGTCAGGTTCATCTGTTTACCAAGCTAGAAACATAGCACGTAGTTTTACTTTTTTAAATGCAACAGCTGTGCTGAAATTTTTTTATCGTTAATATTTGACTAATAAAATAGGCTTAATTTATTAATAAAAAAAGATATTTCATGATTTCCTGGTTTGACTGGTACTCTGGATTATTTCATAATTGCCTTTTCTAAACGTCTCAATGAAATAGCCTCCAAAAATAGAAAAAATTCACAACAACCCTGGGAGAAAATATCTCTAATTATAGCATGGATGGGCTAGACTGAGAAACAATTTGTATCTAAACAGGGCAATTTTTTAAGGGGAAAAAAACACTATCCCCAGACACAAGTTTAGGAACAAGATTCCAGGACAAAATACGTGCATTAATCCAATGAAACTTAACGTTCATCCTAAACATGAAAAAAACGTGTTTATACAGTTATAGATTTTGAAATATCTCCCTAGGCAATTAAAAAAAGAAATGTAATTACATCAGACGTATTTTCCATTGTCAGAGAACAAGTCCATTTCATTCCCTTCACTCCTGGGTCATATGTAAGGCCAGCTCACTGCAAAGACATCCCTGTTAAAAAACATTAAGAGAAAGGAAGGAGGGAGGAAATGGTAGATGAGCACTTATTAGTTTGCTCCACTATCTAGGTAAGCATCAGGTCTACTGCCTGTTCCCCCTACATGCTCCCGGATATGCTAAGATATGACTGTGTAGGGGATGTGTGTGTGTGTGTGTGTGTGTGTGTGTGTGTGTGTGTGTTGAGAGTAAAGAGCTGGGGGAGGGAAGCTAATGAACAAATTAATTTGTTTATAGGTGAACAAGATCATTCCTTCCCCTCACTTTCTATGTCACAACTCTATCTGACCTCTCATAAGAGTGAGGTGTAAACTAATGATGTAGAGGACAGAGTCAAGACGTGTGTGTCTGATTTCTTCCTTTATAATATACAGAAATTCTTTAAGAAATGAAATCATTTGTATATTTTGAGCTGTCATTCATAGATCATTTGGTCCAATAATATGAGGAGTTGACATCAGATAAGCTAGGTTTAAATTTTCTGGCTTTAAAACAACTTTATGGGAATGTTCTCTCTTTAAGGTTGTATTTTTAATCATTATATTTATGATATAGACGAAGGGATAAAAATTCCATCACAGACTTACACACACACACACACACACACACACACACACACATGCAGAGAGGAAGTCTACAGCATAATGAAAAGGATATTGACTTTGTGGTAAACCAGACTGGGAGTCTGGGAAACTTACCTAAACTATTTGAGTTTCTATTTTCTGTTCCGAAAATAGAAGATAGCACCACTTAATTTATGGGTTTGTCATTCAGATTACATAAAGTGACAGGAGTACACATTGCCTCTGTCGCATCTAGGATACTACACTTTCTATTTTCTCTGCCTATAGTGCCTTCCTCCTCCACAACCTGGCCACACTAAAGCTCCTTGGTTTCCTTGAACACAACCCACTCTCTTGCCTGCACGGCTTTGCACATGCTGTTCCCTCGGGATGGAACACTCTCTTCCCCTTCCATTTGCACAACTGTCTTGTACTCTACTTTCAGGAGTGAGCTCAGACACTATTCTTCTGTGACACCTTTGCCGACACCTCTAGACTAGACTGTGAACTTCATTCATGTGCTCACAGAGCACCCTAACTTCTGTTATCCCGGCCCTGTTACCCTGCATTGAAATTGTCAGTTAACTTGACTGATTCTTTAGATGATGAGCTCCTTAAAATGAGAATCAATCTTTTCAGTGTTATAGCCATGTCTCCTAGCAATGATCTTTCAAAAGAGTCAGTGCTGATGAGGGTGCAGTGAGAAGGGCATTCTTTCAGAAGTTTTGTACAAAAGAGAGACAATTGGGGTAATAATAACAATGCAATTACTAGCTACCCCTCTGCACCAGGCATTGCACCAAGTGCTTCCATGCATTATCTCATTTAATCATTGCAACCCTCCTTGGGAGTAGGTCCTACTAGTATCCATATTGTCTAGATCAAGAAATAAAGACTCTCAGAGTCTAAATGCCTTGCACAGGAGCATGAAGCTTTAGGCGGTGGTATCAGGAAACAAATCCAGGTCTGAGATGCTAACATTTTTTTCTCAACAACATTGCTCTATTGTGCAAGTTTTCTGGAGAGCAATTAAATTATTCACACCTCAATGAATGCCGTGGAATAAATGAGCATACCGATGCATATATACAGTAGGCATCATAAACATTCATTTCTTCTGTGATTTAACTCATACTCATTTTTCCTCTCTCTTTTTCAGTTGATCATTTTCTAGTGAGCATGTATGAGGAAATAATTTGATACTGTCTACCTTTTATTTTGGACACGAGAAATAAAATGTTCCCATTACACCTTATGGTTGTTTTCCTCTCTCTCAATTAAACTATGTCACCCTCACAGCTCAGTGGTGAAGACAGCATGATACGTATTGTGCTCTCACTAGAACGTTTACTCCTCATGAGCAGGGATTGGTTTCTTTATCTTTGTGTTTCTAGCTCCTGGCACGGTGCTATCCCCACTGTAGACAAACGATAAATACTGCAGAATGGGTTATTAAAGAAGTCATGAACTTGAGATTACAGAATTTGCAAAGGCAGGTTAGAAACTGTAAACAGCCATTATTCAATGAAATTGAAAAATAAAATGGAAGGTCTTTGCAAAGATAATATCTAAAAGAAAACTTGAGGAGGTTATCACAAGCAGTTTCTAAAAGTGATTGTATTGATAGACGTGGACAAACCAAGTAAAATTGAACATCAAATTGAATTCAACAAATATTTGAGAACTTTCTAAATATGAGACACTGTGCTAGGATCTTATGATTTATTTTATAACTAAGGAGAATTTTCTTATTGTTAAAAGGGAGAACTCATCTTTTTAGGAACTGAGAATAATTTGTATACCAGACCAAGAGAAAATAAACTTGTCTCATGTGGATAGGGCGATCTTACTAAAACTCCACTCTAGTGAGGCCCATGTTCCTCCTCAACACATCTGAGGGCTTCCCATTGCCATTGTGTTTAAACTTCAAGTTTTTTTCATTGCATATTTGGCTCTTTAGCTCTTTTCCCATCCCCTTTCACTCCCATTATACTCCATTCACACTAAACTTTTTTTATTTCTCCTCAAATATTGTGCTTTTATATGCCTCCAGTCTCCATATCTGGAATGCCTTGCTCTCTGTCTGGTGACCCTCCATTCATCTTTCAAAACACAGATCAAACATTACCAAAGCTTCTGGCTCCTTCAGGCAGAGTTAACTGATTTGGCCAGTGCTCTCCAGGGGCTCCCACTTGGGCATCTATCAACCTCAGGCTCTACTTACTGCTTCCCCCCAAATCACAAAATCCTCACGTCCAGCAATCATATCTTACTTGTCTTTGTACACTTTGAACATAGCCCGATAAGACGCATTTGCATCATGAGAATGGCTACTGCTTTGAGGTGTAATATGTCTTCTTTGTATTTTCCTCCTGGGCTAAGAAAGGAAAAGAATGATGGAAATAGACAAAGATTTATTTATTTAATTAAACACTTCCTATGTACCAAACACTGGTTTGGCACTGGATATATAATGGTGGACAAGACAGATGTAGTTTTTGCCCTTGTGGACCCTGCATGCAAGGAGGGGAAACATAGCAAACAAGCTACATAAGCAAATTAATTATAGTTTGTGATGAATGATAAGATGGAAGAAATGAGAGCATGTAGTAGAGAATAGAAGAAGTAGAGGAAACTTCAGGTAAGGAGTTGAGGGAAAGTCTCTCTGAGCTAGAGAAATGTGAGTTGACAGTTGAATGATGAGGAGTCCATGCATAGAGAAGAACCATTCAAATGTCCTGGGGTGGACACAAGCTCAGCATGATCTTCAAAGAGCAGAAAGCCAGTGTGGCCAGAGAGGAGAGAGCAGAGGAACACTGATCCTAGATGAAGTGGGACAAATTGGCAGGGAATGGAGAGTATAAGGCCTTGTCTACTGGAGAAAAGAGCATCACTTTATTCTAAATGCAGTGGGACCCACAGACAACTTCAAGCCAAGAATGGTACGGCTGAATTTGTGTGGTATTAATGTTAGTGTTGTAAGCCATAACTATTCAAAAAAATGTTTTAAAACTGGATATCTGTCTGGACAGCCTCACGGGTTGACGCTTCACTTCATTCTCCTCTCCACTGGGGGGCGCCAGAGATTATCACAAGTATCTAGCCTGGTTAGTCTCCAAGTAACTTTGTGGCAGTCTCCTCGGCGTTTCTCCAACAGCTGTGTTTAAGATAGGAATACTGAGAAGAGAGGACAAACAACTGAATAAACAAAAGATTAAGACACAATCAGCTCTTTGAAACAGGTCTGCATTTGATAGACAGCATAGGATACAGTAATAAGAATCACTATTTTTTCTGGAAAAATATGGTATGCCAAGCCTTTACATGACTAAATACATTAGGACTATTAGTAGTTTTATTTTAAGCCAAAGTGACCGTACCAACAGAAGAAAGATTTATAGCACATATCTGAGAAGTATTAGGGTAGAACCTGGTCACCTGCTAATTAAAATGACAGCCACAATAGCTGCCAGTTTCTGAGTGCTTCCTCTGTGCTGCCTAGCACAATGCTAAGTGCATTATTATATACATTATCCCATTTAATCCTCCATCAATCATAGGAATGACCATCATCCCCCTTACTAAAACAGAAAAACTGAGGCTCAGGGCCTTTACATGACTTGGCTAACATCTCAGAGCTATGAAGTTGTGGAGCTGGCATTTGGCTTCCTGACTCCAAAGCCCTTTGTGCTAACCAGGACAGTAAAATGAAGAGGCTTCCAGAGACTGCTGTTCTAGTCTCAGCCCACTTTCCTGCAATTTCAGTTTCCTCAGTGATAAAATGGATTTCATTATCTCCCAGTGGAAGTGGGTAGACATAATACAGCTCCAACAAATTTGTAGTGCACCTCCAATGCCACGAAAATAATCAGGTGAACTACCAGATGTTACAAAAACAATGTATTTTTAGCCAGGTGCCTGATTTTTGCCTTAGAAATAACACCCTCTCCCAAAAACTGAATTCCTTAAAAATTCTATTATTTTTCTGAACTTGGGTGCCCTCTTTTGGAACTTGACCCCAACTCCATGCTAAATGTTTGTTTACAGCATCTGATCCTCAGACAGGTTCTTCATATGGAGTCGGCAACATAAGTAAGCTTCTACTGAGTTCTGACACTAACTCTTTATGTGGCTTTGGGCAAATCCTTTCCACAGGACCCCAAATGCAAAAGACGAGAGTGGGTTAGTTGAAGTTCAAGGTTATTCCAAGTTTTAAATTCCTAGAGTAGAATGTAATCCCATGGCTGGGATAAGAGAAAGAAGAGGAAAGGAGCTGGATCATAATATGACCAAAGAGTTACTCTGAAATATTTGTTTAATGAGTAAATTATGGGACTCTTGACCATGAGGTGTCCACTCACGTCTTCAACAATTTCAGCAGACATTTAAGACACATGAGACACCATTCTAGGAGCTGGTTCTACAAAGGGCGAACAGAGCCGATACGGCTCCTGCAGTCTGTGGAACTTTACATCTAGATAGATCAAAAAGCGGGAGTGTGAAAAAGACATTTCAGCCACAGGCACATTGTGTTCGACCAACATAATTTTTAACATTTTTTAAACTTGCCAATGTTTAACAATAATGGGAAATTTCACACGGAAGTTCTCGTTTCTAGCTTCTCTTTTAAAATCTAAATATTTGGAAACGCTGAGCTGGCATTTCCACGTGCAAGGAAACTTTGGAGCTGAATAGAAGCTGTCCCCACCCCACCCCCAGAGTAGACCTACACCCTCCAGTTCTGCCCTGCCCCCCAGCTGCCCAGGATCACACACACTCGCCATTTCAGTCAGCAAACTAGCGCCAATTCTCCCGTGGCTTAAGTGTGTGTGACACTTGGGTGAGTGAGAAAAGAGTGGGAAAAGAGTAAGAAGTTATTTCCATCGTATTGATTATTACAAAGGGGAAGGACAGAGAGCTGCCGCCATGGGAGAGAACATAGAAACTTCCAGTGGGATTGTCTTCATCTCTGTGCCCCCGTCCCCTGCCCCAGCTCCACACGCAGAGGTTGAGAGTGACAAAAATACGTGGAAAAAATGGGGTCTGGGGCCAGGAGACCTGGGTCTAGAAAAGGTTCTCTCTATTAATTGTTGTTACACTGGACAAGTATTTTTCTTCTCTGTGCCTCAATTTCCTCACCAGTAAAAAGAGGAAATCTGCTAGACCATAAGATCCGCCGAAAGATCCTTCTTGTCGGGACCTGTACAATTCTCAGCCCTCTCTTGGATCTCTCCCAATACCCAGAGAAAAGTCTTAAAGGAAATCTTGCTGCCTTTCCCGTCTCAGATCTGCAGCTCGTCCCCGCCACCCCCATATCCACCATCCTCGGCGGCGCTGCCCGAGTATCTTGGCGGGGAGGAGGGTTCACTTCAGGGGAACCGGGCCTCGGTCCGGGAAGTTGGGGCGCGCTCTGCGTCCCGGCGCCTTCGGATCGAGCCAAGGCGCCGCGGGATCCCCACCGCCGGCTCGCAGCCGCGCCCGCAGCGCCGCGCTCTCGCCTCGCCCTCCCCGGGCGACGCACGGACCCCAGGCGACGGCCCCTCACCCAGGCGACTGCCCGGCCGTTTCTGGGGAGGGCGCCGACCGCGGAAGCCCGCCGGCTGGCTGCTCCCCGCCCCCGCCCCCGCCCCGGCAGGGAGCCGCCCCTCCCGGGAGGAGCTGCGCGCTGGGGCGGCGCTCGGACCCCTCGGCAGCCGCAGGTGCCCGCCAAGCCCAGCCCAGCCCAGCCCCTCGCTCGCAGAATCCCGGTGCGCCCGGGCAGGTAGGTGCTTTTCCTTGCTTGCTTCTTATTTCTCGGAGTTCCCGTGTTAGCCCCTGCTCCCCGCGTGGAAGCACCAGTCTGAGCTTCTTGCAAGGCGTGAAGGGAGAACCAAGATCCAGGTGAGTGGTGGTGTAAATGTTTTCTTTTAAATAAACCTGCATACTAAGGGCACTCTTGGGAAGCTAGGAAGTTAAACGGGAAGAGAAATAAGACCAAGGCAGGTGGTCAAGATAACCCACCACAACCAGAGAGAGCTGGGACCAATCCTCGCTTCCCGGCTGTTTGGTACCCCACCTCGTCCCCCAGCCTCTCATTGACTCAGGTCCAGAAACGGACGGACTTCAATACATATTTGCGGAGTGGAGATACGTGTGGGAGGTTTTCTTCTTGTTTCTCTTATCCAGCTTCTGAACAAGCAAAACCTGCTTTTGATGGTTGGCTTCAACGCCACAAGGATTTTCCCCCCGAAGCTGAAAGATTGGAACATTTTTACACAGATAAATAAAATGTAGTGCATTCACACCATGGACTGCTATGCAGCATGTAAAAAGCAGAAATCTGAGCTGTAGAGATCAGCATGCCTAGATCGCAGAAGTATAATGGTAAATGATCCCAGTAAGATGCAAAATATACCTACTCTATGACGCCGTTTAGGCGACTTATTTTAAAACACACATCTTGTTGTCAAATCGTAGAAAGTAGACTGTAAAATATATACCAGATTCATGATTGTGGCTGTCTTTGAGAAGTATAAAAGGGGAATTAATTTGGCATGAGGGTTAAGGTGGAAATAACGTTTACCTATAATTTTTAATATAAAAAATGATGAAGCAAAGTTGCCGAAATATAAACAGTATAACTGAGAGTGGTGTTAACTTGGGTGTTTTTCATGTTTTCTTTCCCATGTTTCTAGATATTTCTCACTTTAAGAAGTTCTGTTTTTCAAATGCAAACAAAAGTTATGTCTCTAGAGAAAACTGTATTGTGGTTACCAGGGGCAATGGGGGTAGGGGGTGGGCACAAGGGGTGAAGGGAGACATATATATGGTGATGGACAAACAAAAATGTACAACCCAAAATTTCACAATGTTATAAACTATTAAAACATCAATAAAAAAACAATAGAACACACACACACACAAAAGTGCCGACATTTAATACCAAAAAAAAAAAATCTTGAACCTGGAATTACTATAGACCTAGAGAGGCCCATGGTAGATATGTCCAAAAGAGGAAACTCGCCCATGGACATTCAAAGCAACATTGTTCACAATGGTCCAAAAGTGGAACAAACCCAAAGTTATATCCAGTTATGACTGCATAAACCTAATGTGGCCTATTCATAATATAGGATATTATAGAGCCATAAAAAGGAATAAGGTACTGCCACATGCTAGGCCATGGGTGAACCTTGAAACATGTGTGCTCACTGAAGCCATCCACAAAGGCTACAGATAGCATGATGCCATTTGACTGAACTGTCCAGAATAGGCAAATCCATAGGGGGAGAAAACAGATGAGTTGTTTCCATGGGCTTGGGTTAGGAGAAAATAGAGTGTGAATGAGTATGGGTTTGTTTGGGGGTGTGGAAAATGTTCTGGAATTAGATAGTGGTGATAGCCACTTGACTAAATCATTGTACTAAAAGCCACTGAACTGTATACTTTAAAATGCAACAGTGTATTCTATGTTAAGCAGATTTTCCCCCATAAAAATTTTGAAATTTAAAAAAAACAAAAACAAAAACAAAAGTTATGTCTCTGCATATGCTGTGGCATGAAACTGAAACAGGTCTATCAGAAGTTGAAACTTTCTTGCATTACAACATAGGTTCTTCAATTCCTCAAGATGATGCCTTTTTACCTAGGGAGCCTTAGCTGCTTAGAAAAGCTCCCCTGTTGACAGTCCCCAAAAGTATAGGCCAAAGGTCAAATGTTGGTATTGGAGAACGAGTCTGCAGTTAATAATCTGGTATTGGCTAGGTCAAGGTAGAATCTGAAAATTCCCTGTGTTCCTGTAAGACACACTGCTCTTTCTCTTGTATTTTCTGTTTAGGATGTTCATTTCCATGGGTGGTAACTATCCTCTTGATGTCTCAAGATGATGCTTATGTAACACTGCAGACTTAGTACCAGGAGGTCAGGAAGGGTGTGGGGTTTGGTAGAAGAGAGCCCTATAGCTCTTCTGAGCCCTATTCAGCAGAATGGAGAACACGTGTCTACATTTTCCTGCCAGAAAAAGTTCGATTTCTTTCTGGATATAAGGGAAAGTTATCAAATCTGGTTATCCACATGGGGAGAAAAAGAGAAAGACACTTCTAGACTGGATTGGGTGATAGGTGCAATGGAGATGCCACCACCCAATTTTCCAGTCCACCTGCCCCTCCTCCAAACATACACAACAGTGGTTCCCTGTTTACGTATTTTCTTCCCACTAAAAATCACTGGATCTTTGGTGAACAAAATTGTTTACCCATCAGAATGGAACTCTGAAATGTAGCAAATTGTCATAACAGTCCTGTCTCTTTCTCTTTCTGCTTTGACAACTTGCAAGGTCAATGCTTGGTACATTTTATGTTGCAGGAAGACGGGCTACTTGAGAAAAGTCTGAGATGTGAAGAAAAATATAAGATGGACAGGATTGGGGTGTGGTGTGAAAACTATGTGTACCGAGGTTTTATGCACAAAATAAAAGAGAAGGTAGCCCCAGTCTGCAGTGTTAACAATTGCAATTCCTTAAAATCAATATTCTGTTTAGGACCAGTCCTCTGTAATGTCATCTGTGGTTCAGCCCTTACACTATTCTTCACTTATTCTGGACTCTAAATGGAGTAATAAAACACACAGTGCTCCCCATTTGCTTCTCCGTAGCCTACAGTGAGACACTGGGGCATCCCACTTGCTTTTTCTCATCCCCTTTTCCGCTGGAATTAAAAGCCCTTTGTGTTTTTAGCCTGGAGATACAGTTGAGTGCTTTGTATGTTCCTGATCTCAATAATCCCCCTGAGCTTCCTCCAGCCACCTGTTACCACCTGCCCCCTCCCCAGCCCTCTCATACCATCTAATTGGTTGCTTCCTAATTGCTGACTCTTTCTTTGCTCTCCATTTAATGATTCTTTTTGAAGTCCATAAGGCACTTTGCCAGCAGTTGGCTTTTAGTATGAAAAGTAGCATTTCCTTAACGAGTCTGCCTTCCAAATGAAGTCTTTACTTACATTTTCCTAATGAGAAAATGAGCTTTTCTTCTAGACTTAAGGCTTAGGGGCTTCTCGAGTTCATTTTCAATAACTCATTCTCAGACCAGGTTCGCTTGAAACACTTTCTTCAATTCTGCCTCTAATCTGTATTTCCTTCATGTATAAAAAGTCCAAGAGGAAATCAATCAACAGGTGTCAAGTTAAAAAAATAGCACACGATAAAAACATACTGCTCCTATTAAAATAGCAGTAGCTAACATTTATTCTTTTTTTTTTTAAAGATTTTATTTATTTATTTTCCCCCCAAAGCCCCAGTAGATAGTTGTATGTCGTAGCTGCACATCCTTCTAGTTGCTGTATGTGGGACGCGGCCTCAGCATAGCCGGAGAAGCAGTGTGTCGACGGCACCGGCGCTGGGGATCTGAACCCGGGCCGCTAGCAGCGGAGTGCGAGCGCTTAACCACTAAGCCACGGGGCCGGCCCGCTAACATTTATTCTTTGCAAATTATGTGCCAGGCATTGTGCTAGTTGCCTTACATACATTGTCTCATTAACTATATCGCATGAGCCATATTTGTCCCATGCGTGAAATTTGCTCAGGCCATAGAGCTAAAATGAATTTTTAAATATTGTTTTGTATAAAATCTGGATCTTTACCCTTTTTTTTGGTAGATCTGAAGATCTGGCCCCTGGGCCCATGTTTCTACCCGGCAACAATCTTTTAGATCTGAGAGCAATGACATCTTTTAGATGGATCCTGGATTTTCCAGGTCACCAATGTCCCCACCAGGCACTACTGTCTTCCACCTGGTCCAGTTCACTAATTTGCATTTCTGCCTGGCTCTGGTAGGCATCTAAGCTTATGATTCCTGAGGAAGGCCCTGTTGTTTCTCCCATTTTAGAGATGAGAGGTTAAATAACTGGCCCAAAGCTATTATCAGTGTCAGTTTTAGAAAGAGACTTTTGGATGCTGCCTTTCCTTACCAATTTCAGGGAAAGTAAAATTCTTTACAATTATGTTTAAAATAAACAAAGTCATAAATGTACATTTTTTAGAGCTTTTTAGCTCTCACATACATCATTTAATTTGAGCTTCAGAGTGACCGACAATCATTGAGCACTTACGCTGTGAAATTACTTTACATATTGTCTCATTAAGTTTAATTTATTAAATTACATTTAATTTGCCTTTGAGGTAAGGACCATTATCATCTTCAAGTTCAGAGAAAGAAAAAAAGAAACATGTTTAGTGAAATTCAGCAACTTGCTAGTGTGGTAAAGCCCAGACTCAGACCTTGTTCCTTTTACATTGTAGAACCTTCCAGGGTAGGAGGAACGAGAGAGGGGATATATTTTTAGGACTGAAAAAAATTAAAGTTGTTGATTGCACATCAAAAAAAATGTTTAAAATTAACATATTTTCTCAAAAATATGGAGAGTCACAGTAAAATAGTATTTTTTTTATAGCTGTTAAATAAAGGATTGCTGACCTTGTTTTAAACTCGTCTTCATACTTAGAAAACTATTTTGCTTTCCTCCTCCTTTGTAAGTCCAGGTCCGCTGTTGAAGAGGCCATGTAGTGGGTTCTCTCAGATGCTTGATGGTGTCTGTTATTTCTGAAATTATCATTTTCAAGCACAAAAAATTCCCCTGCTGTGATACAGATCAGGTTACTAGTTCAGCCAGAGTCTGTCCTCAGGGCACCTGGAGTACACCGTGTTGAAAGGATACCATTTGCTTTCCCCTCCTAGGCATCTAGCTAAGGCTTCTGGACTTCCTTTGAATGAAGATGAGTGTTTCTGCCAGGATAATGTAACTGGAGGATCCAGGTCTGAGCAGACTCGACCATGGGAGCCAACACGTCAAGCAAACCACCAGTGTTTGATGAAAATGAGGATGGTAAGAAATGTGTGATAGTTGAGTATAAAATACTATAGAATTTTGCAGAATTCAAATATAAGCTCCGAGTTTCATAAGTGAATTTCAATGCAAGGCCTTTAAAAAAACATATATAGATCTACAAGGGTAAACCCAAGGACGTTGTGTGCTAATAGCTGGATTTTACCTACTACTTTCCATGGGACCTTGGGAAGCTTTCTTAGTCACCACTGTACCAATGCCCTTTGTCCAAACATACACAATAAGACCTTGAAATTAAATGATTTGTTTGTTCTTTGTGCAGTTCCCTTGACAGTTGAAGTTACCCCTACTGCTAGTTGTTATAGAAAATTTCTTACATTATCAAATTGCATGTGAATGATAATAAATACTCATAGAATTGTGGAGTGGAGTCATGCAAGTGGGTGTTGTCTGAGTTTCCATCAGCCATCCTCAGGGTCTTAGACAAATTCCACAATGCTAAGTCATAGGAAAAAGAGTCAGTTTTATTGGAGAAAAGGGAAACTTTCAAGGCCAGGCTCAGCAAGAAAAGAAAGTGCGTGGGTCCTCCTGATTCTTCCATCATCCCACAATGAGCCATACCAGAACCAGCCATGGGCCTCCATGTCACTCTTCCTTCCTGTAGTGCAAGTGTGAGCAGCCTTGGCAGTATATTCAGTGTGGCAGCTGTTTATAGGTTGTCTGGGAAAAAGGAGGCCCTGAGTCCCAGCTAGTAAGTTGTCCAGGCCTCCCTGAGGGAGCCCCCAGAGTCATTTCCAGAGAATTCTGCTAATTGGACCATAAAGGAAAAGAATGAAGAACTGAAATTGAGGAGGTCAGAGCACCAGTCCTACTACCAGCTACCTGTGAGGTTTGAGAAGTTTATTTACTCTATCTTCAAATTCCTCATCAATAAAGTGAGGGGATAGGATTAACTTGAAGGTCTTTCTCAACTCAAAAAGTTTGTCATTTGACACCCTAAAGCCACTTTGCAAAAATTATGAAGCAGCATCTAAATCATCAAAGAAAGTTGATTGTGTTAGAATGTAAGTTTGATTGCTGAGACAGAAACTACAAATCACGGTAGCTTAATCAAGATGGACAGGTTTTTCTTTCTCGTGTAACAGTCTAGGCATAAGTAACCTAGGCGATGTGTGCTCCAAAGGGTCAGGGACTCTGGTTCCAACAGGCTCGCTTCTTTACTTCTCTTCCCATCCCTGGGGTGTTACTCTCACCCTCGTACCTCGTACCTCGGAGTGGCTCACCACCACTGCCAAATCCCAGCCAGGGGGAGGAGGAAGAGTAGGGAAGGCTGTGCCTACTCCTTTAAGCATCTGATCTGGCTGTTGCTTGTCACTTTCATTCACCCGCACATACCTAGTTACAAGGGAGACTGCGAAATTTAATTAGTTTTTTATCTTGTGTGGCCATGAACCTTCTAACAATAAGGAGTTCTGTTTTGTTACAAAAAAACGGGTAGAATTAGCTGTTTGCCATGGTTGCGGGAACAACTAGAAGCCTGCTATCTTAGTTTTTGTGTCTTTAGATGGATCCTTAAACACAAAATATCTGACTGATCAGGGTGCCTTGTTCCCAGCTATTCACTATCAATTTAGAGGCACATCATTACTACCTATACAAAAATTGCATAGGAACCCTGAAATTATATAGTTAGAAAACGGTCTTAAGAAAACTTTTTTTCCTCTCTTGTTTCTGTTGCCTTGCTTTGCTTCATCAAGTAGTAAAGGCAAGAATCTAGAGACCAGTGATGTTACTTGATTTTTCCATCTCTAAAATGGGAGGACAAGTAGGCTTGGATTTCACTTGTTTGGTTCACTGTGCTCCTTATGGATTCAGAGCTAATATTATGCATGAGGCTGGTCCTCAGAGAACAGAGTAGGAAAGAGAGCCCAGCTTCATGCTTGTAACTTGCTAGGATATGTGTCATTTTAAGGTATTAGGATAGCATTATAATACGAAAATACAGAAATGTCTAAATCTTCCTTAATTCAACCAGCCTTTCATCTCATGTGGTGCCCAAGAAATCTACAAACCCAAGTGATTGTGGCAAATGGAATATAAGGTACCACTTTTTAAGTACTATACCTTTAAGAGAATCTGGAAAAACTAGGTTGGGGTAGAGTTAGGCTTAAGGAGCAAGCAGGTCTTTCTTAACACCCTGTAGATGACCACCTTTTTGTTGTCCAGCCCCCCAGCCCAATGACATGAGTCTACTGCAGTGCCCATAAAGAGAAGATCTGAGCATAGCAGTTTGTCTGTGCTTCCCAGGGGGCAAGGCTCTGAGTCCGTCCACACACACAACTGCAAGGCAGAAGTAGAAGGGCAAATCCGCCTACTCTGAGCCTGTCACACTGCTAGACATGAGGAATAGAGTAGGAAACAAGATGGCCCTTGCCCTGCCCTTGGACCCCATGTTCCAATAGTGGAAGGCAAACAATAAACAAACAAATACACAAACCAGATAACTTCAGATAGTGTTCAAGTGCACCAAGGAAATGACCATGTGTGGTCTCATGGAGAGTGACAAGGTGATGGCAGAGACCATGTTAGATAGGGTGTGGTCAGGCTTGGCCTTTCTCAGGTGACATTTGAGCTGAAGCCTGAAAGATGAGAAGCCACTCATGCAATGACATGAGAAAAATAGTTCAAGCAGAGGAAAAAGCAAGTCCAAAGTCCGAATAATGACAAAATTGAGAATGAATAGTTGTTTATATCATAACGTTCTGATGAGTATGAGTTTGTATTTTATTAAAAGGGACTATATTTAATTGCCATATTAACTTGTTTATTGACAAGACTATTGAGTTTTTGGAAGGAAAAGTATGCCATTCTGGGGAATTTCCTTTTGTTTTATATAAGTTAATACTGTGAAGTTGATTTGGCTCCTTTCATAGCTCTGGATTGAGCATGAGGTAAAATTTGAATTGATTGCTGTGAAGCTTCTGACCAAGAGAAACAACCAGAACAAAAAAGCACTGACTAATCAAAGAATATGAATGCCTGTATCATTTTTGATCTCCTTAGTTTTGTATAAATAATCAAACCGAGCTAGAATCTAGGGCACTTAAATGAGCCAATTTAATTATTTTAAAAACATTGCTGAAAATCATTCCAATATGTGATAAAAAGTGTCTAATATTTCCTTCAAAGTGTTTACTATTCTCAATATATGCATTTGGGAAGTAAATTTGAACCAATTTTCCCAAGTAATATTTCAAGATTTTTTTTCTCATGGAAAAATGTTTTGGTTCGCTTTGAAGATGATAAAGATAAAATATTATTGACTGTCCCTTAAGATAAGCTATTCCTGCTAGAATTCATCCTGACACTGTATTTCATGTTGTTCCTTCTGGTATCTGATCTTGAAAGAATCATTCTATTAGTTACTTATGTTGATTTTTAGTGAAAACAAGGTATAAGATTTACAGTGCTGTCGAACACAGTAAGATTTGCTCATTTAATTACTAAGTCATCTTTTACAAAATAGATTGCAAATTCTACCATTGTTTTGTTTTGTGGTTTTAGCTTTTACATTTTAGTGGAAACCAAATCCTAATTGCTTTTTTATTAATTACAAAATTAATTAATGTGGTAAAATACATATAAGAAAATATACCATTTTAACCATTTTTAAGTGTATAGTTCAGTGGCATTAAGTACATTCATTTTGGGGCAACTATCACCACCATCCATCTCCAGAACTTTTTCGTCTTCCCAAACTGAAACTGTATTTAATAACAATTTCGCTGGGGCCGGCCCGGTGGTGCAAGCGGTTAAGTGTGCGTGCTCCGCTGCGGCAGCTTGAGGTGCACTGGTTCGGATCCTGGGTGTGCAACTACACACCGCTTGTCAAGCCATGCTGTGGCAGCGGCCCATATAGAGTGGAGGCAGATGGGCATACATGTTAACTCAGGGCTGATAATCCTCACCAAAAAAAAAAAAAATAGAGGAGGATTGGCATCCGATGTTAGCTCAGGGCTGATCTTCCTCACACACACACAAAAAATAACACCTTCCTGTTCCCTCCTCACCCTTGCCCCTGGCAACCACCGTTCTACTTTACATCTCAATGGAATTGATTATTCTAGGTACCTTATGTAAGTAAAATGATGTAATATTTGCCCTTTTGTGTCTGGCTTATTTCACTTAGCATAATGTTTTCAAAGTTTATCCATATTGTAGCATGTATCAGATTTCCATTCCTTTTTAAGGCTGAATAACATTCCACCCTATGTATATACCACCTTTTGTTTCTTCTTTCATCTATCCATGGACGTTTGGTTGTTTCTACCTTTTGATTATTGTGAATAATGTTGCTATGAACATGGGCGTACAAATATCTGTTTCAGTCTCTGTTGTCAGTTCTTTTAGGTATATACTTAGAAGTGGAATTGCTGGATCATATGGTAATTATTGTTTAATTTTTTGAGAAACCACCACAGTGTCTTCCACCTAATTATGATTTGTGTTTTAGTAATGGGAGACCACCTAGCATATGTATTGGAAAGACATACACAGGTTCAAATCTCAGCTGTGCCACAGACCAGCAATCTGTATGTTTCTGTGAGAAAAATCAAAGGGTACATGGCCTGATCAACCATCATCAAACATTACAGTCAATTTGACTAAATTATAAAGTGTTCTAAACGGACTTGAAACACCGTGAAAAAAGTCCGCAAATCTAAGTAATTACTAGTAAATTCTCTTGGGGAAAAAAACTTCTGTTATGCAAGTCATTAAACCTCTGTAAGCCTCGGTTTTCCATGTGTAAAATGCAATAATTGGGCATACTTCATTGGGTCATTGTGAGGATTAAATAAAATAATACAAGTAAAACACTTAGCAAGGTGTCTCACATAAAGTAACCACCCAATTAATGCTAGTTGTAGTATTATTTACTAGCATCTGAGTCTCTTAGCTACTCTTTGAACTTCTTCAACCTCTGAAAGAAACAAAATTAATGAAATGCAACCCTGTAGATGCCATAGTCAATATGACCTAGTCACAATCCCATCAATGGAATTGGATTGGCAGAATGGCAGATTTTATGGATTCTGTGGAAACCTATATAAAAATCCTCTAAAAAGAGGGCAAGTTATTGACTGGAAAAAAACACAATCTCATCTGCTTTTTCTTTTATTCCCCCTGGTGTGACTATATTTTCATTTAAGGCAAAATCAAGAACTCATTGGGCTGGGCCGGCCCCGTGGCTTAGTGGTTAAGTGCTCGTGCTCCACTACTGGCCGCCCAGGTTCGGATCCCTGGCGTGCACCGATGCACCGCTTCTCCGGCCATGCTGAGGCCGCGTCCCACATACAGCAACTAGAAGGCTGTGCAACTATGACATACAACTATCTACTGGGGCTTTGGGGTGTGGGGGAAGGAGGAGGATTGGCAATAGATGTTAGCTCAGAGCCAGTCTTCCTCAGCAAAAAGAGGAGGATTAGCATGGATGTTAGCTCAGGGCTGATCTTCCTTGCAAAAAAAAAGAAAGAAAAAGAATTCATTGGGCTGAAAATCAATAAACTTTACTTTTTCTGATTTAAGCCCAATGCTGACTATTTAGGTAATCCCATTTGATCAACAGACACAGTGACAATTGCTCCCCATCCCCAACTACCATATGAATACTGTGAGAAATAATGATACAGAAAGACATCTTAAGTTTTCTAAAAGAAATGAATAGGAATGCAAGTGATACTTGTTTTTGAGGTTTATAACTCTTATTCTTTAAGTCAGCCTTATTTCCTCTATCTGAATGCAGATGTTTTGTTTTATCTGAGGTTTTTTTTTGGCTTGTTTTACTAAAAAATCAACATTTTAGAAGTCCAGTAATTGAGGTTTTCAAGCAAATTTAGAAAAAGAAATTCTTTAACAACAGGAGAAAGTAGACTTGTTTATAATTCAGATAGGCAACAAAGGAGGGGCTTGCAATCATTATAAGTAGTATGTTTGCACAGGTGATAAAGTCGGTTTAGTTAAACTAAGAGACAACTTTCTTCTGGTGTATTGTAGGTAAGAAAAGTTGGCCTTAGGTTAAAAAGCTGCTAGGGGGCCGGCCCCGTGGCTTAGCGTTAAGTACATGTGCTCCGCTGCTGGCGGCCCGGGTTCGGATCCCGGGCGCGCACCGACGCACCGCTTCTCCAGCCATGCTGAGGCGGTGTCCCACAAACAGCAACTAGAAGGATGTGCAGCTGTGACATACAACTATCTGCTGGGGCTTTGGGGGGGGGGGAATAAATAAATAAAATCTTAAAAAAAAAAACAAAAGCTGCTAGAAAGACTTCGTCAATGAGCGGAGTTTGCAGAGAGAGCTCAATTATTGCATTATTCTTGGGACTTGCTGAAAACTCAGTGTTCTACTTTCATTTGGCAACATCCATCTCCTAGGATATGTGACTGTTTCCAGTTTTCCTCCATCTTCTTTGGTGACAGAGGCAATGTGTCCTTCAAAATGTTGGGCCAAAAAAATTGGCCACGTATTTGCAATCCAAAAGAAATGGAAGGTTACTGAATTGATTCCAGCAATGAAGGACTTTGAGACTCTCCTTCGCTATTTTAATGTCTATGCGTTGCATATTTGTACCCAGTTGGGTAGCTAAATGAATTTCAGGCTTTACCCTCTCAAACTAGAGTAACGTTGTCTTAGATTATTTACTATTTTGCATTAAAATGATTGGGAAAGTAAAAGGAAAAATTCTCTAGCAAGAGTTGGCTTCTTAAAAAATTGTCGTCTTGGACAGTCTAACATTTAGTAAAGGCATTTGTCATAAATAACCTCAGATCCAACAGTTTATAGCAACACACACTTTTAACTTGTGAGGATTTTATTTCCCCCATCCCAAGGGATTGGAAGAGTCAGAGAGAAACAAAGCAGACAGCCAAGAAAACAGACCTCAGAGACAAGCTAGTGCCTCCATTGTACATGTTCCCTGAGGAGTGAGTTATGAATACATGTTTATGAGAATCTACTCAGACAAATTTAAAAAAGTTATATCTTGCCTTTGGAGCTTCAGAATGCTCATTAGTATATTAAAGGCTCTGAAATGTCCTATAATATTGAAATCTCAGTTTTCTTGTATTACATTATTTCAAAATGAAACCATTTTTATGGAAAACCTTTTCATACATTATGACATAATATTCTGTGGATCTCAATTTGGGAAATGAAAAGTCATAATGATATCCACTCTTTTCTATTAGAAACATCATTTCTTCCCATTGATTTTTTTCTCCCTGGTTTATGGCAACAGATTATGACATGCAAAATCTCTTCAGCTGAAGAGTGATTATGTTCCTCTGTAAGGTGTCTTCACCATGGTCCTTCATGTACACAATTCATATTTACTTAGGTTAATGAGTAAAACACAAGATAGTTCTGTTTAATGCTGGGGTGCTGGATGTTTCTAGTCCAAGTAGGAATTAGATTTTGAGATTATTTTAAAAAAAAACAATAAAGAAGAAATGAATTAAGAACATTTAGTTCAAAGAGTGTGTTATGAACAAATTATGGTGAAGTAGTTGCTGATTATCAAATAACACTTGTTGCTATACTAACTTTTTATCCTATCCAAAGCTATAGACATTTTTCATTTTCATCTTGGAACTACCTAGGTTGAAAAACTAAATCTGTAAACTGATTTCAACGTTCAGACAATGTAATTGGTACTCCAAGTCTGCTGTCTTCAGTGAGAACCAGAGGGAAGGCCTTCAGGGGATCTGACTTTTGCTTTATGGCCTTGCAGGTACAAACTTAATTACAGTGACCAGTGTTAGCCATCAATTCACCGATTCAGATCCTAGGAATTATACAGAAATTTCCACTCTGCACTGCTATGTGACCATTCACGGAAATTTCATTTGGAAACACACACACAAAAAGCCAATGATGGAATAATATTCTTGTTAAAATAGGACATTGAGCGCAGTTATATGGCAAAAGGACTGGGAAACTTATGGTTATAGGTTTTGAATTCAATAGACTGGCACAGGCTTTATTTTTTCCTCCTGAACTATTTCTTCTTTCCTTTCTGGAGGCATATTTATAGTAAAATAAGTAATAATAACCTTGTTTTATACTTGAGTAGCCTGTATTTTTTATTATTTCTGAGAATGATTTAAGCAGGGGTTGGCACACTTTTTCTGTGGTGGGCCACATAGTAAATATTTTATGCTTTGCAGTTCATGCAGTCTGCGTCACGACTACTCAACTCTGCCCTTGTAGCATGAAAGCAGCCATCGCTAATGAGGAAACAGATGAATGTGGCTCTGTGCCAATAACATTTTTTTATGGGCACTGAAATTTGAATTTCACAGCATTTTCACTTGTCACAAAATATTCTCTTTTTCCCCAAGCATTTAAAAATACAAAAGCCGGGCTGGCCCTGTGGCTTAGTGGTTAAGTGCGCGCGCTCCGCTACTGGCGGCCCGGGTTCGGATCCCTGGTGCGCACCGACGCACCGCTTCTCCGGCCATGCTGAGGCCGCATCCCACATACAGCAACTAGAAGGATGTGCAACTATGACATACAGCTATCTACTGGGGCTTTGGGGAAAAAAAAAAAAGGAGGAGTATTGGCAATAAATGTTAGCTCAGAGCTGGTCTTCCTCAGCAAAAAGAGGAGGATCAGCATGGATGTTAGCTCAGGGCTGATCTTCCTCACAAAAAAAAAAAAAGCCTAAAAATACAAAAGCCATTCTTAGTTTATGAGCCGTATAAAAATAGATGGTGGGTTGGATTTGGCCTGCAGGCCATGTTGTGCTGGCCCCTGCTCTGCAGCATCCTGCAGATATTTATTAACATGCACTGGGGGCCTCTCTGACATCCATTCATAACCATCTAGCCTTAAACTGAGAGACTGGGCAAGGAGACTCGCAACTGTTCTCTGTAGATGCTTAACTAATTCACTCTTTACCCACTCTCTTTTGGTTGATTACCGTGAGCCAGTGGAAGTACTTGGACTAATAAATCTAGTGTTTTGGAGGATAAAATATATGATTTTTGTAATACGTATTATTTGATAGCCGTACAGGCTGGGTTCAATTAAACGAGTGCAGCCTATAATTCATTTGAAATATCACTAGGTAGAATTTATTTCCCACTAGGGGCATTTATTCAACTGAGGGGCATCCAACAATTGGGAGTATTCGTTCCCCCATCCTGCCCCACTGTTCTACTTTGTGATTTATTCTAAAGAAACAGTCAGTGTATTCCTGACTTCTGAGCAAATTAATGACTTGGCATCCAGGTGGCAGGAAAAGAAGCTGTGGGTGCCCATTGCTTGGTCTTGGCACCAGTAATGGGTGTCAGTAAATCCCAGACTCCCTGGGGCACTGTGTTTCATAAAAGGGAAGTGCTGACTATGCAAACAGATGCCACCAATTGGTCTTGGAGGCTGCTTCTCTGGAGAAGTTCCAAATATATTCTTAAAGGACCTGCCAAACTCCACATGTATTAGTGGCAACCATTTGCTGCCAACCATTTAGGATGTAAAGGGCTGGTGAGCCAGCTAAGTAATTTTTCATCAGTGGATCACAGGTGATATGTTCTGGAGCCGACCTTCAACCTTAACTAATACTATGGTGTCAGAGAGGTTAAATCGTGGTTTCCAGACACTCTCTGGACAAATGCCAACCTAAGGCAACATTTTCTTAGTCTGTGGTGAAAAGAGAAAACTGAAGGCAATGAAACAAGCTTTTCATAAAACGAAAACTATTAAAGTGTTTAATTCTAGGATTATATCCTTTCTGGTTGTGTATGTGTTTAGTATTTAAGGATTGTGGAAATAATTTTTTTTCATAGCGAGAACTGAGATGAGCATCTGCCTCTCTGATCCCGTTTTATCATCTGTAAAAGGGGGCTAACAGTAGTGACTGCTTCATATAGTTTTTGTGAGAATTAAGAGATTATCCATAAAAAGCATTTAGCAGAGTGCCTGACACACAGTAATTGCTCAATAAATGTTAGCTATTATTACCCTTATCATAGTCATCATAGTTTTAATGCCATTACTTGGCAAATAAATAAAAGCTGGTGTCAATGTTGGTGTTCCTTTTCTCCCCTAGTTTTTTTTTAGGGGGATGGGATTTTCTTATCTGTGAAATCCAAATGTATAATTGTGATTTTCAATAAGTTCTATGTAGATAACTTATTTAAGTAGCTAAGATGGGAAAAAAACAAAACAGAAGTGACCTACTTTAATTAGGACAATCATATCCATTTACATGAAAGAGGACAGTGCCTAAGCTAACAGAGTGGCAATGGAGATGGAAAGCCAAGAGTTTATTCAACATTTATTTTCGATATAAAATAATTGAGAGTTACTGATGGTTTGAATGTGGGGTAAGAAGGCAAGAACAAAATCAAGAATGAATCCTGTGTTTTCACTTGAGTAGTCAGGTAGATGGCTGTGACATTTTGCTGAGATGGAGAAGAGGGGCGCTGAGGGGCTGGGGCCATGTGTGGTCGTGCTCAAGAGTTCTTGTTTGGATACCTAAAATGACTGTGAGACATCTCAATGGTGATGTCAAGTAGGAAGCTGGGATCGAGTGGCCAGAGATGAGTGGAAAAGTCTGGGCTGGAGATAAAAAGATGTGGTTTTTAATTCCGTGGGGATTGATGAGTCTGTCTTGGGAGAGAATGTGAAAACAAAAGAGGAGAGGAACCCTAATATTTAGAAGTCAGGCAGAGGAAAGCAATCCAGTTGAGGAAATTGAGAAGGAATAGCCAGTGTGGAAGGAAAAACATCTGTCCCGAAATTTAAGAGAAGAGTATTTCAAGAAAGAGCGTAGTCACTTATGTTGAATGCTCCCGTGTGGTTGAGTAAATAGAGAAATATCTATGGGATTAGGCAACCTGGAGGATATTGGTGTTACTAACAAAAGAAGTTCAGTGGGGTTGTGGAGGCATGAGCCAGACCATGGGGAGTTAGGAGTGTATGGGAGGTGAGGCTGTAGACACAGCACGTGTAGTCAACTCTTTCAAGAAGTTTGGTCTAAAGGGAAGCAGAGAAATAAGCCAATAGCTGAAGGTGAATATGATGTTAAGGCAGGAATACTTTTTTAAAAAAAAAAGAGGAGATACTAGAGCAAGTTATGCTGATAAGAATCAACAATGTGAAGGGAAGAGACTATTAAGTCTTGTGACCAGGAACCAGTGCAGGCGCACAGGACATTGCATTCAGAGGGGCCCCACATTTGCTTTAATACTTTGCAGTTGCTGTGTCTAAATTCTTACTAATTTTATCTTTGAATTTGTGTTTGTAAGTTAGGTCTGATGAGAGTAGATCATGCCCCAGGGGCTTGGAGCCTTGGCTCACATGCTGCTGCCTCACCAGGAAGGGTTCTAGGTTGGTTTCTCCTGGTGCTGCCCTAGCCCCTCCTGCCCTCTGTCCATGGCAGGGATCTGGGTACTGACATGGGGACAGTTGAGGGTGAGCACCCCCATGACATCCCCACATGGGGCCTGGTCGTGACTGTCATTGCTGCAGGCTAGCAGTTTGGTGGGTGGCCGGCTAGAGGCTGTCTCTTGGGCTCTCCTCCCCGCTCACCTTCCCATCCAGATACGGGTATATCCAGACTATGTCAATGGAGTTCAGTTTGGAAGCAAGTGATGTGAAGATGTACTCACCACCCAGTAACATTCCTGTTAGAGGTGATGGCAGAGACACCCAACAATTATAATGCACTTTATCATCAGATCAGTCTGCAGTTTAAACATGGCAGGACTGAGGCATAGGAAGATTAAGCCACTGACCTGAAATCAGGTAGCTACATGGCTAGATCCTGAATCTTGATATAAAATGAATCTCATTTCAGTTATAGATATCATCCCAGGATGGCCAACCAGAATGGATTTATAATAGTAAATAAACAAACAGGGGATTGCTTTTCAATAAGAATACATCAAACACTCATTAGGTGCCTACCATTGAATCCCGCTCTCAGAGAGCTGAGTCATTTCATTTCACAGTGACATTCATCTTCACTTTTGCTGTAACTCAGATGCGTATCCCTTAGACCACATTATTACTGAAGTGTTAGGGGTTTGATATATAACAACTTTTCTTCCCTGAAGTTAATTACACAGTTCATCACCACTCTTGAGCTTTGCTTGTCTTCCTCTATTCATTTTGATTCCAAGAACAACAATTTCCATGACCTTCATCCATGTCTTTCACAATTCATTTCACCATCATCATCATCCTTTTTCACTCTTCAGCCTTTTTTAGATCAACCTAATTTGTATGATACCTTGTGGGATAATTTTGATTTACTTTTATAAACTATTGAAGTCATTGCCTCTTTGATAACTTCTTTATTTTCTGCCCAGGGTATAACATACCAGGAAAAATGTTCTAAACTAAGGCTTGATTGAAGCATTAAAAAGAATTTCTGTTTAAGTCTTGTGTTCTTAATTGGTAACTAGAATTGGTTTGCTTGCTTACCTCAGTGGGTTTCCACTGAAGACTATGGTCTCAATATTTCCTACAGTTAACAATTTGCGGATGTATCTAATATAAGGTAGATGAACTTTATTATAGCTATTCTTAGGAAATATGTATTTAAATGTATATTTAAAAGCAAGTTTCTTTTTTTCTTTTTTTGTGAGGAGGACTAGCTCTGAGCTAACATCCGATGCGAATCCTCTCCTTTTTTCTTGAGGAAGAGTGGCCCTGAGCTCACATCCGTGCCCGTCTTCCTCTACTTTATATGGGACGCTGCCACAGCATGGCTTACCAAGTGGTGCGTCAGTGCGCACCCAGGATCCGAACCTGCGAACCCTGGGCCGCCGCAGCAGAGCATGTGCACTTAACCGCTTGCGCCACCGGGCTGGCCCTAAAAGCAAGTTTTATAATTATAAAAGTATTACATCTGAGTTGTAGAACCCTTGGAAAATAAAACTAGGAAGAAAAAAACTACCCATAATGCCTCAACCCATAGATAACCATTGCTAATGTTTTGGGGACTTTCCTTTTGCAACCTCCATCTCCATCTGGCATCCCTCATCCCTCTTACCCACTATATTTTTTTCTTTATATTTCTTGTTTTAATTTACTTATTTGCCTTGATAATTGTGTTTTTCCCCTCACTGGTAGGTAAAATCAGTGAGGACAGGGATTTCTGTCTGTTTCATTCACTTTTTTATCCTCAGTACCTGCCTTGTTGAATAAATGAATATATTAATAGTCTTTTATCTGTGAATTTGTATAAAAGGCATTTGCTATATTTGGGATGATGCACTATATATTTCTGTATCCTCACTTTCACTAGTATCATGAGTAGTCTATCTCAATTTCTTAAAATTTGTTGATTTCTTGGAAGTATAATTTAGTGGCCATGCAATCCTACAACATGAACCAACTATAATTTATTTAAATGTACATACAGTTTTAAAAATACCTAAGTGCTAAAATACAGTTGAGTTCTCTTAGATTGCAATTGCTTTTTTGTAACGTTTAATAAGTTTTTAATCTCGAAAAATATTTGGGTGGCAGAAGGGAAGAGATAAATATTCTCTTTTGGAGTATTAAATCATCATTATAGTAAATAATATTCAAAGCAGTTTGGTTGTTTTATTTAGATAGGATTAATGCTAAGTATGAATATTACTTAATAAATAAATACAGTCACTTGAATGAGTTGTGGAGATTTTTGCACCATTTGCTCAAAGCTGGGTTTTTTTATTGTGGAAAAATATATATTACATAAAAATGTTTAAAATGACAAATTTTAATCATAAAATTCAGTGGCATTAAGTACATCCACAATATGTGCAACCATCACCACTACCCATTTCTAGAACTTTTTTTTTTTTTTTTGGTGAGGAGGATTAGCCGTGAGCTAACATCTGTTGCCAATCCTCCTCTTTTTGCTGAGGAAGATTAGCCCTGAGCTAACATCTGTTGCCAGTCCTCTTCTTTTTGCTGAGGAAGATTGGCCCCAGGCTAACATCCCTGCCTGTCTTCCTCCACTTTATATGTGGGACGCCTGCCACGGCATGGCTTGATAAGCAGTGCGTAGGTCCGCACCTGGGATCCGAACCTGCGAACCCCAGGGCCACCGAAGCAGAGTATGTGAACTTAACCACTATGCCATTGGGCCAGCCCCTCCAGAACTTTGTAATCATCCCAAAAAGAAACTCTGTACCCACTAAACAACAACTCCCCAAGTCCCCCTCACTCCAGCTCCTGGTAAATCTGTTCTACTTTCTGTCTTTATGAAGTTGACTCTTCAAAGTACCCCATATCAGAGGAATCATACAATATTTGTCATTTTGAGTCTGGCTCATTTCACTTAGCATAATGTCTTCAAGATTCATCCATGTTGTAGCATATGTCAGAACTTCATTCCTTTTTATGGCTGTATAATATTACATGGTACATATATCCCATGTATTGTTTATCCCTTTATCTGTTGGTGGACACTTGGGTTGTTTCCACTTTGGGGCTATTGTGGATAATGCTGCATGAACATTGGTATGCAAGTATCTGAGTCCTTGCTGTCAATTCTTTGGTATATATACCTAGGAGCAGACTTGCTCAAACATGACTCAGAGTTAACCATTACAGGCATTGAATGCCTGTAATGTGGGGCTGCATTTACCTTTACATGATGGTAGAGAATAACGTTTCTATTCCCTTAAGAATATTTTTCAAGAAGGAAACCTGTAGTCAGCTAATTACTAGTGTTAGGACTGTGCCTGAGTCCTTAACCCATACATCACTGGTGGACGTGCCATAGCTTTTGCTTATCCATACTGAAGGATAGGATCCTTGGAAGACCAGGACCTATCATTTTATTTTTGTGCAAAATGTGCTGACAACAAACAATTTCAATGGTCAGCAGATTCAGTTAAGGATAGAAACAACGCACAGCAGAAGTACTTCCTCTTAATCGCCCTCCTGCGAGTGCTGAGCTTGGTGACACAGACATACCAAAGAATTATAGAACTCTCTCTTCAAAGGTCTTAAAAGCCGCTCCCCTGGGGCCTGCCTGGTGGCGTAGTGGTTAAGTTTGCACGCTCCGCTTCGGCGACCTGGGGTTCACAGTTTCGGATCCCAGGCGCGGACCTACGCACACTTAACAAGCCATGCTGCGGCAGGCGTCTCACATATAAAGTGGAGGAAGATGGGCACGGATGTTAGCCTGGGGCCAATCTTCCTCAGCAAAAAGAGGAGGACTGGCAACAGGCGTTAGGTCAGGGCTAGTCTTCCTCATGGAAAAAAAAAAAAACTGCTCTTGTGCCCTGCTTGACAACCTTCTCAAATATATATCTTGAACAGTAGGAGTGCACTTCCATTGGAGTTAGAATTAGCCAATCTTTCTCCTGTCTTTTAACATTTCATCACATTTTTTAAAATGCCACTCAAGCCATTCCTCCTGTGTTTTGAGATGGATGTGGAAAGCATGTGCTACTGTCTAGTGGTAACAAGCGTAGATTTTGGAGTCAGACACTCCAAATTAGTTTCCTATTATTAGTTTCCTAGGGCTGTCATAACAAGTACCACAAACTGGATAGCTTAAAACAATAGAAATTCTCACAGTTCGGGAGGCTAGAAGTCTGAAATCAAGGTATTGGCAGGCAAGATACTTCTTGGCCTCTCCATGGCCTCTTCTGGGAGCTCAAGGCGTTTCTTGGCTTATGGCATCATCATTCCTGTCTCCGTCTCTGTCTTCACACAGTCTTCTCTCTGTGTCTGTGTGCAAATTCTCTCTTCTTACAAAGACACCAGTCATGTTGGTTTAGGGGCCTAACTTACTCCAGTATGACCTCATCTTTACTTGACTAATTACATCTGCGATAATGCCATTCTCCAATAAGGTCACATTCCGGCGTACTGGAGGTTATGACTTCGACAAATTTTTTTGAGGGATGCTCAACTCATAACAATACCCTTGATTTGATTGTTAACTCTGGCTATTACTAGCTCTATGACCTTGACCAAGTTACCTACTCTCTTCAAGTCTCAATGTTTTACTTGTGTTTTGCGCCTAATAAGGATTATATGAAATAATGCAAGTAAAATGCCTAGCACAGTGCTTCATATACTACAGGCTGGAAAGTGCTAGCAGATTATCAATAGATTTGTGAAGCGGGCTTATAGTCAAGGTTTTATGTTAGGATTCTAGTTTAGAGGTAGCATCTTTCATTTAGAGGAGATCTAACTGTTAACATAGCATCCACAAATAGAATTCTGAGGATCCTAAATAGAATTCTGAGGAAGATTAATTTGTATATTTGCGTTCTTTTTTCTCCCTGGGAAAAAGGTCCCTTGTATTCACCAAGGGAGTCTATGCCATCCCCGCAAATTTAAGAATGTGCTTGCACTCATATTCAGCAATTCGTGGTGTTCTTGGGGTAGAAGGTTTATAGGAAGCTTCAATCTAGAAAACAGAGCTGGCTCAGAGAGACAGGTGGATGCCAGGTGCAATGAGAGAGACCAGTGCTTATGGGAGTGCTTCTCAAAATGTGATACTTTTCTTAGGTTATCTCATTTTATCTTCATCGCAAATTGTGAGGAAAATATCAGTCACGCTGATTTACAGAGCAGAGAATTGAGACTCAGCAAGGGTAGAAAACCTGCCCAAGTTCACACAAGTAGGAAGAGGCAGAGCTGGAATCCTCACCCCACTTCTGTCAGCCTCAAAGCCCAAGGGGAGTGCTTCACTTTTGCACAATATTTGCTTATCCTCTTACTAGTTTGACTCTTAAAATACTCCTGAGATATAAATTAGAAAGCTATTATGTTCCCATTGTTTGGATGAGAATACAAGTCTAAACATGGTCTTAAAAAAACACTAGCCAAGGTCACAAAGCCAGTAAATGGTAAAGAGATGGCTACCTCTGACTCCTACTGTCTTTTTTTAAAAAAAAAATAGCTCTTGGGGCCGGCCCGGTGGTGCAAGCGGTTAAGTGCGCGCGCTCCACTGCGGCGGCCGGGGGTTCGCCGGTTCAGATCCTGGGCACGCACCGATGCACCGCTTGTCAAGCCATGCTGTGGCGGCGTCCCATATACAGTAGAGGAAGATGGGCATGGATGTTAGCCCAGGGCCAGTCTTCCTCAGCAAAAAAAAGAGGAGGATTGCCAGGTGTTAGCTCAGGGCCGATCTCTCTCATAAAAAAAAAAAAGAAAAAAAATAGCTCTTGTTTCTTGGATGCCTGCTATACTCTCAATATATTCCTAATATACATCATCTCATTTAATCTCCACCACAGCCCAGTGAGGTAGGTATCATTATATCTATCTTATGGATGAGAAAAAATGGAAGCAAGGGGCCAGCGTGGTGGCTCAAGCAGTTAAGTGCGCACGCTCTGCTGCGGCGGCCCAGGGTTTGCCGGTTCAGATCCCGGGCACGCACCAATGTGCCACTTGGCAAGCCATGCTGCGGCGGCGTCCCATATAAAGTGGAGGAAGATGGGCACGGATGTTAGCCCAGGGCCAGTCTTCCTCAGCAAAAAAAAGAGGAGGATTGGCAGATGTTAGCTCAGGGCTGATCTTCCTCCAAAAAAAAAAAAATGGAAGCAAGATTTCCAGGGGAAATGGTGAGAGCAATACATTTCTCTGCCTCTATTTCCTAAGGACTGGCAAGGGTCATGTGCTTCTGGAAGAAGAGATGGAGGAGGAGGTCTACAATAAGGATGAGTGTTTGAATAGCTGTGTAAAAACTGGTCATGTCCTTTCTAACACTTTGTCAAGAAAAAAACTAATCGTCTCCACCCCTTCAGACAAAAGGATGATAGAATCTTTTCTGGAGATTTTGACCAACCTAACAAGGAAGATCTAAAGTTATCAACGTTGGAGTTTTTCTAACTCAACATCCTAACCATAGCTCTCTAGCATGAAGCTTACTGTTGACAAGATCTACCCACATGCTCAGAAATTCCAAACAGGGGCTGAAGTCTGCACACTTAAATGTTAGCAGACAACCAAGGATTTTGAGACGTTTGGGAAAGGCTTATAAAAGGACTGGTAGAGACTAGAACAAATGAACAGAAAAGAAGCAACTTAAGAAAAACTATTAGAGAGATGTAAATATAGCAACCAGAAATTTTTTAAAAAATAGAAAAAAACAATGCTTAGAAGCAGCATTCAGAGAGCAAAAATTAACTTTAGGGGGAAAAAAATTACAGCAAGCATGGAAAGATTCAAAGAAGGTTTAGAAGTTTAAGGAAATTTCCCAGAATAATAAGCAAACAGACAGAGATAGAAAATGAAAGGTAAATATGAGAAAATTTAAGGGCCAGTCTGGGAGTTGTATTTTTAAATAATAGAGGTACTGAAAGAGATGCAGAGAAAATAAAAGGGAGGAAACCATTACTACATCATTTAAGGGAAAAAGAGAAGCCTAGAACTTAAGGACACAAGTTTCCAGATTGAATGAGCCCACCAAGTGCCCAGCCCAATGAATAAAATAAGCCTATATCATCATGAAATTTCAAAACATTCAACACAAATATACAATCCTGCAAGGTTCCAGAGAAGAAAACTGTTGAATCAATAGATCTGGCATCAAAATCATTTTAGACTTCTGAACAGCAACATACAAAGCTAAAAATTAAGGAGAGCAATGCCTTCAAAATTCTGAAGGAAAATAATTTCAGCCTATATTTAGCCAAATTCTCAATTGAGCATGAGTAGGATTAAAATATTTTTCATATATGCAAAGAGCATATCTTTCCCATGCAATCTTTCTTACAAAGCTGTTGTAGGATGTACTCCACAAAAACAAGGGAGTAAAACAAGAAAGAGGGAGACAGTGCATGCCATAAGCAGGGAATCCATCCTTAAAGAGGAGTGAAGGAAATCCCCAGGATGATGGTGAAGGGGAGCCCAGGATGACAGCTGTGACCCAAGAAAGATAAACAGTCCAGAGTGGATAGGAACAGAGGGCTCTGGTAGAGACATTCTCAGGAAGATGGCAGTGTGACTGATGTGCTTGAACATGTTGCAAGGAAATTTAGACAACTAGAGAAGAGTTTGGGATTGAATTAGGAAAAAAGATACAGAAAAATAAGTGCATATATAAAGAAGACAATTATTAACTCCAGGGAAAAAAATTGTACAAGACAAGAAAATTAATAATAGTTTACTATATGACTCAGGTGTGTGTACCCTTTACATGCTCATAATAATGGAAAAACTACTGAATGTTGATCTAATTGACAGTATTGTATGAGATACAGCTATACTGGAAAGATAGGAACATATAGAGGTAAGGCCAGAAGACCAGAAAAGTAAGCTAAATCCTTACCTGTCATCTAAGGAAATTCAATAAGTAAGCCTAAAACTGAAAAGAAAAACCAACAAAACTGTACTATTTAGAAGATATGGTAGAAACTATCAAATTTATTAGCTAAAAGAGGTAAAAGTGTTGGCTTCTTGGCTGGAAGAAATTGAAGAATGAGACAAGAGGATCATAAGACTATTATTTTATCTGTGTTTTATAACAAACCTTCTAGAACTATTTGACTCTTTAAACTGCATATAAATATTGATATATAACTTTTATAAAAAATAAAAACATTAAAAAGACAGAAAAATTACAATGATGGATGGAAACTTAACTTTTAGTGGTGAACACAAAGTAGCCTACACAGAAGTTGAAATACAATGACGTATACCCAAAATTTACGTTATAAACCAATGTTACCTCAACAAAAAAGAAAGATTAATTAAATATTAATCATGGTTATCTTTAGATGATTTTGTTTTTCTTCTTTCTACTTTTCTGTTTCTTATACCAAAAGCATATTAGTTTCATATAAAAAATAATCTTCATTGTGAACAAGAAAATGAAGCTCAGAAAGGTCAGGTAAATTTCCTAATTTCATTTATCTTGTAAGCAGTGGAGCCAGGATTCCAAGGCAGTTCTGTCTGACTCAAATCATGTTTTATCTTTCATCAAAGAATTCAATCTTCATTAAAAACCAAGAAGCAAAATGGTCATGCCACAATATTCTCTTCCCTCTCTGAAAAGTCTCTTTCTACACCATACAAACACTAACATGTGATTGCTTTCCTTAATTTATTCGCCTACTTCTTTGCCTATATATCTGTTTATTTATATTCATCTAATTCCAGAAAGATGAAAGACTGGATTCCAAAGAAACATACACTATGGCAAAATAAAATAAAAGTGAGGCAAGGGGCATTTGATTCTCCAGGTATTGAGTTCTCACTAATACTGCTGAAGGAGTCACACTGTTTCCTGAGGATATGGCTTAATCCCAAGCTCCTTTCGCTTTTCCACCAGTGTCTAGCAGAGCCCTGGGCACACAGAGGCTCAATGAATATTTGTTGATTGCCTTCCTAGCAAAGCTATGGCTTCTGGAGAAGTGATTTTAGCTTCTTTCCTATCTTGCTGTGACTGTCTTAAAAGGGAATTACTGAGCTTTTCTTTGTAACACCTCCAGCTGGAAGTGTAGCATGATGACTAAACATTCATCTAATTAATGGAAAACTGTAAAATCCACTATTCAATTTTTTTTTCTGTCCTTTTTCTCCCTTTCCTGGCAAATCAATCAATGTCCATTCTTAAAAATGGCAGCAGGACTTAGGAGAGGGGCTCATTCCGTCGTCATTCTGACGACGTATTCGGCAGACGGTACTTTATTTTGGGTACCTTTCTGTTGCCATAGTGAGATACATTTACTTCTGTCCAAAGATCATGCAGCACTGAAAAAGCAAATACCCTCTGACTCCCACTGTTAATTATCGCTTCAGTTCCTGAGGGGTTTTCATCCACAGCCTCACTTAGGAGAGTTGGTGGTTGTGAGGTTGATGGGATGGAGAATGGCCGTTCTGGACACTTCTGAGCTCAAAGAATGAGTAAGTCAATCCTTGAGGTTTTGAAGATGTAAATCCAGTGTCTTTAGAAAAGTCTAAAGTTATGATATTAGAAGAACATTCAAATGGAGATTTTGTTTATTGTCTAACTTATTAAGAAGCCTTTTGATACTAAGTTGTTGGTAAGACATTTCTTAGAAGGTACCTATTATAAATGATGATGTGCTAGGAAATCAACATGAAGGAAAATATCTTTAAAAATTTTCCTCCAAAACCATTCATATTCTGTAAAACTTTGGTTATGGTACTTTATTGCTTTCTTCCTCCACGTAACAAGTGTTTATTATGCACCTGCTGCATGCCCAACATAGTTCTAGGCAATATGGATGTAGTGATAAAACAGAACAGACCCAGTGTCTGTCTTCATGGAGGTTATATTGTTGGCACTTTGTCCTCTATAAAGTCCCAACGTCATTTTGCCTAATATTTTGGCAAGAGAAGTGATATTCTGGTCTGATACTAAGGTGATTCATCCAGTAACAATAACAAAAAGCAGCAATAATAGTGATACATTTATTGAGTTTTTACTCTCTGCCAAAAATACTTGATAAGCATCTTTGATCTGGCTTATTTCACCTAATCCTCATCGTAACCTTAGAAGGGATACTATATATGATCAAAATTTTTCAGAGGAGGAAATTGAAACTCAGAAAGGTTAAATAATTTACTTAAAGTTCATAGCTAGTAAGTAGTGCAGCCAAAACCCAAACCCTGAGATCCATGCTCATAACCATCGTATTGTATCACGAAACTTCTAGGACTCCTCTCATATTAAAATCATGGAATGTGGAGCCACACAAAGTCAGGTTCAAGTCCAAGCCCCAGTCCTGGGAGATCTAACTTTTTTGGGCCTCTATAACTCATCTACAAAATAGCAATAATATCACCACTTCATGGCGTTTTGATGAGAATTAAATAAGATAATGTGGATAAAGTGCCTGCACAGTTCCTATACGTGTATGTACTTAATGACTAGTGAACATAATTATCAACTATGATCTAAGATGTGGCACAGTGCAGGCAACAGAGACCTATTATTAATTATTTACAGACACCATTATTAATTTGCTTCAGACTCATGGGGATGGAGGCAAGAGTGCAAGGAGAGATTTAAGACCATTGAAATCAAATTAAATAATCAACACATATCTAGTGAGAGCATCTTCATCCTAGGGTTTAGGTCTCTCAGTAAGCACATCCTCCCTGTCCTCCCCTGCATGGTCAGCTGTTGAACTCCTACCCATTCTGCAAGGCCCAGCTGAAATGCTGCCCCTCGTTGAAGCTCTTATCTTCTACACTAGGAAGAGATTTCTCCAACCTTAGAACTCCTATGTCTTTCACTGTATAGAGCAATGGATCCTAAATAAAGACTTGCAGACTGGCTCCAGGCAGTTTCCATCAAAATCTCCTAGGGAGCTGATTAAAATACAGATTCCCAAGTTCAGCCTCCAGAGTCTGATTCAGATAAGGCCCTTGAATCTGCATTTTTTAAAAAGTGTTTTGTGTGATTTTAATGAGTAGACACATTTTGGAATCTCTGTAGGACCACTCATGCGGCTCTCAATACATGCATATTACTTTATGTTGTACTTATTTATGTATATGTTTCCTCTCTTTTCCTAGGAAATTATCTTTCTGATGCTCCAATTCAATGCAGGGATAAAAATGAAGAAAATCTATAGGAAAGACTAGAAAGATCAAGTCCCTTGTAATACTTCTCAGGTTTTAATCACCGCCTCTAGGATGCTTTGTTAGATTCCCCTGGACTAGATTGGCTGTTCCTGCTGTAAGTTGCCATGATACTCTCATCTCCCTATAGCAATAGTGCTTGTATTATTTGGAACTTGAATCAGTTTTGCTAAAAAAGTAAAAATAAAAAATTGAACTATTGAAGGATATTGGGGATGTCTGCAGAGTAATTAAAATAGGACCCATATGGATATAGAGCCACACACTTTAATGCCATCAGGGCTTCCCCATTATCTTGTCAGTCTACTTTATTCTGTGTATCAGCTTTATTGCCTCAGATTTACTAACCTACTTTTTCTACATTTAGCCGATGCTGTTCTCACGTTCAGGAAACTTTGTGATCGAGGGGCAGCATGCATTTCCAGATCAGAAAATCCTGCATGAGTATGTAGATTGGGATGGCTTAGGTCACAGTCCCACTCCCAGACCAAGCCTTCTGGCTAGGGGTGTGGGATAGGATGAATGACAGATACCAATGACTGCATATGGTTGGTGGGACCCATGTTGTTAGAGAGGGTCCACGAAAAAGAAGGGCCCTGCATAAGAAGAGGAGAAGTAGAAATATGGACATTGTTGTGAGCCGGGTCTTTATCTGGGTCTGTGCTGTGTATCCTACTTCCTTGGGCACCATTATTGTGTCTCATGGGCTGCAGTAGAGAACAGTGTTAGAGGGCAACTCTGGAGTCCACTTGAATGGGACTCCCCCACGCTGCCACTTCCCTACAATGTGGCCTTGGAAAATTGCTTAATTACTCTGGGCTGCAGTTTGCTCATCTAAAAACAAATGTCAATAATAGTAGTACTGTTTCATCGAATTGATGGAACATTGAGATGATATATGTAACATGCTTGTCCCACTAGACATTAAGCCCCATAAAGGCAGGCGACCTTGGCTTTCCTTCTCCCCAGCACCCAGCACAATGCCTAGCTATTACCACATAAGCAATCAGTAAATGTCATCAGTGAACGCAGACTGAGTTCAGCGAGCAATGTTTGTGAGCAGCTTTACTCCATCTAAGTATCTATTCTGCTCTACTGGGGGACAAAATCAAATATATATATATAGTTTATTTATTTTCTTTCTGGACCAGAGGGAAAGAGGGCGACGTGTGACCAGCTAAGCAATTCCTGTTTCCATGTTGAATTGACTTCGCCTTCAGAGAATCACAGCCTGGAGCAGTGTCATGTTTAAGCAACAAATTTGCATAGCAAATTAACGTAGAAACAAGGCAGGCAGGAATTTCGGTTGACTTTTTAAATTTTTTTATATAGTTTTTTTTTTCTCTGGGGAATTGATCTTATTTTGGTACTCTTGAACTTATTCAGACTGCACTGGTTTACTTTGCTATCAGTTGAGACCAGATAGCATTGGAAGTGAACATTGTGCTGTATAAGTGAAGCGTTTACTAAATGAATTATCAGCATAAGCAGGATCTGGACAGCCTGCTTTATGAGGATATTCCCTCAAAGCCCTTTAAAATCATCTACTTGTTAACAATCACGTTGGCATGACTGTATACCACAAAATTATCAATTGTTTTAGCTTTTAATTTAAGCAGGAGCAGAAGGACTTTTTGGAAATTTTGGAATTTGGAAATTTTTTATTCTGTGTATCTTGAGTAGATACAACACAATTTTTCTAAGGTTGTATTCTAGGAAAAGATTGCAAAAACTAAAGCGGCAGCAATGACAAAAATGCATGTCAACTGACTTAGAATATGAGGACATGCTGTTAACAAACTTGAAGTAAAAAATGCCTTTTTAAGACACAAACCCATTGGGGGCCAGACTGGTGGCGTAGTGGTTAAGTTCGTATGCTCTGCTTAGGCTGTCCAGGGTTCACAGGTTCAGATCCCGGGTGCAGACCTACACACCGTTCATCAAGCCATGCTGTGGCAGCAACCCACATATGAAATAGAGGAAGATGGGCATGGATGTTAGCTCAGGGCTAATCTTCCTCAGCAAAAAGAGGAAGATTGGCAATGGATGTTAGCTGAGGGCCAGTCTTCCTCACCAAAAAAAAAAGAAAAAAGAAAAAAAACCGACACAAACCTAGAGGGACAAAAAGGAAAAGATTGATACATTTGACTATATAAAATCTGACTATGTAAAACACAGATTTAAAACTTAAATTTTCTACACTATTAAAAATGTTTTAAAGTCAAAAGCCAAATGGACAGCCTAGAAAAAATATTCCTGAGATATGCTGAGTTAATTTACTTCACATTTTAGGTGTACTTGCAAATTAAAAAGACTAATAATTCATTAAAAACAGGCAAAATATATGAACAGCATTTCTCCAAAAAGAATACATATACAAAGATATGAGGCTTTACTCATTAAAAAATATAAAGTAAATCAATAATTCATTTTTTTTTCACTTGTCAGATCAAGGACAGTTGATGTAATAGCGTTGGCAAGGCAGTGGACAAAAAAGTCATTCGTACACAATATTGGTAAGAAGGAGATTTGGTATAACATCTTTGGAGGGCTAGTTTACAATACCTACTAAATTGGAAAATTCACATCTTCTTGGTCCCAGCAGTTCTACTTTTATAAAGTTAGCCTGCAAAGATGTGCACAAAAGCTGATCAAGGATGTTTGCAGTAATATGGAAGGCAATAGCAGATAATGAAAGCATCTTTGAAAAGTCCATCAATAGGCTAAATATTTTATGGCACATTTATACAATGAAATAAAAAGGAGCTTTAAAATAATCAGATAGATCTACAGAGACAATATAATTACATCTCTTGCCTTCTGGGAATGGAACTATAAATTTGGAATGGAAGAAGACAATTTTTATTGAATAATTGTACTTTATCGTTTGTAATTTTTAGTTTTCAGTGGACCAGACATCATACTTCTGGTTTATAGCATCTCATCTTCAAAATCACCTGTGAGTCAAGTGTACTTAGGTCCGTTTTACAGATGGGGACACTGTGATTTGGAAAGATTGAGAACCTTATCTAAGGTCACACAGTTGGTGTCTTTATTCCATCATCAATAGAAAGACAAGAAGTACAGTTCTCAATAGTCTTCCATATGTTCATGATTCAATACTTACTAAGGCTGGGATCATTTTTCTTTTAGGAAAAAATAAAATATTTCCCAAATATTTTTACCTCAAAAATAGAAGGAAAAAAAAAGGATTTTCTGCTTTACCTTCTAGAATATTCTTCTCCCAAATTCCAAGTGTCAGGATGTTATAACAAACTCTAAAAAGGTTTTCCCCTTTTCTTTCCTTCAATTCTGTTTATTGCACAGAGTGTTGAGACTGGCGAGATGGTAAGAGAAGTAGAACAAAGGAGATAAAAAGCATCAGCACTGGATTCCATAATCAGCACGTTTACAGTAGAGAAACACTTGAGAGGATCTCACTTGACTCATGTGATTCTAAAAAGAGAGATGAAGAAATCCCACCTTGCTTTCCCCGATTCTGCCTCTCGGATGGTAGCTATACAATAAGAACAACATTAAGATGGTTATAAAAATATTGGTTAAGAGCCTGGGTCCAGAATCAGAAAGGTGTATACTGATTTTACATGAATGCAACTCAGCAGATCCAGGTGGGTTGACTCTGCACCTGCCTCCATTCAAGTATTAGGTGTGGTTTTGCAACAACAGTCAACAGTTGTCCCCTCAGTTGATCTTACTTTCCATGTGACTAATAAATTTGAGCCTGCCAATGAGCTGAGTATGATTTTAGAGTTTAAACTTTTCATACAATAGCCCCAAAGTGTAATTCATGAGCTCATTGGGTGCTCACACAAGGGAAACAAAACTATGTTGGACGGTCTGAAAGGTTCTCTTGTTTTCAAAGGGGTGTCTTCCTAGAGATTTAGCTGTGTAGTTTTGACTAAACAAGGTTTCACCTTACTTTCTGTCTTTAGAACCTAACCCCAAGATAAATTAGTCACTATACTAATTATAACCATGGCAAATTATTCAGTCTCTCTGAGCCTAAGCACCCTTATCTGTATATGCCATAAGATTGTCATGAGGATAAAATAAGACAAAAAAATGAAATGTGTACCGACCCGTACATAAGCAGATCCCTCATGCATACAGAATTTCTGTGTCCGGTTGATTAGTGGAGAATGTGCACCTACCAAAAAGAAAAACTCTAAAATAAGTCCTTTCAAGATTCTTAGTTTTAAGTATATTCCAGGTGACATAATAACATTAGGATCCATTCAACCTCATCTATTAACCCGAAACACTTCCAGGCAACTTTAAGAATGCTGTACTGGCATGATGGTTGCTAAGACTGGATGAGAAGACCTGCGTGAAAGCTACACTCTGAAGCAGATGAGGAAGGTGTCAAAGCTTGCCCCTCTTTTGCCTGTTCGTTTTTCTGTAGGCCACTTACCCTGGCCTAGCCCTGTCGGTAAGTGAGAACCACTCTGCCTCTCCCCACACTCAACCGCTACCTTCAAGGCCTCATAAAGACCCAAAGCCTCTAACAGTGTCTCCAGAAGGCCTTGATGTCCTCTTGGCACCAGAGCTTCTCCATGAACCAGAAGGAATGTTTTAGAACATGATACAAGGACAAGACATGAGGAGTAAACACAACAAAGGTCAACTTTGCTTTAGAAATTGGTGAAAACACTGTAAGAACACCACACCATAGACTATGAAAACCTCAAATGTGTAGAAATGACACTGATGGCTGCCATTTACCTGCATGTTGCCTGATAATAGCCATCAGCTAGGATAGCAGCTTAAGGTTGTATTTGCTAGGAGTTCTGAATTATGCTGTTCCCTAAGAAGGGTAGTAGTAGAACTAGTAAAAGTAGTTAGTTGATTCCAGTTCATATTCTAAGTACTTTACATATGCTAACTCATTTCATCTTCCTGTAAATCCTATGAGATATATATTATTTTCATCCTCAATCTGTAGATGAAAAAACAGAGCATAGAAGTAAATTGCCAAGATCACACAACAATTAAGTGTAGGACCAGGGATTTGAACTCAGGTAGTGTGTCTCCAGAGACTGTGCTCTTAATCTCAGGGGCTGGCAAACTTTTCTGTAAAGGGTCAGCTAGTATATATTATAGGCTTTTATATGGTCTCTGTTGCATATTGGCTTTTTTTCTTTTTATAATCCTTTAAAAATGTAAAAACCAATCTTAGCCCATAGATGATACAAAAACAGGCTGCCGGCCCATTTTGGCCTGTGGGCCATCCACAATGGGTATGCTACTCCATACTTCCCTTAGGCAAATCCTATATGTCTATAATACAATTAGATTTCTGTTGACAAAATAATCCACAATTCTGACTTCATCTCTCTCTCATTTTGTCTGATATTAATTAGTGATGCTGTTGCTTCCCTATTAACTAGTGATCTTTTTGTTGGACATTTAAGAAGGGACTGTAAGCATGGCGTAAGAGCTTCTCTTCCAGTCACTTTCAGTCTGTCATTGGCTTTCTCCCCAGGTTGTATTATCATATATGGAAGTGACTTTAGGCAGTATGGTATTGGACTGGAGTCTGTTTTTTCTTTGATTGACTAGAAATAAAGGCATTATCTCTAAAACTTTAGGCCTATCACTTTTCTGGGCCAGACCTGACATTAATTAAGGCAGTTCTTCTAGTAGAAATTTATCAGTAACCTGGCATCTAATTCTTTATCATTTTCATTAAAGCTTAAAATGGCTTATAAAGAGACATGGTTCATGAAATAGATTAATATCACGATGGAACTCCACGCTTTCTAGGTCCCTGCTGTATGCTCAGAGATTCATAATGTCACCACAGCATTCTAGGCTAGGCTGTTAGTGGAGAAATCACAGTGAGTTATTGGATTTGCTCAAGATAAAATCTTAGACTTGCAAATAAATCCTGATCATTTTTTTTTAACACTTCTATGGTGCATAATATATAACTCTGCCTCAGGTAATGAGTGTGAGGAAATCATTGCTTTTTTTATGTCAGTTTGAAACCTAAGAGAAAACTTACAAAAGTATTTTGCAAGTCATTTAGACCACAACCCACAGTAAAGAATATACCAAAAAATTTATATCATGATCCAGTACATGCCTATCTACACATATATATAAAATGAAAACAAAAGTTTCAGAGGCAATACTACTCTTACTACATTTGAGGCATTTCTAATATTTTCTAATCAATTCTATTCCATTTAAATTTTTGATGCCTCTCATTACCACTAAATTTATTTCATAACTTATTAATGGGTCTTGACCCAATTTGAAAAACACTTCCTTAGAAGACTGAAATGCTCACACTGCTCATATTTACAAGAAGCAATTGTTGTTGGGCCAGCCCCAGTGGCCTAGTGGTTAAGTTCGGTGCGCTCTGCTTCAGCAGCCCTGGTTTGGTTCCCAGGCGTGGATCTACACCACTGGTCTGTCAGTGGCCATGCTGTGGTGGTGGCTCACATACAAAAAGAGGAAGATTGGCAGCAGATGTTAGCTCAGGGTGAATCTTCCTCAGCAAAAAAAAAAAAAAAGAAGAAGCAATTGTTTTTGGGTTCTTGTGTGTGTTTAAAGCTTAGGTTGATTTATTGGCTGAGAACCAACCATGCGTAAATCACTGTGCTAGGCTCTGTGGGGGGTGCAAAGAGTTTTGCCTTCAACTGCCTCAAGCCAGGAATTTGCTGAGTTGCGAAGGAAACCAGGATGAGCAAAATGACATATCATCACTATCCTCATAGAACTTAGGATCTAGTAGATGAAAGAAACTCAGAATTCAAGGAGTTTTGGAAGATAAGTCATTCACTTGACTAAATATGTTACATACTTACATACATACATATGTTAGCTCTTTCTGGGTAAAAGGTGTTTTCTTCTTAACTAGGAGAGTCAATCCCGTTTTTACAGATGAGAAAATAGAGGCTTGGAGAGTCTGTCATTTATCACAAGTCACATGGCTATTTTGAGTCTAAATCCAGGCCTATTTGTAATATACATGCTGCCTCTCATGATCAAATGGGTTTCATGTTAGAAATTAAGTAATTTGGGAGTTCAGAAGAGGAAGTGATGATTAAGTCACATTATAAAAATTTTTCAGCCCTCAGACAGTTTGGAAAGATCTTAAGAGGTCCCCTTACTCATCTCTTTCCTTCAGGAGGATCTAATTATTCTCAGAAAAAGAGATGAAATAAGTCTTTTAAAGAGAAGAGTGGTAGCTTCTAGTGTTTCACATCTTTTCTGAATAAATTCTTAAAATCCCTCATTTGGAATTTTACTCATCTAAATCCTTATTTCAAAAACCAGGAAACAAAGCAGAACATTTTTTCAAGATCATCAGGGCAAGAAACCAAAGATTGTCACCTGTCTGAGAGAATCTATACTTTGTTCTTCTCATCACCAAGCATTTCACTAGCACAGACCCAAGAGACCATGCTACCTATAAAGTGAACGTCTACTACTTCTGACTTCTAGGAGCTGAAGGTTTAAAATGGCAGATATCAAAGGTCATCTCAACTTCAAAACACCATTCAGTGGAACTCTATACACATATTCATGCTCATCTGTTAGATATTTGTGCCTTGGGGATCAGCTCATTCTGTAAACATGAGTGTAATAGTGTCCTACTGGGGAAAACCAAAATCATTTAGATACAAAAGAGTGACTGTAGTGAGAAAATGGGCAAGGAGAAGATTTTTAAAGTGCTAATCCTTTGTAGAACCATATGCATAGAGGAGCAGATCTCTCTGTAATCGTCTGTGTGCAGAGATGTTCCTCCTGGCCTTGCCACCTATGTAAAAGCCTGTTATATGCTCTCCGAGTCCCATGACTTCTTCTCTTAACATTCAGCGGAAATTTTAATCGTCCATTTATTTTGTGACTGTTTAATCCATAGGGTCTCTCTCTGTATGGAACCCTCACTAGACTATAGGTTCCATAAAGGTAGAGACTCCATTTTCACTGTATTATTACTGTATCCTCCAGTACTAAGCATGGTGATTAATACATAATAAGTATTTAAGAAATACTTATTGGATGAATGAATGGGCATTTTAAGGTAGTCTGGAATGTTGTTTTAAATACCATTTAAACATAAAAAGTCACTTTGGGTTAGTCCAATCCTTATTTATTATTTATTAGCTACTAAAGAGCAACTGATAATCACTCACGATGTTCTTCTGTTTGTTTTACAGTCAACTTTGACCACTTTGAAATTTTGCGAGCCATTGGAAAAGGCAGTTTTGGGAAGGTGAGAACCAAAATGATTAACCAGCAGGGTTGTGTAGCTCAGGGAACAGAGTCTGACAATGATCAGATTATTGAGTTACTGGGACCACAAGGAATGACAAGTCAGAGGTGTTTTTATAATGGATTTTTATAAAATTGTCACCACAGGGTGAGGAAGCTATGTGACAGGCAGCTATATAATGAATATGTACTGTTCTCAGAATTATCTCAAAGTCAAATCCGTTTACTGTCACTGGAGTTTTAAGACTTCCTCTCTACAGGAGAGAGTAACATTTCAGAATCATTTTCAAATTGTACCAGCTGTTACCTTCAGGAGCAGTTATGTTGTTAGTGTAAGAGTTAACTCTTTTCATGTGGGAAAGAAGCCACCTGATTTATTTTCTTTTCCCCAGTTGTACCATGTTTTCATTTTCAAAAACCTACCATAAAAAACATATTCAGTCTGATTTTTCTGTAAGAATCTTCTAGATTTACACTCTGATTATTAGTTTCTCGGTGGAGACATACTTTGAGAGAATATTTCTTATTGAACTTGTATTTTAAAATCATCTGCTGTCTACTTCATCAGGCATCATATGAACCTCTAAAAGAATTTTTAAAAATATGGACATCGTGCTTAAAATCCTTTTTGGTTATATCACCACCTCTGATTGTGAACAGAAATTCTTTGCACAATATTGTTCAGCTTGACAGTTTAGCCATGCCCATTTCAGTCACTCCAAGCAGAATAAGGGGAAATGTCGATTGCTATTGGAAGATTCCTAACAAGGAGGCAGCTATTTTCTCTAAAATGGTGTCTTAAAAAAACCTCAAAAGCAAAAACAGGCAAACTTTTTTGAGGAAGCAGAGATTAAGGAATTGACCTGGTGCAGGAGAAGAAAATGAAACTTTTTACTCTGAAATCAGAGCTAAGTGGCAACTTTAGCGTCACACAATTTGCAAGTGATAAGGCCTCCAAGCCATACGAAAGAACAAGTCTTGTTCTGTCTCTCATCTCCATGATCCATCATCTCCCTAATCACTTTCTCACTCTGGTTGCACCATTAGGTCTGCATCGTACAGAAGAATGATACCAAGAAGATGTATGCGATGAAGTACATGAACAAACAAAAGTGTGTGGAGCGCAACGAAGTGAGAAACGTCTTCAAGGAACTCCAGATCATGCAGGGGCTGGAGCATCCTTTCCTGGTTAATTTGTGGTAAGTGGTTTTACTGGACCTCTGAATGGAGACATTCCCACCTTCACCTTCACCTTCACCTTCAAGTACTGTTCCATAAATGCATCTTAATTTCCAGATGTGCATTTGCAAGATCCTTATTAGGATCTTCCTCAAGGGCTTTTGTTCTCCTTGGTTTCTTTGACTTTATAATGAAACAAAATTGTTTTTGTTTTTGTTTTTGTTTTTTTTTATTCCTCAGCACTTGTCTTTTATTGAACAACCCTAAGCCGTTTTTTTCCAGGTGTCAATGCTCTTGGAACCTTTCTTTTGCTTTCATTTTGCCCCAATTTTTACTACATCAGGGAGCTCTGATTACTTTATTTTTGTGTATTGCAGTAACATTGGTTTATGACATTGTAAAAATTTCAGGTGTACATCATTATACTTCTATTTCTGCATAGATTACATCATGTTCACCACCAAAATACTAATTACAACCCATCACCACACACATGTACCGAATTATCACTTTCACCCTCCTCCCTCCCCGCTTCCCCTCTGGTAACCACCAATCCAATCTCTGTCCCTATGTGTTTGTTTATTGTTGTTATTATCTACTACTTAATGAAGGAAATCATACGGTATTTGATCTTCTCCCTCTGACTTATTTCACTTTGCATTATACCCTCAATGTCCATCCATGTTGTCACAAATGGCTGGATTTCATCGTTTCTTATGGCTGAGTAGTATTCCATTGTGTATATATACCACAGCTTCTTTATCCATTCGTCCCTTGATGGGCACTTAGGTTGCTTCCAAGTCTTGGCTATTGTGAATAATGCTGCAATGAACACAGGGGTGCATGTACCTTTACAGATTGGTGTTTTCAAGTTCTTTGGATAAATACCCAACAGTGGAATAGCTGGATCATATGGTAGTTCTATCCTTGATTTTTTGAGGAATCTCCATACTGTTTTTCATAGTGGCTGCACCAATTTGCACTCCCACCAGCAGTGTATGAGAGTTCCCTTCTCTCCACATCCTCTCCAACACCTGTTGTTTCCTGTCTTGTTAATTATAGCCATTCTAACGGGCATGAGGTGATATCTCATTGTAGTTTTGATTTGCATTTCTCTGATAGTTAGTGATTTTGAACATCTTTTCATGTGTCTGTTGGCCATCTGTATATCTTCTTTGGAGAAATGTCTATTCAGGTCTTTTGCCCATTTTTTAACTGGGTTGGTAGTTTTTTTGTTGTTGAGATGCATGAGTTCTTTATATATTTTGGAGATTAAGCCCTTATCAGAAGTATGGTTTGCAAATATCTTCTCCCAATTGTTAGGTTGTCTTTTCGTTTTGAAACAAAATTGTTTTGTTGTCACCAATAAATACTGCTTGGTTCAGTTGTTATAGATGGTTCCCCTTGTCTTTAGGTCAATTTTTTTTTTTTTTTGTGAGGAAGATCAGCCCTGAGCTAACATCCATCCCAATCCTCCTCTTTTTGCTGAAGAAGACCGGCCCTGAGCTAACATCTATTGCCAGTCCTCCTCCTTTTTTTTCCCCTTTTCTCCCCAGAGCCCCAGCAGATAGTTGTATGTCATAGTTGCACATCCCTCTAGTTGCTGTATGTGGGATGCCGCCTCAGCATGGCTGGACAAGCGGTGCATCAGTGCGTGACTGGGATCTGAACCCAGGCCGCCGGTAGCGGAGCATGCGCACCTAGTCGCTAAGCCACGGGGCCGGCCCCTAGGTCAATATTTTTTTAAAGCATTGTAATTAAATAGGTTGACAAGGAATGAGTTTAGATGTCTTCCCACTCATTAGATACTTTTTCCCCATTAACAGTGGGGCAGAAACTTTGAGTACAAAGTATGGCATCACTGGCTGACATGAGGTTGATCTTTAGAATTCGTACAAAGCAACTTCTCCTTAAAATGATTGGCAATAAAACTGGTTTCCTTGCAGCATACTTCTTAAGCAGCCACATATATGCCTGTGAGTTGGAAAAGGATAGGTGTTGCCTTTCTCACCAAATAGGTTTCAACAGAGCTGGAGCTAGCTTATGTCAGGGGCTAGACATTAAGTAACTGTGATCTGCTTTCAAAGCTATTATCATAATCTAAAGCTTAGAAGACGAGGAAGAAACTTGCATTATCTATTACTTCCTGCTCTTTTCTTATGAGTGGAGGTCTTTATGTGGCTCCCTCATTTTGCTCTACATTTTAATGCATCCATTATGTTAAGAGCCAGTTCTTAAAGCTAATTCAGTATGACTGTTATTTAAATATGCATACCAAGCAGTTCTTACTAGCAAAGGCAAAAAGAAGTCTTCATTCAGAGAATACTAATGGAAAAATAACTAAAATGTCACTGTGTGTTTAGGGACATTTCTCTGGAGGAATCAGTGCATAAAACCTGTCTCCCTCCATCTTTAATTAATACAGTTCACTTAAGATACAATTTGCTCAAAGACTCTACATTGTAGTTGAAAAGAAGATGGTTCTGTGTGACTTGGAAATAGGTCTATTATAGTTTGTGCACCACTCAGACGTGGTAGAGTCTAATTTTGGCTCGGGCTCAGTGTATTTCATCAGTATTCTAGAGTGGCCTATTCAAAACGCTGCCATGTAAAGAGTTAAAGGGATGCAGCTCTTTCTTCCCCATCCTTAGCAATCATCAAATTGCCTTCCCCCCCCCCCACCTTCTTCACCCTGAGAATAAGATGCTCTCACTTCGCAGCCTCCCTTTGTTCAAAGTCACATTTTCCTTCTTCGAAATTTCAGCCAACTAATTTTCTCCTTTAAGAACAGAAACCTTCCATAAGGACATACTTAGCATTTTGCCTTTTCATGCTTATCTCTCATCACAGAGTAGGCAAAGAAACTTGCATGATCTATTACTTCCTGCTCTTTTCTTGTGCGTGGAGGTCTTTATGTGGCTCACTCATTTTGCTCTACAATTTTTTTTTTTTTGTGAGGAAGATCAGCCCTGAGCTAACATCTATGCCAGTCCTCCTCTTTTTGCTGAGGAAGACAGGCCCTGAGATAACATCTATTGCCAATCTTCCTCCTTTTTTTCCCTTTTCCTCCCCAAAGCCCCAGTAGATAGTTGTATGTCATAGTTGCACATCCTTCTAGTTGCTGTATGTGGCATGGGGCCTCAGCATGGCTGGACAAGCGGTGCGCGCCCAGGATCCGAACCTGGGCCGCGAGTAGCGGAGCGTGCGCACTTAACCACTAAGCCATGGGGCCGGCCCCCTGTGCTACATTTTAATGCATTTGACTTCATTCTGTTCCTATGTTTTTAATAACATGGATGTTAGGAGACTTTAAGTGGGCCAAAGTTTACAGATTTTGCTATTGCTAACTTAGTTTCATTCCAGACAACATTCGGTTCTCCATGCATGCAGACTTGGTGATAACATGCCATATACCCTATTCTTCCTTTCTGCTCACACTGAATCTCACAGTAGAACATTGGGCACCATTAATATTGACAGAGGAGAGGGAAGAGACACCCCCTCCCCTATGATTCTGGCACCACATTCAGAACTGGAAACTGGGAGGCGGGCATTCCTACAAGTACAGCGGAAAACCCTTTTGTGTTTTGAGCCTTGAGATAAAATCTTCAGAAACTGTATTTATTCCTTCTAATAAATGCTTTCTGCCTTAGAAAGTACAGCACAGTAAATGTAAGTAACTCTTTCCACAACTATTAAGCACCTTGCAGTGCTTCTGGAGGTGTGATTGAGAGTAATTTACTTTACCATTTTTAAGTCACATTGTTATGACATAAGGTTCATGTGTGTAACTTGGGTTGTTTTTATGAGTAAAATGAGATAAAGTGCTATGCCCAGTGCCTACCATGTTACAAGCATCTTACAAATGGTAGTTCTTTTCCTTCCTTGCTCCATTAAGGTATAGCATTCTGAATGTGACCATCACTAATGACCAGTGTGGACATCCAAAGACAAATTTGAATGGTGTTTGGCCCCAAGGCATCATGGGAAGTTGTGAGGAGGGGGGCGGGGGATAGGTCTTAACTCATTCTCTGTAAGAGCTTATGTTGTCTGTTTTGTTTTGCATCCTCATTCTGCAAATCAAAGGAAAAAAATCAAAGGTTCCTCAATATATTGGATACAACTTAATCAAGATTTTGTGTCCTGGCTTTAACTAGACTTATTTTTACATCCCCAAAGTTTCAGGAGCCAATTTTCTTAAGAGGCATTGTATGATTAATAAAATAACACAATATTTTTTTTTAATCTCCTGCCCCTGTGTGCTCTATATTACTGATATGCTATGTAGGCCTCTCAATGTTCCTTTCAGTAATCTTCGAGGATGCTCAATATGCCCCTAGCCTCTGGGAATGTGTTCAGAAAATTCTGGTTTTCAGGCTGAGGGAAAACACAAATTATTTCTCCTTTAAGCAGATTTTATACTAATGCTAAGAAGTTTGTGTGTGTGTGTGTATAGGTATAAATATATACACGTATGTGATTTTGAAAACTTTTCTGCTCATTGCAGTCAACTTGAAAAACATAGAAAATCATATAGAAAAATGAAAATTCTCCAATAATTGTATGACCTTGAAACAACCACTCCTAACATATTAGTGTGTACTTTCCAGTAAAATGTCTGCATTTGGTTTTCTGTTTTTGATCATGCCTTAGCCCCATTCATTCCTTCATTCATGTATGTAACAAAGTGGTTATAATTAGAGTTGCCAGATAAAATACAGGATGCACAGTTAGATTTGAATTTCAAATAATAATTTTTAGTATATGTCCCAAGTATCACACAGGACATATTTTAACTGAAAATTATTCATTATGCAAATTTAAGTGGGCATCTTGTAATTTTATTTGCTAAATCTAACAACCTTAATTGTAACAGAGATCCATACAGTGGGGACGTACTGGTGAGCAGGAATGGGCAGAGCCCCTGATTTGCCTGACATTTCCGTTAACAATGAGAGGCTGACATTAATCAAATGGCACATGAATATGTAAACTGTGAGAAGTGCATGAAGGGACTAGGTACAAAGAAGGGTGTGTGTGCCTGTATATGTGTGTGTGTGTGCGCGTTGAGGGTTTTCAGGGAAGTATGTTCACTAGTCTGGGGGCAGCAGTGTTGAGTGTGAAAGAAGATTCTGAATTAAAATTCAACCTTCCCAGCCTCCACAGACCTGGCCCCACTCAGGAACACAGCCATCAGATGTAGGCCAAGTTATATAGTGAAGGCTGCCTGACAGGGATGGCATCCAGGAAAAGCAAATAAAATCTTCCTGTGAGTCCCTCCCTGAGGGCCGCTAACAAAGCCCTGGCAGCCCACAGCCTGCAAACAATTGGGCCCCAGTCCTGCCCAGCGCAGCAGTTCCCCAGGTGGCTTTTGTTAATTGAGATTCAGCCTGCAGCTGTACACAGCTCCTCAGGGCTCTGCTCTCTCCTCACCTGTGTCCCTTGTTCCTGTGAACAAAAAGAGTCTACCTGTGGTTTCAGGAAATTCGGAGACAAGATCATCTGTGTTAAGTGGTAAGGACCACCTACCATGGGTGTGAAAAGGGGGTCCTATCAGATGGCTGAACACAGCTGAATATCATGGGTTCCTGGAAGCCACCTCCATCATCTGTGACTCAGAGGGCCAGTGTTTCTTCATGGAACCATCGACTGTGAGAACTCAGGGCAGCCTTCAGAGCCACGGCATCAATAATAATAGCTTTCCTGTCAATGGAGTTCTATTATTTTGGGTTTTACATATATTATCTCATTTATTCATCCTAACAACCTAGGTTGATAGGGATTATTATTCCCATTTTATACCTGAAGAAATTTAGGCTCAGAGAGGTTAAGTCATTTTCCCAGAGTCTCACAGCCAGGAACTGGCAGAGCCAGGACTCAAACCCAGGAATCCGGACTTCAAAGCCCCTGCTTTTCCTGCTACACTATACCATCCCCTAAGGACATCTTATGAGACTCCCTTATAAAATATGGATGGAAACGGAATTTATTTTTTTTATCTTTCACAGCCCACAAGAATACAAACTCCATGAGGCAGGTATGTTTGTATGTTTTGTTCACTGCCTCATTCCCCAGCTCCTCCAATAACCTAGCACACAGTAAGTGCTCAATAAATATGTGATGAATGAATGAATAAAGTGAGTTAGTGGTGGGACCAGGTTTCTGCCTCCTGATTTGTTGCTTTTTTCCCATCATACTGCTGCGACCTCTTGCACACTCACAAACATCCCCTCATATAATCACACCCACTCCAGGTTCTTTGCAGGCCCTGAGGTCAGAGGGACCCAGGTTGAATCCCGGCTCCACCACTTGGTAACTCTGTGAACTGAGCAAGTTAATGTTATGTATTTTTCCTGGTTTCCTCATCCATAATTGGGAATAACAGCAATACCCAAGGCAGAAGGTACTGCTATGAAGAAGAGTATGTATCTAAAGCACCTCACACATAGTAGATGCTTAATAAAGGATGAAACAAATGACTCAGTGAGGCCCCTCGCAGAAATGGAATAGCCCCTCAGCCTCCATAACCAGAGAGGATGCTTAAGTAGACAAGTACACCAGAGCTTGAGCTAGCCTGGGCGTTAGGAAGTCTTTTGTTCTAAGTTTTTTAAAATTTAAATAATTTTTTGAATATAAAATAATATGGATTTTTTGTATAAAATATGGAGATACAGAAAGTTCTAATGGAAATAATAAATGCCCATATTTCATCACCCAGAAATAATAGCTGTATTAGTTTCCTATTGCTGTTGTTACAAATCACCATAAACTTAGTGGCTTAAAACAACACAAATTGGAGTACTTGAGGTTAAAACTACTTTCATAATGCAATTAAGACATTATTTTCCTTTTGCCCTGCATTGTTATTTGAGCTGAAAGTTCATAAAAAGCCAAAACTAGTCAGAACAATGATTACCTATGGGATGTAGAAATTAACTAGAAGGGAGCATATGAAAAACTTGTAGAGAAGGTGAAATATTCTATTATCTTTATTGTCGTGTGGCTTATATGAGGGTATATATTTGTAAAAATTCATTAAATTATGAACTTAATATCTGTGGGTTTCACTGTAAATGAATTCTACCTCATTAAAAGAATATGAACATTTTAAAAAACCCACAAATTTATTATCTTATAATTCTGGAGGTCAGAAGTGCAAAATCAGTCTCACTGGGCTAAAATCAAGCTGTCAGCAGGGCGGTGTTCCTTCTGGAGGCTCTAGGGGAGAATCTGTTTCCTTACCTTTTCCAGCTTCTCGAGGCTGCCTGCATTCGTTGGTTTATAGTGCCTTCCTCCATCTTAAAAACCAGAAGCATAACATCTTGAAACCTCTCTCTGACTCTGACTTGCTGCTTCCCTCTGCCATCTTTTAGGGATTCTTGTGATTACATTGGGCCCATCTGGTGGTAATGATTCTGTCTTGACCAAACTCTAGCCAGGCTCCTCTGAGCCCTCTTCTTGACTAGGCCTGAAACTACTACTGTTTGTTCCAGCCAACACCTGAAGATAGGGCCCCTGTCTCCCAGCCTCTGTGGGAGGGGAGGAGCCTAACTTTGATGAGTGCCAGTTAACCAATCCAGATGAGTTTCACATGGGCCAACCCCCTTCCTGCTTTTTGTAATTTTTCACTTCCCTGACTCTCCTGAGCCCCCACTCATCTTCTTCCCTATCCTCTCATTCTCCCTTTAAAACACCTGCTCACTTCTGTACAAATCAAAGTTGAGTTCAATTCACACTGGACTCTTTTCCTATTGCAGTAGTCTACTACTAACTAAAATCTGTCCTTATTACTTTAATTAGTGACCAGCTTTGTCATCCTAGGAAGAGATGTGATTAAATTAAGGATCTTGGAAAGGGGAGGTTATCCTGAATTATCCAGTGTTGCCGTAGGAAGACGTTGTCCTTGGGTATGACCTCGATGAGCTTGGATAAGTGGAGAAGAAGGGATAGCAGTTCCTGAAAAAGAGCTCAGCAGAGAACAGTGTTATTGTGTGACTGGTACATAGTAATTGTTCCATACATGATTGGTGACTGACTGATGGACTAGTGGACAGGAAACTGAGTCTTTATAATGCAGACATTCACTTATTCATTTACTCATCAATGTTATAAAAGATTCCTTTATTGCCAACAGAAGGAATTATTAGAAAATTTAAGTTAGAAAGAAATTGATTGGAAGGATATGGGGTAGCTTACAGCCTCAGAAGTAAAGCTGAAGGAGCAGGTCTCAGGAAGGGGAGGGACAAAGGCAGTGCTGGGAATCTAGGCAGCAAGACCTAATGGACAGCCTCTCAAGGATGTCTCAGCTGGGATGAATCAGCTCCAACCAATTTTCTAACCTTCTGTCATCCACTCAAAGGCTCAAAGTCGTGGGAGAGAATCCAATTGGCCTTGTCAGAAAACATGCCTGCCGCTTGGCTAGAAGAAAGAGTAAAATAAATAATGACTCCTGGCCTGAGCAACTTGGGGAATGGTTGTGTCATGCACTAAGGTGGGGAGATCTAAGGAGGAGCAGTTTCACAAAGAACATCAAGCACTGTTTTTCAGCTGTGTTGATTTTGAGGCGCATCTTAGTCATTCAAATAGAGCTATTGAATAGGTGGTAAGTCTAGAGCTCAGAAGAGAAGTCCAGGGTCCAAGCAGAAGTCCAACAAAACACAAATATGGGTACCATTGGCTTATTGATGCTATTTAAACCAGGGACTCAAAGGAAACACCTTTGGAGAGAAGTTAGATAGATAGAAGAAAAGGCTCGAGGACTAAAGACCTGGAGCATTCTAGTAGTTCTGATAGAGGAGGAAGACTCAGGAAACTAGACAAAGAAGGAAAAGCTAGGAAGCTAGCCAACAAGCTAGGGGTAAATCAGAAGAGCATGGCAGCCGGAATCCAGAAAGGAAAGCGTTTCAGAAAGGAAGGAGTGCAGACCATTTCAAGTGCTGCTGAGAGGTCAATAAGAAGGAGACAAAGCACCGACCACTGACTTGGGAAGATAGAGATTATGACCTTGATAAGAGCTAACTCCTACTAGATAGGCCAAAAGACCAAAGAGAGTGGCTTGATGAGAAAACAGGAAGTGAGTAATTTTATTTTGGGAGTGGAGAGTGCAAAGTGGTTTTGTTGTGTTTTGAGACTCATCCATGTTGTCACAAGTAGCAATAATATACTGTTATTTCTCTATCATATTCCATTGTATCAATATCACATGATGTATTTATACATCTTACTATTGATGGATACTTGGGTTGTTTCAAGTTTGAGACTTTTACAAATAGTCCTGCTATTAACATTCTTGTTTGTATCTTTCGATAAACAAAAGCACACACAGTTTTCCAAATAAGTTGTACCGATTTATACTCACATCAGCAATGTATGAGAATTCAAGTTGCTCTAAAGCCTCACCAACATTTGGTATTGTCAGTTTCTTTATGTATAGGTGTTCCAGTAAATGTGTAATGATATCTCACTGTGGGTTTAGTTTGGGTTTCCCTAGTGACTTATGAGTTTGGGCACATTTTTATATGCTTATTGGCCATTTGGAATCTTCTTTTGAGAAGTGCTTGAGTCTTTTGTCCATCCTTCTATTTGTTGCCTCTTTTTCTCATTTGTCCATAAAAGTTCTTTATGTATTCTGTATACAAGTCCTTTTTTGGATATAAATTATTCACCCAATCTGTAACTTACCTTTTCACTCTTGTATTGATTTTTTTTAGTAATCAAAAAGCTTGAATTTAAATGTGGTATTATTTATCAGTCTTTTTCTTTGTGGGTAGTACTTTCTGTGTCCTCTTTAGGAAATCTTTGCCTATACCAAGGTAAAAATATCCTATCCTGTTTCCTAGAAGCTTTGCTATTTTAGCTTTTACATTTAGATCTATAATCCAGGGTCAAGATTCATTTTTTTCCCCATATGGATAGCTAATTAACCCAATACCCTTTATCGAAGAGTTCACCGCAGTAACATTTGTTCTTAGTTAAGTCACCATATATGTGTGGGTTTCTAGACTTTGTTCTATTGACCTACTTGTGTACCCTTACACATTTATCACACTGTCTTAATTACTGTAGCTTTATACTGGTAAAAGAATTCAGTAACATAATTTTTATTCTGGATTATCTTGATGGTAGTTGTCCCTTTGTATTTCCATATAAATTTCACAACCAGCTTGTTAATTTGTATTTTAAAGCTGCTGGTATTTATACTGGGTTACATTGATTCTATAGACTAATTCAGGGAGAATTAACATTTTTAAAATATTAAGCCTTCCAATTCATAAAAATATATACATATATATACATATATGTATAATATTTATATATCTCCCTGTATCTTTAGATGTCCCTTGATTTCTCTCTTTGGTTTCAGTTTTTAGTGTAGAGATCTATTATATCTGTCTTTAGATTTATTCCTAGGTGTTTAATGTTTTTGATGTGATTACAAATAGTAATTATTTATCAAAATTTTATTTTCTAGTAGTTTGTTGCTTGTTTACCAAAATACAATTGATTTTTGATATTGACTTTGTGTCCAGGGTCCTTGCTAAATTCTCTTACTAATTTTACTAGTTGGCCTGTGGATTCTTTTGGATTTTCAGTATTTATAATCATTTCATAACCAATAATGAGAGTTTTAGTTCTTCCTTTCCTATCTTCTTACCTTTTTATTTTCATGCCTATTGCATTTGCACTGAGGATGGTGTTGAATATAATGGACATCCTTGTCTATTTGTCCTGATTTCGTGGGGAAGGTTTTCAAGATTTCAAGATTTCGTATGATGTTTGCTATAGGCTATTTGTAGAGATCCTCTATCACAATAAGGAAGTTTCCTTTTGGTCCTGGTTTGCTAAAAGTTTTTATCATAAATGGGTATTAAATTGTGTCAGATATGTTTTCTTTTTTATTGAGACCATTTCTATTATGTGGTGAAGTAAATTAATTGATCTGCAAGTCTTAAAACAACTTTGATCCTAAACCCTAGTTTGGTCATGTTCTATTAAAATAAATCCTAGTTGATTATGTTCTATTACCTTTTGTATATATCACTAGAACTATAATAGATATTTTTAAATACTTATTTTATATATATTTTATTATTTATATTCTTTTTATTTATAAATATTTATTTTATTGTAGATAATTTATATATATTTTAAGATATGCATAAGGAAGTTTGAATGCAAAGAGTGTGAGTCAGTTGAGAGGAAGTAATTGGTAATGTGGGATAGAAAGGGGAAGATTGCCAGAGTGAGCTCCTGAGGATGGTGAGATGGATGTGATTCAGGGCACAGGTAAATGAGCTGGCCTTAGGTAGAAGTAGGGGCACTTCTTTCGCTGTACTAGGAGAGAAGGCAGAGTATGTAATGTATACGTTTGTGAGCTGGTGGATTTCTTGGTGGACAGATGAAGTAGTTCTCGTGTCATTGCCTCTGTGATGCACAAGGTCATCAATTGAGAATGTGGAGTGGGCATAGTATAGGAAATTTTGGAGAGAGAAGCTGCTAGATGAATGAAAATGTGAAATTAATGCAGAATTAGAATAAGATTTTCTAAATATCTGTTAGAGACTTGTGGTTGTAAATTTAAAGTGAATCCAATCAGCACAGTTGTGTGTCTTTCTCCTTAGATTGCACATAACAGATGTTAGTTTGTTTTTGTTGCTGTTTTAAAGCATATTGTGTGTTTAATCATGATTGGAGTTTAATGGGGAGAGGTATCCTCACTATGACACAGCATGATCAATTGGAAAGCGTATTTTTAGGAAGTAGGCTCAGGAAGTAGATTCTTGGGGAAAACTTAAGGAAATCATACATATGTGAAGTCACTCTTTAAGACAGCTAATCTTTTTAAGGATTTACTATTTTTGAGGTGCTGTGCTAAAATATTGCATGCATTATATGACATATCTCAAATACTCGTTCTATAAGGTAGGAATTAGTATTTTTCCCCTTATAAAAATGAGTAAGCTCAGGGGGCCAGCCCGCTGGCGTAGTGGTTAAGTTCACATGCTTTGCTTTGGCGGCCTGGGGTTCACAGTTTTGGATCCCAGGTGCAGACCTACACACTGCTTATCAAGCCATGCTGTGGCAGGTGTCCCACATATAAAGTCGAGGAAGATAGGCACAGATGTTAGCCCAGGGCCAATCTTCCTCAGCAAAAAGAGGAGGATTGGCAACAGATGTTAGCTCAGTGCTAATCCTCCTCACCAGAAAAAAGAGAGTAAGTTGAAGGTGAGAGGTTTAATTCTTTGCCAAAACCACAAAACGAGAAAGCGATAGCAAATCTGGATTCCAAATCCCATCCCCCAAATTCTCTGAGACCCTCAGCATTAACTTATATTTTATTTTAATGTTACTTATATGTGTATCATTACTTCTAAGACTCTAAAACCAAACTTTTAAAAATTAAATACAATTACTAAATCAATAAAAAAAATTTTAAAGAGCCATTTTAACCTGATAAATGATGATGTTTTAGTGAAACAAAATCACTACTTGTAATTTAATATACTTCACTTTGAGAAAAAACATTATACCTATTCCTGCTTCCCTGGTCAAGTTCCAACTGCTGGAGATCAGACATAGAGAGATAGAAAAGCCCCATGAGATGAGAGCAGAGCAGGAGAGATGACAACATTTCTGAAGGCGCAGTTGGTCTAGCTTGACTGTAAACACTGGTCAGGTAAAGGGAAGTGGGAGGCATTAAAAATGGAGAGGCTAGGAAGAGGGCATAAAAGGCAAAGTGAGAATCTCTGTATCGGGGAGCAGTGCTGGGAAGTCCTCTCCCTGCCCTGGAATTCTGAGACTGAGGCAGCTTGGTCAGTAAGGAAATAAATAGCCTTTCTGGCTAGAGAGGCACAGGGGTAGACAATGCCCTGTGCCAGATGAACTTTTCATCTCTTCATTTCATCCACTCTGCAGAGGTGGCCAATTAAAATGCATGACTCAGCACATCTGGCACCTCTCCTAGCCCAGTCAGGGCCTGCCCAGCCACTCTGAATCACAGGTGGCCATTTGGGATCCCATCAATGACCCAAACTCATCCCACTTAGATTGTCTCCTTGCAATCGGTCTGGGATTCTCAGGAAGCACAGAAAGTGTTAACTTGTAACATTTTTTTTCTGGACCTCTGATGACCGCTGTGGGTAACAGTCTGATTTAATTCTTCCTCATTATCATCTGAGCTTGTGTCTTGGCTTTTTCTTTTATATGGGCAGCGAGATGTTATTCTTCCCCTTGGTCTGTTTTCTGGCTCTATTATTCTCTGAGGTAACCATCTCAAGAGATTCTGTAGAAAATAATAATAGCCAAATTTTCCCCAGAGAATCTTCATAAATAACATCTCCAGAGCCAGTACAGATGAGCTGACAGATCACAAAAGAACATTCAAAGCTCTGTCCAGATAAAGGTCAGAGCTGGAGGAAAATCAGTCAGTACCTCAGAGCATCAGGAAAATAACCTACAATCTGTTATGTGTGATTTTAAAAAATCATCCACAATCTTTTTCCGTGTATAAATTGTGGATTTTTGTTCATTTAATTTGAGGCAATAGTTTATGGTTTGAATCAGGCAAGTATAGGTATTACTTTCTCTGAGGCTTTCGTGACACCCTACAATCAAAATGAGATCCTTCTGTTCATCTCTATCACAGTATTTTGCACTTTTCTTTCACAGCCCTTACCACATTTTATACCTACACATTTGTTTGTATAAATATTTATCATTTATAGATGATTAGCTTTAAGAAGAGGAAAACCGTGTTCCTTGGTTTACTCCTTTAGCCTCAGCACCTTGCACAAGTAAATAAATATGCAATAAATATTTGTAAAATTGCCATTGATTAAACAAGCGTTCATTATGTACCAAGCTCTACATGAGGGGTTGCTGATGAATACAGAGATGAGTGAAGCACACATCTCTCAAATTGTTCGGTCAGATGAGGAATTCAGGCAAAAAATATTAATGGTCATGATACAATATAATACAATGCAACCATCTACATAGCTGGGTTTCTGGAGTGCTCTATAATAGGGAAACGGCTAGATGTTGTGAAAGTGCAGAAAGGGAAACACAGATGGGTAACATGTAGTTTATGTTTGGCAAGAAGAAGTCAGGAAAGACTAAAGTAGAGGGGGGATGAACTCAGACCAAGAGTTCTTACATCTCCTGAGATGTACACAAAAGATTCTTCTGCCTAAAAAGGAAGTTTTAATGAACATTTACTATAACTATTACATGATAGTTCCCTCAGATCTATTCTACCCACTGCCAAAGAGATCTACATAAACTCTAAATAATCCGTGTTTATGAATTTTAGATATATGGGTGTTTAACTTGGATACACATGCAAGATACACAAGAGTAGATGAGGTCATTTATGTGTGTTTTGATGAGGGCATTTAAGGTGTGATTTTCCTTGGAGAATTCTACTTACGAGACAGAGAAAAAGGACACTATAAGTTTCAGATCTTCTTGTTCTACTGCTGGGTTTTTCTGAAGTTAACAGCTTCTGGAGAGCCAGCCCTGATGGCCTAGTGGTTAAAGTTCGGCGCTCCGCTTCAGCGGTCCAGATTCATTTCCCGGTTGCAGGACCACACCAATCGTCTGTCAGTAGCCATGCTGTGGCAGTGGCTCACATAGAAGAAGTAGAAGGACTTACAACTAGGACATACAACCATGCACTGGGGCTTTTGGGAGGAAAAGAAAAAAAAAGAGGAAGATTGGCAACAGGTGTTAGCTCAGGGCAAATCTTTCCCAGCAAAAAAAAAAAAAAAAAAAAAGAAACTTGTGAAAATTTGACAACGTACTCTAGAGAGAGGATGTGGGGAATTAGGCGTTCTCATGTATTACTGGTGGGAATGCAAAATGATGCACCCTTTATGGAGATAAATTTCACAATATTGAGCAAGAATTACATATGCCTTTACCTTTTGTTTTAACAAACCATTATCTTAGCAAACCCACTTCTAAGAATCTATGCCAAAGTTAGACTGGCCAGAATATAAAAAGACATATGCATGAAGTTTTTCACTGTTACACTATCAGTAATGGCAAAAGACTGGAAACAATCTGAATGTCTTTCAGTAGGTAACAGGTTGAGTATCATTATGAACTTATGATGTGTTTATCTTAGATTACATTCGTGTATACACATGTATATTATACCTTTACCTATATCAAATATCCGTATCTGTTTCTATCTCTGTCCACTGACAAAACCTAGGAACAATGACAACCCAATTGCAGTGCACACTTCTATCACCTGGATAGTCTGGAGGAGGAAATGTACAAGATAGCCAGGAATATCTTTTCACATCAGAAAGTCATAAAGCTATCAAAACCTACTAAGTCATTTCTAAATAACCCATGATCCAATTTGACTATGTTCCCACTGGCAGAAGAATAGGCCTTATGAACTGAGCCTCAGTAAGGATGTAATTTTCTGTGTACAAGTCTTGTGCTTCTTTGCTAAATTTATTCCTAAGATTTTATTCTTTTTGAAACTTTTGTAAATGCAATTGTATTCTTAATTTCATTTTCATATTGTTCATTGCTTGTACAGAAAAATGCAACTGATTTTTGTTTATTGACCTTGTATCCAGCAACCTTGCTATCTTGTTTATTAGTTCTTACAGTTTTTTGTGGTTGCCATTTGATTTTCTATATGCAGAATCATGTCGTCTGTGATTAAAGGCAGTTTTACTTCCTTTCCGATATGGATGTCTTTTATTTATTTTTTTTGCTAATTACACCGGCTAGAACCTCCAGTAGAAAGAAGTGAGAGCAGATGTTCTTGCCTTGTTTCTGATCTTACAGGGAAAGCATTCAGTCTTTCCCCACTAAGGATGATGTTCCCTGTAGGTTTTATCGCAGATGCCCTTTGTAAGAGTTTTTATCATTAATGAGTGTTGTATTTTGTCAAATGCTTTTCTTGTGCTATTGAGATATCATATGTTTTGTCTTTTTATTCTATTAATATGATCTATTATATTAATTGATTTTCAGATGTTAATCCCATTTGGTCATGGTGTATAATTTTTTGAATACGTTGATGGATTTGGTTTGCTAATTTTTTTGAGGACTAAATCTGAATTTTTATGATCAGTAAAAATGGTGATAATGATATTGTTTACCTCATAGGTTTGTAGTGACAATTAAATAAATTATATACACAAAGTACCTAGCATGGTGTCTGACACATGGTAAGAGCTCAATTAATGGGAACCATGTTGATTATACCATTGACAATAAATATCTCCATATAGTTACTTCATATAATATGATAGGAAATAACTGCATAAAACAAATTAATCTGCTTAATACCAGAGGTGTATTACATTCATGGGTAGAAGAAGAAAGGTAGTTATAATAATAGCTAACACCCATTACTTGCTATCTTCCAGGCACTGTTTTAAGCACTTCGTATGTATTAACTCACTTAATCTTCCCAACAGCCCTATGAGGTATGCACCATTATAGATGGGGATGCTGAGGGCTATGTAACTGGCTCCAGTTATAAAGACATTAAAGGGCAGAGCTGGGATTTGAAAACAAGCAGTCTGGCTCCAGGGCCAAGTTCTTTACCACTATTCCATGTGCCATGCTTTGGGCTAATTACTTTACAAACATTATATCTAATTTACTCTTTGCCACATGATGCATAAAATTATTCCCAATGTACAGATGTCCTCTCTGAGTTTCAGTTTCCTTTAAGGGACTAACTCCAAATTCACATGTGGTAATTAAACCTGGGTCTGTCTGAAGCCTATGCATTTTCCACTTGTATTGTCCTTAAGTGTGTTTTTAATTGATTCCATCTTTGATGAATCAATCAATGTCTTTTTCTCCAAAACCTGAGAGCTTTTAGAAGTGATAACTAATATCAGTCATGCATTTCCCTTGCTTTGCTAGATGGTGATATCGGAACTGACCCTTGCTCAGGTGGAGTCTGAATGAGGATCTGGCAAAATAATTCTGCAGTAGGCAGCAGGTTCTCCTAGTATCATGGTTTTCAAGCTTTTTTGACTGCAACCCACAGGAAGAAAAATATTTTTTATCACAACCCTGTAGATATACTCACAGAGACACACATTATATTCACCAAAACAGAAGTTTCATAAACAATGTTTAGCCTTACGTGTTAATAGAACTTATTCTATGTTATTCAATCTATTTTATTTCTCCAAAAAAAATGCTTGTCAGAACCAACCAAACTGATTTCACAACCCGGTAACGGGTTATGAGCCACAATTTGAAAAACAGTATGTTAGAAAATATTTTAGATCTCTTCCAACACTCAGATTCAGAGTTATCTCAAGATGGCCTCCACGAGACAGCTTCAAGCATGAGTGACTTCTTTAAACTTATTTGGTAACTGTGGTAATTTCTAAAAATAGAACCTAGGGAATGCATATCAGACCCACCCAAAACTTGTGTTTTAATCTTGCTTTTCTCCTTCCTTTCTTTAGTTCATTTGTTGACATTATTTTTTCTACAACTACTTGTAGAATCTACATTTCACGCAGTGTGCAGGTACTGAGGAGTCAAGGATGAGTAAAAGCAGGCAAGCATCCTGATGGCATAGTGAGAATAAAAGCAATTAAGCCAAAAGCACATGGGAAAGTATTTTCAAATTAGGGTAAGTTCTGCGAACAAGAATATGGCGTTGTATATAACAGGGGACCTGATTTAATATGGAGTGTTAGAAATGTCTCTGTGACAAGTGACAGAGACTGAAAGATGAATAGAAAGTAACCAGGTGTGGACAGCACTGTGAGTCCATGTGGGTACAGGTCCCATCACATCACAGGCTTCTAAGGCTGGAGGGGCACGAACTACTAGGTGAGGAATGGAAGGGAAAGATCTTCAGAATAAGTCTGGAAAAGTAAACAGGACCAGACCATATAGGGTCTTGTAGACCATGGAAAGAAGTGAAGGGTTTTACAAGGCTGGATAGCATAAGACTCACATTTTAAAAATATAACTGTGGTGTGTAGAATGGATTGGAGATGTCTAAGATTCTATAGAGAGAGCTATGAATAGCCGATTGCAATGGTCTGAGTCACAACACGATGGAGTCAGGTGGAGTAGGTGGTGGTCTTTTGTTACCTATCTCCTCTCTTACTGAGCACACTTTGCAATGCATTTCACACACACTGGGACCAGACTTATTAACTTTGAGGCTATCAACTAAGAAATAAATAAGTCATGATACAACATACCAAAAAGAAGTTATGGAAATGCACTTATCTATGTGATACATGACCAAGGTATAAGAAAGTCCTTACTCTTTTATTAAACAAAATCAGATTATGATATGAACTTGCATATCCTAGTTATCACCAAACTGTATTATGCCCACATATTTTACTGGATATATTTCTGGAAAATAATATATTTATCTTCTCTCCCTCTGAGCGTTTAAGATCTGCAATAGAGCGCTTCAAATCTGATGTGCTGAAGGAGAAAGATGATTTTTAGCCAAACCTGGCTCCGTGATTAAACAAATTTATATTCATACTGGGCAAGGGAAGCATGTTGCCTCTTGTCTGGGCTTCTTTCTTTGATTAATAATCCCCTGCATGGTCGAGCACTGTTGTTTACTTGCCATGAGTGGCACCTGTATCAGTCTGTTCTTTGAATAAAAATAGCTTAACCCAAGTCCCAGTAGAAATGTTTATTCATTCAGGGTGAATTTAATAAAACCATTTTCTCCTCTTGGAGTTCAATGGATAATGGGAGAGGAGTCCTCTGGTTTCTGACCTCTACCTTCCTCCAGTGGGGAGCTGAGTGCAGTCAACAGCTGCTCTGCACGCTAACCCAATCTGCATAGGTTGTTTCCACTGGCATCTAGCTATGTCTGTGGTTCACTCTCTTTTCCCTTCCTTTGGTACCCAGTCCTCACCCGCCTCACCATTCCTACCCCATTTGTCAGCCATCCCAAAAGTCCTTTCTCACATCCCAGGAGCAATCATCATTTCTGTTATATTACCTGAGAGCCGCCTAAGGGGCAGCAGGTCCCAGGCATGATTACATATTAATTAGCACTTTATTGCTTGCTGAAAGACCTGTAAAACACAATGAATATAATTTGTAGTGGTGCAGTTAGAAAGATTGTGAATCAAATAGCCCAGATCCAGCAGCTTTCCTGGTGCCCATTAAACCTGTGGTGGAGATGATCAGCCAGTCATTGCATCGAGGTGAGGAATATCACTTCCTGAAAGACAATACCAAGGGTGCGTTTCTCAGATTTTTACAAAGCACTTCCTGTGTTTCTGTCTAAATTCCCCCGAAGAGCTTAATTTCTGCCATCTTCTGTATGAATCAGTTTTTAATGGTAAACAAAATTTTATTTATTGAACAAGTAAGCATCGGAGACTGTTAATCTTCATTAGAATGTTACCACCTCAGATTAATGCTTCACTGAATTTCTTTCTTTTTATTTGCAAGTTCCCTCCTTCTCCTTTAGCACAATGATCATTAGAAAGAAGAAAATGCACTAAGTACAGTTCTCGTTGATATTCTGCATTTATTTCCTAAGCAAAGAATTTGTCACTAGGAATTGGTTTGCATCCCAGGGCACTGCTTGCAAGCACTTAATACTTTGATTCAAATAAAACTTTAAAATGGGATCTCAGTGACATTGTGTCAAAAGAAACAGGTCAAAACAGTGTTGATACAGAGAGCTTTATTGTGACTGGAAATCATGCTTGTGCTCTGAGGGAAACAAAACAAGTCATAGAAGTAGGAATGCATTTTTCCAGGAGGCTTTTTGCAAACAGCAGAGGCAAGTTCTGCTCTCCTGTGGCTCATTTCCTCTTCCGAACCCTTCACCCCATGTTCCTTCAAGTGTGAAGCCCATGTCTGATCGTACATCCTGCTTAAAACCCTTCAGTGTCTCCCAGCGGCTACAGACTTGTGAACCAACACCTGTCCTGGGATCTGCCCTCTCCTTTCCTCTCCAGGCTCAAGCTGCCCCCTCATACCTGTTGTTCCAGCAAATCCAAACGATTTTCCTTCCCTATATCGGTGTTCTGTGACTATAGTCTATAGTCTGTGACTATGTTCTTTCCCGTGTCTGTGTTTAATACGTGCTGTTTTTCTCGCTCAAAACTTACTTTTGCACCTGGAGAACACTGCATCTCCACCATTTATTAGGGGTTTGACCTTGCGCAAGTTACTTAAACTTCACTGGGCCTCGATTTCCTCATTTGTAAAATGGGGGCGTAAGAGCAGCATGGTGGGGTGAAGGAGTAGCCCTCGTTACTTCAGAGCCTGCCCCAGAGAAGTCACTCCACAGAAGCATCAGAGACACTAGCTTTATTTTGTAGTTATTATTACTGTCACCATATTTCAAAATTTCGCCTGGGCTTCACCTCTGTTGAGGAGCTTTCTCTTACCTCCCCATCCCAAAGACTGAGCGAATGACTTCCTCGTACTGTGCCCTTACTTCCTTATTGCCCTTTTTATATCTGTTTCTTATCATTAGTGTGGTACATGATTTGTCAGAATGTTGCTGGGCAATGAAGTCGTTAGTGTGGAAAATTGGGCATGAGAATGTTTCAAGGAGGCCTCATAATTCGTATTTTCATGGACCTCCTGCAACAGTGTGGTTAGGATATGATCATTAATGATATGAGAATAAGTGGGGCTTTCTTTATTTCCTGGGCTTTATAGTTTTGTAAGCTAACAGTTAATGAACGCTTGCCATATGCCAGGCATGATGTTAAATATTATACTTATATTTATTCTTTACTATGATGAAATGCAGTAGATAATCTTATTATTCCCATTTTACACATGTGGAAACTGAGGGCCTAGAGTCATAGAGCTAGTGATAGACCAGGTACTCCCAAAGCCTGAACTTTTAGCTCAAGAACACTCTGCTCTGGTTGTAAGCTGTCATTTGTCTCTGGGAGGCTTTAGTGTGTAGATGTATTTAATACATTTTCTCTTCTAATTCTATTGCAGGTACTCCTTCCAAGACGAGGAAGACATGTTCATGGTGGTAGACCTTCTGCTGGGTGGGGACCTGCGTTATCACCTGCAGCAGAACGTCCGCTTCCAGGAAGACACCGTGAAGCTCTTCATCTGTGAGCTGGCCATGGCCCTGGACTACCTGCAGAGCCAGCGCATCATTCACAGGTCAGTCAAGTTCAAGGGGACAGCCTTGGGCTGAATGCACAGGAGAGAATTCAGTCAGCCTCATTCAACAAGTCCTTGTTGAACATGACATTTAATCCTCACTTAATTCTTACAACAGTTCCTTGAAGTAGGTTTATTGTCCCCATTTTGCAGATTAAAAAAACAACTGAGCACATTGAGCTTAATTTGCCCAAGGTCAACGTTAGCAAACAACAAGAGCAGAAGCACTGAATATTGGTGCTGTTTTATGACTAGCCTAGACAAAAAGGAGAAAAGGTGACATATAGTTACTTAATAAGTATTAAATGAATGAATTGAAATAGAACATGGAAGGAAAGAAATAGAATGAGAAGGAAGAAAATTCTTTGCAGAGAACACTTGAGTCCTAACATCTGCCTGTCATCCACCGTATAGAGTCCCTAGAATGTGTGTGCTGCAAATAGAAGTCAGCAAAAGCAGTGTATCTCCTTCACTTGGGCATTTTTGTTAAATAAAGACAAACAAATAACACAAGTAGCTATAAACCCAAACAGATAATAGAGAGAAAAGGATAATACTTTACGTTTGTAAAGAAATTGGTAGTTTTAATGGCGATTTCCTATGTAATATCTCCCTTGATCTCTATAATAATTTGTGATAAGCGATCAGAGCGGGTATAGTTAGACCAGTATTAAATATGAGAAAACTGTGATTTAGAGGCATTAAATTATCATCCAGGTTATTTATAAGAATTTTGAACCAAAACACCATCAAAGCAGCTACTGATTACTGACAGCTTACTATGTGCCAGGCCTGCTAAGTACTTTCATATGTTATCTTATTAAATTCTCAAAACTCAGGGAGGGCCCCACATTTCATTATAGTATCCCCATTCTACAGATGAGGAAAGTGTGGCTCAAAGAGTTGCCAAGAACAAGCGGCTGACAAATGGCATTGCCAGGATTTAAACCTAGATCTCTCTGACCCTAAAGCCAGAGTTCTGTCTACTATACCAACTTGCATTAATTACGAGTGTGAAATATATGCGTTAATTAATCACACATCATTAAATGAAAAATAAACACATGTGACTCTGCCACTGTCATCTCTAATCTTTGAAGAGTTTTCTGAGTTTTTAAGTATAGTTATGTCTCATTTAGGTAAAAATTTGGCTAGATAAAATATTTGCCCACCATTAGTTGACATTTATCTGGATTAGTGCAGAGCCTGTGGATGAAGATGTAGCATCATAATTGGTAGATTCTCTGTGCAGGCACCGTGGACCAATCCTTTTTTAATTTTTTCTGGCCTTGGCCCTGTGCGCTTACATAATTATTATTTAATTTCCTGTCTTTGGAAGGGCCTATTTGTATTGGAAGTGTGCTCTTTGGGCAACAGATAAATGGAAAGCAAACCAGTTAATCATGTGGGATCCCAGAAATAAATTTACACACCTGGTGTTTTGTCAATAACTAGGAACCTGTTCGCAAGCCATCTTCCTCCCATACTGGCTTTCTGGACCTCCACAGTTCTTTCTGAGGAGAAACTTTTCATATTTGTAGTCCATGGCGTCCCTCTCAGGGCCTACATGCTCCCTTGTCTTCCCCAAAATTGCCAACCCACAGTCTGCATTGGCTGCTGACACTGTAGATCTCAGAAAGGAGACAGGTACTATGAGAAGCCAGCCTGGCCTAAGAGCACCTTTTAACTCTCCTTTCTCTATTTTAATCTGGGTTCTGTGCCTTCTTTTTCTGGGCTTCATTTTCTCCTCCATCATCACAAGTCAAGATTCTCTGAGCATTTTTGCCGTGTACTTAGAACTGTGTTCCAAAAGGAATTCAGGGGGAAAAAACAAAAACAGCAAAACAAACAGAAAACTTGGTGCAACTTTACTCTCAAGGGACTAATACCAAATATCGTTGTTCTGTACTTCTCTTCCCCACTCTTCATTGCTCCCTCGTGGTTTTGCCACTCAAATAAGAAACCAAGGGCTAACTTTCTGCTCCTTGCCCTTTACACACTCACAAATATTACTTAGTGCCTGTCCTCACAAGGGCCTCTTTGTACTGAAATGTGTCCTCACCATGGCAGGCAAACACAAGGACACTTTGAACACTGTGTTAAAATGAGATAACATCCTCTTGGGGTCAAAAAACAATTCAGGTGTGTTTCTGTTGCCCATATGCCCCATCCCATCTCCCCATGGGTTATAATTTATCGGCCATCGTAGCATCTTGTACCTCTCCTGAGGATCTGGGACATTTTTGGTTTGTAATTACTTAATTAATGTCTGTCTGCTCTACTAAATTGTAAACTCCATGAGTTAGGGCCATGTGTGTTTTCTTTTTCATTGTGTAACCAATGTGAGGCAAAAATGTGAAGGAAAAAACACTGCCTGAACCACACGAATGACTGGTTGACTAGAAGCCTAGGTTTACAAATAACAAAGACAAAATTAAAATATAGGGCATTAAAGCCATAAATTTCAGACCTACCTTGGTCTTCACATTGGGTAATCACATAATTTATCGTCCAAACCAGGGTACTCCTGAGAATGAAAGGAGTTGCTATTAATAATTGTGCTGGGACGACAGGCAAAACTCATAAATGTTCTGGAAAAATCGGGACATATATCAACATCGTTAAGGCTTTTCAAGTCAGTAGCGACCAAATAGGCGTTTTAATTGTGCGAAAGCTCTAATAATCAGGACTTTCTGCCTTCAGAGTACCAGATACCAATTTGAAGTGATGTCAATTTGTAATGATGTCAGATGGCTTAAAAAACATGTGCTTGGTAAAACAAGCAGTGTCCCTTTGCCTAAGGCATTTAAAGGATACTGATGGTGGCACTCTGAGGCTGGGCCTTCTGGGGCAGCCTTAAAAGCATGAAGAGCAACATAGAAGAGATGGAGGCTTCTGAGTGCTGTACTTCTCTTTCTAAAATCTCTTTCTTCAAAAGAATCAGCAAAGTTCATGCTGTATTTGAATCTAAGATAACAAAACAAAACATCTTTCAGCTACTTAGAAGATTGGATTGTAAGACACGTCCCAAGTTCCAAGATATTAAAGTGTGAATGAAAAAAAAAAAGAATCAACAAAATCCAGTAGATTCCCCAGACAAGGAAAGACCATCTGCGTAAAACTGCAAGATTTAAAATGTGACATCTGGGATCGGCCCCGTGGCCTAGTGGTGAAGTTCAGCACACTCTGCTTCAGTGGCCCGGGTTTGTGGGTTTGGATCCTGGTGCAGACCTACACCACTCGTCAGTGGCCATGCTGTGGCGACGACCCATGTACAAAATAGAGGAAGATTGGCACAGATGTTAGCTCAGGGTAAACCTTCCTCAAGCAAAAAGAGGAAGATTGGGGGGGCCGGCCTGGTGGTGTAGTCGGGGAGTTTGGCATGCTCTGCCTTGGTGGCCCGGGGTTGATGGGTTCAGCTCCTGGGCACAGACCTACATCATCATCAAGCTATGCTGTGGCAGCAACCCACATGCAAAATAGAGGAAGATGGACACAGATGTTAGCTCAGGGTGAATCTTCTTCAGGAAAAAAAAAAAAGTGACTTTCTAATTTCAGATTGAAAACAACATTTTGTCTCTGGACATGGTAGATTTTAAATTATTCGTAGCAGTCAGCAAATATGTGTGCTGGAGCGGGAGCGGCGGTAGGCTGCCATTTACTGAGGGCTTCCCGGGCACCAGGCATTCTGCTCAGCACTTGTGAATTATTTCACAACTCCAGGAGGTTGATGGTGTTATTGTTCCAATTTTACAGCCGATGAAACTCTGCTTCAGAAAGATTAAGTAACTTGCCCAAGGTCGCATGGCTAACGGGTAGGGGAGGCATCACTTGAAGGAAATGTAGAGCTCTTAGCCACTCTCCATGCTACTGGTGTTCAGGAAGGTTGCAGCCCTGAGAAAGACATGGTACGAGATGAGGCCCAGCCACTTGCCTTCAGGTTCCCATAGTCTGGCCCCACAGGCGAAGACGATACATATGGAACAAAGAGATAAGAGCCTAAAACTGGAAGCTAAAATTGTGTGAGAAGGACTGAAGTACTTCAGAGAAGAACATGGTTTAGGATAACAAAACAAAGTTTCTTGAGAGCTCAGAGGGTTTAAAAAGGATTTTAATAACCAAAGCAGAAAGGAGAGTCTCATCCATGTAAAGGGGGCTGTACTCTGAATGAAAGTATTCGTTTGTCTCCCTGCGGTAACACAGAATGGGCTCTGTTTTTAATTTTTTGTTCACATTGACTTTCCTGCCAGCAGTGTCAAGCTTAGTTATTTTTTTAAACACCCTACATCCTGTTTCTGCCATAAATTCCAAGTGAGACATAAATAAGGTTTTGCTTTATTTTGTTTGTGTTTTTTTTAAATCCACAGACAATTTTTTTTTGTAGTTTCCTAAATATGTAGAATATTTAGGTAATTTTCCACTGTATTAAAATCTTTCTTTTCTATAGTTGTTGCGAAAGACACAGATTGCACAATAACTATTAATTTTGAGTTGTACAATTAGACAATTTTCTTATTGGTAAAGAAGTCAAACATTTTTCTGTGAGTACAGCTTGCAAATCAGCTTCAGTTCCAAATTACAGCCAGTTTCTACATTCCCCTTTACTTACGTTAAATCAGTGAATGAAGATTTTAAAATATGGACACCGTGATTATTTGCTTTTATTTTAAAAAATACGGAAAATGAAACTCATTACAATCCTTCCTATGGGTATAGTACTATTTGATTTGTTGATTGCCACTGTTTCTCCAGTAAATAATGTGATGGAAAGTCATTATTACAGTCCAAAAGCAAATTTGTGTTCACTCCCTTGTCAGATGTTAAGGAAGACTCAATTACGAATTTAAGCTAATGAGATGAATTGTATGGGACAGTCAAATAGCAAGTCGTCTTGGATTAAAATACATTTGAGTGGATGTTTCATTGTTTTTCTCCCCAAGAATTACCCTACTCTAATGAAGTCATAACTCACTGCTTTCTAAATTCCTATAGGAATAAGATAGAAATCTAATTAGGCAATTTGTGTAAATAATTGCAGTACAACAGAGAAAGTTGCAAAAATTTCATTTCCAATTGACTATAGATACGTTGAAATAGGAATAAAAGAAAATTTTTGATTGTCAAAAAAAAGACAGGATGGTATTTTTGTTCATCACCTTTGTCTTCCTTTCTGTAATCATAGGAAACAATAACTGATGCCCAGGTTCATCTCAGAGCCTCCCTAAGATACACATAGGAATTAGTTTTCCACATCCCCTCTTGGCCTGAAGTGGCTACTTGTGAGAAGTTTCTATCATTCTGCTAGAAATCAGCATCTTGATAGTGAAGAAAAAAACAGGAATAATGCTTCTATCATAAATACTCATTCAAAAACTCTTTCTTGAACACCTGTTTGCCAGACAATGTTCTCAGTGTTGACCTCCAACGGTGAAAGGACAGACCTTCCCTGTCATCCAGAGTTGATAGTATTACAGCATGAAAAGGAGTCAAGTAAACACTTCAACACTCATATAAGAAAGGTGTTTAAGTTCTATGGCACGCACTATAAAGAACATAAGCAGTTAAGTGTGTATCCTGAGCTATGCACACACACACACACACACACACACACACACACACATCACTCACACTCAGCTGCATCTTCACCATGGTCATGATCATACTTCTAATTGTAGCCCCCAGATCACAATATTTTTTACAAAACGCTGTCTCTCCCTCCTAAACTTAAGCCCTCATGAGCAGAGACTACACCTCTCTTGTATTCTGATCCCCAGCATATAGTCTAATCCAGAGTGTTGGATAAATAAATCAATGACTAGACAAATGAATGAGGACAGTGTATACATGTGACCCTTGGGTGAACGTAGAAGGTCAAGGTTGCTGTGGGTGATGTTGTCTTCAGGAACATTTTGATTTATTCCACGCATTCCTACTGTGTGTCCACGGCGTGTGGAGCCTGTGCTGCCTTTCCTCCGTGCTGTATTAGCTTTTTATTCTGTGCAACAAATTTCCATAAACATTGTGACTTAACACACATTGATTTTCTCATAGTTTCTTTGGGTCAGGAGTCTGGGTACATCTTAGCTGGGTTCTCTGCAAGGCTGCAATCAAGGTGTCGGCCAGAACTGGGTTCTCTTCTGGAGGCTGGACCGGGCAAGGGTCCAATTCAGTCAGGATGTTGGCAGAACTCATTTCCTTGTGGATATTGGACTCTTGGTAGCTTGTTTCTTTAAATTCAGTGAGGACAGCAAGGCTCTAGAGTGAGTCAGCTAGCAAGACAGAGTATATGTCATTGAATAACATTATATAACATAACATAAAAGTGACATCCCATCACTTTTGCCATATATTGTTGGTTAGAAGCAAACCATACAATCAGCCCACACTCAGGGGCTGGGGATTATATAAGACATGAACACCAGGAGGTGGGGATTATGGGGGTCGCCATAAAGTCTGTCCACTATACTTCCTCTAAAGAAGTTGTGCTTCCCTAGACTGACACCAATTTCCTCTATATCCTTAAACATAGTCCCAAATTTCCCTGTAGCGAAGAGGTGAGGAGGTTTGACGAAATTATCAGGAATGGTTCTTTCATACCTAAGAGTCTAGGCTGATTTCCTCTCAGCCCTGGTAGGATACTCTTCAAAGTTTGATCTCATTGTTTCTCTGCTCTCTACCACACACCTATTTCTCCCCTAGAAGGCTGCATGTCTAAAAAGCACATGACAGTGAGGTGTGATAAACAGCTATTAGCACATTTACTAATCAGGGTCTTATTTGCAATTCAGTTGGGAACCGAAATTATGTGTTTTAAGCCAGGTCTTTAGTTTGTTATAGGCAGAGGCATTCTCGGCTCAGATTTCACCTTTTGTCTGACTCACAGACACTGTAGTGTTTTGGAAGTCACATTTTATTTTCCTGAGATGATAAATCATAGGAAAAAATAAGGTCTTTCTGCAGCTAATCATGTTAGTCAATGATCATTGAGTGACACATGAGCTCCTGATGAATGAACTTGCCCACACAGTGACACTCAGCTTTCTGAAGCCTGGGGGAATGAGTCATCTAGAGAGATGTTTTTCTAATTCCTGATGGTGTTTACTCCTATCTGCTCACCAACATTTTTTAACTATTTAATTTATATGACAAAGTACATATATCATTTTCTTAATGACTTAAGAAGAGCTGTCATTTATTGTGCATATACCAATAACTAGAGACTGTGCTAATAAGCATTTTGTACATACTACCTAATTTGATAGTTAACAATATTATGACAGGGTTACTTAACTTGCCCAGTATCCTACAGTTAGTATACTAAGGCCAGATTCGAAAGTAGGATTATCTGATTCATAGATCCTGCTCTTAATAGAGGCTCCCTTAGCTTCACTCTTATAAACATAACAGACATCTTCAAGATCAGGTGAGCTATTTAGTGCTGTTTACCCAATAGCAACAAACATTAATTCAGATACATATTTTTAGTTGATATGTGTTGTGGGTTAAATTGTGTCTCCCCCAAAATGATATGTTGAAGTCCTAACCCCTAGTATCTCAGAATGTAACCATATTAGGAAATAGGGTCTTTACAGAGGTAATCAAGGAAAAATGAGTTCGTTAGGGTGAGTGCTAATCCGATGTAACTGGTGTCCTTATCAAAAGAGGGAATTTGGACACAGAGATAGACATACAGAGAGGGAAGATGATGTGAAGAGACACAGGGAGAAGTCCACATGAAGACAGAGGACTGAGTGATGTGTCTGTAAGCCCAGGAAGGCCAGAGATTGCCAGCAAACCAAAAAAGGCTAGGAAGAAGCAAGGAAGGATCGTCATCTACAGGTTTCGGAGGGAGCAGGACCCTACTGACACCTTGATTTTGGACTTCTAGCCTCCAGAACTGTGAGGTAACATACTGTTTTTTGTAAAGCCTGTGGTACTTTGTTACAGCAGCCCTAGCAAAATAATACAGCATGTTTTTATAGTTTTCTGAGCGGCTGAGATTTCAATCTCCACTTTGCTAGCACGTGCTACTCAGAGCAGCTTGTCTTCACTCCTGATATGCTGCTTCAAATATATTGCGGGATGGGAGACCAGATATCAAAACTTGTTAGAATTGTTTGTAAAATTGTGGTAACCCAAGGGAATATTCAATAAGTCAAATCCATTAGCTTTAGTATATGGTAACCTATTTTATGATGCCCAGAAACTATCTTTGCTTACTTGTGTATTTCAGACTTGGTGACATATTTTAGATATCTGTGGCTTTTTTATAATGTTTCACTGGTCCAAGGTGTTTTGTTTTGCTTTTAAATATCTCCAAGGGAAGTGAAATCTTTTCCAGTTTACCAAAGCAGCAGGTCTAGTATGACAAAAATTGAAAGTCTAAAAATAATTATAGATTATCTGATTACTTATATTGTGCATGTTCCACTTGATGCTGGCTTTCTTCCTTTCAGTGTGTTGATAATACTTTCTGTTTATTGCAGTGGGATAATAGATTTTGGTTTCAGGCTACCATTTTCAGTGGAGTGGTTAAGAAAATGCCCTTCCTTTTGTTTTGATAAATCTTCTCTTCAGTAGATCACAAGTCCTTGCAAATCTTCTCTTTTTTTAACTCCCGTAGCAGAAAGCCACTTGAGTCTCAAAAACAAAACGGCAGTGCAGTAATGAGGGTATTAGGTTGATATGTTCTATTCAGCACCTGCTCCCAAGCTACCGAATAATGAATGAGCATGAATTACACATTGTGAAAACAGAAGAATCTGCCTTCTTTGTATTATGCGTCAGGCAGTTTCGAAGGGAGCTCTGAAACTGCTTCTCACACAAGGCCACCCATTTGTGAAAACCCATGTGAAAAAGGCAAAGAACTGTGTGTTTACAGGTTAACATTTAACTAGCCTGTGCTGAGCTTTTAATAATTTCTATAAGGTTAAGAGTTTCGTTAATATACAACCTGTGACTTGGTCCAAATTAAATTTTGCTTTGCCTAACATACAGTTTAGTACAAAGCTTAAACTTCATTCTTTCAGGGTTAGTCATTTAACACACAGTATTTATCACTTATTTATGTGCCAGGCACACAGCTCTTGAGTAGAGCTTTGAAGAAGAAAAACATGCTTTCTGTCCTCTTAGAGCTTACGGTCTAGTTGAGGAGGTAGGCAATGAACAAGGAACCAAATACGTACATAACCACGTTAGTTACAGATTGCTTAGTGCTTATGGAAAATAACCAAGGATCTAAGAAAGAGAGTAGAGGTTTAGGGTAAAGGCTACTTGAGCATGGTGCTCAAAAAAGGCCTAGCCAGTGGGTGGCACTTGAGCCCAGACTGGCAGGACAAGCAGCTCTAAGGTAGAAGTTTGTTATGTCCTGGAGCAGAACAGAGGCCTTTGTGGTTGAAACATGTGGGAAAGGGGGAGAGGGTTCCAGAAGCCATAAAAGAGATGAGCTGAAGCCAGATCATCTTACCATGTTCAAGCAAACACTCCAGCTCAACCTTATTTCTTATTTGTGCTGTAGTAAAAATACAGAGCCAGTCAGGAAGGGGTATATGAGTTTGTTATCTGTTTGGAGATAAGGATACAGCATTCACAGTGGGTGGTAAGAAAATAAAGATGGAAATGGTGGAAAATGGGATGCATTAGCTCTTCTAGATGTTAGAACAAGAAAGAGCCTTATGACTGGCCTCATGGTTCTGCTTCTCTAAGGCTTCAAGTCAGACAGGGCTTCTGTTCAGTCTTCACCCACTGGTACTGCCTTACTGGTAATTTATGGATGGCCTCCATTCTTACCGGTCAGTGCCTTGTTCCAATTAGTCAGTGTTTATGCCTTGGCAAGTATTTTGAATATCACTCCTAGTGTCAGGTAAACATGATTGGAGTCCTGGCTCTTCTCATATGCCTCAGTGGTCCCATCTATGAAATAGGGATAATAATTGTACCTAACTCATAAAGCTGTTTGAGGATAATATAGAAGAAAGCATTTAAAGGGATTATCCTGTTTTCTCACATTAAGTGAAATCTATTATTATTGTTACATCACAATGGTTCAATGATAGTTGAAAACAACTATTCATTATTTAACATCCTCAGTTTATCATCAGTTTCTCACCGTCTCGTTCTTCCTGCACTGGACACTTCCTAATTATTCGTTCAATGTTTTCTGAAAGTTAGTTGAACAATTACTATGTGCCAGATACTATACTAAGAGTTTTACATGTGTCATTTCACTAAATCTTCACAACAACTCTGTAAAGTAGAAACTATTATTGTCCTCAATTTACAGATTCAGGGGGCCGAATCTCAGAACTATATTACCAAACATGTGTTTGGTCTCAACAGAAAACCTAACTCACATGAGCTTAAACAATAAAAGGGATTTATTATCTTATGATACTGGAAAATCCAGATGTATGCCAGAATTGCAGGTTATCTTGATTCAGCAGCATCGCCACCTACCTGGTTTCCTTCATTCTCTTCTTTGCTTTCCATGTGGTCACTTCATCCTCAGCTAATTCTTCCAAGTGGCTGCAAGAAAGCTGCCTGCTGCCCAGGACTCTGTGCTAACTCCTTTAATCCAAGGAACCACACTCCTTCTGGAAGCTTTCCCCAGGGCAGCAAAGAAGCTTTTTCCTCAGAAGGCCACAGCCTAACTCCTCTTCCTACTTAACGGCTTAAATTGGGTCAGCAGCCCAACCCTGAACCAATAACAGGGACTGTGGGATGAAACAATTCTACTAGCTTAGGCCTGAGAGTCACAGAACCCTCCCCTGAAGTCAGGGCTGGCGTAGGTTTCCCCAGAGCACATGGACTGCAGTGTGTGTGTGTGTGGCAGAGAGGTTAGATACCCAAATGAAATGATTATTAAGAGAATGAAGAATGCATGATCGGAAGGCAATCACAATGTGCATTATACAAGGTTATAACTTGCCCAAGGTCACAGAATTAATAAGTTCTGAGCTGAGATTTGAGCCTGGATCATCTGACTCCAAAGCCCACAATCTTAACATCTAGGATCTACTGCGTCCTAAATGAACCTAGTAATCCCTGGGGTTGGGTAGGACCATTTGTGGTTGAGACTGTTACCAACCTTATTCTCTGTATTAATAGACTCATACAACCTAAAATTCATATATATATGTGCACATACATACATTTTATATATATGTATATATAAATGCATACACACGCACACACACACTCACTACATAGTATAGTGTGGTAAAGCATATACAAGTCTCATGTTTAGTCCATATACTGGTATGGACATACTAGTTGTAAAAATACTGAAATATTTGTATTTTCTTGTATTAGTTGATAAAGAGCTGCTGCCTGAGCTCTCCTGCTACCCCAATCCCTTTCCTGACCCCCCCCCCCCCGCCCCCAAGTCTATTACTCTCCCACCCACCCCCTACCTCCCTTGATCTAGCAGCTAAAGTGTGACTCCTGGCCCAGCAGGGGTCCCTCAGGGTACTGCTTCTGAGCTTCCACTAGCATCCCTTCTAATTAGCTGATGATGTGCTGTTCTGGTTGTCAACTATTTTGAATATCGCCTCTATCTGTAAGTACATATACTTATATGGAATACTGTATATGCCCACAGTACTTAAATAAGATATAGTTTCCTATACCATATGTATAGTTTACTCTTTCTACTGAGAGCTATCACTTACTGAGTGGTTAGTGTACACCAAGTATTACCATATTTACAAGTATTTAATCCTCACAGCAACCCTATGAGGTAAGCACCAATATAATCATCCCCATCAACAAATGAGGAAAATGAGGCACAGGGAGATTTAGTAACCTGCTAGGGTCAAACATGACCTGGAATTCAATCCCAGGTGATCTGGTGCCAGCGTCTCTGCTCTTTACTAAGCTTCCATACTACCTAGCTATAGGAGATGCTGAAATACGCCTTGCCTTCTTCCTTGGTAACAGAAACCCAATTTGGCAGCAACGTGCCCAGTCCTAGATTGGGAGATGATTGGCCTAAGTCAATCATAAAAATCCTGTTCCCCCCATCACAGCCTCTTTTAATGCAGGATATTAGCCAGTATGGCCAATGAGATGGAAGGGGTATTCTACTGTAAGGGCCTTCAGAAAAATTTTTGCTTCCCTGATAAAAGATTATAAACTCAGTTGGTGCTGCCCTCCTCAGCTTCTTCCTGCTCTAAAAGCATATGTGATGTCTGGAGCTGGAGCAATCATTCTGAGACCGCGAGACAACAATCCAAATTGCTAAGTTGGTGGAGTGGAAAGACAGAATGTGGCTGGGTCTTTGATGGTAGTGTGGAACCACTGCTTGAGCCCTGGACTACCTGATTCTCCCATAAACTGTTTATGAAAAAAGCACTCAACTTGTTGGTGGCCACCTGCCAAAGACCATCAGGAACACCTCTGTACTCCAATAAAGTTGGATTTGTTGGTATTTGTTCCAAAACAAAGACCACAAACATGGGGACCTATGGGGCATCTCAGAAAGAAGGTGTTATGAAGGGCTTGAATAGAATTCGGGCTGTGTTAGGTGATTTGGGGAAGATTCAAGACAGCATAATTTTCCTCAGATTTGGATGCAATCAGAAAGAGGGGCAATTCTATGACTGAGCATCTTTTTCTTTTTCTTGAGATGAAAAAGATTTACTTATTTATTTTAATTGTGGTATAATTAACATAATATTAGTTTCAGGTGTACAACTTAATGATTTGATATTTGTATCCATTGCAAAATGATCACGACAATAAGTCCAGTTTACATGCGTCACCACGCATAGTTACAAAAATTTTTTTTCTTGCAATGAAAACTTTTAAGATCTATTCTCTTAGCAACTTTCAAATATGCAATACGGCTTTGTTAACTCTCTGTGACGGGGCATCTTTTTTGATTTAGGAGGTGGGAGGAATGGAGTGGGCCAAGGCTGTCACTGGTAAAGACACAGCAGTCACTCCTGTTAGCCAGGTCAGGGGATGTATGGTCAGTTTTGTGGTTTGGGCAGCGCTCTTGCTTTTGTGCTCAGACATGATTACGTGATATTATGGTTGTGTTTTCCTCTTCATCATGGTCGCAAGAGGGACCTTGTCTGATGCTGGTGTTCAACAAAGCCTAGCTCTTGGCAACAGAGCAGCTCCCAGCTGATAGCTGTCAGAGGCTACTGTGTGCATTCTCACACTCCTTGCTTAAGCCAATGGCAGTCAGGGTTTCCGTCACTTGTAGCAAGACCCGTTCCTAACCAATACACTAATTAACGTCAACCCTAACTAACCATCCCCATGCTACACTTTTGCTCACTTAAGCATCTTATACTAGCACATTCCTCCTCAAGCCCTCTTTGGCAGCAGCATCTTCCAAGACAACTTAATTGCTGGCTTTAATTTCTTTGTACTGCCCTGTGCCCAGCTTCTGTTTTTTTCCTACAGGGTGTTGTCTCTGACATCAGGTCTCCCCTGTCTGGGCCCTTCCTCTGTTTACTTTTAGACTTTGTGGCCACATACTTATCCACCTGCAGTCCTATCACAATGTTTCCCCAGCTTTACAGCCAGGGTTTGGATTTACACAGGCTACGCTCAAATCCCAGGGCCGGCATTCAGGAGCTCCGTGACTTAGAAAGTTGCTCAATCTCTCTAGAGCTCAGACTCATTATCTGTAAAATCGGGATAGCACTCGTACTTACCTCCAGGGTTGTGCCTGTGTGTGTGTGTGTGTGTGTGTGTGTGTGTGTGTGTGTGTGTGTGGTGGTGGTGGTGGGAGGATTACATGAAATAATATATATAAAACATTCAGCATGGTGTCTGGCACATGATACATAATCAATGCTGGTACTTTATTACAAGTTTGCACTCCTTATAAAATAGTAAAGTAAAACATCCTAGGGTGTGTGCTAGTTGGTTTTCTTCCATGACTTATAAAATTTTTTTTGGCCAGGCACAGTGCCTGCTATACAAGTCCTCCCTTCTGTGGCGCTTGCAAAACGTTGTGGGTTCACAGTTGGCTCTGGAAAGATTCAGATGTTCTTTCAGCTGCTTTTTTTTTTTTAATTCTCTTGGTACCTAAGAGAGTTAGTTTGTTTCATTTTCAAGCGGCAAGTTTATTTTTCCTACTGCTAGAGAGGATACTTTCAGTTCTGGAGCTGAGAGGGAGCAAATGACTTTTCACCTCTAACTGAATACTCCTCTCCTTTATTTAACTGAAAAACAAAAAAAGAATCCTCTCATGACAGTCTAACTGTTACCATCAACAGAAGACCACAATTGCTCTTGTTCCTTTTTGGTTCCTCTTACTTGGTAGACTCTTTCTCTTCATCTAACTAGTTCATTTCTTTACTTGAAATCTTCTCCGGTCAAGTGAAGGACCCAGAAGACTTGGTTCAGGCTGATCTCTGTGGCTGAGTGATTTGGTTCAGGTCCCTAACACTCTGTGTCCTTGCTTCCTTGGTTGAAGGATACATAAATGTGACCCAGGTTTCTATCTGTGTGACTCTAAATTAAAGGAAATAATGGTAATGAATGAGCATTGACTAAGGCAGGAAGCCTTGTCATGTAAACATTCTGCCTCCAAAGATTGCAAGATGGTTAAAAATCTCCAGTCACTGGGATCGTGGTATACAGACCTACTGCTCAAACCGGACTGTCTGTACTATTGGAGATCTGCAACATCGGGATAAGTGTGATTCACCTTCTTAGAACAACAGTGAGAAATGTGGAACTTTACTTTCATATTAAAAGAGACATGGAGATATGATGGTAGGGTGCAAAATCTACATGATTTTCAAATATGCAATCAAAACTATGAAAAAAATTAAACTTGCTGCAGGCCAGTTTGAACCATACTCCAGACCTCTTGGTATGTGAGGACAATCTTCTCTCTCATTAGAGGAAGTATGATATAAACATTTGAGATATGAACTAAGATTGCACCTTGCAATCTTTGGTGGTAATCCCGGCTCTGTCAGTTACTTGTCATGTAATCTTGGACAAGTAATTTAAACTTGCTGAGCTACCCCTACTTCATCTGCAAAAATGAGTGTAATATCTAAGTTATGGAGCTGCTGTCAGGAATAAAAGATATGTTGTCTATCAAGTGCCTGCCACGTGCCTGCCCAGCATGGACGATAAATGGTGGCTATAACCGTTCTTATTACTCATGGGAAGTACAGCAGTTGGAAAAGATTGTTAACAACTGTCCTTAAACCCCTTTTCCTGTGTCCGTGGCAGGAATTACTCTTTCCCCTTGAACATGAAGGGCCTCCTTTCCCCTTGAACATGAAGGGTCTCCTTATCAATACAAGTAGACACTATCAATTAAAGAGTTGACCCCATGCTTGGGAACCTAGCTGCCCTCCTACTTAAAATACCCAAATGGGAAGAGCTTGAAATTTAAATTCCCTCTCTGCCATTTATGAGCTGCGTGATTGTGGGCAAGTCAATGCCCCTAAGTCTCCATTCTCTATTGGTAAAATGTGGATGCTACTGCTTTCCTTTGATATCTAAGTGATAAATCAATGAAGAGAAGTGGCTTTCAGGTAGCCTCCTTGAGAAGGCTTCAGTGAATTACAGGGGGTCAAGGTTCAAAGGTGTTTGAAAGGTCGGTTGATCAAGTGGGTCTCTGCTGTACTTCTCTCTTGCATGCATTTCTGCCAAATGCTTACCCAGCCTCTGTGACAATATCCATGTCACGTTTTAAGATTTTGTGATAGTTCATGCCAACTTTGGAAGTCTATGTCTATTAAGAAGTTCTTTCTCAGATATTGACTTAAATGTTTCTTTGTAACTCTGTCAACTGGTCTCTACTGAAGAATTATAATCTTCATTCACCAGATGGGCCTTTAACACCTGGTACTTACTGCCCTTCCCCACACTACCAAGGAAACATACCTTTATTGGAGGAATATCTTGATAAGTTGCTTAGGTTGTGAGGACTGGAGAAGACTGGGATCCTGAGATGGGGGTCTAATAATTTAGCCTTTGTTTTGCTGAGTGGCCGTATGAGCTAAATTATTATGGACAATTGAGGAGAAATTCAGAGGCCATGGGAGAAGACAGCTGAGAGACGGAAGGCATGGTGAGTGTGCTGGTATCTTGAATGACACTTTGGGAAAAGAAAAACAAATTCATAAAGTGGTACTGTATCATGTTTTCATGGATGGTAAAATCACCCCTCATCACCTTGTTTATTAATATATCATGGAATTGGATCTGTATATTGGGATGACAAATGAAAAGCAATGCTATCCATGAAAAGCCAGTTACACTGAAAATGAAAATGCAATTATATATATCTCTCTCTCTCTCATTGGCAATATTCACTGCAGTGCCTGGAAGCCCTCAGTCACTTTACTTGATTTCCTCATAATGGCTTCTGTAACTCATGATCCCTTGAATAAATAGTGGGAAATACTGCAGTTGAGCAAAAAAAAAGAAGCAGCCAGAAAGCTGCTAAGAGAATAGCTCTTAAAAGTTCTCATCACAAGAAAACAAAATTGTAACTATATATGGTGATGGATGTTAACTAGACTTATTGTGGTGATCATTTTAAATATACAAATATCGAATCATTATGTTGTACACCTGAAACAAATATAACTTTATATGTCAATTATATTTCAATTAAAAATATATAATTTAATTTTTTGAAAAAGCAGCAGCCAGTTGGTAAGAAAGAGATAGAGGGTGATATTTGGTCCATAATAATCTAATCCTGGTAGCTCTTCTCTTCTGCCTCCTGTCACAAACTATGTGTTTTTGCTTACAATTTCTCCTCACACCCTCCCACCCTTACCCCACTCTTTTCTTAACATAGGTCTGTTTGTGTGACAAATGGCCTTTGTTTGACATCTTAAATAAAATGTTATAAAATCGTATGTATAATATTTTTTCCCCTCTGAAGACCTTGGAGAGGACCCAGTGTAAGAGAACATCATGTAACAAAGAATTAAACCCAAACTGTGGACCTGTCAGAAAGCCATGGAACACCAAAAGAGTTGATTTTGGTTTGGATACGCTGATTTTCTTTTTCCCTGTTCTCATAATACCCCATATCAGCTTGCGTGGTGAGCAGCTTGATTCCAGGGTAGGTGCAGTGAAGGGATGTAATTAGCCTATTAAGTTCTGCTAATGTCTTGTAAAGTCGCTGGAGTGAGAACAGCAGATATATCAGTTCCGCCTTGGACCCTGCCACAGGGAGCATTGTATTTCCATGCTGCTATTTATAGTTCCCACAGTAGCAATCAGCTGATTCAGCAGGACATGGCCTTTTCTGTTTCATCAAATCAAGATTCAATGAAGAATTTCCACAGAATGTGTGTGTTCCTAGAATTATACCTTATCACTCCCAAAATTCTATAGCCCTCTTCTGAAATCATAGGCTCACATTGTGCAGAAATCACTTCTTTATACTCTTACTCTATATACACTCATATACTTACTAAAAATGATCGATTTTTCAGTTGGCCAACAGTAAATACAGTGCATCTGGCAGAGGTAGAGGGGTTTTTGTTGTTGTTTGTTCTTTTGTTTGGTTTTTGTTTTTTCTCTTCTTAGGGGAAAAAGAAATACATAGCTTAGTATTCCAGAAGTTTGAGAAGCCAACAAATGAGATTCACTCATTTTTATGACAAATATTTACTTAAGTTCTTACTTTGTTCTGGGCAATTTTATGAGCCTGGGAGCTACAGCGCTGAATAATACAGAAAAGATGTCCTTTCTCCTAGAACTTGCATTCCAGTGGGGGGAGAAAAATAATAAACAAATAAATGAGAAAATAGGTAGTGATAAGTGCTGTGATGAAAATAAGATGGAGGTGAAGAGACAAGGATGGAGTGAGATGCTACTCTAAATTGGGTGGTCAGGAAAGAACTTGGAGGAGATGATATTTTAGCTGAGATCTGAATGACAAGAAGCAGCGAGCCATGTGAAGGCTAGGGGAACAGGATTGTAGGCAGAGAGGACAGTCTGTATAAAGGAGATCAAGAAGACTACTGTGGCTGGAGATGGCGTATGGCGGGGAGAGGATGGTATGAGATGTAGCTCAGGGCTGTGCAGGACTAGAGCACATACAGGGTCTATAAGACCAGGGGCAAATGGTTTAGATTTTATTCTATGTGCGTTGGAAGCCAATGGAGGACATTAGGCAGGGAAGATGTGTGTAATGAAAAACACCACTCTGGGTGCTATGTGGATAACGGATTGTCAGGTGACAAGAGGAGAAGCAGGAAGAACAAGGCACTATTGCAATGCTTCTACTGAGAGATGATGGTGGTAGCAGCAGAGATGGTAATTATAGTATTTATTTATTTATGTTTATTTTTAGTAAAATATACATAAAATAAAATTTACCATTTTTGCCATTTTTAAGTGACTCAGTGTTTAAATACATTCACACTGTTGTGCAACCATCACCACTATCTGTGTCCAGAACTTTCTCATCATCCCAAACTGAAACTCTGTACCCATGAAACAATAAATCACCTTTCTCTCTTCCCCCCAGCCCTTGGTAACCACTATTTTATTTTATGTCTCTGCCAGTTTGACTAAGTATGTCATACAAGTGGAATCGTACAATAATTGCCTTTTTGTGTCTGGCTTATTTCAATTAGCATAATGTCTTCAAGGTTCACCCATGTTGTAGTATGTATCAGGATTTCATTCCTTTTTAAAGCTGAATAATATTCCATTGGATGTATGTAACACATTTTATTTATCTGTTTCCCTGTCGATGGACACTTGGGTTGCTTCCACTTCTTGGCTATTGTGAATAATGCTGCTACAAACATGGGTGTACAAATATCAGTTCAAGTACCTGCTTTCAATTACTTTGGGCATATGCCCAGAAGTAGAATTGCTAGATCATGTCTTAATTCTATGTTTACTTTTTTGAGGGACTGCCATACTGTTTTCAATAATTGTATTTTAAAGGTAGAATTATCAGGGATTACTGAGGGACTGGCATTATGAGTTTAGAGGAAGAAAAGAATTAAGAATGATCTCAGGACGTTTTATGTAAATGTAAAATCTCCCATTTTACAATGGAAAAATTATGGGGTCATATTCTGAGGTAAGGAATTTGCGGATAAGAGGGTTTGTGTGGGCTGTGGATGTATATCAAAGGTTCTCTTTAGGATATATTATGTTTATCATGGCTGTTAGACATACAGATGCAAACATCAAGCAGGAAGTTTTATATATTAATCTAGAATTCCAGGGTCAGGGTTAGAGATAAACGTTTGATATATATATGTAAAATAATATTTAAAATCACAGCACTAAGTGAAACCACTTAAGTGGAGTGTAGTTGTATATAAGATTGAGCCCTGGAGAATCTCAACATTTAGGTTGAGACATGAGCAACATGAGCAAGAAGACATGAGCAAACGAGACTGAGGAGGGATCTCTGTGGTATGAGGAGAACCAGGAGAATGTGGCTCTTTGTAAGCCACAAGAACAATGTGTGTCAGGAGGGAAGGTGTGATCAATCCACTGAGAAGCTAAGCATGATAAATAAAAGCATGACAATTGGATTTGGCAAGCTGGAGATCATCAATGTATTTGACAAGAGCAAGTTCAGGGAGTGGAGAAGATGTAAACCGGGTTAGAATGGGTTGAGAAGAGAATGGCAATTGCTGTTTCTAATTCCTTACCTATTAACGAGTTAATCCAGAGGTGTTATTGTAAAAGATAATTGTAAAATGGGACAGTAAGTGGAGGTGGCTATGGGTTAAGGAAGGTATTTCCAAGAGACTCAGTCATAACAAGAACGGGAGAAGGAGATGGTGTAGGAGAAGGAAGGGATACTTATCTGAGGGAAATCTGTAAGAAGGTGAGAGGGGATGAGATCCAGAGCCCCTAGAAGAGTTGTCCTACTATAGGCCCTAGTATAGGACTCTTCATCCAGCATAACTGGAGGGAAGGCAATGAGTATGGATACAGAAATCAGGAGGTTGGTAACCTGGTGTAGATGAGTTCCCAGAAGATAGTTCTCTTACCTTGTGATCAGTCATCAACTGATCAACTGAGAGAAAGTGGGAGGGAGAGTGTAAGAGATGTGAGGAGCGATGCAAAAGTGTGCAGTGGTCATCTTGGAGAAGGTCAGTATTACAGTACTGCCTGGCATGTTGATGCTTATTTGAGATAGGTAGCCATGAATTTAAATGAGAATAGTTCATACTACTATGTCTTTTCTTCCAGCAAAGTTCAGGTGCTTGGCTGCAGGCAGGAAGAATTTGGGGAATTGGGTTTAACCAATGCTGGGGTTTTATTGAGTACAACTGAAGCGGGTGAAAGAACTAAGAATTTTACAAGGAATGTTAAAATGGACGATGGAAGGGAATTGAGGCTATGAGGGTTCTGATGTATAAAGAAAAAGTGACAGGGTCAGTAATTGGTGGTCTCAATGTGTTAGAGATGCTAGTTTGGAGTTGGATTGAATGGAAGGTCAAGCTGGGCAAGGGGTGGGCTGTAGTAACGACAAAGGAAGGATTAAGGAAATGGAAGTATGGAAAACAATTGAGGTGGGATAGATGAAAAGATTATCGGAGGTAAGTCAGGGAAGTGAGAGGCCAGGGTGTCCATGGAGCATCCACATAGATGTTGAAATCACCAAGAATGATGATAACAAGTGAGAGGGAACGCATTAGCTAATAATAGGTAGGTTGTAAGAGACTTCCAAATATATTTTAACCAAAGAATTTGTTGAGAGTGGTAAGTGTACTTTTCCATCACCTTTACATTTGTAGATAAACTTTTAAGAGGTTCATACTTTAAAATGAGATTGATATATTTGGATCTGGACAATGCCTGGATGGTATTTCTGAACATGACTGTACATCAGAAGGTCCTAGAGGATTCTTTTGTTTTGGGACAGATGCCAGGGCCTATCCACAGAGAGTCTGATGCCATCGGACTGAGCTAAGTCAGAGAATCCATGTTGTTCAAAGCTCCTCAGGTGGTTCTGAACATCCAGGTTTTGTAACCACCAAGTTACAGATAGATGTGGTAGATGTCCTTAAATGAAAGAAACATTTTAGAATAAGTTATTTCATATTTAGAATTATTTGAGAAGACTGAAAAGATAAAGAAGTGGTCCTGAATTTCAGAACTAGAAACTTAACTTGTTCTAGCAGGAATGTTAATATAGCACACTGCATTTATTTTCATTTTCTTTCTCCTGGTACGTGAATAAACAATGTTACCAGACTGCAGTTTACCCTGTAGTCACTTAAAAGTTATCTCATCACTTTTTGAAGAAACTATGTACTTAGAATCTATGCTTAAATACTTTATTTTTATGTTAAAAGTCCACTTTTTTTTTTATGGTTGTCTTAGATTTTCCTCATATTCTCTGTCTGAATTTAGTAGTAAACGTGCCCTCCACCATTTTAAATCTTTTTTGGCGTGGTTCCTTATGAACCTTTCTTATCTTCTTCATCCCAGAGGGAACTATGTCTCATGTATCTTTATATTTTCTGTATCCTCACACAGTGACTTATCAAAGTAGATAAATATTCAATGAATAAATGAATATAAGATTAAAGTAAGAAGTATCACCTTAAATGAATTGTTACCTCTCTGATCTCTGTATTATTCTTTAAGCCTTAAGGTAGTTTCCGGGAAAAGTAGTGGATATAATGATGTGTGGCTTTAATAAATAAGAAAAATGATGCCTAGGGATTTAATAGAAAGCTCATAAAGTGTCAAATCCACAGCAATTCATTTCCCCCAGCAAGCCCACACCCAAGTCTCTTCCCTCCTGGCAGGGCTCCTCGGGGCCTCCTCCGTGCCTGGTGAACACCAACTGACGCTCACTGGTTGCAGGTCTGAAAGAGGTGGCAAGAACCTAACGCCTGGTTTACCTCGAGCTTTAAACTGCAGCAGGTTTGATGGTGTACTGCAGTGCTCTGATATATACGGACTGGCCTTGAGTGTACTAGAGATTCTCCCAGTATCATTTAGTCATTCATTTACTGCACACCAGGCACTGTGAGGCCGTGTGATGGAATATGACATTAATCAGGAAACCATCCCTACCATCAAGGAGTTGATGATCCAGTTGGAGAACAAATAAATGTAAGCCTGATAAATGTTATGATGGGAGAATTACACCATGCAGAGCACGTAGGAGGGGCCATTGACTCAGAATTGGAAAATCAGGGAAGGTTCCCTGTAGAAAGTAGTGTCTGAGCTGTGAGGTGAGGGATGAACCTGCATTGTCTGGGTGCAGTGTGAGAAGGCTCTGATTCAGGCAAAGGAACAGCAGAAGGTGAGGGGATGCAGGGAGCACTTGGGGGACCCCACGTGCTTCTGTGTGGCTGGAGCACAGGAGCCAGATTATAACAGGGCCTTTATTTCATATGAGTAAGTTTGGGCTTGACAATTCCTGAAATAATGGGATCCATGAAAGGGTTTGGGGCAAAGTCTGCAATATTGAGAGAGAGTTTAGCCATAGAAACATGCAATTTGACACTCCCTAACACTCTATCTGTTTAGCAAATTATACCCTGCACCAGAGAAAAATTGCCACAGATACCAACGACCACTCTATGAATACAGAATTAATTTTAATAACCTAAAAATTAAATGAGAAGATATTCAAAGCTACTGAGACTACCCATACATCTGCATGTTGGGTGTGTGTGGCATACACTTGGTTCTGTTTGTAGGTAAAGGGCTTGTTATTCATTAATATTTTCAAGAAAAGAGGACCCTGACAGTCTTAGTCTGTCAAAGACTAAGGTCACCTTATTCTAGCAACATAAAAGTCACTTGACTAGGCTGAAAATGTGTTCCTAAAACCTGTTGCAGAATTTCTTCCCCAATAGCATCTGTGAATATAGGTTGAAGGACTTTAATGGTCCATTAGGGAAGGGCAGTCAAAACTAGAGAGTGGAGGAGCGAGGGCTGTTGTAAACGACAGTGCTGTTCTCTGATTGAGGAGTACTGCTCATAATCATATTCCTTTCACAAGGACCTTGAAAACTCTATAGGCATTCCTCTAAGTATTTACCATCAAACGACTCCCCTCATTGGAAGAGGGTGGGTTTTGTTCCCTCCAATGGATTTAAGGATCTCACAAATGCATGCAAGACTGGTCTAAATCCTTTAATTACCCTAGGGATATTTATTAAGTAACTAGAGGCATTATAGCATCATCCCAAAAAGGATTCTAATCTCTGCAAGTTTAAAATATAATCACATTATAGGCCTTTTTGTTTCTCATTTTACAGTCTTTAAGTTCACTTCATCTGTGTAACTCTAGAGTTACACAGACAAAAATGATGACTAGTACACTGCTTTATGATCATTTAAATGCTGTAGATCCTTTGGAGCAATACTTACATGCTTGCATATAATATGCTATAGAAATTAAGAGTCTGAGCTATTGAATGAGAGAGACCCAGCTTCAGAGCCCTGTTCTTCCATTTACTAGCTCTGTGACTTTGGGTTAAGTTACTTAACCTCCTTAACCCTCAGCTTTCTGATCTAGAAATAGGGGTATTAATGGTAACCGTCTCGTAGATTCACTGTGCGAGTTGAATGCGATTGTGAGTGATGAGGGGCTAGTGCATTGCTCCAACTCTAGTAGCATTCTTGAGCGTTTTTGCCTTCATCGTTTAGTTATGTTGATTTGTTTGTTTTATTATGAGCAACTTTCTCTCTTCTTTTTACTCCCCTAGGGATATGAAGCCTGACAACATTTTGCTTGATGAACATGGTAAGTAAATGATTGTTTTCAATCAACTACATGACATGCATGTAGAACAAGTTGATTATCCCTAGCAGAGGAGTATTATGCATGGAAAAGGTGTCTTGCTTGATTCAGTTGAGTTATATGTACAAACTCCATTTTATGGGTGGGAGGGACGTGATGGGGGAACTTTATTGCTTATAGCAGTGGCATAGTGCACCAATATACCTTTAAATAACATTGAATTTACATAAAGTGTAGGGCATTCTCTTTTCAATTTTCTTCCACTCCTACTGATTTCTTCAAGAAAACCATCACAATCTTTTGGTGCTTTTTGCCTTAATATCTTTATAACAATCATCTCCCTTTCATCATAAAGCCAGAACAGGCCTCAAGCTTAGAGCATTTGGCAGGGACTAGTGTCTACCTAGAAATTAGTGACATTATTTTGTTCTCATTGTGTCTACTTTCATGCTTTCCTTCTTATGAAGGCGAATTGGTTTTACGTTTGCAGAAGAGATATCAAGTTTTCTTTTCAGAGTTTTCAGTTTAAAAAAATCAGTCAGTTTAAAGAAAAATATAAAGTAGATAACAGTATGTGTGGTACCCAGATATGAAAGTGATGAAGGGATATGGCAATAATCATGAAGGTGATAAACAAATACCTGAAGTTCAAGAAACACTGATTAAAGATATCCTGTGGAACAGTCATTGCCAACAATGATTAAATGTGTCTAATCTCTTCCTAATATTTATTTTAATGTCCATTTGGGTTTATTGGTGTATCAGAGCAGACATGTAGGACACACAGCCTGCATGTTATAAATGTTACAGTGGCAATAAGATCCTTTTTATGTTTTTGGAAAGCTGCTAGATGAGGGAGTCCTAAATCTGCAATATTCTTTATTCATTCGATTTATTTTTATTTTTATTTTTTTATTTTTTTGTTTATTGCAGTAACATTGGTTTATAACATTGTATAAATTTCAGGTGTACATCATTATACTTCTATTTCTGCATAGATTACATCATGTTCACCACCCAAATACTAATTACAACCCATCACCACACACTTGTGCCGAATTATCTCTTTCGCCCTCCTCCCTCCCCCCTTCCCCTCTGGTAACCACCAATCCAATCTCTGTCTCTATGTGTTTGTTTATTGTTGTTATTATCTACTACTTAATGAAGGAAATCATACAGTATTTGACCTTTTCCCTCTGACTTATTTCACTTTGCATAATACCCTCAATGTCCATCCATGTTGTTACAAATGGCTGGATTTCATTGTTTCTTATGGCTGAGTAGTATTCCATTGTGTATATGTACCACATCTTATTCATTCGATTTTTACAAAAGGGATTTGCAAGTGGGACTGAAACTCCAAACACAATCCATTGCTCATTATTTATTTATGTAGTTGCGTTTTAAACCTGATTTGGCAGACCCCATCTGTGCGCAGAGGGCTAAGAAACACTTTTCTGTATGACCTCTAATTTCAAAGCTCAGGGTTATTATTTATTTATAGACTGTCTAAAAAGATTTTTTCCACTTTCTTCCAGTGCCTTATTTCTTCCTTCCCTTTACTGCTTCTGACATTTGGGAACAGATTCTCTGAATCTCAGAAATGTGAGCAATGGTGAGACTTAGCATGAAGGTGACTTTCATTAAAACATCAGCTACCCTTGCCTTAAATAGGAAGCAGGATCCTCTCACAGTGGTACAAATAAACTCTATGGAGCTTCAGCATTGTGGAGAAGGCCTCCCCTAGTCCATAGATGCCACCTTTGTGCTACTTGGAAAAACACGCTCCCTCTGCCCACCATAGCCTTATGAAGGTGTGTGGCTGGTCAAGCAGAACCCAGTTTGGGATTCTTCCCCACTTGCCCCCTCAACCGGTTGCCTTTGTGCACAATATATTTCTTAATCATTTGTTGAGGCCCTGAATAGAGGCATATAGGTCCTGTCAACCAAAGCCTTTTCCAGATTTACCTCCCACTCAGAGAACAGTGTTTTAATCTTGGATCTTAAACATGGCCTCATCTTATTTCTACCATGAGGTCATCCTGTTCTCTCTCATTTAGCTTCTTTCTCCTCCTCTTTTTCTTGGCTACTTGATGATTGTAACTTAGGAAAAAAGTCCAGAAACAAATTAATCTTCAAGTTTAACCACCCTTAGAGACTACCCTTATGAAAGATTCATTATGTAATATTGCAGTTAAGATCCTGGATTCTGGAGCCAGATTGCCTGAGTTCAAAACCCAATTCACCCACTCTGAGAGTTTGGACAAGTTATCTAAACTTTCTCTGCACCTCAGTTTCTTCAGGGATCAAAAGAGTACTTACTTCTTAGGGTCGTTGTAAAGACTAACTGACATTCTATTTATAAAGTGCTTGATTGCAATCTTTGCCACAAAGAAATCACTCAGTAAAAGTTAAGTATTAGCACGGTTCCCATGAGGTAGTAGTGGCTCTTTCCTGTAGGGAAGGAAGCTTAGACACCTTCATCTTGCTTTACTTGGCTTTGTCTATATCAGATAGTCAGTGAAAGCTGAGTACTTACCTGTCTTTACCAAAGAATTATTTTGATTTCAGAAGGGATATACCAAAGATTCTGTGTGTCTACTTGTTAGGTCTTGTGTTTAAACAATTTTATTGAACCCTAATTCTCAGGTAACTATACTTTCAATGGCCCATTCTGCTTTTCCTTCATGTGTGCAGGGGGCTAAGCCCACTTTTGGGGGCACTTTATTCTTGGTGGGGCTGGGGCTCAGTTGCTTAGGGAGTATGAGCAGTCATCTCAGTCTGCCTGAGGGACAGTCCCAATCTACACCTGTTATGTGGGGTACTTTTTACAGTGACCCCTTTCATTTTCAAATTTTGGATTCGACAATGAATTAAGAGGGGGCTTTTCTGTATTATATTCCCATCCTCAACTCAACTTGAAAATCACTGCAGTTAATAAGAGAAACATTGCTTTGGGAAGGACTTGATAAGTGAATGGGATCAAAGCAAACAAACAAACAAAAAAGATTGAGAGCAATTCTCTAAACATTGTCCTGGGATCCCTTTCTGGAGAAAATAATTTTTGAGGTTATTTACTTTGTATATTCAGATTCTGATAAACTAAGGCTTTCAGGAATTACTCAGGGATCATAATTAACCACTTTTAAATGAATAAATTCCTGGTAAACTCCCACCCTGAGCTCATTAGGTAGAGCTGCCCTTGTGAGAATCAACTGAACTACAAATCAGTGCCTGCCTTTTGCAGTGTCTTCTGGTGTGATTTTCCACGTCTCATATTTGAAATCCTCATTTGTCTTCTCCATCCACATTTATAATATTTCATCCCTGATGGGCCATCACATGTGCCTCTTGCATGGGGAGTTTAGCAACTGTGAAGGATAATTGTCTCTCTCTGATATGCCTCCTACACCCTGTCCTCCAAGTGAGCTGTGTCTTACATACATTACATTGTTTATATTTTAAGTCAGGACCATTAGGTAACAGACAGAAACTTTGTTTTATTCTTACTGATACCTATTGATTCATATTCATTTCATATTTGTATTTAATATTATATTTATAATATTTATAAGGATTTATATTTAGAGATTTATGTTTAAAGGAGCTAAATCCTTTTGTAAAATGGAGAATCTTTCCATAGCATGAATGAACATTCCTTGTACATCAGAATTTGACTTAAAAAATGTTTTTAATTTAGAGCAAACCTGTTCCTGTTCTCCCCAAATGTCTCATTCACTAGTTCAAAGCCCAAGATGGCATTAGATCTTGGATGGCTCATAACCAGCTGTACTAATATATATTTTCATATCCTACGAATTTAATTATCCCATCCAATTCTATCAATTCCATAGTGTCTGAAATTCTTGTGTTTTTCTTAAATTATTTAGGAAATAAATGCTGCATCCAGAGGAACAATAATGTCTGCCTGGCATATCTGAGAGGATGACAATTATGGCATTGTCTATAATTTAGGTTTCTTAATATCATCCCCAGTCACAGGGAACAGAGAAAGGCAAAAGCTCAGCCTGGAGGTGTGAGGAAGAACTAAGCCTGCCACCTGAACAGCTTCTCCTTTACAGGGCCCCAATATGTGCCTAAAAATCAAGAGGGTGGCATCTTTTAAAAAAATATATACAATGTAGAATATTGTACCCTATTCCCAGATGATCAGATTCATTAAGTCTCAGCTATTGCATAAGGGTATGCTTTTTTAACAAAAATTCCAGAAAAATGTGGTACACATACTCTCAAGTAGGGGAAATTTATGAAAATTAGGGGCAATGGCAACCAACTGATTCTGGTGTCCTAGAGTGCCATGTCGAGAAAGATCCTCAGGCTGGACAAAGGCACAGTGAGAGAGAGTATAAATAACAACAACAATGACAATTGAATTCAATGACTCAATACTATGAATTCAGATTTTTAATGTGATCCTATGTCTCAAGGCACAGAGGTGAAAAGAAAAGGCAAAAACCCTTTCCTAAAACATGGAGTACGGAGGTTCCTCAAAAAATTAAAAATAGAACTACCATATGATCCAGGAATTCCACTTCTGGGAATATGTCTGAAGGAAATAAAAACACTATGTTGAAGAGATATGTGCATCTCCATGTTCATAGCAGCATTATTTACAATAGCCAAGGCGTGGAAACAACCTAAGTGTCCATCGACAGATGAATATATAAAGAAGTTGTGGTGTATATATACAAGGGAATATTATTCAACCATAAAAAAGAGGAAATCCTGCCATTTGTGACAACATGAATGGACCTTGAGGGTATTATGCTAAGTGAGATAAGTCAGACAGAAAAAGACAAAAACTGTATGATCTCATATGTGGAATCTGAAAAAAAAAATTAAAAACCAAACTCATAGAAAAAGAGATCAGATTTGTGGTTAGCAGAGCGGGCAGGGAGGGGGGGTATGGGGAACTGGAGGAAGGTGATCAAAAGGTACAAACTTCCGGTTATACAATAATTAAGTACTAGGGATGTAATGTACAATGGGATGACTATAGTTAATACTGGTGTACGGTATATATGAAAGTTATTAAGAGAGTAAATCCTAAGAGTTCTCATCACAAGGAAAGAAATATTTTTTCTATCCATATGAGGTAATGAGTGCTCACTAATTGTGGTAATCATTTCACTATATATGTAAGTCAAATCATTATGCTTTACATCTTAAACTTCTACAGTGCTGTATGTCAATTATATCTCAATAAAACTGGCAAAAAGAAACCCTCTCCTATGATCCTACATCAGAAGACTCTGAGCCTTGTACCTGAAAACTTGCACACTAAGGCAGTGGTTCTAACTAGGAATGACTTTGCTCTACTGCCTCTCCCCACAGGGGACATTTGGCAATGTCTGGAGACATTTTTTATTGTCAGGATTCCAGCCAGGAGTGGTAAGTGCTATTGGCATCTAGTGGGTAGAGGCCAGGGATGCTACTAAGCATCCTATGATGCACAGGACAGCCCTCCACAGCAAACAAGTATCAGTTCCAAGATCTCAATAGTGCTGAGTTTGAGAAACTGTTCTAAGGTTTCCTCAGGGCCTGGGTTTATGGACGAGACCAGAGTAGTCCTGCACTACCAGGGCAATTCCTGTGTCCCTAAGTCACAGGCGACTGAACCTTCCCCAGTGAGCCAGCACTCAGATTCATTTTCACAGCACAGAAAGGAACCTGGCAGAAGGATCAAGGTGAGCAGATGGAAGTACAGCAGCGTTCTGGAATTGAGGCTTAGGGCCTGTGCCCATGGGCTCTGTGAAGTTCTGTGATCTGCTTTCCTTGTTTAGCTTAAGAGCACCCGGCTACAGGTTCCCGTAGCTCCTGGCCCTCAACTAATTCCTCCCCATCCTTTACCAGGCATCCTGGCAGGGAAGTAAACTCTGAGCCAACCAGAAGTGGTTGTTTCAGTTTATTCTGCTCTTTGGTCTTGTGATACAGCACAAAAAGGTTTTGGGCGATTCATAACCCACCAGAGGAGTCCTGGACCAAATCCTAGATCCTAATCCCAGCTCTGCTACTTCAGAGCCCTATGAACTTAGCCACGAACATAGCCTTCTATAAAATAGAGACTACTTCACTAGGCTAAAGTGTGTGAAAACCTTTTGAAAACTGCAATTGATCATAGGCCTGTAAATACTACTTAGAAAAAATTCAACATTCTTTCAGCAAAATTCAAAAGATATGTAATGAGTGCTTACCGGGGTCAGGATCTTCTACTCAGGCAGGTCTTTGGAAAGCGTGGTCTCAAGCCTTATTGGGTATCGGAATCACCTGGGGGGCTTATTTAAACTCTGGGGCCTCACCCTCAGAGTCTCTGATTCAGTAGATCCAGGGGAGGGCCCAAGAATTTGCGTTTCTAACAAGTCCCCAGGTGATGCTGATGCTGCTGGTCTGGGGAACCACACTTTGAGAACCAACTGGCTCTAAAACATCGTCTACCATCATCTACCTCATCATAGATAATCTCAGGATTAAGTCAGTTTAGAACATCTACTCAGGCTAAAGTAGAGGATCATATGTCTGGCTGCTCATCTGAGGCACCTGTGGAGTTTCTGGTTGTTTTTACCGTGGATTCCTGGCTCTCCAACCAGTCCCACTGCATTGGAGTCTCAGGAGAGTGAAGTCCAGGCACATGTGTTTTGCAAAATGACGCTGGAGTTTCTGATCATGACAAATAGCAACCATTGAACACTTACTTCCTACCAGATGCTGAACTAAGTCTTCCCCAGCCATTATTTCATTTGATCTCCCCAACAACCTCATGAGAAGACTACTATCATCATCCCAACTTTAGAGAGAAGATAAGTCAGCCTTTTAAGGTAACACAGCTAGTTAGTGGTAGATCCTGGACTTGAAGCCGAGCAGTCCAACCCCAGAGAACAGGCTCTTAATCGCAATGTCTGCAGGCTGACCTATTTTGTATCAAACCTTGTGACCATTGATCCAGGGCTTTGAGCATGACCAATGGGGAGAAAGAGAGAAAGAAACCTGAGACAACCTATCCTATGATAGGGTGAGTTACTGAATCATCTGTTGGTACCATTCAGGCCAGAATACCTTCACTTTTAGCTAGATGAGTGCTACTTTTACTTTATTAAAATGTCATCACATAAACAAATACAAAACACTTTTTGCACAAAACAAAACCCTGGATAAAGGCAGTGAGATTTATCTTTAGCAGCGGGAGGATGCTATCAGGGAGCAGATAGTGAAGTCTGGCAGGGGGAGAGTGCACTGTGGGACATGGAAGAAGGGTCAGATGACATCCCCTCTGATTACAGCCATATCTCATCAAAACCACAGAAGCATGTAAATGGAAACGCCAACACTTCAAGATCCTCTGAAAGCATGACTTTCGTGCCAACAGTGAACATAACGTGCTTGTCTGCCTGAGCTTCTGGCACCACCCTTTTCCTCCTCCTTGCTGTAATTGCAAGGACTGTCATGCACTTTGTAGGATGCGCTCCCTGCAGAACTTAATGTTCCTTAATGTTAGACCCCCACTATATCGCCATGAGCATTAGAGCTGAGAGAGACCCTAGAGATCATCTAATCCACCCATCCCCCCCCTTTTTTTATAAAGGGAAACTTAGGTTCAACACAGGAAGAGGACTTAAAGTCTACAATGTGTTAGGGACAGAGTTCAGGGCAGAACCCAGGCCTCTTGGCTCCCAGTCTAGGGCTCTTTATATAGCCTCTTTATAAATAAAACGACTTTTTTTTGCCTTTCCTTGATGAGTTATTTTGTTGCGGGTCGATAGGGGACAATTTGAACTATTGGACAAAAATTACTAATGATATTTCAGCAAAACAAAGAGTAAAAAGGACTCTCTTGGCAAAGAAATAAATACATGTATCCACATTCACGTCAGCTTTGTAGTAACAGTGTTGTCTCTTTAAAAAAAAACATCCATAAGAGACATCAGAGACAGCTTGGAAATTTGCTACTTTGAATAACTCTTGGCTGCCTCCCTCTTGATACTCACAAGTTATGCCAACTGAAAATGTAGCTGACAAAAATTGCCTAAGTAGAATTACCAGAGCGTGAGGTCTTAACCACCAAGGTTAAAACTTTCTGAGGTTGAACTACAGATTTACAGTCAGACACTCAGCTTTGCGTCTCGTTTTCTGGCTGCTGGAGGGTTGCTGGCTGAAGACCACGTTGGTCTTGAGGACGGAATACCTAACTGAGCTTTTACTGCCTGTACACCCAATTGCAACCGGCATACAAGAATTTACAGACTAAGCTTCCAGGTGCTTTCAATTAGAAGCAGGGTTGTGCCACTGGGTTGAATGGGACTTAACCTTCTCTGTGGTCCTTCTCTCTCCCCAGGGCACGTGCACATCACAGACTTCAACATTGCCGTGATGGTTTCCAGGGAGATGTGCATCACCACCGTGGCCGGCACCAAGCCTTACATGGGTACGGGCTTCATGAGTGGCCGTAGTGACTAAGAGCAAGACTTTTTGTTTTTCATTCCTGTAGACACCATTTATTCTGGGTCAAATCATCTGTAGGGACTTGCAGCTAGAAATGCCAAGTCCCTCTCCGACTTTAGCTAGGGAGCTTCTGATTTCGTGGGTCTGAGGTGAGCCTCAGGATTCTCCATTTAGCAAGTACCCAATCTGATCTTGATTCAGGAGGACCATTGATTACATTTGGAAAACACTATTTTATGAGTTATTTGGGACAGCTTCTACCCACTTCCTAACAAAGAATATTAATTACTTCAATAAATGTCTACTAATTGCCTCTGTGTGCTTGGCACTGTATCAGGTGCTAGTGACCTCCTAGTGAGCAAAACAGACAAGGTCTCCAGGCCATGAAGCTTGGCTTCTAGCAAGAAGAGCTTAAAAAATACAATCAAACAAAGAATTAATACGCAGTAATCAGTAGGATAGTAATCAATGACATACATATTATTATAACCATAATTTACATAATACTCCACTATATGTGTAGGGCTGTAAAGTTCACCAATGCCTTCCAGGTATAATTTTTAGTTTTCATTTTATCCACAACAATCCCATGAATTCTCCTTTTTAAAGATGAGGAACTGGGTTTTTCCAGAAGCTTCAAATTTACCCAGAGGATGACTAAAAGGGTAGGTTTAGGTGCCAAAATTGTCAACTAGGTCTCACATTTAATTGTGTTAACAGTAAAAAATTAATACCAATTCTGGGCCGGCCCCGTGGCTTAGTGGTTGAGTGCACGCGCTCCGCTGCTGGCGGCCCGGGTTTGGATCCCGAGCGTGCACTGACGCACCGCTTCTCCGGCCATGCTGGGGCCGCGTCCCACATACAGCAACTAGAAGGATGTGCAGATATGACATACAACTATCTACTGGGGCTTTGGGGGAAAAAATAAATTAATTAATTAAAAAAAAAAACGAATTCTAAGTTCTGTTGTTGGAGGCAGCCATCTCTGTGTAGACACCAGTCCAGCAGAGCTAGCCCTACCTCCCTTCCACCCTCGAAATATAAAAGGAAAAGTATTGCTCTTTTGGGGCATATGATATTCAGGAGGAGGGACTTCTTCCTCTCCTCTCCCTGCTGTTCCTCAGGCAGATGAGTCAGATCTCAAGAGAATTTTCTGTGGTCTGTGGTGACTGTGAGAAGAGGCCCCTGGCGTCCCATTCTTGGTTGATGACTGTTAAGTCACTATACTTGCTGACTGACCCCCTGCACTGAGTCTGAGTTGGCCATGGTGGGTTGATGAGTTTGGAGTCAAGTTTTGCTGGGGCCCATTGCAGTAAGAGATGGAGAGATGGAGCAGTGTGTGAATATGTGTGTGTCAGGGGGTGAGGGTAACATGGATTAGCCAGAGGATGTGGTCCAGCTTCACAAGGGCCCCTCCAGTGTCCAGGTGGTGCAGCCTGGAAGGGAGGGAGCGTCCTGTCAGCACAGCATACTGGAGACAATACCAGTCCCAATAGAGCCCAACTATATCAGAATCTCTGGGGGTGACACACAAGCATAGGGTGGTTTAAAAGCTCTTTAGGTAATTCTATGGTGCAGCCAGGGTTGAGAAGCTCTGCTGCAGACCATGAGCTATGTCAGCTATCAGAAGCAGCTAAAGAGAGATCACCCTGGAGCAAAGCAGGGCAATTTTGTTAGGATCCCTCTGCCTCTTCATGTCCTAAACAAGTGATACTTTCTAGGAAAAGGGAGAAGGAGGTATGTGAGAGGCAGGTTGGTTGTCCATCTCCACACAAGGTGGCTGAATCCAGCTGGGTGGTATGGGGGAGCTTTGAATCACATATGAGATTAGTTTTAAAATTCACAAGACTGAATTTTAAATCGTTTAAAGTAAATGTTTTAATAAGCAAAAGGGATTAAAATTTATTAGGTAACAGACCGAGCTATCATTAAGGGAGCCCCCTACCCAGCAAAAACAAGAGGCTAAACATTGCATAGTTGTTAGCAGATCATAGAAGAATAAAAACTATTCATGCTTCTACCCTAAGTGGTGGAGATGCTTAAAACAGGTGATGCTGCTGGTTAAACTGGTGGCATTAAATCAGGAGTGGAATGAATTGCACTGGCTAGATATGGTCAGAGTAATTCAAAGGCAAAATATTTGAACTTGAAATCAAGAGCAGGAGCAATGCCACTTTGCTTTTAATATTTCATTCTCTTCCTCATGTAACTAAACAGAGAGAAGGAAAAAACAAACAAACAAACAAAAAAACCCTACATGCAGGGCCACCTCACTTTCCAAGAGAAAGAAATCTTCTTTGGGACAAAATAAGCCTTATTTTATATGATATTTGAACAACTGCAAATTTCCTGGCTTCCAATTACCAGTGGGGGGGAATAAATCTCTTTTGTCATTTCTAAAATAATGGACACATAAAATGCAACCAATTTTCTGCCTAAGACCCATGATGCTCAAATGATAAAAAGGAGTATTCAAGCCTGCTGCTCTGATGAGTTTATTCCACAGGTTTCCTGGGTTTCCATATTATGGGTTATTTTCTTGGAGCCAAATCAGAAAATGTGCATCTGGGTTTTCTAGGCCTGTTTCCATGGTGAGAGGAGCAAATGGAGGCCACCTTTCTTGTCTCTCCCCAGTGATTTTAAATACAATATCTGTATCATTTAATTCTCCTCAAAATTGGCATTTCTAGTCTTTTCACAACATAGAGCTAGGAAATTGGAATCTCATCAGGGTTCTCTGCGCCTCTCCACTTTCACCCTTATAATTAACAATTTCTAATATTTATTGAAAGCCTTCTATAGACTAGACAACGTGTTAAATGTTTTACATTCATTTACTCATTTATTTTTTCTCAACAACCCTATGAGGCAGACTATAATTATCATCATTCTACAATGAGGAAAATAAGCAAAGTAATTTGCCCAAGATCACATGGCTAATAATTGAAAAAGCCTAGATTTAAACCACGCTCTGTATGACTTCAGAAAAATCAAGCTTCTCCCTGAAAGAAAGATAGAGAAATTATTTTAAAAAATTTTTATTTGTGGTTTTTAAGTGCATGTAAGCCAATTTAGGTAGGCCAAACTCTTAGGAATGTTTGTTTTATTAGAAAGTGAATGACTGTCATCACCTATCTCTCTATCCAGAAGTTGCCTTTGGCTTTGATTTTAGGGTAGGAGTCTTTCTAAGAGGTGTCATGGGTGGAAGTCTGCTTCCTCTTTTTAAAAATTACATTCTCAATAATTTGATAAATCTACCTAACAGACATTCACCAGCACCCATTTCATAGTGCTCCTGTAGGATACTAGATAGCAATTAACCAGAAAGAAAAAAAATTCTAAAAAGAAAGAAAACTAGGATGAAATACTGAATGAAGATGATAGGAATATGCAACATCTACTAATATGAAATGCTGAGCGTATTATTCAGCAGCTCCTTGGCTCTGGAAATGGGAAGACAAGCAGTCTGCCAGTTCATAATCACCTTCCATTCATAATCTTCTCTCTCCATGCGCCCTCCATCACTCCAATCCTTCCTTCTCCCTACCCTTGTGTCTGTGTGGATATAATCCAGATCACTTAGAGCTTAACCAATTAAAACATTCTTGTCCTCCTAATTAAAAACAAAGCAAACAAATTCACAATGGAAAATGTGTAACATGCAGATAAGCAAAGGGGAAATTAAATTAATCCCTCTGCTTGTAGATGTTTATGGTTTCCTTCCACACCTTTTTTTTTCTATGCACATGTACATTTTTAAAAAGTTAGATCATACTGAATTTTTGTAACCTACATTTTCACTTTATAATATAATAATACCAACAGTAATAGGCATCATGTAGTCTGCATTTATTATCTCTCAAGCAGTTTGCTAAGTTTTTAACATTTATTATAACATTAAATTCTCAAAGCAACCCTATGAAATAGATTTTACTATTCTCCTGTCATAAATTTAAAAAAAAATCAGGCCTAGAGAGAAAGTGACATGATTATAATCACACAGCAAGTTACTGGTAGAGCACAAAGTTAAGCCCTAGTCAAAAAAAGTCTCCAGCCTGGAACAGTGATGATGTTGATGAAGGTATAACGGCTGACAGAGCTCTTCCTATGTGCCCAGCACTGTTGTAAGGACGTGTATTACGTCATTTAAACATTACGTATTATGTGATATGTAAACATCACGTGATACGTAAGTATTACGTCAAAAAACAATTCTGTGAGGCAGGTGCTATTGTTATTCCCACTTAAGAGATGTGCAAACGGAGAGGTTAAGAGCTTTGCCCAAGGTGGAGCTATGGATACAGCCCTTAGAGTCTGATGTTGGAGCCCTAACTCTTAACGTTCTGCTCCGCCACCTCTCTGCCAGTCAATAAACAGGCCTCAGTCGGAGTTGAAACCCGCTTCTCTCGGACTCCAGAGCTTGGGTCTGGACAACTAACAATCTGCTTCTTTTTCCATGCCCATATATATAACTATGGTTTTTAATGGTTACATGCTACAGAATTAGAGGACTGCATCAAAATTTATTTAACCATTTCTTTATTGTTGAACGTTAGGTTGTTTCTCATTTTCAAATATAAATTTATGATAAAAAATTCTGTTCGTGGAAATAATGTCCTGCAACTTAATTATTTCCTTGTGATAAAGTCTCAATGCCTGGTCAAAGGGTATACATGTTAATGCATTTCCCTCCTGAAAGTTCGCTATTGACTTCTACTCATTTGCTCTGGGAGTGTCAGAAGATACTCATCTCCTCACATCCTCACCTGGGCTGCACTTCCGATATTTTAATCTTCCTGGAAATATAAGTGGAAATGGTACCTCATTCTGATATTAAAATTTGCCCGTCTTTTACTTCTTTCATAAGTTGCTTGTTGATGTTCTTTGCCCATTTTCTATTAGGGTGTTAATACTTTTTTCCTATTCTGATATTTCTTATTGGTTATATAAAGAATTCTTGCCCTTTATATATTAGGAATATTAAATTTTAGTGTATTTAGTGTATTTATTTAGTTATAAATATGATTTCCTACTTTTTAGTTGCTGTTGTTCTTATGGCATTTTTGACATGAAGGACTAGTTTTCTAACTAATCAAACCATTAGTCTTTTTACTTTATAGTTTCTACATTTGATGCTATTCTTAGCAAGACCTTCTTACCTCCAGATTTTAGATATGGTTACCTAATATTTTTATTATTGTTGTAGTTTCATTTTTTACTTAGTCCAGCTATATGTTATCCTCACTGAAGATATGTGGTAAGGACCTGATTTTATTTTTCTTAGGTTATTAAATAATTGTTTTGAGAACATGTATTAAATAAGATCCTTTCCATGATGATTTGAAATTTGTTCATCATAAACTAAGAATATTTATGTACTGGCATCTATATTCTGTGGCTTACAAATCTTAATTATTGTAGCTTTATAATGCAATTTAATACATGGGATGCAAGTCTCTTTATCCTTTTTCAAAAAGCTTTCATTATTCACACTTTTTTTGTAGATGAAATGTAGAATCATTTTGTAAATTCCAGAAATTACTTCTATTGTATTAAATTTATATATTAGTTTTTGGGCCCTTTCTTTATGTCCTGACCAGCATCTACTGTCCAGTTGTTTTAAAATCTGAAAACCAAATGATGGAAATCTAAATAGCTAATAAACATATTAAAATGAGGTCAAGCTTATTAGTAATCAAGGGCATGCCAATTTAAACCACAAGGAAAGACCGTTATGTACTCACTAGATTGCCAGAAATCGAAAGATCAGTTAATACCAAATGTGGATAAGGAGGTTGAGAAAGGGAAGTGTCATATATTGCTGGTCATAGTGTTAATTGGTACAATCACTTTGGTAAATAGTTGGCATTATCTAGTATACATGAAGATACACAGCCAACCCCTAGCTGTTCCCCTCCCAGGAATGTACCCTAAAGATGTGTGGACTTATCAGAGTCTTACATGTGCAGGAATGTTTGTGAGAGCATTTTTCACAATACTCCCAAATTGAAAAGAACCCAAATGGCTGTCAACAATAGAATAGGTAGGTAAATTACAGTATATTCGTATAGCATTGAATGTGAACAGACTATGTGCAGCAAGTTAGATAAATTTTATACACATAATGTTGAGCAAGAAAAGACACCAAAGAAAACATGGAGTAGGATTTAACATATATGTTTTATATGTATATAAACACACATACACATACATGTATGTTATATATATCCACTATATACACATATATATAACATATATATTACGAAAATAGGCAAAACTAAAGTATGGCTTAGAAATGCATATGTAGATAGTAAATCTATGTAGAAAGGCAAAACAATTACTAACACAAATTCAGGATGGTGGTTACTTCTATGGTTGTGAAAAGGGCAGGACACAGTGGTGGGATCAAGATTCTATTTCATGACCTGTGTAATGGTTACCTGGCCATTAGCTTATAACTACTTTTTAGATTCTCTTCTGTTTTATTTGATTTTGTGAATGTAGGTATAGAAATACTTTAAAAACCAAACAAAATACTCAATGGCTTTTTTGAAGGAGGCTTAGTCCCTCTCCACCTCTATTCGTCCCTCTCAGGAGGGGAATCCTCTTGAAGGGTTGATGAAAGCCCTCAGTATCTCCCTGCTGCGGGTTTTCAGCTCTTTGAGGGCTCAAAGAATTACCATCTGTTATGCTTCTGTATGTTACCATGATGTTTTTTCTTAATGTTCCACCAAAATTCCTCAGTGCCTAGTATACCGTGAATATTTGTTGAATGAATGAGTGCATATTCAAATGTCTTCATGCCAGAAAATAGCATAAGGAGAAGAGGAGAAAAAAGTCTACTCATAAACTCCGAGGATGGTCCAAGATGACAGAATACACAGCTGTTACAGAGTAATGTTTATTCTGTTAGGTATTTTCTTAGCACAATGGTCTGTTTATCCCTCAAAGTTCTCTGCAGCTTCTGTGAGATGTCTGTCACCTGTCACCTGGGGGACTATCTGAGATGACTTGCTGTAAAATACTGATAAGGGAAAGCAGAACTATAGTCCATTCCATCCAGTCTGTGGGGTACCATCGGGTCAAAGCCATTATCTCCCAAATTGCGTGGGGAGCTGTGACTTGCAGAAAGAATGCAGTGATGCATGAAAGGTGAATTCACTAGAGAATGAGGCCTACTTAGTCCTGCTACGGCAGGCTCTTACAGTCAGGGGCAGTCCTGGGCATCAGGATGTCAACATTCTACCTCTCTAATTGGACGCTGTCCACAGGATTTTACTGAGACCTTGAGTGCACCGAGCAGGGCAAGCCTGTGTGCACAGGCCCCACGTCACACCCATTCCTTCGTCCAGAGCCAGCACTTTACTACCAGAGTCTTGGGTCAAGTGTGTGCAGCTTTTGACTAAGTAAAGTTCCCATTATGGTGGATGTTTGCCTCTCTAGATGAGTGCCTAATTTTTTGAGCACTTTCTGGGTGCCAGGCACTGTGCTGAGATTTTGGCATGCATTACCTCATTTAATTTCTTACCTCTGTAAAGATTGTCTTATTCTGATTTTGCTGATGAGGACTCTCAAGCTCAGCCAACTGACTTCTTCCAGGTCACAATAAGTGGTGAAGGCAGGATTGTGGGGTTTTTTTTTGTGTGTGTGTGAGGAAGATTAGCCCTGAGCTAACATCCATTGCCAATCCACCTGTTTTTGCTGAGGAAGATTCGCCCTGGGCTAACATCCATGCCCCTCTTGCTCTACTTTATATGTGGGACTCCTGCCACAGCATGGCTTGATGAGTGGTGCCTAGGTCTGCACCCAGGATCTGAATTGGCAGACCCCAGGCCGCCGAAGTGGAGGGTGCAGACTTAACCACTATGCCACTGGGCCAGTCCCTGAAGGTAGATTTTGAACGCAGACAGCATGGTTCCAGAGCTAATGATTGCAACCATTGCTTAATTAATTGATTCAGCATTATTCATTCATTCAACAAATTTCTGTTGAGTGACTAAGTGCCAGGTTCCATACTGGACACTCGGAATGAGTAGTGAGCAAGCAGAGAAGACACCTGCCCTTGTTTTGTACTTCATTCTCCATACTCCACCCTTCAGGAGTTAGGTATATTCTTGGAAGAGCATGGAGAAGGCTCACGGTGTGTCAAAGTGTTTAGAGAATGCATAACTAGGGGGTCTCCACTGGCGGTAAAAGTGACTGTAGCTTTGCCTTCTGTTGGAGTCAATTCAAAGAACTGTGTTACGAAGTGTCAGTGCCACACAGCTGATATAGAACCTTCTATCTCTCAGAGGGCCCACTCCCTCCTTCTCCTCCCTCATCCGCAGTAGCAGGCCACAAATGCTGCCCTTGCCCCTTCCAGATGACTCTGAGATAGAGCCAATCCAATGTACGTTGCACCAAATTCTGAGCATTGTTTGCAAGAGTAATACAGATTCCGGTGCTTTAGCCCAAACCTTCCAAATCAGGACAACAAATAGCATCTCTCAGCCTTCTTGATTTCAGGGTCAGCTGCGCATTTGAGGCCTGATGGGATCCCATTGTTAGTAGGTGCACGATCTAAATAAGAGGAGAATATGACCATTAAGGCGTGTGCGTGCCTGTGTGTGTTGTTGATGAATGAGGCTACTGAGAGACATTAGAAAATGAGAAATTTTGCCTGCTGTGAGCAATCTAGCAATGAATGATAAACATCCATAAAAGTGTTCATACCCTTTACCCTGGTAATTCACCTTTGGAGGAACATTCGGAGAAATAGATGTGTTAATGTCTCAGGGAGTGAAACTGACCTAACTTTTCTTGTTTTTGCTAGCACCTGAGATGTTCAGCTCCAGAAGAGAAGCAGGCTATTCCTTTGCTGTTGACTGGTGGTCGCTGGGAGTGACCGCATATGAGCTGTTGAGAGGCCGCGTACGTACAATTGCATTTCTCTTTGGTTATTCTTCCCGCAAGTTCCATTTTTAAGAAGAAATAATGGCTTTTTGGCTAAAAATCAAGCAGTTTCTTTGAGAGGTGAAAGCCACTGTGCCCATGTGATGCTAATCACAACCCTTGGGATTTCTGCACCCATTAATTCACTCTCCCACATATGGGACCAAGCTTGTGAGTTAACATTAAATTATGCAGATAAAATTAAATGAATAATATGGATATTATAAACTCCCAGAGAGGGAAAATCAATATGCCTCACTCAATATCTTGTCTAAATATATTTGTTTGTTTAAAGAAAATCATTTCGCAGTCACAGTACAGGACTCTAATTCAGGCACACTCCCCAGGGCGAGTGTGAATTATTAATACAACATAATTCATGCCCTGTCCTGTCAGATTCCTGTCTGTCATTTGGCTCCTGGGTTCTGGGTTCAGTGGCAAATTAGAGTTGTTTCCTTTTAAAAGAAACATTTCTTAAACTAAGAAAATGCCTAGGAAGAATTTTGCTAAGAAAATATTTTTTCTCCCACCCATGTTATTTTATACCCAGATTACTTATAATTATGGTAGTTCCCTGTGATCTGATGTATCAACATTTTCAGATTCATTTTTGTTTCTTTTTTTTGCTTCGGAAAGGTGAAGAAAAGTTACTATTAGGTTGCTGAATTTTATATGCATATATGAACATTTAAGTTTTACTCTCTTAGCAAGTTTTGATTATACAATACAGTGTTATCAACTATAGTCACCATGTTATACATTAAATCCTCAGACTTGATTCATCTTATAGATGAAAGTTTATACCCTTTTACCAACTGCTCCCTACTTTCCCCACCCCTCAGCCCTGGCAACCACTTTTCTATTCTGTTTCTATGAGTTTGACTTTTTTTTTTTTTTTGGATTCCACATGTAAGTGATACTATGTAGTATTTGTCTTTCCACGTCTGGTTTATTTCACTTAGCATAATGCCCTCAGGTCCATCCGTGTTGTCTCAAATGATGAGATTTCTTTCTTTCTTGAATAATATTCCATTGTAGATATATATATATACCACATCTTCTTCATCCATTCATCTGTTGTCAGACACTTAGGTTGTTTCCATGTCTTGGCATTGTGAAAAATGCTGCAATGAACATGGGGGTGCAGATTCATTGTTCTAAAGCACAGATCTGACCTTTCATGTTAAAAAAAAGCTGTTGCTCCCAGTGCTTCATATTCATGCACACACACACAATCTCAGATGCCTTAGCTTGGCATTCTTTGCATTTTAGAACCAGATTAACTTCAGATTTTGCTTCAATTTGAGTGACCCTGACTCTGTGAACTCACTTGGGCCTCGGCTTCTTTGGACTTCCTCCTCTCTGGGGCATCCCTTGGGTGTTACTACTTCTTGTTCCTTTGCCTGTAAAGATATTTCCCAAGGTAAACCCTGGTCTTCTTAAAAAGTCATTCTTCAAATATGTTTGGGAATTGTTAAATTGACTTTGAATAAAGTTAAGGATGTGTCTTAATTGTAAGACTTTTCAAAATCTTTATATCTAATGTATATTGATCATTTCCTAGAAAAGACATATGATTCGACTACCCAAATTTCCTTTGCTGGGAAGGCCTTTCTCCAGACCTTTTAATATTCAAATCCTGCCCATTCTTTATGGCCCATGACAAAATGGCATCTTCTCTGAAGAAATTTTCTCTCATGTCTCTAGCTGAATCTGTCTCTCTTCCAAATACGTATGTACTTCATCTCTCTTATGACCCTTCTGAATTTAAAATTGTTGGAAAATATAGAAAAGCACAAAAATGAGGGTAAAAATCAACCACATCTTCTAAGGCAAAGAAAATTCCCCCAAAATTAAACCCTCCTTTGACCTTCCAATCCCACCTTCCAGAATGAACAGCTTGCTGTAGTCACTTCCAAACCTTTTCTGTTCTTATAAGGATAATCTATTTTCACATACACATATATATGCATTATTATTGCCATCGTTTTAGTAAAATAGAATTATGCTTTACCTTTCTGTTGTGACTTTTTTTCACTTAATAAGATAAAATGTAGCTACATCAGAACACCTAAATCTATTTTAGTTTTTGGATCAAATCCATTCTGTAAATTTATTGCCCTTGTAAATTTTTCCAGGTGTATCCATTTTTATGTTCTTATCTCTTCTATATTATTAGATTGTAAATTCATTAAAGGCGAAGCATGTATCTTATCCAGTTTCATATTATCCGTAGTGTTTAACTTTAAATAGGTACATAATAAATGCATATTGAGTGAATGGAGGAACAAGTCACTACAAATCAATTCTGATACATTCTAGGAAAGAATCACCAGCTAGACTGTATGTAATTATGTTTCAAAATATAGGTAATCTGAAGAAATGAAATACCAACACTTAATTACAACTATCAACACAACTAACCACAGAGGAAGGGTGCTAAACTATAATTTCCTGCTACACTTACAAATTCTTATTTACAGAAAAATATATGCCTCAAAGAGAAATGTGCTTGAAAACATCCCCATGGTTTCTTAGCTTGATCTCCATCTTGATGAGTGTGTCCCTTAGCCATTAACCTCCTTTGTCATCTCTCTGTCTCCCAGCTCTCATTGCCATTGTAAAGACAAGGTCTATGTCTTTTCTAATTTTGTACTATCCATAAGTATTAGCTTATGCTAGATACATACATAGTTTTGCACTAATTGCACATCCTTAGCTGCAACTCTTTTGCTTTTTTTACCCCTGAAATATGACTATAATCACATTTTCTCCCATCTAATATTTTACCTTTTCCCGTGTTCATTCTTTATATTCTCACTCTTAATTTATATGCTGCCTTAAAATTATTTGCTATATCCTGTTATTGCACACTGTAATTTTTCTTTATAGCGTGCATTCCAGTTATTTAAGTGTCTTTGTGTATGTACAGTCTATATAACTATCTGTGGTTTCCCTGCGTAGACGATAGGCTCCACCAATGTAGGTCATGTCTGTGTTGAACTTCATCGTATCCCCAATGCTCAACAGAGGTGCTGAAAGATAGTAGGCATTCAATAAATATTTGGTAAATGAGTAAATATATAATTCTAGTAGTTGATGAATTAACATGGATTTTTAAAATTTAGAACTAGAAAAATAAGTTATTGTGTAACAAAGGCAGTTTGACTGTTTTTAATAAGTTGATAGGTCATGAGGACTTTTAAAAAATATTAAATTCAGTCCTATTACCTTCTAAAGTAAATGAAAAAACACTCTTAAACCAGTTGCTTGTAGCATTCATCCATTAATTTATTCATTTAGGAAATCATTTTGTGTTTTTAGATGTCTAAGCAACAGTAGGTTTAGTAGCTTTTAGAAGCAGTAATGAATCAAAGAAGAAAATCAGAAAAAAGAAAAAATGTGTACATGACTGTAACCCTGGAAGCTTGAGTATGCCCAACCTACCCAGCTCTGAATGGTATACATGGAGTGGATCACATGTGGTGACCCGCAGTGCCCTTCCACTGGTAAAGGGTCAGTAAACACCGGTACTGGTGATAAGGTGCCCAGCACTCCTTGTCTGGCATTGAGTTACAGGGGTTATTTCCACTAAATCGTTACTGAGACAAATGAATTAGCTATGGTCCTTTACTCAGTCTTGAGGGAAGAAAATATGTGGCAAGTGTTTTTAGACCTTACATAAAAAAATGAAGTTTGGACACTCTCCTTTTTAGGGGTCAACTCCTAGCACTTCAGCGTTCCCTGAATATCTGCTATTGACATGCCATGTGTGGAGTTAAGCCTTCTTCACATCACCTTTATTGAAGACACATCTTGCTGTTTACTATTCACATTTATATCCACCCATTTTACCCTTGAGTCAATAACAATAAAAATGCCTCTCCTGTATTGTGTCTAGTATATGTTAGCCACTCTATTGAGAACTTTACATGTCTTATGTCATTTACTTTTCCCAACAATCTCGTGAAGTGGTTCATTTTACAGATGAGGTAGCTTCATCTTACAGACGAAGGAACTGAAACTTAGAAATTGAGTGACTCAGTTTAGCCCTCAAATCTTTTGCCTTAAGAGCTCAAATATTTAATTACATTATATTACCTTTTAATACTGATTTACAACAGGGCAAAAATTAAACTTCTCCACTTCATCCAGTTTAGTTCATCAGTTCACCGTCGTTTGTTGAGTATCTCGAAAGGGCCAGGCACTTGATAAAGGTACATGTCCATATTAACTGTCATATTGTTGGTTAATCTAATATGGAAATTTTGTTCATTAGACAACCATGTAATGAGTACCTACTAGGTGCTTGGTCTCATGGGCAAAAATGTGAGTATGGTAAAGTTTCTGGCTTTAAAGTACCTCACAGTTTACATAAAAGAGAGAAAACCCCAACGTTAATGGTTCCTTTACGAAATAGGGAAATTAATATAGGTCAAGGCTGCCCTCTAGTGGACAATTGTGAAAACTGTAACAAAGCCACCGTTTTGTGTTATTTCTTTCCCCGAAGTTAAAACTATAAAAGAAACTGGTTCTCTCAGAAGTAAAAACACTTTTGCTTCATCGTAAAATTTGTGACCCCACTCCATAGAACCAGGGACTCATAGCATTTGGAACTGGAGTTGAAGTTTTCTGGGTAACTTTCCGTTCTGAACTTATTATGATTCAGACAAGTGAAAAGAGGTGTATGGTAAAATTTTGGATCTTTTTACAATCAACATTTAAATAACAATTTTTTAAAACTTCCATTGACTGAGCACTTGTACTTATATAGGTTACCTCACAAAACAATTCCAAATTGGCATCTCACAGATGGATTTAGCCCGCAGAAATGTTTTGTTTGGTCCAACAGAATTACCGATGGTCAAAAATTCTGACATTTATAAGTATAGATTTCTAGTATCTTTTTTCAAAAAGTAGGAGTTCTGGCAACAGTGGACCACATATACATATGATAACACAGCAATCAGCTGGAAGGGATTAGAAAATGATATTGAGATTTTACTGGATGAAAATCTAGCATGGAAACATTGGCAAAGCAAAATTTTTTTCTTTTACCCTATAAAAAGGAAGACTAACTTCTTCTCTCCCTTAAGAGACCGTATCATATTCGCTCCAGTATTTCCAGCAAGGAAATTGCACACATGTTTGAGACGGCTGTTGTGACTTACCCTTCTGCCTGGTCGCAGGAAATGGTGTCACTTCTTAAAAAGGTAAGAAGGAGGATGCATGACAAAAGGAAGTCATAAAAAAGAAACATGCTGTCTGGTTTGAGGTTAGAAGTTAGTATACCATATTGGAGGCAGTCATGATAATAGACATTTCCAGAGTGGGTTTTGCAGCTAACAGCTTTTAAATACATGGCTTCATTAGGACAATGCACATGTCCTCTTGTGTGTCCCAAAGCCACCTCGAACTCACTGTGCCCAAAATGGAGTTCTTGATCTCTCTGTATTTCTTGAACTTGCTCCAATGTTCCCTCTCTCAGTGACTGGCCTTTCCATCCATCCACTTAGGCAAGCCAGAAACCAGAATTCATTTATCATCCCCATATGCAATCTATCACGAAGTTCTGTAATTTCACCTTTTAAATATCTTTTGAATCTGTCACTTCTTTCCATCTCCACTGCTATCTTCCCAATCCTACTGCCATCAAGTCTTGCCTTATAACTGGTTTGCCCTTCGACACTTTTACATACTCCATTCTGCCCCATAGTTATCTGTTCAAAGCAAAGCTCATTGTCTTCCCATTGTTTTTAGAATAAAGATAAAAATAATTTGCATGGTATAAAGATTCTAAGTACCTCTCAAGCCTTAGTTTGGACTTTGGTTTCCCTTTTGATTACACATAAACTGCTTTGGCCTTCTTTTTCTCTTCTCTTCCCTCCTCCAACACATATCATTCTCTCACCAATGTTCTGCCAGAACATTGCCCCCATCCCCAGCGCTTCCAGCTCTCTCCTTTAGATCAGTACTACTCAATGCGATTCACTGACTGGTTCAGGTCAATCAGTTGTTCCCTACAGGTCCATCACAAGTACAGAAATTCAGAGAAACATTTAGAAACTTTTATAGCAATTTGAGACTGCTGATGCCTCCATGGTCAGTGGACTCATCTCACTGAATGGGGTACAAGCCTATTTGGTGATGTCGAACTCAAGTCATAAGTTGCATTTGGTGTGGAGTTGCATACTAGCCATGCACAGTAACACCACATATTGGTTTCAGTGAGTTGGAAATTAAAACAGATGAACAAACAAACAAACAGAAATAATTGGCCCTCCTACACAGTTTGAGAAGCACAGCTTTAGATCTCGGCTCAAATATCACTTCCTCGGGGAGCCTTCCTCTGTTGTAAGCTCACGTAGCACTATCTTGCCTTCATAGAATTTTTCACAATTCAAAATTATACATTTCATGTGTGTGATTCTTGGGTTAATGATCATTGTCCTCTAAGCAGTGTGAGGGAGGGACCATGTCATGCTTGTTAACCTCAAGCATCCAACACAGAGCCTGACAGGGGGTAAAATTTGGTATTTGAATTAATGAGGTCCATAGCTTTCATCAGAATTTCAATGTGCCCATGTTCACCAAAAAGATTAAGAACAAATGTAGCGGGAGCTCAGTCTATGTATTGCACGATTATGTGAAAGAAAGAATGAGGTGCCCAGGAGGATGATGTTGGCTTTTTTCGAAGAAAGAAAATTACACAGATTGTGGCTGGTCAAAAAAAAATCTTTGGGGGCTAACGATTCAAACCCGTGTCTCTTGACTTTGGGGTCAAGTTCTCTGTTTTAGAATAGGGGTGCTGCCATTGATAATGTCAAAGATGAAGAACAGGGGGGTCATTTTCCATAAGCAGATTTTCCTCAGTTCCAAGACAGCCCTCTTCACCCCAAAATTACACCCTGATGATCCATGTTGTCACCTCCAGGACATTCTCAAGTGGACCTGACATTTCCCCCTTGAGCCAAAGGATTGATGTGATGTTGCTCTGGAGTGGTCAAGGGGGAGAAAAAGCTTTAATACCAGTCTGGAAAACCCAGAACTATGACAGTAGCCTTAGTTACATCTTATCTGTGTCACCCTCAATATATATTGATTAGTTGCAAAAACAGCTCAAATTTTTAGTGAAAGTGAATTTCATTTATAAAATCTGTGCACATTCGCCACCTAATGAGAGCAGACCTCCTCTTAGGCACTTTATAGACGTGGCCTCATTTTTTTTTTTTTTTTTTTGTGAGGAAGATCAGCCCTGAGCTAACATCCATGCTAATCCTCCACTTTTTGCTGAGGAAGACCGGCTCTGAGCTAACATCTATTGCCAATCCTCCTCCTTTTTTTCCCCCAAAGCCCCAGTAGATAGTTGTATGTCATAGTTGCACATCCTTCTAGTTGCTGTATGTGGGACGTGGCCTCAGTGTGGCCGGAGAAGCAGTGGGTAGGTGTGCGCCCAGGATCCGAACCCAGGCCGCCAGAACCGCTAAGCCACGGGGCCGGCCCAGACATGGCCTCATTTAATCCTAGCTGAACCTTATCAAACAGGTTGTTATTCCATTTTTACACATGGGTAAACTGAGGTTTAGAGAACAAACTTGGCCATAGTTGGTAGGGTATTCAGGAATCAAAGATGTGTTTGACTCAGAGGATGAGCTTTTTTTACTCACCACGTTGCAAAAACCAACTTACAATTCATTCTAGCCATGCATCACCTACATTATTTGTTTACGCCTGCATTATCTATATTAGTTGTGTATGGGGTTAGGGAAGGGGAACACTGCCTGGTTTCCTTCAGTCCTACACTTGAAAACACTTAGAGGGAATTTGCATGATTTTTTGCCCCATTTTGACCTTCTTTATAATCTTGATGTTTATATTCCATTGGCAGCTACTTGAACCTAATCCAGACCAGCGGTTTTCTCACTTGTCTGACGTCCAGAACTTCCCATACATGAATGATGTGAACTGGGATGCAGTTTTGCAGAAGAGGCTCCTTCCAGGTTTTATTCCTAATGTGAGTCAATTCTAACACAGACAACGCCTGATGACGCTCCTTCAGTGCGTGTTACTCTGTGTGCCAGACACACACATGGTCTCACGAGAGAGCCACACCAGTGTGGTAAGATAGCCCAGATTCCTGCTTTACAGATGGGAAAACTGAGACACACAAGGGTAAGTTGGTCACCAAAGGTCACATGTCAGTAACTAGCTGGGCTGCAGTTCTAATCCTGATCTGTGTCTGGAGTTCTAGCTCCTAACCACTTTTTGTGGCTTGCTTTAATTGGAAAGAAGCCCTAATCTTCCAAATAGTCATTTCCAGGAACCTGCTAATTGAAAAAACAATGTTTTCTCTGATTCCAAAGATGTAGAAATTTGTATCCATGGAGTTGTATGAGTCAAAGGATTGAAAACTGTTGGAATTGGGGTGAGGTATTATTTTTACCATCCACCCCTCTTCCTCTGGTAGTTCTATTCCAGGGAGCTACACTTATAATGACTAACAGCCAAAGGGAAATAATTCCCACCGATGACTGCCTGGCTGAGGGACATCGTGGCCTACTACAGACCGCTGGTAAAAGTCAGAGTCCAGAAGCTTGGGCCAACAGGCCTAAGTGAGGCCTCTGGTCCCTTCTCTCTTACACAACCTGATTCTATACATTTAGACATAGGTAGATTGGCAGAATAATGAGCTCTTAAAGGGGCCTGGAGAGACAATTGAGAGTTTTCTGTTCTTAAGCCCAAGCGAGGCACTCGCTGTGGGCTGTGGGCGTGTGGGAGTGTGACCCTTCATGTGCAAACAGCAGAGGGAGCTGCGATGAGAAGGTCAGGTCAAAGTGCAAAATGAGAAGTGAGAAGGCAGTGTGGGGAATTCTAGGCTGGGGAATCTCTACCTTATGGAGCAACGGAAAGACGGGGTCAAGGTCACACCTGTCCGCTGTGCAGGGTCCAGTAGGGGCCGCTTGTATCATGGTTGAGGCAGACCCTCTGGAGATCTAGCTCCACCTCCTGTTCCTTCTCCTCCTACATGCCCCCCATTGCAATTAGCCACCAACGCTGCCTTGAGAGACGCTCTACATATGGCCTCTGACTTTATTGTGATAAGATGGGAGCTTGTTAAAATGCAATTTCCTGGGCCTCGTGTTCGGAAACACTGATTCAGGAAATCTGGTCGGGGAACGGGGAGTAAAGAACTCAGGTGATTCTGATCTACAGGATCATTAGAACATCTTGGAGAAGCAAAACCCCAAAGCTCAAACTTTAAAAAATAATTGTAATTTGATTTTCTTTCTAACTCACTGAGGGCTCATTGGGAGTTCAGAAAAATAAACAAAATATAAAATTAAAGAATATGAAGAACAATGTTGGCAATAAATTATCTAAAACAGAGTGGGAATCCCAGCTTATCACCCTTGGACTGCTCCGTGAGGACTTATTCTCCACAGTCTGGTGTATTTTTAGAATGATACAGGAATCTAAGGAGTGAGCAACCTGTCTTCCTTGCAGAAAGGCAGGCTGAATTGCGACCCCACCTTTGAACTTGAAGAAATGATTTTGGAGTCCAAACCTCTTCACAAGAAAAAGAAGCGTCTGGCAAAGAAGGAGAAGGAGATGAAGAAGTGTGATTCCTCTCAGGTGAGCAGGGTCCCCGCCACCCTCAGGGTCAGGGGAGTCTTCGTGACAGCTGCAATTCATTTGAGAGCTTCTAGTGGGACATGGTCTCAGCATCCTGATTTTGCTGAATGCGGGAAGGAGCTGAGCACACAGGTAGACCAGGGCAGCTCTGGGGACCCTGGCAGCAACGTTTCACTCGAGGACTTTCTCTCTAGTGCTCTCCCATTAACTTGATTCACTCATTGCCCTCTCCCAGCTCTCAATTAAAAGTTTACAATTTCCTGGGAGAGGCTCTAATTGGCTAAAGCTAGGTCAAGTGACTATCCCTAACACGATGGGCCAGGGGCTGGTTTTAAAGTACACAACTGGCTATTTTGGGCACCACTCCTACTTTGAGGAATCTGGGAGCAGCCAAGCCTAGATGGGGTGTCTGTTCTTTGCCACAAGCAAAATTTCATGATACTGGGGCTAGCAGAAGTAGAGAGTGTCTGTTTACAGAAAAGATGGAATTCTTCTAAGGTCGAGCACTATTGCTGGATTTCAGGCTGAGTGAAATTAATTTTCTAACTAACTATATTATTCTCTGTCAGAGTTAGAGCTCAGATTTCAATATGGTAACTTGCAGGAACTCAGCAGGGTTTTATACGTGGTCTATCTATTATAATGATGGTGACATAATAAATAGTCACTTTGCCTCTAATGGTCATCCATTCATCCACATAACCATCCACTCGTCCCCCTACCGTGTCAACTAATGGTCATCCATCCCTCCATTCCTCCATCCGTCCATTCATTTAGGCTACTTTTATTGAGTACCTATTATCTGCCAGGTCCTGTGCTAAACACTGGAGAGAGCTGTGAAGGAGATAATAATGCCTGCATTCAATGACATCCCTGTTCTCAAAGATTGCTTAGTCTTGTGGTGAAGATAGCCCTGCAAACAATTAAGTATCCTCAATGTGCTTAATTTCTCTAGTCCTCAGGGGCTACTATACCCTTTAATGGTCCATTAACCAAAGTCCACATCCTGTTGGTTCACAGAACTGGCTTCTTGCCAGATTCCCATCCTTAAGTGTTTTCTAGGGCCCTCTGAGGAATGCTTAGCTGTGCCGCAAACTCACCTTGCTTGTTGCTTTTCACTTGAACCGTCTTCCTCCTAACGATCTGTTCATATCACAACCAACTGGCTTCTCCAGACCTGCTCCTCCCTGTCCCCCTGTAGAGCTTGCCTGTTGACAGGTTTCTCTGCTAACAGGCCCCGAAATGTAGCCAAGACCAAGAGATCATCCTTATTCTAAGTTTTCTAAAGTTTTAGACAACAGCAAATTGTGAGAAACTTTTTACCAGGCCTCCCATTTTATTTGATTATAATCTTGATTTTTAATGTTAAAAATATTTTTAAATGTTAATATTTTTGATATTTTTCATGTTATATTTTATACATGTTTATGTATATATCTTATATAAATATAAATATATACTATTTATATTTAATATATATAAATATATATAATATATATAATAATAATAATATAATAAATATAATATAATATAAATTAATATAAATTAATATAAAATATAATATAATATAATAAATGTAAATATATAAAAATATATAAATATATAATATATAAATATATAAACATACATATATATTAAATATATATTTTATATATGTATGTAATATGTATATAAATACATGCATATATATGTACACATATATAAACACATAAAATATACAAACACATGTAAACTGAAAATATTATATAAATATATGTTAAAATATTATGTAATATTTTATATATGTGTATATATTTATATTTTTTATATAATATTTTATTTTTAAAAATGTTTTTCCGGAAATCTTGGGTAAAGCTGCTGCTCCAAGGAGCGCTCTCAGGTGATGTTTATCTCGTACCTTCGTGTCCCCGTGACTGATACTGGAACCCTTAGGTTACAAATACCGCAGGTTGAGAATCAGAGTGAAGTGTGGCAGAGTCTTCTTTCTCTCCTTTGCTTTCCTTCCCTCCAATTTTCTCTGAAATTTCCTCTCCTTTTTATAGTTTCCTCTCCTATCACTTAAACATGTGCTGGGGAAAAAAGAAAACTCTCCAGTACTTGAGGATTTAGTATTTTCTAATCCCTAGATTTAAAAAAAAAAAAAAAAAAGAATGAATATTTTTTCCTTAGAGAAGAATATTTTTCATCAGAAGTAATTTGGAAATATTTTGTGGCAGACTTTTTTAGAACATTTGATCTGGGGCTGACCCTATCCTGGGCCTGATGATTATCGTTTTTGAGGTAAATTTTCTCATTATGATGGAAAAGTCATCAAATAGAGGTTGAAAGCCAGACAGTGAAGCATCAATGCAAATGTTTTGCATGTCTGTGAGAAAGTCACAAATAAAGAAGGCTCTGTCGCTCCAGCTGAAGTACAGTCAGTCAACCCCAGTACAGTTGTTGAGGGGAACATTCCATCAGAATTCAATGTGAAGAGATGTTTGTAGGCTATTCATTAAATTCGAGTAGAACCTCCAAACATCCCACATGAGGCCCAGACAAGAGGCAAGTAGGTAACAGCTCAATAAACCCTTGCCCCCCACCGCCTTGAAGCCATAGTTGCTTCTCAGGCTAAGTGGCTGAAAGACATCAAGCTCAGAAACCATAACCCAGGTCTTCCTTGCTGGCTCACTGTGGGGAGCAGAGTGTTGACATATTTTATCCTCTTGCTGTTTCTTCCCTATTTGTCCTCTTATTATTCTGGTTGGGGTCTCACTCCTGCTACAAACCTTCAGATAGCATCCATTTTGAAGATACATTGTTACTTCTTCGATTTGGGCCATTCAGTGAACAGACACTCAATAGGCTGTTCATTTTATTATTTATTCATTTTATTTATTGGCTATTTGAGGATCCTAATTGGTCTGCTAACTACACCTCTGCTTTTTTCCAATGTTCACCTGGAAGACATGCCTTCTTCAGGAGCACCTGGAATCTGTCCAAAAGGAGTTCATAATTTTTAACAGAGAAAGGTAAGTAACTTGTGGGAGAACAGCAGCCTGGCAAATGATGGATTGTTTCAGCCAGAGTTTATTTGCAGAGCCTTAATGTATTTTTTTAACATTTTTAATTCTTTCTAATTACAAAAATGATGCATATCCATAAAAAGAAAATTTGAAAAATTCAGAAACCTTTTTTTCTTGTAAGAGATTTCAAAAATTGTAATAGGCAAAGTAGCTTACCATCAAGTTTCTGTTTATGGTCATAGGAATTGAGGTTTAAACACTTAAAATCAATGACATTTTTAAGGTTTGCTTGGCTCCTACCTCTATAAATTGTTGGACTTAATGCTATCATGCCAAAAGCTTAAATTTTTTTCTTTTCCTTTTCAAAGAATAAACCCTCTTTTTTTCTTTTTTAACCTTTTAAGAGTAAAAAGAGACTTTAATCAAGGACAAGCAAAGGTAGCCTTGGACCACACCAAAGACCCACAGGCAGAGGATGGCCAGAATAACAACCTGTGAAGTCCTCAACATCTTCTTGGGACATTTCCTGGCACCTCAGGCCAGGAACTTCTGGTTTCCACATCAGGAGGAGCTGACAGTAGTTCTCGCCTCTGCACGCCTCACACACCTTAGAAAATGTGAATGAACCTTTGGAAGGAGGCAGCCTGATACAGTGAGGAGTCCCTGGGCTCCTGGGAACAGGTCTCACTACTAACTGTGACCCTGAGCAGGTCACTTCACCTCTTTCTTTGCTTCAGTTTATTCATCCAAATTGAGGTTACACTAGATGAGCTCTACGCTGCCTTTTTACTGCTACCATTCTGTTATTCTAAACAGCTTTTGTTTTTATTTTTAAAAGAATATTTGAATGTAGATTTATTTTTCCACTCCTTCTACTCACACTGTGACAAATGGGCAAACGGACATAGGTGGGTGATGAGTGAGGCTCTTCAGAGCTAGAAGTCTTCATCAAGAGGTCGGAATCCCCAAGCCCGATTGAACAGGAATAAAGAATTCAGTCAGGAGGCAATGACTGGGACCAGATTAGGAGTAATGCAGATTAATGAGGGTCTTCTATCAGCTAGCAAGAGCCGGCTGTGCACATCTGTCCCAACGCACTGTATAGTGATGTGAAGTTGGGAAGTTGAAATTGGTAATGATGGGAATGTTTATGTCATGGAAATTGGCAAATGCTATAAATCAGGGCTCTTTTTTCCCTCCCAGCAAGCCAGTTGTTAAGTATTTATTAGCACACTGCTCACCCTCGTCTAGTAAACATGTTCCCTGAGGGCCAACTGTCTTCTTAAGATTATCAGAGACCTATGTCTGGAGAAGATCAGAAAAGAATATCTATTGTCACATTGAAAGCATGTCCGCCTTGTAGTACATTGAAGTTGTACCTCACACAGGAGTTATAGTCTAAGTTAGAATGTGAGGTGAATTTGGGAGATAGTAAAATTTACCCTTGAAAAATCTCTTAAATTACCCATAACATAAGGTGGGTATCTTTTCTTAGAGAAGCCCAGTATAGTGAGTTGCCCTTCAATAATGAAACAAGTCATTGTTTTTGGTTCATTTTATCTTTTATTTTTGGTCTCATTTTTGGCTAATACCAGATGAACATATTATACATGCCTTTATAGACTAGAATTACCCTTAGAACTGTGGGATGCTCACACATCTGAGAGGTCTAAGGTCATGGAGACTGACTAAGGAAACAGCAATACTTACTTGTGCTTACTGCAGAATCTTGGCCGAATTGCCTAATTATTTAAAATATTATTGATATCTCACTTTTTCTTTACATTTTATTTATTTGCCAAACACAACGTCTAATTCACCTAAGTGAGATGTGCATGTGATGTAACACCACTCGCCTGATACCCAGAAGATCTTTGCTGAGGAACTGTTTTTGGCAAGTCACAGATGCCACTAGGTGGAGAGTCAAGAAGTGAACAGGCCTGGTGGGGGATTGTTGTAACCCTTGTCCTTACTTATGGAGAGTATGGGCCTTACCAAGTGAGCTGAAAACAGAAGACCAGACTAGTGCCCATTGGGAAGCCAGACAGATGGCAACAGGTAGAAGAAGTAACAGATATGGCCGCCTGCTACTCAGGACTTTTCTAGAAGGGGAGTCACACTGGGGCAACTACACATGAGTAGAAAGCCTGTGCTGAACTTGAACTCAGCATTAACGGTTTTCTCCTCACTGAGCTAACAGGAGCTATGAAACAGTGCCTCTCCACTTTAAGAGCAACCATATTTTTGTTAAGAATTAAAGGCCAGCTCTTTTGTTCTATTTGTTTGATTCCTGTTCTCTACATTTCCCACACATTATTTATGTATGCCATTTTGTTTTTCTCTGACCACTATAAACTCTAAGCACTGGCTCTGACCAAATTTCATAAAGAGGGGGATGGGTTGATAAGAGTGACAAGGTGACCAGATTCTGCTCCAGGTTGGTAACCTCAGGAGTGCCAACAGCCACTTGCATGCTTACCAGCGTCCACCTTTCACTCGTTTGATTCCAGCCCTGATGTGCTGTGGACTTATCCCCCTCAGTCACCTGATCCTTCCTCTTGCTATGACCTTGTATGGATCATCCCAAAGAAGAGACTTGGAGAAACGCTTACCTAAGGGCAGTGGGGTCAGTAGGTCTCCCCTGGGATGGGAACTCATCATTTGTGCCATTTCACGTTATACAATTTATAAAGGGATAGGAACCCAATACAATCTCTGTAGTTTGGATCCCTAGTCTTTATTTCCAGCGACCTGCTTCTGTGCGTGAAGCACCCCTGTGGGCTATCAGGAACCATGGACCCACTGACTAGAGAGCACAGCCTCAGAGGCCTACTCAGGTTACAGACCCACAATGTGTTTCAAGTTAGAAAAGAAGAAGCATCACATCTATCAGTGTAGACCAACTGATTATAAGTACCTCCCACCACCGGACATTTTGAGCATTAGCACAAAAAAGTTTTCCAAAAAATAAAAGGATGCCTAAATCCTTACCATGATTGCTAGTTGTCGAAATCAGATCCTTTGGTTCTATCCCATAACTTGGGATAAAAGTTACTATCCTACTGGGTGGAACATGTCTCATCTAGATATGTGACAACCAAGGCTCAGGGCTAAGAATTTTAGAAATCAGGGTGACTATTGCATGCTTTTGTCTGGTATTCCTGGAATCTTTCTCTCCTAACAGCTTCCTCCTTTACCTGTGTGGAGCATCTGAAAAGTCTGAGGTTTTGGAGACCAGAAGCATCCTGGTTGTAACACTCTTGCACTGCACCAGGGCTGGCCAGCCCCGTGCATTCACAGTGACCCCTAGTGGATGGGTGGGACAGCCCCGCGACCCTGGCCATGACCCTAACACCATGGAAGGAAATGCTCCGCTAATGGCTGGCACAACTCGATGCCACGCTGGGTTTGGCTAGGGCAGGAATGAATGTTAAGCAGCACAGAGCACTGGTGAATTAATTAGGGTAATTGAGTTAATTAGTGGTTAGGCTTCTTTGGAAAGATTTAACCAGAAGTGACTAGACTTTATATCATCCTAGCTTTTCTAGATTGGATGGACGAACATATAACTAGGGAGAAAGAATGTTAACATAGCCAGCAGGGCCCAGTGTCTCTGCTTTTGGCTGGCACAGTAATGCTAAGGCTGAAATTCTTTAAAAGCTGAACGAAAGGCATGAAAAGCATGGTGAGTTTGTTTCAGTATCCAATTGTCCCTGTATTCTGTCTGCACAAAATCCTGTTTCTGACTGTCTGCCTGCGATTGCTGTTTCTTACAAGCTCAATGTGTCTGACTGATACTAAATGTGGATGTTAAAAATCCAAACTTCAGTTATCTGTGCTGTTGTCAACAGGCAGCCTTGGATGGGAAACGTGTGCTTCTGTTGAGCTGTGGCATCTATAATGCAAATGTGCCTGCGTGTATTAAAATGTCTGCTGTATACAGGAAGCCACTGACCCTTCTTTGTCAGCCGTGTGTGAGTGTTCTTCCTAGACGCAGGGTTGTGGGTGCCCAGAGTCCCCTGTTCTTACTTCCATTTCCTGCCATGAGGAATGTCCTTTACCAGAGACAAGCTGGTGCTGGAGATGATGTTCTATAACTAGGCAATGCAGCACAATTTAACTCATCTACACGTACAAAAACTAAAAACCTGACCCCTCTAGTATCACACCTTAGGAAGCACAGCCCAGAATTCTGGATTTTGCCTTTCACGATGACCTTAAGCCCATGGACAGCCCAGGCGCCTCTTTTCTCAGCACTCTGCCTTCCTTTCCCTCAACATCTTTGTCCCACTCCATACACCAAGGCTGCAGGGGGATGTTCCAAGGCCCATAACCTGGGACCGGAAGGTAACAGACAGCTCTGAACTCTTGCAGCTAGAAGCAACTTCTAGGGACCTCCAACTCTCTCTCAGACCCCCAACAGCTTAGCAGCCAGTAGGCTGACTGGTTCCCCGGGTTTGTCCTGAAATAAAGAGCTTCTCGTAAGTCTTGTGGGCTCTAAAGTCCTGCATGCTGAGTGCCCTGTTGTCCAGGTCATGTTAAGTGTCCTGTCGTGTTCTCAGCAGCCAGCTGAGCACAGGGCAGGATCTAGACCTCTTTCGATTCTGAAGAATGCCAGCCTTAAGTATGTGATCTCATTTTTGCCCATTGCTTTGACCCTTTCATACCCCACCCTCTGCTCAGGGTGGTGTTCCCTTTGTGATGGCTTGATGGCAGCAGAGCTGATTCCAGAAAGTTCTTTGAAACCAGACTTATTCCTAGTTCTATTCAGTGTTCTCATTTCCCACCTGGTGGTCAGTGTGACTCAACCTGCAGAGGTGTAAAAGATAGTCAATGTGTGAATTTCACTGACTTTTTAAAAAAACTGCTTCATCCCTTGTACAGCCCTGCAAGCTGAGTTCATTTTAAGTGTCGACCATGCCCTTTAAACTCACGCTAATCCTCAGCAGAGCTCAGTTGCTGCCTTGGTCATGAGCAAGGAGAGGTGTTTCACCAATCCTGAGTTCGAGCCACAAAGTGGAACTATGGGCCAAGCGTATTAATCATCAAACCTTGAATGTCAAACGGAAATAATTCTTTATGTGCTCAGGGTGGCTTTTGACATGGTTTCTGAGCTTCTATGTTAAAAGGCGCCATCACTCTGCTCCTATACTGACATTGTTCTCCTGAACCAAGAGGGGTTCCTCGCAAATAAAAGCAATTCATCAGAAATTACCATCCCCTGATCCCCTTCTCCACCTGTCCCAACCTACACACAGATACTTTGCTGAGCAAAACATTCACGCCCTGCTGTTTGTGCCTGCCCAGCGTCCCTCTCCTCTTCTTCTGGTATCACAAATTGGTTTTCTTATAATTTTATTTATTTATTTATTTTTCCCCCAAAGCCCCAGTAGATAGTTGTATGTCATAGTTGCACATCCTTCTAGTTGCTGTATGTGGGACGCGGCCTCAGCATGGCCGGAGAAGCGGTGCGTCGGTGCGCGCCTGGGATCTGAACCCGGTCCGCCAGCATCGGAGCGCATGCACTTAACCACTAAGCCACGGGGCCCAAATTGGTTTTTTTTGAGTTGAGTCCACAGGGTTCAGGGGGCTCAGGGGCTGGGCATGTGACCTGGTGTGGCCAATTAGTCCCTCAGTCTCCCGGCCACAGTGACTAGTTCAATGGTGAACACATGACCCAAGCCAGACAAATTAGAGTCAGTCTCTTCAGCTGGAACTATGGAGGGAGCCTCTCTCCTTCCCCTGAAGTTGCTAAGCAGGTAAAATGAAAACCTGGAGATGCTGATGCCCAGTTTTGCTCCCACATGGAAAGAGCTTTCCTAAGAATGAAGCACTTACTAAAGGGGAGCAGCGCTGAGAGACGGAGAGAAACAACATTCTAGATCCAGCTGTTCTTGAGTTTACCCAAATCTATCCCTGCAGTCTTCAGTTACACCAGACTTTAAAAAACCCTTTTCAGGGCCGGCCCCGTGGCTTAGCAGTTAAGTGCACGCGCTCCGCTGCTGGCGGCCCGGGTTCCCGGGCGCGCACCGACGCACCGCTTCTCCGGCCACGCTGAGGCCGCGTCCCACATACAGCAACTAGAAGGATGTGCAACTATGACGTACAACTATCTACTGGGGCTTTGGGGGAAAAATAAATAAATAAATAAAATCTTTAAAAAACCCTTTTCAAAAAAATTTTTTGCATACACTAGTCTAACATTTGCAATGAAAAATGTCCTATGTAAATTGTAATTGGATCCAGGTGTGTTTTCCCAAAAGGCTTTAGGCTAACAGGTTTGGTCGAAAAGACGATATAGGAGGGTTCAGTAGTCAAAAAAAAAGTTTGAGAACTTTGAATTAGACAAATTTTGAAAGATTTATGGGATTTCTCAGCGCCTTTAACTTGATGACATATACTTTAAATCTCTCAGAAGAATAAACATAGTAAATAATCCTTTCCAACACTCATTAGACAACTTGGGATCAGTTTGCTAAAGAATATGCTTTGGAACATACTTAGTTTGAGTTTTCTCAAAGTCCAGGCTTTTAGGAAGAAGCAGAAAATGCTTTAAGGGGATGACCTTAAAAAAAAAAAAATCTTTCAGGCTCTGTTCTGGACTCAGCTAGATTTATCCCAAAGGCCAATGTCTTTAATACTAATTTTGAGGATCCATAGAAAAAACTTTAGTCATTCCCCAAAGTTTCAATAAAAGGTCATCAAACACTGTGGCCAAGACAAAACTTCAATCTCAACTGAAACGACAGAAACTCCCCAAATTTTCTCTGGATAACTTTCTTTTCATCAGATCGGCTCCTCTTACTAACCATCTCAGTTTTATTGTGCAATTTTAATACTTCAGGTAAAATGGCACGTCACACACAGAAGAAGGCTGGACAACATCTGTCATTTTAGTTATTTTAATAACCAGGTTTACATTAACAGTCACTTGATGAACTTTTTTTTTTTTTTAATCTCAGCTAAACTCAAAACACAGTTTTCTTCACGGTTCAAACCAAACAGCTCTTCACGTTCCGGAGCTGCCGCACAGCTACCACAGATCACAGGGAGATTTACTGTCTGTCCATATTCACCAGACACAGAACTGACACCCACACACCATTTTCCAAGAGGGAACTGACAATGACTGCTGGCTGCCCAGGAAAGCCCATGTGTATAGCTAGGACTCAAGATGGAGTTTTCAGGGGAGGAGGCTTGGGAAGCTTGTGACAAGGAGCTTGTGGGAATTATCACCCTGGTAGGAAGGGCTTCTCAGGGTGAATCACAAACCAGGCTTAGGGGTGAGGCCTTTGGAGAAGAGCATGACTCTCTGGGTGTAGTTTCGAAGAAAAAGACCAAAGGATGACTTGACTTTGAAGAAAACACACTTTCAGGATGACTACAACCCTGCCATTTTTAGCAAACTTAGAAATAGGAAAAATATCTCTACTGGGTGCTGCTTTAACTGTTCCACAAATACTTTCTTAGCTACCCAAGATGGTGGCCCTCCCAGAGAGAACCTCAGTTGATTGCCATCTGGGTTTAGGAACAATGTAAGAAGGCTGGGGGGAAGGCAGGGCATCCTTAGAGAGGGGCCAGGCCAAGAGATGAGACAGTAAAAGAAAGCTTGGGAGGGAGACAGAGGATCCAGCATGGCCTCCCACTCTTGGATGAGATTCCACTGAATTCTGAGAGGGCCGTGACTCACTCATGTTCTCTTCCTAAACCCTTTGTATGCAGCTCTTTGATAGGTCTTATGGAACAGGACAAATTTGAATATAAATTTTAAGTAATAAGAAACTAGAAATCAAAGTCAAGAAATTAGTGGGAGTTTTCGTGGAATTCTCAGGAATTTCTATGCTTGGAAAGTTAGTAAGTGAAGAAAGGGAGACTTCCTCAGATCATGTTGCCCATCCTGAAGGCATTAAGGGGTTGTTCCTACAGCATGGAAAGCTTGTGTAGAATATAAAGTTCTGGTTGAATGTTACATTCAGAATTCCCAAGTGAAACCAACTGGCCATGAAAGATTTATTTTTACGGCCTAGAGAGGTCATGGAGGAATGAGTTGGACTCATGCTGGGTGACAGCTGCAGATGGTACCCAAGTGGACGCTCTAACTAGTTATTTGTGTCTTTTCCTCCATCTGGTGGTTGTGGCTGGTACTGCAACATATCCTAAAGCCCAGCCCAGCCAATGAGGTATATAGATGCTTCCCATCTGACAAGCTCCCTCTGCCTGCAACTGTCATTCAGAGTTCTACATTAGGTCCCCAAATCTTTGCGTTATAAATTAACAGCTACATCCTCCCCTTCACTTAAATTTCCCTTAAAATAAAGGCACCATACAAAAAGCTTAAAATAGCAAGATTCCCTATTATGAGGAGAAATCATCTTTTTCATGATTAGAACAGAAATTAGCTTGCTAAGGGAAATCCTCTGCCTTGGCTATTTCCAAATTCCTCTTTAGCCATGTGTTCCCTTTTCTCTGGTCTTCAACTTATAAAATGTGCGGTAAAAGATAATGGCTTCTCCTAAGCACTTGAAAGGTGTTTGTTCTGTTCTTCTGTTCTTCAAAGTACTTAGTACACAGGGTTATGGTTTACACCAGCTGGATGCCCCAAGCACAGATGTCTGATCCCAGGTTGTATGTATTTTTCCTGCATAGGGGCCTCTTGGTTCTACAGATCCTCATCTGGCTCACAGAACTTGCTCCAAAATTGAATTTTCAGAAGTGGCATGATAGGGAAATGGACCCTCAGCTCTGACAGACAAGACAGATGCAAACGCTCCATGTTAATTTCTTTTATGTGCCACGTCAGGAAGGCTGCATGTGACTTCCACTCACCTTGGGAGATGTTGGTACTGAAACAAAAAGTTCCCCCAACGGATATGCTAATGGAAGGGGAAACAGATGGTTTAGGATTGAAAAATAGAACCAGGACCACAGAATGTGCTTCTGCTCCAGACTGGCTTTCTCAAATCCCTGCTTGACTCCCATATAAGCTGAGATTACCTAGCAGTAGTAAAAGTTAGGGAAGACCTAGGAAAATAAATTTTCAACAACAAAAAATCCTATTCCATTATGGATGTGCCTGGATCACAGGAGATCGAGAGAATTAAACACTCACCACTGGCAAGAGGAGCCCCTCACTGGAGCTCCGATCCTAACTCAGGGATGCCAGAAGCAGGCTACTCTTCTCATTTGCAAAGACAGCAGAGTGAGAGGTGATCTCCAACACGTGTTGAGAGGGAGGTGTTATTTCAGGGTGGCTGCCCTCACCCTGAGGGCCTGTGCCCTGCTCCCAGCTGTTGCCTTTAAGAGCACCGAAGACGCAGGGAGGGCAAGAGGAAGAGAAGTGTTCTTCCCTCTCTCCTCTCTTCCCTCCCAGCCCAGGAAAGAGAAGAATTTGAAAGCAACACTGAGAAAGAGGCCCGACCAAACACTGGCACGACGAAGCAGGTAGAAGCAACGTTTGGATTTTGGTGTTTTAATAAAATGTTCAAAGAAATAAAATCTACTAGGAGGGGACGTGACCAAGTTCGGAACCCAAAGAGCGCCTGTCTTCTCCGCAGACCCCGGGGACCGTGACGAAGTGACGGCTGCCCCAAGTGGCCATCTTCCATGGAAATGAATGTGCTTCATCAACACAATACACAAGCCCCCTTAAGCTCACCCACCCACCTACCCCGTACACACCCTACCCCACCCCTCTAAGCCCTCCCCCTTGCTCTGGGCTCCCACCACCCACTCACCCCAAATAACCTGCGTCCCTTCTGTTCATTTTCCTGACATCCCAGCTTTGTCTGTCCCCTTGTCGTAAGATGCAGCACTACACACGCTCTCAACACTATATAGCAGACTCTTTTACCTTAGTGGCCTGTCTGATTGCATGCATGGAAATGGGGGGAGGGGGGTCAAACCAATCAAGGCTATGCATAAACAGAAACAAAGCAATATTCGTAAAGCTAGGCAAGCGAGCGTAACATTGGAGAAACATAAGGCTTGAGGCTTATTGATTCTTTAGATCGCAACTGTTTGGATTCGCTTTCCTTCTTAAATATTGGTGTACCATTTTGGCTTCAAAAAAATCATCTCTTGCTTCTGCCCCTCTCTTCGGGGAGAGGTTGCTTAACTCAGGGATGTGATGTTAGAACGGCCTCCAGGGGGCGCCACGATGCGCTTGCTGGCCGAGCGGACCCCCTCATCCACTTGGGTGCCTGCAGTTGGCAATGAATTCCCAGGGAGAAAAAAGAGAGACAGAGGGGTGTGGACAAGAGAGAAAGTGGATTAATTTTAAGAGTGTAAGATATTAAGTGCCTTCCTAGACTCATCTCCCAAGAAACTTCCATTCCAGTCTGTCAAGTATTCTAGACTTTTCATATCCATCCTCCAGAAAACCACCCTCTGCCAGGAAATTATCTAGATTTCATGGAACTCTCAGCATCATAACACTGATAATAAAAATAACATTGATAACGATATGAAAAATAGCTGCTTACAGTCATTGTGACAGGCAATGTTTTAAACGCTTCTCAGATCATCTCATTCAATCCTCACCACTATCCTTTGAAAGAGGTACTGTTTTATCCCACTTTATAGAGGAGGTGACTGAGGCTGTGAGAGGTTAGGTAACTTGCCCCAGGTCTCACAGCTTGGAGTGGTGATATTTGGGCCCCTGTGGCCACAGCACAAAAGGAAACATCGATGTGCGCTTATGACCATTCAGAAAGGAGTCAGTCACTTTAAGTTCAGGGATCACGATAGCCAGGGAGCAATGGAAAATGGAAAAGACTGAAAAAATTTCTCACAGCTAGCATAATGTGACCTCTGACAATGTGACCTCAAAACTTTTAGCCCTTTTCCTTTGTCTTCCTGCCCATCTATATCCCCCTTATCGCTTTTTCTCTCTCTTTTCCTGTTTCTCCCATTTCTTACTCCTCCTCCTTCCCCCATAGTTATTTTCTCCTTAGGTATCTCCTTATCTTGCTTCCCTCACATTTAAATCATTCACCACAGAGATGCAAATCTACATTTATTTTCCCTCATTTTAAGACTACTCGTTATGGAGCAACTGAATAATTATTTTCTATTATTATCAGTTCTTAAAGAATAGATAAGATGAATGATAGGGCTAACCCACGGTAAATGTGCAATCAATGGTAGCTATTGTTGACATTATTATTACTAGGAGGGGGAGAATATAATAAAAATTCTAGGTTAGAAGAAGCTACTGCAACTTGAGCATAAATAGTCTGAGCTATCATTTAATCTGGGCTAACAAAGAAAAGCTGTCACAGTCTAATATAGAAAATCATTATCAATTCATAATGAAAAGCATCCTGCCATGCCCCCAGCCCCACCCCCACCAGGTGTGATCTCTAAGCAGAATTGGTCATTATTTAAACCTGATCTTTAACCTGACTGAGCCTGGGCTTACTTTCTCAACAGGACTCCTCTTTGATTCAGCAAAGCTTCCTGCTTGCCCCAGTAACCTTCTCCCTAAAGGTGATGTGGCACCAGGCTGAAAAAGGCCTTCTGGGTTAGCTCCCAGGATCCCTTGCTAGCCCCAGAGCCCTGATCTTCCCCTCTCTGTTTCTTTCCTGTCTTTCTCACTGGAAGTCACCATCAGCTTGTCCAACTCACCCGACAGGCTAAATCCCGACTGATGGAGGTTCCTCACGGGCGGGGTCGGCCGCGTGGGAGAGCCCCGGGTGGAGCTGGCGGGGGTGCCCCCCTTGGGCGTGGTGGTCAGGTCAAACACCGGCCCATCATACATGCCCCTTGGGACCGCGTGCAGGTCTGCCATCTGCAGCAGAGAAAGCACGTCACCGTTTATCCCTTCCACAGTTAAGGGTCTCTTCTAGATAGCACAAACATCTCAGTGAATTAAGTGTGTGTAGTGGGAGCCAGAAAATAATAATAATATTTTAAGGAAAGGGGAAGCAGTATAAAATAAAGGGGGAGTGTTACAACAGGGTGACGATGGAGGTGGTTAGTGAAGGCCTCTCTAAATAGGTGAGCTTCGACCTTAAGGATCAAAAGAGCTTGTTATGGGGCCAGGGTTGAGGGAGAGAAGAAGCTAGGGGACGCAGAGGGGTGGTGTGGGTGGCAGCGTTCCCAGCAGAGGAAACCAATGGTGGAAACATTAGGGAATACTGCCTGTATAGGGCCGGAGCAGAGTGGATGGGAAGGGTAGCAGTTTGAGATGAGGTGGTAGGTGCTGGCAGGGATGAGATCCTGTGGGAGCTCCGCGTTCATGTTCCTCAGCACAGATCAGAGTTGGCAAGCCTTGAAATGAGTGTCCTGTGGTCTGACCTACTGACCTCTGGCTTGGCTGTGAACTTGCCCTGGAGCCTGCCAGCAACGTCACCCAAGTGCATGCTCTGTGCTAGGCCTGGTGCCAGGCACGGGAGCTCATGGTCACAGGAAACATGATGCCTCCCCCAGGGGGCTCGATTACACAAATACTGTGAGAACACCCGAGGCAGCGGTAAGGCCGACACACAACATCCGCCTTCTTATCATTGGCCAGAGGTGAGGCCACGAGGACATACTGCCAAGGAGCCTGACAGTACGGGATGGCTCAAGTAAGACTCCACGGAAGTCTGCCACACAGCCTGCCTTCTCCGTCAGTGACACAGGCACAGGCACAGAGGTCAAGCGCATCAAATTTGCAGCTGCTAATGATTCAGGTGGGAGGATGAGTCTTGTCCCCAAAACCCTTGAGCAGTAACTCTAGGTCATCATCATTTCTTTGGGTCCAGCATCTAAGTCACATGAATGGAAATAAAGAGCCAATATAAGGGAAGTTTGAGTTTCATTCTGTTCTTTATTGGGCCAAAACTGGAGTGTGGAATTTGACTCCATGTAACTAACTTTAAAATGATCACTAATAAAGAGAGAAGAATGGTGAAGGGATTTAAAGCATTGTCATAAAATAAACAGTGGAAAGTCACAAGGATATTTAGGCTAAACGGTAGATGACTTTGGAAACACACAGATGCTCTCAGAGATGGGTTTAGCTCATTCTGTGCAAGTGCCGGGAGCAGAATTGAGCTGGTTGGTTGACTTTAGGAAGGTAGACTTCAGACCAGCAGAAAGAAGTTCATTCTCACAGCTAGAGCTGGTCAGCGGCCTCATAAGACAGGGAGGCGCTCTGTGTTGAAATGCCCATACAGAGGATGATGACCACTTATTGGGATCACTGGGGGTCTGGGAGTGGGATGGGGCACTTATGTATTGAGTTTCTGTGAGCCTTTCTCTGTAGTGTGCACCCATATTCCTGTCCACAGCCCCCCACTTTGCTGTCACCACAACTAAAGACATTCTCCCAGCTGCTGGGGGTGTTGGCAGCAGGAAGTACTCAGCTGAGTCCCTCTCAAGAATTGCCCTCAGCTGAGGAGAGCCCAAGGCCCTGCCCTCTGCTCAGGAGCAGCCCACATCCAGTGACTGACTGACAGGTTGGCGGTGGAGGAGTAGGGAGCGAATACAAGGCCCAGACCCCCTTCAATGACCAGGCCAGGTCCAAATATCCCATTTATCAGCTGAAGACTTTGTTGGGGAAGATCTCCCTCTCAGAGCCTGTTTCCCAGGCTCTCTTTCTCACCCTGACCTGCAGGGAGGCTGGGGGCCCTGGGGTAGGTCCAGACACAGAGGTGGGCATGGCTGTTTCCTCTGGACTGGCCCACAGTGACTTACAAAGTGAGCCCCACTCCTCCTCCTCTCCCCACCATCTCCTCCATCCCACGCACCCAGATGACTGTATCCCTTCTAACGACAAGGTCAGGAGCAGGGCTCAAATTCCACGATCCCAGGGCTGGTCTAACCCTGCTTTGTGGAGCCCTAACTTTACGGGAAGGTGACCTGGAGATTGGTGTCGGGGTGGGAGGGGGAGCTGAAAAGACAGTTCTGGGCCTCACCCCTAAATCAACAAGGGCTACTCTGTTTGTAATGTGTAGACATACAGAGAGACAGATATATATATACATGTATACATATGTGTATGTGCATACAGCTATCTATGTATCTGTGAAATCAGGGACATAAATAAGATTTTACTTGAACCACAGAACTAGCTAAAAGAGTTACAAACAATTGCCCCTACAGAGCAACCCTGGACAGGATGGGAGAGGGAGGGTTGGTGTGGACTGCTGGTTCTCACTGTAAGCCTGAAAGAGTAACTTATTTCTAAAAAATATACACTGACGTGATTTTGAATTATTAATATTTTAAATTTTTTTAAATAGAAGCGCTATAAAAATGGAGGAAACTCATTTTGAAAACGCTTTCTTTAGCCAAAAAGGTTTTTGAAACCCTCTTTTATAGGATATTAAATCTATGCAATTGTCCTTCAGGAAGAGATGGTTGCTGTGAATTTCTCTGGGAGGGTCCAGATCATACAGACCCCTCCCAATCTCAGCGTTACTGTCCCTGTGCCTGAATGGGACACAGTCCCTTCCCCACACCCCCGGGGTCCATCTTACCTTCCTCCGGGCTTTAATGCGTTTGTAGACGTAGTCGGAGAACGGGCTGCAGGGGATGAAGCGGCCGGCCCCCTGTGTCACGTGCAGGTTGCCATCTTCCAGCATGATCTTGCCCTGGCAGATGACCACCAGAGGAGCTCCGCGCAGCTCCATTCCTTCAAAGATGTTATACTCTGCAGCCTAGAGACAGGGTGAGGACAAAGCCATGGGTGTGGATGCAGGAGGGGGAGAAATAGGAAGTGGTTCTCCTGGGTTTGAGATCCTAACTTCAGGGTCACTAGGAACTGATTCACCAGGTAGGCCAGGAAAAGCTTACAACGATCTGCAAGCTTTCAGTGGGTAGAGGCACTGGGAGACAGATGCTCACTAAGTAAAGGCTGGAATTCCCAGCAAAGAGAAGCATCAATTTTTAGTAAGGTCCTCACGTGGAAGTTAATTTAGTCACCAGCAGTGTTCAGAGAGAAGCTGGATAACCAGCAGGGATGCTGTACTTGGCGGTCTTGTGTTGGGTGGGTGGGTGGGTTACATGACCCTTAGGTCCCCACGAGCTCGAAATTAAATAATGCGATACAACATAATGTTTAAGCAAAGGCCATTCCCACCCAAAATGAGGTTTCTCTCCACCTTCTTCATTTATTCAAGAAGTTCAAGGCATTATTGCAAAGTGATTAAGGACATTGGTTTGGAGTCAGGTCGTCTGGGTTTGAATCCGAGCTTCACCATTTCCTTGCTGCATAAGTTATTTAGTCTCTCTGCATCTCCATTTCCTTATCTATAAAATGGGGATAATAATAGTGTCTACTTGTAGAAGACTGCTATGAAGATTCAATGAATTAAAGTGCTTGAAAAATATTAACTATTTTTACTAACAAGAATGAAGCCCCTTTCTGTTAGGTACTGGGCTTTATTATCTTCCACATGGAACTCCTCACGAGGAAGTCCTCAGTGCTGGTCACCAATTTTTTCCTGTTCTTTCTCCTCCTATCACTGCACTTCCTGTCCCCCCTGGAGGAAGGTATGGCCACATGACTGGCTTTCGCCAAGGCAGTGAGAGAGGAAGTAATGTCTTGGGAAAGCTTTCAGAGCCAGTACACCGTTTCCCATGTCCTGGCCTCCGGCCTCAGCAATCATGGAAGTGTGGGTAGAGATGGCATCTCTATCAGCCTCCGTCCCTGAGTGACTGTGATGGGCACAGCCCCTCTGCTGACCCATTTTGGAAAGTGGGAGTGAGAAACAAACTGTTGAGGCCTTACATCACAAAGAATTTGGGATGGTTGTTATTGCAACACATCCTTGTCTGACTACTCTGGTACACCCCACACACACATCTCTGCTGACCAAGCTCCTTGCACGCATTCTCCCCTCTGCTCCACTCCCACCAGCTCAAGGCTTACCGACTGGTGGTTCTTGGCAGAAACAATCTTTACAGCATCTGGGTCCCAGATCACCAAGTCGCTGTCAGAACCTACAGATATTCTTCCCTTGCGGGGATACAGGTTGAAGATCTTGGCAGCATTTGTGCTTGTCACAGCCACAAATTGGTTTTCATCCATTTTCCCTGTGGCCTAGTGAAATGCAAAAAACAGAAAAATTGCCAATCTAGGGCTTCTGAGCTCAGAGCAGGGTGACCACCAAAGCCCAGAAATACAAAGAGGGGCCTTTGAGGTGGTGAGGATGGAAGTTCACCCAGCAAGCCACGGAACTGGCTCGGCTGTCATGGTCGCCCAGGCAAAATGGCTAAATGTATGGCTTAAGATGGAAGTTACTGCTCCTGAAGTTTGCATATGTGTAAACATTCACTTACTTTTTTATCCCTTCTAATTCCAGAAAAGATTATAGAGAGTTCACAGTAAAAACAAATGTGATTATGAGCCCATTTCTTTAGATATGTGTTTGTATTTGCATGGGCGTAGGATAACTATGGAAGAACCTCACCCAGATGATAACAATAGTCATCTCTGGCTTGTGGGATTATGAGTGATTTTTGTTTTCTTTCGTCTGTGTACTTTTCTGTGGTTTCCAAATGTTCTTTATTGAGCATGTATCATGTTTGTAATTAAAACATATATATTATTTTTTAACAATTCCAGATAGTGCCAATATAAATACATATGTCCGTTCATAGACATAACAATGTAAAAAAAAAGACAAAATCTGAGTATGTAAGAGAAGAGACAAAAGTATTTATATTTTTCCTCTTCTTAAAACAAAAACCCTGGGTAAGGAAAGAAGAATTTAGTTTAAAATCTAGCTTTGAGCTTCCTGGGAGCCAAGAAGGGAAACTTGGTAGATTACACTGTGTAGACGAATGAGGCATTAGTTCATATGCATTCTGTTTGCCTCTGAAATGAGTGTCTTTAGGGTTTTTAAAATAAAACAGAGGGAAGTAGTCAACTTAATAATGAGTTATTCATTTTATTAAAATCTTTGGGAGAGACTTCATTTCCATAGCTATTTTTTTTGTCAACTTCTGTAACGTTAAGAAGGAAAATAAACGAGGCCACTTTGCCAGAAGACATTGATAGACAATCCCTTGTACAGCCTGGATGACCACACACCCAGTGTAGGGCATCCTTGATGAGCAAGAGGACTTTAGTCTTAGGCAGAGACCCCGTGCTTATCATTTCCAAAGGGTTATATCCACCTCTTTCAAAAGAAGTGATACAACTCTCCAAACAAAATGAATTTTAATTCTCTATTATTTTAAGTACTGATCATTCATGACATCAGAGGAAGAATCTGTATGTCTGGTTCCTAGTCCTTAACAATCTAGGAGGTGCCCTCAGAATCCCAGACCTCAGGATTCATCATTCTGCTAGAAGGTACATTCCCAAACCACCTGAGCCACCTGGTTCCAGAGACACCTCAGCAGGTATGAGGCCTCATCTGCACTCCCACCACCCCTATCAGAGGGGTATAGAGGAGCAGTGGCAGGAGGCTCTGATCTGGCCCTGGCCATTCTCCCGTGACCTCGATCCTTACCACGGCCTTGTCCCAGATGACAGACATCCGCTCCTCCACACCGTTGGTGCCCTCGGGAATGGCTGTGAAGTTGTCCTTCCCAATCGCTTTCTGGGCAGTGCTGAAGGTGCAGTGGGCACTCCCAGAGAGCTGCAGGTCCCCACTAGCAAAGGAGAAAAGCTCCATGTGAACAAGAGAAGTGGCTAGAGGCACCTCAGGGACCCAGAATCGAGTGCCTAGTGTAAGTGTTTGGAGCAGCGCCATTACTTGAGTTTGGAATCCTTCCTCTACCTCTTGCCAAGATGTAAACTTGGGTGAATTTCTTCCCCTCTCTGGGGCTCAGTTACCCCATCTGGAAAATGAGGGGGTGGGATTAGATCATCTGTTGTGTAACAAAATAAAAGGGAGCCAAGTGAGTGATGGGACTGACCTGCAGAGGCAGCAGCAGTCTCCCTGTAATTTTGGTCAAGTGGTCATCATGACAAGCTGTTCACACTTCGGCAAATGATTTAGTCTCCCTGACCCTCAGTTGCTTAATCTGTAAAATGGTGATAATACTCCCCATTCATAAAGTTCTTATGAGGAACAATAAGATCATGCATGCAGTGCTTGGCATGCAATATGTATTAACTGCTATTACCATTATTAATATGATTACTGTAGTTATTTTTTAAAATATGACAGGGAAGAGCCTGTTGTCTGTGCTCAACACTGCAGGGGAATTCTCAACGTGTTTTCCTCACTGCAGACTCTAGTCTAGCTGATGGATGGGCTGCTCCAGTCCTCCTCCCACCGGCCCCACGATGTTTCCACGCAATCCCTGCTGCTTGTCATTCTGCACCAACCTGGCCAGCAAGGAGTTGATGTAGTCAGGAGTAGTGGGGTCAGGACTCAGAGGTGGGGATGTCACAAAGGCAGCAGCCTTAGCCCAGTTCTTGCTCCAGTAATGGGTTCCATCTGTGCCAAGGCTGGCGGTGATGGGCTCGCCAAAGACCACATTTCCTGGAAAAGGTGGGAAATAGGCAATGGGTTTGTATAACGTACGTGCTGCCCTGGGCCCAGCTTAGAGAATCATAGCCCCCAAGCCTACTCAAGGCTGTGGCTCTGGAGTCAGGCATGCCTGGGTTCAAGTCCACATTCCCACCTTTTCTAAGCCTCTGCTTTTCTATCTGCTAAATGGGAACGATTTTGTATTCCCTAGATTACAAGAAGCCATTGGTTGCAAGATGCAGCATTAATTCTCCATTTTTGAGGAAATTAAAATTTGAAGCAAAAGGAAAAAATATATACATTGATTATAAGATTCATCCTAATTTCAGAAATGTTAAAATGTGGAATAGATCTGTCCTGGAATTGATGAAATAAGATGATGTCTACTTCTCAGGCTTGTGAAAATGAAAACATTTGGCATATACAAAGTGTTTGAGCACACAGGAGGTGCTCAATAAATGTGATTTCTTTATACCTCCTACTCCTTCCCATTGCAGGGGCCCAAAGCCCCAGATGTGCCCATGTCACTGGGCACTGCTAGACCCTACTGTTACAAGGACATGCTTTGGTTCCACAAAGTAAAAGCTACTCCTGTGGATGAGAGGCTCCATGATCTTTTCCACCATGTTTGTTACTCCTTAGCCTAAGGCAAGGAGTGATTTGCTCAAGGACACCCAATAACCTGGGGCTAGCTTCTTGGACCCTGTGTCTGGAATCAGGAGCTTAAATGCCCAAATCAAGGAGAGGGGAGGAAGGGTATTGGGAAATACACTGATCTAAGCTGAGCTTCTTAAAGAAGAAGGGATTAGACGGCAAAGGCTGTCTCATAGAAAGTGGGTCGGTACCAAGTTTCTCTGGGCCAGAATCTTGAGCTAGATTCCTGTACAGCCCTAGGCTTCATTAGATTTGATCCTCATCTTCCACATTCAAGTTTCCCACAAGGTCGAAGTTTAGGAAGGCTCTATGGCCAGAATTATAAATAGGTTTTGCCTTGCTTCAACTCCAATCAATTGGTTTTAGTTGCCTGGAATTCTGTGTCGAGAAGAATTCTAAATACGCTTCTGATCTCACTAGAAAAGACTCATGATTGATTTGTGATGTCTGCCATGAGCAAAACAAGGAAGCAATGGTAACGATTCACATATGACAACCCTGCTATTTGGGGCAGCAGTAAAAAGGATCCACACCCGACTAATGAGAATTTCAAAGGCTCTCCAAAAATATTTACCAAACTAAAGCATACAGGACCATAAAGAAATAAAGAAAGTCAAGACAAGCACTCAAATATTATTAAGAGAAATACAACCTTAAACAATGGAAGAACTCTCCCTTTGGACTATCTTTAGATGGAAGACTCAAATGAGCAAAGTTTGTAATTATACCTGGGTTTGAACGCTAGCTCTCCCAGCTGAGAGATCCTGGACAAGTTGCTTCCATTTCCTCATCTGAAAACTGGTGATAATGCCCATTTCTCAGGGTTCTTTGAGAATTCTACATAATAATAAATTTAAAGTTTTTATCGCAACGTAGTGCATACAGGTGGTCCTTGTTAAATCATAGATTCCTAATATTAATTCTGAGCAGCCATGCTGAGTTGCTCAAGAGCACTTGGTAATTAAACAGACTCGGATTTCAGTAATAATCTGGTCAGGAGGGAAGAGCAAACCCTGTTACACTCTCTCTTCCTGCTCTGAATGCTCTTGACTCTTTCCCTGAAAATGACAGTTCATGAGATGTTTATTGGCTTCAATCTCACCAGCCAGTTTTTCATCACTGAAATAATGCCTCCCTTCCACCCTGGAGACACAGCTGTACTCGTTCGTCTTGCCAGAGACTCATGAGCCAGAAAGCTAGGGGTGAGGAATTTTTCGACATGAAGTTTAAAATCAGATCCAGCATATAATTGAAACAGCCTGTCCTTGAGAACCCCAGGTCATCCTGAGAATGGATCCTAGGCAGGAAGTAGGCATCAGCGGCAGGTATCAGAGGATGAGTGTGGTGGGTGGTTACGGGGAGAGATGTGGACTTCTGTTTTCTTTTTGCCTTTCTCCAAGAATGGGTAAGGAACAGTAGGCTGCTTTCCTGGTTCTTGCCCAATGACTCATACCCAGTGGAGCAACCACAATGTCGTGTTGAGACATTTAAAAGCTGAGAGAGAAAACAGCAGGCTTACTGGGAGCAGGGTTAGGCAGGAGGTGCCCCAGAATCTGCCGGCTAGAAAGACTGTCTAGACAATTAGGAATATTCCCCTCCCACAAGAAAAGGGTCCCCTTTGCCAGAAAGTCAGGCAGCTGAATACTCAGCCATCAGAGTCAGCTGGGACTATTTTAAGCCTCCGCAGTCACTCACACGTGGAGTTTTACAGACCAGTTCTGAGTTTGGTGGATGAATCACTCATCTTGGGTCTCTCTACTACCAGAATGGCCAGGGGCACACAGCGGTAATGATCATACCAAACACGGAGCCCTATGCCTGCAGTTTCTCAACCACACTCTGTTCACAAGTGAGCCCATCAGTGTGCCACTGAAGACAAGAACAAAAGGCAGAAAAGAAAGCTTTGACATGGGAGTAGACTTTAGCTAAGCACAGGGGAGTAAACAAAGCCCAAGTTAACACTGATGGAGGAAAGCAGCAGAAATCAGAAGGTGGTAGACAGAGCCCCATGAAGGCCTTGTCGCCAGACATGCTTGGAGACCCATTCAACCCCTTTTCTATAATAACTTGTGCTACCTTGTGTGGCTCAGGTGATGGGACTCTGCCCCTGCACTGCCCTCACCCCTGGTCAGTCAATTATAACAGCCCCAGAGCCGTAGTTGCTTCAGGGATGCGCCCATGACCCAAGCGAAGGTAATGACAGTTCTCTTGGGACTTATGCTTGAGCTAGTAGAGAATTTGTACTCCACCTCCTCGTCATGCTCCCTACCAAGTGTTGAGGACAACAGGAGTCTCTTGGCATTTATTCTCATCACTGTTCATACTGGAAATAAGGCCAACGGAGAGGAAAGCAGAGCCAAGAAAGGAATAAGAGTGATAGAACCCTAACGTCATTGTTTAAACCCCTTGATCCAGCCATACCTGAAACATCTTCAACCAATAATTTACTTCTGTTTGTTTGTTTAGTCAGTTTGAGTTGGATCTTTGATTTCTGCATCCAATATAATCTTGATTAATATGTCCATTTATATAGCTCAGATAACGTGAACTGACACTGAAAAATCAAAAGGAGGAAGAAAGACGCACCAAGTCTCCAAAGAACTGATTCCAGTTGTGTCATCTCGGGCAGACCTCTCACCTTTCCTGACTTCAGTGTACTCATCTGCCAAATGGGAGAAATCCCATGATCCTGCCATCTACACAGGATGCAGAAAGGATCAAATGGGCTAAGATGGATGAGGGGCTTCCCAGAGACCAAAGCAATGAGTAAAATAGGTACCATTGATACAGGACAGCCAGGGACGGAAGGAGCCACATGGTGTGTCAACGGCTCCGAGATCTTGGGAGCACAAATCACCTTTTTTCCTGGCTTGTGAGATGAGGTCGGCCGCACTCTTGCTCATGACCTTCGTGACGTAGAGAGGACAGTTGGTTTGGCTGGCGATGGTGATGGCACGGAACACAGCCTCAGCTTCTAGCTGCAGAAGAAAGTCCCCAGGAGTCAAGAGGAGCATGAGCCTCTCAGAGAGCCATGCCCCTGCGCCCACAAACCGAGACTGCGGTGTAGCACAGAGGTTAGGAGGGCACCTGGAGTTAGGTGCCCTTGATTCAGAGCTCAGACCTACCACTTCCCAGCTGCACCACTTTACCTGGCTTCTCAGTGCCTCCGCCCCTCACCTGTGACGTGGAGACCAGGCGAGCGTAGCACAGGGTGGTTCTGTGACAGCAGTGCCTGGCACAGAGTAAGCACTGCATCAACATAGCTAGAGTCTTCCCTGTGATTATTATAAAGGCTACATGTCACGGAAGCCTTTGCCCCCCAGTCTTCCCAGGGCAGATTCTCTAAGCAAAGCACAACAATCCCAACACCGACATGTACAAAAGACCCAGTGAAAGCAATTAGGCATCACATTTCCTCCAATCCTTTCCTGCAGCAATGGGCGGTCAGCGATGGGTTAATTCCAGCAGGCATTTCTTATACTAATAATTCCCAGGCTTCTCAGCATAAAGACTTCTTTTATTATCAATCTCGTCCATCCCTCTAATGTAGAATTCATGTTTTCAAATATGCTAACCAGCCCAGTTGCATTTATTAAGTAAGAAATAATGAGTTTTCCCTATTTTATTAACAAAGTCGGGTCTGAGAGCTCAGGCCTTCTCAAATGGCCTGGGTCTGAGTTCTGGTTCTGCCACTTAGAAGCTGGGTGACCTGAGGTAACTTACGCAACCTCCCCAAACCTCAGTTTCCTTGCCTGTAAAGTGGGGATAATAACAGGACCTGACACATATGGCTGTTGTGAGGATTAAAAGAGTTCATCCCTGTAAGGCAATTAACCCACTCCTGGGACAAGGCAGTGTTCCTTGAAGGCTGGCTATTGGTCTTATTGCTGATCACAGCCTCCATCCAACACGTGAGTCTGTGTTACTACCCAAAGCCTGAGTTTGTCCAATTCAGCCTAAAGCAGAGATGTTGGCATTTTTCCACGCCATCGGCAATACTTCTTTTTTGGATGGATATGAGGTTCTGGTTAGCCCATGCAGCCCGACACTTTCAAAAATACCAAAAATAGCTTGCAGATGCCCAGTGTGTGTATAATGCAAACCAGTTACTGCCCGTGGTGGGTGTGGCTCAGCAGACAGACTCTACGGACTTGGCTGGTCCAGCTGGCGTCCCCCAAGCTGCACCCTGTTCCACGTGGACGAGACCCTGGAGGCCCCTGACCACAGGTGAACGTGGCCACCTTCCTGAAGCACCCAGACTTTGGGAGTTCTGGAGTGGCGGTCTCTGGGCCTCGGGTTCAGCTCTCTGAACAGCATCACTCGAGATGGTATCTGGGTGTGCTATGAACTGAAGAGGGGCTGGCTCCTCCTCTGCCCACTCCTCCCTCTTCACACCTATGCTGACCACTCCAGCCCCCCATGACCTCAGTCCTGGCCCCTTTGATCTCACTCCCTCGCAGCTCTGCAGGTTTCTCAGCACCTTGACGACATGACTATCTTTGGAAGGTTACATCACCCTCCGACTTCACCCAAAAGGGCTTCTAGGGTTGTCGAGATCTGCAGCTGAGAGGCTTTCTACTAAAAAGGAGACGGGAACAGGGAGGAGGGTGGGGTGGAGGGGTTGAAAAAACAAACCAAGGAACAAAAATAGACTTTGCTCAGAAATCCCCTGGCTGCTGCTGAAGAGATCTATCTTGCCAGCACATCTCTACAGTGACCAGCATTTAAGAAAAGTTGCACAAACAGTGCTGATCACCCTGGCCTGCTCACACTGTGTAAACAACTTTCCAACAGGATCGGCCAGTGGCTTAACCTGTCTGAGCTTTAGCTTCTTTACGTAACAATAACACCAACCCCTCAGAGCATCGGCAAGGATAACTGAGATAATGCAATTAGCACAGTCCTGCCTGTCAGCAAGTATTCCATAGAAGGGGCCTGCTGTTAAGGAGACAGACTTTTCAGGAATGCTGTGACTGTAACCCCGATCATAAATTTTTTCTTATTGAGGTATAATTGACATATAACACTATATTAGTTTCAGGTGTACATGTAATAATTTGATATTTGTATATATTGCAAAATGATCATCACAATAAGTCTAGTTAGCATCTGTCACCACACATAGTTACAAAATATTTTTTTTGTGAGGAGAACTTTTAAGATCTACTCTCAGCAACTTTCAAAATGCAATACAGTATTAACTATAGTTGCCATGCTGTAGATTATTACATCTCCATGATTTATATAGTTTTATAACTGGAAGCTTATACCTTTTCACCACTTTCATTCAATTCCCCTACCCCCTGCCTCTGGCAACCACCAATCTGTCTCTGTATCTATGAGAGCTTGTTATTGTTTTTGTTTTAAGACTACACATATAAGTGAGATCCTATGGTATTTGTCTTCCTGACTTATTTCACTTAGCATAATGCCCTAAACATCCATCCATGTTGTTGCAAATGTCAAGATTTCATTCTTTTTTATGGCTGAATAATATCCCATTCTGTGTGTGTGTTTGTGTGTGTGTGTGTGTGTGTATGAGTATGTATATATATCCATTCTATGTGTGTGTATATATATATATATCACATTTTCTTCATCCATTTATGGACACTTAATTTGTTTCCATATCTTGGCTACTGTAAATAATGCTGCAATGTATATGGAGGGCGTAGATATCTTTTCAAATTAGTGTTTTCATTTTCTTCCAATAAATAGACAGAAGTGGGATTGCTGGTAGTTCTATTTTTAATTTTTTGAGAAACCTCCATACTATTTTCCATAGTGGCTGCACCAATTTACATTCCCACCAATAATCAAAATTATGAATTATTCCAACAGGCAACAAAAATATCATTAGACAAAGGAGTTTATGGAGTGTTGACAATGTTCTGTTTCTCCAGCTGGGTGCTAGTTACAAGTGTATTCAGTTTGTGAAAATTCATTGTACCTTTAAGATAGGAATACTTTTCTCTATGTGTGTTACATTTTAATTTCAAAAAAGATTCTAAAAGAGATGGGCAATGGGAATACAATCATTTCTGGTTCTGACTCCTTCCTCTACCTGTTGTACAGTGTGGGGCTTGAAATGACAGAACAGGAACAGGGTTCTCTTCGCTGACTTGGAGGGCCTTGAATTTGCTCCAGGCGCCAACCCAGGCTGGTCTCCCAAAGCCAATATGCTCTTAGCCAAATGGGGAGCCAATTCCCAGTTCTGTGCCCTGTGCCAGCAGCTGAAATTGCTGACATCTCAGAGACATGGAATCAGCTACTAGTCACCTTTCATTCACTCTTCAGCTGCTAAGTACAGTTGCCAATCAGCATTCATTTTACATGTGGGAAATACTGTAGACCTGGATGCAATCATCACCTTACACAAATCAATAGATATAATGCCCATGAAAAACCCATTCAACCTCCTATCCATGTGGCTGATATTTTGCAAGACTCAAAATATACTACGGAATAGGGAAGTAAGTGGAAAGCCTCTGAGATTCACACTGATTAAGAAAGGATTTAGATATTTACCACTCCCACTGAAGAACTGGAATACACTCCAACTTGTGTTATCTTGAAAGAGATTAGGGGTTAGAAGTGAGCCTTTTCCTTACATTCTTTTCTAATTTTCTCAGGGGCTCTTGAGTCAGAAGTGGTTTTTGGAAGAAATCTTCCAATATTGCTGTCTGGTAGTCATAGTCTCACCACCTTTCAGCTGTGTTTGTTCATACACTGTGTGTGTGTGTGTGTGTGTGTGTGTGTGTGTGCCTAGGGAAGGCAGGCCAAAAGCAAACCCTCCAAATGTAAAATGAGCAGCAGGCCATAAGCGAGGCTGCTGGGGATGTGATAACAGGAGTCTCCAGGAAGAAGCTGGTAAAAAAAGAGGCTCCATTGTTACTGCTTCTCTCTCTTCCTCCCTCCTCCTCCAACTCCCATCTCCCTTACCTCCTCTGGTCTGCTCAGTACATGGCCCTCTGGGCCAGTTATCCCCATTTCCAACATCCGGGTTTGCTCCTAGAATGAAAAAAGAATAGACACCAGTTTTTAGATGAGCTCAACTGAGGTTTGGAAAAATTATGCTGGTATGTTCTAATCTAAAGATGTGTCCAAGGGAAAAAAAGAATAAAATGTGTACGTTGAACAAATTTGTTAATTCTGTATCTGGAATTGCAAAATAGGGTAGAGTCTCAACTAAAAGAAAAAAAAAACATTTAAGGGTGGCTTGCTTTTATTAAAACAAAGACAGTTTATCAGGTTTTTTTTCCCTACATTACGCATTAAAAGTCACCCCAGCTCACTTATTCTTCATTTCCTTCAGATGCAGACACCTCTGAAAGAACACTCGCTTAACTTTGTTCATTCATTCAATAAAATGTGCTAAGTATCCACTTCATGCTAGGCTCTAGGTTAAGTACTCGAACGAAGGCAATGAGGCCCCTGACTTCACTGGGCCTACAGTTTAGTGCTACATTTCCCCAAGTATGGTCCACGCACCACCTACATCTGAATGACTTGGGTTGCTTTTGCAGATGTACAGATGTCTGGCTCTATCCAGGCCTACCAAGTCAGAATACATGAGGTTAAATCCTAGGAATCTGCATTTTAATAAGTTCCTCAGGCTTTTTTATGCTTTAAATTTATGACTTAAATCAATGAATTCAGAATTTAACCAGACAACATAATGTCTCTCAACAGCATCACCTGAGATGGTCTTTTGGTCAAATTCTATTTAATTAGGTAGATAGAACTGTCTACCCCTCGTGGCTGATGGCGAAATTCCTCAGACTTGTGGCCAGCTTTCTGGAAGAAGCAAGTGGCTGGGTAGTGAACACACAAGTGGGTTAACTGGAATTGGCACAAATCCTAAGCCCCCATATCTGCAGTTTTGCTGACATTCACTCTCAAACTACTAGGGCCAGTTCCTATGAACCTCGGCACTGGTGACGCAAGAGCTGAAGGAAAGAGAGGGAACCGAACAGAACCTTGTCACACTTTGAAACTATGAGATGCTAAGAAAGAAAGGGATTCCTTCTACCTGGAAAAGAAGAACTATTTTTTGTTGTTTTATATTTTCAATAATATAAATTTTTAAAAGAGGAGCAGGAAGGAAGTTGCAAATACTATAAGCAACCAGGAGAAGTAACATGGTTATCGTCTCCAGCTCTACAGAATTCGAAAAGGGGTGAGAGGCTGATTTTTCCAGCAAAGTACCTCCACTCTTCATTCTTACTGTTCCATTTATGGAAACTTGGACTGAATATAATTTCTTCCAAACTCTGGTGGGTTTCCACTCTGAATTGCCTCCTGAAGTTACACAAGGGTTGAGGTGTCCAACTAAAGCATCTTCTGTCTTATATGACACTGTCACTTTTATCTTGTTCAAGAGTACTAAGACAATGGACAGGATGAAGCTCGCTTGAGCAGTGGTTTCCAAGCACATTCGAATCACCAGGGGCACTTTTCAAAATACATTTGCCTGAACTCTGCTACTGACCTCCTGACTCAGAATCTCCAGAACAAGGAGAATTCCAGGAATCACTCTCTAATCTCCACAGGTGATTCTAATGCATTGCTCATGTTGGGAAGTGCTGTTCCAAAAGCCATGGTGTCTCTATAGCTGGAAGATTAAGAATGGCATGTAGGGACCCATTGATGCCACCTTACATGGGTTGGGGAGCAGTAGGCACTTTGAAGCACTGAACACTGCTGTTTGGGTCATGGCACAATTTTGGTTTGCTCCAGGAGGAAAGGGATCCCGTCTTTTTCATCTTCCCTCTCCAAGGTTTGGCACATAGGAGGCGCTCAATAAATACTTGTTAGATGATTGGCTAAAGATGCTATACACTCAGACTGTCCTGCCAGCTTGAAACTTTTGAAAATTTCTCCTGTTGGGACCCATAGGAAATATTTCTTCTTGCTCTCTAGTCCCTTTTGCATAAAGTGCAGCAAGAAACTCTGAGTTCAGCAGCTGCCTTCATTTAGACAACGTGATAAAATCTTCCAGCTCAAGCTGAATTTAATAAATACACACAAGAAACTTTCCAACTGGAAAAATGCCCTTATTCTTTTCCTGACTGAGAGCAGATCCTCCCAAGGTAGGGAAGGGTGGAGGTGGGGGAAAACCAGAGAAACTTCTGTGCTAAGGAGCCACAAGAGGAAGCTGGAAAAGGGGGCTTTGAGTTGGAGCCTATTTGCATCCACAGGGCCTGAAAAGAAGAAGCAGGTTTGGTTTCTAGGGCTTCTGGAGGGAGGGCTGGGACCTCTGGCTGCTGCACTGAAAACTCAGAGAAAGGAGAGGCGTGACAGCTCTAACACCACTGGGAGGCCTCCCATGGGAGCAAGGCACTTGGACCCTCTTTGGAAAATGATTTCATTATCTCTGGGCGTGTGGGGGACGTGGGAGAAGGCTGCCAGGGGCCTGACTAATTAACCTCTTTGGTCATAAGCGAGAGGAAACTGCACACTTAGCTCCCCTCCTCCACTAGTGAGACAAGACTCAGAAGCTGAAATCCTAACAGCTGGAGCCCTGCACTGCTGGCGTGCTGCCTCTCCAGGAGGCCTGCAGCTGGACTGATGGAGCAAGGGGCCCTCGATGCACCATCTCTGTCTGGGTAAAGATGTCCACTGAGGCACATCAATTTAGGGGCTAAGATTCTGTTCTCCCAGGTATTGGCTGTGATCCTTGGGCCAAGGACGTAATCCTGAGCCTCAATGTTCTCATCTACAAGAGAGAGAGGATGGCAGCCATCTTTAAAGGGCTGGGTGAAGATGAAATGAGAACATACTAGAGCATTTACCAGTCCTGGCCCACAGTAGGAGGTGCTCACCAAATGGTAGCTGCTGTTAGAACCTAACGGGTCTGAGATGAAGGTCGGCCTCAGCATTGTTCCCACACCCCCAATGACCACACTCACCAAGTCCTGGACAACTTCTAAAATGAAGGCACAGCCCAGTACTTGTGAGGGGTGGATGCATCTGTTTTGGCTCACCTCTATAGCCTAGTGCCTGGCACAAAGAGCTTGGGAAATAGTCTTTGAAAGAATGAATAATGCCTTCTTGTTGTTAATGTTATCAAATCAACTAAGAGAGCTCAGTTTCTGGCTGCCTCCTCCTAACGGAAGCCAATCTCGAACATTTCTGAGATAAACAAAACTCTGGCTAAGACACATCTGTGCATCTAGCCCATTAGGCAACCCAGGAGATGGAGAGAGAAGTGCTTTCTGTTCCCTTACAAATGATCACTTTGGGCCTTGGGGCCTTACTTTCATCACTCTTTCCTCAGGTTTCTCAATATGATTTCGAGGAAACCAGTGGGACGTCTGATCCCCACAAGACCTAAATTCTTTATTATCTAAGGCTGTGAGTTCCGCAGTTCTGGATCGGAGGTCTGGCTTCCGAGAAATACTGCCTTAGGGTTTTTCTTTAGGACAGAGAATGTCACAAAGCTTAGAGTCATTCTCAAAACAGAATCAGCAATGCTCTCTCACTAAAGGGCCCGATTTGAAAACCTCCTCTTCCAGGATGCCTTTTCTGAGTCTCCAGAATGGCCAGACCTCTCTCTATTTTACAGCATCTTCCACTTTCTCCCTCGCTTGCCTACATTGCCCCCTCTTTCTTTCCTCCTCCTAGACTGTGAGGTCCTTTAGGGCAGGTTCTGTTTTTAGCAGAATACTTACATTGGGGCCTTGCTCATTTTGGGAGCTCAAGCAACAGTGAAGAAATGAGGAAACAAATGGGATGTAGACCCGAACCCACGCAGAAAGCACACTCCAGGGAGCTGCACCATGTTACCTGGGCAATGATATCCCCATTCTCAGCATGAACTTGAGCAATGGCTCCCAGCTCTCCCAGACAGGTGAAGATCTCATAGAGCTGAAACAGAAATGAGTCTTTGTCACCTTCACAAGCCAGTGGTGCTTTTAGCAACCTCACACAAGGGCCAATTACTAGAACCAGAACTAAAACAAATGGGATAAACCAGAGGAAATAAGTGACTAATGCAGAAATACAGACTAAAACATGCACAACAAAATTCAAAGGGCACTCTAGGAAGCTGTCTGTATAAAGATCCTATCATGTCTCCTAGGCACACAGGGCAAATATGTAACAAAGTGCTACCAGTCCCCCTCCTCTGCCTCCTGCACACATTTTAAATGGAATTATGTCCCATCGAGCTGAGATGCAGCTTCAGGATCCTTCTCAACAAATGCTCCCCAAAGCCACTACAGCCCGACCAGAAGCTAACACAAAAGCTTGAAATGTCTATCTCTTAACCTCCTTTCATCTCCTAACCAGGAGGTATGGGAATTAATTTCTTGTATTTCCTCTGAAAACTTGAGATTTGTCTAAAAAAAATACACCCCATGAATTTCTTAGGGAGAGAGGCAGAGGCAAGCTGCTACGATTATCCCAAATAGCAGAAGGCCCCCCTCAATCCTGCAAGGCTGAGCACCTCACACCTTCACTGAGCTCATAGGGGTTTGGAGGTTGTTTGGTAGATGGAGATTGAGGCATGCCCTTCCTCTCGTCCTTTTGAGAATGCTGCTGCCAGTGGAAATTCTAACTCCCTGTCTGTCTTGCCACGGCACCCTGCCTGTTACCTTATTTAAAATGTAGTGTGGACTACGAGGGCTTCAAGAAGCACTCTTGCCCAGCGGTCTCCCACAGTGACCACAGTGACTCATGTTCAAAGAGCCAAGGTCATCAGCAACGACAGGAAACCCATCCAGATACCCGAAACCACACAGCAATCGGTTATTACCTCCGTGTTGGACACTTGATACAAATCCTTATAGGCCATGTAAACCATGAAGGAGTTAACCCCTGCAAGAGAGGGAAGGGAGGGAAACAGGAAAAAGACAACATTATCATGACCACTCTCCATCCTTTCCTCCCACTTCTATCACCCATGGGGCGCAAGCGCATTACAGGCTCCTGTCCAATATAAAGTGGATGCTTCTCATTCTCCAAGAGCATTTGTCTCCACTAATGAATCTCCCGGGATTGGTTTATTTCACTATTTAATGAATGCCTGCTCTACACTGGGCCAGTGCAGGGTGTTGGATCTGAGAGGAGAACTAAGGTAGAGATCCTGTCCTTGGGGAACTAACAGAGCCAATGGGCAGAAGTCAAGTTTCACCTTGCACTTAAATATCTAAGTCATAAGGGTTATAAGGAAAGAGCCATTTAATTTTGCACCCAAAATAAACTATTAATATAGTAATTTCCAGAAATAGGTGGGACTGGGGAACAGAGAGTCATTTTGAGGAAAGGAGGACAATTTTGGTCTCCAACCATTCGGGCCATCTCAGCCCACAGTGTTCCAGGCCAAAAGTGGCCTGTAATTTGAGAACCTCACTCCCCAGAGTGGTTCAGCTCAGGGCAGTTTTTCCCAACACTAGCCTTCCCACAAGCCTGTGTCCCCCACGAAATGACCCAGGCCCTTTGGAAAGGAAGTGGGTGTTAAAGCTGTTCAATTTCCTACCCCAGTTGAGATGCCCAGTGTTCAAGGAGACACAAGAAAGAAGAGAGGGGGGTTAATCTCACCCTCTGTATCAGGAAAGATTGAGCAGAGTTTGTGGCGTGAGGAGGGGGAGGGAAAGGGAAACATTCTCTAGAAGTCATCCTCTCCCTCCCCCCAGAGCACACTCTCCCACGGCACTCCTGGCATTTGCATCGAGACTGCTCATTGATAATAGTATTAGTATTATAACATCAGTATTATAACAATATTCTGCATCTCGTGGCATTTATCCTGTTGCTCCTCACTAGCCTGCTTCCTTTTGCCTTGGACACTAGGCAGAGGCCATTCCTTATATTTCCCTAAGTCCCCCAGGTCTCCTGAGGATGCTGAGCACATCCCATGTCTGTGTGCACGTACGGGGGTGGAGCATGTGTGTGAAATATCTGACAATCAAAACACAGAAAGAAGTAGAGAAAAGAAGAATCTAAGAAGACAATGGAAACTTAAATCATATACTCACTGAAAGGACACACACACACACACAGGAACATGTTTTCACGCTCTAAGCTCCTAGCCTGAGTACAAATACATCTTTGCTCCTTTTCTGCGGATGCCATTGTTACATAATAGCAATGGTTTGATCTTTGGAGTAAAAATGATAGAGGTTAAAAATTCCTAATCTAGGGGCTGGCTTGGTGGCATAGTGGTTAAGTTTGTATGCTCTGCTTCAGCAGTCCAGGTTCGGATCCCGGGTGTGGACCTACGCACCACTCATCAAGCCATGCTGTGGCAGGCGTCCCACGTATAAAGTAGAGGAAGATGGGCACGAATGTTAGCCTAGGGACAATCTTCCTCAGCAAAAAGAGGAGGATTGGCAACAGATGTTAGCTCAGGGCTAATCTTCCTCACCAAAAAAAAAAAAAATTCCTAATCTAATATTCACTAGCTGTGTGACCTTCTGTAAGATGTTAACCTTTCCTGACCTCCATTTCTTCCTCTGTAAAATGGTCAGTATCGTGGCGAGGCGAAGAGCATAGACTTTGGGTAGATCTACTGATTATAGCTCTATGATCCTGGGCTGCTTATGCTGAGCCTCAGGTTCTCCACGTGCACAGTAAGGATAATAATCTCTCTCTCATGAGGATCCTGTCAGGAGTAAGTAAGATGGTATAAATAAAGAGAAAGTATCTGGAACATAGTGGTACCCCTACATCCAGCACTCACGCTCACGCTTCCAGGCTCCCAGCAAGAAGAAGGGAGTCTAATGAGGGGATGGTGCAGGAAGGATAGGCAAGGGGGAAGGGAGGAGGGCAGGGTCGGGCCCACCTTTGTCTTTGATGAGGCTCTGCACCTCCTGCTTGACGCTGTCGTTCCAGTGGGTGACGTCCACGTGCAAGGCGTAGTCACAGCAGCTCTTCCCATCGGCCCACTCTCGCCACTTCTCATAGGCCTCCGTCAGGCTGGACTCAGGCTCGGGCACCACGTGGTCAACTGAATGATAGAGGCCCCAGATGGGTGACTCACTGACACAGGCTTTGTTTCCCTCTGTGCAGGTCTGCTCCTGCTTGCTTCGCTAAGACTGCAAAGTCTCTATTTCCTGAGCATGGAGTTAACCTTAGAAAGTGTTTCCTGGTAGTTTCAAGGTGGCTGATGATTTAATTGTCACTTGGCTATGTGATGTTGGGCAAATTACTAGCTTCTCTAAACCTCAGTTTTCTCGTCCTTAAAATGGGCAGGAAGTGGGGTGGGAGACAGGGTGTAAGAGTGCCTTCCTTCTAAGTGTATTAAAAGAATAAATGGGCAAATGCATGTAAAGTGCTTCACCTGATACCAGCACATGGTAAGTGCTCAATTAATGTTAGCTATCAACGAGTACCTACTCTGTGCCATTATTACCAGGACTGTGGAGAGTCACTACTGCGGATAAGAGTCCGACTCCCTTTGATGGGCAGAAGGAGAGGTTTGAAAGTTATGTGAGGGCACAAGAGAGTGACATCCTCGTGCTTACTGCCTTAGGAAAGAGCCGGTGTCAGTTAAGTGAACCTGATACTAGGCCCACAGATCTTATTTCCACGTAAACTTTTTGTCAACAATATGATTTCTTTGAGGCCCAAACCTACGCTTGCAGTACCTGCAACCGTGGATAATATTATTAAAAATAATAACATTTACACAAATAACATTGGTGAGGATAAAGCAAAAGTTACACTCTCATAGTTCCCCTTGGCAGTGAGGGAAAGTGTGAATTGGTACAACTTGCCTAAGAACAGTTTTGAAATAGATATCAAAAACCCTGATTTTTTCATACCTTAACTCAATGATTATTCTTGTGCCTAAGAATTATTCCTAAGGAAGTAAACATGGCTGTATGCTAAATTGGGGTTCTAAAGATGTTTACCACTGCAGACAATATTCATATATTTATGTAAGTGAGAAACTAGAAATAATCAAAGTCTTTAACAATAGGGAAGTTTGTTTACATACAGAAATTGTGATAACTTCATAAAATAGACATTAGGCATCCACTTTAAATGTGGTAGAATAAAAATAAATGAATGCAAAGACATCCATGACATATTATTTGGCGAAAACGGTAGGCTAAAACACAGTATGTCTATTATGATCCTGTTTTCATTAAATAGGAAAAAAAATATAGCCACACTGTATATAACAGTGATGTGGGATTTATGGGTTTTCTTTTCTTTTTGCATATCTAGCATTTTTAAATTATCTGCAAAGGACATGTATGCTTTTGTGGTTCTTTATATGCTTTTCTCCCTTTTCACTTGGAACTCTGATCTTCCTCCTGCTCCTTCCCTAATGCAGAGGCCAAGCATAATACACACGTCCAGGATACTGAACAGGTCCAACTCCTTGCCCAGATGGCAGAAAGCCAGGCCAAGATCACTCATTTCCTCCACCTTCTATCAGAGGCAGCCCAAGTGCACTTATCGGAAAGCAAACGCATGGAGCTACCGATGCTTGGACCTACACCAGCGCCTTTGTGGGCAGGCAGCTGCTGAGAAGTCAGCTGGCTTCCTCCCTTCAGCTGGAGAAAAGCTTTGCTCTCCCTGAATTGCACCTTTTATGGCCTTGATGCAATTTTCCTGGGCTTCCAGACCCAACTATCTGAAGCTGAACTCTGCTACTGCTCCCATCAAAAAGAGGCAAAGGACAGTGAATACTTCTACAGCCCAGGCTGTTCTGTGTTCTTGGGTGGATGCATACGGTGTTAAAATAAACAGTGCTCTTGCTGACCAAGGTTGGGGCCATCACTGGGATGGGACCCAATTCATCGGGATTCCTTTGGGACAGGAAGGACTGCCCTGGAATGCTATCTCTTCGGTAATCCAATGGCATGCAAATCCCTAGGGTTCTTTGGGATTGCAATAATTACCAGGGAAAAAAAAACAAGGGAACCCACCCCGACAGCTCGCCTAATCTTAAAGGTATGAATTGGTCAAAATACAGACCAGATAACACTAAATGCCATTGCAGTCTACTAACTTCTCAGCAACTGCAAGTCTCCATTTTCATTCTCTCTGGGATGCTTTTAGCCTCATTTACACGGTTCTGCCTGCGCTCTCTGCCCCTTCTGCCTCAGACTCCAGCTGAAAGTTCTGAAATAACTTTTTGCCCACTCTTCACAACTTTTTAGATCCACTTTTCCCAGTGATTGGCCCAGAGATGATAAATGCTGATTCCCCACCCATGGCACACCCAGCCCCTGCTCTAAGCAGACAAGAAAGGACGGCTGCTTTCATGGTCATGAGCTTCATCAATCTCCTCTATGCAGTTAAGTTACAGTGAGCTGGCAATGTCCTCACTGCAACCTGCTTTTCTCAGGTCCCATCAGGCAGAAAGTCTATAAACTGCATTGAGGGAAGTGTACAAGTTATCATCAGAGCATTGTGGTTAACACATTAGTTAAACACTCACTTCTAGGGACCACTTACACACTTTACATGAGTGTGTCAAGTCAGGGGACTTACTGATCATGGTAGTGCCCCCTGCTAAGGCAGCCTTCGTCCCTTGAAAGAAGTCATCCACTGTGGTCATCCCCTTGTACGGCATCTGGAAGTGAGTGTGGACATCGATGCCTCCAGGGATCACCATCTTCCCATTGGCCTCGATAGTCTTCACTCCTCCAGGGACAATCAGATTGTCTCCAATTTGCCTGGAGAGACAGTGAAACAACTGGCAATTTAAAGAACAACTTCCAAGACGAACATAGTATTATAAGGGTTTTAAACACTGTAACTTATATTTATCTAAGTGGTCATTGCAAGTGATTTACAAGCTTAGCAATCTAGAAACAAATAAAGATAAGTACACATAGAGAAAACAATTTTTATAGACACAGAACAATCCAGTACGCTGTTTGGTGGGACCATATGTCCTGGCTTAGTACTGTAACCCCTGTGGTATGACAGTGTCTAGAATATAGGGTGTGTAATAAATATTTTTTAAAAAAATAAACGTTTTTATTATTCCCTTCATTTTGTTCTTTATTTAAGGGTGAGAGGTAACATTTGGAGAAGGATCAAAAGAGCGTAAAATAATGAATTGTTAGGAGAGATTGAAGGAAGTAGTGAATCATTTAAAGAACAGGTGTGTGAACTTAGCTATCCTCTAAGTGAGTTCACCTGTGCTCCTAACAAAAGGCATCTGTCTGGGTCATTTCACACCTCAGTCTTGACTCCCAATTCCATTCTTCCCTGATAATTTATCTGTCAGCCACAGGTGGAGGCAGATTCGCAAAGAGGAAGTCAAAGATGCAGACGCCTCCGGCACCAGCTGCTTTTGTGTGGTCAGCATCTCAGTAGAAGCTTCAAGCTAAGGAAGGTGATTATGATAACCTCCTCCAGACACAGCTTCACCCAGGAAGCTTCAGAGTACCCCAGGGAGGAAGAGAGGGGGGACTCAGCTGGGGAGGAAGCCAACGAGTATCCCAGAAGCACATTACACACGGCAAGTGACAAATACAACTACTCCTGACACAATGTTACCTCAGGGACCATCCCATGTTGCTTGGTTTACATGTGATTTCACATCCTCGATTTAAATGGCCAGTTAAACTTGTCCAATATGGATTCCAGGTAGACCTACGATTCATAAGCCTCTCCATTATCATAAAACATCTCCTACCTTGGGGATGCATGTACCCCACTGCCAGTAGCATGCATACTTTCTCCTTTTGTTCCTAGCCAACTAAGAAAGACACTCTCTTGGAGCAGTAAGAAGTCTACACTGGCCTGCCAAAATTCAAGTTCTACAACTAAAACAAAGTATTCCTGACATCTCGAAGAGTTCAACCTCACCACATCACCACTGGGCCATTCCAGAGCCACCGCAATTCAAAACACACTGTGGAAAAAATGCAGCCTCTGATTGTCACCCCACTCTAGTCCAGATACTAGCCAGTTGTGTTCTCGTTTTTCTCCCTCACTGATTTTCCTCTGAGGGAAATTGAGAACCACCAGCATGAAGAGTTGCCTGGCCTATGGGTTGTGCGTGTGTGTGTGTGTGTGTGTGTGTACGTTATGTTTCCACCATTTTGACAACCCACATAACACCAAGTCTGAAATAGAAATGCCTTCCCCCCTTTTCTCCACTGAACCAATCAAGGTCACATTAATCTTTGAAGGCTCAGCTTCTATCTCCCATCCTTGGTCAAGTTTCTCCTGACAGCCAGGTCTAATAATTAAGAGTGTGCCTCTGCCCTGGATATGGGCTATCTGGATTCACAATCTTGATTCTGCTAGTTATTAGCTTTATGACTTTGGCCAAGTTACTTAACCTCACCATGTTTCAATTCCTTCAGCTGTAAAATGTAATAAAAATGCTTCCTCCATGGGTTTATTGTATAGATTAAATGTTAATATGTATTAAGCCCACAGGACACTGTTAGGCACATAAGAATTCAATAAATATCAGCTATTATAATTAATATCCATCTTAATCCCATATGAGCCTCTCTTTCCTTTGAATCTCATTTCTTCTATTAATTTAATACTTGATATTGATATTATCTGGTAATATTATGTCCTTTGCATACATACAGATATCTCACTTCCCTTAAAAGACTCTAAGGTCCCTGGGGGGAGAGAGCATGATGCTTTGGGTTCCCCAATGACATCTACCACAGCATGAGACATAGCATGTATCCAGTGCCTAGAGGACTGCCTTGCACATAGCAGGCACTCCATAAACATTCAAAGACAGGCAAACAACTATGTAACAATGGGAGGAAATTATTTCTGTTTTTATGCTCTATGAGTTAAGAACATTTTTGGAGATACATAAAATTTCAGGATTGGATGCAGATCATGTTTATCCACCCTCTCGCCACCTCCAACACACACATCTGATGGTTAAATTCTTTCTATAACATCCTTGGCAAGTGGCCTTCCAGTCTATTCTAACAGAGATGGCAAAAAGGATTCATTTTACATATTCAATTCTGGTAGTAAATGCCTGAATCACTATGTGAAGATGGATTTGGAGCCTGAAGTTAAGGCTCAGCTGCAAAAAGCTCTGTGATCAATTAGTGATGCCTGCCATGAGCTCTGAGAGGAGGAAGAAGCATTAGGTACTAAATTTTTTTCCATCTCTAAAAATCTCTAAAATATGGAAACTCACTACCTCCAAAGAGAGCTGACTGTATACAATAATTTTTTAGCAAGAGAAAAATATAAAATCAATTGTGGCTTATATTTTGAAGAAATTATTGTTTTACATTGGTTAGCTTGCCTATTATTTCCATTTTTCTAATTTCTAATTTGAAAAAGTACTTATGTAAATTGGCAAGGCAACTAAAGACAAATATCTTCATTCTTGCATTTGTTCTTTCATTCACTCACTCATTCATTCATTCAATGTATTTGATTAATATGCTGATCTTTGGCAAGTTATTTACTTTCTCTGTTCCTTCTCCTCATCTGAGAAGAGGGTAATAACAGTAGTTATTTCACAGGATTGCTGGCAGGTTAAATGAGATAAGGCATGTAAAACATTTAACACAATGCCTGTACATACTCCACACTCAATGAGAAGTAGTTTTTATCAGACTCTCCCTGTGCTAAGCACTGGGTTAACTGCTGGGGAGATGGAGATGGACAAGATACGGTCCTGCTCTCGAGGGGGCCAACAGTGTCAGAACTGCTGTGACTGACAGAAGCACAGGGTATTTTGAAAGCTCATAGAAGGGGAGTCTAGCCTAGATTTGGGGACTGGTAAGGAATGCCTGCCTACAGAAAGTTATATCTAAGGCAAGTCTTCAAAGATAAGTAAGAGATCTCCTATAACCAGAATCTTAAACTAGCTAATGAAGTTGAATAATACAAAAATAAAACCAAACGAGGCCAGGGTTGGTTAATAGGATGGATTGGATACACCAGTCTTATATAATAGCTTATCAGTATGGGACGTACCTTGCTTTATGTGATGAAAGCCTATGTGTAGATCAAATCCTTTTGTAAAGGTCTCTATGCCAAGAAACTGTACATAAAGGTGACCTGGCTGTGCTGCCTACAGGCATCCAATAGCATATCATTTTGTAAAGTAATTATACATCCCTAAAGTATCTATTTGGAAATCTTGCCTGAAATGTATGTCCTATTGTGCTCTCCCCATCTAAGTCTGACCTAAGCGAAGGCTCAGTTTAAATGCCCTCTCCACCCCAAAACCTTCCTCTGAAGGGATTTCTCCCTTCTGTGCACTTCTAAATCACTTATCCTCTTTTGAACTCCTTTGGTACTTATGACACAAGTCCTTTTATTTTTAGTGTGCTGTAATTTGTGCACATTTTTCAGTAACCTTAAGGACGGTGGTCACATCTTCTACTGCTCCAAGATGCATAGATTGGCCATCAATGAAGCTTGCACAGAGGCCCTCAGCATCATTCAGTTGATTGAATTCAGATTTTTTACCTCATTCATGTAATCCAAGTGAAATAAGGCTAGCTCCCACTTTTAAAGGATTATGTGCATCCAGACTAAGGGCTAAAATAAAGACTCATTTTTAAGAAGGAGAAATAAAATACAGAACCAACAGTTTAGTAAGCAAAAAAGAAGCAAGCTTCTTTCTGAGCCTGTAGTGAAGAGAGAAAGTACAAAAAGACAAAGAGAAGCATTCTATATACGTACTTTATTAAGCCATCCTCCATGTAAATATCAGCATAAAAGGATTGATCATCATTGACGATTCTGCCTCCCTTGATAAGAAGACGGTCACTCTAGAAAAGGAGAAAAACATGAGTCATTCTCATAGCTGGGATTTCAGGGAAGCGTGGTCTGCCAAAGCTTTCTCAATGCATTATCCTAAAGGTCTAGAAGGAACACGTTTACTTAAGACATCTGTGTGCTCAACGCACTCAAAGTTTGAACCGGGTATATTTCTTGGGGATCCAGTCTTTCTTGTCTTCCCCTAATTCAAATTACTCTGGAGTTTCACCTCTCGCTTCTGCAACCTATCATAGCCACTGAGAAACATAGCTACTTGAGAGAAGACATGCTTTATATAATCTTTTCTGGTTCAGTAAGCACTAAATATTTTCAGACGGATAACATATACCCCAGTGCCTAGCACCCTGTCTGCTATTCTGTTGGCACTCAATAGCGATTCTTAAAAATAGAACTTAGGATCCAACATACAATGAAACAGCCTTTAAAAGTCTTTATAATGACATGGGGATTGTGTTTTCTTTAAAATTCAGGACACTTATAGATGTATGCACACATGCACACGAAGTTGTAGAATGTATAAGAAAACCACTCGATGGAAAAAAGACAAAATGTCTATGCAGAAATTATGCAGGAATCATACTTGCTTCATTATGCTCAGTATTTCTCACATTTTCTGAAATGCATTTTTTTATTGCTTTTGTTATAAAAAAATTGCTTTTCTTATGAGAAAGTCGTTTTAAAAATTATAACTTAGATGAAGTTTGCATAAGTGATCCAACTGGAAACAATGCACATACACTCCGAGGTTATTAATAAAATATCAACATATTTTATATATAAATCAGAAGAGGAACAAATCAGTATCAGCTTTAGAGATCACGGATTTCATTAAATGAATGGAGCTTAGACTACAGCAAGAGGGATGGATGCAGATTTGTTGGGGTCATGGGGGAGGAGAGAATTCTCAGAAGCCTGGTTGAGTGGAACTACAACATGAAAAAAGAATGGTGGGCTGGGGTTTGTCAAGAATTCAACTTACAGACTTCAACGCCATCCATCCATCCATCCATCCATCCATCCATCCATCCATCCATCCAACCATTATTCATCCATCCACCCATTCAGCAAATAATTATTTAATATTTATTATTAAATAGGTGGGGGGGGTGCAGTTGTGAATGAGCCACATCAGGTCACTGCATTTATGGAACTTAAAGGGAAAGTCTGACAATAAAGAAAGTCAACAAAACAAATAAAACAATGTAAAATGGTATTAAGTGTCACAAAATATAGGGGAATGGGGCTTGTTTAAATAGAGGCTGGAAAAGGCCTTTTTGGGGAAGATCAAATAAGATGGGGGTGGGGATGGAGACCTGCAGGCAGAGAGAATAGCATGTGCAGATGCCCTGAGGTAGGAATAAGTTTTGCTTCTTTGAAAGCCTGAAAAAGATCAAGGTGGAGGGAACTTAGGGATCAAGGAGGGAAGTGGCATAAGACAAGGTGGGGGGTAGCACTGGCTTTCACAGAGGACAATGGTTTTATGGGGAAGGAAGCCCCACGGTAACAGGCTGACTTCTGGCTTCAGAAATAAGAGAGTGTGAACAGAGACAGAAAATGAGAACTGAGCCTAGGGCTCCACGTGGGATCTAGCAAATTACCACTTAGCTTCTCCTGCTTCCAAGGTATTGCGTGAGAGTAAGAAATTTCATCATGCCATATTGTCAGGGGAAAGGATTTTTAAAAGATACACATCGATGAGACATTTAGAAAAGAACCTACCGATGTGGCAAGGAAGAGGTGCCAATGAGGTCAAATAGAAACTCCCACCACACATGATCACAAGCCCCTCATGATCTGGCCTCTGTCTGTCTGTCCACCCTCCTTTCTATCATGTATTTTATACAGTGGCAAAACTAAGAAACATGGAGTTCTTGTCACGTATCAGGCTCTCTGGCCACTAAGCCTTTGCAAAGACGTTCTCTCTGCCTTCTCTGTTCAGCTGGCACTGGACTACCATCTTCTGCTTTGTCAGGCCTCCAGTCAAAGGATTTCTCCCGTAAGACACATTCCCTGACTTTCTAGCAAATTTCACCTGCTCCCATTGCAATTTAGTTCAAACAGTTATAATGATCTACAATAGCCGGTTTATTGTTCAGTTGTCTCCTGACTAGAACAAAGACTTCTTTAGTCTTGGAACCATGTGTCTTTTGATCTTTTTACCTTAGTTCCTGGAGCCCATCCTAGCCAGCTGTTAAATATTGGTCAAATGAACACGTGAAGGGTGGGACACAGGAGGGTGTATCACATCGGTATGATGGGTAGGCCAACTGAGTCAGAAAATTATGTGAACTGGCCAGGAAATTGGACTTTTAAGAAAAAAATTTTTTTAAATTGAACGCTGTCGTAATCTGCTGCTTTAACAGTGACTGCAAAATCATAGGAGGCAGTCCTAGGACTGTGCTTGCCAAACTAGGGTGCACACTAGAAAAATATAGATGTTCAGGCCCTGCCCTAGGCCACCAAATCTGTATTTTATGAGCTCCATAAGTGGTTCTTATGCAGCCCTCAGCCAGCCCAGTACCAAGTCACAGACCAGCATCTGGAACCACCGCCCCAGGCACAATTCTGTGTGTCTATAAAGGCGACAGAAGCATCTCCAGCAGGAGCTTCGTAATATAATAATCTTGGTAACTATAAGAGTTCCCTCTCATAGCTCAGTGCTTTTCTGATGTTCTTTATCTTTCCAGCAAAGAGCTGAAGTATGCTGGTTTTTGGAAAGGGGCCAACTACTGCCTGAACTGAGTCCAGCTATGAAATACGACCATCCTCCTGTCTAGGGACACTCAGACCTGAGCCACTGGCGTGATCATCACTTCCTTCAACAAGCATCAAATGTTAGCAAACGGGCAAAAGCTATCTCAGGCCCCATGAACATCAGGGGGATAGTAAGACGTGAGCCAAGTGGAATTAACATCATTGAGATGGCGTCATTGGAAACTCTTCAAATGCTAATTAAATAAATCTTCTCTGGCTCAATGATCAGGAATTAAAACAGATAGAGCACAAAGATGAATTATAGGCCTGGTGTATGCTTCAGAGATGGGAGTAACAAGACCCTGCTTTATGGACTATAGTATTAATATTATTATCTGTTTTCATCATGCAGAGCAGAGATAGCCAAACCTCAACTCGCAGAGCTCAAACAAATGCTGCCCCTGGGGGTCTCAGCTTGTCCTCCTAACTTTTATTAAAGTGGTTAATAAAACTGCCTTATTAATTTTAACTATTTCCATGCATGTGGGGACCACTACAAAGGGCAGCCTGGGCAAACTCTCATCAGACACAGAAGAGTCTGAAAGGCAAGTCTTGGGCTTGGCATTGAAGAATGATGTAACTACTGACCCCTCCCAGGCCATATAAAACCAAACCTCACTGGTTCCAGGTTACAGAACATGCGTGTCTGTGAATAAGGACCAGCCTTACAGAGTAAGACATGCCAGGGTCAAAACCCAACAAGACAAAATGACAGCTATGATTAAAGATCATCCTCGATGATGTTAGAAAGGACTGGGGAACTGGGCTTTGTGGGGCTCTCTACTTTCTGTTCCCAGCAGCTGAGGCTGTCGAGCATCCATGAGCTAAAGTCCAAGAAGGTAGAATGGTCTAGTTTGGAGTCTACCAATGTTTCTCATGTGATGATATATATAAAGAATGATGGCATGTCTAGAGCACACTGGGGTAATCTTTTTTTTTTTTTTTGCATTTTATCATTTATTAATTCATAAATGATTATACATGTCAAAACTATACATGAAATCCTAATTTTTTTTTCAAATCCTTCACTTCTTTCCCTTAGCAAGCATTTCAAACCTTCATTAGGCTTCTCATGACTCTTACCTCAAATCCACTCCTCTGTCCCCACAGATAACCTCACCTCCCACACCTCAGAGCAGAGGGGAGGGCCCGGGCAGGACCCCTTTAATCAGCCCAACCTCAACAAATGTATCTCAATGCCTCAGGACAAATCTTAACTGAGGTTCAAATCTCCACTTGAAATCCATTCCCTCCTTCATTCCTTCAAAATCTCTCCTCACCAAGATTTTCTACTGGCTCTTTCCCTTTTGCTCATCCTCATGCTGCTGAGAAGAGCCTATACTTCGACAGACACATTCTGTTTATATCACATGATATTTTCTCAAAGTTTTAATTAGTTGAATTTGTGCCAAAATTTAAAAATTGGAAGATTATACATAAAATTAAGACCTTTGACTTAATTTGGAAAAATATGAGTATCTGGACACACGTTTGCAACAAGCTGGAACGGAATATTGGCCACATCTTTAGATGGGGAATGCACTCTACACTGGGGTAATCTTGAGGGTATCGGAATCCCAAATGAAGCTATTCTGAGCCTGAAGCCACCAGCCGAGGACTCTGGCTGCCTTAGGCCCTCCACAGCCACCCAGGGCTGAGTGCACTAATGTCTTGCAGCGGGGTACCAGGTGTACCAGCTGGCAAGGTTGGGTCCAGCTGGGTTCTCCCACTACTGAGAGAACCAGGCAGACCACTTAACTAGGTGTGTGACCTTGAGTTAGGACTAAACCTCTCAGAACCTCAGTTTTTTTATCCACTCAGAGTGGGTAATAGGACCTAGCTCACCTCACAGGGTGGCTGCCAGGAATAAATGAGGGGGAGAAAAGTGTGTGTGTATGCACATGTATGTATATACACACATATATAAAATATCTAGTGCCCAGTAAACACCTCTAAATATTAGTTATATTGATTCCACTCATATTATTTACAGTGCTTTAAATTATTTTTAAAAGCCTTAAATTAAGAAGTATATTGGAGAGGGACTATCCTTCCGATTTTCTACATGGGGAGGTATACACAGAGAGGTGAGGAACTTTCTCCAAGTGACAGAGCTGAGTAGTTCCAGTTGGAAGCAAATTCAGGTCTCCTACCTCTTTGCATGGGACTGCTTTCCACCTGAGGCCACTCTATCAATGATCCTTAAACCTTATGACAAGTGGTTCTTTCTGACAAGGCTCTCTTCTCTGAAAGTGAATCTGACTGTTCCGGTGCTGAAATTGCTAACCAGTTCTCTGCAGTAAGTAACTTAGGAAGCCAGTAACTTTTAAGCCACTATTTATAAAATCAGTGCATTAAACCTGCCACTGATGGCCTGAATGTGTTAATGCAGCTTATAAAGGGATCTAATTTACAATCCAAGGTAACACAGGCCCTTGAAGTCGGATCAAGTCCAACCTTTTTCCCTTCACTAGGGTATGATAATGATTAGATAAATCAACTATAAAAAATTAGGAGTTTGTGAGAGACAGAGAGAGAAATGAAGGAAAGGAGTGAGGAGAGAGAGAGGAAGAGAAGGAGGGATGAAGGAGGAAATAAATTGTGACAAGGGCTGGTGTTAAGATTGAATGTGATTCAAACTAGAATAGAGAATGACGGGACAGAATCTTGAACTCAAGCCTGTTGGAGATATTCGTTCCCATTTTAGTATTCCTCATCTAGTCTTCAACTTAAAGAACTTAAATTACCACCTCCGTCTCTCTGAGCTAATGAGAATACGCCTCCCAGAGGACCCAGAGCTGTCCGGGGATTTCTTCCCAGTCAATAAAGTCAGCCTGAGAACAGTACTTAAGACACATCTGTTCTCTATGCTACACACATTCCAGTGGCTCAGAATAAAAACTATCATCCTAGGAAGAGAAAAAAAGGATATAAAATGGAGAATGAGTCTTCCAAAGTCAAATATTTTCTTACCTATGTTCAAATCACAAAGCACAGACTCTGACCCTCAGTGGGGTCTCAAGATCCTTGTAAAAGTCCAGATGAAGGCACAGGTGGTTATTTACAATAAATTCCCATCTGGATAATTAGATTTGATTGCCTAAAAACACTCCCACTCTTAAGAATACATCAGGATGGATAGACTACATGGATGAAATCTTGTTTTTCTTCCCCCAAAGCAGCATCATTTAAAGAAGAGAGAGAAAAGGCTTTCTAAGATGGTCCAGTTGACTCAACATGGTATTCAGGAAAAGGTGCTAAATAGGCTCTAAGGAGACCAGAGCTGTCATCCTGGCTCTGCTGTTAAATATGCACCCTTGAGTGAGACACACAGACATGAGTTTGAATTTTAGCATTAACACTACCTGTGTTTGGACAAGTCATTTCACCTCTCTGGGCTTCAGTTACTTCATCTGTGAAATGGGGACAATGATACCTTTCTCTTAGGGTGCTGGTTAGGATTCTGAGGGATACTATACGTAAAGGGCTGAATGATGCTCAGCACACTTTAAATGTTCAATACATGTGAGCTACCATCATTATTATTATTTCTTACAATTATAACCAGCCTTTGTAAAACTCCTCCCTCACAAATACTCAAGAAGAACTGAACTAACACTTTGTTAATCAAAATATAACAGACCTTGCCATAAAGGGAATTCCAGAGACGCCAGTCCCCAGCCAACCCTCAGCAACCGTTCTCAGCTCCTGCCACCAGCAGCCAAAGTCTGCTAAGACTTCTCCTTTTAAACCTACCCCCACAGGGCAAGTTCCCACGGCCCCTCCAGGTCATTTTTCCTCTGGAAATAAGCCTCCATGAGAAGATAACAATCTACTTGCTCTCTTCTAGCAGGAATGGAGTGTGGGTAGTGAGGTCTTAAACCTGCCCCCAAACCCACTCTCCCTGCCCAGTGCATGGATCTGTTTCTAGGACCCTCAATGACAAACATGCCATTGAGACAGAGAGAAAGAGAAAGGTCTGGGAGAAAATAGACATCTTGAAGAGCAATGCAGTTTCTTGGCTCTGAGTCTTTATCGAAATTGGGCAGAGTCTTACAGGGTGGGCTACTCCAAACCTCTGAACTGCTACAGATGAGTCTCAAAAACATTCCTCCTTTCTCCCATTATCTAAACATACTTATGAACAAGTGTGCTGGATAGAGGTTAACCTGGGCACTTGCTTCAAAACACAGCCCACTCAGCAGAATTCTAACAAATGGGAAGCACTGTTTTCACTTTCTTTATTATGTTTGGTTTGGCCCTGGAGGGACAGAACACAAGGTAGGAAAAGCAGTAACGCAAAAGGAAGCAGCAGCCAAGGGAGGTATTAACCAGGGCAGGGTGGTTGCTCTGTCTTCTGAACTAGAATATCAAAGCCAGCTACATGCATTCTTCCCTCCCCAGAACTTCACGTTAACCAGTTTAAAGATGTAATTATCAAAGGGCCAGACAAGCTATGTGGCCTGCCCTGGGTCAGAATGGAGTGGGGGAATGAACTGTGGATGGCATCTTAATCCTAGCCCCCTGATAACGGTCTCTCAATCTTCTACAGGTTCCAGACAGGGATAAGCACAAGTGGACAGCCAGGCCAGGACCAAGAGGGTGGGGAGGGGAGGGACCACCCAGCGTTGCACAAAGCCATTCCATTCTCAAGCAGGAAAGTCAAGTGGCTCTGGGAAGCCCAAACCTCGGTCACCCATGCACTACTTTCACAATATTTGACATATCCTGGTACAAACCGTTCTGTTATTTACTTACTATTATCCTTAAATAAACGTATTTTAAAAGTAAACACTGTCATACTTCCATAATTCTAAGCCAGTATCACTTAACCAAAAATAGACAGTAAACCTAGGAATGAATATGAGAAAAACATTGCTAAATTTTGATTACATTCTGCTGCCTTCAAAAGGGCTCTAAAGGATGAGCTCAGACCTGCTACCTTCATTAAAAAGGAAGATTACCAAATATCAAGGAGGTGTTCAAGACAGACTAGCACTACACTGAGATGTTTTCCTTGATCTACTCAGAAGGTCTGAAAAAGAACTAGAAAGGGGAAAAATTTCTCACTATGTGATTCAATGTTATTTAATGCCATCTTCCAGAATCACCTAAAATGACCTAAAGTAACAGCAGGAAAACCATCTCTGCTCTTGAAACACGGACCAACAAGAGCCAACATGGGCCAACACGGATCAACACGGGCCTATCAGAAGCAAGAGCAGAGCCCAAAGCAGAGTCTCGGGGATCTCCCAGGTACTGGGCAGCACAGCAGAGGGAGGAGATTTCTGGGGCTCATGAAGGATCACTGGGTCAGAAGGGAAGGAGGGGATGAAGAAAAGAGGCAGGGTGGGGTAGGTCTAGTGTGGGAACAAACATGCCTTATCAGAAAATAGGATGTGCCAGATCTGGGTAAAAAAAGAAATGTGGCACATCTTTAGCTGGGCTATTGGAAGGGAAAAATGGAAAAGTTGCTGCCTGGGATGGAAACCAGCCCTACTAGAAGTTTGCAGAGCCATTCAGAATTTAGGTAGCGACCAAGGGAGTTTGGAAGCCAGAGCTGCATTTGCATCTCTGCTACTCACTTAGTGTGTGACTTTAGGCAAGTGATTTGATCCATCTCTGGGCCTCAGCTTCCTTAGCTGAGTGAGGTGAAGCTCTCTAGAAAGGCCTGTTGATGTATCTATAAAGTACAGATAACAATGCTGACCTCACAGGGCTATTGTAAGAATTAAATGTCAAGATGCAGGGTTGGACACCTAGAAAAGGCTTCATAAGAGGTAGGCATTACAAACACTACTACTACTGTGCTTGTATTATAGAGACGCACAATTAAAGGCACATCCAAACTGCAGTACACATGTGCAACAGCCATTACTATTATATATAAAATACCTGAGAAACCTGTTGCTCAGGACCAGGGTATAAAGTAGAGCACAGACTAAAGAAACGTCAGTGCTTTAGAGAACTAACTCATGGCCATCTTTGGTCTGGATGTATAGGGTAGTTTTGTGTTTCATTCATTACTTTTTGGGGTTTTTTGTTTGTTTGTTTTGCACTGTTCCTTTTTAGGGCTCAAATCCATGTGCTATGGGTGAAAGCTCTCTGTACATATGCACACTACAAAACTGGGATCTAGCTTTGTTCAAACAGGATCCCGTGTCCCATTAGCCCAACAGCCTGTGCAAAAGTCAAAGGCCGACTTCATCAGGAAGGAGCGCCTGAAATTTCAACCCTGGCCTCGATGCGAGGGATAAACGAGTTTAATAATTCATTTCTGAAACTTACACTTGTGTGGCTACGGGCTGTGAAGTTGTATGTTAGGAGTATGGAGAGGCAAAGATGAAACAGTAGGAAAAATAAGCCATGAACACAAATAATAATGTTAAGTAAAGAGAGAAAGGGCAAAGCTATAGAGATAGTAAAATGATCGGCAGTTGCCAGTGGTTTGGGGAGGTGGGGAGTGAATAGGTGAACAGACAGAGCACTGAGGATTTTCAGGGCAGTAAAACTATTCCATAAGATACTTCAATGGTGGATACATGACATTGTGCATTTGTCAAAACCCAAAGAACTGTACAAGAGTGAACTTTAATACACAACTACAGACTTTTGTTAATAACATATCAATATTGGGTCATCAGTTGAAACAAATGTACCACACCAATGCAATATGTTAATAATAGGGGAAATTTTGGGGTAGGGGAAATGAGAGGGAGTATATGAGAGCCTCTGTATTTTCTGCTTTATTTTTCTATAAGCCTAAAACTGCTCTAAAAAGTAAAGCCTATTAATTAATTGAGAGAGAGAGAGAGAGAGAGAAAGGGAGAAAAATCCTCTGTCTGGTAGAAATCAAAGAAGGGTTGTTGAGGTAGGTCTTGGGAAATGGCTGATCTGGACACACAGGTATGGCCAAAGGCAATTCTGGTCAGAATGAGGGACAATAATTCATAACTAGCACTTACTGAAAACTTCCTATGCATCAGTAACTCTTAGAAGCTTTATGTACATTTTGTTCAATTAATCCTCAGTAAAGTGCTATGAATTATGTGCTGCTACTAACCCCCACTGAGTTGATGAAGACATGGAAACTTGGGGAGGTTGGCTTATGGTCCAACATCACATAACCAGTCATTGGGAGAGCCAATTTACCAATGAAAGAAATGCATTTCACTGGGAAGTTGTGGCGCTGCACAGGGTCCCTGATGCTTAGCATCCTGGAATGGGGGATTGCGAGAGATGGCTGGCTAGAGAGTTTGACCTTTACTCTGTGGGTCCTGGGGGGCTCTGAAAGGATTTGAGAAAATGAGTGAAATACAATCTTAGAGCAAAAAAAAAAAGAAAAAATTAAGCTGACAAAATGTCCATGCTGGAGATAAAGGAAAGAACTAGTCAGAAAGTAGCAGCCAAGTGGCAGGAGGGGAAAAGAGAAAAGGAAAAAAACCACCTTTATCCCTCAGGTGCTAGGAAACAGAGTACTCAAACTGGATTATTAGAGAGAGTTTAACAAAGGGGCAATGTAACCAAGTATGGGCAGAGTTTAGGAAAATTAACTGGATGTGCAGCATCCAGGGCCGACCAACAGCGTGGAGCCATCGCCATCCCCAGGCCTGAAGGAGGCAAGGGCAGAGAGTGGTTACCGGAGCTGAAGAGGGCAACGTGTGCAGAGGCTGCTGACAGGAGCTGTGACCTGCAGTAGAGGCAGGCAGCCAGTTAGTTCACAGTGACCCAGCAGGAAGGAATCAGGGGAAAAATACCCTGACTTCATTGTTCACCCTCCCTCCAGGGTCTTACTGGTACCATATGAATTGAATCCACGAGCCCAAGGGCAAAGGACCTACGGAGGCAGACTGGACAGGTCCAGGGCTTGGAGCAGGGCAGAAAAAGGTGGAGAGGGGATCTGCAGAGGCAAACAAAAAATATCCGGCCCAGTCCCTGAATATCCAACAATGGGGCACGATTTAATAAACTGTAATACAGCCACAAGGTGGATTATTACGCAGCAACTTTTTAAACAGGTTAAATCTGTATCTTGAGCTGAAGAAATATCAAAAAGAAGTAAGTGGCAGACCAATGTGCAAAATATGATTCTATTTTTGTGAAAGCAACCAAAAAATATTATAGGTAAATATATTTATATGTGTTTGTGTGAGCAAGAGGAAGGTCTGGAAGGATGTACACCAAATTATTAACACTGGGTATGGTAGGAGGAAGGGACGCAGAGGGAGGAGGAACTCAACTTATTCTTTTCTCTTTCTCCTCTATTTATTTATTTATATTATTTCTCCGGCTGCACAATGCATATGCCATTTTATAACTTTTAAAAGGGATTTAATAAAGAAAATTATAAAAAGGGAAAAGAATAAGGTGACTGCTATGGTCCAGTGCGACAGCAGGAATGTGGATTAGAAAATGCATGGCGTACTGCAGAGAAAAGCCGGAATCAACCGAGCAGCTGAAGAGGAATGGAAAGTGATGTGTCAAAGTTGACTGAAGTTTCAAGGCAGGATGGCCAGGAAAGACCCATTAATAAAAATGGAGAACAGAAAGGAGAGTAACAAAGTTGAGGAGCAAGACTATGAATAATAATGTTAAGGTGCTGGTCAACCATACAGCCACGCAGCAGAATAGGCAGAAATGGGGGCCTGCAATTTAGGAGAATGGTCAGGTGTTAATGGATGGAGTTGAGTTCATGCCATGCTGAAAATGGCTACACCAACTGAAAGGCAACAAAGGATAGCAGAAAGACCCCTGGAATGCGAGGCAGGAGCCCTGGATTCCGCTCATAGCTCTGTGGCCCTGAGCAAGGCACTTTGCCTCTCTGAGCTGCTGTCCAATGAATAGGACCCACTTCCCTCTTTTAGAAGCAATTCTTCTCTTTGATCATTTCTGACTGGCAGCTGGCTTTGACTGGGCCTTTAGAAAGACAGGGAACCCTAGTGAATTCCCACCCTATTTCTTCTCAGAAACAAGAACTCTTTCACTCAATCTGAAAGCCTGCCAAAATGCAATTCCCAGAGGAGGAATGTGGGCTCGGGCCTTGGAATGTGTGAGCGGCACCTTCAAATGACAGGCAATTGCTCCCCATCTATTTGTGGAGGCCACAGGGATTCTTCTCCAAGTCTGAACTTATACTTTTAAAATTGGCGGAGGCTGCCTGGGGATTGTGGTTATAAGCACACAACCACTGGCTTATGCAACTTCCTAAAACTGTCCTGCAGTGGATGCGTTTAAGAGAAGGTACAGCTGCGATGTTCCAACTCACACCACGCTGCCGCAGAAAGGGCCCTTGGAGAGATAGTGTGGGAGGAAGGGACTGTTTCAAAGACCAGAGATGTTCCCCAGTTTGCTCTGCCATAGAGTCCAAACATCGGAGATTGGGTCTGTACAGGAGAGCAAAGAGGGGCTTCATCATTCACTTTGCAGCTAAAGAACCCAAGTGGTGAGTCAGCGCCAGAGCAGCCTGAGGGAATGATGAAAAAGAGAACAGCTTTGGAGTCACAGCCCTGGCTGTAAAATGAGAAAAATGATATCTGCCCCAAAGCACTGAGGTGAGGAGTAAGCCCAAACTCTGGCGCATAGTAGGTGCTCAATAAATGCAGGTTTCTTTAAAAGCTAGGACCTAAAACCTCTCGGCCAATGCCTTTCAGCCCACACGCTCTCTCCTCTATCCTCAAAAGTAGCTTGACTTTTCCTTTCTTTTTAGTTTATATATATGCCTTCACTACCTTCCTATAGGAACACAAACACACTTCCTAAGAAGGAATACAGGGAGCAGAGGGATGGAGGAGTTTACTCATTTTTCTGGCTCTTTCTTGACACAAGAAGCAGACAACGGTGACGACTGATTCTCTTGGTCACAGCCTTCTATCTGCCTAGAAACCTGCACACCCACAGGTTTCATTTGATCTGCTTTCATTTGATAGATAGGTGGTTATTAAAGCAGTGGTTATTTCTGATTCTTGGGCCCCAAACTTCTCCAAGTTATATTGACAGAGAAAACTGCAGATACTCTTGAGAACAAAGACTTCAAGAGGTCACGTAGACTTCGAATGAAATGAACCCTTGAAATAAACATAATTGAAGCACCACTTGAAAATTATCAGAATTCAGAAATGAGACTAGTGGGCAGTAAATCCTATAACAAAAGGTTTCTGCACCTTCAACAAAGATCTAAGGCTTTACACAATAGGCACCTCCTGGAATGTGTTCAAGACTGCTTGCTATTTGCAGATCCCATGCTGACATTACCAGGATATAATCTCTGTGCCTAATGGCTTGCAGACTTCATCCCCACCTGCAAAGCCGTGACATCGCACTTTTCTCTTCCCAATGATCACTATTTAATATTCCACGATTCTAACACCAGGAGAATAAGCTTCTTTTGGAATAGTTCCCAAATAGTCTGTTCTAGTATGATTTGTCTCTGCTGAGAAATGTTTCCAAAAGTGTTATGACCACTGAAGTTTACAGGTGCAGATGTTTCATGCATACCAAGCAAGATGTCCATTGTGAGATGTATTCAATTGTTTCTAAAAAATAGCAAACGAGTTACAACCTGTGCAAGTCTCTACAAGTCATCTCAGACCCCACATGTTTTCATCTCTGTGTTATCACTTTTGTCCCTGGTATCCCAAGTCTTTTCATCTTTCTTTCATCATTCCATTCTCTCAAGGTGAGACTGAGCTAGGCCTTGGTGACACAGTGGCAATGACACAGCATGATCCCTATCATCATGCAGCAGATAGTCTAGTAGCCTTCTGATAACATTGGTTCCTTGACACCCATTCTCCCCAAACCACTTAACCCAGGGAAAGCACATTAGTTGAAAATAAAGTAGCATTGTGTCTTTTCACTCATTTATTTATTTATCCATTCATTCCTTCATCTAATGTTGGTAAATGCCTCCTGTTCACAGTACTAGGGATACAACATACCTACAACTAGGGATACAATATATACAACAAAATAAATTCCCTGCCATTGGACTGTGGTGGTTGAAAAGGCAAATAAGCTACTAAGTCAGTAGTGTAATTTCAACAGTGATAAGTGAAATTTAGAAACAGGGTAAGAGGATGGTGGAGGCTTGGAAGAGGCTGGGACTGCTTCTGATTAGGTTTTAAGAAGGTATGTCTAAGAAGCTGTCAGCTGAACAGAGCTCTGAATGATCTGAGCCAAGTAAAGCCAAGTAAAGAACGGATCCTAGAAAAGACTGCTCCCCACACCAAGAGGGCAGCAAGTACAGAAGCTCTGAGCTGGAGACGGCCACGCCAGGTCCACAGGAGAGTGACAGGGGAGGATGGCTGATGCCAAGTCACTAGGGGCAGTGGCAAGATTGGAGTCCAGAGAGACAGTCAGGGCCAGGTCACGTAGAAGCTTTGAGAGCCATGGTCTGGGTTTTATTCCAAGTGCAACAGATGTTTGAGCAGGGGAGTGACTTGATCTGATTTACATTTTTAAAGAATCACCCTGGTTATGCATGGAAAATGACTTTATGGGTAGGCAAAGTAGAAGCACAGAGAATAGTAAGGGAGTTTTTGCAGTAAGATAACAGAGTCTTGAACTAGGGTGGTAGTGGCAGTGATGAAAACTGGTGAGAAGTGATTGGATTAAGATTCTATTCTGGGGCCAGCCCTGTGGCCTAGTGGTTAAGTTTGGTGTGCTCTGCTTCGGCGGCCTGGGTTTGGTTCCCGGATGCAGACCTACACCACTTGTTGGCGGCCATGCTGTGGCGGCGACCCACACACAAAATAGAAGAAGATTGGCACAGATGTTAGCTCAGAGCGAATCTCCCTCGAGCAAAAATGAGGAAGATTGGCAATGGATGTTAGCTCAGGGCAAATCTTCCCCAGCAAAAGAAAAAAAAAAGATTCTATTCTAAAGGTAGAGCCAACAGAGCTGCACAGCTAGTATATAGCTAAGCTGGGACTTAAACCGAGTATCTGCTGGAAACAAAGCCCACTCACCTCTTAACTTGATCGTTTCTTCTCACTAATAAAGTCCAAGTAAGTTTAACCCATACACTTAAGCATAAGACCACACAACCTTAAAACAGAGAGGACACAGCTGCAAAAGAGCCATCTACATTCAATATTTAAAGCACCCCATATTTCTCACATCATAGCAACTGGGTTTACCAGTGGCTCAAGCTAATTTGATTTTTTTTTGGTTGATTGCATATTTATCAGGTCTTATTGTTGAAAATATTTCTAAAATATGTCACTGTAAAACTTTGGCATAGACAGTTTCCAAATCCACTCATGTTACAGATGTATGGGTCTGGTTTCCTGCTTTAGCAAACGTGACCCAGTGTGAGTAATTGATTCTCCTTTGATGGGTCAGATTTCTTCAGGTCCTGGGGTCCATCACTGTAAACATTAATTCTTCATCATGTGTAGCTGTCCATTTTGACATGTGAAGGTGTAAACCACTGAGAAGACTTTGTAGTGAAACTCAAATACCTTGATTATCTTTTTAAATTTCCCTGATCTCCATTTTTATCTTAAAATCAGGGGCCAAATATATCCTGTTCAATTGATTCAATTAAGTGGATTCCAGGTCATTGAGACTTTGGAGTACATTTTTTTTCTCCTTAACTTTAAATAACTTGATAACAATAGTTACTAAACAGCTTGGATTAATTTCCTTATGGGGAAGTAGCACAGGGTAGTGAGGGTTTTAAAGTCAGACAAGCAGGTGAATTTAGACCCATCTCTGCTAATTAATAACCATGTAACTTTAGATAAGTTAACTTTCTGAGCCTCAGTTTCCTCATCTGTAAAGTGGGGCTAATGGTAACTATTATCTAGTCATATTATACAGATGGAATGAGATACCATATATAAAACTATGATTGAAAATCATTTAGTATGGGCTCTGGCATGGCATCATTTCTTATAAATATTAATGATCTGGGTTTCCCTTTTCTCTTCATTGAGAACTTCCCACATTTGAAGTTTTGAATTTTTTAATGACTTCATTCTTAACTTCCCCCTGTATTAGTTTGCCAGGGCTGCCTATAAAGTACCACAAACTGGGTGTCTTAAACAACAGAAATTTATTTCCTCACAATTCAGGAAGCTAGAAGACCAAGATCAAGGTGTTGGCAGGGTTGGTTTCTTCGGAGGCCTCTCTCTTTGGCATATGGATGGCCCTCCTCTTCTCCCTGTGTCTTCACACGGTCTTGTTCTCTGAGTGTCTGTGTCCTAATCTCTTCTTGTAAGGACACCAGTCATATTGGATCAGGGCCCACCCTAATGACCTCATCTAACTTAATTACCTCTTTAAAGACCCTATCTCCAAATACAGTCACATTCTGAGATATTAGGGGTTAGGACTTCAACACATGAATTCTGAGGGGACAAAATTCAGCCCACAACACTCCCTCACGCTCCTCCCTCGAAAAAAAAAGTGTAAGGAAAGCACTGACCCAGAGCAGGAGAAATGAGTCCTATGCCTCATTTTTTTTAAGCTATTTTTCTGTGTGACCTTTGGCTAATTATTTTCCCTCTTTGGCCCACATTTTCTTAATCATTAAAATAAGGGGGTTAGAATAATGGGTCCCTTATTTCTCTTCCTGCCCTTAACCAAGCAAAGCTAAGTTTTCCCCATAATTTCTCACAGCAAAAAGGGTCTGAGATAGAGCACACAATGAAGTAACCAAAATAAAAGCAAAGCAAAACAAAAACATACCTTCTTTGTGGAATAAACCTAGGACGAAGTCTCTAGAAGCAGAGGATTATATTCAATTGCTTTAAAACTTTCTAAGTTGTTTAAAGCCCTATCTCTCTGTAAGGCCATCATTTAAACCAATTTAGTTGGATAAATCAGAAACCCTACTCTGAATTTATGAATATCCCCGAACAAAGTAATCGCATCAAGATCTGGGGCACAGATTGACTTTGAGGGAAAGAGTGTATGATTTCGAATAAAGGTCTCCTTTTAAGAATTAAGGAGAAAAAAGTTTTAAAAACAAACACACATACACACAGAAAATGTAAAATTAAAACCAGCTTCCAAGCTTGTAGGTTAAGCCATTAAGAAAAGGCGGGGGGGCGGGGGGGGTGCAGGGGAGAACTAGGCATCTTTCCTCTCCAGCTGTGTAGCTTCAGGTCCCAAGACACTGTGTTCCTCTGCAAATGTCAATAGCCTCATCAAGACAGGGAGGCAGGCAAGGGTGGCTGAGTGGGAAAACAAATGTGCTCATTTGAGAGCAGAAGAAAACAGAGGGAAAGCAGAATTTTCCTGGAAAATGGCACAACTGTTGAAGCAAATGATGACAAGAATATAAGACTAAGATACTAGGATTCAAATCTATAGTCTGATACTCGTAAGCTGAGCAACTTTGGGCAACTTAATCTCTCATCCTGGGCTAGCTTTTAATTTAACTTTAGCTAAAAATCTGCAACTGAAAACGAATCCATCATTTCACTTTTGTTGTTAATACCAAGATCTGAAAAACAGCGAAATGACTGCAAACAAAATGGGATTCAGATCCCCAAGCATTGGGATAATATGTAGGTATTTAAAATTATATAAAAGAGTATTTAAATTGTAGAAAGACGTCATAATATATTGTGGAATGAAAGGCAGGACATAAAACAGCATAAACAATATATGGTACCATTTTAATAAATGGCATACATAGTAGTAAGAAATAATTCTTGGGTGTACTCAAAAGTTACAATGGCTATCTCTGAATAATTTCATTGTAGCTTGTTTTTATTGTGCTCATTTTGTTTGTTTTTTGGTAAATTTTTCTACAACCATAATGTTTCTTTTTTGTAATTGAAAAAAAATTTCCTACTCACTTTTTATATCTCAATGCCCTACAGTAAATCAGACTACAGAAAAAGCCCTAATTCATTCAGCCCCACTTGGGTCTCAGTTTCCTCATCTGTAAGGGGAGACTCTACTAAAAAATCTCTAAGGATATTCTGATCTATGAATTTTACGGAGCCACATTAAGTCAAAACCTCAGCAGAATCTTGCTTAGGATTTATTTAAATAGCTGGGGAGTGCAGCATGGGGTGTGGAAAGAGAGGCCGACATTCAAATCCACGTTAAGAAGAAGCCCTCACTGGTATTTTTGCTAATTCAATGCACAATAGCCTCTGGTGCTAAGAGTGGTGGGCACCTCCCTGGCAAGTTGGTTGTGTAAGTACAACAGTGTGGAGCTGCTGGGGGCATGCTCGGAAGCAAGGCTGTTCCTCGCAGGAAGGCTGCAGAGCTTCCTGAACTGGGCAGTGCTCATGAGTCCAACCCCATGCAGAGCAGGGCACCAAGTGGCTGTTCTTCCCGCTTCCCATAACCTGAACTACTCATGCCTCACAGGAAATAGGTGCAGAGAAGAACTTAACCCTGAATTTGAAGTAAGTAAACTCCAATTTGAACCAATGTCTCATGACCTCATAGGTGGGAGAAGAGAAAAGAAGGTAGAATTTAAGAATTTAACCCCATAAGGAGGGGTTAAGAATGTGGGCTCTGAGTCAGTTTGAATTTTGGATCCACCACTTAAGGTTTGTGTGATCCTAGGCAAATTTCTTGATCTCTCTAATTTCCTCATCAATAAAATGGGAAGACCTAATTGGAAATCCATCTACCTAACTGAGTTGTTTTGAGGATTACATGAGATAATGAATAAAAAGCACTTAATACAGGATACAATAGATGTTAATTCTTCTTATTACTAAATTAATTTTCTCTATATGTTCTAGATTAGATGTTCCTGTGACAAGCATCACATTGCTAGGCCCAGAGCTGATGATCAATAAATACTTATTTATTCAATCAAAAAATAGCAAAATGCTGTTATTATACTTGATTATATTATATATGACACATTCTAAAACATATAGTACTTCAAATACTTTCTGAATTAAGATTTTAGGTTCCATGACTATACTTGAATTCTCCCATTTTGCCTTCCCTTATGGATGCTCCCTTTAAAGGGATCTAGTGATTATTATTACACATAGACCTATTGAGACCATAAACTGTATGGTTTCCACCCAGAGATGAGCTTGGTAAAATATGCTTTAACTGTCCCCACCCCTCAAACCAAAGCTAATAACAGGAATGGCTCCAAATATAAGCCCTGAGAAAGCTGACAGATGCAGTAGGGTGAGGAACTGAAAATCTTTGAGAGAACACACACACAAGCATAAAAACATTCCATTTAAATGGCCAACCCTAATACAGAAACAAAAAAGAACTATGGGCTGCTCTTAACCAAGCTTTCTAAAGGGCAGAGTTTGCTGAACAAATGCACACTGGCCTATCTAACTGCTGCTAATGACTCTAATGACTTGTGGTTTCTGTGCAAAGGCAGAAAGAGGCCTCAATTAAGATCTATGATAGATCCTGGTTCAAATAGCCATGGTGACAATTTTCTCTACTTGAAAGAAGACATAAAGGTCTGCATTAATTCTTTTAAATCATCTGCAGTAACAGAAACGATGGGTCTGCTAGCAAGCAAGCAGTACCCTGGTAGGCCCCTGAAATAGGCTGAGAATGAGGCCGGATGCAAATACAGAAGAAGGAGAGGAATGGGGGCCTGAGAAGAAGTACAAATGATGGATGGATTCCTTGGCACATCTGCCCGAGTCTGGTCCCAGATTACAGTTAATTCAGCTTGTTCTGCTAAACTGCTGTTGTGTTGTGTTTCTCTTGGCCACAGTGATCCTGTGCTGGTTTCTTAGAACTGGGCCTTATCTCTTAAAAGTTAATATTCTAGAAAGTTGTCAATGAAACAGAGGGTGACGTACAAGCACAAATGTATGCACATTCTGATCATCTTCTTGCTTGAAATTTTTCCTGCAAAGTAAGTGTTAAATGTATCCAGTCATTCAACAAATATTTACAAAGGGCTTAATATGTGCCAGCCAAAGACTAAGTGCTGGAGATTCAGTGGGAACAAAACAAAAACCATCCCTACCTCATGGAGTGTCCATGGCATTATGTGGCCTTTGGGGCGGGTTATTTCCATTGGATGGCAGCCATCACATTTAAAGTATTGGCAAGAGCAACTAAAGAGAACTTGGTGAGCATCTACAGACACAGAGTTGTTTTCTGTTGGGTTTGCTCGTTTGTTTGAGCAGTCTAGATGTGGGCAACTGTCGCCTTTGTGCCTTTATCAATGGTTGCCTTATCCAAAAGAGAGATTGTATGTGCCAGAAGATGAATCATGGCATCATTTAATAATACTCATTTGAATTAATACTAAAGCTCTGCTAAGAAAAGTATGTATCAATCATCATTACTCCATTTCTCTCCTGCACAGAGTCCATTAACCAAGTCCACTCTCTAAATGAGAAAAGGCTGGGATTTTAAGGGTAAAAAGCAACCAAAGATCCTTATATCCAACACAGATGTTAGCTGGTCCCACTGAGTTTAAGCCAACAACTACTGCTCTCATCCATTTTCGCCCTGCTCTCTCTTCCCTCACAGGGATGGCTTAAAACTCCTCCCTGCAAATTCGGAACAAAGTGCAGAGGGCTGACCATGATCTCAGGAGAAGAGTGAAGACATAATAAAGGCCCAGAGGGTCATTTGCACTGGCAGGGACCTTGGCCATCATCTAGTTCCATGCCCTCATTTGACTGATACAGAATCTAAGAGCAATAATACGGGTTTGCCCGAAGTCACACATAAATTAGAGGCAAGGGCAGGCCTGAACCACATGTGCTGACACTCCATCTAGGGTTCTCTGCCTTTCCCTGTGTCAGAAAACAAGAGGGCTCCTTTGCTCTGCTAGTCAGAGGAAGTCCTCTCTTAAAAAATAAAATCTCATTTTATCCTTCACATCTCATCATTCAGCACTTCCACAGAAAAAAGAAATGGATTAATTAAGCCATAAGAAATGTGTCCTTGAATTCCAGATGTTCCAAATAGGCTCCTGGACTGTTCTAGAGTAGAGCTCCCCCATCTGGCTTAGAGTGCTGGGTGTGTCCTGTGTTTCTCTGCCTGGCTCAGTGGGAACAATGTCTTGGAAGAGGACAGAGACAAAAAGTACAAAGGGGCCTTGGGCCCAGATCTACACTTACGCAAGGCACAAAAACAGCGTCTGCTTTTCTAGCCTGCACTCCTACATGCTCCTGGGCAAGAGCCAGAAGCTAACTCAGACAGCTGGCAGAGCAACGCATGCACCACTGCTAGGAGGACATGTATTCAGTCGTTGTTCCAATGGTGATGAGATAGGTTTGGCCAGACCATCCCCACTCCTTCTACCCTGTGAACACTGACCCACATGGTGAGCTAACAGGTGCAGAGAGCTGGAAGTGATGGAGGTGGGCATAGTCACCTGTGGATATGGAATTACTGCTTTCCTGCCTATGAAACTCACCCACCTATCAATCCCAGGCTCTTGCTTTTTCAGCTGTGTGACTTTAGTCAAGTTACTTAACCTCTCTGAGCCCTTATACAGAACACGAAATGATGGGTAATAACTGTCGCTATAGGAGTTGTTGTGAGTTAGAGATAATCCATGTAGTTTGTGCTAAGGCATTCAATAAATGGTAGATATTCATAATAGCTCCACCATGTTTAGTCCCATCTTTCTAACTACTGAGTTCCCTACAATCTAATTAACAGAAGAAACGTTCTTCAAGTGAAGTAGATTTTATAGTGGACTCCACATAGAGACTAGAGACAAAAGAAGAGGCCAAGTGGAGGGGATCATTCTATTCCAACAAACTATTTTTTTGAGGGGGTGTATTTTATATATTGAAATAGACATATATTGAGTTTGATGAGAAACGGATTTCACAGCAGAAAAATGTGAAAACAGAGGAGCCTATTTCTCTGGGTTGTCCAGAGTCCTTCACATTTGTTTCCCACTGGCCTACAGAAAATGGGAGCAACGGTAAAGTGGAGCATTGATTTGAGGAGGGAATAACCGGGGAGCAGTTCAGGCCTCCTATTAACATCCATCCCAGGAGCTGATGACATAGTCAAATTTCCAGTCCACTTATGGTTAGAAGCACCGACTTAATCAAAGAGAGGCCCGCTTATATTCTAGGGAGACATTCCTACCGTTGTCAACGTTTTGTAATTTTTCAAATGTAATAAGTAGACATAAATAGTTCTAGGAACTATATCCATAGGTAAAGAGCAAAGGGCCCTTTAGGATATGAAGGGGTTTTCTGTTCTTTTTCAAATTCAATTTTATTTTTTTCCGATGAAGGGGAAAGGGCAGCGAAAAAGCCACTGAACAGTGAATTCTGAAGAAATTGCTAGAACAAATATTCATAACCTGTGTCACTCTAGGCTAGAAGCTGATTAGGACTGAAAACAATATAGTTCAACTAAATAAGGAAAATGTCCTTTATTTAGGTTAAGGGAGAGTGTCTGTATCCAAGTCCAAAGGTGTCTAGTGGCCTCTATTAGATTGTCAGAAATAAATGAAAAGCTAATTCTGAGGAACAGTGGAACATAACTAAAGCAAGAAAAACTAACAGAGTTTCTATACAACATTGTGTGAATTTTTGTATTTGAAAACTTATATTAAAAAAAATAGTTTCCGCTGTGCAACTATGACATACAACTATCTATTGGGGCTTTGGGGGAAAAAAAGAAAAACAAGGAGGAGGATTGGCAATAGATGTTAGCTCAGAGCTGGTCTTCCTCAGCAAAAAAGAGGAGGATTAGCATGCATGTTAGCTCAGGGCTGATCTTCCTCACAAAAAAATAAATAAATAAATGAAACGGTTTAAAAAAAAAAAAAATAGTTTCCCAAGTAGTCTCTTTCTACCCCAGACCTTTGTCAAGTCTTCCTTCATTAATTTTTACATTCCAAAGTAGTTGAGATTTTATAAATAAATCGGTGTTTATTATCTTGACTACATCCAGGGTTCACAGACCACTTCCACAGTCACTACCTCATTTGAGCCTTTTAACAGCCCAGCGAGATAAGTGAGGAGGATTTTTATTTATAAATTGACAGTTCTATCACACAGACTTGAATTCTCTCAGGAAATCTCTTTCTCCAGAATTCCCCCAAGTGCCCAGCTGGCTCCATCACAGCTACTAATAGTCAGAGCTCTTTATCCACCGGAGGCATTTCGATAGCATTTAAGAACGAGGAATAACCTGGCTGAGAAGCATCACATACCTGCTCAAAATATAAAGCAACAGATGAACACCCCAGGCAGGGCCTGGGCTGCGAGTTCCATGATCAGATATCCAACATGCTTTCCATTCCTAAGTCTTTGATATTTTTCCTCTGTCTTTTACTCTGGAATTTCCCTTCCAAGATGCCTTACAGGGACAGAGCTGGCTTGGTGTGACTTCTCTCCTTTTGGTCTCCCAAACTCTAGTCCTCCATCTCCTAATATTTGCTCCCAATCCAAAGTGACACCTATTGAAGCAAGAGGAAGGCACGGGTCCAGGGATGGGGTTACCCTTGTCCCTGCCCAGGTTCTAGCTTAGTTCTAAGCCCCCAGCTCAATTGCTGCAGAGATCTGGGTGTTCCTCCAGTTCATAAGGCCCCTTCACTTGCCCTCCAAAATGAAAAATTCCCCTGTTACCCACAACGCTCACAATCACACCCTTCAAGTGAGAACACAGCACTCTGACTACGTGCCCTAGATGGCACTCTCCAGGTTGTGTTCCTGACTGAGGATATCTTCTGGCAATTCCTGAACATCACACACATATAACACAACCTCCAATGCAGTGGAAATGCATCTGCAAGATGATGTTTACAGAAATCCAATTAGTATTTGCAAAAAGCCAGTTCTCTGTGGTTTGTCTCCTAGAGAGAATTCTGGAGCTCTTTATCCACACCTTTCAAAATCTCAACTGCACCTGCTTCTGGGAGGCAGCAGCTGTACCAGGGCAGCTGAGGCTGCAAAGTCAGAAAAGACTGGGGTTTTATTTTCAGCTTTGCCCCAAAATTGTCATTGTGTAACTCTGTATAACTGACTTCACCTATCTATGTTGCAATTTCTTTAACTGTAAAATGGGCTTTTGCAGAGACTCGGACAAGACAATACATATACAGCACTGAAACCTCAGTGTTAGGTCCCTACCCACTCCTGTGGTCAGCTTCAAGTTGTAGCTTATATCAGAGCAAAACAATGACTATTCCTATCAAAACGTTCTACCTGCAGAATTGAGATGGCAGCTACCATCCCCCAAATTGTTATTTATATTCATTTAATGTAAAAGGTAAGAGAGACTATGTTATGGGATTTGTTGACAGTGGCAGGAAAAATATGGTATACAGGTCCTACCAGGGATAGAGACAGTCTGAGTCTTTCCTCTAATCCATTTGTCCTACCAACAACAAGTATAGTCGTGTGTTGATTAGATTAATGACAGGTATACGTTCTGAGAAATTCGTCATTAGGCATTTTCGTCGTCGTGCGAACATCATAGAATGTACTCACACAAACCTAGATGGTAAGGCCATCTTACCACCTAGGCTATATGGTACTCATCTTATGGGCTCACTGTCATGTATGTGGTCCATCGATGACCAAAACATCGTTATGTGGTGCGTGACTGTAATGGTGACAATGAAAGCAGAGACACCAAGAGGAGTGTGTTGGGGAGGGACATGCACTTTGACTTTAGCCAGGTGTATAGGTTTGAGTCCTGCCTCTAACACATATGATATTTCTGACCCTGGGCAAATTCTTTTGATTTTCCAAGTTTCTTTTTAAAAAATCTATAAAATAGGGACAACTATAGTACCTCTCAGGTAGTGTTGATCCAAGGATTAAATGAGACAATGCATGTAAGGCACATTACCTGACACAAAATAAACACTCAATAGGTGTTAGCTAGCCTTATTAGGAACAAATTTTAATTCATTTATTGATCCAACTGATAATCATCAGGCGTCTATGTTCCAGACACTGTGCTAGACAGTGGAGCAAGAGGTAGATGACAATCCCAGGTCCCTGCTCTGATCTGCTGCACCACCCCAAACTGCCAGTCTCTGACACTTAGGAGAAAGGGCTAGTGTTGAGGTAGAACGTGCAAGTCATGCACATAGGTGACCTGAGAAGGCACAATGAGATCTGAGGCCTGAGCTACTCACAGGGAAAGCCCCAGCCAATTCTACCAGCAACAGAGAAATCCTCCCCTCCAGGAAACCAATTAGCACAGGGTAGTAAGAAGGCTTTAATCTCTGGAGGGCAACAAAATTAGGAGGAAGGAGAAACAAAAAACAAACAAGCCCTTACTGTGGCTCCCAAATTGTGGCAGACAGCAGTGCCTAGGGAGGCAAAGGGTACATGGCAAGAAAGACTGCCCCCATCAGTACTCACATTATAGTGACATTTAGCTACTAGGTGGGGCAGCCTTTACAGAAAGGAATATAGAGAGAACAGGGAACTTAATTCAAATTCCATAATCCTACCTCTTAAAAAAAGTACTAGAATTGACAGTCGGGGATATATGTTATATTTAAATCTTTAATCATATTTTCTGTATATGTATATCTGTGTCCATCTTTTTATGTTTTTAACTATAGCTAGGAAGGATATCTCAACTCTTGTAGTACACAGATAATAATAATCATCTATAGACATGCAAACATATAAAAAATATTTTATTCTAAAATAGAATCCTTGTTCAAGGAAATACAAACACAAAGCATGAGAAAAATCTACAAATGGATTCCTTGCCCCTAAAGACCAACACCCCCCTCCTATCATGCCGCTCTTCTCCCCTGGACTCCACACCCCTTTCAACAAATGAATACCAGGCAGCCTGGCTTGAAGAAATTCACAACCATGGTCCATTCCTGCCACAGCTGCTGAAGACACAGCCCCAGCTTCAAGGCAGAGGCTGCTATGCAGTGCCACGCCCCATGCGCAGAGAGAAAGGATGGAAGCCGCACTGAAAATGAAGAATGCACCCCAGGGAGGACCATCCGAGCAGGAACAAAAGGGAACCCCTTGCAAACCCGGCCCTGGGATTAGGGCACAGCCACATTTACAGGGGCTTCTAAGGCAAGTTCTCAGGGCTAAATTTCTGTACCTTTCCTTAAAGGTGGCTTAAGTGATACCTAGAAGAATGGGCGTGGCCCTCAATGCCATATCACAGGCTGAGGCCAGAAAAAGAACCATCACAGTCTTCAGACTAGGAAGACACAAATAATCTGTTTTCTGCTTATCCCAAACAGGAGAATTGGCAAACGCATGCTGGACGTAAAGTAAGCGGCATACGTGCAGCATACCTCCAGTATGTAACAGCATGTGAGCCGGGTTCATCCCTCATGAATTAGGGAAATAAGTATACAAATTGAGCTTTTGTCCCAATCAGCCTTTTTTTTTAAATGATACCTTCCACAGCTCTTTGCAAAGATGACTGGCACTGAGAAAATACTGTGCATTGTAAAACACCAACAATGTTTCTTCAATAATGTGAAGTCAGTGGTATTCAGGTAGTGGTAAAGGAGGGTGGGTTTAAACCCAACACCTCTACCTGGCAAAAGGCTCCCTACCCATCCCAACTCTTCCCCGGCGGGGAGTGTTTCTTCCCCGGGACCAGATGGACAGCAGGTAGGGGTAGGGCACACTTGTGTGGGGTGAAGTTCAGGTGCATGGAAAAGGTAGGATGCTGCAATAAAAATATACCACTTGTCAATAAAGTGCTGTACAGGCAAGAACAGCTTCCTCCTGCCTGCAGAGGGGAAGGTCCTGGATGGCAATCACAAACACACAGCATGTTCCAAGCATACAGGAACAAGTGCAAACACACCCATGCCCACAGCAAAACCTGGTGGATCCAGGCAAATTAACTACAGTAGCAGGTACAGCTCTGCCCTAGGGCAGCTGCAGAGCCTCTCAGGGGCCAGCTGATCACTTCCTTTGTTCGCCTTGCAAAGATGGAGTAGCCACCCATTCCCCCACTTCACACACACTACACACCCCATTCACTACAGACAAAGCACAACAGCACTGCTTCGTGCTAAACTAACAAATGTCAGTGTTTTTTTGTTGCTGTTTTGCTTTTTTTTTTAATGCCCACCCTAGCCTGTCGTACGTCCCTTCCACTCGGAGGCATCTTTTCAGCGCATCCCGGAGGAATCCCGGGCCGGGGCGCGGTATTTTGCCGCTAGAGCTCCTTGCTGGACGCTGAAGATGCGGCTCCTGTACCTGATAATGGCAGGTCCCCTCTCCACCCCGCCCTAGGCGCTCGCCCAGCGCATCTGACACCGCCGGCCGCGGGTGGCTCGGTCTTGCACACAATGGCAGTTGGACACGGCATGCATACAGCGTGCGCCTGCGACCGCGAACTAAAACATGCTCTAAAAACTCAGCCTTTTCTTGGGATGGGGGGAGAATGACATGAAAAATGTAAAATGCATCGAGGGCAAAAAAGTTGGGCATTCCCGCTACAGCCACGTTAGCTGTCCAGTCCCGAAGATGACGCACCGAAATATGAATCGGGGTGAATGCAGGCAAGAAGGGGACAAGGTGAGGACCGAGGGTCCAGACACCCCACCACCTTGCGGCGCGGGGGCCAGAACCACGGGGCTGGAGCTAGGAGAGGGGCGCGGTCGGGCTACCACGTACCCCTGGGGAAAAGTGTCATCTCTCCACACCCCGCCCCGCCAAAAGGAACCTTAAACAAAAAGCACACCCCGCCTGGGGCAGCACACGCTGACACCCCAGGCGGCGCGGGGGTCCAGGGAGAGCCATGAGCCCTGCGTGATTTGGGAACTACCGGGTGGTGAGAAAGAAGGATAAATAATCCAAAGTTCTCTGCGCCACTGTTTGGGTTTCCTCTTTGTTTTGTTTTCCCCAAACCCCAGGGTCGCTCCGTCTGGGTGGCGCCCGCCGCGCCAGCTAGACTGACCGCCGCTCTCCACCCCCCCCTCCCCGGACCCGGGTCCCCGTCCCTCCCCGGGGACCGAACCAGGGAAGCTGGCGGATCCGAGCCGCCCCCGCCCGGCGCAGCGGGCAGCGAGCGAGCGAGAGACGGAGGCGCCCGGCGCCCGACTCACCGTGATCCGCGGGATGTTCTTCTTGCCTTGGTAGGACATGGTGGCGGCGGTGGCTGCAGCAGCTGCCTCCCTCCCTCCTTCTGCTCCTGCTCGCCGGCGCCGTCCTCAGCGCACAGCGCCCCGAGATCAGGTGGAGCGAATGGTGCGCTGGCCGCGGCCGCCGCCTCCTCTCGCCTCCGCCCCCCTCCCGGGCTCCCGCGGCGGCTGCCAGAGACAATAGTAAATCTCCCCGGTCCCCCTTTCACCCCCGACCCCCCCGCCACACACACCCTCCTCCACTCGCGTTCACGCCCGGGCTTTTTTTTTTTCTTTTGCGGTGCCAGCTGGGACCCGGTAAGACAAGAATGGCTGATCCGCGACTCCTCCCTCTTCTCTCTTATCCCTATTGATTTTCCTCTTTGCATCTGCCTCACCCACTTTTGCTTTTTCTTGCTTTTTTTGTGACTTGCGAGTGCGGCGGAGCCAGCCTGCTCCACAGCCACCAGGGGGCGCCAGGGACTTTTCGGGGCGGGGATGCTGCAGTCCCGGGGGTAGGAGGAGAAGCTCTGGCGTCGCGCTCCGGGTCTCGCGGGCCAAGCCCCGGAGAGCGCCAACGCCTCCGACCAGCCCCTGGTCCGATTTCCCACCTTCAGCACCCTCACCTAAGAAAGGAGACGGCTCCGGACTTCGCTCCCGGAACCCGCTCTCCTCCGCCGTCGCGCGGGCTGGAGGCGGCGGCCGCCGCCTTTGTTACAGCGAAGGCCTGGGCGCCGCCTCTGCTGATCTGGTCGCTCGGTGTGTAAACAGCCGGCACAGTCCCTCAGAAAGCCGAGAACTGGTCAGACTTGGTGCAGCCTGGCCGGCCCGCTGCTATCCTGAGACCATGCAAATACTATCAGAAAACGTGAAGCAACCACTCATTCTCGGAGGGCTGCGAGGGGCACCGTGTCAGTTAACATCAACCATTCTCTGCATTTTAAAAATATTCTCAAAATAGAATGTTTTAAAGGAACTCCACTGCCTGGCTCTCAGAAGTGAAGGAAGAGCATTAACGCTGCTCTGTGAATAGAGTGGAAAACACCTGTAGTGGGAAGGCAAAAGCCCTGGCCCGTCACGGTGTGCAGCCATGGATTCTGAGCCGCGCCGCTCTGGCTCCCTCGGTAGTGAACCATGCGCGCCGCTTGCAACCCCGAGTTTACTTTAGGCAGAGCTGACAAAGGTCAATATCGTATTAGCAAAAACATAGGCTTTCGGCGCTGGAATAGATTGTCCTTTAGCTACTCGCTAAACTTAAACGGCCAAGGGAGATATACTTGGAGGGGCCACTGTGGGTGGGGACTGAGTGGTGGTCGGGGTAGGAGGGCCTCCTCAGCTCTCCTGAAAAATAATCCCAAACATGCTATTCAAATAGCAACAACAAAAATAGCTTGCTATGCAAAAACTCTAAAACTCTCTCAAGACAAGTCTCCTACCATCCCCACTCCTCAGCTGTGATCCTAATGCCCTACTACATAGAAATTCTGGAGATGTCACTAAGCATGACTAGGTCTGTTACAGATCTTGAATTCACATTTCTATAAGACAGGCCACTGACCACATTTTGGGACATCTTTTCATTAAATTGAAGGCCTCCTTTGCAATAGAGAAGCTATATAAAGCATCCACAGAAAGAAAGTACAGAATACTCCAGCTTGGGCTTTCCATAAACCTGAAATGTACCAGCCTGGTCACATAATCAAAGGGCAGACTAACCCCCCTGAAACACTCCCTCAAGTGAGTTAATCTTAGCCACCGGTTATTCATGGGTAACTGGACTGAAGCAGTCTTCACAGGAAAAGTCCACAGCAGTCTCCACTTTATTTCTGTGATACTCTGGCTAGGAGAATGAATGCCAGGCAAAGGTCACCTCCCTGTACTCTTCTGCAAAGCACAGGGGGAAAAAAAGGCTGAAATGAAAGGCACGCCCTAAACATTTTGCTTTGTTCTTAAAGCTTAAATGCCGAGACCACTAGCCAAGAGTTGTGAAATTATAAAGCATTCTGGGGATTGGCATGCAAATGAGCAGGATTATATTTAGAACAGAGTAAAAAGAGAATTAACTACATACTATGAAACTGTGCAGAGCTCTCTCTGAATCTTTCTCATAGATTTTACTGCCCCAAACTTGCTGGAAGGAATATTGCAAGTTTTTCTTAAGAAAAGCAAAAATATGTAGGGGATATTTACAATCCTAAAGAAATACCACTGCCCCTTTTTTTTTAATTTCATGGGTTTCCTTGCCTTTTTTGCATCTTAATTATCTCTTCTGTTATCGTTATTATAATCCAGAACACTTTCTACTAAATAAATTTATACCATATTTTTGATCGCTTGATGATTTTGTGTGTGTGTGTTGTTTCAAATTAGAAGACTTGGTTAAACTATTTGAGGTCAGGTTTGCATGCAACAGGCCATGCAGAATAGGACTTGTGATGTGTCTCTCCGGATCACACTCCTGTGACAAGCCATGCACAGGAATGCGTAATAACCAGCTAATTGGTTCAAGCTGTTGCCAAAATCAGAAATGTACAACAAACACTATTTTTTCCCTCTTTCGTCCCCTTCAGTCATCTTTCTCTTTCTTAAATCAAAATAAAGTGTCTAAGATGAGTTTGAAGGAAAAGCCTTCTTTGGCTGTGCTTTTCTAGTCAAGGAATAAGAAAGGCAGCCATCAACACAGGATGCCTCTGTGTCTGGCCAAGAGAATGAAGAGTGGAACCAGCATGGATGTTTTCCACAGTAGAACGACTCTGAATGGTTTTCCTTGGATACACAGCAGCACTTGGCTTTAAGTATCTCAGGAAACTATGAGAGAGGAAGAGAGAGACACAGAGAAACTTAATTGATGGTCCCAAAGAAACTTAATTTTGGCCACCAAACCTGCCACATCAGTAGAATTCTACATTCAATCAAGGCTACTTTGTCCTTTGCTCAGGCCAAAAGTTTGACATCACCCTTGACTTCTCTCCTTCAATCACACTCCATATCCAATCTGTCAGGAAATACTATTGGTTCTGTCTTTTAAATAGATCCAGATTATGATCTCTTCTCTCCATTTGCAAAGCTTCTCCCTGTGTCTCACCACCATCAGCTATCACCTGGACTACTGCAGTAACTTCCTAATTGGGCTGTCTTCTTCACCATCATTCATTCATTCATTCAATCATTCTCAAAATATCCACACGATATTTACCTTGTGCTTACTACATGCTATTATTTTCCTAGGTGCTAATGTTACAGAGGTGAATAATGATGATGATGATGATGATGATGATGTCCCAGATCTCATGGAGTTTACTTTATATCCTGAGTCAAAAGAGTACCACCTATCCCTTCTTCACCCCCTTCTGTGCTTTATTTATCTTCATGGTACTATTAATTTATTATTGAGTACTATCCTTTTCCCCACCATTAAAATGTAAGCTCCTTGAGGGCAGGGAATGTGTCTGTTTTATTTACCGCTGTGCCCTGAGTGCATGAAATAGGGCCTTGCCGGGCCTGCCCGGTGGCTTAGTGGTTAAGTGCGCGCACTCCGCTACTGGCCGCCCGGGGTTCGGATCCCAGGTGCACACCGACGCATCGCTTCTCCGGCTGTGCTGAGGCCGCATCCCACATACAGCAACTAGAAGGATGTCCAACTATGACTTACAACTATCCACTGGGGCTTTGGGAAAGGAAAAAAAGGAGGAGGATTGGCAATAGATGTTAGCTCAGAGCTGGTCTTCCTCAGCAAAAAGAGGAGGATTAGCATGGATGTTAGCTCAGGGCTGATCTCCCTCACAAAAAAAAAAAAAAAAGAAGGGCCTTGCCCATTTAAATTGCTCAATAATTATTAGGTGAGTGAATGTAAGAATGTTTTAAATTGTGTCTGAAGATAGAGTAAATAGATGGAATTAGAACTTTCCTGTAACTAAAGGGTATGTGGTTAGAATCCACCTTTAAGAATATTTTTGCTTCTTGGACTTTCCTGATTCTAGATTTCAGAGCAGGTGAATCCAAGATGGTGAGGAATCACTTCACTAATATGACACAGTTACAAAATTGCAAGCAACACATGGGCCAAAGATGGCTCAGTAGAATAGACTTGTTCCCTGAGCACTGATTAGAGAATTGTGGCTTTCAAAGGAGCAGCCATCAGAGTATATGGGAAGATCAAAAGCCTTGTGTTAATTTACGGAATTTATAAAAAAAAAAAAATTTAATTGAGTTCAGAGAGAAGACTATGGACTAGAATCCAGAATGGTGTACTGTTTAAGACTCCAGACTCGGGAGTAGAGGAACCTCAATCCATAACCACTTCCTATTTCTATGGCCATCAGCAGATTATTTCAAGTTTCTGAGCCTTGGTTTCCTCATCTCTAAACGAGGGTCTTATTACCTACCTTACAGTATTTTTGTGTTAATTCATTCAATTAATATTATTGAATACCTATTATGGGTACCTAGGCACTAGGGATACAAATAAACTAATATTGGTGTTAAATAGACAAAAATCCCTGCTCTCTTGAAGCTTACACTCTAGAGACAAGTCAAGAGTAAAAAAATAAAGTTCATAGTGTTTAAAATGGTGGCAAGTGCACTGAGGATAAATAAACCAAGGACGGGGAGGTGAAAGTCATTTCAGTGTCTTGAGGATGGGGTGAAATTTTACATACAAGGGTCACAGAAGGCCAGGTGAGATGATGGTAGCTTGGACCAATTGGTAACAGTGGAAGCCGTGAGAAATGGTCAGATATTGGATCTATTTCAAAGCAAAGCAAACAGTATTTGCTGATGGATTTGACTGGAATGTGAGAAAAAGAGGAATCAAGAATTACACTAGGGGCCGGTCCCGTGGAGCAGCGGTTAAGTGTGCCCACTCCGCGGCTGGCGGCCGGGGTTCAGATCCCGGGCGCGTACTGATGCACCACTTGTCAGGCCATGCTGTGGTGACATCCCATATAAAGTGGAGGAAGATGGGCACAGATGTTAGCCCAGGGCCAGTCTTCCTCAGCAAAATGAGGAGGATTGGCATGGATGTTAGCTCAGGGCTGATCTTCCTCACAAAAAACAAAAGAATTACACCAAATTTTTTGGCCTGAGCAACTCAAAAGATGAAGATGTATTTCACTGAGATAGGGAAAATTGTGGGAGAAATGGGATTTGGGAAAAAGGTAAGGAATATGTTTGTGGACATTCCTATTAAACTTCCAAGTGAAATGCTGAGCAGGCAGGTGGATATTCAAGATTGGAAATCTAAGGGAAGATCTGGGCCAGAGATAGAAATTTGGGAGTTGTCAGCCTCTAGGTATTATTTAAATAATGCTGGATGAGAAGACCACAGAAGTGAATGTAGACAGAGAAGAGAGCTGAGGTAAATAAGCATCCCGAGGGGAAGCAAGCAACCAGGAAAAGAAGCAGAGTGGTCAATAAGATAGAGGGAACACCACGAGAGTACGGTGCTCTGAAGGTCAAGAAACAAAACTATTTCAAAAAGCAGAATGTGTTCACTTTGCTAAATGCTGTTGAAAGTTCAGGAAAGATGAGAAGTGAGAATTAATCAGTGCAGGAAAACACTGTAGAGGTCACTGAGGACCTTGACCAGAGCACCTACAAAATGAGTATCTTAATACTACCTCTCAGTGGTTTTTTGTGAGCATATATTAAATTATTCAAGCAATATTTACTGAGTACCTACTATGTGTGTATGTGTGCCAGAGCAGTATTAATGAAGCTGTGGGGGTAAAAACTGATGGGAGTGTTTCTAAGAAAAAATCAAAGTGGAAATTAGAGACATCTAATATAGACCACTCTTTTAAGGGGTTTTATTGCAATGGGGACAGGGAAACGGAGCAGTAACTAGCAGAGAAAGTGGAATCTAATACAAGAGAAATAACAGCATGGTTGTATGCTGATGGGGCTGATGCAGTAAGGAAACTTCATGAGGCATGAGAGAAATGGGACAATTGCTATGTGTTTCTTGAATAGGCAACACAGGTGACATCTAGTGTTCAAACGGAGGGCTTGCCCTTAGCAAGGAGCAAGGATGAGTCTTCCACAGTAACTAACGAGAGAGTATAGTACTGGCAGAGAGACAGGGAACTAGGTAAATGTCATGGAGAGAGTTTATGGAAGTTCTCTTCTGATTGTGTCTATTTTCTCCGCCATCAGCTAAGACAGTTTGAGAGAGAAGGTATCAGAGGTTAGAAGGGAGAGGAGTTGGTATGAAATCATTTTCTAGGCTAGTAAAGGGACTAGGGAAATAAGGTGTGATGATCTGGCAGCACTAAGGATTCCCTTCAGCTAGTGGCCATGAATTTAAAAAGAGACCTGTAAACCCGGCTGTGGGTTTTCCTCCAGCCACACACAGCAATACACACGCAGGTATAGGGTAGGTAGGATGTGGAATTTATCAAGGGTTTTGCTGGATGAGTGCTGAGAAGGGAAAGAGAAACTCAAGGGAATGAGCATGAGGCATGGGATCCAAGCTGGTTAAGCGAGAAGGGGGGCACACGTGTACAGGGTAGTAAAGGACAGAGAACACACTGAAGATTAAATAAGATTATTCATGTAAAGCTCTTAGCACAAAGTAAGTTACTTAGCTGGCAGCTATTCCTACCATTACTTTTAACCTTCTGATTATTCTTTGCTAAACTCGTTTATGTGAGGGACTATGTCTTATTTATCTTTGTAGTCTCCAGCTCTTTTATAATGTGTGAAACAGTCTATCAATGGGGAAAAATTAACTGAATACAGGAGGAAGTCAAGAATATTTTCTGTCTTCCTTTTAATCTCCAAAATATCTGAAGTAAGTGCTTAGCCATTTACACAGTTTGACTACTGAAAATATTTTCTACTTTTTAAAAACAAATTTACATTTTGCTATATTAATATGGTGAAACATTTCCCCCTGGTCTTGATTTGAAGGATGGAGAAAAAAATAGTCCCAACACAAATACAAAAGAGTTTTGAAGGGGCAAAATCCACATACCAGGTCTTTGTGAAATATATAAGCTATTCTAATGTGAATAAATAAACATTTAATCTCAGAACTGCCCGTTAAGTCATTTGGGTCCATTAATTTTACCTACGTTTTAAACAAAGGAAATCTTAGTCATGTACTTCCAGTGTCCCAGAATGAAAATCAAAGTGGTGCTATTATTAGATGTTTACATATTGAGTACACAGAAATAACCTGACAAACAATCCTACCCTTGATACACATAAGCCAAAAATTTTTTTTAAAAATTATAGCTACGAAAAAATATTCCCACGGGCTTATTCCAAAATAAAACTTATACCAGCATGAGCAAGGTGTGCAAACCTCCTCCTCCCTGGATAGAGTTTCTCATTTATTTCCTCAGAAGATGATTCTGAAGGTTTCTGGCCTTCTCCATAAGCTTTGGAGAGCTTTCGCAGCTCATTTCAAAGCCACAGGCAGGGCCACCGTGGCTAAGGTTACGGGGTAAAGTTGGGAGGGAGAGAGAAATTACTGTGTGTTCATCTCCATCTCTGGCCCAACACGTTAGACACACAGACAAGGTTACATTCATACTACCATTAGTTCTTGACAGTTTTGCCTTGGAAGATCATAGTGAGAGATATTATGGTCTGATTGATTTATTTAAACTTCAGAAAATTTTAAAAGACTTTATCTTCCTTAAGTTGTTGCTGTGCATTACTTTCCCACAACCAATCCCAGGTTCCTGCAGCTATGTATGTGCGTGGGACGGGGAAAGAAGGCAGCCCAGTGCATATTATTTTGATTTGTACTATCTAGGGTCAGCTGTGGGTATAAGCTTATGTATATTCAATTCCCCATAGGAGTAGCTCCCTTTCTTATTAAAACCACTTTTGTACCATGCCATTCAATTGAAATTCCCATGAAAGAAAACTAGGGAGCTAGAACTGTATGTTTTTTGAGAAGTGGTGAGGACTGAACTTGGGAGTCAATATAAATTCACAAGTGATGAAATTTTATTTCATTCATTTATTCATTGATGCATGCATAAATTTAGCAAATATTATTTGATCTCTTTTTAGGTCAGGATTGATGGTAGGAAATGAGTCACAGAATTAGGCTCACTTAGGACTCTGAAACAATAGAGGCAAGTGGCAGCACGTAACCGTCAGAAACCAGGTGGGTGTAACTGTCATAATGATTGCCAAGGTGAGAGTAATAGCCAGGAAGGCCTGACCTGAAGAGTTATGGAGATGGTTAATAGATAGTTGCTGCCCCTATGAGCAAGATAAATGGAAGTCGCCTAGAAAGGAACTGTAGCGAGCAGAATAATGTCCCCCCAAAATGTCCATGTCCTAATCTCCAGAACCCATGAAGATGTTACTTTACATGATAAAGGGACTTGGTGATTAAGTTAAGGATTTTGATGTGAGAAAATTATCCTGGATTATCCAGGTAGGGCCAATGTAATCTCAAGGGTCCTTATAAGAGGGAGGCAGAAGGCTCAGAGAGAGAGGCAGATGTGATGAGGAAGCAAAGGTCAGAGTGATGTGGCCATGAGCCAAGGAATGTGGGGAGCCTCTAGAAGTTGGAAAAGGCAAGGAATACATTCTTGGATAAAGCTTCCAGAAGGTTTGCAGTTCTGCTGACACCTTGATTTTAGCCCTATAATACCCATTTTAGACTTCTAACTTAACAGAACTGTAAGAGAATAACTCGGTATTGTTTTAAGCCTCTAAGTGATTAACAATTTGTTACAGTGCGATGGGAAACTAAAATAGGTAGTAATCAAAGTGAATCAAGGATTGATGATCAGGAGGCTGAGGGTAGTCACTCTAATAAAAAGTCATGATCCCTTGCCCAATTTCTTGGATCTGAAGCCCAGTTTTCAGGCTTGCAAAACGTTAACTGAAAGAGAAGCTGGGGCATCAGGTGGAAGGAGCCTGCAACACCTTGCCTAGTATATATGGTAGTGATTCCTCTAGTCCTTCCTAAAGGGGTCCTTGGGCCATATACTAATGCCACTGTAAACTGGGAAAGGGGAGTACCTAAACATTGTGAGGACCAATGGATACAAGTTCCCAGTTGACATTGATACCCCAAGACTTGAAGCATCATCATAGCTCCTCTGTTAGAATGGAGGCATGTTGAAGCCAGGTAATGGACTCCTGGTCTAGATCTGGCTTACATTCCACCCTTTGAGTTCACAGATCCACCTAGTGGTCATTTTCACAGACCTCCACTGATAACTGGAATACACAAATATGGCAATCAACACAATCTCCACACTGATTTCTTAGCCTGTGGGGTAAAAGCTATCAAGTAAGGAAGATCAAGTAGAAGGCTCTAAAACTGACCCCTACCCCTACCCCAAGATATTAAATCAAGATAGTAAATTTTTAAAAAATTTTTCACCCTAAGGGAATGGCAGAGGTTAGTGACACCCTTAAAGACCTGAAGGATGACTGATAGTCCCCATCATATTGCCATTTAATTCACTCATCTGGATACTACAAAAGCCAGACAAATCTCAGAGCATAACTCAATCAAGTAATAGCCCAAATTGAAGCTGCTGTGATATTTTTCTAGAGCAGACTGTCATGGCCTCAAGTACTTGGTACATAGCCACTGATCTAGCAAATGAGTTCTTTTCTACCCCTATCAGAAAAGGACATGTAAGCAGTTTGCATGGGAACACTTTTTTCCTTTGTGGAGACTGCCTTCCTGGATTATAGTCCACAGCCTGGCTCAAACAAAGGTTGCCTTACCTCTCTTATCTATAAAAAAAAAAAAAAAAAAGCAGTTTGCATGCACTTGGAACAGACAACAGCACATATGAAGAGTCTTGACCCCAAGGCGATGTTAATTATCCTTTCCTCCATCATAATATAGTCTGGAAAGATCTAGACTGTCTAGACATCTTTAGTAGCCCACTAGTATACTCTATGGATGACACCATGCAAATCTGACTAGATAAGCAAGAAGTGACAAGTACATTAAAGGCTTTGGTAAGGACACATGAACTCTAGAGAGTGGGAGATAAAGTCTACAAAGATTCAGGGCCTGAAATCTCAGTAAAATGTTATGAGTCCAGTGGACTAGAGCATGCCATGACACTTTCTCTAGAGCAAAGGACAAATTATTTCATTGGGCAACTCCCCCTGCAATTAAGGAAGCACAAAACCTGGCAGCCCTCTTTAGGTTTTAGAGACAACATATTGTGTACCTGGAAATACTTTTGCAGCCCATATACATGAAAGGCTGTCAGCTTTGAGTGGCACCTGGAGCAGGAAAGGGCTCTGCAACAGATCCAGGTGCAGTGCAAACAGTCCTCAGGATTTACAACTCAGTAAGTCCCATGGCATTGGAGGTATCTGCGGTGGGAAAAGTTAACACGTGGAGATTATGCAAGTCCCAGTAGAAGTATCACAATTTTCATTCCTAGGACTCTGGAGCAAGAGAATTAGGCACTATTTGAAAAACAGGTCCTTGAGTGCTACTGGACCCTGCTAGAGACTGAAGGCTGGACCAGGGTCATGAAGTGACCACGCAGCCAGAAATGTCCAGCACGAGCTGAGTTCTATCAGACTCAACAAGTCATAAGATCAGGTTGGCCTAACAATAACTCACTGTAAGATGAAAGTGATACACCCAAGATTGACCATGAGAAGGGCTGAAGGCCACAAGTAAACCACCTAAGCAGGTAGTCCAGTCTCCCATGTCATCCATTACTGTTGTCTAGTACCCTTCTCCTGGCATACACCTACGGCCCTTATGATCAGCTGATGGAGGAGGAAAAACCCTAAGCCTGGTTTACAGATGGGTTGGCTTGGTATGTAGAGCAAGTTGAAAATAGACCATGGCTACATGATAATCCCACTCAGGGATGGTGTTGAAAGACACTTGTGAGGAGATCTCTTCCCAAATGGCCAGAATTTCAGACAGTGCACCTAGTCATCCACTTTGGAAAGAAAAGAGGCTCTAGATTATATATAGACTCCAGGCAGTGTCAAAGTGTCCTAGGCAGGAAGGGGAAAGATTAAAAGATCAAGGAAAAGGAGGCCTTGGGTAGAAGCATATGGAGTGCGCACGAAGAGTGAGGATATATGTATTACATGTTAATGCTCTCCAGAGAGCACCCATCACAGAAAAGGCACTAAACAATGAGGTAGACAAAATGACTCAGTCAGCTGGTATCAGTCACCCTCTATCATCAACCACCCCAATGCTGGTACAATGGGCACATGAATGGAGTAGACACAGTGACAGGGATAGAGGCTATGCAGGGAACCAACACCTACTCATCAATGCTGATCCAGTTACTGGTGCTGTCAAATGTCCATCCTGCCAGCAACAGAGAGCAACACTGCCTCCCCAGCATGGCCCCATCCCTCAAAGATACACACAGCCACTTGGTACCAAGTTGAATACATGGGACCCCTTTCACACTGGAAGTCACAGTGATTCATTTTTACAGAAATGAACACATATTCTAGGTATGAATTTGCCTTTTCTGCTGCTGGGGCCTCTGTCAACACTACTATTTGAGGGCTTAAGGAGGGTTTGATGCACTGGCATGGGTTTCCACATAACATCACATCAGACCAAGGGACCTGGTTAATAGCAAATGAGATGCAAGAAAAGCCACGTGATCACAGGATCCACTAGTTACATCAAATACCACATCACCCAGAAGCTGCCATCCTGAGTGTGGAGAAATGGCCTTTTGAAGGCACAACTGAATCTCCAATTCAGAGAGAATTCCTTGCAAGAATAAGGAACCATCCTCCAGGCTGCACTGTACATTTTAAATCAATGCCCTTTATATGGTGCTGTGTCCCAAAAGGAAGAACACATGGGTCCAAGAACCACGGGGAAGAAGCAGGAGTGACCCTTTTACCTTCACTCCCAGGGACCCGACTGGGAAATATGTGCTTCACATCCCTGCAACTGTGGGTTATTTAGTGCCTTTTCCCCAAAGGGGAAATGCTTCCACCAGTGGGCACCGCAAAAGTCCTATTGAACTATAAGTCACAGTTGCTACGGGGCACTTTGGGTTCTTTGTGCCTAGGGACTAAACAGGCAAGAAGGAGAGTCAGCATCCTTGTAAGACCCTGATTATCAGGAGGAGATAGGACTGCTGTCACACAATGGGAGCAGGAAGGAGTATGTATGAGGCCCTTGCGATCCACATGGGTTCTTTTGGGGACTACCTTGCCCAATCTTGATGGTAAACAGATAAGTACATCAGCCTTAACCTGAGAAGGAGATGCTGACCAGGGACTATGACCTCTCAGAGATGAGGGTCCATGTCCCAACACCAAGTAAACTACCTGGACCAGCAAAGGAGTTAGCTAAGAATGAGGAAGATCTAGAATAGTTAGTAGAGAATAATAATGAGTATTATTGTGGCCCTAAGACCAGCTGTGGGAAGAGAGGCCCTGAGACCCCCAAGAGAAGAGGCACACCTAAATCCTGGAGTTGTTGCTCCCAGAACTTACACAAAGAAGTGAATCTGATCAGTGCAAGGAGTGGTCTGTAGACCCTGTGAAGCTCCACACAGCTCCCTCTTCAGGACTGAAGGGCTAATTCCCCCAGGTGCTCTCAACTCTCAGCAGTTAGCCCTTTCTGGAAACTGCCCTTGTCTAAGGTACCCACACTCGCAAGGGCAGCCTGATCCAGTAATTGGTTAATGTGAGCATACAGAGGCCTGGCCTCCTAGCCACAAAAGGGCAAAACTCTAAAGTGTTAGCCCAGTTTCAGGCCTGCAAGGCCAGCCGAAGCCTTTGTTAAGACCACATCACAGCTCGACTTCTCCCTGGGCCCAATCCGATTGTTCCCTTCTCTTCCACAGATGTGGACCCCAGGGACACTCCCTAATAAACTTCCTGCAACCTGCTCCCCTTCTCAGAATCTGCCTTCCAGGAAACCCAATCTGCGACAGTGAGGCTGATATTAAATGAATATTTACAGAGAGTGACATTTTTATTTAGTTAGTATTTAAAAATGTATGGATTTCATACTCAAATTTAGATTTCTTTAAAAATTGGAAAATTCGGCAGTTCTGGACTCACTTTAGTACCCATCAGCTGGAGTCGAATACTGGCTGCCCTTTGGACGGAACACGGATTCTCCAATCAGCCATGCCTGCTGCTTCCTCTTCCTTTACGTGGGGTGGGCTTCCATGTCTTTACGCCACCCGCCTGGCTTACAGTCATTCGAATTTCTGACATCAGACCATTTGGAGACTGAGTTATTTAGACTAGAGAATAGGGACTGTGTGTCTCAAAGGTGAGGGTTGTTCTTTTCTGAAACAATTCTTTTGTTTCAGTGTCTGGTGCCTGTTCAGAATTGAGAGGGCAGGGAGTTATCTCCAGGGAACTACCTCCTCCATAGCCCACACCCACTCAACCCTCAACTGGGCCCTAAACCACAGACTGAATCTCAGAACTACCGGACCCTCTGTTAAAAGCCTGTTTGAGAATACGCACTGGAGCTGATGAATCTATGGTTAAGGGCAGTCAGTTTCACCCTTGGGCTGAATGGAAACATATGTCATTGGATTCAGATCTCTCCCTATATGGCACAACAGCTCATTCCCAGATGAGGGATGTAAGACTCACTCTTGGATGGAGGCTCAGAATAGCAAGCCAACCCCCAAGTGCAAGGCTGCAACCCCAGTTTATATTTTCCAGGTTTCCCATCTGTCTCCAGGAAGGGACTTTGGCTACATGGCTTTTGTTTTTTTTCCTCTGGTTTCCTGTGCTTAACTGTAGCAAATGCTCCAGGGCCATAGGGCCTCATCAGCCTCTGGCTCCCTATCTTTTCAGAGAAGTAGGAATGGCAGAGACATATGCCTGAGGGTCTAGTCACAGGTTTCTCTGAGCAAATTCCCAAAGGAGCAGTGAGTGAAAAACAGGCACCTCTTGCACATACACTGGTGTGTCAACAAACGAGTACTTCTTTGTTGGATTTGTCAGCTCTACACGCTTATCCCAAATGAAACCCTGGATTTCTGACCTCAAGACGCCCAATATTAAACGCCGACCTGGCACCAAGCAGAGTGCTTGGTTAGTTTTGAAGATCCAGGTACTAATTTCTCACTGGAGACAATGACCGTAAGAGGCAAGAACCAGAGACTGAAATGAGAAAAACTGTTAGGTTTTCCAAATTCATTTCAAATTATTTGACTTTGAAATTAATAGTCTGAAAAACCTGCTAAGCTTTACTTGCCTCATCTATAAAATGGGTCAGTAGAAAAGCTGAGTGGATATGCTGACACAAACATGAAGGAACAGGACTCACGAGGCAGAAAGATAGTTGATTCATTTAAAAGGTGTTGCTGGTATATATCGTTATAGCACAGAGTGATTAAAGGAACAGGTTTCGGATTCCCTGTAACAGTGAGCGGATGGAAAATGGAAAACCTCTGCCCAACCCAGCCCCCAGTCAAATCCTAATCTTGCCGCCCTAATACACCAAATTAGATAAGGACTTTGTGGACATCAAGTACAGTATACTGAGCATCTTCCAAAAAGGTATGCATAATTAACTAACTCATATTTTAACAAGTAACCAAGTCCTATTTTCATTACTTCATGGCCACAAATAATTTTTGTACAATGACCTCCAAACACCCCAAGGTATTGCTGACAAGAGAGATGAACACATTTTGTCATTGAAACCAGCCTACTTTATACACTTCTTGGGGATTCTCTACAGCATGAGGGAAAGTAATGTATAAGAAGATGCTAGTTAGAAGAACAACGGTTCTGTTGTAATGAGGGTTTCAAGTTAATGCCACTGTGGAAAATAATTATTATAAACACCCACATATCTTTGACTCAGCCTTAATTAAAATTCAAGTTAAAGTTGGGGGCCACTTTCTTTTTCCAAGGAGAAACTCTGGAAATCACTTGCAGGGGTAGCTTTGAGGGAAAAGGTTACTGAATATTTATACATTTATTATAGAATTTAAGGTGAATCTGTATTTATTCACTATTTTGTCACCATAAAGTTGAGCATCTCTAAGCCCCCTAAGTTTTTGTAACGTTGAAAGTTTGTTTTAATAGGATCTGAGGTCTCTTCACTTAAAACCTTGGAACTGTGAAGCGTTCTCATAAGAAACCACTTTAATACAAAGTTTGTTGTAAAAGATCTCACTCAGATAAAGGTAGAAACTATGTTTGCCACAGAAGGCCGATTTGACTCATGAACTTTGTGATGACAAATTTACTATGATCTTGCTGTTTGACTTCTCATTAATTAGTATAAAAAGATGGTAAAAACTCTTAGAAGTATGAACAGAGCTAATGACACTCAAATGACTTTTTTTTTTTTCAAATAAAATAGAAAATAACTAGCCAATTAACTTGAGAACTCAAGGCAGACTCTCTATTTTCCATGACTACATCAATACGAGAGAAAAATATCTGAGGCAGCCAATCACCCACCACTAGGGACAAAATGGGGGACTGGCTGCTCCTCTCCCCCCACCTAAACTCCTATGACCACTGGGGCACCCTCAAGCTAACACCACACCCTGGCAGCCTTGGTCAGGCCCCTGCTCTGGAGGGGTCTGCCTGAGGCCCGCAGTATTCTCCTTCCGCAACAATGCAGGCCTCTGCATCACTGGTGGCTGCTGGAGGATGGTATCAATACACCTGCTTGACTGGTCCCCGGGTCCCCTTGCTTTCATCCCTATTTGGCAAGAATCCATTGTTACCCTGAGGGTGCCAAAGTGGGAGCAAAGAGAGCCCACCATGGAGCTCAAAAATGGAATCCAACTCGGCTAGTCACACAGACTGGTGTTTCAATTCCAGCCCTGCCATGTACTAAGTGTGGTGCCTCTGGCTGAGTTCCTTTAAACTCAGTTTCCTCCTCTGTAAAACGGGGATGATATGGTTAACATATATGGTATGAGGATTAGGTGAAATACATGGAGAATACCTGATATTCTGTGAATGCTCCAAGAAGCTGGATTAATCAGATTAATTAAAATACTGCATGATGTTGCCCAAGGTACAGAGTGTTATCAAGTGAACCCAGTCCAAAAAGAGCCAAACAAATTCTGTGGGTATATATTTTTGCACATTTTTTCTGGGGTGGGTGAGCCTCTAGTTTTCCTCAGATTCTCAAAAGGGCACATAACACCCAAAAGGTCACGCAGTCTCACCCCTGATATGATATTGCCTCGCAGTCCTTATCTCTAGCCAGACCTCTTCCCTCAGCTTCAAGCTCATATATCCAAATGCATGTGGAACGTCTCCATCTGAGTGATCCCCAGGCGCCTCAACTCCACTGTGTTGGACCTTGTGGCACACCGCCCAGATCTCCCTTTGGGAATAATGGGCTTATGATCCCAGCTGCTGCAAGCACCACTGGCAGAGGCTCTCAGTTGTCAGCCAAGCTTGTACATTGCTTCAGCTAAGCAGATCCACCTTTTGCCTGAAATGACATTGCCTTGCAGGGGTGGCCCACAGCCAATGATACCAATGAGAAGTTGAGGCCTGATGCTGTTATCCCACCTCAGGACAGAGCTGAAGGTTCATCATCTCTTCAGATATCCCTGCAGGATCAGCTGAAATTTCTAATGAGGCTGCATTCTTCCCTTCCCTTCCCTCTTCCATATTCCCTCTTCCCTCTCCTCCCCTCCCCTCCATTCTCTTCCCCTCCCTTCCTATCCACTGGTGTTGATCTTAAGAGCATGCCCTAAAAAACCTTCTGCATGTTAATCTTTGTCTTATGATATGTCCCTTTCTCACAGGCAAACTGGAACACTCAGCATATCTCAAATAGATCCAGAACCTTCTGCACCTTCTCCAATGCTTTGTAGCTCAGCTGGTGATACCTCACTTCACCTGGTCTTTTACCAGAAACCTAGGCCTCGGTCTTTGGTGCTTTTGCACCGTCTGCTCCCTCTGCCTGGATCAACCTCAACGAGTTTAGGTCTTTCTTATCATTCAGGTCTCATCTTAAATGTCACCTCCTCACTTACCTGTATGTGAGTCTCCAATCATTCCCCAGTACTCTCAGGTTAAAGTCTACGATTCCTTTTTTTTTTTTTTTTTTTTGGTGAGAGAGATCAGCCCTGAGCTAACATCCATGCTAATCCTCCTCTTTTTGCTGAGGAAGACCGGCTCTGAGCTAACATCTATTGCCAATCCTCCTCCTTCCCCCCCACCAAAGCCCCAGTAGATAGTTGTATGTCATAGTTGCACATCCTTCTAGTTGCTGTATGTGGGACGCGGCCTCAGCACGGCCGGAGAAGCGGTGCGTCCGTGTGTGCCCAGGATTCGAACCCGGGCCGCCAGTAGCCAAGCACGCGCACTTAACCGCTAAGCCACCGGGCCGGCCCAAGTCTACGATTCTTAATCTGATGTACAAAACTCCTCACACTTGGCCTCTGCTCATCTCTGTGGCTTCATCTCTCTTCAGCCCTGACTTGCACTTTATGTTTCAGTAACCTAGGAACCAGGAGTTCCTCTCTCATATCATGTCGTTTCTTACCTCCCAGATCTTGCCCATTATCATATCTTTTGCCTGAAACGATTGTCCCCTTAACTTGGGAAATTCCAAACAATCTTTTAAGACTCAGCTCAAGCATTATCTCTTCCAGAAAGCTTTCCCTGACATCTTTTCAGTGCTCCATGGTGCCTCTCAGAGCCTCTACTGACCTCCAGCACTGAACTTATAGAGTATAATTATCTGTTTTGTTGGCCATCTTCCTGAGGCTCTTTGAGAGTGAGGCTCTGTTTATTCACCATTGTATCCCCAGTGGCAGTATAGTGCCTAGCATTTAGATGAAGGCACTTATGAGACGTGTGTTGAAAGACTGCCTTGGAGGAATACATGCCAACATACATATATCCATACGTGCATGCGTTCCCACGTGTATACTTACATACCTAAACAAACTCAAACCAAATGTAAACCCAACTTGAGAGCAGAATCCTCAAGGTCAATGGATTGGTTGGGGTGGCAAAAAGTTTTGGATGGACTCATTTGCATTTTAACAGGCTATCATTTGGGTTGACTCAGTGAAAACACCTTGTTAAAAAGTTAAATATAACAATCTCAGTAAAATAATTTTGAAAAAAAAGAGGGACTATATTAAAAAGATTCAAGTGTAAGCATCCAGTCAGGCTGGAATCAGGATCTGTCAGCCACAGTCTTTTACCTTCTGAGGCCTCACAGTCATTCACTTGACTCTATTTACATTAGCTACATTTTTTCACTAAACATTTGGTCACTCCATATTTCTTTGTTCTAACGACACTGAGAGAACAAAATGAGTATTTCTTGGTTTCAATTCCCAATTGGAAAGAATCTGATTGGCTCTGCACGAGTCTGTTGTTACCCTACAATCTAATCACCTACGGAGAAGGGAAGGAGGAAGCATGACATAAACATGGCTGCGAGGAGCCCACCCACATGAACGTAGAGGCATTTCTCAGACAAAAAGGAACCATTATGATCTTGGCAGAACCCAAAAAGATATCTAGTGCACTGATTCTTACCTGCTGTCCACACAAAAGGGGCAGATGTGGGTGCACAGACGCTCATACATTACTACCAGGCAAAAGAAAAAAATGACAGGGTCAACTTTAAGACAGGAACTCTCTAACAAGAGCACAACAAGACAGATTGAGGTAAATTTTGCAAAGGTGACCCTTGAAGACGTAAATCTGCCTGTCTGCCATATGCTAATAAGTGTTCTCAGTCCAGGTGTTACATGTCTCTCCCCCTGCCCCTAGCTCTCTCTCTCTCTCACACTGCTTGGTCTCTGTCTTTGACTATTTGCACTAGCTTCATTCTCCTTTTAGACCTTCAAATAGATCAATTCCATGAGATCATAGTGATCAACCCACTCAGTCCTACAGCTGAAACACTGAGACTAGAGAAGGCACATGGTTTGCCCACTCCCAAACTGCAGGTGGTGACACCATTAGTGTAGGGTTCTGACTACTATTCCAGAGACCACCATCCATTACATACCGTCTCACTTCATCCTAGAAATACAGGGGTGACAGGGGGCGGGGATGGGGTTCATGCCCTATTCAAAGCTTCAGTAATACTAAGCTAGTCTCAAATGAAATAAAATTGTGCACAGTATCAGAAAGAGATGGGTAAATGCTGGACCAGAAACAATTACTATTCTGAGATCCAAGACATAATGATGAGGTGTGGTTGTGAAAAGAGAAACAGAATGAGTCAAGAGACCCAAGTTTTAGCCATGTCTATTTTATTTACAAACAATATGACCTTAAGCAATTTACTTAATCTCTCCTTATCTCTTTAATGGAGAATAAATTATTTGCTTCCAACCTCTTTGGGCTGATGATCAAATGAGATAATGGAAATACTCCTGTTTAAAAAAAAATGCACTCCAAAAGACTATATGACCACCAGGCCTTAGTATTATTTTTCCATCATGTTACAAACATATCCAGGATTGATATCCACTCAAAGGCCTATTTACCATTGTTGCTTTCCAAGTATGACCCTCCCTCTAACTATCTCTCTGTTTTTCAAATTATTTATTTCTCCAGATGCACGTTTCTACTTTTCCAGGCTGATCTCATTTGCTCATTTCCTGTCCATATTTCTAATCTTGCTAGGTTGCTCCGTACTGTCTCTTCCTCACTAGTGTCTGTAACACCATCCTATTTACTCTCATCTGCAGATATAATTGCTATAATAGGTTTACAGCCCCTCTCCAGGCCATTAATAACAAAGCAAAATGAAATGCATCTGAAGCTGATCTCTGCAGCATCTTCCTGGAACTTGCAGCATGCCGTTTTTCATTCTTGTTGGGTTTTTCAGCCAGTTTTGAGGTCATTTCTCATGGTTCAGAGAACCTCCTAACCCAATCCAAGACTTTTTTTTTTTAATCATATGGGAACCAGACCTTGTTTCTCCTGCTTATAATAAAATAAATAAAAGAAAGTAAAACAAATTATAACATGCCAACACACGAAAGAGGGCACTTAAAGCCCTGAGAATAAATTAGGAGGCTCCTATCCAAAGACCTCCTGTCTTGCATCAATGTGAGAGTGCTCATTGTGATTCTGTCTCTGTATTGATCCAGAAATCAGGAACACTTAAGTTTTCCAAGTGGAATTCCAAATCCTTGTGTGTCTTTCCGGTGGAAACTTGCAGCCAAGTTCCTCCATAAACCTGAGGAATAGAAGGCATAATCTCTGAGGTTCACTACAAAGGAAATAACTTTTCTTTGTTGTTTTTCTCAATAAATTGGCTGGCATTAGAGTCCCTTCTTTGATTCCAATACAACACTTGGCAGTTTCTAAAGAGAAAGGAGTTTGAAGAAGAAAGAGAAAGAACACAAAGACTAATCCATGGGTGAATAAACTTGAGAAATGGTTTTGATGCCACACCATGGCAAACAATTCTCTTTTCTTTTTAGCTTGGCATTAGTTTTTGTTTTGTTTTTTAATTGAGTTCAGCACAGGGTGCTTTGTCTTCTTCCAGTCTCTAGAATGTCTCTCTTCGCTTCCTCCTGAGCACTTCTGGCAATGGACTTTCCCACCAGCAATTTTGCCTTTTCCAGTTAGATTTTGATTCAAGCTCTAAATAGTTGGAAATTCAGGTTGAGTAAAACCTTGGGGCTCTTTCTGAACTACCATAAGGATCTCCAAATTTCTTTTAAAAATACTTTACATACAACAACCTTAGAAATGCTAAATTTTAGTTTCTGAATAAAGAGGAGAGAAAAGCTGCAAGTATCTTAATACCCTAAGTTAACTGCAATGTTTGAAGAGAAGTCTAATTTATATCAATTCATTTCATCTATGAAAGTAGAAAAGCATCAAGTTGGGACACACACCTGGTTTTCTATCCTGGCTATATCAAATGCTTGCTTTATGGAACTGGGACATTTTCTTAACCTTTTTGAGTTTGTGTCCTCTTCTATAAAATGGAGATAGTACTACTTCCACTGTGGAGCATTGTATGGATTAAATGTGCAAAATGGTGGCTGGTAAATATCAAGTCTGGTGCATAGTAGGTGACCAGTAATTGTCAGCTGCTTCCCTTGTCCTCCCATACACACAATGCAAAATCTGTCATCTTCTATTAATACACACGGCTCACTTTCTCATAACACTAGTGCCAGGCAGTTATGAACTGCTAAGAGGAAAATGTCCTCATAAATTTAATAATAAGAATAACGATACTATGCAAGCAGCATTCTAAATGCTTTTATATGCATTATTTCATTCAATCTCCACAAAGGGAGGCAACTTTACTATTCCCATTTACAGAAAAGGGTGCAGAAGTTGAGAAGGGTTAAATGACATGCTAGTTAGTAAATGGGTCAGGATTTGATGTATATAAAGCATTGTATGTTATGCCTGCCACATGGTAAATCCTTTTTTATTATTATTTTATAGAGGTCACAATGGTTTATAACATTGTGTAAATTTCAGGTGTACATCATTACATTTTGGCTTCTGTATAGACTGCATCATGTTCATCACCAAAAATCTAGTTTCCATCTGTCACCGTACATATGTGCCCCTATACCCCTTTTGCCTTCCCCTGCCCGCTTCTCCTCTGATAACCACCAATCTGTTCTCCTTATCTATGTGTTTGTTTATCTTCCACATATGAGTGAAATCATATGGTATTTGTCTTTCTTTGTCTGACTTAGTTCTCTTAGCATAAGAGACCTTACCCTCAAGGTCCATCCATGTTGTCACAAATGGCACGATTTCGTCTTTTTGCCTGAGTAGTATTCCGTTATATATATATACTACATCTTCTTTATCTATTCATCCGTTGATGGGCACTTGGGTTGCTTCCACATCTTGGCTATTGTGAATAATGCTGCAATGAACATAGGGGTGCATATATCTTTTCAAATTCGTGTTTTCATGTTCTTTAGATAAACACCCAGAAGTGGAATCATTGAATCACACAGTGTTTCTATTTTTAATTTTTTGAGAACTCTTCATACTGTTTTCCATACTGGCTGCACCAGTTTGCATTCCCACCAACAGTATATGAGAGTTCCTTTTTCTCCAGATTCTCTCCAACACTTGTTATTCTTGTCTTGTTAATAATAGCCATTCTGACATGCATGAGGTGATATCTTGTAGTTTTCATTTGAAACATGGTAAATTCTTAATATATGTTAGAAATTTGATGAAGGAATAAGATTTTTTGTAACATAATTAGATCCCTTCTTGTAAAATTCTTTTAATTTTTTTACCATCTTTCTTGAGATATAACTCATATACCACAAAATTCACCATTTAGGTGTCCAATTCAATGGTTTTTTAGCATATTCACAGAGAGTTATACAACCATCACCACAATCTAAGTGTAGAATATTTTCATCACCAGAGAAGTCCTTTAATTTTTTTAAATCTGGATTTTCATTGATTTCTTAAAGGAGAAAATATCATTGTATCAAAAATGGTACTTTGGGTCGGCCCCGTGGCTTAGCGGTTAAGTGCGTGCACTCCGCTGCTGGCGGCCTGGGTTCGGGTCCCGGGCGCGCACCGACACACCACCTCTCTGGCCATGCTGAGGCCGCATCCCACATACAGCGACTAGAAGGATGTGCAGCTATGACATACAACCATCTACTGTGGCTTAGTGGGAAAATAATAAATAAATAAAATTATATTAAAAATGGTACTTCTCTCATACATTGTTAATTGGAATATAAAATGGTACAGCCACTCCAGAAAATAATTTGGCAGTTTCCTATAAGACTAAACATGCACTAACTATTCAACCTAGCAACTGCACTCTTGGGAATTTATCCCAGAGAAATGAAAACTTACATTTCCACAAAAATTGTACAGGAATGTTCATAGCAGTTCTATTCATAATAGCCAAAAAGTGCAAACAACCCAAATGTCCTTCAATAGGTGAATGGATAAATCAAATCTGGTCCACCCACACAATACAATACTACTCAGCAATAAAAAGAGTCAAACTACTGACAGATGAAAAACTAGGGTGGATCTTAAGGACATTATGTTTAATGAACAAAAGTAATTTCACAAAGTGATATACTGTGTGATTCCATTTCTATAACATCCTCAAAATGACAAAACCGTAGAGATGGAAAACAGATTAGTGGTTGCCAGGGGATAGGGAGGGTAGGTGTGACAATAAAGTGGTAGCATGAGGGAGTTCCTTGGTAGTGATGGAACAATTCTGTATTTTGGTTCCAATGGTGATTATATGAATACGCATGGAATAAAATTGCATAGAACTATACACACACACACACATCATGCACACAAATGCATGTGAAAAATTGGTAAAATCTGAATAAGGCCCCGACATCTAGTTAACATTATTGTACCAATGTTAGTTTCCTGGTTTTGATGTTGTACTTCTGTTATATAAGACGAGACAATTGGCAAAAGCTGAGTGAAGTGTTCGACGAACTCCATGTACCACTTTTGCAACTTCCAGTAAGCCTAAAATCATTTCAAAATAAAAAGTTAAAATAACCAATTTCAAAAGGAAAGCCAAGATGAGTTTTGAAGAAGATACCCAGACCTGAAAGCCGGCATGTATGTTTACGATTTTTGAGCCTGTTCTTAGGATTGATACAACTTGATCATCATTGTTCAAGACCTGACAGAAAGATCTAAATCACAAAACAAATTGCTCAAAATGGAAAATCAGTCAAGGAAATGGAAGGAACACCTTGAAAGAACATATGAAAGCAGAGCCCCAAAGCTGTATATAAATACAAGCTAAATTAAAGAATAAGTAAAAGACACCTTAGGAAAGGTAGAAAGATCAAAGCAATTAGAAACTGTAGAAGTAATCCCATGTAAAGGATTGTCTTAACATGTTATAATAGTGAGGAAGATGACTCAAACTCTTGAAAACACTCTTAAAAGTTTTAAAGGGGAAAATTACAGTGAAAAAATCTGAAGTTAATCTTTTGGATTAAGAGCATGAACACAAAGTAGCACCAACGAACAGACCCTCAAAAATGAATGTATGATTATTATACTGCTTCCACAGATAATAACAGTAATAATAATGACAAGAAGTACAGTTATTAAGTGCTACGTGCCCAGGAACTTTTCTAAATGTTTTACACGCATCAACTTATTTAATTCTCATAACAACCTGCTGAGATGGATACCATTACTATGGCCCTTTTTTACAATGAGAAAACTGAGGCACAATGATTTTATGTTATTTGACCAAGCTCATATAGCAAGTAAGTGGTGGAGCTCAAGCTAGAATTGACATAGCTACAAATCGTCAAAAATTCCATTTTGAAATTCAAAATTAAACAAAGGATATGAATTAATCTATAATTTTAGGAGAGAAAATTACCCCCTAATACCAATTAGTCCCTCGATCACCTAGTCAAAAAAAGAAACAAACTGATTTTATTTGAATTAACATAAACTTTCAGTTATCCAGGGTCCAATCAGAGGACAATTTTTTGTAAGTATAAAATAATTGATGTTCATAAAGATGAATACAGCAATATGGTAGATTAGATAACGTAACCCTTCCAACAAAAAATATTAAAGTGCGTAGTTAGGGGCAAAAACATGAGAACTGAAAACAGAAGTAAGCAGAAGAGCTGACACTTCAGCTGCCTTATGGGAATTTGCCCATCTTGGTAACGCAGGGTTTGGGTTTTTAAAGCTCCAGAGAGTACAAGAAATGAGGCCTTTTGGTACACTGGTACACACCAAAGAGAGAGGGATTGGAACAGAGACTGCATATAAATTTTGGTCTTTCCATGAAAAAAGTAAACTGGGAAAATCCTTTTATTAATAAAGGGTGAGGACATGGAAGTTGTTTATCTTGGCCTATCCTCTTGATGGGGTATTGTGGGGTGAATCTCCTCAGAATTTGTAACAATGGGAGGACCCTCACACAGGTTTAGACTTTATTTTAAACCAATAGAAATTCCTAAAGGGAGATTTCAACATTAAAAATAGTCATGGCGGGCCGGCCCCGTGGCTTGGTGGTTAAGTGCGCGCGCTCCGATGCTGGTGGCCCGGGTTCGGATCCCGGGCACGCACTGAGGCACCACTTCTCCATCCATCCTGAGGCCGAGTCCCACATACAGCAACTAGAAGGATGTGCAGCTATGACATACAACTATCTACTGGGGCTTTGGGGGGAAAAAATAAATAAATAAAATAAAAATAATCATGGCTAAGATACCACTAGGGTACCTGGCAAAAGCAAAACCATTCAAAAGAAACACTCTGGACCCAGGTTCATTAGATTCTTTCAGAAAAAGCAGTATCTAACATGAGCTCACAATTAAAAATTTAAAAACACAAAAGAAAATAATCTACCATGAGCAAGATTTAGCAGACACAATAAGTATACTAAGTCCCCTCAAAACTTCATATAATAGAACAATCAAATAAAATAAAATCAGTATGTTTAAATTGATGAAATTCCCAGTACAAATAATATTTAAGTACAGAAACAAAATTAGACAGCGTCAAAACAGAAAATGCAGATTAGAAAAAGGGGGAAGGGAATGTATCTTCTGGAAAAGAAAAAAAGAGCTAACGAAATTAAACACTTAATGGAGAGTTAGACAGTAGAATAAATACATCCAAAGAGAAAATTTGTGAGCTGGAATGTAAATATGATCAATTAATCTAATTGTGGCAAAGAATGAAAAGAAATGGAAAATACGATAGAGAGGTTAAGAGACTTGGACATTAGTGAGATGGTTCACCATAAGTTAACAGGAGTTCCAGATAGGAAAGGAAACGGGAGGAGAGAGGCAATACTCACCGAGATAATGGCTAAGACATTTCCAGAAGTGTTGAAAGACATGAACCTTCAGATTTAGAAGTATGTTGAGTTCAGAGAAGGAAAAATAAAAATATCTAAATCTGTACTAAAATTGCAGAACTCAAAGAAAAGATGTTAAAGGCAAGTAATGAGAAAGAAAGATTACTACAAAGGAATTTTGATTCTGAAACCATATCAGATTTTGAAAGACCCTGGCATCTTAAAGAAATATCAAACACTACCCAATACAAGGTTAGTGTTTAGCATATTTTATCTATTCTAATTCTCAGTAATCCATGCAAGTCACATGTGGAAATGATAATAATCTTTCCTTTATATGTAGTATATAGTTTTCCAAAATCTCTAACACATGATGAGTTTAGTCATAAGAACGGGACCTCAAAAATGGGCAGAGGATATGAACAGACATTTTTCCAAAGAAAATATACAGATGGCCAACAGGCATATGAAAAGATGTTCAACATTACTAATTTTTAGGGAAATGCAAATCAAAATGACAATGAGCTATTACCTCACACCTGTCAGAATGGCTACAGTTAACAAGACAAGAAATAACAAGTGTTGGAGAGGATGTGGAGAAAAGGGAACCCTCACACACTGCTGGTGGGAATGCAAACTGGTGCAGTCACTACGGAAAACAGTATGGAGATTTCTCAAAAAATTAAAAATAGAAATACCACATGATCCAGCTATCCCACTACTGGGTATTATCCAAAGAACATGAAAACACTAATTCGAAAAGATATACGCATCCCTATGTTCATAGCAGCATTATTCACAATAGCCAAGATGTGGAATCAACCCAAGCGCCCACCAACAGATGAATGGATAAAGAAGATATGGTATATTTATACAAGGAATACTACTCAGCCATAAAAAAGACAAAATTGTGCCATTTGCAACAACATGGATGGACCTTGAAAGTATTATGCTAAGCAAAATAAGCCTGACAGAGAAAGACAAACACCATATGATTTCACTCATATGTGGAAGATAAACAAATACATGGATAAGGAGAAGAGATTAGTGGTTACCAGAGAGGAAGGGGGTAGGTGGAGGGCAAAAGGCGTAAAGGGACACATATGTATGGTGACGGATAAAAACTAGATTATTGGTGGTGGACACAATACAGTCTATACAGAAACTGATATATACTAATGTACACCTGAAATTTACGCAATGTTATAAAACAACATGACCTCAATAAAATAATTAAAAAAAAAAAAGACTGTGATCTCTGGCTCTGGAGATAGATGACAGGAATTCTAACCCTGACTCCTTCTACTAGAAGCTTTCTGACCTTGGGCAAGTTTTTTAATCTTTCTCTCTCATTTAACTTATCCATAAAATGGTAGCACTCATAAATTATTATAATGTTTAGTGTTTTAAGTGAAACGATACATGTAAAATGCTTAAAAAGTGCCTGGAATACAGGAAACCCTCAATGAACATTAGCTAGTGTTATTATTATTACTATATTTCATTTGCTCTGCACAATAGCAATGCAGTAGAGACTTTGTTTCCATTTTCCCAGGGAATTGTATTATTTGATAGTTAATGGCTCACTCAGAATCACAATTAGACTTTTTAGAGCTAAGACTAGAATTCATGTCTCTTGTGTCCTACCATTTTGAGCTTTCTTTTTAATTATTGCCCTTATAAAAATATTTTTCAATAAAGGATTTATCCTGGGTTATCTACTACATAAGATAACACATCTCTCAAAATTTCAGACATTCTCTTTGTATTTATTGGTCTATTAGAGGGAGTTCACAGATCTTCTTAATACACGCTCTGACTTTTTTATTTCCATTGCATCTCCAGGCTGTACACATCAGTGTCGGTTAGGACTGGTATCCAGCTATGCATAACTGTATGTAACGGAGGCTGGAAAATGAAATTTTTCAAGCTGGTCATACCACCTCCCCCAACAAAATCAGAGTTGTCTTAGTAAGAAAGGAGACAGTTGATTATTGGTTAGACAAACGCCATAACATATAAGAGGTGTGGTCTGATTTGCAGGTGGCACCTTTGGAAAGAAGGAGGCAGCTAAGAGAGTGCAAGAAGGCTCCCAGGATTTGTGGCCCTGCACATGCTCTGTAAGGCTCTGCATAATTTGGCCCTGGCTGACCCCTCTGGCTTTGACTTTTGCCCAATTTATGCCCTCACTATCTACAGGATTTCAGGTTCTTAAGCATGCCATGCTTTCTCTTCTATGGATTCTCTGCCCGGAAACACCCTCCCACCCATCCCACCCCCACTGCCAACATACACACATACACACACACCAGCATATATTTCTATCACCATACCATACACGCATATTTTACCAGGCTAACTGAAACGCACATTGAGGCCATGGGAAGCCTTCCCTGTCCCCCAAGTCCCGATTCAGTTCTCCATCTGTCTCCTAGTCCCTGTAGCCCTTTGTGCATACCCCTATTGTAACACCTATCACAGTGCACTGTAAGTATGTTTATGAACGTAGCCAACCTCCCTCCCCACCACTTCCCAAACTGTTAGCACCTTAAAAGCAGGAAATCTATTCTATTTTCACCAGGTCAGATTTGTATTTTGCTCATTTTTGATTCACCAATTATTTGCAGAGTATCTGGCACCTTAACGTGACCAATAAACACTTGTGGAATAAATAAATTAATAAATTCCACTCTGAGTATTTCATGAGTTCATAAAAGGAAAAAAACAGTGCAGATAGGCAGTAATAATAGTTATTGTATATTGAGGTTTATGAAATGCGAGACATGCTGGGTATAGGGCTTTACATGAATTATCTTCTTTTATTTTTCTAACAACCCTACGATATACATACAATTACCACACTCACTTTACAGATGAGGAAACTGAGGGTCAGAAAGGTTTTTTTGCCCAAGGTCATAGAGCTAATAAAACGTTGAGCAGGGATTTGAACACTGGTTGTTTCTACTCCACAGTCTAAGTCCTTAACTACCAGGCTATGCTGCTGAAACTCCAGTTGGCTATTATTTAGAGAGGGTGCTGCAGCATGAAGCTCCAGAGCACTGAACAGCTATTAGGTGGCGCAAATCTTGCTGACTCAGTGAAGGTCATTTTATCTTGTCTGAAGAGAAAATGAAAAAGAGAGAAAAGTGAAAAGCTGGGGGGTGGGGGGCTTTATTTTGGGAAAAAGAAGAAGCAGGAAGACAAACGAAGTAAACGGAGAATCCCACATCAGAGCAACCACCCAGCCAATCTAAGACAGGCATTTCATCTATCGACACCATTCTGACAACAAGCTAAGTAAACATCTCTGGGGAGAGGGTTCCCATCTTGACTCACAAGGGCAAGTGCTGAGTTCTGAAGCCTGTTCTCCACATGGGGCTCAGCAAAGCCAGCCTCCCAGATGGCCTGATAATTCCCGAAGCAAGCATAACACCCAAGTCTCACTGGAAAACAGGCAAAAGCAGCAGCTTACGCAGAAAGCAAGCTTAGCATAATAAGAATAGTAAAAGCTTACATTTATTGGGCACCTGCAATCAGTCTCAAACAACTGAGTGGCTGTTTCACTTAATCCTCCAAAAGAATATAATGAGATAGACATTATCCCCACTTTACAGACACAGAACGAAGGGACAGCAAATGTAGCTGTTACTCGCCTACTGTTTCTCAGCCCCAAGTCCATCCTTCCATATTCTGCCCTCTCTAATCTCCAAACTCTGCAAACCACATCACTCAAGACCCTTAACCAGCTCGTTTTCCATTAAGCTCTGCAAATAGAAGGCAGAAAATGGAAAAGAGAAAGCCAAAAAAAGGGAAATAGAACTTCTTTCCTGCTTCCCTGTTCCTGCAGCATCACTCCAGGACCTGCAGTTGTCTCCAGCCTCCAGCTTCTCTGGGTACCACCACGCCCAGTTTTGCCACACCCTCCCCAGAGCATCAGGAGCAGCCATGTGGAGATCTCTCCTCAGAAATCTGAGCACCGGCCCTGCAGGGCAGCCCCTCTGAGCACGTGCACTCTCGCAGCTCTCTCTTTGTTCACTCAGTCTTGGGTGGTTGCTGCTTCCTCTAGTTACTATCTCTGGATTCACCTCTATGTTCCTTTTTTGCTCTTTCAGCTTCCAACACGTGTATACTCAATTCTCTGTATTAAATCCCCACAGTCTGAAGTACCTCGTATGATGTCTGTTTTTATGACTGAACCTGGACTGAGACAAAGATGTTAAATATCTTGTCTATGGTCACACAGCTAGTAAGCCGCATGGTGATTACTAAACCTGGGTTTTCCACAGAAGCTTAAATAGGCAGCTTTATCTGCTATGGGGAGCGAGGGCCACAGCAGATAATCAATACACATGTGTTGAACCAATTTCTTAGTGCTCACATCATAATTACATTTTTATTAATAATAATAATGTGTATAATGCTTTAGAGTTTGGAAGGGATTTCGTAGTCATTAGTTCATATGATTCAGAAAGGAAATATAGCTAAGGGTATAACCTTTGGAGTAAGACAGACATTAGTTTAATCTTGGATCTGCCACAGAACAGCTGTGTGACCTTTGGCAAGTTACTGAACATTGTCGAAACTTAGTTTTGTTACCTATGAAATCTGGTTACTAGAACTACCGACCTCATACGGCTGTTATGATCATTTAATTAATGTAATATAATATACATAACATGTCAAGAACTGTGTAGGTTCTGAGATTTTATCCTACTTCCAACCTAACAAGTTAGCCTGTTACTATTTCATGGATGCTGGCAGAAGACAGGAGACTCCTGGATCAGAGACAAATGACTTCATTTCTCATGACAAAAGCATGGGCCAGAGTTTCATGCTGGTTTTTTGTCGATTGTTCATGCTTCCTATCCCTCACAGGGATGACACAAAGGGCCCAGCATGGATGCTTGCACACACAGTGGTGTTACAGAAGAATACTGTGCCTGGGAGATTTACTACCTTTGTAGTAAGCTGAAGTAAGACTACTCTTTGTCTGGGGGAAACATTACCTCATATGTCAAGCTTGCTCACTGAAAACATAACCATGAGAAATGATCCAGGTAAAGAGCAGTCAAGGCCTTGCATCTGGGGGACAACCAGCAAGAACACGCAGGGATACTCAAAGCCCACGGTAGATAGCCTCTCTCAACAAAATTTACTAAGTACTCAGTAGTTACAGAGAGATGGTAGTCATCACCATAAGTCTCATAAAAATCCAATCATGAAAGAACACTTGCTCCAATTTATAGATGAAGAAACTAGCTCAGAGAAGTGAAATGACTTGCTCAATGGTAATACCCTTTGGGGAAATGGTGGCTCTGGGTCCAAAAATCAGAAATCATGACCCCAACTCCCACACCCATTCCTCTCCATCAAGATGCCTATTTGTAAGGATAGGTGGCACACACCATTAGCCCGGATTGGCAACATAGTTTGCGGGGCTCAGTGCCCATGTTTCTAGAATTCTTGAACTTTAGAACCAGAGGGGCCATAAATATAATCTATTCTAGTGGGTCTCGTACTGGTTTACCAGGGACCTAGTTGTCCACTGAGTTTCCTCAGAGGCTACCAAGAGTAGGGGTGAAGGACATGAAGGGAAGGTTTCGGAAGGCTTCTATCCATGCAGCTCCACTTTTATTGGGGTAATGCATGAGATTACTTATGATTTTTTTTAAAGGGAAGGTATGCTCCTAAAAAATAACAAATTTAACTCAACTAAATTTTGTTTTAAAAATAGAGAAGCTAAGGCCTGGAAAGGTAAAGGGATCTGGCCAAATTTACACAATGAGTAACAGAACCGTGTCTTACTTTGCACTCCTGCCTTTCAGCCAATGTTCTTTCCACCAGGCAGGGCGTGGCTTCAGATAAGTGTAAGGACTGTTATATAATGAGATGCACTTCTAAAAGTAGACAGTACCAAGCCATATCAGGAAGCCATGCACTTTGAATTGCCTGGCAAGACATGACAATGATCTCTCCTACCAGCTAATGCAACACAGTGCCTGAAGTCAGAAAAGCTTGGCACGACTCCCTGAGACTCTGTGTAGTGAGGTAGTTAATGTTCATTCATTCACTATGTAATTCAAATATTTATTGAGGGTCTAGTATATGCCAGGGACTGTGCTAACTCCCAGAGATACAATTGTGAAAAAGATAGATTTTGAATAAGTTACTGAAACTTTCTCATTCATTCATTTAAAAATATGTATAGAGCACCTACTATGAGTCAGTTACTGTGTTAGGTACTAAGGGCATTGCCCACAAAGGGTGCCCAGGCTAGTGGGAAAGAAGTAAACCAGAATTTATAATACAGAATGGCAAGTGTCAAACAGAGGTGCATTAGGGAGTACACAGGTTAACCTCACCCAGCTTTGAGGCCCCAGGGAAAGGCCCCTGGAAACACTCAAGATGAAGCTGAGATCTGAAGGAGAGGGGGTGAGTGTAGCCCAGTTACCTCATCCATAAAATAGGAGTAATAATATCTTGTTTTCAGGATGCTCTGAAGGTCCAAAGAGATATTCATGGGCAGGGTCCAGCCTGGCACACAGGGATAGCATTACATGTTACTTTCTATCCCTATCTTCATACCCACTGGAGCTGAGCAAGGCCTTATGTCTGACCAATGAAGTCAGCAGCCCACATAGGAAGAAATCTTTGTCTCTGGCCTCATTAGCATCAGGGTCCAAGCAAGTGACCAGTCCAGACACTGGCCTTGGAAAAGAGCCTGCACGGCTGGCCACTTCATTTGGGAATTTCACCCTGTGGAAAAGACCACACCAAACACAATTTTCCTCCTAAAGTGGTTTCCTCCCCCACCCTGCCCCCTTTGTCTCCCCTGCCCCCACCAGGGCACTAAGTGATTTATGTCTCATTGAGGGCCTTTTCCCCTTCAGAGCCCATCTGGCCTTCCTGCCTCAGCCGGCAGGGAGGGTGTAATCCTGTGTTTGCAGCTTTACAGACGGTTTCTATGGAAATTATGACAATATTACAGCTATTGTGGAGCAACACCATTGCTGACTGAATGAGGAGACAGGACTTGAAGGGGAAATTTGGAATTAAATATCAACAACCCAAGTCCTTAGAGACAATGACTAGTTTTCATGATGTTGTTCCTATCAACCGTAAGAAACAATAACAAACCAATATTGTTTTTGTATTAACGATATGAAGAAGGGTTATTTCTCAAATCCTTTGTGGAGACTACACAGAGAAGATAAAAATCAGGCCCCAAGCAAGTGCTCACTGGCAATATTCAGAAACGAGAGCAAGGTAAAATTTTAGATAGAGGTTGGAGAATCGAGGGGTATAACTTAAGTAAGTAAATGCTTCAAATTTCCACCACATCACACGAGGCCAGGCTACCACTGCATATGATTGGGGGTGGCTTGTTAATTGCTCTCTCAAATCATCAGGAGAACTTTGTAAGGAATTGGGAAGTAGAAATGCTTATTTAGGGAAAAGGAGTGGTCAGCATCCATTATCAGTTCCCAAATGTTGAGATGGTGAAGAAAGTAACCACAAAACTATACCTCCATTTAGGGTTGCTCACCAGCACCATTCCTGACTTTTGCTGTGGCCGTGTTTTCTCCCATGAGAGGTTTAATCTCTTTTTTTATAGTCAATTACGTTTTGAGATTAATTTGAGCAGGTTTCTCTTCTTTATAAGAGAAAATATAATGCTTTTATTCAGTTTCAAAAGCAATGCAAGGTCATTGTAGAAAAATGTGGAAAATGTTGCTGAAGGAAGAGAAGGAAACACAAGTTCATTATCCCACTCCCCAGAAATGTACCACTGTGAAGCTTTTGTTAAGTTTCCATTTAATTTTTATGGTGGCTCAGAGTGTGGCTATGGGGATTCAGACAGAATTCTGCATTTGCAAGCTGTCTGAGCTCATGCAGGTTACTGAACCTCTCCAAGCCTGTCTTCCTACCCCAGGAGTGGATGATGCCTTCCTTCAGACGGCTGAGGGACTAAATAAACCCAGAACACTTTCTCACACTGTGGTGCTTCTACAGCATCATTTTTAATGGCTCTTTAGTATTCTGTCATATGAATATGCCATAAATTATTTACAATATCCTGTTACTGAATCAGTTGTTTTACATATTTAACATTAAAATACAAAGAGTGACTTCCTATAAATAATCTCTAGTCCCTCCTTTGTCTCCTATGTGTTGTTATTCAGCAGAGGGGTTTAATTCACCTAACTGATACCAAACACACTGAGCACACGTGCCTATGGTGGACAATGAGGAAGAGTAGACAGGAGCAGAGTAGCGTGTCCTGCCCTTGCAGAGCTGAGAGCAGAAAGAGAGTGGAAGGAGCACTGGGCTGGGAAATTGGAAATTTGGGTCTTAGCTCCACCTCCCCAACCTCCTTCTACTAACTGTGTAACCTGAGTATGTGACCTAATCTCTCTTTTCTCATTTGTAAAATAGTATAATTATACAATCTCCCTCCAAGCGCTTTTGTGAACAGAAGTAAATTAATAAATGTAAAGTGCTTTAAAAAGTGCCTAGCACAGCACTATTCACAACAGCCAAAGAGTGGAAACAACCCAAGTGTCCATCAGCTGGTGAATGGATAAACAAAATGTGGTATATCCATACAATGGAATATTATCCAGCCACAAAAAGGAATTAAGTACTGACGCATGCTACAACATGGACGAAACTTGAAAACGTTGTGCTAAATAAAATAAGGCAAACAAAAAAAATGGGGGCATGTATTGTTGATTCCATTTATATGAAATATCCAGAATAGGCAAGTCTATAGAGACAGAAAGCAGATTGGTGGTTGCCAGGGGCTGGAAGGACGGGGGAATGGGGAGTGACTGCTTAATGGGTACAGAATTTCCTTTTGGGGTGATAGAAAAGTTCTAGAACAAGATAGTGGTGATGATTGTACAACAAGTGTACTTAATACCACTGAACTGTACTTTAAAATGGTTAAAATGGTAAATTTCATGTTATGTATATTTTACCACAGTAAAAAAGAAAACAAAAACAAAAAAAACGGTGCCCAGCATATAATAAGCACTCAGTAGTTTTCATTTTTCATCCTTATTCCCTCTCGAGGTCTCAGTTTTCCTATTTATGGGGAAAGAGAAAATAATCTTTGAAATTGCTTCTGGCTCTGAGATTCTGCAGTCTAGTTGGATGAATCTGGCTTGTGATAGAGAAATCTTTTCGTGACTATCCATTTCCTGCCCTCTCCCTCCCTCTCCCTCCTCTGGTCTGATGGAGGAGGCCCAATGCCCTTCTTCTGAGTGCTCATTTTGAAGCTGCCATCACCTCTTCCACACAATTCCTTCCAGTACCTGATAGAACTTTAACTGCTGTGACCCTGAAGAGACTCATGGTGGACTCTCAGTAAATATCTGTTGGAGCCATGGATGGATGAAAGAACCAATGATGAAAAAGTGAATGGACAGCCACTGACTCGCACGGCATGCCTCTAGTGGAGCTAGCCCCAGCTGAATTCGTGAGCACACATCTTCCAAGAGTTAATAAACACCCCCCCACACCCACTACGCCCTTTTCCTGAAAATTCCTATCACATTTTTATTGGACAAGCCATTATTTTACCTCCTTAAACTCCACATTTTTAATCTGTTAACGTACCTTAAGGGTGAGTGAGCCTAGCATTCGCCCTGCTCACATAATAATATCACGCTCCATTAACAACTCCAAGAGGACTCTTTTCCACCTTTACCTCTCCTCTTGGCAGCTCCAAGCTGTTAGCCGCGTTCACACCTCTCCTTTTTCTAGTTCTCCAGCAAAGCTTTATTTTAAGTTTGACCTCCTTCTTCCTAATCACTCGGACTTCCTTTGTTTATTTCTTTCCCACTGTCATTTCCAGGTTATCCTCTTCAATCTCCCCCTTTCTCCTGTCCTTGCTCTTTATAAAGCCTTGCCTCCACTTCATAAATTTGCATTCTCTAAAATATCTTGCATTGTTCTCCTCTTCGTTGTCAGATATGTATTTATTTTTAATTTCCTCCTCCAATCTCAGACATCCTGAAAGGAGAACAAGTTGTTTCTTGTTGAGCCTTTTAGATTGTCTTGCAAAGTTATTATATCTACTTCAAATGTCTGAATCTTTTCATAGTGAAAAGTTGCTATGACACACTCTGCCACTTCAACAAACGTGCAAACACACACACATACACACACCTGTGCCCCTTTTCTTGTATTCAAGACCAGGAGTTGGCCACCTATTCCCTTGGGCCAAATCCAGCCCACCACCGGATTTTGTAAATAAACTTTAATTGGCACATAGCACACTCATCATTCACATATTGTCAATGGACGCTTTGGCTATAGAGAGTTTAGTAGTTGGAACACATGCCTTATAGCCCGCAAAGCCTAAAATATTTACTATCTGGACCTTTACAGGCAAAGTTTACAGACTCCGGTTGTAGACAATTGAGGGCCATCTAATCCTTTATTTGCAAACTCTGAGCTGATAGCCTGCATTACTAGATAGTGCCTTCATTTCAAATCCCCTACATCCATTTCAAACTCCCTGCTCCCCACCCTGTAATCTCACTAAAAAGTTCCCTGTGTATCACTGACTGGCTTCCGGAGTCTTCTTTGGTGGTGTGTAGGAGGAAGCTGTATCTCTGGAAATGTTGTCCCTCCCTACCAAGTGTGTGAGACATCATCATTCACCAACTGTATATTTTTTTTCCCTTCTCATTCAGTATCCATTTCTCACACAACTTTCCATTTCATAGGTTTTATTTATTTCTATCTAAGTGACAAGTTGTGGGAACACTAGCCAGAGAAAAACAGCCAACAACCCCTCCCTAGCCCACTTCCAACTCAGCGTAAGCATTGCATCTTTTCTCTTTGGACATAGTCTAGCTTCTTGGGAATAAACCAAGTGGTCCTGCCCTCAGTAGAGACTGCCTAGAATAGTGGTACATGGGCTCCAGGGTCATGAAGACCTGGATTTGAACCCTACCTCTGCCACCATGCTTTGAATACTATCTGCCCTTAGCAGGTGCCTTTAAATCAGGCCAACGCACCAGCAAGCCACAGCACCCAATAAAAATTATCATTAGGCACTTAGGGCATATAATGACAACTGTCTCAGTCCCTCTCCACTTCTTCCTTCCCTTGCTCTATCTCCCTGCCTCTTTCTAGGGCCTCATAGCCTCTGATGTTTTCTGCTTTAGCTATCATGTTCATCTTTTAGACTGGACCAAATTCTGCTTTCCTGTTTTGATCCTGTAAGTCCCATCTTTTCATTTGCCAGAAAGTCCCACTAGTACACATTTTATTTTGGATAATCGTTTTAGCCAAGCCAATTCTAGCTGCTGGACCCCATTCAAAACCAATGCTTAGCTGCCACCACATAAAAGGAGAACAGCAAAGTGGTGTATGAAAAAAGCAATCAGATAGTCCTCGGGCTTAAATCCTGACTTTGTTCATTTCCAGTTGTATGATTATAGGAAGTCAATAACCTCTCCAAGATTCAGTTTCTCTTCCAGACTACATAGATATTAATACCTATTTTGTAGAGTTATCGTGAGGAATAGAGACAGCAGTGCCTTGCATACATTAGGACTCCATAAATGGAACTTTTTCTTTGAACAAACCTTGAACCTCATATTTGTGCTCCCAAACCCAATGAAAAGTAAAATTCCAAGAGATTACAGTGAGAACTACTTCAGTAAAGAAAAATTCTGTTCGTTCAGCGGATCTCCTTTTACAACTTGAACTGTCTTTCTTTCTGTGTTCTTATCTCCAGCTCAGATTTAAAATCTTCTTCTTCCCATGTTTTTTACTTTGTCCTCATTTACTTGGCTCTTATGGCCCCTTAATCTCATTTACTGTTGAGCAATGTGGCCCAGGCTGCACCCCTCTTTCTTACAGAATTTACACAAAAGGCTTCTCTGGCTTTATACACCCTAGAGTCCTTCCCGTGAAGTGTCACAGAGGAAGCAACCATCCCATGCTCAGTGTTCCTGCAGCATGAAAATGACCACACCACACGTGGCCATTTCTAGGGATTTTCCATTGACAAATAGTAATGAAATGAATATGAACAAAGATTTGGCTAGAAGGAGGTCTATCACCTCCTTATTTACAATAGCAAAAGAAGAGAGGGCCGGCCCCGTGGCTTAGCGGTTAAGTGCGCGTGCTCTGCTGCTGGCGGCCCGGGGTTCGGATCCTGGGAGCACACCGATGCACCACTTCTCTGGCCATGCTGAGGCCGCATCCCACATACAGCAACTAGAAGGATGTGCAGCTACGACATACAACTATCTACTGGGGCTTTGGGGGAAAAATCAATCAATAAATAAAAATTATGAAGAAGAGAAAGTAAAAGTGAAATCAAAAACATAAATGTCCAATAAAAAGGAATTAGTCATGGGCCGGCCCCATGGCTTAGCAGTTAAGTGCCCACACTCCGTTACTGGCGGCCCGGGTTCGGATCCCGGGCACACACCGATGCACTGCTTCTCCGGCCATGCTGAGGCCGCATCCCACATACAGCAAATAGAAGGATGTGCAACTATGACACATAATTATCTACTGGGGCTTTGGGGGAAAAAAGGAGGATGATTGGCAATAGATGTTAGCTCAGAGCCCGTCTTCCTCAGCGAAAAAACGAGGAGGATTAGCATGGATGTTAGCTCAGGGCTGATCTTCCTCACAAAAAAAAAAAAAAAAGGAATTAGTCATTAAATATGTGATACATCACAACAGAGTACTATATAGCCATTGCAAATTACATTTTGGAAAATCTTTGATGCTCTGTAAAGATGCCATAATAACTTAAGTTTAAAAAATGTAGTTCAGGGTTTCCAGTCCAACATGTAAGGAGCTAAGAAGTTGCCACTCCATCCTAGCAATAAGTAAAAAGCCAAGCAAACTGGCAAATCAACAAATCTTCTTAGATCTAGCAGAAAGGAGAGGTCACAGGGAAAACCACTGGCCCCAAAATTGGAGAGACAAATAGGCAGATACAGAGAATCACAGCTTACCCGAACAAAAACCCAGAAGCAAACACTCCTGCAGGAACCAGTGCCAGGTAGGAAAACCTGTGATTGACGAATTGCTGGAGGCTCCGTGTGGACAACTCTGAGAGTCAGAGTCCAGGGGGATCCAGTTATTGGACGACCCTCACAATTTTGTGACTGTTACCTCCAAGAGCTTTGCTAGTCCTCACAGTGAATTTCAGAGAAACATCTCCTCCTGCTTCTGGCATGGGGAGGGGAAAAGGAATTATTTTGAAATACACCAGAGCATTCTGTTCTTCACAAGGCCTGCCTTCAGGAGAAACTATTTTACCAGAGTCTAACCTGCTGGAGTTTTATCAGAGCCTAACCTACCTGAGAGGGAGGGAGGAATGCCCCACACTAGCCACCTCCAGCCTTCCACGTGGAAGAAGGAAAACACACAACTCCAGCTCCTTCCAGCCATCCTGTCTCACCTAAGGGAGGAGGACACTGAGAAGCACTGGTGAAGCCCACAGTCCAGGGTCAGGAGCTCACGGAAAGACTGAGACCTAATCATAGCACTACACACTTTCAGTCCCTCCACAGCTTACCACTACATTACTACAAGTCTACTTATTGGAGTTCCTTTTACTCAGTACATCGTGTCCATCTTTCAACAAAAAATTACAAGGCGTACTAAAAGTCAAAAAACACAGTTTGAAGAGACTAAACAAACCTCAGAACCAGAGTAAGATAGAGAAGGAATGTTGGAATTATCAGACCAGGAATTTAGAAAAACTATGATTAATTTGCTAAGGGCTTCAACAGAAAGAGTAGACAACATGCAAGAACAGACAGATAATTTAGTAGAGAGATGGAAATTCTAACAAAGAATCCAAAAAAATGCTGGAAATAAAAAACATTGTAACAAGAATGAAGAATGCCTTTGATGGGCTCTTTAGTAAACCAGACATGACTGAGGAAAGAATCTCTGAATCTGAGGATATAACAATAGAAACTTCCAAAACTGAGCAAAGAGAAAAAAGACTGAACAAAATGGAACAGAATATCCAAGACCTGTGGGACAACTACAAAAGATGTAACATATACATAATAGGAATACCCAGAGAAGAAAAAAAGAAACAGAAGCAATGTTCAAAGCAATAATGACTGAGAATTTCCCCCAAATTAATGTCAGACGCCAAACCACAGATCCAGGAAGCTCAGAGAAGACCAAGCCAAAAAAACTACCTGGGCATATCATATTCAAGTTTCAGAAAATCAGAGATAAAGAAAAAATCTTGAAAGAAGCCAGAAAAAAAAAAAAAACCTTACCTATAGAGAAGCAAAGATAAGAATTACATCCTATTTCTCCTTAGAAACGATGCAAGCAAGAAGAGAATGGAGTGAAATATTTAGTGTTGACAGAAAAAAATTGCCAACCTACAATTCTGACCTTGCAAAATATCCTTCAAAAGTGAAGGAGAAATAAAGACTTAGACAAACAAAAATTGAGGGAATTTGTTGGCAGTAGATTTGCCTTGCAAAATATGTTAAAAGAAGTTCTTCAGGGAGAAGGAAAATAATATAGGTTAGAAACTTGGATCTACATAAAGAAAGGAAGAGCACTGAAGAAGGAATTAGTGAAGATAAAATAAAAACTTTTATTTTTCCTATTCTTAATTGATCTAACATGATAGTTTATTCAAAATAATAATAGCAACAATGTATTCAATTATGTGTGTGTATATGTATATGTATAATTATGTATAAGTGAAATTAATAGGAGGAAAAGAAGTTAAAAAAATATTTTGAACTAAATACAAGTGAAAATACAACGTATCAAAATTTGTGAGATGCAATGCTTAGAGGGAAATTTCTAACATTGAATGCATACATTAGAAAAGAAGAAAGACCTAAAGTCAATAATCTAAGCTTCCATCTTAGGAAACGAGAAAAATAAGACAAGTTAGACCCAAAGTAAGCAGAAGAAAAGAAAGAATAAAAATTAGAATATAGGGACCGGCCTGGCGGCATAGTGGTTAAGTTCAAGTGCTCTGCTTTGGCTGCAGCCCAGGGTTTGCAGGTTCAGATCCTGGGCATGGACCTACACACCACTCATCAAGCCATGCTGTGGCGGCATCCCATATACAAAATAGAGAAAGATGGGCACAGGTGTTAGCTCAGGGCCAATCTTCCTCAGCAAAAAGAGGAGGATTGGCAACAGATGTTAGCTCATGGCCAGTCTCCCTCACCAAAAAAAAAACCAAAAAACAAAATTATAATATAAATCAATGAACTTGAAAACAAGAAATCAAGAAAGAAAATTAACAAAACCAAAAGCTGGTTCTTTGAAAAGATCAATAGAATTGATAAGCTTCTAGCCAGGATAACTAAGAAAAAAACAGAGAAGATATAAATTATTTATATCAGAAATTAAAGAGGGTACATCACTACAGATCCCATGGACATTACAAAGATAATAAAGAACTATTACAAACAATTATATGCCCACAAATTTGATAACCTAGATAAAATGTACTAATTCCTTGAAATACACAATCTGCCAAAACTCACACAAGAATAGACAACCTGAATAGGCCTATATCTATTAAAGAAATTTAATCAATAATAAATAACCTTCCAAAACAGACAGCACCAAGCCCAGATGGTGCTGGTGAACTCTAGCAAACATTTAAGGAAGAAATTATACCAATTCCCTGCAATCTCTTCCAGAAGATAGAAGCAAAGCGAATACTTCTTAACTCATTCTATGAGGCCAGCATTACCTTAATACCAACACCAGACAGACATTACAAGAAAACTAGAGACCAACACCTCTCATAAATAGATGTAAAAATTCTCAACAAAATATTAGCAAATCAAATTCAACACTGTATAAAACCAATTACACACCACGACCAAGTGAGATTTACCCAAGGTATGCAAGCCTGGATCAATATTAGAAAATTGATTAGAAAATTAGAAATTGATTAGAAATATTAGAAAATTTCTAAATTCTTTAGAAAAACTAAAGAAGAAAAATCACATATTATATCAATAGACACAGAAAGAGCATTTGACAAAATCCAGCACCCATGCATGATAAAAATTCACAGCAACTAAAAATAGATGGGAACTTCCTCAACTTGATAAAGAACATCTACAAAAACCTATGGCTAACTTACATACAGCTACATACTGTATGATTCCACACTTCACACTTAATGGTGAGAAACTTGAAGAAACTGACACTACCCAACTTCAAGACTTACTATAAAGGTATGATAATCAAGACAGTGTGGTATTGGCAAAAGAGTAGACAAATAGATCAATGGAACAGAATAGAGAGCCTAGAAATAGACCCATATAAATAAAGTAAACTGATCTTTGACAAAGGAGCAAAGGCAATACAATGGAGCAAAGATAGTCTTTTTCAACAATTGGTGCTGGAACAACTAGACATCCACATGCAACAAAATGTATCTAGACACAGATCTTACACCCTTCACAAAAATTAACTCAAAATGGATCACAGACCTAAACGTAAAATGTAAAACTATAAAACTCCCAGATGAAAACTTAGATGACCTTGGGTACGGAAATGACTTTTTAGATACCAAAAGCACAATCCACGAAAGAAATCATGGGTAAGCTGGACTTGATTAAAATTAAAAACTTCTGCTCTGAGAATAAGGAGACAAGCCACAGACTGGGAGAAAATATCTGCAAGAGACACATTTGATAAAGGATTGTTATCTAAAATATACAAAGAACTATTAAAACTCAACAATAATAAAATGAACAACTCAATTTAAAAATGGGAAAAAGATCTGAACAGACACCTCACCAAAAAAGATATACAGATGCAAGTAAGCATATGAAGAGATGCTCCACCTGGTATGTCATTAGGGAATTGTAGATTAAAGCAACAATGAGATACCACTACACATCTATTAGAATGACGAAAATACAAAACAGTGACAACACCAAATGCTGGCAAGGATGTGGAGCAACAGGAACTCTCATTCATTGCTGGTGGGAATGCAAAATGGTCCAGCCACTTTGGAAGACAGTTTGGAGATTTCTTACAAAACTAAACATACTCTTTCAATAAGATCCAGCAATCACATTCCTTGGTATTTACTCAAATAAATTGAAAATTTATGTCCACACAAAAAGCTGCATATGCATGTTTATAGCCACTTTAGTCCTAATTGCCCAAACATGGAAGCAACCAAAATGTCCTTCAGTAGTTGAATGGATAAATAAACTGGAGTACATCTAGACAACAGAATATTACTCAATGCTAAAAAGAAATGAGCTATCAAGCCATGCCAAGACATGGAAGAACCTTAAATGCATATTACTGAGTGAAAGAAGGCAATGTGAAAAAGCTACATACTGTATGATTCCAACTATATGACATTCTGGAAAAGGCAAAACTATAAAGACAATAAAAAGATTAGTAATTGCCAGAGGTTAGAGGGAAGGGAGGGATAAACAGCGGAGCACAAAGAATTCTTAGGGCAGTGAAAATACTCTGTATGATACTATAATGGTGGAAACACGTCATTATACATTTGTCAAAACTCACAGAATATACAACACCAAGAGTGAGCCCTAATGTAAACCATGGACTTTGGGTAATAACGATATGTCAAGGAAGGTTCCTCAATTGTAACAAATGTACCATTCTGGTGGGGGATGTTGATAATGGAGAAGGCTATGCAAGTGTGGGGGCAGGAGAAATATGGGAAATCTCGGTACTTTCCACTCAAGTTTGCTATGAACCTAAAACTGCTCTCAAAGAGAAAGTTTATTAAATTTTTTAAAAAGTAGTAAAAAATAGTTTAAAAACAAATAATACTACATGGTCTCACTTTTATTTTGGAACGAAAATACATGTGTCATACACAGATGTGAAGAAAATCACTACTATGTTAATAGCAGTTTTCTCTGGGAGATTATGAGGAGATACACTTTATGTTTTCCTATTGTTTACCTGTTTGGTTCATCTTTGTTTCTCCAATATTAGTTTTTGGTTGTGCAACCACATAACTGGTGCTTAATAAATGTTTTTTGAATAAATGAGTAAAGAAAAAATTAGTGGATTAAGGGAGATTTAGAGATTCCTCAGTATACTTATGGTGACTCTTGTTATCACATCCCACTGGCCCAACTCCACATATATATTTACAGAGAGTACACTGAGCACTAACCAGCACTGCTGTAGCCTCACTGCAAGCCTTCAACAGTTTTGAACTTTTCTCTTGGCAACTGGTCCATAAAAGAGCATACACCCCTCAAGAACTCAGACTAACCATGAACTCATTAATGACTATATTAGACCCACTGACTGTTATGGCTTTGATCTAAAGATTAAGGACTTAACAAGCATTCACCCAGCTGGGTAGGCAAGACGAGCCCTGGGGTACAAGAAAACAAAATCAGGATTTATATTTGTATTAAGATGATATCTCTTCTTTTTTAGTTTGTACTGTGTATTTTATATGTCATAGGGTATTAATATATTATTTGTGTCTGTAATTTATTTTACATGTGTAAATTATTTTACACATGTGTACATATATACATATATACACATACATATAGAGAGTGAGAGCATGCTCAAAAAAATTTTGCATAGCAGTGGGCAATCAAAAAAGTTTATAGACCATTGCCATACTGACCATCTGGCCCAGCCCCCTTCATTTTAGAAAGGAGGAAACTAAAGTTCAGAGAGAAGGGGAGTAACCTGCCCAAGTTGTACAGCTGGTTAAAGGATGGGTCTTAATGATGAGACTGCTAATGCTTTATTCAGTTTTTTTTCCTGCCTCATCTCATTGTTTTTTGATAGAGTAGAACTGTTTTTTGAATGCCATATGAGTTCATGTTAAGAGTACCGATAAATTTTAACATTACATTTTCCTAGAAGTTTAATTTTTAAAAAGTGCTTACACACCTAAATGGACCTTCTGCCTCCTCTAGAAAATGGAGGGCCGAGCTTCCAGTCACAGACTGCATTCTCCTCAGCCAGATTTCCTATTTCTCATAGGCTTTATCCACTGCCTCACAGGAACATTATTTGTAGAGATAATGCCCAGTGGAAATTAATCATAAAGAGAATCAGCATAGAAATCACTGACAGAAAAGCATCACAGACAGCGCTCTGGCCATCTACAGCATTACTTACAAGAGCCGTCAGCAAAACCCCGTCTCCAGGGACCATTACTTTGAGGGAACTCTGCCAATCGCAGCATTACTTAGAAAGCACCTTTTTATGTTCCTCAAATGCCTACTGTCAAACTAAACCAAAGTTCTGAAAGGTTTCAAACACTTCCAAGTTTGGGTAAGTGAATATACTCCCAGATTCAAGTGTGGCCTGAAGGTCAGGTAAGCAAAGCCTTTTTTCCTAGCCTAAGTGCAAACTTTCATTTGTCAGAGCAGCCTTGTAAAATTCATTTACACTCCAGGGTCTGGATTCTGATGACTCGAGAGGCCTTTATAAACTCAGAATTCTATTTCCAGCTGTCTTCCCTTGTGCAAGGTAAGGAGGAGAACTTCAATTTCTCAGAATCATGTTGAAAATTTTTCGCCCAGGACAAAAAATGGCAAATGGCAAACGGTAAAAAGGTAAGAGCCACATCTCATTTGTTTCAAATTCTCTCCTCCTAGACCCAGAACCCCTGCGAACTTCACAAAGGAAACATCTTGCACAAAAGTGGCCCATGTGGGAGGCAGGGAACTAGAAATGACCCAGGGCTCCTGAAAGGGAGTTATCAACAGACCCATGTAATCATGTCATTACTTTGTTTTCACTGGATGACAGAGTCTTTGCAGTATCATTTGCTCTTGGCAGACCATATATCATAATTCTCCTCCTTCTAGTGATTTTTTCACTCCTAGGAAAATTCTGCATGCATGGAATCCTTGAGAAATGGTGAAAAATATTTACTTTTCACTTAGAATTGCTTTTTTACATACTTGACAAAAATTATAAACAAAAAGTTGTGTGGAGGATTTTGGCAATATGAATGCCTATCATGAGAAAAAATCTAAATATAATTTAACTAAGGTTTACAGGTAGATCCAGAACCACAATATAAACACCCAGTGATACTTCAAACCTGGAATTTCGCATTCCGAGTATAACTCAGTGATTTTTTTTTTATATTTTTATTCTGCCAAATACTTTTGTTATTTAACTTCTTCATAATTTATTCATTTATTAACTAAACTCATTTCCTTAAGGTAGGAGTTAATAATTAGGTAGGCCAGAGACAAAGCATATTTTTCTTCTATCAAGACATTTTGTAAAAAATCTTTTGATAGCCTCAGAATTAACTTGGAAGAATAAGGATTTTGCAGCAACTGTTCTCAAAGGCTGAGCAACTGATCTCTAAGCGTCCTGAATAATGGGCTGGCGGCAAGATAGAGGAAGTTTTCTAGGAGTGTGGCGGGAATATCTATCCTTGCCCTTCATTATAGTAACATGTCAGGGACAGACACAATGGTCAGGCTCATTGAATTAAAATAAAGAAGCAGCCTCCAGTCTGGAAGGAGGATGGACTCTACAATCAGAAAAATCAGTTTGAATTCTGGCTCCCCACTTATTATCTATATGATTTTGGACTAAACACATAGATTCTCTGGGTTTTAATTTCCTTATCTGTAAAGTTCATTTTCTGTAACAAAAAAAGAAAGAAAAAATAATATATATATATGTGTGTGTGTGTGTCAGGCACAAAAAAACTGCTCAAAAAGAGGTACTGATCAAATTTGCAGATGGTTCAATGCTGTGGGTAGGGATGCTATATCACAGAGTTACGGTTCAAAATTATCATGATACAATAGAGAGATGAGCTAAGATGGTGATGAATATTCTAGAGAGAAGAGAAATAAAATCCTACAGTTAAAGCATTTTTTCTTTTTGGTTTTGTTTTAAGTTCAATTGTACCATCATAGAACAGAGACAGCCTGGCTTATGGGGAAAAGTTTCTAAAGGCTTGAATGACATGGAGTTTACTATGGAGACAATCGTAAGACAGGGCTACTGAATTATCAGGTGTAATCTTGTACTACAGAAGCATATGCTGTGCATAAATCAAGGAAATTAACTAGCCTAATGGACTGTCATGGCTATATCCCATCTGGAGCACTGTGTTCAGTTCTGGGCATTGTATTTTTGGAAGAATATTTACAAAGTACAGTATAACCTGAAAAGGAAATCAGAATGGTGAAAGACTCCTAGAAGGGAGAGCTGAAGAAGCTAGGAACAACAAAGCTAAAAAAGAGAATTTTAGGGAGAATACGATGATTACCCTCAAACATATTAAGGACAGGAAAAATCAAAGAGTGATAGTAATTAATATGTATTGAGTACTTATAATGTGCAAAGTAGTCCGTGTAATCCACATTTTGCAGATGAGAAAACTGAGGCACAGAGGATGAGTTACATGCTTATCGTCACGTAATTTGTAAGAGTTAAGCCAGTTTTCACCCCAGTAGTCCATCCCAGATCTGGGAGAGATATTCAAGCTATTTTCCAAATATTTCTAATCTCTGTCTTACAGGATCATGGTAAGATTACACTCTCCTAATTCTTTTGAAGTTGGACACAGACTAATGATTTGCTCTGGCCAATGAAATGTGAGCATAAGTCATGTTTGTAACTTCAGCGTGGAAGTTTAAGAGTCTGTGAGCAATTTGCCACACGCTCGTCCTGCCATGGATGTGTGGACATGGAATCTCCATCAATCCAGGTCTCTGAGGGGCAATGAGGAACAGAGCTGCCCTGCTGACCCATGTTGGACAAGTAGCAGGAACAAAAAATAAACTGTTACTGTTTGATTAAGCCACCGAGATTTGGGGACTGTTTGTTACTGTGGCATCACCCAGCCTTTTCTGACAGATACACAAGCCTACACGCTTAAAATCATTAACATACCTCAGAATAAGGAAACATAGTTATTCTACTATTTCCAGAGGTCAGAGCTAAGAATAGTTTGTAGAAACTACACATAGGCAGATTTGGGCTTAATTTAGTTTTTTTTTAAGTTTTTAAAAGTCCAAAAGTTGCTTCATGTAGTAGCGAGCCCCCTGAAAACGGCAGTATTTAAACAGAGGCCAGTTGATCATTCTGCATCTATGTAGCAAGCGATGGCTTAATTAAGCAGGCTTGTATCAAATGTATTAAACATTTATTGAGCACCTCCAATGTGCCAGGCATTTCAGCCACAAAGATAAATCCAAGCACACAATCCCTATCCTCAAGGAAATAATCATGAAGTACAGAAGTAGATAACCTCTGCGTCTGTTCTAACAATGTGATTCAACCAAATTAGAGATAATAACATGGCCTGGATGAAGCTGACAGCAAGCCTGAACTTACAAATAACCATGTAGCACTAGAAATCCTGCTGATGCTTAGGTTGTATTATTATTTTTCAATTAGGAGCCAAAAGTACAGGGTTTGCAAAAGGAAGGAAAACGAGAGAATTGCTGGGTTTAAAGGAGGAACATTTTCCTTTTCTCTAGTTACCATTCTTAAATCTTGCAAACCAGGCATATTATCTGGCTTACATCAGGGGTGTTCCAGCAAAGGGAATAGCACTGACTCATAGCAATTGTTACCGACCTTTTCCATCACTTCTCCCACCCCTTAGAGTCAGGAAGGGAACATTTCAATAATGATCAAGTCAGACTTGAAGAGAGGCAATAAACTTTCTACGGGCCATTCTGCAGTTTAGAAATCAGCTAAAGCCTTTCCAAAATATCAGAATATTTCCTAAAAGGGTATGTGAGCGGGGCCTAGAGGAATCCCACATTCTAAGGATGATGTGAAAATCACAAACTAAATGAGTGATTCCAAGGGATACTGACATTGTTTCCCAATGGCATCTTTAAACAGCACTCACTTCAGTACTTTCTTTTCCCTGGTGGTATCAATAATTAGAGGTTGGTTGTTAAACTTCCAAAAATCAAACGGTGGAGAAATGTGCTGTCCTCTCAGTGGCTCGCTGCGTTTTCATAGAAAATATCTAAAACTTCGGTGAGCATTAACTGTAATTGCTCTGAGGCAGACATTTCCATTTCAGGTTATTATTCCTAACTGTATTAGTGCAGAATAATACATGTGGATGGATTTTGCAGCCATTATCTAGACAAGGGAGATGTATCTGATGAGTATTGTTCCCCAACTCAAAAGTGTCAGTTTGAACTTTGAATAATCCAGCCCTGCCCAGGCCCTGAATTTTCTGAACTACAGTTTTGATTTTCTATGAAATAAACAAATCAGGGCAAGCTGGATTTCAACATCATACCTTCAGTCAGTTCAGTGTGACATGAGTTTCTCAAAAATACACATGCAGGAGAAATTGGCTTTAGTACATGTAAGAATAGCAGGGAATTTGCAGTTCGTGCTAGTTTAATGTGCACTCCACACTCTCGCCTATTTTCAAAAATACAATGGTATTCTTCCAGAGACAGCTGGATCCCTGTGGTACCCAGTCTTGTGCCAAGCTACGTACACAAATATACTCTTTACAAACACAGATGTGAAATGTTGATCCGGGACAGAAGCGAGGCACGGAGATTCGGGTGTTTAGTCTAGTGGCTCCACACCCAAAAGTTTCAGGGACAAAGCTGGTGTTTGAAGAGTGAAAGAGGAGACCGCCCATCCTGTCCTTTCATCCGGGCACTATGGAGATGACCCCATTTTCCCAGCACCAGTTTGCCCTCTGCCCTGGTGACCTGGGTTGAGATTTAATCTAGGGCCAGCGTGGGGGCCAAGACAATTGTGCTGGTGGTTACTCAGACGGAGTGAAGGGCTGGAAATCATTAAGCCTTCCTGGGCTGGCCGGGCTGACACACCCACCCAGAACCGATGGCCCAGAGGTGCGGCAGGGAGGCAGGCGGCCCCGCGCACCCTGGTCCGGGGCGCACCAAGATGCTGCAATTGGGCACATGCGCGAACCCAGGCCCAGGCTAGGAGGTCACGCTACGCTCAGCAGAAGATGCCCTTTTCCTCCTCCTAGTCCCCCATCCCCGTGCAAAGTGAGCGGGAGAAAGTTGTGCCCGGGCCACGGCACTCCGGGCTGAGAAGGGACGAGGGCAGGAGGAGAAGAGACTCGGGCCTCCTTACCTTGTCCTTGGGGCCGAGGTTCTGCAAAACCTCCTTGCCCGTGGCGCTCCGGATCTCCACCCCGGCGGGCGCGGGCGACGCGGGCGCCGGCTCCCTGCTCTCCTCCCGGCCTTGGCCCCTGCGCGGGGTGTCCGCCTCGAGCCCGGCTCTGCTCCCCGAGCCGCGGCCGCTGCCCTGGCTGCTCCGGGGAGTCTTCGCGCCCCGCTGCCCCACGCTCAGGGCATCGAAATCCAGCGTCTTGCTCTCGAAGGCGCCCTCCACGTTGCAGAACATGCCGCCGTACTTCTGCCGCGGGACCTGGTCCGTGGTGCCCGGCCTGGCCAGGTACACGGGCAGATCGTCTTCATGGGAGCTGTCCCAGCCCCTTCGGCCCGAGGCCATGGTTCAAGCGCGACAGCGGCCCGCGGGCTTTCTTCCCCAGAGGCGGAAAGGGCAGCCGCCGGCAGCGTGCGCCGAGCCACAGTGACTGGGGCGGGAGGAGGCGCCTGAGCCTTCGCGCCAGAGGCGGCAGTGCTGCTCCGGTTCCTGCCAGTCCCCAGCGAGCCCGCGAGCGCGCCGCGCAGGGGCCGGAACAGCGGCGCGCTCGGCTCCCGGGACTCTCGCCCGCCCGCCCGCACCTCCCCGCGCACCCAGACCCTAACGTGGCCTCGCACGATTACGCGTCCTGGTTGCCCATGGAAAGGAGAAATCCCAACTTGGCGCGCGCGCGCGTGCACAGAAACACACACACACACACTCACGCTTTCCGCTCGCCCAACCACCCCCAGATTCACCCTCAAGAATTTGCCTCACTCACACATGCACACAAACCCTGCTTTACCCACACTAACTCCCGTATTGGCCTCACAAACGCAAGTCTATCTGCCCCACTTATGCACATAAACCTAGTTGGCTGGGCTGTGTTAATCTCAAAGCCAAATCCTGATTTATAACACACGCACACCAACTCAGATTTACCATGCTCACAATCCTAGACTTTGCTTACCCATAATCCCAGACTTGTTTCATATTAATCTTAGAATTGCCTCCCTCACAATTGCTCCCAGTTCTAGAATCTGCATCACAAACCTGCACCCTCACACAAGGAACACCTGAATTGGTTTATACACAGAGAGACAGAGAGAGACAGAGACATAGAAAGAGACAGAGAGAGACTCTCTTCATTAACAATCACAAAAACCTGTAAGTAACTCAGACAAATCTACACTTAAACCCATTCTTATCTCCTATATACCGTCATTGATTTTGCCTTTTACCCACCCTTAATTTGCCTTACACACAAATACATTACAGATCACATGCCTAGATTTTGCCTTGCAAAATACTCTTAATACCCTATCCTCATACAACAAACCTCTGGCTAATACCTCACACACTGACTCAAGCCCAGGTTTACCTGAGTCAGAACCCCGCATTGGGCTCACACACGGGTCCAGATTTACCTCAAAAATGTACAGCCAAAGACTTTGTCTTCCATGTTACCTCACATACACACAGATTTTACTTATGCATATTCATGTTCTCACAACCTCATCCTCTTCCCCACATCCACCCACAGATGCACTAACCTAGACTTTGCCACATAAACACAAGAGTCCACAAATTGCAGAGCTTCCATGGCATCTGCACACACAGCCTAAACCCAGAACCTGCAGTGCCCAAATTAAAGTGGGCCCCCTCTAAGAAATTCACTCATTCGTGTATTTATTCATCCAACATGAATTGAGTGCCTACTATGCTCTTCACAAGATACTGGAGTGACAGTGTTACGCCAGATTGGGGGCCTGTCCTCACCAAGAGCGTAGTCTACAGCCTCCCATCTAGGCAGCACAATCATTCACTATTCTGCTCAACATATTAAACTTTATTTTCTGAAACCCTCACTACATCATAAGATCCATGAAGGCAGAGATCTGATCTGTTTAGTCTGTCTTTGAATATCTTGAGCCTAGAACATCTACAAGCACATAAGAGGTACTCCATAAATTCTTTTTGAATAAATATTAATAATTATAATAACAGCAACAGGGAACATTTATGGAGCTGTTGCTGGGTACCACTCATTATTGCAATTGTTTCCCATGTTTTAACTCACTGAATGCTCATAAGCATATGGCAGCCTTCTTTGTGCACACAGACACAATCTTTGAAGGCATCTGCGCTGAATTTGATGAACTGAAACTCTGAACCCCAATTGTGGGAGGCAGTTAGGAAGATGGGATCTCAGCAGCTGGCCTGTGATAGCCATGGAGGTTTGAGGGATAGAAGTTCACCTAAACTTGGATCGAAGACAAGTCTGTTGACACGAGTTATGCTTACCCCCAGTGAAGAAAAAGGCACTTGCTAGACTACCTGTGCTCTATTATCAAAATTATTCATGATTTCTTAAGCTGACTTCCTCTGGGCAGCTGCTCCTTTTTAACAAATGCTAATTGGTGATGGACGCAGAACTTCACGTGAGAAATCAATAATACAGGCCATTCCTTCCCTCTTTGTTCGTGTAGGTTACTTCCTTCCTCTTTCCCATTGCTCTCAACCTCTTCTCCACTCATTAATTTATTTATAGACTTTTAAGTGACACTTGCTATGTGTCCAGCACTCTCCTGGGTTCCCTCCTTTGTGGAACGTAATTCTAGTGGGGGGAAACAGACGATAAATAAGAAATATCAGGTCAGACACTCATAAGAGCTATGAAGAAAATAAGATAGCCAGCTTTTAGATTGGCTGGTCAACAAAGACTTTTAAATCTTCCCCTTCTGACTCTATAAACACCACCGGCGCCAGCACCATCAGCAAGGGCAACAATAAAGATATTAGCTAACATTTATTAGGAATTTATTCTGCACCAGGCTCCATGCTAAGGAATTTCCTTACAGCATCTTGATTAATCTTAATAACACTACAAATCAGGTAATATTATTTCTTTTTTTCCTAGCGAGAAAGCTGAGACTCTGAGTAAATGCCCAAGTTATGACAGAATCATAACTGGAAGCAAGATATGTGCAAAGAGTCTCATGTTTCCTGTGAGGGAGTACCTTCTGAATGTAGATGCATGCTTGTATGTGCTCGTACGTGTGGGCGCCCAGGTGTGTATAAACCCCATTGTTATAGCAACATTGCCTCACCACTATGTCTGTTGCAATGTATATGCTCCGTAATTACATTTGTTGACAAAACATCACATTTAGAAGTCAACAGCTACGTATATGCATGTGTGTTTAATTAAGAAAGCAAAGCAGCCTTTAAAAGAAGACTGAAATAGGAATGGTGGCTCTGACTCCAGTTCTGCAACTATGTGGCCTTAGGCCAAGTGTTTTACTTAACTTCTTGATGTCTTTCTGCTTTGTATTTGCCACACCCACCTAGCAGGATTATTAAGGACTTCATTCCTTGAGTAAGACGTTGTGCTAACAATTTCATATGCATTGCCTTAACCTTCATAACAACCTCATAAATTTAGTGTGATTATTATTCTCATTTTACCAGTGGAGAAAACAATGCCTAGACAAATTATATTCCTTGCCCAAAGTATCACAGCTGGCACTGCAAGCTAGAATTCAAACCCTTTACTAGCTAGTTCCAGAGTCTATGAACCTAAAAACAACTCCACGACAGAGTTCTGTTGTAAGGATCCAAAGAGATAATAAATGGGAAGACCAAAAACAAGATGTTAACAAATCAAATAATTCTAAGTTCCCCAGTTGTTCTCGGGCAAAAGTTAACTTTAATGAAGACAAACACGTAAAAAAAATATCCTACCAGTGTCCTCCTAACGAAGACATTAGCCCCGTGAACATGGGGTGACTTTGTCATTCTCTTCCTAGTGAGGTAGAGGATACATTACTTAGGACAGTCACAAACATAAAGCAGCATTATGTCTGTGGCCACCTTAGGTCAGACTTCTCAGTGAAGGGGTTATCCAAAACAATGTGCAAACAGCAAGCTATTTCTATAATGTGGGCAACAAAATAGAGCTCTCAACTTGTCACACACCAGATCAAATTTGCATTTCCTGTAGCTCTGCAGTAAATGGCTTGCCACTTTGCATTGAGATGACTTGTGATGTGAGCCCATAGCATATCCTATTATAACTTTAGGGAAATATATTCCGGAGGCGTCTTCTATTACCTATAGATCAGTGGAAGGCAGAGACTCCTCAACAGTAAGCAGTGGCATGCTCGGAGCAATCCCGATGTGGAAGCACACAGAATATCTTTTATGCAAAATAAATTGCACTGCATTCTTATAAGGCAAAAGTCTACCCCCAACAGAAGATAAAATGTTAATATTCACTAAGGCTATGCCTCCATACTAAAAATCGAGAGAAAATAGAGGAGTTATGTAGTTTACCTTGACTCAACAGTGTATTTAAATATTTGTGACCTACCCTCTGTCTTTTTCTTCCCAGAATTGCAGGAATTTAAACCTACATTATCTCTTTGACGTTTCATGGGTACAGATTAGATACCTCATTTTTCACCCTGCGGATGCCATGTATGAAGCAATCTTTGCAAAATATTCAGCACTCTGCCTGACATACAGTAGGTGCTCAATAAATATTAGTCTCCCATTTTCTCAGAGTATATTTAGATATATCATTAATATCACACAGAGTTTGTGATAATGAGCTTGACCTTGTCCTGTAGCTTTCCTGCAAGATTTCATGGAGCAAATTGACATTATAATAATGTTTGGTGTATATGTTAAAAAATGACTGTTATTTTCAACATACCTGCTAAAAAGGTAGGTATATTGAAATTTACCTAAGAGTTTTCCTGACAGGCCACTACTGAGTTTGAGCTCTTTATTTGGTGACCAAAGTGTTCATTAGAAATCTAAAAACAGGTCATTTTTCAAATCTATGCACAATGTTAAAATGAGATTATAACATATTTTTCATAATCTCAATTGTGCACGCAGAAAAAAAAATCCCTGCTATTTTACGAATATATGTATATATGTGGGGGACCAGGAATATGTATAAAAATATTAATAGAGGGTCCAGCCCCATGGCATAGCGGTTAAGTGTACGCACTCCACTGCTGGTGGCCCGGGTCCAGATCCTGGGCGGGCACCAACGCACGCTTGTCAGGCCATGCTGTGGTGGCGTCCCACGTAAAGTGGAGGAAGATCGGCCCGGATGATAGCTCAGGACCAGTCTTCCTCAGCAAATAGAGGAGGATTGGCATGGATGTTAGCTCAGGGCTGATCTTCCTCACAAAAAAAAAAAAAGAGAGAGAGAGAAAAGAATGTTAATAGAGGGTGAGTTGTAGGATTATGAGTAACTTTTAATTTCTTCTTTCATGCATTTCTATATTTTCCAAAATCTTCATAATAAATGTGAGTTACTTTTCTAACCATAAAGAATGTTATCTTTAAACGTATGTCCAGGATGTTATTTTAGGTTAAAATACATTTATTGAGCATGGTGAAAATTGCTGATGGAGATTTATTGAACCGAGCTGTTATCTCCCTACTCTGTTATGAGGATCTATTATCTAAAATGAAAAAGAAAAAGAAAAGAAAATTAGACTCCTCATCAGAGTCAAGTTGTCACCTCATGCAAAGCATCTCAGCAGTTGGACAGCTGAGTGAGAAAATGATCATTATGAGGAGGGCGTGAAATGAGGGCTTATAAATGTCCTTGAGGCAAATCCTTTCCACCAAAGGATTAGTTAATAAGACACGACATAATCACCTTCCTAGCGGGGAGTTGTTGGGGTTTCCTTCCCAGTTTCATACACCAAGCGTCTCTCTTTGACATGACTTCTCTCAAATGTTCAAAAGCCAATTCCAATCCCTGAATTTCCTTTTGCCCTAAGTTGGAAGGAGACAAAGGTTAAGTAGTTGCTGACCAACATGATGAAACAGATATCCACTTCAAATGTTCTAACGCTCTAGTTTCCCTGATGCATGTTCACAGGTGCAACTTAATCTCCTAAAGGAAAATTTCTAGGTAGGGGCCAGACAATAAATCGAGTTACAGGATGTAACAGAAAAAAACAAACAAATAAAAACCCTATAACCCGTTCAACATCTTTACTAGCCACAATGGTTCACAATATGTTTCCATGGTTTTAAAAAAATCTACTTATTCTGTTATTTTTCCAGTTACTTGTCCTGTTTTTTGTGCATTTACTAAAGAATTTCATTGGTTTTACATTATTATTATCACAGTCTCATTCTGATTATTTAAAATAAAAATAATTCTCTCTTACCTTTTGCCATTCAAAGAAAAATGTAACAGTAATGAATCCTTTGTTTCTCTCTTCCTCCCTCCCTCTCTCCCTTCCTTCCTTTTCAAAGAAAATTTCAAAACTACAGAAAAGCAGAGGGTCGTTTAACAAACTCCCATGTACTCATTGTCTAGAGTTTCTAAATGCTAACTTTGCATCATATTTTAGTTATACATTTTTAAGCAATAAAACATAATAGAATTGAAGTGCCCTGTGTATCTCTTACCTGTTCTCTTTCTCTTCCTCTCACTGAAAAAGAACCACTAACCTATATTAATTTCTCATATTCTCCTAGAGTCTGCTATCTTTTGGAAACTGATGCTTTAATTGGGGTTTTTAAAACTTTTTTTCTTACCAAATAAATTACTGTCGTAGTTTAATTATTTGCTTTTAAGAGTAACCATTGGTCAGGAATGACAGACAGAAGCCGCCTGCTCCTAGAAAGCTAAGGCTTGCAGCAATAATGTGAGGGTATCTCCTGCTAAAGTAAAGGTAATCATAACTCACGGGTCAGGGTAAAAGAAGTTCAACTAAAACTGTAACAGAAGGTGCGTGTCTTCAGAACGCTGGGTTTCTGTATCAGGCAGTACTGACTATGTTAGAGACAGGCTCAGAAACCAACCATTTTGCTCTTATTGGGAATACTTGGTTATTATCATAACAGGAGTGGCTCAAGGAACCTGGACATGTAACTTACATTTACCATTTAAAAAGATGACTTTATTTCAGTTTTCCCTCAAGCCTAACCTGAGTAATGCACAAAGAAAGGTAGTCAAATAAAATGACAATCTGAAAAGAGAAGCTCTTTCTTTCCAGACAGAAATTTGCTGGCTCCACAAGACTAGGGCACATCCTGGCTGTAATATAAATAGCTAATAGGCAAGGATATGAATGACAGATATGGGAAATATGGGAGAAAAAAATGGAAACATGGTGAATAATTCTTTCATTGAGAATTGTATGGTTATGTATAGATGCAGAAAACACGAATGCGTTGGTAATGCCTTCTTATCCCAATGCTATTTTCTGATTTCATTTTTCTGTTAATAAATAACTCCTTGTTTAGGAAGCTCCCTGGAATGCCTTATTCCTCCAGATCTTTCATAATTGAGATGAATGGATAGAAAACAGGATTCCTTCCACATTTCAAGATTTTACAGTGATTTATATTGGAAACAGAAAGAAAAAAAGGGAAACAATTAGCTTTAATCATATAACCCCAATTTCCATTTCTTATTAAGAAATAGCAAAGTATTTATGTGGAGTGTGATACATTTGAGAAAGTCATGGAATTTGAAGTCACAAAATCTAGACTACAATTGTGGGTCCACCACTGGCTGAGTGAATTTGTTGGGGGAATTACGTAAATTCTCTATTTCTGTTCCCTCATCAACAAAATGGAAATAAAAAACTGTGGTGTTGAAAAAAACGAGGTGTTGCATACCAAGTTTCCTACAAATGTTATTGTTTTATTTTCTTCAGTGCCTAGCCCCAACAGGTAAACAATAAACACATGTTGCATTAATGTTACCTGGAATTTTTGTTTTTTAATGGTAGCCAGATTTGCATGTAGTATGTAGCTAACGATTACTAATCAGTCTTAGATATAATCAAACTGAAGAACATATTTTGGGAAACAAAGTCAGATTACCTTCTATTCCATTCCTAAAACTCTTAGACATTTGTCCCCTAAAGGTATCCTAGACCAAAGATATAGTCAGGTGTACATGTGAAACTAGTGTATAAAAATACACTAATAATAATAAGATAACAGACAAATGTTTGTAAAGACTGATATTTTAAAGTAGAGCTCACATTAAAATTTACTCAGTGTTTTTTTTTTTTTTTTTTTGCTGAGTAAGATTGACCCTGAGCTAACATCTGTGTCAACCTTCCTCTATTTTTTAGTATGTGGGCCGCCAGCATAGCATGGCCGCTAACAGAGCAGTGTGGGTCCGTGCCTGGGAACCAAACCCAGGCCGCCAAAGTGGAGCACGCTGAATTAGCCACTAACTGGCCCCCAAGTTTACTCAGTTTTGAATATATGATGTCAAATAACTTATTTAGTAATTCTTAATGTTTGCTGATCACTAGGAATTGTAACATTTAAAGTACAAAATTAACTTGCTAAAGTATTTATTTCTTATAAAAAATATTAACTTGACTATATGCTCAAACAATATACTATAAAATCATTAGTTGCATCAGCAAGGATTTTTCAGCTATTAAATTTACACCTACAAAAATATATATTGCAGTCTTTTGCAATAAGATTGATCAGTTTTAGAAATAACTAGAGCATATCAAGATAGACTAATCTAAAATTCTCAAAACCATACATTTATTAAATAAGTAAATTAGGAACATTTTCAAAAGAAAATCTGAGATTAAATACTATGCAAAAATTATAGTAGATTAATTATCTGGGGAAGTATTTTATTTTTAATATAATAATTTATTTTTATGGCTTAATTTTAATGAAAAATTAATTATCAAACTAAAAAATTTGAGTGACTTAAGACATGGATAGGATTTATAATCTATCTATAGTATTGTGGTAAATCTGCTAGATGCAGACCTTGGCAATTACCCTTGTAACAAAATACAATCAGGATATAATATTGTTAGCTGAGTTATTCATTGTTATGGGTATAATTTTTGACATTTGCTGGCAAGTCCATAATTACTTATTTAAAAATTCAATAATCAGTAATTAAAATACAACCATAAGTCATATAATGATGATTAATTTCACTATTTGGATTTTTACAACCAGTGCTTTTTACATGTGGATCCTGATAAATCTTTAATTCAGGACAAGGCATAAATGAAAACTTCCCATGAGGAAGGCAGATCCAATTTTATTAGAAATATAACTATTTCTGTAAATCTTTAAGTACTCTTCCCAAAATTCTACTATATCTGATGATACAGAAACCAAGTTTGCTTGTTTTTTTACCTTTGAAGACATTGAATAATGTCTAAGAAAACACTTTGAAATTTGTCCTTGGGAAAAAAATAACTGTGAATTTTCAAATTAGCCTTACTCATCCCTTTTCTTGTGTGTGTGTCCAAAGACCAGTACTGTTTGTTGTTCTAAAATAATTCAAATGCAGAAGAGACAATATCTGAGCCAAGTTCACTCTCCTTCAGCTAAGGAGAGAGGAGAACTCTGCTGGAGTAACAAAAGGTAAATAGTCTGTTTAATCAATTCAATTCATTACATATTTATTGAGTACTCATTTTGTGCCAGGGAATATTCAAGGTGTTGTGGGAGTTTACAATACAGAAGATAAGACAAATATTCAAATATAATGCTGCTCAGACTGTAATAAGTCACAAGAGGAAAAGTGAACTACAGCTCAGTCAAGGCCTTGTGAAAAGCAAACCACATGTCATGCAGGGTGAGTGGCATTTTGACAGGAAGATGGGTGAGGTCATTTCTGGCAGAGTGAGAAATGGGGGAGAATAGTGAGCAATCCTGCTTGGCAGGAGAACACAATGCTTGTAGGGTAGTAATGGATAAGACCAGGAAGACTGGACCGGACTGGAATGTGGGAGACCCTGAACGAGAGGCAAGAAACTTTGAGTTGGAAACTAAGTATACGCTGGGTCATGCCCACTCTGCAGTACTAACCTTACCTACAGCCATGAGGTCCTAGGCTTGATTTTCGATGTTGACAATCACTTCTGCATCTGCCCTCTGCCCAAATTCCTCCTGTCCTCATATTGCTGCCTTAAATCATTTCTAGGCGTTCTGTTCTATAACTTAAGACTGAATTCAATGCTTTTGTAGGTACAAATTCTCCTGACAGTCATCACACCTCCAGATATCAGTATATGGATTTCCCATCCCTTGCTGAGTGGGTTTGGGAGGTGAAGAGAACGCTGGAGTGCTAAATCTCAATGTGTAACGCAAGGAGAATTGGAAAAGAGTTTAGAATTGGGAGGCAAATTTTCACCATGGAAAAGGAGAGTTTCTAAATGAGCTTGCAGTGTTGATGAGAGTTGATCTCTTTTTGTCACGGGCTGCAGATGAAGAAGAGTTGTTGGAAAACCAGTGATTCAACAGCAGAGCTGAACACTTAGAGCTGTCACTGATGAGATAAGCAGATTTCTGTCTTACTGGGGGGTGGGGTAGGGTGTGAAATATAAGATTAAATAATATATATAGGCACCTGAAGAAAGGTTTTAATTCTCTCTGTATGACAGTGTATTAATTTTCTATTGCTACATAACAAATTATCACAAATTTAACAACTTGAAACAACACAAATTTATCATCTCAGTTTCCACGGATCAGGAATGTGGATACAGGTTAGCTGGGTCCTCTGCTCAGATCTCACCAAGCTGAACTCAAGGTGTCAGACAAGGCTGAGATCTCGTCTCAGTCTTGGGGTCCTCTTCCAAGCTCATTGGTTGGTGGCAGAATTCAGTTCTTTGCAGTTGCAAGACTGCCAGCCGTTTTCTTGCTGACTCTCAGCCAGGGACCACATCCAGCTCCTGGTGCCACCTTCTGGTCCTTGCCATGTGACCCCCTTCATAGGCAGTTCACAACTTGGCTGTTTGCTACTTCAAGATCAGCAGGAAAATCTCTGATGCTTTCAGTCTCTGACTTCTTTTCAGGTCTCACCTGATTAGGTAGGACCCACCCAGGATAATCTCCCTGACTTAAAATCAATTGATTAAGGGTCTTAATTACATCTGCAAAATTTTTTCAGAGCAGCACCTAGATTAATGGTTTTTTTGTGTGTGTGTGTGAGAAAGATCAGGCCTGAGCTAACATCCATGCCAATCCTCCTCCTTTTTTTGCTGAGGAAGACCGGCCCTGGGCTAACATCTGTGCCCATCTTCCTCCACTTTATATGGGATGCCGCCACAGCATGGCCTGACAAGCAGTGCATCGGTGCGCGCCCGGGATCCAAACCCTGGCCGCCAGCAGCGGAGTGCGCGCACCTAACCACTACACCACGGGGCCGGCCCCTAGATTAATGTTTGATTGAATAACTGGGAGAAAGTGTATACAACTGGGGTAGTGGGACTGTTGGGGGCCATCTTAGAAGTCTGCTTGTCACAAAGAGACATATGTCAGAGTCTTTAATAGGTGAAGATTCCATATTGATGCTCTTATTCCGTAGGAAAGTTGTTGAAGAGTGGGCCAGCCCAGCCATTTCTTATATGTCTTTACAACTCCCTCCACTGCTTAGCACTTACTACTTAAGAATTTACTTATCAAAATCCCTACATTTACAATATTTGAGAATGGCTATATGGATATGGGTATGATCATATGATTCAAAATTATATTTCAATAAAAGAATTTTACTATATAATATTCAGGGTATCAGCACAAATGCACAAAACAATGGTACAGTGCCTGGTAATATGCAATAAAATATACATCGAATTAAATAAAATGCTTTGCCTTTTCATTGAGTGGGATTTTTTGACAGTCCTTATGGAGCCATGGGAAGAGCACATCAGGGGATCTGGATTCTAGTTCAGGCAGCATCAGTTACTAGCAGAGGGGTCTCAGGCAGGCCACTCCAGTCCTCTGAATCTTTACAATTTGCACAATGGGACAATAAACTGAATAAACTTATCTATGTTTTACAAAGTTGCTATAGGATCAAGCAAGATTGCTGTAAGGATCAAATGATAATAGTTGTAGAAATGTATATATATAATGTGGAAATTTATATGAAATTTAGGGAGAAATTCTTAGGCAAAATTTTGATGAGTTATTAGTTGGAGAAGACCCCCCTCCCAAATATTTAAGCCAGAGAAGCCAAATATCGTGAACCAGAACAGTGGCAGACTCTTGCCTCGTGTGGTCACAATGAGATGATTCTCCTAGCCATGCAAGCTTCATCAACCGCTCCTACTGCAGCCTCAGCAGCCCCTGTTCAACTCGAGATGATTGATCTCAGAAGTTCTCATGATGAGGCTCAGAAGTGGTCTAAAGTTGGAGACTTGAGAACTTCATTTATGTTCACATGACTAAGTCTCCCAGCTCCTCTATAAGAGAGACCTTTGCAGGGCATTTTCCATTGAGTTGAAATAGAAGTTTCTTCTCTTCTTGCTTTTTTTTTTTTTGGTGAGAAAGAGCAGCCCTGAGCTGACATCTGATGCCAATCCTCCTCTTTTTTGCTGAGGAAGATTGGCTATGAGCTAACATCCGTGCCCATCTTCTTCTATGTCATATGGGACGCCACCACAGCATGGCTCCACAAGCAGTGCGTCGGTGCGCACCCGGGGTCTGAACCGGCGAACCCCAGGCTGCCGCAGCGGAGCGCGTGCACTTAACCGCTTCCGCCGCCGGGCTGGCCCTATTCCTACATCTTTTTAAGAGGGAAAGATGCAAGTGCACAGGGGAAAGTTTGGGAGTTTTACCTTTTGTACATGTTGTGAAAGTTAAGTGCTAGTCCAAAAGCGATTTCTGCAACTACTACAACTGAATTAGTGGCATCTATCCTAGTGCTCAGCAAATTACAGCCCACGGGCCATTTCCAGCACAATGTCTACTTTTCTGTAGCACACAAGCTATCAATGTTTTTTACATTTTTAAATAGTTGAAAAAAGCTAAGAGGCTAGATCTTAAAGGTCTTCATCACAAGAAAAAAATTTTGTAACTATGTATGGTGATGGATGTTAACTAGACTTATTGTGTTGATCATGTTGTAGTGTATACAAATATCGAATCATCATGTTGTAGATCTGAAACTAATATAATGTTATAGGTCAATTATACCTCAATTTAAAAAAAAGGAATTACGGGATGGTCATGGTTGCACAACATTGTGAATATACTAAAATCCACTGAATTGTACACTTTAAAATAGTGAATTTTGTGTCATGTGATTTTTTTATCTCAATAAAAAAATAAATAATTGGAAAACACATAAGAAAATATTTCATGACGTGAAAATTATTGACTCAATTTTCAATGTCCATAAATAAAGTTTTATTGGAAGATGGTCATACTTATTTGTTTGTATTGTCTATGGCTGTTTTCACACTGGAACTGCAGAGCTGAACAATTGCACCAGATACTGGATGGTCCACAAAACGGAAAATATTTGCTACCTGGTCCTTTATAGCAAAAGTTTGCTAACGCTTGATCTATAGAGTGTTCAGGTTGGTGAATGCGTAGTAAATAGGCTCTCATTGCTTCTGGGAGTGTTTATAGGTGCAGCATTTTTAGAGGGCAGTTTGACCATAGATATCAAGTGTCTGAACATATTCAAGAATTCTGAAGGTTAAGATGCATCTCCCAGGGATTTCTGTTGCATGTGGCTCTCAGTCAGGGCACATTCTGAGAAATAGTGTTCTTTGGTGTCTCTAATCTGAGACCATCTCTATTGACATTCTTTTTCTGTTACGCATTGCTGATGCTTCCTAACTTGGAGAAGAGTCCCAGGTCTCACTCCTGGCATAGGTGAAAACGCTTCGGAGGGAACTGTTCTTTCAGCACCACGTCCCCCCCAGGTCTTTTCACATGCAGTTCACACACCTGAATGCAGTTTGGGACCGCATGGATCCTTCAAAGAGCAAGTCCTTAGGACTCTCAGGATTCTCCATTTTAAATGGCGATAGCCTCGTTGTGATTGCAAATATACAACTTGGAATTTTTTCTATTTACATTAGGATGCTCTGACTGGTTCTAGATTTTTTTTTCTTTGAAGAGTGCGCTTTGACCCTCTATTGGGAAGCAAAGACTTATAGTTTCACAGCCAGCAAAGAGACGTTGCACCCTGTGGTATAGCATCTTGTTTGGGTTTTATTGTTTTTCAAGCCAAAACATTCTGCTTTGAATTTTAACATTAATTGCAAAGAGTTGAAATTGTGTCCCGTGTGTGAAGAAGGACCAAAAATCTGGATTGAGGTTAGCAACTTAATTAACCTAATTGCTCCCTATTCCTGTTTCTAAATCTGAAGCAAACTGATTTTAGCTAATGTTTCTATGTCTGTCAAAAGACAAATTTGAGAATGGCCCAGGAAAAGCTAACCATTGGAAAAGAAAAAGAGAAAGTCATTGACCAAGTAAAATAGTTCAACGTGTTCCTGCTACTTTGTACCAAATAACTTTTGGTTCCACTTCACAAAGGCTGGCAATGCAGGGATTTGAAATATGACCTGAGCTGCAGCCTATGTGGCTTAGTGTGGATTACATAAATAGGAATTAATTCCCTTATTTAAAAAAAAACTCCTATGGGTCTACCATATGTGGGCACTTTGCTATGCACAGCTGATGAATCAATTGTTGTGGTATAGGAGCTCCCAACATTTGAGAGAGACAAATAAATTACAAATGAACATATAGCCTAAATGCTACCAAAAAGACTAGCTCAGACATGGGGCACATAAGGTCATCTTTAGAGGGTAAGGGAAACCAAGTTCTAAAGAATAAGTATGGATAAGGAAAGTGGTGTTGAAGGAGTATGCTGCAGAAGAAGATTATATACAAAAGAACAAAGGCAAGAGATAGCTTGGATGGTTCTTTGAAAACAGTTTCCTATGAGTAGAGGGGGAGGAGCAAAGGGTGTGAGAAATGAAGTGAGTAAACGTGACATATGTATGTAAGTACTGTTGGGGAGGACGAAATTTTCCTCTACTCTTCTTGGTTCTTCTGGCTGTCTAAGAATTAAATTGCCGTGAGACAGATTAACAGGAGAAAATACAATTTAATTGCGTACGTACAGGAACTCCACATACATGAGAAATTCAGAGACAAAAAGGTAAAATGAGATATATATGCCATCTTAAGCTAAGGAATGGGATAGAGGCCAGAGGCTTCAGAGGGGAGAAGGGTAATTCACAGGATGACAAGAAAAGCAGATGTTCAGTAATTAGAGGTTTGCCCAACATACAGATATGTCATAAAAATATATTTTTGGTAATAACTCTTATTACGGGCAAGGCCTCCAATTTAAGTTCCTTAAGAAAGAGGTAAAAGTTTCTATTGAGCCCTCAGGGTGTCAATTGCCTTTTGATCAAAATATTCCATGCGCCAAAGTGGCACAAGTGGAATATTTTGGGGAGGCCTCTTCTGAACCTCTTCAGTACGTATATATAATTTTCAACATGTAAAATATTTCATTAGTTTAAAAATTAAAAATATACGTGGAAAGTCTAGAAGAGGTGATTCAAAGGAAAGACGGCAGCTTATAAAGTATCTGGTGCCTGGTGAGCTTTCAATAAACGTTAGCTATTATAGTAATAGAAATGCTAAATTTGGGTTTTCTGAGATGGATACTTCATTTGCTCTCTGATTTGAGATAGAACAAAGTGCAGAATCTGGGTGGGCCAAGAAGGAATTTAGTGTAATGGTTAAGAGCCAGACAGGCTTGAATTCAAACCCAGGTGTTAAATATGAGCTCTGTGCTCTCGGTCAAGTTTTTAACCTCTCTAAGCCTATTTCCTCATCTGTAAAATGGAGATAATAAACCTCATTCACAAAGCTCTTGTGAGGGTTAAATGCAATAATAAATGCAAAATAATTAGCGCAAATTGACTGGTGCAGAGAAAGCAGTCAAAAAGGGATGCTTGTATCATTACAAGAGGAGAAATAAGACATGTGGCAGGGATTGGGGAACATTCTCAGAAGATGCATGGGAATAAGGACAATTGTCTCAGCTGGGCAGGAATTCATCTTGCTGTGGCTGGGTCTGTGTGTAAAGAAGAATAATCCCACCGATGAATAGGCAGCCAGCCAAGATGGCTTGGTCTTCCGCACTAGTTCTAACCAGGAAATCTCTGAGTGTGAGGAGAATGTGAATCACCTGCTTACTGTAAATTAATTATTATTACTCACTCAGCAAAGAGGAAAAAATGCTTGGTCAGAATTAATCATCTTAAAAAGCCCACTTATTTTAAATTCATTACATTTGAACATGGTAATGAGACATTTGTCACTTTTATAACTCTTTGTGAGGGAGAGTGTCTATTGTAGGCTGGAAAAGGATTAACATATAATTTTTAAGAGTGCGCCCTTCTTTTTCTCTTTTTTTGTACTTATTGAAGCCTAATATAATATTTGTTGCATGTCCCCACTTTACGGATAAGGAAACAGGCTTTGAGTCTGAAGGGATTTTAGGAAAATGGTGTTAAAAATCCAGCTTTTTCTGACTCTAACCAGTGATTTTTCAATTCTAGTTGCACATTAGAATCATTTGGAGAACTTTTTAAAACTAATGATGTCCCCTAGAGATTCTATGGAGTTGTTCAGAGTAAACAATTCCTAAATATGAAGCTCCTTGGTCAGAAGCAACCTCCTTTTTTAAGCCTTGCTAAATACAATATTTAATAATTTTAAAATATGGCTGTGCTGTCTACTGGCGAACCAAACTGTACTATAAATGGACTCCCCCTTGCCCTAGCCTCCTCTGCTTTATCCAGTGTAGAGCATTTCGGAAGCAAATTGACAGCTGGGAGAATGAATTCAACCATTTATGCTGTACTGGTGGGGCAGGGAATAGTTTCCTCCCCCTGACCTTTTCGATGAGTCATTGATAGCCTTAATGTGATGACTTTTCAGCCTCCTCAGAGAACAAATCCCTCCAAACATTCTAAATAATCAGAACATTATCAACACTTGAACGAACTTGGTCCACATCACTTAATCAACTGTCCTTGAAGGCTTACTTCTCCAAATGAAAGATGAGCCCATTTCTCTTTATTTTTTATGGCACTGAATGGACAAGAATTTTGAAAAGTGTTCTTGTTGTCGTGTGAAATTGCAATGATCACATACTCTATGGCTCCTTGCAATCTCTTCCTCCCTGAATTACACTCTCTCATGTCAAGTGCTCGCCTTGGAGGTGAGATGGAACAAAGGCTGAGGCAAAATCCCTTCGTTACTTGCAAGTCCCTATTGCTTACTGACTGGAAGAAATGATAAAATTATTCCATTTTTTAAAAATCCTCTAAAGCGGTGAGTCTTAAATTTGGGTTAATCCTGAGCCCTTTTAAGTAACTAACAAAAGTAAGGCCCCTAGAAGAATTTATTAAGATATATATGCTTCAAATATTTACCTATCTTGACCTCTTAAGGGTCCATGAATCCATAATTAAGAAACATGACACTATGAGACAAAAATAAATATGGTTTTTTTCATCTTTTACTTATGGATATGGGCACAGGCAATTCAAAGCAAACCTATGCATCAATATCTTTTTTTTTTTAATTTGTTCTGATATAGACAAAACAAAAGTAGCAAAAAAAAAAAAAAAAAAAAAAAAAACCTTTTCCCCCTAAAAAAAAAACCCACCAAAGCACTGTGATTGTTTCCCTGAGATAAAATTCTTCCTCCTGAGTTTATTTCACAAGCTGCCATGTGTGTACAGATAAAGGCTGCTCCTCCTGATCTGGCTTCCCAGGTCAGTCTGACACTCCCTTTTTTTTACCTCTTCTGTTTCTGGGTTGTTCTTCCTCTTTTTTATCTTTATCTCCCAGACACCCAACCAGAGACACCCTTGAAGGAGCTTTGCTATCATCTGGCCAAAAAGGGAGATGGTAAAATGTAAGGTCATGAAGGACCCAAAAATGTCTCAGAAAATACTTTACTAGGAATTGGCTAGAAAGGGATTGTAAATTGATACCTTGAAAATAGATCTCCTGAGACAGAAATGACCCTGATAATTGTGCCTCAGCCCCACTTTCTATTTTGAGTCAGAGGGGAGATTTATAAAAAATCCTGGGAAAGGGAGGGTGTGGGGCGTGGTGTCTAAAAGTTAGAGAGAGAGAAACAGGAAGGGTCCATTGTCTGTCAATCAAGAAGCCTTGGTTTGAAAGTCCATTTTAATGCTTTATTTGCAAAGTGGGTGAAGATTATGGTATAATACCTCAAGTGAGCTTGATTCTATCTCTTTCTATCATCTCAACTTGTCCTCCTATAAACGGAACCGTGGCTATAAATACTTGAGACATGTGATTGGTAAAATTTTGCTTTCTGTTTTTAACCTGCTAAGATTTAGTGGGGCCCAGAATTTACTTACATGTCTCCTTATTAAATAATATTAATAGCTGGTATTTATTGATCTTTTACTATATGCCACACATTGTTTGATGAGCTCATGTAATCCTTACAACAACCCTATAAAATAAGTTCTATTATCCCCACTGAGGCACCAAGAGGATAAGTAGCATGCCCAAGGTCACAGAGCTTAGGGGAGAAAAAGTGGTAGATCTTGAACTCAGGAAATCTAACTGCAAATACTGTGCTCTTAGCAACTACACTCTATTTCCCCTGAACTCATGCCTATTAGAAATTTCCTCCATGCACCTCGATGAGCTGAGTACTTTAATGCAATTCAATCCCATTAAAATAAAATTTTCAAAAATAGGTAAAATCATGACTCTCATATAGCTATAAATGAACACATGCCAAAGATTTTATTAATTCATTAATGAGGAAACTAGAGAGGTGTTAAAACAACCAAAAAAAGAAAAATTAAGATACATTTATAGGTCAGGAACATTGAAACAAATGTGAAATGGAGGCAAAACTGGAACTCTTCCATAATGGGAGATGGAAGTCAGTTGGACCTTCACTGAATAGCATTTGCACGTCTATAGACAAGAATTATTTCACATTGCTATCAGTCATTTATGGCTTACAGAATTGGAGCTCCCATAGAATCAGGGTAAGATAACACTGGGAGGATGTGTTATAAACAATGCATAGTTTTCCACTGAAGCAAAAATTTTTCCCTGTAATACTTACAACTCACTCTGATTTCACAAACCCAGAAAGATTTACACCTGATGGGTATAAAAAGCATTTTGGCAGATAGACATATGAATAAAAAATGTCTTATAAACTACCAGAGCAGACATTTATCAATAATTTCAATAAGGCAGATTGTTAAAGATTACAAATAAGGGAAGAAGAGACTCATTCAGCTCTGGGAACCTATTAGAATTTCTATATGAGGCATTTAGGTGAGGTAATCTAGTTGCAAGAGAGGACTGGAGGCTGTCTTGAAGCTGATTTTAGATACCACTTTACGTAAAATTAAAGAAAAGTAGACCATCTCTATTGAAATGTCACGGGGCTTGGTGGGGACCATTAATGACTCCTGAAGCCATCTCATGTACTACATTTGAAATCTAGAAAAATTCTTTGGAGAAAAAAGCATTTTGACTGACCTGGGAGGTAGTAGGAAAATGTAGAAGTGCTATCCAGACAGAGGCACATCTTGATCCAAGGCACAGAGACCAAGAGAGGGGAGGTGGCATGGGAATGGGAATGATAAGAAAGAGGCAGTAGGAGGAAGGCTACCTCAAAACCAAGTGCTCCCTCGGCCTACGCAGGTCAAGACACCTTCTAACCTTTGTTTCCTTTCACAAGGAACTTAACAGCGGGATCCTCTATCTTAAGCCCAGAGCCCTGGTCCCCGCATACAAGCAGATACTGAATATATGTTTTCTGAATGAACAAAAATACGGAAAGAAGAAAGAAAGAGGGAAGGAAGGAAGATGAAGAAAGGAAGGAAAGAAGGGACTACGTTGAACTTTGTTCCCCAAGCTTTACTGTTTAGGAAGGAGCTAACCACAAAGGACCGCCGGTCCCATATGACTCAGTTAAGACCCTCCTCCTCTTTGCCTCAGGATTCTCTTGTCTACTTCCCTCCATAAAACCACAGGTCCTCCCCCTTTTCTCTAAGATGTTCTTCCCTTGTGAACATTTACCTTATTGCCATAGTCTGAAAAAAATCCTCTCTTTAATTGTCCTGTGCATTTTGTCTTTCACAGCTGGAAAGAAGAGTGTTTAGGACATCATCTCTGGGTTTGAAGCACCCTTCTGTGGGTCTGTGGATTAATAGAGAATGAAGACATGCAATCCTTTAATTTGTTTTAACTGCATCCTTTTTATATACATGAAAGAGTAGGGACCATGCTTCTCTGAAAGCCTCATATTATAACTTGACCAAAAAAGAAGAACCATTGTTGGTGGCTCTGGCATTTGCATCTTTGTCTTTGGGACACAGGGTGAATTCAGGGACTTGTTCAAATTCCTCGTTTTCGGGATCAGGGCGTATAATGGAGAGCGTTTTCCCTTTCCCTCTTGGATAATAGACTGGAGTCTGGGGAAAGATATGAATTGACCAAATTATAGCATCAACAGGAAGAGCAGTTTGGGGTAATGAATAGGTATACATTTCTCTTTATCCAAAGAAAGTGTTCAAGATGTGGCTAAAGGTGGTTGCAAGCAGCAAAGCTACCTTTGACCTGCTTAAGAAAAAAACAAAATCAGAGAATTTATTGTAAGGATATGAGATAATTCAATTCTTGTAGAAAAAGTTAAAGTATAAGTGTAGTTCTAAGATGTAGATGGTAGAAGATGAATGGAGGGCCGGCCCCGTGGCTTAGTGGTTAAGTGCGCGCGCTCCGCTACTGGCAGCCCGGGTTCGGATCCCGGGCGTGCACCGACACACCGCTTCTCTGGCCATGCTGAGGCCGCGTCCCACATACAGCAACTAGAAGGATGTGCAACTATGACATATAACTATCTACTGGGGCTTTGGGGAAAAATTTAAAAAAAGGAGGAGGATTGGCAATAGATGTTAGCTCAGAGCCGGTCTTCCTCAGCAAAAAGAGGAGGATTAGCATGGATGTTATCTCAGGGCTGATCTTCCTCATCAAAAAAAAAAAAAAAAAAAAAAAAAACAGGGGCCGGCCCGGTGGCGCAAGCGGTTAAGTGTGCGCGCTCCGCTGTGGCGGCCCGAGGTTCGCTGGTTCGGATCCCGGGCACGCACCGAAGTACTGCTTGGTAAGCCATGCTGTGGCGGCGTCCCATATAAAGTGGAGGAAGATAGGCACCGATGTTAGCCCAGGGCCGTCTTCCTCAGCAAAAAAAGAGGAGGATTGGCGGATGTTAGCTCAGGGCTGATCTCCTCACAAAAAAAAAAAAAAAACAAAAAAAAAAAACAAAAAAAGACGAATGGACAGTAATGAATGAGCTCCTACTCCTTTCAGCCTCTCTGTCCCTCTGCCGAGGAATCAAATTCCAGGGAGAGGGCATCTGATTGGTAGGACTTAGATCACATGCTCACCCCTTAGCCAGGGAAGGTCCTGATGAGTTGATTGACAGTTCCATCAAGACTATGGCCAAAGAGGGAGAAATTACACAGCAAAATGGAAGGAGCCAGGAAGGACTGGTACTAGATGGAGGAGTCAAGAGTTTTAGGTAGGCAAAACAGCAGCTTTACATAGACTTACCACATGATCCAGCAATTCCACTGCTAGGTGTAAATATGAAAGAGAAATGAAAACATACATCCACACAAAAACTTCTACATGAATATTCATAGCAGCAATTATTCATAATAGCCATAAAGTGGAAGCAACCCAAATGTCCATCAACTAATGAATGTATGTTCATATAATGGAATATTATTCAGCTATAAAAAGGTATGCGGTTCTTATACACGCTACAACATGATTAACCTTGAAAACATTATGCTAAGTGAAAGAAGCTAGTCTCAAAAGACTGTGTTGTATGATTCCACTTACATGAACTGTCCAGGATAGGCAGATCCATAGAGACAGAAAGTAGGTTAAGTAGATTAGTGATTACTTAGTGCTGAGGGGACTGAGGAGTGGGAAGGAGGGGGAATGGGGATTGTCTGGTAATGGATACCAGTTTCTTTAGAGGAAAATCTTTTAAAATTATATTGTGGTGATGGTTGCACAACCTGTGAATATACTAAAAACATTGAACTGTACATTTTAATTGTATGATATGTTAATTAATCTCAATAAAGCTGTTTATAAAGAGGAAGCAGCTTTTCCATTACAATACCATTTTCGTGATGATAAAATTTGTTCTAATTAACTTTATTGTTTTTACTTGTTAGTAAAGTAGATAGAAGCTATTAGAGTGAATCTTAAGACAGGAAAGAAGGTCACTGGTCTGTCATAATTTCTGAAACATAAATTACTTCTTCAAATTAGGGCATTATTTTCTGTTAGAAACAACTACCACTGGTGTAGTTCCTTAGTTAGCTTTATAAATTATCAAAAATAAGTATGGATTATTCTGTCAGTCCCTTCCAAATGTGTCAAGCAAACTAAAACAGGTGCCGTCTGGAATGAAACTCAAATGAGGCAGTGTGGAATACACAAAGAATGTGGGCTGAGAAGTAGGAGATCTGATTTATTGCCATTGATATATACTTGATTAATGACTATGGGAAAGTTCCTTTCCTTCTCTAGGCCTCAGTTTCCTGATATGGAAAAGGAGAGAGATGAAATAGATTAGTGGTTACCAATGACTGGTTTCTCATTAAAGGTCGTGATTTAATATTTCCTCAAAACAAATTACCTAACAAAAAAGTGAACCAATATAAAGAAAATTTTTGGCAAACAGTATGGATATAGTATAGATGTGGCAACACTACGGTAGTATAAGAATTAGTGAAATTTGGCAAATGCTACGTGATACACTCTGCTGTAACCTGGTTACTGGAAATAAGAGGTGGGAAAATCCATTGGCTATAAATGCCATTATTTTGTAAAGCTGTCTTTCCCCCTATTTATTTGATTTATGACATTAAGTTTCTAAATAAGAATGATGTTAGTAAATAATTATCATTTGTTAAGTGCTTATTATATGCCAGTTCTGACAAATAAAGGGAAAGTTCAGGAAGACGTTATGACCAGCCTATGGTTTAGGTAACTGGGGAAGGCCTCCCTGAAGAACTGAGACTCCAAAGATGATGAGATTTAGTAACATGAAGGGCTAGGGGAGCTTCCTGCGGGTGGAATGACATCTGTGAAGGCGTACGGTTGAAATCAAACATGTGGCCCATTTTAGGAACTAATAAATCCCATGTGGTTGGAGCATGGAGAATGAGGAAGAGAGAATTACATTAGCGGCCAGTGCTTACTGAGCACATACCTCACTGCTCACACTGTGCTAGGTGTTTGCTTATTTCATTCAAGCCACAAAAATGCTCTGGGGTGTCAGTAATATTACTTTATTTTGCAGATGGGGACTGAGGTTTAAAGTTAAAATATTTTGCCTGTGGTTGCAGAGCTAGTCAGAGGGAAAGCCTGGATCTGAACACAACCACTCTGCCTGCAGAGCCAGTATGCTAGGCCGCTATACAATGCTGCCTGCTCACTGCTCACTTCTCACAGTTTCTCCAAAGCATTACCTTCCCTTGATTTTCCTTGGCCCCGGCGAGTAAGACAGGCTGATTAACAATAGATTACTTGCTCTGTAATCTTGGTTAGGAAGCCTGTTGTTAAAGTAAATAAGACACTTGAAAGCATAGCCAAAGCTATTAAAATTTTATAAGCCGACTTTACCCAAGATTCTGCACTGGGGATGAATGTCAAAAGGACTTGTTATGAAATCGTATCTTTTAGATCTTCCATATAATTTCTTTCTTCTTAACACAGAGTTGAGAAAGGTAAAAATAACAGTGTTTTGTTTTTACTGGGAAAATAGGATAGCTTTATTTGGGACAATGATTGAAAAATAACTATTTGGTCAGTTTTTGCCCCCACACTATGATTTGATGCAGAAAGGACAAAAAGTCACTCTTCACTACATTTATAAGAGGTTTGCTTCAAGTTGTGTAACTTCTCATGGCTCAATGTGTGCTCCTCATAATAGAATAAATCTCTAATAATAACAAACATCATTCCTCCGTTTGTTAATGCTGAAGAGTTCTTTATTCCATCCCTCCAACTATATTGTTATTGAACAAAGGATGAAGAAGGTAATAAAATGCAAGAATGATACCCTACCCATTCCAACTTCAACGGATGGAACAAGTGACCCAAACACTTTAATTCCAGTCCCAACTTTGAAAGAAAGTTGTCTTGTTAATGTTTGGGTTTATTATCTTACCATTGGAAAGTCAAAAAAAAAAAAGAAACAAAAATAAAGGCAATGTTTACCCATGATGGCTGTTTACCCACGACGGACCTACATTTTTGAGTAAAATTGTCATTCTTTTGGCCTTTTCCTAAGAGGCATTTTAGAATGGAGTTATAACAGCTAAGAATCCCTATCATATTCTCTTAAATAAAATGCTCACGGGGAAAGAGAAACATTTAGGAAGTTGGAAGATCGACAATCTAAGTGGTTTTTCCTTTTTCAACGTGACCATTTTGAGGTTACAATGCTCCTCAAAGAGATGACTTGTGCATTTCAAAGATTTTACTCCATTATTTCTGGTTTTCATTTCTCTTTGTTAGCACCATGACTAAAAGTGATTCAAGTATATGTCCAGGATAGGAGTCTGGAGATGGTGATTTAGGATGGCCAACTGTTCTTGTTTTCCTAGGACTAAGGAGTTTCCTGGGAGGTAGGACTTTCAGTGTAAAATCAGGACAGGACCAGGAAAATCAGAATGGTTGGTTACCCTAGGATATTTTTTTGGCCTGGTTACAGTTCTTTGCTTAAAAGAACTGGAGAAAACCCGCAATCCTTGTCCACTGAGTCATAATCTCCTAAGAGCCCAAGCATCTATTATTTTTAAAAGCTTCCCAGGTTGTTCTGATAACCAGCCAGTTTTGGGATGTTCTAAGATGGTGCAGGTAGTTCCTGAACAGAATTGTTTCTGTTGGTCTCAAATGAAAAATGCAATCGATATAATATTTTCTTTTGTAAGATCTTCGAAGTTGAACTGTACTTAAAAACAAAAACATATAGCTTCCTTGAGAAGAGAGCCTGCTATAGTTTTAAAATTTCATAAGGTGCATATTCTTTTGAAACTTGACTTTTGTCTACAACCCCAGGGACCAAAACATCAGCTACCTGTGTGGCTTTGAGAAATCTGAGGGCTGCATTTAGACTGGATGATCTTTTTCCCATTTCCTCTGGTCTCCCATCCCCCATGAAAGGAAAGATGGGCCATGAAATTCTGAACAACTTCCGCTACTCTTAGACTCCTCAAATAAAATGCTGACTTCTCTTGCTTTTTACTTTAGGTTCCTGGTTCTTCTTAAAACTGAAGTTCATAGCTTTTCATTATAACATAATTCATGTTTATTGTAAAATTTTTGAAAAATATAGAAAAATAAAAGAAGGGGAAAAAATTATCCAACAGCCTTCTCCCCAACACAACCTATCTTAATATTCTGGTATATTTCTGTTCTGCATTGTTTCTATATATTGCCTTTTAAAAATACATAAATATAACTGTGATCATACAACATACGTAACATTATATTTTGCTTTCCTTTTAAACATTATATTTTTGCTCTTCATATAATGTAAACATGCTCCCATGTCATAACATACCATAAATAGTACTTTTAATGGTTAAATTATATTTATGGAAGATGGGCATAATTCACTTGGTCAGGCTCTTGATTAACTTTTAAGAGCAATACCCTTAAAATAATCTACCAAATGCTAGCAGATCATTATGAGGTAGATATCCCACAAACATAAAATGGAGAAGAATCACTATTTTGATAGTTCACCTACAACTAAATCTTTCCTTTGGTTAAAGAATGAGTTTTTTCTCAGGAATATTTCTTGATTTTGGTATTGTATTGGAGTTTTTAATTTATTTGATAGAAAAGCTTCAGATGAAATTTTAAAAAGAGAAAAATACCCATAATCCTACTGCTCTAACATAGCCACTCCAAGATGTATAGGCATATAGATTTTTATATGGCTATAAGCATACAATGCATGCAATTTTCTGTTCATTTTTCCACCTAATATTACACTATAGCCACCTTGCCATGTTATGTTATAACATAGTCCCTATAATTATCATTTTTAATGGTTGCATAATCATCTGCAAGTTATTGCTTGTGGCAACACAATTTCTTTGGGTTAAGAACAGGTAATAAGTATGTGAAATAAGTAGGAAAGAAAAAAATTATTCAAGCACATTCTAAAGCAGTGATTTTCAGACTGTAATCCTTGGCACACCCCAAAGGTTACCATGGTATTGGACATGAGCAGATGAATCTGGGATGACCCAATCTTTCTTCCATCAAAACACTTCTCCTTTAAGTTTTCTTTTGAAAATAGTTTCTTTAAAAAAAAGAAAGAAAAGAAAAAAAGTGTAACATTAAGTGATGCAACTGTTGTGGCGGAGTCTGTCATTTCTAGCCGTGTGACCTTGGGCAAGTGACACAAATGCCTGAGTTTCCTTGTCTATCAAATGAAGTATTAATTTTACCTAACTCATTGGGTTGTGGTAAAGATTAAATGAATATATATCTGATAATACATAGATTACTTAGAACAATGCCTGGCACCTAACTGTTGTATAAATGTTTGTTAAATAAATAAAATAAAATAAGGGAAGAAATAGCATCAGGCCAATAAACCTTGAGCACATTCATGTATCTTTAAAGCAAGAAGTAGAAAAACAATTAGGGACAGCGATAGATGTGCAGATGGCAGTGATGGCCACAAAGTAGAAAAAGGCTTACACACAGGCTTGGGGATAAGATTACCAACATTTATGACTAGATTCTCAGACTTCATACTTGTGTGACCTTAGACAACTGACTTAACTTCGCTAAGTCTCAATTTTCTCATCTGTCAGAGTGGTAATAATATTGACTGCATCATATGGTTCTTGTGAGCAGTAAATGAAGCAATCCCCATAAAGCATTTAGCCCAGGACCTGGCCCATCCTAAGTCTTCAGTAATAGATAAATAGTTAGAATCATCCGAGGTAAAATGTATCGTTGATCACTTACTTGAATTTTTTTGGCACGCTCACAGCTTTTTTTTTATTTTTTACAGTGCCAAATATGCTACATATGGTGTCCAGATGGTCAGGATAGAAAAGAACTTAGGTTTCAATGCAAGTGGACAATAGAAGAAAGAAATCTATACTGATATCTCTCTGGAATTTAATGTTCCAAGACCCTCTTTTCCATAACTGTAGGCAGTGGAGTTTGGGGAAGGATGGGAATATGGGAACAGTGTGAAAAGCACTCCCTTAGGGGTTAGGTGGTCCAATTCTAGGCCCAGTTTTGTCCTACACTTGCCACAAGACCTTAAATAAATCAGCTTTCTGCTTCACTCTTAAATTATCTCCTTCCTAAAATGTGGTGGTTGAACAAGAGACGACCTCAAAGATCTCTTTATCTCTATTATTCTTATGGAGTAAAGAGGTCTGTGCTACTTTTAGAATCCATGGGGCATCAGGGTTTTGTGGACAAGAAGGTGTTACATTTTCCATAGCAGCAAGCAACTTTAGTGAAGATTGCCATTTGTAAATCAGTTGTATTGTCTTCATCTTTTCTCTTTATGGGAGAGAAATTATCACACAAAATAATCAAGATTTGATAGATAAATTCCTGGAGAATATGAATGGTGTTGTAAGTGTCTGCTCTTAAAAAATATTTTATCCAGATATTTGTAGTTGGAATCCATGTATTTAGCTTAAACACTCCCTTGTCTGTAAAATGAAATGAATTACCACCCTGCCTTAACATTGTCTCTGGCTCTAAGCAGAGGAGAAAAAACATTTTTGGTCAGCAATACGGTAGAATTAGAGAATGTTTGCCTTATTTAGTCATGGTCTGGCCAAGTCATTTCGACTGATATTGTTTGGAATGAAAACTTGACCAGATGTTCACTTAAATGAACTAGAGAGATTAATAATCAGTCCTACCACATTATCTTGAAGGGTGGGTATAATCATCTCCAAAGAATTTCCTGGAGCCGGACACAAAGGTTGCTGATTAAAATTACAGCTAACATTTTATTAAATACACACAATGTACCAGGCACTACTCTAAGTGCTTCATGTGTATTAATTCATTTAGACGCACAATACTCCTAAGAGGAAGGTACTATTGTTATCTTTATTTCATGAATGAAGTCATGAGTCTCAAAAAGGTTAGGCAGCTTGCCTAATTCACTCAGCTAGTAAGTGGTAAAGACAGGATTTAATTCCAGGAACTTGGACTCCTAGGCCTGTGCTTTTAAAACTATGCTATATCCGTTGCCCTATACAATTCCCTGTTTCTGACCCAAGGTGCTGTTAGAGTTTGAATATATTAGGCTCCTCATTAACCTATAAGTGGATGAAGAGGAATTTGAACTATTGTGAGTAGGAGAAAATAGAGTGCCTGACCTGAGGGAAGAAAGAATGCTAAATTTTGGAGAAAACATTTGCACACCTGATTAGAAATCTCTTGGGTTACCAAAACAACACACCCGCTGTTTATTCATCTTTTAAAATAATTAGAGGAATGTAAGAGGATCTGAAGTTTAGGCCTTTACTCCTTGTCTGCATAAGATATCTGGAATGTTTTGTTGCTATGATCAAAGTCAAGCGGGTAATGTTGGTTGATGCTTCTTGGTTAACCTTAGGAAGAAGCAAAAAAGAACTGTTGGATTCTCCTCATTTACAATGGAATCCCAAATATTTCTTTGTTGCTGGGGTTTGTTGAAATTACTATACTGGTTGACATTGACATTCTTCTGAGCTTAACTTAACGTCTGAAAACTCCCTTATCTTTTGTTAGCATATACTCTCCAACAATATAAAGAAAGCATAACACTTATGCTACCCATTTAGGTTTTGAAATAACAGAGTGGTTTGAAAAGGGTGTTGGTTCTGGATGGGGAGATTTGTGGACAGATCCTTTCAAATCTGAGACTAAGTACTCCTAATGTCTTTGAATGGCATAATTTCATCTCAGACTCAATTCCTTCCTTTTTTTTTTTGTTTCTACAGACTGCATTAAAGATATTTTTAATACAGCATTTTTTTTCTATTCCTTTCTCCATGAACATTTTCATTGTATTTGCATGCAACACAAGCTTTCATCTATGTAATTAAGATCCTAGAAACTTGCAGCAGTTGGCTGTGACATCTGCATGTATGCAATTTTGTCATCTCAAGCATTGTGATATGACACGTGAATCAAACGCTTGAGTAATAGGATAAGAAAGATTGCAAGGAAGCCAGCTCTGTCACAAGTATAAATATTGTGCTAATCACAAGCAACCAAAGAAATTGGAACTCAGATTACGCCTTTGATTAGCTAAGATATAGCCTATACTAAGAGTAAAAGAAACCATTTCTGTTGTACCCCTTACTAAATAAAGAATTTCCCCAATAGGGAATAGTCTGTCTCCTATCACTTGAATTTTTTTTCCTTTTAAAGAGTTTATTTTTTCTACTATTAAAAAATTATACAGGGGCCAGCCCTGTAGTGCAGTGGTGAAGTTCGGTGCACTCCACTTCGGTGGCCTGGGGTTGCAGGTTTGGGTCCCAGGCGCAGACCCACACCACTCATCAGCCATGCTGTGTCGGCGTCCCACATAACAAAATAGAGGAAGACTGGCACAGATGTTAGCTCAGGGCTAATCTTCCTCAAGTGAAAAAATAAATAAATATATACATGATCAGTGAATAAAGCATAGAAAAGTAGAAAGATTACTAGGGTCTCTATACTTCACACTGCTACTTAAATGTGGGCACACTTCTACTTAGTTATGATTATGCTTTGCATATAAATGCCTTCATTGTAAAACTGAACATTAAATTGTCTGTATTTTCTTGTGTATGGAACCACTTTCAGTGGTCTTCATAATAGTCTTCTGAGCTGAGTGGATGCTCTATAGTGTAACTACATATTCCTGGATTCTTCAACAACTAATATGATTCCAAATTTTTTATTCTAATAAATAATAATCCACTATTCATCTTTATGCCTCAACGTTTTCCTTTTTAGGATTATTTCTTTGGGTTAACATCCCTCAAGTGGACACGCTATTCAAAAATGTTGTATTTAGAAGTTTATTGCACAAACATGTTTTATCAGCTTTTACTAACTTCCTGCAATAAACTCACCCAGAAGACACTGTTAATTGGTTTGTCCAATTCCAAAAATGGAGTTTGGAAAGCAGAAAATCACCGTTCTCCAAAGGGATTCTGAGTTTTTCTGGTGCTTTAACCAGAATTTCTGAATTTTTCTTTCTGCTTTGTCATATGTTTCTGCGATGAACCTAAACCCTTGAGCTTATTCACTGGAAGGCTCTGGCTTTGATCACTGACTCTTTCCACCTAGATAAATGCCCTCTGTGACCTCACTTTTCTGTCTCTCTCCTGGTGAGAGTGGATACTGTGATTATTTACCCACATCCATTCTATGTCTCCCCTTTGTCAATCCTTTGGGGAACTGGCTCTGCCACAGCTGCAGATATGGTCTCTGATTTAACCTAGTTGATCTTTAACTTGCCCACCATTCCACTGAGACTGCTCTGATCATGTCACCAATGACCTCCATTTTGTTAAAGCCAATAATCAATTCCCAGCCCTCATCTTACTTGACCTCTCAGCAACATTTAGCACAGTTAATTACTCCTTCCTCTTTGATACACTTTCTTCACTTGGCTTTCAGGACCTAATCAAGTCAGGATCTAATCAAGTAAATAGAAACTATTCTTAGTATTTGACCAGAGGGAATTTAATTCAGGGCCTTGATGACACACATGACAAAAGAGCTGAAAAGCCAAACAGAGATAGTCAGGAAACCAGAGATTGGCAATAGCAAAAACATAGTACCAACTTAGGCTGGAGGAACAAATAGGAGAGAAGGTGCTCATGGGCTTGGGGAGACCCAGCAGAAGCTAGAACACTGGAAGATTTGTCTGGCAGAAGCCAGAGCCAGGGAAAAGAAACAGTCACAATGAGAAGCCACCTCAGAGAAGGAGAGAAAGTCCCTGGTTTCTCTTTTTCTCCATCCCTCCAATTTTCCACCAGTACTGTTCATAAACTAACCCCAGCTGTAAACAAGCTAACATCAGAATCTTGGAAAAGCAGCCTGCAGTGGTCAATCTCACTGCCATACACACACGAGTAGGGGAAGGATGAGGGAAGTGTTGAGGGTCTACAGGGTCAAGTCTGACACAACAGTCTTGCTTTACCCCCTGTTTCACTGTGTGGGAGATCAAGATTTGGCCAGCCTGAAATATGTCTCTTTACCTTGATTGTTTTCTCTGACGAACATTTGACATCCTCGAAACTGCCTAAAGAATTTAACATAGAGGACCTGTTCCAGGAAGGAGTTACTATCATATGATGGCTGTAATATAATGCAAAATAGATGTTACAATAGGAAAGGCACCAGCAAGCCCATCTTATCAAAAATTCTGTCTCTCCCAGGCCACATTCTCTTGGTTGCCCTGCAAGGAGTTGCCAGACAAACATTTGCATTTATAAGAAAAATCTCCCTTTGTAAAGGTATCTTCCACTGTGTGCTGGGAAGAGGAGGGCTGGCCTTGTCTCTGGAAACTCTTATCAGTAGAAAGGAGAGGACTTAAATCTACATACTCTTTTTTTGTGTGTGTGTGAGGAAGATCAGGCCTGTGCTAACATCTGCCAATCCTCCTCTTTTTTTGCTGAGTAAGACTGGCCCTGGGCTAACATCCGTGCCTCATCTTCCTCCACTTTATATGGGACGCCGCCACCGCATGGCTTGCCAAGCAGTGCATCAGTGCTCACTGGGCTACTGCAGCGGAATGTGTGCACTTAACCACTTGCGCCACCGGGCTGGCCCTACATACTCTTGATTACTGTGATTTCTCTCTCCAGCCACATTCTCTATAGGTGGCCCTGCAAAGAATTGGCTGACAAACATTTACATTTCCCTGTCCATGAGAATTGTCTTCTTCCCCTCTGAAATCCCAAATCCCCCACCCCCAACATCATCCTTTGTCTTTAGCTGAAGATGGTATTTAAGATGAGAATTGCCACTAGTGTGTTGAGAAACTCAGTCTCCTTGGTTTCTCCCATGTATACATGTTATTAAACTTGGTATTATTTTCTCCTGCTAACCTGTCTTTTAATTATTTGGCCAGTCAGAAGAATTTTAAGGGAAAGGGCGGAGGGGGATTCTCCCTCTTCCCTGACAACTGGTTACTCCTTCCCTGTCTTTTTACTGGCTCCTCCTCTTCTCCATGTCCTCTTAATGTTGAGGTGTTCCAAAGCTCAGTCCTTATTCCATCTTGTCTTCTAGTTATCCATGAATATTTAACAAACTCTCCCAATCCTAAATTGTTTAGAACAACACTTTATTGTCACCTCTCATGATTCTGTGGGTTGACTGGGCTCAGCTGGGCAATTCTCTCTTAGATTTGTCATGAAGTTTGTGCTGAACACTGTGATGTGTCAATCAGATCCCACTTCAGGAATGAAGGACATATTAGATCAGTTCCCAGGAGTGTGGCTGACAGATAGCCCTCAGCTGTCTCAGGCATATGCCTCTGAGGGTCACCTCACCCAAGGTCTCACACCCTTCCATAGCCTTCCCTTCCCCAAAGCACTCCCTAATGAACCTTCTCGGTCTCAGAATCTGCTTCCTAGGGAACCCGACCTACAATGTGGTTGCACTCAGATGGTGGCTGAGGCTGGAGTCATCTAAAAGATTGATTGGGTTGGCCATCTATGATGGCTCACTCACATGGCTGGCAGTTGATGCTTACTATCAATTGGGACTATCAGTTGGAATGTCTAGACATAGTTTCTTCATGTGATTTGGGTTTCTCTCAGCATGGTGGTTGGGTTCCAAGTGGGAGCACTCCAAATATAAGTGTTGAAGAGACCTAGGAATATCAATACTTCATAGAACATACTTCTATTGGTCAAGCAAATCACAAAGATTCAAAGGGAGGAGTGTTAGACTTCCCTCGTGATGTGTGGAGAAATATTCACATACTAGGAGGAAAGAAAAGATGGCAGCCATCTTTGTAGACTTTCTACCACATTTTTCCCCTCTATCCCCTTGACTACTCCATTAAGACTGTTCTTGTCATGATCACCAGTGATCACCATATTGCTAAATCCAATGCTCTATTCTCAGTTGAAATCTTACCTGACCTCCCAGGAGGATCTCTCACTTCTTTGATGATCTCATAATATCTATAAGCTGATGACTGCCAAATTTTTATTCTAGTTCAGTCCTCTCTTACAAATTACAAGCTCCTATATTCAACTGCCCTCTTATCATCTCAAACTAATGTGTCAAAACTGAATTCTTGATCTTTCACTAAAATCTTGCTCCTCCCACAGACTCTGTTCATCATTTATTGGTAACACTAACACCACCTTTCCAGTTGATTAGACTAAAAAGCTTAGAATCATCCCTGAATCCTGTCTTTTTTTTTATGAGGAAGATCAGCCCTGAGCTAACATCCATGCCAATCTTCCTCTTTTTTTGCTGAGGAAGACTGGCCCTGGGCTAACATCTGGGCCCATCTTCCTCTACTTTATATGAGACGCTGCCTCAGCATGGCCTGACAAGTGGTGCGTCGGTGCGCGCCTGGGATCCGAACCCCGGGCAGCCACAGCAGAGTGCGCGCACTTAAATGCTACGCCACTGGGCCAGCCCCCTAGCATGCTTTTTATATGGATATTTTATACAGTACCTTATCACTTCTAGTAATTCTGAGTAAATATCTCATAATGTTCAGTTCAATAGCTTCTTGCAAATAAAATATCACATACAAAAAAGCAGAAAATGCATGCATTTTACATTGCACACTTTATACAAATTGCAAGGAGGGACACAGTCATATACAACCATTGATATCCTTGTGTGGACTCAGAGGTTTATGGGGAGCTAATTTGAGTCTTTTACATGTTCTCAGCTCTTAGTAGTCATCTAGTTTCCTTGAGATTAGAACTACATTTCCTGGAGAAGCCAATCTCCCTATCCAGGTCACTTTTCTGACATGTTCTTCAGTAGTCTTTTTTTTTTTTTTCTTTTTTTGTGAGGAAGATCAGCCCTGAGCTAACATCCATGCCATTCCTCCTCTTTTTGCTTGGGAAGACCAGCCCTGAGCTAACATCTATTGCCAATCCTCCTCCTTTTTTCCCCCTTTTTCTCCCCAAAGCCCCAGTAGATAGTTGTATGTCATAGTTGCACATCATTCTAGTTGCCGTAGTGGGACGCAGCCCCAGCATGGCCAGACAAGCGGTGCTTCGGTGCCCGCCTGGGATCCGAACCTGGGCCTCCAGTAGCAGAGCGCGCGCACTTAACTGCTAAGCCATGGCGCCGGCCCCTTCAGTAGTCTTGAAATTCTCTCTGAGCTAATTTTACCCTGCTACGTAGTGTATGTCCCAAACCCAAATCTGAGTCAACTCTGTGTATATCTGTGAATTCTCTGAGTCAAAGAACAAAATAACAGAAACATTGTACTTCCTAATTAACTTACCATATGGCTCAAAAAGGAAAGAAACCATGGTTTGGAGGAGGGTTCTATATTGTCTTGTTTTTTCCATCTGAAAAACTTGCTTCTGAGGAAAAGGCCTTGGAGATTTTCAGACAAAAATGGTGCCCTGGGTAGAAATGTAAGTACGATCTAAGATCAGAAAAGAAACATCTGGACTATAAGTTGATGATGAGCACAGATGGAATGTAGATAACAAGATCGAAAATAGTCTTTATATTTATCCCTGAATCACTTTTTCATTTCCATAGAGTTAACCACAAGTGGATGCCTTGGGTCCGCTGTATTTGATTTCTCTAATACGGTTCCGTCCATTGCCCAATCTCCTCCACCAAGCTTCATGGTCAAGGCCACGGTCAGAGTGACTATCATTCCTGCTCTATCCTAGGATAATGGTGCTAGCTCCTTTATAGACCTTCTCAGGACTAGAATTAGGATGCACAGCATACAAGGCAAACACACATTTCACTGACTGGTATTGACTGTCTCTCAGAGTAATATTGATAATAATTTTTAAAAAATAGTAAGCTAAAAGACTTCTCACTGGTGGCAAGAAGGAAAAAAGTAAACGGATCTGGGGATGTATTGGGGTATCTTGCCATGATTGGTAGATACAAAGTACTTATCTGTTGGTGGTATAGAAAGCTGTTTAGGTATAAATAGGAGTTAGAGCTAATAAAATAGGACTCAAAAATATACATTTGTTGAATCAACGAGTGAACCAATGATTTTGATTCAAATCCGAATTTAGTAGATGTTTGATTTATGTCCAGTTTTTAAATCTCTTCCAGCCTCAACTTCTTACAGCTACAAAAGGATTACATAAATTAATGTTTGTAAAGCACTTATCACAGCACAAGCACAGAGTAATTACTCAATAAATAGGATCTATTTTTACTATTCTATTGGACAGCTTCACGGGTGTGAACAAATTGCTGAAAGATGTGAAGAGAGAGTCCACACGAAATAAGAGAGTTAGGTGGACTAATGAGGTTGATGATGATGGTTTCACAGTGATCTAATTTCTGCTTTGCCTTGCTATTGTTTATTTGCAGGTCTGCTGGAAGCATCCAGAAACGTTTCTGCTAGCTAAATATATGAATAGTTCTACCCAGTTCAGAGAACTAAGTAATTATTTACCTAGGTGGTCACATTGTTTTCATATTCTGCTGTGAGAATCCTTAGGATTGTATTGAGATACAGTGAAGACAATCCTGCACCATAACTCCACTTTTATATATTTGTTGCATCAGGGATCTGCGTAAGATTTTATTTGTTGTTTCTTCCTTAAAAAAGTTTTGAAACATGTTGACATTGGTAAGCCATAAAAATACTTAGTCATTTATTTGTTTGTGTATCTTCTAGGTATTGGATATATAACAAATGAACCAACAAAGATTTAATCCCTGGCCCAATGAAAATTATGGTCTCACACATGAGACAGAAATTAAAGAAGCAGACACACAATAAATATATGGCTACAAGTGTTAAGTAGTTATGAAGATGAGGTTTTTTTGTGGGGAGTTCTGATTATCAAATTTATGATGAAACATTTTGGAGGGCAAACTGGCATCACCAAATGCAGAAATGACTGGGTAACTGAACTTGAATCTTTTTTACAGAAGGACTCACAAATCACCATGTTTTTGCAAGAATCTTTTCAAATGCATTTGAACATTTAATCTAAAATAGCTAATTTAAAAAAAAAAGAAAGAAAGAAAATTCCTGCTGTGCAGAGCAATGGAAATGGTAAGACAAATGGATTTGTGGGAATGGAAGAACTTCTTTCGTTTCTCTAAGCCTGGGAGCAGCTTTGAATGGAATTGTTGGCTTGTGGAATTATTGGCCAACCGTAATATGTGGTTTATTGCTTAGTTCCTTTTAGAAATGTCATTGGTTTTGGTTATTTTGTGGTAAGGCCAGAGTCTTTTCTATGGTTTCATCTCTGAATAATGATAGAGACTGGAAGTTTGTGATCCTTGGAGCAAAGAGCAAGTACCACCTTGGATCTAGTGGGAGCTAATACTGAATCCAACTTTATCAAGGGTCCACTTTTTAAAAAACCTTCTTAGGGGCCGGCCCAATGGTGCAAGCTGTTAAGTGTGCACGCTGTGCTGCGGCGGTTAGGGGTTCGCCGGTTTGGATCCTGGGCGTGCACCCACGCCCCGCTTGGCAAGCCATGTTGTGGCGGCGTCCCATATAAAGTGGAGGAAGATGGGCATGGATGTTAGCCCAGGGCCAGTCTTCCTCAGCAAAAAAAGAGGAGGATTGGCAGACATTAGCACAGGGCTGATCTTCCTCACCAAAAAAAAAAAAAAACCTTCTTACTGAAATATAATAGAGCACAAATCATACCGTATAGTTTGCAGAATTACAGCAAACATACCTGTGCATCCACTTCCTACGGAAAGAACTAGAACATTACTAAAAATCCTGCTCGTGGCCCCTCCCAATCACTACCCTTGCCTTTCCAAGGTCATCACTACCTTGACATATAACACTATACATTTTTCTCACTAGATAGTAGTCAACACTCTGTATTTATTGTATATTCATAACACTATATATTCATAACTATATATTCATTGCATATAAATAAACCACTCATTTCAAACCATTGATTCATTCATTCATTCAAAGTATTTAATCATTTGTTTCTGGCTTTTTTATCTCAGCATTATTTTTGTGAGATTTGCTCATATTTTTGTATGTAGTGGGAGTTCATTTTTTATTATTATTGCTATGTTGTACTATACAGTATGAAATTATTTATTCATTCTACTCTTGATGGACATTCAGGTTGTTTCCAGTTTGAGGATATCAAGAATAATACTGGGAAAAACATCCTTCTAAAGACTTTTTTGTGGCCAAACACATATATTTCTGTTAACCATCTAAGGGTGAAATTGCTGCACCCTAGGTTTGTGCATGTTCAATATTAATAGATAATGCTAACCAGTTTTCCAAAGTTGTTGTATCCATTTTTATTCCTATTGGCAATGTATAAGAATTCCAGTTTGAATTCGATTGTGGTCAATTTTTTTAATTTTAGCCATTTTGGCGGAAAATAACTACATTTTAATAATGTTACTTTAGGCAATCATTCTTGCTCTGTCAACTAATTTTATATTCACTTATAATAGTTGTACACAAATGTCACTTTGTCATAGACCACTTCATAAAACTATGTACTTTAAAAGTTTTAGTCTTTGCCAATTCCTGATTTCACTACATTATCTTTCACATGTGTAGTAATAATAAGATAATAATTATAATAGGGGCCAGCCCTGTGGCATAGCTGTTAATTGCGCGCACTCCGCTGCCGGCTGCCAAGGTTTAGATCCCGAGCATGCACCAACACACCGCTTGTCAGGCCACTCTGTGGCGGCGTCCCATATAAAGTGGAGGAAGAGGGGCATGGATGCTAGCCCAGGGCCAGTCTTCTTCAGCAAAAAAAGAGGAGGATTGGCATGGATGTTAGCTCAGGGCTGATCTTCCTCACAAAAAATAATAATAATAATTATAATAGACAAAATCTGTTGAAGGCCTACTACATGCAAAACTATATTCATTCCTCTTAACATCATTTAATTAATTTATTTCTCATAACACCACCAGGAGATAGGTTCAAGTATTATTCCTCTTTTTATAGGGTCCAGAACTGAGGCCCAGAGAAATAAAGTCAGTTGTCCAAAGTCACAGTTAGTAACCGGTGACATTTGGGTTAAGTAATGGGCAGTCCAACTTCAGAGCCAGTGTTAAAGAATACTTTGCATTACTACATATCCACATGTAGTAGAAATTCTAGCATCCACCCATTATCCTCAAAAGTTCTTGGAGGCTTACGTTTTTTTCCTATTCATTTCTTTCTCATATTGCTGGCTTTTGATGAGATTTTACTGTCACTCATCTTGCTATCTGTCCATTCTCCTGTAGGCTGGGTGTGACCCAGATGTACCTGCAGCATATTTTCCCTGATTTCCTTAAAATATTCCAATATGAGAAATGCACTACATTAATTGAAGAGAGTTATGTCACATCCTAACAAGGCTAATGATATAAAATTTAATATAAGGTTTTCATGTCCCTGAAATCCTCTTGCCAGCCAGACCACTGGTTAATTGTCACTGGCTGATTTCTCAGCAGGTCCTCTCACTGCTGCCATTTTGTTGTTCCATTACATCCCCTCTTTAGCATTTTCTTTTTGTCTCTCCAAACTAAATATTCAAGCCCAATATCTATGTCACTGGCCCCAGCATGTTACTTTGCCTTAATCAAGTCTTCTATTTATAAATCCTTCGCATTCACAGCACTCAACCAAGAACCGATACTTTGCAATCGTTTCCTGTGAGAGATGAAGAAGGAAGGATGTGATTTCAGGTAGGGGAAACAAGAATTTCAAAGAGCTTGAAGTCATGCAACAAGGAATTCTGGACAAGAATGTGAACTTCCTTGTTCATTTTAAGTAATTGCTAAACACTATGTCTGTGTGAGTGTGGCGGTGGTGGGGGTGGGCTATGCTTGATCCCCCACCTCCCGCTTTCCCTCTATTGCTCAGCTCCACCTCCACGCTCTTTGCCGAGAAAGCTGGCTGGATTGGCCCAAAGATAAGTTTACGAGACAGAATTGACATTTTCTCATCATCTTCCAAAATTACTTCAATTTGGAGCATGCTGGATAACTGGCAAATTGTGTTCCAATTACTCTGTCTTCAAGCGGTTGAAAACATTTTCAATCCTTTTCATTCCCATTTTTACTCTCAGGTAGTGAGTTCTCTGGTTTATGGATGTGTCTACAAGGATTTATCTACAGACATTCACTTTTCCTCAGACTAGTAGAGGCAGGGGCAAGAAGCAGAAGTGAATGGGAAGTGAGATGTTTTTGACTTTCAGATACTGGGATTTTCCCCTCACTAGATTTGTTCACTATTTATAAAGGTAGGCAAAACAAAAGGATAGTTTGAAGATTTTAAACTACATGTTGGTAAGAACAAGTGTTACTAATGGATATTAGTGTAACATAAACAGGTATTTCTTTACCTATATACATTCTTATGTGGGAAATATTTCCCCATATTAAATGGAAAATGAAGAAGTCTTTGTGATGAAGAGAGAACAATCATTTTGGAATTAGAGCTTACTCTGCTGATAAGCATTTATTTTTTACTTTTATTGCAAAAGCAATTAGCTAAGAAGCTAAATACTGGTTAAGGAGGGAAAAATTCGAAATCAGTGCCACAGTTAGAACCTCGGCTCTGGAACTTTACAGTAGGGTGATACTGAGCAAGTTACTTAACCTCTCTGTACCTCACTTTTCTCATCTGTAAAATAAGAATATTAATAATAAAATAATAATAATCACCTTTCAGGTTATTTGGATGATTAAATGAGTTGCTTTAACTCAAATGTAAAATGCTTAGCACAGCAGCCTGGCACAAAGTTGCCTGTTCTATAAGGAGAAAAGTGATATCCTCACTGATGGATTCTAATCTTGTTTAACTCATCCTTTACTCCCCAACACCAGTATACACGTATATAACACCGTAGGGGAATAAAATTTGCCATTCCAAAATGTGTCTCTTTGGCATAAGGATTATTTTAGGCTAAGTATTTTTAAGAAAAAGAAAGACTCAGGAAGTTTAGCTTTTTACCTCCCCTTTAACTGGCTAAAAGAAGTCAGATACAAGGCCTGGTCCAGGAGAACACTATCACCAGAGATGTCTACAAAGAATATGGGCCAGGTGTGGTGAGGGGAGCTTAGCAGGGCCTGGAGATCAGAGTCCTCTCTGTGCCTATTGTCTCTGCATGGCATGGCAAACATTTGTTCACCAAACATTTGCTCTTCCCATCTTCCTGTGAATTGTCTTCCTCCTCTTTGAAGTCCCAGACCCCTACCTACACTTCTCGTTAGCTCAGGATGGCATATAAGCCTTAATTGCCTGACTGTCAGGGAACCTCATGTCTTGAGGGTTCCTGTTCATACATAATTAAATTTGATTTTCTCCTGTTATTCTATCTCATGTTAATTTAATTCTTAGACCAGCCAGAAGAACTTAGAAAAATTTCTCCCTCATGACAACACACACACAGTAGCCTACAATCCAAGTATATTAGTGTTTGGTGTGTATCCTATCAAGTTTTTATCTCTCTACACATAAATGTGGACATGTACATGCTCATATACTATTTATATGCCTTTTCATTCAATAAAAATTAAAATGAGATCCAATTAACAATCCTATTCTGCAACTTGAATTTTTTTTCACTTTGTGTGTCTTGGCCTTTATTCTAAGTCTATTATAAAGATCTATTTTTAAATTTTTGCTTAGGATTCCATTGTATGAATGTGTGGTTTCCTTAACCAGTCCTCTGCTAAAGGACATTTGTGTACTTTAAAATTTTTCCCTTTACCACACAAAATAGTGAAAGTCCCAAGTAGGATTATAAACACCTTTGAAACATTCAAGGAAATGTAATGAAGCTGGAGTCACAGATTTCAACCTTTGTAAAGGTCATTTGTTGTTATTTTAAGGCGTGAACACTGAGACTCACTGATGACATGACTTGTTCTAGGTCACATGGCTAATAAGTACTAAAATGAGACTCAAACCCAAGTCCCCCGCCTTCCAGTACAGTATCTATGGTGGGGGTGGGGTGAGGGTAAAGGTAGGGGGCTTAGAAGAATTCAATTTTGATCTCAGAAACTAGGGGTCAGAGGTGATATGTGACTCACCCAGAATCACACAGGTAGCAAGTGATAGATGACAAAGATGCTCTTCTTGACCAAACACTAGCCAGGCTCCTCTGAGCTGTCTTATAGGCTAGGCTTCAACTTTGGCCTACAAAGACTTGAAAAAAACACTAACATCATTTCTAACAGCTCAAGGCCTCATCCTTGGTATGACCCTAGCCCCCCCTAAAGTGCTTGCCTGAGAAAACTCAAGGCTGCCAGAAGAATTTACTGTGTTCCAGTCAATACCTGAAGATAGGGCACCTGCCTCCCAGCCTCTGTAGAAGGGTGGGAGCCTAATTTCTACAAGCCTTAGTTAACAAACCAGATGAGTTTCACATGGACCAACCCTCCCTTCCCTGGTTTTTGTAGTTTTTCACTTCCCTGACTCTACTGAGCCCTCCCCCTCTGCTCACCACCACCCCATTCCTCATTCTCCCTTTAAAACACCCAGTCACTTCTTTTCAAATAAAAGTTGAGTTCTCTTTTTCCTATTGCAATAAGATACTATGATTAAAATCTGTCCTTAGCACTTTGACTAGTGTCTGACTTCCTTTGTCTTTGACATTGAACAGGGCTGCTCTAGAACCAGATTGCCCTCTCTAATCTTGAGCTCTTCAGTGAACCCCAGGATTTTATCTTTTGGGGGATGAAAAGTAATCCAGAACACCACTGTAATGCTGACTGAGTCCAATGACTCGGGCTGCTGGGAAGCTCTGCCCCATTTTCTCTATTTTTCCTTTCTGGAAAGTGAAAGCTTAGCTCTGTGACCGATAGTTTCTATCCCTCTTGGCAGCAAAAAGAGAAGAGCTCATGGCCAGCTTTTAGTGTGTTTGCTGTGACACCTATCTAAATATATCCTCCTCCTTGGTCTGCCAGGTTTCCTGGACTTTCCACGTTAGTTCAATCTTTTAAGCATCAGAGGCTCTTTATCAAATGTGTTTATTCATGGGTACTCATTAGGCCTTTTTAAAAACATAGATGTATATCATATTAGTTTTTAGAGAGCAGGATGAAAAGAAAATGGGGCAGAAGGTAGTTAATTTTGGTGGAGAGGAGGAATTTGAATTTTTAAAGGTAATGAGGAAGAATGTCATGGATAGCCAAGATCATTGATTTGTTGCCTAAGTAGAAGGATTGTCAAATGGCAAAGGATGTTCCTTTTTTTTTTAATATAACAATTTTATTGAAATATAATTCATATATCACATAATTCACCCATTTAAAGTATACAATTCAATGTTTTTGTGTATTTCACAGAGTTGTGTAACTGTCACCACAATAAATTTTAGAACATTTTCATCACCCCAAAAAGAAACATTTTACCCATTAGTATTTACTTCCCATTTTTCCCAATCCCCTCCAGCCTTAGGCAACCACTAAGCTGCTTTCAGTCTCTATAGATTTGCAGCAAAATAGAGATTTTTTCTTTTATTTTTTTACCATTGTAACCATTTTTAAGTGTACAGTTCAGTAGCATCAAGTATGTTCACATTGTTATGCAATCATCATGACCATCCATCTCCAGAATTCTTTTCATCTTCCAAAACTCACACTCTGTACCCATTAAAAGTAACTCCCCCACCACTTCCCCTCCCCGCAACCCATGGTAACCACCATTCTACTTTTTGTCTCTATGAATTTGACTACTCTAGGTACCTCATATAAGTGGAATCATACAGAATTTGTTCTTTAGTGACTGTTATTTCACTTAGCATAATGTCTTCAAGGTTTATCCATGTTGTAGCATGTACCAGAAATTCTCTCCTTTTTGAGGTTGGGTAAGATTCCATTATATGTATATACCACATTTTGTTTATCCATTCATCTGTCAACAGACACTTGCGTTGCTTCCATCTTTTGACTATTGTGTATAATGCTGCAATGAACACGGGTGTACACGTATCTGTTTGAGATTCTGCTTTTAATTCTTTTGGATAGATATCCAGAAATGGAATTGCTGGATTACAAGGTAAATCTATGTTTGGTTTTTTTGAGGAACTGCTCTACTGTTTTCCACAGAGACTGCACCATTTTACATTCCTACCAGCAATGCACAAAGGTTCTGATTTCTCCACTTGTTTTTCTGATAATAGCCATCCTAAGGGTTGAAGTGGTATCTCATTTGGTTTTGATTTGTATTTCTCTACTGATTAGAGATGTTGATCATCTTTTCATGTGCTTATTGGCCATTTGTATATCTTTGGAGAAATGGCTATTCAAGTCCTTTGCCCATTTTGAATTGCATTGTTTGCTTTTTGTTGTTGTTGAGTTGTAGGAGTTCCTTATATATTCTGGATATAAAGACCTTATCAGATATATGATTTGCAAATATTTTCCCCTAGTCTGTGGACTGCCTTTTCACTCTGTTGATAGAGTCCTTTGACACACAAAAATTTTAAATTTTGATATAGTCCAATTTATTTCTTTTTTCTTTCACTGCATGTGCTTTTGGTGTCATATCCAAGAAATCATTGCCAGATCCAATGTCATGAATCTTTTCCATTGTGTTTTCTTGTAAGAGTTTTATTGTTTTAGCTCTATGTCTAGGTCTTTGATCCATTTTCAATTAATTTTTGTATATGGTGTAAGGTAAGGGTCCAACTTCATTCTTTTACGTGTGGATATCCAGGTTTTCCAATAACATTTGTTGAAAGCAAAGGAAGTTCTTAAAGAAAAAGTTAATGTCCTATTTTGGGTACCTTTGAAGCGGAGCCTGTGACAGGAACTTATTTACTGCTAGTTTATTTGAAAGGTGATCTCAGGAAGCGGAAGCGAGGGAAAGAGGGGACTGATAAAGGAAGAGATAAAAATCCAGTTTAAAGGTATATTATAGAAGTTGCTGCCATAAGTGACAGGGGCTCAGTTCTGCCATGACAACTGAAAACTATCTAGAACGTCTCCCCAAATGGCCTGTCTGAATAAAAGGAGAATAAGGCACTTAGCCCCAGTTCTTGTCTCTACTGGTTGAGGGTTACCCCTGGGGGGTGATGGCTCTCTGGCAACTCCAAAGGGTGCACGCGTGGGTGGAGCAGCCTGCTGGACTTTGAAGAAGCCTCCTATGTGTGGTACCCGCTTGGAAACACTGGCAGTGATCCTTCAGCTTGCAAAGAACTGTCCTCACATATCAGCTCACACGCCAGATGTGGGCCATGGAAAGTGTCTACTATAGTTAGTAACCAAGAAATAAACATCATCAGCTTCAACATTTAGTAGAAGGCCAGTCATAGGATCAGGCCTGTGCCTGTGGGTGATTGCAGGGGTAAGAAGCAGAAACAGTTACAATCTTTTATTGAGCACCTCTGACATATAAGGATGTGTATGGTAAGTTATAAAAACGAATCAGACAATCCTTAGGGGGCCCCAGTTAATAGAGAAGATATGGCAGCTGTACAAATCACTCCTCTAAAAGGAAGAAAATGATGAATGCTGTGTAGGAGATATGTGTGGGAGGGAGAGGAGCTTTCTGGCAATGGGTGATAAAGGCTGCATGAGAAAGGTCACATATAAACTGGGTCTTGAAAAATGAGCTTTATTCATTTATTCATTCATAAAATATTTATTGATGGCCTTTCATGTGCCAGACGTGTTTCTAGGCGCTGGGAATTCTGTGGTGAGCAAATCAGAAATGGTCCCTGCTCTACTTATAGTCTAATAGAGAGACACAGATAGTGAACAATTGTCGAATAAAAAAGCAAGATAATGTCAGATAGTATTAAATGCTATCAAGGAAACAAAGTACGACAATTTGATAGAGTGTCAGGTGGGATGGGGGTAACGGTAGATAGGGTAGTCAAGAAATTCTCTGAGGAGAAAGCATTTGAGCTGAGACCTGAACAATGATGAGAAGGTGTCAATCCCTTGACAATCAGGAAATTGTTCTAGAATAAGAGAAAATGAAAAAGCCAGAGGCAAGGGAGGGCTCAGCATATTTAAGGAATGGAAATAAGGCCAGTTATTCTGGAGAGTAAGAGGTGGGGACCGAAGAAGGGTATAAAATGAAGTCAGATGAATGGGCATGGGCCAGGTCACACGGGACCCAGTAGGCTCATAAGGCCTTTGGGCCTAATCTGTGTGCCAGGAAAGTCACAGACGGGTTTTAAGCAAGAGAGTGAACTAATACGATTAATAGTTTTAAGCGACTATTCTGATTACTGTGTCAAAAATAGACCTCACAGGACAGGGTGTAGAAGCACTGAGCACAGTTCAGAGACTTGCCGATGTCATCGAGGTTGGACGTGGGGATTACTTGGTCCAGGCTGGGGGCAGTAGAAATAGAAAAGAGGGGAAGTTTGGGATTCAATGTTGGAGGTAGACTTGAATGTTACTTTGCTTATGCTGAGATGATAGCTGGAGGCATGGACAGAAATGTCAAGGTCAGACAAGAGTCTTCTAAGGAAATCAGTCCTTTTTCTCCTTGCATGGCGTAAGGGGGCCATCAACAAATAATCGTGGAGATGTGGCTTTGAAAGAGATTAAGAACTTCGAACACTGAGCAAAGGAATCAGACTTAATTCTGTAGGGAGTTGGGAGTAATTGATGGCTTTTTAAACAAAGGGGTGATAAGAACCAAGCTGTGCTTTTAGGTCCTGTCCCCACTGGGTCAAACAGCACATAGATCTAACAACAAAGGAAATAACGATCACAACAGCGTGTGTGTGTGTGTGTGTGTGTGTGTTTCAGCAGGGAAAATGAGAGCAATTTGGACAGCAAAGCCAGCAGACTTCTTCTTCAGAGGTTAATTTACTTCTCTGTTTATTGATGTTGCTATGGTGATGCTGAAAAGCTAGCCAGGAGGACAGAGAACAGTTGACTGTCTCTGCGCTTAATAATCTGATTTTATGTAAGACATCAAGAAAGAATGCATTAACTCAGGCCCTTTGCTGTGAGCATTAAAAGAAACCAGACGAGGCTGAGCTCACATCCTTCCCAGCCACACCAGTGCCCCGCCTTGGTGCAGGTTTCAGGCCCAGCTGGCTTGGCACTACCCTGCCTGACATTTGGAGGAACTCACCCTGCATTTTGCCCCTTCTCTCCCTTTTACTCCCTCAAACCAAAATATTGCAAGCAGCCCACAGAGTGAAATAAAACTCCAAGGAAATGGAAAAGGAATTCTGCCTATAAAAGGGGGTTTGCAAAGGGAAGCTAGTTTCATTGGTGGATGAAAACTACTCCCTCCTAGAGTATTAGTTGATACGCTCTGAGCACGGGTCTTGGAGAAGCTGCAGATTTTTGTTTAGATTTGGATTTTTCCACGTTCTTCCAAGAAGTCAGTGTTTGAAAGCTGGTGGTCAAGGTAATTTTTTTCACCTAATTAGAAACACATTCTTTCTGTTGTTGTTTAGGATACAACCATTAATTTTTCATTTTTCTCAGTGTCACAGTAAGGTTGTGTTCTCCAGCTTGATTTTTTGATGTGAGCAGCAAAAAACGAAATGAGACCTTTCATCATTCTGAATTTTAAACCCTCAGCATCCTAGATTTTTAATAAAATCCTATTCATTCCACAAATTTGAGCACCTGCCATGCGCTAGCAGCTGTCGTACAGTGTTGAGTACATGGCTCCTTCTCTGACTACCGCAGTAACAGTACTGCTCGTGATGGTCGGTATTGTCTATTCTTTCCTGTGTGCAAGCCATTGCCTCACTGAAACCTCCCAGCAATCATACTAAATAAGTCTTAATATTATCCTAATTGCATAGATGAGGAAGCTGCGGCTTCATTGTCTGGCATGGGAGCACTGAATATTATGGCATCACGTGGTGTGATTTGAGGAGTAACAAGAAAGGCCACTGGCATGCTGAAATAGCAGGCTAGACAGTTTGTTCCTTAGGGTTAACTGTGAGATGAGAATTAAGCCATTACTAGTCCTTAACACCTTCAACCATGTATCTTTCTAAAATCTTTCCTAGCAGGGCAGGTAGCTGAGATGCAGACCCTCGGGAATAAAACAGGCTCCCTCGGTTTCCCACCCTGGACATTCTGTCCTCATGCTTCGCTTTATATACAGTGCTATCACAACTGCAGGGGGCTTTGCACTGGCTGAGTGTTATTTCATCAATTCCCTGCTCTTTCTGTGATTGCGTTCACTCAGGGCTCATTAAGCTGTTCTCAAGCTCGTTGCTAATATTGATTTACTTTATTTGATATGCATAAAGTTTTCTTTTCTCCAAACATTAGAGGATTTCAGGAATCAGTCCAGTGCAAAGTAAGTTAAGTTCAAACCTCATAGCCTTGACAACTATATTTAACAGAATAAAAGCTTCCTTTTCTCCAATCTGTGATGACCTCGTAAAATCGCAATATCCACAGCACATGCCAGAGCCAGATTCCAAATCAACATGATGTATGTACACTTAAAATCTGAAGAAAGTATCCTGAGAATCAAAGGCTAATACATTTATTCAATATAGCCCAGAACAATTTTTAAGATAAATTGAACAAATATATTCACACTTACCATCTGCTCCAAGTTAATTTTCCACTAGTAAAGAAAAATGCTGCAAATCACAATAATAATACTTCTACTTGACCATTCTCTTTTACAATCTAGCATGAAGGCCTTAAACTGAGCATCTGGAAAATATATGCATGGCAAGATGCAGAATGCCCATTTGTAACAAGAGTGTAAAGGAATATATTGATAATTTTAAAGTGCTCATTTTAGAGTTCTTTCCTGCTTGCATACAAGAACAAGACAGCGGGGAGTTACTGTACAGTTTGCATAATGCCAGATATAAGACAGACTTGATGGAGAAGTCCTCAGTGGTGTTCACTGGCTTAGTGAAGAGCGAAGTGTGGCAAAGCAGTTTCTTTCAAGAGTGTTAACAAGGCTCAACTTAAATACCTCTTCTTTAGGGAGGATTTCTCAACACTTTAGATTGGGCAATGTCCTTTGCTATATCTACACTCTCACCCTATAACTTTTGTTCATGGTATTTGTCACAAATGTAATTTAAACAAATACTTGGGTAATAATTTTGTTTAATGAGCGTCTTCCTCACTAGAACATAAGGTCCGTGAGATGATGTTTGTCCTCTCACTTTTTGAAAGAATCCAAATTTAGGTAGCTGAGATACCACGATGAATGAATATAAGGTGTTCAATTATTTTTTATTGAATGAATCAAAGGGAAAATAATTTACCCAAAATGATAAACCAAAACAATAAAAAGAATAAATTCATTGGAAATGAGCCTAAACGAATTATTTCCAAAATGTTGATATTAAAAAAAAATAGTCCTCCATGATAGTGGCCATACTTTTAATTACATTGAGAAAATAAGTATCAATGATTTACAAGCCCCTGTGAATTCAGCCATGTCTTTACAAGGTTTTGTTTTTGTTGTGATTCTATCTGCATACACTTAGAAAATATCAGGGAGTTTTTGTATGCAACATATGATTGATTCCATCTGCAGACAACACTGCAGACAAGCACACACACTTGGTGCTCTCTTCCAAAGCTCTTTAGATACCAGGGATTGTCACCCAGTCTGGGAACTAGTAGGCTTAGTTATACTCCAAACTGCTCCCTATTCTAAAGTTCCGAGGATCAGTGTTTGGCAACAAGGTGAATAAGTAGACCTAATACTTAATAATTAGCACAAAACCCCTCCAAAAGCTCAAGAATGCCTTCTAGTCTTCAGTGTTGCACAGTAAAGGTGGTGGCATGTACACTCCCGAGGTTTCTTTAAGGTAACATAAGTATCTGGCAAGAAGAGAGTGGGAGTGAGGGAGTAACTTCCCTCACCTCTACCTCTGTCTCCTCCCGCTCTCCCGTTTCCTGTTGCTGCTTCCCATCTGCCAAACCCAACAGAAGCCAGTGGGTAAGAGAGTCTGGACAACATAGTCTAAAGACATCAGCATCTCAAGTCACAGTCTAGCTCAGAGAAGGGCACAGAATGGACCTAGTGGGGCAAATGTTGGATAACCAGCTGTGGTAAAACAAGAAATATATTGGGCCTTTTCCTGGGTTCCTGGCACAAAGCTTCTAAAGCCCTTGTAATTTTCAAAGTGATAGGAGTATCTTTTGTTATTCATAACAAGCTCTTTCAATCACAACTGAGTTTATGCTAATGAGATGACTTAGAGTGCGGTCCCTAGTAGGCTCAGGATGGGGCAGGTCTCTAGGAAGACCAAGTAAATTAGAGGGAGATTAGAAGAGATTAAGCTCTATAAAACTCTTGAACAACAAAATTTGATGAGCTTCCAAGTTGACGAGCATGTGCAGGTGCTGTGAGAGTGGCTTATCCAGAGAGAGGATGGAAGCCCTGTACCCCTTCCCGTACACCTTGCCATGTGTGCCTCTTCCATCTGGATGATGAAATTATATCCTATTATAATTATATAATTATACTTCCTGAGTTATATTCTTTTATAATAAACCAGTAATCTAGTAAGTAAATGTTTTCCTGAGTTCTGTGAGCCACTCTAGCAAATCAATGGAACCTGAGGATGGGGTGATGGGAACCTCCAAATTATAGCCGGTTGGTCAGAAGTACAAGCGATAACCTGGGACTTTTTTTTTTTTTTTTGTGAGGAGATCAGCCCTGAGCTAACATCCGCCAATCCTCCTCCTTTTTTGCTGAGGAAGACGGCCCTGGGCTAACATCGGTGCCTATCTTCCTCCACTTTATGTGGGACGCCGCCACAGCATGGCTTACCAAGCAGTGCGTCGGTGCGCGCCCGGGATCCGAACCAGCGAACCCCAGGCCGCCGCAGCGGAGCGCGCGCACTTAACCGCTTGCGCCACCGGGCCGGCCCCTAACCTGGGACTTTTGATAGGCATCTGAAGCAGGGGATGGCTCTCTTGTTGGACTGAGCCCTTAACCTGTGGGACTCTCTTCAGGTAGAGGGTGTCAGAATTGAATTAAATTGTAGGACACCCAGCTGGTGCCACAGAATTGCTCAATGTGTGGAAAACCCGCACATCTGGTGTCAGAAGTGAAATAGTGCTGTCATAGAGAATTGAGAGTAGAGAAGACACACAGGAGTGTGTTTTTCCTTGGACTAGCACAACAGGAAACTCTTACATTTGTACACTTGACAGTTTTCAAAGCACTCAATAAATCCTCAAAGCTGAGGATTGGGACAATGGGATGAAATAGTGGAACAGGGCAATTAAGTGAATCACCCAAGGTTAAACAGCTAGTAAAAAGTAGAACTAGACTTTTCTTATGCCGTCTGAACTTTGTCTAGTGTCTTTGTTGTGTTTATGCTTCCCACCTTCCCCCTAGCCTCCACAAACACAAGATATCGTTGTAGCTAGAGATTCCTTGGTGCTATGGCTGAGCAATGTGGGTGGTTTGTGTTCTGTTTCTTTTCTGTTTATTTGGAGATTTTCCCTCTATTTATAAAATATTATCTCTCTGCGTCTATAATATTTGTTGTTGTTGTTGTTAAAGTGCCCAGAATCTTTCAGACCCTCCTCGGTGTAGCTGAGTTATGGCTAACATGACGCCTGATTATTCACACTCTGGGGGAGAAGAGCGGGCGCTTGTAAACCTACACAGGGCTGCCCCCTGGGGGCCAGAAGAATGAGCCCTTCCTGGCAGGGAGTGGAGTGGCTACAGGAGGCTGATATATTAGAATGCTTCTGAGCACTCCCTATGTGCTTGGTGGGTACCCCAGAAAACTTTGGTGGTGACATTCTATTGGGCTCTTTAATGCCAATTCATGGTTTTTCCGTGCATTACTTTTCTTACCCCTTAGCTAGCCAGATTCAGTGAAGATTACCAAAAAACTAACTCTTAAAAATGAATAGGTGTTTCTTAAAGAAAACTAAAAAAGAAAAAGACAAAATTGCCTGTAATCCCATCATCAGAGAGAACATTTTCATCTAAATCCTTCCAATCTTTACTCTCTGTGTGACTATCCAGGCCTACTTATATAACATTTATTTTATTTTATTTTTTTAACAATTTTATTTATTTATTTATTTATTTGTGAGGAAGATCAGCCCTGAGCTAACATCCATGCTAATCCTCCTCTTTTTGCTGAGGAAGACCAGCTCTGAGCTAATATCTATTGACAATCCTCCTCCTTTTTTTTTTTTCCCCAAAGCCCCAGTAGATAGTTGTATGTCATAGTTGCACATCCTTCTAGTTGCTGTATGTGGGACGAGGCCTCAGCATGGCCGGAGAAGCGGTGCATCGGTGTGCACCCAGGATCCGAACCCGGGCCGCCAGTAGCGGAGCGTGCGCACTTAACCGCTATGCCACAGGGCTGGCCCTAAAATTTATTTTAAAATAGAATTATTCTATACACACTGCTTTGTAGCTTACTTTTTAATCTCATATGGTGTCTTAACAGTATAAATTTTTCAAATTTCATACAGAGCTTTTCTCAGCTATTTTATATCCAGAATAATGCTATAGCTAGAAATGAATGCTCCAGTTGGAGTGGGTGGTGTGGAGGAATGCCACAGCTTCTCAAACTGAAGTGTGCATAGGAATCACCTGGGGATCTTTTTGAAATGCAGATTCCGATCAGGAGGTCAGGGATAGGACTTGAGATTCTGCATTTCTAGCACTCTCCCTGGTGATGCTGATGTTGCTGGTCCGTGGCCCATACCTGGAGAAACATGAGTTGTGGTGGAAAGAACTCCAATCTAGGAGTCAAAAACATGTCTCCAAATCTTGGCCTTGGAATTTGGGTAAGTTTATGAACCTCTTAACTTTAGTTCTCTTACATAAAGAAGGGATTATAAAAATCTGAAAATGCTTAGCACAAAATATGGATTTATAGTTCCTGTATGTGTGTATAGCTATACAGAAGTAGAGTTGAATTGGAATCAGATCTTCAGAGAAAACTAGTTGAGGGGAGAAGCAGAGCTCTCTTATCTCATATCCCCTATACTCCCCTCACACTGTATCAAAAGAATAACATCTGCTATCAAAATAGAAAAAATGTTCATTAAATGGCGTCTTGTGCTTAAAGAAGTCCTAGACACTGAATTTAGAGAGAGAGAAATCAACTTATTTTGCCTTTTCAAAGTATTCAGTAAAAAACGGATCTATAACTCAAATGTGACCAGATCCCCTAGCATAGTCTCCGTTCACCCATCAGCAGCTTGAAGGTTAATTCATTTCTTTTACGAATATGCTAACATCTCAAATGTACACACAAAATTCATGAAATCCATTTTTTTCTATTTCTGTTCTTTTTCCATGTTTTCTGTCTAGGTGCCAGACATGTTCTTTCTCTCCCCCAAATCTCCTTTTCCATAGCCTCCCCATCTTGCTGGCTTCAACTTCTTTTCCTTCCAAAACCGTCCCCTGTGGGTCCCTCCAGATCTCTTTCCTTACAAAGTTCTTGGCTTCTCTAGTTTGTATCTTCATATGCATTTCTCTGCTCAACTAATGGCTGCTGTCCAGGAGTCTGGTGGGACCTTGTGTTTTTCTTGACATAATCATTGTCATTTGAATTTTTTTTTTAACTGGAGTTCAAAACCAGAAGAGTAAAGAAATAGACTTTTGTGTTTCTCTTTTCAGCTAGGGAACTTGCCGGCTATATCATCTTGTAGTCTCTGACAATACATTTATTTTACAGGGACAGACCCTTAATCACACAGTGTGGCCTCCCTTACAAAGATAGGAGCAGAGAGAGCCATGATTGTCCTGGGAGAATGGACTCACTACAGCTCCACTGGGAGCCACTTGGAGAGTTGTCGGTCTAGTTTCTTTAGAGGGAAGTAGATGCTGGGCTGAGCCAGGCTGGTGCCTGCCCGTGTCCTGGGAAGTTCTTTGTACAAAAACTGAAAGAGCTGATTCTTAAGTGCTGTTTGATTCTGGACTCCTGTGATTAAATTCTGAAGGCCTCACACTGAGATCAAAATTGGGGGATTACGTTATCTTGAAACACCACCCTGGGTGGGCTCAGTTCAGAGATAGATAGTTATAGCTAGGCAAAGAAAAAGAGGGGACTAAAATAGTTTAATTAATTGGGCAAATCAGGCCAAGATGAAATTTCCGAGGCTTACATGTCCAGATACTTAATGAGCGAATGCTGTCCTTTACTTTTATTTCTTAGGTAGCTATGTCTAATTCACTCTTTTGCACTCTTTTCTATTCCCGTGGATTTATTTCCCTGGCTTCTTAGTGTGAGGCTGTAAATCCTTCTCTGTAAACCCAAAGCAGTGGCGGAGGGCCAGAGGATGGATGGTTTCTTGCAGTGACCTGGTCATTTTTTTCTCAGATTCCTGATGTTATATAATACGTTTTTGAATGTGTGTGTGTGGGGTTATGGGGGCAGTAGGGTTCATTTAAATACATGTGAGATTACTCAAATTCTTTTTAGAATAATTTGGGTTTACTTTTGATATAAATAGAGCACACATACAGAAGTGAGGTAATGCAAGAGTCAAAAGAGAATGGAGTGAGGGGGAGCAAAATATGCTATCTCAAAGTATGCCTCTTTGGCATATTGATTATTTTTGAGAGGCTGCCAACACAGGAGCATCTCTGAAAACCAAGTTGGAGTTACCCTTTTGTACAAGAAATTTACATTTATTGGTGAAATCTCCATTTGTAAGAGTGTCTCCCTCTCTGTACCAGGAAGAGCATGACCAAATTTCAAGAAACTCTTGTCAATGGAGAAGTCTTAGATTTAAATCTGCATAACAACCATACCCTTGTTTACCGTGCTTTGCCTAAAAATCTCCCATAACTGGCCTCCCCTTCTCCCCACCACCCACATCTTTCTTTCTGTCTTTAGCTGAAAGTATTTGAGGCATTGGCTTGGGCCATTTTGGGGAGTTACTCAGTTTTCCTGGGTATCTCCCATGTATACCAGGAGGTATGCATATTATTAAACGTCCATTTCTTTCCGTTCTGTCAATCTGTCTCGTTTTTTTTTGCTGGGAAAGATTCATGCTGAGCTAACATCCGTTGCCAATCTTTCTCTCTCTTTTTTTTTTTTTCTCCTTATAGCCCCAGTACATAGTTGTATATTCTAGTTTTAGGTCCTTCTAGTTTTTCTATGCGAGCTGCTGCCACAGCATGGCTACTGACAGGAACCGAACCCAGGCCGCTGAAGCGGAGCACGTCGAACTTTAACCACTAGGCTATCAGGGCTGGCTCAATCTGTCTTATTATGGTGGGGCAGGGTGGGGAGGCAGGGGGTGGAGGTAGGGTTTCAGGCAAGAATCTAGAAGGGTAAAGGGAAATTATTTTTCCTCCCCTACAGGAGCAATGAGGGGAAGCTGACAATGAAGATATTTTGATATGTTTTGGAGAATAACAAGTTAATTAGTAGCCAGATTAAGGAGATCAAGTTTAAAGAAAATGAAAGTCTGGGCAAAATTGTTGGAGATTAGATGATATTTTGGGAATTGTGAGGATAATATTCTGGACTCACCTTGAGGATAATCTGCACATGGTTAATATGTTCTTCCCACCTTGGAAAGAAGCTTCTCACCCCGCCGGTCACGTCTTACATTTGTAAAGTGGCTTCCATTTATTGAGCACTTGCTATGCAGATAGTAATGTTTCTTAGGCGTGCAGGGTTCCAATCAATGAGCAAGTTTATTACCACCATCTGGTACCTCCCCTTGGTTACACAGAGATTGGATGAAGGGAAATACAATTGACAACACTAAGACACATGTTTTGCTAGTCGGCCTAGAGCATTCCTGCCCAGAGAAATCTGGACCTCAATAGTCTCCATCTGCAAGAAAAATATTCAGTGGCCATTCCTTAGTGGGCAGTTCTGAGTTCCCTTTGCTGGAGGCCAGGGAAGTGCATTTATGCCTGGTAAGTTAGAATGTCAGGCTTTGGGGTGCACCGGGGCTAGTTGTGTATTTTGGTACATGATGAGTTGCAACAATTACCTCTTCTCTTCCCTGGAGATGACTGTAATTCTCATGGATGGCTCAAAGCATAATGCCTCCACCAGCATCTCTACGTTATTTATTTTCTCCTATACTGGATTTTAAGCACTACATGCTCCTTTTTAAAATTTTTGTGTGGCGTATGGCTAAAACAGGGAGGAGAGTCTAGGGCTCCTGGGTAAGAGTGGAGATGGGAAGAGAGTAATGTGTCATCCGTGGTTTTGATGGTGGGGATTCTGCTTCCAATGATGAACAAAATTTTTCCATTTCCACAGCTCTTAGATATAGTAAATCATTTAGTTTTCATAAAACTTGGTGGCTGTATTTTCTCCATGGTTTCAACTAAAGAAACCAATTCTCAGAGAAGTAATGTTAACTTGGTCAAGAGCATATAATCTGATCAAGGAAGAGCTAGGCTTCAAACCTCAACCCAATGACACCAAAGGTCCTGTTCCTTACCCCTGTATACTTCTGCCAGTCCAAAATACAATACTCATTACCCACCCCACTCCCAGCTGGGGGTCGTAACAGGGAGGGGGTGTTACTAAGGTCTGCTGCTCTGATAATTATTCCTAAGTAGTTACTAGTCCTCTCCACCCCATTTTTTTTTTGAGAGGGGAGGAGGTCTGGTCTATCTGCCAACTTCTTTATTCCTTAGAACTGATAGATCTTGGGATTCCAGCTCAAACTTTGGTTTGGAGAAATTTGAGTCCAATGAGCATGTCATGGCCACTTCGGGGTGGGTGTTTTTTCTTTCTTTTTCTTTCTCTTTTTCCCTTAGCCAAGCAGAGCTGAATGGACAGGCTCTTGGCAACCTCATTGTATCTATTATGTTCTGATCATTATTTAAACAAATGGTATTCATTGGGGTCCAAGTCAGAGGGACAGGACACAGAGAAGGCTTTTTATGAGTCAGCTGGACTGCTCTTCCCTTTTCACAAGTCTCTTGTGTTCCCTGAGGATCCTTCAAGTGTGGAGCAGCTCACAAAGGAATGAGATGGACACAGCCTTTGTCTGGGAGGGGACATCCAGTCAGTCCCTTTCGCCCCTTTGTGGATGTCTTGATCCTTTTGGCTATTTTCTGTCTCTATTCAAATAAAAATAGTGCTGATGAAACACCCCACACACTGTTTAGGCCGGGGGGGCACAGAAGTGGAAAGAGTCATGTGCAGGGTTTTTACAGGGTCAAGCATAATAAACCATCAAGGAGGGACATCAGAGTAGGTGCCAGGACTTATACAAGGGAGAAGGAATAGGTGTTGAAAGATGCGGGCTCTGCAGACAGCATGCCTCGGTTCTAGTAATTATCCAAGTGATCTTGAAAAATGCCTTAACCTAGCAAGACTTAGATCCTTCATCTGTAAATGGGGACAATAATTATAGTTATTTCATAGCATTGACTAGGGGTTAAATGAAATATTGTATGCAGCATGCTTATTGGCACATTTTGAGCTTTTATTAAACTCTTGCTTTTATAATTAGAGCTGAGGATAGATTTATGGAGGGAGGGGGCCTTGGATCCTGGAAAGAAGAAAAATTATAGAATGTTTCAGGTCCAAGTCCAGGGAGTCATGGGCTTTGGAGGATAAAGTCATCTGCAATTTATCTTTTCACTCTAGGGTACAAAGTTAGTAAAAAATTTTACAAATCTGAAAGATCTTAAGTAAGCAACACGAGTTTAGCACGTTGATGCTTGAACATAATTTCCCAAACTGCATTTCCACAGAATAATAGTCCAGGAACTTTTTTTAAGGTTACCTCCCCCAACCCTGTCAAAAAGTGCTCTTTGGTAAAAAACGTTTGAAAAACTCAGCATATTTGGAAATTCATGATAAACATTAGGATGAAGGCTCTGATCTGGCCTATCTGAAAATAGCATAATCCAGTGTTAACCAAATAAATTTGAACATGAAATGTTTGTCATTGTTTGTATTACTGCTGCTGTTTGGAGTGAGGAAGCAGAAAGGTGCACACATTGACATCCTGAAGAATAGAGTCCATGGGACTTGTGTTTGGGAGCTCTGCTCTCTGATCATTCCCAAGAATGGAGTTAGCTATAAGCTGGCTCACCCAGATGTGTGCTGTCTGTTTAAGTGTTTCGTGCAGGGTGTCTAGTCCATCAAAGAATGTTCTTTGCAACAATTATGGTGACACCAGGCATTGCTCTAAAGTTGCGGCTCTAAAGGGCAGTAATTCTGAAGACTCAAGAGCTGAGAAATTTTAGCAGGTAGAACCAGGCAGGCTTATCTCAAGGGGAAATAGTTTATCATGATATTGGGACCTCACAGCAAAGTGTGACTGGCTTTTAATTAGCTGAGTTTCCAAGATGTTTTCATTATCAACTTGTTTCTAAAAAACATACGAAAATGTACTCACTCCAACTCACTACAGAGCGTATGACAGTTCAGGACATTGGGTAGGACTGAGAATGTAATGGAGTGTATGTTAGACGTTGGAAAAGAAGGTGGGGCAAGGGAGGAAGACAGAAAGAAAGAGAATGGTGAAGCTATGGTCTTTCAATTTGAGAGAATATATATATATGTATGCAATATCTAGATTAATATAGTATCCTCATAATAAAGCAGTAGCCATATTTTTAGATTCATCTAGGTATATAATTCGTTTTTTGAGGGAGTAGAAAAACCCTAAAGATAACTGATGAAAATTTCAATTTTCTTTTACGTATTTACAGCTACATAACTGTAGCCTAAAATTTCCTATGACTAAGCTTTCGCGAATTACTTAGCATCTCATAGGTTGCTGGCACTGCATCATGAAAACTTCCTAATTCTGAACATTTTGGGTCTGAGCCCACCTGCTCAGTATAGTGCACCGTGTCTTTGGAAAATCTCTTTACCCTACGTATTCCTTAGTTTCTTCCTCTGTAAATTGAGAATAATAACTTTGTTTCTGGGTTTTTATGAAACAAGTAATATATAGCTGTCATTCCCAAATACCTGTCCATATACACTGTAACAAAGTTTTGTGGGTATATAGTAAAATAAGAAAAATAACATCAGTGTGACGGGCGTCAAATTTTATACAACCTAAAAAATGGAGATTTCTTTCTATTCTTTTGGTTTAAAGTCTTTATTTTATTAAATAAACTTTTTGAAGTTTCTCCCTATTTTTTCCCCCTATTTTACTAGTAGGTAAAATCTCAAAATCCCAGAACTGGTGAGCTAATGATATAGAAACATTGGGCCCAACACAGATATGAGTCAGTGTAGCTACGAATTTTGCTTTCTGTGTGAAATTATCCCTCCATCTAGCAGTAGAGAAAGAGAGCTCTTCAGATATAACTGTTTTTGGATCAGTGCCTCTCAAAAGCTGTATTTTTGAATGGCTGCCTTAGAGATGTCATTGGTGCCTATGGAACCAAAAAAAATGAATTGCTCACAAGGGCAGGGACCTCATGGGTGCGGCCTCATCAGCACTCAACTCCTACAGACAGCAACAGCCAACAGAATTGGGAGAGAGCCATGGGGCTTTCTTATCCAAATGTGTCTGGCCACATCACAAAGCCAAATATTAATGGTCTCTAGTTAGTCATTGTTTGGCATTTTTTGTGTCTCTTCTCTTCTCTCCTCTATTCATGCTAATTGCTGCAGGTTCATTCCTTAATTCCTTTGACAGACTTTCACTGCGGTTCATTGTCTGTACATACAGCACATGCTGAGTACTTTAAAGAGTTTATTATCTCAATTAATTCACCCAACAGCTTAGGGAGGCAGGCAATATTTTCATCCTCAATTTTCACAAATGAGCAAATGAGGCTCAGATGGCTATGAGCCATGCAAGTCCACTTATCAAGAGAGTCACCTAGCTGGGGTCAAGCCTAGGTGTCTCATATTGCAAGGTCACAGCATGGACCATGGCAATACAAGTCCTTCAGTATAGGGAGGAGACCCTCTGGTGGCAACATTAAAAGTGAGGGCTTTGGAAATATACAAACCTCAGTTGTCGCTGCTGATGTTTTTAGTTTGTTAGGAAAATAATTGCGCCTAACTTTTATGGTTGTTATGAATAAATTAAATATTGTGTATAAATTCCTGGAACATAGTAAGTTCTTGTAAAGTGGTGACTGACAGTAATAACGTAGCAATAGTAACTGGGCTGTGATGTGAGTTGTATAAGACTTCATAGGAGATGAGAAAATACATACACAATGTGAAGTGAAGTGGGAAGTTTGGATGGTAGGTTCAGAGTTGGGTGGAAGGCTTGAAGGATCGTAATTAGAGGTGAAAAGATAATCGGAAGTGGGTTCCAATGTGGTGAGGGGTTTCTCATTGAGTTCGTCCTGGCCTGGTGAGAACAGGCAGCCTTAGAGATAGAGAACTAGTTTGTGTCCGGCCGCCACGTTTGCAGAGTTTTGCCTTACTCCTGCTGCGGAGGGATACGACCAAGTGAGGAGTGACGTTCATGCAGCTCAGATCTTGAGAAAGGAGTTTGCTTGAATGAGAAGCTGAGCCAGGCTCCCGAGGGGAAGCCCTCCACTCTGGTTGTCTGGTTTGTGTTGAGAAGTGGAGTCAGTCTCTGATTACCTTGGCCAAAAACCCTTGCTCACAGTGGTCCAGGAACTGAAAGATTAGGATCCTTATGGCAGCTGCTGGCATGGTCTGAACCACAAGGCTTGAATTTACTCCAAGGCTGGGAACCAGCTGCCTGGTGGAGTGAAAGAGGAGGGGATTTCACAAGTGCAAGAACCTGAAAGGGGGAACATTGCTGTAGAAGGAAATGAAGTCATGGCCGCTGCAGCACAGCATTTCCTCCAGACTAGGGGGCCAGAGCCGTGATTTCCGTATCTTTAGAAGCTAAAATCCACTATTATGATGAATATTCAGAAGCTGGCAAAATTTAGGGGGTGTGTCATGTTTATTTATCATTTATTTGCACACATTTTCAATGTAGACAAGGCATCTAAGGTGTTATAACTTCTCCAGAGGATGACTCCTTTCTCTTGGTTTTTATCTTGTAGGTGTTGTCTGCGAGGAGTGAAGAGCAATGTGCTTAATTTTAATGAATTTTCTTGCATTTCTTGTACATTTATACATATCCCCTAAAATAAATAGCTTATAGTTAGTAGTTATTGAATGTCCACCAGCTGCATTGTTATATATAAATATGTATATTTATGGCAATGTATTTATACATACATATATATATATGTGTGGGGGAAGGGAAAATTACCCCCTTCCCTTCTTGGTTCTTATGGCCGGTCAAATAATTAAAATGACATAAGGCAGGTTAACAGGAGAAAATCAAAGTTTAATATGTGCACATGGGGAATTCACATAAGCGTGAAGAATTCCAAAGACAGACAAAATGAGGTATATATGTCATTCTGGACTAAGAAGAAGGGGACAGGGGTCTGGATCTTTGAAGTGAAAGGAGACAATTTACAGGAAGATGAGAATAGTTAATGTTTGGTGAACAAATATTTGTTGGCCCATCAAGAGACAATGAGACACAAGACTTTGATCAAATGGGCCTTGCTAGGTTCCTTCCTGTCTACCACACCTAGTTCATATTATACTATAGTTATCTATGATAATAGCCCCTTCCTGGAACAGGCCTTCTATCTTAAATTCTTTTAGGCAGTTAGGGGGAAAGTCCAAATTTCTTCCCGAGTCTTTTGTTCTTAAAAATAATCAGCCCAAAATAATCCTCAAGCCAAAGAGGCGTATTTTGGGGTGGGAAATTCTGCTCCCCTCCACACACATACAAACATACATACCTACATACATATATTTAACTTCTTATTTTGGAAAAGTTATAGATCCACAGGAAGTTGCAAAGATAGTATAGAGAGGTTCCTGTGTATGCTTCATCCAGTTTTCTCCAATGATTACATCCTGCCGAACTATAGTATAATATCAAAACCAGGAAATTGATATTGGTAGAAGGTATGTATAATTCTATGTCATTTTGCTACGTGTGTAGGTTAGTGTAACCATTCCTTGACGTAAGATACAGAACTATTCCATCACCACAAAGATTTTCCTCATGCTGCTCCTTTATAGTCACACCCATCACCTTAGCTCCACCATCCCTGACCCCTGGAAACCACGAATTTGTTCTCTATCTCTATAATGTTGACATTCTGAGAATGTTATATAAATGGAATCATATAGTAGGTGACCTTTTGAGATTGTCTCTTTTTACTCAGCACAATGCCGTTGAGATCCACCCAGGTTACATGTATCAATAGTTCATTGCTTTTTTTTTTTGTGAGGAAGATCAGCCCTGAGCTAACTTCTGTTGTCAATCCTCCTCTTTTTGCTGAGGAAGATTGGCCCTGGGCTAACATCCGTGCCCATCTTCCTCTATTTTATATGGGATGCCGCCACAGCATGAGTTGACAACCTGTGCGTTTGTCTGTGCCCGGGATCCGAACGTGCGAAACTCGGGCCTCTGAAGAGGGGCGCACGCACTTAACCTCTTGAGCCACCAGGCCAGCCCCAATAGTTCATTGCTTTTTATTGATGAGTAATATTCTATGCTACACTTTAAGCAAATTGTCCTTTTGAAAGAACATTTTGGTTATTTCAGATTTTGGAAATTACAAATAAATCTACTATGAACAATAATGTACATGATTCATTTGGATATAAGTTTTCATTTCTCTGGGGTAAATGCCCAGAAATGTGGTTGCTGGATTGTGTGGTAAGAGCATGCATAGTTTTCTTTTAAGAAAGTGCAAAACTATTTTCCAGAGTGGCTATACCACTTACAGTCCTACTAGCAATAGATGACAGATCCAATTTCTCTTCATCCTTGCCAGTATTTGGTATTGTCACTATTTTTAATTTAAACTGTTATGATAGGTAGGTAGTGACATCTCATTATAGTCTTAATTTGTATTCCCACCAGCTGCATTGCCATATTGAAATAGCCTTATTGAGATATAATTCACATACTATATAATTCACACTTTAAAGTGTACAGTTCAATGGCTCTTAGTTTATTCACAGAGTACTGCTTCCATCGCCACAACAATTTTAGAATGGTTTTATTACCCACCAAAGAAACTCCTTACCCCTTAGCCATTACCCTCCAACCTTCCCCCCATCCCTAACCCTAGGCAACCACTAATCTATTTACTTTCTCTATAAATTCACCTATTCTGGTATTCTCATATAAATGGAATCATACAATATGTGGTCCTTTGTGACTGGCTTCTTTCACTTGGCGTAATGTTTTTAGGGTTCATCCATGTTGTAGCATGTATCATTGTTTCATTATTGCCAAATAATACTCCAATATGGTTATACCATGTTTTATTTATCCATTTATTTATCCATTGATGTATATTTGAGTTGTTCCACTTTTTGGCTATTATGAATAATGCTGCTGTGAATATTCGTATGCAAGTTTTTGTGTGGATATGTTATCAATTACCTTGGGTGTATACCAAGGGGTAGAATTGCTAGGTCATATGATAACTGGATATTTAACCATGTGAGGAACTGCAGACTGTTTTCCAAAATGGCTGCACCACTTTACATTCCCACCAGCAGTATATAAGTGTTCCAATTCCTCCATATCCTTGCCAACAGTTATTATCTTTCTTTTTGATTAGAGTCATCCTACTGGGTGCGAAGTGGTATCTCATTGTGATTTGTATTTCCCTGATTTCTAATGATGGTGAGTATCTTTTCATGTCCTTATTGGTCATCTGTAGATCTTATTTAGTGAACTATTTAGATCCTTTGCCCACTTTTTAATTGGGTTATTTGGTTTTCATTATTGAGTTTGAAGATTTCTTTATTTATTTTAGATACATGTCCCTTATCAGATACGTGATTTTCCAAATTTTCTCTTATTCTGTGGGTTGTCTTTTCACTTTCTTGAGAGTGTCTTTTGAAGCACAAAAGTTTTTAATTATGAGCATGTCCTGTTTAACCATTTTCCCTTTGTTTTTTGTGCTTTTGGTGTCATCTAAGAAACTGTTGACTAATCCAAAAGCATGAAGATTTATACCCTTCTTCTAAGAGTTTTATAGTTTCAGCTCTTACATTTAGGTCTATGATATGTTATGAGTTAATTTTCGTGTATGGTGTGAGGGAGGAGTCCAAATTCATTCTTTTATATGTAAATATCCAGTTGTCCCAGCACCATTTGTTAAAGAGATGATTTCCCCTCCATTTAATTGTCTTGGCACACTTATCAAAAATCAATTGACTGTATGCCATATTTTTTAGAATTGTTTTTTTCTATCCCAAATCTCCAGTTCCTGAGAACTAAGCAATTTAAGCTTCCAAAGGATTAACTAGTGCTTTGTCTTAAGCTTCAGGAGCAAGGGCTTCTAAAGCTGTGAAGAGTCACTTGTCCTTATCTTAAATGAGATCCAGACACTTTAGAGAGCAACTTTGGATAGGGACAGGAGGAAATAGCACTCAATGGCTTTGGGGAACTGGAGGGCAGACGGGGAATAGGGAGAAAGAGGCAGAGAATACATGACAATCCCAAAGGTCAGCTTTCCTTCTTTTCCGCTGTACCTTTAATTAGTCTCGGGTTTTGTTTGTTTGTTTGGCCTGCCTCTTTTCTCCAGAGAGTATAATATAGCCTTATTCTGGTTAAAAATGCAGGATTTTGCATCAGACAAACATGGGCACAAATCCCAGATCCTTTGTTACTTCCTATCTTTTTGATCTCCTCAAACCTCAGTTTCTTTTGCAAAATTGAGATAATAATCGTGTCTACCTCAATGCATTAAATATTAGATAATACAAATAAATACTTAGCATAGTGCCCTGACATATTAAAAATACTATCTATTATTATTATTTTTTTCCCTATCCAAAATAAAAACTTATCTGTCTGTGTTCCATTTCCTTGGGTCCTGCTCTGTAAGATGGGATAATCTGCTCGTATGATTAAAAAAAATCCTACTAACCTCTTAGTAGGTTTGAAATATTTTTCTTTTGGGGAGTAGAGAAGATTTCAATCCCCTTTATGCTTTAATTTCCTGAGAGTATTACAAGCTACGTTAAATTACATTTACATTTTGGGGGTTTTAAGGGTCTTAAAGTCATATCAAGCTTCTATTAACATGTGACAAAAAAGGCAAAAGTCCAGGAACCTGTAAAACTCCTTGGCCCTTCCACTTACGCCCTGTGACTGTAGGCAAGTTGCTCACCTTCTAGGAGCCTCACTGTTACCACTTGTAAAATGGGAGTAAAATATCAGCCGGGACTGTTGTACAGAGTTGCTACGACACTCAAAGGAGGTAAAAACTGCAGAGCTTTTAAATTATAAAGTGCGTGACATGTGTAAGATGGTTTTATTATGTCGTTGAAATATGCAGCCAGGTGAACTCTATGACAAAATATCAATATTAAATTTTTATGTTATTTTTCATTAATATTGTACTACCATATTAGTAGTCTTAAGAGAGATAGAGAGGACAGTATGGTCAAAAGCTTTAGCTATGAAACAAAGCAGGGAGTCAAATATGAAAAGCATAGCTGTTGATCAAGGTTCTAAGATGTTTTGAAAGGTTAATGCTCAGTGATTTTTGCATCTTTTTCTGAAAGCTTAGGGGGCTGGCTCACTCAATGCTTCCTTTCTTAGTGGTATGACCTTTGAGAACAGGAAATAGATGAACTCAGCTTATAATTTTAAGGGCCTTAATTTTAGGGTCAAAGAAATGGTCCCACAGGCTCTAGTCTGGTCATTTAAGAAATCTGATGCTCCATGGTGTGTGTGTGTGTGTGTGTGTGTGTGTGTGTGTGCGCATGTGTGTGTGTGGTAACAGCAAACTTAGCTGTAGTTCACTGATTCTTACAGTTTAACGTCAGGTTCTTTTGTTAAATTCAAGTATAATTAGATTACTTATATGTATCTAAAAATAAGATCTATTATAGAACGCCATTTCCCCAAAAAGTTGCCTCAACCTTTCCCCTTCTACCTGTATATTTACACAGAAAGATGTCTAGGATTTGTCCACCTAATGATAATGATGATTATTTTGGTGTGGTATGATTTGGGGGTAAATTTTCCTGTTCATCTTTACATTTTCCTACACTATTTGAGGGTTCCCCCCCAACTTTTTATTTTAAAATAATTATAAACTCAAAGTTGGGAAAATAGTACAGAGAGTCCCATGTAGCTTCTCCCTCTGGTGACAACTTATGTAACTGTAGCACACTGGCAAAACCAGGACATTGACATTGATACAAAACAAACCACAGACTTGGTTTACATTTCACCAGTTTTTACATGTACTGATTTGTGGTGACACTCCATCTTAACCCTCCATATTCCTCAGTGAGCATTGCTCTTTAGGGGTGGGGTGGGGGACAGAGCACATTGCACTTTATAGGGATAAACACATACCTATTTAGAAAAGTCACATTATCTACCACTCAAATGGTAACAAATTGGCAGGAAGTTACTTCATCCTTCCAAAATTACTGGTAATGATGTGTTTGAGCTGGCTTGTACCAGCCCTGACGGCCAACTGTTAAATATTCAGGAATTTTGTCACTGGTAGCCTGAAATCAGCCATGGTGGAAGTATTTACCTCAGAGAAATCTGCAGAGTATAAAGCAAGGCTCCCTCTCTCTTGCTAGAGCCTGTCTACCAGCACACCACGGTGGTGTTGAGAGTTTGTCTCAGTTAATCCTAGTTCCCCACATACCTCCCCTCATCTAGGTCTCTCAGGAAAACCTTATTCCCCAGTAGGACATTCCCTTATCATTCATGATGCTTTTTTCCTTAGGGCTGTAAAATAGGGCAGCTAAGATAGTCTAATGCAAAAGAATTTTCTGTTAATAGATTCTAATACCTTAATGTATGGCCTTTCTGGGTAACTCACTTCCATTTTGCCCAGGGGCTTTCTGGAATATATATTGATTTTTAACCCCAAGAGAACGTTTGAAGGCATGAGAGAGAGAGGCAGGGGAAGGAGTGTTTGGGAGGTGGAAGGAACAATGGGGCCCTCCAGTCCCTCTCCATTCCCCCCAGCAGGCAGCTTTTGACTCCACCCACACTCAGGGTTGGTCAGCACTGTCTTTACTCCTCCGATCCCATCCTTTTCTCTGTAGAGCTGCAGGGAGTCACTGGTCCCTTGTCTTGAGGCAGATGGAACAGAAACTTACTTTAAACTTGAAAAGGAGTCAAAAGGCAAAAGGATTCTTTGCAGAGGTAACAGCGTGTGAAACGAGCTGACGACAGTGACTCCATTTTGCACCCTGGACTCCATCTTGTTAAAAATAGGAAGCTGTGCTGACCTTGCTGATGTGCCAATAAGGGTTATTTGCTGAGAAAGGACTTTCAGAAGGACTGTGCAAAAATATACCTTATCTGGCAGCAACAAGGTATCCTTGAGTCAGCCAATGAACCGTAACGTAAATTGACCCTCCCAAACAAACTGAGGTGATTGTTCTGGGCTCTCCTTGTTTTAATAAAAACTTCTGACTTTTTGCTCCTCAGGGGGACACTTTTCTGGCTGCTGCTGGAAACTGTGTTCTCCAAATTGTAATTCTAAGACCCCAAATAAACACTCTCCTTTGGTTTTGCTGTTCCCTCCTTTTTCTAAGTTGACGTGTGTGGATTCACAAGCTTTTATATAGTGAAGGGTCATATCCTTTCATCTTGAGTTAACAAGTTAGCGAGGTTTCCTCTTAACCCTTAGTACATTAATTGTAGACAGAAAAGAGTAAAAACAAAAATGAAACTTTTCTAGTCTGTATTCTCCCCTTGTCTAAATATGTTGCCCATTGAACAGACATGTGTGGACTGACTGCTGTGTGGATCAAGGCGCTAGGGAAGGTGGGGGGGTGGTATTAAATGTTCTGTCCCCTCAAAGACCCACTAACCGTTTGCAGATGAAAGCACATTGGCTGCATAGTACAATGGAGTGACCAAAAGCTTTGGAGTTAGATATGAGTTCAAATTCTGGCTTGGCCACTTACTAGCTGAATAAATTTGGCAAGTTACCAAACTTTTTTTTTTTTTTTTTTTGGTGAGGAATATTGGCCCTGAGCTAACATCCGTGCCAATCTTCCTCCACTCTGTATATGGGACGTCACCACAGCATGGCTTGATGAGTGGTGTGTAGGTCCACGCCTGGGATCTGAACCTGTGAACCCCAGCCGCTGAAGCAAACAGCATGAACTTAACCACTACGTCACCGGGCCAGCTTCAAGTTACCAAACTTTTATGTGTTGGTTTCCTTATTAGTAAATGCAAAGTTGTTAAGAGCATGAATGATAATAATTGAGCCCCTATCCTGTATCATGAATTTTGTGTATATTTTTACGTTTCATTTTATTTCATTTTAATTTAATCCTTACCATAATCCTGCCAGGCAGGTTGTATTATTTCCATTTTATGGATGAGAAAATTAAGCCTCAGAGACATTCATTAACTTGATTAAGGTCAGAGAGCTAATGTGGAACAGAGCTGGGATTCAAAAAATCAGATAGAGACCAGATAGTATGTGAAAAAATGCATAAAGATTTCTGACACATAGTAGGGGCTCAGCCATTGTTTTATTGTTACTCATTTACTATATAATTAGTTGTATTTATAATTACATTAATATAATTGTATATTATAATAATAGGATTATATAATGTATTATACAGTGGATTAATTACACGAATTATATTTTTCTTAGTGGAAAGTTCACTAAACTTGGAGTCAGATCATTTAACCCACGTCTTGGCTCTGCTATTTATTAGTTCTGCCAATAGGCAAGTCACTTACACGTGTAATTCACATTCACACGCGGGCAAGCATGCCACATGGTAGCTGTTCAATAAATATTTGTTGGAAAATGAAGGAATAAAAAAAGGAATGAATAGGGCTGGCCTGGTGGCACAGCGGTTAAGTGCGTGCGCTCTGCTGCTGAGACCCAGGGTTCACTGGTTCGGATCCCGGGCGTGCGAACCAACACAACGCTTGGCAAGCCATGCTGTGGTGGCGTCCCATGTAAAGTGGAGGGAGATGGGTACGGATGTTAGCCCAGTCTTCCTCAGCAAAACAGAGGAGGATCGGCAATGGATGGTAGCTCAGGGCTGATCTTCCTCACACACACAAAAAAATGAACGAATAAAAAAGTGAATGACTAAACGGTTAAGGTCTCTTCTGAGTCTTAAAAAACGAATCCCGTTATGATGTACACAAATGAAAAATTCAATAATTAATGCTCAAGTAAAAGTTAATTGTCAGTGATGTCTGAGTCAGAGGAACCCCAGACCACAACGGTTCACTATAGCGACGCCCTGTGGTGCCAAGGGGGTATTGCAAGGGTTATTACACAGGCTTCCCAGCAGTGCCTGATGTTGGCATTTTGCCCAGGATTTTGCCCTGCCACTTGTTTGCTCCTCCTCTACCGCCTGTTCACCCTAGCCTGAGCAGGAAGACTTTTGCGTGGTCCTCTACATAAATCACTGCTTATTTCCTTAATATTGCAATGCTCTGGCTGAATACTTTTGGCTTGGCTTTGTCAGAAAGTGCCAGGAGTCAGGAAGGATTGTGAAGGCAGGGATGTCTGGGGTAAGAAGCCTATTACTATTCTTTCATACTTTACGCTCTTATATTAACCTGTTGTGCTATATCCTTTTATACTAATAAATGAACCGAAAACATAACACGTAATAAAAATATGATTTATGGAGCCTGCTATTGACTGAGCCCTTATGTACCAGCCATACATTAAAGCTTTTTGTACTCAACCTGCTACATATCTTATTTAATTCTCACAACAGCCCAACAAGCGAAATGATCTTATTATCCCTTTTACCAAAGAGGAAAAGGGGGGCTTCAGATGGTTCAGTTATTTGCTCAATGACACATACCTAGTGGCAGAAATTCGACTGGGACCCAGTCTGTCTGTCGTTTATACACATATTACCTCTTATAGCAGAGTAGAAAGAAAAATAGGCCAGAAAGGGAAAGGCCAGTGTAATTGGGTCTCTGCTTTACTTCTATCAATAATCAAAATAAAATTGAAGCACCTGGCTTATTTAAGTTGTGCTTTCCCATAGCAGCCTCTATATAATTGGGGAGATGCCAGCACTAAGAAGCAGGGATCCTTTGCCAATTACAGAGTGACTTATAAAATGCCATTTCTGGTGAAGAATGGCAGACTAATGGGATAAATGCTTATCTAGCCAATGTGTGTACAAATAAGAAATTATTGCTGTTTTGCATTCTTGTGCTTCTTGGGAGGTAAATGTTTTTTAAAGACAAATCCCTATTTTTTCTTTAAAAATTCCTTTCAGAAAAATAACACGTTTTGGCAAAGATATTTAAAACATAACACTGTTGTTTAAAAAAATTCAAGTGCATTCACACAGTCAGAGAAACTCTAGACACAATAACATACCTTCCCTTGTCTGTTCTCCGGGGAGGACTTGCTTCAGAGGTGGAGAATTAGGGAGTGAATCTGATGAACTACCTTGACCCCTTTTGTCTGGAGTCTGAGCGAGTCTGGAATATTTGGAGACTGTGTCATTGGTTGCTAAGTTTCCCTGAGCCTTTGTGTTTGCAAATGAATTTGCTGCCTGGGTGAAGATAACAACCCAGCCTCCCCAAAATAAGGAAAGGCTGCAAAACCCGAGACGGTGAAAAATGATGCCAGAAGAGGGGACGAGGCAGTGCCTGTATTTAGATTATTGCTTTCATAGGGATGTGTGGAAGAGAGACACAAAACCGTGGGACACAAAATACCCCATCAAATCAGCTTCAGATCTTCCTTGAGTGGACGCTTTTTCCTGGACTTCTGGGCAAATGCTCCCCTCCTGTGGTCAGATGGTAGAATATACAGGGGAAAAGAGGTGAAGCGAGTAGGGAATGTGGGTTTTTTTTTGCATATGTTTTCTGAAGAACTTTTGGTTTATGGAACAAAACTCTCCTTCAAAAATAAAATAAAGTAAAAGAACAAAAGGAAGAAAAGAAGGAAATAACAAAAGAAACAAAAACAACAACAAAATAACTTGCCAAAAAATGGCCCCGTTCACCTATTTCCACCTTCATGGAGTCTTTGTCATCTAAATGAAGTGATTCCTCCCTCCACAGTACTATACATAAACAACAGAATTAGAATAATTCAGTGAGACTCTGCTAGGTACTAGGAACTGTGTTAGATGCTGAAGACTGAAAGCTGAAAAAGGCATATTCTTTGCCCTCAAATAACTCAGATTTAATTGGAGGTATAAGTAGGGGTGAACAGAGCAAGTAATTTTAATATACATGGTAAATGACAAGGTAGGTACACGCAGAATGCTTCATGAGAACAAGGGATATTTTGTCCAGCTCTTGAAGAAGATAATGGCTAAGGCGAGTCTTCAAGTGTGAGTAAGATGTATCCAGGACATAAGTGGCCATGCTAAGGAGAGAGTTTGAGCCTTATTTTCTAGAGCTGGGTTGGATAAAATAGTGGCCTTATGTTGGCTTCAGTGTCTGACCCTAGTCCCAAATCCTAGGTTTTGTTATGTGTTTAGTTCCATAAGCATTCGAGAGTTAACCCCAGGTAGGCATGGGAAACCAAGGAGGAATTTTAAAGATGAGAACAACCTGGTATGATTTGCACATTAAATCAAGCTGGAAACAATAAGCAGGGTATATGTAAAGAGAGCACAACTAGAAGCAGTTAATTTAACTAGGAAACTGCTGCAAGAGTTCAGGCGAAAAGCTCTTAGTAGAAGTGATGGGGAATAGGAGACAGGTTGGAGAACTAAAATCAATAGACCTTGTGAAGGATTGGATGTGGAGAGTGAGGGAAAGTCAGGAGAGAGGTAAGCCCATGAATCCATCCTAATTCCATCTAGCATCTCTCACCAAGTTGGGGGAACATAGGAGAAGGAGAAGGTCTAGAATGAAAGATTACCTCAGGGTACTTAGTGGCCTATGGTATCCTCATGGCTTTTAACCATCCTGTATTGATGTCTATTTCATTGTTTCTGGGCCTTATTTGTCTTGTTTTACTATAAGTTCATTGAGAGCAAAGAACACATCTTGTCTCCATATCCTTTAGAATATCTTTTAAAAAAGCACTCATCAAATTGTTAAAAATACCATTCTCATAGAAATAAATGAACGGGGGCCGGCCCCGTGGCTTAGCGGTTAAGTGCGCACGATCTGCCACTGGCGGCCCAGGTTTGGGTCCCGGGTGCGCACCGACGCACCGCTTGTCCCGCCATGCTGAGGCCACGTCCCACATACAGCAACTAGAAGGATGTGCAACTATGACATACAACTATCTACTGGGGCTTTGGGGGGAAAAAGGGAAAAAAAGGAGGAGGATTGGCAATAGATATTAGCTCAGGGCTGGTCTTCCTCAGCAAAAAAATAAAGTAAAATAAATAAATAATTTTGAATGTATCAGTTTTATGCACTCTAATGAAAGGAACCGGCAGAATGAATTGATTCAAGAAGCATTTGAAGACTAGGGAATGGTGTGCTGAAATGAAGGCGATGTTAGAAACCAAAGTGGTAAATTTGTGTATAGGACAAAACCTAATCTTCGGGTTTTTCGTTTTCTTTCAAGCAGAAAAAATATGTCATACCTTATCAATTTTCTGTAAATTAGCCTCCAACTTTACAGCATTGTAAAACATCAATTGTCACATTTCCCCAGAATCAAATGACTTTCCAAATGGCATATTAGAAACCACTCTGAGGTGAAATTTACAAAGATAAAGACTTATCATTGTACCTTATTTCCAAGTTTTGAATATTTTTCTACATACTTTCCCACAGTAGCTTTAAGAATATTTAATGTGCATTTTTTAAATATTGAATTTATAACCTGTGGCTGTATACACATAGATTTCAGGTGGTTTAAATTAAAGGCAAAATTAAAATCAATTAAGGGCAAAACAATAAATCAATAAAGTAAAAAGAAAATAGAAAGAATTGAGGGGCTGGCCTGGTGGCGCAAGCGGTTAGGTGCACGTGCTCCGCTGCAGCGGCCTGGGGTTCGCAGTTTCGGATCCCAGGTGCGCGCCGACACACTGCTTGTTAAGGCATGCTGTGGCGGTGTCCCATATAAAGTAGAGGAAGATGGCCATGGATGTTAGCCCAGGGCCAAACTTCCTCAAGAAAAAAGGGGAAGATTGGCATCAGATGTTAGCTCAGGGCTAGTCCTCCTCACAAAAAAAAAAAAAATTGATAAGATACCATAATTAAATTTTAGATTTGTTCATGCATCTCTAGGCAGTCAGGGCACAATAATTTAAAGTCATTTATCTCTTATCATAACGAAGAAAAATCCAGTTACTGAAGTGGTTGTTTGTTTGTTTTGTGTTTCCTCCTCCTCCTCCTAAATTCCAAGAGAAGTGTTATATGGGGCTTCATATAGATGACATAGATGTCATGGCCCTTGTTCTCAATATTTTTATAGTAATTCCTGGCACAGATTACCAATGACTATTTGTTATAGAGCCTTTTGATCAAACCCAATGACTTCATATTTATAAGTACATCTGCACGCAAAAAATGTATTTGTTAAAAACAGATTTTTATTGGGAGCACTTTCAGCGAGAAAACAGCCTTCACAATTCACCCTCACATTCCATATGTAACTACAAAGTTGCTTCAATAAAATGAGCCTTCTTTATCAGTCATTCGGCATAAACCTTTACCCACGGGGTAGGTAAGCATTTGACCACACACCTGCGCTTCTGTGGCGGCACTTACTCACCTGTAGGGCAGGGCAGGGCTGTGTCACAAGCCCTTAGGAGGAATCCTGTTGTGTAGGCTTTGTACAGGCCTCATGGGTGTTTACTGGTCTCAATGGCACTACGGTAGGAAGCGTCCCCCACCCCCTTTAGTGCCAAGAAGACACTGGGGTACTTTCCTGTGGAGCTAGGAGAAGTCAGTTGAGTCGTTGAGTTATACACCACTGTACCAGAATTGGGGGTCGTCAAAACTGAGCTTGCATTTGCAAAATTAGACAGAATCCATAACAACAATTGCCTATTTCGTGGCAGGCTGATATGCTTGGTACCCTTCTCATAGAGACTCAGCCAGTTTGCAAGTCTTCATCAAATAATATAGAGTGTGATGTCTCGAGGGCCAGGGCTATGTCTTCTTCTTCTCTGTTGTAAGGATTTGACGTGGCGCATAGATGGTTGTTATAAATGGGTGACAGGACATTGACATGAACTGATGAGTGACACTTTTTGCTAAAGAGAAGAGGTTACAATTGAAAGAAGAAACATTCTTAGCATGAATTTTTTTAACCCCTTCTCAAATACTTATTTTCAATAGTCCTTAGTGGTGACGTACCAAATTATTGTGCCATATTGGGTCTTTGTTTCACGTATACATGGGTTGTTTCCTGCATTAAAGTGTAAGCTCTCTGAGGATAGCTCCATACATACCAGGCCATAGGGACGGGCACACACAATGGATGCTCACGTAACACACACTTGTTAACTCATTACATCTAGTGACTCTACAAGGAAGAGAAAAAAGGTAGGTGGATAAAGAAAAAGAAGTATAACATCTAGAACAAGGATGGCAAACAGCTGGCAAGATTCTCTTCCAAACCATACTCAGAGAGAGAACTACAGTGCTCTCCTCATGAGTGTAAATTCTGCCTTGGACTCCTCACCAGAGTGCCCCTGGTAGGCACAATAAAAAATTCAGAGTGGATGGATGAGAAGAAACCTATTTGCTATCCATGATGTAGAGATTGTTGCTTGACAATACACTATGGCCCTGATTTACTTCACCTCGTTTTTCCAAAGTAGATAAGAGTTCAGTTACAAAAACAAAACAAAACAAAAACCTATGAACAATGCAAGATAAAAGTTTTAAAAAATGCAGCTTTTTATTTTTATACAAACTAAAACACCAGAGCTCATTGACTCCTATATTAAATACATAAATTATAAAATAACCATTCATAAAACTTTACATACAATAAGTTGATTCCAAACTCTACGGTAGTACATACAGTACATGTACATGTTCGGTGCACTTCAGAGGATCGTTGTGGCGAAGCTCGGTCACTTTATAGTTTTCTTCCATTAATAAACAAGCACTGAAGCAATATATGGAGTCATGCTAACGAGATGGAGAGAAGGAACTCTAACTGAAGCAGTTGATTGGATGAAAACTGAGGAATTGGCCCCCTGGCTTCATGAATACAACAGACATCTGGGGAATTACGTATTCAGACACATTGGCTCTATACTTGAGTCCCCACAGGATTGGATCTTGAAGGTTAAAACATGCATGGACCCTTCTTGGAATGGGATTTTTAGCTGATAAAAATATAGGACTTTTGGCTGATATTAATACTGTGGATTGTGCTAGATTTTCTGTTGCTTGTCCCAGAAAATCATTGGCATCACAAGGCTGGTTTATGGGCCTGAATAATTAGAAAACCAATGAGTAGTTTTTTTGTCTCAGGCAACAACAGGAAATAGTAGTAATGGACAGAAGATGGAGGAGGGAGAGGCAGGCAAGGAGGGAAAGAGCACAGACATCAGATGCTAAACAAAAACTTGAGGTACCTAGCAGCATCAGAAAAACTCCTTCCTTAAGTCCTCAATCCTAGGACAGAAGTACACATTTAGTAAGCGCCCACACCATCATACTATGTACAGAATATATATGTGTATATATGTACATCACATATTTATAAAAGTGTTTGGATTTTAATCTGCCTCATTGTGGGAAGTTATTATGGTGAATGGAAGAAAATAGGCACATTTTGTGAGACGTCAATCAAATGTAAGTGGTTGCTGTTATTAATGGATACTGGGGATCTGCTTTTGGGAAATTGCGTCATTCACACTGTAGCAAGTTTATGGAGTCTTGATTGTAGGCAAAGTTGGACTCAGAGTTGTTTATCTACACCACTCCCATCCTACAGAACTTTGATACAACAAGGATGGAAATATAAGCATGGGTACAAAGACCTCAATGCAAAAATACAAAGACAGAAAGCAGGAACTTCACCCAATCAACCACCATATACCTCTGAGTTTGATACACTAGGTTGAATACAGGAAATTATAATCCTTCTATTTTTGCCACACTGACCCTTGATGTATATCTTTAGTAATTTTGGTTAAACATTGGACTTGGACTCTCAGCAATAGAACATTTATTTAGGAAGAACTAAAACGCCAAACTAAAAGCAGCCAAGACATGTGAAACTGCCCTGCCCAGTACTGGAATGGAATCAGAGGGTCAGCTCCAACCTTCTGTTATGTCTGAATCCTCTCGCCAATATGCCTGAAATTCAGTCTCAAGATAATATATTATACAGAAATGACAAGGCAGTTGAACAGAATGGAAGCTTTCATCCCTCAGGACCTTGTGACCTACTTTTTTCCCTTTAGAAAGTAGAAGTCCACTTCAGGAGAGGCTTGGGCCCACCCTGGGAGCATTAACTCATGACCTAAACAGTCATCTAAGATTTGCTTTGATTACTGATCTCTCAGAAGTTATAATGAACTTTTCAATATAGTAGATAAATACATATAGTCTATGCCACTCTTTGACAGATCAAAAAAATGCAATTAAATATTTAAAAAATACAATGTCTATGCTGTCTATTTTGATGTAACATAATACACATGATCCAATTAATAAAACATCAACATAAAACTGATAAATTCTATTTTTACAGTTTCCATGAAAACCTACGCCAAGTTAAAAAGACGTGCTTCATTTTAAAACAATGAACTTATGAATTACATTGAAGACATTGAACATATGAACTACACAATGGGTTTACATAAAATGTTGATAAGAGGCAAAAAGGAACACGTTGGCCAGAGATTTATTTTAAACCGAAAACAATCAAAGTAAGTTGAAATAAAATACTGTGGCAAAATTATCTGGCAAAACTTTACTTCTATTACTAGTGGAGAACAAATGTCCCCTTTCTACTCCAGTGACAACCCGTGAGCCTTCTACATCATGTCTACCCTGCTGAACAACCACACCACCTATGTGAGTGGTTATTTGTGAATGGAAGAAAAATCAAAGCAAAAGTTATTCTTCAGCTCCTAAAACCTCACTCTTGGCAATAATTTCATTTATATGACATAGGTTAAAAGGGATCTGACACTTATTTCTGGCAAATTCCTGTATTTCCTAAAACTTGGATGGCGTAAAAAAAAAGTTAGTAATTTAGCAATTTAATAATAGATGCTTTCTAGTATTACAGCCAAATATAGTCTTCCATTATATTTTCCTTTCTCATGAAAATGTTCCTCTCCTGAATAACTGCTGAAGTGGGGCTTTCATTTTATCTCAAACTATTTTTCAATATTTTCAGTAATGCTTATTTTCTAAGAGATGAATGCTTTTTTAAGAAAAATGAAGTAAATGAACCCGGAAGAATGTTATTCTGATTGCTACTAAGTCATTAGCCAAATGTGTCAGGATAGTTAAGGTACAGAAATTAAAGATCAGAGTGGAGATATCTGCTCTCTGTAAGAAGTGCAGCCACAGTAAATCTCTCCATTATTAAAATAAGACACTCTTTTTTACTACTGCTGAACATCATGTGCAAGGGAAGCATTCATTTAGATATGATCCATTTCCATGGATGCATCAGTGACTGATACATACATTTACAATTTTGCTAATGTTTTTATAATTGTGGAACTGGATAACAAAGAGATGTATCTGCCAAAATATTTAGCCTTATCCAATGATATATTAATTTTGAGGATCATTAGTAAGACTTGGTAAAAACATCACTCTTTAGCCTAAAATCTAGAGAAATTAGCTAATTGCCTAGATCTTAAGCAAAAAGAAAGAATCCTTCCTTTTGCATTTGCTCTAAACACATCTAAAGCTGCTTAGATGGTCTTCCTAGCTGTCATTGCTCTTGTATGATTTTGTGTGTGTACGATATAATCAGATTTGTAGCAGATAAAGTATATGATTAAACCACACTATTTTTACAAATGTTTATAATCATTTAAACCATAGTCAGTGCTTGGATATCAAATTTAACCTACAAGTTTCTTGATGGGGAAAGCAAGATGAAGGGAAGGGAAGGAAAGTAGGTTTGGTAGAGCAGATGGAGTGTGAATTTGCTCAGGTGGACTCCGGAATGGCCAATGAAGAGCAATGGAAGAGAAAAGTCAAAGATATGGGAGAGTAATTTATCCTCTTCCATATGTTCTGAGATTTGAAAGGGTTGGGTCACAGATTGTAGTGGCCCTCCTTCCCATTGCCTGCACAATGAATGTACTATTCATATTTAATGTGGAACCTACCCAGTTGAACAAAGAATCCAGCAGAAGGATAGTTATTTTGTATATTCCCAGTAGGTCATATCACTGGACCTTCCTCCAAAATGAAAGGGATAATCAGACTAATTATGTAATGCTATCGGTTCACTCCAAGCCTTAATTTCATGGTTGGCTCTCCTATCATAAAAGTGGAGTTTTGTATCATGGCACGCATATACAACAGGGAGAGCTAGGAGATGCTTACCACTGAAATGACACATTCTTCTATCTTGCTCAATAGCATGAGATGATGTATTTACTACAGGTTATTAGAGATCTGGGCTCTGGATCTGTCAATCTTTATTGCTAGTAATGTCCCAGGTAGTTTGATGGGAAAGCTTCAGTGCTGTAGTGCTTAGATTTAACCAAACTGAAGCACTATTTTATTACACAGAGGACTCTTTTTCTCAAAAATACAAGAAAGTCAAATAACATAGCAGACATAATAATTACAAAGCACATTGTGCTACTTTAAGCACCTCTTGTTCCAGAATTGCAAAAAAAAAAAAAAAAACAGTTATGAAAAAGCATTTGAACCTCATTTTGCAGATGAGGAAACTGAGGCACAGAGAGGTTAAGTGACTGGGCCAAAGATACCTGGGTCAGCAGTAAATATAAGAACAAAAAGTGAGACCCCAGCATTCTAGCTTTTCTTATACATTCTTCAGTTATTGTTCTGGCTTTGAAAATGCCAGTGCTAAAACCAAAGAATAATATACTGAACTCAAGGAAGGATTTGTATAACATTTCATAGAAAGAGTTTCTGGCTCCCTACACACATTCTTTATGCATGGGAATTCTAGCCCTGTAAATAAAACCTTGACAATTTGAAAAATTGAGGCTGTTTTGTTATCTACAGTAAATGAGGTGTAAAATTAGCTTTTCAGGAATATTTATTTGCTCTCAGAGCTGAATCCAAGACTCAGTATTACATAACTTAGGAAAAGTACCAGTCTTCTCATCGTCTCTGGTAGAAAAGGACCATATCGGTAACATAATGTTACTTCTATTTTAAAAAAGTAGTTATCTTGTTGCTGTCAGCTCTCTGGGAAAAAATGTTATCAGTCTAAATGATAAGAGGTCAGAATGCTCTAGGCATATCAGGATACTTAAAAAAAACTCATAATTACATTTAATATTCACATCTCTGTGGCAAACTTAACTGTTGGTAGAAGTTTACTTATTGCCTCTATTGTGTTTTTATTCAAATCATATATTTATGCAGGCAACTTTAAGCAGCCATTGAAAACCAGTATTTTGGAAATGGAAAGATTCAGAGATGCTCTCTGGCCCATGTTCCTTATAGACGGTGTCATTCTAAACAGAACTGTGTCAGGGAGCTTGTGATTTAGAGCATCTTCTTCTTAATTTTCGACATGAAAGAGATCAGTCTGTTGCTCGTGGAGGAACACAGATGTGACAGAAGGCCAAGGAAGCATCAAATCTGCTTTTATTTCTTATGTTACATTCGCCTGGGTCCTTCGCCTCAGTGGCCAGTTTAGCTGGGGTCACTGTGATCCACTTCTCATCTGTCACCTGTGGAATGCACCCCACAAGCTCCACCTTTTGCAGAAAAAACAAACGGAGAGAGACTGCTTTTCTTCCCATTCACATCACAGATGTCTCTGTTCCTGAGTTTTAAACAATAATAAAGACAGAAAAGCAAATCCCTGTAGTAAGAAACCAGACTTTTCAAATGAAACATTTTATTGTAAATAGCTCCTCATAGGTATTCCTCGTGCTTCATTCCCCCCCACCCTTGTTTTTTTGTTTTCATTTTTTCAAATGACGTTTATTTCAGGACTAGTGTTTCCATGGGGTGTGGTGTTACATTAAAATGACCCCCCTGCACAGCAGGGGTAGAATGTTTCTTTGTAACTTTGGTTCCATGCCCAAGACACATCTTTGCTTGATCTGCTGAAACTGTTTCCATTGCTGAATTTTTTCTTTACACAATATATGTTTACAGTTCTTTTCTTCTGGTTTGACATATACATGTTTCATTAAATGCAGCATATATTGTAGATTTTCAACAGGGTCATGTAGGAACTGTCAAGTAAGAAACCTTGAATAATGGCTTTAAAATACACAGTTGTAGTCCTGGCTACAGGGTAGTTCTTAGCTTTGATCTCCCTCTCAGTGCTGTAAACATTTCTGCCATCTTTGAAGGTTTAGAAGTATTTGCCTTTCTGGGGTCTTATCCGTGTTTTCGGTTACTCTGTAAAACAGAGGGGAAAATTCTTTAATCATCCTTTCTGTTAATAACTGAAACAGAAAAAACACTTTTTTTAAAGAAAAATATTTTTTATTCTTTACCACCTCTTTGACCTGTATGATCTTGTGCAAGTTACATAAAAAGAAATTCTCTAAGCTTAATTACTTTAATTTTAAATGAGAAAACAGAAGTATCTATTTTAAGGGTTCTTGCAACAATGCATATGAAGGAATTAATAGTTCTTGCCTCATCGTAAGTGGCCTGAAATATTAGCTATTACCATTATTGCCTTTTCCTCTGGGGCTTTCCAAGGCAATGCCTTAAGAAGCGCAACTGAACCATCATGCTCCCAAATATCAATTTAAGATATTATTTTAAAAGCAGGTTTGTCCACGCCCTTCAGTGACTTACTTACTTTTATGTCATACTTCCTCCCCAACAATTGTATCCAATGGCAGGTGGTCTCCACCCTAAGGTCCTGACCTGGGGATTCCTTGGAAATTCTGCCACACAGGTTTCCTGGTAGGCCCCAGAGATGTCCCTGAAAAGGTACTTTGTTGGGCTATGCCAGGCAGGACTCCTAGCCCTGTTCCTCTTTAAGTCCACTGTCTGGGTTTTCACTTGGGTAGAAGTTTAGGACCTAATGCTCTCTTCCAGTGAAAGCTGGAAATGGCACAGAGGACATGCTATCATGTGCTGCTTAAGGACGTGGCCTTTAGAGTCTGAATGACATGGATGGAGAAGATGGGATTTCCATTTCTCACTGTATGTCCAAGGACATAGTTATTTTACTTCTCTAAGCCTAATTTCCCCATCTATAAAATAAAGATAATAATTCTGTAGCAGGATTTTACTGGTACCCCAGAAATGGTGACCAAGATCCGAAGTGCTGGAAAAGGAGCCCCTTAGGACCCCAAGGACACTTCCAGTCCGCCACACAGAGGCAAATTAAAGATTCAAAGAAATTCCCACCATGGTGCAAGTCAGAAATATCTGGAATTCCTATTTGCAGAACCACTTTGTCTGCTCCCAAAGACTAGATTAGACTGGGAAGAAAGAGTGAAAGAGTCACAAAGGAGAACAAGAGGAAGAAAGCGCAGTGGTTGGGATGAGAATATAATATGGGAGGGAGGGGAGCACGCCAAAAGGCATAAATAGAGATTGGTGGTGCTTGCATTAAGGAGTCTTGCATTCTGTTGCTCAAACACAGAGCAACGCTCACCTATTGCTCATCCTCCTCTGTCTCTCTGGGCAGAGAACTGGAGAGGGAGGGCTGGTACCACCAGTGATGGGCTTCAGAGTGGCAGTGGAGGAGCTTGGGCCTCAGCCTGTCAGGGCATAGTGCAGCGGCCATGCCCTGCACAGCTCCTGAAGAACTCACACATACGTCTCCCAAATGGCCAGTCTTTGATCACCTCTCATAGAAAAGACATCAAGAGCTGGTCAGTAATAGCCAGAGAAACAGCATCGACCACCAGGGAGGGGGCCACGCCACTCCAGTGGAGTTGAGAAGCACGTATGGCTTTCCCTCTTCCTCTTCCCTGCCCTCCAGAAGAGCTGAGCCTTGAAGAAGGAGGGGGAAGAGATCTCTTAGAGCCAGGCATGAACCTCCTCCTCCACTGCGGAGAGGGGAAGAAATGAGATGAAACAGTCTGCGATTGAATTTTTAAATTGGGCTAGATTTTCGAGAACCGAAGGTGACTAAAAAATTGGGAAACTAACCTAAGATTTATTGAGAGAGGGAAATAAGACAGAACCTGAGTGAAAGCCATGTTTTGAGAAAACAGACTGTGTTCATATTTATAGTCCACTGAGATGAGAGCACCAAACAACTAATTACAACTATAATATCCCCATATTCTCTGTAAAGAAGAGAACTGATCTGAATGTACATAAAAGATGCTTTAAGGTGTGTGTATATACATAAACATATATATATATATAGTATTTGTATATATAAAACAAATATGCCAACACAAAAAGTCTTTTACTTGCAAACTTTCAATTTGTATATTCTCAGAGATAAATCTTCAATTCTGTTTCAGCACATATGCATCATTTCTGCCTGTCACAATTGAAGTAAAGCCCATCATTTGAGTAAAACCATGTTGGTTTTAAAAAAACAAATGGACTTACAGACAGTCTCCCAGAATGTTAAATTTCTGTCAAGTGAGTATCTGTAAAAGGAACTATGATTTCTACAGCAAAGCCATATTTATTCAAATTGGCATCTGAATAACTGAAGTGTTATTCAATGGGTCACCAGAGGTGGCCAATTTTCAGTGAGCTAAATGTCAGTACACTCTAACTAAAACTGTATAGAATATAAATTCATTCAGAAGGCCCTTCTGGATATTACAGAATCTCAGGGATTCTTGTGAATGGATGGCTTACCAGCACAGAGCTTTACTTTCCTCCTCCGTAGAACAGTGATTCCCGCTCTCGTTTCTGAGAGTTGACTACATGCCACCGGTCTTAAGTCAGTGAATATAGTGATGCCACTTCTGACTTGTGACCCTAGTATCTAAGTACCTACTACACTTCCTGGTTCATAGAGGACACTTAGCAAATATTTGTTGAGATCAATTGTTAGGCTACTTCTGTTCATTATTCTTTAGGGTTTTCCAACTGCTAGAAGGTGGTTTAGATCGTTATGGACCACACATTTAGAGGCATATTGATTAACAAACTAGCTGACTCCTGTTCTTTAGTATCACAAAGAACCAAAAATCACGAACAGCAGTCACTCCCTCTTTCTGCTTTCCATATCTCTCTACAGGGCACCAGCACCCAACCAGTTACACCATCCGGGACCCTAAGGGCCGTTCCTGACACCTCTCCCTCCATCACCCTCATACGAAATTTGTCATATAGTAAAGTGTTCCATAAATGGTAGCAGTTATTATTACCTCCATTTTACAGATGAGAAAACTGACACTGAGGATTGTTAGGTAATTGGTCTATGAGAATCCTAGAGGGGAAAACAGATAATATTGAATGAAACTTAATTGAAACCAGAGGATCATGGGAGGCTTGCCTGAGTCCCCGATTTTACACTGAGATGGGAAGGACAAATGGATATTAACCAGTTCACGATGGTGTGGAAAATGTGGTCCAGAGAGATAGAAGCACATATCGGAATGTATGATCCAAGACAGAATGGTTGGTATGTCCTAGGAAGTTGGCTTTTAATGAGCGTCCTAGGAAGTTGGCTTTAAATGAGCTTTTCTGTGTGCCAGGTACTGTACTGCTTGCTTTACTTATAATATCACTTAATCCTCAGAAAAATAGTAGATGCTATTACTTACTAATTTTTTATATTAGGAAATTAATGTTTGGAGAGTTATAATAGTATACTATTTTGCAGGGTGGTTGTAAGTATTAAATAAAATAACAGATACGAAATGCACTTCTTCAACTGCAAAACAGGATATCCTCTTCCTCTTCCTTATCATAATATCACAATCATTAAAAAAGTATTTATTGATTGTCGACTACACGCTAGGCACTGTCTAGGTATTTGTGATACAAGGGTGAAGAAAACACGTATGGTCCATGCCCTCATGAACCTTATATACAATGAGGGAGAGAGACATTAATTAAAAAAAACAAAAACAAAAACCCAAATGCATGTAAAATTTGGCCAGAAGTGAAATCAAGGAAGACTTCCCTGAGGGAATCACAAGTGAGCTGAGATCTGAAGGATGAGCGAGTAGGTGTTTATGAGATAAAGTCGGGGGGAAAGTATTCTGTGCACAAGGACTGTGTGGGTAAACCCTTGTGGAAGGCAGGAAGGAGTGTGGCTCATCAAGGGAGATCCTGGAGCAACACGAAGCCTGAGAGATTGTCTGCGGTTAGACCATACAGGGCTTTGTTGGCCACATTAAGGAATTGGGATTTGAGCCTATTGGTGATGCTTTCCCAGGAAGGGGGCATGATTAGATTTGTGTTTCCTAAAACTCACTCGGGCTGCTGTGTGGAGAATGAGTTATATGAGTGTCTAGAGGAGAAGCCCTGAGTCCAGTAAGGAGGGTACCCCACTAGGGAGCTGGGGGAGAACGTATTTGTTTATGTGTTCTTTCTTCACTCATTCTTTTAAGTTATTCTCCAAATGACATATAAAGAACAAATTGGATAGTTACCTTGGTATTACATTACTATGCTATCCAGGGCTCTGATCTAACCTGTCACAAATCTGCTTTCACATTCATTTACCCAGTTATTCATTCATTCATCCATCTGCCCATCAATTTGCTATATTTTTATTAATTATCGTTATGTTCTTTTATTCAGCAGACAATTATTAAGTGTCAATTTGTGTGACTCTGGAGGAAAAGCAAGTCAAATCATGTATATCCCTCAAAGAATTATTAAAAATGGGAAAAGGTATAGAGACGAGCACATTGTAATTTCAAAACCCAATAGCTAAGACATACTATACAAATAGAAGACATTTCTGATTGCTGATATATATGAACATAAATAATGTTTAACACACGAGAGAAATGCTCTCTTTCATTTGTGAGGCAGTATGGTGGTTAAAGTGGACTCTGGAGTAAGGCTGCCTGGGTACAAATACTAGTCCTGCCACTTGCAGCTGTGTGGTCTGGGGAAAGTCTCACACTGCGGTTTCTCCAACTGTAAAAACAGGAATAAACACATCACCTATTTTATAGGGGCTTTTGTGAGGATTAATGTATCTACTGCTTAAAGAGCACCTGGCGCGTAAGCGTTAGCCATTATTGATGTTAATGTTCAAATCTACTCATTTTCTAGCTAGTATTTATAAGGTTTGATTTTTCTCCCCTAAACCATTACGTAGTACTTGAGCCTCACAGAACTTTATTTGCCCTTTTTATTTATTTATTGTTCTTTGGGGGAAGGGCTGTTTGTTTTCTGATGCTCTGGCCATTTTGATCCTTTCCTGGAGAATCTCACCGGTTTGCCTTTAGATATTCTCATTCAATTTAAGAGACTCGGTCTTCTTCTTTATGTGCCGCAAGGCTACCACCCTTCTTGCCAGACAAAGGCTAATTGTCAGTCTGAAAAGAAAGTCTTTTGGAAGAAAGAATATAGCCAGAGGGTTGGTTGTCTGAGGATATAAACTCTCTTGGCACATCTGCTTGACTCCCTCCTGGTGTCAGGTCATGCCAAAGCACTCTTGCTTGTCTGTTCCACATCCAGGTAACAGACTTGACACCGCGGAGAGAGAAAGTGTCTCCTCTCCATTTTTCAGCCTGCTATAGAAAATGTTAAATAACACGAGGTCCAGGAGAGATCCCTGCATAATACAACTTAATAGGGTAACTCAAGTTGACACAGACGATGATAAATGGATTTAGAATAGCAGCTAGCTAGCCCTTCCTCATTTTTGAACAGTGGTATTAAGATTTGTGATTTCTCTACCTGGATAGACATGAGAATCACCTAGTATGCTTGTTAAAAAATATTGGGGGCCGGCCCGGTGGCGCAAGCGGTTAAGTGCGCGCGCTCCACTGTGGGGGCCCAGGGTTCGCCGGTTCAGATCCCGGGCGTGCACCGACGCACTATTTGGCAAGCCACATTGTGGCGGCACCCCATAGAAAGTGGAGGAAGATGGAGTGGATGTTAGCCCAGGGCCAGTCTTCCTCAGCAAAAAAAAAAAAAAAAAAAGGAGGATTGGCAGATCTTAGCACAGGGCTGATCTCCTCACAATATATATATAAATCAATCCTTGCTCTTCACCTCTTCCACCCTCTATCTCACCTCCATCTCCTGTAATCTGATTATTGAGTCAGAAGTAAGGCCCTGGAATCTGTATTTTTAATAGCATTGGGAATCATTAAGAATTTTTATATATGTATTCATGGGACATGGACTTGATAATTTAGTAATAATAGGATTCTTCTTTTATTTTTTTGCCTAAATTCACATTGAAAATTATCTTATTTGAAAACAAGACCCAATTTCACTTAACAGCCCATTTTCCTGAGTTCTGATGAAGAGCGACTAGGAGAAAGGGTTAAAAAAAATCAGTCATTTTTAGTTTGTTAGATTTACAGAATCATAATTATCACACTGGAAGAGATACTAAAAATATACTCATATTTCTTCACTTTGCACATATAGAAGCAACTCTTTCTGTGTAATGAGAGCCTACGATGAGACTACTGAGATCCATTGACATTGTGATTTCCCAAAGCAATACCTTAACTAGGAAAAAAATTTTTGATTTCCATCATACTTCGTGTTTGCTTTATGTCTTTAATAATCACCCAAATAGATTGAATCTGTTTCTCATTTTATGGCATTTAAGCTAACCAAACCAAGTGTATTTATTTTCTTAAAACACGGGCATAGTAACTACTATATGCAGCATCCTTCACATCAAATACCTCTTAAAACCACATTTTGAGAATTAAATAGAATCTTACCTTTAAGAGGCACCTTGACATCAAGGCCATAGAATAAAGGCAAGAGAGAAGAACAAGAATAGAAACAGAAACTGCAGAAGAAAAAGAAGAAGATTATGTAAATCTGAATTTCTGTAGTGCCATTCAGGCAGTTCAAAACCTCAGCTTTCCCACATCGCTCAAGGCTGACCACTTCTCTCGTACACACCAAGTACATTTTGTTTAAAATAAACATACCTTTTATTTATCTGCTGGCACAGCAGTGCAATGAATAACCGGTGTTCAACTAACGTTGACATACACATTTTAGAATTCTGAGGGGGGTCTTACAGATAATTGGTCTAAGCTTCTAATTTTATAAGTGAGAAAAAAAGTACAGAGCAGTTTATCAATAGACTAATTTCACAGAATCTCATGGTATAGTGAAGCCTAGAGCCTAGAGCTCCTGAGTCCTACTCTATTATATATTACTGTCTCTACTTTTAATGTGTGGGAGGGTATTTCGAAAACACAGATTGATCAGAGCATATACTTAATCACTCAGTGCTATCATTGTTTGGTTAATGTGTTAGGTTTTAGGACTAAGGCACAGCAGAAAGAATATGTAGGGTGAACACGATCAATTATCCAAAGTGGGACACTCCTGAGGGGGAAAGGGAACACTACTAGTAATTCCATCAGGGCCACAGGTACAAACTGTGCTGGATGAGGGAGGATGTGTGGTCACGCTCTTGGTATGAGATATGCTCATCCATCAGTGGACACTTTGGATAATGAATGCATGATGCTGTTCCAGCCTGTCCTGCTTCTGAGGTAGATTTATCCTTATTTGACTCATAGAAGTTAAATGGACTCTGATTTGTCTCTTCACCAAGAACCTTCACTGGAGAAGCAGGTACTTGAACAGTTAAATACACTTGTGTAGCTCTGGTATACAACCAACCGTATACTAATTATAAAGGTCACAGATCAGGTCAGTTTTTTCAAATATCAATTTCCTTGGTGATTTATTCTTATAGAGTCACAAAGTCTTTTGCCTTGTTATCACACTTTAGGATCACTCTGTTGGATATGACATCTTTGAATAAGAGTAATGTATGGCATGGCATTCTCATATTGGGCATGTTATTTGCATATGTCATTTAATGCCACTGCTTATCAGGCTCTTGTTTCACTATGGTGAAATTGTATGCACAAATTATATATATGGTGCTAAGAGCCATGTATTGGCGACTAGTCTATGAATCTGAAAAGCAGAAACTCTGTCCTTTTTTTTCAGTCCTTGAAGATGGAGAGTGATATGATGGCACATGTAGCAGAAGAGGATGGAGAAGGAGAAAAATGGAAAGATTCTACCATTCCTATGAGAAGCTCAGATATCAACACTACCTCTCTGGGCATGAGGAGATGCCCATCACTTAGTCTGCAATGAGATTCTGAGTCTACGCAGTAAAGTGGGCAGACTGTGGCACTCAAGAGCCAGACACTCTGACCTCTAGCCTTGATTTACCATGGACTGTCTATACGATCTTGGGAAAGCTGTTTAATCTCTCCCAGCTAAAAGGGGATCGTGATATCTGCTGTGTCTGTCTCATAGAAGAATTATGAGAATCAAATGAGACGATGAAAGTGCAAGTGCTTTGGATATGGTCAAGTGCTGCACATTTGAAGCGATTTTGCTATGTTCGTGGTTATCACCTGATTTATACCAACTGTGTGCATGGGAATTAGGAACAAAGAAGGAATATCGTATGTACCCTGAGGCCATGTTCAAGTTCCACAAGGGAAAGAATGAAGAATATCTCTGACATAAGTGATCTTTAGCCTTTTTACTAGGCTTGTGGACGAGGAGAATTGAGGTCAAGCGAATAGAAGGTGCGTTATAAACCTCACAGCTCATTCAAATCTCTAATCAGAAACCAACTGTATGGTTTGTGAAGCGGCTTAATTTACTACGATACATGGACTATGTTGCTTTGGTAGCTAAAGGACTCTTATTTCCTGTTAAGTACGTTACTCCATTATCATAAATATTTAGGAAGTTCAGATCCATGAAATGAGAAGTTCACACTAAATTCTGACAGTGAACATAATCTTAATCCCTCTCCTCCCAACACTTCTGTGGGGTTTATTAAGAGAATGGCTAGGGTGGTGACACTGATAGATATAAAAAATTCCGTTGTTTGTTTGTTTATTTTTCCTCAGTTGAATGAGAACTAAACTGAACTAAAGTTTCTGGAGCAGAACTGTCTTAACCATAACTTCCTCCTTGAGCCAGCCCCGGGACTGTTTATGAATTAGCAGAGAGAATGACTAGAGCCAAGAACTCGCCATTCAAAAATGTGGAACATGGAAGACATTAGGTATGTCCTTTCACAACCAGAGAAGCTGTGGAATAATCCTTCTGTGGGTCTTCCTGTCCAACGCTGGGAAATTAGACTCGGTCTTTGGTTCATGCACTTTACCTTTGCCTCATTCAGTTCTGCAGAACTAACTAGCAAACTTCTGAAATGAGGAAAATTTCAAATTTTGCATAAGATGTGTACTTTGTGTTTGGAAATTTTAAAAATTATACCTTTTTAATTTGACTGACTTTCTTAGTGTTTCCTAATTTTCACATAAGTGACCTCATTTGTTTCTCAGGGAACTCATGAGAGGAGGTGAGGGCTAGTGTTATAATCTCTATTTTATAGACGTGGCTTAGACACAGGGGGTGAAGTCACTTACCCAAGGTCAAATAAGTACCTGAAGACCCAGCCTACATAAGAAGCCCAGTGGCTGATGGTCTGGCTACTGGACCCTCCCAGCTCCCTCTGATCTCACATATATGGACAATTATAGAAACAATTTGGGATGAATCAAATTCTAACCATAGTCTCAGAAATGGGAGATGGTTTGCCATTTTCTTCTTGGGTGCCCATGGAAGACACTGCAAAACAAGCATATTTTTTTGCAACACGGGGATTCAGGCAGTTACTTCCAGTCAATCAGACCAGAACTCCACAGAAAACCTCTGGCCATCCTTGCTGTGTTCCTCAGCAGGGTGCTCCTATCATCTCGGGCAGGATAATTCTATGTTGTGCAAGACTGTTTAACTCACTGCAGCTTGCTCAGCATCCCTGCCTGAGCCCTGTCCCTTCCCCCACCAAATGCCGTCTTTACGAACTACTATGCTTTACCACAAAAAAAGCGCTGGCTGACTTGGAAGGAGCAGTTCCTCTTTTAGACCACTGGGCAAGTGACAGGAGGGCATAATTATGTGTCAATCTAAATTTCTGAACTTATTATTGAGGTGAAATTGCAGCACAAAGAAGAAAGGGCTTTTTATGAATAATAATGGGAAAGATTTTTTTTAAGGTGCTACAAAGATTTTAAAAAGAAAGAGCAAAGGAGAATAACAGAACTCAAATGAAACTTTTGGAAAGGAAACGAAGATGAGGAAGGGGAAAATGAAGTAAAAAAAAAAAAAAAACCAAACACATATAGAAAAGAATAGGAATCAACAAAAAGGCAGAAATGTCAAGACTATAGGTTACTGAAGGCAGAAACTTTGCTGGAACCCTGGCGCCTGGCGGAGGGTGAAGTCTACATTTACTGTGACTACACCTGCCTGTGCAAGATACACAACAACTGAGAAGAAAGAAAGAACACACACAGTGAGTGAAATCGGTATTATTTTCTGATCAAAAAAATAAAAATAAAAATTGATATTAAATTTAACACATACCTTTTCTTCTAAGTCCTTTATTTGTCTTTTCTGGATGTCTGTTTTATCTTCTAAGTCACGAATTCTCTGAAGAAAGAAAAAAAAAAAAACCAGAAAGTGTTAGTGGGCATTAAGTTGAACAGAAAAGATTGTTCACCAAGAACAATCAGAAAACAGAAACTTTCTATAAAAACATTAACATTAGCACTAGCAGCTGGAAACATCATAGACATGTTTTTCCATACCCAGAGGTTGTTGCATGTTTCAAAAATTACTGGTACTTGTGGTGGAAAATCATTGTCATTGATCATATTTAAAAAATATTTGCCACCTCTCTCTACCGGGCCATCCCTGCAGCTCCCTTCCCTTTGGGAGAAGTATAGTCCCTGCCCCTCCGTCCTTGGGCTTCGCCATGAGACCTGTTTTGCACAGTGGAATGTGCACTGCAGTGAGATGTGGGAATGCCACATCCTTGTAGAGACTGCAGTTAAGTCCCAGAACTAGTGAGCAAGAAACAAACTTTGCTGTAAACCATGTGGCTTGAGATTTTGGTTGTTTCTTACCACAGTAAAATATGGCTAAAGCTGACTCACACAAATATAAACAATCCCCCTGTTTTTTGCTACCCGTTCTTTTTAACCTTATTTCAACTCTGTTTTAGGATGGAATTTCCTCATAAAACACGACTGGCCAGTTCTCATAAAACAAAGGAGAGATTACACTTCAACAAAAATTCCAAGGAGGAAACTGATAAATTAGGGAAAAAAACCAAACATAACAAAAATAGCACAAGTAATCCTGAAGACAAAAAAGTTCCAGAACTGTCTTTGAACTTACCCATCAACTATATAACAAACTTCCAGTAATTTAAATAGCACAGATTTGAAATCAACATCACATAAACAATTATTTGCAAGTGCAACACAGTCTTCAAATTTCTCTCTGGTAATCTAAGGGCCTTTTATGTTCACAGCACATGGTCACACGGTGTAGGCTTGTTATTTAATGCCTCTTTAGGGAATAATTAGAAAATAGAGAATTGGAGTCTGAGAAGAAAACACTGGAAGCTAAACGGGGTGATAATATAGAAAGAGAGGTTTTTATAATGCCAGGTGGGGAGAAAAAAGGGAAGCTAGAACAAAGAATATCTGAACTCGGAAATCAGATCTCCCTCTCTCTAAAACAGTAGTTCTCAACTGGGGATGACTGTGCCCCCAGGGGACATTTGGCAATGTCTGGACATTTTTAAAAGTTAGTTACTTAGTTTATTTTAAAGTGTACAATTGTGGTTTTAGTATATTTACAAAGTTGTGCAACCATCACGTCTATCTAATTGTCTGGACATTTTTGAATCACATTTGATCACTGTCACAACTTGGTGGGCGCAGTGGGTGGTTTCAACTAGCATCTAATGGGCAGAGATCAGGGATGCTGCTAACCATCCTACGATACACAGGACAGCCCACTATAATCACCTGGCCCAGAATGTCAGTAGTGCAGAGACTGAGAAATCCTGCTTTATAGGAAAGGGGCTGAGGTTTGTGCAGGAGAGGATGGTGTGTTTTGGTCAGAGACCACCAAGGCTGACCTTGAAATTATAAGACAACGAAGGCTGGAGAAGAAAATGGGATTGGAAAGCTGATGGTGTGTGTACAGTGTATGATTGTGTGATATGTATATTTCCATAGTGCTGTTTATGCTCCCAAGCTACACAGCAAAAGATAAATTTGCTAGATATTTTCATCTTGAGTGTGCAAGTAATTCCTTGGTATGTCTACTGGATGTGGAGGCTGGTATTATAGCTATAAAATCATGGACACGTCAGATTATTGCAGTTTCTATTCAGCCATCAAGTCTGTGCTTGTTGGGTACCTTCTTACATGCTCAGGACTATGCTGGATGTAATAGAGAATACAGATAAGGCATCAATTAGTTCCTGATCTCAAAGAACTATCAGGTCCAGATGGGGAGACAAAATTTAAAACACGAACAGGGAAAAACGAATTAAGTAGAAAAGGTAAACAATGGGAAAACCATGTACAACTTCATCACCAATCTCTAATACCTAGTACAGTGTTTAGTACAAAGGAGCTGCCTATACATATTTATTAAATGAGTTAGTTACGCTACACCCTTAAAACTCAGAGACTGCCGAGATCATTTCACATTTCACTGCAGCCGCATGCATTGTTTCTTTTTCCTTCCCATCCACTTGCATCCAATCCGATAGGAAACTCTGTCAGGTCCAAAACAGATCCCTTTTCTACCTATGTTTAATCTCTATTGCCACCAAGTATACCAAGTCACTGTCGTCCCTCATCAGGACTGGTGTGATAGCTTACGGTTGGCTCTTGCTGTTTCTAATCTGGTCCATTCTACATCCGTGTATAGCAACTAGTGTGAATCTTTAAAATGTGAAATGATCTCAGCAGTCTCTGGGTTTTAAGGGTGAGGAAGAGAAAGAAGGGAGAGTTGGCCGAGTTGTGCTCAGAATAAAACCCAAATCCCTTCAAGGCCCTACATGATCTAGCCCTGTACCTCTCAACCTTCACCTCCTATCAACCTCACCTCGGCTCTGTGTGCTCCTGCCACATGGCCTCTCTGTTCCTTGAATATTCCAAACCTTCCCACAAGAGAGACTTAGCCCCTGCTCTCTCAATCTTCTGGGACACTTTGCCGAGATCTTTGTGTGGCTGGTTCCTTGGGTTTTGGATATCTTCAGAGAGGCCTGCTCTGACCAGCCAGTCTCAAGTGGCCAGTCCCATTCCCAAACTCACACACGTTGTATAATTTTCTTCCTAGCATTTATTGCCGCTCTCTGAAATTGCCTCTGTCATTGTTCATTTGTGTTGTTGCTTTGTCCCTCTTCATCTGTAGGACAGATGAGAGCAGTGACCTTTATATCTTTGTCCACCACCACATTCCTAGCACCTGGTACAAGAAGGCCCTCAATAAATGGTTTTGAATGAGTGTATAACAGGATATGGAAAGCAGATCTTTCAGTAGTATGTGGTCCATTATTTTCATCAGGGAGAGCATCCTGAAGGACGTGGATCTTAGACTGGGACTGAAAAAATGAGAACATTTGGATAAATGCAGCAGACATGGAAGGGCATTTGAGGGTGAGTAATGATACAAACAAAGTCTTGGAGGTGGGAAGTCATGGCCCAAGAGGTATCAGCAAGAGTCCTGCATGAGTAGAGAGGAAGGTATGCTCTGGAGGTTTTTGGTGGGGAGGAGCAGCCAGCTCATGAAGGAATGGCGGGGCCTGCATAGGACTAGACTCAACTGGAAATGGGGATCATGGAGGCTTTTGAGGAAGAAGGTACCATCAGGAAAGCTGAGAAGAATCTGCAGTGACAGGTATGATGAACTGAAGAGAGGAGAGCTGTAAGTTGTCCCCATGGCGTACTGCATACAACTCTTTCATGCTACTTATCGAGATATCATAATCGTTTTTCTTTGTGTTAATCTCCTTTGTTTCCATCTATAGATCTAAGCTTTGTAAAGGCAGGTCCATGGTGAATTCTCTGTCTAGCATGGTATCTAACGCCTAGGAAGTGTGTTGAAACATCCGACTGAATAAATGCATAGATGATGGAGTTGGGTTACCTCAGAAGACGTGTGGCAGCACCTAGAAGCTGTTGCAGTAGTGAAAGGGCCTGCCTGTGCCTGGGGTAACAAGTGTGGACACACTGGACCAGCTTCAAAAACATTTCAGCGGAAATGCCAACTGGATTTAGTGCTACATTAACTGTTGGAGATAAAGGACAAAGAAGACTCAAGGGTTTCCTGCCTGAGAGCTTTGGGATATGGTAATTCCACTGACCAAGAAAGGCAGATGGGGAGAGAAGGGAGAAATAAGGATAAGAATGCATATTTATGTTTGTTTCATATGAGTTCACTCTGAAACATTCAAACAGAAATGTCTAATAAATGGTTAGTGATATACTCTAGAATTTAGACTAGATTACATGCTTATGCATGACAAATCCTGGCCAATGCCCTCTGGAATAAATCTCTCAAATCAAAGCTACTGGTTAACAGGGAAGAAGAAGAGTAAGAAATAACTAGAAAAGGCATATTCTAGTAAACATCTGTTTGGGAGACAGAAATGTCAGTAGAACTCTGAGGCTTAGAAATGTAAGGTACCTATCAGACTGGATAACTTCAAACAAGCAATACCATCTCTTTGAGGAATGAAGTACCTTAGCTGATTACAGAGAGACTCAAAAGAGATGACAAGGTTTTAATTATAAATAAATTTAGATAACTATTTTCCATCTTAAAACACTTCTGTGGTTCCATAGTACAACTCCTGATTTGTTGAAATTAATTAAATGCTATTGCAGCATGAGAAATTTATGCAGGAGACACTTTCATTCCCTGATAGAAGAAAAGGATGTCTGCAGTAATACAATGATGCCATAGAGTTTATTATTAAAGGCTTTAAAAACTCTTTCCAGGGTCTAAGCCCAAACATTTGTGATGCAATCTGAAGGGGCACTGAAACAAACATGATGTGTTTATTATCTCTGAGACAAATGGCTCCAGAGTTCCCTGTTAACTTGAGTAATCTGTTAGCCTATAAAGATCCACAAAGCTCCTGGCTACAGCTGAAGTGTGTTCAATGTCATGTTGCCCATAAATTGGTGGCATAAAATAACCCCTGTTCCTTTTCCACTCATCTTGATCTCTGATGACCACATTACTTCTTGAATAGCCCATCTGGATTTTGTACCAGTTGCTTGCTACAGCTTCTGAGTACCAAAAACTACAGCCTGACACTTTCAATCTGGAATTCTTATGGAATCTGCCTTTTGACCAGGGCTCTCTAGTCCTCACCTTTCAAGCTTCGACATGAACTAAGAGTTGGAATTAAGAATTTTGGCTAGAAATCAGTATTGGGTAACTCTTTTGATCCTTGCTGGTCGAGATGAATCATATAAATTATAGATGACTTCAGCTGCATAAGACAGTGTAGTGCAGTGGTTATGCACTCTGGCCTCGGGGTCAGGCCCACCTGGGTTGGAATCCTGGCTCTGTTGCTTACTATCTGTGTCATCCTGGGCACATCACTTAAGCACTCTTATCTTCAGTATCACTATCACCTAAATTGTGATAAGAAGAATACTTACCTTAGTGGGCTGCTGTGAAGATTAAATGAAATGTCGTCAGCGGAGCCCTGAGTTTAGTTCCTGACATACGGCAAATGCCAGGAAGCAAAGCAGCAGCTTCCAGGCTTTACTGCTGCTGCTGTTTGTTCTGGGAATAAAGAGAAAGGCCCTTGTTCTCTTTCCCCCGTTCAGATTATTTGATCAGGCTAGGTTATGGACTGGGATGAGTAACAGAGGGGAAGCATTATTTCTGCCCCGGAGAGAGTCCTAATTCCCTGCATAAGGGAGATAATCAGGCTCCAAGAAATTCAAAGGGTATTTCATGAAAAAGTAGTTGCAAAAATGTAGCAATATGCGATGCTTCTGACACGCCAATTTTCTTAAGATTGGATCATTACAAAACTGTCATGCTATATTTGAGTGAAGGTGGAAAACAACAGATATTTATTTTACTCTCTGAAAATAGCTAATATCTCCTGGGCTTCTCCATACCCACACTCAATACTATGTACTTAGTACTAAGTCCCATTTGCTTAGTACCAACTCTACACAGATGTAGTGACTCAGTCCTCACCTGATGGGCTTGCTGTAAGAGCTCCATTCTCTCCTGAAGAATCTGACAGTCATACTCTCTGCTCTTCCTCAGCATCTGCCGCCGTAACTTTTCTACTGCCGTCCTCAACTCCTCTTGCTGTTTTTCATTTAATAATTCACCAAACTTGATAACAGTTTCTTGCTGCAGAGCATTGTACAAAGTAGCTTCTAGTTCCTGGATCCTCTGGCAAATAGAATTAGAAAACTCTAACCTTGTAACTCAGCATTTATGTGCGGTGTGTGAACATATACACACGTGTATATGGGGACGGATGTATTTATTTTTTACAGGATCATCACAATGAAATAAATTTCAAAGCTTATCTAACCTAACTAGCCTTTTGATAATCGCTTTTATAAGATTCCGTAAGAGTCATCCAGCCAATATGTGAACTTCTCTGATGATGGGGAATTTGTTTTCTTTCTTGGGATCCTGTCCCTTTCACATACCTTTCATTTTTAGAAAGTCCTTACTTTGTTATAATAACTGTACATTCTTCTATTCTCAAATGTAGCTGAGAATGTTTGTCCTCGCTTCCATTTGACAGCCCTTCAAATATTTAAAGAGATCTATCATGGTGGCCATACTTTTATAGATAAGTATTGCAAAGTGTTCTAAGCTGGAATAAAATACTTGAAATTGGAGATATATCTCATGCACAAAATGTCACCTCACTTTCACACGACACAGCTCTGTACTTAAAGATGGCCTTATGGTCTCTATATTTTTTCTTAAAATAAGAATTGGAAATATGATCTAAAAATAGCATACAGTCTTTGGAATTGGTCTGTTTTTTGAGTTTTACAGTTGCTCTGGCTATAAAATGCTTTCTTGAATCTTGCCCTTTTTTAGATGAAGCGTCTACTGCTGCTTATATCCCAGTTGGTTTTTTTTTGTATAACATGCTTCAGATACAGTTGCCAAAATCTATAACCTTCCCCCTTGTGACTTTGACAGAGGTGAATGGATATTTCCCGGTGAGGGATGCTTTCCTAGCTCTTGTTCTGGACTAAGCAGATCTCATCTTTTTAAAGTCAAATGTAGTTGTCTGAATGAGTACTCAGTCATGGGACACATAAGCACACAGCTTAATCTTATCATGTATTGGGAGAGGAGGTAAGGATAAAAGGGTAGGAGGGGAGGGGAAAATCTCCTTCTTTATTCTCTAATTAGTGACCAACTCATTTTCTCCTTTCCCTATCAAGCGATGCTCAGAATCTCTTACTCATTTTGGAGGGGGAACACTATTTCATCTTTGTTACAAGCAGGGGCTAAGTGCTTCACTCGTTTCCCAAAAGTGACTCAGGCTGCTTCCAGGAAAGCATTATAAAAACCTCTACTAGCAACTCCGTGAAATGTTCCTCTTTCAAATTTTCTCTTTTTCTCTTGAGTCATTACTGTAAATTAATGAGGGGGTGGTGTTTGTGTACAGAAAGAAGAAATGTAAGCTCAGTCCAATATTAGGAATTATGCATTATGAATTTGGTACAGGGAAATGGATCAAATGTGCTCCCCAATCAGCATAATCTTCTGTGGAAGAGAAAAAGGCATGGCCCATTTACCGATACAGCCTTACTTACTGTGGCTGGATTATAGTATTTAAGGCTGCCATGTCTACAGTCAGATCGATACACTACCCGCTTACCAATATGGGCAGAGTTCTTTCACTCTCTAAGTTTTCATTTCCTCATAAGTAATATAGGAATAATAATATTACCTATACCTCAGACGGTTGTTGTCAGAAAGAAATGAATTAAAAATATACACAGCAAACGTTAAATACTTTATTATTCCATCACTAGATTAGGCTCCCAAACAACTGGATTTGATTTAAGAAAACTTCTCTTTAATCTACACTGCTATACAATCTTTCATTAAAATATTATATAGCGACATACATTTAATTTCTTAAAAATGAAGTATAATGAAATATTAAGTATTATAGGAATATTGCAACAGCAAAAGCTAGGGATATATTTGTTCTAAAATTAGAACTGGAAACCACTGGATAAATGAGCTGCATGTTTTGGTCTATTCAAGTACACGCCTGACAACTTAAATAGGATGCTTTACTCGATAGAATAAAATTGTAAACACTCTTGAGTGTCCTGACTGCTTGTTGTACCTACCATATATGCTTGGTCGAGCGCTTGTTTCCGGTAGTCTAGTTCTTCCTCCAGATAGCCTTTTATTTTGCAGAATTGTTCCTACAAAAAAGGGCCATATTGATAAATAGAGTCAGCTTGGTTAACAAGAAAGTGATATATAAATTGCATTGATCAATGTTTTCTCTAATTCTACCACGAGACAAATCACTGTTTGTAGGATCATAGATTTTGTCTGTTAGGGAAATAGTTCACCTTTCATAGTCTCACATAGGGAATGTGAAAATCAATGGGAAGACTCATAAAAGATATAATGAACAGTCCACATGGAATTCTTTTTTTTGTGTGTGTGAGGAAGATCAGCCCTGAGCTAACATCCACGCCAGTCCTCCTCTTTTTGCTGAGGAAGACTGGCCCTGGGCTAACATCTGTGCCCATCTTCCTCCACTTTATATGGGACGCCACCACAGCATGGCCTGACAAGCGGTACATGAGTGCGCACCTGGGATCCAAACCCGGGCCGCCAGCAGCGGAGTGCATGCACTTAACCACTACACCACGGGGCTGGCCCCCACATGGAATTCTTTAAAAGATTTTTATGCCAATCCATGAGTATGTGATTAAGATAGCTTTGCCAAGGTAAGTGTTAACTAGTAAGTGTATCTGTGCAAATATATTGTGATAATATACTTTTATAAGAATGTTATGAAATGTGATATGGCAGAGTTGTATAATAAAAAACTTAACTTACTCAAAGTTATCTGTGTACAATTAGCAAACACAAAAATAGATGACAATTTAGAGAGTGGGGGCGATTCCACCCACAGTGCCACTTAATGAGTGTCTGCTTGTGCCGCAAAGCCAGTGTGAGCTGGGAGACTTAAATCTGATGTTCCCTTGCTTGTCCTCAGTTTCTGTGTGCCTCTCATATTGCGAGCATCTTGCCATTAGCATTTTAAAATATATCTGTGTGTACAACATAGCCCCAAGTACAGCCAATTATTTCTTTGTGTGCTTAACTGAAGGAACAAGGACATCTTCCAGAGCTGGAGGAGAACTTGATTGCATCGACTTCTGAGAGACTATATGTCTACATCAGTAATAAAATTGCTGGTGATTTTCCTAATGGTATGTACCTAGTCTGGTACAGGCTGATTGCATAATTAATATTTGTGCATTTAAGGAGTTTTCAAGGGTATTTGAACATGAACAGTTCTTGTTACACGCTTTGACTTCAGAGCCTAACCTCTTGGTAAAATGTCAACCCTGTGTAAAATATAAGCAAATGATGTGTATATAAGTTATCACATGCTATATAAATGCAAGTTGTTGTTCTTAGGACTGCAAGGAGTTCTATAGGATTCCTAACCTGACAGGAATTACTACCTGTTTATTAGTAATAATAACATTAATGACAGTGCAGTTATAAAATTCTATGTATTGCTATAAGTTAATAATGACTAATTCTTAGGCTTGGGGATTTAAAAAAAATTTTTAAATTGTGGTAAAATACATACAACATAAAATTTACCATCTTAACCATTTTTAAGTGTACAGTTCAGTAGTCTTAAGTATATTCCCATTGTTATGCAACCAATATCCAGAACTCTTTTCATTTTGCAAAACTGAAACTCTATATCCATTAAAGAACAACTCCCCATTTCGTCCTCCTCTGAGCCCCGGATGACTACCATTCTATTTTCTGTTTTCATGAGCTTGACTACTAGACTCTAGATACCTTATATAAGTGGAATCATACAGTATTCGTCTTTTTGTGACTGGCTTATTTCACTTAGCATAATATGTCCCCAAGGTCCATCAATGTTGTAGCATGTGTCAAGAATTTCCTTCCTTTTTCAAGGCTGAATAATATTGCATTGTATGTATAGACCACATTTTGCTTGCTTACCCATTCATCCATTGATAGACACTTGGGTTGCTTCCACATTTAAACTATTGTGAATAATGCTGCTTTGAACATGGGTGTACAAACATCTCTTTGAGACCCTGCTTTCAATGATTTGGGGTATATACACAAGTGGTATTGCTGGATCATATGTTCATTCTATTTGGAATTTTTTGAGAACTGTCATACTGTTCTCCATAGTGGCTGCATACCATTCTACCTTCCCATCAATAGTGCACAAGGGTTCCACTTTCTCTATACCCTCACCAACACTTGTTATTTTCTTTTTTTTTTTTTTTGATAGTAGCCATCCTACTAGGCACGAGATAGCCTGGGAATTTTTAAAATCAGTGTTACACCCATCATTTCTGTAACTTTTACTATAATTATATATGGTAGAAAAATTATTTAGCCCAAGAAAGAAAACACCTAACTGAATTTTCCACAGCATGAGTTTTGGAAATACTACAAAAATACAACATGATACTTTTGCAGACTACAACTTGAAATTTTGAATAATACTTCTGGGAATTTTGTTCCACAGTCTGTATTCAAAATAATGGGAAGGCTACAAATTTTCATCAGTGCCAGATAAAACTGGTAGAAAACAGTTGTTTTCCATTTGCCTTGTCAATTTTTCTTCATTTTTATGATACCTCATCTTTGTACTCACCATGTCACTTTCCAATTCCATCATTTTCTGATGCAGGGCAGCCTCTGCTCCTTCGATTTGCTGGATCCACTAAGGGGTAAACAAGACAGAAGTGTCTGATATGATTGCTTGATATGGTGCATATGTGCTGTCTCCTGAGGTGCTCAGTCTCTTCCCCTTATAGCTCAAGAAGCAGACTGAGAACTGAAGTGAAAACTTGGTGCCTTTTATCTCTTAGTTCAGAAACAAGACTATGGTTTTCCAATCATTCATTCATTTATTCAACAAATGCCTTCATGATGTCTACCATGTGTCAGGCGATGTGCTAGAATACGACCAACACAAAATTTTTTGTCCTCAGTGATGGACACCATGGGAGGTTTTCTTAGAAGTGACAATTGCACTGGAGTCTCAAGAATGAGTCAGATGATTAGGTAAAAGCGAGGGGCAAGTTCCAAGCAGAAGGGATGTCCAGTTGTCCATGGTTGTAAGGGGCATAGTGAAACAAGAAGCCCAGCTGAGACGGGAGAAATGGCAATTTTCAGTATAAAACTCATAACAGCTCAGTGTTGAAGAATCATTTTTGTTGAGTGGAGACATTTTAAATCACATGAGAACTTACTTTTCCTAACACTTGGAATACATCGTTCTGCTATATGGCATTGATCAACACCCTGAATGAATTTAGACTTTGAATATTATGGTGTGAGCCTACCAGATGTATGGGTTAATAGAACAAATTATTATAATGAGTCTCTACCAAGTCAAACACCAGCTTATCCCTTACGGAGGCAATGGGGCATAGTAATTAAGTGTGTGGGTTCTAGAGGCAAACTACATTGGGTTTAATTCCAATCTAGCTTCTCATGGCTGTGTGGCCTTGAAAGGTTACCTGATTTCTCTAAGACTCAACTTTCTTATCTGTAAAATGAGATTAATGTGAAGAGTACAGGATGTATTTCATGTAAGGCACTATTCACAGCATGTTGCATGTACTAGGTACCCAATAAATTCTAGTTTTTGGTTAACATTTATTCTTGTAGTTCTGTATGATTGGAAATGTGCCCCATTACAGCTATTTCTTTTTAGTTTGTCTGTGATAAATTATGTGGTACACTGAGCATTTTTCTATATACTGGAGCTTTCACATTCATGTCCAACAACCCCTCGGCTGTAGGGAACATGGGGAAAGAAAAAAGGCATGGAGAAACTCAAAAGGATCTAATTTCTCAGTTCTTGTCCATACACACGGCTTCCCCCAAAACAAATTTCAGTCAAAAGTCATGGGTTTCTTGTAAACAGCCTCATATTGCTATTGCATATTGTCAAGCTTTATTAAAATTCTTCCTCTTGTTCGCTGCCAGTTTGTCAGTGATAAAAAAATTCTTTTGTAAATCATGTTTTAAAGAGTACTGTGAATTGTGAAGTAGTTCAGTCATGGGCTTTAGATAAAGATTTATGTGTTAGCTCCTGCTCCTTACTACTTGTGTGACATGCGACAAGTCACTGAATAGTCCATGCCTCAGTTTCCTCTTGTGTAAAATAAAAACAGTGGATGAAAATAGGATGGTTGTGAGGAACAATGAGATAACACACATACAGTATTGAGTGCAGTACCTGGCCCATAATATGTTGTCAGTTAAGGTCACTGCTATTATTATTATTATTAATACAAAGTCACAGTAGGATTTGCTTGTTGGAAATTTGTCTAGGCTCATTCTCCGGCTAAGGATCACACTCCCATATAGTAGTGTGCTACTCAAATCTGTAGTTGCAGAAAATTCAAGGTTGACATTTAGAATTACTAGGAGGTAGAAATGTTTATCTGTGAATCCCAAAGGAAGCAGGTGACTTTAACCTGTGAATGGCAAAGATCTGCACAAAAGGCAACTGCACAGATCACGAGCACCATAAGGACAGGCTCGTGTCTTATTTATCTGGTTCCTCACTTTCTACCACAGTGCCAAACACATAGTCACCACCCTGTGATTGTTCAACTGAACCCCCCACACCTGTCTTGCAAAGGAGGTAAGTGGAAGCATGGGCTAATTCACCAAAGCTCTAAAAAACCAACTCCTACATGCTCTGCATCGGGTACTTCCTGCTTTTAATGGGATGCTTGAGGGGAAGTTTGGTGCAGTGGTTAGGAAGATCATGGCCTCTGGAAACAGACTGCTTGAGTGTGAATCCCGACTTCATCGTGTTCCAGCTGTGTGACTTGGGCAGTTACCTACCTTCTCTGTGCCTCTGATTCCTCAAGTGTGAAATGAGGATAACAGTAGTACCAGGACTTGGGCAATTAGGACAATGCCACGCTCAAAAGAAGCACTATGCAAGTGTTAGTTACGACCAAGTTCAAGCTGCATACGACCACACTGGGCAGGAAATGGAAGGTTTTCTTCCATCAAAGTAAATGTGAGGCACACAAGACCTATTTTTCCTTTTCCTTTTCCTTTCCTTCCCTTTCATAGAATAGGTCCAAATTTTCTTTATATCCCTAAACTAAGGTGAGTTGTCTTACAATAAAGAATCACAGCCCTTCATGACTCCAACTAAATGAGACACTCTGGCTATCATTGCCGAATAAATGTAGCGGAACCGGTGGTGCAGACAGTGTTTCCTTCATCTTTGTGTCGTGGGAACAGTGTCTTGTAGACATTCAAAAATTCATTCAGTCCTTCAGTAAACATTTATTGATCACCTGTTAGATGTGCTGGACTGGTGTGAAAAGCTGGGGAAACCAAAGGGGGAAAAGAGATACCACATTTGCCCTCGTGGAGCTTAGAGTCTAGTGGATAGAAGAAAATAGGCAGTTGCATTATAGTTGTTAAAAGCCATGGTAGCAGAAGCACAGGTCAGTGGGAACACAGAGAAAGAACACCCACCTGGGCTTGGGTGAACACTAAGGCTTCCCCTTGTATGGGGGTGTCCAACGATTAAGATTTAGCCAGACAAAAGTAGAAAGGGAAGAAGGTAATATCTTCTAGGCAAAGAGAACAGTGTAAAGGACCAAGGAATGCAAATAGAGGTAGAGAGAGAGAGAGGGGATTGGGGCCCCAAAGGATTTGTATATGGTTGGACCTGAGCTAGTGACCAAGGAAGGAAGTGGGGTACTAGAGAAGTAGGAAAGGGCCAGATCCCAGGGGGCCTCTTGCCAAGTTCTGAATTCTGGACCTTATGTTGAGGACAATGTGGTGCTGTTAATTGGCTGGGAGGATGAGAGGGAAAGCAATAAGGTCTGTAATTAAATTGTGAAGGAAGTAAGTTTTTATAAGAGCAAATCCTAGATATCATTTCACAGGTAAATACTTCAATATGCATCCCTAACAGATAAGACCTTTTTTAAAAAAACATAACCACAAGGCCATTTCCACACCTTGCAAAATTAACATTAATTCCTTTTGTCATCTGATACCTGGTCCATATTAAAATTTCCCCAATTGTCAGCAAAATGTCCTTTTTTTTTTCACACTTGGTTTGCTTGAATCAGGATGCAAAACAGGATCATTTCTTTTTGTGTGTGTGTGAGGAAGATCAGCCCTGAGCTAACATCTGATGCCAATTCTCCTCTTTTTTCTGAGGAAGACTGGCCTTGAGCTAACATCGTGCCCATCTTCCTCTACTTTATATGGGACACCACCACAGCATGGCTCGACAAGCTGTGCATTGGTGCACGCCTGGGATCTGAACTGGTGAACCCTGGGCCACTGCAGTGGAGCACGTGGACTTAACTGCTTGCGCCACCGGGCCAGCCCCCAGGATCATTTCAATATTTCTTAAACCTTTTTATTTTATAGCAGTCCTTCCCTTTCCCTCTGCCTTTTTTTTTTTTTTTTTTTATGTCATTGCTTTGTTTGAGTAACTTAACTGGGTCATTTGACCTATAGAATTCCCTCATTTCAGATTGGAGTAAGCTGACTGCTTGCTCATGGTTTCATTTACTTTATAACAATCTTTTTACACATTTAGGAATTAAGACAGCATCTCAAGGAACCTATACAGTTCTCATTTTATCCAACCACGTAAACATGACTCTCAACTATGCACCGCTCTTCAAGGCACCATGAATACCACCAGTTAGCGGGCTCCTCCCCTCGGCTCTTTCCTCTCCTCTCTCTCTTCCTGCCATTTACCAGGTTTAGACGCAAGGGGGCCAGAGCACACTCAGTGCTGCCCTTCTGACAGTCTAGGTTGGGCTTTCTGAATGAGACTGCAGTGAGCCACACGGATGTTACAGAAACAGATGGAACAATGGTATGTACACACCCAAGGAAAGCCTATAAAAGAGTCACGCTCCGGTTTACCACCTCTTAACAAAATCCTTCTTTATTGGCCTCCCAGCTTGGTAGGGATTGCCTAAATAATGTAATTCAGAAGGTTTTTCATTTTTTAAGAATTATATTTTTAAGAGACTTCAGGGGCTGGCCCGGTGGCGCAAGCGGTTAAGTGCGCGCGCTCCGCTGCGGGGGCCCAGGGTTCGCCGGTTCGGATCCTGGGCACACACCGCCGCACCACTTGTCCAGCCATGCTGTGGCAGCGTCCCATATAAAGTAGAGGAAGAGGGGCATGGATGTTAGCCCAGGGCCAGTCTTCCTCAGCAAAAAAAGAGGAGGATTGGCAGATGTTAGCTCAGGGCAGATCTTCCTCACAAAAAAAATAAAATAAAAAAAGAGACTTCAAAGCAAGAACTATCCACCCAACCCAAATCAGTGTGTAGATTTTTCTTTTGTGTCTTCTCATTCTATCTGGGTTGTATCACACTGAAAAATAAAATATTTATTAGGTATTCAAGAACGCAGTCATGTGCAAAGAGAATGTCCTTCAACGCTACCCTGCCCTTCAGGTGTTAAGCCAGACACAGATGATTTGAATGTTAGTACAACTTATTACCTTCTCTGCCAGGGACAGCACAGTGCTGGCCTGAATTATGGCCACTTGTTCTTCATTTCTCAAATTCTGTGAAGAAAGAAAGAAAGAAAATAAGCTAAGGACATTCATGATACTTACACTATCAGAAAATACTGCCTAAATTTCTGCCATAGACACTACTGCATATGCATGCATGTAACCTTAGCAAATGTTCAATTCTATTTAGTAATAATTCTTCACAAAGAGTTTATTCAAAACCAGTAAAAAGTACATTGTGATTTTTTTAAATCTCTCTCTAATACTAACTTGATTTTATGTTTTGCTGTAAGCATACTTCATTAATAGTCATGTTATGAGAAAAGCAGAAACAAAATGAAATAAGGAGTAATCTCTTCATAGCAGTTTGATATGATTTAATTGATTGTGTTCTCTCTTTGGATAATTTTCCAAGGGAAAAAATGGTGTGACCCGTTCAACCTACATGCATCATTCATCTAGTATCTCAATGAATGTTCCTCCTCAATGAATTAATATGCCTTGACCCTGCCTGGAAGATGTTTTTAGAAAGAAAAGGGATTATAGTTTCCTGGTCCATTTTTATGGGGCTGACACCAACCCTACTATTTAGCAGCATTTGCAACTGCATGACTGATTAATTTCACGCTGGATGCCTCCAAGCAACAGTCAGAAGGTAATTAGCTTTAATCACAGCAGATGTGGTTGGCATTCAAACCTGAAACCTGCCCATGAATAGCACTTGACCACTTTCCATTTCTGCCACTACCTTCCAGAGATCCTTACAACCACTGAGCGAGGTTGTTTGATAAACTGGTGATTCTCTGGGAGCTACATCCTTAAGTGAACATGGAGTCTCACTTGATATTTTTTTATACATGATGCACTGGCAAGTATTTCTTGCTTCTCTTTAGGCAAATTCATATCTCTACTGTACTTAATGGATTCATTACTTACCCCATTATCACCTAAGATGTCAAGCTGTTTTATGAGATCAGGGATGTTCACATCCTGCAAAATCAAGGAAATACATTCAAGTCAAAGACACAAACGTGGCTTACCATTCTATCAGTGCCTGAACCTTAAGTTAGAGAAGACATTTTAAGGCTTGTACTTCCTTGGGTTGTTTTCAGTCAGGCAACACCTGATTTTACATTTCCACCCTGCTCTTATAAGCTCTGCGAACCTAGGAAAACTACTTAACAGTTCATTCTCCATTTTGCCAATTGCTAAATGAAGATAAGATATACCTCCTTCACAGGTGAATGTTGAGAATAAAGAGACTGTATATGAAAGAGTCTAGGATGTACTAAGGACTTGGAATTTTCTCCTTAACTTTTTTTCTTACAATTTTCAAAAATTTTTTCAATGATGATAGATTTCAGGTATGAAGAAAAGTAACAGGTAATTAATATAAATAATCGACCAATTTCATTCTAATTAATAGAATTCTGACCTGGTGAGATTTTGACTGCCACATAGAAACGATAGTGCAGTTTCATTTTTTGTGTCTAGCATTAATTTCATCCTATGGAAAACAGCTGATTTTCATTATATTCCTTGAGTCAGTTTGAAGCAGCTGAACTCCATTTGAAAGAGTTCCCTTGGATATAAATTACATCCATTGGATTAGGTTGTTTGTGATTTATCTAGGAAAAAGCATCTAAAGTAAAGTGCCTTCCATTTAATTAGAGTTGAAATCAAAAAATTGTTTTGGTTTACAAATTTTCCTGCAACCCAGGAAGGCCAGAGGTTTAAACACCATGAGAGTGATGTAAGATGGAAGACAAGGAAGCACAATTTTACTACCTAATCGTCCCCCCACTTTTCACCTCATTAGTACCACCTTCTCCTCTCACTTATGTTCAGATCGCGGTACAGAAGATCCCTACCACCAGGAAGGGGGAAGTCTAGCTCAACCTCATAGGTAGAGAGAAGGCAACTAAAGCAGGTATATACGCAGCTCAGAGTAGGAGCAGAAGGGCCATGTAGAAGGTAAAGGAGGGACCAGGAATAGTGGGAGGCTTCCTAGCTTTACCTCTGGAATAGATATTCACCACATAATTTCCTTACAGTGAAGGATAATATATTTTCCAGGAAATGGAGCCACCTCCATTCAACCTTAATATTTAAAATGTTTTCCAATATCACTAAAGATAGAGTTATATTTTGTCTAAGTGAGCAACATGTTATCAACTTAAGTCCTTCCAAAAGAGAAATCCTCCCTAAATTAAACATATCAAAAGAGATGGTGGACTAGATGATTTCAAGGTCTCTTCTAGTTCTGAAATTTCAAGATTATGAATTCCACAGCACCTAGAACAGCACAACAAAGGGACTCAACAAATACTTTTTTATCTGGCATACTTGAAATATGTTTCTTGAAGTACTGAGTTTAATATTTCCTCTAGACAATTAAGGGTAATTATCTTAATAAATATTTTGATTCTGTATCATTCTTTATGTTACTCTTTTCTAAATAATCATGGCTTCCTGTGTTCTTTGCTGTTACTATTCGTACATCTGTCACATATTTACTTTATGTTCTACTGATTTTCCAATAAATGTGACTATTTTCAATTCCTACATAGTTTGTATCAAAATGACATTCAGTGACTGAAAGACAAAACAGTCATGAGCAACCTCCCCTTTTCCAATTCCCAGTTTTTCTACTTTCTACAAACAAAAAATTAAATATCTGCCTACCTTCACACCTTCTTTCATACAGTAGATCTGTAGAGCACTCACGCCATCTGAGAATGGGTGAATTTGTAGATTAAATGGAGGGGATCGTCTCTCTCTTTCCTTGAAATACAATGAAGAATTACAGTAATTAAGGAAAAAAAAAGCAACAACTGATTAAACACTAAACCAGTTGTCTGTGTTCTCTCTTTATGCTATTTCAGCAATTTATCAAATATGTCATTTGGCCAAAAAAAAATATCAAACTAAGGTGTTCATACTTAAATTTAAATGGAAAGGAAATGATTAGTCAACTGAGATGTATGGGAGAAGGATTTATAAATGGTGTGATCCAGTCTTGCAAATTTTTTGATTGGGGAAATGTGGGAAGTGGAGTAACAATTTAAACTTGTAAATACAAGTATTTAGAGCTTTCAGGTGTCACAAAGAGTGGTCTTTCAACCATGAAGTTTTATGGCAGCTAACAGCCTTTTGTGCATTCAATCCACTCAAGCTTTGTAAGTAAGATATATGGGCTACCAAAGACGACTTAACTCTTCTTCACTGAGGAATACCAACCGCTAACTCTATCCAAACCTAATTTGAAGTAAGATCAAGAAGAAATTGCTGGCAAAATAACAAAGAAATAAAATGGGAATTTTTCTTATTTTTTACACATCAATGTACATTCAACCAGACTCTAAGCTAGATTCTGCATGATGCAATCAAGATCTGTTTTGATTGATATGCTTGACTTAAAAAAAAGAAGACTCTGGGGGCCGGCCTGGTGGCGCAAGCGGTTAAGTGCGCACCCTCTGCTGTGGCAGCCCGGGGTTTGCCGGTTCGGATCCTGGGCGCACACCGATGTACCGCTTGTCAAGCCATGCTGTGGTGGCATCCCATATAAAGTGGAGGAAGATGGGCACGAATGTTAGCCCAGGACCAGTCTTCCTCAGCAAAAAGAGGAGGATTGGCAGATGTTAGCTCAGGGCCGATCTTCCTCACAAAAAAAAAGAAGACTGAAATTTGGTCTGATTAACCAAAGTATTTCCTAAAACAAGTTACCTTGCTTCTTATCCTTTTGCATAAATGCATTATAGACTAAAATGTTTACTTACAAATTCAAGTGTCTAATGATAAAATATTTTTGTATACTGCTCATTTTGAAATATAATTCTTGAGGTAAGATTTTATGAGTCAGAATTCAATGAAGTGTGGAAATGATTATTTAAAAGCAATAAAATATTGATGGAGTTTGAAGTCTATTATTTAAATTATTTTAAAATTATTCATTAGCCTTGTTCATAAAGGCAATGGTGTTGAAAAGTACAGTATCTGAGCAGACAATTCTGAGTTGCATCAATAGTTGCATCAATGCTTTACCACTTATTAGTCACAGGACTTGGGCAAATTATTTAACCTCAGTTGCTTCATCTATAAAATCCTGCTTGTGGTTGTGAGGTTCAAAAAGGGCATACATCTGAAATGCTTAATTCAGCACCTCCCACAGAGGACACGCTCACTGCATGTTAATTGATATGATTATTTTTATTATCATTATCATCATTTCCTTACTTCTAGCTCTAGGTTTCGAAACTCCAGCAGCTCATTCTGGTCTCTGGCATCCTGCAGTTCCTGTTGTAACCGGTGATTTTCTGCCTCCTGTTTTTCTATCTAATAAAGTAAATCCTCAAGTTAGGTGAACATTGCAAAAAGCATCTACAACTTTGCAAAGCAAGCATGTAAATAAATTCATCTAGACCATGAAAATAAATCCCAAGTAGATGTGAATAAAATAAGTCTTTGGCTTTCCTTCTAGTTACCCCTTTGGTTGAGTTTTTTGGCTCATAGAGGAAAATGCTGGGGGACACCTCCATTCATTGAGATCAAGTCTAGCGACGCTGTGAATAGTGAATCTGAGAGTACTCACTATGCTCTTGCTGTGGGGCAAAGACAGTGTCCTAGAACTAGATTTGATGGCATAAATAATGGAGGCTGACACCTCTTATTTCTGAAGTTACAGACTGGAGAAATAATGTTTTAAAAACAGCTCTGATCACATACAGAACTTTGCTGAATTCTAGTTACCTACAGAATAAAGCCAAACTTCTCAATATGGAATTCAAAAACCTTAATAATCCGGTCATCAGCTAGCTTTCCAGTTTTGAATATCACTGTCATCTGTACACACTCACACATCCACATGTGATCACACAAACACCAGAATCTAGAAACCCAGATTTACCCTACAGACTGACTACTCCAGGAGCTCTGTCTGTGCTCATCTCTGCCTGAAAAGGGCTCCCCCATTTCCTTTTCTACAGGAGAAAATATTCCACTTCCTTGAACACCAAGCTCTAACATCTCCTACCATAAGAGGCTTCCCCTGGCTACCCATTTAGAAGTGACACCCCTTCTGTTTTCCTACAGGACCTCTAATATAACCTGATGGAACATGGAATTAAGTTAGTTGTGTACAAACATGCCTTGCCCTATAGACAGGTCCATGTCTACAAGGGATGAGAACATTTTCATGACTTGCAATAGGTTTTGGACTGCCTTTGATGTTAGCTGTATGGGTGGGCCTTATGCACAGAGATTATTTAAAATCTTAAAGTTAGAAATAAAATGCCAGGGGCTTTTTATCACAGGATAAATTTTACTTTCCCAAGTATACACACTTGGAGTAGGATGTTTAGCTTTATTGTCACTGTGGTTTTGTATACTTACTCTAGAAGCCAGAGCTCAAAAATTTGCCTTTCAGCCCAAAGAAATCAAGACCAAAGGAAATCAGACAGAAGACATAATGGGAATTATTTTTAGATGATAAAGAAATTTAATAATACATTACTGGGCATCTCTGAGACTACTAAAATCCCCTTTTTCTCAAAGCCTCATGGTGTAGAAAAACTACAGAAAAATAAAGATGGGGAGATATGTGACATTATTTAATGTAGTCAACTCAAGTTTTTTACACTACATTTTTGTTATCTAGTGAACTTATGAAAGTTTTTAGAAGTTGACTTAGATCACAAAAGAGATTCTACTTCCTAGAATCTTGGATTGGGATCAGAGATGGGATATTTGGGGAGATCCCTGGTTCTGGTGGGTAGCACTGGCAATCAGATCCGTGGTTCGCAGGTTGCAATTCATAGATAGACCAGGGCCAGTGTCTGATAATTTTCTGTATAGGGACCCTTAACCTTTCTGAGAGTATCTGTTCTCAATCCTGGAATACCCACCCACCTTCTAGACATCACCTCTATTATACAGAAAGTGAGATAGGATGCCCTAACTTTGCCAGCCCAGAGGGGTGGGAGGACAAGTATCTTCTTTCCCTTTTCATGCTTATGAGGGTGTTGTGGTTAATTTTTATTCCTTGTCAAGGCTAGTGATTATTGGTAGAAATAATTCTAAGATAATTTCTACATAACTTTGGGTCAACCTACAGAATTATTTCCCTTATTCAAATGGGCTTTCAAATTCTGTTTTTGTCAAGAACAAGACAAGATTATTTTGTAATCTTTTCACTAGATTTGTGGAAGGTAAATACCAAAGGAAAAGCCACCTTTGAACTTAAAATGATCTGTTGTATTTCATTGCCCCAGTTCAAAAGTCTACGTTTAGATAAGCAAAATTAATTATATCTGCAGTAATGCACTGCATAACGACATTTCGGTCAATGATGGACTGCATATATGATGGTGGTCCTATAAGATTAGTATCATAGGGGGCCGGCCTGGTGGCGCAAGTGGTTAAGTGAGCATGCTCTGATGCGGCGGCCTGGGGTTCGCCGGTTTGGATCCCGGGCGTGCACCGACACACTGCTTGTCGAGCCATGCTGTGGCGGCGTCCCATATAAAGTAGAGGAAGATGGGCATGGATGTTAGCTCAGGGCCAGTCTTCCTCAGAAAACAGAGGAGGATTGGCATCAGATGTTAGCTCAGGCCTGATCTTCCTCACACACACACAAAAAAGATTAGTATCATATTGCCTAGGTTTGTAGTAGGCTATACCACCTAGGTTTGTGTAAGTACACTCGAGGATGTTCGCACAACTATGAAATCGTCTAACGATGCATTTCTCAGAACGTATCCCTGCCGTTAAGCGACACATGACTGTATTGGGCCTAAACCACGCTTTTGCATCTTGATTTGTTGATCAACCTCCTGGACATGCTGTTTTGTGCTTTGGATGCATCTTTTAAAAATTTCTTTCATTAAAGAAATATATAAACAGCCAAGATTAGCAAAAAGATTAAGAGTGAGAACACAGTCTATGCTAGGTGGCAGCATGGTCTTGGAGTCATATTCTGTCACTTCTTTGTACAAAATAACAAGTCCTATTCATAACGTGTTTCTTGTAGATGGATAACCACATAGGATGTGTGCACGTGTGGGTGTATATATATATATATGTACAGTACATATACAGTATATATATACGGTTAACAAATCGATAGGTTTCAGAGATCACATCCTTTCAAGTCGGCACAATGCCCAGCGCAGAGCCATGCACACGTGCCACTTAACTGATGGTGATGGCGGTGACAGGGATGCAGTTGAGCACGCAGCAGAGGAGAGTGCAGGGCCAGAAAAGCCTCCCCTTCCCCTAGCCCCTGTGCCACTCCTGAGAGGACCCCCTGCTGCTCCTGGATCTCTCATCATTTTCTCCTCTGCCCCACTAGAGTGTTGTGCCCCACATACCTTTTCTAAAAGCTCCTGGTTTCTCTTAATGAAAAGTTGTTTATCTTCTACCCAGTGTGAATCCTGTTTGACAAAGAATATCGCGCAGTCAGCATTTCAGAGTGGCACGAAAGAGCATGTGTCGTCAAACCACTTTGCCAGAGCTGTCTTCTTTTCACCCAGTTTGTTTGCCTGCCAATGACTGGTAAATGACACCCACCCCTGCCATCTCCTTATTCAAAGACATGGGGGCCAAAGTTGCCAGGAAAATTTAACCCCTTTTTCATTGTCACTCACTAGCTCTACCTTTTTCAGTCTGAATAATCCAGGACCAGCCTTCTGGGGACTCAGAAGTGACCACACAGGCAAAAAGTGAAAAGGGTCAGAATGCACACAGGCTAGATACATATGGATGGAAAACATTAAAATGCAGAACCATAAATGTAGCATAGAGGCAAAGAATGCAGCTTGGGGGGGGGGTCTTTGTCTTAGCAGTTTATGACCACTCTAGGCTGTTTGTAAGGCCTCCTCTTCCTCTGGCATTCTCTCTCTTGCCCAACCTCATTCGCTGGGTTCACACTCTGGCCAGAAAAACACCAGGGACAGAAACACAGAGTTGAACATTCTGACACAGTTTGAGAAAGGTCACTGTGGAGAGCCAAGCCGTGTCCTGGATGCGGCCCATGCAAAGAGTGATCTAGAGGAAGGTCAGGTTGAATTGTCTGCATCTGCAGAAGTGATAGTAACCAAATGCCTACCTGCCCTTTCTGAGCCAGAGTCGCTTCCAGATCTTCAATCTTGGCTTTATACCTTAGCACCTCTGCTTGGAGCTGTTCTTGAGCCTAGTGAAATCAAAATCCAGAACTCAATAAGCAAAATGATAATTCAATATTTTTCTTCCCCCCATAATCCTTGATTAGAACTCAACAAATGAGAAAAACAAAAGAAAAATTTTCTATGATCAGAGAATCTTTAAAAACTATTTTTATGATCTAAATTCTTGCTTAAGACTTTTAGTGGCTCCTATCAGGTTAAAATCCAAACTCTTTAGCTTGGGATTTGAGAACTCCCATCATATTTCCAATCTTTTCCCACTACTCATCAACACAGAATCCATCCCTAACCTGCTAGTGAGCTCCTTGTTTCCTAAATATGTCTTGTACCTCTCCACTTCTCTCTTTATTTGAACAAGTTCCCCTTCTGGAAAGTCTTCTCCCATTTTGCCTCTCCAAAATCTTTCCATTCTTTTGAGGCAACTTTGTGCCACATATCTAAATCTAAGTCCAAACCTATGTATGTATGTATGTATGATCTATTGTGTGTTTTGCGTGTGTGTGTGTGTGTGTATCAGCAGTTTTGAACACTGATCTTGTATGGAGCAACCTTGCTCCACTTAGTTTAGCAATTTGTTTTTAGATTCTCTTGTATTCTCCTCTATACACGATCCCATTTTTTGTAAAAAATTAGTTTTTTTAGTTTTCTGCCAATACACATATTTTTTTCTTGTCTTATGATCTGAATAGGTTCTTTGGTACAAAGTTGAATTAAATAGGCAATAGTAGGTATCCTTTTCTTATTCTTCACTGTGAGGAGAATATTTCTTTAGACTACTAAATATTGTATTTGCCCTCATCAGGTTAAAAAATTCCAAGCTTAATTTTGCTATGAATTATTTTAAATTTGAATGGGTGTTGAGTATAATCTATTTTTTCTTGTATCGAAATGATTATATCTTTTGTTTTCATTGATACTCTTTCATCTATATTATCTATTTGTGCATTTCTGCTTTGTTTGAATTTACTCTATAGCCCTTTTTCTAATATCTTGTTAGGTTTGTTTTAGACTCTTTTGCTCAGAATGGTAAGCGTTTTTGACTTTAATGGCCAGAGATAATGCTACACCTTTATTTAGATGGGAGAGTGAGATGAGAGAAAGAGAACTGGTTTCTACATCATCACCTCTCCAAAAAACAAGGCATATGTTATTATTTTAATTGACCAATCTTATGTTGGTAAGAATGCTTAGTAAATACTGATAATGAAAACCACAACTATTACAGTATTAAGGCATAAACATGAAGGCACACACATATATCCTTTCTAGTGACTGCTTTCTTGTCTATTTCAAATCAAAAACAATGGTTTTTAAAAAAAATATGTTTACTCACTTATGTATATGTGCATGTATGTGTGTATGCTACCATTTAAAAATACATAACTAGAATATCTATCCTTTCCCACTAAACAAGTAACAGGAGTTCCTACAACACTCCTCAGCAGACTGTGGAGCCTTTAAATGAGAAGCAGGATAGAATCACTGGCTGGTCACACTCTTTCTTGCCCCATGTAAACTACTCTGTGAGGCAGCTACGGCCTGGTGGGTATGACTCTGAACTCAGAAGGACTAGGTTCACATCCTGGCTTTAAGCTACCTAAGCTACATATTCAGGTTTTCACGTAACTAAGCTACATTTAACTCCTACTAAGCTATTATTTTCTCTCCTGTAAAAAGGAGATAATAATAGTGCCTAACTCATAGGGTTGTTTTAGGATTACATGAGATAATGTATGTAAAGTGCTCGGCACAATGCCTGGAATACAGCAAGCACTCAATAACTGTTAAGTATTAATAGTGTGTGTGTTTCTTTCTTTTTTTGAAATAAAATAGGCTTATGAGAGGCAGTTGTGACATAATGGAAAGAACATTTGACCAGTAAGATTTGAGTTGGAATTCCAGTTTTCTATTTATTAGCTATGTGATCTTGGGCAATTCAATCAACCTCTCTGAGCCTCAAATTCCTCTTTTATAAAACACCTACCTTAAGGAGCCGTCATAAAGATTAAATGAGATATTGTCAGTGAAAATTCTTGGTAAGCTCCCAATGTAATGCCGTGCACTTATTAACTAAGAAAAGAAACTGGCTAACTATCGCTTTTGACAGATAAAAGTGTTTTTTTCTAAGCAAGAATTCATTAAAAATGGATTATCAAAATTCAATATTGTCTAGCTTTGAAAATGTTAAGTTTTCAAACAGCAAGAATGAGAACTATATACTCAACTATCTTTAAAAGAAAAAAGCATCCATCTAAGCTAGTTCTAATGTCTTCAAATCCAAGGTTTACTGACATAAAAGATAAAACAGCTCAGAAGCTGTAGTGGAGAGAAGGGTACAGGGAAAGTTATCCTATTGATATTTTTATGTTCATGATACTTTTATGCCACGACTGCTGTAAGCCAATTCAGAGCATCCTTCCCAGGTACACACTAACCTTGGCTTCTCTTTCAGCATCAATGATGCCTCCAGCCTGCTCCTGCAGGAGGGCATATGCTCTCTGGAGGGCCTGGTATTCTTTTGTTAATTGTCGAAATCGTAGCTCAGATTCTTCAGCTGCTAAACTCTTGAGGTTAAAAAAAAAAGCCAAAAAATAATCATGTTATGTTCAGGTCCTGTATTCAATGCGAAATATTAACATTTGTCCACTTTTTAAAGAGAAGTTAAAGGTTTGTTTGATTTTGGATTCTATGTGATTTTACTCTTAATTCTAAAGTATGTGTATGGACACAAATACTGTAATATTTTCAAGATGGACACTGTAGAAATACTTAAGTATTTTAATAAAAGAAGCATTTGTTTATTTATACATTTCCGATTATTACCTATTTGGGCTTGGATTACAGTCAATTTTGGATACAAATGAGAAGAACTTATACCTAGATTTGGATCCAAATTTAAGGAAATGATATTCACAGTTTTAGTCTCACATCTTTTCAATACATTCATATCCAACAACTTCTTCCCCAGATAAATAATAAAAACATAGTTTTATAGCTTCAGGTCTCAAACTTCAGAGCATAATACCACCACCAGAGAGTTTTGTGAAAAATGTAGATTTGGGGTTCCACACCCAAGATCCTGAGTCAGGAGTTGTGTGGTAGAGTCCAAGAATTTTCATTGTTACTGAACCCTACCTAGATGATTCTGATGAAGGTGGTCTACAGAGCACATTTTGCTGTCTTAGACTGCATCTAAAAGCTTTTTCTTCTAAGCTTGTTCCTTAGTTCACATCTTTCCCAGATAAAGAATGTGGGAGAGTAACTTCTATTTTGAAAGAAGTCTTCAAGTTACAGAGCTGAACTTTAGAGAAGTTTCTAAGGCTACATGACATAGGGGAAGCTATTTTCTAAGAGGTAACAAAGTCAAGCATGGTCTCAAAATTGTGAAATCATTTTGTGCTGTTCATAAAGGAGACAAAAAGTGAAATACTTTTCCTCCCCCTTAAAGGAAAGATTTGGTGACAATATCACAAAAGACTAGAGAAGCGGGCAAGCTTACTTCATCCAAGTCATCGTCAGGAGTAGCTGGTGTTCGGTCTGTTCTAAATGAGGCCATGGATGATGTCTCTGAATCCATGGAGTCCTCATCATAGCCAATAAATGGGTCCAAAACAGGCCTCTAATGGAGGGAAAGTACATATTTACTGATAACAACTAAAAGTGGGGGAAGTTGACATACTAGTAAAGCACTGTCAACTGGCAGACATGCAAATGAATATAGAAGACATGGATCCTTTAATGCTTCTTTGATGAAATAAAAATATTGAGCATGCACACAATAATTCCAGTAAATATTTGTCCCATATTATTACACTTCTGATGTTTTTGCAGAAGATTCATTAATATTTGGCTCTGTTCATAGAAACACTGGAGCCTCTTTTATATTACATTTTATACCATGACCAGTTCATGTGATATACTCTTTCCAGTATTTAAAATATAATCAAGAGACTCTGAAAGTCTAGGCATCTATGTGAAGGAGATTATCAAATATTGTCTTATCACATCTAATTCCATATTCAAATCAAATGATGTGCTGGCTAAAAACAAAAATCAAACAAACAGACAAATTAAATAACAAAACTTTGTAGACTATAAGAGACTACGCAGATATTGGTAGATTGGGAGTATCATTATCAATAATATTGTCCAAGTGAATAATGAAAATATATTAATTAATTATAGGGTGGATATGAGATGCTAATGTTATTCAATGGGAGACATCAAATTATATGTATCTCTTGCACATTCTTGGAATGTGACTCTCCAATTTGTCAGATAACCCTTTCTACGTCAAACCTAGTGGCTTCTTCATTCAGAGAAAGTCATATTAAAGCAAACCCTTTTAGGTTAAAATCCACAACACAATCCTTTTTGGGCTTCTGAGAACTGTCAAGAGAAGAGATTTTCTTCTAGCAAATAAAGTCTATGGTTTGCTGCAGTTCAGGAACATCTAATTTATCACATTTTTGCAGGAAGATTTCTTGGCAAGCCTCACTTCTCTGTTTGTGGCAAAAGCCTGATAACCTAGTTTTGTCATTACCTTAATTGGCTTGGAACTTCTTCTATGCTTTCTCCTACGGATGAGCTTTTCTCGGTCCTGGAAAACAGATGAAGGACTTTTCAGATCTTGAGTTGGTACGTATTTCTCTATAGGTTATTATTATTATTATTATTTTTGCAAAGACAAAGTTGTTTTTCCCCTGAGGCATTACAATTTCTATTTCAAATAAGATTATGTTTTGTAAATTTTGGCAACTTTTGGGTTTCATAATTAAATCTTTTCAAAGTAAGAATATTCTATAATTTTCCTGATAATCTACATGGATCTGAGAGCCTCACAATCAAGTACACTGTGTTCCTAATCAGAATCCTTTGTTTTACACTTGAAGATCAAGGAGCTCTGAAAATAGTTACTCAGATTCTCTCAAAGCAAAGTCTTCGGTTTCCTCAGACGCTTAATTACTTTAAATTTAAGTGTTGAAAAAATATCACTTTAAAATAAAGTAAAACCTTATTCTTTTCATTTAATCACTTGAAAGGCATAGAAAGTTATCTTTTGACTATTCTTAGATCCTTGTTCTCACCGGCAGTCTCTGAAGATGGGAACAGAGTATCTACTTGGTTGGAATCATCTAGTGGTTTTTTTGTGTGTGTGTGGGGGGGTTCCCAATGGAATTTTCTGGGAAACTCAAAGAATTTCTAGAAATAATGATCCAATTCTTTATTTATTTTTGTTGTGAATGGAGATATCCTGGGAATTTCATGTTCATCCGCTAAGTACTCCATGTATTTACTGTACAAATTCAAAGGTAGATGGAATAAGTGACACTTACGTCTCTGCGAGTCTGGTTGACATGCCTAAACATGTCAAAATTCTATAAGAAACTTTCATCTTAAACTCAGGGTAATCAAAGCCAAGCAAATTCCTGGACTACTGAATCTGTGAGATTTATGAATTATTAAGGATACGGAAGTGAAATAAGGTGCACTGCGCTTCAGAAGGCCGTGTTTAAGAAAGAATCTGGTTTAAGCCAGTGGTGTTTACCTTTTTGATTTCTCATTTTTTTATAAGTAAAAATATTTTGATCATGCGACCTTAATCTATCTAAAACTTTAAAAATTTATACTTAGATTACCCTCCTAATATAGTATATGTATTATAACATATACTCAACATAGAAAATTTAAAAAGAACCATAAACAATTATGAACAGAAGTTATAATCTTTTCTTCCCTCAATGGCAGTAAATCATCTTGCTCACCCTACTCTGGAGACTATTGCCTAAAACTCCCCATCACTAGTTCTTCAACTCTCTAGGCCCTGTCTTGGTCCTGAAGTGAGAGCGACCAGAGATGTCATTCACAGAATAAAGACAGAAAGGAAAAGAGGAAACCCAAAGGCATCGAAAGGTCTTAGGCCACCCTTGTTGGTAACACAGACCTCAGCCAAATGCAAATGGGAGTAATAACTGCTCGACCTACTTCAGCAGGTACTGAAGTCATGGTCAGAAGATCTGGACTGGAATTTCAGCTCTGTCATGTAATTATGATGTCGCTGTTCACTCAACAAATATTTGTTAAACTATATGCTAGACACTGAATTAGGTGTTGGGAAATAAAAGGCATATGGTTTTGTTACTGTAGGCAAAATATTTAATCTCTGAACCTCCGAATTTTGATACTGGAAGGCAATTATAAGATATACCCATACTACGTACCTACTCACATAATGCATTGGAAAGTTCTTCTGTTTTTTGTAAGGAAGATCAGCCCTGAGCTAACATCTGATCCCAATCTTTCTCTTTTTTTTTGATGAGGAAGACTCGCCCTGAGCTAACATCCATGCCCATCTTCCTCCACCTTATATGGGACGCCGCCACAGCATGGCTTGACAAGCAGTGCATTGGTGCGCGCCCGGGATCCGAACCTGAGAACCCTGGCCTGCCAAAGCAGAGTGTGCCCACTTAACCACTTGTGCCACCGGGCTGGCCCCTTGAAAGTTCTTTTAATGTGCTTTGCAGCTATTATTTGTGTTACCAAATTAGTTAACAAAGGATTATAATTGACAAGGTATAAAATAGTTTAATAATATAAAGTATTTTTGGAATAGAGTCTCTGGAACCAATTTACATACCGAACATACGAACTTGGATCTTTGGGGCTAATCCAAAATTATTAAGTGCTTCCAGGGTATTTTGATTTCTTGGCTACTTGTTTTGGGGAACAGCTTAGAGTTTATAGATTGATCAAGACCTACCCTTGTGAGCTCATCGATAATGTTCTGTTGCTCAATGACCTGAAGTTTTAGAAACTCTGTCTCTTGTTCTTCATTAGCTTGATCGAGGTCATTCAGAGATTTTAATTTCTTCAAGGGTGGATGGGACGTTATCTTTTCTCTCTGCATTGGAACCGAAGAAAGCACAGGTAGAGACTTTAAAAATCCCAAACTTTAGTGGTTAACGTAAAACATTTGTAGAACCTTTATGCAGCTCCAGCTAAATTTGAAAATTGCCCACCTTCAATACACACATCAACCAGAACCCTCAAGTACACTGTATCTGCTGTAATAAGTCGAAAGCATTGGGAATGTCTGAAGCTCTCTATAGCTGTACCGGAAGTCTATTAAAGAGTGCATTAGCCTATCACTCGTCCATACATAATACAAATGATGGCATCTATTCCCCAACTACTATGCACAATCTGAGAAGATGAGTAGTACCCACTGTACAGTTCTGTAAAGAGCATGTTAGTGAAATTCTTGGAAGGAGGTTTCTGTGCTTGAGGAGCTATGTTGAAACTTTGCTTCTCTATTTTGGAGCTTTTGGAGAGTGTGCAGTTCCTGGAAGCACTCCTACCATTCTGCAAATTTAGAAACACCATAAAATTTAGAGCCAGCAACCTTCTCTTGCTTTCTTCCTTCAAGTCTCCTTGCTTACATAAGGGAAAGTCTAAACCTTCGTAAATAGCATTGTATTTTAAAAATAAACTGGGAAAGCACAATAAGTCAGGTCACTGGGGTAACATAAAGAAGGGAGCTGCGGCTTTGCAGAGCCTGTGATACGCACCATTTCTGAATTTTCCTTGGTCACAGCTTTCAATTTCTCTTCCATGCGCTGCAAAGACGCCATCAGTTCATCGTTTCTCTTGGCGAGGCACTTGTTCCTTTCCAGGAGAGGTTTACATTGTTTTTCAGTTTCCCGCACGCGTTTTAACTGGAAAGACATAAGTTACAATTCGTCTCTCGTGTTTGAGGGGATGTGGGGGGAGAGGGAGTAAATCGGTAGGGGTGAAGCCCCATCTGGGATCACCTTCGTCTGCTTCACTATGTGTCTCAGGACTGACCACTGACATTTCAATCCTGCATTTAACAGGCTGCTTTGTTTTCAGTTTCCTCTAACGGCTTTTCATCATAGTCTTTAAAACCCTATGTCAGTCTATTACCTTATAGGTGGCGCTGCTGAGATTCTGCTTTTGGAAATGCTCAGGAAAAGTGACTGCACTCCTTGCTCCCTCTTGACTCCTCCAGCCGTTATCCCACTATGCTCAGCCCCAATCCCACCCTGCTCATACCTCTCCCTGGGCCTAGAATGACCCCTCATTGGCTCAGAGAGATAAAGCAGCTCACCCGAATCACACAGTCACTCAGCCAATGCAACCAAGACCCAAATCCAAGTCTGATGGTCACCAAAGCACGTTCTTTCCATCAGAGATCTTGCTAAGTCTCCTCACACTAAGGCTGTTTATTTTTAGGAAAGTTATATTGAGAAAAAAATAAAATCATACTTTCAAAACTCTGTTGACACTTGTGTTTAACGACATTTAATTCTCAGGCCGGCCCCGTGGCTTAGCCGTTAAGTGCGCGTGCTCCGCTACGGGCGGCCCAGGGTTCGGAGCCTGGGTGCGCACCGACACACCGCTTCTCTGGCCATGCTGAGGCCGCGTCCCACATACAGCAACTAGAAGGACGTGCAGCTATGATGTACAGCTATCTACTGGGGCTTTGGGGGAAAAAAAGGAGGAGGATTGGCAATAGATGTTAGCTCAGAGCCGGTCTTCCTCAGCAAAAAGAGGGGGATTAGCATGGATGTTAGCTCAGGGCTGATCTTCCTCACAAAAAAAATAAATAAAATAAAAAAAAAATAAAAATTAAAAAATTTAAAAAAAAAGACCATTTAATTCTCACCAAACCTAGGAAAAGTATGATTGTACTGTTACCCACCTATAATTAAGAGTGACCATACTCTGGTTTGCCCAATTAGGCTAAGGCAGCGTTTCTTAACCTCTGTACTCCGAACACTTGGGGTCAGATATTTTTTGTTGTGAGGAGCTGTCCTGTGCACTGTAGGACGTTTAGCAGCATCTCTGGCCTCTGTCCACTAGTTGCCAGTACCACCCTCCCAGTTATGACAACCAAAAATGTCTCCAGATACTGCCAAAATTGCCTTGAGTTGAGAATCACTGGTCTAAGTTTATGAATGCTGTCTTGGGGTAATTGTTAATAGTTCCCCCTTTTACTCTCAAAACTCTCCTATTTGGATGACATATTTTATGGGCACTCTATACATAATGGATTTCCATGTTAAAGTTCTCATGATTAGTTAATTCATTTCATACTAATGATTCTGAATGTGAGTATGTATATGGGATGGGGTACCAAAGCAAGGAAAGTGGACGGGCATACCAGAAATATCTGAAAAGATTGTTTAAAGTACTTACTCCTGTTTTTGAGACTCTAACATTTTGGGAAGTGCTGAGGTGTGAGACATAGCTCTCTATGAATATTTGAAAAAGCTTCCCTTGTGATTCTAAAACGGTATTCTCCAACTCTATCCTAACTGCCATTTGAAAGCTCACATTTTATATCAAAGACAAAAACTGAATTTATTTTTCATAAATAATCTCACTTCATTTTCAGTTTTGAGCTTCAGTACCTGAAGCATTAATATTAAACACTGAGTACATACAAAGACAAATAAACTATTCCACTAAGTTCACTATTTTTAACTTTGTCATTTTTCTGCAGGTCAATGACAAGGGTTTTAAATATTTAAATTTACTTAGTACATGCTATTTCTAGAAAATGCAGATAAACACAAAGAAAAGGAAATATCTGTAATTCTACCATACCATACATACATCAATAACCACTGTCCCATAGTACCCAACAGAATGTTCCTTTAAAAAGATATACTTGAAATACAATAAAGGTTGAAAGTAAATACACATATTCATGAAACACTAAAAGAAAAGGAATGTGATATAGTTCAACTAATATCAAAGACTTTAAGTCGAGAAGTATTACCAGAAATAAAAAAAATTCATAATGATGAAGACATACAACAAATCGTAATTTATATGTACCTAGTAACATATATAAAGCAAAACTGACAGAACTAAGAAGAGAAATGGACAAATCTGTTGGGAGAACAGCAAACAAAAATATCAGTAAAGATATAGAAGATTTTAAACAAGACAATTAATAAACTTGACTCAAAATGCATCTAATAATTGCAGAGTATACCTTCTTTTCACGTGAACATGAAACATTCCTAAAATTGACCATATGCTGGAGTCACAAAACAAATCTGAAATTTTAAAGGAGTGAAATAATACAAAGTATGTTCTCTGACTATAGTGGAAGTAAGGTAGAAATCAATAACAAAAAGATAACTCAAAAACCTCCAAATGTTTGGAAATTAAGCCATACATTGCCAAGTGACCCATGGGTCAAAGAAGAAATTATATAATATTAGAAAAGATTTTGAATTAAATAGAAATACATTATGACATAAAAAACTTTTAGGATGAAGCTAAAGCCATGCTTAGAGAGACATTTATGACTTAAAATGCACATATTTAAAAAAAGAAAAGGCTGAAAATAACTTCTTTATATGATTATTAAGAATGTAAAATATAAGACACAGAGCATATTTTACATATAAATGTCCAAAAATGATGTAAAAAATTCCTAATATTAATAAGAAAATAAAAGCAGCACAAAACAAAATGGGCAAAAGACAAAGAGTAAATCACTCAGGATACTGAAAAAGCCAATATATACTTGAAAAATTATGCAACCTTATTATTTAGAAGGAAAAGAAAAATTAAATTCCTACAATAAGAATATACCTCCCACCCACCAAAAAGACTAAAATGATCAATGATCTTTGCATGTTGGCAAAGATATGGAGAAACTGCAACTCGTATGCGTTGTTGTTGAGAATGTAATTGTCATAACAACTGTGGAAAACTGGCAATAGCCACAGAAGGTGACTACATGCATACTCTGTGATCCGGTAACTCTGCTTCTTGGTATGTTCCCACCCGAAATGAGCACATTTTCTCACCAAAGACATGTAGCAGCACCATTAACAGCTTAAAACTGTTAAGAAACAACAAAAATGTCCATAACAATAGAAGAATAATTATACTGTGGTGTATTATTGAATATGATAGAGTAAGAAAGTGAATGAATTCTACATGCCACACAAGGGATGACTCTCACAAATGTAATGCTGAGCAAAAAAGCCAGACACAAAAGAGTGATTATCGTATGATCTCATTCACAACACATTTTAAAAATGGCAATAGATATCTGTAGTGATAGAATTCAGTACAGTGGTTAACTTTAGAAGGATGGTGATTGGGAGAAGTCACAACAAGGGGAGGTTCTGAGATGCTGGTAATCTTCCACTTATTCATCTGGGTGGTGGTTATATGGGTGCATCACTCTGGGCATGTTTATTAGGCTGTACTTTTATTACTCTGAATTTTTATTATATTAAACATCATATATACTTCTACAAAAAAATGCTTAACAAAAAAATAAAACAAAAAATTCTGATTAGAACTCACCAATTCATTTCGTTCATCTCCAAGCAAGGTATTCCTGTCTTCTAATTTTCTTATAGTAGCATTCAATTCAGCTATTCTCTTTTGATTTCTTCGCAAATCCTACACATGAAAATTAAAATGGGTATTTCTTCAATTACACCTTTTCGCAAAGTTTTGGGATACCACTCATAAAAGTGATAGGCTCAGTTGCTTTCATCTGGCTTGAGGTGAGAGTAAAATGTTCTCTTATTCGGAGAGGAGTAAATATTTACCCTCTACTAACCCCCACTATTCACCACTTGGGTTTAAGACCAAGCCTGGTTGAAACTGCAAATGAATTCCATGTGGCAGATGCTCCTTGGAGCCCTGACTCCTGGCAGCGGGAGGGGTAGATGGTTGGATCAGCTTTTCAGCTCTGTGAGCTGTGAGACCAAGGTCATGTTGTGATTACATGAGGCTCAAGGAGCATTCCTGCTGTCACGGCTGCACATTGCTTCCCACAGCTTAGACAGATGTCCTGCTACTACACTTAGCCAAAGAGAGGATAGAGTAGGAGGTAGGGACGGGCTTTGTAAATTCCTGCTTACTCCTGAAGAAAAAGGTCAGAGTGAGAAGATTGGTGCATTGCCTTCATGTATAAAAAGCAGTAGATTACAGGATAGCCTTTGCTGGTATATTTTGCCCGGAGCAACTGGCTTTCCCACTGGCATAATTGTCATGGATCACTTTACACACAGCAGTCATGGATTAAGTCTACGCTCTAGAGTCCATCGGACCATTATACACTTGCAATTCCATTACCATCTTACATTTTGATAGTGCTGTACTGTTGACAAGGCAGTTTCATACACATTATATCCCTAGATTAACAATATCCTAGAGGATTCAGCAGAACAGGTAAGATCCAAGGAGGTCATAACTCGTTCAAGGTCTTGTGGCTACTATCAATAGATCAATAACTAATATGGATTGAATGCTAACTGTGTGGCAAACCCTGTGCTCAGCATTTTACATATTATCTTTTCTAAACCTGAGACCAGCCTTATGGAGTACCACTATTGCTTCAATTTTACAGATGAGGAAACTCTGAGCAATGAACTGATTTACCTAAGATCACACAGGAAATGGCAGATCCAGGATTTGGACTAAAGGGTCTGAATCTAGAGCCCATTTCTTGACAATTTTGCTACACTGCAGGTAAGTGTCAGCAACAGACCTAAAACTAACATCTGCTAAACCCTAGTTCAGTACTCCTTCCACCACCTACTGGGATATATATATATATATCCTGAAGATCAATTCATAAATTATTCATTACTCTGTCCTAAGCACTATTTTGGAGCCTATCTCTGTTCCTAAATAATACATTTTCATCTTTTTAGCAGCTAAATAATTTGAAAGGTATAAGATATGAAAGTCAACTGTATATAAGCTGATTTCTATCACAGCACTTCTGAAAATAATTTCTCATATAAAATAGTGAAAATCAAGGGAAATAAATGGCAAGTTCAATCAGACTGAAGTTTTCAGATGATGACTGTAAATGGCTTAGTCTTTTATACAGTTATACATTTTGACTCCTGTACATGATAACCATCTTTACCAATTTCCAACTCAATTGTTCACACAAGGGAAAATTACCAGTCTTGGCAAGAGGCAAAGTATTTTCATCTAATTTATGATTCTTATAATAGGCTGAAGTTTGGATAGATATCATGGGGCTAGAAAAATTCTATGAAGGATTTAAAAAGATCTGTAACTCTCTTGTGATCTGCTAATGCAGTGCAGACCACTTTGTCATCTAGGAGTTTAGAAAATCCTGTTCCCAAGACACTAGCTGTTTTTATAGTAGGAAGTAGAATTGATTTCTTTGTAGTAAACAGGAGAAGAGCTTAAGTGAAAAGTAAAACTTGGGAGCTAAATAAAAGATGACTCCCGTGTTCCTAACTTCAACTTGAACAGACTTACGGGGCTGCTGCAGTGCTCAGAGCCATCTCCCGCTCTTCCTGGAATTTCCCGTTTCGGACTGCTCATGTTACACTCAGCCTCCTTGACCAGAAAGAGTTGTTCATCCAAAGCGTCCTTCTGCAGTTGGAGTTTCTGTACATAGCCGGTTTGGGTCTCCAGTTCCTTTTCCAGGGAAAAGATGATCCTGTCCTTGGCTTTGATTTCATCCATCTGAATTAAATGACACCCAGGACATTTTATTTAACAATGCTGCAAAGAAATGCATTTTTACAATGGTATGAGTTTACCTTCTTTCTGCTGATTGATATAGAAAGAAAATCATGAATATGACAAAAAACATTGAATTCATGAATCAGACAAGGCCACACTGTGTAATGAAGGGCTATCGCAGGCTAATTAGGTGTCAGGAGAGTAATTTTTTCCTCTCTAGTATATCTTGGGTTGACGCTTTGTTTCAATTTGTTTGAGATGATCTGGGTTGGTTGGATAGGAGAGGAAAGGTTAACTTTAAAATGGGTCATTAGTGTTAATAAAGACAGATATTAAATATTCCACTACAACGTTCCCCAGGACAATTTTTGATGTTACTTCCTGTTTGGGGAAAATGGCCTTTGAGTTCAGTTTAAATAGAAGGAGCCACTATGAATAGGTCATTTGCAACTGAAGAAGCTTCAGACCTTCCAGTAGCCTAGGCACTGCCCAAGGCCAGTGTGTTGCATTCAGGTGGTGAAGTTGGAGTGAGGTCCTTCCATGGTTCGTGTCATGTGGCTCTTTCCATTCCGATTCATATTTCAGAGTAGCCAGTTCTTACAACCATTTTACGTTAGTCAGAAAATCATGGTTGGGACAAGAACAGGAATAGAAAATATCTGGTAACATCAGCCACTATTTCCCCTCCTACATCTGTAGGAAAAATTTATTGACCCCAACACTCATTTCTGTTAAGCCTGGACATGGACTCGGAAATATTTCTCAACTAGAGGCCATAAGCATTTGATATCGATTGATCAGAGTTCCATTGGACTGAAAAGTTTTTTGCCATCCCTGGATGAGGGCTAGTGATGTGAATGTCTGTAAATAATTTTTGAAGAGAGTATAGCCATCGGGTGAAACCTTTCTTCTCATTTCATTATATTCTATGAGAATATTCAAGATGGAGAGAGGGTAGAGACATTTTATACAAACAATATTATACTGCTCTCCTCTTTATAAAAATGTCTCCTTATATAGAACAAATCAGTTTGCATAAATCTTTTTTTGCTGTGTTCCTTAGACCAAAAAATATATATATTTGGGACAGAAATTGTGTTTCTTTACACAGTCACATTTTTCCACATATAAATATCTGTGAGCTACTGTCTCCAAGTCACATAATTAAATTTTAGATGAATTTTGGGAGGGCATTGGGCTAAATTCTGCATGGTCCTGTGATATCTGAAACTTGGTGAGTAAGCAAACACTGTCCTGTTAATTTGGGAATAAAAGCATTGTCTTTTGTTTCTATCTCCTTTTGAAGACTTGAGGTCCAGTGTTGTTCTTAACTGAGTAGCACACTCATGCAATAGACCTATCCTTTCTGGTGTGATTTACGATTTAGCACAGCTCCAGATCTGCATGCTCCTAGCTGATCCTGATATACCCTGCCTAACTGACCTTGCTGGGAAATCATTCCATTACTCCCCACACAATCACCCTCATTATCACCATCATCATAACTGAAATTTCTTTATCTTTACTATACTCAAGGCACTATGCTCAGAGATTTACATACCTTATCTCATTTTATAACAATCCTATTATGTAGGTTCCGCTATCACCATTTTACACATGATGACTGAGGACCCAAAAGGTTAAAAACTTGGTCATAGTCTTATGGTTAATAATGGTGAAGCCTGACTTTAAATTTACTCTTCTGACTCTAGAGCCCATTCTATTAAGCACTGTGCTATACCTACTCCAAGATTATCCATATACTTCCAGCAATTTCCAAAGCAGTTTTTGGTAGAATATCCAGTAGAGAAGTCTTTATTGCGAGTGGTTATAAGCATGGATTCTGGTTTTGGAATACTGAAAATCTTTCAAAGTTCTAGTTCTTAGATGGGAAGGGGTACATATCAGAATTCCCTGGGGAAATTTTGTAGACACAATGGCTCCCATTTCTCTCCCTTCTAGTTCCAAAAATGGAGTTGGGTGTGGGGGTAGTACCCGGATAAGAAGGAAAAAATGAAGACAAGTGCATCTATATTATTGAAGAAGTTTCCCATGTTATTCTATTTGCACCAAATTTTTGAACCACTCTTCAGGTGGCTTAGATTTTACATTGTTATTAGGAGGGACTTCAAGTCTACGTCAGCAATGTGCCAGTGAAAGGAAGTCATGGAAAAAATTACAGATCAACAAGTAGATACACTCGTATTTTACATGGCAAACCATCAACAAACAAAAATATTTAACGTAAAGCTTCCTTTTCACTTACCTACCTGCTGACTCCAGAGTTCATGGTCCTGACTGTTTCTCATCAGCCATTGTCATTTCAAAAACCAAAGGCAGGGCAGAAACCAACGTTTCTGCACTGTGTTTGGTCTTCATTGCCAACCAGTGCAACAGAATGAATGGCAGATAAAGAATTAGGGAAGCGTGGCAAAGGCAACCTCTTACAGTCACACTGTATTGCAGTACAAAGAAATTTACACATTTAGCTTTTTAAAATGTTTATGGTAACCACTTTTTACTTAGAATTGAAATTCTAGAGATATCATCCAAGGAATATAATTAAAATTCTTAGAAAATAATTGCTTAGAATAGGCAGAAATGAGGGAAAGTGTAGTTTTTCCTAAGAAAATATTTTTAGGGAAGCATAAAGCACACTCTAACAGGCGATGGTTAATTTGATAAGATATAACTAAAATATAACTAATGCTAAACATTCTGAGTATATATGCAGTTTCTTCTAAAAGAAATGGACAAAGTTATTCTAGGACATTACAGCTTTCACACAGTAATTATATTTGTTTTATTTTTAAGCATAGTGAGAGACTGATGTGGCTTTCGGTCATACACACTAAAAAGAAAGACCTGACTCCATAGGGGTCGAGGTAAATCTTCAAAATTGGTAATAGCAAACAAGCTACCTAGGAATGACATCCAATTTAAAAATTATAATGGCCTTGTTTATTTGAGGAAAAAAGATCTATGTAAAAAATTACTAAGGATTTTATATCTGTATTTATTGCTCTCAGACATAGTTCCTGGAAAGAAGACTGGTGAATCACTCAGGATGTTCCCAGCAGCTGCCCTTTTCAGACATCTTGAAAGCCAAAGTAATTCTCCCTACCCCTGGAAAACCCAACAACATTTTATAAATGGAAAGTCCATGAAAACATGCTGATTTTGGAAGAGTGCATAATTCAGAATATTTTTATAGACATTCAAGAAAACAGGAGTCATTGAGTACATACTCTCCATATGGATGGGGATGGAAGAATCCAGTTTTTATGAGAAAGGTGATTCTAAAATCTTTTATATTTTACAATTCCAGTTTGGGCCTGGGCATATCTGTTTTATTTATCTACCTACCTACCTATCTACCTATCAACTTGTGTTTTGGACAGAGTACTAGACAAAAGGTGGGCACTGTGTATAATCCACTCACAAGAAACACCTGAGAAAGCAAACCCTAGGGCGCTCTGAAACCTGGAAAGAGAATGGGTCTGCACGGGTTCACTGCACTGGATTACTAACCAGCCTCCGAATATCCCGCTCCGACTCCCACTTGATCTTCGAGATGGCTTCCTGGTGGGACTGATGCTCACTCCGAAGGTCCCCAGCCTTGATTTTATCCGCCTGGATCATATTGCTTAGAGCCTCATCCACCTGCTTCTTGGCAGTTTTCAGGTCCGTAATTTCCTGTAAGAGCTTAAGGCGCTCTGCATCAAACAGTTTTCGGGCCTCCTCCCGGGCCTCGATGGTGAGCGCTGTCCTTACTTTATCACTGCTGCCGTCGCGGAGAGCACACAGAGCTGACTTGAGCCTCTGGATCTCCCCGTCCCGCACCTTCCCTGTCCTTGACATTTCTTGCTCGTGCTGCTTGATGAGATTCTCCCTCACGGCCTGCAGCTCCTTCATCTTCTCCTCATGGAGCTTGGTTTTCAGCTCTGTCACCAGAACCGTGTGCTTGCGCTGCTCCAGCTCACGAATCCTCTTCGCCTCTTGAGTCTTCTCTCTTTCAAGCTTAGACACCTAAAGGCAGAGAGGCGAAAAGATGAAAACAGATAAGCCTCAAAGGAAAGGTGTGCTCCTAGGCAGGATCTGCAACGCAGGCTCCTGTGATCTCTTAAATCCTCATCTCTTCAAATTCCAGGCCACTGTGCTCTGAGGGAAGGGAACTACTGGCTTTAAAGCCAAGAATACAGTGTGTAAAAGGAGGAAATACCTAAGGACGCTTATATTACTTTGTTCAGACAAATATTGGATTTCCCGGGGCCTTACTATTCAATGTGTGGTCCGCAGACAAGCAGCACAGGCATTGCCCAGAAGCTTGTCGGAAATGCAGACTCCGGGGCTCCATCCCAGATCTATGAATCCAAACAAGCATTTTTACAAATCCCCAGGTGATTGGTTAAAATTAGGAAACAGTGCTATAATGGTTTTCACCTTGGTGAGGATGAGTTCAGAACAGATCATCTGGAGAGCTTTATAAGCTACACATCTCTAGCTGGGTCAAAACCGGTAAATGTGAGTGTCTCAGGACAGCTTGTAGTTCAATATTATGATCAGACCAATAAATTGGTGCCTAAAGTAATATTATAAAATATTTTCCATTTGTTTTCGGTGAGGAAGATTGTCCCTAAGCTAACATTCATTGCCAATCTTCCTCTTTTTGCTTGAAGGAGATTGTCCCTGAGCTAACATCTGTGCCAAGCTTCCCCGATTTTGTATGTGGGACACCGCCACAGCATGGCTTGATGAGCAGTGTGTACGTCTGTGCCTGGGATCAGAACCTGCGAACCCCAGGACGCCGAAGTGGAGCGTGCAAATTCAACCACTACACCTCTGGGCCGGTCCCTTTTCTTCCTTTTTTTTTGGAAGAGAAGATGCTGCTGATAAGGGGAAAGTGAAGAAGGAAACAGTTGACACACCCTCAACCTCACCTTTTCTTACTATGGCAACTGGGTTCCATCTCCAAATTTTATACATACACAACAGCAGCCAAAAACCCAGCAGTCCATTGGGCCCTCTCTCTGTTAAAGGAGTTCAGTGGCTGTTATTTCTGCGTGCTCGACGGATGTCTCTTTGCATCCTTCTCTACTCCCACTCCTCTCCTTCTCTTGCTCCCCTCCAAGCCAACACTCCAAGTAGCTTAATAAAGAATTCCTTCTAACCCTCTTTACCTTTCAGGTATTTTGGTTATAAAAAAATCTTCCGTGTTTTGTGACATTTCCAATGATAATATAGGTATCCTTATAGATTAGCAATAGCACCACCTTAATTTGGTTGAGTCTGCTTCTGATTCAGTAGATCAAGGTGGAGTCCTGGCATTTGCAGCTTAAAAAAGCCTCTTAGCTCCTGTTCTCTCGTCCTCCTCCCCCACCTCATCTCTGCTGCCTGCCTTTGTTTCTCATTGTCTCTGTTATGTGCAAGAGCGCGCACGCGCGCACACACACACAGAGAGTAACCTGGAAAAAGGAAAGAATTGGGCAGCCCCAGGAGTAATATCTAGTTGAGTGGTATTAAGTCTCTGACGTATGTAAAATTGGAAGGTTTTGTAAAATAATCGTTAAGAGCTTTTCCAGCTGAAAAATGTTAAGATTCAAACTCCTTATTGAAACTATTGTAATTATAATACAAAGTGTCTGAGATTTTACTTACCTTAACAGTTTACCTACCTTTAGCTAGAACAGGATTTTTTAAGTCCACTTGGCATGTTACGAATATTTTATTTTAAAGGCACAGCAATTATTCCTATGCCGGTTATTCTAAAAGAACTCAGGCACGAGGATGCTTGGTGAAATAAGCAGCCAGGCATACTCAAATGACCGTCCTCTGATCTTGCTTCCAGCTTAGGCCAAGGACCTTTTCCAGATGCCTGTTATCTCATGTGCTCTAGAGCTGTGCTGTCTAATACAGTGGTCTTAGAATATACTGAGCACTTGGGATATTGTCTGAATTGCGAGTTGCTTTAAGTGTAAAACACCAGATTTCAAAGACTTAGTGCGAGGTAAAGAATGTAAAATATCTCATTAATAATTTTTATATTGATCACATGTTAAAATTATAATATTTTGGATAAATTAAGTTAAATAAAGTATATTATTAAAACTAATTTTGTTTCTTTTTACGTTTTAAAATTATGGTTACAAAAGATTTAAAAATCACATATATGGCTTGCATTTGTGGTTTGTATTATATTTCTCTTGGACAGCATTGCTCTAGAGTTCTTGGAGGTTCATTCAATGAACCTAGCTTTCCCCACACGGCTGGTGACATTCTCTTAGTAAAGCCCAGTTCTGATCTGATTTATGTGGCTGCTCAAAAATTACCCAGGGCGCCTTTATGCCGTGGAATACAATCCCAACACCTCAGCTTGGCCTTTTAGGCTCTCAGAAGGTTTGGTTGGACTTCCAGCTCCCATTTCTACTCCTCACTCTGCCTCTCCTCACCTCTCCCCTGCTCCAGGCATTCCAATCACTTTGTGACTATGTCATTTCTCTCAAATTATGAACACTAATCTTTTGTGTGTAGACTAGAGAGGAGAGGAATGAAAAAAGGGGAAAAAATGTGAAAATACAGGTATATGGAAAAGATATCCCAGCCTGCAGACAAAAACAAATACAAACAAACCCCGGCCTTCTTTCCATCACTTAAATGAGTTCATAGAACCCAAAGAAAATTCAGAGGTATGAATTACATTTGGCACTTTTTATGTCCGCTTATTTTGGTTGTCATGGAAATTGGCATTTTTTGCAGGATTTCTAGGTATGACTTTTTTTTTTAAAGCTTGGGAGAAGTTTTTCACTATGAAGGTGATATAAAGGATGTAACTTACCTTTGGAGGGAAAAAAGAACCAATAAAAATTCTGTAATAAAATCATTTTCTGAAACTTGCAGCTCAGATTGCACCACTAAGGAAATCGAATTTAATATCTTAATATAAGTCACGAGACTTAAGTATACAAAAAGATGAAGAACTATTCCTGAGTAACAATGAAAAATATGAAGAGGATAATACTTTGAAATGGAAAAAAATTATTTAGGAGAAGAAAGCATCAATTTTGATTAGTGGAAACATTTTGTGGAGCAACATTTCAGCTGGATCACATAATAGTTAGCATTCATTGAGGGCTTACTATGAGTCAGCACCTTTCTAAAGGCATTACACACATCAGTACACTTAACCTCCTTGGGAGCAACATGATGTAGGTAGTATTTGTTTCATCCGAACTTCAGATGAGAAAAGTGAGGAATGGTCTCTACATCAGCGGAATGTAAAGAAAGAGCCCTGAGTGGGCCAGGAGCCAGGTCTGGGTCAGATCCCAGATCTTGTTGGCTCTGAAACCTTGGCCAAGTGGGGCTTCATTTCTCCAGCCTCAGTTTTCTCATGTATAAACTAGAATTGGTTATATTCTCATATGGTTGTTGTGAGGACTGACTTAGATAATGTATAAAAAATCCTTAGAAAAGCCTGGAACACATGGGAGATTAATAATTATTAATACATGGTAGATATAACAATATTAACGAAAATTAATATTGTATATATTAATATTATATCATGCAATGCTATATTAATACCACCAACAACCTAAATCTAAGCACCCATATTATCATGATAGGACTAACATTACTATTATTACATTATCAAGACCATAATAGCTATTTTCCTAGCAGAAAGAGGTGTTCAAAGATAAAATTGGGTTTCCTCTGGATGTCTGGAGTTCGCTGGCATTGGTGGCATCTAATCTTAACTTGGAAGTCACTTGGATTATGTGTACGCAGCAGGAGTGGGGTGTGGGGTGGGACAGGGCAAGGAGGTGAGCACAGAACAGAGGCTTTGAATGACACAGCTCCCAAATCCCTTCTACCCCGGAGGTTTTATGAAAGAAAAAAAAAAATCACTAGGAAAATTTAATCCTACTGAGAAAGCTTATGCTATGACAGAAGGAAGGAAATTCAGGACGACCCCACATAAACCTCACATTGTAGTTTCCTCTGCTGTCCTGATTCTAGTGTGGCCTTTGAAAATGCCAGCGTAAATTCTGCCAAGATAAGGCTGGTGACGCTGAGCTTTAATGTGACCTTAGAAATCCAGGATTAAAAATTGGACAGCCCCATCAAAGGTAAGGAGGGTTGAGAGGTTATCAAGACAAGACAGGCTAACATAGCTTTGGTTTGGATTATCCACATGGGATGTTCTAGGAGCTCTAAACTCTCAGCAGGCGGCAGGGATTTTCATGGGCACGAAGTCACTCTGAAACAGGAGATGTTAAGGAGAAGAAAGCTGCCACTAAAAGAAGGTCGCTTATAAGGGAAATTTTATACAACTTGAGGAAGCACAAAGGCTTCTATTTTGTCATTTCTTGCTTTTAGCCACTTAACGCTTCCTGAAAACAAAACTTAAGGTGCAGAAATCAAGAAATACCATGTGCCAAATTCGGGTCCTGAACCTGACAGCTCTGGAGCAGTCACTTAAGGATAGAGAAGGTCGGCTAATTTTCTGAGAGTGCTCTAGAGGCAAGAGAGCGCAGTGGAATAAGACATTCAGCATTACCTTGATCATCACCTTATACAATTTTGGCTCCTCCACTCGCTGTGTCACTGGGAGCAAATGAGTTAACCGGTTAGAACTCATTTTCTTTTTCAGCGAAGTCAGAATAATAATGGTGCCCTGCCCTTGTCCCAGGCTCTCTGTGAGGACTGTGAAAGCACTTTGCAGTCTGAGGTCTGTTCCAACGGTGGACACTCCTGTCTGGGACTGACTCTTCCCAAATCCTATAACCCAGGCCCACAGCCCCACTGCCTCTACCCTTGGAGCCCTGTTCTCCACTCCTGTGCCTTCATCCCCTCTGTCACTGTGCCCGTGGGGCTCATGGTAGCTGTAGGCTGCCTGTGACGGAGAGTTCAAAGCCCTGGGGAATCAGGTGGGTGGGTGTCCCATCTCCCAGAGATCCCTGGTGTGCTCACACACCTTGTGCAGTGGATTACAGCCTCACGGCGTCCACCAAAGAGACAGAGGCAAACACCGCAGCTTAACGGCTCAGAGTGCTGGTCCAAGAAAAAGGCAGACCTGGGTGGAAATCTTTTCTCCACCCGAGCCTGGAGTTTCCCACCTAAATAAATACCATAATGGTACTTATGCCATGGGGTTATTAATGGGGTGAAAAGCTTTAAAAAGAGATCATGAAAATTCTTTAAACAAGTAGTATTGAGCACCTCCCACATGCCAGGCAGCATTCTCAGCACTGGGATACCTCACATGGGAACACCTTAAGCAGACATGGTCTCTTACCCTTAGGAAGCTTACAATTTATTGGGGTGGGGGCAGCAGGCAATAAACAAGCAAATAAACAAATGAGATGCCTTCAGACAGCAGAGAGTTCTAGGATAAACATATAACAGGGTGACGGGGTAGAGTAGCTGGAAGGAGCGGAACAGCGTCATCTAGACTAGGTCTCAGGGGAGGTCTGACACCAGAAGGACCCTGAGAACTATCTCAGCGTAGGGGAAGCTAGAGCAGAGAGTTGCCTTTCCTGACTAATCCCTACTGTTCTGGAAGGATCTTAGCTCTTCTATCTTGTCCACAATCTGTTCATTTTATAGAGGAGAAAACGCAGGCCCAGAAATGACAAAGTCCTACAGCACAAAGGCCCCACTTAGCGTGCTTTCCTTTCCACCACAGGGTCTTCACAGTTCCATCCTCTTGGCCCTTATGCCTGGAGTTAGTTCAAAATAACCTACTTATCTACACGTTCATTCCTATCAGTGCTTGGCAAATCTTCTAGATAATTTCTATTCACTAGAAGTTGACTGTGTCTAATACTTTGTTTCATTTCCCTGCAGTAGAAATGCAGGCATCTATGGGAGAAGGATATGGGTATGTCCCCACCCCCTCTCCTACTTCGTTTCTCCATTTGAAATTTGCATAATAGTGGAAAGACAAGTTCTGTGATTCTCTCTTCCTCTGCCTAAGGTTTCCAGTTTTTTCCAGATCTTCACAGTTTTTAAGAGTGTAGGCTTTGCAAGACATGGAAATAACCTAAGTTTCCATCAATGGATGAGTGGAAAAAGAAAATGTGGTACGTACACACAAACACACACACACACACACACACACACACAGACACACACGTACACAGAGGAATATTATTCAGCCATAAAAAAGAAGGCGATCCTGCCATTTGTGACAACATAGATGAAACTTGAGGGAATTATGCTAAGTGAAATAAGTTAGACAGAGAGAGACAAATACTGTATGACCTCACTTATACATGGAATCTAAAAAAACTGAACTTGTAGATACAGATAACAGATTGGTGGCTGCCAGAGGCAGGGGGTAGGGTGTGGGGGACATGGGTGAAGGTGGTCAACAGGTATAAACTTCCAGTTATAAGATGAATAAGTCACAGGTATGTAATGTACAACATGGTGACTGTAGTTAATAACACCGTACTGTATATTTGAAAGTTGGAAGATCATAGATCTTAAAAGTTTCCATCGCGGCCGGCCCGGTGGCATAGCGGTTTAAGTGCATGTGCTTTGCTGCGGCAGCCCGGGGTTCAAATCCTGGACACACACCGACGCATCGCTTGTCAAGCCATGCTGTGGTGGCGTCCCATATAAAGTGGAGGAAGATGGGCACGGATGTTAGCCCAGGGCCAGTTTTCCTCAGCAAAAAGAGGAGGATTGGCGACAGATGTTAGCTCAGGGCTGATCTTCTTCACACACACACAAAAAAAGTTCTCATCAGAAGAAAAATATTTGTAACTATGTGAGGCGATGGATGTTAACTAAGCTTAACTGTGGTAATTGTTTCGCAATTTATACACATATCAAATCATTATGTTGTATACCTTTAATACAGTGTTGTATGTCAACTAAATCTCAGTAAAACCGGAAAAAACATGTAAAAAAAGAGCACAGATTTTGGAGGAGAGGAGAAGTGAAGAACCAACTTTGCCACCTACTAGCATGTAACTGTGGGTGAATTACTTTACCTTACCAAGCCTCCGTTTCCTCATCCGTCAAATAGGAATAATAACAACGCCCACCTCAGAGGGTGGTAGTGAAGATGAAATGAGATAACTGAATTAACACACTTCACATGCTTGCACACAACTAACTGCTCAAAACTAACATGTAGACATACACCCTTATAAAGCAGACACTACTATTATCCCATTTGACGGATGAGGAAAAGAAGACCCAGAGTGTTTCATAATCTGTTCAGGGTCACTCAGCTGCCAAGTGAAAGGGCTGGAATTACGTCAGAAGGAAATGCATTTATTACAGTGTGTGACAGAGAGTAAACATTCAAGAAAGCGTAACTATTTACATTATCAGCCCAAAGCATTTATAACTCTGCTCTACACTCAATGCGCTCTGTAAAAGTCAAGGGATGATTTGTCTTTCTGGAAAAAGGAGTAATGCCCTGTCGCCCCAAAGTTTTCCACTCTCTTTAACTTAGTCCATTTCCCAGTAGCTAAATTGTCATTTTATCATCAAAGCTTTGGAGCCAAACTGAGAGTGTGAATTCACATCTTGGCATTGTTCATATTCTCTCTCTTAAAGCCTGGGCCTTTGGAAACACAATCATATTTATTTTAATAGAACTGCTTTATGACTTGTTTGCCCTTTAAATTCCCTTTGCTCTTTGGGGAAGGCTGCTGACAGGCGGGGGGGCCTTGCTTTGGTCCCTGTGCTGGGATTGTAATTAACTGCCACAGAGAGGGAGACGGGGACAGCCAGCAGAGAGAAGGATAGAGGCAGTGCTTTTATTTCAGGCTGGCTTCCAGTCTCTCATCAGAGAAAGGGGAGATTATGCTTGACCTGCCAGCTCAGACACCAGTGCCAGGCCCTGGATAAACAGGCAACCCTGTCCACACTTCAGAGTTACCCCTTTTAAAAGGCTTGAATGTGTGGAAAATTGGCAGTGGTGGGGTCTTCGGGGCCTCTGCCTCTTTGAAATCTTGTGCATTTCCTCTCTGTAAATCAGCGACAGTTTATGGTTACCAGCCTCCAGACCCACAAGCGTCTTCCTATGAATGTAGTTTGTCATCCTGTGCTTACTACAATTAAAGGAGTCTGCCTCCCTTGAAATGTTACATTGCCCCAGGGAGCGTTAAACCCAATGAAATGTTCATAGATTGTGGGACCTGGAAGGAATATCAGAGTGGAGTGTTTGTCAACATGATGGCGGAGAACCACCTCCTTGGGGACTGCCGGGACTGCTCGCTAGAATTGCAAGTCCTGGTCCTCACCTTGCCTAATTTATCAGAATCCTGGGATTGTGGGCACAGGGATCTCAATTTTTAATAAGTTCCCCCAGGTTATTCTAATGCACAATGATGCTTGAGAGACACAGATATGGAGAAACAGATTCAGTCATCTGAATTACAGATCGAGACACTGAGACACTTAAATTTGTCCCCAAAGAGAGAGAAAGACAGTGTCCTGGTCTTCTGACTCTCAAACAAAAGCTCTTGTTTTTTTGGTTTGTTTGTTTCTTTTTTTTTTTTTTTTTTTTTGTGAGGAGATCAGCCCTGAGCTAACATCCGCCAATCCTCCTCTTTTTTCGCTGAGGAAGACGGCCCTGGGCTAACATCGGTGCCCATCTTCCTCCACTTTATATGGGACGCCGCCACAGCATGGCTTACCAAGCAGTGCGTCGGTGCGCGCCCGGGACCCGAACCAGCGAACCCCGGGCCGCCGCGGCGGAGCGCGCGCACTTAACCGCTTGCGCCACCGGGCCGGCCCCTCTTTCTTTTTTTTTTATTATGACACCATGCTCCTTTTAGGTTCACGGAAACTAAAAATCTTCCTTCACAACTTTACATTGGGGTCTGCTTATCCAAAGCTAAGGCTTAGCTGAGACAGGAGGCAAGTGGCTTTGGCAGATCCAAGCTTTATTAGCACTAAAACTAGGAGAAATAAATTTTGGGGAAAATAACTAATTAAAATTTAATAGTAATGTCAAGGAAGAAGAGGTAGATAAAATAGAATAAGGATTTTTGTTGGTTTGTGATCTATAGCTTGATCAAGAACATTTTCTTACTAGAAAAAGAGTAATCTACATAAAGCAACTTTATGATGATACAGTTGTCTCCGGTCTGCAGGGAACAAACATGTCTTGTGTGCGTCAAATATTTCAAAATGCTTTCCTATCCATCACCATGTTTGATATTCACACCTCGCTGGTGAGATAAGTGTTAGCATATCCATTTAAGAGACGAGATTCAGAGAAGTAAAGAGACACTTCCCTAAGTCTAGTTATCAACTGACTTAATCAGTGCAGAGCATATCAGAAAGAATATTACTATTATTTTTTTTGAGAGTTTACTACGTTCCAGGAAGTTCTCTGAGTACTTGACATGAATTTTCTCATTTAATTCTCATAATTACTTTATATCCTTGTCTAATTTAAATGTCATCACAGTTTTACAAGACAGTAGTACGTTACTGATGAAGAAACTGAGGTATAAGGAATGAATGAATCACCTTTCATTCATTCCTCTACTTGTTCAACCAATATATGTTGAGCTTTTCAGTTCTGGACATTTATTTAGGCTCTAGGGATACACAGGCAAGGTAAGACTCAGCTTTCATAGAGATTACACTCGGTTGGGAGAGAGAAGCACTGAACAAATAAATAAATAAATATATAAATTGCTGTGAAATGCATCAAGGGTGGTAACTGGGCATGGGCAGTGTTCTGTTTTAGGGACTGTGGTCAGAGAAATGGTACTGGAGCTGACACCTGGAGGAGGTAAGGAAGGAGCATATAACTGATGGGGGAAGAACAAGAACAAAGGCCCTAAATGTGATTAGCATCTCTCTCTTGACCCAGCAGAGAGGCTGGAACAGAGTGATCCAGGGGGAGTGTAGTGGGAGACAAGTCAAACAGAGAACTGGAGGAAATATTCTGAGTGGTAAGGAAAACCTTTTGACTCTAAGAGAGGTAGGAAGCCATTGGAGGGTTTTGAGCAGTAGAGTGACATGGTGTGATACATTTTAGAAAGACTGCTCTAAATGCCATAGAGGGGATAACCTATAGAGGGCAAGGATGGGACTTGCCCAAGGTCACACAACTACTAAGTGTCAGGAGGTAGTGGTGGTGAGGGTCGTTGTCTCAATTTTTATACCTGGTTCCCTGAACCAGGCTTCCTGAGGAGGCAGAGATCAGTCCCACGAGCACGTTATTCTCACCTTCTGTGTATCCTGTGCTCAACTCCCTCCTGCCACACATAAGAGAATCTCCACATGTACAGGGGTTGTTGGGTGGGCTGGCAGGTAGAACTGGGAGAGAGCCGCTCTCAAGGCCATGGCCTCAGGTAGCGCTCACTCACCTTGGACTTCTCTTGATGCAGCTCTATCTGGATGTCTGTGAGCTTGGTCCTGAGTTCTTCATTGGCAGCTTGAAGGGCGACGATGAGCGCCTCGGGCTTCTCGCCCTTATTTCGCCCTTTCTTGGACATTGTTCCTTTCTAAATGGAGTCTGTTGGTTTTTAATTCCTTTCAAACAGGTGCTGCCATGTTACTGCTTCTTATCCCAGAGTGCGATGTTTCAGCATTTACTGCGTGGTGCTCCTTGGTAAGGTCTCCTCAGCTCCTGCCCTCGAAGCCCTGAGAAGAGGCAGAGACAGCAGTTATTGTGGCGAAGACCTGGGCTAAGTGCCAGCCAGTCACCCTCAGCCTGAGCTGCCTATAAGAGCCTCCTCCTCTGGGTTCCTAGCTCCAGGATCTCCCGTCCACTTTGCACATGAATTTAGAGCCATCTTTTGAAAGGGCTAGTCTGAGCATGTCAATGTTCTGCTTAAAATCCTTCAAAGATCTAATGAGCATATGAGTATGTTTTTCACATCTCAGAGTGCTCTTTATGCCTAAATATGCACTTCTCCTAGGCTTATCTTCTCCATTTCACTCGCTGATAGTCTGGCCATAAGGAGTGACTTTTAATTTTTGGATTCTTCTCTCTTCCCATAGAGACTTTTCCTACTCTATTCATTTTTCTTCATCCTCTGCCCAGCTTGCCAGGAAACGATAGATTGTGGGAGACCTGGAATGCCAACCTTAAAATTTTAGAATTTTTTTATTTCTGGAAGCAATGAGGAAGCTGTTGAAGTTCTTGGCAGGTGGATGCCCTAACAGAGCAGTGCTTTGATGTGGTTTTCCTGGTGGCAGAGTGGGGAGAGTACGGAGGCAGAGAGACCAGATAGAAGGCTACTGAATTTGTCAAGGTGAAGGATGATGAAGGCCTCATCAGAACAGTAGCAAGAGGAGAGAAAAAAAGAGGGATCTCTCTTGATTTACAGATTCTTAAGGACATCATAGGAACAAGGAGGTCAGAAAAATATGAATACTAAACCATTAAAGTCAATGGGAAAAACATGACAAAATACTAAAGAAAGTTTCCCATGCAACCTTTGAGAAAATTGGGTATTGTGCACATGAAGGTGCTTCAGTCCAGAACTAAAGGGAACTCCTACTGGTCACCCATATGTTCCAGCAGCTGCTGCTCTCTCAAGACCCCTGGTATTCAGCCTTGAAGACCACGCTGGGATCCTGGGCTTTCTGCCATCCCCACCATGAGCACTGAGGCCATGCCCTTTGGAGTGTCCCTAGAGAAAGTGGATAGGGAAAGGTTAGGGGACAGGGAGGATTAGCCTGTCTCCAGCAGTCATGGAACAGTCCACCATATTCCACCCTAACCTAGATGCTGGAGTTGTCCTTCTTGCTTGTTTTGCAAATGTGGCCAAATCATTAAAGTGTTTGGCTGGCAGACTTCTAAGAACCCATCATTCTTTCTTTTAGAATTGAAATGAACTTAACAAGCATTTATTGAAAATTGTATGACAAACATCACTAGGCACAAAGATAAATAAGACAGCACTTAACTCACATGTATACATTTAACAGGTTTCTTCTCTTCCTCTAGTTGATCTCTAAATGTTGCTGGTCCCCCAGGTTTCCCCCAAGTTATCTCTACTGGCCCCACCTATAGAGTTATGATTCCCAGTTTTATATCCATAGCCCTGACCATTCCCCAAACCCCAGACTCATATATTCAACTGCTTACTCACCAAATCTATTTGGATGCCTGAGTGGCATCTCAAACCTAACCTAACTAACACAGACCTCTTTATTACTAGCTCTTCAAAACCTTATCCTCCCCGGGTTTCCCTGCATTAATAAAAGGCACCAGCACGTGCCTGGTTGTTCCAGATCTAAGCTTAGAAGTCATCCTTCCTTCTTTTATCCCTCATTTCTCTTATCTAGTGCACCAGGAAGTCCTGTTCGTTTTACCTATAAAATATGACTCACTCTGGTCAACTTCTCTCAAATGGTGCTGTCAGAACACAGAGAAGAGAGGAATTTGGGAAAAGCTTCCCAGTCCCTTCACAGTCTTACAGTCTTCCTGAATGAAGAATGGGCCTCTCTAACTGGAGATACAGGAATGACAGAGGAAAGAGCTCGAGAAAAACAAATTTGCCTGATGTATTTAGAGAAGGCTGTGAACTGGGAGAAGACGGACTAAGGTTACATTTCACAGGTTCCTGCATGATCAATGATTAGATTGAATTGATAATGATTAGATTTCATTATGAAGAAATGAGGAAAAATGGCAGCATTTGAATCTAAGTGTAATAATAAAAGCTTATAGTGATGGACTGCTATAAACCTGTCATTGGACTAAGCACTTAACATACTGCTCTCATTTAATGCTCAGTAAAAATAGGGGGAAAAATGATTCATAGAAAGATTAAGTAACCTGCTTAAGATGACTGAGTTAACAGGTAGTAAAGCCTAGATTCAAATCCAGGCAGTCTGAGACTGGGACCCAAGCTGTTACTCTCTGGGCTGCACTGTCTCAAATTTGCATTTTAAAAGGTAACGCTGGCAGCGTGATGGAAGATGAGTTAATAAGCAGGGAGAGACTGGAGGCAGGAAATCAGTTAGGCTGCCTCAACGGTCCAGGAGAGAGGTAAGGCAGCCCTGAACTGGGCCATGGCCATGGGGATGAAAAGTAGGTGGCAACTCTGACACATGGAGACTTTGATAGAATCACGTCCTACTTTTAACATTATTACATGCTTCTCTCCCATTGTTAATAATGAGCACCAGCTCTCTGGCATTGCTTGCAGCAAAAATGTGCAAAGCAACAGCCATATTTTACATTTTAATTTATAATCCTTTCCAAAAAAATACAATACTATGTGCCTGACTTCACGTATTTTTAGTCTGTGAATTACTGTGAACTTAGTCCCACAGGTCTGGAAAAAAGAAAAGGGTTAAAAAATTAGATACATGTTCAGGAGAGAAAAAAGCATCATAGGAAGTTACACACAGAATCAACTTATAGATAACTTAAAGTGAGCAGCTGTTCCTAAGTATGGTCCTATACACTCCTCTGGTGAAGGGGAACTTTCCACAGTTTTCTCCACTTGTGATGGGTGCCTGGTAATCTCACAATTCTTATATACAATTTCACTACAATGCTTCTGTCACCTTGTACTGCCTTTTTTCTTTTCTTTTCGGACAGCTTTTTGAGACATAATTCACATATCATAAAATATGCTCTTTTAAAGTGTATAACTCAGTGGTTTTTAGCATAGTCACAAGATTGCACAACCATCACCAGAATCAATTTTAGAACTTTTCATCCCCCCAGAAAGAAACGCCATGCCCACTAGCAGTCATTCCCTATTTCCCACCAAACTCTTCTAGCCATAGACAATCATTAATCTACTTTTTGTCTTTATGGATTTGCCTATTCTGGATATTTTGTACTAAATGGAATCATACAATATGTGCTTTTTTGCGTGACTGGCGTTCTCCACCCTAGCTTAATATTTGCAAGGTTCATCCATGTTATAGCATGTATTGATATTTCATTTCTTTTTATTGCTGAATAATATTCCATTGTAGAGATAAAATCACATTTTGCTTATCCATTCATCAGTTGATGAACACTTGTGCTGCCTTAGCTTAAGTGGCTTGAGGTCAAGCTTCTAGAGAAGCTGCCTGCCAGGAAGAGGGACACCACCCCTTTATGGAGTGTGCTTGAGAGCATAAAGCAGAGTTTGGAGGTATCACTGCACACAGATGGAATGTTCCTGGACCACCCAAAGACTCCTTGTCACTGATAATGTCTGACATAGCAGAAGATCTGGAGGAGAGATAGATGCCTTGTGCAACTAAGGGCCCATCCTGGCTGGGGCTTCACAACATTAAAAAACTTGAAGGAATTTTAAGTGAGCCCTAGGTTTCCAGCTTTTAGTTGCAACAGCAGCAGCAGCAGCCCCAGGCAACACTGTGAGGTACCAAAGGTGTGAATTTTAGCACATGGTCCTACCTTGTCCATAAATAGGTACCTCCCAGAGCCACTGAGGTTGAATTTCTCTGTAACTAGTCTCTGATAAAGACATCAGAAAATTTAGAGACAGCATCTCAGGAGTACTTGCATTTTAAAATAAGGATCGCTCCTTGAGAGCAAACCTTAATGCAGGAATGGATTATCAATGGAAGAATTATAGCCATCACTTATTCACTCATTCATTGATTCAATCACCCAACAGATATTTATTGAGGATAAAATATGGTGTAGTGTTTGAGAGCAGAGCTTCCTAAATTTTGGTCTGGTTGTGTTAAAATCTACAGGAGAGCTTCAGTCATTCTGGAGCTAAATCTCTGGAGATTTTGATGTAGTAGTTGCCAGGTGATTCTGATGCACAGGCATTTTTGAGAATTTCTGTTAAGAGTATGGGTTATGGAGTCAGACAGATATGAGCTAAAGTCCCAACTCTGTGCTAGTAGATACGGATCTTAGATAAATCACTGCATTCTCTAGGCCTCAATATTCCTCATCAGTGAAATGGGGGTGAGGGGCATGGGGATATACAGTACTATGGCATTGGACTGTTTGACAGTTAAATGAAAGAGTGTAAGTGATGGTCTCACACAGCTTACGACATGAGAGTTACCATTTATTGAGTACTTTCTATTTCTACTATTGGCTAAGGTGGCAGAAACAAAATAGCCTATAAGCACTGTCCTCAAGATGCTTAAATTGAGTAAGAATGCTAGGGGATGTGCAAAAATAATGATAATTCAAGTGCCACACTTACGGAAAGCCTCAAATATTTAAAAAGCTGTTCTTCTTCTTGGTTCTCTATAGACTTATTCAGGCATTGGCACAAAACCCCTCGAGACAGAGAAACCAATGAGAGAGGGGAGTGACATGAACATGAACAGATGAGGCCTCTTTCCTTCCTCACCATGGTTTCTCCTCGAGTACCACTTCTGGAGACTGTAAGTAGGATGCTGCATTTGAAATAATCTTGAGATCATTTGTCCCCAGCTGTAGTCCTTTTATGTCTTTTAGTGTTTAGGGAACCTCAGCATCTAGTCTTTGTACCAAAATGTCCAGCTTTAAAAATTCCCATTCAGCATTATTCTCTTTTTAAGACACACACTTCAAGATTAAAATCAAGAAATTAGAAATTTATTAAATCAATTTATAAGTAATTAAATATGAAAAATCTATGCTATTGATCTTAGGTTATAACCATGGTTGCACAGTCTGTCCAGGAAAGTAAAAATTCTTAGAAAGTTTAACATTTTGATACCCAACTACATTTTCTACTGGCTCTTAAACATTCTAAAATACCACACAATTCTTTGCCAAGAAATGTGGCCACATATTTGGTCACGAAAATATGGCCACTTTTTATTGAGTGTGGTTCTTGGCTTCTCATAGATGTTAAAAGTGTAAGCATCATTCCTACCCTCCAGTGGCTTCCAGTCTAGAAGAGGAGAAATAAAGAGAAAATACATTCTAGAAAGCAGTGAATGATATAGTTGGTAAATGATTTGGGAGTAGCTCAGAGTGGACTGAAAAAGTATCAAGATGGAGAAGGTAGTTTGTGAGCTGAGCCTGAATGATGCTGCCTACCTTATTGGGCTCTTACTCTGTACCAGACACTGTGCTAAGGTACACTAACTTTGGTACATTAACTCATTGAACTATTCCAATTAGCCTTTCAGATATTTACTCATTACTTTTTAGATAAGAAAACCGAGGATCAGAGAAGTTAATTAACTTGAAAAAAATTACACAGTTATGAAATGGCAGAGCTACAACTCAAATACACATCTGCAGTCTTCAAAGCTTCTTAACTATAATAACACTTCTTGAAGAAAGGGCAAGATTCAGCTCCACTTGTGGGAAGGCTGAAGAGATGGCAAAGGCATGAAAACGCCAGCTGGGAGCTTACAAAATAGAATGGTAGAATGTCAGCAGTTAGGAGCTTGGAATTTGAAATCAGCAAACTGGTTTTGTATTGAATTTCCTAGATGTATATTCTTTTTTTTTTCTTGCCATTTTGTTTTTAATTATTTATTGAGGTCATTTTGGTTTAAAACATTGTGTAATTTCAGGTGTACATTATTATATATTAGTTTCTTTATAGACTGCATCGTGTTCACCACTAACAGTCTAGTTTTCATCCATCACTATAGATATGTGCCCCTTTACCCCTTTCACCCACTCCCCAACCCCCTTCCCCTCTGGTAACCACTAAACTGTTCTCTTTATCCATGTGGTTGTTTATTTTCCACATATGAGTGAAATCATACGTGCTTGTCTTTATCTGTCTGGCTTATTTCGCTTAACATAATACCCTCAAGGTCCATCCATGTTGTTGCAAATGGGACGATTTTGTCTTTTTGATGGCTGAGTAGTATTCCATTGTATATACATATATATATATATATATATATATATATATATATATATACACCACATCTTCTTCATCCATTCATCAGTTGATGGGCACTTGGGTTGCTTCCATGTCTTGGCTATTGTCAATAATGCTGCAATGAACATAGGCGTGTATAAATCTCTTTGTATTGTTGATTTCATGTTCTTTGGATAAATACCCAGTAGAGGAATAGCTGGATCATGTGGTACTTCTATTTTTAATTTTTTGAGAAATCTCCATACTGTCTTCCATAGTGGCTACACCAGTTTGCACTCCCACCAGCAGTGTATGAGCGCTCCCTTTTCTCCACATTCTCTCCAACATTTGTGATTTGTTGTCTTGTTAATTACAGCTATTCTGACAGGTATAAGGTGATAACTCATTGTAGTTTTGATTTGCATTTCCCTAATAATTAGTGATGTTAAACATCTTTTCATGTGCCTGTTGCCCATCCGTATATTTTCTTTGGAGAAACATCTGTTCATGTCCTTTGCCCATTTTTTGATCACGTTGCTTGTTTTTTTGTTGTAGAGTTGTATGCGTTCTTTATAGATTTTGGAAATTAACCCCTTGTTGGAGATATGATTTGCAAATATTTTCTCCCAGTTGGTGGTTTGTCTTTTCGTTTTGTTCATGGTTTCTTTTGCCTTGTGGAAGCTTTTTAGTCTGAAGTAGTCCCATTTGTTTGTTTTTTCTTTTGTTTCCCTTGCCTGAGTAGACACAGCATTCAAAAAGATGCTGCTAAGACTGATGTCAAAGAGTGTACTGCCTATATTTTCTTCCAGGAGTTTTATGATTTCAGTTTACATTCTTTAATCCACTTTGAGTTAATTTTTGTGTATGGCATAAGATAATGCTCTACTGTCATTCTTTTGTATATGACTGTCCAGTTTTCCCAACACCATTTATTGAAGAGACTTTTCTTTCTCCATTGTATGCTCTTGGCTCCTTTGTCGAAGACTAACTGTACATAGAAGTGTGGTTTCACTTCTGGGCTTTCAATTCTGTTCCATTGATCTGTGTGTCTGTTTTTGTGCCAGTACCAAACTGTTTTGATTACTATAGCTTTGTAGTATATTTTGAAGTCAGGGATTGTGATGCCTCCAACTTTGTTCTTTTGTCTCAGGATTGCTTTGGCTATTCAGGGTCTTTTGTTGTGCCATGTGAATTTTAGTATTCTTTGTTCTATTTCTGTGAAGAATGTCTTTGGGATTCTGATTGGGATTGCATTGAATCTGTAGATTGCCTTAGGTAATATGGACATTTTAACTGTGTTTATTCTTCCAATCCATGAGCATGGAATATCTTCCCATTTCTTTATGTCTTCTTCAATTTGTTTCAATAACGTCTTATAGTTTTCAGTGTACAGGTTTTTCACCTCCTTGGTTAAGTTTATTGTGAGATATTTTATTCTTTTTGTTGCAATTGTAAATGAGATTGTATTCCTGACGTCTCTTTCTGCTAGTTCATTATTAATGTATAGAAATGCAACTGATTTTTGTAAGTTGATTTTGTACCCTGCAACTTTGCTGTAGTTGTTGATTATTTCTAATAGTTTTCTGGTGGATTCTTTAGTGTTTTCTATATATAGAATCATGTCCACAAACAGTGACAGTTTTACTTCTTCCTTTCCAATTTGGATATCTTTTATTTTTTTTCCCTAATTGCTCTGACCAAAACCTCCAGTACTATGTTGAATAGGAGTGGCAAGAGTGGACACTCTTGTCTTGTTCCTTTTCTCAGAGGGATGGCTTTTAGGTTTCCACTGTTAAGTATGATGTTGGCTGTGGGTTTGTCATATATGGCTTTTATTATGCTGAGGTGCCTTCTTTCTATACCCATTTTATTGAGAGTATTTATCATAAATGGATGTTGGATCTTGTCAAATGCTTTCTCTGCATCTATTGAGATGATCATGTGATTCTTATTCCTCATTTTGTTAATGTGGTGTATCTTACTGACTGGTTTGCGGATGTTGACCCATTCCTGTGTTCCTGGTATAAATCCCACTTGGTCATGGTGTATGATCCTTTTAATGTATGGCTGCATTCGATTTGCCAATATTTTGTTGAGGATTTTTGCATCTATGTTCATCAGTGATATTGGCCTCTAATTTTCCTTCTTTGTGCTGTCCTTGTCTGGTTTTGGTATCAGGGTCATGCTGGCCTCACAGAATGAGTTAGGAAGCTTTCCACCTTCTTCAATTTTTTTTGGAATAGCTTGAGAAGGATAGGTATTAAATCTTCTTTGAGTGTTTGGTAGAATTCTCCAGAGAAGCAATCTGGTCCCAGACTTTTGTTTTTGGCAAGGTTTTTGATTACTGTTTCAATCTCTTTACTTGTGATTGGTTTATTCAGATTCTCTATTTCTTCTTGATTCAGTTTTGGGAAGTTGTATGAGTCTAAGAATTTATCCATTTCTTCTGGATTGTCCAATTTGTTGGCATATAGTTTTGCATAGTATTCTCTTATTTCTCCAGTATCTGTTGTAATTTCTCCTCTTTCATTTTTAATTTTATTTATTTGAGACTTCTCTCTTTTTTCCTTAGTGAGTCTGTCTGGGGTTTGTCAATTTTGTTTATCTTCTCAAAGAACCAGCTCTTAGTTTCATTGATCCTATTGTTTTTTTAGTCTCTACTTCATTTATTTCTGCTCTAGTTTTTATTATTTCCCTCCTTCTGCTGACTTTGGGCTTTGTTTGTTCTTCTTTTTCTAGTTCTGTTAGGTGTAGTTTAAGATTACTAATTCGAAATTTTTCTTGCTTCTTGAGGTGGGCCTGTCTTGCTATGAACTTCCCTCTTAGTACTGCTTTTGCTGCATCACATAAGAGTTAGTATGTTGTGTTTTCATTTTCATTTGTCTGCTATGAACTTCCCTCTTAGTACTGCTTTTGCTGCATCACATAAGAGTTAGTATGTTGTGTTTTCATTTTCATTTGTCTGCAGGTATTTTTTGATTTCTCCTTTGATTTCTTCCTTGATCCAATGGTTGTTCAGTAGCATGTTGTTTAGTCTCCACATACTTGTGACTTTCCCAGCTTTCTTCTTAGAGTTGATTTATAGTTTCATAGCATTGTGGTTGGAAAAGATGCTTGATATGATTTCAATCTTAAATTTATTGAGGCTTGCCTTGTTTCCCAATATATGGTCGATCTTTGAGAATGTTCTGTGTGCACTTGAGAAGAATGTGTATTCTGCTGTTTTTGGATGGAATGTTCTATACATATATCTATTAAGTCCATCTGGTCTAGTATTTCATTTAAGACCACTGTTTCCTTGTTGACTTTCTGTCTGGACCTTCTGTCTGTCTATCCATTGATGTAAGTGGGGTGTTGAGGTCCCCTACTATTATTGTGTGGTTGTCAATTTCTCCCTTTAGGTCTGTTAATGGTTGCTTTAGAAGCTTTGGTGCTTCTGTGTTAGGTGCATATATATTCATAAGTGTTATGTCCTCTTGGTGGAATGTCCCCTTTATCATTATATACTGCTCCTCTTTGTCTCTCATGGTGTATTTTGTTTTTTTTTTTGAGAAAGACCAGCCCTGAGCTAACATCTGCCAATCCTCCTCTTTTTTTTTTTGCTGAGGAAGACTGGCCCTGGGCTAACATCTGTGCCCATCTTCCTCTACTTTATATGGGATGCCGCCACAGCATGGCTTGACAAGCAGTGCGTCAGTGCGCACCCAGGATCTGAACCGGCGAACCCTGGGTTGCTGCAGCGGAGTGCAAGCACTTAACTGCTTGCGCCACCAGGCCAGCCCCTCTCATGGTGTTTTTTGTCTTGAAGTCTGCTTTGTCTGATATAAGTATGGCAACATATGCTTTTTTTGCCTGCCATTTGTGTATGGATTATCATTTTCCATCCCTTCACTCTGAGCCTATGTTTGTTTTTAGAGCTGAGACGTGTTTGCTGGAGGCAGCATATTGTTGAGTCTTGTTTTTTAATCCATCCAGCCACTCTATGTCTTTTCATTGGAGAATTCAATCCATTTACATTTAGAGTGATTATTGACATATGAGGGCTTAATACTGCCATTTTATCTATTGTTTTCTGGTTGTTCTATATTTCCATTGTTTCTTTTCCCTTGTATTTCTGACTGCCATTTCAGGTGGGTGCTTTTCCATGATGGTTTTCTCAGTTTTCTGTTTATTTATGATTTGTGTCTCTGCTATGATTTTTTTGTTTAGTGGTTACCATGAGGTTTGTATAAAAGATCTCATAGATGAGATAGTCTATTTCTGATACCCTCTTATCTTCATTAGCCTAAGCAGGTTCCATCCTTCTCCTCTTCCCCTTCTGAGTTATTGTTGTCACAAATTATTCTTTTTTGTGTTATGAGTTTGTAACTAAATTGAAGTGTTTATGGTTATTTTTGATACTTTCCTTCCATTTATCTTTTATGTTATAATTAAGTATTTACTAACCTATTCTGATAGAAGGCTGCAATTTTCTGATTCTATCTGTCTATTTATCTCCTTGCTCAAGGTTTTTGAGCCTTTGCTTTTTAGTTTCAGATGGGAGGGCCCCTTTCAATGATTCCTGTGAGGCAGGCCTAGTGGCAATGAACTCCCTCAGCTTTTGTTTATCTGAGAAAGCTTTTATTTCTCCATCATATCTGAAGGATAGTTTCGCTGGATATAGTATTCTTGGCTGAACATTTTTGTCTTTCAGTATTTTGAATATATCATTTCATTCTCTCCTAGCCTGTAAGGTTTCTGCTGAGAAGTCTGCTGAAAGCCTGATAGGGGTTCCTTTGTAGGTTATTTTCTTCTGCCTTACTGTTCTTAATGTTTTTTCTTTGTTATTGACTTTAGCCAGTTTCAACAGTATATGCTTTGGAGAAGGTCGTTTTGCATTGATGTAATTAGGAGTTCTACTGGCTTCATGTAAACTTGTAAGTCCAGTTTCTTCCCCAGGTTTGGGAAGTTCTCAGCTATTATTTCTTTGAACAAGCTCTCTGCTTCTTTCTCCCTCTCCTCTCCCTCTGGAATACCTATAATCCTTAGGTTGCTTTTCCGAATTGAGTCAGATATTTCTCAAAGAATTTCTTCATTTTTAAAAAATCTTAGTTCTCTCTCCTCTTCCACCTGAAGCATTTCTATACTTCTATCCTCTAAATCACTAATTTTGTCCTCCATAATGTCAGCTCTATTTTTTATGGTTTCTAGATTATTTTTTACCTCATTAACTGTGTTCTTCATATACAGAATTTCTGTTTGGTTTTTTTTTTTAGAGCTTCAATCTCTTTGGTGAAGTATTCCTTCTCATTAATTTTATTCCTGAGCTCACTGAACTGTCTTTCTGAGTTTTCTTGTAACTTACTGAGTTTCTTTATGACAACTATTTTGAATTCTCTGTCATTTAGGTTGTAAATTTCTGTGACTTCAGGATTGGTTGCTGGAGACTTGTCATTTTCCTTCTGCTCTTATGTGTTACTGTAGTTCTTCATGGTGTTTACGGATTGATCCTTTGCTGGTGCATTTGTGGTAGCATCAGGTCACAGATTCCACCTGCCACTGCCGGAGGGAGCAGGAGCTATGTTTTCTGATCCCGCCCCATTTGCTGGAACTTGTGCTGGAAGGGTTACTCTGTGTTTGTGTGGCCTGGCCACAGCCGCTTGGTGAGTCATGCACGCATGTGCAGGCAGGATCTTTGTGCTCCACCAGTGGGTTGCTCTTCTGTGGGTGGGACTGCTGCACTTGGCAGGGGACTGGTTGAGCTACTGTGCTTGGTGGGAGGGGAGAGGTGCTTTCTTTTGCACACGGGCCAGCTCTGCACTAGCAGGCAGCTTGGCTGAGCCGCTGCACTTGGTGGGTGGGGCTCCCTCATGGGGGCTGAGCCACTGCCACTCAGCAGGGAGTGTTCCCATAGGTGGAGCCGCTGCAGTAAGGTGGGTGCTCCCATGGGCTGGGCCACCACTCCAAAGCCTCATGCAAGGCCAGACTGCCCCCCACCCTTACTGTCATGCTGGCCACTGTGTGAGGACCCACGACCTGGATCGCAGCCGCTAGGGAGGGGGCATGGTCTGCTCACCCGGTTCCACTGCTTCCTGGGGATGCAGTCCACCCATGTTCAGATGTACAGCTGTGTGGATCTCTCAGGCATCCTGTTCTGCTGTGTAGAGAATCCTCTGTTGGTTAATGAATGTCCATTTAGTTGTAACTTAGAGGGGAGAGACAAAGAGAACAACTCACTCTGCCATGATGCTCATGTCACTTGCCTAGATGTATATTCTTTTTTTTTAAAATATTTTTTCTTCTTCTTTTTTGTTTTTTGAGGAAGATTGGCCCTGAGCTAACATCTGTTGCCAATCTTCCTCTTTTTCTCCCCAAAGCCTCAGTAGATAGTTGTATGTCACAGTTGTACATCCTTTTAGTTGCTCTATATGGGACACCACCTCAGCATGGCTTGATGAGCGGTGTGTAGATCTGTGCCTAGGATCCAAACTGACAAACCCTGGGCCGCCCAAGCAAAGCACGCGAACTTAACCACTACGCCACTGGGCTGGCTCCTAGATGTATATTCCTGAGAAATTAGTTAAACTGTCTAAGCTTCTGTTTCTTTTACTGTACAGTGGGGAAAGGAATATATTTACCTCATTGAACTCTTGCAAGGAACAAATGAGCTGAAGTGTGTAAAATGATTAAAAAATTATTATTATTATCATTATCATAGGTTTTATTTTTCCAGGACCTAACTATCCACTAAAAGCCAGTTTAGATTTTAAGGGAAGAAGCAGCAATTTATCACTCCTTTGTGTTAAAAAGATGGGCCAGGAAAAGCACAGAGATCCTGAAAAGACTAAAGGAATTCACGCTTATGCTTTTGGGGAAATGGGACCTGCATTGTCTGGATCAGTATTCCCAGGAGTCTTGGCTTTGTAGCCGGTTCTGCCCTGAGCTATAAGCTGAATAAAGTCGTTATTAATTTTAGAGTTTCCAATAAGCCTGTTGCCTCTGAGTTATGATTTGAAAAGCAACTGTAATATGAAATAGCTAGAGTTCCTACGTATGAAGCTAAATGCTGCAACACTTCTCCATAATTAATATTTGAAAATGTCCACTCTACCAAAGCCTTGCTAGTTTGTCTAAGCTCTTCCTCACTTATTTTTCAAAGATGATGATTTAGAGTCAGATGTTAGTGTTTAAAATGAACAAATTAAACCTACTTACTTTATTGCTGGTGTCCTGCAGAGACATATCATTTCTTAAACTCTTCTCTAGGCAAGAAAAATGCCTCACTGTGCATTCATGAACTTGACAAAGCAATTTAATACAAAGGAGGGAAGCTGCTATGTAAGCCAGTCCAACCCTGGAGTTCTAGTTTCCCTATATAAAGCCAATGAAGTGATGTGGCTATGGGATCAAAAGGCTTTTAACCCTTTACATATCTGTTAGAAGAAAATGAATCTGAAATGCTGCTATTCAGTATGGTAGCAATTGTGCATTTTCAGGATTGTAAGGTGTCAGGCTTGTCTGTCTCTTTGTGTTTGTTTTTCTTTCCCCTATTATCCCACCGAATTGCCCTCTTTATCACATAATAATAGTAATTATTTTATTATTATAAATTGTCTAAAGTCTACATGTTAAATTTTTCATATGAAAGAATGCTATGTAAATACAACCAAAAACCTATTACTCCTGATGGATTTGCTTTTTAGATCTCAGGTTTAAAACTTCACATTAGAAATATACTTCATGAAGTGTAGAGGAAGAGAGAGCTCTCAGCACACATACAAGAGACATCTAACCTCTTTAAGGGAGGTCGTCAGGAAGGCTGGGTGAAGTGCTGTCTACATTGAAATCCAGAGCAGGTAGCGTTCATCCAGAACTGAGCTACTTTGTACATCCTTGACTTCGCTCAAGCAGCTCCCTGTGTGGCTTCCCTTTTCCTTCCTCAACTCCCTGTGAACTCCCTCCTACTCATCTTTTAGGGCCAGATCCAATATCATCTTGTATCGCTTTGCTTCACACCTCTTTAGCTACCCTGGGTGGAATAAATTATTCCCTCATCTCAGTTTCCATTTTCACTTTGAAGACACTTCTTACACTATTCATCACTCATTCCTTAATTTATTGATTCATCAAGTCACAAATACTTATGAAACATCTGGAGTGGGATATGTCTATGATAAGCAAGAGAGACAGGGCACCTGTCCTTCCCAGAGGAGGAATCAGCAATCTAATACAGTGTGATAATTGCACACATGATAGAAAATGGGATCACAGGAGTCTGGGTGGGTCAGGAAAGACTCCTTAGGAAAAGCGATATATAACAAAGATCTGTAAGATGAGAAGGAATCAGCCAGCAAATGGTTGGAGTGGGAAAGAAGAATGTTCTATCTAGTTAGAGGGAGTACTGAGTATGAAGATCTAGAGGTAAAAGAGAATATGAATGATGCTCTGGAGAAAAACATAGGTAAGAGCTTGGTGAGTAAATGGAAAAATGGCAAGAGATGAGCTTGGAGAGGTAGGCAAGGAGCAGCTGGTAGAGAAATACACTCACGTGCTGCATAATGACATTTTAGTCAATGATGGACCGCATATGCGATGGTGGTTCCATAAGACAGTGGCATAGGGCCTAGGTATGTAGTAGGCTATACCATCTAGGTTTGCGTACGTGTGCGCTCCATGATGTTCGCACAACGATGAAATCGCCTAACGACGCATTTCTCAGGATGTATCCCCGTTGCTAAGCAACGCGTGGCTGTACTATAAACTATGTTAAAGGATATGGACTTCATCTCCACAGCAATGTGTAGTCACCAAAGGGTTTCAAGTAGGGGAGTGACTCAATCACATTTTGGTTTTAGTAATAGTCCCCTGGCAACAGAAAATGGAATGGTCTAAACGGGTAAACACAGATGCAGAAAGAACAGTTAGGAGGCTGTGGCCATATATATTACAGTTATTATAATAACTATATTATGTTATATTTATATTATAGTGTATATTATAGTTATTCTTTAGGTGACTGAGTCCTACCTAAGGGTAAAACTGTGTCTTAGTCATCTTTGCACTCATAATACTTATCACAATTACCACCATGAAGTTCAGTTTAATTAACATTGATCCAGATCCAAGGAAAATACTGAGACAGAGGAACATATTTCACAAGTTCTACAAAGATCATTCATAATAAGGTTTATTAAGGGAAATTTCTTTACTTTGCAGGAGCCCGTGAATGGCTATTTTGATTTCAGGCAAAAGTTAAAGGTTGGTATAACAGCTCCACCAGCAATAAAATTAAGTGAATTTTTATTTGAGCCATAGGCTGAGATTTCGTGATCCTTGCTGCTTTCCATCATACTCCCAAGCTTAATTTCACTCTTCAGCACTGAGTAAGTCATCTTGCATTGTACTCTTTTGTCTGGATTTAGAAGGCTTTCATAAGGACGAGTTTAGCAAAGTTAAGTCTCTCAGTGCTATATATTCTCATGTGCATTGTCCTTTCTTTCCGGATTCAAAATATTTTATAACTATTGTAGAGTGAGAAGTACCAACTTCATTGGACATGGGGGCAAAATCTCAAACACAGCAGGAAACAATTATGTACTCAAGGTCAGACACAGCAACAAACATGCATCAGAGCCCCTGCCAAAAGTAGGCACTTATCTGTATGTACATTGTTATTGAAAACAAACTGGTATACAAAATTAAAGAAAAATACCTAAATCATCAGAAGGAGTGGTCTTCAGAGAATTATATTTGTAAGTGACAGCAAGCTTTTCTATTTTAGGTATAAGTGAAACCTACATAACCTATTTTGTTGTTTCTTTGGTGACTGTTTTCAAAGACCTTGAATTTAAAAGATAAACTATCATAAAGTCACCTTTGCAAAGTGTCAAACATGAGTACAAATTTCCATATATAGAAGGTGAATAATGTGTACTTGCTATGAAAAAAAGACAATAATTTCTGTATTAAGTTTCACATTGATTAATACTAATATTACTTAAGTAAAACCACAGAAAGTTTGAATAAAATAGTTTTTGGACATACTATATAGTTCTATTATAAAGAAGATGCATTTAATTTTCCATACTCTACTGAAGAGAAACTGTTTATCAATATTTTCCCTATGTTATGAGATGGTATAATGTTGTATAAAAAATTACAGAATAATTTTTAGATTATTTTTTAACATTTAGGATTCTGTTTTGAATTTTGTCGCAAAGGCCAATGCTTAACTACATTTTTTTTCAATTGATAGGCTCTTGGAAGCAAGACTGTGGGGTTGAATAAGGGAAGGTAGTCAACCTAACCCCAGTGTGGGCCATACGCTGTAGGAAAATCATTTAAAAAAACAGATCACAGCCATCTCTTGAACCATAATTATATGCAAGGTGTTGTGTTAAAGTTGAAGATGATACAATATGTACTTACCAAACAAAGCTGTATATACTGTGTGTCAAAGGAGTGGGGAAACACACACACACACACACACACACACACACACAGAACAAGAGGAGTAGTATCATGAGGGCAGGGACTATGTCTTGCTGTCTCCTTGTTAAATCCCAGAGCCTTGTACAGTGCCAGGCACAGAATAGATTCTGAATAAGTATTTCTGAATAAATAAATGACTTCATCAAAAGAGAAGGCCTTCCTTCTTGTTTATGGCTGAATAATATTCCATTGTGTATGTGTGTATATATGTGTGTACATATATATTATATACATATATTTCTCTCTCTATATATATCATATTTTCATGATCCATTCATCCATTGATGGACACTTAGGTTGTTTCCATGTCTTGGCTATTGTAAATAATGCTGCAAGGAACATGAGGGTGCAGATATTTCTTCGAGATAGTGATTTCATTTCCTTCAGATGTATACCCAGAAGTGGGATTGCTGGATCATATGGTAGTTCTATTTTGAATTTTTGAGGAACCTTCATACTGTTTTCCATAGTTACTGTACCAATCATTTTGTAATAGATACATATATGAAATCATTATATTGTACATCTTAAAGTTACACAATGTTATATGTCAATTATATCTCACTAAAGGTGGAAAAAAAAGAGAAGGCCTTATGATTAAGGCTGGAACATGAAGGATGAACAGGAGGGATTGAAAAAAGGCAAGAAGGTAGCACAAGTGGAAGATAAGTGTGAAGAATAAACTGTAGACCACAATGTCCTGTGTGGAAGGTTCACTGTGGGGAACCAAGGGGCGTACAGCTAGAAAAATAAGGAAAGGGTAAATTATGCATATCTTGATGGCCTAGGCACTGAATTTACATCTTGTTTAATAATTACTGGGAATCTGATAAATATTTTAAGACAAGAGGCATGATCCAATTTTTTTAAAGGAAAATTACTCTTGAAGTTATGTGTAGGGGGGAATGGAACAGAAAGAAACTAGAGGTTAGGGGTCCAGAGAGGAATCCATTGCCAATGCTCAGATATAACGAGATGAAGTTTGGATCAGGATGGAGAGATAGAAGGGCCTTTTCTTTCCTAAGCTAAAGAAATTCTTATTCATTTCATCAATGGGAAAGAGTCATACATGTGCTTAGAAATAAGAAATTATATTTCAGGATGCTTAATATAAGCCAGGTACTATGCTAAGTGATATATATTCATTTTCTCATTTAACCCACAACATTATAAATATAAGTTGGGGCTGTTCACCACTTTATCCCCAGGGCTTAGCATAGTGTCTAACAGTAGGTATTCAAAAATAAAATGATTGTTGAAGCAAGTGAATGGGGCGAAAATGAAATTTTCATTGGCAAGAGTTAAGAACTCCTTAAACCCACAAAATATTAACGTGATTCTCCCAAAATATAGACTATTACAGGAGGAAGTGTAATTCACCATTGAGTTAATCATAACCTTATTTTACCCCATATTAAACTCTGCAGTACATTAATAGTATCTAAGTATTCAGAAATTTAAGCAATATATTTTCAAATGTAAGCAATTTACATCTGAGAAACACATTTTTTCCCAATGTTTTCTTTGACTTATTACCTCCTGGCACAGAAACCAGAAATTACAATTTCTCATTTAAGGTTTCAAACTGTCTATAGACAGTTTGTTAGGAAAAGCAAAGTCTCAAAGGCTCAAAATTTTTTTCTTCACCTGGACCCTAAACAAAGATTCTGAGAGCCAGTATTTCCTCTTTGTATAGTAAGCAATTTTGATATTCCAAAGCCCTGGGGTCCTGGCCTATAATATTCTAGATCATAATAGCATTTGTATAGATAATTATTACACTTCATCTGCTTACTCATCTCATAATGTGACAGGTGAATACTATTACTACTGTTAATCATTATCATAATTATTATTATTGACCATTCCATTCATGCTATTTACAAGCATTATCTTTTTAATCCTCTGAGGTGGGTGTTAAAAGTCATCTAGCCCGGTCCTGAATGTATGATTTATGAATCCTCTCTACAACTTCCCCCTTTGGGAGAGACCAACATGTAAATAATGAACTGCATGCCCGAAGATGTAATGAGTTCTGTAACAGAAGTAAACCAGACAATACTGGAGGGCAGAGGAGGAGATCTAATTCCCTGGGGAGGACGGGGACCGCTTCTAAGAGAAGAGACGACAGAGCTGAATCTCCAAAGATGAGAGAGGATTTGTTGTGTGGTTGAGGGAATAAGAAAGACTTGAATAAATGTTATCTAAGAAGGTTTGGTAAGAATTATGGATGTACCAAGACTATTGGTTAACTGGAGTTGAGGGGAGCATGGAGGAGGAGGCAGAAAGAATTTGGCAAGGGCTCGTTTTTATATCAGATACTAAGTTCATCTGTATTATTACACTTCAGGGAAGTGTAATAATTTAAGGGAAGAGGATTCCACATTCTGAACTGTATAGTGAAAAAAACTGTTTATTAATAATTCTATTAAAATCTTTCTATATGTCACGCATGTTACTTACCCTTGCACGTTTAATATCTCACCAAACAAATTTACAATATAGATATCATTTTCCCCTTATACAAGAGAAGAAATTAAGTTTTTTAATTTGCCCAACATTACATAGCTTGTATATCTATGAGCTGTTCATTGATTCAATCATTTCTTGAGAGCCTATGATGTGTCTGTCAAAATTTAAAATCAGGTCAGCCTGATTCAAAAACATGTTTTAACCACTACACAGCACTTGTCTCTTCTTTAGTATCAGAAAGGGAACATCTTTCCTTTCTTTTTCGTATCTATTATTATCTTTAAAACTCTCAGATGACTCAAAACCAAATCCTGTCCTATAGAAATCACAGTGTAAGACTACTAAACACATTTCTTGCCCAGAGCATCACAAAGATTTAACAAAAGGCCTGCATCATTATTGCAGCAATGCTCTGAGCTCTGATGGAGTTCACCGCTTAGGGCATTTCACTGATAAATCCCATTTTTCAGGGCACTTATAACCTAGCAGTTAATATTTTTCCTGTGTGAAATAGGATAAGACAAGGGAGTACTTTAGTCCTGCAAAATAGTTTGCACAAAATAGCTATTAAGTCTTAAATGATCACATGAGATAATTAAATAAGATGGGATTTGAAGCCTAAATCTAGGGCTGTGGTTGAAAAACTTCTTATAGTGTTGACCTGGTTGCTTTGTACAGAGCCTGACAAAATACAACCAATGGCAGTAAACAGTAGACATTAATATTTCCCTTGTACTCATTCAGATGGTGAAATGAGACTTAGTGAAGCAGACGATTGACCTTTGGCTCAGAGCTGGTAAGCGAAGGGGGGAGGATTTAATCCAAGCTGTTTGACTGTAGAGCCCATGGTCTTCACTCTGTCACTACAGTACCTCAGAGAGCGGTGGTGAAAATTCCATGGAATAACAGAGGTAAAGGGTTTAGTACGGTATGCGTTAAATAAGTGCTCTGTTTTAAAATCAGTTCATTCGACAAATAGGTATTGAACACTTAACAGCTGCCAAGCACCATTCTTGGCACCGAATGAATAAAATAAAACAGATATACATCTCTGGCTCATGGAGCTAACATGTTAGTTGGGAAAGTTACACAATAAGCATGGTAAATAAATAAGCACTCTGCTAGATTATGACAAAGTGCTATGGGAAAAAAATAATAAAGTACGAAGGGGACAGGAAGTGTCCAGGTGGAGTTGCGATTTTAGACAAGGGAAAGCCTAACCAAGGAGGTGCTATTTGGTTAAGACTGGAATGGGTTGAGCCATGCAGATGCCTGAGGGGAAAGCATTCCAGGAGTGCAGGGCAAGTACAAGAGCTCCACAGTGGGCATAGATATCTAAATTCCAGGAACTGCAGGCAGCCAGCGAGGCTGGAGGGAATGAACAAGCTAGGACAGCAGTCAAGTCGAGGGCAGATATTAATGGAGAGCAGCGTGTGCAGACCATGCTGTGCTTTTTAGGCCATTTTACATCAACTTGGGCTTTTACTCAGAGTGAGTTCCCAATGGAGGGTTTGACAGGAGGGGTACCCTGATCTGACTCAGGTTTTAGCATTTCACTGACTGCAATGGTAAGAGTAGAATTTGCACAAGGAGACTGGTTTGGGGGCCACTGCAAAAATCCAGTTTAGAGATTTTGATGGCTTTAGGCGAGGGAGGGAGCTGTGGAGGTGGAAAGAGGGACCAGAAATAAACTGCTGTTAATCCTTTTAGCTTGGTGTTTGGCCAGTCTCACAGGACCAGTCAATCGTTGAGCAGAGATGCAAAGCCATGTAGGTCCAACTGAAGTATTAAACAGTGCGCTATACTGTTTGTCTCTGAAATTTATTAGGCTCCCACTCTAAGAAAGGCATTGTGCCAGGCACTGCAGATGAAAGAGATGAGGGTGACTATCCCTGCTCTCTGAGAGCTTAACTCTATTAAGAAGACAATATACCATAATGGTATGGGGAGGCAGTATGTGGCCAGAAAGCACTCATTCAATGAATGTTTATTGGGTGCACACTTTTAGTTGCTGGAGATAGAGCTGTGGATAGAACAGACAAAAATCTCTGTTCTCATGGTGTTTATATTCTATTAGAGTGAGATAAAAAATTAGCAAGATAAATATATATTATATAGCATATTAAAAGGTAATAATGAAGGACTTCATAAAGATCAAACCCATACCTGTACAACACTGTAATAGTGAAAAACTAGAAACAATGTAATGTCCATGTAAAAGGAACCGGGTTAATAAAGTGGTATGTCGAGTCTACAAATTAGTACACAACAGTTAAGAAATACAAAAGTAGATCTATATGAACTAGTGAGGCTAGTTGCACTTCAAGACATATTATTGAGTCAAAAGAGCAAGATGATGAATGAAGCACAAATTATAATGTTATTCGTGTAAAAAACTAAAGAAAAAGTACATGTGTACATAAATATACTTCTACATGTACATATATGTATATAAAGGCACAACACTTTGGAAAGATATACGGGCTGAAGATTTCTACCTCGTTCAAGGATCAAAAGGCTTCCTAGAGGTTTCACATCATTTGCTTCAAACCCTCTGGGGAATGTAGCTCCAATCCCTCCCTTCTCAACCGCGGGTCGGTCTGCAGGTAATTCTCCACCATTGTGTGGCTGTGCGGCCACCGCACCAAACACTGTGTTGTCCTCTGCGTGATAAGCCCCACCTTGACCACAGCTCTGACAATTACATACTCTGACCTGTCTCTGGAAAAGCTGAGACCCTTAAAGTGGACAGGATAGGTTCCTGGGGAAAACAAATTTCTGCAGTTTCTCTCTAATCTCCCAGGGCCTTCTTGGGGTTTGGGGGTGAGTAGAGCCCCATTCTAGCCTCCTTTCTCCTCCTCCTCTGTCACCACCTTCTCGCCCAGCACCTCACTCCATTCAGCCTCCCCAAGATCGGTACATGTGATAAACCACTCCTGCCAACGTGCTAGCAGATAAGGTTTCTGTTTATAGACTCTCCCATCCCCTGATATGTGAGTTTTATTTTAAAAAGGGGTTTAGGAGACGCAAGCATTGCATCAGATTGTATATGAGAAAACTAGTCGTTCCCCATAAACCACTGTACGTAAATTCAGTTTTTAAAATGATTAATATTAACGCTCCTACCTTCTCCACTGTGCACAGATTAAATGTTATTGTTATTATTAACCTTCTCACCTCCTCCATGGTATACAGATTGGGAAATGCTGTTAAAAAATCCCCTCTCCCCCAGCCCTGCTCCTTCTGTCACTGGGAAGGCGTCTGCATGAACTGTGCTCAGCTTAAAGGGCCAAAAATCTTTAATCTTCCCTATTCCTAGCACCGGCTAACATTCTTTCTCCTTATTTTATATGTTTACAAAGTGCTCTAACATGCTTTATCTCATTTAATACTCACAATCAGACTCCGAGGCATATACTAGTCTCCCCACTTTAGAGATGAGAAAACTGGGGTTCAGAAGCCAGCAGTCACTCACCCAAGTCGTTACAAAGCTGGGATACAGCCTAAATCATCTTCTTCCACTGTGTTCCTGTCTCACAACCCACGCTTTGGCCCTGAAGGAGGCTTTACCCCATAGACTTTCTCTCCTACAGCCACGCCCAGAACAGGGCCATGTTTCCCCTCTTTCTACTCAAGGACACATGATGGCGCTCGTTGATGTGTGGGATGTAGAGGAAGGAGCACCAGAACCAGAGAGAAGACTACTAGGTTTGTGACTGTCCACACCTCGTGTGAGGGAATCTGTGGGAGCCTACGTGCTGCACCTGTGGGTGCACGTCCTTGAGTCCTGTCGCGCTCGTGCTTCCCTGCATATGTGTCTGTGTCTGTGTCCTTTCAAGTCATCAAGAGAATGCTCCTTCCTGCCTCAGGGCCTTTACACGTCCCACTCCCTTTGCACGGTCTTCTCTTCCTTAGATTCTAATGATCTCAGCTCAAATGTAAGTGACTCAAGGAAGCTGTTGTAGGTTAGGCTGTGTCCTCCCAAAAGATATGGTCAGGTCCTAACTCCCATTATCTATGACTGTGATCTTATTTGGAAACAACGTCTTGGCAGATGGAATCAAGTTAAGATGATGTCATCCTGGGTTAGGGTGGGCCTTAATCCAATGACTGGCGTCCTCTTAAGAAAAGGAAAATTTACATACAACACACAGAGACACACATATGGGAGAACGTCCGGATGCTGGAGGCAGAAATTGGAGTGATGCATCTACAAGCTAAGGAACACCAAGGATTGGTAGCAAGGACCAGAAGCTGGGAGAGAGGCATGGGAGAGAGTTCCTCAGAGCCTCCAGAAAGAACCAACTCTGCTGACACCTGGATTTCAGATTTCTGCCCTCCAGAACTGTGAGAGAATAAATTTCGTTGTTTTTGCCACCCAGTTTGTGGCAATTTGTTATGGCAGCTCTAGGAAACGAGTATAGAAGACTTCCTGGTTTTTCCATATCAGGCCTGTGCACATTTTCGTAGCATCAGCTATTTTTTTCTAAATAGTTTATGGTTATATATTTGTTTGTTTGTTTGTTTTGATCAATATTTGCCACCCCCCATTAAAATGGAAGCTCTGTGAAAATACAACGTTGAGTTTTGCTCACCGTAGTGACTAGCATAAAAACAATACAGTATGCAATAAATATTTTTTAAATGAAAGAAAGAGTGAATGAATGAAAGAATGAAGGGATTGATGAGTGGCAAGAAGAAAGTACAACATCTGTAATTTTGGCCGGGGTATAGGAAACATGCCCATCTGAAAACAAAATAAAGATGTCCTTCTCTGTCTGTCTGTCTGTCTCTCTCTCTCTGTCTCTCTCTCTTTCTTGTGCTTCTGCCAAGTTAGACTCAGAAAATTTGTCTTTTTAAAAGTCTGTGGGTAATGATAAGATTGACAAAACAGTTCATAATATCAGGGAAAACTGTCAACACTGACACTGATGATAAATACTGTAAAACTGAGAAAAATGATTTCTTTCTATAAGTCAGAGAAAGTAGATGCTCTTTATCATTTCGTCTTATTATCAAACAGCACAATAATAATAATCTGTACCATGAATTTTGTATATAATCTAAAATGGTAGACAATTTTTATTTGATGAAAACAGTAAAAGTCAGACATGGCATTTTTTTCTATCTTTAGAGTTAGCTATTTATAAACATAATCACATACTCATACATCTTAAAAATTACAGAAAAATCATGTTGCATAAAGGTTCAGGGCAAGAGCTCTGGAGTCAGGACCTAGACTTAAAGACTAGCTCTAACCACTTATGATATGACCTTGGACACATTACTTAACTCCTCTGTGCCCAGCTTTTAATTTGTGTCCCACAGAACTGTTTTTTGGATTGAATAAACTAATACATGCAAATACATACCAGAGTAATTGGCACATCATAAAACTCAATACATTTCACATTATTATTACTCTTAGACATCTGACATGTGATGAGATCACAGTGAGTAGTCATTGAGATAATCGCATCTATTTATCTTATAACTACAAATTATAAATCATTTTCCTTTTTCATCTTTCAGAATTAGAAAGCAATGAACAAAATAGACCAGTGAGTGATGTATGGGGTTAGGGATGGCAAAGAGATTGTGCAAACACATTTCTTTGTAATAAAAAAATGCTGAAAGCTTAATTAATCTTTTTATTTTTGGCAAGAGTAAGGGGCATAAAATGTCCAAAAAAATGGAATTAAAACACCCTATGTCTATCCTTTCAAGGGCATTAATTTATTTTTATGGTAATTTTTTAAGTTCAAGTTTTTGCACTTTAGTGTCAGTCCTATCAAGTCAAATTTTCAAAGGATTGTTAAAAACGCAGGTTAATGGAATGGTTTAAATGGTTTAAAGACTCATAATTACTTCTGATCAGACAAATCAGATTTTGGGGGTTGAACTTCTGATCAAATTAGATTTTAGTAGAAAATCAAATCGATTAAGCATTTCCGTGGTGTTTGCTCCTTCTCAAAGAAATAATTTCTTCTAAAAACATTTTCAATAACATGTTTATTGAACTTTGTTAAAGAATTTTATGGTCAAATAATATATTTAAACTGATGATCAGAAAAGCCACAGTAGAACTTAGGTCTTCTCTTGGTGTCAAATTGGATCACTCTCCTTCAACCTGAGATTTAATGTTGAATTGTCTGCTGACAGTCATTACTGCCTACACTGGAAAACTACTCAGGTTTAAAAAATTACTTGAAGGTTCTTTGTTGGCTCGAGAAGATAAAGTTCATTTTCCAGGGGGATTCCAGCAGCTTGTTATCATTTTGGGTGTTTCCTATCTTGTCTTTGTGGCTATTTGTGGGAGCACAGTCATATTATAGGTAGCTAAAATATAAACAGGATTCCTCGGTGGCCATCTACACCAAAAGCAGTCATTATCCCATGCCAGAACATCCTGAGAGGTGGAGAAGCCATGCAGGAAAATGAGCCATCCCAACAAGATTCCTACAGATCCTGCAATTGTCTAGCGAAACTGATAGGCTATGCTTGTCAAAGTCGCTGTTTGTCATACTCCCTCCCTCCCTTCCCCTTTGTGGCTGGCAATTTCCATCTGCAGCTTTTCCAGTCTGATATGTAATTTGGCTTCTTGTGCCTCCCTGAATGTGCCTTCATGTTACTTCTGAGATTCCATCTTTCTCCAACTTTTCTTATCTCTTAGTATTGTTCAGATTCATTCTTCTTAGCTGTTGAAAAGTCAGAGTTCATCTTTGAAAAAAAATACAGCAAAGATGGAAACAACCTTCAAAAGAAGAAAATAAAACACAGAGAAACTAAACTGTTTTGACAGGCACAGGGATTAAGTTTTTTGTCTCTTGTCCTTTTGACCAAAGTAATGCATGTGTGTGGCTCAAGGCTTACCAAATTTGTGACAAATTTTATGTTAGTTTAAGGTTCTACGTTGGAGGCTGAGTAACTTGAAGGCACAGAATAACTGAAGCACGTGCGAGTAAGCCAATTTGTTTACCATGTGGCCATTTTTAGACATAGGACCTTTTTCTCCCCTCCTCTCAAAAAAGACTGAGGATAAGTATTCATGATCAAGTTAGAATCAAACCAACCTGAAGACATCATAAGTATTAACACTCAGGACTCTCATGGAGTGATTTTTGTACCAAATTTGGCAGTTCATAGATAGCTACCAATCCAACTAAATTAAGTGCTCTTTAACACAAGCTTAAACAAAGAAAAGCCTATTTATCAGCTGAGAGGACAAAAAAGAAAAGCAAAATGGCACCAATTGCCAGGTTTCCTTTCACACCCACTCCAGAAGTTAGAAGACTCTCAATGATGTGGGTTTTCTTTCCTTAAACTCAAGATATGTGAAACCTGTGATGGCTTCTCTTAGTCAGCAGCTTGGCTGCACCAGTTCCCATATTTCCTCTCTAGGAGAGCCAGATGACAGGATTCCCTCCCATGGCATTATCCAGTGGGAAGAGCACAGCTCCCACTGCAGCAGCCCTCGCCTGTGCTCTGGGCCCAGACATTTACATTCCTCCCTAGCTTCTGACCAGCAAAGCAAGGCTTGCTTCTCTCTTTTCTTCCCCTATTGTTTGGAGGTGGAGGTGTATCTTTGTGTGTGTGTGTGAGAGAGAGAGAGAGAGAGAAAGCAAGCCAACTAGCTCAGGGACTTTTCCTCCTTTATATTCATTTATTGCATACTGATTTATAGGAGTTCAGGAATAACTTTCGGCGTACCTACTTGACTTAGACTGAGACATAAGCTATATAAATTGAAGCATTTTTTCTGGCACAGTTATGCTGCATAATACAGAGTTCTATTATATTAAATATTTTAAAGCCACAACAGAACCAATATCTAAAATCTGAATATAATATTATGATATTTGCTTCCATTTTAAAGAAGAGACAAAAACAAAACAACATTTTATGGAGATCTTCCCAATATACTATCTGTCTTAATTTTCTTCATCCCAACAAAGGTTAGGTAACTACAAAAAGAATGTTAAGACATCTCCCTATGGAGGTTGAACAAAGTTTAGTAAGCAGATACCAAAGGCCAACCATGCTTAAGATTTTGTCCTATATGGTATGAGGTTTCCTGAGACTGACATGTTGCACAACTTCAGGGGACATCCTTCATGTCCCCTGTAGAGCTATGCAAAGTGGTGATACGAAAATAAATACAATATGGTCTTTCCTTGGTGCCCTGTGGCCCACAGAATAATGACTACCTCTTCAGCATCGAAAGCTCCTCACAATCTGGTCCAAACCTCATTTATCACAATCTATGTAGTCTAAGATTTGGCTATAAGATCTATTTGCTGCCCACCTTTTCCTGTAATTGGCCTATACTCTTCTACACTCCCTACCTTGTTCATGCTGTGACCCCAATCTAATAACACAGATTAAACATATACCCAACTATTACAGATGGTAAGAAAACACTAAGGCACACCAAGTTTGTGCTGCAGGTAAAGGAAATTGAAAGAAAATAGAGCTGGAAATGTAATTTAGGCCAGCAAAAGGCCTTATTTAGTAGGTCACAGGGATTGCTGATGGTTTGAATAGGTTTATAACATGAGCAGAGTTGTGCGTTAGTAAGTCAAAATGCATTACGGTAAGAAAATTATTGCAGTTGTTAAACAAGATAGAATCAGGCTCTAGCCTGGGTGGATACGGAGAAGAATAGATGTAGAGAGATTTCCAGCGTAAGAGAAGATAATTGACAGATCATGGGAAGTTGTCTACATTAGTACGAAAACAATTAGAGAGGGAGCCTTTTATAACAGTAAGAGCACCAAAAAAGAGGGTAGGTAGACAGGCAAGAGAGGTGGGAACAGGGCTGAGTGGTTTAGGGAATAGAGAGGAATTAAAGAGAATTTCTTTTCCGGTCATAGAGTGAACTAGTTTTCTTGAACATTTTACCCACTTAAAAAAAATCACCTAAAATTTATGGATTAACAATAACCAATAATGGAACAAAAATAGGATTCCAGAAATGTAAACAAACAGCACAGATGGCTTTATCCTAGGGGCATCAGCCAAAATATGATGACTCTTGGGCACTGGGGACAGGAAATAAACTCTAGTATCTACCAAGAGCACAGCCTTATGTTTTATAAAGGAGCCTGTGTAAAACTGAGTTCCCAAAGAGAACTAAATATCAACCTATTCCACCAGAAGAACACCAGAGCAAATTGCCTATTTCAAACCCCCTAACGTGTGAAGAATGGGGAAAATCATTCCCTGAGATGGAACCACAAGTCATCCTTCATGGTGGTGTGTGGCCTGAAAGTATACTACTCGTGTTAGTTGAAAGCATGTTGGCTAGAAAACGAGTGCTTTAAGTGAACAGAGAGAAGCAAACTCAAAATCTCTTTGGAGAAACACACCTTCAACACAGACCTCAAAAAATTCCCCCAGATAAAGTTCCAAGATAGAAAAGTTTACTGAGGGGAGAGGAGCAGACAATAAAATTAGAATCACAAAGATTCAAATATTGAAATTATCCAGCACAGAATATAAATTATATATGCAAAACTATTAAAAAATAAAACAAGAAGTTGAAAATACAAGGACTAGATACAAAAATATAAAATTTTAATAAAATTTTATAAAAATAATGAAAATAACCAAATAAATATGGTTTATAAAATAACCAAAATTGAACCTTTATAAATATAAAAATAACCCAGTTGAACATTTAGGAACAAAAATATAATTATAATTGGAAATTAAATGGGTGGTGAACATCAGGTTAGATACAGGTGAAGAAATATTTAGTGAACTAGAAGACAGACCTGAAGAAATTATTTAATAAAATGAACAAAAAGACAGAGATTGAAAAAATATATCAGAGGTTAACACAAATGGAAATCAGAGTGAGAAAGTCTAATATATACCTTATGGAATCTGTAGGAGGAGAAAATAGGCAAACCTGGGGAGAAGTAATATTTGAAGAGATAATGGCAAATTTAGTATTTAGCAAGTGTCATGGGGGAAATTCAGCTATGTGTTTGAGTTTCCTCATTGTGTCACTGCTAAAAGCTCTGATCAGGGCCAAACCCAGACTCTCAACCTGTAGCCAGGGCCAAGAATTAGCAAATCTCCAAGGGAAAAAAGCAACTGCAGGTCTTCAGATCACCTTCGAAAGTTTCTCATCTTTCTGGAATTTTAGCCCCTCTAATGTTCCTTGCTTCTGCAGCTAATGCGTTTAAAATATGACTTGTGTAACATATTTGGTTTTCTAATTATTTTCAATGGGAGTATGGATATGTCATGAGCTACTTCATTCTAGCAGGAAGTGGAAATTTAGGGAAGCTCTTTGATATTTGAGCATATTCAACAGTTGGAGCACTTATGAAGGGACCATTGTGGCTGGAGTAAAGTGACAGAGGGAAAGGGTGGTAGCTGAGAGTGAGAATATGTAGAACTTTGTAGGCTATAGTGAGGATTAAGTTTTCCAAGAACTGTAAGGACAATATAAGGTAAGGACCAATGCCATGAATGAAAATGTCTCTAAGGAGAGAGACAAGATATAGAGAAAGAACATGATTCTGGGTGGTGGGAAGAAGGTATTCTGGGATTAGATTGAAGAAGGAAGCTTGGGTCCAACAGTGGGATAAGTTAATTCAGATCCTGGTTTGCCATCAGATACTGGTTTGTAGTTGAGTAGTAAAGGCAGGATAATTTAAAGATGGAGGGAATGCTGATTCCTTCTCCTTACCCTCATAGTTAGTGCAAGTAAAATGAAAAGCAGTCTCTACTTGAAAAGTAAGGAGAGAATCTTCTTGTTAGCAAAAGGTAGGCTTCAATGATACTAAAACCTACTGCCCACTCTTTTTGTTTGCCCATCCTCTCTACATTCTTCTGATAACAGAACCTCCTGCAGGGAACCATCCGTCCTCTATTCTCAGTCCATGATTTCAGTAGAGCCAACTGCTTCCCCCTCTACCTCTTTCCTACTTGCCTGGCAAAAGGTTGGGACATGAAGCAGAACAGGCCACAGTAACTGGTTCTGGATGGACATAATTTTGTCTAGTGAAACTCAATTCTAGGACTATCGATGGGACTACTTTGCTCAAGTTGATGGAACGATGGTCTGGATCTCAAAGTTGCTACCTTGCCAACACAGAGAAAGAACTAAAACAGAGAGGACAGTAGAACCCAAGAGGGAAGGAGACTGAGAGTCAGCAAGACAGAACACTGATGATCCAAACACGCTGGAGTACAGCTCTACTTCTAGACTTGCCATTAAATAACATAATAAATTACCTTTCCTGTTACACCAGTTTGAGTTGTGTTACTGTTGCGTGCAAAAGAATGACTCCTAACAAATACACTTGTGAAAATTGGATGTGGATGAAATTTATTTGCAATAGAATGGGAGTTTCACAAGACATAAAAAAGCCAATCCTAGAATTCCAAAGCAGTAAAGAATCTCAGAAATAAAGAGGGTACCCAGGGAAATATTCTGACTTGCTCCAAGTCCCATAGTCAGTTAGTGGTAGCTCTAGTGCTAAAATCCAGGTCTCCCATACTTTCTTCTCTCAAGAATAGATGGTGGTGTACTTTCCCTTCTCTCCTTGCTCCCCACTACTGGGGCCTTTGGTGCTAGGGAGGATGAGAGGAAGGGTCTCTAATATTTGAGTGGAACAAGGTAAGAGGAAAGAAAGCCAGGGAGGAATGAGTCACTTTCTCAGAGGACTGAATTATCCAGTAATAATCAATCAGCTTCTCCATGGAAAATCAACCGGATTCTCTTTAATAATCAATCAGCAGAGCCATTACTCAATACTGAAGTCTGGCAGAGGTTTGCTTCCTTAACTTCTAAGTATCTTTGGCTTTCAATAATTATTTGTTCTTGATATTGCTGATTATTCTGACTTTGAAAAAAGGCTCTGGGGTGGGGTTAGGAAGCTTCTCTGAAGACGCAGCCCTTCAGTATGACTGTGTGTGAAGGCAGTCAGGGGCCCACTGGAGCTGTGTTTGTTCACTCTTCTGAAGGATACAGCATTTATCAGATGGAGCCAGAGAGAGAAAATAGCACTAACACAGCAGAGTGTGAATAACAAGGTACAGTAAACATCTATCTGCACACAAATCAGCTGGGATAATTTTATCTCATCATCTGCTATACCCAGGATGTGTGAGTGAAATCTCTTTGGAATCTGTTTATTGGTGCTGCAAGAGAGAGTATTCTTTGCTCCTAAGGATAATGGTCCTCTGATTTCTTGATTCCCTGGAATGCCTTTTGCATCAGATAGGCCCATTGTGAATGTATGGAAAAACTTGTCTTGCTCAAGCTGGGTCTGAACCCCAGAATTCTAATGCAGTCATTTATCTTTTCTGCACTTTAAACATTGGATTATTGGAGCCAGAAGGGAATTCAAAGAGTGCTTAACTCCGAGACAGTGAATGTCACTTGTTAAGTGAAGAATATATTTGAGGTACTGTGTAACCCTTGGCAAAACTCTCTCCACTTTGGGCTTCAGCTCCCTGGTCTGCAAAGTGAGGGAGCTGGACTAAGTGAAATCCAAGGTCAATTCCAGGGCAGAAATGCTCTGCCCCCTATCCTCGGAATAAAGTGCTTGGTTGAGAGGTTGGTCACTCAGTTTGAAACAAGCATTGAAAGAGAGCAGAAGATCAATCTTGTGCATAATTAAGAACTTGCAACTTAAAACTACAATTCTGTTTTTTACCTATCAGGAAAAACATGTTTAAATGCACTGTTTTGGCGTGGATGTAGGGAAACACTCTTGTATTGTAGTGAGAGTGTAAACTAGCACAACCTTTCTGCAGAGCAACCTGGCACCAGATTTAACAATTGAAAATGCATACACCCTTTGATTTAGACAATCTACTTCTAGGAATTTATGCTATAGGTGCACTTGCACATGTGTAAGATAATTTTTGTATAAGGTTAATCATTACAGATACTGATACTAAATATCAGTATCTACAGTGGAATAGCTCTACAGTGGAATATCACACAGCTATTACGAGTAAAGGGCAGATCTGACGAAAAAACTTAAAACATGTTGATAAGGAAAGACTCTTGCAGAAGTGAATTACTTTAGTTAACTGATTAAAAAGATGCTCAAAAGGGATGCTGGCTTTTTTAGTCTCCCCCAAGACTTGAGTATCAGGAATGGAGGTAATGCCAGAGCAACTACATTCTAACAAAGAATTGACCAGCAATTCTTTTCAGCCAACACTGGCAAGGATAGAGTGTGGGGACTCTGGCTGAGGTCCTCCATTCATGGTCTCTTCCTCTATTTTATCCGTCTTCCTACAATTGTTCCCTTCAGTGGTGCCTGTGGGTTAACATCGACTGTCATAAATACTCAAAACTCTTTTTCTTAACATTTTCTTTTTTTGCTGAGGAAGACCGGCCCTGAGCTAACATCTATTGCCAATCCTCCTTTTTTTTTCCCCTTTTTCTCCCCAAAGCCCCAGTAGGTAGTTGTATGTCATAGTTGCACATCCTTCTAGTTGCTGTACGTGGCACACGGCCTCAGCATGGCCGGACAAGCGGTGCGTCAGTGTGTGCCCGGAATCCGAACCTGGGCCACCAGTAGCAGAGCGCACGCACTTAACTGCTAAGCCACAGGGCCAGCCCTCTTAACACTTTTTATCGTCACTTGATACAGTGAACATCTCTTTAAAAAGAGGAGAAAATAATAACAAGTATAATACTGAGTACCTACAATGTGCCATGCAATATGACTAGCAATTTATGTAGATTCTGCCATTCATCCTAAAAACTATGATATACCTAAATATTATCGCCATTTGTCAGATGAGAAAACTCAGTCTCAGAAGTTTAATAATTTATTCAGAGAATGACCATCAGTAAGGAGTGGAAATTAGTACTTCATTCTTCCTGCTGTCAAAGCTTATGTGTGTTTACCTGTGTGTTATACTCCCAGGCTTTCTGTGAGGGCAGGTGAATGTTTATGTGTGTGAGTGAGTGAGCGTGTGTGTGTGTGTGTGTAAGATTGGCCCTGAGCTAACATCTGTTGCCAATCTTCCTCTTTTTGCTTGAGGAAGATGGTCCCTGAGATAACATCTATGCCGATCCTCGTCCATTTTGTACGTGGGATGCCGCTGCAGCATGGCTTGATGAGTGGCGTGTAGGTCCATGCCCAGGATCCAAACCCGTGAACCCTGGGCTGCTGAAGCAGAGCACGTGAACTTAACCACTATGCCACCGGGCCGGCCCCATGAATGTTTTTTATCAGGATATTGAACAGTTTATACAGGCATTGTAATTTAATAAATATTTATTAATATGTGCCAGGCACTGTGCTAAGTCCTCTGCAAGGGCAGCTAAGCTATAGAGTCCCAGAAGGGACAGAAATGGACATGAGCTTTCTGTGATGCTGGGTGCCCATGTCAGATGTGCAACCAGTATTGATAAATGCAGTGCTTCCCAAACTTCAGGCATTTTTATAAAGCCCTCACAATTTTCAGTATATCCTCATGCCAACTATAATATTATTTAATTAATTTTTCTTTAAATCAACTCATTTTTACCCCTAAATTTCAACTATTTTAGCCTCAATCTAAGCAGATATATCTGTAAAACCAAAGTCGTGGTATGTTAGTAATATTTTTCTAGTATATGCTACAATAAATATATTACTACGGGAAACAATCTATTCATGTCCCATCTAACATTACAGTCTGGGAAATACTAGATTAACGTCAGGTTGTGGCAGAGTGACAGCACCCCTTCCCATGCCCCACGAGAGTCTCTCACTCAACTTTATGATGCTGTGGCTCACAGAAACACAATGCGTATCTACCAGAGTTTCACTGGCATTGGTACATCCTCCGTGGTGACATATACCACTCTAAAACTGACAGACATATACATTTTCCATCATGCACTCTCCTTCAAATGTTTGACTCAGACTGTCGATGTGATATATAACAGTGGATCTGTGATACTGAATTTGTGATGAGTCAATGTTTGATATGCAAATAAGGTCAGAAATAGTAAGTAAAGAATCTTCTTAGGAAAAATGGAATCGTGACAAGATGTTGGGAAGGGATCGTGACCTGAATTGAATGCTTCCACAGAACAAGACTTGGGCTCTTTTGATGTAGGCTACCTTGACTGGTCTGAGCAAAGTCAGAAAAAAGCTTAAGCTAGGGATGATTTCTGAGCAATGTTTCCTAAGATTATAAGTCAGAGAGAAGGGAGACTTAAAATTATATTATACACATATCAACAAATATTCACTTATTTTATGAAAGATTTCCTTGGGAGACATTCTTGGAAGTGTGCAATTATGGAGTCAAAGAGTATGAAAATATTATACACATTTAGATACATATGGTGAAATTCCAACAAACTAGGGTTCAAGTGACAATGGAAGGATAGTGTCAACTTGAAAACAATAAAACAAACAAAAAACAAAATAAAATAAGGAGTGTGGACCAAAGAAAGATTTACATTTACCTCAACATTGGATTTCAGCCATTGATTCTCAAACTTGAAGAGAATTAGTATCACTTGAGGAGTTTGTTAAAAATACCAAAGTTAGGCTCTACCCTTATAAATTCTGAATTAGGAGCTCTGAGGAGGACTAGGAATTCCATTTTCAGGAAGCTCCCAGATGATTCTGATGCTCAATACACTTCAAAACATTGACTTAATTGACAGTCATGCAGGAGGAGGAACAAGTTGGAATTATGATTACCAATATGTATTTTAATTATGATTAGTTTAATAATCAATCTACACAGTAAATAGCTCTTTAAACTTGTTATTTTTCATTCACAGTTTTAACTTCTGTTCCTTTCATTCTAATATGAACTCCCCTCTCCTCACATTCAATGTTCCTGAAATCAAGATGCTGCTTACAATCGACTGTTTTTTTCCCAAAAAGATATTAGCAAATCAATGTTACAAAATACAACGAATTGTGTCTTAATCAAAGAAACACAACATTTGCGAATGACCTTAAAGGTCCATGATATGAGGCCATTTGTAATATGGTGGATTCCTGTGTTCAAATTTTGACTACCCTGAAAGCAGTGTGCAGCTGAGGTTACTTCTGGTGAGGGAGCCTCGGCAACTGCCCCACATCCCAAGGCAGCCTTACTCTTTAGAAATGCAGTGACCTCCTGAAGTGGTGAAGCAACCACCTCAACAAGAGCACATTTTGTTTCCTTGTGAAAATCATCCCCCAAATATAGCCAATGGCACTGCTGATGGGCGTGGAAAGGCCTAAGAGTGATCTTTTCATCTACAAAGAGGTATTTTGAAAAAATCAAGGAGTTGAACTGTGGTAGCAAATAAGATCTGTTATGTTTAGATTCATGGAGCTGTCCAATGTTTAAATGATACTGTATAACTGTTTTACGAAAACTTCATTACATTAGGGGAGTTGAGACGATCTCAGATATCTGCTGAGAATGTTAAGGGTCTACATCATGAAACTGTTATATATACTTGCATGTATTTGTGTATGAAAATACATACACACAGGTGAAATAAGTCAGACAGAGAAAGACAAATACTGTAAGATTGATCTTATATGTGCAATCTAAAAAAACCAAACTCATAGAAACAGAGATCAGATTTGTGGTTGCCAGAGGTGGAGGGTGGGGGATGTAGAAATTGGGTGAAGGGGGTCAAAAGGTACAAATTTCCAGTTATGAGATAAATAAGTTCTGGGGATGTAATGTACAACATGACGAACACAGTTAACAATACTGTATTGTACACTTGAAAGTTGCTAAGAGAGTAGACCTTACAAGTTGTCGTCACAGGCAAAAAAAAAAAAATTGTAACTATGTGAGGTGATGGATGTTAGCTAAACTTACTGTGGTAATCATTTTGTAATACATACATATATCAAATCACTATGTTGTACACTTTAAACCTATAGAATGCTACATGCCAATTATACCTAGATAAAACTGGAAAAAAATTTTAAATAAATTTTACGCAGAAAAAAAAGAAAACACATACATAATCACCCCCCCAAATGTTTATGTATATATCTATAATTATTTATATACACACATGCCTACAATTACACATATATAAATATTTCCATACCTATGCACATGGATCTATATAAGCTTCTCTATATAAATACGTACATATATACTGATGTATGTAGTATGTGTTTTAAGATGTTTTAAAAATGCAATTATATACCGTCTTTGGTCTATACTACTAACTGAACAAGACACATTAACAACTTACTCTGAAGTCAATGTAAAGTAATTGGGAGGTGAAAATACGCATCTTTCTTTTCTTGTTCTCCTGTTTGTACTTTTTTTAAAGGTCTCATCACACTGTGCCTTGCATTTTATTTATCAATGTGCATGCCTCCTCTCTCCAATAGGCAATGATATTCTACTGGTCTTTGCATCCTTTGGTGCCTAATAGAGCAATCAACATAGAACAGAGGCTTAATAAAATCTGAAGGAGTACTAAAGGAACAGATGAGCCAAGAAACATGAGCTCTGTTCTGAGCTCTTTTATTAATTACCTTCTTAAACTTGAGCAAGTCATTTAGTTTCCTTTGAACCCAGTTTATTCATGCTTACAATTACAGGATTGGTTTGGTTATTCTCCAAGGGATCTTGGAGATTTTTTTGTTTCACATATTAAAGAAATTTCAAGACATATTATGAATGCTTTATAACATTATGGAGATATATAGATTCTGCTGTGACACACAATTTCATCATTAAAATTATTAGCTATCAAAAAAAAGAAAAGTAAAATACTAAAAACCAACGGGTATGCATTGTATGTACAGCAAAGTGTCAAAGAGAAGTGAAAACACAATATATGGTCTTTTGCAACTGGCTTTTTTCACTTCAAGTCAGAAATCCTATAATCTAGCCTGGGCTTTGCCACTTACTAGTTGGGAGACATTCAGAACAAGTCAATTAACTTCTAAGGCTCCATTTCTCGGTCTGTAAAATAAAGATTATGATACCTGCTTTATCTCATTCTCAGGGTTGTTGTGAGGTCCATTAAGATAATATATGTGAAAGCAATTTATACAGTGCTGTACAAATGAAGGTTGTAGTTTCATTCCTCAATATCAATGTTTTAATGGTATTCAACTATATATTATTATGGCACAATGAATTCAAAATGCACCAAGGCTCTGCTAAAGAGAAACATAAAATAAAATGATAGATGTGATGGGAAGCAGCTCTGAAAACTTAATTACATTATGCAAATGTAAGATAATATTATTATTTTATATCTTGATGCAGATTTCTGAATCAGTTATAGGGACACATTCCAAGTAGTAAAATGTCTGGGTAAGAAATTAATGTTTCTGAACAGAGAGGAATAAAAATCTTTATACCATTTCTTACTTAAGTCAAAAGTCTTAGGCTCTTAAATCTTTCTGCAAATTATTCACTGATGTTGAAAAGATAACATGTTAAATGACAACATTCTGCAACAGTAGAGACATGAATGGATCGACCTTAAAAAATAATTTTCCTTATTTTTATTTTCATAGGGACTTGGAGAACATGGGCTTGATGGCAAAAGAGAATATGACCGTTACCGTCAAGAAATGGATATTTGTGTCTAATAAAAGGGGAAGTATACATCAAACTCAAAGCCTGCAGTGTCCTAGTGTCATAATGAGGTAGTTGCCAGTCCACAGGAGTGATGATAAAATGGTATATTCTGTTCATTTACTCATTTATTTGTTCATTCAACAAGTAGTATTTATTTTGCATTGGGTACTATGCTTGGAAGCGGAGACTCAGTAATGAATAAAAGGGATGGGTTTCTTTCCTTCCCAGACTCTTCAATCAGGCAGAGAAAACAAATGTAAAAGAACAAGGAAGCAGGGAGGGGTATATTGGGGAGAATGCAGAGAGCTTAAAGAGACAGATACTTATGGGATTTGGGGCAACTTAATTTTATTAAACCTCAGTTTCCTCATGGGTAAAAATGGAATAGAACTATCACCAATCTCATGAGTCTTTTAGAAGATTAAATGAAACAATGGACATAAATCATAGTGTGCGATACACAGTAAATTCTTCTTAAATGGTAGACTATAAGGTGTTGCTAAAGGTATCTTTACCAGCTATACAACTTTAAACTAGTCAAACAGACTTTATGTCATGTTAGAACATTCTACAGAGAACTTTGCTTTATTCATAATTTAGATCTCTAAACTGTATGCCATGTTGCACTTTGAACTTTGTTTTCTGATCCAAGTTTTCCGTGTTCTGACCTTTGGATTTGTCTCAGGTCTTCAACTTCACACCTACCATCAGACTGATGTCTGAAACTGCCCCTCCTGCTCTGGACTGCTCTTCCTGGCTACAATCCACACTCATCTGCGTAAGTCATGACTTCCAGCTACTCCAGGTAATAACTGCACAGACTCATAGGATCAAGATTCCCACTGGGTTTGCTCCAGCCCTAGGGAGGGATTTAGTCAATTTTATTTGCAATAATGCAATTTATGCTCCCTAGGTCTCAGTTTCTGCATCTGTTAAATGACAAAACTTGATTATATAGTGCCTTTTTATCTATAATTTTATAATCCCCTGTTTTCTCTTTTTGATTTTTGTGTGAAACTGATCATATTTTGCATATACGCAAATATATATGCATATATGTCTCGTAAATTCATATGAAATCTGTTGCAACGATAGGAACACACAGGCCAGGGAGCAAATTTTGGAGTCTTTCCACTAATAATACCTACATAGGGTTTTATTCTCATCTCTTTGGCTTTCTCACATTATAAAATTGCTTTGCCAACATCAGTTAGTGCAAGAGGGAGTGGACATTTTAAAATTAGGAATTGGATGTTTCACTCAGTTGCTCCCTCATCCATCTTAACTTAGGCACCATAACCACATGGAAATAATGGTCATGTCTATGAATGTTTAAAAGCACAAATGGAAGGACACACATTTCAGCTTCAAATACATTTACTTGCCTTTCTCCTTCTCAAGTAAAAGCCTAAGCAGTAATCCTTTTGAGAATGCTAAGGATTGAAATAAATACTCTTTGTTAACGTAAGTTCATAAATCCAAGTAATTCTAGTTAGGCAGGGTTCCTTTAAGGAATATGACTAGCAATTTAGAAATGTGTGTACAAGGAGGGGAGGAAACAGAGAGTAAAGTGAACTGTCAAAACTGGCAATCTCAAAAAATATACCACATCCTAAATATTAATAATATATTGTATAAATTTAATTTGTTACATTTTACATTTAATGATATAATGCGGCTGACATTTATTTTCGCTTTAAAGACTGTAGAATTAGTATATCTTTATTGTACTAATACAAAATCACTTAACACTGGTTTAATTTTTTTGACAGTTTACAAACTAGAGAAGTCTTTTTGCAAGTGTGAGCCTCCATTAGCATCAAGGTTCCATTTTTTGTGTGTGTGTGAGGAAGATCAGCCCTGAGCTAACATCCATGCTAATCCTCCTCTTTTTGTTGAGGAAGACCGGCTCTGAGCTAACATCTATTGCCAATCCTCCTCCTTTTTTTCTCCCCAAAGCCCCAGTAGATAGTTGTACGTCATAGTTGCACATCCTTCTAGTTGCTGTATGTGGGATGTGGCCTCACCATGGCTGGAGAAGCGGTGCGTCGGTGCGTGCCCGGGATCCGAACCGAGGCCACCAGTAGCAGAGCACGTGCACTTAACCGCTAAGCCACAGGGCCGGCCCAAGGTTCCATTTTTCACATGAGATATTTTTAACAAACAGCAATCATGTTAGGAAAAACAACAAAAACTTTATTGAACATTCACTAAGTACCAGGTACTATTCTTGGGGCTTTACATGCATCAATTCACTTAAAAGAGTTGAAAGAAGCAGGTAATCTCCTTTTTACTTATGAGGACATTAATAGTAGGAAAAATAGTAAATTTTTAAGTACATTTTAAGTACATTAATTAATGGCAACTGGATAATTCTGACCGATCCTCAACCAATAAAGACAATTTAAAAGGCTGGAAAATAATTCCAAATTTTAAAAACCATTAAAAAGTAAATGAGATTGTAAAGAACTACCAGGCTGAGATTTGGGAAAAAATAGGAACCCAGAGCCAAGAACACAGAGCACTCACGGGCTGTTGGTCTGATGGCATTTGCTGATCCAGGAGAGATGGCTAAGGGGCTGAAATGAGTTTTTGATAGACTAATGGGGCTAGGAGAAAAAAGTTGGAATCCAGGTAAACCATCCTTGCTTGGGGCTGGGACCTCAGAGTGCTGCATACTAAAAGAAAAGATGAAGGAAAAGTAAATGAATATTCATAAAGACTCCAGTCTGGCTGTGAATCATCTGGATGACCCAGAAAATCTCAAACCCCAAATTTAGATTAAGGTAAACCCACATTGCTATTACCCACGGGAGCCTGAGAAAAGCAAAAGGAAATTGAGTTGGAGGGTTCAAACGGTTTCTATTAACAATTATTGAAATACCATGCTCAGCACACAGTCAAAGGTGACCAAACACAGAAGGAGACAAGATATCATGTGTAAGAACCAGCAGAACCAAGAGACAACACACATCGAATACTGTAATCATCAGAAAGATCATGTAAAACAACTATACTTACTTAATTCAAGGAGATAAAAATCAAGCTTGAAAATTTCAAAAGGCAACCTGAAAATATTAAAAATGATATTATAGGAGATTTGGGAAAGAACAAAATAAGATATTATAAAACTGAAAAAAAAATAGCAACCCAAATTAAGAAATCAATAGATGAGTTCACTGGCAGTTTAGATGCAACAGAAGAGAATCAGTGAATGAAAGATAGGTCCAAAGCATGGAGAGATCAAAAGATGGAAAATGATGTAAGATACAAGAGAAGACAGAGGATTCAAAACGAAAGTCTGCCGTATGTTCAATAGAGCCACAGAAGGATCCAAGAGACAGAATGGGGCAGAGGCAATGTTTCAAGGGAAAATGGTTCAATTATTTCCAGAATTGATGAAACACACTAATCTATAGATTCAAGAAGTCCAATAAGTAGCAGCAAGAATTAAAGACAAAGAGAAAATCTTAAAAGCTGTCACAGAAAAACAGATGTCTGGCCTACGGAAGAACAACAGTTATACTGACAGCTGACTTCTCAACAGCAGCCGAGAAGCAGGAGACAGTGGAATGATATTTCCAATATGTTTAAAGAAAGCAACTGCCAAATGAGAATCCTGTCTCCACTGAAAATATCCTCAAGAATGAAGGTAAAATAAAGACAGTTTAGATGCACACTAAAGAAAATTCTAACGGGTATTCTTCAGACAGAAGGAATAAAGCAGGAAAAGTGATACAAACCTAAGCAGATCTAAATGAATACTGGTTACTTAAAAATATGAATATTTCTTGTCATATATATAATTATAATTCACAAAAATAATAGATAATTCTATAACTCAAGAAGGATAAATATGGTTTAAGGATTAGGAGGAAGATAGATTAAAGTTAGTCTTTGATAAGTCAAGAATATGTTATAATTACTAGGGTTAACACTAAAAGAATAGAATAAAAGTCTATAACTTCTAAATTAATAGAAAGAAGAAATTGAACAATAAAAAGTTTCCTATCAATCCAAAAGAAGTTAAGAAAGAGAGGAAGAAAAACTAATATAGAACTCTTGGGGCAAACAGAAAACATATAGTGATGTAGTAAATGTAAATCCAAATATCAGTAATTACATTAAATTTGGATGAATTAAATACACCAGTTAAAAGATAAAATTGGCGGAGAGAAGTCAAGATGGTAGCGTAGGCAGACTCTGAACTCACCTCCTCCTGTGGACAACTACTCTTGGAAAAATTAGCCCTGAGAAAAACTGAGGTGAGAGAGAGAGAGAGAGAGAGAACTGAAAACTGGATAAGAGGAACTCCCGCAACAATGGACAATCCTAATTGAGGTGGAAGAGACAGAAACTCCCTTCTGGAGAGAAAAAATGCTGCCTTCACAAGCTGCAGTGCCTCATGGCCGCCCTGGAGCAGCCCAAAGGTATGCAGCCCTCCCTGGAGGAGCGGGGCCCTGAGCCGGGGAGTGCCCCTGCTGTGAGCATTTTTGGACCCAGCACAATCAAGATGAGTGGCATAATATCTGACTTTGCCTGCTACTAAAACATTGGGGAATATCCGCAGAAAAGCTGGTTCACAAAGAAATTAAAATCGGCTCTTAAAGGGCCCAGACGCATACTCACCCATTTCAGAAAGCAACCGAAAATCACCAAAGAAAGGTGCACAGTGCTTTGGCGAAAAGAGACTCACCTGATAGGCTCTGAATGCATCTCGGTGAGAGGTGAGAACTCTCCAGGGACTGGGACATTGGCGGCGGCCATTGTTGTGGCCTGGTGTGGGCGTGCTGACACAGGCGCTGGCAGACGCCATTGGAGTTCTCTCTGGGGCCTGCTAGCCCAGGGTCTGCCTCACCCACTAGAGCACCGATTTAATCCAGCTCAGCCAGGGCAGGCAGCCCACCCTAGGGACTGGCCCCACCCAACAACAAGCCCTCGGGCAACTTGTGGGCCTGCAAAGAGAGCTGCCTGGATTCTCCACAGACTGGCAAGTGGGTCCAAGGAACGGCTGGAGAGTGTAAGGTGGTGGTGGAGTGTGTGGAGGTCCCACCTTGAAGAGAGTGGGTCCACTTCAGGAGGTTGGGGTGTGCACATGGGGCAGGACTGTGTTGACTGTGTGTGTGGATCTGCAGGTGGCAGGGCTTGTCAGCTGCAGAAGACTTTTGCTTCTCAAAGACCCACATGAGGGTTTGCCGCACCTTCCAAAGCCTGAAACAATTAGGTGCTCCCATGCCTGAGGTCAGTTCCACCCAGCTGCAATCCTCAGAGAACTGACAAGAGACCTAAAGGCTGGAGCCTTATAGCAATTCTAAGCCCCTGAACCTAACAATCTGCCACGCTGGGGACCTACTCACTTAAAAGAAATACTGCAACACAAATGTGCTATTAGAATTTACAGCCAACTGTGCTGGGGCTCCCCACACCTGATAAAGAGAGAGACTGAAGGGCCCACAAAAACTACAAGCAGCTGAGCATTACAACAGCGGGCGAGGGGAACAGCTCAGCCTCCCTGGGCACCTACAGGGAGAGCAACCACAACCATGACAGAAGGACACACGTAGCTCGCATAGGGGTCACTCCTGGAACATTCAGAACTGAGAGAAGCACACTGCCGGGCCTCATAAGGCATCACTTATATAAGGTCACCTGTTCAAGGGCAGGAGATGTAGCCAACCTACCTAATACATAGATGCAAGCAAAGGGAAAGAGGCAAAATGAGGAGGCAAAGGAATACATTCCAACTAAGGGAACAGGACAAAACCCCAGAAAAATAACTAAGTGAAACAGAAATGAGCAAGCTACCCAACAGAGAGTTCAAACAAAGAGTGTTAAGGATGCTCACTGATCTTGGGAGAAGAATTGATGAACTCAGTGAGAACGTCAACAAAGAAATGGAAGGTATAAAAAAGAACAAATCAGAAATGAAGAATACAATACTAGAAATGAAAAATTCACTAGAGGGACTCAAAAGCAAAGTAGAGGATACAGAAGAACAGATCTCCAAGCTGGATGGAACACTGGAAGAAATCACCCAAGCTGAACCAGTAAAAGAAAAAAGAATTAAAAAGAGTGAGGACAGTCTAAGGGACCTCTGGGACAACATCAAGCACACTAACATCCCTGTTATAGGTGTCCCAGAAGGAGAAGAGTGAGACAAAGGGGCAGAGAATCTATTTGAAGAAATAATGGCTGAAAACTTCCCTAACCTAAGGAAGGAAACAGACATTCAGGTACAGCAAGCACAGAGAGCCCCAAACAAGATAAACCCAAAGAGGCCCACACCAAGACACATCATAATTAAAACATCCAGAATTAAAGATAAAGAGAGAACCCTAAAAGCCGCAAGAGAAAGACAAGTTACATACAAAGGAAACCCCATAAGGCTATCAGCTGATTTCTGAGCAGAAACCTTACAAGCTAGAAGAGAGTGGCACGATATATTTAAAGTGCTAAAAGGAAAAAACTTACAGCCAAGAATACTCTACCCAGCAAGGTTATCATTCAAAATGGAAGGAGAGATAAAAAGTTTCCCAGACAAGCAAAAATTAAAGGAGTTTGTCACCAAGGAACCAGTACTACAAGAAATGCTAAAGGGACTTATTTAAGGGGAAAAGAGAAGACCACAAATAGGAAAAATTATGTATTTCCATGATAAGAAGGTAATGGACACAAATGCACAAAAAAGAGGTTAGATATGATATCAAAAACATAAAATGTCAGAGGAGGGGAGTTAAAGAGTAGAGCTTTCCAACAGAGGTCAAACTAAAGAGACCATCAACCTAATACAGATTCCTATATATGTAGGTAGTATACTGTATATGGACCCCATGGTAATCACAAACCAGAAACCTATAATAAATACACAAAAAACTAAGAGAAAGGAACCCAAACATAACACTAAAGAAAGCCACCAAACTACAAGGGAAGAGAGCAAGAGAAGAAGAAAGGAACAGAGAAGGACTACTAAAACACCAAGAGAAAAAAGTTAAAAAATGGCAGTAAGTACACACTTATCAATAGTTTACCAAAAGGTCAATGGACTAAATGCTCCAATTAAAAGGCATAGGGTGGCTGATTGGATAAAAAAACAAGACCCATATATATGCTGCATACAAGAGACACACTTCAGACCTAAAGACACACACAAACTGAAAGTGAAGGGATGGAAAAAGATACTCCACACAAATGGCAATGAAAAGAAAGCTGGGGTAGCAGTACTCATATCAGACAAAATAGACTTTAAAACAAAAACTGTAAAAAGAGACAAAGAAGGGCATTACATAATGATCAAGGGAACAATCCAATATGAGGATATAACACTTGTAAACATCTATGCACCCAACGTAGGAGCACCTAAATATATAAATCAATTACTAACAGACATAAAAAGAGAAATAGGCAGTAACACAATAATAGTAGGGGACTTTAACACTCCACTTACACCAACAGATAGATCATCCAAACAGAAGATCAATAAGGAAACATTGGCCTTAAATTACACACTAAACAGATGGACCTAGTAGATATATACAGAACATTCCATCCCAAAACCAAAGAATACACTTTCTTTTCTAGTGCACATGGAACATTCTCCAGGACTGATCACCTATCAGGCAACAAAACAAATTTAAGAAGATTGAAATAATATCAAGCATCTTTTCTGACCCAATGGTGTGAAACTAGAAATCAACTATAGGAAGAAAATGAGAAAAGCCACAAATATGTGGAGATTAAACAAAATGCTACTGAACAACGACTGGGTCAACAAAGAAATCAAAGGAGAAATCAACAAAGACCTGGAGACAAATTAAAACGAAAATATAACATGACAGAATTTATGGGATATAGCAAAAGCGGTTGTAAGAGGGAAGTTTATAGCGATACAGGCCTATCTCAACAAACAAGAAAAATCTCAAATAAACAATCTAAAATGCACCTAAAGGAAATGGAAAAAGAAGAACAAACAAAGCCCCAAATCAGTAGAAGAAGGGAAATAATAAAAATCAGAGCAGAAATAAATGAGAGACTAAAAAAAAAATAGAATAATTTAATAAAACCAAGAGCTGGTTCTTTGAAAAGATAAACAAAATTGACAAACCTTTAGCTAGACTCACCAAGATAAAAAGAGAGAAGGCTCAAATAAGTAAAATTAGAAATGAAAGAGGAGAAATTACAACAGACACCTCAGAAATACAAAAGATTATAAGAGAAAACTATGAAAAGCTATATGCCAAAGAAAATCAACATGCAAAATACATACAACGTACAAAATCAACATACAAAAATCAGTTGCATTTCTATACACTAACAATGAAGTAGGAGAAAGAGAAATTAAGAATACAATCCTGTTTACAATTGCAACAAAAAGAATAAAATACCTAGGAATAAACTTAACCAAAGAGGTGAAAGATCTGTACACTGAAAACTATAAAACATTGCTGAAAGAAATTGAAGAAGACACAAAGAAATGGAAAGATATTCCATGCTTTTGGATTGGAAGAATTAACATAGTTAAGATGTCCATACTTCCTAAAGCAATCTATAGATTCAATGCAATCCCTGTCAAAGTTCCAACAACAGTTTTCACAGAAATAGAACAAAGAATCCTAAAATGTATATGGAACAACAAAAGGCCCCAAATAGCTAAAGGAATCCTGAGAAAAAAGAACAAAGCTGGAGGTATCACACTCCCTGATTTCAAAATATACTACAAAGCTATAGTAACCAAAACAGCATGGTACTGGCACAAAAACAGACACACAGATCAATGGAATAGAATCGAAAGCCCAGAAATAAACCCACACATCTATGGACAGCTAATCTTTGACAAAGGAGCCAAGAACATACAATGGAGAAAAGAAAGTCTCTTCAACAAATGGTGTTGGGAAAACTGGATAGCCATATGCAAAAAAATGAAAGTAGACCCTTACCTTACACCATACACAAAAATTAACTCCAAATGGATTAAAGACTTGAATGTAAGACCTGAAACTGTGAAACTTCTAGAAGAAAACATAGACAGTACGCTCTTCGACATCGGTCTTAGCAACATCTTTTCAAACATCACGTCTGACCAGGCAAGAGAAACAATAGAAAAAATAAACAAATGGCACTACATCAAACTAAAAAGCTTCTGCACAGCAAAGGAAACCATCAACAAAACGAAAAGACAACCTAACAATTGGGAGAAGATATTTGCAAACCATACTTCTGATAAGGCCTTAATCTCCAAAATATATAAAGAACTCATGCATCTCAACAACAAAAAAACTACCAACCCAATTAAAAAATGGGCAAAAGACCTGAACAGACATTTCTCCAAAGAAGATATACAGATGGCCAACAGACACATGAAAAGATGTTCAAAATCACTAACTATCAGGGAAACGCAAATCAAAACTACAATGAGATATCACCTCACGCCCGTCAGAATGGCTATAATTACAAGACAGGAAACAACATGTGTTGGAGAGGATGTGGAGAGAAGGGAACTCTCATACACTGCTGGTGGGAGTGCAAACTGGTGCAGCCACTATGGAAAACAGTATGGAGATTCCTCAAAAAATCAAGGATAGAGCTACCATATGATCCAGCTATTCCACTGTTGGGTATTTATCCAAAGAACTTGAAAACACCAATCTGCAAAGGTACATGCACCCCTGTGTTCACTGCAGCGTTATTCACAATAGCCAAGACTTGGAAGCAACCTAAGTGCCCATCAAGGGACGAATGGATAAAGAAGATGTGGTATATATACACAATGTAATACTACTCAGCCATAAGAAACGATGAAATCCAGCCATTTGTGACAACATGGATGGACATTGAGGGTATAATGCAAAGTGAAATAAGTCAGAGGGAGAAGGTCAAATACCGTATGATTTCCTTCATTAAGTAGTAGATAATAACAACAACAAACAAACACATAGGGACAGAGATTGGATTGGTGGTTACCAGAGGGGAAGGGGGGAGGGAGGAGGGTGAAAGGGATAATTCGGTATATGTGTGTGGTGATGGGTTGTAATTAGTATTTTGGTGGTGAACATGATGTAATCTATGCAGAAATAGAAGTACAATGATGTACACTTGAAATTTTTACAATGTTATAAACCAATGTTACTGCAATAAACAAAAAATTAAAAAAAAAAAATAAGAGAATACCGGAAGAAATGGATAAATTCTTAGAATCATACAACCTTCCAAAACTGGATCAAGAAGAAATAGAGAATTTGAGTATACCAATCACCAGTAAGGAGATTGAAACAGTAATCAAAAACCTCCCCCAAAATAAAAGTCCAGGACCAGACGGCTTCCTTGGTGAATTCTACCAAACATTCAAAGAAGACTTAATACCTATTCTTCTCAAACTCTTTCAAAAAATTGAGGATGGGGGAAGCTCCCTAACTCATTCTGCGAAGCCGACATTACCCTGAAACCAAAACCAGATAAGGACAACACAAGAAAAGAAAATTACAGGCCAATATCACTGATGAACATCAATGCAAAAATCCTCAACAAACTACTAGCAAATCACATACAACAATACATTAGAAAGATTATATACCATGATCAGGTGGGATTTATTCCAGGGATGCAGGGACGGTTCAACATTCGCAAATCAATCAACGTGATACACCACATTAATAACATGAAGAATAAAAATCACGTGATCATCTCAACAGATGCAGAGAAAGCATTTGACAAGATACAGCATATATTTATCATAAAAACTCTGAATAAAATGGGTATAGAAGGAAAGTACCTCAACATAATAAAGGCCATATATGACAAACCCACAGCTAATATCATCCTCAATGGTGAAAAACTGAAAGCTATTCCTCTAAGAACAGGAACCAGACAAGGATGCCCATTCTCACCACTCCTATTTAACATAGTATTGGAAGTCCTAGCCGGAGCAATCAGGCAAGAAAAAAGAATAAAAGGGATCCAAATTGAAAAGGAAGAAGTGAAACTGTCACTATTTGCAGATGACATGATTTTACACAGGGAAACCCTAAAGAATCCACCAACAAACTTTTAGAAGTAATAAGTGAATACAGTAAAGCTGCGGGATACAAAATCAACATACAAAAATCAGTTGCATTTCTACACACTAACAACGAAGTAGCAGAAAGAGAAATTAAGAATACAATCCCGTTTACAATTGCAACAAAAAGAATAAAATACCTAGGAATAAACTTAACCAAAGAGGTGAAAGATCTGTACACTGAAAACTGTAAAACATTGCTGAAAGAAATTGAAGACGACACAAAGAAATGGAAAGATATTCCATGCTTTTGGATCGGAAGAATTAACATAGTTAAGATGTCCATACTTCCTAAAGCAATCTATAGATTCAATGCAATCCCTGTCAAAGTTCCAACAACATTTTTCATAGAAATAGAATAAAGAATCCTAAAATGTATATGGAACAACAAAAGACCCCAAATAGCTAAAGGAATCCTGAGAGAAAAGAACAAAGCTGGAGGTATCACACTCCCTGATTTCAAAATATACTACAAAGCTATAGTAACCAAAACAGCATGGTACTGGCACAAAAACAGACACACAGATCAATGGAATAGAATCGAAAGCCCAGAAATAAACCCACACATCTATGGACAGCTAATCTTCAACAAAGGAGCCAAGAGTATACAATGGAGAAAGAAAAGTTTCTTCAACAAATGGTGTTGGGAAAACTGGATAGCCATATGCATAAGAATGAAAGTAGATCATTACCTTACACCGTACACAAAAATTAACTCAAAATGGATTAAAGACTTGAATGTAAGACCTGAAACTATGAAACTTCTGGAAGACAACATAGGCAGTACGCTCTTCAACATCGGTCTCAGCAACATATTTTCAAGCACATGTCTGACCGGGCAAGAGAAACAATAGAAAAAATAAACAAATGGGACTACATCAAACTAAAAAGCTTCTGCACAGCAAAGGAAACCATCAACAAAATGAAAAGACATCCTAACAACTGGGAGACGATATTTGCAAACCATACATCTGATAAGGGGTTAATCTCCAAAATATATAAAGAACTCATGCATCTCAACAACAAAAAAACTAACAACCCAAGTAAAACATGGGCAAAAGGCCTGAACAGACGTTTCTCCAAAGAAGATACACAGATGGCCAACAGGCACATGAAAAGATGTTCAACATCATTAACTATCAGGAAAATGCAAATCAAAACTACAATGAGATATCACCTCACACCCATCAGAATGGCTATAATTACAAGACAGGAAACAAGTGTTGGGGACATGTGGAGAGAAGGGAACTCTCAAACACTGCTTGTGGGAGTGCAAACTGGTGCAGCCACTATGGAAAACAGTATGGAGATTCTTCAAAAAATTAAGGATAGAACTACCATATGATCCAGCTATTCCACTGCTGGGTATCTATCCAAAGAACGTGAAAACACTAATGCGTAAAGATACATGCACCCCTGCTGTTCATAGCAGCTTGGTTATTCACAATAGCCGAGACTTGGAAGCAACCTAAGTGCCCATCAAGGGACGAATGGATAAAGAAGCTGTGGTATATATACACAATGGAATACTACTCAGCCAAAAGAAACAATGAAATCCAGCCATTTGTGACAACGTGGATGGACGTTGAGGGTATTATGCAAAATGAAATAAGTCAGAGGGAGAAGGTCAAATACCATATGATCTCACTCATTAAGTAGTAGATAATAACAACAACAAAGAAACAGAGACAGAGATTGGATTGGTGGTTAACAGAGGGGAAGCGGGGAAGGAGGACGGCAAAAGGGATAATTAGGCACGTGTGTGGTGATGGATTGTAATTAGTATTTGGGTGGTGAACACGAGAATATGATGTAATCCACGCAGAAAGAGAAGTATAATGACGTACACCTGAAATTTATACAATGTTATAAACCAATGTTACCACAATAAACAAACAAACAAACAACAAAAAAAATTTAAAGAAAAAGATAAAATTGGCACAGTGGAAAAAAAACAAAAAAGCCAAAATTACATGCTCTTTATCTGTAATATAAGGATATAAAATAATTTAAAAAATAAATACATATATTCATGTTAATATACATAACATAAAAACAAAATTGAAAGAAAGCTGTGGTGGCTGCATTAATATCTGAAAAATAAATTTTACTAGAAACACATAGAATAACTCCATAACAATAAAATTCAATTTCCCTAGGAAGATATAACAATTCTAAATTTGTATGTATATATTAGCATAGCCTCAAAAAACATTAAGCAAAAGTTGACCAAATTATAAAGAGAAATGGAAAAATCTATAATCATAGTGGGAGGTTTTTTAAAAATACTCCTCTCTGAGTAAAAGATAGCCCCTTCAAGACATTTACTGGTATTATTATTTTTAAATCATATTTCTTGATACTAAAGTGTGGGAGGAAATGAGGGTCACCTTTCTCATTTTTTCCCAGGGCTGGAATCTCTTAGGAAGAGTTTATCCTAGAGATGACAAGTATTTCAAGGCTAATTATGGAACACGGTACTTGCTTTCAACAGGTATTACTCCTATTTATCTGAGTACTCATAAATAGTTTACAATACGAAAGAACTTGAAGGGGCAACATTTTAAAGTCAGTAAACTGAAAGATTTCTAAAGGGTCCTCCATGTCTATAACATTTTAAAAATCAACTAATTGCTCTCTGCACTCTCTACCAACTTTGCTGCAAATGACTAATCATAGTGTTTTGTTTCTGGTTGCAATTTTCACCCTGATGGTTTTATAAATACCTGTGCAATCTTTTAAGGATGTTGTTAGATCTTGCTATCGCAGATTACAGATTTGTCTCCTTGCTCTTTTTTAGTTATTCCTCCCTTCCCTTCCTTTCTCTTCTTCCTCTCTCTCTCTTTCTCCCACCCCCCCTCCTGTCCTCCTCTTCTCCCTCTTTTCATTTTTTCTTCGGTTTTGATTGTGTTTTGCACGTGGGAGTCTCCTTGTGTAAGGAGTGGCTGTTTTCCGAAAATTCCTCTCCATGAATTCCCAAATTTCTAAATCCTTCAAGATTTGCACTGATGAGTTCCAGAATATCATAGATGGAAATTTCTTATTTCTTTTTGTCTCATAGAGTGAAGAGAATTTGACCTGAGATTTTTTATAGTACCTGACCAGCCCCAGGAAAGTGTTACTAATACAATAATATGGGGCAACGTTAGTCATAGGAGGATGGTGACAATATTTTCGTTACATTAGAAGTGAAATAAAGAAGAAACTAAATCATCTGATGCTAAAGATGTCAAGTTTGTTGCTTTGTCTAATAAAACAAAACTATCAATTTACTGTTCTCTCGATGCCAAGTTAACGAATTTTCTCAAAGAATTATCTACTTACAAAAAATTAAAGGTAGCAAATAGCTATAGTTCATTTCCAGTTGCATCCTTCTTTTCTTTTCTTTCCCCCTGCAACCCAGTTTATGTTGTTATTGCAGGAGAGACTGCACTACTTTTACAATGCTAGTATAGTTACACTGCATCAGCAAAGTGTTTCTGGGACAGGAAAAATATGAATATTATATGACTAATTATATTTTGAATTTTGAAAAATTTAACCATGCATCATTGGCATAGTATTAAATCTAAAGGAAATAGTGGGAATTTTAGAATATAATCCATAAATTTCATGTTTTGATAGGGTTGGTCTTTCTAATCTACTTAGGCTTTATGCCTTGTTACTCTCATTTTAATATCAGATCTAGAGAAAAACAATATCATACATCCCACCTAATCAGACACACAAAATCTAGGTATACGTGTTCTGTAAATATGTTGATTTACATGACATTTAGCATCCTAGCTAAACATTTTATAAACTAGCATATAATACCGTGATTTTAATCCCTACTTTCTAGTTTACAGCAATCGTTAAGAAACACAATACCTCCATTTCTACACTTAATCTGTGAGAGATTTCATTTTTAGAGAATAAAATACAATTAAACCCAACAAATTAGCAGCCTCCCACATATGTTAACTGAAATATGAAGGCCATGTGAAATAACTCTTCCAAAAATAAGAAACATTTGTGTGATTTTTAAAAAAATAATTCAAACAGGGTAGGGGAAGAGTTTAACACAAGACTTTGTACATTCTAGGTGGAATGTTCTATTACAATTCATGCTTTGGGTTATTAACATTAATTTGGGCAATGCCATGGGGTGAAGGTTGGTCACTGTTTTCAAAAAAGAACTTGTTGGGCCGGCCCTGTGGCTTGGTGGTTAAGTGCGCGCGCTGCAATGCTGGCGGCCCGGGTTCGGATCCCGGGTGAGCATCGAGGCACCACTTCTCCGTCCATCCTGAGGCCGAGTCCCACATACAGCAACTAGAAGGATGTGCAGCTATGACATACAACTATCTACTGGGGCTTTGGGGGGAAAAAATAAAATAAATAAAATCTTTAAAAAAAAAAAAGAACTTGTTTTCTCTCAATGCTGGGTGTTCAATCATAGGCAATTTTTTAAAACAGGTAATCGCTGATCCAAATATAGTAAAAAGTTGATAATGTCTCCTTAATATTCACAAGATGATTCTCTCTTCCTCTTCTATGCCTTTTGGCATAGTTATTTTTAGCAATTACAGCTCTGCCTGTATCTCATTCATTATGCAATCTGTATAAACCATTATTAGACATTACAGGAAAGAATAGCACACGGTTTAAAAAGTACTCACTATATTTCACCCACCAGCTATCACTATATAGTTGTCTCTTCATGGTAGCCTGGGGATAACAATCTCAAACCATAAACCCTTTAAAAAATATAATGAATGGTCTAAAACTCAAAAGAAAAGATGGACGACATATCTGGAAGATACTACAGTAAAATGATCTTGTAATTTCCCACTACCCTGTGGGAAGGCATCCTCACATCTCCAAAGGGGTTTCAATCAAATTCAACTCAAAATCTAAAAGACACTGCTTATTATAAAGGAAAACAATCCACCTCACCAGATACTTAATTGAGGACTTATTTTTTGGCAGGCACACTGCAAGATGATAAGGTTACAAAGACAAATAAGAAGTTAATTAACTAAACTATTCCTTTATTCATAATTCTACTTTTTTTTTTTTTTTTTGGAACACTTACTTTTTCCAAGCATTGAACTAGGTCCTGAGGATTCAAGACACTGACCTAAATTCAGTTTTTCACTGTAGAGCGTTTACAGTGCAAGGTAGTTTTCTTTTACCATCTAATGCGCCATATGCTCACAAACGAAAGCCCCATGTAAACATGCCAAACATACATTTTCTAGCACCATTATTTTTGTCATCTTCCTCTTATTTGTTATCACACCTGCAACTTGTTATAACGAGACAAGGTGTCGCATAGAAGTATCTTTTTCTGTCTTTCTTGCTCTTCAGTAACAATAACAACAATAAAAAGAAAAACACCTAATGTGCTGTGTACTTATTGTGTGCCTGGCATTGTGATACGTGCTTTGTAGGCATCATCTCTTTAAATCCACCTAAAAACTCTATGAGGTAAGAACTATTATCCTGTTAATTTAATGAGAAGAAATTGATGTTCAGAGTGATTAACCAGGCTAATAAGAGGCTCAGCTCAAACTCAAACTTGGGTCTGTTAACATGGAATAGTGATACAGACGGAAGATTTTCCTGTACCCACTCCATCTTTATGAAGTCTTCACAAGTTGAGGCACTTTGAACTGATTTTTAAAAGAGTTGGATCAGAAGTTTTCTTTTCCTTTTTAATCACTGTCCAGTTAGATAGATAGATACATACACACATAGATATTGCACTCCCATATAACAAGTCAGGGTGTCCCTGGATTATGAGTTGGCTGACATCAGTTTTAGTCACAGATGCATGACCTTGGCCAACTCATTTAACCCTTTCATGTTTGTTTTCTCGTCTATAAAGTCTTAATTCCATCCTTGCCTAGCTCACCTCCTCACTTTCATGAGGATAAAGTGAGAGGATGTTTGAGACAGCATTTTGGAAACTGAAAGAAGATGCTCAAGTGTCATCAATAAAAACTGGAGAGAGGGGGAGAAAATAAAGGACAGAAAAATAGCCAAGCTTTACATCTCTAAAGTGTTATAATTTCAAAAGGCTAAGGCAAGGCTAGATGCTGTCAAATAAAAAACTTCGTCCTCTGAAATATTTACTCCTTGAAAAACTCTCCCAGCAGAGCAGAGCAAACACAAGAGCTTGTCTTTAAAGGGGAAGCAGTAGAGTGCAATGGTTAGGGAAGTGGACTTCCAGGTCAGTTGTGCCTAGTTTGAAGTGTGCGTGGCCATGTCATTATCTACAAGACCATACAAGTTGTTTAACTTCTCTAAGCCTCACTTTCCTATCTGTAAAAGAGCAATAATAACAGCTATCTGAAATATGGTTGTAAAAATTAAATTAACGGATGCAAAGTGCTTGGCATTGCGTTTGGCACTGTTCCTGGCACATAGAAAATGCTCATCTATTGAGATAAATGGTCTCTGCAGAGTGATACGTTGGATGATTTCCTACCAATGCACTTGGATTGGTTTCTTTAACTATGGGCCAAGCCTGAGTGATTTCAGGCCATTTTAACTTAATAAAGAATACAAGCAGATAAAGTGCAAGGCAGAATCGGGCAAGTTTGTTAGACTGGAACAAAGTAAATGAACAGGAAATGAGGGTGAGTGTCCCAGGTCAGATTCAGAGTCGATGTGATGCAGAAACAAGAATCCTATCAGTTGCATTTCGAATGACTAGAGGAGAGAGGTCAAGGAGGCCGCGACAATCTAGTTTGACAATAAAAAGCACTGCTCGGAACTTTTAGGAAAAGAAATCATTCAAGATCAAAGAAATCCTTTTGGGGATGTGAGATAATTCAGACTTCTGAGTAAAGCAATGGTAATATTCCAGTGCGCTCAGGACAGATCTGCTCCCCGCCTGCTCTCCTGTTGTAACTAGCAGTGCTCTAAAAGCGTCTAGTTCTGGAGAGTGAATTACACGCAGTCCCCCTACTACTGAGGCCTGACAATCAAGGGGGACTATTGAGAGGAATTCCGGATGAGGATTTCACAGGAGTTGTGAAAGCAGCAGATCCTCGATAACATGCCAAATGGTTTAAAAGTTTTGCACCATCTCTTCAATTCATGGTCATGTTTACTTACCCAGGAAAAAGAGCCTCAGATGTAGAGTCCCTGACAACACAGCAATGCTCTCCTCTTCCTTTCATCTAGATTATTTCCCTCAAAGATAATCGCAACAATAGTTTTGAAAAACAGGTCACTTAGATTTCAAAACTATTTTGTTTCCAGCCATCTGAGACTGAGGATGATTTTGAAATTAGCTGTTTTTGACATCGTGGTAGAAACCCAACATAACACACTTATTTGCACATCTGCCAGTGTGGCAGCATTGTTCTGGGTGTTTGATATTCAGAAGATGTATCAAGAATTTGAACCTTAGAGAAACAAACTACTCAGCATTTCAATTAGGATCAGCGTGTTGCGCATACAAAGCATCGCTACAGCAAGTCTTGGAACACATTGGAATATGTGGGTTTTAAAAACTAACTATTGCTGAGCAGTTGCAAGTTAAATCATATTCTGCATGGGTGATCTCTTCCCCTGTCCCTGAACTGTTCTAAGAGAGGTGGTTAATACAGACTCCTGATTTGCATCTCCAAATTCCTACCACCTTGGGTTTCCAGTCCACGTTAAGTAAATTATTTTCAGCACGTTTAATTGACTCTGTAATAAAGCTTTGATTAAATGGCATCTAAGAAAGCAGGCCATGTGACTCCATATATTTTCCCATAACACCCAACATAACTATAAAAAAGATTAGTGGCTTTATTTGGAATCATTGCTGTTCTTGTGCCCTTCCCCCATCTTGCAGGAGTAATTCTTAATGTTGTTCTCTTTCACCACGTGTTTGTGGGGCCTCCAGAGTTCTATTCATAGCTGTTATTATCCACACAGAAAAAGAGATGGCTCCATCCCTTGTATGAAGTGGAGTGTGTTAGAATTTAAATATGGCTATTTCTCCCTATCTGCCTCAATGGTGGATATAGGAGAAAACACAGGGCTTATTGAGAACTTTCAGATAATAATAATAATGAATGATATTATTTCCCCTACTACTGCTGCTAATAATAATAACAATAATATTAATAACACACGTGTATTGAATATTTACTAGGTGCTGAAGGCCTCATCTGCCTCATGTCACTAATCCTCACAAAAACCTGATGAGTTATGTACTACCACTCCTATTTCTTTAGTAAGAAAACTAAGGCTTAGAGAGGTTAAGTAGCTTGCCTAGCGTCACATAGCAGGTACTTTTTGCATGAGATGGAGATTTAAACCTAGATCTGTCTGACCTTTGAATTTGTTCTTAAGCTCATGCTATGATATTTGTCATTCATAGCATGAAGTTCTAACATACCTAACACCATCCTGACATTTGATCTTATGATGTTATATTAGAATTCTCCTGTCTTCCCAGCACCTTCAAGGAAATATCTAAAATTAAAATCTTTATGATGCTTACAGAATTTTAAATTGATAGAGATTGCCTGTACAAAACTGCTACTTGTCACTGAATCATGGTTTAGGTGAGGATTTCTTTTAATCCATTAAACTCTGAGGTTCTTAAGGGGAGAGATGGTATCAATCGTTTCATCCCCGATGATAAGTACAACAGTTGACAGGTAGTTGTCACCAAGTAATGCTTACTGAATAAATACGAAGAAAAAAGAAAAAAACTTTACTCATGATGATATCATTCACTTTAGTTGTGAAAGCAGCTCAGACACAGAAAAACTGAAATGGGCAGCTTCAGTCTATACTGGGCTCCGTGTTTAACAAAGGAGGGAAGGAACAAAGGAGAATGTTTGTCTCTCTGTTATGCTGCTACTGCACTACCTCATACTTGAATTTCCTACTTACTGTCTTTTTGTGCTGGTATTTTCCATTTTGCTCCCTATGCCCTTTTGTTTTCCTATTTATTCTTGATAAACTTTCTATCCTTCCATTTACCATTGCTGTTTCAGCATCTTTGTATGGAAGGTTATTGACAAAATAGATTGCATTCCAAGAACAGGAGAAATTGATTTGGGGGTAAGATTTACAAACTACATGCAGCTCATAACAAACTGCTAATAAACTGCTTTCTGTTTCTAATGAGTGTGAACAGGGAGTCTGATTTATCCTCTGTGTAAAGGGAGGAGGTGTAAGGGGGCACCCTGAGACCCCTTGCAGACGTCTATATGAGAAAGAAAAGCTCTGCTGCAAGAAACAGCAAACATCCTCCTCCCAGGCAGACTTTCTACCAGTTTTGCAAGGTTCCATGCAGAGGGTCTGAGTGGGAATCCCCGGAAAAGGATTCCTGTGGATCCGCATATGCTGGGGTCAGCAGCATCAGGAAGAAGGGCTCCTCCGAGAGCCTTGCTATTCAGCTGTCTGTATCTCAATGTGTTTCTCACCTGCCGGACCTCAGTTTGAGTGCTGGCTCTACCAACGATGTCACCCTGGCCAAATTACTGAGACTGTCTTAGTTCCCTTGTTTGAAAAAAAGAGAGTGGTGTGAAACTCAAATCAACACCTTACAGAACACAAAAGTGATTTTCAAACAGTAAAGACCACTTCAAACGTTGCTTGTTATTATTACAGGTATCATCTTCCAAATGTTTCCACCAATTGAATTCTCATATTTGTTAACAATTAGCCTTAGTTAATACTTGGCTATTGCGAAATTCTGTTTGTTAGGTATGGTACTAAATGTTTTTAGTCCGTTGTGCTTTCTATCAAAGGTTGCTATTGGTAACTCATTGTAGGGACCATTGCTATGAAATAATAAAGTCAGCACAGTGGACTAGCATAACTGGTTTAGAAGTGAGGAGTTTGATAGTTCTGGTCTCAGTGTGGAGTCCAACTTATTACCACTCTGGGCAAGTCATTCTCCAATCTGAGCCTCAGGGCAGATTAAATGAGGCAATTCTTACAAACTAATGTTCTTTCTCACTCCTAATTCCTTAACCTGGTTTAAGAAAGAAATATAGTAAGCTGTTTCTCACCTACAATTCTCAAGAGGTGAGGTTTTCTAGTTCATTTAATTTCTTGATTAATCAATAAAATTGAAAATTTTGTTTCCATCATTGCCAAGAACATTCTAGGAAGATTAATCCGTTTGATTTAAAGACCATTAGCTATAAACGGGTATCTTAGAGTTCATTTCATCAAAACCCTATATTTTAAAGATTTCCAATGTTGAATATTATATGTATCTTTTACACATATTTTACGTGAGCTCTATATTGTTTCAATGTTAAAATACTGGAGATATTCAGGTAACTGGTAGCAATTTGGGGAATTTAAGGTTAATTCTTCACACATACCTGCTGAGTATTACCATTTCCCAAATGAGTTCCCAAATTAGGGAAGAAGAGAGAGGCTTACCGGAAGAGACACTGAGCCTGATGGAGAGAGATCTGAGGTATCCCTAGTTACTATTATTGCGTGAGATATATGATTTATAAGACCATATAAGTGCTCATTTACCTCTCTTACTACAGGGATGGGCATTTGTCCTTTTAGGTAAGATATTTGCTGACCATCTGATGCCAGGCCCAGCAATCTCCATTAAAGCACGTAAATTTGAAGGAAAAAAACAGGATATTTTCAGAAATATTTATTGCAATAATAGAAATTTTGAATGCCATACTTCATTTTGATTTCTTCCCACTTTAATGTCAAAACATCTCCTAAGAAAATGAATTATAGAGCTGAAGCATATGATTATCACTGGTTTTCTTTGTGCCCTGTTCTAGCCTTACAGTAACTCTGCTCTTTCAGTGTTATAAATCAGGACTACAAATAAAGAATGTAATTTTCTATTTTGTCATTTTTAAACCAAGAGATTCAAGTACTTTTTTCTAGAGACAGGGAGAAATTAAGAAGAAAGAACTCACTAATAAATAGCACTGAGAATTTCATTTCCCTTAACTGAAATGGTAATGATATAAATTTAGAACTGGAGTCCTTGAAGGCTGGAAACATTACACGGAGCAGGATTTTCCCACAATTCTCCTCCTTTTCTAATCTCTAAGGTATACATTCTGACCAAGAATGCATTTACTCTGTGACAGACCTCTAGGTTTAGCTATTTAAAATATTATACAGGAATTGGTTCCAGTAGCTGCTGATTGATTTTAAGATTCTGCTCATGAAATGTACATTCCTCTATCAGAAAATAACATTCTCATTAAAGGTAGTCAGGATTCTTCTTGATTGATTAAGTTGAGTGACTTAAGTGTCTCAGTTAATATAAGTGTCTTACTGAGTACATATATACAGATACACTTTTTCTCCTCAAAATGTTAATATAATGGATTTAAGTAGCAATGCCTTGAAGACAAGAGAAATTTAAGTTGTGTATTTTATAAGAAAATTCAGTATATGGAAATTCAACGTATAGGCCATGCAAACAATTACTCAGTACTGACATTACTTTAGAACTTCCTTTATAGAACTGTTACATTTATAATAAGTGTGCTAGTAAATATGAAACTGATAATTAAGAAGTTGGGTTTTAGAGTGAGAAAAACTTAGGATCAAATACTGGCTCTGCCTCTTAACAGATGTGTGACTTCGAGCCAGTTACTTTTCTTGGTTTTTATCTTTACATCAGAAAGAGTGATAAGAGTGCAGCTATGTACATGAACGTTATTAGGATTTAATGAGATCATGAGATGATCATGAGCAGAAGAGTGCTAATGTTAACATTTTAACTAAGGCTGAAGATCTAATAGATGCTGCAAAGCAAAGAGAGACACCAGATCAAAATATACGTTTTCAGTGTAGTCCTGAAAACCAGTTTCATGACCCTGTGCCCTCACCCAAGGATCTTGAAACAAGAGGTAGGATATAAAAAGTTTGAGAGTGAAAAGGAGAAGAGTTTTGTTTAGCTGACTTTGGAAAAAATCAGAGGGTGGTATGTCACATCTGCTCCATAACCCTCACCGAGGGGAAGGGATGAGAGGGTGCCTGTCCTTGCCACTGAAGCCTAGTGAGGGAGAGCTTGATGTGGGTCTCTCGGAACCTTAGAGGCAATGGACTTGAGAGTGACTCCCACCACGGAAATCTGGAAGGCAGCAGAGAGGCTGGTGAGCTGCTTTACTGAAACAGTGGAAAAGAGTGCTTGCCGCAACTGCATGCCCTCTAATAGCGGATCAAAGAATATGTGTTTACCCTCAAATGTAAGCCTCATGAGAGGAAAAGCTGGCCTAGGGGTGTTTGCACTCGTGCCCAAGAGTACCACCTGGAAGGGGCAATGGGAATCTATCCATGAGAGTCCATGTGGAGGGTCCTCCCACACAACCAGCAGCGGAGTGCAGGGGTGGCCAATCAAAGGAGTGACATTGCCTGGTTCGTGAGAGTAACAGCTCCAGGGGCTGATGGAAACACCTCTAAAGAACCCTCAAAAATGTCCACAAGGTAAAATTCAGCTTCAAATTCTTTTCTCTTGTGGCAAAAAAGAAAAGAAGTCCACAGGAGAAGAGAGGGTGAAGCCATCTTGAAACAGTACCAGTTCAACTGATAATAACTCCTCTAGCCTCCTTTGCCCTTCCTTTTCCAATGCTCCAACCACAGTGGAGGGTGAGAAAAAGACAAGGAGTCCCTGCTACACACACTACAAAAGTCTGGCCTCCATTGTGAGTGGCAGAAAATCCAACATTAAATCAAGTTCAGAGTTGTGATCACCCCCTGCGACAAGACAGTCTAATTTCTAAAATGTAACTATCTGTGATTTAAAGAGATCACAGGACTTTCTATTACCTAAGACTGACCAGAAAAATCACAGGCCCTGCCCATTTTCCATCCAGGGTCATAGAAAGACTATGCCTAGTATGAAAATTTTAAAGTGAGTGGTGGATAATAAAAATAAAGTACTTGATTATGTTCCATGAGCTGTACTTGTTCAAAGCACAACTGATTATAGGTATAAATAGCTCTTTCTCTTTTTTTTAACAGCAGGAAAACCTTATTTACTGGACACTAGACCCTTTTCCATACAATCATATGGTGCTTTCTCTTGAGACACACTCCTAACCTGCTATCTTGGCTTTAGCCAGATGCCACCACAGAGAAGGCATGCTTGTTACACATATGTATTTCAGAACAATGTTACATAAGGGCAAATAATATGTAAAGTGGGACTGTAGGTAGCACTAAGATTTAATTTATAATTATAGAATCAGACTGCAAGACACATTAATCACTCAGATATAAAGAAATTGAAGAGGGCTGGCCCCGTGGCTTAGCAGTTAAGTGCACGTGCTCCGCTACTGGCGGCCTGGGGTCGGATCCCGGGCGGGCACCAATGCACCACTTGTCCGGCCATGCTGAGGCCACGTCCTACATACAGCAACTAGAAGGCTGTGCAACTATGACATGCAACTATCTATTGGGGCTTTGGGGAAAAAAAGGAGGAGGATTGGCAATAGATGTTAGCTCAGGGACGGTCTTCCTCAGCAAAAAGAGGAGGATTAGCATGGATGTTAGCTCAGGGCTGATCTTCCTCACAAAAAAAAAAAAGAAAGAAAAGAAATTGAAGACTGATCGTCATTACATACCTAAAAATATATTTATTATCAGCACACTGTGAAGCTCGACTGCACATTGCTGGGGGAGGGGAAGAGTTAGGGAGTTAACCATGGCAGCCGTTAACAAGTAGGTCTGGCCATAGTCTTGTTCCTAAAGGACAAGCCACTTTCACGAAATTCGTTTTTTCTGTCAGTTGACTTTGAGCCTTTCCCAGGCTAGAACCTGGTAGTTGTCCCAATGAACCTTCCCCGCAACACCAAGTCTTTCCCCACTGACGCTCAGTATATCTGCATTCCCAAAAACTTTTGGACAACTTAGAAGTAGTATGGGATGGTCACAATAATCCTGAAATCTTTGTCTTGCAGATTCTTCTCTCATCCTCCAAGAATCCTCTGGCATAATGAAAAGGCTAAAGCTCAGATATCAGACCTTGTTTCCACAATCAGAGCTTAGTTTAGCACAATAATTGGCACTTAGCAGGTGCTCAATTAATGACAGCTGGAAAAAAAGTGTCTTATTCTCATTACTGCAGCCCATCTTGAAGAGCAGACCTCACACGTAGGGTTGGTGAAGAACACTGTCTCTACAATGAGTTGTGGGTTCCTTTTATATGGGGAGGCATTGTGATATAATCATGAATCGCGAGAGCTGGAAGGCCCAATGAGATCATTTATGCAGCCTCTCACGGTATCCTGGACAACTACCTCTTCATATGGGCCTGATTTCTTAGGATGGAGTTGATCAGTACAGAGTGCCCAGTCCATTCAGACCTGGAAGTGCATAACAGACATCCTGCTGCAAAAATCCCAACTGACTAAAATACAAACTTGTTCAGCTGAATTAGGTGTTAGGGTATCACTATATGAAAAAATTTTTTATCTTACCTAATTACTCAAATAATTTCAGTACTTCTCCAAATATAAATTAAAAATATTTGCACAGAGTATATTTAAAATAATTCTGATAATAACTGCATTGCAAAAAACTTATCCGATATACGCTTTTTAAAAAGTATACTTCTTCCAGCTTTAGAATGGATGCCAAAGTGCTGTTTCTTAGAGAGTAGAATTGTGACTGGCATTTATTATATGTCTATTTTTTTTTAATTTTATTACTTTATTTTCTAAATTTTCTAAAATGAACACATATAACTTTTTTACTATATAAGGTAAAAGTAATAAGTATATACTCTTTCCTAGAGGTGAGGAATTTTCCTCATGTCCTTGATTAATTCACCAGAAAACTGAGAAATCTTTGTTTCACTTTATAATTGTCAGTAGAGTTGGGTAATGTATTTGTTACGTGGTGCAAGAAAATACCTATACAGAAAACTGATAGAGATGGGCAATATTCACTCTAGATTTGAACTAAAGGAAAATAATTTCCCCCCAGCAACGCACAAGAAAGTGTTTTCTTTCTAGCTTCAGAGAAAGCCTGTGAGCTATAATTAAGTATTGAATGAATGTTACTGGTTTAGAATCAATGGTCAGTGCAATCGATACCCGAGCCTGAATGAGATGTGAGTCTGGGCATCACAAAACTGCTGAAAAGAAACAGCACTCAAGATGAACTCCATTTGCTAGCCAGGTCGCCTAACCTTAACAATCAAAGTGACAGCAGTGGTCAAGTTGACCAAATTATAGAAGGTCTCGCTCAAAGCTTCAATTAAACACACACATACACACATGTGCAGACACCCATAGATACACACAGGCCCACAATATTTAAAGACAACAGCTTTGCCACTATCAAACCACACTGCCAAACGGTGTATTGTGACTTTGATATTGCATTATCTGTGACCTTCTCTCTTTGTTCCCCACAAGCCAGGTGGATCATACATAATTTTATACTATTGTATTGTATTTTTTAGTGAATTGTTTACGGAACTCTGGTGGGATTGCAACATGTTCCTTAAGATAACTAGAGACACCCTAAGCTGTCACAAAAGCAGGGCTGACCAACACTGAACTATTGGCTCAGAAGTACATATTATACCCTGATGCTTTTTTTTATTTTATTTATTCGATGCAACTAAGGTGCAGGGCAGCCCCGTCTCCATCCTGGATCATGCCCTCTGAGATCTTGCTTTCTTCATAAGTCAACTCATTCTTGAGCTCTTCTGTGGCAAGGAGCAAGTTTATTTTCATTCATTTGTTCCTTCATTTATTCAAGAAGTATTTACTGAGCATTTACCACGTGCCAGGTGTACGGGAGACAACAAATGAAGTTTGGCCGTCATGGAACTTACAGTCTTATGAGGGAAGACACACAACAACAAAACAGAAATAAGTATGCAACACAGCAGGGGATGATAAGTGCTGAGAAGAATAAGTAAAGCAGGGTAAGAGAGAGAAAAATAGGGTTTATTTACGTAGCATGGTCAAGAAAGTGCATTGTTGGTACTCAATAAATGCTTGTTGTGTAAGTGAATGAGCACAGCTGTATACAATCCTACATTTGTTCAGTTGGTCCTTCAAGAAATGATGACCTGTACTTAACGCTGTTACGCCCTCCTCCAGGTGTTTCCTTTTTAATCTATTAAGTTGTTAATCATCCCTATGCTATTTTCTTGGTAGAAGCAAATTAATTATGGAAATATGAATATTAATGGCTTAGAAAAATGTCTCACAAAAAGCTTGGCATATAATAGGCATATTACAAGGCTTCTTGACTAATAGCATTGAAAACCTGAAATAGAACTGAATTTTGATTCTCCTAGAATTCCACACACTATCCCAATCCTCAATGTTCAGCTTTCTCTCTGTGAGAAACGTTTCGAATAATAATTGTACTCATAATCGACCTTACTGAGTGCTTACTGTGATAAATACATGAGTTGCTGTGTTAATTCTTTAGATTATCATTTTACGAATCCTCACATCGACACTATGAGGAAAGTACCCATTGATCCTTTTTCCTATGGATAAGGAAACATGCTTAGAGATTTTAGGTGACCTGCTCGGCATCGCACAGCTTGTAGGAGGCATGACAGGCTTGTAGCCACGGCTATCTGACTTGAGCTGAGCCAGCGTTCTTCATCACTCTCACGCACATTGTCTAAATAAATCTTTTATTATGCATTTAATTTGAAATAGCTTTCATGTAGAAGGTTGGTTAATCTGTTATAAAGATACAAAAATTGCTGATGGTACTTGAGTAACAGTACTTGAGTGGGTGTGTATATGGAGGAGAAATGCTTTTTTTAATTGTAATCTGTGTATCTCTCACAATAAATTGCAGGCATAAGACTTTGATCTCAAAGGAAACTTATAGCCCAGAAATTTTAAAAATCTCTTCTGTTCACTGATGAGATGAAGTTGAGGTTAAGACAGAAACCCGGATTAGCAGATTATCCTTATTGTCTCTCCATTATCGGAGAAAATAATTCATGGATAAGCTACCTGATTGGACAGTCAAATGCTACTCTCAGCACTTATTTGAGAATGTTCCATAGCACCAAATATCCTAATGAATGTAGGGAATCTGTCTAGAGGATTTATCTTCTTTCTTTTGTTTTTGGTCTAGGGTATTACATTCGAGTTGGCTCTGATTTCCTTGTGAATTCTCCAGAGCTACCAAAAGGCCCATGAAGCCCTTAACCTCGTAGTGATGTTCTTCTCCAAAAGGCTCAGCCTTGAAAAATAGAACCGAAAATTATGCTCTATGGAGGCTGGCATTTTTCCAAGGTTAATCAAAGCTTGAATTCAATACCCCTTCTCTGCAGCATCCAGCTGTTTTCCTCTTTCTTTCTTTCTCTTTCTTTTTTTTTTTAAAGCAAGTTGCCTCATTTGTTTTTCAAAGAAAAAAAGACAATTAAATGAGCCAACACAGGGAATTGGCCTGTCTCCAAAAGGTTGCTGAAGATATCAAAGAGAGGACCTGGGATGGCTAATGAAATTTTTTCCCAACTCTGCTTGGCAAAGGAAAACAAACAAGTCTTCTCCAGCCTGGCATGCCACATTACGTGATGACAGGGGACACTATGTCTACGATAAGGAGCCCCCAGGTTCCAACTTCACCTCTTGTACGACACTATTAAGAACATGATCAGATTCTTAAAAATTCACTGAAGAAACGTTCTATGATATTTATCAATGAATTGCCAAAGACTCTCAAAGGCCAGTTGTATTAAAAAATGAATAAAAATCCAAAACAATTCTCCAAAAGTTGTTATATATTTTAAACATATTAAACCCATCTATACTGTTTCAAAGCAAAATAACTGTGCTCCTGACAAAAATAGTTACAGTATTTATTATATAAAATTAATCATAGTTCACTAAGATCTTGCAATGGGATAAAAATTTTAGATTTTATGATGGACGTTTTTCAATCCTGTCAAGCTAACTCTGACTGTACACAAATCCTCACGTGGACAGAGCATCAATGTTTAAATGGAAATCCTCTTTGAAAATGAGGTCTGCCCTTAGCCCCTATTACAGGCCCATTGAGTGCTCCCTGAACAACAGATCCTATGGAAAACACACACAGACAGACAAACCTTAGGGAATGACACTTAGATTTACACTAACAAATACTTACCAATGATGTGAGGCCAGCACATCACCAAGATATTTGCCAGTGCAGGAAAATGAAGACTAAAACTGTCTTGAAATGATGTGGACAACTCAAGACCTATTCCTTTGGATTCCCAAACTTTTGGATTTTGTTAGATTCTGTTTGATGAAACACTCCTCGATTCATTAAACAGAGAGTAACAAAGTCTTGGCTTGCAGTCTCTGCATCGTCACTATAAGGACTAGTGACTGTCTTTGCTGTGGCCAAGTCCTTCCCTTAGTGTCCACCAGGAGGACAAGAACACTCATCCCTCCCTTACCACTCCAGACCCACGTGGAAGTTTCAGCTCTTATGTTTGATCTTTATGGCCTTTTGTACTCTCCTCTTTTATTGCTAACAATCATATTTCTCACATCTGCTATTAGCCTGCAAATAACAGACTCTCCTCTGACCTGTGCTCTTTTCTTTCCCTGAGAGCTTAAAGATTAAAGAACCAAATTTTGTTGGCTGTGTTTAAAAACAAAAACACAAGCAGCCTTGGGCGATGTTATAAATTCAAGATGCCAGGCATCAACTTTAGTACCTGAATTTATTTTTGTTCTTTTGCCTATTCAGAGATTCTCTGAACCTCAGACTCATCACCCATAAAATTGTGCATAGAATTTTGGTGAATATTAATATAGTCATATAGTGTAATAGAAATAAACGTCATTTCCTTATAGTAATATAGACAAGCATTTATAGTTATTACTGTTTTTGATTACTAGTTGTGTTAAAGATAGATGAGGTTTCCAGAGAGCTGAATTCTGGGGAGATGATATCAAATTTTGTAATTCTGAGAGTATAGGATCCGAGCTGAAAAAATCCAAAATACATACATGGTTAGAAAAAAGTGGACTTCTGCAGGTATCAGACTCAGCCAGAGGAAATAGGTACACCTCAGGATTCTTGGAAGCATCCGAGCTATCCTGGAGTAGCAGGGCTTCACCAAACTTCAAGTACTGCTTAATGGCTTTTCATTCAGATGTGCCCAGTAGGGGTATTTCCTCCTCTAATTCTCCGTAGAAAAAGCCTGATGACCTAAATTGTACCCATGGATTAAAAGTAAGAATGGAAGTGACATAGAGGTAGACCTCCAATCTGTCAGAAGGACAATTTTCTGGTGCCACTTGCTCTTCTGAGACTTTAGGTGGCCTTTTGCCTCATAAATTATTGTTTATATTTAAATATACCAATATATGTAAACAAAATAAATATAGAAAACATATAAACACCAAATGTACAAAATAAAAACATACAATTTATAAATTCATATTATATATATGCAAAGCATTTATCATGGAGCTTGAAACCTATAAAGTACTCAAGAAACATTAGCTGGTTTTATTAATGCAGAATTAAATATCTGCCAAAATATCAACCAATTATATAACTCTATTTTCCTCCATTTTTATACATACATCTTTATTCACTCATTCATTAGTATAAAAATATACACTTTTTGTTTTTCTAAAAATGATTATTACTCAGAATTTCTCATTTACATACATTTGAGGCATTACTGCTGTTCATATATCTCACTTTACAATTGGTAACCCGGTAGTCCATTGGTTTGCTTTAGCATAATTTGTTTCATGAATCTTACATCTTGGAAGATTTATAAGCCACTTATTCTGCTAATAAAAATGAAGTCACCAAACGAGCCAGTGCCCGAAAGTTAGTGCTTTAAGGCAGGAGATTGGCTTTTTCTAAGTCTTCACCAGGACCAACCCTCCAGGCAGAAAAAGCTGTCTGTGTGTCCAACGCTTATTAACAATCAGGCAGCATTGTGAGTCCTAGGATGTGAAAAAGACTCCATGTAAGTACAAATGTCCCCTACTTGTCCTCATGCCAGATTGCCTACATTTTTTACCCAGTAGAGTCATTAGGAGCTCTTTTAAAAAACAAGCTTCTTTTAAACTATGGTGGGACCCGCCCCATGGCTTAGTGGTTAAGTGCGTGCGCTCTGCTACTGGTGGCCCGGGTTCGGATCCCGGGGGGCGCGCACCAACGCACCGCTTCTCCGGCCATGCTGAGGCCGCGTCCCACAAACAGCAACTAGAAGGATGTGCAACTATGACATACAACTATCTACCGGGGCTTTGGGGGAAAAAAAAAAAAAAGGAGGAGGATTGGCAATAGATGTTAGCCCAGAGCCGGTCTTCCTCAGCAAAAAGAGGAGGATTAGCATGGATGTTAGCTCAGGGCTGATCTTCCTCACAAAAAATGAATAAATAAATAAACTATGGTGGTGCCATGGTGCAACCAGAGAAGGCTGTGCAATCAAGCACAGAGAAATGAACTGCTCTCCATTCCTCTGCTGGGGATAAAGGCTTGAAATCATTACACGTATAAATGTCCCTGCAAGAAAAATGGCTTAAACCGTCATTTCTACTTAGCCACCAAGAGCTTCTGTTCTGGGGGTAAATTAAACAAGTTGAAGAACAAAAAATTACACACTGGACTGGCTTGAAAACATGAGGATTCTAGCAATAAAAATTGGTAATAATCAAAGATGCGAATAAACAGACAGAGGCTGAGTTTCTGTCCTGATGTGGTCTCATGACCACTTGGTCTACTTCAGGACCTCATCATTTGTCACATGAACTAATTCAATAGCCTTCTCCCCTTTTCCAGACTCTGCTTCCTGCAACTCATTTCAAGGTGCCATGAAAATTACTGAGTGTCTCTTTCTACTCAAAATCAGTAAGTGACTTACCCTTTCATTGTATTTAAACCACTCCAAAGTTTAATCCCAGCCAACTTTTTTCAGGCTTATTGTCCCAGACCTCCTCCCCCATCCTATATTCCAGCCAAATTCAACTCTCCTATTCTCCAAATATGTCCTGTATCTTCTTGCCTTTGTATCTTTGCATAAGCTATTTACTCTGTCTAGAATGTCTAAATGCAAAAATTCCAAGGCCTGGGTTTGCTTAACTATTTACTTGCTGACACATATTCTTCAAAGTACATCTCATATGCTACGTCTTCTGAGGAGCTATTTTCCCATATGTTACTATTTATAACAATAACTGGGAACATTTAGAATGTTTACACTGCACTAGGCACTGTGCTAAAGGTTTCATAGACTTATTTTTCGTGTGTGTGAGGAAGATCAGCCCTGAGCTAACATCTATTGCCAATCCTCCTCCTTTTTTTTTCCCTTTTTTCTCCTCAAAGCCCCAGTATATAGTTGTATGTCATAGTTGCACATCCTTCTAGTTGTTGTATGTGGGACACCGCTTCAGCATACCCTGACAAGTGGTGCGTCACTGCATGCACGGGATGGGAACCCGGGCCACCAGTAGCAGAGTGTGCGCACTTAACCGCTAAGCCACGGGGCCTGCCCCTGATAGACTTATGTAACAAATGAGAAAAGTATAACCTAATGTTAAGGAGCACAGAAGGGGCCGGCCCAGTGGTGTAGCGGTTAAGTTCGCGTGCTCCACTTTGGCAGGCTGGGGTTCGCAGATTCAGATCCTGGGTGTGGACCAATGCACCACTTGTCAATCTATGCTGCGGTGGGTGTCCCATATAAAGTAGAGGAAGATGGGCACGGATGTTAGCCCAAGGCCAGTCTTCCTCAGCAAAAAAAAAAAAAAAAGAGGAGGATTGGCAACGGATGTTAGTTCAGGACTAATCTTCCTCACACACACACAGACACACACAAAAAGAATGTAGAATGCCAGGGTTCAAATCCTGGCTCTACCACATATATGCTGATGAACTTGGGAACTTATTTACCTTCTGTGTGTTCAGTGTTCTCATATATAAAATGGTGATAATTATAAGACTTAGCAGAGTTGTTATGGGGATTATATGAAACAATACACATAGAGCCCTTAGAAAAATTCCTGGCACACTGTAATTACAATGTAAGTATCTGATGCTACTATTGTACCTACAATGAGCTACAAGGTAGATGTCTTCATTATTCCCATTTAAGAAATGAAGAAACTGAGGCTTAGAAAAGTTGGAAACATGAACAAAGTCACATGGCTAATATGTGACAGATGCAAAATACACACATAAATCTGTCAACTCTAAACCTGTGACCTTATTTTCTTCAATATGGGCAGACTAGTTGACTTTGTTTTCAATCTGGTGATTTTCTTAAGGGTTACCAGTAACAGCAACAACATTTGTAACATTTCTTGAATACTTACTATGTGCTAGGCACAATATTCAATACTATTCACTGTCTTTTAATTCTCACAGCAGACTTAGAAGCTAGGGACCATCTTTATCCTTATTTTATAGAGGAGGAAACGGTGCTTTAGAGAAACTTGTTCAATCACACAACTTATAAGTGACAGAGCTACGACTCAAGCCCAGACTCTTATAAGAAATGATATCCTGCCTTACTTTTAGCTGAAATCACTCCTCAGTTCTTCCAGTTCTCTTAGCAGAAGCTATTTCTAATGTCCCTGGGTACTTTGTTAGTTGCGCTTATGTCAGAACCACTGTCAACCTGTTACTGATCAGAAGAGCAGGACTCTGTCCATCCATACTGCCCACCTAACAGTGTCTTCCAAGTAGTAGACGCCTAATCAATCTTGGACTGGATTGAACTTCACGTTGGAATTCGGATCATGAAGAATCAAATGTTGCATAGAAAATATTTTGCCTATATGCTGACACTTTAAATTATAATGACAATGGGCTTGAGTCCAGTTCCTCTAAGAATGACTAATGAATGAGCAACAACTTTCACAGTAAATGCAAAGAGGCTCAGCCTTGAAATTGGATGGAGCTGGAATCAAGCCCCAAGCTTACTAACTTTTTTGTTTGCTTTACGTGTCCATTCCAAACCTTAGTTTACTCATCTATAAAAAGAAGATAAGAACAATACCTCCCTCTTAGAGATTTTGACAAGATTAAATGGAAATATTCATAAAAACTACTTAACATTGTGATTTGTACGTGGTACACACTCAGCAAAGTTTCCTTCATAAACAAAAACTTATTATTTTTTAAAAGTCAAATAATTAAAGAATAGCTCCTTGATCATTCAAGCGCCAGATCTAAAATCTTCCTAAGGGAAGATCACAAATACTCTGAAATAAACTTGAGTGAAAATGAAGGAATAGAAAATAAATAACTCTCTAGGGAGAGGTGCCTTGAAAGGGCCAAGCATGTGAGAACTGGCAGGAAGGGGGCCATTCGGTGGTAAACAGCTTCATTCTTAACCCAAGGGACACAATCCCCAGTGGGTGCCTTTGTGTTGTTACCACGTGTGATAAAGGCCCCACAGAGAGAGTTTTCCTTTGTTCTCCAGTCTCACTGAGAGAGTGAATTTCACATGTAGTACTCATTTATTTGGAAGCTCTGATCCCCAATTTATTAAGAGTTGCAAGATTGAGACTGGTTGTAAAATATTAGAGCCAATAAGATAAAAAGAGTAAGACATAGACTTCCCAAGGGAGATTAAAGGAGAAATATATCCATATAATCAATAAAGAAGTCTTTAATCAATAAAGATCATAGAATCAACGAAGACGTCTATATTATATCAAATTGCAGCATTTGAAGGTCCCTGACTATTATGGACTGAATCGTGTTCCTCTCAAATTCATATATTGAAGCCCTAACCCCCAAGGTGGCTGTATTTGGAGATAAGGCCTTTAAGGAGGTAATTAAGGTTAAACGAAGTCATAAAGGTGGGGCCTTAATCTGACAGGACTGGTGT